>NC_063164.1:15242227-17842227 GCF_023159225.1 Perognathus longimembris pacificus
AGTTTCTCTTGTGCCTGGCGGCCTCGGAACCGTGCGCGCTGATGGTTTGGTTTTTCCAAATCACCTCCATTCTTCATCCCGCCGGTGGCTGACCGCCCCTTCTCCACCCCAATCCCCACCCCACCTACACACCCCCCCCCTCCCCCGACAGGCAGCGGGCAGATCCAGCTGTGGCAGTTCCTGCTGGAGCTGCTGGCCGACCGCGCGAACGCCGGCTGCATCGCGTGGGAAGGCGGCCACGGCGAGTTCAAGCTCACGGACCCGGACGAGGTGGCGCGGCGCTGGGGCGAGCGCAAGAGCAAGCCCAACATGAACTACGACAAGCTGAGCCGCGCGCTGCGCTACTACTACGACAAGAACATCATGAGCAAGGTGCACGGCAAGCGCTACGCCTACCGCTTCGACTTCCAGGGCCTGGCGCAGGCCTGCCAGCCGCCGCCCGCGCACCGCCCACGCCGCCGCCGCCGCCGCCGCCGCCCGCCGCCGCGGCCGCCGCCACCACCGCCACCCCGGACGGCGCGCTCTACAAGCTGCCCGCCGGCCTCGCGCCGCTGCCCTTCCCCGGCCTCTCCAAACTCAACCTCATGGCCGCCTCGGCCGGCGTCGCGCCCACCGGATTCTCCTACTGGCCCCGGCCCCAATCCCGCCGCCACCGCCGCCGCCGCCGCCACCGCCGCCCTCTACCCCCAGCCCGGGTTTGCAGCCCCCGCCCGGGCCCTTCGGCGCGGTGGCCGCTGCCTCGCACTTGGGGGGCCATTACCACTAGACGACCACGCCGGCCCCCGCGCGCCCAGAGCTGCTGCGCGCACACCCCCCCCCACCCCACGGCATCCCCGATCCGATCCACAGCCCCGGAGGGGAAGCTGGGGCTCCCCCCACCCCCACCTCCCCACCCCACTCCCCCACCCCCAGCCTCGACGTAATTAATGTCAACCCAGCCTCATCCAGCCCCAGGGAGAAGGATCAAAACCCCTCTGGGATCTTCCATTAAATAGTAGGCGCGCCCCTACCTCCAACCCTCACCCCCCCCTCTTTGATTTTTTTCTCCTTCTAGGTCTGCACACCCTGATAGGGAGCTCCCAGCCCTCTTCTTTTTCTTTCCTTCACCTGCACCTCTTAGAAACCTCCCTCCATGTGACCCCTTCCCACCCACCCCCGCCCCGTTCCAAGTCCTCCCCACGTCCCCCCCACCCAATGGATCTGCCCCAAAGCCCCCAGCACCCGTTGGCCTCTCATAGATTTCTCTCCCTAGGACTCGAACAGGTTTGGTAAAGCCCACGGGGTCCCCCCCCCACAGATTCTTGCCTCCCCTTCCTCTCAGCCCCACGTCCTGGCTGAAGGGCGCGCGCACGCGCGTCGACGCCCCCCCCCCCCCCAGCCCCATTAAAGCTCCCTAGCGCCCCGCTGCCTCCTCTCTGTTCATTGCTTCACCAAGGAACCTTGTCAGGGGGGTCAGGGGGGCCGGGAGGAAGAAGCCAGCCAAGCTCGGATAGCTCCAGAGAGGAGGGGTGGGGAGTGGGGGGGCAAAGCCAGTGGGGCAACCGCGGGCCTGGAGTGGGAAGCCCCTGGTGGCTGGGCTTTGTGGGGGAAGGAGGCGTCCGTGTTCCCCTCCCGCCCCACCCCGGCGGGCGGGCACCTCATCTCATTCCCCCCACCCACCCCTATCTCAACTCATCCTTCTGCTTCACCTCCATCCCACCCATCATCTTCGCGGGTGCAGCGCGCCCTCTGCTGGTCGGAAGCGGGGAGGCCAGGGCGCCGCGTGGTGGAACCTCCGGCCTTAGGGAGGAGAGCTGACTGGGTGTCCCCAGACTTGGTGTAGACGTCAGAGAGGAAGGAGAAAGGAGCCCTGGCCCTTCACCCCACCCGGCTTTGGAAAGTCTGGGAAGTGGGTCTCTCTGACCGGGCCCTGTTACTACCTAGAGGCCTTTCTGCATGTTAGTTCCGAATCTTTGCCTTCCCCAAACCTAGCTGTCTGGAAAGCACACGGATAGGCCTCCCCTAGAACCAAAGCCACAGTCCAAAGGAAGCCCCCGGTTCCTTTTGTTTTGCTTGGTTTGGGGTTTGCTGCTCCTCCTCCTCCTCCTCCTCCTCCTCCTCCTCCTCCTCCTCCTCCTCCCTCCTCCTCCTCCTCCTCCTCCTCCTCCTCCTCCTCCTCCTCCTCCTCCTCCTCCTCCCCCCCTCCTCCTCCTCCTCCTCCTCCTCCTCCCCCCTCCCCCTCCTCCCCCCTCCCCCTCCCCCTCCCCCTCCCCCTCCCCCTCCTCCCTTTTCCCCCTGAAGTATGTCTGGTCTGCAAGGGTGACTTTCCTTCATGTCCCGTGGGCAGGAAGAGAAACCCTAGGCATTTCTGCGCGTGGGGTAGGCCTGAGCACCCTTTGCCAAGAGAACTCATTAAGCACCCAGTTTTATCTGGGGAAGAGACCCCTTATTCATGCTTATTTTATCTTTCACCTTATTCGGCCTGGTTTACCAAATAACATACTTAGTGTAGAAAATCCAGTTGGGCGTTGTGGCACACACCTGTACTTCCAGCATTTGGGGAAACTGAGGCAGCGAGGCTGGTCTGGGCTACCTAGCAAGAACTTGACTCAAAAGCAACAAAGACTGAAAACTATACACATAAAGATTCCATTAAACGCAGTTGGGATGAAGAATGTAATATATAAGTGAAAAAATTACACAGAAAGAGGCCCCTATACAGCTGTCATACCTCCTTCCTTTTCTCTGTGTCTTTAAAATCTAAGGATTACAGGCTCAGGCCTGTAATCCTAGCTACTCAGGAGGCTGAGATCTGAGTATTGGCAGTTCAAAGCCAGCCTGGCAGCGAAGTCTCTGAGGCTCATTATCTCCAATTAGCCACCAAAAAACCCTGAAAATGGAGCTGTGGTTCAAATGGTAGAGCATTAGCCTTGAGCAAGAAAGCTAAGGTCAATGCTCAGGCCCTGAGTTCAAGACCTAGTATTGGCACACACATACAATCTCTCTCACACATACACACAATCTAATGTATCATTAGATTGTCACCTACATTCTGGCATTAACATGTCTTTATGTCCTCATGGGATGGAGAATGACTTGTGTAGTCCATATAGTGCTTAAGACAGATGGCATCTGGCTTGCTGATGGCTCAGTGACTGCATAGAGGGACGGAGGACCTCTTTATAAAGCCCTGTTTGCAGAGAAGAAACACATTGGAGGAGACAGCCAAGATCCAGAAAGATAGGGGCTGCTAAGAATTATGGCTGAGGGGCTGGGGATATAGCCCTAGTGGCAAGAGTGCCTGCCTCGGATACACGAGGCCCTAGGTTCGATTCCCCAGCACCACATATACAGAAAACGGCCAGAAGTGGCGCTGTGGCTCAAGTGGCAGAGTGCTAGCCTTGAGCGGGAAGAAGCCAGGGACAGTGCTCAGGCCCTGAGTCCAAGGCCCAGGACTGGCCAAAAAAAAAAAAATAAAAAAAAAAAAAAAAGAATTATGGCTGAGTGTAATGTGATAAAATTTCCTTGCAAAAGAGGTGAGAGACCCTGTTATCAGACCTCTAAATGAAGCCACTGGAGGCCAGAGTAGAGTCTTGGTAAGGCTCCTGTAGCCAGAGCACATGGAGAAAGTAGAGGTGTCTTAGGCAATGCAGGGTGAAATGTAGAAAAGTCATGATCTGACCAGGTGTCAGGGGCTCACGCCTCTAAATCCTGGCTACTCAGGAGACTGAGATCTGAAGATGGTGCCTCAAGCCAGTCCAGGCAGGAAAGTCCTTGAGACTCTTACCTCCAACTAATCACCAGAAAACCAGAATTGGGGCTGTGACTCAGAGTGGTAGAGCTCAGGGACATCGGCCAGGTCCTGAGTTCAAGTCCCACAACTGACAAAAGAAAAGTCATTGACGCAACTGTGACACCCAAGAGGGAGGGAGGAAGCCACTGGCTTCAACAATTTACCTCTAGGAGCATTGAACACAAGGTCAGACAAAATCTTCAAGAGCTAAACAAAAGACCTAGAAGGGATGAGGAAGAACTCTGGGAAATCAACAATTTCAATCGACTTGGAAATAGACTGGGGACAGGGCAGGGGGAGCTGTCCTCATTTATTCCGAGCCATCCTGCGAGAAAGCACCTGGAGGCATAAGACAGGGCGGCAGTAGAACTCGTGCTTACAAGCTAGTCAGACTGGTGTGACCTTGATCAGGTGAGTTTTCCATCACCAGAAGGTTTGACAGCAGTGGAGAGGCGATGAGGTAATATCTCTAAGGTCTCAAGGTGAGGGAGTAGGGATGTAGGGATCAGTCATTGGTGAGCAGCTGGAGGAGTTATTCCGTTAAGGGCTCTTCTCACCTAGGAAATCCCATATTAAAGTTCACACTCCCCCCCCCCATTCTTTCCTAGACACATCGCTATTTTGGGAAGCTAAAACCTAGGACTGGGAACCAGAAAACTGGAGTCCTAGTCACAGCTTGGCAACTAACTTGCTGTGTGACCTACAGAGAATACCATCTTTTTTTGGGATTCCATTTCATCTCATTAGACTAATGAGACTGAAGCAAAGATTTGCAATCTCCGTTCTCTGGATCCTTGGGGCTTTCCTAGCGCTCTGTTCCGAGCCAAGAAGAGTTAGAAAATAGCTGTCCAGGGTGATCTATAAGGTCAAATCCAGCCTCAGCATCCCGTAGGTGAATAACCTCTTCCCCAGACCATCTCTGCTTTGGTAATTCCCCTACAGTTGTAATGTGTCCAAACCCAGAGTTACCATAGTCTTACCACACTCTTGCAGTGCTGGAAGTAGAACAGGACACATATGTGCTAGGCAGACATTCTACCACTGTGCTACATCCTTAGTCCCAGGGGAGACCCTTTCCTACATCTAGCTTCCTTATATTCCAGGCCTGACCTTAATGCTCAGCCCCTTGGTCGCTGGCCCTTCAAAGTGTTGCTCCACCATTGATTCTTCCAATATAGGTGCTAGTATTCCCTCAAGTTCTGAGCCTTCCTCTGTCATCACCTAGTTCATGTTACTGGTAAAAGTAGATGGTCCATTCTCCTTCCTTTGCCCTAAGCTAGCAGTACAGAGATTACAGAATGCTTTCACATCCATTGTTTTGTCGATCCGTCCAAAGTTAGGTTGGAGCTGGCCACCTGTAATCGTAGCTATTCAAGAGGCTGCAATCTGACAATCATGGTTTGAAGCCAGCCTGGGCAAGAAAGTCTGTGATACTCTTATTTCCAGTGAACTACCAAAACCCCAAATCAAAATCAAAGTTAGGTGAGAAGATACACTGGTAGGATATGACTTCGTCTGCTTGCAGGGTGAATAGACCAAGGCCCGTGCTATGAAACGACTCGGCCAAAGTCTTGGAGCTTGTTCTGGGACCTCTGTCACCTGCTCCTTTTACCAACCCATTGCCCATTCCTCTGGGTGACTTCTTCATTGTCCCAGGCCACCTTGGGTCATCTTGATTTTAGAGTCCTATGCGGGCACACC
The DNA here is from genome assembly GCF_023159225.1 of Perognathus longimembris pacificus. NCBI lineage: Eukaryota > Metazoa > Chordata > Mammalia > Rodentia > Heteromyidae > Perognathus > Perognathus longimembris. The sequence continues at coordinate 15,247,701 of NC_063164.1, forward strand.
AACCCATGTCTCCTCCAGTCCCATGTGCTCTGTGTGACTCAGTTTTCCCACCACCACTGGTAGAGGGAACCCGAAGCCCCGATGGCATGCAACGTGAGGGCTCCTGTATCCACAGGGTCTGAAGTCCGCATGGCTAGAGAGAAGCCATGGTACTCTGCAGCCTGACAAAGCAGCCATTCGTGTGGTAGCCCATGTGACCATAGGCACACATTCAGATGGGCTGCAGTGATGTGAAGGTTCTTCTGCTTTTCGTCTTTCCTTCAATATGTCGGGGGGGGGGGTTGTTTATTTGTTTATGTTGATGGTAGTGGTGATGGCAGATTGAACTCAAGGCCTTGTGTTGGCTAAGCAGCAGTCACTTTGCTGTTTGAGCCATGAAGCATTCCTTTGGAGGTTTTTGTTTTTAGTTTTGATTTTCAGATAGGGCCTAATCCTTTTGACCTGGGCTGGCCTTAAACCAAGATCCTCTTACCTTTACCTCCTGAGTTGCTGAGTAGATTATAGGTATAGGCTACCACATCCAGTCCTCCATATGTCTTTAAAATACATCAGAAGCCACTTTAGTTTGCTGTTTGAGCTATTTATGATGTGAGTCATGTGAACCCCTGTTAACAAAAATAGGCCTGGCCATTCATCAACCTGATTCTGTGCCAGGCTGTCCAGTGCTAATGCTTTAGAGGTGGTATCTCTTTTGACCTGACCATATCTTCCCAGGTGAGTGTGAGTCTCAGCTGAGAAACCAAGGCTTCTGGAAGTTAAGTGGCTGCTCAGATCCATGACCCCAGAGCTCAAGTCTTCAACATCCTACTTGTTCCTATCATGGTGGGCCTGGACAGCTTTGCCATAGAAACATGGCTTCCATCGTCTCATGGCAGGTGTGAGCTGTCACACTGTCCCAGCATAGTGGAAGATATTTGCTATAAAGGACATACTGACAGTCTGTCTTGTAAGTGTCCCTGTTTGGGCTGATGAGAAAATGTGTTTGTTCCTTATCAGTAACGAATCAGGGGCTATTTTATTATGTCTTCTGCCAGCCTTCACTTTCCTTCCCATGGTCCTTTGAGCTTAGAGGAGATGGCTGTGCTGGGAACAAGGATGGTATCTGGCTGGATCTTTTTTTTTTTGCCACCAAAACCAATGATCTTTAATATATTGCAGAAATGTACAAGCATCATTGAAATCAATTTTCAGTACTCATAAATAAAATGTGTATAAATCTTTTCACACTCACCCCTCATTCCACCCTCTATCTCCACCCTTGACAAAACCTAGTCTGCTTTCTGTCTGTAGATTTGCCTATTCTCAACCTTTCATACAAATGGAATCATGGAGCATGCACCTGGCATCACTCACTTGTCATAGTACTTTTATGTGGCAGCATGTACCAGTATTCCTTTTTTTTTTCTTCCAGTCCTGGGCCTTGGACTCAGGGCCTGAGCACTGTCCCTGGCTTCTTTTTGCTCAGGCTAGCACTCTGCCACTTGAGCCACAGCACCACTTCTGGCCATTTTCTATATATGTGGTACTGAGGAATTGAACCAAGGGCTTCATGTATAGGAGGCGAGCACTCTTGCCACTAGGCCATATTCCCAGCCCCCCAGTATTCCTTTTCATAGTCAAATTATGCTCCATTTTTTTTACCATTGTATGGGTAGAATACATTTTGTTTATGCATTAATTAGTTGATGGACACTTGGGTTGTTCCCACCTTTCTGGCTGGATCTTGACTTGGGTGGGCTGTCCCATCGAAGTTTGGCCAGCAGGATCTCTCTGTGCTAGGACTGTGCGTCTCACACAAGCCTAGAGAGGAGTGGTTCCATGTCCTCTTTACTTTGGGTGTGTGCTAGTCCTGGAGCTTGAATCGGAGCCTAGGGACTGTCTCCGAGCTTTCTTTTGCTCAAGACTGGCACTCTATGACGTGAGCCACAGCCCCACTTCCAGCTTTTGGGTGGTTAATTGTCGGTAAGAGTCTCATGGACTTTGCTACTCAGACTGGCTTTGAACCTCAAGCCTCAGATCTCTGCTTCCTGAGTAGCTAGGATTACAGAGGTGAGCCACCAGCGCCCAGCCTGTGAACTCTTTCTATGGCTGGGAATCCTCTCCAGCTGGAGCCTGTTTGCTATCTCCTCCTTTGTGCACCATAGCTGTAATCACAAGAGAGCATAACATGGTATTTAGAGCAAGAACTTGGTGATTGCACTTGGGGTGATTGCTGGTTCTATCACAGGCTCTGTGACCTCAAACAAGACATAGTAAAATGGCATTGATAATACTAGAACCGACCTCACAGGGCTGCTATAAAGATTAGAGGACCATGAAAGTACCTTGACATATCTATCAATGTTTTCTGTTATTACACAAGCAAACAGTCCAAAGCAAAGCAAGGATCTGCTTTCTCTTGCTTCAATCCTAATCAGATGTCCCCTAGATCCCTGGGAAGGAACTGAGTAGATGTGCTTCTTCTCCATGCTAGTTCAGACCTTGTTCTGGGCTTGCATGGAAAACTTCACTGAGAAGTGGCTTGGCTTTGGGGTTTTTGTCGTTGTTGTTTTTTTTTTGTTCTGGGGCTTGAACTCAGGGCTTGGGCACTGTTCCTGAGCCTCTTTGTGCTCAAGGCTAGTGCTCTACCATTTGAGCCACAGCATCACTTACAGCTTTTTCTGAGTAGTTTATTGGAGATAAGCATCTCACAGACCGAGAGCCTCAGATCTCAGCTTCCTGAGTAGCTAGGATTACAGGTGTGAGCCACTGGCACCTGGCTGAGAAGCAGCTTTTTGACTGCTCTTAGAGCCATACCACTACCACTTCCTATCCTCAGAGCAGCCTCGATTGTTTTATGGGCTAAGAAAATGCTCAGAATTTAGAAGTATCTCAGCTAGGTAAAAGCTATGTGACTTGGGAGATATGTCTATATTATCCTGACACCGTTTCCACCTGTATGTGTGGATAATAGCAATGCAACCTTCCATAGTTATTGTTACGTGAAGTTTGGAGGAGAGAGGCTTTCTTCTTATAGCAACTAACATTGCCATCATAAATAATCAACTTGGGGCTGGGAATATGGCCTAGTGGCAAGAGAGCTCGCCTCGTATACATGAAGCCCTGGGTTCGATTCTCCAGCACCACATATCTAGAAAACGGCCAGAATTGGTGCTGTGGCTCAAGTGGCAGAGTGCTAGCCTTGAGCAAAAACAAGCCAGGGACAGTGCTCAGGCCCTGAGTCCAAGCCCCGGGACTGGCCAAAAAAATAAAATAAAATAATAAATAAATAAATAAATAATCAACTTGTGTTTGCTTGGCTTTTTTTTTTTTTTTTTTTGCCAATCCTGGAGCTTTAATCCTGGGGCCTAGGTGCTGTCCCTGAGCTCTCTTCTTCAAGACTAGCATTCTGGGGCTGGGAATATGGCCTAGTGGCAAGAGTGCTTGCCTCGCATACATGAGGCCCTGGGTTCGATTCCTCAGCACCACATATACAGAAAATGGCCAGAAGTGGCGCTGTGGCCCAAGTGGCAGAGTGCTAGCCTTGAGGAAAAAAAAAAAAAAAAAAGACTAGTATTCTACCACTTGAGCCACAGCACCACTTTCAGCTTTTTACATAAGAGTCTCACAGATTTTCCCACCAGGGCTGACTTTGGACTGTGATCCTCCAAGCTCAGTCTTATGAGTAGCTAGGATTATAGGCGTGAGCCACCAGCACCCAACTTCCTCTATTTTATAGATGAGAAAAATGAGACACAGAAAGGCAGAAGAACTTACCCAAAGCCACACAGTGAGGAGGGACAGAGCAGGTTTTAAACTCAGTCTAATTCAGAGACAGTGAGTACTCTTAACCATTGAGGGTAAGATCTTTTTAAGACCTCACAGAAGTAAGAACAAGAAAGGTTAACACTTACTGAATATTTATGTGCAGATACTGTGAGAAGAGCCTATGTTCATGTAGTAGGTAGAATCTTCTGGAGATGGTCCTAGTGTTACTGCCTTTCTGTAGATGAGGAAAATCAAGGCAGAAGATTTTAAACAACCCACTTGGGATCACAGAGCCACCAAGTGGTAAAGATGTAGTTGAAGCCCTCATACTTCAGGTTTTATTCACTTCCCATGGACCAACATCACATTCGCAGACACAGTAGTATGGATTTTGAGATTGTGAGAGGCCTAGGAAGTGACAGGTCAAAATGCCCAAACCCGGGCTGGGAATCTGGCCTAGTGGCAAGAGTGCTTGCCTGGTATACAGGAAGCCCTGGGTTTGATTCCCCAGCACCAAATATATAGAAAATGGCCAGAAGTGGCACTGTGGCTCAAGTGGTAGAGTGCTAGCCTTGAGCAAAAAGAAGCCAGGGACAGTGCTCAGGCCCAAACCCTAACACTAATTCCAGGATAAGATCCCAATTCCAGCACTCACCATGGATTCCAGACACATAAGAAAGTGAGAAGTGCAGTTGAGACGTCTTGGAGCCCACTGACACTCCAGCACTTATCTCCAGTGGCATGGTAGAGTAGAAGAAACCCAGATGGATGGGGCTCACTTGTTGGATGGATGGGGAACCTCACTTGTTCCCTATGGGGCTGAGACTCTACTTACTTTCTATGAGCCTCAGTGATCTCATTGTAAAATGGTGATGCCCATCTCATTTTGCTATGGTAACAGAGCATGTGCCTAAACAGCCCTGCACAGAGGGCTGTGCCATGAATGTCACTGCCCCAGTATTAATGCAGAAGCAGAGACCTACCCCGCAGGCTCATACCATTTTCTCCATTGTCTAATCCCCCATTTCAGCATCACAGTTCTTCCTCCATGAGTCAGACTAGCTTCCTCTTGTGTTTCCTTCCTTCCTTCCTTGAGGTTAGAAGAGGAGGAAGAAGTAGTTGAAGGAAGCTGAAAGGCCAGGCCCTGAACCCTGGATTCCTCTTTTTGGAAAAGGATGTCAGGTTGCTTAGCAACACAGTAGGAGTTATCAGGGGAGCTCCAGGCATCATTGTCCACTTTTATCCTGCAGTATGAAGAGATCTGGGGGTTGCTAGATGGGACAATGAACAGGGAAAGCAGGGAAGGGTCCCAGGCTTTTTGGTAACCTCTGAGAGGATGACTAGCCTCCTTCCATAATAATCACTTTCCCAGTCCTCCACCCACCTTTTCCCTTTGGTTTTCTACCTTTGACACACAGTTTTAGGGTTCATCCCCTGCGCACATCTGTGCAAAGGACACATCGGTGGCATGTACCTATGGAACAGACTCAGGGCCACCTCCTTGTGTTTGTTCTGTGCTTTCCACCTTACAAAGCATGTGCATCAACATGATTGCCACTGATAGCTTCAACTGCTTCTTCATTAGAAAGAACGTTTGGACAGTTGGCTTTCGGAAATCATGGGTTCTGTATCCATGGGAAAAACCAATCATGCATCAAAATTACTAGAAAAATGTTTTTGTGCGGAATGTGTACGGGCTGTTTTCTTGTCATTTTCCTTAAACAACACACATGCAACACCTACTTACATGGCATTTACATTGTACGAGGCATAAGTAATGTAGAGATGATTTAATGTGCACAGGAGGATGTGCATGGGTCATATGGAAACACTACACTGTTTTGAGTAAGGTTTGAGCATCTTCAGATTTTAGTATCCAATGAGGGGAGTCCTAGAACCAATCCCTCAGAGACACTGTGGAATGCCTTTATTTATTTATTGCTAGTCCTGGGGCTTGGGACTCAGGGCCTGAGCACTGTCCCTGGCTCCGTTTTGCTCAAGGCTAGAACTCTACCTCTTGAGCCAGTGCCACATCTGGCATTTTCTGTTTATGTGGTGCTGAGGAATCAAACCCAGGGCTTCATGCATGCTAGGCAAGCACTCTACCGAGAAGCCACATTCCCAGTCCCGACTGCCTTTATTCCTATATGACCAAAACAAAATCTGAAGGCCTTGCAACGAACGCTAACAGAGTCCAGATTTCCTGCAGATCTCAGGATAACTCCACCACTCCCTGTAGTATGGACATTAGCTCCAAAAATAGCCCACTCATGTGTGTACTTCATTCTTAAGGCATAAAAACCCCAAGAGGTAACCTCTTCTTGCTCCTATTCACAGCATAGGCAAATTGAAGAAGCAAGACTGAGCTTCCCCTTCCCACTGGCCTAGCTAAGATCCAGTGGGCCTGAGGATATCCCTAGAAAGATGAGTTCCTGGAGGAACCAAGCCTGTTGGCCCCAAGGCCTAGATTCAGGAATGCTGTGTTGGGCTAAGCTGGCACAAATACCCGCACACCAGCAGCTGAAGCAAGTCTCCTGGCTCACATGCCAGAGGCAGGCACGTGGGACCCCAGGGGGCTGCACACCTGGCAGAAAAGAGTAAACACGTGTTTCCCAGGTCACGGGAGAGCTGAGGGAGGCTTGGCCTCTAGGGTCTCCAGTGCCTCAGGAGCTACCACAGTTGGTCAGAACACCCCAGGGCCCCATTCAGAGCACTGTTTCTACCCCTTGGGCTTCTGCCAATATTTATTAATAGTGCTGAGTGCCATAGTAATAGTTATCATCCCAACAGTCACATTGTCACTCCTCTGGTAGGTATTTGATTGATACAAGAAATGAGATACTTGTTTCCATCAGATAAATGTGAGAACTGAAACTCAGAGAGGTTAGATGATGGCTGAGTGGTAGAGGACGCAAACCTCTGATTCTTAGTGTTGTTCAAACCACAGTGGCTTTCAGTGTCATGGGGAAGAAAGGAGAATTGGGGGAATATTCATCCAACAGCCTCCTTTGACCCTGAATTGTTCAAGCCCGGGACTATGTGATGTGACTTAGTTCAGTGGGAACTCTGCATGAGAGGAATAATTTGAATAATTGTGTGGATTAAGTTTTTTATCAAATTCCAGGACAATAGTTTCAGATTTGATATAGCAGTGTACACAAAACAGAATATTCAAATATAAAAGACAATATTTTTAAAGTTGGTGAACTATGAGAAAACATTTTCATGAACATTAGGGACCAGGCCAGGGATGTTGTTTTTACCTCATGTAACCCTGTTAATCCCACGATAGGACGGGAGATTCTAGTCAGCACAGTAAGACAAGGAAGGGTAAATGCTGTGTGTAAATATTAGAGAGGCGAATATTAAAAGATCTGTGTTAGCAGACATGACTGTCCACTAGAAATCAAAGAGATTCAACCAGAAAACAATTAGCACCAATGAAATTCTAGTAATATATAAGATCCATATGGCTAAATTTATGGTTCTTCTATGTAACTCTGTATGAACAAGAAAAGGAATTGGAAATAATGGATTTATAACAATAATAAAAATCAGCTTAATACAAAGCATGAGAAACATGCAAATGAAGAAAATATAAATCTTGGCTGTGAATGTGGCTTAGTGGTAGAGTGCTTGCCTAGCATGCATGAAGCCCTGGGTTCAGTTCCTCAGCATCACATAAACAGAAAAAGCCAGAAGTGGCGCTGTTGCTCAAGTGGTAGAGTGCTAGCCTTGTGCAAAAAGAAGCTCAGTGATAGTGCCAAGGCCCCAAGTTCAAGCCCCAGGACTGGCAAAAAAAAAAAAAAAAAAAAAGCAAAGAAAATATATATCTTCACTGAAGAGCATAAAGAAGACTTGAATAAATGGGAAGATGATGCAGTATTAGAAAATGGTCAAATCTTTAATCTTTCCAAAGTAATGCAGTCCCAGGGCTGGGAATGTGGCTTAGTGGTAGAGTGCTTGCCTAGCATGCACAAAGCCCTGGGTTCGATTCCTCAGTACTACATAAACATAAAAAGCCAAAGTAGTGCTGTGACTCAAGTGGTAGAGTGATAGCTTGAGCAAAAGAAACTCAGAGACAGTGCCCAGGCCCCAAGACTGGCAAAATAAATGAATAAATAAATCTGATTTTTTTTTTTTTAAGGAGCGGGTGCTGGGAATGTGGTTTAGTGGAAGAGTGCTTGCCTAGCATGCATGAAGCCTCGGGTTCAATTCCTCAGTACCACACAAACAGAAAAAAAACAGAAGTGGTGCTTTGGCTCCAGAGGTAGAGTGCTAGCCTTGAGCAAAAAGAAGCCAGGGACAGTGCTCAGGCCCTGAGTTCAAGCCCCAGGACTGGGGGGAAAAAAAGTAATGCCATCCCAATCCTAGACCCAAAAGAATTTTGTAGAACTTGACAGTCTGCTTCTGAAGCTCTTCTGGACCATGCTTTTTAAAAAAAAGACAAAACAATTTAGTCAAAAAATGAGCATACTGCAAAACAAATTATTACAGGTATAGTTTGGCATTGCCACTGTCATGTAAACCAATGGAACGAAGCAGAGCCTTGCAATAGATTTAAGAATGTGTGAGCTGAGCATTTGTGACTCACACCTGTAATCCTAGCTCCGCTGAGGATCACAATTCAAAGCCAAGCAAACAGAAAAGTCTGTGAGACTTGTTTTTTTTTCTGGTCCTGAGGCTTGATCTCAATGTTTGGGTGCTGTCCCTGAGCTTCTTTTGCACAAGGCTAGCACTCTATGACTTAAGCCACAGTGCCACTTCTGACTTTTTCTGAGTAGTTTATTAAAGGTAAGAGTCTCATGGACTTTCCTGCCGAGGCTGGCTTCGAACCATGATCTTCAGATCCTCAAGCTCCTGAGTAGCTAGGATTACAGGCGTGAGCCACTGGCGCCTGACTTCTGTGAGACTCTTATCTCCAATTAACCACCAAAAAGTGGAGTGCGCGCACACACACATACACACACACATGAATGTGTGAGAATTTCACAAAGAATAAGATGATATTCACTAGAAGGAAAGACTGGATTACCTTGCTATTAATTTGGGGAAAATAGTATTATCACTATTTCCCACCACATACAAAATAAATGTAATTAGTTATCTCAAATATACTAAATAATGAAAGTTACAAGCACTAAAAAATTAAAGTTTAAATATAGAAAAAAATTAACCCTCAAACTAAGCATAAAACAAGGACATATGGAAAGAGGAGAGAAATGTAAATATCTAGGAATTAGTTACTTCAACTATGTCCCAAAGATCTCAATGTAGTTGTGCACTTATTGGCAATAAAAGGCAATATGAAGACTGTCACTTTGTTTTAGCTCATTTATTCATTGCCCTAAGGAGATAAGTGGGAAAAGACAAGAAATACAGATGTTTATCATAACATCATTTATAGTAATGAGTTGGATACAACCCGAATGGATATCAGCTCTCATTTACTGAGATCCTTGTTCTATGCCAGGCACTGTGCTAATTCTTGTTTGAAAGATATACAGGAAGTTCTTTAAAACACAAAATCTCCCCTAGCTTTATTGCTTGAATAGAGAACAGGGTGTTTTCTGTGGCACTTAGAAAAAAGATAGAGAAGCTGTTCAAATGGTTTTAGATTCTGTGAGTGTGTGTGTGTCTATCCCCCCGCCCCCCTGCTATATATGTGTGTACCACGCATATGCCTGGGTGTGCCCACAGACTTCCTGGATGCATTGGAATCTAACCTACCAGCAAGCCACATGCTTCACTTCTAGGGATTTGAAAAGAGACTAAGGAGGGGGGAGAGAGCAGGCTTTGTTGTTGTATGAAAGCGGACTCAGTGCTGTATAGATGTGGTTTTTCTCCTTTTCCAGTGTGTCCAGGGATCCCTTCTTCCTTCCTACCTTCCTTCCCTTTCTCTTTTATTTGCTCCTTTCTCTTCTTAATTGCCTCTCTAGTGTGTGCCCAGCACTCTTAGCTCCAAAGAAATCTAGCAAGGAACAGATGTGGCCTTTATCAAGAGAACATAAAACAAATAAGAGAAATTGTAGAGGCCCAAGGAAAAATGGTCTAAAGAAAATGAGTCAGAAGTATGGGACATGGTGGATAGTTTCTTTTTCCTTCTCTCTTTCTTGGTGTTCAAAGGTTTCAATGGAGAAAGTAAGCTAGTCTTTTCCTTTAAGGCATCCAAGATAAAATAATAACAACAACAGTAATAGTAACTTCCTGTTTGGCTTAGTTGTCTGGAGTTCTACCACTTGAACCAAATATCAAGCCCAACGTTTTTCTGGTTGTTTTGGAGATAGAATCTCTCAGACCTTTCTTGTTGATCTGGCCTTGCCCTAATTCTCTGGAGCTCTCCCTCCCTATCTTAAGTTTTCCCCCTTTCTCTTTTTTTTTTCTTGTCTAGTCCTGGGGCTTGGACTCAGGGCCTGAGCACTGTCCCTGGCTTCTTTTTGCTCAAGGCTAGCTCTCTGCCACTTCTGGCCATTTTCTGTATATGTGGTGCTGGGGAATTGAACTGAGGGCCTCATGTATACGAGACAAGCACTCTTGCCACTAGGCCATATCCCCAGCCCAGTTTTCCCCCTTTCTCAAGGCCAGCCCTTTATCGCTTACATCACACCTCCACTTCTGACATTTTGCTGATTCATTGGAGATAAGCATCTCCGGGATTTGACTGCCCAAGTTGCCTTTGAACTGAGATCCTCAGGTTTCACTCTCTTCAGTAGCAAGGAATCCAGCCAGGCATGAGACTCCAGCACCGGGCACCATGCACCATGGGACATTTTAATTTCTGATAGGGCAAGCCCTCTGTCATTTACTTTAAAATTTTTTTTTTCTTGGGCTGGGGATATGGCCTAGTGGCAAGAGCGCTTGCCTCATATACTTGAAGCCCTGGGTTCGATTCCCCAGCACCACATATACAGAAAATGGCCAGAAGTGGCACTGTGACTCAAGTGGCAGAGTGCTAGCCTTGAGCAAAAAGAAGCCAGGGACAGAGCTCAGGCCCTGAGTCCAAGCCCCAGGACTGGCAAAAAAAAAAAAAAAAAAAAAAAAAAAAAAATTTCTTGTCAAAGTGAAGTACAGAGGGGTTACAGTTTCATATGTAAGTCAGTGAGTCAGTGAGTACATTTCTTTCTTTCTTTTTTTGCCAGTCCTGGGCCTTGGACTCAGGGCCTGAGCACTGTCCCTGGCTTCTTTTTGCTCAAGGCTAGCACTCTGCCACTTGAGCCACAGTGTCACTCCTGGCCTTTTCTATATATGGGGTGTTGAGGAATTGAACCTAGGGCTTCATGTATATGAGGGAAGCACTCTTGCCACTAGACCATATTCCCAGCCCCTGTCATTTACTTTTGTTCATAGGCTTTTCTTGGTATTAGAATAATATATAAACCTGTTTGCTTGTTTGGGAGTTGGAGTCTCACTGTATTGCCTGTTCTGGTCTTGAACTCATAGGCTCAAGTGTCCCCTTATACATGTCTCCCAAGTAGCTGTAAATATAAATGAGCAGCCCCAATATATTGGCCAATTTTTTTTTCTTTTACTATTGGGGTTTGAACTCAGAGATTTGCATTTGCTATACAGATGTCCTACTACTTGAACATCGCTTACAACCCTTTTGGCTTTGGTTATTTTTGCAACAGGGACCTCTTTCTTTGCCCAAATAACTACCCAACTACACCAGAACCCATTCACGGACTAATCTACCTTGTCCCCAGTGAATTTAAAATGGTGCTATTATACTGTATTAAGTCCTTAAGTATGTATCTTTGACTTATCTTTTCTGTTCTACTAATACATCCATTCCTATATTAATGCCACATAGTTTCACTACTTTAGTATCATGTGGCATTTTTGTGTGTTAGATAGGCAGAAGAAAGAATGAGAGGGGGGAAGTCTATGAAATTCTAAACTAGGTTAATGGATTGGGGTCTTTTGTTGGTGTTTGGACAGTACTGGGGTCTGAACTCAGGTTCTTGTGTTTGCTAGGCATACCCTCAGCCCTTGTGTGGTTCTAAAAAAAAATCCTCTAAGAGCTGGGTGCTGGTGGCTCCCACCTATAATCCTAGCTACTCAGGAGTTGGAGGAGATCTGAGGGTCACGGTTTGAAGCCAGCCCCAGTAGAAAAGTCCCCATACGACTTTTCCCTCCGGTTAACTACAAGAAAACCGGAAGTGAAACTGTGGCTCAAAGTGGTAGAGCACTAGCCTTAAGCAAAAGAGCTCAGGGACAGTGCCCAAGGCCTGAGTACAAGCCCCACAGCTGCAATCAATCCAGCCAGCAAGCAACCAATCCTCTTAACAGTTAAGTGCTGGTGGCTCACACCTATAATCCTGGCTACTCAAGAGGCTGAGATTCAGAAGACTAAGGTTCAAATGCCAGCCTAGGTAAAAAAAAAAAAAAAGATATTATCTCCAAAATCATCAGCAAAAAAGCCAGGCTGAAATTACATCTCAAGTGGCAAAGTGCCTATTGATCAAACAGGAGACCATAACTTCAAATCCCATCCAAAAAAAAAAAAAACTCCTTAAGAGAATATCGAATTTAAAAGAAGGGTTGAGGGCTGGGAATATGGCCTAGTAGTACAGTGTTTGCTTCGCATACATGAAGCCCTGGGTTTGATTCCTCAGCATCACATATATAGAAAAAGCCAGAAGTGGCGCTGTGGCTCAAGTGGTAGAGTGCTAGCCTTGAGCAAAAAGAAGCCAGGGACAGTGCTCAGGCCCTGAGTTCAAGCCCCAGGACTGGCAAACAAATAAAAGAGAGGTTGAAGTGAGAAATCAGCCAATTAGCCCCTAAATATAACAGAGACCTGCCTCTAAAAATTTCATGATGGCAGCAAGCTGATGGCCCATACCTGTCATCTCAGGAGGCTGAGATCTAGAGGATCATGGTTTGAAGCCAGCCTTGGCAGAAAAGTCCCTGTGAGACTCTTTTCTTCAATTAACCCCTCAAAAACCAGAAGTGGGGCTGTCGCTTAAAGCACTAGAGTGCTAGCCTTGAGCACAAAGAGCTCAGGGACAGTGCCTGGGCCCTGAGTTCAAGCCCTATGACCAACAACGACAACAAAAATTCATGCTGTCTTAAATTTTCTGAGACTGTATCTTGAAGTTTGTCTTTTACCCAATCTTTCATCACATAAAACAATTTTTTTCTAATTGTTTACACTTCTGTTCCATAGGATGTATAGCAAGATGACAGAGAAGGTCACTACTGTCTTGGATCATTCACTGCAAAATTCCCTATCATATATAAGGAGGCCAAGGGTAGCATTCACAGGGAGGGGAGTTATATAATATGTACGTTGTATAATAAACATATTTATATGCTTATTGGCTTCCAGCTAGTCGTGATTGGGTACCCTGATTGGAGGGACTGCTTTGGTGGCTGTGTTGTCGAAATCTTCCAGAGGTGCCCATCTGTGTGCCCGAGGCAGGGTCTCAGTGTGCAGAGGCCATAGACATGTCCTGGTAGGTACCAGATGCTCTGGTTGCTGGGTGCTCTGCCTGGCAGGAAGTTACCATGGCAACCCCCCCCCACATACATACACACATACTTCTGGGAGGGTTTTTTTTTTTTTTTGCATTTTTCCCCCCAATAAGTACCAAGGTATTCTAGGGACAGGCAAGCATAGCTCTCAGGACAGAATGTCTCCTGTTCCAGGAAGGGTTGCAGGGAACACAGGAAGCAGAGATGTGTGTAACTTGTGACTGAACCTTCATGCAGTAAGTACATTTGTGATAATGCTTCTGAGTTACCATTTGTGCCTTTGGCTACGTGTCAATGCATATATCATACCAAGGGGTGGATCACTTGTGACCTATCTGTTTGCTCTCCTGCCATCCTTCCCTTCTTCCCCCATCCCCATGTTGGAAAAGTGGCCCCAGCTTTCTGCAGGTGGAGAGGAAGTGCTGAGTCATGGCTCCAGTTGTGTTTTCTGTCTCCAGGCCTGCATGGCCTTGCTTCCCTCAATCTGTCCCAGACCTGCAGGAATGGGGAGCCACGGCCTGGAACCATATAAAGTCCTTGTCAAGGCAACTGAAGGCAGGACTCAATATTCGATAAATCAAGTGACATTGTCCAAAAAGAAATGTACTCATTAGCTAACTTATGAAACAGTAATCCTATTGTACATCACCATTATAATTTTTTGAAAAGAGTAAAATCTTCAATAAATCTAGGAGCTTTTGCCAGGCGCTGGGTGGCTCACACCTGTAATCTAAGCTACTCAGGAGGCTGAGATCTGAGGATCACAGTTCCGGTTCAGCTGGGTTAGGAAAATCTATGAGATTCTTTTTTTTTTTTGCCAGTCCTGGGCCTTGAACTCAGGGCCTGAGCACTGTCCCTGGCTTCTTTTTGCTCAAGGCTAGCACTCTGCCACGTGAGCCACAGCGCCACTTCTGGCCATTTTCTATATATGTGGTGCTGGGGAATCGAACTCAGGGCCTCATGTATACGAGGCAAGCACTCTTGCCACTAGGCCATATCCCCAGCCCCTCTGTGAGATTCTTATCTCCAATTAACCACCAGAAAACTGGTGCTGTAGCTCAAGTGGTAGAATTCTAACCTTGAGCTGAAGAGCTCAGGGACAGTGGCCCAGGCCCAGAGTTCAAGCCCCATGACCAACAGAAAGAAAAAAAAAATCTAGGAGCTTTTGTTTTCCCAAATCAAAAGTCAGTAAATCTGGGTCCAAGAATGATGTAAATATCCCAAATGACTCTTAGCAGAAAAAAAGGCTCAGCACCCCTGCTAGCACTTTAGTCCATCTTTACCACTTTACTACCATCCTGGACTTGCTTTCCCCAATTCACTCACAGATGCTCAAGAGAGAAAGCATGAAACCTACTCTATCTCTTTGCCTTCTCTGGAGATGGTCCTAGGCCCTTCTTTCTACTGCCCTCCTCCCAGAATAAAAACGAGATGAAAGTTGAATCTGAAGGCTAATTTTTCCATGTATTCCTGTTGATCCTCTTCCAGCTTCTCTCCACTAATCAGATTATAACGGTGTCTCTGTTTGGGGTACATGGTATAAAAAAAAAAAAGTGACAGTACTCACTGAAGCTTTTTTCACCCCCTCATTTAATGCCAGACCATAGGTTCCTGGAAGCGCACTCATGCATGTGTGGTGTGTTAGTGTGTGTGGTGTGTTTGTACACACGTGCGTTGGGGGGAGTATCCAGGGTCCTCCCAAAAGGATGTTTTGGGATTTCTGTAGGCTCTCTGGTCTTGTTTCCCCTAATTCAGAAATTCCAATCAAGTAGTCCCTCTGATGAGTTCCAAATGAGAACCAGTTTTGTTTTTTTTTTTAGTCAGAGGTTAGAGTAGAGAGGAGGCCCCGCCCTCGCGGTGTGATTACCATGGCGACGGCCCTGTAGTGAGCCAACTGCTCCTCCTTCCCTCCCTCCTCCCAAAGAGATGACGGCACCGCGCTGACTGCGCCAAATTCCAGCCAATGGGCGGCTGCTCCCGCCTCCCTTTCCGCCAGCTTTCCTCCGTCTCCACCCCCCCGCCTCCCACCCCCCCCCCCCCCGCGCCCCGGGAACTCAATTCACAAATCTGGACTGTGGATTTCCGGCTCCAGACAGGGTGCTTAGGATCCGCTGGGCCCAGGCCGGGTGACAGCAGAATCCTGTCTTCCTAGGAGTGAAAGCCGGAGGCGATATTTTGGGGCCCGGACTTCTGTAACTCGACACCAGAAAAGCTCACAGCTTATTCCTAAATGATCCAGAAGACCCAGTTGACACCGTCCCAACCCTTCCTGTGCGTGCAGCCCCCGCCCTCACCGAGTGCGCGTCAGCACCACGGACAGCGAGCCAGAGGCCTGGCCTAGTCCTCGCAGCCCCAGAGGCACCCAGGATGGGAGCCCCAAGCACTCTGCCTGAAGTCCGGCCTCCTTGGGCCAAGGGAATAGCTCTGTTGCTGAGATGGCAGTGGAAACTGAGCAGAGATATTAGGCCATATATATATATATACATATATATGTATATATACATATACATATATACATGTATATATACATATATATGTATATATATATATATATATATATATATATGGCTTTCTTTCCCCCATTTGGTCTCTGCCTGTATCTGCTCCTCTCCGGAAATAAAGGGACAGGGTCTGAGTGTCTTAAAAAGGAAAGGGCCTCCCAAGATTTTCCTGGGAGAGAGTGTGACCGGGGAGCAGTGGAGGGTGGGTCACCTGTGGGAAAGGCTAAAAGGGGAGGGGCAAGTGTGATAACTCAGGCCCCATCTTGAGACGGATAAACATAGACTTGGGTCTGACTAAAACTCCTGACCCAATATATGGCAAGAGAACAGTATAGAAAAAAATGATGGTAGCTATTTCTGATAGCTAGTTCTGTCTCAACGGGTCACTTCATAGAATGGGAACGTCTTCTGCTGTCCTTACCACTTGTCCTTAAGTGGCCCAGGCATTAATGAGGAGATGGAAGCTGGGGTGGAGGGGTGGATTCATCTTTTGGCTAACTCGCTTTACTCTGTAAAATGGGGGGGTGAGGAGTGGGTAGCAGCTCTCACAGGGAACTTGATCTTCCTCACTAGACCTGTTCCTTGCTTCCGTGGCCTGCCCCGGATAGCTTTACTCCCGCTCCCGGTCCATCCCACCCAGGACCCAATGAAAGACCGGCGCAAAACCATCTGCAGGCGCTTTCTGCGCTTTATAGTTCTCTTCAGGACGGACAGAGACGGTGCGGCCCGCGCCGTCGGCCCGCACCATTGGCACCTTGGACACGGCCCCAGGCCCGACCCAGTCCCTGGTAGTCTCCCGGAAGGATTCCCGGGCCGCCCCAGCTCAGCACCTCGGACAGTTCCCAGCCCAACCTCACCCCCCACCCCCTCCCTCCGGAAACAGCAGAAATAAATTAAAAGGGGTGAGATGATATGAAACCTAAGGATAAGGAAGAGGGACACCTCTCCCCGACAAAAAGACGGGTTTTCTCTTCTCGCTAGTCCACAGGGGTATCGCCGCCGCCGGGGTGGTCTCCCAGATTGATTGTGCCCCCCACCCCACAATCTCAGCCTCTTGAATGAAGCTGGCAGCCCATTTTCCCCCATCAAACTCCCAGCATGCAACACGTTGGAAAAGGTGGAGAAAGGCTGTGGGGGTGAGGGGCGACGGACCATCCTGGTGGTTGTCTGGGCACCTGGGACTGAAGCTTCTCAGCCCATCCAAATTCAAAAAAGAAGGGTCCCTGTGATCTGGGGAAGTGGGTATGGGGTCTCAGGAGAAGAAATGCAGGATGACAGAAGCAGAGGGGGGGGAAGGCAGACGGAGGAAAGCCGGTGACACATGACAGGAGCAAGGGAAATAAGAAGGGAAGATAGGGACACAGGTGCAAGAGAAGAAATGGGGCCATTGGGTAGTCAGGTTCAGGGCGAAGTGATGATGGATCACTCTCTCTCTCTCTCTCTCTCTCGGAATGTTCAATAGCAAGGCAGATAATGAGATGGAAATGCAGACAGGAGGAAAAATGAATATACAGAAAGGAGGAGAGGAAATGGACAGGACCCAGGGGGAGATGGATTTACAGATGTGCACCCAGCAGGGAAAAGGGGAGAGAGGGGCAAAAATGGAGAGATGAGGGCGCAGACAGAACGAAAGGGTGCAGCTGGGGCTGCCCTTCCCACCCTCACCCGCGCCCCCCCCCCCCACCATCCCCACCCCACACCCAGTAAATCCAAACACCGCTGGCCTCCCGGTGTCCTAGCCTCCACCTTCCCCCGCGGGGCAGGGGCAGCTCCTCCTAGGCCCCCCCTGCCTTGGGCGCGGAGCGGCGGTTTAACAGCAGCGGTGGTTCCATGGGGTCCCGGGGTGGGGGGTTCCGGGTGTGTGTCGGGGTGGGGTCGGGGGAGGGCTGGGGCGGGGATCGGGCGCGGCCCCCCGGGTACCCTTAGCGGTCCAGGTTCATAGTCCAGTGCTTGGCTCCCGCCGCGCAGCTGTCCCTGGCGGCCGAGGTGGAGGAGGAGGAGGAGGTGGTGGAGGTGGTGGTGGCGGACGGGCCCCCGCTGGGTGGACCCCCGGCGCCCGCGGCGGCCTCGCCCTCGTTCTTGAGGTCTTGAAAGACTTGCGTGAAGAAGTGGGGGTCGGCGTTGAGCCGGAGCATCTGCGGGCTGAGCCTCTGGATGAGGCGCAGGCACCGTTGCCAGAAGCGCTCCTTGTCGGGCTCCACGAGGAAGGGCTTGAGCGGGTAGGAGATCTCGTTGCCCATGTAGGAGTAGGCGAGGTAGAGGCAGGTGAGGAAGGCGGCCTGCAGCTCGGCGGCCGACGCCAGCTCGTCCCCGCGCAGCGACTCGCGGCACAGCAGGTACACGAACACCAGGTTGGCGGGCGTGATGAAGGCCTGGTCTTGCCAGCCCTGCAGCAGGAGCGAGCGGTCCACGCCGCGGAACCAGCCCACCAGCTCGCCGGGGCTCAGCTCCTTGAGGCGGTAGCAGCGTCGGCACACGAAGTCGCCCAGGCAGCGCAGCAGCTCGCCGGTGGACGCCTGCACGATGACCCGCCGCGGCGAGCCGCCAGGCACCGGGGGCGCCGCCTGCGGGGCTGGGGGCGGCGGCGGCGGCGGCTTCCCCCCGCCCGAGCCCGGCGGCGGGGCGGCGGCGGGGCCCGCGGACGGCGCTTCGCCGGCAGCGGCGGCGGCAGCGGCAGCGGCGGCGGCGGCAGCGGCGGCGGCGGCCGCGGGGACGGTGGGCACCGGGACCGCCAGGGGCTTGGCCGCGCCGCCGCCGTCGGGGGGATCCCGGCCCTTGCGGAGAAGGTTCTCGCGGTTGCGCTGCTGGACCAGGGGGTCGGGCCCCGTGGACGCGGGCTTGGGCGTCACCTTCTTGCTGCCTTTCTTCTTCTTGGCCGACGCGGCCACCAGGCGCTTCCAGGTGAGCGCCGAGATGAGGACGGACGGCCGTTTGAGCCGACTCTCGCCTTTGCCTCCTTTGCCGGCGGGCGGCGCCCCGTAGCCCCCCAGCGCCTCGTCCCCCGCGGGCGGCGCCTTCTTCTTCTCCT
Organism: Perognathus longimembris pacificus; assembly: GCF_023159225.1. Taxonomy (NCBI): domain Eukaryota; kingdom Metazoa; phylum Chordata; class Mammalia; order Rodentia; family Heteromyidae; genus Perognathus; species Perognathus longimembris. The sequence continues at coordinate 15,266,451 of NC_063164.1, forward strand.
CCGGCAGCCCGCCCGGCCTCCGGCCCTTGGCCGACGAGGCGGGGGAGAGCGACAGCACCGTACCCATCCTGCAGAGCCGGGCCGGCGCCCGGGTCCCGGCGGGAACCGCGGGCGGCGCCGCTGCTGCTGCAGCCCCGGGGGACCCGGCGGTGGCGGGCGGGGGGGGGGGGAGGGGGCCTGGCCCCGGCCCGGTCGCACGGGCCGGCTTGGGGAAGGAGCTGTTCGGCGGCGGCGGCGGCGGCGGCTCGCGAGTCTGAGCTGCGCCAGCTGCAGCGTCAGCCCCACCCCTTGAGCCCCTTCTTTCGCGGCGCCGCGGCGCGCCCAGCCTCACGCAGCCAATCACCGCGCAAGCTGCCTTCTTGACGGGCGGCTCTCCTCACCAATAGGATCTCGCGTGCGACCTCGAGTCCCGCCTTACCCATCGCCCTGAGTCTGGGGTCCTTTCCCCCACCCCCCCGCCCCGAAAACCCGAAAGGGGGGAACCAGGGAAGATGGCGGTGATCCGAGGGTCAGGGTCAGGGGCATAGGGGCGGCTGCCCACACCTCCCCCACCGAGTTCCAGGGCCGTGGGTCCGCTTGTTTGGATGCACTGGGTGGCGGAAAGCAGGTAGTGTAGGAGCCATAGGGAAAGCCTCCCCTCCACCTCTGAGTTGTTGTTTTTTTTTTGTTGTTGTTGTTGTTTTGGGGGGGGGGGTCAATGTGGTAGTGAGTGACCTCATCTACATGCTCCAGGCCCAGCTGGGTTTCACAGTGCTGGCTCTTCTAATCCTGCCATGGGGTCAGTTTCCTCTTCTCACCCCAACCCCCTTCCCCCACCACTTTACCATGGTCTGCAGCTTTTCTTTAATGACACACTCCCTATGTATCCCAGAGTAGCCACCTGTCTCCCTCCTGTCAATACCGAGCTTTCAAGCGTCTGGCATTTCTGCTTTACCTGTGAGAAGATGCTGGCAGCTGAGACTTCTTGCAGGCCACAACCTTCCTCTGGGAGGGGGGTGGGTGTTGCTTCAAAGTGAAGGAAGCAAGATCCCCAGAACATGTCGTTTCATGCTTCCAATTGCCGGCCTGGTTTTCTGCAGGGAAGCCTATGGCTCTGGCCCCTGGACAGCACTTTTTGGTTGGTTGTCCCCACCAACACACACTGATCTCACACTTGGGTGGATGATGGATTCGTCCTTGGGAAAACACTGGAAATGGTATTGTTCAGTCTCTTCAAGCTAGACAGTGAACAGGGCCTCCAATGAGGAAGGAGCCCCGCCAGGATTGGCACAACCTCCAACCTCCAGACCAGACCCAGGGTGGAGCTGAGATGAATTTTCATCATTAAATGCTTCCTGACGCTCAGGTTCCACTTGAACTCAGGGCCTGGACTCTATCCCTGATTCTCTATGCTCCAGGTTAGGGCTCCACCACTTGAGACACGGTACCACTCCTGGGTTTTTCTGTTTATGTGGTACTGAGGAACCTAACCCAGCGCTTCATGCATGCTAGGCAAGCACTCTACGGACTAAGCCACATTCCCAGCCCAAGGGCCCTGCAGTCTTGCTTGGCTTTTTCACTCAGCACTCAAACACTTCCTTTACTGAGTGAGCCACACTTCCACTTCCCTGACCACCAATAGTCTGGGCCTGTTCCGTTTGCTTCATCCACCCTTCATAAATACCTTGAAGAGTGCCCCATCCTGGCCTGCCCTCTGCAGCTTCCCAACACAGAACTCTTCCAATTTCTTATGTGGATATTGGAGGGGAGTATGGCTTTGGTACTATACTCATATGGAGGAGTGAGACGATCAGTAATATCCTCAGAATTGCCTTCATCTCTTCATAGACCCTACACTGTTTCCGAGGTATAAGGATCGGAGTGTGTGTGTGTGTAGGTGTGCGTGTGCGCGCGCACGCGCGCGTGTTCATTCCAAATAAGACTATTCTAGAATTCCCTTGGGTTGCAGCTCTAGCCACTAGAGGCTCCAGCTTTTCTCAGCAGTCTCACAGTACCCCCCCACTCTCTCTCTCTCTCTCTCTCTCTCTCTCTCTCTCTCTCTCTCTCTCTCTCTCTCTCTCTCTCTCTCTCTCTCTCCTGGAAGCCTATAGTCTGGTTGTCTTGATTTCTCACTCCTTTACCACACAGAGACTTAGGCTTCCTGCCCAATGCGCACTTTCTCAGTAGGGTCCCTTCTCTTTCATCCTTGGGTCTGATGTTTTTTCTTGTTGCTCAAGCTGACCTGGCCACCTCCAGTTCTCCCCCTTGAAGTGAAGGGAAATGTTCCCTCTTTTCAGCTCCTGTAATTGGCCCCACTTCCTCCTACAAGGCCTTCTGAGTCAGCCTTTATTTGACACTCAAGGAACAGTGGCTCACCGGTAGTTAAGGACAGGCCCCACAGAGACTGAGTTGTGCTGGCGGAAACACTGGGCACGTGGATCTGAATGGCATGTGGGTCCTCCCCAGCTCTGCTCCCTGGAGTCTCTCATTGACGTAAGGACTATTGCTGGTGCCATCTAGGACAGGCGCTCTGCAACACTCACAGGTGTCACCACTGCAGACACAGCTGGGGACTGTCATTTGCTTCTGTGCTTCAGGTTCCCCAAGCTCCCTACTTTTGAGGGTCTCATGTCCCCTTATCTTCACCATGTCTTCAGACCTCTTTCTGGCTCACCTGGGTCCCTCCTTTTGAGTCTAGGTGCCCCTTCTGTATCTCTGAGGGTTACCATGGGCCAGAACTCACCCCTCTGAACATTACCTTGCATTCTGTTTGCTCCTGAAATCCTGCCTCCTCCCAGAAACCTTTCTGGACTGGTTGGAGAGCCTGAAGCTCTCTCTGACTTCAGGATTTCTATTTTTTCCACTCTATCTAATAACTTGGACTAGAGCTAGGCTCTGGATCCTCAACCCAAACTGTTCAAGATGAGCGGGCTGGGAATATGGCCTAGTGGCAAGAGTGCTTGTCTCCTACACATGAAGCTCTCGGTTCGATTCCCCAGCACCACATATATGGAAAACGGCCAGAAGGGGCGCTGTGGCTCAGGTGGCAGAGTGCTAGCCTTGAGCGGGAAGAAGCCAGGGAGGGTGCTCAGGCCCTGAGTCCAAGGTCCAGGACTAGCCAAAAAAAAAAAGATGAGCATGGCTGGAAGTTTAAAAACAAAGTAATCAAAACAGGCCCATAAAGAGGGACAATGTTGCTGTTATAATAAGCCAGAGAAACTAATGGGTGGGGGGAGAAGAAGTCTGTGCTTCTACAAGGGTAGAGGCCACAGGGGATAAGAGTTTAGGAACCAAGACGACTTCATGGAGTGGGTGGGTTTTACAGAGGGGAAATGACTTTCTCACACCTTGGGGAAGTCATTTCAGTGCTTTGAGCTTCTGTTTCTGGTTGAGCTATGTTCAGAGTCTGTATTCTGTAGTTGCTCTGTCTATATTAGTGTGTGGATGTTGCTTTTTATTTGGCCATTTCCCCTGTGCTCCTCTGGAACAGTACTGGCTGTGTCCAACTCCCATAGATAGGAAACCCCCTGAGGCCAGGCTTCCTGTCTTTGTCCATCATTGTTCAGGTTACCTCGAACAACACTCTGTACAGATAACTAGTTATTCCTAGAGGTTCTTCCAGGCCAAACTGTAAACCCATATCCAGAGCTCTAGGACCCATACTAAGCTTTTAGCTGTGCAGGATTGTGGGCTCGGTGATGAGAGTTACTGCCGGTTTTACCTTGGAAGAGCCCCTCACCCTCACTTAAAGATGGGGCAGGTGAGCCCCATCTTGAAGGGACTGTCTCCAGGTAATGCAACCCAGAGTCTTCCTCCTTTTTGTTGTTCATGATTCCCTCTGAGAGATTATGCGGTCTAGGAAGCAGGAGTTCTAGTCCACAGCTGGCTGGTTGGATGACCTTGAGAACATCATTTCAGCTCTCTGTTGATTATCAGCTGAAAAATGAGCATTAAAAGGATATGATAACATCCTTAGGAATTGCACTGAAGAGGATTCCGGAGGCCTCTACCAATTCCACACATCTGATTCCAAATCACATCTGCCCTAGGAATCTGTCTCCGTCTCTAGCTCCAGCCCTGTCTGGTGCACCCTAATCTGTTTCTGTCTGCCGAGCTCAGTCTGTTTGCACAGCATTCATGTGCGGCCTGCGCTTCTGCAGCTCTGCCTGGGAGGTAAGAGGGGGAAGAGCTTGGCTCTAAGCAGTGTGCATTTCCCCAAGTCCCTCCAAGCCTAAGAGGAACCTCTAGAAGGTAGGGAGATACAGAAAAGGAGGCCAAGAAGGCTAAGGTCTAGTGTCTCCCCAGGAAACATCAAGGTTAGAGATCTCAGACCCCAAGGTTATTGCATACCCATTGCATCCAGACTAAAGGCAACAAGGGTTCTCAGAAGAGCCAGAATAGAGAACCAGCCTGGGTACCGGAATGTCTGGAGTCTTTTGCCCCGCCTCCCCTTTAGCGCCCTCACAAATGCAACACCCCCAACCCCAAGCGCTCAGGTCCTAAGGTGTGCAAAGAGGAAGGATGTGTACTACCCTTCCCTCCTCTGCTCTTGAGGATCTGAGGCAAGGAGAGGAGAATCTTAGGCGAGAGAATCTTATGTGGAGGAGGGAGTCCTTAGGAAGAAGGTAGAGGGAAGCAGGTAACACGAGTGTGGGGAGAAGAGGAGCAGAGAGAATAGATGAAGCTGACAATGGAGGGGCTGCTAGCTTCTAGGGAGAGCCTCTAGCTCCTTCTGTAATTCCTCGCTAGGATAACTTACATACAGGTTCTTAGAACAGAGAATGGAGTTGGGAACTCAGAGGAGGGATGTGATGTCCTGGGGTGGACAAGGAACTGATGCTGTGATGGTGGAGGGCCCAGGATGAAAGGACAGACAAGGGCAGGGGTGAGCTGGGAGCCAGTGGCTCATGCCTGTAATCCTAGCTCAGAAGCAGGCTGAGGTGTGAGGATCATGGTTCAAAGCCAGCCTGGGTAGGAAAAGTCCGAGAAACGCTTATCTCCAATTAACCACAAGAGGTCAGAAGTGGCGCTGTGGCTCAAGTGGTAGAGCACCAGCCTTGAGCAAAAGACCTCAGGGACAGCGCCCAGGCACTGAGTTCAAGCCCCAGTACCAGCACTAGAAAAAAGAACAGAGGTGAGCCGTAGGCTTCCCTATCATGAGCTGTGTCCTTCCATGGTGGAAGGGAGAGCCATGCCTCTCTCCCATTCTTTTCCAGGTGGATTGGAACCCAGACCTGAGCGACCCCAGAGCCCACATAGGGTTTTGATGCCCCTGAGAAAAGCCCCTTTGGCTCAATCCTGTCAGTCCCCCCATTTGTCCCTGTAATGCAGGTTCACCTCTCCTGCCTCCACCAAGGCCTCCTCCTCTTTGTCCTGCACCCCAAGCATCGCCCCCACTCAGTCTCCTCACAGTGCCCAGGATAGCACTACAGATGTAGGAGCAGATCAAGAAGGGCGGGGGTGGTGGCTGTTGCTCGGCTGAGATATTCTTAGCCTGTCTGGGGGCTGGAGCTGGAATCAGCGTTTCCATCTCAACCAGGCAGGTGGCTGACAGGAGCTGCTGCTGTGATTGGGTCTTCCTCCACTGCCATAGCCATTCCCTGTCCCCACGCCACACCGTGAGCACAGACCCCCTGCTCAGACCTTTCTGCTCTGGTACCATAGACAAGGAGGCTCCCTCTGCACCTGGCCTAAGCCCAGAAAGGCCGGCAAACTCAGCTGCAGGGCGGTGGGGGGGGGGGACTTGGGGAGAAAGAGAAAGAAAAGAAAGGCCTTTGAGAACTCCAGCTCTGATGCACCCCAGAGCAGCACACAGCCTTCTCCTCTCTGCCCAAGGCCCACTTTCCTCTGCCCCAAACAACTCCTGCAGAATACTTTAGTCCCTAGACTCTACTGACGACTTCCAGAACCTCTTTCCTAGCTTGATTTTCAGGACTCATTCCTGAGAAGGGCTGACCCCTGAATCCAGACCTCTTTTGATATTGCAACAAGGAGCTCACCTTCCTAGATGCCTTTATTAGCAGAAGGAGGGGCCATGAAGATATTGGAATCATTCACAAACAACACAATCTATTTTTTCGCCTCACAAGAAATAGATACTGTGGGGGTTCCAATGTGGGTACTGGGTCACCCAGATCTGGGTTCCAATCCACCTCCTCTTACTTAGAAGCTGCAAACTCTGGGAAACTTTTTTTTCTTTTCTTTCTTTTTGCTGGTCCTGAAGCTTGAACCAGGGCCTGGGCCCTGTCCCTGAGCCTCTTTGTGATCAAGGCTAGTGCTCTACACTTGAGCCACAGTACCACTTCTGGCCTTTTCTGAGTAGTTTATTTGACATAAGAATCTCACGGGGGGAGGGGGGGGAGGTGGGAATGTGGCTTAGCAGTAGAGTGCTTGCCTAGCATCCATGAAGCCCTGGGTTCGATTCCTCAGCACTACATAAATAGAAAAAGCCTGAAGTGGAGCTGTGGCTCAAGTGGTAGAGTGCTAACCTTGAGCAAAAGAATCTTAGGGACAGCCCAGGCCCTGAGTTCAAGCCCCAGGACTGGCAAAATTAAATTAAAATGTGAGTTGTAGTGGCTGGAATATGGCCTACTGGTAAAGTGCTCGCCTCCTATACATGAAGCCCTGGGTTTGATTCCTCAGCACCACACATGTAGAAAAAGCCAGAAGTGGCACTGTGGCTCAAGTGGTAGAGTGCTAGCCTTGAGCAAAAAGAAGCCAGGGGCAGTGCTCAGGCCCTGAGTCCATGCCCCAGGACTGGCAACAAAAACAAAAAACAAACATAAAATGTGAGTTGTAGCTGGGTGCTGGTGGCTCATGCCTATAATCCTAGCTACTCAGGAGGTGGAGATCTGAGGATTGTGGTTCAAAACCAGCCCAGGCAAGAAAGTCTGTGATACTCTTATCTCCAATTAACAACAAAAAGCTGGAAGTTGATGTGTGGCTTAAAGTGGTAGGGCACTAGCCTTGAGTACAAAAGCTCATGGAAAACACACCAGGCCCGAGTTCAAGCCTTAGTGTGGTAGGTGGGGGGGAGACGGTGAGTTGCCACACATTATATGATCATTATATGAGCAGGAAAACTTGTATAGTTAGCATGTGGTCATTCTCTCATTGGAGTGTCAAGAAAGTACTATCATTTTTACTTTTTTAATTTTTTATTTGCTTCTGAGGCCAACATTTATAGCTGTTATTCTTTTTTTTAAATTTATTTATTAATTGAACACAAAATTTTTGACAAGGTGTTGTGCAAAAAGGGTACAGTTACATAGTAGGGCAGTGTGTACATTTCTTGTGATATCTTCCGCCCTGTTTTTCTATCCCTTCTCTAGGTCAGGTAGACATATATACAATATACAATGTATCAAGAACATATATGTAGCCACGTGGCCACAGCCAAGAAAGTTCGCCTAGGGCTTTAAATGTAATGTCGATATGAGACAATATGTCGACAGTAGTCTTATATGAACGTACATACATAGCTTTTGAGCTATTGTATTCCCCTGAGAGGTCAATTTTTGACCTTTATATGTTGAGTGATTGTTTGGTTTTAGTTACATACTGTTGGGCCGCTGCCCCAATCCTGTGGGGAATACCATTTGACAAGCAGTTTTTGGTTTCACAGACTTGGTCTCTACTGTCTCTCCGTCTCCCTTTGTTAACAGTCATATATCAGGGAGATCATGCCCCTTTGTTTTCTGTGTTCTAGGCTTGTCTCACTCAACATTATTTGTTCGAGTTCTGACCATTTCCCTGTGAATAACAAGATTTCACCATTCCTAATCGCTATGTAGTATTCCGTTGTGTATAAGTACCATATTTTTTGGATCCATTCGTCTGTGGAGGGGCATCTGGGTTGTTTCCATATTTTGGCTATTGTGAATTGTGCCGCGATAAACATGGAAGTACAAATGTCTTTTTGATATCTTGGGGTTTGCTGTTTAGGATAGATGCCTAGGAGTGGTATGGCTGGGTCATGGGTAGGTCTATATTGAGCTTTTTGAGAAACCTCCATACTGTTCTCCAAAGTGGTTGTACTAATTTGCACTCCCACCAACAATGGAGAAGGGTTCCTTTTCCCCCACACCCCCTCCAGCATTTGTTGTTGCCTGAGTTCAGAGTATAGGCCATTCTAACTGGGGTGAGGTGGTATCTTAGGGTTGTTTTTATTTGCATTTCCTTTACTACCAGGGATGTTGAGCATTTCCTCATGTGTTTCTTTGCCATTTTTATATCTTCTCTTGTGAAGTCTCTCTTTAGCTCCTTTGCCCATTTCCTAATAGGCTTATTGGGCTTGGAGGGGCTTAGTTTTTTGAGTTCTCTGTAGGTAACAGATATTAGGCCTTTGTCTGTTGCTGTGCTGGTAAATATCCTTTCCCATATCGTTGGCTGTCTTTCTATTTTGGTGGCTATGTCCTTAGCTGTGCAGAAACTTTTTAATTTGTAGTAGTCCCATTTGTCAAGTCTTTCCCCTATTTGTTGTGCCCCTGGGACTATATTCAGGAAGTTCCTTCCTGTGCCTATAAGTTCTAGTGTCTTTCCTACTCTGTCCTTCAGTAGTTTCAAGGATTCAGGTCTGATATTGAGGTCCTTGATCCATTTTGAGTTGATCTTGGTACATGGTGATAGGCTTGGGTCTACTTTGAGTTTTCTGCATATGGCCGCCCAGTTCTCCCAGCACCAGTAGTTGAAGAGGCTATGTTTATTCCATTGTATGTCTTTATATAGCTGTTATTCTCAATTACAATATCAACAGTTGTGTGAACTCAGACTATTCTTAGGGGGTTGATCTGGTTCCTGCATGACGATCTGGTGGCCTCATTAACTTTGTGAACCTGTTCTGTGATAGGTACCATGCCGGCCCCACATTCTGACTGCTTTTCAGGGGACGTTCTCTAGTTGCTCATTCCATGGCCCACAGTCTCCCTGAAGCTCTAGAGACTCAATGGGGAGTGCATTCTCTAAGTTCATTTTAAGGGCTTAGAGAAAAATGTTCTGCACAATTATAAAATTCATATGAACCAATCTATTTTTTTAAGGTGATGTACGGGGTTACAGTGACATGACTCAGGTAATGAGTACATTTCCTTTGAACAGTGTCATCCTCTCCCTCATTCTCTCCCAGTTCTCCCCCTCCCGGCTTCCTTCCCCAGGAAGTTGTATAGTTCACCCTTTGTCCCACCAGTTCTGTGCTTCTCCTTCCCCTCCTCAAATCAGACAAACGTATACACAAGACAAAGGGTTCAGAAATCAAAAACAGAAACAGAAGGGAATTGACCAAAGAAAAAAAGGAAAGAAGAAACAAACAAAAAAAAAAAGAACCACAAACAGTATAATAAAAAAATCTCTAACTTACATTTCTTGGAGCTCATTTCAATAAGCACCATTTTATATGATCTTAGGCACATAGCTACTGAGCCCTTGCAATCCTCTCCTAAGAATATCCTCCTCTATTCTATGTGAAGAACCAATCTGTTGGGCTGGGGATATGGCCTAGTGGTAAGAGTGCTTGCCTTGTATACATGAGGCCCTGGGTTTGATTCCCCAGCACCACATATACAGAAAATGGCCAGAAGTGGCGCTGTGGCTCAAGTGGCAGAGTGCTAGCCTTGAGCAAAAAGAAGCCAGGGACAGTGCTCAGGCCCTGAGTTCACGGCCTAGGACTGGCCAAAAAAAAAAAAAAAAAAAAAAAAAAAAGAACCAATCTGTTTAACAAGTTGTATCCTGCAAGGTACTACTAAACTAGGTGATAGGAATACAAAAGGTGTGAGGTAGGGATTTAGCTCCCAACAAATGTGCAACATGGACAGCACAGATAGGAAAGTTGATAACAGACAGGAAAATGATCTGCACTCTAGGATCACTTACTTAGGATAGGATTTGACAATTCCATTCAGCTAACCCTGCCCATCCCCCTCCACCTTCCATCCTGACAGCTAATCCAGCCACAGCTTGTCCCAAATTCTCAGGGGCAGGGAGTGAAAACCTACTTTTAATTGAGATTCAGTTCCTTCAATTGGTATTGGGTTCCCTGTGGTCCTTGGCCTTTCTTTTCTGGCCCCAAGATGATAAGCACCTTTCCCAAGATAGAGCCAGAGTTCAGCAACCCCCCTACCCCTGCTTGCAGTGATAAAGATTCTACTTCTCCACTCCCAGCTTGGTAAGGGTTAATGAGCTGCTTCTTGTGTGAAGGGCTGTGGTGGGCCTGCTTATTACCCCAGTATCTTTGTCATATAGAAGCCACTTTTGTTTACCTCTTTTTTTTTTTTTTTGGTCTAGGATTACAGGACAATCCTGGACAAATCCTGGGCTTTGAAATAGGCTCATTAATTTACACGGACTCTTTCTGGTTTCAAAACGTGAAGACTATTCTTTATGTTGACCTCCTAACTTTCTAAGGTAGATCCCCATATATACTGACTTTGGATTTTGAGTAAGAAGCAGAAAAAAGAAAATTGCCCACTAAATTAATGGTTTCTAAACCACTTTACCCAGCAGAACCATCTAAAGGGATTCTATAAATACGGTTTCTGGCTCTACCTCCAATCTATGAAGTCCTAATTTCGTCAGGTGGCTTCCAAGTAGAATGGCTACAAATTAAAATCAGGAGGGAGGTAGCTGGATCCTACGTGTCTTTCTGGAGAGTACCACTATCGCTATTACTGTTCACCAAGCAGCCACCTGCTCTGCCTCTTGGAAGAATATCTTAATTTACTCTAGAAAACCACTTTTCCCACACTTTCTATCTATGTGGTTTACTTGAAAACTTTAGAAATCTGTCTTGAGCTTCAGAGAAAGATGTGTTTGTCTGGAGAGGGTTATCCCTTATATCCTGCTGTCAGTAAATGACTAAATCTGGAAGAGACAATGCTGACCTCCACAAGATTCTGATCCTAAGGTCCATTTCCTGCTAGATTCCTCCAACCTTCTTGTTCAGACCACAGCTAATGTTTGGAGTCTTCTTTGGTTCCCAGTGACCCTTCCCTAAAGTAGAAACTTTAGAACAGCAGTTTTTTTTCCCTGCATAAGTGACAAGTCTTCTGTGACCAGGCTGTATTCTGTAGGTATCAGCCTCCTGGTTCAAGTAAGAAATCTGACCGGGCTGGGAATATGGCCTAGTGGCAAGAGTGCTTGCCTCGTATACATGAAGTCCTGGGTTCGATTCCTTAGCACCACATATATAGAAAACAGCCAGAAGTGGTGCTGTGGCTCAAGTGGCAGAGTGCTAGCCTTGAGCAAAAAGAAGCCAGGGACAGTGCTCAGGCCCAAGACTGGCAAAAATAAAAAAAGAAATTTGACTTTTCACTCTGTCACGCTTCTGAATTGTATTTGCCCCCAGACTGTGTGAGAGGCATGGCTTGTGGCTACAAAGACCTCTTGTTATCCCCGGGGCTATTAGCACAGGGACTTTGAGGGGAGGGGAAGGTAGACTCCTTTCTGGCTGGCTTTGGGGGCATTTTCTCAGGGAAGTGGCTGGGATTTCAATCAAACCACAATTACTCGGTAACATCATGGCCCAATAATTTTTTAAAAATTTAAATCCAAAGCTGTTTGCTTTTCAGTAGCTTCTGGATTATTCTGCAATTGTATAGTATTTGCTGCTTATTTTGTGGGATTTTTTTTTTTTTTTTTTTGCCAGTCCTGGGCCTTGGACTCAGGGCCTGAGCACTGTCCCTGGCTTCTTCTTGCTCAAGGCTAGCACTCTGCCACTTGAGCCACAGCACCACTTCTGTGGTGCTGGGGAATCGAACCCAAGGCTTCATGTATACGAGGCAAGCACTCTTCCCATTAGGTCATATTCCCAGCCCTATTTTGTGGGATTCTATGAGTAGTTGGGGATTTCTATAGTCTGGATCTTAACCGTCTCTCAAAGGCTTTATCCCTAGAATGGCGATATTGGGAAGGAGCAGAAGCTTTTAAGAGGCAGGCCTAGGGCTGGGAATATGGCCTAGTGGCAAGAGTGCTTGCCTCGTATACATGAGGCCCTGGGTTCGATTCCTCAGCACCACATATATAGAAAATGGCCAGAAGTGGCGCTGTGGCTCAAGTGGCAGAGTGCTAGCCTTGAGCAAAAAAGAAGCGAGGGACAGTGCTCAGGCCCTGAGTTCAAGGCCTAGGACTGGCCAAAAAAAAAAAAAAAAAAGAAGAGGCAGGCCTAGAGGAACGTTTGAGATGTACCCTCAAAGGGATAGTAGGACATCATTCTTTTCCTCTTCTTGGCTTCTCCACCATCAGGTAAACTGACTAGTTTTGCTCTACTTATGCTCCTACCCTGGAGCACCCTCACAGTCTCAAAGAAATGGCACCCACCAATCATGGAATGAAACCTTATAACTAGGTAGGAGGCTGAGCATTGGTGGTTCACGCCTGTAATCCTAGCTACTCAGGAAGCTGAGATCTGAGGATCACAGTTCAAAACCAGCCCAGGCAGGAAAGTCTGTGGGACTCTTATTTTCAATTAAGCACACACACAAAAAAATCCAGAAGTGGCACTGTGGCTCAGTGGAATGCTAGCCTTGAGCCAAAGAAGCTCAGGGATGGTGCCCAGGACTGGAGTTCAAGTAAAACCAGTAAAACAAAACAACCAGTAAAAACAAAAACAACATCCACACAACTAGGTAGGAGTCAAAGCAATCCTTTTCTCTTTAATAGGAGTTTGTTATGTCAGGTCCTTGCTACATTAACAGAAAGCTGACTGACACCAGCATCCATTCATAATTCATCTTGTCGTTTTTTCTATTTATTCAGCCAGTCAATACAAATTTAAGAATGCTGGTTCTAGGGCTGGGGATATAGCCTAGTGGCAAGAGTGCCTGCCTCGGATACACGAGGCCCTAGGTTCGATTCCCCAGCACCATATATACAGAAAACGGCCAGAAGCGGCGCTGTGGCTCAAGTGGCAGAGTGCTAGCCTTGAGCGGGAAGAAGCCAGGGACAGTGCTCAGGCCCTGAGTCCAAGGCCCAGGACTGGCCAAAAAAAAAAAAAGAATACTGGTTCTATTAGAGTGGAGGGACAATTCTTTCTTAGCTTTCAGTCTTCTGTCCTCCTCTTAAAGGTTATAAAATATTTCTAGAAAAGGAAGAGTTTCTAGCTCCTTTGAAGGAACTTGTAGTCCAAACCCACAGATGCAAAAAATCTGGCATCCTTACCATTTCTAGGCTGTGACTAAGGGCCAAGAATCTTTAAAAAATGTTATGTAATATGTGAGACATATAAAAAGGTATAAATTAACACAACATATCTACCACCTGGTTTAAATAAAAATTATTTATGCGGGCTGGGAATATGGTTTAGCGGTAGAGTGCTTGCCTAGCATGCATAAAGCCCTGGCTTTGATTCTTCAGCACCTCATAAACAGAAAAAGCTGGAAGTAGTACTCTGGCTCAAGTGGTAGAGTGCTAGCCTTGAGCAAAAAGAAGCCAGGGACAGTGGCCAGGCCCTGAGTTCAAGCTCCAGGACTGGCAAAAAAAAATATTTATGCAGTTTAATCCCCCTTATCTTTTTCTCCCCAATTACCTTCTCTTCCCACAAATCCTCCCTTCAGAAATGAACCAAACCTGATATTTATCTGTTTCATATAGTTATTTATTCTCTTGCCACATATGTACATATGCCCTGTTTAAGCGTGTGTGTGTGTGTGTGTGTGTGTGTGTTGTTGTTGTTGTTGCAAACAGCAATGGCTACAAACTTACACATTCTACAATTAAAGCAATATCAATGTAGTTCACTTCCTTTTTTTTGTCAGTCCTAGGGCTTGAACTCAGGGCCCTGGCACTGTCCTTGAGCTTCTTTTTGCTTAAGACTAGCACTCTGCCACTTGAGCCACAGCAACCACTTCCAGCTTTTTCTGTTTAGGTGGTACTGAGCAATCGAACTCAGGGCTTCATGCATGCTAGGCAAACACTCTACCACTGAGCCACATTCCCAGTGTAGTTCACTTCTATGGGTCAGAAATTCAGGCAGGCTTGGTAAAATTTTCTGCTAAGACTTCATAAGGCTTCTGTCAAGATCTGGGTTCTTGTTATCTGCAGGCTTTGGAGAATCAGCTTCCAAGTGCTTTAGGCTGGCAATTCCTTAGTTATAGGTCTGAGATCCTTACTTTCAGAGGCTGGAAGCTTCTTTTGGCTTCCCATATTCTTCAACACTTGGCCCCCTCATTATCAGGGTTAGCAGCTGTGCATCCTTCTCATACCTAGAATATGTCTCCCACCAGATCCCTCTCCACATACACTGGGAGGTTGAACTCAGCGCCTTGAGCTTGCTAGGCGGCACTCTACCACTTAAGTCATGTCCCCAGCCCTGGAATGTCTCTTAGTTGCACATCCTTCAGCTGAAGGAAATTTTTTGTTCTTAAAGGTCCCATATGATCAGTCAGGTTAGCTGTATCTCCTCCTTCCCTCATAACATCCCCATTTTAAGGGCAACTGTAAATTAATCTGAAAAAAAAAATATACCTTACCATATAACATAATCATAGGGGTGGAGAGACCATGGAGGCCACATAAGGATTTTATCACAATATGCCTATCCGTCTATCTAGAGACAGAGTTCGTGCTTTAACTTTGTGTAAGTGGACTTACAAAACACCATATTCTTCTGAAATTTGTTTCTTTTCATCATTAAGTTTATAAGACTTACCCTTGTCAATCCTGTTGAAGTTGTTTCCTTTCCCGTAACATTTTACTGTATGAGTATAGTGAATTTTATTTATTTGTTTTCCTGGTGACTGATGTTTAGGCTATTTTCAATATTTTTGTTACTGTAAACACTTTTGTGAGAACTATTGATTTTTATGTCTAGTGCACATGTTCAGTCATTTTTCTAGGAATATATCTAGTACAATATTGCTGGGCATGCATGTTTTCAATTTGCTATTTGTTACTACATTTTTCTCTTAGGGAGTGTACCACTCTCACACTTGTTCTGTGTCTTCATCAACTTATGTGCATATGTGTATGTGTTCGTAATACTAAGGTTTGAACTCAAGCCCTCACACTTGCTAGGCCTCTTGAGTTAGAACCCAAGTCCGCCACTCTTGATATTATCAGATTTTTAATTTTGGTCACCCTGATATTTGTGAAATAATTTATTATAGTAATATATGAATTTTATTCAATAAATAAGTATTATGAAGCACTACTAGATATCAAGGATTAAGCAAAATAAACAAATTCCCTATCCTATGGGGAATTGGAAAAACCAAACCCATGTATTTAAACAATATACTCTGTGTGTGTGTGTGTGTGTGTGTGTGTGTGTGTGTGTGTGTATAGTTTCTTATCTCATTCAAATTTTGATCAAAATCAAAAGCCATTGTCTTAATGAGATCTACCTTAACTAGTCTGCTATGGACTGGATGATGTTCCCCATTATGTTAAGACCTAACCCCCAGATGATGGTGTTGAGAGCTAAGACCTTTGGGAGATAATAAAGTTCGATGAGACTAGATGGGCCTCTCATGTTAGAATTAGTGCCATGATGAGGAGAGACGCCCCCCCCACCACCACCAAACCTGACTGTGTGGATACTCTGATCTCAGACTTGTGGCCTCTAGACGTGTACAAAGTCAACTTCTGTAATTTAAGCTCCCAGGCTGTGATGTTTGGTTTTGCAGACCAAGCTGACTAAAATTTAAATTGCAACATGTCCTCTTTTCCCTCTGGAATTTGTGAACCTTTATTCTACTATGTAATCTTGTTTGCTTATTATGTTTGTTGTTTGACCACACACCAATTATGAAAGAGAAGATTTTTTTTTCTTTTTTTGTCCACTAACATAGCCCCAAGTACATAGAACTCAATGAGTATTTCTTGAGTGAATAACTACTGTGAAGGTCTGAACTTCAGACCTCCTACTTCCTGCATATCTGGGAAGACAGACGCACACCACCGCATCCATCTTTTTATTCGATGAGATGGGAGTCTCACGAACTTTTTTGCCTGGCCTGCCCTCAAACCTCAGTCTTCCTGCTCTCAACTTCCTGAGTAGCTCAGATTACAAGTGTGAGCTACTGTGCCTAGCTCATTAATGCCCTCTTTTCAGTTCCAGGAAAACCGATCATGAATCCCACATTATATTTAATAATTATGTCTCTTCCCTGGTGGTTTTAACCCTGATCATTGGATGAAATGGTATCTGCTAGTTTCTCAATTGTGAAGTTATTCCTTATTCCTCTTTCTCCTTAGGGACTATGTAAATACCCCCATTCCTCATAAAAATTTGAATTCATTAATTTATTTATATCACACAAATTTTGGGATTCCTGTTTTACACAATGTGGCATAATCTGTTACTATCTTTATTTCTGTCTCAAATTGTCCTAGATTTGGCCAATGGGAGCTCCTTCAAGCTATTTTCTACCCCTCTCAGAGAATGAACAAAATTCTTTAAGCACTTATTTTCTGACACAAAGAGATACTGTAGGCTTATCTTATACATCTCTTGTCTCAACACTAGAACCAATCATTTCTTTGAAGAAGACAGGTTCCAGTTCTGTTAGGAAAAAAAGAGATTTAGGAAATAAGATCTGAGTGCTAGATGTGCCCATAACCATGAGCTGTTTCTGCTCCCAGCCTCTGAGTGACAGAGCTAGGAAGCACAGTCTCCTCCTTCTCTCTTTCCTCCCCATCCTTTCCCTCTTCTCTCCTCTCTCTCTCTCTTTCTCTTTCTCTCTCTGTCTCTCTCTCTCACACACACACACATCTTTATGTGTGCTGCATATTAGAGACTTGAGGGCTCTAAAGACTTTAGGTCTCTAATACCAACATTCATGCTAGTTTTATCTCTTCCCACATTTGTAACCTCACACACCAACAGTAAGAATCTGGTCCACCTTTTCCTCAGTCTATGTCTTCAGTTCACAAACTCCTTTGCCTGTTATCGGTCTTCTATCACTCTCGCTTTCCCTCCTCTCAAAACCTTCCACTTGGGTTCTGAAACCACTGTGCCAGGTCACCTATGATGTGTCCTCAGTCATAGGGTCTCACACTGGTGCCATGTAAAGCCACACAACCCACTGATGCCTTCCTCTATCTTCTTGAGCCCTGACTCCCTGCCCCGGACCCCTGTTCATGAGGATACCCTCCATTCCTTGTTCAGGCTTCTATGCCTTGGGCCCTCCTATGTTTGCCTCACCCACACTCAGGCTCAGACACCCAGAACCATCTCCACAACAAGCATCACAATGCTAATGAAGTATTGCATGACACTTCCCCATGATATCAGGACCAAGACAAGAATGTTGTGACCATTCATTTTAGTCAATATTATGTTGGGCTCTGAGCTGAAGAGAAATAAATGGAAAAGAAAAAAAATAATCTGCTTATTGGAGACGATGCATGAAGAAAATAAAGACTGGGCAGAATTAAGGAATGAGTACAGGCAAGTGGATACAAGGCAACATTTCTAAATACTTGTTTCTACCTATAATTTATTTTTAAACAATTTACATAAACATCAAAAAATGAAATAGCTAGGAATGAGTCCAATGAAATCTATTCAAGGGCTGGGAATGTGGCTTAGTGGTAGAGTGCTTGCCTAGCATGCATGAAGCCCTAAGTTCAATTCTCAGTACCACATTAACAGAAAAAAGCTGAAAGTAGCACTGTGGCTGCAGTGGTAGAGTGCTAGCCTTGAGCAAAAGAAGCTCAGGAACAGTGCCCAGGCCCTGAGTTCAAGCCCCAGGACAAGAAAGGAAGGAAGGGAGGGAGGGAGGGAGGGAGGGAGGGAGGGAGGGAGGGAGGGAGGGAGGGAGGGAGGAAAAGAAAGAAATGTACTTAAGATTCTACATGCAAAAGTAGCAAACTTTTTACTGAAAAAAAAAATCAAAGACAACCAAAATAAATGGAGAAGAAACACACCAGTTTCAGTGGTCTGGGGGTAGGATAGCTTTGTAATAACCTCCATCCTTTAGGTATTGTGTTCACAACTGGAATACCATCCTGGTAGCAGGAAGGAGGAGAAACAATGGGCAAAGGAAAGAACAGTAAAGATAGCGACTTACATTGTGAAAAGTTTCTCTCAGAAGTGACAGTATGAGGACAGATAAGGGTGAACAGTTTAAATAAAGGCCAGCTGCCCCAAAGTTAGGCTGGCATTTACTAGACAAATAGGGCAGAGTTACTATATAATACAAAACTGAAGGCCTCCTTGTGTGACCCTTCCCCAAATAGTCGGGATTATGTAGTGGCTCCTCCGGTGTAAGAAATCAAATGTATACGCTTCTTTTTTTTTGCGCGTGGGGGGGGGGGGGCAGCTGTACTGGGGTTTGAACTCAGGACCTCACACATGCTAGCAGGTACTCTACTGCTGAGCTATGCTTCCAGCCTTTTTTGCACTGGTATTTTTTTAGTTGGGGGTCTCATTTCCTGCCCAGGTACCTACCTGGACTGTGATCTTCCTATTTTACTCTCCTCACCATAGCTAGAGACATGTACAATCATATCCAACTTTTTTTTTCAGTTGTGGGGCTTAAATTCAGGGCCTGAGCACTGTCCCCGAGCCTCTTTGTGCTCAAGGCTAGCACTCTACCACTTCCACCACAGTGCACTTCCAGTTTTTGAGTGGTTAATTGGAGGTAAGAGTCTCACAGGGACTTTTCTGCCTGGCTGGCTTCGAACCGCAATCCTCAAATCTCAGCCTCCTGAGTAGCAAGGATTATAAGCATCCAGCCTCCAGCTTCTTTTGTTGAAATGGAGTCTCACAAACTTTTTTTCCCCAAGCTAACCTGGAATTGCGATCCTGCTGATCTCAGCCTTCCAAATAGCTGAAATGACAGGTGAATGTCACAAGGACCAATTATTGGTTGAGGTTAGGGATCTTATGAACTTTTAGCCTGATCTCAAACCATAATCCTCCAGATCTCAGCCTCCTGAGTAGCTAGGATTACTGGTATGAGCCACCAGCACCTGGCAACAACTCAACTTTTATGATAGGTAAAAGACTTGAACAGGTGTTTCATAAATGGCAGTGTCTAAGTGAACTTTCAGCTTTTGAAAAGGTACTAAACCTCATTAAACATCAAGACACACACAATTAAAACCCCAATGAGATTCCACTGCTGCACACAGCCAGAGTAAAACCAATAGAAAACATCAAATGATGGTGAGAAATAAGAACTAAGAATTCTCTTGGATTGTTGGCAAGGGTGTAAAACATATCACGTTGTGGAAATGCTTTCAGTGTTCATTAAGCTGAAACCATGTATAACCTGTGACCTAGCACAATTGAAATTGCTCCTAGGTTTACATCCAGCAGAAATGCACATGTATTATTATACAACAGTGTTACTTAGATGCCACTTATTTTAGTTATTATTGCGTAAAAATTACTCCAAAGCTTAATACCTTAAAATACCTATTTTTAAAAAATCTGACAGCCTTCAAGATCAGGGATTTCTTTGTGACTCAACTAGTTCTGGCCAGGGTTTCTTGTGAGTTTACAGTGAAGGTTTCAATGGAGACTTAATTGCGCTGGTGGACCTCGGCCAAGTTCATTCAGTGGCTGAGGAATGGAGGCCTCCTTTCCTTGCTGCTGACATGTCAGGACTGGGGTCTTCCTCCTGGGGACCTCCTGTAATGTCCATTCTGTCCCTCTGCCTTGCTTTTCGCCTTGCTTTTCCCCTTCAGGGGTTTCCACTCACGATGATAGACCTTATTTACCTATTTTCAGTAGTTGTAAATTTCTCTTTTTTTCAGTTCTTTCATGAACTTTCATTTCAATTTGTCATATCTTCTTCTTTTTCACCTCTTGTTTCTCTTGGGATATCAGTTGCTGCATTAACCCACTTGAGTGTTTTTCCAGGTTAGCCATTTCTTCTCAATCACTTTTGTTTTTTTTTCCCAGTCCTGTGGTTTGAGTTCAGGGCCTGGGCACTGTCCCTGAGCTCTTTTGTTCAAGGCTAGCACTCTGCCACTTGAGCTACAACACCAGTTCCAGCCTTTTCTGTTTATGTGGTACTGAGGAATCAAACCCAGGGCTTGATGCATGCATGATAGGCAGGCACTCTACCACAAAGCCACCTTCCCAGTCCCTCGCTTTTCATTTCTAATTCCTTTCTGATTTTAAGGCTTTTCTGACTCTGACTTATGCTGTTCTTTCATGCTTTGTATTATTCTTAATGCCTTTTATCTTCTTTTCAAATATAGTTATAGTTTTCAGTTGTTTGGTGAGCATGCTGTGTGTGCCTGTGGATTTTATTGTTCTGCTTCATATTCATTTTAATAACTCTTTATGTGATCTGGCCTCTTTTCCTCTTGCTTATTTTTATGTGAAATTAATTTTTGAACTGGTAGAGAGAAGTGTGGTTTGGGGTAGCTTAATTTTGATTCTCCTCATAGTTGCTTCCTCCTCCTCTTCCTCTTCCTTCCCTTACTCCTCCTCTTCCTTCTCCTTTATGCCTTCTTCTTTCCTTCTGCTTCCTGCTTCTTCCTTCTTCTTTGTGCCAGTCCTGGAGATTGGACTCAGGGCCTAGGCACTTTCCCTGAGCTTCTTTTGCTCAAGGCCAGTGCTCTGTTACTTGAGCCTAGAGCTCTATTTCCAGCTTTTTGGGGTAGTTAATTGGAGATAAGCGTCTCCTGGACTTTCCTGCCCGGATGGCTTCAAACCACAATCTCAGCCTCCTGAGTAGCTAGGATCATAGGCATGGGCCACCAGCACCTGGCCACAGTTTCTTCTTAGTATGGGATCCTGTACTGAAAGAGGGCACCACGGTCAGGGCTGGGCATTCACAGGGGCTGGGTCCTCCATGTTCCTTCAACTCTCACCGCAGATGGCCAAACACTTGTCCAATCTCAGCTTCCTTCTCAGCCTGTGTACACCTGCTGGTTATCATGCCATCCTCCTGCTCTCAATTTCATCAGAAGCCCTACTCTTTCTATCAGACACCAATACCATGCAGCCCAGGCTGGCTTAGAACTCACAATCCCCTGGCCTAGGACATAGGCATGGGCCACCATGACCCACTACATGCAGGTCTTATTGCCATGTATTGGGAATACCTTGAAACTTAATTTTGTTAAATTATTATCCATGGAGTTTTAGTTTTGCCACCCAGTATGTTTGTCTTCATGTAGAAATAGTGAGCAAGGCACTCTGCCACTGCTGTCTTTACAGGTCTCCAAGGTTCTATAACTTCTTGTGGATGAAATCTGGTAGAATGTGCACACTTTGTAGACACTTACTGAGCCATACTCTTCATATTCGCGTGCTCTGTACTTTGTGTGTTATAAATCAACAGAAAGTTAACCCTCTGTGTTAGGGTTCTTCAGAGAAACAAAACCGATAAGGGGTGCATGTGTGTGTGAGGGGGTGGGGAGGAGGAAGGGAGAGGAAAAGAGGAAAAGAGAGAAAGAGAGATTGTAAGGCGTTGGCTCACACAGTTATGGAGGCTGATGAGTCCAGAATCTCCAGGGTGGGCTGTCAGTTTGAAGACTCAGCAAAGATTCAATGTTGCAGCACAAGTATGAAAGCCATCTTTTTTTTTTTTTTTTTTTTCCAGTCCTGGGCCTTGGACTCAGGGCCTGAGCACTGTCCCTGGCTTCTTTTTGCTCAAGGCTAGCACTCTGCCACTTGAGCCACAGCGCCACTTCTGGCCATTTTCTGTATATGTGGTGCTGGGGAATTGAACCGAGGGCTTCATGCATAAGAGGCAGGCGCTCTTGCCACTAGGCCATATCCCCAGCCCCCATCTTTGTTTTTTGTTCTTTTCCAGTCTTGGGGCTTGAACTCAGGGCCCGAGCACTGTCCCTGGCTTCATTTTGCTCAAGGCTAGCACTCTACCACTTTAGCCACAGCCCCACTTCTGGCCTTTTCTATATATGTGGTGCTGAGGAATTGAACCCAAGGCTTCATGTATACGAGGTGAGCACTTTACCACTAGGCCATATTCCCAGCCCCCTGAAAGCCATCTTAAAATTAATCATCACAGTCCGCAGAGAAGAACCTTAATTTGGCTTTGTGAGACTTAAAATGCTTAGTACTTTGCCCAGGTGCCAGAGCTGGAAAGCAGTAGATCAGGGAGAGCTTAGTATTCCTCGAGGCAGGAGTCCATGCTCTTCCCACTCCCTCCAGCAAAAGGGCTTCTTACCGGTTCTGGCCCCAGCTCCACAGCTGCTTTACAGATCCCAAAGTGATCTGGCTGCCTTTACATTCCTCAAAGCAGCTCCACACAGTAGCCACATCTCAAGACAGAGATCAGATTCTCTCACCTAGAACATACCAATGGTGTGTCATTATGAATACGGATGTGACTTCAAAGACCATGTTAAAAGCTATGAGTGTAATGGCCCAGGGCTGCTGCTGCTGCAAGTGCTCAGTAGTGACAGGGATCCAGTTCCCCTCTATCTTATTTCTTTGCCATCCTCAGTTTATGACTTCCATCTTACGGTGTCAGATATGCTTCCTGCTTCCCCCATGGTGACTGCACTCCAGAAGAGGAGGAAATGAAAGACACCCTGACTTCTCTCCACAGAACTTAAGTTACATGGGCTAACCTCTATGCCAAGAAATCTGGGGAATAGTCTTTAATAGTCGTGTACTAAACCAATCTAAAACTAAAGAAATAAAAGGGAGAATAAATATTAGGGTACAACTTACACTCTATACCTCAAATTACATTTGGCATGGCCTCTATGGTCCTGGCTTATGCTCTATTCTTACTCCTTACCCAAACCCTCGCTTTTTCTCTTCCCTCCAAACACCCAGGCCTTCTTTCAGTTCCTGAGTGTTCTGTGCTCCTTCCCACTCCAGAGTCTTTGCACAGTGTTCTTTCTGCCTGTAATACTTATCTCACATATCATCTAGTTAACTCATACTAATTCTTCTGATGTCAACTCAGTGTCATTTCCTCAAGCAGGCCTTCTCTGATCCCTATGGTACCCTGGTAGTTTTCTTAATTATTCCTATTCACATGAACCTTTCCTCTATAACACTCAACTTTGTTGCATACCTATTTAATGCCTATTTAACCAATTGCCATCCCTTCTCTAGAAGGCAATAAAAGTTATGCTCAGGGCTGGGAATGTGGCTTAGTGGTAGAGTGCTCACCTAGCATGCATATGCATGAAGCCCTGGGTTTGATTCCTCAGTACCACATAAACAGAAAAAAGCCAGAAGTGGCACTGTGGCTTAAGTGGTAGAGTGCTAGCCTTGAACAAAAAGAAGCCAGGGGGGCTGGGGATATAGCCTAGTGGCAAGAGTGCCTGCCTCGGATACACGAGGCCCTAGGTTCGATTCCCCAGCACCACATATACAGAAAACGGCCAGAAGCGGCGCTGTGGCTCAAGTGGCAGAGTGCTAGCCTTGAGCGGGAAGAAGCCAGGGACAGTGCTCAGGCCCTGAGTTCAAGACCCAGGAGTGGCAAAAAACAAACAAACAACAAAAAGTTATGCTTGTTGTTGTATTAGTAGCACCAAACAGAGTCTATACTGAATGTTTGCTTTCTTGAACGGGACAACTGAATCCTTATGTGGTCTGGCTGATACTGACAGGACAATTTCAGCTGTGTGGACCAGGTATGATACCACATGCATGGCTTGAGAAGCCCTCAGCTTCGCAGTCACTCTGGCCAGTCTGGATTATCTGGGTCCTTCTGCAGACAGAGAATGGGTTGTGTGAACTCCACATTACAAACCTTGATTCTAGCAACCACTGCATTGCCCTCTTGCTCCCCTGGCTGGAAATAGATTCTTCCAGGCTTTTAGCTTGTGCTCTGATGAGCTTGCACTAAAAAAAGAAGCCAGACAGGTTGAATCCTGCCAAATTGCATCTCTACACAGAAACTCCCTCAGCTGCATTGTGTGAACAGCAGCTAGCTGCTCTGCAGTCCAAGACCCCAAATACCCAGGGGTAAAACACTTGGGGTATCCATTAGAGTTAACAGGGGCAAACTGAAGAAATTCTGCTAATCAAAGAGTTACGCTCTCTTCTGCATTATTCTAGATCCAAATACAAAGGGCTCCCCAAACCTTAGAGCTATACATCTGAATGCCGCTGGCTACAAGTCATAGAAGACTCCTCAGCTAGCAGAAATCATAATGAATTTCCCACATCACAAGAGGTCTGGAGGTGAAGCAGCCTAGGACTTTTTAATTCAGCAATCTATATAGCACTTGAGTTCTTTGCATTCCCATTTCATGTGCATTGTTGACCGCTTGCTTTTCTTATTTGATGATGTTTTCTTTTTTAATCATTCCTAATAGAAGTGAAAAAGAAGGAAGAGAAGAAGGACAAGGAGGAGAAGGGGGAAGACAAAAAATAAGAAGAGGAGAAGGAGGAGAACTGTTTTGACTTGGTTCGATTTGGCTTTGGTTTTGACATTTGTTTTGAGACAGTATTATTTATTTATTTAGAAAGAACAGAACTAAAATTTCTAGTCTTTTGTTGTGACATTGATATGTTGAATGCTTATACATCAGTTATCCCACACACAAGTGCATGCATCTGAGGGCAGATTTCTTCTTCTTTTTTTTTTTTCTGAGGGCAGATTTCTAGATGTGAAATTTCTGGCTCACAAGCTACGTATATTTGTAACTTTGACAGATGTTGCTAATCTGTCTCCTGTAGGGATTGTGGCAGTTTACATCCTGGTTCCAGAACATATACATGATGCTTCACTCCTTTTTGACACCTTATTTGAAACACAGGCTGGGGAAGCTGTGGTGACTGTCTAGATGATTTCTTTTGTTGTTGTTGTTGTTGCCAGTACTGGGGGCCTGAACTCAGGGCCTGGGGCTTGGGCTAGCACTCTACCATTTGAGCCACAGTGCCAGTTCTGGCCTTTTCTGTTTATGTGGTACTAAGGATCGAACCCAGGGCTTCATGCATGCTAGGCAAGCACTCTACCACTAGGCCATATTCCCAGTCGCCCCCCCCCCACACACATACACTTCCTTTAGATATTACCAGACACTCCTGGGGAGGATGAGCTCCTTTCTCTACATCCACGGGATTGTGTTCACACCTCAGTCATAGCATGATCACCAGCAATGGAATTATCCACATACCTCCTCCCTCTTTTCATGCCTTATTGATATGTTTCATCCTCTTCATCTTTGGGCCAGTGTCCCCACACAGGGTGCTAGGCATATCAGCTGTTTCCAGGAAAGCTTGTTGAACTGAAAGCAGAAAAGGGCACAATTGTGTAGTACCTGGTGGCAAAATCAGACAGTATTTATCTTTTTCCTTGTTCTAGTAATGTTTATAACAGGGTCAAAACCATATGACATTTTTGCATATTTCTTTTTGCATTTCTGAACTTCCTCTGGAATTGGTCAGAGGGTACTTCTAAGACCCTATGAAAGCATCTCAGGTACCAATTCTAGGAATTTGGATTTTATTTCATCTCAAGTTAATGTGTGTAAAAAAGGCTTAAAATTGTATCTGACACTTAGTAAGCATTCAATAAATACTGGCCATTGTAAAAGGTATTATTCTTGGAAGAGGAGCTGTGGTTCAAGTGGTAGAGTGCCAGCCTTGAGAAAAGAAAAAAAAAGCCAAGGGAGAGCATAAGGCCTTGTGTTCAAGCCCCAGTACCAGCACAAGAAAATATTGTTATTATTAGCTCTAACAAGCATGTATGAATTCACTGTGTGCTGAGCTCATTATGTCTCTCTTCCAACCAGAGATATGGCCAAATTATCTGGTGGGGGGTAGGGGGAGAGAGAGGGCGGGGAGAGAGAGAGAGAGAGGAGAGAGCACTTAGCACGGAGGTTATAATCATAGAGTGCCTATCTGGTAAGCATGAGGCCCCGAGTTCAAGCCCCAATACCAGAACAAGAAAAAAAAAGACTAAATTTATAGTTCAAGTTCATGGAAAATGGCTTGGCAGAACAAACACAATCTATAATAAAATTGATAATATATTACAATGAAATTCTTGACAACAACATGAAAACTCGAAGAGTAATAGTCTGAATTAAAGTACTGAAAGGATCTCAAACTGTCTAGAAAGGGATAAAAGTACTAATTTAAAGGAAACTTTGAGTCAAAGATACATGTTGTAATACTACCGTAATAGTAGTAAAACATAACTAACAAGTTCACTTCAGTGGCACTAAAGTTGAACCACAGGGTCTTATACTCCCTTAGCTTTCTTGCTTAGATGGTGCTCTACCACTCGATCCATATATCCAGTCTTGCGTTTTGCTGGCTATTTTGTAACAGAGTGTAGTGGAGTTTTCTGGCAGAACTAACCTTAGTCCATCATCCTCCATATCTATGTGTCCTGAGTAGCTAGGATTATAAATGTGAGCCACTTGTGCCTGGCTCCTATTGCTAGATTTATTTATTTATTTATTTTGCCAGTCCTGGGGCTTGAACTCAGGGCCTGGGCACTGTCCCCAAGCTTCTTTTTGCTCAAGGCTAGTGCGCTACCACTTGAGCCACAGCGCCACTTCCAGCTTTTTCTGTGTATGTAGTGCTAAGGAATTCAACCCGGGGCTTCATACATGCTAGGCAGGCACTCTACCACTATTATCCTAGCTATTCAGAAGACTGTAGTCTGGAGGATGGGGGTTCCAGGCCAGCTAGCCAGAAAATTCCACTAGACTCCACCTCCAACTTTTTTTTTTTGTCTTTTCTTTTTTGGTACTGGGGATTGAACCTAGGATGTTGTACTTGCTAGGCAAGCGCTTTGCCACTGTGCTACATCCTAGCCCTCCATCTCCAAATTAATCAGCAAAAAGCCAGGCTGGTGTGTGGCTCAAGTAGTTGAAGACTAGCTGAACAAGCCAAGTGAGTGTGAGGCTCTGAATACAAATCCCAGCACCACCAAGAAAGAATGAAAGGATACAGGCTATAAACCCTACAACAACCACTGAAACAATAAAATAAAGATTTATAGCTAATAAGCTGATGAAAGGAAAAATGGAATTAATAATAATAGTAATAATAAAAATTCCAAAAGAAAGCAAAAAAACCCAAAAAACAAAAACAGAGGAGCTGGCACAATGGTGCCCTATAGTCCCTACAATACTTAAAAGACAGAAGTTAGAAGGATTGAAGTTTGAGGCTAGCCCAGGCCAAAAAAAAAAAAAATAGTAACACTCCATCTCAATAAAACAAGCTCAGCTGGGCATCCGTGGCTCATCCTGTAATCCTAGCAACTCAGGAGGCTGAGATAAGAGGATCGCAGTTCGAAGCCAAGCTAGCTAAGCTAGCATCAGCAGAAAAGTCCCTGTGAGGCTCTTATCTCCAATAAACTACTCAAAAGAACTAGAAGTAGTACTGTGGCTCAAGTGGTAGAGCACTAAGCTTGAGCAAAAAAGGCTTAGGGACAGCCCCCAGGCCCTGAGCTCAAGCCCAGGACTGGCATAGATTGGCAGATAGATAGATAGACAGACAGACAGACAGACAGACAGACAGACAGACAGATAGATAGATAGATAGATAGATAGATAGATAGATAGATAGAACAAGTGAGGCATGCTGACATGTACCTGTAATCCAAGCTACATGAGCAGTGTGAGACCTATCTGAGGTCCTACATGAAGAATAACAAAAACCAAAAGGTTTGAAGGTATGGCTCCAAGGGTAAAGCACCTAGCAAGTGTGAGGCCCTGAGTTCAAAACCCTAATGCCACCAAAAAAAAAAAAAGAAAGAAAGAAAGAAAGGAGGAAAAAGGGAGCAAAGAACACAAGAAACAATGAGCAAGATGATAGCCAATTTAACTATGATTTTAAAATGACATTAGATGTAATTCAACTGATCAAATGGCAGAGATCATCAGTTTGAATGTTGGCTTTTTTATACCAGTACAAGGACTTGAACTCAGGGCTTGCACCCTCGCTTGGCTTTTCCTCTCATAGCTGATGCTCTACCACTTGAGCCTCCATATCCTACTTTTTGCTGGTTCACTGAAGATAAGTCTCAGATTTGTCTATCCCAGCTGTCTTTGAACCTTGGTCCTTAGATCTTAATCTCCAGAGTAGCTAAGATTATAAGCATGAGCCACTAGTGCCCAACTAGATTGAGTTTTTGAAAAAGACTCAACTAGGGGGCTGGGAATATGGCCTTGTATACATGAAGCCCTGGGTTCGATTCCTCAGCACCACATATATAGAAAACGGCCAGAAGTGGCGCTGTGGCTCAAGTGGCAGAGTGCTAGCCTTGAGCAAAATGAAGCCAGGGACAGTGCTCAGGCCCTGAGTTCAAGGCCCAGGACTGGCAACAAAAACAAAACCAACCAAACAAAAAAGACTCAACTATATGTTACTAAAGGTAGT
Source organism: Perognathus longimembris pacificus (assembly GCF_023159225.1). Classification (NCBI taxonomy): domain Eukaryota; kingdom Metazoa; phylum Chordata; class Mammalia; order Rodentia; family Heteromyidae; genus Perognathus; species Perognathus longimembris. The sequence goes on from NC_063164.1 coordinate 15,294,652, forward strand.
AAAAGTAAAATAGTTTAAATATATTTAACAAAGAGATTAAAAGTAAAAGGATAAGAAGAGGTATACCATCCTAGAACTAACAGAAATCCAGTGTAGCAATATTAATATTAGACAAAATGTGCTTTAGAGGAAAATAAAAGCAAGAAGAAAGATTATTTTACATTTTTGTTTATTTTATTTTTTATGCTGATCCTGGGGCTTAAACTCAGGGCCTGGACGCTGTCTCTGAGGTGTTTTGTTGTGGTTTTTGTTGTTGTTGTTCTTCGCTCTACCACTTGAGCCACAGCTCCACAGCCAGCTTTTTTGGTAGTTAATTAGGGTCTCATAGCCTTTCCTGCCTGGGCTAGCATCAAACCACAATCCTCAGATTTCAGCCTCCTAAGTAGCTAGGATTACTGGAATTAGCCACCAGTGTCTTATTTAGGTCAGTTGCGGGGTTTGAACTCTGGGCCTGGGTTCTGTCCCTGAACTCTTCAGCTCAAGGCCAGTGCTCTACCACTTGAGCAACAACACCACTTCCAGTTTTCTGGTGTTTAAGTGGAGATGAGAGTCTCATGAACTTTTCTGCCTGGGCTGGCTTTGAACCATGATCCTCAGAACTCACCCTACTGAGTAGCTAGGATTACAGGTGTGAGCCACCAAAATGATGGAGTCTGTGCATCAAAAGAACATAACGGTCCCAAATATTTATGCATCTAATCTAAAACCAGTTTTATGGCATGTGATATAATGTAAACATTGACAGAACTTCAAGGAGAAATACCAATCCAGAGTAAGAGACTTCAATATCTCCCTCTCACTAAGTAAATGAAGGAACACACAGAAACTTGTGAAGCTATAACAGTACTAAAAACCAACTCGACATAATGAACATTTATTGAACAATCAAGAACAGTATATACATTCTTCTAAAGTACTGTGGAGTAATTACCAGAACAAATCATATTTTGAGCATAGAACAAATCATATTTTGAGCATAAAGGAATTTAATTTGTCATTAACACTAGTCAAGTGATATATTATCAATCAGTGTATTTAGATTAGTAATCATTAACCGGGAGTTCTCTAGAGAACTTCAAAATATTTAGAAATAATATACTTGTAAATAGTTTATGAGTCAAATAAGAAATTGAAAAATGAATTAAAAATACTTTAATCCAGGTGCTAGTGGCTCATGCCTGTAATCCTAGCTATTCATGAGGCTGAGATCTGAGGATCACAATTTGAAGCCAGCCTAGGCAGAAAAGTCTTTGAGATTCTTATCTCCAATTAATCACCAAAAAGCTGGAATTGAAGCTGTGGCTCAAGTGGTAGAAGGCTAGGGCCAGGACCCATGTTCTGAGTTCAAGTTCTAGGACCAGCATTCCTCTCCCCAATTTTTTTTTTTTCCCAGTCCTGGGCCTTGGACTCAGGGCCTGAGCACTGTCCCTGGCTTCCTTTTGCTCAAGGCTAGCACTCTGCCACTTGAGCCACAGCGCCACTTCTGGCCGTTTTCTGTATATGTGGTGCTGGGGAATCGAACCCAGGGCCTCATGTATACGAGGCAAGCTCTCTTGCCACTAGGCCATATCCCCAGCCCCCCCAATTTTTTTTTTTTTTTTGCCAGTCCTGGGCCTTGGACTCAGGGCCTGAGCACTGTCCCTGGCTTCTTTTTGCTCAAAGCTAGCACTCTGCCACTTGAGCCACAGCGCCACTTCTGGCCGTTTTCTGTATATGTGGTGCTGGGGAATCGAACCTAGGGCTTCATGTATTCGAGGCAAGCACTCTTGCCACTAGGCCATATCCCCAGCCCCCCAATTTTTTTTTTGGCCAGTCCTGGGCCTTGGACTCAGGGCCTGAGCACTGTCCCTGGCTTCTTCCCGCTCAAGGCTAGCACTCTGCCACTTGAGCCACAGCGCCGCTTCTGGCCATTTTCTGTATATGTGGTGCTGGGGAATCGAACCTAGGGCCTAGTGTATCCGAGGCAGGCACTCTTGCCACTAGGCTATATCCCCAGCCCCCCAATTTTTTTTAATTGAAGAAAAAATGAAAGTATGAGCTGAACATGCTGGTGTGTGCCTATGATTCTAGCACTCAGGAAACTGAGGCAAGAGGATCACAAGTTCAAGGCCATTCTGAACTATATATTGAGGTTCTGTTTAAAAAAAACCAGAGAGGTGGGGCTGGGGATATGGCCTAGTGGCAAGAGTGCTTGCCTCCTATACATGAGGCCCTGGGTTCAATTCCCCAGCACCACATATACAGAAAATGGGCAGAAGTGGCGCTGTGGCTCAAGTGGCAGAGTGCTAGCCTTGAGCAAAAAGAAGCCAGGGACAGTGCTCAGGCCCTGAGTCCAGTCCCCAAGACTGGCCAAAAAAACAAACAAACAAAAAAAAAAAAAACAGAGAGGTAGCTGGAAACATGACTCAAGTGGTAGAGTACTAGCCATGAGCAAGCAAACTGAACAAGTAAGCTGAATGAGCTTGAGGCCTCTGAGTTCAAGCCCTGACACCCACCAACAAAGAACAGGAAATTAAAAAAAAAAAAAGAAAGAAAGAAAAGGAGGGAGAAGGAGAGGGGCAAAGGAAGAGGGAGAGGGAGAAACTGGAGGCATGGTTCTAGTATTAGAATGCCAGCCTAGCAAGTTTGAGACTTAGAGAGAGAGAAAGAAAGAAAGGAAGGGAGGGAGGGATGGAGGGAGGGAGGAAAGGAGGAAGGAGGAAAGGAGGAAGGAGGGAGGGAAGGACAGAGAGGAAAAGGAAAAGAAAGGAAGAGTGGTGGCTTCAGCTTATAAGCCTAGCTACTTCAGAGGCAGAGCTTGGGAGAATGTTAGCCAGGAGACAAGCCCAGGCAAATAGTTTTGCACTACCCTTTCTCAACCAATAGCTGTATGTGGTAGAACATGTCTATCATCCTAGCTACATAGGAGGCTGAGATCAGAAAGACTCAGGTCAGGTCAGCTCAGTCAAAATTGCTCATGATTACATTTCAGCAGAGAAAAGTTGGTTGTCATGGTACATGCTATAATCCCAGATATGATGGGAAGCATGAAATAGAATGATCGAGGTCCAAGAATGGGCCTAAGCACAAAGCAAGACCCGATCTCAAAAGAACCAGTGCAATGAAGGGCTGGAAGTGTGGTACAGCAGCACAGTATCTACCCACCAAGCTCAAGGCCCTGAGTTCAAACCCTAGTACTGTAAAAAAAAGTAATACACAAAGAAATAAAAAGTAACTAAGAAAAGAAAAAGAAAATATGGCATAGGTGGGATGCTGCTGAAAGCAATACTTAAATAGCACTTAGAAGCTATATAAGGAAAGAGAAAAGCTGACTGAGCCCCCACTCTGCTGTGTAGATTATAGTCTAGAGCAGAAGACTACCAAGTAACTTCCACCAAAAACTTTGCAGTTTCAAACTGCAGAGCTTCTGCAGGGCGAAGGACATAGCATGCATGATAAACAGAAAGCCCACAGATTGGGAGAAGATCTTTACCGGCCATTCAATGGACAAAGGCCTCATATCTAAAATATATGCAGAACTAAAAAAAATTACGTTCATCCAAAACAAAACCGCAAAGAACCAATAGCCCCCTCATCAAGTGGGCTAAAGACTTAAAAAGAGACTTCTCTGATGAGGAAATGAGAATGGCCAAGAGACATATGAAAAAGTGCTCTACATCACTGTCCATAAAAGAAATGCAAATCAAAACAACATTGAGATTCCATCTCACCCCAGTAAGAACGTCCTATATCAAGAAAACTAACAATAACAATTGTTGGAGGGGATGTGGCCAAAAGGGAACCCTACTTCATTGCTGGTGGGAATGTAAACTGGTTCAGCCACTCTGGCAAGCGGTATGGAGATTCCTCAGAAGGCTAAATATAGAACTCCCCTATGACCCAGCAGCCCCACTTTTGGGTATCTATCCAAAAGACCACAAACAAAATCACACTAAAGCCACCAGCACAACAATGTTCATCGCAGCACAATTTGCCATAGCTAGAATCTGGAACCAACCCAGATGCCCCTCAGTAGACGAATGGATCAGGAAAATGTGGTACATATACACAATGGAATTTTATGCCTCTATCAGAAAGGATGACATTGCCTCATTTGTAAGGAAATGGAAGGACTTGGAAAAACTTATACTAAGTGAAGTGAGCCAGACCCAAAGAAACATAGACTATATGGTCTCCCTTTTAGGGAATAATTAGCACAGGTTTAGGCAAGTCACAGCAGAGGATCACAAGAGCCCAATAGCTATACCCTTATGAACACATAAGATGATGCTAAGTGAAATGAACTCCATGTTATGGAAACGATTGTTATGTCACAGTTGTAACTACTTTCAATGTGCCATGTATAACTGTAGCTTCAATTAATGATGATCTTCTTGTATCACCCTCCTGTGGTTGTACCTACACTATCTCTGTATCTTATTTGAGTATATTGGAAACTGTGTATACTGGTGTTAGAACTAGGAAATTGAAAGGGAATACCAAATTCGAGAGACACAGGGTAAAAAAAAGACAAACAACTACAAAAGCAATACTTGCAAAACTGTTTGGTGTAAATGAACTGAACAACTCATGAGGGGGGGAGGGAAAAGGGGAGGGGGAGGGGGAACGAGGGATGAGGTAACAAACAGTACAAGAAATGTATCCAATGCCTAAGGTATGAAACTGTAACCTCCCTGTAATTCAGTGTGATAATAAAAAAAAAATCTTCCTACTACATTTTGGATATAAAAAAACAAAAAAAACAACAACAAAAGAAAAACTTTGCAGTTGCAAAGATGGGCAATGGCTAGGAGGAGATGATGTTTTGTTTTGTTTTCAGTCTGAGGATCAGCTAGGGTCTAACACTGAGCTACATCCCCTAGCTCCACAAAGATGGTTTTGTGAGAACAAGGGAATGCAATCTTCCCTGAGGAAGTAACATTTGTCACAAACCAAGACAGAAGGGTACTAAATGCAGCCCCAGAAACACAAGCAACACTTCCTCAAAATTAAAAACTTTTTTGTGCTTTAAAGAACACCATCAAGGAGCTAGGAAGGTGACTTAGTGGTAGAGTGCTTGCCTAGCATGCATGAAGCCCTGGGTTCCATTCCTCAGTACCACATAAACAGACAAGTCCAGAAGCGGTGAGGTGGCTCAAGTGATAGAGTACTAGCCTAGAGCAAAAGAAGCTCGGGGACAGTACCTAGGCCCTGAGTTTAAGCCCTAGGACTGACAAAAAAAAAAAAAAAGAAAGAAAAGAACGCCATCGAGGTGTAACTGGGGGTATAGCACAGTAGTATAACACTTGCCTAGCATGTATGAGGCCTTGGATTTGATCCCTAGCACTGCCAAGAAAACAAACAAAGCACTATCAAAGAAATGAAAAGACAACCTAAGCATAAGAGAAAATACAAAACATAATTATCAGATAAGGGACCTAGCTAGAATCAGGTACTTCTAAAATTTGATAACAAAAAGAGACAAATACCACAGGTTTTTAAATGAACAAGGTTCTGATAGACACGTAGTCAGAGAAGAAAGACCAATGGCCCATACGTGCATGAGAGATGCTCAGCATCATCTGCACTAGGGAAATGCAAACCAAAATCCAGTGAGATGCCACATCATATCCACTCAGATGGTGATCATGATTTTAAAAATGGAAAGTAACAAATGTCACAGAGTGTATTGCTTTCAGTGCTGCAGGGTTAATAACAAAGTGACATACACAGTGACTGGTTTAAATAACAAACTTATTGTCTTAGTGCTGGATGCTAGAAGTCCAAGATCAAGGGTACAGTAGGGCATGCTGATGGAAGGTGCTATGCAAGAGACCATCTTCCACCCTCTGAAAGGAGCTTGGCTTGACACATTTGTTAGGTCCAGAGTATGATCCCCAAAAGGATGTACTCTGACATGCAGAGTCCTTTGAACAAAAAGAAACTAGAAAGGCTCAGAAAACAAGCTCTTTCTCTCTCTTACTCCGTCTCTCTCATCTCTGTCTCTGTCTCTCTCTCTCTCTCTCTCTTACTGCCTTCCTCTCTTTTTTCCCCAGCTTCCTCTGTTCTGCCTCCTATCCTCACTTTTTCCACTCATGCAAATCCTAGAAAGTAGAATTTCTCACCTGGCTCTGGTGATGCATTCCTGCAATCCTAGTGAAGACTGAGAATCACAGTTCAAAGCCAGCTTGGTCAGCAAAGCCCGTGAGACTCTTATCTCCAACTACCAGAAAATCTGAAGTGGCACTGTGGCTTAAAGTGATAGAGCACTAGCCTTGAGCTGAACTGCTCAGAGACAGTGCCCAGGCCCTAAGTTCAAGCCCCATTACCAACAGAGAGAGAGAGAGAGAGAGAGAGAGAGAGAGAGAGAGAGAGAGAGAGACAGACAGACAGACAGACAGACAGAGAGACAGAGACAGAGAGGCAGAGAGAGACAGAGAGAGAGACAGAGAGACAGAGAGAGAATTCCTCACCCTAAGGCAGGTCAGAGAAACTAGAGTCCTTCTCCAAAGCCACAAGTCCTGAAAAATGTGGCTTTGTTTATGTATTATGTTACAGCTGGCCATAAAGAAACTTGAAACTCTCATTCTAGAAGGGTCCTGCCCCACACCAGAAAGGAAGAAATGCTACAACAAAGAGATCAAGAAGAATCTAGATAGAAGACCTGGCTGGGTTTACCCTCTATTACCATTTATTCCCATCTCTTTTTTTTTTTTTTTTTTGGCCAGTCCTGGGCCTTGGACTCAGGGCCTGAGCATTGTCCCTGGCTTCTTCCCGCTCAAGGCTAGCACTCTGCCACTTGAGCCACAGCGCCGCTTCTGGCCGTTTTCTGTATATGTGGTGCTGGGGAATCGAACCTAGGGCCTCGTGTATCCGAGGCAGGCACTCTTGCCACTAGGCTATATCCCCAGTCCCCCCCATCTCTTTTTTGTCTAATCCTAGCTGTCCATATGACTATCCTGGCTTCATGCAACACAAGCATAAATTCAGATCCTTTCTTCCTCTGTATGGCTGTTCCAGGATCTTCATCCTGAAGTTTCCCACGTCACATAAAACATGGATTAAACATCCTGTCTTTCTAAAGTTATCGCCTTTCTCTTATGAAAGTGTTAGGTGTGGCCTTTATTCTCCAGGGGTGAGAAAGGAAACACCTCTTTCCTACCTCTTCACAGTGTAATTATGACCTTCCTGTGATATTCTTCTCATGTGCCTGTCTGTATGCAAATTGTTCCTTTTTTTTAATAAAGGATACCAGGAGTCCCACCTACTCCAATAAGACCTCATTTTAACTAATTATACCTCAATAACCCTGTTTCCAAATACATTCACATTCTAAAGTACTGGGGATTAGGAAGACAACATATGAATTCAGGTAGGGGACTCAATTCAGCCTATGGCACCCAGAAGAGAAATCAGAACATTCATAATTTGCTAGTGGCAATGTAAAATAATGAAGCCACTCTGAAAAACAGAAGCAGTTTCTCAGAATGTTGGTCATAAGAGTTACCATACGTCTCCGTAATTCCACACCTAGAAATCAAATCATACGGTCGTACAAAAAGAATTTTATAGGAACACTCATAGGAGCATAATTAATATTAAAAATGTCCTTCAACTAATGAATAGATAAAATGTGGCCTGTCACCTGGAATATAAATTGACAACAATGTATTGATACACACATGCAACAGCATCCATGACCCTTAAAACATGATAAGTGAAAGAAGCTATTCATGAAAGACACATGACTTTTTTTGTGTGTGTGGAATTAATGAAGTTTGAACCCAAGGCGTCAGTGCTTAACAGATAAGTACCCTACTGCTGAGAGTCATATCACCAGCCCTTTTTTGCACTAGTTCTTTTTTTTTGGCCAGTCCTGGGGCTTGGACTCAGGGCCTGAGCACTGTCCCTGGCTTCTTCCCGCTCAAGGCTAGCACTCTTCCACTTGAGCCACAGCGCCACTTCTGGCCATTTTCTGTATATGTGGTGCTGGGGAATCGAACCCAGGGCCTCATGTATACGAGGCAAGCACTCTTGCCACTAGGCCACATCCCCAGCCCCTAGTTCTTTTTTTTTTGGCCAGTCCTGGGCCTTGGACTCAGGGCCTGAGCACTGTCCCTGGCTTCTTCCCGCTCAAGGCTAGCACTCTGCCACCTGAGCCACAGCGCCCCTTCTGGCCGTTTTCCATATATGTGGTGCTGGGGAATCGAACTGAGAGCTTCATGTGTAGGAGGCAAGCACTCTTGCCACTAGGCCATATTCCCAGCCCCTGCACTAGTTATTTTTGAGATAGGGTCCTGGGTATATGACTGAAATAAACACCTATTTTAGGCTTCCCAGCATAGCTAGGATGACAAGTCCATGTCAGCACACCCATCTTTCTTTGGTTAAGATGGAGTCTCATAAGACTTTTGTGCCTGGGTTAGCTTGGAACCTTGATCCTTCTGATTTCAGCCTCTCACACAGCTAGGTTGATGGGCACATACGACTGTGCCCAGCTATTGGTCAAGAAGTAGGTCTCAAAATCCTCCCAATTTCAGTCTCCCAAGTAGCTAAGATAGTATGACCCACCACTGCCTGATAAGTGTTTTTTAGCCTGAGACTGTGACCTGATGTTTTCATTCACTAACCCAGGCTTTTTTTTTCTTTTTCTTGCCAATCCTGGGGCTTGAATTCAGAGCCAGGGCACTGTCCCTGAGCTTCTTTTGCTCAAAGCTAGCACTCTACTACTTGAGCCACAGCGCCACCTCTGGCTTCTTCTGCATATGTAGTGCTGAAGAATCGAACCCAGGGCTTCATGCATACAAGGCAATCACTCTACCACTAAGCCAGATCCCCAGCCTTCCCCAGACTTTTTAAAATTAAGTTTTTAATTTTTTCTTTTGCTGAAACTAGGGCTTGTACTTAAGGCCTCTTGCTGATAGCAGGCATTCTACCACTTGAGCCACACCTTCAGTCCAGCTTTTTGCTGGCTAGCTGGAAATGGTATCTTTCCAGACTTTTCTGTCAGACTGTAAACTGGATATGGAGTCTTCAGATTTTCCTGTCCAGATGGGCTTGGAATTCTGATCCTCCAGTTCTCACCCTCCTGTGTAGCTAGAATTACAGGAGTAAGCCACCAGTGCTTGCCTTGCTCTTTTCTTTTTTCCTTTCTTTTTTTTCCTTCCTTCCTAATATTGGGGACTGAACTTATTACTTTAAGCATTCTAAACAAGTGCTTTACACTTGAGCCATACTTGCAGCCCTCTTATTTTACATTTCATTTTTTAGATAGTATCTCCCTAACTTACCCAGGCAGAACTATAGACTCTCCTACCTTTTCCTCCTGAGAAGCCTCAATTATGGTTCCATTCAAATGAGATGTCTAGAACTGGCAAACCTACAGAGAAAAAAGTAGATTGACTGATGAGGACTTAAGTATTAGGATGGAAAGAGTGACTATTAATGGATACAAGTTTGTATTTTTTTCTGGAGTGATGGCAAATGTTTTAAAATATATTATGGTGATGGTTGTGATGGTGTTTAAACTGTATGCTTTAAATGAATGAATTTAAAATTTTCTTAAGTATTGGAATTTTACCTCAATAAAGCTGTTATTTAAATATCATTAAGTCCCTACAATGAAAAAATGAACAACAAAAAAGCAGTCATGAGGGAAGTGGTGACATTATCCATAAAGAAATGTATTCTTAGGGCTGGAAATGTGGCTCGGGGGTAGAGTGCTTGCCTAACATGAATGAAACACTGGGTTCAAGTCCTCAGTACCACATAAACAGAAAAGACCAGAAGTGGCGCTGTGGCTCAAGTGGTAGAGTGCTAGCCTTGAGCAAAAGAAGCTCAAGGATGGTGCCCAGGCCCTGAGTTCAAGCCCCAGGACTGGCCAAAAAAAAAAAAAAAAAAGTACTCTTTACCTGACTTATGTGACTGTAACCCCTCTGTACATCACCTTTATAATAACAATAAATAATAAAAATAATAAAGCTCACACCTACAATCCTAGTTATTCAGGAGGCTGAGATCTGAGGGTCATGGTTCAAAGCCAGCCCAGGTAGAAAAAGTCCATGACACTCTTATCACCAATTAAGCACCACAAAAGGAAAGTGGAGCTGTAGCTCAAGTGGTAGCATGTTAGCTTTGAGCACAAAAGCTCAGGGACAGTGCCCAGGCCCTGAGTTCAAGTCCCACCCCCTTCCAAAAAAAAAAAAAGAGCAATCAGTGGAAGGTAAGCTCTGAAGTAGAAATTTTGTTGCTTCCCTCACTGTTGTATCTCTAATGCCAAAACAAGGTCTGGCAAATAGGCATAAATACGGTAGTGATAGAAGGAATATGTGCAAAAGGCTTGTCTCAGGAAAGATCTCTTCCTTTCTGTTACAGGAATGAAAGATTGTCTCTGGATTGACACTGGTTCCAACTCTTCCTGTTTTAATCCTAAAAGCAACAAGGAGCCACAGAAGGATTTTAAATGGAGGCAGATTTGAAAAGACCAAGGGGAGCAGAGGAAAGAAATTCAGATAAGGACTGAAAATTGGATTCAGCAACAAAGAACTCATCAGTGACCTTGGAAAAAAAATCAATCCAGGTGGAGGGCGAGGGGGAGGGGGACTGATTCAGGGACAGGGAAAGGAAGCAGAACTGGCAACACTACACGTGGTAAGGCCACTCTCTATTCCCTACAAGTCTCCAGGGAAACAGACCAAAAATACACTTGGCTTAAAAGCTAACAAAAGACATGTTCCCATGCATATTCACACACAGCCGGCCCACCAGTGAATTCTGGTGTTGTTCAAAGACTGCACGTTTCTCAGGGCTAACACAGACAGAGGACCATAGCTGCAGTTCTTCAGTGCTTATCTACAGCCAGGAGCTGGCCTTTCTACCCTGCACAAAGCACAGATGAGAGGAAACAGAAAAGGCTGCTCTCAGCCAGGTACCTGTGGCTCAAGCCTGTAATCCTACTTACTCAAGAGGTAGAGATCCGGGGAAGCAAAGTCCACCATACTCTTATTTCCAATTAACTACTTAAACCAACAAAAAAAAAAACAGAAGTGGAGCTGTGGCTCAAGTGGTAGAGTGCCAGGCTTTGAGTTCAAGCCTACAGTGCTGGCACAAAAATAAGTAAATTCATGAATTAAAAAGAAAAATAATATGAAATCAACAATATAAATGTAAGTATAGATGCGAATACATATTTATAGAGGAAAAAATAAAATCCAATTGCAAATTTAAAAAAATAATATATACAGAAAACATTAGACAATCATTGAGACAGTCTAATTATGTGATCTGAGTTGGTTTCCAGCTCCTGAGCTTTTCCTGCTTCCTATATAGCTGGGACCACAGAAGCCCTCACCCATACACATTCTTTTTTAAAAAATTTATTTATTTATTTATTGTCAAAGTGATGTACAGAGGGGTTACAGTTTCATATGTAAGGCAGTGAGTACATTTCTTATCAGACTTGTTACCTCCTCCCTCATTTTTCTCCCACCTTTCTCCCTCTCCAATTCCCTCTCCTCTCCCCAGTGTACAGTTGGTTTACATCATAATCTTGTAAGTATTGCTGTTGCCCATATACATTCTTGAGTGACTTAACAGAAATAATTTTCTGTGGAGATAAATAGAAAACTCATTCAGTCTTTCATCTCTCACAGTTGGTAAAAAATTTGTTCTTTCTACCTTGGTTTCCCTTTAGCCCTCTAGGGATACATTCTAAGGACCCCCAGTGGGTGCTTCCAACTTCTGGCAGTACTAATTTTTGTTTATGCTATGTGTTATTTTCTCTGCATACATTCCTATAATAAAGTTGAACTTATAAATCAGTCACAGTAAGAAATCTACAATAATAAAATACAACTAATATATTATTATGAGTTATTTAAAACTTACAAATTATTTCTGGAATTTTCTATGCAATATTTTTAGCCATAGGTACTGAGATTTAGTTAGGTGGAGAAGCCCACTGTTTGGCTAGTTAGGAAAATTTTCTTTCAGCTTCCTAACCCCTTAATTTTAGGATGGTTGTGAAATTCAGAGATATCGGGGCTGGGAATATGGCCTAGTGGCAAGAGCGCTTGTCTCCTATACATGAAGCCCTGGGTTCGATTCCCCAGCACCACATATACAGAAAATGGCCAGAAGTGGCGCTCTTGAGCAAAAGGAAGCCAGGGACACTGCTCAGGCCCTGAGTCCAAGATCCAGGACTGGCAAACACACACACACACACACACACACAAAAAAAAAAGCGAAGAAATTCAGAGAAATCTTATCAAGCTTTTTCTTTTAAATGAGCTATAAGATCCAAGGAATTTTACACTGTCTCTTTAAGCAGTGGCTAATCGTATGTATTTCCAGTTCTGGCGTTTGAATGTCTTTGGACCAAAGAATTCTGATATATTCAAGTCACCATGTGTGTAATCCAATGCAAGGTATGTTAGGGGTATTCTACAAGCATTCCTACCTGGGGATAGCTAACGATACCTTAAGTATGCATAACAGGAACCACATAAATAAATCCTAACTACACTTAAATTAGGAGTACTCCCTATTCCAAAATGCCCCCCCCCCAAATACAGCCACCCCAATGACCCTGGACAGGGGAAATTGAAGTGGAGAGACCTTGGTCTTAACAGATGTGGGGTCAAATATCTTCATGTTGCTAATGTTTTAAATTTAATTTTATTGTTATTATTAAGATGTCGACCAGAGGGGTTACCATTCCACACGTCAAGTAACAAGTGGGATGCATTTTGGGCAATGCTATCCCTTCCCTCGCTTCTCCCGCCCCTTTTCCCCCCTCCCATTCCTGCCCACAAGCTGCATAATTCATTTTCCACAGGCTGTATTCTGAGTACCATGAGTGCATGTGTTCATCTTTCCTCCCTCCATTTCTGCGCCCCGTTTAGCACCTCCTAGGAAGACAGGAGGCAAAACAACCTCACCAGCGTTTTGCCAATTCTGTGAAAATGTTAGTAATATTCTGTGGACAAAGCCGCAGAGGGGCCTAGGCCACCGATCACCGGCGCCCACGTCGGCTCTTTGCATGGGCGAGCCAAAGGGAGGGGGCGCATTCAGTCGGAGGGAGGCCGGCCCCCGCTTCTCCGAAAGTCTGGGGGTGTCAGGCACCGTCCGAACCCCCAGCCCAACCCCACGCCACGGGCTTCGGCTGAGACAGCTCCGCCCCCAGCGGACCCAGAAGGAACGGCGACCTCCCGACCTACCCCGCCTTCCGCGTGCCGTGGGTTTCAAAAGGAGCGCGCTCCCTCGGGCCCGCCCCCCCACTTCCGGCCGGCGAGCGCGGCCGTTCCTCCAGATCTCGCGACATCGCGTCCCCTCAGGCGCCGGAGCGGTCTCGCGGGTGGCGCCCTCGTGGGTTTCCTGGTGCGGGTTCTGCGGCCGAGGAGGGGAGCCGGCATCTTCTTTGAGCCCGTTTGTGTCAGCACGCACACACGCGACTACGGATGTCACTGGTTCATTAAGAACACTTGGACGGAAGAGGTTCCGGGCGGGAGGGCAGGAGGCTCCGCAGTCCCTGGGCGGGTCGGCCTTGTATGGATGAAATGCTGGTGACCGCCTCCTGGGCGGACTTGGATGCCAGACACCGGAGAGAAAGGCGTGATACACGTGTGTGTGTGTGTGTGTGTGTGTGTGTGCGCGCGCGCGCGCACGCGTATACGTGTGGTTGTCCTAGAGCTTGAACGCGAGGCCTGGACGCTGACCAGGAATAGGTGTGCACTGGGCCACAAGATGGGCCTGTCCTGCTTCATATCATTACAAATAAGACTTGTCTGCGGTGTTCAGGGGACCCGTCCAGCAAAACCATCCTCACTAGGGATGATAAGGTCCTGGGGCCTCTGCCTGTCTGCAGTCCAGCATTTACCACAGTCCCCCCTAATTATGTCTCTCCGTGATGGAACCCGAATTGGGGACACCCAGAGGATTCCTTTGTTAGTTAAGGGACAAGGCTTAAGGTTCTGGCAATTCGGCCTGGAGGGGGCAGTGTTGCCTAGCAAAACAGCTCAGTCACCGAGCCCCATTATGCTGATGTGATGATCAAATCCAGGTTATGTATAAGGAAGGTAAGGCTCAGAGAGAGCTAGTGCTCTAACATTTGAGGATCATGTTTTTTGGTTTTTGTGCCAGTTGTTTTTTTTTGGCCAGTCCTGGGCCTTGGACTCAGGGCCTGAGCACTGTCCCTGGCTTCTTTTTGTCCGAGGCTAGCACTCTGCCACTTGAGCCACAGCCACTTCTGGCGGTTTTCTATATATGTGGTGCTGGGGGATTGAACCCAGGGCTTTAGATATAGGAGGCAAGCCCTCTGGCCACTAGGCCCTATTCCCAGCCCCTTGCTCTACTGTTTGAATCACAGCTCCGCTTCTGGCTTTTTGGTGGTCAATACAGAGTCTCAGCAGACTTTCCTACCAAGGCTGGCTTTGAACTGCAGTCCTTAGATCTCAACCTCCCTGGTTGCTAGGATTACAGGTGTGAGCCACAAAGGCCTTAGAGGAATTTTGACAAGGGAAGGTATGACTGGGCACATGTCCAGGAAGGACAGTGGGGAACATGCCAAAGAGCCAAATGTGCCTCAAAGAAACGTTTTCAGTTTTACTAACAAACCAAAAATGTCATGGCAAATAATTGATCTCACAATATAGAGGTGGACTGCACTCTGTTCTCACTTGAGAGCAATTGCAGTCAGTGGAGGCGGGTGCCAGAGTCATCTGGGCTGGATGTCCAAAGTCTTTTGTTGTTAATGCTTTGTTTTTGCTATTCTTGGGGCTTGACTCAGGGCTTGGGCACTGTCCCTGGGCTTCTTTTGTTCAGGGCTAGTGGTCTACTATCTGAGCCACAGCGCCACTTCTGGCCTTTAATGTTCATGTGGTACTGAGGAATCAAACCCAAGGCTTCATGCATGCTAGGCAAGCACTCTACCACTAAGCCACTTTCCCATCCCCCAAAGTTTCTTTAACCATATATCTGAAACCTCATCTGAATTGGGTCTGGCCAGACATTATTCTCTCTCCATACAGCCTTGCTGCTTGTTTAGGTTTCCTTATAATGGTGTCAGATACACAGGCCTCATGTCTGGTAGCTGGCTTGCTGAGAATATTCCAAGAGATTGAGGCAAAAGCTACAGAATTCTTAGTCTGGAATCTTAAGATTTTTGTCTGAAGTCAGGCAGCATCACTTGTACAGCATGCTGTCAGTGAAAAATGAATCACAGAACCAGCGTAGATCTGAGGAGAGGAGAAAACTACATAGGATGAAACATGGTTCTTGGAGACTATCTTTGAACACTAGTTGTCACAGGGACTGAGGCAGGAAGTGACAGCTAAGGGAACTATATTCAGTAGTGCTTTGTGGAACATGGTATGCAAGGGAGAAAAGTGAGAAGATGGAGGCAGATGGTGGCAGATCTAATTGACATGCTCAGGACCTCATGGATATGCACTGAAGTCTTTAGCTGTACAGTCTCTCAGACCTTTTCCCATGTTGGAGGACTTCTAGTGCTCTTACCACTTGAGCCACAGCACCACTTCTGGCTTTTTCTGTTTATGTGGTTCTGAGGAACCGAACCCAAGGCTTCATGTATACTAGGTGAGCACTTTACCACTAAGCCACATTCCCAGCCCTAGAGGGCTCTTCTTAATATGAGTCATGGTAGGAAGTCATACACTTGTTCCCTTGATCTTTGACAGGAAGTTCATGGTCAAACTAATGCTTCTACTCAGGGCTCATCATTAAGTGGAGAACTGTTTATAATTCATCTCAGAGGCAGTAACAGCCAGTCCTCAGGACTGATGTAGCTGTGCAAAAGACAGCTCCAGGGGCTGGGAATATGGTCTAGTGGTAAAGTGCTCGCCTCATATACGTGAAGCCCTGGGTTCAATTCCTCAGCACCACATATACAGAAAAAGCCAGAAGTGGCACTGTGGCTCAACTGGTAGAGTGCTAGCCTTGAGTATAAAAAGAAGCCAGGGACAGTGCTCGGGCCCTGAGTTCAAGCCCCAGGACTGGCACAAAACAAAAAAGACAACTCCAGAGCTCAGAGACTATAGTCCATATGATCAGGCTATTCCTGAGACAGGGCTTAGCAGAAGTCCCAGCTTCTCTTGGTTATTGCTTGCTTCCCAAGCCTGATTCTTAAGGCTTCTCATCAATTCTAGGAGCTGCCCAATGTCATCCCAGGAAATAACTCTTCTACTTAAGTGAACTAGAGTCCATTTCTATTGTCTACAATTAAGAACTCTAATTGGAATAAAGACCCATTGAAAGCTTCAGTCAGAGGAAATGACATGACCAGAGCACTTTATAGGAGAGGAAAGTGGAACATTTTGATTATATGGATTGAAGAGGGAGCAAAGAATGAGACACCAGCTGGGAGACAATTGTGACGTGTGATGGGTATGGAGAACTAGGACACTGATCTCGGGTATGGAATGGTAGACTGGGCAGATCTTGGCTACTGATTGAATGCAGAAAAGACAAAAGTGGAGAGAGTCCAAGTTGATAGCAGTTTTGAAACTTGGCAATTAGGAAAAGAATGATGTTCAAAAGAGAAACTGTCAGGTGCTGGTGGCTCATGCCTGTAGCCCTAACTACTCAGGCTGAGATCTAAAGGACCATGGGTTGAAGACAACCTAAGCAGAGAAGTCCCCAAGACTCATCTCTAAACAAGCAACACAAATCTGAGCTAGAGTGAGGCACAAGTGGTAGAATGCCAGCCAAGCAAGCTGAGTGAACACAGACTCTGAATTCAAACTCTAGTTCTAGAAGAAGAAAACAAAAAAAAAAAAAAGAGGGAGAGAGAGAAACAAGCAAATCATTTATTTATTCAATAAATATTAAATGCCTGGTTTATGTGAGGGCCTAAGAAACATTCCAAAGATATCTCTGAACAAAATGAAATATGGAGGTCAGGTCTGGCCAGTGCCATCTTGGCCACATGGTGAATTGTAGTGTCTGGCATCTTGTCTTCATGGGTGTGCTTGAATTCCTAGAGGAAGGGAAGTCCCACTCTCAGGTGATGGATGTTCCTGAATCCCTGGAGACACAGGTGGGCACTTGGCCTATAGGTTACTGAACCTATCAGTCCAGTGCCTGGGACTGGGACTTTCCTTTTACCCTGCCCCCTGATCTACCCTGTTTAGGTCAGACCAGCTCAAGCGCCACTATACCATGCAACGTGTTTCATGTTTGTGTCCTGTCTCCTGGCTCATCTCCAGTCACCATGGTATCCTGCTTCAGGTCTTCATTGGAGCTAAACTGGTTTGTTGGTATTGTTTTTGTTCTTTCTTTCCTCTCTGGCCTGTTTCCTAACAGTATTAAGGGTATTTGTGGGCTGAAGCCTTTGTAACAATGGGCTGCTTGCAGACTGCCCACATTCTAATAAAGACTCCAAGATTCAATCCTTCAAAATGTGGCTTCTCTGATAATTTACCTTACAACAAAAACAGGTCTCAGTTCTTCAACTAATAAACACATATACATGATAATGAATTTGTATCAATAAAGCTTTCAATTTGGTGCTCCAGACCTAGGGAAAAACATGTCTAGCTAGCAGCCAGAACATCAAAAAACAACAACAAACAAAACCCTAGAGCCGGGCACTGGGGCCTCACACCAATAATCCTAGCTACTCAGGAGGCTGAGAAATTAGGACCGCAGTTCAAAGCCAGCCCGGGCAAGAAAGTCCATGTGACTCTTACCTCCAATTAACCACCAGAAAACTGGAAATGGTACTGTGGCTCAAAGTGGTAGAGGGCTAGCCTTGAGCTGAAGAGCTCAGAGACATCACCCAGGCCTAGAGGTAAAGCCCCAGGGCTGACCAAAAAAAAAAAAAAAAAAAGCCTAGAAAGGATCGCTGAGCCTGAAAACAGATTAATAAAGTCTTACTACATTTACTCATTCGTTGTATTTATTATCTACAACTACTTGGTATATGGTAGTCTCAGTACTCCTGGCATTATAAATACAGCAAAAAATATGTGCATAATATGTCTTAGTACACCTACACACCTCAAAGACACTAAAAGGTTTTTGAGCCATCATGATTTGCTGTAGATCAAAAGTATTGACAGGGACTGGGAATGTAGCTTAGAGGTAGAGTGCTTGCCTAGGATGCATGAAGCCCTGGGTTCCGTTCCTTAGCATCGCATAACCAGAAAAGGCCAGAAGTGGTGCTGTGGCTCAAGTGGTAGAGTGCTAGCCTTGAGCCAGGGACAGTGCTCAGGCCTTGAGTTCAAGCCCCAGGACTGGCAAAAAGCAACAACAACAAAAAGTATTGACAGATCTCACACATGAAAAGAAACAATTTATAAAAAAAAAAAAAAAAAAACAGAAGGCAGATTTTGTCAGTGGAAGAATCCAATAAGGAACCTTAGAGGAAAAAATAGGGACAAGTAAGCAGTAGACAGGAGAAATCATTTCATTGTTTGTTTTTACAGTACTGGGGTTTGAACTCAGCTTGTTATGCTTTCTAGGCAGTACTCTACCACTTGGACCTTGCCTCCAGCCCCCCCCCCCCCACTTTGCTTAAGTTATTTTTGGTTAGAGTCTTTGTGCTTTTTTCTCTAGTCAGCTTTGGGCTGTGATCTTCCCATCTTGTTCTTTGATGGTCTCGACAACTCTTCTTTTTCGCCTGGACTGGCTCATGGTTTCTCCTCCTCCTCTTCCTCTTGCTTTTGTTTCTTTTCTTTTTACAATGCTGGAGATAAAAATCCAACACCTCATATAACTATTCTACTGCTGAGCCTCAAGCCCTAGAACATGCTCATTTTAGTCAAGGCTCTATTGGTCACAAGCCCCAGACATACCATCATATTAGCTAATGCAAAAGAAAAGGCTTATTTCACATCAGTTAGCCAGGTGCCGGTGGCTCACACCTGAGGATGATGGTTTGAAGCCAGCCCAGGCAGAAAAGTCTGTGAGACTTCTATCTCCAATGAATAGCAACAATCTGGAAGTGGAGCTGTGATTCAAGTGATAAGAGTGCTAGCCTTGAGCAAAAAAGCTCAGGGGTAGAACCCACACCCTGAGTTCAAGCCCCAGGAACAGCACAAAAAAAATTGAATTAAAAAAAAACAACTCAACAGTCTCAGCTTCCATAGAGTTTCTAGTATAGAATACAGAGGCAGACAGTAAACAAAATATACCCTAGATCAAATATGCATCATGTAAAAGCAACATGTTTGGTATGTTATATAAGGTGTTCTGTAAAGGTCCCCTTGTAAGGAAATAGCTTATGAAGTCCTGAATGAGGAGTAGCAACATCTGTGTGGCTATTGAAGAGAATTCTTTCAGACCGAAGGAATTATAAGCCCAAAGGTCCTAAGGCAGGCCACTGTTTGAGTTCAGAGAATTTCCAGGAGATCCATGTGACTGAAGCCTGATAGATGAGTAAGAGTAACGGGATGAGTCAGGAGGTAGCAGGGAGCCAGACCCTGTGGGGCTCTTACTTTGAGTGATATAGGAAGACTTCCAAGACTCTTCAGCAAAGTGGCACACTAACACTTTTAAAAGGGTCCCTCAGATTTCTGGGTTTTGTTTTTGTTTGCCAGTCCAGCGGCTTGAACTCATGGCCTTGGCACTGTTCCTGAGCTTCTTTAGCTCAATGCTAACATTCTACCACTTGAGCCACAATGCCAGTTCTGGCTTTTTCCTGCCAATTGCTGTTGACAGTAGATTTAGAGGGGAGGGAAGAATTGAGACCAACTAGCAAATTGGTCAGTCAAGGCAAGAGATGATGATGGCTAGAATAAATGGCAATGATGGAAGAAATGACTCTGACAGGGAATTAGCCTGATCTGCTGATGGATTGGATGTGAGGTATTAGAGGAATAAATGAGTCTGGGGAGTTCAGAGGTTTTGATGGGAATAGTAGAAGAATAGTTGTCACTGAACAGAGAGGATTGAGAAGCATGCCCGAAGCTCCAAGAATGAGTAGAATTATTTCCAGCCTGCCTGACATCCTTTCTTCCTGAATAATTTCATTTAAAAGCCATGATTAAGAACAATCACACAATAGCCAAAAAATGGAAACAACCCAGATGCCCCTCCACAGATGAATGGATCCAAAAAATATGGTACCTATACACAATGGAATACTACATAGCGATTAGGAATGGTGAAATATTGTTATTCACAGGGAAATGGTCAGAACTTGAACAAATAATGTTGAGCAAGACAAGCCTAGAACACAGAAAACAAAGGGGCATGATCTCCCTGATATATGACTGTTAAGATGGGGTGATGGAGAGACAGTAGAGACCAGGTGTGTGAAACCAAAAACTGCTTGTCAAATGGTATTTCCCACAGGTTTGGGTCAGCAACCCTATATTATGTAAATAAAACCAAACAACTACTCAACATATAAAGGTCAAAAATTGACCTCTCAGTGGATCACAATAGCTCAAAAGCTATGTATGTACGTTCATATAAGACTATTGTTGACATATTGTCTAATGTCGACATTACATTTAAAGCCCTAGGTGAATTTTCTTGGGTGTAGGCCACGTGGCTACTGTATATGTTCTCGGTACATTGTGTATTGTATATATGTCTACCTGACCTAGGGAAGGGAAAGAAAAACAGGGTGTAAGATATCAAATGTACACACTGCCCTACTATGTAACTGTACCCTTTTTGCACAACACCTTGTCAAAAATTTTTTGTTTAATTAATAAATAAATTACAAAAAAAAAAAGAACAATCAAGGCTAGGAATGTGGCTTAGTGGTAGAGTGTATGTCTAGCATACATGAGGCCCTGGATTCTATTCCTTGGTACCATATGAATAATTTTTTTAAAAAAGTAATCAAGATGAGGCATCCTATATGGAAAAGCGACACTGGACTGGTAGAGGTTATTAGAGCCTAAAGTAGAGAAAGAGTATGTCTGCGGGGGGTGGTGGGGAGCTTCAGATGTAAGAAGGATGAAGGAAGCAGTAAAGGAAGATGAGGAAAAGAAACCAGGTAGTATAGGATTGGAATTGAAGGTATAATCATTGCTTTCTACATGGAGAAGTGGATATATGATAAGATAGATAATAGATGATAGTGTGTATATAATAAAAATATTTCCTAGCACTGTCCTGAGGAGTCTAGATTGTGACACTCCAAAAACAAAGAACACACCTAACATCTGAATCTTGGCTTGTACATTTATCTTCTATCAAGGGACCCTTGGAGAAATGATGCCAAGTCTGGCTCAGAGAAAGTACAAAATGAGCTTGGGACTTGTTGCCATGTCAAAAGGTAAGGAAGTGCTCAACAAAACCATCTTGGCAGCTGGATCAAATCTGGGAAATTTTAAGCATCAGAATAAATAAATAGTCAATGAGACAAAGACAACACCTGCAACATCATCACCAAAGATGCATAACCCACATCTAATCATAAGGGAATAACAGATAAAATTAAGGAACAATCTATAGCATAGCAGGCCTGTAATTGTCTAAATTGTCCTGGCCAGAAAACTAAAGGGAAGACTTAGGAAGTATGTCAGATAGAAAAACACTGAAAGGGGATGATAATGCAATGGAGAGATAGGACATCATTTGCCCAAGTGATGAAAACCTAATAAGGTGCGGAAGTTCAATATTCATTTCCTGATTGTAATCATTGCATCAGATACTGAAAGAGAATGTCTAATTTTAGGAAACATAACCTAAGCCATTAGGCAATAATGGGGTATCATGGAGGCAACTTATTCATGTGGTTCAAGAAAGAATGGACCTGACTTATGTAACTCTAACCCCTTTGTACATCACCTTTATAGTAACAATAGAAGTTTTTGTTTTTGTTTTTGCCAGTCCTGGGCCTTGGACTCAGGGCTTGAGCACTGTCCCTGGCTTCTTTTTGCTCAAGGCTAGCACTCTGCCACTTGAGCCACAGCGCCACTTCTGGCCATTTTCTATATATGTGGTGCTGGGGTATCGAACCCAGGGCTTCACGTCTATGAGGCAAGCACCCTTGCCACTAGGCCATATTCCCAGCCAGAAGGTGTTTTTTGTTTGTTTGTTTTTAAAGAATGGAGTTCCTCATACAATTAATGTAATTTTCTGTATCTTTAAAAATGATTTAAAAAGAAAAAGGCAAGCTAGTGATACAACTCAATGACAGCATTTGCCAACCTTTGAGAGACCTTGGATTCAATCCCCAGTATGGAGGGGAGGAGATGAGAGGAGAGGGAGAAAGAGGAAGAGAGAAAGGAGGAGGAAGAGAAAAGGGGGGAGGAAGGGAAGGAGAAAAGAAGGAAGAAGTGTAAATGAAATGTCTGAGGCAGTGGAGAGTGAAAGGAAGACCTGTCAGTCTACTCTCTGAGGACACCTAAAGGTCATACATCTGAGAAGGAGATGTATAATGTTGCAAAGAGACTGCAAAGGATGACAATTGAAAGAGAAGGTAATATAAACTGTTGTAAATTTTTCTATGGGGCTGGGAATGTGGCCTGGTGGTAGAGCACTTGCCTAGCATACATGAAGCCCTGGGTTCAATTCCTCAGCACCACATAAACAGAAAAGTCTGGAAGTGGTGCTGTGGCTCAAGTGGTAGAATACTAGCCTTGAGCAAAAAGAAGCCAGGAACAGTGCCCAGGCCCTGAGTTTAAGCCCCAGGACTGGCAAAAAAAAAAAAAAATCTATGTTGTTTTGATTAGTATAAATTAATGGTTCCAAGGAGCAGTATTTTCACTCATATATGTACTGCACTTTGATCCGATTCATTCCCTAAGTTTCTACCTTGTTAATTATAGCAGCATCTTCATATGTAAGCCTTACAATGGAAAAAATCAATTATCCCACTCACAGATGCCTGTGTACAGATTTTTACATTTTTACTATTTTTAAATAATTGTGAATGTATGTGGAGTTAGGACTCTTCTAACAATATCTTGGCTTCCCCGGGCTCAGAAGAGGTTTGAAAACTGTTCTCACGAAAATCCATTAGGATGTTAACAAGAAAATCCCAATCATGTAACCATATTACTTCTCGCCAGAAGGCTACATCTCTCAATATCCAGTTTTAAAGAGTTCTTTCTTAAAAGTACTGGGATTTAAACACATGGCGCTTTACCACTTGGGTGCCCTTTTAAAATTGAATATGCTTTAATGATATGATTTGATGTTCCCATTTCATACCAAAATACTCTATACATGGAGTTTTTAATATATTTTTATTGCTTTTATTAAGGAGTTGTACACAAGGGTTACTAGTTCCTATGTCAGTCAGATAATGAGTCCATTTGGTTTTTTGGATGTCACTCCTTCTTTCCTTTTCCCCCATTTCCCCCCTTACATCCCTGCCCACAGTCACAGAGGTCATTTTCCACATAGTATACATGGGGTTCCTACTGCATGCAGCAAGACAGGTTCATTGTAGACAAGTGAAAATGCTAACATGGAAAAAATAGTTATGCCACCAATAATCCCTCATCAAAATTAATTTCTTAGGATTTTGATGCCTATTTTAGACTATTAAAAGGCAAGCCACAGCTATCCATAGTGGTTGTGGTAAAAGAGGGACCTGCCCTGGGCTATTTTGTGTCTTACATCTCTCCTTCCAAGGTAGAGAAAACACGGTCTCGGTCACTAAATTTACTTCAACCACCTCATTTTTAAGGACGCGCAAGGAATTCCACTGAGCGAATGGGCGTCGATTTATGTAACTAGGTTCCTATTTTAGGACTTCTGTATTGAGTGCAGAGTGGTCGTTCGCAGAACCTGCGGTCCCAGGGACAGCTGCTAGGTCGCTGCAGAGGGAACTACGCACATGGGGATGGAGGAAAAAAGGATCAGCACGATTGATCGTGGCAGGCAAAGAGCAAAGGGACCCACTGAACGGATTTGGGAGCGTCTCGAAGAAGAGGGTGGGTAGTTCCCACGGGCCAAAGGCACCAAATGGGTGGAAGCTCCGAGCCCCCCCCCCCCCCCCCAAGAACTAGGAGGAGACGCCGGGCTCGTGGCAGCCGTGGCGAAATGCTGTCCAGGCCCGAAAGCCGAGGCGCCACCATCTCACACCAACAGAGGACGCCACGTCCCCGTCAGTTGGCCCTGGGAGGCTCCCAGATGCGGGCCAGATGTGGGCAGCTGGGCTGCGGGAGGAGGCGCGAAGCTCCCCCGGAGTCCCCGCAGAGTAGCCGGTGGGAGGGAGTGAAAAGGGGACCGCAGGGGAAAGGGTGGTGGCAGAATGCGCCGTTGTTATTCCCAGATGACCACCCCCACTGGGGCGGAAGGGGTGCGGGAGCCTTTTGCCCAGGGGAGGCGCTGTGTTCTGATTCCCACCCAACAGCCGCGTGCGCCGACGGCGGGGCCGGGGCCCCGCACAGCCAGGGCCGGAACTGAGTCCTCGGTGGGGTGGGCGGGGGCGGGGGGTGTTGGACGCCCGGGCCCAGAGAGACACCCCGCCCCCTCAGGCAGTCTGCCGGGGGAAAGAGCGCCCTTGAAGGCCTTGGAGTTTTTGATAACCATCCTGGACTCTGGAAGCTCAAACAGGACAGGCGCACACACCGGGCCCTTTCCGTCCGGTGTGCTGGGTCTGAGGCCCGGCAGGACCGAGCCCCGAGTAGACAGACCCCCACCTCCCAACCAGAGGAGGAGCTGGGCAGGACCTCAGTCTTCCTGACCTGCCTGCTGTCCCCCCCACTCCCACCCCCCACCCCCTCCGCCCCCCCACCCCCGCCGCTCCCGGGCTAATCAGCTGCTGTGTGCCGCTGTAATTGACGGTGCAGACCCGGCCTGGCGCGGGACCAGCGGGCGGCGCAGGGGCGGGCGAGGGGCTTAATTGCAGGGCTTTGGCCCGCAGTCTAGGCTGCTCCTCTCCACTTGGGGGTGGGGTGTGGGGAGGCCCCTTAAATCTGCAGGTCTGGCTTCGGAGGAAACCAAAGGCCTTGGAGTCAATAGTTGGGGATGGGGGGAGGCTATCTCTTCTCTAGAAAGTGTAAATTGAGTGTTGGAATTGAACCCCAACAGGGGCGCACGGTATGTGGGGGCGGGGGTGGGGTGGGGGTGGGGTGGCGGGTTGGGGTATCCGTGGATGCCTCGGTAGAGCTGATGGGAGGGAGGCAGATTCCAGACTCCCCTGCCCCAGCATCTGCAGGCCCCGTTCGTCTTGTCCGAGACTCCTCCCTTGTTTTGACCACCCTTTGCTCCCCTTTCTGCCGTCCCCCCTCACCCCCCCCTTCCCGTGTCCCCAGGGCGCTCCCACCCTGGGGAAGAATGTGCCCTCTTAGCGCACCCTTGCCATGGTAACGGCACACCCCCGCCCCCGCGCACCATGGTGGCCGGGCCTGGCCCTCAGGGCTGCGAGAAAAGGTGGAGAGGGGGGGGGGTTGTGCAGACGCCTCCCAGCCCCGCGGACACACCTCGGCTGCCCTTGTTGCCAAGCAACCGGGGGCGTTTGGATGTTCGCCGTGGCAAAGTGGCTGAGGGCTCCTGTCACTACCTCAACACCAACCAGCCGACAAAAGACCCCACCCCACCCCAGCTTCAAGGACAGGCTCCAGAAAGGGATCCTGGGGTGTTCCACCTTCCATACGCAGGAATCCCAGGAAAGGCCAGCCCAGGGTCCCCAGAGAGGCTGGGGACCAGACCCGGGATCTCCCGGTCGCCAGCCGGTCCCCTCCCCCAGCAGAACCAAGGGGGGCGCTGGCAGCAGGAAGCTGGGGAAGGACGGGGAGGCGCGCAGGCCCCACAGCGGAGCGGTGATTACAGGGACCTGTCCTTCCCGCCCCCGGCTCCCACTCTCATTAAGTCATTTTTTCCCCTGTTGGAAAGTCCCCGTGCCTTGAGCGCTGGGGCTGCGGCGACCGCAGGCAGCTGCCGGCAACCACATGAGAAGTGGTGGGGAGAGAAGGAGGGGTTCCTCGATCAGGGCCTGGCCGCTCTCCAACGTGGAAGGGCCCCCTGCCAGGGGCTAGCTGGGCGCGCATTGATGCCCGGAGGAGTGGGCAGCGCCGGGATGGCCCTGACCTTGCTTCTCTCGTTGTGGCCCTCCTGCAGCCGCCAAGCCCACCTTTGAATGCCTGACTCCCCCTCCACCCCCTTCTGAGGTTCCTTGGCTACTGAAAAGCCGAATGCTTGTGTTCTGATCCTCCTCCAGCATGGCTGCTTCTCCCTCACCCTTAACCCCACCACTGTCTTCTGAGCTGTCCACTACCCTCATTCTGTTAGTTCCCTCCCTCCCTCTCTCCTTTGGGAACAATCTAGGCTCCATTAGACCCTACAAATGCATCTGTATGCGTAGGTAAAAGATGTCTGCAGCAAGGGAGGTCCACTTCCCTTCCTGAATTCTCTCTGTCCACATTCTGATTCCCAAACGGTTGCCAAGTTCTTCCTATCTCAACTCCCACTTAATTTCAGCCCATTTCCTTTAGTTCTGATCAGCACATTGATTCCTGCTGCACAAGTCTGCCAGATGCATAGGCCCAGTGCCTCTTGAATCTTGCTTTCCCACCCCTGGCTACCTCATCTCCAATTGGAGCTGGTCCCAACTTCCACACACCCCTTTCCCATTGTGGAGTCCAGCCTTGGTCCCAGCGCCAGCTCTGACCCACTGGCAATACCCTATTTGTCCCTTTCCCAACTTTTCCTCCTCTTCTGTACCAGCTGCACTAGCTTGTATCAGATCATTATGATGATGTCCCTCTCCTACAACACAGTGTCCAAACTCCTGCAGCACCCATCACCCACTCTTCCCCCCCAGAGGTAGTGTGCTCTGCTGTGTTGCTCCAATGAACTTACTCCCTTAACTTGATCTGTAGAGTTCCCACTTCCCCTGGCTCTGTCCTCTGTGAGCCTGGAAGGCAGAGGAAGGTGAGGCTAAGGCTAACACTGTGGTGGACACAGCTTAGGGTGATAGTACCCACCCAGCTCTTCAATTCCCCCAGCCCATCTTACCTCCCTGGAAGGGAGGGAGGAGGGGGGCAGAGAACCCAGCCCCCACTACTCAGCTGGGTGAACAAGAGGAAAGGAATGAGGCAGGTGTGTCTGGCTGTTCCTGTGCACCCCTCCTCCCTGCCTGCCAAAGGCTCTCCCTGCCTGCCCGTGGTACTAACTATGGGGGGAAAGGAAGAGAACCCTGTTCTGCACAAAAGTGGCAGAATGGAGCTTTCAGGCAGGACTGCTGCCTTAGCTGTGCCTAGGAACTTCTAGGTTACAGTTGGAGGGCCAAGGAGCTGAGGGCAAATCTCTCAGCTGGAGGACCCAGCTGCATCATCTTTCCTTCTTATTCTCTCTCCACCCAGAGATAAGGAGAATGGGAAGGAGGTAGGGAAATATGAAGGATTTGTGCAGGCCAGCAATGAGAAGAAGAAAATAGAAAACATCAGCTTCTGGTTTATCAAGAGGGATGCCATTCTGGGGTAAACTGGAGCTGCCAGCAAGACCTCAAATGACAAGCAGCAGGAGGCCAAGATGAATTAGGTACTGTGTTCTTTCCCTGAGATTCTGAGGGTCTATTTAAGGAAGATTTGAGGGTCTGTTTCAGGAATTCACTAGATGTGAACCAAGGAGAACACAATCCTGGACTTATGCTTCTAGCTCAGCAGTGTCCTGGTGGAAGCGCAAGGTGAATGTGAGGTTATTGACCTCATGAAGGGGTACCCTGAATTGGAGGCACCAGAGGCTGCGGAAGCCTGACCCTCCTGAGTCTTACTTACATACCCTGCCTCTCTGGCCTGGACTCCAGAGCCCAGCTCCAGACAGTGAGTCTGCCACCCTCCTCCACCAGTCTCTTCCCAGCCGCACCTCCTGGCCCCACCTGCTCCCTGAGGCGTTGGGCTGGGTTGAGCTGGGTCTTGCCCAGGATTACTCCTCTCAGAGTGCCTCCTGTCTCTGCTGATGGTTGCTGTTGGGCATGGCCACTCGTCCTGGCTTGTGGCAGAGGGCTCAGGCACAAAGTGGGCGGTTAGAGCCCTGGCATCTAGCTCTCTGGATCTGGCCCTTTCTCAATATCTCCAATACTGCCATCCAATTCAACTATGGTGTGTATAATTGTTATAACCCCTTACCCAGCCTTCCAGCTGTTACCCATGGGACTGATCTCCTGGGTTTCTGTTTAAGACTGAAAATTCTCATTCTTCCTAAATAAAACCTTAAGGTGGGCAGAGACAGACAGATGATGCAAGCTTTCCATACCCCCTGAGCTCTCCTGCTGCTGGACAGGGCCCTAGATGTCTCTCTCCAGTCCGAATGGCCTCTTTGCAGTTTCTCCAACTGCGGAGGTCCTTCTCCCCTGAGAGCTTTGGCATCCCCTAGCCACTACCCTGGAAGCCCTTCCCTTCCATCTCTGCATGGCTCTCTTTCTTTGGTACTTGGCAGGTCTCGGCAAGAAATCTTGACTTTATAGGAAAGGCTCCCCCTCCTCTGATTCCCAATGGACAATGTCCCAAAGTGGTCCTTTGCTTTATTTTCCTCACAGCCCACAAGCATTATCTGAAAATGCCCTTGCTGATATGATATGTTTATTGTCCAGCTCCCTCAGCAAGCATGTAAACTCCAAGAGGGCCTCTCCCCTCTCCAGAGAGGACCACAAAAAGATTGCAAAATAAATATCTGTTAAACGGAGGGCGAGAGGAATGATAAGGAAGGGTGTCTGGGATCTGTATAGAACCACTTCAGCTCAGTTGTGTCCAGATCCTCTTTTTAATCTTCCTCTCCCAGCCCATCAGTTTCAGTTCATTTTCTCCCACTGGGGGTGGGGGAGGGGGTGGGGAGGGGAAGGGGAGAAAGAATGACAGAAGATAGGTTGGAAAGGCTGGGCTGCCTGTATGGGGCATGAAGAGAAGGGAGACCAGACGGATCAATCTTAGAGCCCATCGAAGTGGGCAGTGGGGTTTGGATAGGCGTGGACTGTCGGTTGATTGTAGATTTTCGGAGCTGGGAAGTCCAACCTCCTCTCCAGGAGCCAAGGGAGATGCCCGTGCCCACAGAAGCCCAGGTGGCAAGCGGGGCAGGGGCCAGGCTCTAGGGGGGGGGGGGGGGAGGAACCCCCGGAGGGCTCACTTGCAGACGCTGACCCACTCGGTGATGCGGCACTCCTCGCAGACCACGAAGCAGCACCAGTGGAAGCGGCAGTGGCAGCGCTCGCTGCGCGTCTGGCGCAGGATGTTGTGGCCGCGGCCGCAGCACAGGCTGCCGCAGCCGTCCGGGCCCGCGCTGCTCTTGTTGCACAGGCGGCCCACGGTGCCCGCCGAGTCCAGGCGCGGCTCGCGCTCGCAGAAGTCGGGCGACTTCTCAAAGTAGACCAGGTCAGCGGGGCTGGCCCGACGTCGCGGCCCCGGAACGCCCGGGGGCGCAGAGGGAGCCCCCCCGGGGCCCGGTTCCAGCTGGCCGCCGTTGCGGTTGTGCGGCCGGATGAGCGTGGCGCGGTGGAAGCGGCTGCGCAACAGCGCCCCCACGGCGCGGAACTCGGGCGTCACCTGCCAGCACGTCTTCAGCTGGCAGCTGCCCGACGTGCCGTGGCACTTGCACTTTCGCCGCATGTTCTCCATCACCGCCTGCGGAAGGAGGCACCGTAAGGCCGGGCGCTGGCGGCCATCCCCGGGGCCTTCCTCCCGCCTCCGAGACTGGACTGCGAGCTTTCACGGGCGCAATCACTGATCCCAGGCCCCCTCCAACTCCCAGGCTTAGCCACCCAAACCCCTCCAGCTGCTCTCCCACCTACCTACCTCCCACCAGGCTAGGCCTGGGGGAATTCCCTCCTTCCGGCTCTTTTCCTAGCTGGCTCCCTTTTCCCACAGCTGCAGGGGGGGGGGCGGTCCTTGGGGCTGGGGGGCTGTAGATTCCTGAGCTCCGGGGGATCCCGGAACTTTAGGGAAATTCCCTCTCCCTCCATCCTAGCAGCAGGTTATCTGCCCTCATTACATCCCAGCCCCAAAGACTCTGGCCTCACTCTGGGCTGTGAGCAGAGAAGGGGGGGGGGGGTGTCTCTCAGTGAGTCTGAGAAAGCCCTACAATTGACCACCACCACCATTACTATGCTGAACCCAGCCCTGCAGCTCTTGATGGGGTTCCTCTTCCCATGAAACTGGCCGGAGTGTTTATTCTGCCCTCTATTGGGTGGCTCCAGGGGCCAAAGCTCTACCTAAATACAGGAGGAAAACCAGAGAGCCAGGCTTTCAGAAAGTAGAGACAGGTTCCTAGACCACCAGGGGAGATAGTTATGGAGAACACAACCTACCTGCCTCCCACCCAGTGCTCAACCTGCTCTCCAGCCTCCTCCCAAGAACTCCTTAGTGTTATCCTTGCCAGACATCCCACAGGAAGTTGGCTACATCCTCCTCTCTCCACCACTTCACTTTTCAAATACTTCTCAGGGATAACAAGGATCTGGGACCCCAAAATTGGGCAGGAGGAACACGGGAGAGGGAGAACCACGAAAGGGAGCCTGCCCCTCTAGGTCATGGAGGGCCTTGCCACTTGCATGTGTAGCCAGTGGTGCCAGCATCACGTGGGAAACAGCCCAATGCCTCCCCAGGCCAACAGCTCCAGAACATCTGCTTCCCACAGACAGCAGCCATTAATTAACCAGTTTAACGAGGATGAGGAGGAGGCACTGTTGGTAGGACTGGGATGGTATTGAAGCTTGGGAAAGGGGCCACAGGCACGGGAAGGGTTGGGCAGGGCTGGGTAGGACCTGAGGGTAGGTGTGCCTCAGTTTACCCAGCCTTGAACTCAAGATGGCAATTGCTGAATCAGCTAGGAGTCTATGTGGGAGGAAGAAGGAGTAGGCTAGGAGGCCAAAGGAAAGGAGAGTAGGAGAAACCAGGAATGAGGCTTCCTGAGCAGGCTAGGCAGGGTCAAGATGGGGATGGAATAGCCAGTAGAGAGGGTGATGAGCTACCAAGAGGACCACTAAGGTGTTGCTGCATAGCCTGGACCTCCATGTATGTGCACAGAGTCAGCTCCGTTCCTTAGGCTCAGAGTCTCCCTGCACAGCAAAGTTGTCAATTTCTCACTAGTTACATCACCTTAGGCAAGCTTCTGGGTCAATCTGTGCCCTGTTTTCTCTATCTGAGCATGTGGCTGGCTAGTAGCAATGTTCATATCCTAGGTAGTTGAAAGAATTAAATAGGTTGATAGATAAAGAGCTCAGGATAGTGCCTGACAGTAAACACTCAATACATGTCATCTATATGCAGAGACTCTTTCCTTTCTTCTCCTTTTTACTTATGTGTTTAATTTCTTTTTGCATGTTTGACATCTAAGATAATATGAACATCAGAGGGCTGAGGGGACAGGAGAAAGACAACTGGAACACAGGCCCGCAGGGGTCTCTGGGGATCTCACTTGGCCCTCTCAATCTGCAGGAATCACTCATGCTAGGTTTATACAGAAAACTTGAAATCCAAGACCACAGCCACAGGGGACCAAGGACTAACGGAGCTGGGGGACCTGACTCAACACCGAGGTCAACCTTCTGGCTCTATAAGGGAGGACAAGGCATGGCAGCCCAGGCCTAGACCTTTGAATTAGCTCCTGCCAATTGAGTCCTTTGTCTGATGAAAACCAGAGGGAATCAAGAGCAGGCTGCTCAATGGGCCTGTGCTGATCCGCGGCAGGGACTGTCTGAGCCCTGTTGCCTAGTGCACAGAAGGTCCTCAAGGCATGCTCACAGACCAAACTAAGAGAGAGCAATGAGAAGATGGCTGAATCAAGAGAAGGCAGAATCAATCGTCCCCAGGAAAGAGAAAGAACTGGGAGGAGGGGGGCAGACCCTAGGCAGAAGGATGGGGAGAGGGCACTGGGCTCTCACCTGCCTCCCAACTCGGTTGTTGTGGAGCCTCATGCGGGCGTGGATGTCTCTGTGAGGCTCCCGGGAGTCCAGAAAGTCCTTAGAGAAGCGCTCCCCAAAGCCAACATCGGGGCTGCAGCCGCCCCACTCCCAAGAGTCCTGCAGGCCTGGGCTGGCAGGAGGCAGGGCAGCGTGTTCTGGGACCCCATGGCTCAGGCCTTTACCGCGCTGCAGCGCGTCCAGCTGCAGGCGGTGCAGCTTGCGCCGGAAGGCCTCTTCATCCCCACGTCTCGAAGCATCGCAGCCGCAGGCGCGAAGCTTGCCCAGGGCGCAGGCGTTGGACACCGCGTGCACCACTCCAGCTGCGGCGATGGCGTAGGCGAAAGCGCTCTCTCGGAAACCTGCAGTGAGTGACCCAGAAAACACGGACATTGGAGAGGCCACAATAACCCATGCTTTTTTCTGCCTACCCTGGGCAACCTTGTTACATCAAGGGGAAACCGAGGCCCAGCAAGGGCGGAGGGTCTAGGGCAAATTCCAAAAAAGGGCAGAAATCTAACCCCAAACCCGGCATTCTGCACACAGGATGGAGTGAGGATGTTTCCACATAGCTTCTTTTTACAACAGCCCCTCCCCCCTTAGCAAACCCAGAATTTGTGCAAAAAAATATCTAGTAAACACATTCTTTTTCGGATCATGGATTTAATCTATTGCCTTTATGGTGATATCTGCAATTTTAAAATAGCCTAGAGAAACAAGGCAAGGTTTAATGTAAAGAATAAATTACCTGTGATGGAATTCTAAGCTCCAGGAGATGCCAGTGGGCTAAAGGAGAGTAAAGGCATATAGATAGTCTGCCACTGCAGAGCTCTACCCCAAGGCTGCCTTCTGGTATGAGTCTACCTTAGTACACCAGCATAAGGACTACCTCCACTCCTACTCCACACGATATGCCTGAGAGTCCCCCTGCCTGTTCAGCTGAAAATGTTTGTGGGTGATATAGGTGAGCCCAGTGTCCTAAATGAAGCCTGGCATATAATAATGTTAGATATAGGAGGGGAAGTCACCCTCCACTATATGAGTCACTCCTTGTAACAAGGGATTCCTCCTCTTTTTCTCTCTTCCTCTCCCCTCCCCTTTCTCTTTCTCTCTTCCTCTCTTTCTTTTTGGTGCCAGTCCTGGGGCTTGAACTCAGGGTCTAGGCTCTGCCTCTAAGCTTATTTTTTGCTCAAGACTAGAGTTCTACGGGGGGGGGGGTAGTTTATTGGAGATAAGTCTCAGGGACTTCCCTGTCCAGGCTGGCTTTGAACTGTGATCCTCAGATGTCAGCCGGTCCCTGGCACTCTTTTTCTTTCTCCTCCTCTACCTTCTCCTCCTCCTCCTTTTCATAGTGAGGATTGAAATCTAGGGTTGAACATTCTAGGAAATACCACTTGAGCTATGCCCCCAGCCCAAGCCCTTTTGTTTTGTATTTTGTTGTTGAACTAGAATCTCTCTTTTTTTTTTTTTTTTTCTGGATTGGCCTTAAACCTCTACCTCTAGAATAGCCAGTATAACAGGTGTGAGTCTCCATGCCTGGGTTAGCTGAATATTTCTGGATTATTATGTGTCAAAGAAAGGAATAGCTAGGAATCGTTTGTGGTACAAGTCTCCAACCAACTCTGGACCCCAGACAGGGCAGGCAGTGGGAGAAGCTAAGACTAAGAACAGCCCACACAGAGGGAAGAGATTCCAGCTGTTCCATGGGCCCTGTACTAGAAGCCCAAAACCTGGAAAAGGGCTGATAACCTTGGGGGAGGCCAGATTTGGAGGAAACAAAAACTCTGAGTCCTTCCACCTCAGCATAAAAGACTAGGAGAACATGCTCTCAGAGGTCTCACAGACCTTAGAGAACTAATCAGGGCTGGCCAGAAATCCCAGCCCATTCCTTCTTAATCCTTACCCTCTGTATCACAGAGTTCAGTCCTCCTCTTTCTGCAACAATAATAATGATGATGATAATGATGATGATGATGATGTAGATACTACAAGATGTTTAATATTTAAGAATTGCACTCCGAAGCCAGATTACCTAGGTTCAAGCCTGGTACTTCTACTTAGTAGTCAATAATAGCCATATAATCATGGCCAAGTGTCTTAATCACCCTCAGTTTCTTCACCTGTAAAACAGTTTTATGTGCCTCATTGTTGTTCTAAGAATTAAAGCTAGGCACTGGTGGCTCACACCTGTAATCCTAGCTATTCAGGGGGCTGGGATGGTTTAAAGCCAACCAGGGAAGGAAAATCTGCAAGACTCTTATTGCTAACTAACCACCAAAAAGCTGGAAGTGGATCTGTGCTCAGGTGGTAGGTCACCAACCTTGAGCACAAAACCTCAGGGATAACACTGGGGTCCTGAGTTCAAGCCCCAGGACTAACACACACACACACACACACACACACACACACACACACACGAGAATTAAATGAGTTAAGGTCAATTAAATAAGTTAACGTGCTTAGAATAGCGCCTTACTCATAGAAAGTGTTAAGTAAACATTAGCTATTATTGAGAAATTCTTTTTGCTATCTAAATCCTGCTACATTTTGAGGTCATTGTTGCACCTTGATCCTTTTATCAAAGTGCAGAAGCTCAAGATCCATTTCTAAAATAAATCATTCAGATTACTGGAAGACTAGGAAGCAGGCTTTCTCTCTAGCTTCTCATACTAGTTCATGGTCTCTTGGTACTTCTATCCATAAGAAGCCCAGTGAGGACCCATTTTGAGGGGAGAGGACTGTTCTGGAGCCTCCAAAAGGGATGCTGGGAATTAGCAGGAGCTTCTTCTTCAGAGGAGCAGACACTGCTATGGGTTGGCAGGATCTAAGGAGAAAGAGGATAGATCCCAAGTCCCTGGGAAGTGCACCCTGCATTTTATCTTTGGAACTCAGAGTACTTCTCTTATTGCTAGGGGAATCACCAGCCTGCTTTAGTACACATGGCAATACTCAAACCTCAGAAATCACCCCTACACACATACACCATAGCCACTACCAAACACACAAGCATGTACTATGCAAAATAGGGAAGCCCACGGTCATGGGGCTATCGTAGCTGGACCCACATCCAGCTCTCCCACTTCTTAGAGCCAGCAACTTTCTGTTGAATCCAAGGGAATCCTTTTGCTAAGAAATAAGCCCAGGTAGTTCAGTTTCGATAGAACCTGTCTACTCTTGGCAGCAGGAGCTGCAAGGAGCTGGTCAAGGGGCGGCGTGTACAGAGCCAACTACAATCTTCTGGGCTCTGTCAAGTTCAAGGGCAGGCCTGGAGGGACATGGAGAAATGTAAACTTACAGCCTGCACAGAACATCCTACTCCACGTAGCTCTCCCACACTACCCCCATGGCCTCTGACAGCTGTCACAGCCACGTGTGGAGGTGACCAGGCCAGGCCTGTTTGGCTACCCTCTGCTCCAAGCATCAGACAGCAGAGAAGTCCCAGCCCACTGGGTCTGTCCCCAGCTCCTGTTCAGGGCCCCAGTTTCGATCCTGCCCCTGACTGTCTGGGGCAGACAGGCACTGTGCCATCTGGCCAGCTGGAGGGGGAGAGGGGTGGGGCCATGGCCAGCTGGGCTGCCCGGAGCAGAAGGGGGGGTGTCTTGTTAAGACGCACAATTAGCCGCCCTCCCTTTGATCTGGGACAGGGACTGCCAGCATCTAAGTGGAGTCAGCTGCTGCTACAGGCTGCGTGTAGCCAACAGCCAGGAAGGGGCTAGGGAAGGAGGCTTAGAGGGATAGAGAGTATAGAAGAAAGAAGATTCAAGGGCCAGCAGGGGAACTAGGAGGGGTTAGAGGTTAGAGAAGCTAAAGCCCCACCCCTTCTAATCAAAAAGGGAGGAAAGAGAAGTCTGGTCTCCATTCCTTCCAAGCAAATAACTCATGCACTGGTGTGCCTAGTCAGAAAGAGGGAGGGAAGAGAGGGCAAGGGGGACAAGGGGGAAGGAGAGGGAGGGAGAGAGAGAATGGATTCTGTGCATGTGGGAACACTTAGGCGTGACACTGGCTGGGGCTACATGGTTGCACAAACATGAGTAGGTGTGTGGGGGAGCGTGCATATCGGGTTTATATCTTGGAGTGCAATCTGACTGCACTGGCTCACCTCTAGGTACATGGTGGGTGTTTGAGCTGGCCTTGCAAGTAGGGAAGCAGCACAGTGTGGCAGGGGGTTGGGTACAATCTCTCTAAAGTCAGGTGAGTCCTGGCTCCACTATACACTTGCAAACTATATAGTGAATGGCAAGTTGCGTATCTTCTCTTAACTTCATTTGTAAAA
Source organism: Perognathus longimembris pacificus (assembly GCF_023159225.1). Classification (NCBI taxonomy): domain Eukaryota; kingdom Metazoa; phylum Chordata; class Mammalia; order Rodentia; family Heteromyidae; genus Perognathus; species Perognathus longimembris. The sequence continues at coordinate 15,330,669 of NC_063164.1, forward strand.
TAAACATAGTAACAAGACCTAGCCTATGTGGTCTGTTTAAGGGCCCCCAAATCATAAAGTGGTCGAGAACAATGCTCAATACACAGCAAATGCTTGATACATTTGCTAACTAATTTATTGAGACGAAAGAATCATAGGACTCTAAGTGATCCTGTGAAATGATTGCTTGTGTCTTGGTTTGATCATCTGAGTGCCACCACACACTCCAAGCCCCATAAGTAAAAAGGTCAGTTGGAAAAGAGGCAAATCTTAGAGAGCAAAGGCTACATTCCCCTGGGCTGGAAGCCTGGCTTCCTGTGGGACTTCAGATCCAGTCTTTTCACCTGTTCCAAGTAGGTCTTGGCCAAAGAGGTGGCAATACCTAAGCTGTGGGGACTCCCAAGACCTGCTTTGCATATCCACTACAAATGGCTCCTCCAGCCTCTCCCTGATCTCACTTTTCAGCCCAGATCAGTGCTTGACTCTTCCCCCAGCAGCTCCTGCCACCATTCTCCTTCTTGTCCTCACTTGCTGAAATAGAGAGATGGAAAGGTTTTAAGTTCCTCACTGACAGATACTTGGTACTCAGCCTCATGCCCAGTCCCCAATGTACTGGGCAAAAAAGATGGGCATACCAGTGGCACTTAGGCCTCACTGTCTTTGGGCTTGGGGCCCTACTATCACTTTTTTTTTTCTCTGATCTTCTCTATCTCTCTGAAGACTCGGTGCCTGTCCTACTCTCCTTCTGGCCTCAGCACCTGTCTTTGGCCAGGTAAAGTCCCATTACATTCCCAAGGTAATCCACCCCGAGAAACCGCTCAATCACCTTTAGCCCTCTCTCATTTTATCAGCCCATTTCCTCCAGCTCAGCCCACCTCTGGAAAAGGTATCAGGACAATCAGGTGACCACAGCAGCCTTCAAGAAAACCCAAAGATCCCCCTCCTCTTAGCTGTTTTGGAAAGCTAAACATGGCAGAATTCACTCTTTAGGCAGCCTAGGTCAGATGAATAGTCAACTTCGGGGTATCCTTGGGGGAAGGCAAGGTCAGCTGACTCCACAATGATCAATCCACACCTAATTTGAGAAGGAGGGAGACCCAGGGGTAGCCTTATAGGGTTCATATTTAGGTAGTCCTAGAAGAGAGGAACAAAAGGGGCCAGGAAATGACCTTGAAGGACAAATTCAGATAGGGTGGGAGGCAGGCATAGTGGTAGTTAGGTGGAGAAGGGGGAGTGGCAGTTTTCTTTCCAGAAGCCCTGTCGCCTCCTCTGACAAGGAAGGGAGAGGTAGAAATGAGGTGTTGCAACGGAGGGAGGGAGGGGGGCAGAAGCCATGGAGATGGGGCGGTGTTCCGGGGCCCAGGGAAGGAGCCCAGGAGCTTCTGTCCCGCCCCCTCCAGGAGCTGGGCGCCGCCCCGCCCCGGCTAGCCCTGGCAAGTCTCCCTCCCCCATCCCCCCCCAACCTCTCCTCCCCTCCACGTCCCCCCAGCTCACCTCCCGCTTATTAAACTGCAGGTGAACCCAGGAGCGTCTGGCGTTGCGCCAAAACCGCGCGGTTCCACCGCTCCAAACTCGCCCCCAAGCTTCAAAGACCCCAGGTCCTTCTCCAGGCCGCTCGGGCCAGACCAGGAGCCCACCAGGACGCCTGGGCTCGCTCGATCTAGAGGGATCGGGATGACCAGAGGGGACACCAAGGCCAGGGAGAGAGCGGAAGAGCTTGCCCTGCCTCATCCGAAGCGGCAGGGGTGAGAACCCCAGCGCCCGCCCGCGTCCCTAGTGAGCCGGAACGGAAGCCAGGGCTGCGGAGTCCCTGTGCCCCCCACCCCCCCCCCAGGATCACAGGGAATGGCGGCTTCGGGGAGCGGGAGAGATCTCGAATCCCGACGAGGGTTAGGGTCGCCGGCGGTCGGCGGCGGGGGTGAGCGCCAGCCTGGCCCGGCCCCCGCCTGTGCCTGTTAGACGCCGGCCGAGGCCTGCCACTTGGTGTCAGCGAGCGAGCGCGCGCGCGGGCGGCGGGACCGAGAAGGGCTCGGGGCTGGAGCGGGACCCGCCTGAGGGCGGGGGGGGGGGGGTGGAGTGCGGTCCCCGGGCCGCCGCGTCGTCGGGACGGTGGAAAGGCCGCGCGGGGCGCGAGCGGTGAGACCGCGGGGCGAGAGGGGGCTGGGGACGCCCTCTTGGAGAGCTGCGCGGCTGGGGCAGGCGCTCGTCTGCCGCGGCCCGCGGGGATTAGTTCGCGGCTGCATGCCGCCACACGCGTCGGGCTGGGCTCGGCCGGGTAGAAACAGCACCCCGGGCGCGCGGGGGAGGGAGGAGGGAGCGCGCGGAGGCGGGGCGGCGGCCCCAGGCCGGGCTGTGGAAGGCTGGGGTGGCCTCTACCTTGGGGGCCCAAGAGGTGTAAGTAAGCAAGGGTCCTGCAGAGAAGGGAAAGGCTCTGGCTGGATTCTTTCTGAAATTGGCGCGCATAGAAACCTCCCTCCCCCCGCCCCCCCCCCCCACTCCAGAAGCCTCAGGCCCTGAGGCGACTTAATATTTGGGCATTCCTCTAGATCTCTTCTGCTATCAACTAGGATTGGACACAAGCCCCTAGAATGGTGTGCTACCTGTCCCCACCCTGCCCCATCCAAGCAGCTAAGGCACCCCCCCCCAAAACCCCAAGACCTGCTTCAAGGCCTATGATAGATTGGGAAGTAGGCATAAGTCAAAGTGGGTTACAAATCTTCCTGCCATCGCCAAACCAGACCCCTTTAGGGATTGTCTGGGTAGGCTCTGGGTCACCCAGAAGTCAAGGAAAGAGGACAAAGTGAGGGGGGGGGGGCTGCCGGCTGTGCTCATTGAAGCTGTGAGGAGAGCAAGGTTTGACAGGACTGTTGGGCCTGCTGGGTTGTGCCACCATGCAAAGGCTGGCACGCCTCTGCTCTGATTCAGAAGCTCGGTGGTGGGCCTTGGTGGCAGAGCTTCTGCGGAAGTACAGTCCCTACCCATCTCTGCTGGATGGTAGGTGCCTTCTCACAGGCTGTGCATCCTAAGTAAAGCACTGATCGAGGTAGGTAACAGATGGGTATATTTCCTGGGCTTGAGGGTAGGCAGTTTCATTGACAGGGCAGGATAATTCTGGAGTCCAGCGCTCAGGTAGAGAACCTGCTACCAATCCTCAGCCCTTGCCACTTCGGTCCCATTTGTCTGCCCTTCCCCACCCCACCTCCTCCCATGGCTCTCCTGAGACTAGAAAGAAGCAAGAAAGCAGCAAGGCTGGCATAGGTGAGGGTTTGAGGGGCTGCCAGCTCGGTAGTCAGTTAGGGATGGCTGGCAAACAGGTTCTAGGGTGGAGGTGCTGGGTGGGCAGGGTAAAGCAGGGGTGAGGGCAGCTACCTCTGCTGAAGATGGGACTCTCGTAGGGAATCTTGTTTCGAGTCTCCAGGCTAGAACAGTTCCAGCGCTGGTCCCGGAACTGGTGTTGGCATTCATGGATGGCGATCTGGATGCCCTGGATGGCTGAGGCCGCCACGTCAGGGTGACGCACACACACTTCCATCTGCCGCCGGCTCAGGCCGGGCAATGTCAGGCACACCGTGTTGGCGTTGAGCACAGGCTCTGGGGGGAGGCGGAGGCCCAGGATGTCGTTGGGTGCTGACCTGCAGGTATGTAGGGTGGGGTGGGTAAGCATTGGGGGAGCGAAACCATGAGGGATTCATTTAATAACACACAGGGCCTCCCAGGTCAAATCACTCTACCCCAACTCCCAGTTCAGGAGGTTGGGATCATCCCTGCATGCACTTTTCTTTAGCCTCCTCCCCCTCCTCCTCCTTCCTGGGGGCACCACCCACCCTCCTCTAGGCCTGCCACCCAGAGCCCACCCCACCAGCATGTTGCCTGCCGTCTGTCACTTTGACTCAAGTACACTTCTGCACACATTGTGGTGAACAGACCTGGGAACACATGTGCACATGTCATCAGACACACACGCATGCATACACACACAAAGACACACAGACATGTTTGTTTTCTATTTTGACCCATGAGCACTTACAGTCACAAATGTATACATGCCAACATACTAATACAGCTAGTCCTAAGAGCTGGACACACACAGGTGCACACGTGTACACACACACACACACACACACACCCTTTATGGCTACAGTCCCTCATTGACCCCACCTGGGATTGGATACCACCTCCTAGCCCCAGAGCCCCTGTTGGAGTAGATCTACCAGGTGGAACTGGTAGTTTTGAGTTTATACCTGGAGTTGGGGGTGGGGGGAGTGCTCAGCCAGAATGGCAGGAACTCCCTCCCTCCACGTTCACCTCCTCTGCTAGTTGCCATCACTCCCCTGGGCACTGCCCTGTCTCCCTGGACTCTGCCCATATCCTGTCACCAGTCCAACCCCCTCCTCTGAGGGAACTGGCTCTTGCCCTGGAGACCAGCATTTTGCTGTGATCCTGTCCCTCCCTCATCGCAGGGTCCCAGCGCCAGCAGGCGCGCCAGGGGCCCCAGCCCCCGGGGGTCCCAGCTCGCCAGGAGGGCGGAGCATGAGGTGAAGGCTCACCTGGGCACGGCAGCAGCCAGCAGCAGTAGGAAGAACAGGAGCGCCCAGAGCTCAGGCCGCGGCTGGGGCCCGGGTCGGAGCCGCAGCCAGGGGCGGGGGTGGGCGCTGCCCATGGCGCGCGGGCCGTGCCCGGCTGGGAATGGGGGGCTCACAGCCCGGTGGGACTGGCGAGCCAGGGACGACGGCGCATGATCGGCAGGGGTCGGGGCGGCTGCGACACACAGCTCCGACTCGGGTCACGGCTCCTGGAGCAGACGGCGCCCGCCTCCCCGCACCATGGGGCAGCGCCCCCGGGCACCGCCCTCGGGGGGGTGTGGGTGGGGAGCGGGCGAGCCGGGCACCTCCTGGCACAGGGGTCCAGGGAATTTCCCGAGGCCCCCTTGCGACAACTCCTGGTTGTCTCTCGCGGCTGGGGGCGGGAGGGGGGGGGACTCCGGAGGCGCAGCAGGCTGGGGGACTCAAGGCTGGGGTGCCGAGGAGCCCCCCCCAGCGCAGCGCGGAGAGCTTGCGAGTCCCACGGTGTGCGAGAAGCGCGGAGGGGGTGCTGGAGGGGGGGAGCGGCGCTGGCGGCGCCCAGCCCCACCGCCTGGAGAATGAGTGACTGTCCCGACTCCCAAGCTGGGGCGCTCTGCCGCCTCCCCCCCCCCCACCCGCCATGGAGTGTCTTAGGGCTCTACCCCACGTGACGTCATGGGGTGGAGGCGTGCGCGCGTCGTCGCTAGGCCACTGCATCCGCTGAGGACTCGGGGTGGGAGCCCGAGGGCAGGGGCCCGGAGGAAAGAGAGGTGTGGGGATCGGTGCGCCCTGAGCCGGGGAGATGCGGGCCAGAGGGGCTGATGGGTTTGTGGGTGACCGCGAGGTGTGTTCGCCTGCCAGGCGGAGACAGGCAGCTGCTGGGGAGCGTCCTGCCCCGCCCAGCCTGCACACACCTGTGGGGGGGGAGTGGAGGGGGGAGGGGCTGGCCCCTGCCCGAGGCCTCCCTCGCTCAGGAGGGATCCCTCCACCCACCAGCCGGCCGCGGGAGGCAGGTGTGGGGTTCTAGGCAGGGATGTGACAGCCTCTGTCTCGCTTTCCCTGCTCTTTGCTGGGTGACCCTTAGACAGGTGCCTCTGTCCCCTTCAGAAATGGAGTGAATGAGCCCCACTTCGTCTAGGCATGGGTCCACGAAAGGCTAAAAAGTGCCAGACCTCTAGGAAAGGCTTGGTTAGGGAGCCAAGCAAGCACCGTGGGAGGGGGAGGGGGGATCTGAGAGACTCAAGCCTCGAGATCATTTTATTTCGCCCCCTTTATTTCACAAGAAAATACTAAGACTCAGAGAGGGTCATGACTTACTGAAGATCCCACAGCAAATGGAACCGAATGCACTTCCCCTGAATGCACGGCCCAGCCCAGCAGCCATGGTCCTTACATGAGTGCTGTCTGTCTCTCCAGGGATGTTCTGAGTTTTGCTCTGGCCCGGAGTCTGCACATGGCTTTCTGAGATCCTTTTCTCCCTTAGCGGCACACTGGGCCCCTCCTCCAAACAGGGTAAATGTTTTTGGCCCAGGTGGTGCCTAAGAAACCAAGGGTTGGAGGGGAGGAGGAGGCGGAGGCTTCTGTGTTAGGTGTTCACCTTGGAGTGCTGCAAGGTGGGCACAAGCCTCCCACCCACCACACACATGCCCCCTCCCTCCCCTCCTGCCATTGCCCCCTCTTCCCTGAAGAGAAATCCTCCTGGCTTAGGGACAGAACTGCCAGAGCCTCTGGGCTCTGAGTCAGAAGGGGCCCATTCCTGGAATTGCCCATCCTTGGGGGATTGGAGGAGAGGGGAGGGGCCTTTCTTGTCCCCAGACTGTCAGGTGGTGGGGGTGGCCTGAGCAACAGCAGGCTGATGGCATACTCCCCTTGCACCCGCCCCCCTCCCCATTTTTGCCTGCAGCAGCCACCGCAGCTGTCAGGAATTAAGGGCTTGAGGCTGCTGGGGGTGGGGGTAGGGCAATAGGGGAGCAGTCTGGCTGGACAGCAGGAAAACAGCCGGGGGCAGGAAGCAGACTGCGTCAGCCAGAGCCTTGTTTGACCCTAACCACCCCCTTGCCCTCCCCTCTCTTCCCCACTATGCTTCAGGGACAAGAGCAGGAACATCTTGAGACTAGAGTTTGAAAAGGGGGTAGGTTCAGGGTAGTACCAGACTCAGCACAGCAAGGAGGCTGAGCCCAGGGTCGGAGCAGACATCAGTGGGCTGGACTATAACTCCTATTGGCTGTTGGGGAAACTGAGGCCCAGAATGGGTTGGAGCTCACCCAACAGGGCAGTAAGGTCATCCTCAAGTTTCAGAGATTCTTGCTCCCTGCTCAGTGCTCACACTAGTATTTCCATGTTCTGTGCCCTGTATGTATTCCTTGGGGTAAGCCATTGTGGGAAATACTGATTCTAGGCCCCACACATAGCTGACTCAGCCTTTCCAGGCATAAGGCTCTGTGTGCGTGTGTGCATGTGTGCGTGTGTGCGTGTGTGTGTGTGTGTGTGTGTGTGTGTGTGGCAGGTGGGTTGTTAGAATTTTCCAGGTGTTTTGGTAGGGGACCACCTTTCGGTTGCTGTCTTACCTAAGCTTTAGTCTCTTTCTAATGAGGGGGAAGGAACTCTTTGCTATCTTACCTGTGCTGTTCATGAAACACTGGGTACAAAGGAGAAAACCTTTTTCTTTGAAACCCCACGAGACAAATAGGGATTCCTAAGACTTGTGTCCCTAGTATGGTTCTGGCCTAGTGGCTAGGATTGCCCAAATCTAGAGTAACTCATCTCAATTGAGGGAGTTGAGGCTGCAGTAGCCACGGTCTTGGTGTGTGTAGTGATGGGGCTCAGAGTTGACTGCCTCTGGGGCCTCCACCCCATAGGACCCTCACCATGGCCAAGCCCCTATCTGCATCCCCCCCCCAGCCCTGCCCTTGGCCCTGGCCTTCAGCCCAACCCCAGCCCCCGCAGCCTCTGCCTGAGACCACAATTACAGGGTCCACTGGGGGTGGGGATGGGGGAGTGGGGGAGATGAAAGGCTGCTTGGAGAATGGTTCCAGCTGTGGCAGCTCAGGGGGAGGTCTCAGAGAAGAAGGGTAGTGGGGGGGAGGCTCCAGGATGAGAACAGGTGGGACCCTCACAGCTCCAGCCTAGCCCAGTCCTGCTCTGCTGGGAAAGTGTGTATTGGTAGAGAAGAGAGGGAAGGAGTCACAGACTTATAAGGGGGCTCACTGTCCTGTTGCTCAGTCCTCATCAAGGTAAGGGTGGGGGGTGGGGAACTGCTTGCTACTTTCCTCTCCCCTGTCTCCTAATGTTTGGGCATTGAGGGAAAGGGAGATGTGTTCTGAGCATTGGGCCTCAGGCTGATCCTAAGCTTTCCACTCAGCCTCCTCACCCATCTGCCTGAGTTCTGCCATTCCGGTGTGGTCACGCACACATCTGGGGTGCCTCTGTACTCCTCCCCCAGCCCCACATGTCCTCCGTCACTCAGCCAGCAGGGGACCGTGCCTGAGCCTGGGGCTGAGCAGCTGGGTGAGCAAGGAGGGGGGACCAGTGGGGTTCTGCTGAGCTCTGCTGCTGACCTCTTTTCCCGGGACAGCAGTACAGGGAACACAGAGCCATCTCTGGGCTTAGAGAGAGGACTGGGCTAATAGTCCCAGTCATGCCACATGGGCCATCACTGTCACCCTTCACAGAAAGCAATTCTCTGACTCCCCAGGGGCTTGGTCATAGAAAATGGATCACTGTCTCATGTCTAGCAATTTAAAACTCCAGTGTACTCACACTGCTAAGAAGCTGTCAGATATCGCTACTTTGTGATGGAAAGACTGGAATTGAAACAAGTTAACTGACTTCACCAAGTTCAAGCTCTAAAACAAAGCCTTTTCAGGGTACCATACTATTTCATTTGGCTTCCTTTCAACCTTGTTGAGATGGTACTGGTTCATGCCACTCCTCCAGGTTCCTTCTCTGGCAATATGGAGAATGAAACCCATCCAATCACCACCAACCAGGGTTAGGCAGTGGTAGAAACTGGGAGTCTAGCATCTCAGCCGTAGGTCTGGCTAGCCTAAATCTCCAAAGGAGCCTATGCCCCTAGCAGCTTGACAGAGCTACTGGTGTGTCTTCCTGCTTCCTTTCAGTTCTGCCTTCAGCTCCCCATTGCTTTGAATTTCCTAAATAGCTGGCAGGGAAGCTAGGTGCTGGGCCCCCTCTTGTGGTGCCTGGGAGGATTGCAGGAGATTTTTAAAAGTATAATTCTGGGCTGAGGATGCAGGTAATGAGCCAATCTCCAGCATAGTGAAGGAAAGACAAAAGGGTGGGCAGGAGAAGGGAAGAGGGGAGAAAAGAGGAAGCAGAGTGCAGAGTTCTAGGAAAGGCAGAGATGTGAATATAAGCCCTGCCCTTTAGGAAGCTGAAGGCTTCCTGCTAGTAGTCCACCAGGCCAATACCACTCTCTGTGTTGGAAAGTTTAAAGGAGCTTACTTTGGCAAATGGGTTCCGAGTCCAATTTCATGACTTTTCCCTGGAGGCCAGACAGTGGCTCTTAGGAGCCAGGAGAAGGCAGAAAGGAAACTACTGATACTCCCGCCCCCAGCAGCCTGACATCCTTCCCACAAACGTTGCCTGATGCCTGAGGTCTGAGCCCATATGCTTCCCTGAGTTAATGAAGGTGCACAGTGGGAGAAGGATGGGTGTAGTAGAAGCTACAGTTATGATGGGATGAAACTCCCTTCCTTCTTTGAAGAGCTCTGCTTTCCTCCTTGCCCACATTTCCTGACAGGGCTGCCAGTCTCAGTGATAGTACATTTCTATGTACACAGTTAGTTCAGGCATGGAGTAATGACAAGGCCTTCTAGTTAGGAATGCTACTGTAGGTAACTAGGAAGATTGTCCTTTGGGGGGGGTCATTGTCTCTAAGACTGTGGGCATAGGGCTGGGAATATGGCCTAGTGACAAGAGTGCTTGCCTCATATACATGAAGCCTTGGGTTCGATTCCCCAGCATCACATATATAGAAAATGGCCAGAAGTGGTGCTGTGGCTCAAGTGGCAGAGTGCTAGCCTTGAGCAAAAAGAAGCCAGGGACAGTGCTCAGGCCCTGAGTCCAAGCCCCAGGACTGGCAAAAAAAAAAAAAAAAAAAAAAAAAAAGACTGCAGGCATAGAGCAGTCATATAGAAAAAAGTGCACCAGAGAGAATGAAGATAGCATACAAAGAGAGAGGCAGGGTAAGCAGAAATAACAGATGGGGGGGTGGGGTTTACAGGTTTACAGTGGGTGGAGAGCAATTGCCAAGATCATTTGAACCTTAGGTTCTGCTGAACCTGAATTCAGACTGAATGAATGGACTTTCCAGTGTGTGTGTCCCAGTACAACTTGAACTCAGGGCCTGTACTCTTGCTTAGTGTAGCTTTTTACTCAGGTGCTTTTTGTTGATTAATTAGAGATAAAGAGTCTCTGGGATTTAGAGATAAACAGTCTCTGCCCAGGGTTGGCTTTGAACCACAATTCTCAGACCTCAGTCTCTTGAGTAGCTAGGATTACAGGTGTGAGCCACAGGTGCCTGGCTCCTATTCTTTAACTTTCTGGCCTAGTTTAAAAAGTTGAGTCTTTATTTGCAATCAGGGCCTGTGAAATACCTACAACATATCAGCTTTCTCCCTTCATTTCCACAGTAATCTACCATTATCAAACATAAACATGACATATATTGTGTCAAATGCTGAATTTAAAGCTTTTTATGTTTGAAGAAAAAAAATCTCAACGTTTCTATGAGTATGTAGGACAGATTAAGATGGAAAATTCATTGCTGCTCCTTCCACTGTGAGATGAAGACTATCTTTCTTCCCTTTGGATTTTTGGCTGCCTTCTGACCAAAAGAGACCATGATCCTATGGAACATCTAAGGCTGGACCTGGGAACACATTTATGACTTCTGCCATCAAATGTGGTGCAACCTTTGGATCATCTGCTGTCATATAGAGGAAATATGAAAGAAGAGACTATCCTACTGCCTTCAGACCACCATGCTGTAAGGAAGCCCAAGCTTCTTTACAACATGGATTGAACAAGGCTACTGGAGAGCTCTGAGGTCCTGACCTCAGAAATGAAGCCTCTTGGACTCTCTAGCCCCAGCAGAAGACAGTCACCTGACTGACCCCAGCCAATGGGTTTGCCATATGTCAGTACCCAACTGAGTTTTGCCACATTTCTTTTTGTTGTTGTTGCCCCAAATAGTAAGCATTTACTGTATGTGTTTCCCCAGTGACATATCTAGCAGAAGGGCTTGGTGGCAGCTTGTATTCAGTTATTGCTTTGATTTTTCTTCACCTATTAAGAAAAACAGTAGTTGGGGATGTTAACTAGTAGAACTTAACTGAGAAAATATTAAAGATACCCAAACAAAATGGACATTGGGTTTTCCAAAGGGACAGAACCAGAAAGCTAAAGTGGACCTTTAGGCACACATGCAGAAGTCTCTGGGGTGGAATTTCATACACCTTCATGGTAATTTGAAACAAAATACTCTAACGAGATATATAAGGAAATGTAAAACACCCTTCAAACTCAGGAAAGATTAAATGTATTGATCTGAGGTGAATTTTTAGTACAGAGGAAGAATAGAGTATTCTTGTGGAGAGATTTATTCATGAAACAACTGGTAACAAAGGTTTTACCCCTGGGGCTGGGAATGTGGCTTAGCAGTAGAGTGCTTGCTTAGCATGCATGAAGCCCTGGGTTCGATTCCTCGGCACCCCATAAACAGAAAAAATGGTGCTGTGGCTCAAGTAGTAGAGTGCTAGCCTTGAGCAAGAAGAAGAAGAAGATTGCCCTTTGAAGTATTTGCCCCCGGGAGAGGGGGAAGGAAAGTGGGGGAGGACTCCACATCTGTATTTGGGCTCTGTCCTCCAGCTTCATTCTCTCTGGAAGAAGATAGGGAGGGGCCTTGGCTTTGGCTCTGGAGAACCCAGAACTGCCTCTGTGTTCCTTTATCCCCCATCACCAACTTCCTGAGAGGAACCAGAAGGAAGGCCATGTGGTTGGCTGCCCAGAAACCCTTGAGACAATCTTCCTTTTCCTCTAACTAGGACTAGAAATGTTGTGCTGGATCGCCTTTATAGTGATGGGGCGGAGATGAAGTTCGCTTTGATAAGCTGGTGTTGCTAATCACCTAGTTTCATCATTTTCTACAGTTTATAAACAGCTTTAATCCCATGGGCTTGGATGGCCCCAAAAAGTCTACCCTTGAATGCTCCAAGTCACAGAAACAGATGCCATGACCCCAACATTAAAGCAAGGGCTGGCTTGAGAGCTGAGCACAACACCAAAGACTTTTGGTCCCTTTTCCTGGACAGACTATCTTGTCCGTTTAATGAGGGATCATTATTCTCCCATCCAGAACCAGGCACTTTGTGGGACAAGAGTGATCACAAGAGTGCTGAGGAAGAGATACAGGGTTCCAGTGGTGTGGGGAAAGATGAGGACCCGATGAGGACCCGGGGTGATGACCCTGGAAATGCTAGTTCTATCAGAACCATCTCACTTTACAAACTCCTTGCAGAGCCTTGCATTTGGCAGCTCATGGGAGAGTCAGCCCTCCTTTCAGACAGTGGATCCAGTCCTATTGGTTTAAAACATGTGTGTGTGTGTGTGTGTGTGTGTGTGTGTTGCACACACAGGCCAGTACTGGGGCGCAAGCACAGAGCCTGGGTGCTGCCCCACAGTTTTTTCGATCAAGGCTGGCATTCTACCACTTGAGCTACAGCTTTTAGCTGGCTAATTGGAGGAAAGATCCTCACGGACGTTTCTGCCTGGGTGGCTACCAATAGGTGATCCTGAGCTCTCAGCCTTCTGAGTAGCTAGGTTTATAGGCATAAGCTACTGGCCACCCTGCTGTTTTAAATATCTTTATTGATACTAAACTCGCCCATCCATCTGTTGGCCAGCAGTTCTGAGGAACTCCATCTCCGGATTTGTAGAAACTGGCTTTTCCGTATCCACCTGGGACGCAGGGGTAAGGTGGGGGTGTGTGTGGTTATAGTCTCCCATCCAGCGCGCTGGGCCTTTGTGGGTTGTGTAATTACACCTCGGGTCCCTAGCCTCACAGTTTCTGGAGGCCCACAAGCCCGACTTTCTTAGCAATCGGCTGGCCCCCTCCCCCATCACGCCCCCTGTTGGCGCTCAGAAGTCCCGCAGGTGCGGAAAGGGGTCCGAGGGCTTGCGTTTGGAGAGCCTTGTGGAACAGGGTCAGAGGCACAGGCTGAGCTCCTTGCGCACGCGGCAGCGATGGCATTGCACCACGCAGCACCAGTGGAAGCGGCACAGGCAGTTCTCCTCCAGCTGCACGCTCTCCTGGCGGTGGCCGCGGCCGCAGCACAGCAGGTCGCAGCCGCTGAGGTCCGGGGCGCTGCTGTTGCAGGCGCGGCCCCGGGTGCCGGGGGAGCCAGTGCGCCGATTGGGCGCGCAGAAGTCGGGCGAGTCCGCGGCGTAGAGGAGATCGGCGCGACCCGGCGGCTTGAGCGTGCGGACCGCGGGCAGCAAGGCCTTGCCGTCGTTGGTGCCCATGACGCGCGAGGCACCGTGGAAGCGCTCCAGCAGCCGCGCGCCCACCTCGCGGAACGGAGGCAGCTTCTGCCAGCAGGTGCGCAGCGCGCACGAGCCGGACAGCCCGTGGCACTTGCACTCGGTGCGCGTGTGGCTCCGCACAGCCTGCGGGAAGCAGAGGAGCGGGCAGATGGGGGATGATGGTGGGGCGAGGTAGAGAAAGGCCGCCGAGGGTGCCCAGAAGTTAAGAATGGGGGGCCAGGTGAGCCCGAAGAGAGGGGGGGAAAGTCTATTAAAAAGTAATAATAAACAAGAGGAAGATGAAGAATGGCACAGTGAAAAAGAGAAACAGGAAGGGAAAAACAGATTTCAAGGTCCAAAGCCAGAGCCTGGAGAACAGAATGGACGCATGGGTGAGATTCCCCGTGGAGGGGGTGGGGAGAGAGGTGGCAGCTGTCGCAGCCTAGCGCTCCTGCCAACCCGGCCTCTTCATTCCTGTCCCTCTCGGCCCCAGGCAGGGCTGATCAGACACCGAGCCAGCCGCCTGGACGTCTGTCTCCGCCACCCCTCCCCAACCCTCTCGGCAGGTATGTGGGCCTGTCCGGACATTCCTCTCCCGGCCCCCTCCTCCCTGCCTGCCGAATGCCTCTGGCTGAACCCTAAAGGACACAGAATGGCAGGGGATATCTCTTCGGTATTCTAGAACTGGGGAATAGGCTAGGAGAGGGCCCGTCATGAACGACCTACGGAGAACAAGGGAGCCCTCCCCTTGTTTGCTACTGGTGTCTGAAGTTAGGTTCTTAAGGTGCACAACCCGATCAGCAGAGATGGGTCAGATGACCCAGACTACTCACCAGGAAAAACTAAGAGGCCAGGACCCAACTTAACCTACAGATTTGTGCAATCTTCTCCCACTCACTGACTCTCTTCTCCTCTTCCTGAAAGACCCAGACAGATCTCCTGGGGCCCTCATTGCAGAGCATGGGGAAGCTGGCAAGGCTCTGGGCAGTTGCGACCTGGTCTGGAGCCGCTGGGTGGACATTTGATGGATAAGTGCCCACCATCAGCTTTCCTCGCCTTTGCCTGGACATTGTGTACCTCCAGCAAGATGGCTCCTGGTCCTTTCTCAGCTCACTTCCCTTCAGGCCTGTCCTGGCCCCTTTTAGCTTCCCTCTCTTCTCCCAGCTCCCCTACATACAGACCCCATAAGGTTGTCAGCTCTTGCATCCTTTCCTTCGTGCCCAGCCTCTGTGGATTCTCCCCTGTCCTTACCCTGGCATCCAACTCTACTCAAAATGTTGCTTATCACCGTCTCAGAGCTTTATCCTCCCGACCATGGCAGCTAAATAAAGGCTCTCAGCCCAATTTCCTGCCCACAGTACCATCTAACCTCAGGCTCTCCCACGCACCCCACCCCACCCCCCAAAAATGACACATTTCTACTCTGGACACGAACCTGTCATGTAGATCCGGGTCTCCTCTCAAGTCTGCCCAAGTCCCGCCCACATCAACACACCCCTTCATTCACACACTTGTGCCAACAACATTCCTGCAAACACCGACAGTCACACCTCACTCTCACATCCACTCACAATCACCTGGACACTCCCACACTTCCACACTCAACCCAGCCCACCCTTCCCGCCCATACTCACCAGCCGACCCGCCTCGTTGTTGTGCAGCTGCACCAACGCCCGAATGTCTCCACGGCCTCGCTTATGCCGCGCGTCCATGAAGAGCCTTGACTTCTCGTCCCCGAAGTCCACGTCGTCGCCGCAACCTCCCCACTCCCAGGCGGCGCTGGCATCCGGGGAGCCTGCTGGGCCGGGAGGTCCCGGGGTACCCAGCAGGCCCGAGGGCCGGGGCGGCGCCCGCCCGCGGGGAGCCTGGCAACCACACTGCAGCAGCTCGCCCATGGAGCAGGCCTGCGTGACCGCGTGGCTGGCACCGGCCGCAGTGATGGCGAACACGAAGGCTGTCTCCCTGATGTCTGCGGGGCGAGGCAAGAGGGAGTGTGAGCGCACGGGACCACAGCTGGGCGGGAGCGGGCAGGGCAGGGTGGTTTGCAGTTGGGGACCACCTAGGAGACTGGGTCGGTGGCGCGCTGGATGCCAAGAGACATCTCGTGGGCCGGGGTGTTCCCAGATCCGGATTCTGATCCCCTTTGGGCTTCAAAGCACCTTCCCCCGAGTCCTCTCCCCCACACTGACCCTGCTGCAAGATGCGCCCAAAGGCCTTGCTGTGGCTGGAGCAGTTCCAGCGGCGGAAGCGGAACTGGAATTGGCACTCTCTCACCCCGAGCCGGGCGCCCCGGGCTAACTCTGCCACCACTTCTGGCTCTGCCTGGCACAACTCGGCCTGCCGCCCTGCCAGCCGCCGGGCCTTCCTGCAGATACTGGTAGGATCCATGACCAAGGGGCTGCCCACGGCCCTGGGGAAGCAGAACAGCAGGTCAGAGAGGAGCCCCAGCCAGCCCACAGCCAGGAGCTGACAAGCCTCCCTACCATATCCCCAACGCAGACTGAGATTCGTCCTGTTGCTTTCCTTACCATTTCAAGCCAGAATCTCCACTTAACTAGAGTGTAGACTGGAAATTGTTACTGAGCGAGGAGGTTCAGCCTTCTTCTATGTGTGTTTTAACTGACACATTTTTAAAGGAACTGGACTCAAGCTGAGGGCAACTGGCAGTAGGCCTTGTTTTTTGTTTTGTTTTGGGTCTTTTATAGTTTTGTTTTGTTTTTTCCCAAAGCTGGGGACCGAACTCAGGGGAGCCTCACCAGGCAGGTGCTCTTCCACGGAGCTAAATCCCCAGCCCCGCAACTGGCACTAGGTAGGCCCAGGTTAAAATTCAACAGGCCTAGCCCAAACAGGAGACAAGGAAGAAATTAACAGTGTGGGGGGAGGGGGGAGCGGAATCAAAGCTGTCAAAGAAAGAAACAAGGCACCATAAAGGGACACTAAAGAAAAATAGGCAATATCAGGAAAGGATCTGGTCTTAGTGGATTGCAAGCTGGAAAGCTAATGAGAGGCAAGGTACCTCCAGGGACATAGAAAGCTGTATTATTATGAGCATGGTTTGGAAATGGAACCTCTGAGAATTAGGCTTACATCTCTGAGGTGGGCCTTCTTACCAGGATGTCCCATTTCACAGACCCCCCAAGAGCTCAAGGAAGGAGCTGGGGACTGGCAGCATTGTGGGGGAGTAGGGGACACCCTTCTCCAGTGCCAGAGTGCATGGCTACCCCAGGTCAGGATGGCAGCAAGCTGAGCATGTGCACTGGGTGACATAACCAGTTGGGCAGAGGGGAAGGATGGACAATGGCTTGGTGGAAGAGCCCTTAAGGGAAGTTCCACACACTAAGAAATCCCTCCACCCCTACCTTCAGCTTTCTACCTAAGCAGAGAACTGCCCTTTGGTTGCCATAGGTCAGCCAGGAACTCAGAGCTGGGGGAAAACCACTTGAAGCTGATGGTTCCTATTTGAACACAGCTTGGGAGCCCTATTTTAAAGAAATACATGGGCAGAGCCCTGGCAGACTAGTTTGAGACGACCCAGAAACCCCTCAACATAGGGCAGAGAAAGAAAGGCGAGGAAAGGGGGCACAGGAAGGCTGGGGGGAAATCTAGAGGAAAATCCTGGCAGATGAGTGTGAATGGTCAAGGTAGCCTATTTTTCAGCTTTGTTTTGGTGCATATCTGCCACATTGTCCCCCTGGGTTCCACAAGTACAGGCTGCCCAGGCATGTTCTGAAATGTAATGGTCTTAAATAGCTGCAAGAGGAATTTAGGTCTTAAGGTAGAACTCTCAGCATGGAGGAGGAGATGCTTGGAGAGGTGTTTGCAGAAAGATGCAGAAGCTCAGTTCTTTAAGGATTCCTGACACACAAGCACACCTTGTAGTCAAGTGGCTGCCACCATTCCTTCCGGCATAGTTAAGGAAGCAGGCATCTTTTAGTGAGAGGCATACAGCAGATCTGCCTTTCACTGAGCTTGGGACCTGCCCAGCTGCAGTCCCAAATCTCTCCCAACTCTAAAGAAGGTACAGACTGAAGTGGTGAGAAATGGGCTAAGGCTAGGGCAGCCTACGCTGCTTCTAATGGCTTAAGGACCTGGGAAAGACACACAGCCTCAGTGTGTCTATCCATCTATATTCATTTACCTCTCCACCATATATCTTACTTCCTTATAACAAGGATTTGCATGGCCTCTAGCATGGTTGTGCAGGGTGAGTGGATAAAGACTCTGAGCTTCTTTAGACAGAAAACGGTCTCATTTTCTTTAATGTCTCCTGGAAGAGTTTTAAATGTCTAACTAAAAACCACCCCCCCAATTTTACTATGTAAATTTATATAGTATGAATTCTATATTACATACAAATCACATACACATGACTAATGAATGCCATGAATCCATGTTTCTGAAGGACTAAATGAGCCATTTAAGGAGAAGGTCTTCTTTCAGGCACTGCCCCACCCCCTACATGTCAACATATTATTTCATGAATCCTAACTAAGTTCCTCAAACACCCCCTTCCCATCATGGATCTGGAGACAGAGAAGAGGGTCTCTCCTTAACTATCCAGCTTCCCCAGCTACCACTTGCATGTTCAGACTCCTGAATGTCTGAAACTCTGCAAATCCATCTGCCCTATCCCAGCCTGGCCTGCTGCTAAGTCCTGAAGCCCCACCTCCATCCACCCCAGCCCTCTGCTAACTCCCTACTTCCCCAAGGTTGACTGGACTTATCTTCCCAAGGTCACTCTGCCCCATCCCTTTCCTCTCCTTCCTCCTCCTCTAGGAAAGCAGGAAGGAGTGAGGGCAAGCAATGGAGAAAGGCAAAAAACCTCTTGACCTTGTTGGCTTCCCAGGGCAAGAGATAGGAGAGGAATCATGGGCATATGACAAGCAGGGGCCCCAGGAAGGGGGTGGGGCTGGCCCTTCACACAGGGTGGAGGAGGCTACAGCAGAGCCAATTTTCTCTAGCTGTCTGGTTTCCTGGGAACTCGGCTTGTTTACAAGCTGGTCAGGAGGAAAGATGGGCAGTACTAACAGCAGAAATCCCAAAGGACCTGTTCGCTCCCTGTCCTCCCAGTCTCCCTCCCATCTTCCCAGTCTCCCTCCCATCCTAAATACATAGAGAATGAAACCCCAAGAAGGACAAAGGCAGGGGACATTAAGGAAAACACTCAGTTATGCTTCTGAGCCTGGTTTTGGGTCAGCTCTGGGTGGGCTGAACTACTTGCGAGAAGTCAGTACCCTTTCTGGGCCTCAGTAAAAGAATGAGTTGGTGTAATAGGTTCACTGCCCCCATCTCAAAACAAAAATTGTGACATTTGACTCCCAACTCCAGAACCAGCTCTCCTGTGCCTTGTTGTTCCCTCTTCTTTTTATTTTATTTATTTATTTTTTGGCCAGTCCTGGGGCTTGGACTCAGGGCCTGAGCACTGTCCCTGGCTTCTTCTTGCTCAAGGCTGGCACTCTGCCACTTGAGCCACAGCGCCACTTCTGGCCATTTTCTGTATATGTGGTGCTGGGGAATTGAACCTAGGGCCTCATGTATACGAGGCAAGCACTCTTGCCACTAGGCCATATCCCCAGCCCTGTTCCCTCTTCTTTTACTTACTTCCTTCTTTCTTTCTTTCCTTCCTTCCTTCCTTCCTTCCTCTTTTCTGCTTCCTTGGGGAATGAACTCTGTTCTGGGGGAGGGGGAGTTTGGGCTAGCATTGACCTGGGGATCAGTCCAGAGAAGATGCATTCCTTTGGGGAAATTTGCATGTTTTAGAGTCTGGAGTACAATGGTGTTCGGGAATATAGGAGATATAAGATCTATGATTCTGACCAACCTTCAAATCCTGGGAATAGAAAAAAATGAGGCTAACCCTAAACGAACTCTAAGTAGACAAGAAGGGACAAGCCTAGGGTTGGTCACTGTAATGGGCACTGAGAGGTTCTTCCTAAGGATGACTATGGATCAATGGCCAGCGTTGGCATCAGATGGGACCAGCCAGTTTCTGCTTGGAACACTTTTGGGCCTAAGCTCCAGAGGCCCAAGGTTCTGGCCCAATCTAGCCTTCCAACTCTGGATTCAAAGGGACAAACAGGAGGCCAAAGAACATCTAGTCAGCCCCACCCACCTCACCCTCTGTCACAGTCACAAAGATGTGAGAGAAGTGAGCCTCCAAGTCCATTCAGAGGTAGGATCTCCACCGCAAGAAAAACTAGTTCATTTGGAGGCTGGAATTGTGGTTCAAGTAATAGAGTGCTTGACTAGCAAGCACAAGGCCCTGAGTTCAAACCCCAATACTACCAAAACCAAAGAGGGCTAGAAGGAAATGGCTTCCAGTGGCATGATATTTCAGGTAGGCTTTCACAGAATAGAGAGATATTCAGCTCACACAGTTCCTGCCTCCTACCAGAGTACTGAATTCATCCCAAGCCATGCCACTACATTTCTGACTGAGTGCCACATTCTCTCTGACCCCAAAGCAATCCAAATGCATTTAGTCAGCATCTCTGCAAGGTCACTACAGTTCCTACTAGACTTGAGAAAACCCTTGGGCCTAGCCCTCACCTACCTTTCCCTACCCGTATCCATCTGGGAATGTTTGTTATGCTGCCAACATGTTTGCTGGTCTTGTCTCCCCAGCTAGGCTGAAGCTTCCTTAGTGACAAGCATCTCACAAGTGGACATCATGTGATCAGCAAGCACGTGGATGGCTTCGGGGATTCTCCAGAACTGAGGCTCTCAAATTTTGCTTGTTGTATGGGTGTTCAGAATAACCTAAGCATGTGAAACCATATGTAACATTTGCTAAATAGGCAGTGAGATTTAACCTTCTGAACCTCCCTTTCCTGGGAAAGTGGAAATAGTAACACTTGCCTCCTTCCTTGTTTACCAGTGCAAGGGGCCTGTCCCAGTGCTGTATAGTCTGCCCATTCACACCTTCAGTTCTTGGGGCTGCAGAGTGCAGGGCAAACAGCAGGGGTGCAAGGCTCACCTTTCTTCCAACTCTCAGTTCTCACTTCAGGTCCTGGCCTGGGATCAGAGCACCCTATAGGACCCCTTTCCTTCCCCAGCTGCCATTTCTGCTGGGGGGAGGGGCAAAGGGGACCAACCACAATCCCGAGAAGGGCCTCATAGCAGGCCTCCTGCCACTTCCCCACCCCCACTGCCAAAGTCCTTTCACTGACCCCACCTCCCAGAAGCCACCAGAGGGAGCCCTGAGCCCTGGGGCTGTGGGTGGGGGCTGTACAGGGGTGGGGGAGGTGAGTGGTGGAGAAGGGGCAGAAAAATGTTGCCTGACGGCTGCCGGGCCTGTGCCCGCCCGCCTGTCCTGTCCTGCTCTGTCTAACTCCTAACTCGGTAATTACTACTACCCCTCCCCCAGTCCCTACCTCCACCCCAACCACCACATCAAAGCCAGTGATGCCCCAACTCCATTAACCCCTGCTTCCCCACTGCCCACCTGCCACCCCCATTCCACCTCTCTCTGGTGGACCCAGTGTGGCTCCCTATGTCTTCCCAGCTCCTCATCACTTAGAAGAGGCAGGGGCTTTGCTTCCCTGACAGACTTCATGATTCCAATGCTTCCCATTGGATGAGGCTCTAGGAGGCAACGCACCAAGCAAATGGGCCCTCCGGGGACACCTGGAGGGCAGCTGTCAGGTGCTTTCTGTTCACACATGTGGGGTGGGGAGCACCCATCTGAGGGTGGGATGAGGGAGCAGAGGGGCTCTTCCCCCTTTCCGGATCCCGGCCCTGCTCCCCCCTGCTCCGTGGGGAACATGAGAGAGGGAGCTGAGTGGAAGGTGGCCTCAGTCCCATGCTCAGGTATCAGCATTCTGGGTGACATCAGGCAAGTCACCTCTTGTTCCTGGACCTTCTGCCTCTATCTGTCAGAGTATCAGACCAGATGATCTCTCAGTCCCTTCTAGATCAAATTCTAGATTAAGCACAGGGCTCAAAGCTGGTGGAACCAGCCAAAGCAGACTCTTGGCGGCATTTCTGTCATTCAGCTCCACCTCAGGCAGTTCCCTGCTAGCCATGGAGGAGGTCCTGGGCTAGAGGGCGCTGTTACCAGTCTGCAGAGGACAGGGGTCTGATTCCCAGTGAGCCTCTGGCCTCTGCTGGGGGATGGGGGGTGCACTGGCTGCTCGCCCTGCCCAGCCCTGCCTGGTCCCCTCACAGCTGCACTTCTCCATCAAAGTACACATTCTGGAATCCCCCTCACAGGGCCCTGGTGATACAGCCTCCTGCTGTCCTCCCCCCACCAATTCCTGGCTTCTGATGAGAAGGGGGCAGGAGGGAGCCGCACCCCCCCCCCCAGGAAATGTCACAGTGCCAGGACTCTGGTGGGCCCAGGGCATGCTCTGGCCTGGATCAAGCCAGCCTCCCTTTTGCCCCTGCCCTTTTCTGCTCACAGCCCCATTGTCTCCCTCCAGGGGAAGCTGCCAAAGCAAGAGGCCTGGAGGGGGGAATGGATGGCCACCCCACCCCCATCCTACCCCACCCTGGAGTAAGTGGGAGCCAGCAACAGGACTGCCCACGAAGGGTCAGGGGCCCCAGATAAAGACAGGATGGGAAGAGTGGCCAGGCCCAGCCTGGAGTTGGGGTGGCAGCTGCAGAACCTGGGTTTCAGGAGAGGCCTATGTCCCCTGTGGGGCCAGCAGTGAGGTTGTTCTAGGCTGCAGCTTCACATAAGGGGGGGGGTGGGGAGGGTGCACAAACAAGATGGGATGTGGGGAGGGTGAGAGACTGGGTGGTGTTTTTCCTAGCCTAACAAGGAGAGGGTTAGTTTCTTTCATAGAAAATATAGAACAGGAAGAGGAAAGGAGAGAAAAGGGAGATTGATTTGGCTCCTCTATGACAGTGAGCTATTTTCTACATGCACTGATTGGAGGTATAAATAAAGATAGATCAGTCATTGTGAAGATCTTCTGAGGGGAGGGGTCCAGGAAGCAGAAGTCGGGAAGAGGGATGATGACAAGGAATCAGAGCCTCTCCCTTGTTCTACTCTCAGGACAAGGACTGTCAGGGCCAGAGCAAAGGCCAGATGGCCTGGAAGCAGCAAGATGGACAAAATGATCTCGAGAGAGCCTAGTTAAGGTTCTGGAATCTAGGAGTTTGTGATTCAGAAATATATGGTTACAGATAGGAAAAGGCAGAGTTTAGAAAGCATTCATTGCTATATAGTGAGAAATGAAAAAAATTGAAAGCAAGCATTAGATTAGAGGGAGGTAAAGAAGAAAGGAAGGTGGGAGAGAAACTTCTAGAACCTGGAGCCAGGTCCCTGAACTGATTCTAGGGCCTGGGTCATCTCCCTATAGGACTGTCCTTTATGATTGGGACAGGCAAGTCACTCAGAGATCCTGAAGCCCTCTGCTCCCGGCCTGGCTGCGACAAGGTTGTCAGAAGGGTTGTGGCAGATTCTGTAATTCCCTGCCACTGTCGGAGCTCTGGCCTGGTGAGCACACATGGAAGCGGGGAGAAGCAGGCTGAGACATGGATCAATCGTCTGGATGCTCCCAGCTGACACAAGGCTGGAGAGATGGGGTGAAAAGTGGCAAGAACATCAGGCCAACAACAGAACAATATCCCACCCGGTAACCCAAACCTTGCTTTGGAGGGCAATGGTGGGGTGGGGTAGGGTGGAGTAAGAGCAGGGACAAGCAAGCAAGTAGAATGAAAGATTATTCCAATGGGAGCCGGGGCTCAGACTAAAGGAATGAAGTGTCAGAAATAGACAGAGGCGAGGGAGGGGGCTAAGGCAGGTGGGAAGGGCAGGTTCTCTCTGAGACACATCTGAGAAAAGCATTCGCTGGCTACCTTATCACCCAGGCCCCTCACTCTTCACCCAGCTTTCCCTGCAGCTGTGGCCATGAAGGCCTCTGTGTTCTCCCACACCTGCCCTCCTCACCTCCTCCCCCACTCCCTGCTTTCCAGCTTCAGGGTCAGCTTGCAAGAGACCAGGCCCCTCTCCTGTTGGCTTGGATCCCACCCATCAGTCCCTCCTGAACAAAGGAACCCCCACAGATACAAATCCCCTGAAAGGTAAAATAACCAGTTCAACAACACTCCACAAATCTATCTCCAGCACCTACACTAGCCTGGGCCTCTGGGACCCTAGAGGCAAAGGTTCTGCCTTCCAGGAGAATGGGAAAGAGATCCTAGGAGATGGTTGGCAGTTAAATGCAGTACCACATAGTTGCATTAGGCAGCTATACAGTAAAAGCATAGAGAAGGCAACTGAGAGAGGACAGAGGGACAACTTCATGGAGAAAGTGGTGTGTGTGTGTGTGTGTGTGTGTGTGTGTGTGTGTGTACGTACGTACGTACTGATATTATGGCTTGAACTCAAGATCTGGGAACTCTTAGCTTTTTGTACTCTACCACCAGAGTCACAGCTCCACTTTTGACTTGATGGCGGTTAATTAGAGAAAAAGTCTTGTCAGTGGCTGGTGGCTCATGTCTGTAATCCTAACTACTCAGGAGGATGTGATCTGAGGATCACAGATTGAAGCTAGGGCATGTAGGAAAATCCTTGAGATTCTTATCTACAATAAACTACTCAGAAAAAGACAGAAGTAACACTGTGGCTCAAGTAGTAGAGTGCTAGCCTTGAGCCAAAGAAGCTCAGGGATAGTGCCCAGGCCCTGGGTTCAAGCCCCCGGGCTGGCACACACATGCACACGTGTGCATGTGCACACACAGAGTCTTATGGTTTTTCTTGCCTGGGCTGGCTTTGAACTAAGATTGATAATCAGATCTTAGCCTTCTGAGTAGCTAGGATTACAGGCTCGAACCATAGGCCCCTGACTGGAAGTGCTATTTTCATTGTAAGAATGAGAACAACTGGGCATGGGGCATGAAGAGAAGGAAGACGACAACCACCATTAAGGCTTAAGACTCCTGTCCCTAGACCTTGAGAAAGAGCCAACTAAAAAAAAGTATGTTAGAACCAAAGAGAGATCCCTTAACTAAATGTTTCTTGAACCTCTAGAATTTTAATTTAAAATGATGTTCCCCCCCTCCTTTTTTTTTTTTTTTTTCACCTGAGGACTTTGTGCAGGAGCAGGTGGGTTGTGAAGAACACTTCCCCATGTTGGATCATTTTATAGATCTGGTCCTCCCAGCAAGCCTACCAGATAGGAAGATTATTGTTCCTACTTCACAACAGAGATCCTGTAGGTCAGAGAGGGAAAGTGACTAACCCAAGACCACAGATTTAAAGGATTAGATCTCAGGTCTATGCTATGCTAAGCCAGGATCTAAAAACCCCTATTTTCTAGCTGAAACCCAGGATCTAAAGACACAAGTTCTCTAGCGGAGACCTGAGTCATCTTCAATTTGTCCTCTCACTGTCACCCAAGAGGAAATCTCGCAGCATCAAAGAAAGACAGCAGTCAGCAGCTCCCTGTGTGGGCATCCTACACAGCTCCCCAGGAGAGATCTGCCTGCCCCACCCCTCGTTCCAAACTCGGGGGATGGGAGAAGACTGGAGGGTAGGAGTTCAGCCAATGAAATGACAATATGCAAATGAACAAGCTCCTGCTCTTTTAGGATTGGGTATTCCATTAGCACTATTGCCCAAGTCCCTCCTCTCTCAACACTGAGCTATTCCAGGCGGGTGTTTGGTGCTCTAAAAACTCGGGGGGAGGCGGGGGGGGGGGGATCTTCAGGATTTGGATTTCTTGAGCTCTCTTGGCCAAGAACCCACCGTCCCTGTCTCTATCCACCCCACGTGGCTCAAAGCTCCAGCCACCTTCACAACGTAGGTATCTGCCGTATCTAGAGACAAGTCCAGAGCCTGGGTCTGGGATGATGTCAGGTCTCTGGACCAGCCAGGCTCCCCTTCTCTCCCACTAGGACCCTGTTTCCCATACTCCTGGGCTTCACATTTTTATCCTTGACCCCACGCCTGAGGGCTTGAGAGCAATGGAACCATTTCCTTTCTCTCTTTCCCTCTCCTTCCTCCTCTCCTAGGGCGAGGTAGAGAGAGAGTCCTGACTCAGTTTCCCCCTTTACATTCTTTTCCTTGGCACCGCAACCCACGCCAGAGGGGCCAGAAGAGAAGCTGATGAGCTGGAAGTCAAAAGGGGGGCGGGGAAGGAGGAGCTGTTTGGCCCCCTCCCGTTTATGGCTTCTCAACTTGTTCCTCACCCCTCCCTCCCCTCACCGCCCCAAATCTAGTCCCTTCCCGCGCCCATCTCCTCATCCTAGGGCTCTTTCTTCGAATCTAGCTCTTTCTTCGAATCTCTTTACAGGTCTTCTCCCCAGCCTTCTCAACCAGTTCTCTCCAACCGCTTCGCCAATTCCTCGGTGAGCGGAATTGAGCACACTAGTGGTGGAGGACACGGGAGAAGGAAAACACAAAGAACGTGTCCAGTCTTTTTGGGAATGTTTCAATCGGCACGTCAGAAGCGCCCGGGCAGATGCCAGAGAATCCGAGGCATCCTGTCCCGGGTCTGCAGCGCCACTTGCCCAGCCGCGGGGCTGCGGGAGCCCGCGGAGCCCCGCGGCTGCAGGAGCGCGGTGCCGACACCCTTGTCGTTGGTTGGGTTTCGGGGTCTCCACGCTCCTGCGACCCGGGCCGTGCAGGGGGGGGACAGCCGGGCTCCGCACTCACCACCACAGTCCACCGACGTGCGCCGGACACAGGAGCAGCAGCAGCAGCAGCCCGAGGCGGGAGGGCACCGGCGGCAGCATGGTGACCGCTCTACCGCGAGCCGGCACGGGCAGGGGGGGAGAGGCCGTGGGGCGACAGGGACGCGCGGTGGTCCGGGTTTCAGGGCGAGCGCGGCGCTCGGGTCGGCGGCCTGGAGGCGAGGGCTCCGGCGGCGGCGGCGGCGGCGGGGGGGCCCATCCCGGGCGAGGAGGGCGCGGCGGAGGCGGAGAGCGGACGGGGCAGCCAGCGCCTGTGTCTCCTGCCGAGCTCGCTCGGGAGAAGAAATCAGAGCCGGGGGCGGGGGTGGGAGGGGGAACGGGGCAGGGGCGTGGGCGGGGAACGGGGGGGGGACAGGGGAGCCGTGGGAGTGGCAGTTGCGACAGTCGGGCGACGGAACTCCCGGGAGAGATCGGTGCGCCCCGGGGCGGCCGGCGCTGCGCTCGGCGGGGCTGGAGAGGGGTACTGGGGCGGGGCGCGCGCGCGCTCCTGGTTCCGCGCGCGATCCGCCCGCCGCGCCCCTCACCTCACCCCCTTCCCGGGGTGCCCCCCCTCCCCACCGCCCTCCCGGAGATGTCAGGAGTCCCGGGGCATCGAGGGGCGGGGAAGAGGAATGGAGTGGAGAGGGGTGAGGCAGGAGGGAGGAAGAAGAGCTGAGGAACAGTGGGGAGAAAGGGGGGTGGGGGGCTGCTGGCTGGAGGGGAGACGTTTGACAGGTTTGTTGACTGTAAAGAGAGAAAACTTCCCTGGAATGAGGGAGTTTGGGTGGGGGGGTGGGGGGGGAAGGAGGGAGCAGTGCGGAGAGAGATGCTGGCGGGGGCCAGGAAAGGAAGTCAGCCCTGGGGTGCGGGGTGTCGAATTCGACTGCCTTCCCGGCGGACCTTGGAGGGTCATCATCTTCTACGGACCCTCACGCCCTCTTCTGCAGCCTCTCCCCCCCCCCCGCCAGGAAAGCCCTGAGCTTCCATTGGGGGTTCCCCAGCGATCCTGCCACTTTAAGCCCTCGTTCTCGGGGGGGGGGTGGGGGTGGGGGGTGGGGGTGGAGGGGCTGGGGGGTGGGTAGATTAGATAGCCAGAGGAACCTCTCCGGGGCCGACACAGTGCACGTGTATGCGGGGCGGGGCGGGGCAGACTTCCGAGAGAGCAGGCCTTGGCCGCCCACCCCACCCAGCCTCGCTTGTCCGAGGGTCCTTCCTTGCTTCCAATTCCTCCCCCAACTTGGCCCGGACAGAAAGGGTGGGAGAGCCAGCTGCAGGTGAGATGGCGTTTATCTGATTCTCTAATGCCACAAAAATGTCTTTGATGCCCCTGGCCCCCTCCCCACGAGGGGGAGATCAAAGGCCCCGTGGAGAGGAGGGACAGCTCCATTCATCACGCCAAGTGGCTGGCAGCAGGGCAGCAGCCCAGGGCAGAGCTCCCACCCCCCCACCCCACGTGCCCCACGAGTGCCTGGGGACAGGTGGTGAGGACATTTGCGAGCAGGGCCCAGTTTCCTGGCCACCACTGTCTCCCAGTGTCCATCAACCTTGAAGGTTGTTCTTAAAGGGAGGGCAGATGGGGCACCTCAAACTCACAGGGCTGAAGTTTCCAGCACCATGGAGGACAGGGAGCTCTTGGCCATTTGGGGTAGGGACTGAAAAACACTGTCAAGGCTAGATCCTGAGTCACCTTGAGAGTGCCAATACTGGGGTGAGTGGAAGGTGACAAAAGACCACAGGACAGAAAGCAAATCTGGGCCAGGAAGATGCCACAAGTCAAGAAGAAGCCTTGGCCTAGACACATGAGGGAAGCCCTGTATTTTCTGAGATCCCCATCTCAGAACGTTGGTGTCTGAGGGGTGACCCTGCACTCTGTGGTACAGAGCACTGAGAGGGAAGAGGAAAGAAAGGAGGTGGGGGGGGGAGTGGCTCAGGTAGATAGCAGTCCAAGCTTTGCCCCTCCCATTTTAGCTTTTAACGGCAGCCAAATTCCTGCACAGCCCTGGCACCTAGGACTTTTGTATAGAATTGTTTCTGCAGGCCCATTCTAACCCTGGACACAGACACTGCACATTGAAAGACATACCTTAGCTGGGTTGTTGGCTCATGCCTGTAATTCTAGCTACTCAGGACCTGAGCACTGAGGGTCAGGGTTCAACGCCAGCCCTGGTAGCCAAATGAAAGAGATTCTTATCCCCCATTAACTAGCAAAATGCTGGAAGTAGAGGTATGGTCCAAGTGGTACAGCACCAGCCTTGAGTAGTAAAAAGTTAAGGGACAGTGCCCAGGACTTGAGTTCAAGCCCCAGTACACACACACACACACACACACACAGAGAGAGAGAGAGAGAGAGAGAGAGAGAGAGAGAGAGAGAGAGATCAGGCTTACACAGGCCAGATGGTACCAAACAAGCAGCTAGAGGCCTCTAGAGGTCCCTGGAGGCTGCAGGTGGCCACTGACCAGCCTCCTGGGAGTTACTGTGCGGGTTCCAAACCCTCTGCCCACCCCTGCCCCCACCCTGCTACTGTTATTACAGATTATGAAATGCTCCCCCTATCCTGCATTCTTCTCTGCGGCAAGAATTTTAATGTATTTGTCTTTGTCATCAGGGGACCTGGGCTCTGGGATCGCCCTGTCTTTCTGCCTGAGGAGGGAGCGCCCCAAATCTCGTCCTTGCTGACTCCAAACTCCTGCCTCTCTGTGTGACTACCCCTCCCCCTATGGCCTAGCCCTGCCCCTTGCCTCCCCCTCCTAAGACACAGTCTCTCTGTGGGGTGGATAAAAATGATGTTATTGAAACAACAGAATTGGGAGCAGTGGCAGGGAGCAGGGATCAGCTCAGGAAACTGGGGCGTTTGCCAAGAAGCCTGCTCCCCCGCAGGCGGCCTTTCTGCCCCCCCCCCCACCTTTCCTACAAACAGACACAGTTCGCCCCACCCCTCCTGCAGAGCTGCTCCAGCCAGATCTTGCAGAATCTTCAGCCACCCTTGGACCTCCCAAGCCCTCATCTCCCCCATCAGAGTCCTATTGCAGAGTCAGGTGGCCCAACAGAGCAACAGGACCCCAGGAGACATGGGTGGGGCTGGGGGCTGTAATGCCTAGGCCTTCAGAAACCTCCACTCCCAGAACTTGGATTCCAAGGGCAACTTGCTCTGCCCACTTCCCTTTGCTCTCTCTATACCTCCCCCCATCTAGGGGTTGGCTGGCATCTGGGCAGTGCCAGAACAATGCCTTATGTCTTTATGCCTTCCCCCACACTTTATGAGTTCAAAGGTTCCTGGAGGCTTTCTTACCTCCCATTCCCCTCAACAAGGAGCAGTGCTGGAAACCAGGCAATGCCAAGAGACATACAAGGATAGTTCAAGAAGAGCACATATATGTGCACTGTGCGCACACGCATACGCGCACTGATCACTGGGCACCAGCAAGATGGCAACGTCAAAGAAACCACAGCCTCTCCTCCCCATAGACAATACTGAGTAACTCTGGGCAGTTTTCACCCACAAGTATGGAAGGGTAGAGATGGCTTGGCTCAGGCTGACACATACACTTGACAAACATCCTGTGCTCCAATGCTTGTGTGCACACATGCACACACACACACACACACACCATCTCTTACACCATCTCTGCAGAGATGCGCATGCAGAGAAACATTCATGAGACCAGAATGTAAAGACAGAATCCAGAAAAGGGCATCCTGAATGGGGAGGTGCCAGCCTGGGCCCCTCTTTAGTGTCCGGGCACTGGGCTCAGTGCTGAGAGCCTATAAACTCCATCCCTAGAGCATGGCACAAAGAGAGACCAGGAAAGAGAGTTTTGGGTGTCTGGCTGAGGAGCTGAAGAGGAAGGAGGGGCAGAGGTGGGGACTGTGGAGGGGGAAAGAGGCAGCTGGAGACAGATAACATCAGAATCGCTGCAGGCAAAAGCAGAATCCTCTGTCTCTGTCAGATCCTCTCTTGCTGCCTTTCTGTGTGTCTTTTCACGTCTCTCCCAGGTCCAGAATTCAGCCTCTATTCATATCTGCCTACCAAACTCTTCCCCCTCCCCATCTCTCTCTCTCTTTTTCTTTCATTTCCCAGAATGGCTACAGAAGCCCAGGAATCTGAGACCTGTGACTCTTCCCTTCTCAATAACCTTCTTTTCCTCCCATCTGCCTGCCTCCCACCTCTAGCAGTGGCATCATAGTCACTTATCAGGGAAGTGACAAGGCTTGGGAATTCCCAAGAGCCCTGGGTCCCAGGAGAACAGAGAGAGAGGAAAGATGGAGAGATGTAGGGAAGGAAGAAGAGAAAGAGAAAGACTTATTTCCTCTCTCCTTGGTATCCTAGACAACTCTACTCCAGCACCTCCCCCTCCTCCCCCCCCCCCCCCCAGCCAATCCTGAGGAGGCTCCTTTCCAGCTGAAGTTCCCCCACTCTTAGCTAGAGTCTTAACCTGCCTTGCAGACCAAGTTTCCTGAGACTCCCTTTGGGCTTTCCACAGAGCCCACCTGACTTACATCTTCCACATCTCTCTCTTATTAATGCCCAAACTTTTCAATTGCCCCTCAAGAGCCCCATGGAGGGGGGAAATCTTGTAAGATGAGGCAGAATGTAAGGAGCAAGGGACAAGGAAGGAGGTGCTGCTGTCCACCAGGACCTGGCTGGTAGGAAGCCAGGGAACACTGGCTTCCGCTTCGCTTTGCTTTCCTCAGCCTCAGTGGACAGTGGGAGTGGTCAACCCCAGGGGCTTCGGCAGCCATCCTGGGCCAGGCCAACTTCTGCAGGCATCTTTGTTTTTTGTTTTGTGGTGCTCTGCTGGGGGTGGAATCCAGAGCCTCTCCTATGCTAGGCAAGCCCTCTACCCCTGAGCTACATCCCCAGCCCAGTCCCTGTGGTTTTGACCACAGGGTAGACAGCAGGGCCCTGGCATGCCCTAAATGCTGGGGAGGAGCCTTGCTGCTTTCTGACTGCTCCCCGGGGCTCCAGCTCACACCTCAGAGAAATCGGAACTCCTCATTTCAGGTCTCCAGAGCCAGTCTCTGTCCCGATTGTGTTGCTAGCTGGGGGCTCTCCCTGGCAGAAGTAAGCAAATTTGTAACCAAACACCTACTATGGGCAGGGCACTCCGCTGGATAGTGGTGAGACAATGGTGAGCCGTGGCAGATTCGTCCCTAACTCACATGGAGCTGATAGTCACCAATCACATCATCTCCCAAACAGAAAGAAAAAGGAGAGGTGGTGCAAGCTACCACTGGTGGGGTGATGGGACTGGCCAGATCAGGGAGGAAAGAAGCTTCTCTAAGGAGCCAACATCCCAACTGAGATGTAAGGGGTTAACAGGGAGACACAGGGAGGAAAAGGGCCTTTCAAGCAGAGGATTCAGCCATTGTAAAAGTCTTGCCAAAAACACTGGGGGGGGGGGGAGGACAGGAGGAGGTCACTGGGGGTGTGGTGAAACAAGGTTGGCAGGAATTGGAAAGAAGTAAAGCAGAGTCTGGTGAGAGATTAGGCTGGAGTGATTTAGACCAAGTGATAGCACCAAAGGCCCTACAGACATGGAAAATAATTTTTTCTTAGTTTAAAACAATGGGAACTCTACAGGTTAAGTCCATTGCAAGAGGAAAGAAAAAGAAGTAGAAGGGGATCTCTAGATTAAAGGAGACTAACAGATATATAAAGAAAAAATAAGGCTGGACATGGTGGCTCACGCCTGTAATTCCAGCTGCTTGGTCAACAAAGATTGGGAATATCATGGTTTGAGGCCAATTCTGGACAAAAGTTTTGAGAGACTAACTCAACCAATAGTTGGGCATGATTGCATACACCTGTTGTTCCAGGATCTTGCTTCCTTCTATTTTAGGCTCTCCATTGTAGCTGGGAGGACAGGCATATACCACTGTACCTTTAGCTATCAACTGAGAAGGAGTCTCACAAACATTTTTGTCCAGATTAGCCTTGAACTGCAATTCTCTGGTTCTCAGCCGCCCAAACAGCCAGGGTTACAGGTGTGAGCCACCAGTGCCTGATTTGTATCCAGTGTTTTCACAATGGAAAAATTAAACATAATGACAAGTTACTGTGGAGATTTCACTGAGATAGTGAGTCCGTTCTGTGCTTTGGAAACACGGCACAGGCCATGTATGAGGACAAAATTAGAGAGGAGTCCAAGTAAAAGCATAAAGACCAGCTAGGGAGCTCTATGGCTTTCCAGGTGCAAAAACAGCATGGCTTTGGCCCAAACGAGTAGCAGAGGACATGAAGAACCAGACAGTGTCACCAATGTCAAGGAAATGGGTGGGAATGATCTTGGGGAACAGGTGGGAAATGGAGAGAGGGGCTTAGAGATGCTTCTTTTGCTCATTGGCTAGCCCTTTACCACTGAGCCATGCCTCCAACCCCCTGCCGATACTTCTGAGAATTTTAACCTGTTTAACAATAAATGCTGGCCTCATCAGCAAGGAACACAGGAAGAGAACCAACATTTGCTGAGGCAAGACTGGGTGCGGGAGTTTAGGACATACACTTGAGACGCTTCCAAAACAGTCACGAAGACCTGCCAAACAGGCACTTGGATATATGGGTCTGAGAGGAGAGGGGAGGCCTGCATCCAGTCGTCTCTGTGTAAGGTATAATTATGAGGGATCACCCAGGGGCTCAGTACAGGCTGAAAGGGACTTTGGTGAAGGAAGGTCTTCAATAGCTGGACTTAGGGAAGGGGTGCAGAAGAGTCAGAGGTGGGACCCTGGAGGCAGGGAACAAAGCATTATGGCTTCACAAAAGCCAAAGAAAAGAGAGCACTTTGGAAAGGAGGAAGTAGGTGGTCCCTTCAGCCTCTTTGAGAGGTCAGTAACAAGAGTGAAATGTATTCTAGAAACTCAGAAAGAAAGAAAAAAAAAAAAACAAACTACTGACTTAGCTCAACTAGGAGCTAATTTTGTCAAGACACAAACACCCCACACCATTTTCTTGCTATCAAACTGTGTGTGTGTGTGTGTGTGTGTGTGTGTGTGTGTGTGTGTGTGTGTTGCTATTGGAGCTTGAACTCATGGATGGCCCTTAGCTTTGTGGCTCAAGGCTGGTGCCCTACTTGCTTGATCCACAACTCCACTTCTGGATTTTGGTGGTTAATCAGAGATAAGAGTCATAGGAACTTTTACTTCCTGTGCTGGCTTTGAACTACCACCCTCAGATCTCAGCTTCCTGGGTAGATAGGATTACAGGCATGAATCAAACTTTCATTGGCCCTGTTGCTCTTGTAAAACAAAGTCTGCACTTAGCTTGGTGTTGATGTCCCCAGTTTGGCTCTTGCTTGCCTGATTTTCTCAGCTTCCTCTTGAATTTGGTCTCGAGTAGAGCCCCAGAGTGCACAGTGGCTGTTAGACCCTAAACCCTGCACCCTACTTCCCCTCTTTCTCTAAGATCTCAGATAACTATATAACTGGTGACAATCCCTTCAATTCCCAGTAGCTCACAGAATTTTGAGTGTGCTGTATAATAAGAAATGCAACATCTAGAGTGGATTTCTCTCTTATTGATTTAGTGTTTGCAAGGACATGAACCAAGTCTGGCCTGTAGAGGACACACTTGGGCTTTCCTAGGAAAGGGCAAGCCAGTGGTGCCCCCTTACTCAAACTAGGTATTTGGTACTTAGGTGAGAAACTGGGGGTCCCAGTGGAGTTCTTGGCATGCTCCTGGTGCATACACATACCCTACTCTACCCAAGCTTCTCAGGGAGTTTAAGCACAGAGCCACAGCGCCATCTCCTGGCACAATGGCATGCATTTTCCCAAGAGAAAAAGCCTATGTCCAAGACAGAAATACAAATTATTTTACTACTTACTAGGCTTAGGATGAACACCAATTTATAAAATGAGCAACATTGTGTGTGTGTGTGTGTGTGTGTGTGTGTGCGCGCGCGCGCGTGCGCACTGGTTACTAAGGTTTGACTGCAGAGCGTAGTGCTCTCGTTTGACCTTTTCTGCTCAAGGCTGATACTATACCACTTGAGCCACGCTTCCACTTCTGACTTTGTGCTAGTTAATTGGAAATAAGATCTCATGGACTTTTCTCCCGGGGCTGGCTTTGAAATGTGATCCTCATGTTTCAGCCTGTTGACTAGTTAGGATTACAGCTGTGAGCTACTAACACTTGGTGTGACAACATTTTTTTTTTTTTTTTTTTTTTTGCCAGTCCTGGGGCTTGGACTCAGGGCCTGAGCACTGTGCCTGGCTTCTTTTTGCTCAAGGCTAGCACTCTGCCACTTGAGCCACAGCACCATTCTTGGCCTTTTCTATATATGGGGTGCTGAGGAATTGAACCTAGGGCTTTGTGTATATGAGGGAAGCACTCTTGCCACTAGGCCATATTCCCAGCCCCAACAACATTTCTTTTTGAAATAGGTTCTTGATATACAGTCAAGGCTGGCCTTGAACTTAACCATCCTCTGGTCTCAGCTTACCAAGTTCTAGAATTACAGAGTTCTACCACCATGCCCAGCTGAACAAGAATGTTTTAGAAGATATAAAGCTGAAAGTTGACAGAGACATGGAGAATTTCTTGTGTGTTGTTGGTAAAGCAGTAAGTTTGGCCACTCTTTCTTTCTTTTCTCTCTCTCTCTCTTTCTTTCTTCCTTCCTCTCTTTCTTTCCTTCCTTCCTTCTTTCTTTTCTTCCTTCCTTCCTTCTTTCCTTCTTTCTTTATGAGTTGTGGGGCTTGAACTCTGGACCTGGGTGCTGTCCCTGAGCTCTTCAGCTCAAAGCTAGTGCTCTACCACTTGAGCCACAGCATTCTTTCTAGTTTTCTGGTGGTTAATTGAAGTTGAATCTTATAGACTTTCCTGCCCAGGCTGGCTTTGAACAGCGATCCTCAGATTTCAGCCTCCCGAATAGTTAGGATTACAGATGTGAGCCACCAGCTCCTGGCTTTTGGCTACACTTTCTGGAGAGCATGTGGCCCAAACTTTGGAGGATTTCATTTCTAGGCTGATAGCCAAAGGAAGTTATTCAAGAGGAAAAGAAAACCTGTATATACATGAAAATGTACCTATAAATACATCTTTATTTAATTTTATTGTCAAGATTGTTATGGGGTTCGAGGGAGGGGATTCCCCATCCCTGCAAGAGTCCACCACGCAGAGACAGTCTCAAGCAAAAAGATGGGTTTATTGGGGAAGCAAAAAGCAAACTGACTGGCCAGGGACGCAGCACAGACTCGGGAGCTGAACTGCGACAGTGGAAAGTGGACTGACTGGCCAGGGATAAAGGGCAGACTCAGGAGCTAACACAGTGACCCTGAGCAGTCCTTAAATTGGGGTTTAAAAGGTAAAAGCATAGCACAGATGTAGGGGATTGATGCAGGGGGTAGAGCACACAACAAACAAGTTAAGCAAGCCATTTACATTTTGGGGTCAGGTTGACCTAATCTACTCCCCCCAAAATTCCCTACCATGTTTCCCTAATCAAGATGGAGTCAGCTGTGCTCCCTACAACAAAGATGATGTACAGAGGGGTTATAGTTACATATGTAAGGTAGTGAGTACATTTCTTGTCAAACTTATTACTTCCTCTCTCATTTTTCTCTCATTGTCCCTTCTCTTCTAAGTATATTTTCTATATTAGGAAAGAGAAGCATCTATAAGCCTGGATGGTGGTAGAACATGTTAGATTAAAATAAGATTTGACAGGAATGGAATATTTTACTGGCCTTAAAGCAACCAATGTGTTTATTGTTTGGAACAAGGAACATTCCCAAAAGATGATCCCAAATTTGTTTATTTTTGCTTGTCCTGGGGCTTGAACTCAGGGCCTGGGCACTGTCCTGAGATTCTACCACTCTACCACTTTAGCCACAACTCCACGTCCAAGTTTTTCTGTTTATATAGTACTGAGGAATTGAAGCCAGGGCTTCATGCATGCTAGGCAAGCACTCCACCACTAAACTACATTCCCAGCCCCCAACTGTTATTTTTTAAAATAAAGACTATAAAGAAGAAACTGGCAAGGATTTAAAACCCTATAAATAGTTGATGTAATTACATGGTGAAGAAACATTTTTAGAGTTGTGTGTGTGTGTGTGTGTGTGTGTGTGTGTGTGTGTGTGTGTGTGTCCATCCTGGGGCTTGAACTCAGGGTCTGTGTGCTGTCCCTGAGCTTTTGTGCTCAAGGCTAGCACTCTACAACTTGAACCACAGCTTCACTTCTGACTCTGGTGATTATTGGAGATATGAGTCTCATAGACTTTCCTGCCTGCCTGAGCTAGCTTCAAACCATGATCCTCAGATCTCAGCCTCCTGAGTAGCTAGGATTACAGGCTTGAGCTACCGGTATACAGCTTATTTCTTTAATCTTTGGTTAATCCCTTGATTTTATTACAAAAACAGGCATTTGGTGAAAAATACAATAAAGAAAAGACTGGTTAAGAAGATAACCAAAGTTCCCAGGGCTGCTGTCTTGATTCTGAGGGCAACCAGGGTCAAGTCTTTCTGTAGGCGTTTCTCCAAGGTGGCACTGGTAAACATGGTGCCTCTAGGTGAATGTAATTCAGAGCTTGGCCACACTTGCCATCCTCCTTAATGACATATTATTCTCATGAAGCCTTCCTTGACTGGTCCTTTGCTTTAAGGCTTCTCCCTGGCTCTATGAATGCCTGATTGTGCAGGGAAGATGTTGCTGAGCCCACAGCCAGACCTTCCCACCTTCAGTGCCTCTTCCAAGGATGAGCTGAGGGTGGTCCGAAGGTGGTTTTCACCATGCAGGAGAATTCCAATACTTTGGATTCATAACTGAAACCAGTTCATCAAAACTGGCTGCAAGCCACACACCAGTAGCTCATGCCTATCAACCTAGTTGCTCAGGAGGCTGAGATCTGAGAATCATGGTTCAAAGTTAGCCATGATAGACAAATCTGAGTGGAAAAAAAAGCAAAAAGCTAGAAGTGGAGGGCTGGCTTGAGAGAGAGAGAGAGAGAGAGATAGAGAGAGAGAGAGAGAGAGCACTGACTGGGAGGGAAAAGGTCAAACAAGAGCTGGAAGCTGGAGTAAAAAACAAAAGCACCTGCCTATGCGCCTCCTGTATTCTGGACATGTGAAATCGTGTATCGGCTGGGCTCTCCAGAATTAGATGCTATGGGGGTGAATGAGAGTTGCTTGCAGCAGACTCATGAGAAAGAAGAGAAGGAAAACAGGATTGGGCAGACCCTAACCCAGCAGCCCAGAACAACAGAGGATGTTTGTATCACCCGTATCCCCTGTTGGGTTTCAATAGCCATGCCTTGGTACCTGTCCCTCTGTCATAAGCTGTGTGGGCAGCCTCAGAAAGGTTAAGGGGTGTTCTCTACTGCTAAGCTCACTAGTTGACAGCTAGTGACCACCATCTGCTGCCCATAGTCCCCATTGCTGGTTAGCAAGTCACCCCTGGACAGAAAGCCCGCACGGGACATCTGTGTGTTCACACAAAAGGGACTTTGAGCAAAGAAGAACACTGAGAACACAGTGCATATCATAGAAAGGCATTATCCTTCCAGCCGTGGCTTCTGCACATGTGTTCAGCCCTTTCCTTCCTGCCTGTCCCATAGCAATTCTGAAGTACCCCTGGGGAGGCCTAAGGGCCCTCCCCTCTCTGACAGGCTCCCATGGAGAGCATGTGACTGATGACCTGTACATGATCAAAGGGAGCCACAGGGTACTGGGCAGGGTCAAGGACATCAAAGGCAGGACCCAAATGCGGCTCCTTCTTACTCCTCCCTCCCTGGCCCATCTCTAGGACTTATGACCCATACCTTGTTCCTGCCTGTCACACTGTTGCCTGCATGCTGCCCTCCTAGTCACTGTCTGCCTCGCCTGCAGGGAGCCTCTGGACACAGGCTGCCCCTGCCATGATTTCTGTTCTTTTTTCCTTTGGCCAGTCCTGGGCCTTGGACTCAGGGTCTGAGCACTGTCCCTGGCTTCTTTTTGCTCAAGGCTAGCACTCTGCCACTTGAGCCACAGCGCCACTTTTGGCCATTTTCTGTATATGTGGTGCTGGGGAATTGAACCCAGGGCTTCATGTATACAAGGAAAGCACTCGACACTAGGCCATATTCCCAGCCCCCTACCATGATTTCTAAACTATTACTTTACATCTTTTTTTGGGGGGGAGGGTGTATGCCACTAATGGGGCTTGAACTCAGGGCCAGGGTACTTTCTCTTAGCTTTTTCACTCAAGGTTGGCACTCTACCTCTGAAGCCATGCCTCTACTTCTGCCTGTTTTGCTGGTTAATTGGAGATAAGAGTCTCATGGGCTTTTCTGCCCAGGCTGGCTTTGAACTGCGATCCCCAGATCTGAGCCTCCTGAGTAGATAGGATTTACAGGCATGAGCCACCAGGGACCGGCAAATAAGTTTGATTGTTTAAGTGATGAATTCAAGATGAGGATGGAGTCTTACTGTACTAAATAAGTATGATGGGGACTCAAGACAACACTAAAGATACCAGACCAACCCTGCCTGGATCTACACCCAGGGAATGGATAACTTTAAGTTTAAAATGAGACCAATTAAAGAAAGTGATAATAAATAATAGTCTTGGTGGTTCATGGACATAACAAAAGACCTGATGACATAGGCTGTGCTGGTGTTCACATGGCCTGTGCCTGAGGTGCCATTAAACTCATCTATGCTCTGAGGGAGAAATAAAGCATCCCAGGGAGGGCGAAGGGGCGCGGCACAGGGCCCAATGCCCCCCTAGCACCACAGCTCAAGCTGAGTAACCCAGGGGACCCCTCTTGTGACAAGCTCTTGAATACCCCTGAGGACAAAGTGGGAGGCGTCCCTGAGCCTAGGGGTCCAGTCTGGCAGACAGTGGGTCTTCTGATTTCCCCTCCACCAGTGGTATGCTGGAAGAAGGCTAGGAGGTCCAGGTTCTGGTCCTAGGAGCTGAGAATCCACTTTGTGGTCTTTAACAAGTCACTTCACTTGCGACTTGGGTTTTTCATGTGACAAAGAAGTAAGTCAGCAAAGGACCCACAATCCTCTAAGGAATGTGGTGACTCCTCAGAACCAGTAGAGGGCGCCAGACCCTAAGGAGCAAATTCCAGGCACCCTAGTCCTCTCTGGGGAGTTGGAAGACTCACAAAGAGCCAGGGCAAAGTGGTGGACCCTCAGATTGAGATTCCCCAAAGGCTTGACTATAGGGACCTCTGTTTAGGACAAGACCCAGGAAGGGCAGTGGCTCTAGATCTGTTCACAAAGGAAGGTATTTCTGCCTGGGTTTATAGCAATTAAAGAGCAATTCTCAACCTTCAAATAATTATTATTTTGCCAGTCCTGGGGCTTGGACTCAGGGCCTGAGCACTGTCCCTGTCCCTGGATTCTTTTTCCTCAAGGCTAGCACTCTACCACTTGAGCCACAGTGCCACTTCTGGCTGTTTTCTACATATGTGGTACTGGGGAATTGAACCCAGGGCTTCATGTATATGAGGCAAGCACTCTTTATCACTAGGCCATATTCCCAGCCCCCTGGCCCCCCCCCCAAAAAAAAGTAAAATTATCTTTGGGTAAACTCTAGTATCATAGAAAATTATTGAATTCTACACAAGATTCAAATGTCCACTTTTACATCCAAGTTCAAAGTAATTTAAGATGTTTAAATAAAGTAGGTTGTTAGGGAATTATGGGTAGCAGTAAATTATACAAAAGTAGGCTGCCAGACCTTTGAAGATAATCTGCCTTTTAAACTCCAGCTACTTTCAAATGTTTTCTCTTTGTCTTTCTTGTTTTTTACTATGATGTTTCTAAGTGTGGCCATCTTCTCTGTTAGCACATATGGGTTTGTACACAGCTCAAATGTGCCAGAGCCAGCCAGCAGCAAAAAGGGAATCCTGACTGAGGGGGGTGAGGATTAAAGAAAAGGAAAAATACAAGACAAGAGAAAAAGGACAAGAGGCAAAGATGGGGTATGGGAGGTATGCAGCTCAAGATTGTAACTCAAGACTGCAGCCACATTTATTCTTAACTTCCAGCTTATATGCAGTTTAGGAACCAGAGAATAGCATAGGGTTGCTAAAACTCAAGAACACATAAAGGCTTTGAAGTTCTCAACATCTGATGGCAGTAAAGACAGGATGAGGTTGATTAACATAGGAATGGACTCCAGTGGATATAGTAAAGCAATTCGAGGTAGGGGCTGAGTTACTAGTAGACAAATGTCCTTGCACTTAGCATATCCTTGTGATAACACAGCCAGAGGTCAGAATGAGATTAGCTGCTGGCTGGGCTCCCAACATCTCCCCCATCTTTGTTTAAAGAAGCGAACCCGCCTGTCTTAGGTTGGGTGGGTCATCTAAGCCTGCCTTACCCGTCATTGGGAACTTCTTCAGAGCAAAGCTGAAGGCCCTGTCTTAGGTCGGTCAGACCGAGACCCCCTCTTACCCGTCTCTGGCTGCAGTTCCTCTCGGGAAATTCATTTACTTGGAGCTTGACCTTATGCAGCTGACTGGCTAAACTCATGAAAAGAGTCGTGCATTATGCGTACAATGCAAGGAAGGCATAGGAAAACCATCAGCAAAAGTATCCCTGGGCTGAGAAATGTCATTAGCAGCCCCTTAACATTAGTCAAGGAAGGGATATACTGTTGAAGTTGTTCAAACAGTTCTTTTGCTGTTTTTGCCACTTCAAGAGTCCAGAGGCGGAGCTTGTTCCAGCCCAGCTATTTGCCTATAGAGTTAAAAGAGATCTAAACACAAATTATTATGCTGCCAAATACCATTAGGATGTGCTACAACTTGTTCCCAAGGGTAGCTTGACCCATTATATTTGTGGAGGGTCACACAAATAAAGTCAAACCCAGCATGACAGCACACCTGTTGCAAAGTTTGTAAAGCACGAATTTGTTCTCCCAGAGACAACACAGATTCATATGATGCTTCTAATTTTTGTTCTACCTTATCAATCCTGCCTTGAAAGTGCAGTGATTGCGTAGTATTATGAGCAAGCTGATTAACATAGTGAGCTGTTTGCAGTTTGTGTTAAAGCCACAGTAGCTGCTGCAGCAGAGGCAGCTAAGGAAATAAAGGCTACAATGCCTGCTATCGATAGCCCTATAAATCGTCTAGGGCACATGAGCTCTTTTAAATGTTTTAACACTTGAGTACCTGTTTCTTCATACCACACTTCAGATATGTTCACAGGAAGCATGACAAATGGAGGCTGCTTAGTAACAATTACAGAATCAGTAAGACCACTATACAAGCAATTTGTAAAAGAACAGTTAGTACAAGTAACATTGAAATACATGGCTCCTATAGAAATATTAAAAGGTCCATACATAATGGTATAAGGAGGTGTTACACAACTCATAATATTTTTTAAAGAACAAGAAGTGGGCCAGGAAATATTATTTAGGGCAGCCACTAACATCCAGATATGGCGTTGAGGGTGTCCATTCATCCACCACAGACCTGGGTTGTACTTGTTGGTGAGATTGGCTCTGGACCAGTTCATCAATTGAGAATTAGTTCCTGAAATATTGGTTATAAAAGGATGTTCATACCTACACCTTATGGGGTGCAGTTCTCCTGTGGATTCTACAATTTGAGAAGAATTGATGCAGCAAGGTATCATGAAGGACGATGTAGAATTAGCATGTACAGGGAACCCAGTAGGCAATAAAGTCATTTGTATATTATATACTTGACTGTTATCAGGAATCCAAAATCTATGATTTATGGATTGCATTACAGTGCAGCCTGGAATATAACTGTTGGAGTCAGTTGTAAAACATAAAGGGGTTCCAATGCCAGAAGATGCAAAGTCTCCCATTTTAATGTGTTGGACAAAAGGATCTAGAGTTGTACTGTATGCTGATCTGTTGACATGGATGAACACTTCAGCTCCTTCCCAGGTCGCAGGGTGCACAATCGGTGGATCTGGCACGTAAGCCCAGTGGGTCAGCACTTGTACCATTCTGATGAGCTTCCACCATCAGAACACAATGCTCAGGTAGTCAGCAGGCGTCATTTTCATCCTGTGAAAAAACACAGACATGTCCTCGACCCCATGTCAATATTGGATCGGGCTCGTGCCAAGCACCTGTTAAAGGATCTTTCCACTTAACTTGGGCAAAAGCTCTTTGCTCTCTCGTTTCCCAGAACCGCTGTGTTTCGGAAAGGCCATTACAGTCCAAATTTTTAAAATTTAGTATGAATAAAGCATGAGAAAGAATATTAACAGGATGGGCTGGGGATATGGCCTAGTGGCAAGAGTGCTTGCCTCCTATACATGAGGCCCTGGGTTCAATTCCCCAGCACCACATATACAGAAAATGGCCAGAGGGGGCGCTGTGGCTTAAGTGGCAGAGTGCTAGCCTTGAGCAAAAAGAAGCCAGGGACAGTGCTCAGGCCCTGAGTCCAAGCCCCAGGACTGCCGCCCCCCCACCCCACCAAAAGAATATTAACAGGAGAGAGGGGGTATAATCCCCCCCCCCTTTTAATTTAGAAATTTGGTGTTTTAACAAACCGTTGGCCCGTTCAACAATTCCTTGACCTTGGGGATTATAGGGAATTCCTGTAGAGTGAACAATTTGGTAAGATTTGTAAAAAGTTTGAAAAGCTCGTCCGACATATCCCAGACCATTATCAGTTTTAATATGTTTACGAAGTCCCATAGTAGCAAAGCAGCATAAGGCATGGGAGATACAATGTTTGCTAGCTTCCCCAGTAAGAGTAGTAGCCATAATAAAATTAGAGTAGGTGTCTATGGTAACATGGACAAAGCGGAGCTGTCCAAAAGAGGGAATGTGGGTAACATCCATTTGCCAAACATGGTTGGCCACTAAGCCTCGAGGGTTAATGCCATTGGAGGGTGCAGGTAGGAAGGCAGTACAGTTGGGACAAGTTTTTACAATTAGACGAGCCGCCTCACGTGTGATATGAAAATGCCGAAGTAAGGCACGACTGTTTCGATGGTGGGAAGCATGTGATTGCTTTGCTAAGTCAATTTGAGTGAGAAAAATTTGAATAGCCTCATCCGTAATAGCATTGACCTCACTTAATGGTCCAGGAAGCTTAGTATGAGCACGTATAAATCCAAAAAAGCATGGGCAGGTGTGAGAGCGAAGAAGTTGTATCTGGCGAAAAAGAGTTTGAATAGTGGAATTAGCTGTTCCAAGAAAAGGGACAGTTTCAATGACCTGAAGGACTCGAATAACATAATGACTGTCCGAATATAAATTACAAGCTTTAGTAGGTAAAAGTGTAAGGGCCTGTAAAACTGCTTGAAGTTTGACTTCCTGGGCTGAAGAAAGACCAGTGTCCCAAAATTTAGTTTCACCATCAATAGTAAGAGTGGCTGTTCCGTTAGAAGATCCATCTGTAAACACCAAGACAGCCATAGAAAGAAATGATAGAGATACAACTCAAGGAAATATAAAAGTATAAGAAGAGGCAAAGTGAAGTAATTTGTTGGAGGGATAATGATGTGAAATTGTGCCCATGAAATTGGCCCAAGCAATGGCCCAGGAATCACAATGAATATAAAGCCATTCTTGCTGTAGTAAAGTATAGGGGATATAAATAACCTGTGGATCTCGTCCAATATACTTACAAGATTCCACATGGCACATATGGACTAAGGTGGCCACCAATTCATAATAGGGAGTTAACACTTTTGAGGGAGTAGCAGGCAAGGAAAGCCATAGAAGAGGTCCCTTCTGCCAGAGGACCGCTGTTGGAGAATGAGGTGTAGTTAAAATATATGCTTCCCAAGGGGCTGAGTAATCAATATAATTTACATGTTGGGAAGAGATGACAGAATTTACTATGCTTAAGGCTTTAGCTCCTTCAGTTGTCATTTGTCCGGGAGATGTAGGGTTAGGGTCCCCCTTTAATAGATCAAATAAGGGTTTTAATTGAGCTGTGGATAATTTAAGATAAGGGCGAAGCCAATTAATATCTCCCAGAAATTTTTGAAAATCATGTAAAGTACGCAAGTGAGAAATCTTAATCCGTAATTTCTGACTAGTAAAACAATAAGGACCTAAAATATGACCAAGATAAGTATAAGGAGGATGCTCCTGCACCTTTTTACTAGCTATTACTAACCCCAAAGAGGTGAGATCTTGTTTTAATTGTCCAAAAGCTTGGCGTACTACTGCAGGGTTTAGATGAGCTAATAAAATATCATTCATATAATGAATAATATAAACAGACAGAAAATTTTTGTGAGTAGAAGAGACAGCCCATGCTACAAAGCTTTGGCATAAGGTGGGGCTATTTGCCATGCCTTGGGGCAACACTAGCCAATGGTATCTTTCCATGGGTTCTTTAAAATTAGTTGAAGGGACACTAAATGCAAAGCGTTTGCAATCTTGAGGAGCAAGGGGTATGGTATAAAAACAATCTTTTAAGTCAATTATTACTTTGTATTTTGAGGAATTGCCATAGGAGAGGGCAAACCTGGTTGTAATGCCTCCATAAGTTCTATTGTGGCATTTACTCATCAGAGATCCTGAAGAAGTCTCCATTTACCAAACAAAAATAGCTGAATTCCATGGGGAAGTAGAAGGAGCAATGTGGCCCAAGTCCAGCTGTTCCTGCACCAGCTGTTGGGCGACAATAATCTTTTCAATAGACAGGGGCCACTGATCTACCCACACCGGAGTCTCTGATAACCATGTGATAGGATCGGTGTGAGGGGCAGGATAAGGAGCAGCCCCCATTAAAAATATCCCAGCCCTTGTCTATGAGGTAGGGGCTGGGGTTGAATGGGTTCTCGAATTCCTTGTTGATGAATTCCCAGTCCTCCTGAAGGCAATAGCCCTTGACTTAAGAGTTGACGAGTAATTGCGTCACTAGGGCTAAACAAATA
This sequence comes from Perognathus longimembris pacificus, assembly GCF_023159225.1. Classification (NCBI taxonomy): domain Eukaryota; kingdom Metazoa; phylum Chordata; class Mammalia; order Rodentia; family Heteromyidae; genus Perognathus; species Perognathus longimembris. The sequence goes on from NC_063164.1 coordinate 15,375,190, forward strand.
AAACCCCATTTTTTCCATAATATCCCTCCCCCACAAATTTATGGGCAAATGATCTAATACATAAGGTTGGAAAGTCCCAGAATGGCCCTCACCATCTCTCCAGTTAAGGATGGCACTGCTTTGTTGGGGATCTGTGGCACGGCCAATCCCCCGTAAGGATGTGAGAGATGTAAGGGGCCAGTGGGAAGGCCAATGTCTCTTGGCTATCACAGACACATCTGCTCCTGTATCTAATAGGCCTCGGAAGGGCTTTTCTTGTATATAAATTGTAAGCTCGGGCTGTTCCCGTTTTATGTTTTGAACCCAAAATATGTCTGAAGACCCAAAACTCCTTTCTCCCCTAGGGTTTGTAGTAGCTGAGGCACTGACTGAAATTAAAGGAACAAGGATGAGCAGAGCAATTCTTTGTCCTGCAGGGATAGAGATAACACTAGCAGGCGCTGAAGCCATGATTTTTATTTCTCCAGTATAGTCCTGGTCTATCACTCCTGGAATAATATGTAGGCCCCTCAGTGCAGAGCTGCTGCGGCCTAACAGTAAGCCAATGGATTCCCTCGGAAGGGGGCCAATGACTCCTGTACGGAGGGCCTGGACTCCCATTTCCGGAGTCAGTACTGCACAGGTGGAGGAACAGAGGTCCAGTCCTGCACTCCCTGGTGTTGCTCGGAGGAGACGGGAAACTGATTGTTGCTGCGGGTTGTTGGGGGATAGGCTTGAGGTTGGGGGAAGGAAGGAGCCACCCCCAAATTTTTTTTGTGGGGCCAGAGGCTGGCCCCTCTGCCAGTTTTCCGAAATTGGGCGGCCAGAGTTATTCAAAGTAGATCTGCAGTTCTTAGCCCAATGCTTCCCCTTTTTACAACGGGGACAAATTCCAGGCATAGCTCTCCTTTTCTGATTAGGGCAGTGAGCCATTAAGTGGCCCATTTGTCCGCAGGAAAAACAGCTTCCAGGAGACCCAGCAGTACGTAGATGTCCCCTTCCCTTTCCCCCTGTACGGGGGGTGCGGGTGCGTAAGAACTCAGTTACAGTCTGCCCTTGGAGCGCTGCAGCCAGCGTGAGGCCCTGTATATAGGATGGACCAATGTCTGCACAAAGCCGAATATAGTCAGTTATTCCTCCCTTTTTCTTAAAAGGCCTGATGGCCGCTTGGCAAGCTGCATTAGCATTTTCGTATGCCAGTTGTTGTACAAGAACCTTGCCAGCATCCTCATCTTGGATCAGACGGCCTGTTGCTTCTAATAATCGAGAGACAAAATCTTGATAAGGTTCATCTGGTCCCTGTCTAATTTTGGAAAGGTCTTCAGTCTTACTAGAGTTAGGGAGTCTGTTCCAGGCACGTTTAGCAGCAGCACTGATCTGAGCATAAACGTCCGGAGTATAATCTAACTGGGTCTGGGTGTCATTGTAAGCACCTTCCCCAGCAAGCTCTGCAAATGAAGCAGGCACATTATTTGTCTTGTTGGCCTCTGCTTTGGCCTGACACTGTTCCACAAATTCAGACTTCCACAATAAGTAATCTCCTCCACTAAGACAAGCCCTAGCCAACTGTTTCCAATCATTTGGGCATAAAGTTTCAGTAGCCAAGGTTTCAAGAATGACTTGAGTAAACGGCGCTGTAGGGCCGTATTGAGCACAAGCATTTTTTAGATCTCTTATTTGTTTAAATGGCAAAGGCTGATGAAATCTTTCGCTATCTTCATCCTGCCTTACAGGGGATAAATGAAAACCAGAAATGTCCTCCCCTCTTTGAGCAGCCTGCTCCAAGGAGAGTTGCAGGGAGCTACGCTTAGGGGTGAGATTAGATCTTGTCCCAAAAGGGAGTTTACTATTAGGAGGGGCAGGCGCCTTTAACAGCACAGGCTGAGATGGCACTGGCTGTGAGACAATAACAGGCGGAGGGGGTGGTGGGGAAGGATCAAAGTCCGCCAGGACTGTGGATGGGGGCCCACAAGTCTCTACCTTTACAGGAGTTTGTTGTTTTGGATGAAGCTGTGACAATAGGGCTATAATTGATTCCAACATATTCTCAACATGGGTCAATCTATCTTTAATAGGATCATTGCATATTTTTTCCTCAGTGTCTGAGCCATCTGAATCTCCCTTAATATCTAGCCCAGTGGGTTCAGATTTTATTAATTCTCTCAGCTCTTCCCGGGCAGCTGCATAAGCTCCGGGGGCTTGGCGACGCTCATCAGGTCCCTGTTCAGTTTCTCTGATCGACTGATTGAATCTAATCCGTTCATGTCTAGGATCCAAACAATCTCGGACCAGATTCCAGAGAGTAATAGCGTCCACTGGGGTTTTCTCAGAGCCATTTGCGTCATAATGTTCCTGAATTTTTTCCCCAATTTTCTGCCAAGTTTCTAAGTTAATGGTTCCTTCCTCCGGGAACCAGGGGCATGCTTCCTCAATAAAGTGAAAGAAACGTTCTAACTGACTTTGGCCAACTTTCACTCCCCGGGCATGAAGCATCCCTTTGAGGGCCTGCACGTAAAGCGTGCGGCTGTTACCTTGTCCCATAATTTCTTACTCCTAACAATACTATCTCTCCCCCGCTCTCCTTCCCAAGTGTTCAGATGTCCTTACCTGAGCGGGGTCCTCTGCCGTCGTCCCAGGTGTTTAGGTCCCTGTTCGTGGTCGTCCCAGGTGTTCAGGTCCCTGTTCGTGGGCCACTCTGCCAGAGCCAGCCGGCAGCGAAAAGGGAATCCTGACTGAGGGGGGTGAGGATTAAAGAAAAGGAAAAATACAAGACAAGAGAAAAAGGACAAGAGGCAAAGATGGGGTGTGGGAGGTCTGCAGCTCAAGATTGTAACTCAAGACTGCAGCCACTTATTCTTAACTTCCAGCTTATATGCAGTTTAGGAACCAGAGAATAGCACAGGGTTGCTAAAATTCAAGAACACAAAGAGGCAGTAAAGACAGGATGAGGTTGATTAACATAGGAATGGACTCCAGCGGGCATCATAAAGCAATTCTGGGTTGGGGCTGAGTTACTAGTAGGCAAATGTCCTTGCATTTAGCATATCCTTGTGATAACAACACAGCCAGAGGTCAGAACGAGATTAGCTGCTGGCTTGACTCCCAACACAAAAGAAGACATTGTTGTTTTTCATCAGTTCCAGAAAGCCTTGGCTAATCTTGTCACAGTGTTCTACCCCATTTTCTCTCTCCTCTCTTTCTGGGATTCTCTTCAAACGTGTTTAGACTTTCCTACCTTAAGCTCTACATCACAGACTCCCTTACATGTCTTTTGTATGCTTTTGTGTGTTTTGTTTCATTTTCTATTTAAGACAGAGTTATACTCTGTAGCCCAGCCTGGCCTTGAGACGTAACCCTTCTGCTTTAGCTGGTCCTTTTGGGTGCTGGGATTATAAGAATGAGCCAAAAGGGCCTTTTGTAGTGTGTGTGCGCGCGCGCGCGTGTGCGCACGTGTGTGTGTGTGTGTGTGTGTGTGTGTGTGTGTGTACCAGTCCTGGCCTGGATGCTGTCCCTGAGCTTTTATGCTGAGAGTTATCATTCTACCACTTGAGCCACAGATCTACTTCTGGCTTTTTGGTGATTGATTGAACATAAGAGCCTCACTGACTTTCCTGCCTGGAATGGATTTAAACTTTGATCCTACTAGCTTTAAACCTCAGCCTCCTGAGTAGCTAGGATTAGAAGCTGAGCCACTAAAGCATGGCCTTTCTTTCTTTTTTCTGCCAGTCCTGGGGCTTGGACTCAGGGCCTGAGCACTGTCCCTGTCCCTGGCTTCTTTTTGCTCAAGGCTAGCACTCTGCCACTTGAGCCACAACGTCACTTCTGGCCATTTTCTGTATATATGGTGCTGGGGAATTGAACCCAGGGCTTCATGTATATGAGGCGAGCACTCTTGCCACTAGACCATATTCCCAGCCCAGCATGGCCTTTCTGTATGTATTTTTAGCTCTGTTTTATACTCTAGATTGAAGTAGAGTGGGGGTTCGCTGCAATGAAACGGGGTCCCCGCCAAGGGAGGGGATTCCTGGTTCCCCCAAGAGTCCACCACACAGTCTCCAGCTACAAGATGACAAAAAGACAGATTTACTGGGGAAGTAAAAAGTGAACAAAAAGTGAACCGACCGGCCTTGGTCGCAGCCCAGACTCGGGAGCCGAAACTGCCGACCACGTGTGCAGGATCAGGGCCCAGACTCAGGAGCTGGAACCGCCCACACGTGTGCAGCCCAGACTCGGGAGCTGGAACCGCATGTCTGTGTGGCCTTCCAGCCTGGTTATAAGGCAAACATCACAGACAAACTTGCCACACGCAGGTGACCAATTAAGATACTGTTGTGCCAAGTCACAAGACCACCACCAAAAAGACCACCGAGACTCAGACATTCCGAAATGCAAAAGCAAGGCAAGGCTTTATTTAAGCGAGCTGCAACTCGCCCTACCCACCGACACAGTGGAGGTTAGGAGGGAGCCCCGAGCTGTGATTACACAAGGCTTGTAAAGGCAAAGAACAAGGTTACAACAATCAGGTGTTCAAGCAAGCAAGATTAGGACACAGGTACAAATCTGATTGGCTCAGGGTTCGATTCTAAAATGGGGTTCACGTGGTAAAATGGGGTTCACATGGTAAAATGGGGCCTGACTTCAAAGTCTGGCACTTCAATACAACACTTACAGAGCATGCTAGGCTGCACGCAGGTGGCCAATAGAGTTACATTCTGTCTCATAATATCTATTTGAACTAACCTATCATTCTAGTTAGAATTGATGCATGGATTTGGCGGGGCTCACATGTTGCAGGTGGATCGCCTACCCATCGGAGGACACAGGTTCCCTTGAAGCTCCCAGGCCTCAGGTGGTCAATTTACATAACTTAACATAATAAAGGGGAGCTTCCCTGAATAGGGTGGGGGAGAGCTTAGTGGAGATGGAGTTGGCTTCTGCTCGTATCTGAGCTGGAGTCAATCTGAAGTCCCTCCACAGTTAATGATGGCACTGGCCAGATCTGACCTCCCTATTACATAGATAACTTCTTCTAACCCATCATTCAGCTATTTTTCCCCCCAAAACAGTATCCAAGTTATTGTTGAATTCATATGAATTCATATCCCTTTACATTATTTATTTATTTATTTATTTATTTATTTATTTTTACTTTTCAGTCCTGGGGCTTGAACCCAGGGCCTGAGCACTGTCCCTGAGCTTCTTTTGCTCAATGCTAGCACTCTCCCACTTGAGCCACAGCACCACTTCTGCCTTTTTCTGTTTATGTGGTAGTACTGAGGAATCAAACCGAAGGCTTCATGCATGGTAGGTAAGAACTCTACCACTAAGCCACATTCCCAGCCCTACATTTTCTTTTAATCATGAGGCTTGAACTCAGGGCCTGTGCACGGTCCCTGAGCTTTTCTGCTCAAGGTTAGTGCTCTACCACTTGAGCCACATCTCAATGTCCGTCCTGTTTTTGAGTAGTTTGTTGGAGATAAAAGTCTCACAGGGACTTTTCTGATTGTGCTGGCTTTGAACCATGATCCTCAGATCTCAGCCTTGTAAGTAGCTCGTATTACAGGTAGCGCATAGCTATAGATCTGTTCTTATTATCTGTCTTTTCTGTTAGTTCTTGTGCACTGGATTGTCTTCAGGTACATGTTGGATTTGAAAGGGGCAACTTCCTCTAGAGAAGATTCATGTTTGCTCCTGCCAGGCACATGGAGTCATTACTAATTTAGGACCATTTAAAACTAAGTTCCAACTTTGACCCAGTTTGGAATTCAGATGTGTCACAACTTGATGATGAATCTACCTGAGAGCTATTTGTTTCTGGGTGTACCAGCTGTGCAAGCATGGTCCTCTACCATGCCACCTCTTGACAGATGAGGTCTCCAATGCATTCCCCTATGGGGGTCTTATTCCCTGCTGTTTCCTCATGTGGCTCTTGCTAGAACTAGAAGATACCTTGAGCCAAGGTCATTTCTTTTCTTATTACCTCATGGCATGTCCATTTTCCTTTTCATTGGGCCTTATTTATTTATTGCCAGTCCTGGGGCTTGAACTGGGGGCCTGGGCACTGTCCCTGAGCTTCTTTTGCTCAAGGCTAGCACTCTACCACTTTGAGCCATAGTGCCCCTTCTGGCTTTTTCTGTTTATGTGGTACTGAGGAATTGAACACAGGGCTTCATGCATGCTGGGCTAACACTCTACCACTAGGCCACATTCCTAGCACTGGGTCTTATCTTTTTAATGGTTTAAGAAACTGCTGGGGCTGGGGATATAGCCTAGTGGCAAGAGTGCCTGCCTCGGATACACGAGGCCCTAGGTTCGATTCCCCAGCACCACATATACAGAAAACGGCCAGAAGCGGCGCTGTGGCTCAAGTGGCAGAGTGCTAGCCTTGAGCGGGAAGAAGCCAGGGACAGTGCTCAGGCCCTGAGTCCAAGGCCCAGGACTGGCCAAAAAAAAAAAGAAACTGCTGCTAGCTGGTGGCTGGTGTCTCATTCCTGTACTCCTAGCCACTCAGGAGCCTGAGATCTGAGGATTGAAGTTCAAAGCCGTCCTGGGCCAGAAAGTCCATGGGAGTCTTATCTTCAATTAACCACTAAAAACTCTGGGAGTGGAGCTGTAGCACAAAAGCTAAGGGACAGGGCCCAGGCTCTGTGCTCAAGCTCTAGTTCCTGGCTTGCATGCACGCACACAGACACAGACACACACACAGACACACACACACACGCATATGCGTGTGCGCATGCTTTAATGTTTTTGTCCAGCACGTTTAGCTTGTTTTAGTAGAAAATGTCTTCTGAATAATCTAACCTCATCAAACTCCCAAATTTTATTTTCTAGCTTAAGGTGTTCTCTTTCCTTTCAGAGGGCCTCCCTTTCGAAACACAAGCCAGAAGATTGTTTCTTCCCAGAGGCAATAAACTAAGAAGTTCTCTGTTTGAGTGAGAACAGAGCAGTAAGGGGAAAGGGCTCCTGGCCTCCCCCAGCTCTGTCAGCAACAATGTTTTTCCACCAAGGCCCACATTGCAATTACAGCTCAGTAAATAGTTACCATTATCATGCTTGTTCTTTCTTTCTTTCCTTTTTTCTTTTCTTTCCTTTCTCCCCACCCCCCACCTTTTTTTTTTTTTTTTGTCATAGGGCTTGAACCCCCAGTCTTGGGCACTGTCCCTGAGGTTTTTTTGCTCAATGCTAAAGCTCTACTATTTTGAGCCACCATGCCAGTTCTGGTTTTCTGATGGTTAATTGGAGATAAAAGTCTCCTTGACTTTCTTGCTTGGGCTGGCTTCAAACCGTGATCCTTAGGTCTCAGCCTCCTGAATAGCTACGATTGCAGCCACCAGTGCCTGTCATGATTATTATTTCTATTTCCAAAGTTCCCTTTTTAGTAAGCCTTCCTTCAACAACTCTGTCCCCTTCTAACTTGCTCTTATTCTATTTCCTTTCCCCTGGAGCTCAGTGCTGCCCCACCCCCCACCTCTGGCGGCCCCTAAATCACATGCTCTGAGACTGGGAGGATTCTGGCTTTTAAAATAACTTGAAAATGCTAGAAAAATGGATGGTTAGGGCTGGGATGTAGCTCAGTGGCAAAGCACTGGCCTAACAAGTGTAATGTCCTGAGTTTGACTCCCAGTACCAAAAGAAAAAGACCACACACACACACACACACACACACACACACACACACACACACACGGTAAGCCAGGCACTGGTGGCTCAGTGTTCACTCAGGAGGCTGAGGTCTGAGGATCGTGGTTCAAAGCCAGCCTGGTCAGGAAAGTCTATCAGATTCTTATCTCCAATTAAACACAGAAAAACCTGGAAGTGGTGCTATAGGTCAAGTGGTAGAGTGCTTAGCCTTGAGTAAAAGAAGCTTAAGGACAGAGCCCAGGCCCAGAGTTTAAGGGCCAGGACCTGCAGAATTTTTTTAAAAAAATAGTGAGCACTTTCATAAAAGCACTGAAAGGATGAGCAAAAGAGGGGCAAAGGGCTACGAGGCGGGCAGAGCACCAGTTGTCCACCATCATCCTCCCCCATCAGCGTGCAGCTTGCTGAGAGACCGACTTCGCAGCATTGCCAAGGCGCTGGTTCTGTTCAGGCCCCTAGGACGCGGGCACACACCCTGCCCTGCACTCACACACAGACAGGACAAGAGTGATGTGTCTGGGCGACTGGACAAAGATTACTCTCATAGCCTCTTAACCACCCTGGCTTGTGATTTATCGGTCATAGCTCTTGTTCAGGATTCTCCCTTGGCTTCTTCAAGCTGTTCCTCTCTCTCTGATATAAAAATAACACTTCAGCAGGATCCTTGATCCTGTGTCCTGGACTAGACAAATCGGCTCTCCAGAGATGATGGCCAACCTTATCCTCAGTCAGGGTGCAATGCAGGGCCCTGATTATACCCAGTCTGCAAGTGTGCCAAGAAGTTGGGTTTCAGGAAATACAACACCATGGCCAGAGGTGAAAATCAATCACTCAAGAAGTATACATTACCCAAAGGAGGCCAATACTCTTGCTGATGCGCCCTGCCAAAGGGGCTGGGTGGGGGCTGGGCTGGCAGCAAGAAAGAGCAAGTGTGGGAGCTGCAACGGACAAAGCAGGTGCCTGGGCAGAACAGGGGCAGGACAGGGCAGGGCAGGGCAGGACAGGGGCAGGGGGGCAGGACTCAGCCCTCCTTTAAAATTGGAAAGTCACGGTCTGGGAATGTGGCTTAGCTGTAGAATGCTTGCCTAGCATGCATAAAGCCCTGGGTTCCATTCTTCAGCACCACAAAAACAGAAAGGCCCGAAGTGGCGCTGTGGCTCAAGAGGTAAAATGCTAGCCTTGAGCAAAAAGAAGCCAGAGACAGTGCCCAGGTCCTGAGTTCAAGCCCCAGGACTGGCAAAAAACAAAAACGGAAACAATTGGAAAATCATGACAGTTTCAGTGTTGGGCAGCACTGGTCTCTGCTACCAGCTGGAGTCCCCTTCCAGCCTTAATGACAGCATGAAGTCTGAGCCCTCCACTGCCTGCCTGCTGTCACAACCTAGAAACTGGAGGTCTGGAGGGCTGGGGGATATGGCCTAGTGGAAAGAGTGCTTGCCTCCTATACATGAAACCCTGGGTTCTATTCCTCAGCACCACATATATAGGAAAGGTCAGAAGTGGTGCTGTGGCTCAAGTGGCAGAGTGCTAGCCTTGAGCAAAAAGAAACCAGGGACAGTGCCCAGGACTGGAAAGAAAAAAAAAAAAGTTTGAAACTGGAGGTCTGGAGCTCCGGGACCCATCTATTACATAGGAAGCTTTCCTTAGTTTATTGTATACATTGTAGCCATTGGGATCAGAAACCCTGGGTTTTACACTTGGCTCCATCCTCTGAGTTTAGATATTTTGATCCAGTGACTTCATCTATTTCTGCCTCCATTTTGCTACCTGGAAAACTGCAAAAATAAAAGTATTTATTTCAACTGGGTACCAGTGGCTCATGCCTTTAATCCTGACTACACAGAAGGCTAAGATCTGAGGGTGGCAGCTCAAAGTCAGCCCGGGCAGGAAAGTCTATGAGATGTTGATCTTCAATTAACCACCAAAAAGCTAGAAGTGGAGCTGTGGCACAAGTAGTAGAGCTCTAGCCTTGAGCCATAAAAAGGACAGTGCTAGACTGCATTTAAGCCCCACTACCAGCACATACCAAAAGAAGAGTATTTAAGGCATAGACTTGCAAACGATTACATGCTACACTACCTAGAATGTACTTTGCACAGTATCAGGTAGATATTAAGCATTGCATAAACATGAAAAAGCATTATTACCTATCGAATTTCTAATCCTATCGCAATCCTATAGTGTACCTGTATTAGTTAAACAAAGACTTGGCTGCTACAGCAAAGATTAGTTTTGTCAGTGGTTTACACAGAGAGTTTATTTCTGTCTAACCTAACAATCCAGAACTAACCACACCAAGATAGGGTCCTGCAGGTGCTAAGGTCTAAATGTGACCCCAGCATTTATGTGTTAGAAACTTATTCCCAGTGCAATGGCATTGTGAGAGAAGTCTTTAGGAGATGATTAGGAAGTCAATAGGGCTCTGTTCTACTGAATGATGGATGCTGTTAACACTGGATTGGAAGAATGAATTCGGCTTTCCCTTGCTTTCATCCATGTTCTCTTGGCCTTCTTTTTTCTGTCAGTGGTATAATGCAGCAAGAAGGCCTCAAATGTAGCCTCTTCATCTTGAACTTCTTCAGCCTCTTTTCTTGTGAGGAATAAGTTTCTCTTCTACATAAATTACTAATTGTGTGGTATTCTGTTATGGCAACACAAAACAGGTGAAGACAGGTAGGCAGACCAGGATAGGAGTAGAAGAGGAAGAGGTTCTATCATTGTGCCACTTGTATCTTCCATCACTGGGTTCTAGTGGCTGGCATAGCATATTATAATCCCAGTTGGGAGCAAAGGGAACACCTTTCTGCAAAGGGTCCCCTTGTAAGTCATCTATGCAAATGTGTTCAAATATCATTGACAAAACTTAATCACATGACCACACTATAAAGGAAAGTGGTAATATAATCTTGTTCTTGGTCAAAATTTCTCTCTCTCTCTCTCTTTCTTTTTTCTCTTTCCCCTCTCTTTTTTTGTTTGTTTCTTTCTTTCTTTCTTTCTCCCTTCCTTCCTTCTGTCCTTACCTTTCTCCCTCCCTCCATCACTTCCTCCCTCCCTCCCTCCCTCCCTCCCTCCTTCTCCCTTTTTCTTCATTTTTTCCTTTCTTCCCTTTTGTGCCATTACTACTGTTTGTACTCAGGCCCGGAGAGCTGTCTCTTTGCTTTTTCACTCAAGGCTAGTGCTCTACCACTTGAGCCACAGCTCCACCACACCTTATATTTTTTCTGGTTGATTGGAGCTAAGAATCTCAACAGACTTTCTTGCCTGAGCTGGCTTTGAACTGCCATTCTCAGATTCCAGCTTCCTAAGTAGCTAAGATTACAGGTATAAGACACTGGCTCCTGACTTTTTATTTTTCTCTTTCTTTCCTTTCTTTTTTTCTTTCTCTTCTTCTTCTTCTTCTTCTTTTTCTTCTTCTTCTTCTTCTTCTTCTTCTTCTTCTTCTTCTTCTTCTTCTTCATCCTCTCTCTCCCCCCTCTCCTTTCTCAGGGGAATCACACCCAGCACCCACTTTAGGCACTCTCCCTAGCCTAGAGATCCCTTATTCTGAGGTCTGCCAACTGAGCCACTCCTATGGTCTGCTCGGTGGGATGTACATGGGCAAAGACTGGGCACAGTCCTTACTAAGGTTTCCTCTCCGAAACCATTCAGCTAGTCTGACTGCACCACTCCTGTAGTGCTTTGCTAACATCAACAAGCTGCAGCCAACACATGCCAGCAGTTTAAGCATTTCCAACTGTTACAAGCTCTGTGGTCCATTCCCAACATGCGCAGTAGCCTGACAAGCACATACCAACCTCAAACCCCCACCTGCTCTGACCCGTTACTTTGTCACAGAGCAAGCTCAGCTCATACCACTGCAGTGCTCGATTGACCCTGTATGAGCTACTCTTCCCAGGCTGTATCGTGCACCCTGCACTATCTTGTGGGTCCCCAGTGTAGAGCTGGGTTGGCACTTACTTAACTGCTTCACATGCAAATAGCTTCCAGTTCCAGCTCCATCATGGGACCCTGAACAGCCAAGATATGTTGGCTGATATGATGAAAAGTCTGTTTGGGGGTCAGAAAATAAAAACGATTAAAGTTTATATTCAGTCATTTGCTTTCCAAATGACCTTGGAAAGTATTGTTTGTTTTCTCTGAGTTGGTTTCCATGAGTATAAGAGGAAGATGGGGCAGGAAAGTCAGTGAGACTCTTATCTCCATTAACAACCAGAAAACTGGAAATGGAGCTGTGGCTCAAAGTGGTACAGTGCTAGTCTTGAGCACAGAAGCTCAGGTACAGTGCCTAGGTCTTCCTGAGTTCAAGCTCCACAACTGACCAAAAAAAAAAAAAAAAAAAAGAGGATGATGATGAAAATGTTCTGTGACAGACTACCATTTTCCCCCTAATGGCTAGTTTTCTCTTTTTCTTTCAGTTATAGAAATAACTTGGGTGGTGACTCAAAAGACAGATTCCTAGCCAGGCATGAATGGTGGAACATGCCTGTAATTCTGGCTATGCAGAAGATGTTAAGTAGGAGGATTATGTTCTGAGGCTGGTCTTGGGAAAAACCTAGAGACTCTGTCTGAAAAATAACTGCAGTCAAAGTGGGAGGGGGGGCGGGAGAGTACTTGTCTAGTTAACACAGTCTTTGAGTTCAAACAACAGTATAGATAGATGGTAGATAGATAGATAGATAGATAGATAGATAGATAGATAGGTAGATGATAGATAGAGAGTCCCAGCCTTCTTTAAGTGGAAGGTGGCCTTATGAATAAATTTGGCCAATGCCATGGAAGTAGAAGTGATGAGAGCAACACCCAAGTCAGAAGTTAGAAGTTAAAGAAAAAATACTTGGTGTGGCTTAGTGGTAGAGGACTCGCCTAGCATGCATGAAGCCCTGGGTTCAATTCCAAGCACCCAGAAGTGGCACTGTGGCTCAAGTGGTAGAGTGCTAGCCTTGAGCAAGAAAGAAGCCAGGGACAGTGCTCAGGTCCTGAGTTCAAGCCTCAGGACTGACAAAAAAAAAAAAAAAAAACAACACAAAAAACACTTAAGTTAAGAAGTTAGAAGAGGGAGCTGGGGATATGGCCTAGTGGCAAGAGTGCTTGCCTCATGTACATGAAGCCCTGGGTTCGATTCCCCAGCACCACATATACAGAAAACGGCCAGAAGTGGTGCTGTGGCTCAAGTGGCAGAGTGCTAGCCTTGAGCAAAAGAAGCCAGGGACAGTGCTCAGGCCCTGAGTCCAAGCCCCAGGACTGGCCAAAAACAAAAAAACAAACAAACAAAAAAAAAACAAAAAAAAACCACAAGAAGTTAGAAGAGGTGGGGGGGGGGGAGAAGAAGAAAAAAGAAGTTTGAGGAAAGAAGCATGAATTCCACTTTTTCTTTGCTTTGGAATGGTAATGAAATGGAATGACCTAAAGCATCCATCTTGTATCCAACATAGAGGATACTTTGGCTGAGCACAGTAGTTTACTCAGGAGGCTGAGATCTCAGGATCATGGTTCAAAGCCAGCCTGGACAGGAAAAGTCCATGAGACTCTTATCTCCAATTAACCACTAAAAAGCCAGATGTGGAGCTGTAGCTTAAGTGGTAGAATTCTGGCTTTGAGCACAAAAGCTCATAGGCAGTACCCAGGCCCTGAGTTCAAGCCCCAGGGTTGGTGCACACACACACACACACACACACACACACACACACACACAGAGAGAGAGAGAGAGAGAGAGAGAGAGAGAGAGAGAGAGAGAGAGCTACTCCAAAGAGTTTCAGAATCACTCAGTAGCTTTAGACTATCTACAGACTATTATAGAGGAAAGAAAGAAACTTTTATGTTTATGTTTTTTCATTTTGTTTTTGTGTGGGTTTGAACTCAGGGCCTGGGCACCATCCTTAGCTTTTTCTCTCAAGGCTGGCATGCTACCACTTAAGCCACAGCTCCATTTCCAGCTTTTGGTGGTGAGTTGGAGATAAAAGTCTTACAAACATTCCTGCCTGGGCTGGCGTTGAGCTACAATTCTCAGATCTCAGCCTCTTGAGTAGCTAGGATGACAAATGTGAGGCCTCAGCACCAGCTTGGGTTTTTGTTATCGCATTCAAACGAATTTCCTAACTAATGCAGAATTTGATATTTGGAATTAGCGGTGCTTAAAAGCCTAAAGTAAGTGTCATTGGCTTAGAGACTGAATGACAGGCAGTAAAGAAAATATTCCATGCTGGTAGGCTGTGGGCTATTGTTGTGCTTCAGCAAAATATAGACTAAATCTGTCATCTCCGAAGCCCTAACCGTGTGGAGGAAGGTGGAATGCAGATCATCTTCCCACTGTCCCAACTGTCTCCATTAACTGTGCCTTGGAAGTTCGTTCCTGGGTAGTAGAAGGACCTCTGTCCTATTCAAGGCACACATGAGAGGGTGAAGTCTCAGGGTTGGGGGGGTAGTTGATAGAGGGCTAGCCAGTGAGCGAAAGCGTCAGGTACCAAGTTCGAGTCCTCATCTCTAATCTTAAAAAACGAAAGGAGGCGGGGGCGCGGGGCAGTCTCTTTTCTGCTCTGTTCTTCTCCACCTCCGAATCAGCGGTGCGGGTACTTTGTGGGAAGAAAGGAAATGTCCAATCGTCTTCAGCAAGAACTCTTGCCATCCATTCCTGAGTGGCTACCCTAGGTAGGGCCCAGGGGCTGGGATAGAAGAGGCTGGAAGGAGCGGGAGGGAGGAGCAGCCAGAGGGGAGCCAGAGCAGCTGGGTCTGCGTTCCCCATTTGGACACTGACTCAGGCCCCAGGAATGCCAAGGCAGGGGGTGCGCAGCCGCCGGAGCCAGGCTGGGATCCCATCGGCACAGGGCATCCAGGGCGGTGCACCGCAGGCACGGGGGCTGGGGCTCCAGCACACCCAGACGGCCCCCCAAGCAAGGTAGGAGGAGGTGTCTCTCCCTCTGGGGAGGACAGCGCAGGCCCATCTCACATCGTTGGGATGATCCACACAGACCGCCCCCCTCCCCCTGCATCGGAACCTCCCACTTCTTCTCTCTCCTGGACTCCAATGAGGCCATGTGGACGTGTCCTCATCCTTGTCCCGGGAACCACGGCTCGCCACTGCCTCCGCCCCAGACTCCAGGTGGATGAACCTCATCCATTCCCGCTCCTGCTCCCCACTTTCTTCAACTCTACGGAATCAGAATCTTAGGTTCTCCCTGCGCCTCCACGATGCCCCCCAAGCCTCCTCCCCTACCCTGGGGTGACCTCGAAGACCCCAGAGGTTGTCTGAGTGGAACCAAGCACCAGGATTCCCAGGTGCGCCCCTTCCTCCTGAGTCGCTTGCCAAGCGGGGCAGCTGCGCAGGGACCCCCCCCCCGCCCCCGCCCCGCCCTGCGCTTGCTGTGACACCCAATGAAAGCAAACCCGATCCCGGAGGGCTGGGCGCCAGGGACCGGCCCAGAATAGTGCTGCCCGGCTGGCCAGCCGCCTGTCGCCGCGCACTTTGCTCCCTGCTTGGGGCTGGACGCATGGAGCCCGCGCTGCGCAGGGTATGGGGGCCCCCGGGGGCCAGGATCCAGCACTGTGTGTGTGTGTGTGTGTGTGTGTGTGTGCACATGTGTGTTTCCGTCAGTCTTCCTTCTGAGTATATGAGCTTGTGGGGTTGTGTGTGTGTGTGTGTGTGTGTGTGTGTGTGTGTGTGTGCGCATTGGAGTACTTGGATGTGTGTTTCTGTGCCTTATTGAGTGTTTATGTGTGCATGTGTATGCACAGGACACGTGCGTTTGTGTGTGTTTAAGGATGTGAAGGGGGTGTCTGTGTAGAACAGTAAGGAGACCCAACTCTCCACCACACCCTTCAGGCTTTCTTCTCCCCATAGATCCCGTCCTGGAGCATCCTCGGGCCTGAACACCCAGGTAGGTAGATTGCTCCTTTCTCTGGGCCTAGTCTCTCCTCCCACAGCTCTTTTCTCCCCACTTTTCTGGAACCTTTATCACCCCACCCCCAACCTGATTTTTGCCAGGAGAAGGTCCTTTCCCTTCTCTCTGTCCCCTTCCTTCTTCTTCCTTTCCCTAGCATGTCCTTCACTTCCTTGTTCCTCTTTGCTGAAGACCCCTGGACCTGAGTCCCAGCGTTACCACTTCCTAGCTGTGTGATTTGCAGCAAATGGTGTAACCTCTCTGAATTCCTGGTCCTTCACTGGAAATAGGAAGAAAAGAATGCCTCCCGTATAAGGCTGTTCTGAGTATGGAATGAGAAATATGTTGGGATAAAGGCCCTTTGGAAGTTCACAAATACTACTTTATAACGTTGAAGTTGATTGTGTGTGTGTGTGTGTGTGTGTGTGTGTGTGTGTGTGTGTGTGTTGGTACCGGGGCTTGAACACAATTCTATCCCTTGAGCCACTGCTCCACTTCTAGTTTTTTGGTGATTAATTGGATAGAAGAGTCTCCTGGACTTTGCTGCTCAGACTGGCTTCCAATCTCAGTCCTCAGATCTCAGCCTCCTGAGTAACTGGGATTCTAGGCATGAGCTACCAGCACTTAATTTGAAGCAGTTTTATTTTTGTACTAATCCCTACTAACCCAACAGGCCCGCTTCCCTAT
Source organism: Perognathus longimembris pacificus (assembly GCF_023159225.1). Classification (NCBI taxonomy): domain Eukaryota; kingdom Metazoa; phylum Chordata; class Mammalia; order Rodentia; family Heteromyidae; genus Perognathus; species Perognathus longimembris. Next base: position 15,391,371 of record NC_063164.1, read on the forward strand.
TTCAGAGATGAGCTTCCTAGAGCAAGAAGATCGCGCCTCCTGGCCTTCACCTGCCATGACCACCAGCTCAGAAAGAGTTTGTGGCAAGAGGGGAACCAAAGCATTGAGATGGACAAGGCAGGAAGCTGTGGAGGAAGGAGAGCCACCAGGTTTGGGGGAAGGTGAGGCCAAGGTCAGTTCAGGGGTGGTAGGAGAAGGCAGTGGGAAATCCCAGAGCTTCAGTTGGGGCTTGGCCTCGGATACTCTCATAATGTAGAATAGGATCCAATCCTTCCTTACCCTGTGGCCTCAGTCTCCCCACGAGAGAGGGAACCACGGGCTCACAGGAGCACCAGTATGGCCAACTTGGGAAGTTGGCATACAGCTATTATCTGCTGTGACCATGGACCCTAGGCCCCTCTTTTGGAAATGAGGCCACCGCCTCGAGGCTCCCAAGGCTGCAGTAAGACATTGAGCCAGCCCATGAGGAAGTGTTTTGGAAGATGGAGTTACTGTCCTCTCTCCCTCCTCCCTGCAACAGGTGCCCACTGTGGGCCAGCTGCTGAGTCCACCAGGCTGGAAGCCACATTCCCCAAGACCACACCCTTGGCCCATGCTACTCCCTTGGCTGGGCTGGGGACCCCACCCGCAGGATGGGACCTCCTCCTGCCTGACTGTGCAGTCTCAGCTACGGGTTCCAGTTCTGGGGATCTGGAGCTGGACATAGAGTTCCCAGCCACAGAAGCCTGGGACTATGAGCTGGAAGGCCTTGGGGAGGACAGGCCTGCCCCAGGCCCATACCCACAGGCTCCACTCCTCAGCCTGGGCTGGGATGATGAGGTGCAGAAGCCTGGGGCCCAGGTCTACATGCACTTCATGCAGGAGCACACCTGCTACGACGCCATGGCAACCAGCTCCAAGCTGGTCATCTTTGACACCACGTTGGAGGTGAGGCCCTGGTTCTGCCTCGCCTGAACTCAGTCCTCTTCCTCACAGTTCTCCAGTCAGCATCCATGCCCTCCAGGAGGCTCTGTCAAGCCACGCCCCTTACAGGTGGCCTTCAAGTTTTCCCCAGAACCTTACAGAGCAGTGGGGAGAGGGAGAGCTTCTGTCTTCTGTGAACATCCCTTAATTGTCATCAGCGCTCCTGCCACTTAGTGTCTACAGAACCGTAGATCATCACTTTAGTCCCATTATCTCTGGAAGAGGGACCAGAATACTTGCTTGCTTTTGCTTTCAGAGGAGTCTCAGGACAACCTCTGATACAACCTGTGCGTGCCTTGAGAACTCCAAATATGTGCAAGACATTGCACAGTCACCTAGGACAAAGAGGAGGGTGCTCCTGACAACAGGAGAAATAGCACATGCTCTGGAACTGCTCTTCCATTGGATGAGGTGACCAGACATCTCCAGTTCTAGTCTCTGTTTTGTTTTGTTTTGTTTTTCCAGTCCTGGGGACTGAACTCAGGGCCTGAGCACTGTCCCTGGCTTCTTTTTGTTTAAGGATAGCACTCTACCACTTGAGCCACAGCGCCACTTCTGGCTTTTTCTATATATGTAGTGCTGAGGAATTGAACCCAGGGCTTCATGTATAAAAGCAAGCACTTTACCACTAGGCCATATTCCCAGCCCCTCCAGTTCTAGTCTTTTGTCTTCATTTGTTTTGTTTTTGAGACAGGGTCACCCTACGTGGCCTAGGCTGGCATTGAACTCACTATCATCTTGCCTCTTCCTCTCAAATGCTGGGTCTATTCTTACCACAAGTACAGCAGAGCAGGTACCATATTTATGCTCTACAGTATGCAATTTGGTTCTGATGGTTCATGGACAATTATGTTTAATTCAATAGCTTTGTATTTAATGTGAGCTAGAAAAATATAACCAGTATGGATAGACACTATTGCTTAGGACAAAGCTTAAAGTATACAAAATTTATTTAAAGGGAAAATGTGTATTTAGCTAGGCAAACATGATGTAAATAGTTGCCTCTAGTACTTAGATTAGCAAAATTTCTATTGAGTCTATACACACAGACCTCCATGTAGGCTCACTGAATTAGAGTTCCTCGTGGCTCAGTGTGTCTGTGGAGCTCGCTCAGTGCCCCGGCCACAAGCATCTTGAGCTCTATAGCAAAAATATCCATCAGTGGTTATGTGCCATGAATGACCTGGGAAAGACAAGCAGGCTCCTGTGGGGGAGAACTGGGAGAAGGTTTCATGGCCGGACCTCGGCGGGGTCAGCAGGCAGACAGAGAAAGCCCACAGTAGGCGATGAGAGACGAAGAGGAGGGTCTCACGGACTCCCCCTCCACTCTTCTTTACTGTCCTTAGATCAAGAAGGCCTTCTTTGCTCTGGTGGCCAATGGTGTGCGGGCCGCTCCTCTGTGGGACAGCAAGAAGCAGAGCTTTGTGGGTGAGGAGAAGCTGGGAGATGGGAGCGGGTGGGGAATGGCAAGGGGGCTGACCTTATATAATGCAAGAATGTTAGAAGGGCAGGGCCATTGGCCTGCCTTGTTCCCAAAGGCTGCAGGCTGACCTTTTCCCACCGTCTCCTCCCATTCCACAGGGATGCTCACCATCACAGACTTCATCCTGGTGTTGCACCGCTACTACAGATCCCCACTGGTGAGTCCTGGGCGCCCAGATGAGGCTGGGGTACTTGGGAGTCTTCTGGGAGCTTGGTGCCTGCAGGACCCCCATCGGACTGCCAGTGTTTTACCCATGCCTCTAGGTCCAGATCTATGAGATTGAAGAGCATAAGATCGAGACTTGGAGGGGTGAGTGGGGAGAGGGGTTATGGGGTTGAGGGTGGGGGGTGCTAGGGCTTGAGGTCTAGCATGTGTGATGAGGATTTCCTGAGGGGCAGTAGGCAACAGGGAGCCTCAGGCACTCGTGGAATGGGGGCGGCTGGACTACTTGCAAGACAGTCAGCTCCCCTGGCCTGACAATGGCTTCTTCTGCAGAGATCTACCTCCAAGGCTGCTTCAAGCCTCTGGTGTCCATCTCTCCCAATGACAGGTAAGCACTGGAATCATCCACCGGACCTCCTTCGCCCCTCCCACTCAGCTCTGAACTCTCTCCTCGTCTGGGGAAGCGGAGGCCCTTCGTGCCTGTTCTTCGGAGCAGGAGGGCTGGGCTGGAGGGTGCCTCCCCTTACATTGCTCTGAGGCTCACTGCTTCCACCTCCCCAGTCTGTTTGAAGCTGTCTATGCCCTCATCAAGAATCGAATCCACCGCCTGCCGGTCCTGGATCCTGTCTCAGGCACGGTGCTCTACATCCTCACACACAAGCGGCTGCTCAAGTTCCTGCACATCTTTGTGAGCCCAGGGTCCGGTCCAGCGGGGAGGAATGGGAGCAGGGGGACACCTAGGGATGGGGGAGGGAGAAACGCTCTGAGGACTGCTTGACATACACCCCCCATCACCACCCTGACCCCATCCCAACCAGGGTGCCCTGCTGCCGAGGCCCTCCTTCCTCTGCCGCACCATCCAAGATTTGGGCATTGGCACATTCCGAAATTTGGCTGTGGTTCTGGAGACGGCACCTGTCCTGACTGCACTGGATATCTTTGTAGATCGGCGCGTGTCTGCCTTGCCAGTGGTCAATGAATCTGGTACCCACATCCAGGGCAAGAGGCTTTGGCCAGGATGGGGGGAGGAAGGGCCTGGGAGGAGGACTTGGGGAGGGTGGGTGGTGCAGAACTTATGTGGCGTTATCATGGAGGAAGTTAGAAGTCTCTGTCTTCTTTGAGCCTTGGACCAGTTACTTAGTCTCTCTGTGCCTCAGTAGCCTCATCTGTGAAACGTGTGTGTGTGTGTGTGTGTGTGTGTGTGTGTGTGTGTGTGTGTACCAGTATTAGGGCTTGAATTTAGGGCCTGGGTGCTGTCCCTTAGCTTTTTCACTCAAGACTGGTGCTCTACCACTTGAGCCACAGCTTTAATTGGAGAGAAGAGTCTCACAGACTTTCTGCCTAGGCTGGCTTGGAATAATGAACCTCATATCTCAGCCTCCTGAGTAACTAGGATTATAAGCACGAGTCACCATTCTAGAAGTGGTACTTTAACTGTAAGGATGAGAACAACTTAGACCTGAGGAGGGAGGAAAGGACAGGCTCTAGTGTCCTGGTAAAATAGAAATCTGAATGCCATCTCTCTGATTTCATAGGAGGAGTTATAAGATTATGTGCAAATAAAATGAGCATAGTAAGAGGAGGAATCAGCAGACCAAGTTTTATGTTTTAGTTCAACCTAAGTGGGCCATGTGATCCTAAGCTTTCAGCCAGTCCTCAATTTCCTGCTCTGGAAAGGATCAGCAAGGTGGAAAAGCATGTCTTTGGTTAGATTATAGAATACATTTCTAAGATAGGGGCTGGCAATTGTAGTTTAGTGGTAGAGTACTTACCTAGCATGTACAGAAGCCTGGATTCACCCTTAGAATGGGGGAGGAGGGAGATGGAAGTTACATTCACTATAATGAGGTAAGATAGCAAGAAATGCTTTTACGTTAGATTTACTTGTGACAATTTTTAAATGAGTAAAAATGGTTAAAAAAGAAAAATGAATCCCATTGCCTGGATTAACTACTGTTAAAAATATTGTCCCCATTTGGCAGGGGAGGGGGCATTTAAATTATAGACATATCATTTTTCCCCTAAGTGCTTCAACCTGTGTCCCTTAATATAAGTATTTTTTCATGCAGCAGTGGTACTCACTAACCACTGTGTTGAAAATGAACTATACAACTTGTGGGCTGAGATGGGAGGGAAAAACTGGGAGAGAGTGAAAGAAGGGTGACATTGTCCTAAAAGACATGTACTAATGCCAGGTACCTGTGGTTCATACCTGTAATCCTAGCTATTCAAGGGGCTGAGATCTGTGGTTCAAAGCCAGCCCCGGCAGAAAAGTCCATGAGACTCTTATCTACAATTAGCCACCCAAAAACCAGAAGTGGCACTGTGGTGTAAAGTGGTAGAGCACTAGCCTTGAGCTAAAGAACCCAGGGACAGCGCCCAGGCCCAGAGTTCAAGCCCCAAGACTGACTAATAAATAAAAATAAATAAGTAAATAAATAAAATGATTCATTAGAAAACAATTAATTTTGTAAAGCCAGGATCCAATTGAAGTCCATATTTTGCATTTCTATCTTTTGTCCCTGGGTCTGCTTAATCTACAACAGTTCCCTCTTTCCTTAATTATCATGAAACAGCTCTATTGCAAATCCTGGATCAGTTTCTCTACACAACATCTCACCTTCAAATTCATCTGTTTTCTTTCTAGAGGTGGCCTCACCTTGTGCCTTTCTTCCTGTTTGCTGTGAACTAGAAATGAGCACTAGACTTGATAAGTTGAGACTCTACATTTGAGGCTAGCCTAGTTCCTTGTTAATGCCCTCACAATGCATCTCATCAAGATTCCTGAGATCAGACATCTCACTCTCCAAGCTGGCCAGACTTAGCATGAGCAATCACCCTGATACCCCATTACAAAGATGGTAGTCTGGGATTGGAGATTTCAACAAGCTCATTCCAGAAGCCTTCCCTAATCCCCTGCACAGCCTGTTTCTTACTGGACCTTGGCCCTGTCTTTCTCCTCCCTCCCCCTGCAGGTCAGGTGGTGGGCCTCTACTCCCGCTTCGATGTGATTGTAAGTGTCTGGGGACTGGAGGTGTCTGGGAGGCTGGGCGATGAGGACAGTTGAGGAGCTTCTGTAAACACATTTGCAAGTGCACAGAGGGTGTTATCGACGGGCCTTTGGCTTCAGTGACAGAGACTCATGTCTCCTTCTCTCCCTACTCTAGCACTTGGCTGCCCAGCAAACCTACAACCACCTAGACATGAGTGTGGGAGAAGCCCTACGGCAGAGGACACTGTGTCTGGAGGGGGTCCTCTCCTGCCAGCCCCAAGAGAGCCTGGGGGACGTCATCGACCGGATTGCACGAGAGCAGGTGCATAGATGCAGGCATGCCCCTAACACCACCTGGCTCAGTTCTTACATGCATAGCTCTGGCCAACTCTGTAATGGAGGTGCCTGTCCTGTTCTCCCACATCATAGCTGACTTGTAGCATCTTCTTGGTGTGCCACTGATCCTGTCCATGAGGGCCGTAGTCGGATGTCTTCATGTTCCTCCAGCTATGCCAAACTTTCCCCTGCTGCTTGGAGCTGTAGCTTTACTTGCTGTAGCCACAAGGCTTTGCCCATCACTGACCACTGTGGGTTCACAGGTGCATCGGCTGGTGCTAGTGGATGAGACCCAGCATCTCCTAGGCGTGATCTCCCTCTCTGACATCCTTCAGGCACTGGTGCTCAGCCCCGCAGGCATCGACGCCCTCAGTGCCTGAAAACACCAAGCCCTAACTCCCAGGCTACCTTCCACACCCAGAACCCAATGAAGGGAGCCAAGGGACTCAGCCTTCATCTTCTACCCTCATTGGCTGATTCAGCTCTGGTTCAGGTAGGTTCCACCTTGGTCTGGGCTCCTAAATCTCAGATTGAGCTACCTTGAGGATGGAAGTGGCCTCGTTCAAAGCTGAGCTCCAATGGAAACTGGAAGTTTATGACTTCCACGTTGTCTCCTTTCCAGCTGTTCACAGAAGCCATCTTAGGAGAGATGGACCCAGCCTGAGCTAATGGCACTCTGAGGGATTTAATTGCTATCTCCTTATTCAATTTCCGCCTGTGGGGAATTGCATTGGTAGGAAGCAAGCTAATAACCATTGGTTGAATGGCAATTTCATCCTCAGAACTTCCACCTTCCTCTCATCTCTGTGAATCTGATGCAATCACAGACTGGTAGCATATTTCATGGGAGTTTACCAAAGGAGGAGGCACAAGTTCCAGCTAATTGGCAGTGGATGGCAAGACTTATCTATGGAGCAGGCAACTCCCTCCTCCTGGTTAGTCACTGTCTGTTCTCTTTTTCTCACAGGCTTCTCCAGCCTCCCCTCTTAATTATCCTTGCTCTGCCTATACTCCCAGAAGCCCTTGTGTCCCAGAATGACGACTTGAAGAACAGCGGAGTCAAGCCTGGAGGTCTCTGAACACACTGGGATTAATCCAGGGCTACCAACACTCCTCACCCACTCGTATTCCTTTCCCCCTAACGTGGGTTGGAACTGACTGCCATGGGGGCAGTAAGCACACAGCTGTGGGTTTGACATGATAAAAAGAAAACAAAGCAAAAAGCTGTGGCTTCCTTGGCTTCTGAACAAAGTACAGCCCTTGCTTCAAACTCTTGGGAACCCTAGCTGTTCTTTCCATCTAAGAACCATTTTTGTGGTGCCCCTACAACTTGACCACTTCCCTTGTGATCTCAGGGCTGTGGGGTGCGAGGTCACTGGGGAGCAGCTCTTCTAGAGCTGCCTGTGGAAGTGGGGTTCTCACTCCATCGTTATCCAGAAAACAGCTCTTAGCAGTGTTCTCAGTTCCCAGGGAAGAATGGCCTTGTGGATCCCTGAGGCCAAGCAATCAAAGGAACACGCCATGAACTTGGATTTTTATAGGCTCCACTCAAAATGCTATAGCTGTGGAACGTGAACAGCGGGCAAAACCCTGTGCTTTCTGAATTCAAAGACTTGAAGGAAATGCTGCAATCGACAAAAGCTGCAAGTGACATGTCTTTTGCCCATGGACTGTTCTTCCACTGAATTTTTAAACCATCTTTTATTTATAACAAAACCAAAAAGAAGATATTTGTTATCACTTATACAATAGGTAGAACACAGTCTACACTCTTCTCTGCAAGAAACATGACTTTTAAGTTTTGTAATGCTGAATGTAATTTCTCTTAGGAACCTCATTTCACCAGGTGGGAGAATTTGATTTCAATCAACTTGGTGGGACGGGGAGGGGGTTCTTTTTTACCTTTTTTTTGGCCAGTCCTGGGGCTTGGACTCAGGGCCTGAGCACTGTCCTTGGCTTCTTTTTGCTCAAGGCTAGCACTCTGCCACTTGAGCCACAGCGCCACTTCTGGCCATTTTCTGTATATGTGATGCTGGGGAACCGAACCCAGGGCCTCATGTATATGAAGAAGGCACTCTTGCCACTAGGCCATATCCCCAGCCCCGTTCTTCTTTACCTTTTTCTAGAGCTTAATGAGCAGAGGAGGCTTTAAGTAGAAGCACCTACCCATTGCCAGCACCTGCCAAAACATCCCTGTTCCCATATGGGGGTTGTTTGGTCTTTGGTCTGCACAGTCACTCACAAAGCCTTTCTCAGTTCGCCTGTACTGGGCATTCAAGACATCCAAGCTACTGAACTTGCATCCCTCTGGGCCGTAGGAAGCTCTGCAAGCCTATTTGAGAACCATCTTCTGAGATAGACAGCATATTCTACTCTGACTCATTGCCTTTCTCGGGCTCTATCCAGAAACAGCCCAGGGCTCTTCTTAGGGGACCCAAGAAATATCCCTAGTCTCTTTGTTCTCCCAACCTACCCCAGCCTATGGAATATTTACCAGTCTTTACAGAACCCATTGTTTGTTCTCCCAAATCCACTGTTTCCTAAGTTTCTGCCACCCACATTGAGAATCAGGCTTCTGAAAATTTAAAGCCAAGCCTCAGCTTCTTCTGTCCTCTTTCCTGTGCAGATGGGCACTCCAGGTCCAACCAGTCAGTTCAGGAAGACCAGGTAGATATTTCTAAGCTGTGATCCCTCCCCTGACACCTCACCCCCAAGAGCTACAGGGTGGGGGCTTCTGCGCATGATCCATCAGGCAGTTAATGAAGGTGATTCCTTACTGGACACTTGGCCAAAATCCAAGAGTAGTGCAGCTCTTGTCAACCTTACTCAGAAAGGTTTAGAGTCTTGGGCTCAAGTGCAAAGAAGAGATGGGTCTGGGCTAAAAACAAAGGATCAATCTCTCAAGTGACAATGTTCTTGTAAAGGTTAGGGCAGGTGGCTTCCAGCTATGGCTGGCTCTGAGAATGTGTAGGTCAGTTCTTTGAGGCTGTGTCTTTAAAGAGAGACCTTTAGCTCTAGCTGTAAGGTGGAGGAAGGTACTTGGTTTCTCTGACTCTCCTTCAACTTTCCTGGGCCTACCTGAGGACCTAGCAGCTCTCTACCTTGAGTCCTTCTATGAGGGTCCATCGTACTTCACTGCCTCAGTTCCCAGCCCAGCCCTTGAAACTCGAATGGCTACCCCTGAAAAAAAAATAGGGAGACATCATGTCCCATAGCGGATACAGGTGCCTCTACTCTGACTTAGAATAGAAGAATAGTGTTGTGTGCACACAGCCCTCTGTCTCTTCACTCTGCCTGTGAACCAGGGCTGGGCTGGCTTAACATTGTCTCCACACCCTCAGCTAAGGCCCCCTTTGCTTTTCAGTCTTTTTTCTCACAACTCTGGGTGTACTTCAGGATCACCAAGGAAGCTCTGGCAAATGGACAGCCCCAGAGGACTCATTCCTGACAATTCTCACGTGATCTGGAGTGAAATCTGGGCAACTACATTTAATTTCTGTCAAAACTAGAGACTTCAGATGACTAACACAGACGAACACATGAGAATGGGCTAATAGTAAAATTATCTGCCAGATGATTAGGTCTAGTTATTCAAGTACTTAAGAAGATTAAGAGTGATGGCCTATTGTGGAAGGCAAATAATTGATTCATATTCTCACAGCTCTTCTCCTAAACATTCATTCTATGATGACCGTTGTCAGCGTTTTCACATGGCATGCATATTCAAACTGGAATTGTGAATAATGACCTGGAAATAATCACTTAGTATCAAATCAAAACACATTCAGAAGAAATCTGTAGAACAGGAGCTTGTAGACAGGCAATGCTTCTGCTTAATTTTTTAGAAAAGGGAAAGCTGTTTTCTTGAAGATCTTACTTAAAAAAATACGGACTCTAAACCAAGTGCTGGTGGCTCACACCTATAATCCTGGCTACTTAGGAGGTTGAGAGCTGAGGATCATGGTTCAAAGCTAGCCCAGGCAGGAAAGGCTGTGAGACTCTTATCTCCAATTAACCACCAGAAAACTGGAAGTGGCGCTGATGTTCCAAGAGATAGAGCACCAGCTCTTGAGCAAAGAAGAGCACAGGGACAGTGCCTAGGCCCCAAGTTCAAGCCCTATGACCAAATATATATGGACCTTGATTTGGCCAATAATTCCAATTATTAGGAGTTCCATTGTTTGCATTCTTTTTAGGTAAAGATATAGCTTCCATGCAGAACCATTGCCTGTCTTTCTGCAGTTACCCTACATCTGTCATTGGCTTTTCCTTATAGAGCAATGTCAGGTGGCCACCGGGAAGCCCCATTGTGACATCCATTTGTGGTGACTCTTGGGGACCTTGAGACCCTCAGACTTCCTGTCCAGTCAATACTGGGTTTTGTGCCAAACTTCAAACCAGGGTTGCTGCTTCTCACTGTACGGAGAAAGATCCTGCCTGACATCCCACCCACCTGTGGCTTTTACGTGTGTTTAATGAATCATTGGCAAAGAAAGAGATTTTTTTTGGTCTACATTAAAGATGTCTCGTCCAAATACTGTGATGAATTATAAACACAGTACATTCTCACTCCAAGATAAGTAAAAAAAATAAAAATTCCTGCATGCTATTGGTAGGAACATTTTTTCTGTAGTTTTATTATATATCAATAAAAATCCTTTAAAAGTTAAAAAAACACTTCAAGTATCTTTGTATATACTTGAAATTTTATACTTCATATTTCTAGAGAAAGCCTCATTGACCTTGTTGGAACTTTATTTTTCCCACTTTAGCAGGGGAGTCTGATTCTTTTCCTCCAGTGCTATACCTGTGGGCTTTCTGAAGCACTCTCTGTGGCCAAGAGATCATCATTAACTCCTCAGTTCTTATAGCTTGTATGTTGGTCTTGCTACAATGTACTTGGATCTGGAATGTTCACCAAAGGTCCATATGTTACAGGCTTCATTCCCGACTTGATGCTATTGGGGAAAAAACAAACCTTAAGAGGTGGAATCCAGGGTTGGATATATGGCTCAAGAGGTAGAGCACCTGCCTAGCAAGAGAGAGGCTCTGAGTTCAAACCCTAGTACTACCAATAATAAGAAGTGGAAACTAGCTGGAGGCCTTTAGGTTATTGGGGGCATGCCCAAAAAAGGAATAGTGCACCTCTAACTCTCCTACCCCCCCCACCCCTTTTGTGGCTATCATGAAGTGAGTAGGTAGCTTTGCTCCATGACACACTCCTGGCATGATGTACTGACCCACTACTAATCTACTTTCTGTGTATAGATTTTCTTATTCTTGGGACATTTTACATGATGGAACCACACAATATGTCATCTTTTGTATCTGGCTTCTTTCCCTTAGCATAGTGTTTTCAACATTTTACTCTACCATGTATGTAGCATGACTCAGTATGTCATTCCTTTTGTATAGTGGAATAATATCCCACTGTATTGATATCCACAATTTTCATGGGGTTTTTGTGGATATGAATTTATATGCTAAATATTTTTCATGGACAAACTTGTATATGTCTTTGGTATAAAACTCTTTTTGAGACAAAGTTCTCAAATGAGTACCAGATATACAGGGTACCACTATGCCCAGCTCAACATATTTTGGCATGTGTATATAAGACACAGTGGCTAACTCAAGTTACCCAAGGTAAACATCACTTTACAGGCTTTTTTTTTTTTTTTTTCTGGTCCTGGGGGATAGAACTCAAGGCCTGGGCCTTGAACTTCCTTTTACTCAAAGCTCCCACTCTACCACTTGAGACACAGCACCATGTTTGGCTTTTCTGAGAAGTTTATTGGAGATAAATGTCTCACAGACTTTCCTGCCTGCGCTGGCTTCAAACTGCAATCCTCAGATCTCAGCCTCTTGAGTAGCTAGGATGACAGGCATGAGCCACAGGTACCCAGTAGTTTATCATTTCTCTGTGTGTGATGAGAACACTGGAAATTGAATCCCTTGACAATTTATATTGTGATCAACTGTAGAATGGATCTCTTGAACTTCTTTTTCCTGTCTGAATGTCTGTGACCTTTGACAAATACTTCCCCAATCATTTCATCCTTTCTCCAATCTTTGTACTCTCCATTTTACTCCCACTTTCTGTGAGGATGATGTTTTCAGAAGCTACTTCTAAGATATCAGCCACAGGGGCATGGTATGTTTGTTTTACTGAGTGGGGCTGGTTTACTTAAATTACCATGTCCTCTGGGCTCATGTATGTTGTCACAAATGATCAGGCTTCCTTCTTTATAAAGGCTGAGTTGAATCCATTGTACTTACCTGTGCATATTCTTTATTCTTCTATTGATGGAAACTGAGACTGATGTCATACCCTGGCTATTGTAAATAGTGTGGCAAATAAACATGTGAGTCCAGATCCTTCTTCAACAAATTCATTTTATTTCTTTTGACTATACAGCTAATATGTATTCTGTGGAATTTCCAGATTATATGGTTGTTCTTTTTTTTTTTTTTTTTTTGAGGAACCTCCTGCTGTTTTCCACCATGGCTGTACCTTCATGGATTCTGTTTGAGATTAGACTTCTATATTCATTAACAGAGCTGTGGGTCATGAACACTAACACTATCCTGCACAGCTACTACAAAAATCACATCCCAAGTCATATGACACTGATGTCCCCCTGGGCCGGCAAGTTTTAGGGGACCCACAAAGTGGGGGAGGTAACAGTTGCTCTGGCTTGACTTTGTAGCAGAGATCTTGACACCTTCTCCATCAAGTCCCCATCCTCTGCATTTGAAAAGAGCTCCCTTGGGGAACCGGTGCCCACAAGGGCTCAAGGGCCTGGCCTTTATAATCAAGAATTCTCCTCCGTTCCCTCTAGATTCCTCTTTGCAAGATGGGAAGCTTGATGTCCTTCCTGTTCCCCCTCCCTTATTGCTAGTCCAGTCTCTTCTCATTTGTTTTGTTTTTTGCCAGTCCTGGAGCTTGAACTCAGGGCCTGAGCACTGTCCCTGGTTAGCACTCTGCCACTTGAGCCACAGCACCACTTCTGGTCTTTTCTATATATGTGGTGCTGAGGAATCGAGCCCAAGGCTTCATGTATACGAGGCAAGCACTCTTGCCACTCGGTCATATTCCCAGCCCAAATCTCTTCTCACTTAATAAACATTTATGCTCTCCAAGAGGTTCACCACCTGCTGGGGAGATAGTCCACCACAAAGTGGATGGGCTCTGCTCTGTAAGGCAGAGGCACGAAGGGGGTGGAGGTGGGGTGGGGGGCTGGAACTGTGAGGCCAGGAGGATGGCTGTCCACAGAGGAATGGGGAAGTTCAAAGCTGAGACTGAAGGAGCTTCATGTGCGTGGAGAGCTGCAAGGTCAGGCTCAGCTGGGGGAAAAAGTGGCTTATAAGCCACAGGAAGGACTTAGATTTTGGCTTATGACATGGGGAGCCACTTGAAGTACTGAATCAGGACAAGGACAGGATTTTAAAAAAAATGGATTCAACCCTAATTCTATAGGCATAAGAAAGTCAAGTTTATTGTTTTCTATGACTCTGCAGAGTTAATTTTACAACCAGGACTGAGCTTCACCACAGTTCCAGGCTTGTGGTAAGGTGCACAGGCTCTCAATGCCAATCCCTTTCCTTCTGTACTGAAGAGGCTGGAGAGCTAAAATTTCTGTCTCCACTTCTTGACTCCCCTGAGTGTAGCCAGTAGAATGGACCAGCTCCTTAACTGGTCAGTGTCCACTGGCACCCACTGTCGCTTAGTCTAGAGTTCTAACAAATTTGGAAGCACCCTATCGCTTCTCTCTCTGTACTTTTTCTCGAAAGATGGTGTCTTCTCCTTTTTAATTCTGTTTAATCAATTCACTTTCTGTTCACTCCTTCATTCATTCACACATGGGATTTCCCTATGATACCCAGGCTGGCCTTGCACTCTTGGGCTCAAGTGATTCTCCTGTCTCAGCCTCCCAAATAGCTGGGACTACAAGTGTACATACCAAGGCACAGCTGCATCCTTCTAGTACCTACAATTGAAGCAACAGTGTTGTGGGGTCCACTATGTGCACAGTACCACTGCTGCCCCAGTATGACCCAAACCCCCTTGAAAAGTCGAGGGAAATACATGGCGGTTTGTTGTTGTTGTTTTTCTGTTGGTCATGGGGCTTAAACTCTGGGCCTGGGCGCACTATCCCTGAGCTCTTCAGCTCAAGGCTAGCCACAACGCCACTTCTGGTTTTCTGGTGGTTAATTGGAGATGAGTCTCATGGACTTTCCTGCCTGGGCTGGCTTTGAGCCACGATCCTCAGATCTCGGCCTCCTGAGTAGCTAGGATGACAGGCGTGAGCCACCAGTGGTGCCCAGCCATGGTGTCCTTAAGACTCCAAGGAGGGATGCCTCAATGCCTTCCATCATGATTGCTCAGTGCAGAAAGGTATTCCCCAAACCCAGATGTTGCATAATCAAAAAGAAAACCAACGATGAACGACCCCTTCATGATTGCTAGGAGTCCTTTTATTTTATATTATATCAAGGACATAGATGAAATAAGAGATGGCCTTTGATCTGAGCAGGAGCTGCTTGGATAGTTTAGCCCATACATGGGCTGAGCCCATCAAACCAAAGAGTTCTGTGAGAAGAGAATTTAAGTTTCTCCAGTCTGTCAAGTCTGGCAGCTGTGCCAGAGCTGGGGCTTCTGGGACAAGGCTGAGGAAGAGAAGGGCCCAGCTCTCAGCTCTGTCTCGGCAAGAAGCGTAGGCCCACCTTCTTATTGGGAACCAGGACAATGCGAGCCATACTCTTCACCTCCCCAGTCTCAGGAGGCAGGATCATCTCATATCGCTGGATCAGCTGGATCAGGAAAGAGCACAGAGCATTCTTTCGGAGTCATTCACTGCTCGCCTCTGTACCCTCCATCCCTGAACTCCCCTGCCTCTCCCGCTGCCTCCTTGCCCTTCCTGTTCCACACAGCTTTCCCCTTGTCCCCACTCACCCTCGACAGCATCAGCTGCATCTCCAGCTCTGCAATCCTGCGGCCCAGGCAGGCCCGGACCCCATAGCCAAAGGGTACAGAGCCAAATGGGTGTTGGACACTGGGCGCATTCGACTTCTGCTTCCTCAGCCAGCGGTGAGGCTGGAAGCTCTCGGGCTCAGAGAAGATACTGGGATCTTGGGATATTGCATAGTGGCAGAACACAAACTGGGTCTACAGTGGAAGAAGATGCAGCATAAATCCATTGGCACAGGGCTATGGAGGCTCCTGGCACTTGGGCCCTGTAGCCCCCAACTCACATTCTTGGGGAAGAGGAAGCCATCAATTTCAATTTCCTTGTCCATGATGATCCGAGAGTTTGCAGGGACCACAGGGTAGAGGCTGCAGGGAAAAGAAAGTCTCGGGTCTGCCTCCAGCTCCAAGGGGTGGGTGGCAGAGTGTCCTCTACTTCTCTCTTATCTAGCCCCTCTTCCCAGCTCCTTTTTGGTCTCCATCCCCAGCCCAAGGCAATCCCCATTTTTTCATTCCTCTAATCATCCCCACCACCACCACACAAAGACCCTGGGCTTCAGGAATTTCACCCTACCGCAGTGTCTCCTTAATCACAGCTTTCAGGAAGGGCATGTGGGCAATGTCCTTGTGCTGGGGTATCTTTCCAACAGGCACTACCCCTGCCACCTCCTTGTGCAACTCCGCCTGGATCTCTGGGCTCTTTGAAAGGTGGTAGCAGGCCCATGTCAGTGTGTTGGATGACTAGGAGAGAGAAAGGGAAATGGAGGAAAGGTGAATTTCTAGGCAAGAGGCTAGCTGTGATGGGAAGCTATACAATTGGTGCTTGCAAAACATGGGGGAAATGAATTTTCCATAAGTATGATAGGAAAGAGAAGAGGGGGGGCTGGGGATATGGCCTAGTGGCAAGAGTGCTTGCCTTGTACACATGAGGCCCTGGGTTCAATTCCCCAGCACCACATATACAGAAAATGGCCAGAAGTGGTGCTGTGGCTCAAGTGGCAGAGTGCTAGCTTTGAGCAAAAAGAAGCCAGGGACAGTGCTCAGGCCCTGAGTCCAAGCCCCAGGACTGGCCAAAAAAAAAAAAAAAGAAAGAGAAGAGGGACCATAGGAACCACCATGAATCCACAGAGGCTGAGAGAATTGCACTTTTAACAAGAACGAAGCACAAATAGTGTAATTCTTTAATAAGACTAAGTCAAAGCCCAACAAAATAATTACCAGAAAATGGGAAGGAACTTTCAAGAGGGCAGGGTGGGGCCAAAGGGAGAGGGTAGAAGAATGGAGGGCAGAAAGGGAGAATGTAGGCAAGAGTTGATCGTGTATACCGCAGTTGAGAAATATAAGGCAAGAGGTGGATAGGAGGTAGGAGGGGGAAGGATGTTGAAATGTGACACAGATCACGATGCATTGAACACATAAACTGCTTTGTGGAAAGGCAAAAAATTCAGCCTAAAATTAAAATAAGGAGGGCTTGGAATATGGCCTAATGGCAAGAGTGCTTGCCGCGTATACATGAAGCGCTGGGTTTGATTCCTCAGCACCACATATATAGAAAAGGCCAGAAATGACCCTGTGGCTCAAGTGGCAGAGTGCTAGCCTTGAGCAAAAAGAAGCCAGGGACAGTGCTCAGGCCCTGAGTTCAAGCCCCAGGACTGGCCAAAAAAAAAAAAGAAGAAGATTAAAATTAAGATAAAGAAGGGAAAGGGTGGGGTGGGAGGGATGGGTGAGAATGTTGAAAAGGGTGACATTGATCATGATGCAGTGTATCATGTAAACTGATTTGATGAAAGGCAATAACCATCATTATTATTATCTAAAATTGAAAAAGAAAAAAAAATAGAGGAGATTGCAATAAGGAGATATCCCATACCAAAATAAATAAATAAAGGATGGCACCAGGCACCGGTGGCTTATGTCTGTAATCCTAGGTACTCAGAAGGCTGAGATTTGAAGATCATAGCTTGAAGCTAGCCTGGGAAGGAAAGTCCATGAGACTCTTTTTTTTTTTTTTTTTGCCAGTCCTGGGGCTTGAGCTCAGGGTCTGAGCACTGTCCCTGAGCTTCTCAAGGTTAGCACTCTACCACTTGAGCCTCAGTGCCGCTTCCGGCCTTTTCTGTTTATGTAGTACTGAGGAATCGAACCGAGGGCCTCATGTATGCTAGACAAGCACTCTACCACTGAGCCATGTTCCCAGCCATCCATGAGACTCTTATCTCCAATAAACTACTCAGAAAAAGCCAAAGTGGTGCTGTGGCTCAATGGATAGGGCGCTAGCCTTGAGCACATAAAGGCTCAGGGACAGAGCCCAGGCCTTGAGTTCAAGTCCCAGGACTAGCAAAAAAAAAAGACTAGAAATGAATATCATCAAGACAGAAATTACTAAAGGACACACCTCCAAGAGAGAGGATAGAGGATGAGTAGTCCCAGCAGAGAGCAAGGAAGCCCTGCGAGTAAATCGGACCAGCTCTGACTTCCCTATATAGCTACAGATAGAGAAACAGCTATGGTAAGGTCAGGATCTGGAGGAAAAAGGAATTGGTTCAGGACAGGAGCTAAAAGACCTCGGTCTCTTCACTAGCGCCCCTCACACACACCGTGTCGACTCCAGCGATAAGCAGCTCAGGCAGGCTGCCTAGGGCCTCGTGGGGATTGAGCAGTCCCCCGCTCAGCAGGAAGTGCAGGTAGCCAGACACCTGGACCCCCTCTGGCCTTCTTGCCTGTAGTTCAGCCTCTACCTCCTGAACTTTCTCATCAATGAGCTTCTTCCCTGCAGGGGCAATGAGGGTAGAGAAGGAGGTCAAGGTACTTGGAGAGCTGGTGGCCGAAGGGAGAAGGTCCTGGGAGAGGCCAATTTCCTTCCCTGGGGCCAGTTGGGACTCCTTACCAAAGGAGAAGATGGTGTTCCAGCCATCTAGGTATCGTCTCCAGAAAGGCAGTAGGGGACGGGTCCACTTGGGAAGAAAGGTGGAATAGACTGAGTTGTGGAACATGAACCCCACAGATCTAATGAAATGTGCAGTGTTCTCAGGAATGGAGGGTTCCAGGCAGCCAATCCGCTTCTCGAACAGGATGTAGCAAATGGCTGCAAAGTGCAGAGGACATGAGAGGAGGCAAAACTCAAAGGCCGAGAGGAGACAGGGCACAGCCGAGCCTTGACCCATTCCTGCCTCAGCCCCTCCCGGAGGACAGGTACCTTCCAAGGCGAAGTGGTAGAAGAGATGAGCCATGTCAGGCACTTGGTCCCTGGAGGCACTCTCTGCCCGTATCTGGTCCAGTCGAGCTATAAAGTCATCAATCACCTCATTTACAACATCTGTATAAAGCGCTGCCTCAGCTGGCTTCAGCAACCGCTGGTTCAGAGCCTGGCGCAGCTGGTACCAGGGTTCTCCATTTCTGCACAGCATAAAGGGCAGCACTATAAGCCTCTAACAGCATGTGATTAAATGGTTTCTTCCCATTGTGATCCCTCTCTGCCTCCCACCCCAGTTGAGGGAACTCACCGACTCCTAGTATTTAGAATTATACAATATTGAACTTCTTCTTCTTTTTTTTTTTTTTGCCAGTTCTGGGGCTTGAACTCAGAGCTGGGCACTGTTTCTGAGCTTCTTTTTGCTCAAGGCTAGCACTCTACCACTTGAGCCACAGCACCACCTCTGGCTTTTTTTGTTTATGTGGTACTGAGGAATCAAACCCAGGGCTTCATGCATGCTAGGCAGGCACTCTACCACTAAGCTACATTCCCTGCCAATCATTGAGCTTTAAGTGACTGAGACGAAGCATCACAAGATTTCAGAATCACATACAGCCCAGTGGAGGTTGCTAAGAAGCATCGAGACCCAGATTGCCTAGAATCAAATCAGTTAGGCAAGGTGGTACACACTGGCATTCCTACAACTCAGGAGGAAGAAGTAGGAGAATTTCAAGTTCAAGGCCAGCCATGTCTCAAGAAAACCAAAGCTAGGTACTGGTGGCTCATGCCTGTCATCCTGGCTGCTTCAGAAGTTGACATTGGGAGAATCATAGTTTGAAGCCAGGCTGGCAGAAAAGTCTACAAAAATCCCATTTCCAGTGTGAGGCTGGGTATGGTGTGAGTCTGTAGTCTTAGCAGGGTCAGGAACCCTAAAGATAGATGGATTCTAAGAAACAAGAATTGTCTCAAAAATCACCAGGAAACAAACAAACAAAACCAGGACTGGTGGCAGGCACTGATGGTTCATACCTGTAACCCTAGCTACTCAGGAGGCTGAGATCTGAGGATCTCAGTTCAGAGCCAGATTGGGCAGACAGATCACATAGATTGTTAAGGTGTTAAGCTGAAATTTTTTTTTGGTCTTTTCTTTTTTGGTACTGGGGATCGAACCCAGGACATTGCACTTGCTAGGCAAGCGCTTTGCCACTGAGCTACATCACAGCCCCCAGATCACATAGATTCTTATCTCCCAATAAAAAGGCAGGAGTGGAGGTGTGGCTCAAGTGGTCAGGTATCAGCCATGCATGAAAAAGCTGAATGAGAACAAGGAGGCCCTGAAATCAAGCCTCAGTACAGGCACATGTGCACACACACACACACACACACACACACACACACACACACACACACACGATAAACAGTATCCACTCATGGTTTTGTTGTGAGGAAAAAGATAATGATTGCAAAGAGACTAGCCTGATGCCTGCAGGTTATAAATATGTAGTAATCACGGTGGCAGCAATGACTACTAATCCAAGATAAGCTTTAATTCCTCAAGAAGTCACTCAAGCATGGTTGTTAGCTACCTTGATCATGAAGACTGAAGCCATTCATTGTTTCTGGAGTTCTAGCATTCTATGGCAAACAGAAGTCAGTGACATAACCAATTACAAACACTGGCACTGGGGATGGTTTATCTCCATTGATTCTTACTGTCTACTTCAAGTAGCACACTCAATCCATCCTTCAGTTTGTCACTGCTGAAGTAACCTTAACTTTTCTAGGCATCACTGAAGCCCACACCTAGCCTCGTGAGTAGATGGCATCACGAGTTATCTCCAGTTGTACACAATGCAATACAATCTGGGACACTATTTTATTTGGGCGGGGGGGGGCAGTCCTGGGGCTTGAACTCAGGGCCTGGACACTGTCCCTGAGCTTTTATTGCTCAAAGCTAGTGCTCTACCACTTTGAGCCACAGTGCCACTTCTGGATTCTGGTGGTTAATTGGAAAAAAGAGTCTCACAGATTTTTCTGCCTGGGCTGGCTTTGTACCTCGATCCTCAGATCTCAGCCTCCTACGTAGCTAGGATTATAGGCATGAGCCATTGGCACATGGCTACTGGTACATTTTTTTAACAAACAGAGCCCTTCTTACAGAGTAAGATAGTAATGATGCTTTCTCAATTACAAGCTGATATCTTTTCAACCATAATGTAAGATAGATCTGTGCAGATCTTAGGGATATCTTGGCGATATTCTAATCCTAAGCCTCCTATTTTACAAATCAGAAACATAAATCCAAGGAGTGAGGAACCGTTCCTTTGTCCCAAGTCACACAATATGGAAAAATCTATGAATGGTCTTAGAGTTTAGCCATCCCATCTGCCTTCTGAACTGAGTGAGCATCAAGCTCAGAGGATGCAGGAAGGTCCCATTCTGCCCTTCATCTGACTGGGTGCCCCATGCCTGCTCTTTTTTGACCTGGTTCTCTGAGGCCCTATTCCAGTCCCTTCAGGCCCCAGCTCACGTGGTGAAGACCCCATAGGCCAGGCCTTGAACATCCCGGTGTTCCTTCCACAGGTCCATGTAGTCCCTTATAGGATGCTTGTCCTCCTGCCGCATCACTTGTTCTATGAGGGAGGCAGTGGCCAGGTTCACCATGGTTTGAGACCCAAGAGAGCTTAGCCACATTGGACCATATCTGGCCTTGTTCAACACCTGTGGGAGACAATCAGTTAGCTGAAGAGCAGGCCCAGCTAGGTAGGCAGGAGAGATGGGGCAAGGATACCTCAGATGGCCACATCAGACCAAGGGGACTGTGCAAAAGAGCATTGTGAAAGAGGAAATAGGATGGCCACGGGTTGTGAAGAAGGTTACGGAGAAAAGCTGGCCACACAAGGAACGAGACTGTGGATAGTCATAGTGTCTGGAGTGAGGGTCTGACATCACTGGTGGGATGGGAGATGTCTGAGAATTGGGTATGTGAGATGCTGGTATTTGGAAGCCTGAACTTTAGGGATCTTGAGTCCTGGACAGTGGCCAGAGCCATGTGGTATGGGTTTTTGTTTTGAGGTCATTGGCTCAGTTATATAACTCTGATGTATTTTATCTTAAGCACTAGAAATGTAGCTCAGTGGTGGGAGGTTTATTCAGCAACACAAGACCCTGGTTTGAACCACAGAACTCCCTCCAAAAACTTACCTTAGAATTTCTAAAACATGTAAAAATCGATTCTCATAGCATCTATGAAATTGACATTGCAAGCTGGGCACTAGGAGTTCATGCCTGTAATCCTAGCTATTCAGGAGGAAAAGCCTGCGAGACTCTCCAGTTAACCAGCAAAAAGCTAAAAGTGGAGGTGTGGCTAAGTGGTAGAGTGCCAGCCTGGAGTAGAAAGGCCAATCAAGAGCTTAAGGTCTTCAATTTAAAAAAGAAATGAAGGAAGGGGAGGAGAAGGAAGGGAAGAGAAGGGAGAAATTGGCCCTGCAACCAAGTATTTATAGTTACTGAATTAGAGGGAAAGAAAAATACTTGGTGTTAAGGGGTTTGATAAAAACCTAAAATGAGGGCTGAGAATATGGCCTAGCGGTAGAGTGCTTGCCTAGCATGGATGAAGCCCTGGGTTCGATTCCTCAGCACCACATAAACAGAAAAAGCCGGAAGTGGCACTATGGCTCAAGAGGTAGAGTGCTAGCCTTGAGCAAAAAAAGAAGCCAGGGACAGTGCTCAGGCCCTGAGTCCAAGCACCAGGACTGGCCAAAAAAAAAAAAAAAAAGAAAAAAGAAAAAACTAAAATGAATCCACAGATAATAAAACACAATGACTTTCCATTTCCTTCTCAATCATTACATAAGGGCTTTTTAAGAGGATCAGAGATTGCTCCAGTACAAAAATCACTAGGGCTGGGAATATGACCTAGTGGCAAGAGTGCTTGCCTTGTATGCATGAAGCCCTGGGTTCGATTTCTCAGCACCACATTTATAGAAAAAGTGGCGCTGTGGCTCAAGTGGTAGAGGGCTAGCCTTGAGCAAAAAGAAGCCAAGGACAGTGCTCAGGCCCTGAGTCCAAGCCCCAGGGAAAAAAAAAAATCAATAAAGTTATAGAGAAAAGATTTATTTGGGTTCAATTCCCAACACAACCCAAAGAAACAAATAAGATCATTACTCATTATAGAAGAAAACACCACTCAATTTATTATCCAGAAAAAATTGTAAAGGAAGGACAGGACTTTCACATAATGGAGTACTGTAATAGCTTTAAAAGAACAGAGAAGCACCTTATATACTAATATGGAAAGATACCAAAGATAGGTTGTTGAGTGAGAAAGTATAATAGCTTCTGTCTACGAAGGGAGAACTAAATAAGAATATCTGGGGGCTGGGGATATGGCCTTGTGGCAAGAGTGCTTGCCTCATATACATGAAGCCCTGGGTTCAATTCCCCAGCACCACATATATAGAAAACGGCCAGAAGTGGCGCTGTGGCTCAAGTGGCAGAGTGCTAGCCTTGAGCAAAAAGAAGCCAGGGACAGTGCTCAGGCCCTGAGTCCAAGGCCCAGGACTGGCCAAAAAAAAAAAAAAAAAAAAAGAATATCTGCTTTTACAAGGAAATGTCAGATGGATACATACAAAACTAAAGTAAGCTGGCCACCAGTGGCTCGCACCTATAATCCAAGCTACGCAGGAGGCTGAGATCTTGAAGAGCCAGACTAAAGCCATTTTGAAGTCAGGCCCCACTTTACCCCGCGAACCTGAGATAAGCAGGCCCTGCCTGTGAGCAAACCCAGGACAAGCTTATTAGGGCCCAGCCGGTCTAGAACTCTAACCGCCTGGGAATGCTTAACTCTAACAGCCCCCAGAATGCCTGGAGCCCTGAGCCAATCAGATTTGTACCTGTGTCCTAATCTTGCTTGCTTGAACACCTGATTGCTGTAACTTTGTTTTTTGTCTTGTTGGAACACCTGATGGCTGTAACTTTGTTTTTTGCCTTTATAAGCCCTGTGCAATCGCAGCTCGGGGCTTCCTCCTAACCTCCGCTGTGTCGGTGGGTAGGACGAGGCCCAAGTTGCAGCTCGCCTGAATAAAGCCTTGCTTTTGCATTTCGGAACGTCTCTCGGTGGCCTTCTTGGTGGTCTTCTCGCGTCTTGGCATAACAATCTGAGGATTAGGGTTCAATGCCAGCCAAAGCAGGAAAGTCTGTGAGACTCTTAAGCAACCTCCCAAAAAAGTCAAAGTAGAGTTATGGCTCAAATTGTAGAGTGCTAGCCTTGAGCAC
Organism: Perognathus longimembris pacificus; assembly: GCF_023159225.1. Classification (NCBI taxonomy): domain Eukaryota; kingdom Metazoa; phylum Chordata; class Mammalia; order Rodentia; family Heteromyidae; genus Perognathus; species Perognathus longimembris. The sequence goes on from NC_063164.1 coordinate 15,414,742, forward strand.
AAAAGCTCAGGGATAGCATGTAGGCCTTGAGTTCAAGCCCAAGGACTGGTACAAAAAAAACCCACAAAAACACACACACACAAAAACACCCTTAAAAGCAAAACTGTGAAAAGAAGGCAGGAGTGGAGGCTTCTCTTTCATACCAACACTCAAGAGGGCAAGGCAGGAGGAAGGGGAGTTGGAGGCCAATCTTGTCTTCATAGGGAGACTATCTTAAACATAAATAATAACAATAACAATAATGTGAACAGTAGCAAATAGCACCATTATAGACAAATTTACCTTTTTGGTGTTATGATTTATTTTTCTAATTTTCTACCATTATCTTGGAATAAAAAAATAGTGTGTTTTGTTGTGTTTTTTTTATGGGTTCATAGGGAAACATTTTATTAATTTTTTTAAGTTTTTATTATAAAACTGATGTACAGAGAGGTTACAGTTTCATACGTTAGGCATTGGATACATTTCTTGTACTGTTTGTTACCTTGTCCCTCATACCCCCCTCCCCCCTTCTGTTGTGTTTTTTTTTAAACTTTCATAAATGACTCTTTCCTTGGGCACAACAGCTTTTCCCCTGGAATCCAAATTCTCTGATTCTATTTCCTGGCTGTCTGTGGCAGTTCGTGGGGGCATTTGTGGCTTTGCCTAGCCCATGTGCTCTTCCTTCCTCACACTCCTTCCCTCCTGGAGTTTGCTTGGTGGAATTGAAGGATCTACTTATGTAAGAAGTTATTTTAGAGAGACACTGGGGCACTTGCTGAGAGACATGTGCTCTGCCTGCAAGCTTACCATTAGGTGGTAACCTGAGCCAGCGACACAGCCCCACGTTTATCCAAGGCAGGCATGCTGACAGCCACTTTGAAGAACACAGATCATTTTTCAGGATGAATAAGAGAGCTAGCCCTTACCAGGGAAAACTCCAAAAATGACATTCATTTATTAGGTCCCTATCTTGTTCCTCCTATAACCTCCTAAGGACTCATGATAGAGTGGTAGATACAGAAACAAAACAAAACAAAACACCTAGCCCTAACAGTGTTTCCATCTGGTACAGCTGACTGATATTCAGAAGTAAATTAAATACACTTCCTACTCATTTTCTAATTATTCTGTGAATGTCTTATCTCTTTGACTAGAGTAAAAATCTCGGGGGAGGAAACCGTTTCCTACTTCTTCATTAGATCCCATATTGTTTGACACAGCGCTAGGCATATTATAGAAAATATTTTGAAATTGTCAGTGAACTAAGTGGGAAAAATGCAGTACACGATGTAAAGAATAGGAGAGACAGACAGACAGACAGACAGACAGGGATTGAAGAAGAGAAAGCACAAGAAACTGGTAACAATGGCCCTTTCGTAATTCTAGCACTCCGGAGGCTGATTGGAGAATGCTGGGCTTCAGGCTGTCCCGGGCTGCCAATCAGCCTTTTTGTGTGTGTATGTGTGACTGTGCTAGGGCTTGAACTCAGGTCCTGCATGCTGTCCCTGAGCTTTTTTGCTCAAGGATAGCACTCTACCACTTGAGCCAGAGCTCTTCTTCTGGCTTTTGGGGTGTTTAATTGATGAGTAAGAGTCTCATAGACTTTCCTGGCTGAGCTTGCTTTGAACCAGTGGTCCTCAGGTCTTAGGCTCCTGAGTAGCTAGGATATGGGCGTAAGCCATTAGCACCCTGGTGCCCAGCTCAGACTTTATCTTAAAAAAAAAAAATTTAAAAGCCTTCAAGTTTAGCCCATTTGTTCAAATTGGATCAACTGTCTTTTTATCAACTGGTAAATTTATATTGCTATATTACTGTCTTATGACTAAAATTCTAAAATAAAAGCTATGTGTGTTAACTATGTGTATAAGTTATATGTTATGTCTACATGTTAAGTTTCACTAATGCTATCCAAATTGGCTTTTAGATAAGTGAGAAATCTGATAAACTAACACTATTGAATTAACCCAAATTCTTCCATGACAAAGAACATTTTCATAAGTAAGTTGTTGGTAAACTAAAAATGAAACTGTCTTCATAATTGTTAACATATTTTTGTGCCTGGGTGCTGTGGCAGATGGTTATATTTGTTTCTGCTATTTTTCTTTAATGTCAGAGTTTGACATGTAGGTCATAAAACTATAAATCCAGCCTAAGAACAAAATGATCTCTGTGTAACGCTATGACAAATAAGACTAACATAATGTTGTTGATCTAATGAAAGCAAAATTATCTCCCAAGCTGTCGACATTAAATATGTTGCAGACATATAGCTTTTTCTTTATACTTAAGATCACAGAAGTATAAGTCGGACCTAATGGGGTAAGTAAATGTTTATAAACCTTTCATGTAATTTAAGATTTTAAGGGCATGTTAAATTAAACAAGTTAAAATGCTGAAATATCAATTGCTAAATAAAATTCAAGTACTCTGGCCTTCTTAAAATCTATAGAAAAGATATATGTTGAAAGCTTGATTGCTTTCTATGTGGGTCTTCCATTAAGTGAGATCAATAAGACCTAAAATTCTAATTAACATATACAGTCCTATATGCAAAGGTTTTTTTGTTTTTTGGTTTGTTTGTTTGCCAGTCCTGTGGCTTGGACTCAGGGCCTGAGCACTGTCCCTGGCTGCTTTTTGCTCAAGGCTAGCACTCTACCACTTAGGCCATAGCGCCACTTCCAGCCTTTTCTATATATGTGGTGCTGAGGAATTGAACCCAGGTCTTCATACATACAAGGCAAGCACTCTTGCACACTACGCCATATTCCCAGTCTACAAAGGTTTTTTAGTGTTGTTGTTTTTTTAACTCAAGGCCAGGGTACTTGTCCCTTAGCTTTTTCACTCAAGGCTACTGCTCTACCACTTGAGCCACAGTTCTATTTCCAGTGTTTTAGTGGCTTAGGAGATGAAAATCGTTTAGGCTTTCCTGCTGGCTTTGAACCGTGATCCTCAGATCTCAGCCTCCTGAGTAGCTAGTATTATAAATGTGAGCTACTGGTGCTCAGCTTATATGCAGAGAATTTTTAAAGAAGAAATAATAAAAGATATGAGAAAAACTATAAAAACATCAAATACATTCTTCTGTGTGGAACAGAGTGATTCTGTCTAAATGTAGAGATTTCTATTTTACTTATTTTTTGGAAGGGATGTTAGGGATCAAACCTAGGGCTTTGTACATCTAGGCAAGTGCTCTACCACTGAGCTGTGCCCAAAGTCAAGAGCAATGTTTATAGAAACACAAAAGCACAGGTGTCATTACCATTTGTTCTCAGTTCAGCTCAGTTATCCACAGCTGACAAATCTGAACTTGCTTGCCATGAGATTCTGTTCTAGTTCAGGCTCAAGAGTACCAAGCTACGTGACTTTGCTGCAGTACATACCCTTAGGGCTCAGCATGTGCCTATGTACACAAAAGCTTAAGGCTTAGACTCAGTCCTCCCTGAATCTTGTTATCTGAGGCCCTATGATCTTCCCAGAAGATAAAACAATGGAGGGCCCTCTCACTCCCCACTAGTCTGCCCATCTCCCCTGGAAGGCCTATCATGAGGTTGTACCTCATTGCCTTCATCCTGGTTCCAATGAGATGTGGGCTTTCTACCCTACCTGCCTCAGAAAAGACCTGCAGAATATAACTTGACTTTAGTGTAGAAGGGGGGGTCTCAGCAATGGGAGCACTCTGGGACTCACTTCAATCATCTGACCTGCATTGGGTGGTGTTCTTTGGGGTATTAAGGACAAGAATCTTAGGAAGCTGGCACCTTTGGCTTTTCATCTTGTTGTCTATGTAAATAATACTCTCTGAATCTCACCATGACCTGTGGTATTTTTACCAGATGAATCTCTCAGGCCTCAGCTTTGGCCTGTCTGCTATGTGTGAATCTGACACATTTGGTGTCAAACATGGAACTGGTAAAGTTACAATGTTCCTTTTCATCATACAGGGCTAGGAAGGCCAGATAGGAAGAGAAAAATGAGTTCCTTGGCTTTAGAAGCACATGCTCTGGTTTAAGAGCATTAAAAAAAAAAAAAAAAAAAGGAAGAAGAAGAGTAGGGAGAAGCCAGAGGCTGATGGTTCATGCCCGTAATCCTAGCTACTCAGGAGACTGAGATCTGAGGATCACAATTCGAAGCTAACCTGGGCAGAAAAACCATTGAGACTCGGAGCTGGGGATATGGCCTAGTGGCAAGAGTGCTTGCCCCGTATACATGAGGCCCTGGGTTCGATTCCCCAGCACCATATATACAGAAAATGGCCAGAAGTGGCGCTGTGGCTCAAGTGGCAGAGTGCTAGCCTTGAGCAAAAAGAAGCCAGGGACAGTGCTCAGGCCCTGAGTCCAAGCCCCAGGACTGGCAAAAAAAAACCAAACAAACCATTGAGACTCTATTTCCAATTAACCAGCCCAAAGCCAGAAGTGAAGGCTCACATGGTAGAGTACTACCCATGGGCAAAAAAGCTGAGTGAGAACACAAAGGATCTGAGTTCTAAGTCCTGGTATTGGCACAAAAGGCAGAGGCAGAGGTGGAGGAGGAAAAGGAAAGGAGGTAGAGGATACAACAATGAGTTGGGTAGGGGTCTTAGGCGATGTGCCTTGTTGGGATCCAGGAGGGGAGGGAAAGGGAGGGGAAGGGAGGAGAGGGGAGGGGAGGGGAGGATTTAATTTCATTTCTTGTCAGTAACCCTTTAGCATCCAAGCATCTAGAAGTAAAACTAGCTGTGTGATTGGTGTCTATGTCTGCTAAATTTGTGATTGTTGAAGCTGAGCCAAGAGCCACTTCAAATGGAAACCAAGTGAAATCTGGGCTTGCTAGTGACGTTGTTCCCTCTGAACTGCCTCTCCTACCTGCCTGGGATTCCCTAGGATTTCCTCCTAGAGAGGCCCTGTGTTAAAGCACTTCAGCCTGTTTCTATTAAAAAAAAAAACAACAACGAAAGAACAAAAGGGAAAACAATTCTGAGTGACAGGTCTATGAGCCAATCTCTCTTGGGTATAATGGCAGAAAAGTGTCATCAATATGGAAATGTTTAACTGGGAGTTTTCAGAAAGTGTTAAATAAATGCCTCTGATTCACTAAATTTCATTGTATAAGTGATGTCTTGCATCAGTAAAAAGGGACTGGTGACTGCCCAGAAGATTCCAAGCCTGCTTTCTATATCAACTTCCTCACTGGAGTGAGTCACAATGCTAAACTTCTGAAAATTTTAAGAAAACTAGAATTATCAACTAAAAAGCAGTGTGTGCCTCAGACAGAAGGGTGACTGCTGGAAGGGTCACACTGTCAATGGAGCTGCTCAGCTTGCTCCTGACAAATTTACTACAGGTATTAAGACTCTTCCTCCCCAAGATCGACAAAGTCAGTTGCATGCTGGTGGCTCATGCCAACAAACCCTAGCTCCTCAAGAGGATAAGATCTGAAGTTCATGGTTCAAAGCTAGCCTAGGCAGGAAAGCCCATCAGACTCATGTCTCCAATTAGCCATCCCCCCTCCCCACACCAATAAATAAATAAATAAATAAAAGCCAGAATTCGAGCTGTGGCTCAGTGGTAGAACACTAACCTTGAGCACAAAAGCTAAGGAACAATGCCCAGGTCCTGAGTTCAAGCCCCAGGACAGACAGACAGACAGATAAACAGACAGAACACACACACACACACGCACGCATGCACACATGCACGCGTGCGCACACACACACACACACACACGAGACCTACAAGGCAAAGTAGCAAGATATAGAGATCAAAATCAAAGCAGATAATGGCAGACATGGTTGTAATATGGGACTAGTGGGTCCTGCCATTGTCCCTGAGCCCCCATGAGCTATATGTTGTCTAGAGTTAAGGGGGAAGGTCCTATAGACAGGATAAACATCCCCTGGTTTCTCACCTTTCTACTGGGAAAGCAATATTGCTTTGCTGAGACCTGAGGCTCTGACCACAGATAAGATTGTCCTTGACGACCAAAGGCAGTCAACTCCTCAGAGATGTCCTCAAGTCACCTCTTATACCCTGGCTGTGAGCACCCTTGACAATTACGTGAACATGGAGAACTCATTGAGACTGGGCAGGGCCTGCTACTGTGAGTATTTACATCCCAATGAATCAATGGTTCAGTGAGATGAGTTTCCATCATGTACTTGAGGCAAGTTAGATTAGGGAGCTTGGGAAAAGAAGGGTGATTGCCTTCCTAATGTAATGAAATGAAAGTTACTTTTCCCCATAGTATATGTATATTTACCTTAGGCACTGAAAAACATTGCTATTCCTGTTTTAACATTAGGCCCCAAGTGAATCTTATCCCATTCTTTTTTTCTTGACACTTTGCCCTTGTGACCCAAAATGGGAGACAGAGATTGGTGAATTCTGTGCTCTGGTCAAACACACCCAAGAAAAAAATATATGATGAAACTTTTATTACAATAGTCTATGGATACTCATGAACCTAGGGCATAAGTGTTAGTGTCACAAAGCATTTTGTTTCCAACCCCACTAAACTAGGTGACTCCATAAAAATAATCATTGTCAACAAGATTGAGAGAGTGAATGGCTAAGAATGTCAGGTGGAGCTGGACGCTGGTGGCTCCTACTTGTAATCCTAAGTACTCAAGAGACTGAGATCTGAGGACCACAGTTCGAAGCCAGCCTGGGCAGAAAAGTCCCCGTGAGACTCTTATCTCCCTCCATTTGACCACTCAGAAACTAGAAGTGGCACTGTGGCTCAAGTGGTAGAGCATTAGCCTTGAGCACAAATAGGCTCAGGGACAGCACCCAGGCCAAGTTCAAGCTCTACAACTGACTCCACACACACATACACAAAGAATGTCAGAAGGAGCCAGACATAGTAGCTCAAACCTAGACACTTGGGGAGAGACCAACTCAGGCAAAAAAGTTCATAAGCCTCATGCTCAGGCTCACACCTGTAGCCCTACCTACCTTCTCAGGAGATCTGAGGATTGTAGTTCAAAGCCAGCCTGTGTAGGAAAGTCAATGAGACTCATTTCCAGTTAACCACTAGAAAACCCAAAGTGGAGCTGAGGCTCAAAGTGGTAGAGTGCTAGCCTTGAGTGAAAGAGCTCAAGGACAGGGCCCAGGCCCTGAGCTCAAGCCCCATGACAAACAAAAAGGAAAAAAAAAAGTTTATGACCCTTCATTTGACCAATGGCTGGGTGCAATGGCAAGCATGTTTGTTGTCCTAGGCTACATGGAAGGCTGAGATCGGGAGGATGGTGATTCCAGGCAAGCTCAGGCAGAAAAGTCTGTGAGTCTCCATCTTAATGGAAAGAAATTTGCATTTTCATGTATGCCTTAAAATGATGGTGGGCCTAAGATAGGTGGATGGCAGGCATACGCCCAGGTAGGAAGCAAGACTCTAATAATCAATGCAAGCCTGGCTATGCACTGACAGTGCTATGAGACAGTGGCTATGTCTATAATCCTAACTACTCAGGAGGCTGAGATCCAGAGGATTGTGGTTCAAAGACAGTGTGGGCAGAAAAGTCCATGAGATTCCATCTTTGAAGCAAAAAATATTGGCTGGAAGCCAAGTACCAGTGGCTTCCATTTGTAATCCTAGCTACTCAGGAGACTGGGATCTGAGGACCATGGTTTGATGCTAGCCTGGCTAGGAAAGCCCATGAGACTCTTACCTCTAATTAACCACCAAAAAACTGCAAGTGGAGCTATGGTTCCAAGTGGTAGAGTGCTAGCCTTGCGCAAAAAGCTCCAGGCTCTAAGTTCAAGCCCCAGGACCAGCACGCACGTGCACACACACACACACACACACACACACACACACACACACTATACAAGTTTGGCTGGAGGTGTGGCTCATGTGGTAGTAAAGCAAGAGTGAATGAGTTCCTGAGTGCAAACCTTAATACTAATAACAACAATAAAAAGAATGTTAAATGCCCTGAATAAAAAGCACATACAATGCCAGTGGCTCATGCCTGTAATCATAGTTACTCAGGAGGTTGAGATCTGAAGATCAGGGTTCACAGCCAGACCAGGCAGAAAATTCTGTGAGACTCTTATCTCCAATTAACCACTCAAAACATGGAAATGGAGCTGTGGCTCAAAATGGTAGAGTGCTACCCTTGAGCACAAAGAGGCTCAGAGACAGCACCTAGGCCCTGAATTCAAGCCCCAGGACCAGAAGAGAGAGAGAGAGAGAGAAACAGACGAACAGAGAGTGCCAAACCAATCCAGGTGCCGGTGGCTTACATCTATAATCCTAGCTACTCAGAAAGCTGAGATCTGAGAATTGTAGGCAGGAAATCCAATTCAGGCAGGAAAGACCATGAGACTCTTATCTACAACTAACTGCCAAAAAGCCAGAAGTATTGCTGTGGCTCAAGTGGTAGAGTGCTAGCCTTGAGCACATAAAGTTCAGGAACAGTGTCCAGGACCTGAGTTCAAGTCCCAGGACAGAGAGAGAGAGAGAGAGTTCGTTCCTTGCTACTCATACTCCTTCAGAAACCAAGCTACTGGGATTTGTAGGTAGCAAAGAGAAGGGAGTGAATGACTTCCGACCTAGTGTTTCTTTTGCCACCAGCATTGCTTGCTGCTCTGGAGCAATCATAAATAGTAATGGTGTGTCTGATAACAGCTCCTGTCCATGATAGAAGGTATATAGAAAAGAACTGCCTTAGGACAATCAATGAAATACATGTGGGTAGACCCCAGGAAGGTAAGAGGAAAGGGTGAAGGAAGTGCCTTGTGTGGGGGGCTCTCATCTTGGCAATCGCATGGCTGTGGAGGGGGAAACAAACAGCTCTGTTTCAGAGGACATGGGGGCACACCCAGAAAGTCAGAATGGAATTATTGATTCTGTGTGTGTGTGTGTGTGTGTGTGTGTGTGTGTGTGTGTGTGTGTGTGTCCTGAGGCTTAAACTCAGGGCCTGGGTGCTGTCCTTGAGCACTCTAACACTTGAGCCACAGTGCCACTTCTGGCTTTTTCCTGAGTAACTGATTGGAGTTCAAAGTCTCACAGACTTTTCAGACTGTGATCCTCAGATCTCAGCCTCTCATGGAATTTTGATGCCTCTCTTTCAGCACTTGTCCACAGAGAATCCAACTCAGATGCTGCCACCATCTTCCACCTGACCAATGACCAATGAAGACATTTAAAAGCTTGTGAAAACTTCCCAATAGCCACTGGTTTCAGAAGATGACGAGACAAACTTTTTGGTTTGGTCTCTTTCATCTCATCCCATAGGGCGGCTTTGTTCTGTTTGTCACAGGTTGTTTCAAGGTTATCAGCTGGTTCGGAGGGTCAGCTAAGGTGGGTAGGTGTGTTTGGTAGTAGATCTAATTGCTCTCCAAATAGGCGCTGGGCTGCATTCTGTCCTTTACTAGGCCGGACCATCCTGCACGGGGTTATGATTGCACACACTGTTGATTGATGTTGCCGAAGACAAACAGAACATGGTGGAGTCAAGGCTTTATCAATACAAGTAAACAAGCCACCTGACATGGGTCATGACCTCTGCTCCTGGGTTTTCCTAGCTGAATAGGTGAAAGCTTTGTGGGTACACCTGCGAGTAGGCCCTCACCCTTACAAGCACTCATGTGTACAAAGCCTTGACCCCGCAGCCTATAAGTTTTGGCAGAACACTGTGATCCTCCCACAGCGTATTAGAACAGATGGTCTGTTTGGAGCTACTGTCCCAGGCTCCCTCCTATTTGCATTTGTATCTTCCACATCTCACCCCGGGGTGGGGAGTCATAATGCATCCAGTAGCCTCCCTCCCAGGTTGGAATAAAGCATGAGGCTTTCTGCCCTGCCTATTGTAGAAGAGAGCAGCAGAATAAAAAAATCCTCCGTGGCATCTAGAAGGAGTTTCTTAGCAATGAAGTCATCCTGCAATCACATTGCACTCATCGGTTTCTTAGAGTTTGGGTGTCATCTTTTGGTGGGGGGGCGGGGAGACAAGAACCTTGGGGAGCCAGATTGCTTTCCTTTTCCTTAGCTATATAATAAGTATCTAAAAGTGTTACCTTGTATCTTTCCTAATGTATGTGTGTGTGTTGATATGGAGCTTGAACTCAGGGCTTTCTGCTCTTGCTTGGCTTTTTCACTCAAAGCTGTATCTCTACCACTTGAGTCACAGCTCCACTTCTGGCTTTTTGCTAGTTAGTTGGAGATAAGAGTTTTATGGGCTTTTCTGCCTGCATTAGCTAGGAAAACCTTAATTCTCAGTTCTCAGCCCCCTAAGTAGCTAGGATTACAGGCAAGAACCACCAGAGTCTGGCTTCTCTTTATACGGTTACTGGTTGACCCTGTCAAGCCTTGGCCTTGACTTTCCCTACATGTATGAGGTGAGCATTTCTTTCCTTGTTAACAAAACAGGAATTATACTACCAGATGATCCCAAAGAAGCACAGTAGCCAGTACTGTTAAGAATGGATATTCTAAGGCAGGCCTTGGCCGCCATTCAATTCTAGGTGCAGTTCAGGGCAGATGAGAAAATGAGGGATAACTGTTAAAGGATACCAGGTTTCTCTCCAAGGTAATTATTGAACAAATCTATTAGTATATTAAAATTCATTTAAACATTGAACGAATTGCACAGTATCTTTTTTATGTTATTGTGGGGCTTGAACTCAGGGCCTGAACACTATCCCTAACCTTTTTTGCTCAAGGCTAGTTCCCTATCACTTTAACTACAGCTCCATTTCTGTTTTCTGGAGATAAGAGTCTCATAGACTTTCCTGATTGGGCTGGCCTTGAACAATAATCCTCAGGTCTCAGCCTCCTGAATAGCTAGGTTTTATGGGTAAGAGCCACCAGCACCCAGTTACAATTGTATATTAATAAAGCTGTCAACAGACTGGAGGTACAGTTCAGTGGTAGAATATGTATGTAGCATGCATGAAGCCTTGGGTTGATTGCACACATAAAAGTGAAAGAGAGAGGGGGGAGGGAAGAAAGAAGAGGAGGAGGAAGAAGAGGAAGAGAAGTGGAGAAGGGAAGGAGGGAACAAGAGAAGGAAGGAGAAAGAAAAAAGGAATGTTAAAATTACCCAGCCAGGTCTTGGTGGCTCACACCCATAATCCTAGCTACTCAAGAGGCTGAGATCTGAGGATCAGGGTTCAAAGCCAGCCCAGGCAGGAAAGCCTGTGAGACTCTAATTAACCATCAAAAAGCTGGCCTTGAGAAAAAAAAAAGCTCAGGGACAGCACCTAGGCCCTGAGTTGGACGCCCCAGGACTGACACACAGACTAGAAACATCACCCCGAATCCACACCCAAAATGTGTCGATCGCATTTTGATATCTCCAAGTTAGAATCCTCCTTAGTGATGGTAGGCTCCTCTGGACACTCTTAGCCCAGCAAAACAACAACAAACAAACAGCTCTGACAACCACAGGGAACTGACCAAGGCCAAGTACTGTTTTGTTATGTCAACTCAGCAGGCACTGAAAGCATGAGGCCAATGGCTCAATGCCATCATCTAAGCAGAAATCTAACTTAAGGCATAGGTCACTCTTGCCCACACCAGCTGACAGAGGCCAGAGGCCCTTTTGGGGTCATAGGTAGGAGAGCACAGCTGGGGCAGCCCTGTCTCTGCGCTGCTAAAGTGTCACCAGTTAACACCGACCCCTCACACAAGAGGAAGCCTCATCTCCAAGTGACAGGAGGTGCTAAATAATTAACAGCATTCTGGGCTTCTCCTTGCTCCTCACTTGGTCTTCTTACTGATCTGCTCTGAGGTCAGACCCAGACAGTGGCACCATTTGGACTTCCGATAAGCAGGATCGCTTGTATGTTTCTCATAGTGAATATTTTAGTGTTGAAAATTCAGGCAAATAACAGGACATGCATATATCCATCCCTCCAGAATTAAGAAATGTTCAGAATTAAGAAATGTACATGTTTTTCACATTTGTCTTAGATGCTTTTTCAATATCTATATATTTATTTTCAAAGTATAAGCGTGAGTTTCTAAAGTTTTGTATATATAGATAACAGCTTATTTTATGCACCTATATGCTTTGTGTGTGTATATGTGTATGTGCACACGTGATAGTTAAGTTTGAACTCAGAGCTGTGCACTTGCTAGACAGGCATTCTTATCACTTGAGTCATATTTCCAGCTTAAGTATTCTGACAGCTTATTCCTTAATTTTTTTTTTTTTTTTTTTTGCCAGTCCTGGGGCTTAAACTCAGGGCCTGGGTACTATTCCTGAACTTCTTTTGCTCAAGGCTAGCACTCTATCACTTGAGCACTACTTCCAGCTTTTTCTGCTTTGTGATACTGAGGAATCAAACTTGGGGCTTTGTGCATGATAGGCAAGCACTCTACCACTGAGCCATATTCCCAGCCCTTATTCCTTGAATTTTACTTTTTTTTTTTTTTTTTTTTTTTGCAGTGCTGGGGTTCAAACTCAAAGTTTCACACATGCCAGGCAAGTGCTCTAGCACTGAACTATATTTTTAGACCCTCTATTTATACAGTGGAAATGTTCAGATACAAAGTTTCCTTCTTGGATTCCCTGGTCCCTTTGCCCTCCTTTTCCTTTTTTTGTTTTTGCCAGTCCTGGGGCTTGAACTCAGGGCCTGAGTACTGTCCCTGGCTTCTTTTTTGCTCAAGGCTAGTACTCTACCACTTGAGCCACAGTGCCACTTCTGGCCTTTTCTATATAGGTGGTGCTAAGGAATCGAACCCAGGGCTTCATGTATATGAGGTAAGCACTCTACCACTAGGCCATATTACCAGCCCCCTTGCCCTCCTTTTTCAGAGCCACTTACCCTGAATTTGTAGAGTATCCTTCTTGTGAATGTTTATGTAATTTTATTTTACATACATACACACATACACATATTAACACACACAGTTGCATATACAAGTACCTGTGTACATACATGTACTTATATGTACATACGTATTAACACATAGGCATATATGTGTGTGTCCAGTGGTAACCTATGGTATTTTGTGGTTAATAATTCATAGAGGTGGGGCTGGGGATATAGCCTAGTGGCAAGAGTGCCTGCCTCGGATACACGAGGCCCTAGGTTCGATTCCCCAGCACCACATATACAGAAAACGGCCAGAAGTGGCGCTGTGGCTCAAGTGGCAGAGTGCTAGCCTTGAGTGGGAAGAAGCCAGGGACAGTGCTCAGGCCCTGAGTCCAAGGCCCAGGACTGGCCAAAAAAAAAAAAAAAAAATTCATAGAGGTGATATTCAACTATATATTATTCTACTCTCAATGTTTTTGTATGTATGCATTTTTGTGTTGATACTAGGGTTTAAACTCAGGGCCTTACATCTTGTTTGGCTTTTTCCAGGCAAGGTTGGTGCTTTACCACTTGAGCCATAGCACCACTTGCCTCTTTTTTTTTTTTTTGGTGCTGGTCCTGGAGCTTGAACTCAGGACCTAGCACTTGTCCCTGAGCTTTTTTGTTCAAGGCTAGCACTCTACCACTTGAGCCACAGCTCCACTTCCTCAATGTTTTTGAGTTATCTCCAATTAACTATAATATATATTCATATATATATGTATAAAGATTTTGTGTATACACACACACACACACAGTTACAGTCCCAGCACTCAGGAGGCTGAGGAAAGAGAATCACTTGAGCTCAAAAGTTAAAGACCAGGGCTGGGAATGTGACTTAGGGGTAGAGTGCTTGCCTAGCATGCATGAAGCCCTGGGTTCGATTCCTCAGCACCACATAAACAGAAAAAGGCAGAAGTAGCGCTGTAGCTCAAGAGGTAGAGTGCTAGCTTTAAGCAAAAAGAAACCAGGGACAGTGCTCAGGCCCTGAGTTCAAGGCCAGGACTGGCAAAAAAAAAAGGTTCAAGACCAGCCAGAGAGAGAGAGAGAGAGAGAGAGAGAGAGAGAGAGAGAGAGAGAGAGAGAGAGAGAGAGAGAGAGAACAAAGAAGTAGAGAGGGGGGAAGAAGAAAGAAGACAGGAAGAGAAAGAAAACATGCATTCATTATGTTGTATATAATCTCACTGTACAAATGTGGCGGTTCCTTTAAGAGATGAAACCTAATGGAAAGTGAATGGGTCATGAGCACAGTTATAGAAAGATTAATAAAGATCTCACAAGAGAGGGATTAATTCCAATGAAAGGGATTATTGTAATAGAGCATGCCTGACCTCTCCTGACCCCTGGTCTCTTGATCAAGCTGTGATCTCTCTCTTTGTGTACACTTCTGCTTGTATTTATTTCCTCACTATGTTGTGAAACAGCCAAGGGAGGGGCCCTTCCAGACATAGGCACTATGTTGTCTGGCCTTTCTACCAGTCAGAATCATACACCAAGTGAACTGTTCTTCCTTGTAAGTTATATTTAGTCTCAGGCATTTTGTTATAGCAATCCAAAATAAACTAAGAAAGAACACTGCTAAGGAATGTTGCTATAAAGACACCTGAGAGTGTGCAAGTAACTTTGGAACTAGGTAACGAGCAAAGGCTGGAAGAGTCTGGAGGAACAGGCTCGGAAAAGTCTCTGTTTCTGTAAACAAAGCAATTTCTCTAAAGGCAATTCTGAGTGAAGGCTCAGAAGATCAAGAGAGGAGGAAGGAACTAGATCTTAGAGATTGGTTAATGGGGATGAGTCAATTGCTGATAGAAATGTACACGTGAAGGGCCACATTGACAAGGTCTCTGGTACAAAGGAGGAGCCGGTACCATGTATTAGGGTGCTGGAAGAGAGGCCCCAGAATATTCCAGGTTGTTTCTCTCATCACAGAGTCTTTATAGACAGGATGGTTGCAGGACACACCTAGGGCCTGCTCATCTGGGTGAAGGTGGCTCATACCTGTAATCCTACCACTCAGGAGGCTGAGATCTGAGGATCACAGTTTTAAGTTCAGCCTGGGCAGGAAAGTTCTTGAAACTCTTTTTTTTTTTTTTGGCCAGTCCTGGGGCTTGGACTCAGGGCCTGAACACTGTCCCTGGCTTCTTTTTTCTCAAGGCTAGCACTGTGCCACCTGAGCCACAGCGCCACTTCTGGCCATTTTCTGTATATGTGGTGCTGGGAAATTGAACCCAGGGCCTCATGTATACAAGGCAAGCACTCTTGCCACTAGGCCATATCCCCAGCCCCAGTTCTTGAAACTCTTATCCCCAATAAACTATAAAAAATCTGGAAGTGGAACTGTGGCTCAAACAATAGAGCACTAGCCTTGAGCACAAAAGCTCAGGGACAGCGCCCAGACCCCGAGTTTTAAGACCTAGGACCACCAATACACACACACACACACACACACACACACACACACACACACACACACTATACCATTCCCTAGGCACGATGGCACATGCCTGTAGTATCCTAGCACTCAAGAGGCAGGAGCACAGTAAATTTGAGGCCACCCTAGGCTATATAGCAAGGCCCTATCTCAAAAACACTCTATAGTCGGGGCTGGGGATATGGCCTAGTGGCAAGAGTGCCTGCCTCATATACATGAGGCCCTGGGTTCGATTCCCCAGCACCAAATATACAGAAAATGGCCAGAAGTGGCGCTGTGGCTCAAGTGGCAGAGTGCTAGCCTTGAGCAAGAAGAAGCCAGGGACAGTGCTCGTGCCCTGAGTCCAAGCCCCAGGACTGGCCAAAAAAAAAAAAAAAAAAACACTCTATAGAGTGAGACTAATTGGAATAATACATTATAAGCATGTGTGAAAATGTAACAATAAAATCCCCCTCTGTATAACTAATGCAAGCCTGTTTTTTTTTTTTTTTTTTTTTTTTTTGCCAGTCCTGGGCCTTGGACTCAGGGCCTGAGCACTGTCCCTGGCTTCTTCCCGCTCAAGGCTAGCACTCTGCCACTTGAGCCACAGCGCCGCTTCTGGCCGTTTTCTGTATATGTGGTGCTGGGGAATCGAACCTAGGGCCGCGTGTATCCGAGGCAGGCACTCTTGCCACTAGGCTATATCCCCAGCCCCGCAAGCCTGTTTTAATAATACTTTAACAAACTCACATACAGCCAGACACCAGTGGTTCACGCGTGTAATCCTAGATACAGTACTCAAGAGGCTGAGATCTGAGGATTGCAGTTCCAAGCCAGCCCAGGCAGCAAGCCCGTGACACTCATATCTCCAATAAACTACTCAGAAAAGGCAGAAGTGGTGGATTCAGGCGATAGAGCACTAGCCTTGTGCAAAAGAAGCTCAGACCCAGAGCCTAGGGCCTGCGTTCATGCCCCAGGACCAGGGGGGGAGGGGAAAATAATCACACTCCTCTCCCCCTCATTCTTGGCTTTCTCTTATTTCCTGTTCCTCCTCCTAGGGGATCTAGAATTTCCTGGGGAATTGTTGTGGTGCAGCTGATCCTGGGCAAATACCCCTGAGAAGCTTCAGTCTCCCGGCAAGCACCTGACCCTCACATTTCTAGGGGTTGGATCAAGTAGGAGAACATCATGGGACCCTCATTTCTTAGCTTAGGGCTGGGTCCACACTGACCCTCAGTAATTTATCCCCTGTGCCTCTCCCCCAAGTGGAGCCAAACAGGGGCAGCAGAAGTGAAAGCAGCCACCTCCCAGGTGCAAAGGTGGTAGGTAGTAGCCTTGGTGGCTGTCCCTTTTAACCCCCAATACTTAGTCCTTTTCTTCGTCTCCCTCAACTCCCCATCTGGCTTTGGATGGAGGGTAGAAGTTTCCACTTGCTGCTCTATCCTGAATGCTGCCACAGCCCGGTGTTCCTTTGCCTAGGGTTTTGCTTTCACTTTCTGGGAAACATGTCCCTGCCCCAAAGGGGAATTATACCTTGCAGATTGCCAAGGAGTCTCTGTAATCATCCTGAATCTACTTCCTGGGAGAAGTCTGGTAGTCAGTACCAACGAAGAGCCGGATCGTGAGCACACATCTGCTTCCACTAACTAGCACCTGTCATTCTCTTCTGAAAACATCCCTTCTCCCTGCCCACCTTAAGTCACTGCCTACAAACTTCCAGTTTATTACCATCATGTCAGCCTGTCTGTCCCCAGTGAAGTTCCCGAACCCTTGATGCCTTCTCCTCCATCCCCCAGCTCCTGGGTCCCAGCACTCCTCCTTCTCCCCCTCCCAGATCCCACCGGACCCCGCCCCGGCATTACCTGGAGCTCGTGCATTCGCAGGATGTAGCCTTGCACGAACAGCTGGGAGAAAAGGCGCAGGCTCCCCAGCTTGGGGAGCTCCTCCAGGCTGCGCCGCCGCCCCCCGCGGTCGCCGGAGCGGGCTCCGGGGCCAGCGGCAGCCTCGGCGGCGGCGGCGGCGGCGCTGGGGAGGGCGGCCGGCATCGCGGCCTTGGCCCTGGCCCCGTGTGGACGGAGGCCACCGCCGGCCACCCGGGGGCCCAGCAGCGCCCACCTCCTCAACCTCGCGCGGCCCAGCGCAGCCATGCGACGACGAGGACCGTGCTGCGTGCAGCTCAGGCGCCTTTGGATCGGGGCTCGGGAGCCCTGGACTAGCCTCGGAGGGAGACTGGGGCTGGAGGGGCGGGTTCACAGGCAGGGGTGAGCTAGGGGCGGGCAGAGAAAAGGTCAGCCCAGTTTCCCACACACACACACACACACACACACATCGCCCCGGGCCACCCCCACCCCACCCCCCCCCCCGCCGCCGCCCCTGGTCACTTTTCTTGGTCACTGTTCCGCACGGTCCTCGCCCTTGCCAAGTGGGACCTAGCAAACCCACCCAAGCCAGCGTCTGCAGCTGGAAGAGGACGGACAGGGTGGATCGCGGGAGATCCAGGGCGATCCCGAGTGTCTGGGACGCCCAGGAACTTTTCCATCGCTCTCATCTGGGGGAGGAAGGGGCCCCACCCAGTGGACAGGACTGCGGCCGCCGCCGGGCCCCGCGATAAGCCTGGAACTGGCTGCCGACGTCCAAGGTCTGCTGCACGCGCGAGTGATCCCGCAGTGGAGACCCATCCGACCCCCAGGAGCCAGGTCCCCCCCTCCCACCCCACCCCCAAGAGGCCTGAACAGACTTCAGTGCAGCCACGCCGTGATTACAGTCGCAGGTCAGGTTCACTCCCACCCACCCCCCACCCACCAGTTGCATAGCTCCATTTCAACATAGTGTCTGTCCAGTGGGGGCCACAGCTCCTTGTGTTCACCCTCTGTCCCTCCATTTCTGTGTAAGCAGGATGCTTTGAACTGCAGGGCTCTGACCAGATTGGGGTGTTTTTCTTTTGGTGACCATGTTCTTGTTGTTGTTGTTGTGGATGGTGAGGGATCGTGATGTTTTTTGAGATTGAGTTTCACTTCCTAGCCCAGGCTGCAACTAGTGAGTCTCCTGCCTCAATATCCCCAGCACTGGGACTGTGGAGTGTGATACCATGCCTGGCTTCAGAAATACTTTTTTTTTTTTTGCACCAGTCCTGGGGCTTGAACTCAGGGCCTGAACACTGTCCCTGGCTGCTTCTTGCTCAAGGCTAGCACTCTGCCACTTGAGCCACAGCGCCACTTCTGGCCCTTTCTATATATGTGGTACTGAGGAATCGAACCCAGGGCTTCCTGTATACCAGGCAAGCACTCTTGCCACTAGGCCAGATTCCCAGCCTCCAGAAATACTTTTTTTTTTTTTTTTTCTTTTTTTCTTTTTTTTTTTTGGCCAGTCCTGGGCCTTGGACTCAGGGCCTGAGCACTGTCCCTGGCTTCTTCCCGCTCAAGGCTGGCACTCTGCCACTTGAGCCACAGCGCCGCTTCTGGCCGTTTTCTGTATATGTGGTGCTGGGGAATCGAACCTAGAGCCTCGTGTATCCGAGGCAGGCACTCTTGCCACTAGGCTATATCCCCAGCCCTCCAGAAATACTTTTAATGCACTGAAAAGAATGAAGTACTGAAAGCACACTGGAAGAAGAAAAAGTAGGGTTTTCAAAAAAAATGTAATCATGATTTATACATGCATAAAATAAACACAGGGTCAAAAGATTATTTAACCCATGAATGAAGGAGCCAGCATGAGGGCAAAACTGGTTCCAAAAGCATGTAAAGAACTGGTGATTTAATAGCCAGCTACAGAGAAAAGGGGTATATTAAGTTCAAACAAGCAAATTGATGGTTATTTTTTAAACACATTTCTTTTTATTTATTCTAGAGTTCACAGTACAGAACAACAGGTTTTCCTCTTCATAGGAGATCTACAGCCGAGATAATTATCAAAGTAGTTTCTCCCTGAAGAAAGCAAGGGGGCTTTTACTTGGGAAACAAACATACATCTTTGTATAGGGCTTAGCGTTGCCTATAGAGGTAGACACGTTTCTGAGCACATTCATCTCAAAATTATGACAGCTACAAAGGCTCTGGGTGGAGAATTTAGTATTATAATGAGCACAGTTTAGGTCACCTAAAAAGAATATGTCTGAGAGATTTGAGGATTTCAGCTTATTCTTGGTAAGCGTCTCTGAAGAGCTTTATCCAAAATAACAATAACAAACCAACAACTTTGAAGGTGCATTAACAGACATTTAAAGCAGTGTCCCTTCCCCCTCTACGCCTAAGAATAGGAATGTGCCCTTAAAAGTGCCTGCCTAAGCTGCCTGTGTGCTCCTTCGGTGCGGACCGGGACCTCTTTTGTGAAGCGGCATCTGAGGAGACTCCGGTGCTCGTGATGGCCGAGGAAAAGCCCAAGGAAGGAGTCAAGACTGAGAACAACGATCATATTAATTTGAAGGTGGCGGGGCAAGATGGTTCTGTGGTGCAGTTTAAGATTAAGAGGCATACACCACTTAGTAAACTAATGAAAGTCTGTTGTGAACCACAGATGAGGCAGATCAGATTCCGATTTGATGGGCAGCCAATCAATGAAACAGACACACCCACACAGTTGGAAATGGAGGATGAAGATACAATGGATGTGTTCCAGCAGCAGACAGGAGGTCTCTACTAAGAAAGGGAACCTGCTACTTTGCTCCAGAACTTTGTTCTTATAGACCAAGAATACATTCTTAATTAGAAAACTGTAATTTGGTTCCACCACATCCTGACTACTACAGTATAGTTTTCTCTATTCTTTCATTTTCCCCTTCCCCATTCCTTTATTGTACATAAAGTAACTGGTGTATGAGCACAAGCATATTGCTTTTCTTTTTTTCTTTTCCTTTTTCTCTTTTTCATGGCCAATGGTATATTTTGATTGACATCAAATGGAGATGGGATGGGGAAAAATACTGGTTCTGTGAAAATATCCCCCTTCTCCATTAGTGGCATGCTCATTCAGCTTTTTTTTTTTTTTTTTTTTTTTGGCCAGTCCTGGGCCTCGGACTCAGGGCCTGAGCACTGTCCCTGGCTTCTTCTTGCTCAAGGCTAGCACTCTGCCACTTGAGCCACAGCGCCACTTCTGGCCATTTTCTGTATATGTGGTGCTGGGGAATTGAACCCAGGGCCTCATGTATACAAGGCAAGCACTCTTGCCACTAGGCCATATCCCCAGCCCCCTCATTCAGCTTTTATCTTTATATTTCAGTAAGTTATTTTGCTCTCACTGTTTTAACAAAAAAAGAAAAAAAAAACCAAAAATCCTTGCGTACCTTGTTTGATTGGAGAATTTTAATGTTTTCATTTATCATTGTAAAACCAAGGACAATTTTATAACTTTTTTGTATGTAGCTGTTACATGTAGGGCAATCTGTCTTTAAGTAGGGGCAAATTACTCTTAAAAAAAAGAATCCTAGATAGTTTTCCCTTCAAGTCAAGCATCTTGTTGTTTAAATAAACTTCGTGTTTAAAAAAAAAAAAAGTGCCTGCCTAGCCTGCACTGGTGGCTCACATCTGTAATCCCAGCTACTCAGGAGGCTGAGATTTGAGGATTTTGATTGAAGCCACCCAGGCAAGAAAGTCCATGAGACTCACCTCCAATTAGCCAGCAAAAGGCCAGAAGTGGAGGTACAGCTTAAGTAGTCAAGCACCAGCTTTTTTTTTTTTTTTTTTTGGAGGGGGGAGAGAAACCAAATGAGAGAGAGAGGGAGAGAGGGAGAGAAGGAGGCTCTGAGTTCAAGTCCCACTACTGGCACAAAGGAAAACAAGTACCAGCCTAGCAGACAGCAGTTTCTTAAATCTGACTCTCATAAACTTGGAGAGTTTTGGCAGTTACCCATTGGAACCTTGCTTCTCATATTCTTTTTCTTCTCATATAGGTGGTAGGGATGTACTGCTACCTGATAAGCTTTTGTTACAACCTTCTTTCTTTTTTTTTTTTTTTTTTTTTTTGGCCAGTCCTAGGCCGTGAACTCAGGGCCTGAGCACTGTCCCTGGCTTCTTTCTTTCTTTATTTTTTTTTTTGCTCAAGGCTAGCACTCTGCCACTTGAGCCACAGTGCCACTTCTGGCCATTTTCTGTATATGTGGTGCTGAGGAATCGAACCCAGGGCCTCATGTATACGAGGCAAGCACTCTTGCCATTAGGCCATATCCCCAACCCCATAACCTTCTTTCTTAACCTTTATTTTTCTTTCAAATGTGCTGAGGTGTTTCAGCTACTGAGAATCATTTCCCTAATTGACAGCTTAATTCCTAAACTGACAACTACTAAACTCTCTCCCTCCCCCAAAGGTTCAGCTGCCTGGAGCAAAGAACTGCCAGCCAGGCCAGTCTGACTGTCCTCATGCCAGTAGCCAAAGTACAAACTCTAGAGAGTCCTCATGCTGGTACCCAGCTTCCATCAACCTCCTATCACCCCCACAGCCATTTCCACCCTGGCTAGAGGGAGAGCAATTCCTTTCCATGGTGTTCTAGATGAAGACCTCTGATTGGTCACAGGTACTGTGCCATGATTGGTACAAACACAGTCCTTTATTTGCATGAGGAACTTCCTGTGATCTATCTTCCTACCTTTATGGCTAGTCAATTCATGTTGTAAGTAGCGAGCTGGAAGACACCCTTCAGAGCTGCCTCTCTAGTACAGTGTTGCAACTAAAGGGGGAATGAAGAAGTTGAAGTAAACCCCATTTTCAGGCAGCCCCTGTTTTGTTGTCTGAGCAAACCCAGGGCAAGCTTATTAGGGCCCAGACGGCCAAGAACTCTAACCACCTGGGAATGCTTAACTCTAACCACCCCTAGAATGCCTCAAACCCTGGGCCAATCAGATTTGTACCTGTAATCTTGCTTGCTTGAACACCTGATTGCTTTAACTTTGTCTTTTGCCTTTATAAGCCCTGTATAATCGCAGCTCGAGGCTGCCTCCTAACCTCCACTGTGTTGGTGGGTAGGACAAGGCCCGGGCGGCGGCCCCGCTTGAATAAAGTCTTGCCTTGCTTTTGCATTTTGGAATGTCTGAGTCTCAGTGGCCTTCTTGGTGGTCGTTTCGCGACTTGGCATAACAGCAACATTAGTTCCCAGTGAAAGAGAGAGAGAGAAAGACAGACAGACAGAGACAGAGACAGAGAGACTAGGGCTTGAACTCAGGGCCTGGGCCTTGTCTCTCAACTTTTTTTGCTCAAGACTAGCACACTACCACTTGAGCCATACCTCTACTTTCTGTTTTTTTTGGTACTTAACTGGAAATAAGAATCTCAGACTTTTCTTGCCCTGGCTGGCTTCCAACCATAATCCTCAGATTTCAGCCTCCTGAGTAGCTAGAATTAGAGGCTTGAGACACAGGTACTTGGCAAGATCTACCTTCTTTTGAATGGTCTTGCCGAGCTTGTAAAATGAAGAAAAATAAGTATCAGTGAGCTGGGTGCTGGTGGCTCATGCCTGTAATACTAGCTCTTTAGGAGGCTGAGATCTGAGGATCCCTGTTCCAAGCCAGCCTGGGCAGAAAAGTTCATGAGACTCTATAGTCTCCACCAGAAAACCAAAGAGCAGCTATGCATCAAAATAGAGCACTTGCCTTGAGCGAAAGAGCTCAGGGACAGTGCCCAGGCCCTAAATTCAAGCCCCAGGATCAATGAAAAGAAAAAGGAAAAAAGACAAGAAGAAGTAGCAGTGAGCCCAACTCCAGTTCATACCTATAATCCCATCATTTTAGGAGGCTGAGATCTGAAGATTACAGTCGGTTGGGAGCCAGGCAGGCAGGAAAATCCATGAGACTTTTAGCGGTAAGTGGAGCTGTGGCTCAAGTGGTAGAGCACTAGCCTTGAACACAAAAACTCAGAGACAGCGCCCAGGCCCTGAGTTCAAGCCCTAGGACTGGCCCACCCAAACAAGCAGCAGGGAAGGGAAAGACAGTGGCAGGGGTCACAGCCGCAGCCGCAGGGCAGCTGAGGTTGCCCCTGTAGACTGACAACAGCTGTGCGCAGTAACAGCACCCAGGTGAGGTGGCTTTGAGCCTCTCACAACTGATCAGCCAGGATGGGAACTTAACAGGAGCAGACAAGCCAGCAGCAGTAGTGGGAAGGAGGAGGTTGACTGGTGGCAAAAGCATAGCATGAGAAACTGACAGGAGGGAGGTAGTGTCCCAGAGGGCTTGTAAATTACACTTGTATTTTCTCTTGCTTGCTTGCTTTCCTTCTTCTTTTTTGTTTCTTTGTTCAGGTCCTAGGCCTTGAACTAAGGGTCTGTACTTTCCTTGTCCCTAAGGGGTTTTTGTTCAAGGCTAGCACTCTACCATTTGAGCCACAGCTCTACTTCTGGCTAATTGGTGGTTTATTGGATCAGAGTCTCATGGAGTTGAAGTGATGAGAAGATAATCTGTTGCTATGCTAGCTTTCAACAACAAAGTATTACTAATACTGTTCTGTAGTGTTCAATGTAAAACTTTTCTGGAGCTGGCCCTTGCTGTAAAGTTATATAGTTGTGTTTACCCAGCTTGCTTTGTTGTATTGATCACACCTGTATCAACCCCCTTCCCCCAAAACCTGGAGAATTTCATCCTGTTTTGCTACCTAGTTGTTAGATGGTCTCCAGTAAAGATCAAAACGCCCTGACCTGTTGTGACTGACACCTCTTGGAAGTAACAAGCCCCTGTAGTCCACACCTCTTGGAAGTTACAAGGCCCCATTGTTAAGCTAAAGGGAAAATTCCTGTAGTTTTGGGGTATATAAGCAGCCTTTTGAGATGGCCCAGGACTGCAGGACTGCATCTTGGGATCCCGAACTACTACAGTCCCTGGCTCACCAGTATTTTCTCACTCAATAAAATCTTTTTTAAATTTCAATCTGAATGTCTCATTGCCTGTCTATCTGTGGACCCCACAACAGAGTTTCCTGCCTAGGCTGGCTTTGAACCTTGATCCTTGGATCTTAGCTTCTTAAGTAGCTAGGATTATAGGCATGAGCCACCGGTGCCTGGCTCCATTTGTATTTTCTTATTGTTTTCAATGTCTTTGGTCGATCTCATTCCTCTGCTAGTTATCTTCAGTCCTTGATATCCTATTTTTAAGGTTTTGTTCAATTAGCTTGGCTTCCAGTTGAGGCTTTTTAATTTGGGCTACTGAGCTCTTCATTTCCAAGGTTTCAGTTTGATCTATATCTTTATTGAATTCTATTATCATATGTATTTTCCTTTTTATTTCATTCAACTCGTTGAATTCTCTGAGCTCAGTTGTTTGTGTACTCTTTGAATTCACTCAGCTGTTAAGACATCCCTTTAATTTTGTTGACTGTTCTTGTCATTGTATATTTTCATTCGTTGTTTGAAAGATTCTTCCTCATTACTATGATGGAGTTTGCTTCCTCATTACTATGTGAAGTTGACCTTTGAAGGAGGCATGTTGCCTTGTTTATTCATGAAGTGTGTGTGTGTGTGTGTGTGTGTGTGTGTGTGTGTGTATTCTGGGATTTACATATCGGAACCTAATTTAAAGTGGAGGTTTCAGTCGTGTCTTTTTAGTTACTGATTTGTCAGAGATTACTGAAGACTGGATAATGGCTGGGTTATGTATATTTCTGTGATTACATTGGAGGACTTGGGTTCAGTAGTCAAATATTTCATTTCGATGGTCAAGACTGTGAAGATCTGATCTCCACTGGAGGTGAGGAAGCTTGCCTACAAAAAGCTATTGCAGTTGATAAACTACAACTTTTGTTCCTGGCAATCTCTACTTAGGATCATTCACCACTACTGCTTCAATATACATAGATGAATAAAGAAGCAAAGATCTTCATGATCTAGGAAGACATTAGCTAACCAAGGTAGTGTGGGAAAGGAAATAGAAGGGAGAACACTAATGAATAATTAGGAAGGAAGGCGTGGCAATCAAACTTAATAGGAGGTTAATGAAATTGCCAGCTCATACCTGTAATCCTACCTACTCAGGAAGCTGAGCTCTGTGGATCATGGTTCAAAGCCAGCCCAGGCATAAAAGTCCCCATGAGACTTTTATCTCTAATAAACCCCTCAAAAAACCAGAAGT
Organism: Perognathus longimembris pacificus; assembly: GCF_023159225.1. Classification (NCBI taxonomy): domain Eukaryota; kingdom Metazoa; phylum Chordata; class Mammalia; order Rodentia; family Heteromyidae; genus Perognathus; species Perognathus longimembris. Next base: position 15,439,953 of record NC_063164.1, read on the forward strand.
GGAGCTGTGCCTCAATGGGTAGAGCACTAGCCTTGATCACAAAGAGGCTCAGGGACAGTAGCCAGACCACAAAAAAAAAAAAAATTGATATCAGATATTAAAAGGTCAGTACAAACAAACCAACACAAACATACATAAAACCAAGTATGAATTTCCAGTTATTCTTGTCTGTGTATATGCACTTCTTTGTGGGGTGAAAGCGGCCATGGCTATCACGTGATTATAAGGGTCTCCGTGGTAGTGCTGGGACTGACACTTTCCTAAGGGGCAGGCACTGGAAGCTGAATACCTAGCCAGCCTCAAGCTCAAAGTTTTCTCGGTTGTTGGGTTTTTTTGTTTTGTTTTGTTTTGTTTCTTTTTGCCAGTCCTGGGCCTTGAACTCAGGGCTTGAGCACTGTCCTGGCTTCTTTTTGCTCTGCCACTTGAGCCACAGCGCAACTTCTGGCCATTTTCTATATATGTGGTGCTGGGGAATCGAACCCAGGGCTTCATGTATATGAGGCAAACCCTCTTGCCACTAGACCATATTCCCAGCCCAAGTTCAAAGTTTGGTTGCCACTTTGGCTTCAAGTAATGGAAGTCTCTTCTGGCCTCCAGCAAGTTAAGTGCCCAAGCGTTCAGCATCCTAGCTGCCTCTAACAACAACTTGCACTGGGTATTTGAGCCACAGCTGTACTCCTCCACGCAGCGCGATCACATCCACATGGAGTCCCGAGCCTTTGTCACCACCAGCTGTCCCAAGCGGCCACCTCTGCCATCCAAGCATCTCCCACAGTTTAAACTTCTCTGCTGGGCTCTGTGAGACATCCAACCCCCCCCCCCCCCCCCCCCCCGCCCCATCTGTGACCAACTCAACCCCAAATGCTATGGCAAGATGTTCTGACACCTCAGGCAGTGATTGTTCCTTATCTCAGTCCTCCATTGCCAACACTATAGGTACCTTATTATCACCTTCCAAAATAATGCCTTCCTTCACCTACCCTCCTACCACAGAGTGGTGACTATCTTACAAAGCCCTGTGCTGGGATTAAGGCTTGTTGGCTGGGTGAGCTTTTTCCCACAGGTAGATTGAGCTGTCGCCAGGGATGCCTGTTTTGCCTTGTCATGGAGCCTTCAGCTTCCCCTCTCCTTCCCGAGGAGCAGGAGAGGAGCTTGGAAGGAGGGGAATAATGGAAAGGGATGGGGTGAGTTTGATCAGGGCAGGTTGTATGCGTGTGTGGGTGAAAAACAAACCAACTTTGTAAACTAATAAGATGATTAAAAAAAAAAAATTGTTGGGCTGGGGATATAGCCTAGTGGCAAGAGTGCCTGCCTCGGATACACGAGGCCCTAGGTTCGATTCCCCAGCACCACATATACAGAAAACGGCCAGAAGCGGCGCTGTGGCTCAAGTGGCAGAGTGCTAGCCTTGAGCGGGAAGAAGCCAGGGACAGTGCTCAGGCCCTGAGTCCAAGGCCCAGGACTGGCCAAAAAAAAAAAAAAAATTGTTGTTGGTCCTGAGGCTTGAACTTAGGGCCTGGGTGCTGTCTGAGAGCTTTTGTGCTCAAGGCTGGTGCTCTACCACTTGAGCCACAGCTCCACTGCCGGTGTGGGGAATAGTTCATTGGAGATAGGAGTCTTGTGGTCTTTCTTGTCCCAGCTGGCTTCAAACTACAGCCCTCAGATCGCAGCCTTTTTTTTTTTTTTTTTTTTTTTGGACCGGTCCAGGGCTTGGACTCGGGGCCTGAGCACTGTCCCTGGCTTCTTTTTGCTCAAGGCTAGCACTCTGCCACTTGAGCCGCAGCGCCACTTCTGGCCATTTTCTATATATGTGGTGCTGGGGAATCGAACCCAGGGCTTCATGTACATGAGGCAAGCACTCTTGCCACTAGGCCATATTCCCAGCCCCAGATCGCAGTCTTCTGAGTAACTAGGATTCCAGATGTGAGCGCCCCTGACACTTTTCAGTCCCTTTTCATTAATTTATTCCTGATCTTTATTATTTCCTTTCAGGTACTAATTTTGGGTTTGGCTTAATTGTTGCTTTTCTAAAAGTTTGAGGGCTATCATTAGGCTATTTCTCTGAGATTCCCCTGATATTTTTAAATAGGGATTCATAATAAATCTTTCATCTTAGAATTGTTATTGCTGTGTCCCAAAGATTCCGGTGACCTGTATTTTCTTTTTTTAAAAATTTATTTATTTATTAAACAAAATTTTTTTGACAAGGTGTTGTACAAAAAGGGTACAGTTACATAGTAGGGCAGTGTGTACATTTCTTGTGATATCTTACACCGTGTTTTTCTCTCCCTTCCCTAGGTCAGGTAGACATATATACAATACACAATGTACCAAGAACATATACAGTAGCCACGTGGCCTACACCAAAGAAAATTCACCTAGGTCTTTAAATGTAATGTCTACAATAGACAGTATGTCGACAATAGTCTTATATGAACGTACATACATAGCTTTTGAGCTATTGTGATCCACTGAGAGGTCAATTTTTGACCTTTATATGTTGAGTAGTTGTTTGGTTTTAGTTACATAATGTAGGGTCGCTGACCCAAACCTGTGGGAAATACCATTTGACAAGAGGTTTTTGGTTTCACAGACCTGGTCTCTACTGTCTCTCCATCACCTCATCTTAACAGTCATATATCAGGGAGATCATGCCCCTTTGTTTTCTGTGTTCTAGGCTTGTCTCGCTCAACATTATTTGTTCAAGTTCTGACCATGTCCCTGTGAATAACAATATTTCACCATTCCTAATCGCTATGTAGTATTCCATTGTGTATAGGTACCATATTTTTTGGATCCATTCATCTGTGGAGAGACTTCTGGGTTGTTTCCATATTTTGGCTATTGTGAATTGTGCCGCGATAAACATGGAAGTACAAATGTCTTTTTAATATCTTGGGACCTGCTGTTCAGGATAGATGCCTAGAAGTGGAATAGCTGGGTCATAGGGTAGGTCTATATTGAGCTTTTTGAGAAACCTACATACTGTTCTCCAAAGTGGTTGTACTAATTTGCACTCCCACCAACAATGGAGAAGGGTTCCTCTTTCCCCACACCCCCTCCAGCATTTGTTGTTGCCTGAGTTCAGAGTATAGGTGACCTGTATTTTCATTTCATCTCATTCTACAAAGTTTTTATCCCTTTCCCTTAATTTCTTTGATGACCCACACTGATCATTCAACGATGTGTTGTTCAATCTCCGTATGTTTAAATATTTTCTGTCATTTCTTGCTCATGACTTCTAGTTTCATTTCCCTATCATCTGGTACAATTTCCTTGTATTTGTCAAGATTTGCTTTATGTTCTAAAATGTGACCTATTTCAGAGAAAGTTCCATGGGTTTCTGAAGACTATCCTAAAGCTGTTGGGTGAAATATTCCGTATATATCAGTTCAATTAATTTGGTCTATAGTGTTGCTTAATTCTAAAGTTTGATTGTTGCCTTTGGTTTGGGTGACTTATCTACTGAAGAGAGACATTGAGTCACTTCCTGTTGTTGTGGTGAGGCCTGTCTGTGCTTTGGCTTCCAGTGTTATTTATGAAATTGGCTGTGCTGATGTTTGAAAACATCCTACTAGTAACAAAGAATGCAGTCATACAGAAAAACACCTCTGATGCACTATCTATATCTAAATTTATTCCTTATCACTTGCAAAATATAACAACATGAAAAGACTTCTTCTCTGATTTCTTACTTACATCCCTTCAAAATGAGCCCTGTTCATACTTTCATGCATATTCTTCCAGATATTGGTCTATGTTTATGTAAACCTTCTTACATTTGGAGGAGAAAAACAGTCATGTAGACTCTCAAATATGAATTTCTTTAAATATTACAAAGGCTTATTTAAATATACGTATTACACATGTATATATGTATGCACACATATTCTTATTGGGCTAGGGATGTAGCTGAGTTGCATACTTGCCTAGCATAAGCCAAGCCCTAGGTTGAATCTTTATTACTTAGAAAAAAAGCTTATGATTATATATGTCTCCTAAGAATTCTTTTGTTTTTTTTTTTTTGTTTTTTTTGGCCAGTCCTGGGCCTTGGACTCAGGGCCTGAGCACTGTCCCTGGCTTCCTTTTTGCTCAAGGCTAGCACTCTGCCACTTGAGCCACAGCGCCACTTCTGGCTGTTTTCTGTATATGTGGTGCTGGGGAATCGAACCCAGGGCCTCATGTGTATGAGGCAGGCACTCTTGCCACTAGGCCATATCCCCAGCCCACCTAAGAATTCTTTAGTCCTATACTTTAACCATTTTTAAAGTTGTATTTTTTCCAATTGCTTTGTGTTGTTATTTTTGTATTTAGAGAGACTCGTCCTTGTTTGTGAATGTGTTGTATTTCCTCCTGGTGGTTTTTGCCCTGTGTCTCCACTGTATTGAAAGCGTCTGGTTAAGTTTTTTGTGTTGTATAATCTAGCATTTTTTTTTCCTTGTATAGTTTCTGGGCTTTGTATACTGGTTACAGCTCTCCAAATGTTTTCATTTTGGTAGTACTAGGCTTTGAACTCTAACACTTGAGCCATGTTCCCATCCCTGTTTTAGTTATTTTTCAAGTAAGACCTCATGTTTATGACTACGCCATCCCTGGACTGCAATCAATCTATGTAGTCTTGCTTTTTCCCCAGGCTGGCCTTGAACAGTGATCTCCTGATCTCTTTCTCCCAAGTAGTTAGGATTACATGCATAAACCACTATTCCAAAGATTGTTAAGGGGAAAGGACCCCTTATATTGCTTTATGTTCCATAGTTTTGCTTTTTACACCTATATTATTTCACAGTTAGCAATTCAATTCATCTGGAATGTGCATAGGTGTTCTTCGGTCTTATCCAAAAAATTATCTAACAATTCTACCACCATGTATTAAATAATAGCTCAGGAACTTGCTGGGTAGGTGTCCCATCTCCTATTTTTGGAGGAGCATTTTTTTTTTCCAGTCCTGGGGCTTGAACTCAAGGTCTGAGCACTGTCCCTGGCTTCCTTTTGCTCAAGGCCAGCATGCTACCACTTGAGCCACAGCACCACTTCTGGCTTTTTCTGTTTATGTAGTGCTGAGGAACCCAGGGCTTCCTGCATTCTTGGCAAACACTCTGCCACTAGGCCACAGTCCCAGTCCTGGAGGAGCATTTTTTTTTTTAATTACAGAGCCTAGAAGGAGTTTCCATTTTCCATTTTATTCCAGAACATTCCTTCAGAGCCACATAACCTTGAGTAGCTGGTTCTGGTCCATCCTCTAATACAAATGCCCATCTAAAACTCAGAGGTTTAGTCCTCCTGGGAGACACACACACACACACATACAAACACACACACTCACTGAAGGCCTGGAAGAAATAGGAAAGAACAGGCCCTTCCACCCCTTCCATCTTATTAGTGTTCAAGAGATCAACATTCAGGGCAGCCAGTGTTCAAACATTTTGAGAGAGGAATCATCCAGAAGAAATCAGCTATGTCAAGTGTCACTTCTCTCTTTAGCTGTACAAGGACGGCCAGCCATGAGAGACTTTGCACCTCACCCTCATTCTCCGCTGCAGTTTCTTTATCTGGGTTCTCCACATGTCCATTTGTCTCTGCTTGTAATCTCTTCTTCAAGTCTCTTAAAAGGAGAAACTCCTCCTCTCTTCTTCAGGAAAATATTACTTTCTCCTCTAAATACTTTGCGGGTCGGAGTGGAGGGTGATTACTGCTACTGGGGCTTAAATTCAGGGCCTGATGTTCTCATATGGCTTTTTCACTCATGGCTGGTGCTTCACTTCTTGAGCCACATCACCTTTATTTTTGCTGGTTAATTAGAAATAGTCTCATGAACTTTTCTTCCTGGACTGGCCTTGAACCTCAACTCTCAGACTCCTTAAAAACTAGCATTACAGGATTGAGCTACCAATCCCCAGCTGAGACACTTTTTGTCAACTACAGTTCTTAGTGTGGGCATTTCACCACATCTTCCAGTTCCCATCTCATTTCCCATACTCTAACCCTGAGCGTGGTGGCAAAGCTGCTGGCATTTCCTCTACTGACGATGTGTAAAGGTAGGTTTCTCACCACAGGAAAAATAACTTATTTTCCCTTCAAACTGTGCAGCTTAAAACTGGGAAAGGTGGCTTACGTTTGTGATCCCCAATATATGAGAGGTAAAGATAAGATGATCAGTCGGGTGCTGGGACATAGCTCAGTGGCAAAGTGCTTTCCTAGCAAGTGTAATGTCCTGGGTTTGATCTCCAGTACTCCCCCCAATGCCCCCCCCCCCCAAAAAAAAAGACGACAGAAAAATACAGTTAAAAACAAACAAACAAACAGGGCTGGGAATGTGGCTTAGTAGTATAGTGCTTGCCTTGTATGCATGAAGCCCTGGATTCGATTCCTTAGTACCACATACACAGAAAAACCCGGAAGTGGCTCTGTGGCTCAAGTGGTAGAGTGCTAGCCTTGGTAGTTAATTGGAGGTAACAGTGTCCCGGACTTTCCTGCTCAGGCTGGCTATGACCACAATCCTCAGCTCTCAGCCTCCTGAATAGCTAGGGTTACAGGTGTGAGCCACCAGCGCCTGGCTTACCATTAGGATTTTTTAACTCACCCCAAACACTCTGCCTATGGCAGTTTTCACCTGCTTTGTTTCACTTCCTCTCTTCATGAACATGTGTCAGGGCCATACTGTCAGAAATCCTGTGGGGCTTTTTTTGTCTGTCTTGGGACTTGAACTCAGAACCTGGGTGCTGTCCCTGAACTTTGGTGCTCAAGGCTAGTTCTCAATCACATTGAGCCACAGCTCTACTTCCAGTTTTTTTTGGTGGTTGATTGGAGATAAAGCGTCAATGGACTTTCCTGCCCACACTGGCTCTGAACCGCAATCCTCAGTGGCTAGGATTACAGGTGTGAGTCCTCAGCACACTCCTTTTGAAAGGGCCTATCTCCTCCTTACACTAACTCAGGTGTATACCATATGCTCTGAATAGATTTAAAAAATAATCTAGATGTAAAGATTATTGAGATGCAGGCCATACTGAACCACGTTTGCAGCTGTTCTTTTTGAAATGGAAGCTCACTTCTTGCATAGATGCCCCAGGATTCCCTTATTAGACTTCACAGCATAGCTAGGAAAATGAGGTACACCACAGCATCTAGCTGTTTTGTAAGCTTTTCTGCCAGGCCTGGCCTTGAATCATGTCTCCCTCCATCTCTACCTCCCCAGGAGCTAGAATAACAGGTTAGTTTTGTTCTGTGCTGTGTGCACTGTTTCTCTGAAAGAAGGTTAACATAACATAGAGAAATATCTGGAAGAATATGCACAAAATTATGAACAGGGCTCATTTTGAAGGGATGTAAATAAGAAATCAGAGCAGGGGTCTTTTCATGTTGTTATATTTTGCAAGTGACAGGAATACATTTAGATATAGATAGTGCATCAGAGGTGCTTTTCAGTATGACTGCATTCTTTGTTCCTAGTAGGATGTTTGCAAACATCAGCACAGCCAGGTCCCCATACTGGTTTGCTTGATTGGCTTGCGGTTGTTCCTAGTTTTTAGTTATTCTGAGTAAATTACAATAGAAACTACAATATACATTTTGGTGGACACATGATTTCATCTTTTACCTGTTTGGGAGAGATAAATGATGAACCAGAGTAATAGGATATTAATTTTATAAAAACCGCTAGTGTGCCGGGCATTGGTGGTTCACACCTGTAATCCCAGTTACTCAGAAGGGTGAGATCTGAGGATCGTGGTTCAAAGCCAACCCAGGCAGAGAAGTCCCCGTGAGATTATCTCCAACTAACCACTCAAAAACCAGAAGTAGCGCAGTGGCTCAAGTGGTAGAGCACTAGCTTTGAGCACAAAGAGGCCCAAGGATAGTGTCCAGGTCCTGAGTTCAAGCCCCATAAAAACCAAAAAAAAACAAAAAGCCTGCTAGTGTGTTCAATAATGATGGCATTTTACACCAGTCCGTGTGCAAGCTCACTGTTGTACATTTGGTCTTGGCTGCTTTTTTTTTTTTTTAAAGCAGTACTGTCATTTGCACTCAAGAATTCACACTAGTGTGTGGGTGCTCTACCAGTAAGCCATTCCTTTTGCCATTTATTGCGCCATTTTCTTCTTTCTTTTTCCTGCTATTCCTGGGGCTTGAACTCAGGGGCTAGGCATTGCCCCCTGAGCTTCTTTTGCTCAAGGCTCATGCTCTACTACTTTTGGTGGTAGTACTTTTGGCTTTTTTGGTGGCTAACTGGAGATAAAGTCTTATACACTTTCCTGCCCTGGCTGGCTTCAAACTGTGATCTTCGGATCTCAGCCTCCTGAGTAGCATTACAGGCACGAGTCATCTGCACCTGGCACACTTACCAGTCCTTTTTTTTGTGTAATTTATTTATTAATTAAACAAAAATTTATTGACTAGGTGTTGTGCAAAAAGGGTACAGTTACATAGTAGGGCAGTGTGTACATTTCTTGTGATATCTTACACCCTGTTTTTCTTTCCCTTCCCTAAGTCAGGTAGACATATATACAATACACAACGTATCAAGAACATATATAGTAGCCACGTGGCCAAGCCCAAGAAAATTCGCCTAGGGCTTTAAATGTAATGTCGACATTAGACAATATGTCAACAATAGTCTTATATGAACGTACATACATAGCTTTTGAGCTATTGTGATCCACTGAGAGGTCAATTATTGACTTTTATATGTTGAGTAGTTGTTTGGTTTTAGTTACATACTGTTGGGTCGCTGACCCAATCCTGTGGGAAAATACCATTTGACAAGCAGTTTTTTGTTTCACAGACCTGGTCTCTACTGTCTCTCCATCACCCCATCTTAACAGTCATATATCAGGGAGATCATGCCCCTTTGTTTTCTGTGTTCTAGGCTTGTCTCGCTCAACATTATTTGTTCAAGTTCTGACCAGTCATTATTTTTTAGATAGGGTTATGCTTTCTACCTGGGTACATGACTGATCCACCCTATTTAGTCTTTCCATAAAGTTAGGGTGGCAGGTGGTGTACCACTACATCCAGCTCTTCATTGAGATGGGGGTCTTGAACATTATTTTGTTTGGGCTAGCCTCAAACTGTGATTTGCCCTATTTCAGCCTCCCAATAATTAGGACTGCAGAAAGGAGTCACTGGAGCCAGTGTGGTTGTTTAAATCTTAGTTGAGCATCATCTTGTGGCTTTAATTTCCATGTCTCATGAAATGGTACCTATTTGTGCCTTTTTTATTTTTTATTTTTTTACTTTTTGTGCCTTTTTTTCAAAGTCCATTTTGGGGTGGGGAGTACAATTCAACGAGAGCACTCTCCGATCATACACAGGCCCTGGATTAGATTCTCAGTGATGGAAAAGAAAAGCAGATTTATTCACATACAATATTCAGTAGTTTCGGGCTAGGAATGTGGCTTAGCAGAATGCTTGCCTAGCATGCATGAAGCTCTGGGTTGATTCCTCAGCACCACATACACAGAAAAAGCTGGAAGTGGCGCTGTGGCTCATGTGGTAGAATGATAGCCTTGAGCAAAAAGAAGCCAGGGATTGGGCTCAGGCCCTGAGTACAAGCCTCAGAACTGGCAAAAAACAAAACAAAACAAAACAAAAAACCAATTCACTAGTTTTGTGGACAATTCAGTGAATTTCAACAACTGTAAACAGTTGTGAACTACAACCACAAGCAAGATATTGAAAACTTTCAGGAGGGCACAGAATGAGTATAAAGCAGGTAAAAATAAAAATACAGCAGAGAGACGTGTTGGCTACATCAGACATTAATGAAAGTGAACTATGCAACTCAAAGGTGATGGGAGGGAGGGATGATACTAAACAACAGATGATACTAAACAAAAGGAAAGAAATGTACTAAGAAATGGTTTTATTGTTCAAGTTCATAGAGTTCATAAGCTTTGTAGAATGATCATTTTCATCAATGTGAAGGTTAAAATGTGTACTGTAAAATACATGTATGTAAACTCAATAAAAAAATAAAAATAACATTTCCAATGTACCACTTTACAATCAATTCCCATCCTCATCCTCTTTCCCTAGCAATCCCTGATCTGCCTTCTGTTTGTACAGTTTGCCTTTTCTATGGAATCTTGACTTAGCATAGCACTCTTTGGGGTCATCCACATTATTGCATGAATCCGTTTATTCTAAGTAGTATTCCACTGGAGTCATATCACAATAAGTTTATGTTTTTAATTTCTGGACATGTGGTTTCCAAGTTTCCATTACTCTGAATAAAGCTGCTATGAACATCTGCTTACACGAATGGAATTGTTAGGTTACAAGAAAATACCAGTTTCCCATAGATTACCATAGATTACTCACATTTTCACTATTTCCAGCCTTATTTGGGGCCACTTTAGTATGTAAGTGGTATTCCACTTCCGCCTACTTGCACCTCTCTGCTGATTAAAGAGCTCTAATCTTTCTAAGCTACTTAGCTTCTCAATTTGAAGCCCTTATGCACAGAATTGGTGGGATGGGCTCCAGGATTTCCCAGATATGTCTACAGATCACAGGTCATATAAAACAGATTGGTGTTAGCTATCAATACCCTCCATCCACAGCGGAACTGACAAGGAGCCCACGAGGGCCACTGCATATTTCAGCAGACTTTTCAAGTAGAAACACGCTATAAGGGTAGTATTGTAATGCGTGCTGTTTCTATCATTTCAAGGATCAAAGTTTTGGTGGCAGTTTTATTTTTTATTTTTTCTTGCTTTTTAGAAAAGTTAAGTTTGCACCATGTGAGATACTTTCTTAGGGAGCCTTCCACCCAATTAACCACCTTCTAACTCCAGTTTTATCCCCATTAACTACTGAGGTAGTTTACTATTGAAACTTAAGACAACTCCAAAATTTGGGCTGGGAATATGGCCTAGTGGTAGAGTGCTTGCCTCGTATTCATAAAGCCCTGGGTTCGATTCCTCAGCACCACATATATAGAAAAAGGCAGAAGTGGCGCTGTGGCTTAAGAGGTAGAGTGCTAGCCTTGAGCAAGAAGAAGCCAGGGACAGTGCTCAGGCCCTGAGTTCAAGCTCCAGGACTGGCCAAAAAAAAAATTTTGTCAGCCTAACCAGTGACAGGCCCTCATACCTCACATGTCTCAGCCCATTCTAATAATTAAGGCACAAGTGGGTCTTAGGAAAACCTTTGCTACTTCTGGTCTTCTTTTACTTATGTGTAAGAAATGTAAGAAATCTGTTAAGACCAACAGAAGAAGCCGGGTGCCGGTGGCTCACGCCTGTAATCCTAGCTACTCAGGAGGCTAAGATCCGAGGATTCAGGTTTGAAGACTCTAATCTCCAATAAACAACTCAGAAAACACTGGAAGTGGAGCTGTGGCTCAAGTGGTAGAGCACTAGCCTTGAGCACAGAGGCTCAGTGACAGTGCCCAGGCCCTGGGTTCAAGCCCCAGGACTGGCGAGAAAAAAAAAAAAAAAAAAAAGACCAACAGAAGACTGCTTGCATCTTTCACTAACCTGAAGCCGGGCACAGGGCAAGTCAGAGGTCCCTGGAAATTGTTAATGTGCAAACACTGCTACAGTAAGCTCTCTAAAGCCAAGGCTCTGTGAGAGGATAGATCAAAATCCCAAGTGGAAAGACAGGTTCCCAGACTCTCTTTACTATGTATCTCTGAAAACCATCCCCGTTTCTAAGTTCTAAAGCAAGGGTGAAGGAGGGGGCTAGGCATTGGAGTCATAGTCAGAACTAAAAAAAGGACAAATTAGGAGGAGGGACAAAGCTGGGAGAAGGAATCCTCTGGGCTGTCTTGAGTGGCCTTATCTTTGTAATTAATTCTGAGACAGGCAGAGAATACAAAGTCCCAATGAAGTCCCAAAGTCCATTGATGCCAGGGCCACTCCCTAGATCTGAGGAATGCCAAGACTTCCACCGTAAGGTGCTAATCAAATTCCTTGTGGCCAGCCTGTCCAGCAAAGCAGAGCCCTTACCCTTGCTCACACACAGATGGGGACAAACATGTTATCCCTACAATGAACTTTGGCCCATGAGGCCCAGGACCCTGGTTCAAGACCACCTGATCTCCATGACGAGCACACACACAATCATTCCAGCCAGTGCCAACAAATTTGGGCATGTGTAAACACCCATTTGTTCTAAGCCTCACCAGTCAATCAACCTCATCTATCAAAATCCATGCCAAAAGGCACCTTGGTTCCACCCAACACCCCACCGGCCCTTCTTGACCACTCCCCATACAGGCAGAAGGGACGTTACCCTTGCATCCACACGCCAGCTCTTGCACTACAGTATAGTGCACTTCCCTTCAGTAAACTAATACTTCACTGCTGTTTGTGTTTGTCTTGCTCAACTCTTTTGTTTGGAACATAGGGACCTAGAGCCAAGATCCAGACAGGGATCTCATCTGGTAATGCTTTAACTGAGGGAGGTGCAAAGGCCTCGAGGACAGGGGTGATCGACTCCTTCACTAGCGCTCGCCAGTGTTGGGATGTCCTCCAAGGCCCTCCGGTATGTCCCTGGCTACAGTGAGATGGGGTGGGCAGGTAGAAGGGAGCAATTTGTCAAAAGGAACCAAGAACACCATGTTATGTATAGTTTGCCAAATACCCTGCCACACTTCATGTGGCAACAGTGGCTTTTCTGATTCTGTCTCACCTCTATCTCATCATAGTTGTGGTTTCATGTGTGGAGCTCCTCTCAGATCCCCCCACCCCTTCACTTGAAGTCACCTTACTAGATGAGCCACTCCCCATTGCCCAGCTCTTGGAATGACTCTCCTGCTTCTCAGAAACCTGCATAATTATGTACCTATACTCATAATTATGTACCATACTCATTAAATCCCATCCATAAAGATGCAAATACCTGGGAGTTCTGGACACTCAATTGTTCCAAAGGCCTCTGCTCACCTCCCAATGTTTTGTTTTGTTTTGCCTCTCAGTCCTGGGGCTTGAACTCAGGGCCTGGTCACTGTCCCTGAGCTTATTTTGCTCAAGGCTAGCACTCTACCACTTGAGCCACAGCACCACTTCCAGCTTTTTCTGTTTATGTGGTATTGAGGAATCGAACCCAGGGCTTCATGTATGCTAGGCAAGCACTCTACCACTAAGCCACATTCCCAGCCTTCCCCCTCCCCACATTTCTTTGAGGACACTTTGCTTTGCTTTTATGAATTTCATTTTCATGTTTGTTTCAGTAAACCTTGCTCTCTTAAAACTCCCATGTGTCTGCTCCTAAATTCTTTCTTCAGCCAGACCAAGAACCTGCCTTTGATCTCCGGTAACAGTAGGAATACAGTCTCAGAAGTCCTTGTAACACCAACCGCCCATTGGTACAAGAGCATCATCAATCCTCTGGGTCTTGTTTCAGTCACTCCCTGTATCTTCTGCACCTTGCTTCTCCCCTCTCTAGACACCAGGCAGCCGCTGTTCCTCTATCACCCTTCCCAACCAAAGCTTCCCTTGGGATACTTAAATCATCAGTTCACATTCATATTTACAATGTTTAATGTGCTTCTCTTCCCAGAAAAAAAAAATCTGTATTCTATAAGTATTTAATCAAAGACACTAACTCCCCATAAGATAATGTAATATTAAATGGAAAATGAAGGTCACGTGTCTATGTGCACCAGTGTGTGTAAGGTGATGAGACATGTAAACCCTGTTCTGGCCACTTTGCTTCTAAAATATGTCTGTAACTGCTCTGTTTCCTGCAAGGACAGTTCTGACAAGAACAAGCTACAGATGGGAAAATGAGAAGGAAGGACCATGTCCTGAGTATTTTTAGGCTTAGATTTATAAAACCCTGCAGTGTGGGTATGTGGTTATCACAAAGAAACAGACTATAAATGTTAGATAATAGCCACTGTCACAAAGTAAGTGGCAGAACTAGGATTTCCAAGATCAGCCTGATGCCCAAAGCATTTTCCCAACACACTGCCATACTGTTGGTCAGTACTCTAAGGAACTTGGCTTCTGATCAATCCCGAGTGAACCTGAAGTGTAGTGACCATCGTGATGTCCCTCTCCCCAAATTCTTACTCTGAATCTCATTCCTTGTTTCGGGAGCACTCGCCTCCCTTCTTTCAAACAGGGACTGGGTAAATTACCAACTTGTGAAAACAAATTACGTAGTCGGATAAATATTTATTCAACTACGCTCCGAAATTTAAACTTGGAAGAAAGGATGTCATTACTTTCCAAAAATTCCTTACTTCACAAAATGTCACATATTGTGGTCAGTTACTGCCAGAGTGTATGTGCTGAATGTCTAGTGTGCAAGATTTCATTTTCTCTCGAGTGAAAGCTGGATGTGATACTTAGGCCCCACTCCTTCTCCCACCAACAATGCACTCAAACTTGTCCGATATCTCCAATGTGAGGCAAGCTTAAAATAGAGCCTGGCTTGGCACGGAGGCGCATGCCTGGAATCCCAGTATTCTTGAGGCACAAGTGTCAATGGCTCCGTAGCAAGACCCTGTCCTGTGTCTCAGAAAATAAGCAAAATGGGCTGGGGATATGGCCTTAGTGGCAAGAGTGCTTGCCTCATATACATGAGGCCCTTGGTTCAATCCTCCAGCACCAAATAAACAGAAAATGGCCAGAAGTGGCGCTGTGGCTCAAGTGGCAGAGTGCTAGCCTTGAGCAAAAAGAAGCCAGGGACAGTGCTCAGGCCCCGAATCCAGTCCTCAGGACTGGCAAAAAAAAAAAAAAAAAAAAAAAAGAAAATAGGCAAAACATAGGACATGTATAAACTTGTTTTAAACAATTTAAAAAGCCGTTTTCTTTTTTCATTCCCCAAGTTCCCCTCTCCTCACCTATTCATATCCTGTTGCCATCCTGGGCGCGCTCTAGTTTGGGGAATGGAGAAAGACTGGCTGTGCTGAATGTACAGAAACTCACCGAGCGAGGGCGGGCCAAAGAACAGAAGTTATTTTCCAAGGAGTAAGCCAGCTCCACTGGACCCCCACATCTAAGACTTGCACCAGAAAACCAGCTACGCAGGGGCTAGTTTTCTCTTAGAAAGATTGTTTATTTCTCTTGTCACATCTGCACTAGAATATTGCATTCAGAAAAGAAAAGAAGTTAAAGATACCAGATTTTCCCAGGACTGTCAATGACCTCCCTACTGTGGTGTGACTTTGAAGTTGGGATTTCTCAGCATCTGGTGGTGCGCAGGGCTTGGCCAATAAGCTTTCTTTACAATTACCAACCTGGTTTTAGGACTGGCTACCATGCACGACTCTGTGGCCTTGAACCTAGGCCAGGCTTCTAGTGGTCATTCCAGGACTCCACCCATTCCCCATATCTATGATTACAGGAGTCACAAAAGAGGAATGAGGACAGCTAAAGACAAGCATGAGACCGCATAGACACGGCCAGTTATGCAAAGGGAAAAGGTTGCATATAAAAGACATGAGCCAAAGGTTTCTTATATTGCCCTGCTACTAGAAAAACTAAGAGTCTGCAAGGACTGGAGGACAGGATCCAGGAGTGCAGGGAGATGTGGGACAATAGTTCAAGTGAAAATAACCTTTCTGACCTACACTCTCCCACCCTGGGCTTCCCTAGACTCCACACTGCCATGGAGAGAGGCAGAGCCTCTGGTTCAGGTGCTGTCCTTGGAGATCTCCGTGTGCACAGTTCACTCAGTCAACATTTACTCAGCACTCGCTGTTTACTGAGTCCTGAGTCTGGGGAAGGAGGTAGATTCCGCTGAGTGAATTTAGTCAGAGATCTGACTACTAGAAGCCCATTCTACAATAGTTAATTGTCCTAAAACCCAGCTGCCAGGCTACCAGACTGAGCTTGTTAGAAAGCAGGAAGGTTTCTGCAGGCGGCCCCTGAGCACCATGGGGAGGGGGAAGGCTATGACTCAGGACCTGAGGAAATGAGAAACTTCAGAGGAATTCCCTCGATACGGAACAGGAGACAAGTATATTCAGCATGTGTTCTCTTCTCGAGCTGCAACCAGTGCCCCAAGACCTAAAACAAAATCACACATGGCTCTCTGAAAGTAGAAACCAAACCCTGCTTTATAAGGCTGCCTGGCTGTCACTAGCTTCTCTACTGAGATATGAGGTGCCAGCCAGGCAGACAGGTGACAGAGGGTGAAGCTTCCTCACCTTCTCCCCATCACCAGCACTCCCCCAGCCCTCCAGATGCCCATCTCTACAACAGAACCACTCAAAATATACTCTGATATCAGAGGGGCCAAGTGGAGGGGTGGGCTCAGGCTGGTTGGCAGGCCAGATCCCCTGAGGTAGCTGACATCAGTGCTCCTGGGCAGGGGCGTGTGGAGGCAGCCAGTCAGGATGGGCTTATAGTCCCGAGGGAGTCAATGGGTGACTGGCAAGTGGAGGAATCAGAAAGTCTCGAGGTCCGCCCCGAGTACTTTATCTGGGTGGAAAGACTGGACTCTCTGCTGGTATCCTCACTGTCCTTTGAGGAAGTAGACTCCCTGTGGGAAGAAGAAAGGCCAGCTTTAGTCGTGGGCTTGCACATGGGTCCCTGCGGAGGGTTGCAGGTTTCCCTTGGATGAGCTATGCTTTCTATATATAGGGAAAGAAATGTGGGGCACTCTGGGCAACTGAGTCTAACCTTTAATTTGCCTTCAGAGGTTGAGCTAGGTAGTCACCACATTATGGTACAACAGACCACAAGTACATGAGAATATTAAAAACTTTAAATGTTTTATTCATGTGAGAGCTTGAGAGCTCAAATACAAGTGTGAATGTGGTGAGATGAGGAGGCCTAGTGACTTTCTATAACAAGTGGCAATGCCTGAAAGTGGCCCTTTCCAGCTCAGTTTAGCTGGGCATCCCAAGAGACACACTGTGACTGCAGATTCTCATTAGTCCTACCAATCCCAGATGGGAGGACACTCATGTTCTTGTTCCTGATCTCCTGCTAAGTCTCAAAGTTTTTGAAAGTCGCTCCTCAAGGTGTGTGTGTGTGTGTGTGTGTGTGTGTGTGTGTGTGTGTCTGTCTGTCTGTCTGTCTATGTGTGTGTCTGTCTATGTGTGACTCTTCCTCTTTTGGAGGAAGACAGGAAGAAAGAAAACTCCCCAAAGCCCTTCCCTATAAAAGCACGCTTACCCCCGCTGGCCAGGCTCTGGTCTGCTGAAGGTATTGAGCATCCTGTTACTATCTGAGACAGTCATAAGTGATGTCGGCAGAGACCACTAAAAACAAAAGAAGCAAACAATGAGGCAAAGAGCCAGGCAGAGGTCAGACAGAATTTAGAGTCTTGGGTCTCAATTTCCAGTTGATCACAGGGTTTCCTCCCCTCCCGTCCATAAAACATGGGCTTACGTGGGAATAAAAAAAAAAAAAAAAAAAAAGACTTGGTTCTCTCCTGAATCGGACAAAAAGGACTGCATTGCACTTTCTGATCCTTAAAAAAAAAAAAAAAATGAGGACTGGAAATGTGGCTTAGTGGTAGAGTGCTTGCCTAAGGATACATGAAGCTTTGGGTTCAATTCCTCAGTACTGCATAAACAGAAAAAAAAAAAAAAAACACAAGTGGCACTGTGGCTCAAGTGGTACAGTGCCAGCCTGGAGCAAAAGAAGCTCGGAGACAGTGCCTAGGCTGTGAGTTCAAGCCCCAGGACTGGCAAAAAAAAAAAAAAAATGGGGGCAATCCTGAAAGCAATCGTTTTCTTTTCTTGAGAGGAACAAGTAAGAAGTCACAGGTCATGAGTCTAAGTAGCTAATCACGATGTGTTTTTACAGCAAAAGGAGACTGAGAGGGAGGTGTCACTCCTTACACTGGCTTCACTCACCAATGGCGTAGACTCAGATACTATCCCATTGTGGAAACCTTTGTAGCACCAATTCCGAAGCAGATCTACTCCTAGACAAGATAAGCAGGGGTTAGTAGGGAAGGATCAGCCCATTTTCCTTCCAGAGAGGCCCATTCTTGGTCTAACAGGATTTAATCTGTCACTAAACATGGCCTCCTGTGGGAAAGGAGAGCGTATCACCTTTGAGTTTGTTGCCATGGTACTTCTGTTCCCACTGGGTAGTGAGAATGTTGAAATAACGTGGCTGCTCAAAAAAGCGGAGATAGCGAGAAGAGATTCGACTGGGAAAAATTCTTTCAAATTGACCACGGCGAGAAAACTCATCCTCCATCTCAACCAAAATCCGAACATCATCTGGCGTCAGAATATCCAGCACAGACGCATAGAAATCCTACAGTCCAAGGAACAAGAGAAGGTGAAGTGCCAAAAAATAAGCTAGAGGAAGCCTGGGGGCCAGGGAGACCCATTCTGTGGTCCTAGGTCTCTAGGACTCTCCTGGAACCCACCACCACCTGGTGGGCCAGTTCTCTATTTTGTCTTTTCCTAAGTCCACTGAACTTAGCTGCTGGACAAAGACACTTTGGCAGGAGCTCTGAGACAAGTGGACTGTTAAATCAAGCTGAGGTCAGGGTGTAACAACTGCCAGCACCCATATTGTCTCTGGGATGGTCAAGCCTCTTGGGGATCTTACTGAACCTTTCAGGGAAAGAAACTTTAGGGTAAAGGTTGGAAGCTCTCTGTCAAGAATGAGCCAGTACACAAATGGTCTCCCTGATATGTGATTAATGGGGGTGGGGGGTTGGGGGGGAACAGTAGAGATCATGTCTGTAAAACAACAATCTTCTTTTCAAATAGTATTTCCACATGTTTCGGTCAGTGACTTTACATTATGTCTCTAAAACCAAACAATTACTAAATAAGCAGTAAAAGGTCTAGGATAGACCTATCAGAGGTTCACAAGAGCTCAACAGCTACGTCCATGAGTATATAAGATGAGGCTAAGCGAAATGAACTCCAAGAGATGGAAACAGGAGGATTTTATCGTTGCTGTTAAGTTTTATGTACTAGGTAAATTTCCTGTGGCATACCCCGTGTGGTTACTGTATATGATTTTTGTACACTGGTATTGTATATATGCTTATCTGAACTAGGGAAGGGAAAGAAAAATGAGGGAGGGTGTAACTGTACATCACCTTGTCAAAATTTAATTTTAAAAAAAAGTAAAAAAAAAAAAAAAAAAGAATGGGCCAGTACAGGAGTTAGGGGAGGTGATATACCCCTATAATCCCAGCTGCATGGGAGGTGGAGATGAGAAGATCATAATATGAGTCTAGCCTGCGCAGAAAAAGTTACTGATGCTTTATCTCAAAAACACAAATTGAGTCAGGAGCCGGTGGCTCACCCCAAAAACCCTAGCTACTCAGGAGGCTGAGAGCTGAGGATCTCAGTTCAAAGCCAGCTCCTGAGACTCTTATCTCCAATTAACTACCAGAAAACAGGAAGTGGAGCTGTGGCTAAAAGTGATAGAGCCTGGAGCAAAAAAGCTCAGGGACAGAGCCCAGGCCCTGAGTTCAAGCCCCATGACTGACCAAAAAAAAAAAAAAGAAAGCAAAAAAAGGTCTGGGGGCATGGCTCTAGTAGTAGAGTGCTTGTCTAATAAGTACAAGGCCCTAGGTTCAAAAGCCAATACCACTAAATAGAAAAAAAAGGTGTGTGGGGAGGGATTAGTAGAGTACTGTGCTAGGGGCAGTGGCTCTCAGTGATATGATAAAGACCATCACATGCCAGCCAGTATCTGTTCATAATGGGCATCCAGACCTCAGCTAAGAAATCTTGTGCTGAAGAGAGGAGAGCGGGCTGCTCAGGCGATCTCTGACCAACCAAGCATTGTTGTTAGCAGGGGGAAGACCATCCTACCTGGTCAGGAATCTTCTGGGTCAGATAATAGGCTTTCTTCAACTTCTGTGCCATGAAATGCTCGGGACTCATTCGACATTTGTCCCTGATAGAGCCGGGCAGACTAAGGCAAGGGGTAGACAAAGAACAAAGGGGAGGGTCAGCAGCTTTACATCTTGAGGAAAAATGAAGAGCAGGTGCAGCCCAGGAAGATCCTTCTGAGAAGATAAAGATGTGTGGGAGACGTGTGTCACTTCAGTGGATCATACTAAAATACATTCCCCGTGAGCGCCAGGGAAGAGCTCAAAGAGTACAAGATACCCTCTGCTGAAGTTGACAGAAGATGACCATGGAATAAGACTCATCCCTGGGTTCTTCCATTATCTTAATTTAGGGAACATTTACTATAGCTCCCAGCTCTGCTCTCCTGTCTGCATGATTTTTAATCTCTGGCATCATGTTAGATGATTACTGTGTCACTGCTGAGATACAAAGCTGAATAAAAAGCAGCCCTGCCGCCAAGGAGCTGATGGTGTGGCAGGTGGAATAAATCAAAAGATCAATAACTTCAAGATAGAGGAAAATACAGTGTAATAAATATAGAAGAGAAAGCAAGTTTGGTTACCAACAAATTTGAATTTTTAATTCCACCCTCCTATCACTCTTGCCAAGTGACTGTGGATATGATTCTCTATCCTCTGGATCTTCTGTTTCCTCATCTGTAAGCCACAGTACTAATTTAATTAACTCTGTAAGGTTGTTGGTAGTATAAGTTATAGTTATTTTCTTACCCGTCACAGGTACTTCCTATTACTATCTTCCTCTCTTCAAGGGTTGTTCCAAGTGTTTTGGAACTGAACTGACTTCTTAAAGATACTGTCTAGAACTAGGTGTTGATGGATAAAGGGTCTGGGTGAGAGGCATTTTCAAAACGAAGGCACCTATGAGTAGAAACTGGTCCCGAAGGACCTGCCAGGGCACAGGAGCTAGGAAGTAGAGTAGGGAGGAGATGAACCTAGGAAAAGAAGGCTAAACCTTCAATGTCCAGGTAAGAAATTTAAATTGGACTTCAGGGCCCCAAAGAGAGTCCTAAATAGGGAAGCAAAAATAATCAAACTTACTTTTAGGGGTACTGATATGGCAGTGGTATGTGGACGGACAGTAGAGGCACCCTGAGCAGCAAGGAAGAAAAACAAGCAGGAGAGAAGGTCCAGGATCCACTCCCTCCCAGAATCTCAACAGGCTGCTCAGTGTTGTCAGCCAAACCTCAGGGAAGCCTGGAAGCTGACCTGGTACTGGAGCTGCTGGAACTGCAAAAGCTGCCAGAGCTGACAGAGCTGGAAATGACATCGTCTGCATTGGGTAGAACGAAGCCTGCTAAATTCAGGAGGTCACGAATCATCTGGCCCTTGATGCTGATGTCCAGTGGAGAATTGGAGTGGAGGCTTCAGGGAAAAGATGCAAAGAAGGGTCAAAGCAGCACTCTAGATGACTTCTGGTCTACATCCAAATCATGGCTGGTCCCAGTACTCCCTGGCTTCCTTATGACAAATGGGGCTCTTCTATCCAAATATCATGACAGTCCTTGTCTTGAAGACAATGAGTAACTTCATTCAGACTAGCAAATCTGCCTGTGACCTTGGGTTGCCAGGGAGAAGCAAGTGCTGGCGATTAACCTGAAATAAGTAACTTTTAACAACCTTTCTCTGTTCTCGAAGAACTTTAAGATAATGGCAAAGAATGAGTAAATGAGCAAATATAAATGATGAAGGGAGAACACAAATTCTTTTTACTTTTACCATATTGGTGATGGTACAAAAAATACCTTTTTTTCTTATTTTATTATGTAGTTGTACAAAGGAGTTACAGTTCCTTAAATCAGGTTATAAGTACAATGCTTCTTGGATACAAATTCTTTTGAAGGAAAAGATGTTCCCTAAAACAGGAATGGGGTCCAAGGATGCAGAAAGGATCTATTGTGAGCATACCAAAACACCACCTACCTTGGGGAAATGTTGACTTCCAGGACCCAGGGTTTAAGATTCTCATCAAGCATGATGTCAAAACCAAAGAGCTCATGGCAACTATAGGGCCGCCGCACATACATCTTGAGCAAGTTAGTTACATAGGGCTCTGACCTGATTAGGAAGAAGAGAGAATATTCATCCCAGCTCCTCTCAGGAGGTTTCCAACCAGAGCTGCCCTGCCAATGAAATGGCACTGGCTTCAAGTTAGGCAGGAAGAAGCAGGCTTCTCTTGAATCAGGCTATTATGGGATATGTTATGAGATCTGGTCCAATCTCTGGAGTGGTTTGGTAAAGAAACAGAGTTTAACTCTTTTTTTTTGGCCAGTCCTAGGCCGTGAACTCAGGGCCTAAGCACTGTCCCTGGCTTCTTTTTTGCTCAAGGCTAGCACTCTGCCACTTGAGCCACAGCGCCACTTCTGGCCATTTTCTGTATATGTAGTGCTGAGGAATCAAACCCAGGGCCTCATGTATACGAGGCAAGCACTCTTGCCACTAGGCCATATTTCCCAGCCCCAAGAGTTTAACTCTTATCTATTCTTTCCTATTCCTTATCCTCAAAACTGAACTTCAGTTAGGCCTGGTGGCTCTTGTCTGTAGTCCCAGCTAGTAAGAAGAAGAGGAAATCTGGAGGACCAGAGCTTGAGGCCCGCCCAGGCAAAATGCAGGCGAGACCCTCATCTAATCCAAAAGCTGGGTACAGTGACAAGCACCTGTCACCCTAAGTATGCAGGAAGCATAAACAGGAGGATTGCCCTGAGGCTGGTCCAGACATACCACAAGATCCAATACTCAAAGTAACTAAAGCAAAAGTGCTGTTGGCATAGTTCAAGTGGTAGAGTCTGTCTAGTAAGAATGAAGCCCTAAGTTTACCCACCAGTATCACCAATGAATGAATGTAGGAATAAAACAAAAACTCCTCTGCTTCAAAACAAAAACAAAGCCAAAAACAATGGACTTCAAAGCCTATAGTATCAGTATGAAACTGAGAAATGAGAGGACCCAGAGGCCGCCCCACACCCAGTATGGCAGTGAGACTCACGAGATAATGGTTTTGATAACAACATCTTTTATCTTCTCCCAGATGGCATCGCTATTGACCCCCTTCTGGTTTAGGTAGGTCCATAAAGCCTTCAGTGCCCTGCAGGGGAAGGCAGAGAAAGTATCTGGAGTTATGTTCTAGAAATGGTAGTAACCAAAAGGAAAGAACAAGAGACCTAAAGGTATCTTTTGCTTTGACATTAGGAACAGAGATGATCTTGGAACCAAACAAGACCAATTCTAAACTGATTAGTGCTTATGTAATCTCCAGGTGTTATTTTAACCCTCTGTTACTACCCTAACCCCCCAGCCTCCAGAGCCCTTCACTCTAGGCCTGCACTTCACTGAGACATTCTGCCCTCAGTACCATTTGTGGCCCTGGCAGGCCGTTTCATCAGCATTGGCCTGGTACTCGGCATTCTTTTTATTGACACTATAGTTGGTCAGGTGCATAAACTTGTTGCCAAGGCTCTTCATGGAAGGGGAATACCTGCAAGTGAGAATGGCAGAGGTAAGACAAAAGATAGTAAGAAACAAAGGGAAAATAAGGCAAATTATTTCCCCTAATCCTAAGGAGGTCAAAGATAGGTACACACATCTTTTCAGATCCCCAAATACCTTACAAGTGCAACTGCTGGCAAGGTTCTAGAAAACCACAGCTACGTTCTTCTTTATCTCAACTCAGACCCTCAGGAAGACTCTCCTCAGATCTGGAAAAATTATTCTCTAATTCCCTCTCGCCTCCCACTGGTGAACAAAACCCACCAAAATATTTGTTGTTTTTCTCTCCGGTGTCTTCTAGGTTTCTCTCCCTCTGAGGAAAATAAGCCCCACCACTGTCAGTGGTATACCTCCCTACTATCACGTACTTGCAACTGGCAAAGCGGACAAGTCCGTCTGAAAAGAGGTAAATGCGCAAAGGATCATAGAGGTGACGTAAACATAGATCCGCAGATCAAACTTGCTGCCACTGATGAGGTAGGGTTTGTGCAGATACCTGTGTAGAATTAAAGCAGCCAGATGAGATGAGGCTCAATAGGGAACTGTACTAGGACAAAGATAAAGACCCTGAACAAGTTGTCAAGAAAAAAAAATATCTGGCAGTGAAGACTTGATGCAAAGAACATTATAAGCAGGGAACCTAGAGGTCAAGGGGTGTAGAGATGGGAGAGCAATGTGAGCTAGAAAGGGACACACCTCTGTACCAGGAGAGGCCTGCGTTTGGGGAGCTGACTCCACTTGTGAATGACCTGGATGCCAATGCCTCGAGCTGATGCTGGCTAGAAGAACAAAGGAAAAAAGATTTGCTCCAGGTCCAATACTCCCAAACCATTGTGGACTTCCCACTGTGACCCACTCACTGGCTTCACAATCCACTTTTGGCGGCTACTACTCTCCCAGACTTTACGCAGAAGCTTGGCATCCTGGGGCAGGATAAAAGACTGGGGGAAGAAACTGAACTCCTTCTTGCCAAATCGGCTCTGCATGCGAGACAGGTTCCGCCACAGCCGGTCCTTTCTCCCAATCTGGAAGGAGCCTGGGAAGTGGTTTAGCTACAGAAGGGATAGAGGAAGGGCAGAGAGAGAGAGAGCAGAAGTTTGGAAGATGGCAGGCTTCACTACACCCTCCCAACTTCCATAGCTCAAGTTCAAGCTTCTCTTGTACCTTACTGCCACTGCCTAAGGGTCCCTACATCTCCCTGCTGCTGAGCCCTCATCAAAAGATAACTAAAACACAAACACACCAACAGCATTAAGATTGACAGGCTATTCACCTTCAGTGCAAAGAAAAAGCTGTTCATTCTTTTTCTAAGAAAAGAAGTCTGGAGGAAGAGACTTATTTGTTCCAAAAGGAGACCTGAAGTCTTCTCTACACACACTTATAAAGAGCTTGGGGGAATGGAGGCAACGAGCAGTGGACACAGGGGAAACATATTCAATGGCAAACAGACAATCCCTCCCAAAATCTGCCATTGAGAGGCAGCAGCTGCCAAGACTGAGCAGGCCCAGCACCTAGAGCCGCACTCCACAAATGTACCTGATCTAAGACACTGCAATAGAATTGGAGATGGGTGGGGTCTTCTAGGGTCTCCCCCTCACCTTTCCTGGACCCTCTTCTCTTAAACTTTCCCTAATTTTCTGTGGTTACTCTTTCTTACCTCCCCCCTACCACCCTAACCATACCCTCCTCCTGACCTAGTCCAAAGGCGAGCAGCATAGCTCCTAGAAATGACACCTACCTTCTGGTGCTCTCGAATGGATCGGAAACTGGGAGACTTCATGTGGTGACCCCAGCAACCTAGCCAGTCATCGTTTCCTGGAGAAGCAACCAGGGAGTCAGTCCTGCTAGCAGCTCAAGCCCTGGGACAGAGAGAGGCTCAGCGGCCACAGAAATACCACTGGACTGGGCACAGCTCCCAGACTTTTTTCAAAGAATTTCCATGGAACTGTCCTACAGCAGGCCCTGGGGCCAGGGACAAAACAATGGACCTCTGTGGATTCTGAGCAACAGGCTCAGCCCAGACTGTGCCCACATAGCAGGAGTACCTAAGACTCTTCTCCCATCTGCCAAAACCCGTCCGGTAGGGCAAAGAGGACAGGTTCATAGTAGGACAGGTTCACAGTATGGTGAGTTACTCACTCTTGCTGATTTTGAAGTGAGACCGTCCAATGGTCTGCTTCACAATGTTTGGGGTCACTGTGCTCATCTTCCACCGGAGCAGCTTTCTCTGTTCCCAGGGAAGCTTCTCCACTGGGGAAAGGTGGAGGCAGGGGGAGAGAAGAAAGAAGAGTCATAAGGCAATGAAAAAGATGGCACTGGTGCCAATCCTTTCTTGGGCAGGCAAGTCACTACAATTTGTTCTGTTCAGAGTTTCAGATAAGCACACTTTAGGGCAAAGAAAAGGGAGGTTAGAAGGGGAAAAGAAACAAACTTAGAGGCTATGAGCTAAGCCAGAGATTATGAGGCTGAGAAGGACAAGCTAAAGGTCAGATAAGTGCCAGAGCTGGTGGCATATACCTGTAATACCAGCATCATCTCAGGAGGCTGAGATGGAAGGATTATGAGTGTGAGAACAGCTTGGGCTACATATTAAGACCCTGCCTCAAAAAATAAAGCATACACGTTCATATATAACAAGAAACGGTCCCTGTATTGGATCTACAAATTCCCTAACTCTGGTAGCCCTCTCCCACCCTATTGCCCCTACCCCCAAGTTACCAGGCACCTTTCTCTTTAAGGCCCTTTTAGATTGTTACTTGGCCACATTTACCTCTCTCATCTCGAGTGCCAAAATAGATGGTAGGGGTCACGTTGGGGAAGAGACTGTAGATGAGGGCTGGTCGGACAACTTTCTCCTGATTGGAAAGGGGTTTGGTCACAATCTCCACACAGTTCCTAAGATTAAAAACAACATGTGGCAAAGAGAGGGAAAGCAACAGCCTGAGGTAGATCATATACAGAACTTCTCTAAGACAAGTCCTCCACAATTATCTTGCAGATATCCATAAAGTGCTGGGCAAACCTACATACAGTCACACCTAGAGTCAATGTTTCCCAATACTTCAGGTGATAATGCATCTCTAATACTCCTGTGACATGCCAAGAGTTGGGGGGAAGTCTCCAAAAGAGTGGTTCTGAAAGACAGTGGAGGCTAGAGAAAGATGGCTACACTTACACAAAGAAATAGATGAAGAGACAAAAATGATATGGATAATTTAAGAGGAGAAAAAGCACAAAAGGCCAGGCACTTGTGGCTCACGCCTGTAATGCTAGCTACCCAGGAGGCTGAGATCTGAGGATCATGGTTCAAGCCAGCCTGGGCAGGAAATTCATGAGATTCTTATCTCCAATAAGTTAAAAAAAAAAAAAAAGCCTTTAGTGGAGCTGTGGCTCAAGTAGTAAAGCTCTCACCTTAAGCAACAAGAAGCTCAGGGTCAAGGCCCAGGAACCTAAGCCTCAGGACTGGCAAAACAAAAACAAGTGTTGGGCGCTGGTGGCTCCAGTCTAGAATCCTAGCTGCTGAAGAGACTGAGAACTGAGGATCAAGGTTCAAAGCCAGACTGGGCAGAAAAGTTCCCATGAGATTCTCTTATTCCAATTAGCCACTCAAAAACCAGAAGTGGAGGAACTGGGAACGTGCGTGGCTTAGTGGTAGAATGCTGGCCTAGCATGCATGAAGCTCTGGGCTAGGTTTGTCTATACCACCACATAAACAGAAAGGGCTAGAAGTAACACTGTGGCTCAAGTCGTACAGTGCTAGCCTTAAGCAAAAGAAGCTCATGGGCTGGGGATATGGCCTAGTGGCAAGAGTGCCTGCCTCATATACATGAGGCCCTGGGTTCGATTCCCCAGCACCACATATACGGAAAATGGCCAGAAGTGGCGCTGTGGCTCAGGTGGCAGAGTGCTAGCCTTGAGCGGGTAGAAGCCAGGGACAGTGCTCAGACCCTGAGTCCAAGCCCCAGGACTGGCCAAAAAAAAAGAAGAAGCTCAGGGACAGTGCTCAGGCCCTGAGTTCCAGCCCCACCACTAAAAAAAATTTCAACAACAACCAAAAAACACCTCTTGCCTCTCTTAGAACTACTTCTGAAAGACAGAATTCATTTTACAGTACAAGTTACCATTTTAGTTTTTATTTTTGCCAGTCCTAGAGCTTGAACTCAGGGCCTAGGCATTTTCCTTGAACTTCTTTTTCTCAAGGATAGCACTCTACCACTTGTGCCACAGCGCCACTTTCAGCTTTTTCTGTTTATGTGGTACTGAGGAATCAAATCCAGGGCTTCATGCATGCAAGGCAAGCACTCTACTACTGAGCCACCTTCCAAGCCCACAAGGTACCAATCCTCAGGTAGAGAATCTAAAAACTAGGAGTTCACATTTCTTCTTTATACATTTAATGTATACATTATACATTTATAGGAGTATACATTTCTTCATTAATTGGTTATGGGTTTTCTTTGTTTTTGCAGTGGTGGGATTAAAAGCAGGCAATCTCCACATAACAAGATACTAGCCAGCCATACTTCCCAGCCCTAGTCGTACTTTATTAATTAACTAATTATTTGGTATCAGTACTAGGGCTTGAAGACCTGAGTGCTCACCCTTAGCTTTTTTACTCAAGCACCCCACCACTTGAGCCACAGCTCCACTTCTTGGCTTTTTTGCTGATTAATTGGAGAAAAAGTCTCACAAACTTTCTTGCCCACCAGGCTTCAGTGATCCTCAGAGCTTAATCTCCTGAGTAGCTGGTTAGGCATAAAACACACACACACACACACACACACACACACACACACACACACACACAACACACACAAAACAACACTTCTTAAAATGATTGGTCATTTTAGTTGATTAGCTTCTTGGGAGCCTCAAGACCAGACTGCAATATAAAAAATACTACTGTTTTTAAGCCCAACTGAAAAATATGCTTCTGGTTTCTCATCAGTCCCTGTTCAAAATTTAAGTGGCAAACACCAAAATCTGGTGAAAATAAGGGTGCTCAAAGCCAGTATGGATAATGTCTTCACAATCTTTTTCTTTTTTAAGTTTTGAATTATCATACATTTGTAGCTTGAAGAATAAAAAAATGAGCATTCAGGGCTAGGGATGTGGCTTAGTGGTAGAGTGCTTGCCTAGCATTCATAAAGCCCTGGGTTTGGTTCCTCAGTACTACCTACACAGAAAAAGCCAGAAGTGTCACTGTGGCTCAAGTGGTAGAGTGCTAGCCTTGAGCAAAAGAAGCTCAGGGACAGTGCCCAGGCCCTCAATTCAAGCCCCAGGACAAGGGTGGGGGCGGGGGAAGAGCATTCACTAATGATCTACATAATAGGCACCACTCACCGAGAGATCACTGCCACCGACTCACTGTGGGAGACAGCACTTAGTGAGGAGCACTCAGAGTCTCCTGAGGGAGGAAGAGCAGGGAAGTTCTGGTTGAAAGAGGCTGGCATGCACACATCAAGCCCAGGCAGCACATCCTGGAACGTCCTAGGCTCAGCCCTTCTTGGGGAGCCTTTCTTGAGCTCAACAGCAGCAGAAGACTGGTGGCACAGGAAGACCAAGTCCCCTAGAAAACTCCCTTTAGACCCACGGAGCAAATGATTCATTAGCCCCCTTTCCCTAGCAGATTTAACCAAACCCCAGATGGAGATGAACTGGTTGTTTACTCACCCTCGTCCTCCTCATTCCCATCGTGGCTGCCACAGTCTTCTAAACCACCTACTAGTTCTTCTATATCTTCAACCTCAAGCTGGTCTGGCTGCAGGTTAGTAGCTGAACTAAAAGAAAGAATTGTGCCCCAGTCCAACCAATTCCACAAGAGAAATACACTTAGATCTTCCTTCCTTCTTCATCTCTGCAGATTTGTCTTTTCCTTGTCATCCATTGGGAAATGGGAGGCAAACTGGGACTTGACCTTAGGGCCTCATAAGCACTCTGCCACTTGAGTCACATTCCCAGTTCTTTTGCTTTTAGTTTCTGAGATAGGGTCTTATATTAACCCTTGCCCAGTCTGGCCTCAGAACCTCCTATATCCACATGACTATTACCAGTCCAGGGTCAGTGTTACCAACCATGATGTACCCTTCTTTCTTCTTTTTTGGGGCTGGACCAGGGGCTTCAACTAAGGGCCTAGGCGCAGTCTCTGAGCTTTTACTGCTCAAGGTTAGCACTCCACCACTTGAGCTGCACTGCCACTTCCAGCTTTTTGGTAGTTAACTGGAGATAATAAGAGCCTTAGGCCTTTCCTGCCCAGGCTGGCTTCGAACTGCAATTTTCAGATTTCAGCCTCCTAAGTAGCTAGAATTAGAAGCTGGTGTATGCATTTTACTGCTCTAAATGAATCAAAAACATTCTCCAACTTACCTGGAATCCCTAGCAGGTGGATCTGGCTCCTTATCTTCCTCAGGCTTCTTCCCAAGCTGGCCCAGATGGAAGGAACAGAGGCAGGTGGTCACTTCAGCTACATCAAGGGGCAGAAGAGGAGAAGGGGGGATGGGGGAAGCACTATCTTCTTCAAGTGGTGTGGGGTCAGGTACAAACTCACAGGCAGGGCTGGGGTTGAGCCCATTGGTGTGGGAGGCAAGGAGGTGAATGCTAATCCTTTTAGTACAGAAAACTGTACTGTCCAATCCCAGGGTGTCTGAGGCACCAGGGGGGGTCCTACTCTCAGACCCAGCATCCTCCAGAGGAAACCGCTGGCCCCCCACAGGTTTCCACCGCCTGCTCCTGTTGAGGAGGCTCCACTGGAAACTAGGGTTTGCAACACAAGACTGTTCAAACTGGCAACCTTGCTGTGGCATCTTCTCGTAGCCTTTTGTAGTCAACTTCCTCACAGCTTCAGTGAACCGAACCTCTTTAGTCAGAGTCTGGGAATCCGAGTTGTCGTTCAGGCTAGAGAGATGGGGCTCTGTCCTGGAGATAAGGTTAGTGTTGCGCTTGTACTGGGAAGAGGCAATACTGGCGGTGGAAATGCTGAGAGCACTGGGGGTAGGTGGGGTGATGTGGGGAGTAGCATCGTCTAGGACAGTATCAATGCCTTGGGGCATCTTGTGGTCACCAGGCTGGAGTACACAGTCTCCAGTACCCCCCGAATGATGCCAGGAAACAGGCTGGATCTTGGGTGAGGATACTGGCTTCAGGCTCTCTGTGGTCGGCGATAAAGGCACTTTAGTGCTGTTTGGCCGCAGGAAGGAGTTGTTGTTCAGCATAGGCTTGTAGGATGATGGTGGAGATGGGATCTTCCCTGAGATGGCAGAGGCCAAGCTCTTCCTTGAAGAGTTTTCCCCAGCAGCTGCCAGTGAGAGGTACGGGTCTGCGGGTGGGGATGCCAAGGGCTGGGCCATGGGGAAGACCATGGAAGCAGCTTTACCGGCAGTGAGACAGATAGGAAGGCCCTTGGGAGGGAGTGAACAAGATCTTTTTTCTAAGGCGTTTGGACGCAAGCAAAAAGACTCCAGTTGCTGGTATGGTTTGTGCCGATCGTTGGAGCGGCGGCACAGCAAGGTACTACTGAACAAGTCTGGAAGAGAATGCAGGTAACAGGGGTTGCTGTGGCCTGCAATGACAGTTGTAGTCCCACAACTACATAGAGTGCTGGGACAAAAGTAATAGGCTGGCTGTGGTGGCACCGCTGAGAGGCCTTGGCCCAGCCCTGTTGACAGTGTGCCCACGTGCTTCCTCTCCAGCTTCCAGATTGGCTTCACCTGCTGATGGGTCTGAGACCAGATTTTGCCCTCTGAGGGTTTCTCAGGTGATAGGGCAGGCACTGTGCCTGAGGGACTGCTCTGCTTGAAGTTGGCTCCCCGGCGGAAGCCAATACTGTAGCTCTCTGTTCCTGCTGAGGCCATGAGGGGCCCACATCACAGCCACACGGCTTCATGGCCTGACCCAGGTAAGCTGCCACGCACCTCGGGGAGTACCAGCTGCATCATGGAAGTCTATCGACCTGCAGGGGAGAGAAGCGATGGGGAATATTACCGTCTAGGGAGGGTAGATACTATGCTACAGTGGACCTCAGGTAAGAAAATTCTCTGCTTTGTATTTTTATTGGTGTTGTTGGTCGTGGTAGGGGCTTGAACTCAGGGCCCTGTCCCTGAGCTCTTTTGCTTAAGGCTAGTGCCTTAGTGCCACTTTTAGTTTTTCTGGTAGTTAATCGAAGAATCTCACACTCTCCTGCTGGGGGTGGCTGCCTGCAGGAATGACTAAGAGCTAGCCTCCTCTCTATAAGGCTCTCTATGCTTTCTCATTCCATATTTATTTTCACCAAGAATCTTTTTTTTTTTTTTTTTGCCAGTCCTGGGGCTTGAACTCAGGGCCTGAGCACTGTCCCTGAGCTTCTTTTTGCTCAAGGCTAGCAGTCTACCACTTGAGTGCCACTTCTGGCTTTTTCTATGTATGTGGTGCTGAGGAATCAAACCCAGGGCTTCATGTATACGAGGCAAGCACTTTACCACTAGGCCATATTCCCAGCCCCTCATGAAGAATCTTTGAACCAGACTTGTAGTCATGTGTCTCAAACAACCTGTTTAGCATGGTCTCTCTCAAAATCAATATCACAAAACACACTCCCATTTTCACAACTGCAGAGAATGTGGGTCTGCTTATATAGCAGCACCAGTGGAAGCAGCAGCTACCTGTAAGAAGTCCTTTCATCTTGGATAATTCTGAATGGACTCTTTTTTTTTTGGTGGGGGGGTGTCCAGTTGTGGGGCTTGAAGTCAGGGCCTGGGCACTGTCCCTGAGCCACTTTGTACTCAAAGCTAGTGCTCTATCACTTTGAGCCATAGTGTCACTTCTGGTTTTTGAGTGGTTCATTGGAGAGAAGAATCTCACAGGGACTTTTCTGCCTGGGCTGGCTTTGGGCCGCAATCCTCAGATCTCAGCTTCCTGAGTATCTAGGATTACAGGCATGAGCCACCGGTGCCTGGCTATGAATGGACTCTCGATGTCCCCATCATCAAAAGTAGCTGGGTTTTTGCTCAAGTTCATTTTACAACAAAAATCTAGGGAGAAGATTCTGTATTTTGATCACAAAGACCAAGGAAAATCCAGTATTTCTGTCTACTACTAAACGGGACCAAACAAAAATCTTGCAGAAGCCACATGATATCGCCCTCATTTCCTGCACAGGCTGACCTACATGGATTCTTTTTCAAGGACAATTCAAAAAAGCAAATGAATCATAGCCAATAGTCAAAATGATTGTGGGCTAGAAATAGCATAAATGCAAAAACTAGATTTTGAGGCCAGTAACCTCAAAATGAGATGGCATATAATAGACTTCCATTCAAGTCTGAACCTTGGAAATAATAGGCAGGGTCCACTTACTCTCTGTACATAACAACAGAGCACACAAAGTGCCAAACCCTGCCAATGATTGACAAGACCATGAGATATACATGTGTATGTGGTGTGTTATGTATACTTAATAGGCTCACAATCTTGACTCAATTCTCTTTCTCCACCCATGAGACAGAAAGGACACACCCAAGTCATGGAGAAAAGGCCTAAGGAAACAAAAACTCAGGCTGGTAGCCCTCACAAAACAACCCCACCAGTGGCTCTCCACGTGCATCATGCTATCTCAGACCCGCATGCCTTCTAAGCACAGGCCCAGCCCTCCCAGGTAAAGAGTGTGACAGTGTCCACTGACTTCTCATTAACACCACACACCTCACCTTCCTTCATAGTCACCAGCACCCAACACATACACCTCACTCAGATCTTGGTGAAGTGAATCCTCTACTCACTGCTCCATTTTGCCTCTCTGTGTCCTAAGCATCAAGAACACAGAACACAAGCAGCCTGACACCCAGCTAGCTGAGCTGCCTTGCCTTCTAATACAAATGAGGAAGAGAGAGGTGAGGGGCCACCTCCTACCTTCCTCACAAGCCACAGGTGGTCTGCTACCAGACAGTGAGAAGCCAGCCAGCTGGATAAGCACCAGAGTAGAGTGGATTCTTTTTTGTCCCATGGGACTCAGAGCTCAGCTCCCCACACAGCTTGTTTCTATGTCTCTTCTCACAGTAGTTCCCATGATGTGTAGGATGGCAATTTGGAGAAGGGCCACTGGTCTTCCTAAAGAAAGATGTCTGAGCCAGGTGTGGTGGCTCATGCCTGTAATCCTAGCTACTCATGAGGCTAAGAGCTGAGGATCACAGTTCAAAGCCAGCCCAGGCAGAAAAGTCCCTGTGAGATTTTTTTCCTCCAATAAAAAAAAAAAAAAAGGCCAAAAGTAACACTATGGCTAAAGTGGTAGAGTGCTAGCCTTGAGCACAATGAGGCTCAGGGACAGTGCCCAAGTGTGGAGTTCAAATCCCAGGACTAGCAAAAATAAAATAAAAGAAAGTTGTGAGCGCTAGGAATATGGCTTAGTGGCAAGAGTGCTTGCCTCATATACACAAAGCCCTGGGTTCGATTCCTCAGCACCACATACATAGAAAAGGCCAGAAGTGGTGCTGTGGCTCAAGTGGCAGAGGGCTAGCCTTGAGCAAAAACAAAAAAAAGTTAGTTGTCTAATGCCGGACATTAGTGGCTCATGCCTGTTAACTCTATCTACTGAGGAGGCTGACATACAAGGATTGCAATTCAATGCAGCTTGGGCACAAAAGTCCACAGGACTTTTATCTTCAATTAAGCACCAAAAAACTAGAAATGGAGCTGTAGTTCAAATGGTAGAGCCCTAGCCTTGAGACCAAAAGCTCAAGGACAGCACCTAGGCCCTGAGTACAAGTTCCCAGACACACACACACACACACAGAGAGAGAGAGAGAGAGAGAGAGAGAGAGAGAGAGAGAGAGAGATATCTATGCAAGGGCCAAGCAGCTATCTGGCTTAGAGAAGGAAATGCTAGTTAGTTGCCAAAAGCAACTTTCTTCTTCCTCCTAATGCAATCAAAACCTCAGGTCACGGAAGCGGGATGAGCAAGAACAGCCAGGTAGCCAGTGCCCCAGACCCTGACCACTGCCACAGGTCAACTTTCCCTGTATGTCCCCAAATCTAAGAGGTTGAGATATAAAGAAAATAGTTTCAAAAGCTAGCACCCTAAGAACAGCAAGTTTTGTCAGAAAGTTAAAGTCCATACAGGCAGACACCCCAAAACAGCACACACTCACAAGCCGATTCAGCATGGCCATCAAACCCACCTTTCTGGGATAGTTCTGATTTGTGAGATAACATATAAATGATTTTTCCCCCAAGATCCCTTAAGTTTCTAAGTGCAAAGGCCAGGCCTGGTGATAAGCTGTAATCTTAGCTACATAGGAGGTGGAGATCCAGAGGGTCATGGTTCAAAGGTAGCCTGGGCAAAAGGTTAGCAAGACCTCATGTCTACCAAAAAGGTGGGTGTGGTACACATGCCTCTGTGTGATCCCAGGCACATAGGAAAGGTCTTAAGTAGGAGGATTATGTAACACCATATTAAAAAAGAATTAAATCAAGAAAGGGCAGAGTTTGTGACTGAGAGGTAAGAATGCCTGCCTGGGAAGTGAGTAGCTCTGAGTTTAAAAAAAAAAAAATAATAATCCAGACTGGGAATGTGGCTTAGTGTTAGAGTGCTTGCCTAACATGCATGAAGCCCTGGGTTCAACTCCTCAGTACCACATAAACAGAAAAGGCCAGAAATAACACTGTGGCTCAAGTGGTAGAATACTAGCCTTGAGCAAAAGAAGCTCAAGGACAGTGCCCAGGCCCTGAGTTCAAGCCCCAGGACAAAACAAACAACAACAACAAAAAAAAAAAACCTTAAATCTAAATTCCTGAAGAGCAATTAGTGATGATGTAAATTACAAAGTATTAGCCACGGGCTGTGAATATGGCCTAGTGGCAAGAGTGCCTGCCTCTATACAAGAGGCCCTGGGTTCAATTCCCCAGCACCACATATATAGAAAACAGCCAGAAGTGGTGCTGTGGCTCAAGTGGCAGAGTGATAGCCTTGAGCAAAAAGAAGCCAGGGATAGTGCTCAGGCCCTGAGTCCAAGCCACAGGACTGGCAAAAAAAAAAAAGTATTAGCCACAAGTTCCATTACTTTCACTTAGTTGATAGACATTGTATAACCATATGAACAGTGTGTAAAGATAGTCAAAAGCATCTGTACTTACTATTGCTCCCCAAGTACAAAGAATCAAATATCAACTGACCCTCTGGATCGGGAGCTTCCAAAAAACATATCTTAGAAGGCAATACAACGACCTCACATGAAAAACAACATTTCATAGAATCTAACATTTCACAGAGCCAATGACCTTAGGTGTTTCTTGTTCCTACACAAGATCTCGAAAAACAAGAGGATTTAAAGGCAACCTGGGTACAAATACTTAACTACAGCCTATAAGGTTCATTCAAGTTTAGAAGAAAACAAGTCTGATTCTAAGGCTAAGTTCCTCAACGTCAGCTCAAATAGGAAACTGCCCAGATTAAAGACTGGTAAAGGCTAGTTGAGAGCAAAGCAGCTCAGGGGAGAGTTCTTGGAAAGAAAATTCCCTCTGGACAACTCTCAAGAGAATATGAGTATGTTTATGCAAAACCAAAGAATCTGGAAAAACAAGACTCCACTGCTAATGATCATCTTGGTGAGAGGGATGAGGTGGAGTGGGCAAGGGAAGGCCAAGGAATACCTGACAGTTCACTTCAGGACAGCTGTACTGTTTGAGCTTTACAACAAAAACACATGCTCCTTGCATGAGTTTTCTAAAAGTCTGTATGACAGGGCACTCCTCTCCCTCCCAGTCGTTCTGCTTCAGCAGCGACTACTTGCTGGTGACACCAGCTAACCAGAGCACTGGACAACAGTGGATCACACAGCCGTCATGTTCCCAAAAAGTCAGAAGAAAGTGGGTTATTGTATAAGACTAAATGAGAAAATTTACAAAAAGCATATAAAAGCACAGTACCAAATGAAGTTGTGACATCCTTGAGTTTGAGGCCAACTTGGGTTTCACAATAAGTCCCAGATCAGCTTGGGCTATATAGGATGACCCTGTCTATACACACACACACACACACACACACACACACACACACACTCTCTCTCTCTCTCTCTCTATATATATATATATCTATAGATCTATATCTATATATCTATATATCTATATATCTATATCTATATATCTATATATATCTATATCTATCTATCTATCTATCTATCTATCTATCTATCTATCTATATATACCTGGCCCACAATAAACAGTTCTGGCATAGAACCTACCCAATCTTGTTTTTTGGGTTTGTTTTATTTGCCAGTCCTGGGCTTGGGACTCAGGGCCTGAGCACTGTCCCTGGCTTCTTGCTCAAAGTTAGCACTCTACCACTTGAGCAACAGCACCACTTGACTTTTTGTATATGTGGTGCTGAGGAATTGAACCCAGGGCACTCTGATTTTTATTGGTACCCAATGACCTCCTCCTCTCCCCTCAGAGTCCTTCACAAGCTGCCATAAAGGGAGAAAAACTAAGAAGCAGGCAATAATTATCCACAGCACAAGCAATGCTCTTCCCACAAGAGATATAACTGTCTTGTTATCTGGGAGATTTTGTGAAATTTATTATTCTATCAGTTATCAGATTATCAGCTATAAGTGTGACTTAACACTAAAGGGCAACTGAAAAGTGCTTTGAGACCTACCAGGAGAAAAAAAGATGTGACAAGCAGAACTCTTTTTCGATTCTCTTATAGTATTTATAATTAGATGGCTGGGACTTCCAAAAACACTGGATAAAAAGAATTTAAAAATGACTGTTAACTGTCCAGATTTATTTCTAAATACAATCTATTATTGTTAGTATAAGGAGCCAGAGCTCCCTGAAAATGGCTGATTCCAGAACTAGAGCAGGAAAAGCAGGAGATGGGTCTGGAACATGTGTGTTAAAAAGTAAGGAAGTACTCCAAATCTGATGGAATAGCTAATTTCACACTTAATGAACCACTACTTTCCCCCCTCTAAGGGTAGCTCTGCACCTCGTTTCTATTCATTCAGCCTCATAATGGAAATTACAACCAATCTAATAAGGCAAAAATAAATTAAAGATACACAAATAGGAAAGGGAGAAGTAAAATTACTTGCAAAAGACAAGATGTTGTACACTGAGGATGAGGATCCTAAGGAAAAAACATTTTTTTGCTAGTTTTTGGGGAGCTTGAACTTAGGGGCTAGAGCATTCTCCCTTAATGTTTTTACACAAAAGCTGGCACTCATCACTTGAGCCATAATTCCACATCCAGCTTTCTGCTGGTTAGCTGGAGGTAAGAGTCTCATGGACTTTTCTGTTGGCTTAGAATCTCAGTGCTCAGATCTCAGCTTCCTGAGTAGCTAGAATCACGGGTGTGAGCTACCTAGCACTCTCATTCATATTTCTTAAGCATACCGTAAGGTCATCTGGTGCTTCTAGCCAACATGATCTGACTCCTATCTCTCTGACCTTATACAGAGCCACTATCCCACACATCGGGCAAGTTCCCACCTCTGAGCTTTTGTGCCCTCTGAAACACATCTGAATGGCCACTCCTGGCTCAGTATTTAATTAAAAAGCCCTTCCCTCAACCCTACCTAATACTGTCATACCCATGTCATTCCCTATTACATCATCTGGCTTTATTCCCTTTCATCCCTCTATTATCTAATACTACATATTAGTACTTCCTCAAAGGAACAATGGAAAGATAAGGAAAGGACTAATTTTTAATACAAGCTTATAGGGTTGGAAACCAGATGAGATACTTCTCAAAATACCCTTTCTCCTATTTTAATCACTGAGCTATGCCAATAAGTCACCTAGTCAACAAATGTATTTATTATACTATAAAATGAAACCTATATTTACTTAGGCCTTTCTTTGTTATTTGCCTATCTTCTCTTCCAGAATGAAAGCTCTCTGTCAACAGGAACCTTACTCACAGTGTACAGCCAGCTTCAGAAATATAACCAAGATAATGCAATGTTTGCTGAAAAAAACAAATACATCTTTTCAACAGCTGTGACCACCCAATGACTACCTTTCCCTTTTTCTACTCTCATACAGATTTCACTACCTAACCAAGTGTATTTCATTTCTAGTCACCAACATGTGCACTTGGAACCACATGAAGGCATTTCTCATGGATACCAGCAGGGTTGTCCTGCAATTCAATTCAATTAAATCCAGATACTATGCACCTGAAGGAAGCTGATTCTACAGCTGATTCTACAGGACCTCCAACAAGATGGCCCCCTCTTCAGATGTTAAAAGCAACTCTAGGCTGTGTGCCTCTGACCTTATCAACTGTATGCCCAATTCCTATGGCTCCCTCCGTGTGTGTGTGTGTGTGTGTGTGTGTGTGTGTGTGTGTGTGTGTGTGTGTGTGTCATGAGGGTTTGAACTTAGGGTCTCCCAACACCTAAGCAGGCATATACCTAATCCTTTTTCCTGTGTGCTTAGACATAGCTCTAATCCTTTTTTTTTTTGTGCTTGTTATTTGAGATAGTGTCTGTCCAGGCATGCTTAGGCCTGGACTGTGATCTGTTTTCCCCTTCTCAAGTTGCTTAAATGTTAGGCACATGCTGCTGTGCCCAGCTCCTTTCTGTTGAGATGGAGTCTTACGGCCTTTTCTGCCTGGGGCTGGCATGGAACCTCAATCTTCCCAATTAGTCTCCCAAGCAGCTAGGTTTAGAGGGGGTGCCCAACCCATTCTGTTTTGATTAATCTGCTAGACCATCTCTAAGACCTTGAAGGAACTTAACTTGCATTTAATCACTTATTCCAAAGGACAGAGATAGCAGCCAGGTGGTAGACACACACAGGTCAGGGGAAGTAGGAAGGTTCTTAAGAGCTTCCATATCCTATCCAGGCCACCCACACACATGCACATGTTCACCAATCTGGAAGCTCTTCAAATTTTGTGCTTTTAGGGTTTTTTGTTTTGTTTTGTTTTGGTGCCAGTCCTGCGGCTTGAACACAGGGCCTGGGCACTGTCCCTGAACTTCTTTTGCTCAAGTCTAGCACTCTACTACTTGAGCCACAGAGACACTTCAGGCCTTTTCTGTTATGTGGTACTGAGGAATCGAATCCAGGGCTTCATGCATGCTATGCAAGAACTCTACCACTAAGCCACATTCCTAGCCCCAGAAATACACTTTTTTTTTTTTTTTTTTTTTTGCCAGTCCTGGGCCTTGGACTCAGGGCCTGAGCACTGTCCCTGGCTTCTTTTTGCTCAAGGCTAGCACTCTGCCACTTGAGCCACAGAGCCACTTCTGGCCGTTTTCTATATATATGTGGTGCTGGGGAATCGAATCCAGGGCTTCATGTATACGAGGCAAGCACTCTTGCCACTAGGCCATATTCCCAGCCCCGAAATATACATTTTAAACAAGCATTCCAGGTGAATGTCACACGCATCAATAAGTAATATCCATACATTTCTTTGCTTGGCCTAAAAGGCTCAATGGTCTGTCCTCGAGTTTTTTAAGGCTTGGTATCTATTTGCTGCCATGCTAACCTCTGCCATATAAAGTGTGCTAGTATTGTAGCAGATTAATTAAAATCTACCCTTTGCTGATGAGCAAATTTTTATCTGTGGGTCCTTACTTGAACCCACAAATTAACTAAAAGCAGGATTAAAAATTAGGCATCCCA
This sequence comes from Perognathus longimembris pacificus, assembly GCF_023159225.1. NCBI lineage: Eukaryota > Metazoa > Chordata > Mammalia > Rodentia > Heteromyidae > Perognathus > Perognathus longimembris. The sequence continues at coordinate 15,479,803 of NC_063164.1, forward strand.
GCCTCCTTTGTCCTGAGGCACTCTTCAGCAGTAGGTGTACAGCCATCTTGGTAGACTACACCTTCTTTTAGGTGGTAACTGTAGCAAAGCTCCACCTAACCAAGCCCACAGATACTGAGATGCCACCTGTAACTGCTACCTGCCACCAATACCCCTGGAACTGGGGCTGCTTATGCACATCTCTCACCCCCAATTCCTCCTGCTAGTTAAACCTAAGGCAGTATCTGTTGGGGAAAGATTGGCTGAAGTGCTTTCTTCCTGTATCTGCCCTAAGTCTTGTAATAAACCTTTCTCTGCATTACTATTCTTTTATTGCTGACTAAAGCAAAAGGGTGGAGGGTAAAGAACTGCAGAGTTTTGTACAGATCAACAAAACAGTCTCACACTTCTACTTGTACAGATTGCCAGAGCAGTCCCTAGCCCCAGCAGAGCTGTAATAACAGCACCTCCACCAAAACCCCTGGCTGAGACTCTCCCCTTCAAAGCATCTAGTCCCAAGAATCTGAACATATGCAGAACTCAGAAATTGCCTGGTCGGCCTGCCCAATCTCTGTGGATTACTTTTTCCTCAAATTTCATCAGTTGAGCATAAATAATTAGTAATCTATGTCAAAAAAAAATCCCCTGCTGCTGTCTCAAACCATCACATCTCTGGGGACCAGGCCCAGCTCAACTTGGACAAGTATCTATTTCTGCAGAAAGCAATTATTCATTAGCCACTGATTAAATTGCTATCCTGTATTTTAGAAGGGTATGTGACACTAGGGATTTGTAGTTTCCTTTTCCTTTTTCATCTAAGTGTTTCCTTCAAGCACCAAGAGAACTCAGGACATCAGAAATGGTTCAGAGGGCTGGATGTGATGGTACATGCCTGTAATCCCAGCTAGGCAGGAGGCAGAAGTAGAAGGATCTGGTCTGAGGCCAGCTCCAGACACTCTAGCCAAAAAACTGAGTAAAAAGGGCTAGAAGGGTGGTTCAGGTGGTAATGTGCTTATCTGCATATTACCAGTGAGTTCAAACCCCAGAAGAGTACCGTCCACCCCCACTGTCCCCCCCCCCCCAAAAAGTGGTTCAGAGTCTACAATCCACAAGATTTATGATGAGGTAACTTCAAGTAACAGTGATATAAAAAGAGATGTAAGTGACTTACCTGGTACCAAATAGAAGAGGAGTAAAAGAATCGTACCCACTTTTTCTTAGGAAATAAATCCCAAGCTGTATCTCCCTAAAGAAAGAAGGTCTATTTACTTCTTAAAGTTATACTGAAAAAAGCCAAACTTGCTTTAGTGAAAGTTAAAGTCAGGATCACAATAAAGAGAGAATTCACAGGTAGCTTTGGCATAGCACAGGTCATTAATGCAAAACCAAGTGAGAGAAACTAAGGAAAAGACATTGGTTACAGAAGGCAGAGCCAAGGCAGTTGAATTCACAAACTGCTGACAAATGAAAGCAGTCAAAGGCTTTCTGGAACCAAGTGACTAGTTCCCCTGAAGCTTTGGTCTTCATCAGCTTCTGACAGGAGGCTGAAACATGCGGAAACTCAGAGGTTCTGCTAGGCCAACATTATTTTCATAACAGAGCTAAGATATCATTTGCATTTTTTCTTACTGTGCTGACCTTTCCCTTGATGGCGCAACAAAAGCCAAGTGAAGAAAACTGCCGCACCTTAGCATGCATCAAGACAGCAGCAGCCAAACCTCTTCACCATAGCATACTTATTTGGCACACAGGGGAAAAAAAATACCCACCTCATTTTATGTCACAGCAAACTAACTAGTAAGCCTCAGCTGTTAAGTATGCTCTTTTTTTTTTTTTTTTTTAACACTATTCTGCATGGCAAATGAGAAGTAAGGGCTGGGGATGGAGAGTCCTTGCCTAGCACATGAGACGGACTTTTATTGGGGATAGGGGAACAATACATATTAAGCTGCATACAATGACCATCCCTAAGCACTTGTGATGATTTGAATGGCCACATTTTCCCGTGCAACACCATGTTTAGTTGAGAGAATGGATGAAATAAGCGATAATTCTCTCACTTTGTTATTTGGCAGACACGTTCTGGAAAACGAAAATCAGCCTGTCAACTTCAAGGAAAGCAGCTGACAGTATGTACTCGTTGCCAATAATAAAATTGGGGCGCGCAAAATAAAGTTTGAACTTTGGCAAAATTCTATTTGCCACTAGCAGCCTAACAACTTTCCAGTATTTGACTGTTTTGCTGAGGTAATGTAATAATATAAATATGATTTTGTTTTTCAATAAAGGTCTCACTATGTAGCCTTAGGCTGGCCTCAAACTACCTCCAGTCTCAACCTACCCAGTGCTATAATCCTAAGTATGCACCACTATGCCCAGCATCACATGCAATTTTGTGATACAGTATACTAAAATGTGGGAACATTTAGAAGATCTGCATAACTCAATCAACTATACAACTACCTATCAAATCATGTCATAGCATGTTACATGCTATAAACAAGGCTCTAAAATCCAGCCAAAATGACAAACCAATGAATTCCAATGTGACAAAACATGAAAAAAAAAATTCATTGGTATTATTTCACATCCCACATTTCAACCCATGTAAGTATAAAATCAACCTCTGTTTCATATGAGAACAAATCTTCTGATAAGGCTACTAAAATACTCCCTTTTCCAACTATCTATGTGAGGCTGGATTTTCTTTGTAATTCAAACCAAAATATATATCGCAATAGGTTGAATACAGAAATAAATATGAAAATCCAGGTGTCATCTATTAATTTTCCATTCTCAAGAATCTTTTTGAAACAATACCATTTTCTATCTTTTGTTTTGTGTCAGTCCTGGAGCTTAAACTCAGGACCTGAGCATTGTCCCTGAGCTTTATTGCTCAAGGCTAGTGCTCTACCACTTGAGCCAAAGCTACACTTAGGGTTTTGGGGTGGAGATAAGAGTCACAGACTTCCCTGCCTGGGCTGGCTTTGAATTCAGATCTTTCTACTCAGATCTCAGCCTCCTAAGTGGACTGTTATTAGAGGCATGAGCCACCAGTGCCCAGCAGTATTTTCTATCTTACAAATGTAATTTATGGGGCTGGGAATAGTAGCTTAGTGGTAGAGTGCTTGCCTACCATGCATGAAGTCCAGAGTTCGATTCCCTAGTACCACATACACAGAAAAAGCCAGGCGTGGCACTGTGGCTCAAGTGGTAGAGTGCTAACCTTGAGCAGTGGAAGCCCAGGGACAGTGCCCAGGCCCTGAGTTCAAGCCCAAGGGCTGCCCCCCCCCCCCAAGAGTAATTTATGTTAACTTAGGCAAACAATAGAGGGCTATTTTTTCCCAAATTAAAACTTTAGTTTCTAATATGGTAAATAGAGAAATATAGCCACATTTTTGAAAAAAAAAACTGAAATCTGGCATGACCACAACTATAATCCTAACTACTCGGAGTCAAGAGATTACAGGTCAAAGGCAACCTGGGCAAAAGTTAGTAAGAATTGTATCTCAATCAATAATCCTGAAGAAAAGAAATAAATGGGCCAGACACGGTAGTACTTGTTTGTAATTCCAGTTAGGAGAGAGAAGAGAGTCCCAGTGCAAGGCCTCAGCATAAGAGACTCTGTCTGAAAAATAAACTGAAGTGAATAAAGAACTGAAGGCATAGTTCAAGTGGTAGAGTACTTGCCTAGCCAAAGGCAAGGCTTCAAGTTCAAACCCCAGTATCAGCCCACTCCCTAAAAAGTCACTGGGCATGATGGCTTATGCACTTGGGAGGCAGAGGTAGAAAGATCTCACATTTGAGGCCAGCCTGAGCAACACAGCAATCCTCAGGGGGAAAAAAAAATTGGTAATAAGAAAAAAAATCTCAAAGAGCTTTTGAAGTGCATAATGGAGTCCTGAGTGAAGTAAGCATGAGAACAGCTTGTCCAGCACTGCTTGTCCAGGACATCTAGGAGAGCTCTGAAGGACAAGGTTCTTTGTATTTCAGACCCCAAGAGAAAATAAGCACTGTCAGTATTTGTTCTCAGCTCTGCCAGAAGAGAGGGTGAGAAGTTCAGGGTATTAAAACAAAACCCTTTTCTCTGCCTTTCACTGGCTGACCAGGGCACCTAATCCAGGCTAAAATCCAGGGAGACTAGGATCAGACAACTCCAAGGTCACAGAAAAAATGTGGTGGGAATGCTAAACTGAACTCCAGATCAGGAGTATCAAATAGACTCTGAAGCTATGCCTTCACCTAGATACAGTTTTTCCAACAGCGAGAACTTTCCATTCAAATATCCATTTTTTTTTTTTTTTTTTTGGGCCAGTCCTGGGCCTTGGACTCAGGGCCTGAGCACTGTCCCTGGCTTCTTCCCGCTCAAGGCTAGCACTCTGCCACTTGAGTCACAGCGCCGCTTCTGGCCGTTTTCTGTATATGTGGGTGCTGGGGAATCGAACCTAGGGCCTCGTGTATCCGAGGCAGGCACTCTTGCCACTAGGCTATATCCCCAGCCCCCAAATATCCATTTTTTAAATTCACTTATGCATTCTCTTTCCTACCTGCTTTTCTCGCTCATCCTCTCAATGTTGGTGCTCCTCTGTGCTCCTCACTCTCCCTGGCACACAGTACATATGCAACAGTAGTGGCTGCCATACTCTGTCAAGCTCATGACTCTTCTATCCCATATCCCATGTCTCCAATCACCTCTTTTGTATTTTCTTTTTTTTTTTTTTTGGCCAGTCCTGGGCCTTGGACTCCGGGCCTGAGCACTTGTCCCTGGCTTCTTCCCGCTCAAGGCTAGCACTCCGCCACTTGAGCCACAGCGCCGCTTCTGGCCGTTTTCTGTATATGTGGTGCTGGGGAATCGAACCTAGGGCCTCGTGTATCCGAGGCAGGCACTCTTGCCACTAGGCTATATCCCCAGCCTCTTTTGTATTTTCTTAAGCCCCTATCATTACCCAGACCTCCATCTTGAGCACCAGGCTTCCTGGTCTTTCTACCTTAATGTGCCAAAGGACCTCAGCTCAGCTCTACTATCTTCTCCCTCAAAGCTCCCCCTCATTGTAATCAATGCTCTAATTCATCACTCATACAGTTGTTACAGTCAGAAACCTAGATCATTCCACACACCTCTCCTTGTCCTACTCTGCATCTACTGTGTCACAAGATTTTACATTTCTCTAAACCTTCTCCATTCTGACTGTGACAACCATAAAATCATAATCTCTAGACTACAGCACTATAATAGTTTTCTCATTGGATCCCTGGATCCAGTGGCACTATCATAACCTCAGATAGAAACCTGATGTTATTCTTCTGCTAATTGTCTTGTCAGAGTTTTCCTTTAGCATATTCTTCAAATAATTTTGCTCATATACATCCAAAAGAAAAGTTTAAAAAATCATATATCCATTAAATAAAGTTGCCTTTTTTTTTCCCCAGTCCTGGGCCTTGAACTCTGGGCCTGAGCACTGTCCCTGGCTCCTTTTTTGCTCAAGGCTAGCACTCTGCCACTTGAGCCACAGTGCCACTTCTGGCCATTTTCTATATATGTGGTACTGAGGAATCGAACCCAGGGCTTCATGTATATAAGGCAAGCACTCTGCCACTAGGCCATATTCCCAGCCCTAAAGTTGACATCTTTTTTTTTTTTTTTTTGGCCAGTCCTGCTTGGACTCAGGGCCTGAGCACTGTCCCTGGCTTCTTTTTGCTCAAGGCTAGCACTCTGCCACTTGAGCCACAGCGCCACTTCTGGCCATTTTCTGTATATGTGGTGCTGGGGAATTGAACCCAGGGCCTCATGTATACGAGGCAAGCACTCTTGCCACTAGGCCATATCTCCAGCCCCTAAAGTTGACAGCTTAAAGAAATGTTTTTGCAGTGTCCAACATGGAACACCGCCACATACACTGTAAGCACAAGCTCTACCACTGAGTTACATCCCCAGACTTAACACCTATAATTTCTTATCATAAGTTTACAAGAAGTTTACTTTTGTGTGTAGAGGAGGTAGAAAATACTAAAATTTCATAACAAGAAATGCTAGGAATCAGCTGCAATTAGAATACACATTTCATCACCTGATTTGATAAAATAGGTTTCTATTATCTTAAACATACTAAACCTAAACTAAATCATTCAACACAGCTTTTTAAACCCACACTGGCAAAAACAATTCCAGGTACATTTACTTAACTGTTGTATTCTTTTTTTTTTTTTTTTTTTTTGCCAGTCCTGGGCCTTGGACTCAGGGCCTGAGCACTGTCCCTGGCTTCTTCCCGCTCAAGGCTAGCACTCTGCCACTTGAGCCACAGCGCCGCTTCTGGCCGTTTTCTGTATATGTGGTGCTGGGGAATCGAACCTAGGGCCTCGTGTATCCGAGGCAGGCACTTTTGCCACTAGGCTATATCCCCAGCCCCGATTAACTGTTGTATTCTTCTGAACCCAGAACATCCCAATGAGAAACAAGCTCCCCTGGAACAGCTGTATTAGGAAAAGACAAGAGGCTGTCTGGGTTTGGAAGCTAACTTAATCACTAAAGAGGGCTTTCCTGTAATCACTACCCCCAAAAGAGTCTTAGCTTGGCAAATGAGGTGGAATATGTGGAGGATAAAATTTGGGATATATGAAGGATTTGTCTCCTCTCCCTTTTAGGGCCATTTTAGAAGAGCTCATTTGGAAGCTACTGGTCTGGAAATTTAAAGCAATGCAGGCAGGTGTATCCGTGTAGATCCTGAGGGACCCAGCTTGAAAAAAAAAATCACTGTTCCAAGGGTTAGCATCTAAGGCTATTTGTGATCTAGCCCCTTTTAATTCCCCTCATTTGTCTCAGAATGACTCCTAACACTCCCAGCTCTCATATGTTCAAAATGTTTCAGGCCTGTTCTTTTTTCAGGCCTTGTGGTATCTTTTCAAAAGACACTTTGTATCTGGATTGTCTTCCCACCTCTAATTCCCAGAAACAACTGGTAACATTGTAAATCTACCTTTAGGCTAATCAATGTGTCCCCTCGCTTTTAGGCAGTATCCTTTCAAGGAAAAAAAAAAAAAAAAACAAACCACAAGGAAAATGTGATGGAATCCCCCAGATTGTTGCGGATAGGCTAAATCAACAGGTACTGGAATTGAAATGTGGAATTGAAACATCTGAGGTGATTCCCATAAACTCAGGGGGACCGAGAATACTTTCCCTTTCCAAGCAAGTCTGTTTTAAGTTTCTGTGTCACACACAGCACAATACCCTATAGTATGATAAGTGCTTGTTTACTGGGTTAAAAAAAATCTCCCCTAAAACGGGATCTGGTGGCTTACGCCTGTCATCCTAGCTACTCAAGGAGGCTGAGATCTGAGGATTGCAGCTCCAAGTCAACCCGTGCAGGAAAGTCGGTAGGACTTTTATTTCCAACGAACCACCTAAAAGTCAGAAGTGGAGCTGTGGCTCACGTAGTAGAGCGCTAGCCTGGTGTGAAAACAGCTAAGGGACAGCATCCAGGTCCTGAGTTCAAACCCCAGTACCGGTAAAAAAATATAAACAAAAACTTCTCACCGTAAAAGTGTAATTTAGACAGACAGTATAAATCAGTGAAAGCGGAGTGGGGCGTATAAAAGTAGGTATCCGTGTTAAACCCAGCCCTGGTGCACCAGAAGAGCTTGGTCTCCCACTCCGGTGAGAATTTAAACCGCAGCGCGGCGGGAAGGAGGAAGCAACCAGGGCGAAGAAGATGCTGCGGGGTTCGAGCACCAGAGACGGGGCCCTCAAAGTCCACCCACCCCCCACCCCCCGGGCGTGGCGGTCGAGCAGGGCTCGCCGAGAGGCCGCTGCACCTCTGCCCACGAGAGGAGAGGTGGTGAGCCGGAAGCGGGGCCCGGGTGGCGGCGGCAGGAGGGCTGGGGTCCGGCGCGAAGGGAATGGGGCGGAGGCACGGCCCGGGGTCGGGGACAGTCCACCCGCAACCACACTCACCTAGGGAACCCAGCTTCGCCCCGGCTCGGCGCCGGTTCCGCGTTGCTCTCTCGCTGGGCCTGCTGGGCGAGCGAGCGACCTCAGGCGCCCTTAGCAACCACGCACGGCCACGCGAGCCGCACACACGGCCGCCGACGCCGCCAGCCGCCTGCCACGCACAGCGCGCGCCCCCAGCGGACAGACCGAGGGCCGAGAAGGGGTGGATAGGGCTAGGAAGGAGGCGACGCGAGGAATCCTGGGGCTTCTGGGACTTCGGGATGGTTGGGGCCCGTAATGCGCATGCGCGCTTCCTCCGGGACCCTGCGAGCGGAATTCTGGGAGTTGTAGTCCCAAAGCTAAGTACCCTGTCCTTAACAATCCTGGTCCTCTCCCTTACTTCTCTGATTTCACCTCGTCGCTCTGGACTTTCTCCTTAGCAACGCCCCCCACTCTCCCGAAATAAAAGAACCCAGCCAGGTTTTGCTTTTGAGCCCAGTGAAAGAGAGATGGTCTTGTGGGAGCCAAGCGAAAAGTGAGTCTCCAGAAACAGCAGCCTTAGACAAGGTAGTGGGCCTGGAGAAGGGCAAACCTAAGCCGAATAACAGGAGCCCAAAGCAGCTTGACCTAGAACTGCTTGACCTTTTTAAAAGAAAGGAACGAGGAAGACCACACTCTGTTTGCATGTTTTAGTTTAGGGGGAGTTTCAGAAACAGTGAGATTTAAGGTCAAGAAGTCGAAGAGGGAAATGCAAGTCACATCCAGAACCAAGAATTGAACAAAGAGAATTTTGCCTAAATGACTTATTACTTTGCTTACCAGAGTTTAAGGAATTGTAATGGCTGTTTGTAATCCCTGACTGCCAATTCTGCTTCTGTATGTCTGCTTGCTTGCTTTGCCTAATTTGCCTCACCACCTGTGTGTGGTCCATGTGATTTTTGCCTTTAAAACCTAGTCCTACTGAAGCTCAGTGCTGTTCTTCACCATCCCCATGGTGGTGAAGACACTGTGCACAGCTAAATAAATTAGCCCACTTGACTGAGTGCTGGTGACTTTATTATCATGGGTTTGAGTCCCACCTAGGTGGCCAGGATACTTCAGTCTTTATCACCTAGGTGGCCAGGATACTTCAGTCTTATTCACTGTCTCCCTCCAACCCACCTTCCCCTAAACCCAACCCACACAGGAGAACAAAAATTACAACCACCTCAGAAGTGCAGTTATGGCTAAAATGGGAGAGTGTCAGTTTTGAGGGGAAAAGCCAAGCAAGAGCTTAAGGCCCTGAATTCAAGCCCTGTTTCTTTGTTTTCTAATGTGTTTTAGAAATGTGAATTTAATACTATCTCCTCATAGATTCATAGACCATGTTGCTTCTCTCAGACATCTCTGGACCTGAGGGATTTGGAGAGCTACAAAGAGAGCAGAAGACAAAAAGATCTTTTCCAAGCTATAGAAATGGAAAGGAAGATAGAGCAACAATGAAAACAGTGTACCAGAGCAAGAGTGCCCAATAAATAATGGATTTAGGCAACCATCATTGATGAAATGTTAAACTACTAAAGCATTAATGAGGGGAAATTTACCCTGGAAGAATGTGTCATCACCTGTATAAGCTAATCAATCTTAGATCATGAAACCAGAGAACAGTTAAACATGTCCCCCGATTTAATGCATTACACAATATTTATAAAGTACATTGTATTTTGTTAAACAACAACAAATCCTGAACATAACAATTGGCCCTAACTTCCATTTTACAGAAAATAACGAGAAAAAAAACTAATATTACAAAAAAAGATCTGGGCCAATGTACAGTGAATAATCTCAACAAAAGGAGAGTGATGTTTTAGACTATGATGTTTAAGAGATATAGTCAAATGCACTCACTAGTGTACCTTGCTGTCTTTGAGAATTGTTTCAAGTGGTGAAAATCAGAAAATCTACTTGGGCTGGGGATATAGCCTAGTGGCAAGAGTGCCTGCCTCGGATACACGAGGCCCTAGGTTCGATTCCCCAGCACCACATATACAGAAAACGGCCAGAAGCGGCGCTGTGGCTCAAGTGGCAGAGTGCTAGCCTTGAGCGGGAAGAAGCCAGGGACAGTGCTCAGGCCCTGAGTCCAAGGCCCACGACTGGCCAAAAAAAAAAAAAGAAAATCTACTCATGGGGCACATTTAGCTAATTGCAATTTACTTCTCAACTTGTCATTTTTAAGACTAAGCTGAAATTGCTTAAAACAGAAACAACTCTGGGTGACAAATGCCAGTCAAACCAATTGTTCAGTGTCACCAAGGTGTTTTTTTGTTTTGTTTTGTTTTGTTTTTTGGCCAGTCCTGGTGCTTGGACTCAAGGCCTGAGCACTGTGCCTGGCTATTTTTTACTCAAGGCTAGCACTCTGCCACTTGAGCCACAGTGCCACTTCTGGCCGTTTTCTATATATGTGTTGTTGCTGGGAATTGAACCCAGGTCTTCATTTATACAAGTCAAGCACTCTTGCCACTAGGCCATATTCCCAGCCCTACTGCAAGGAATATCTTGAACTCCCAGAAACTGGAAAAGGTGAGGTGTGGATTCTACTGTAGACCATGAGGGGATTAGGCTCTGATCCTAACCATCTTCAGATCACAAGGGAGCCCGGAGAAAATAAATTCTGGTTGTGTTAAACCACCAACTTGTGTTTGTGGTAATATCTTTTAGCAGCCACAGGGAACTAAAATAACTAGTTTGACATTTTGATTATGTAGAATATCCTATTTTTAAAGAATTGTAGAGGTATTTAGAGTTTTAATGGCAAAAGCCATTAGAAAATCTAAGTAACAAAATAAAGTAACATTAATAAAGTCCATTTCATGTACTAAGTAATATATTAATAAATGCAGAGAGGAGGTAAATGCTTCTACGGAAGAATTCCAAGTGATGTGGCCTGTCTGAAAGGAGGGGGAACATAACTCGTCACTCTTAAAAGGTAGAGCTGCATCTAAAGCAAGGACAAAAGGAGTAATTTATAATGGAGAAATGTGACTAACACCTCAGCCTGTTATATGTCAACATCATGAATCATGTTGACAGCATGTACCATGAATATGATCAAAATGACACTTCGTTTGGCATGATAGTCTCAGCTACTTGCGTGTTTGAGGTCAGAGGATAAATTTTGGGCTTTAAAGGAAAAACTTATTTTGATAATTTTCATACCCAAACCCCAAACTCCAGACTAATCATGAGAAAATCAAATTACAAGGTATAGCTGAAATTTTAGATAAAAGGGTGATTGTAGAATTCAGGCAGGAAGTATACACATATCTTTGAGATACTTTTTCAGCCAAGATGAGCTTAAGGAGGCAAGTAAAACAATGTAAAGTGTGACAAACCTGTGATGTGATGCTTAATCTTGTCAACCTAATTGGATTAAAAAAGCCTAAAGGGGAGAGGGGGAGCTGCAGTGGCTCATGCCTGTAATGCTGACTACTCAGGAGTCTCACATCTACAGATCATGGTCTGAAGCCAGCTCAGCAGGGAAGTCCAAGAGAACCTTATCTCCAATTAACTAGCAAAAGGCCAGAAGAGGAGCTGTGGTTTTAAGTGGTAGAGCTCTAGCCTTGAGCAAGAAAAGAGCTCACACACAGTACCTCCATGCCCAGAATTCAAGCCCTGGAACAGCACACACACACACCCAAAAAAGAAAGAAACCCTAGGAGATAAGTTAGGTACACCACTGGCTGTGTCTATATGGGTGGTTTGAGTGACAGGGCTCAGTCCTAATCGATGGATGAATCTCTTGATGAATTCCTAATATAACCACTTGTTGAAAGGTGGCAAAAAGTAGGTTAGGGCTTGGTTGGGAGAAGTAGTGAAGTGCCAGACTTTGAAGTCAGACCCCACTTTACCATGCGAACCCCACTTTACCACATGAACCTGAGATAAGCAGGCCCTGTGAGCAAACCCAGGACAAGCTTATTAGGGCCCAGCCGGTCTAGAACTCTAACCGCTGGGAATGCTTACCTCTGACCACCCCTAGAATGCCTCGAGTCCTGAGCCAATCAGATTTGTACCTGTGTCCTAATCTTGCTTGCTTGAACACCTGATTGTTGTAACTTTGTTTTTTGCCTTTATAAGCCCTGTGTAATCGCAGCTCGGGGCTTCCTCCTAACCTCCGCTGTGTTGGTGGGTAGGACGAGGCCCGAGTTGCAGCTCGCTTGAATAAAGCCTTGCCTTGCTTTTGCATTTCGGAACGTCTAAGTCTCAGTGGCCTTCTTGGTGGTTGTTTTGCGACTTGGCATAACAGTAGGACACTGTAGTGTATCTTCCTATGACCCCTTCCTGTATTACTTTTTCTTTTTTCTTTTGCCAGTCCTAGGGCTCGAACTCAGGGCCTAAGCACTGTCCCTGGTTTCTTTTTGTTCAAGGCTAGCACTCTACCACTTGAACTACAGAGCCACTCCCAGCTTTTTTTCCATTTATGTGGTGCTGAGGAATCGAACCCAGGGCTTCGTGCATGCCAGGCAAGCAGTCTACTGCTAAACCACACTCCCAGCCCTTGTATTACCTTAAAAAAAAAATCAGTCATGGGGCTGGAACTCAGGGCCTGGGTGCTGTCCCTGAGCTTTTCTGCTCAAGGCTAGAGCTATACTACTTTGAGCCATAGCTCTACTTTCAGTTTCTGGTGTTTTAATCAGAGATAGGAGTTTCACAGCCAGACACCAGTGGCATATACTTGTAATCCTAGCTACTCAGGAGGCTGAGATATGAGAATCATGGTTTAAAGCAAGCCCAGGCATGAAAGTCTGTGAGACTTTTTTTTTTTTTTTTTTTGGCCAATCCTGGAAACTGGACTCAGGGCCTGAGCACTGTCCCTGGCTTCTTTTTGCTCAAGGCTAGCACTCTGCCACTTGAGCCACAGTGTCACTTCTGGCCATTTTCTGTATACGTGGTGCTGGGGAATCAAACCCAGGGCTTATGTATACAAGGCAAGCACTCTTGCCACTAGGCCATATCCCCAGCCCCGTCTGTGAGACTCTTATCTCCAGTTAACCACCAGAAAACTGGAAGTAGGGGTTTTGGCTCCAAATGGTAAAGTGCTAGCCTTGAGTGAAAAAGCTCAGGCCCTGTGTTCAAGCCCCATGGCTGACCAAAAGATGATAATAAAGTTTCATGGAATTTCCTGCCCAAGCTAGATTCAAACTTCTATCCTCAGATCTCAGCCTCCTGAGTAGCTAGGATTACAGGTGTGAGCCACCAGCGCCTGGCCTGAATTATCATTTTGCCAGTTCCTGTCCATCTAGATGTGAATTGCTCTGCTACACCTTCCCTGCTCTGATGAACTAAACCATCTGAAGTCATGAACCAAAATAAATCTCTACTCCTTAAAGTAGCTCTTATTGGGTATTTGATCACAGCACCACAAGAGCTTAATATAGATATCACATGCTTTTTTTTTTTTTAAAAAGCATCAGGTTTAAAACTAAGAAAATCTCAATGAACTATAGGATTAATAATAAAAACCATTAATATATCAGTACAGTGATCCCTCACCTATTGTGGAAGTTACATTTCAGAGATTCCCTGATAGGGGAAAATCCGTGAGTAAAGTAGCAGCATTAGTCATCCCGTTGTCATGGTTCACTTATTGCTACTTCATGGATTTTCACCTATCACAGGGGTCTCTGGAACATAACTCCCAAGATATAGTGAGGTATGACTGTATTGCTACATTGCTAACCAAGTATCATACTAATATACAATTCTAATAACAAAAGAAACTGGGTGAGTATGTGGAGGGACTGCAAGGTATGTATATAAAACCTATACTACCTGATCATTTTTCTGTAAATTAAGTACTATAGAAAGAAATTATAGGGGCTGGGAATATGGCTTAGTGGTAAAGTGCTCGCCTTGTATACATGAAGCCCTGGGTTCGATTCCTCAGCACCACATATGTAGAAAAAGCCAGAAGTGGTGCTGTGGCTCAAGTGGTAGAGTGCTAGCCTTGAGCAAAAAGAAACCAGGGACAGTGCTTGGTTCCTGAGTTCAAGCCCCAGGACTGGCAAAAAACAAACAAACAAAAATAACAAAAAAGAAATTATAAAAATGTAAAAAGCAACAGAAATATTTCATGTCCATCTTTTTTTTTTTTTTTGCCAGTCCTAGGGCTTGAACTCAGGGCCTGGGCACTGTCCCTTTATGTCCATCTTAATCAAGTGATCAAGGGTAGCTTCAGCAGCAATGGCCGGAGAAACAGTATGTGATATATTAGGACACACTGCCACTTATGTAGGATAGTGCCCAAAATGAACAACCTGTATCCAATCTCAAAGAAACAAGAGATTCCTAGCAACTCGAGAGCCTTGAGATGTGAGGATCACAGTTTGAAGCTAGTCTGTGCAGAAAAGTTCTATAAACTTATCTCCAATTAACCAACAAAAAGGCAGAAGTGGGGGGTATGGCTCAAGTGGTAGAGTGTCAGCCTTGAGTGAAAACGCTAAACAATATCTTGAGTTCAAGCCTCAGTACTGGAATGTGCACGAGTGTGTGTTTTTGTGCACACACACATAACCAAACCCTGATAGACCTAGTTTGGTCTCCTCTCTTAAAAAATGTCAGTCGGCTGGGAATATGGCCTAGTGGCAAGAGTGCTTGCCTCATATACCTGAAGCCCTGGGTTCAATTCCTCAGCACCACATATATAGAAAAGGCCAGAAGTGGCGCTGTGGCTCAATGGCACAGTGCTAGCCTTGAGCAAAAAGAAGCCAGGGACAGTGCTCAGGCCCTGAGTCCAGTTCCCAGGACTGGTCAAAAAAAAAAAGAGTGTCAGTCTATGTCAGAAAAGGTAAAAACTAAGGAATGTTTTTGGGTTAATTGCTAAAGACAGACGATAACCAACTATGCATGGTGGTGTGTAGTAAGGATATAGGTGATATAGGTGATTATAGGCTGTAGATTAGGTCTGGAAGCCTGCCCTATGCCATCTACTGGGTCAAAGTTTAAGCTTCCCAATATGTGTAGATAGGTTACAATTCTATTGAATTTGGCAAACACCACTTTCTGATAAACTGCACAATCACTATTCAGTTGTCCTTCTAGAGCAGCCAGAATTCCATATATATTGGAACTATATTAAATCTTAACACTAGTATCTGAGATCTCAAAGTTATCCAGTTTACCTCTGTGTTTTGTCTTGCTCGTCTTTTTTTTTTTGCCAGTCCTGGGGCTTGGGACTCAGGGCCTGAGCACTGTCCCTGGCTGCTTTTTGTTCAAAGCTAGCACTCTACCTCTTGAGCCACAGCATCACTTCCAGCTTTTTCTGCTTACATGGTGCTGAGGAATTGAACCCAGGGCTTCATGTATACTAGGCAAGCAGACTACCGCTAAGCCAGGTTCCCAGCCCCTTACTCGTTCTTTCATCAGCTCCACTTGTTTTGGTTTGGAAGATCTGAATAAGTCCCTGAACCAGTGTCTACGTGAACAGGATCACAAGTCTAGCACCACACAGAAGCTAAAAGAGAGGCTAGGCCTCCCAAACCCCTTACCCTGAGAGCTCCAAAGAGGGGGAGGCTTTTTTTTTTTTATTAAAAGTTTACAAACAGAATTACAAAAAAATAAAAAGACATACTGCCCATCCTCAACCCACGAAAGGACTATGGACTAAGGACTGGTGAACCCCTCAATAACAGGGGTGATGATGTTTATCTCTGTAGCCTAGAGCCAAAACAGAGGCAGTGTGTACCTAAGACCAAAGTTGCTGGGAGGATTGCAGGAGCTTGAGAAAGGAAGAGGTCTTGTCAGGTAGAGGTGTTTCCCTAAGGTCCCAGAGACATGCTCCTGGGGGTAAAGGCACATGAGCAGAGAAAATACCCCTGGACGTAGAAAAGGAAGGAATCTTCTCTGGCACCAACAGCAATGAAGTTTACTGGCTGAAATCATCCTGAATCTGGGGGGAGAAAGGGGCTTTAGACATAAATCTCTTCTAGTTTCTCAACTCTCAGGTAAGTTGGCAGCTTATCATTCTCTTTCAGTCTCTTCAGCTCTCAAGATGAGTTAGTGGCTTGTGTAGGAGAATACGGAAGACTTGGCAACAGTAGGGCAATGAAGGCTGGAGGCTGGACCTCAGCATCAGGGAATCACGTGTTGTGGGTTGGCCTCAGGAGATGGATGAGTTTTCTGCAGTGTCTAGCAGAGGCAGGCCTGGGACTTCCATGAGGCAGTAACTGATTCCCCAGAGAGAGCAAGGCTAATTTCTCACTGGCACCCAAGGACACCAGCACCTGTGGGGCAGGAAGGCAACAGAACAGTACGTGAGGCTCAGAAACAGTGGTGTCCAGGGCACGTGTGCAGGATTCCCATTTAGTCCAGAAATGCCAAGTCCAGAAAAGGAAGAAAAGAGAAATAGGTTTTAGGGGACCCAGAACAGACTCAACAGGAGAAGAAAACCTTGGAGACATGATTCACCACCGGGATCCAAGGTTCACTTCTATTCTCTGATTGTACCAGGGAACCTTTGATTTGTCCCCATAAGAGACAGTGAAAGCAGCAATGACTGGCAGTAAACCAAAAAGTGTGATTCACAGACTTCCAGGGGTTCCCAACAGAATCCAAACTAATTTCTCACCAAGATCCTCTTTTATTACTTCCCCACAGAGGTTGCCGGAGTATCCTGTCAATTCTGTTCCTCATTAACTACCCAGTATTACACTGCCTTTTTTTTTTCCAGTCGTGGGACTTGAACTCAGGGCCTGGGTACTTACCCCTGAGCTCTTTCTGCTCAAGGCTAGCATTCTACTACTTTGAGCCACAGTGCTACTTCCAGTTTTCTGGTGGTTAACTGGATATTATAGACTTTCCTGCCTGGGCTGGCTGTGAACCACATCCTCAGATCTCAGCTTCTTGAGTAGCTAGGATTACAGGAGTGAGCCACCAGCACCCAACTACACTGATCTACTATAATCAGTGTTATCACAGATGGGATTTCTACTGGACTCCTTAGATACTGAGTCTTGAACAGAAGAGGTAGAAAGTCAGTGGTTAAAAGAGTACAGACTGCACTCAGATTTCTTGGTTCAAAAGCCCAATCCCACCTACTTGCTTTGTAACCAGAACAAGTTACTAAGTTACTTGAGTCTCAGTTTCTTCATCTGCAAGATGAGAGCAATTAAAATTTAAACCAGATAATATTACAAGTAATAAGCTGCTTAGCATAGTACTGAAAAAAAGATAGTTGTCTCCTATATGGACTCAAAATCTGGTCTTCCTTCAGCTCTCTCCTAACTTCTAGAAGAAATAAAGCTGTCGTCTTTGAGATCTCAGACAGGTCCTGGTTCCCTTTCCCTCTCTTGGGTGAGAGAAGTAAACAGAAAACTCATCACCAACACACTGCACCCAGTTTCATGCACCCAGGCAAGAAGAGAGCTTGGATTTCTGAATGTTCCCAATTCCATACATACAGACCATCTCAGAGAAATGTGAGCTACAGAAAGCCTGGATTGTCAAGATTTACAAGTCCTCTGGGATGTACCTGATGGATACAGGGCTCCTGTCGGAGGCTTCGGAGGGCAATGAGGGCAGCCTCCTTCACATTTGGCTGAGGGTCTCCACAGGCCATCTCGAGGAGCCGCTGGGGTACTTGGCACTGTAAAAGCTCTTCTCTCAACCCTTCGGGCCCTAAGTTGCCCAGGGCTGATGCAGCATTGCGCCGGATAGCAGCCTGAGGATCTCCAAGCAGCTGGGTGATACTGGGCACTGCAGCTGCTAGGGCAGGTCCCAGGGGTCCAGCCTGGTATGCTGCATTGCCCACAGCAAAGCTGGCACTACGACGTACAGAAGGGTCTTTGTCTCCCAGCCCTAGCAGCAGAAGGTTGAGCAGCCCAGCCTGGCACTGTAAAGCCCCACGTAGGCTTATGCTGTGTTGGAGCAAATGTCCCAGAAGTCCATATATACGGGCCCGCACAGTGTTCTCTGGGTGGCCCAGAAGACTGCGCAAGGACCGGTAGGATTCATCAGAGCCGGCCAGGAGCTCTTGGATAAAGGACAAGTGGTTGGGGGACAGTACCCGAGCTGCATGGGCCAGCAGGGAGAGAAGGTCAGAGATTAGTGGAGGCTGGTCACTCAGGAGGGCAACTGAGAGGAATGAGATAATGGTTCTGGGGGAGGCAGACACTGTGTTCACAAACTGGTTGAGAGAGGTGAGATCCATGAGGGCCAGTCGGGTAAGGAGGCTGATGGGCAGCTCCGCTTGTGACAACAGAAGATGGTGGCAGCAGACCTGAGAAAAGGGAGGTTCAGGTAAAGGGAGTTCAGTGAGAGAGGTACACTGCAGGTAGGTAGGAGAAGCATTAAGGCTAGGAGAGAGAAGAGACAAACTAAGGGAGAAATGCCCCTAGAGAGCTGGAAGACCTGCCTCACAATATTCCCCATGAAACACATATGGAGCCCAAGAGGATGGATCTTTCCAGGTTCACCCTTGGCCTTGTAAGGACCTCCAAAGACCTAGGGTGTACATGCCAAGGACTGCCAGAGAAGTGATTCCTGGTCAAGGAGCTCAGCTGTCAGTGTCTGGACCAGGAGCTCCAACAGAAGCCGAAGAGAAACACGAAGAGAGAGAAAACAAAAACAAAAAAAACCCAGCCCATCTTTGACCACATGTCTCTGTATTTGAGACTGAGTGCTGTTGACACTCTAATTATTAAGTCAAGCAAGATGCTCCATTCCTACAGGGGCTATGGAGCTGTCAGAAAGTGAGTTACAAGACACAATCCTGGCCATCTTCCTCTCCTACCTTTACTTCCTGTAACTTCCCAAGTACCTGAAGCAAGTGGGCTGCAATTTCTGAGTCCCTGAGGTCACCCAAGATGTCGACAAGGATGTCCGCATCCACATCCAGGGCGAAGGGGAAGCAGAGGAGCTGGCACACAGAGAGCACCACAACAGGGAGAAACTCAAACCCGCGAGGCCTAAGGATGGCAGTGCAGAGGAACAGACCCAGTCTTGCTAACTTAACTCTTTATCATCATTCCCTTCCTCTCCTCAGATTTCCTTTCTCAGCAACCCCCACTCCTAAGTTTTCCAGCCCAATCTTTATTTCATTTTTGGCTGCATAACTCCAACGATTAGCTACTTTTCTCCTGCTCCCTTCTTCCCCCTCCCTCCACTGCTGACTCTCGATCTTCCATTCTTCCACTAGCACTGACTTACGCCTGGCTCAGGTGATGCAGGAAGTTGGGGGAAAGCAGGTGTTTCAGAGTAGACATGAGGATGCTTCCATGCTGCGACAGGTAGCTCAGACATAACTGGGGTTCCTGGGTGAAGGTGGCTATGGCCAGGTTTAGCAGGGCTGCTATACCTGAAAGGATACCAAAGATAGAGACCTAGTGAAGTATGTAAGAGACCCAGATGGCCCTCTGTCCCCAGAGCTCCCAGGGCCATAATCTATATCCAGCTCCTTCCCCATCCTTGAGCAGATAGATGCACTGTTACACTCTGATACTGTTTTTACTGTGGCGGCAGCAGCAGCTATTTCTACACATTACCCCAGTTCTAGGCTGCCTCTTCCCAAAGACTGATCCACACAATGGCTTTTAAAAGGAGGCTATGCTAACAGAAAGATACCTTGGGGGGAGATCAGTGTCCAGTCTGGCTCTGGGTTGGGTGGGCTGGATAGTAACAGTTCCTCTTCCTGTGTAGACCCCTCTGGTAGCCTCAGGGCCATGGAGAAGCGGTGCCACAAAATAGTCCACACTTCTGAGCTAGCCACATCCCTGATCAGGCTACCCTTCCCCTGCTAGAGACCAATGTAAAAGAGGAGGGCTGAGGAGGCAGAAGTCAGGAGTGTAAATGTCTGTTTTATTCCTGTCCTTTACCTACAAGGGAGTCTAAAAATAACTTGTCTTCTCATTTAGTATCTCCATATTGTTTTACTTTCTTTTTGTTTGTTTGTTTGAGACAGGGAGGGTCTTGATAAATTTCCCAGGCTGGTGTCAAACTTATAATTCTGCCTCAGCTTCCTGAATGCTGGGCCTACAGACAGATACCCCAATACCCAGCTTATTGTCCTCTGATCATACCTTAACACCCTGATCTCTCAACCCATGATTGTGCCTACTGAAAACTAGGAAATTGGCCTGTTGGGGTTCACTTGTATCAAAGGCCAAGTTGTACATGAGGTCTATAAAAATATTTAAATGTTTTTAAAAACAAAATAAGTTAAAAAAAAACCCACCACCAATAGGGATTCATTTTTTTCCCTACTGGATATCTAGGCATGCAGCTGAAGAGTTTCCTTTAAGGGGTCTTAATAAGGACAGGTGGGGCAGTTATAAGGCACAGTAGCTTAAAAGGAGAGTATGGGTTGCTGCTTCATTCTTATCCTGAGGCTTTCCCCCACCCTACCCCCACCCCCGCAAAAAAAAAAAAAAAAAAGAGGCCCAGTTTTTTTCTCCTTTCTTTCCACCTATCCTAAGCTAGAGCTCTACCTTGGTAAGGAGCTGCAGCAGGAGGATAAGGAGGCCATCGTAGAACCCACAGCTACCTGGTGGAGTCAGCCGGACCTGTAGGGAGACACACAAGAATCTACCTGGTTTGGTAGAAAATTTCTTTCTTGGCCTGGTAGAGTAGGAGCTCTTCTGGACTTACAAGGCTTGGTTCCTAACTCCTCCTTCAAAATGTTCCCTAAAGACAAGATAGGGCAAATAGATACAGAAGCAATGACAGTCTAGAAAGATGCTTGTTAAACAAGCGGTTGCCTACATCATCTCCTGGAAGTAGGAAACTAATTCATTTAAAAATTTAAAGACAGGGAGATTTGCTAAATAAATACCTATTTAAAGGATATAGCTGAGCGGGACAGCATTTGCCAAGCATGTTCAAGGCCTTGGGTTTGATATCTAGCACTATAAAATAAATAGATCTTAAAGACAGCTAAGAGAACATGGCAGTGGAAGGGAAAATAATCCAAGAAAAAAATCACAGCATATGTAAAAGTAAATAAGGCATCAAAGGCCACAGTGAATTTTCTAAATGGTAACCTTTTTGATATAACGTAAGAGTCCATAAGCAACAGGTGAACATTGAATTGCCAGCTAGAGCCCAGACTTTATCCCAGAAGGAATGGGAAGTCACTTAGGATTCAGAGCATCATTTTCACTCTTATTGATTATATTTGTTGTCTCTTTCAGAGTCTGGAATAGTACAGCACTCTCAACATGGACCTATGTGTTCAATAACTATTGGATGAACAAAATAAACATTTAACCTTAAGAAGACTAACTCTGGTGGTAATAAAGAGAAGAGACTGGAGTGATCTTTTGAGTATGCAAGTGCCAAAGACCAGAAAAGAGATGATGCATGCATACACTAAAGCAGGTCAGTGGTGGTGCTGTAGATGAAGACTTGAGAGTCAACTGGAAGATAGATTATACGGGACTTGGGGGAACCAGGTAGAGCAAAACAAGGGAGAACAGGGAGCCCCTGTTTGAATCTTAGTACTTTCACCAGTAATTACCATCACTCTGAAGGTCAACTTCATGCCTATTTGGTGTGTCTTCCTCCTTAGTGTGTTGCAGAGTAACATGTGAATGGATAATTTATAATTTATGAAGGACTCTATTTATATAAAGGTGACAACAATGTGATTACTAAGTCTATCCTTACAAAATGAGAAAAAGTTCTAAAGGTTCTAAAAAAGGAAAGGGGAGAAGCTCTGGAAAGGAAGAAAGCAGAAAAGGGGCTAGAGAATGACCTGAATTATTGAAGAATGCACAGTTAAGGAGAAAACTTGGGAAAAGCAACTGCAGAGTGGCTTCTACAATAGGAGAAGAGACAAGGCAACAGGAAAAACATTAATCACTGAGCATGGGCTCCTGGAGGCAACTGAGGCAGCAGGGAAACCTTGCACCTGAGATAACCGGACAGCTTCCTTTTCTTCTTCCCTTCCCTGCTTGTTTCTCTAGAAGCCCTGCCTCAGAAATCTGAAGTCCTGACCAGATAAGGCTCATAGAGGCTCATTATCTGGAGGCAAAGGAGAGGACAGAAGGGACTCCTTTTCCTCTCCTTACTTTTCTGCAGGCTTGCTGGTATTTTGGTCTTTTCCCTGGAGGGATGTCCTAGTGTCTGACTCAGAGAAAATGTGTCTGGGCCTTCCCCTGTAGGCCTCACCTCTGCAGGGGCAGACAGGGCATGTGCAGCTGCAGCGATCCATTCCCTGGGCTGGAGGTCAAAGGTCACTCCTTGCTGACCAAGCTGTCCCAAGAGACAGGCTGCTGCATTCTGTGGAAGATGAGAGGGAGAAGGACTGTCCAAAAATGAATGGTGTTTAGAAGGCAGAGAGAATTTATATCCTGGTTCAGAAGAATGGATGCCAGCAGAAACAGCTGCAAATGGGAGAGTGACTACTCACTCCCAGGAGGGTTGGATGATAGGATGAAAGAAGGGAGAAGGTAGAGAACTCACCACAAGAGAGACGACGTGTGAGTGGGTAAACAGAGTAGCAACCTCACTGCCTAGCTTCTCCATTCTAGAATAAGGAGATAAAATAACAGACACACTGTTAAAGGAGGCTGGTAAGGGGCCCTTGGTCTTTCTGGACTGGACTCTTTGCTTAGGCTGCCTGTCTACTTCCAGAGCCCAAAGCTGATGGAAATCCAGGTCTGTTCTTTATAGAGAAACCTTCACTATCTGCCCCAGACCCTTCTAATCATGAACTAAAGGGTGCCATTCCCCACATTGGGCATCATTAACTTCATGGGTAGAAGACTTCAGCAAAGAAATCTGACCCTAGCAGGTTGACTGTGGTTCATGCCTGTAATCTTTGCTACTCAGGAGGTTGAGATCTGAGGATCATGGTTCAAAGCCAGCCTGGGTAGGAAAGTCCATGAGACTCTTATTGCTAATTAATCACCGAAAAGCCCAAAGTAGAGCTGTGACTCAAGTGGTAGAGTGATATCTTTGAGCAAAAAAGCTCAGGGACAGCTCCCAGGCCCTGAGTTCAAGCCCTTCGATAGGCTCCAAAAGAGACTGAGGAGAGAAGGGATGGGAAGAGGGGAAGTGAACAGGGGACAGGGGATAGATAGTTATTTGACCTTGCTACTCACCCAGAAGGCAGATCTTGGAGCCGAAAGACAAGAAGGGAGAGGAGGTGCAGTGCCACTTCAGTGGACTCTTCCCAATCTATTACTTTTATCTACAAAATAAACATGAACTATCAGAAAAACCTCTGGGTGAGATAGGGGCCCCTGTGAGATGCCCACCCATGTCACTGGCTTACCTTGCCCTGGACCAACATCAACAGTGACTCCAAGGCCAAGGACTCCTGCCCTAGAAGACGGCATAGGCGCTCACTGGTGTGGCAGCAGGAGTAAAAAACCTAGGAAGTGGAAGGAGTCTGCTGGTGGGTGAAGCAGGCCAGAGTTACTAGCCTGGAAGGCTGAGCTGCAAAGCGAGCGAGCCTTCCAACAGAGCTGGCATCCCTACAAAGCGGGCTGTGATGGTTAATCTTGACTGAACAGAGAAACAAGGAGGAGACTGGTAAAGCACACCTCTAGGTATGTGTGCAAGAGTGTTTCCAGAGAGGACTTACTCTATGTGGATGGTACTATACTGCAGGTTGGAGGCCCAGATAAAATAAAAGAAGAAAAAGGAAAAAGCTCAGGCATTTTCTATGTTTCATGGTTGCCATGATATGAGCACTTTGCTCCAGCATGCCCCCTCACCCTAACCCCCAGGATGAACTGGAATCGCTAAAATCTTTAAGCCAGGGGCTGGGAATATGGCCTAGTGGCAAGAATGCTTGCCTCCTACACATGAAGCTCTGGGTTCGATTCCCCAGCACCACATATATGGAAAATGGCCAGAAGGGGTGCTAGCCTTGAGTGGGAAGAAGCCAGGGATGGTGCTCAGGCCCTGAGTCCAAGGCCCAGGACTGGCCAAAAAAACAAAACAAACAAATAAAATCTTTAAGCCAAAATAAGTCTTTCCTCTCAAGTTGTTTCCCTCAGGTGTTTTGCCATTGTGATGAAAAGTCTAAGACAGGGGTGTCTCTTGCTGTGATACACTGAGACAGGGTCACTGTTCAATTTTGATTAACATGGCTTAATCTAAAATCCTAGGAACCATAGGAAGGAAGTACCTTGAGAAGGTGAAGGCACAGGACAGGGTGCCGCAGGCCAGAGATGAGGGACGGCCTTAGCTGGTTGCTGTCCTCAGTCAGCTGATTTGCCAAATGCCAAGAGACCTAGGGAGACATACTTGAAACTCCATCCTACTTATTCCAAACCTATTCCTTGCTTATTTCTAATTGACCTGGATTCTTAATCCTTTGCTAGTGCCTCTTTTCAGGTTTACAGGAACCCCAGATCTCTTTCTATTTCCAGTTTCCATGGCTAATGAATGCAGAACTGAGTCTTAGCCTTCTTTGGACTCTGTGTGAACAGGGATGGGGCAAACTGTTACTGGACAGCACAGGCTAGACAAACTGAGCCCTTGGAGAAAGAAGCAACTGGTTGGCATGCCACCTGAGCAGTTTATCATGGAGCCCTTTCCCTCACCAGCTGGTTGAGGCTCTGCAATTCTGGCTACATTGTATTTAGAAAATGTTTCAATAGGGCTGGGAATGTGGCCTAGTGGTAAAGTGCTCGCCTTGTTTGTATACATGAAGCCCTGGGTTCGATTCCTCACCGCCACATATATAGAAAAGGCCGGAAGTGGGGCTGTGGTAGAGTGCTAGCCTTGAGCAAAAAGAAGCCAGGGACAGTGCTCAGGCCCTGAGTTCAAGACCAGGACTAGCAAAAAAAAAAAAAGTTTCAATACTGAGCAAGGAGAGCCATAAAATCTTATTCTCTCTCTCTCTCTCTCTCTCTCTGAGAAACTAGGGCCAGCCTCTTCATCTACTCTGGCAGCTGGGAAGAGAGGAACAAGAACTTGTAGCTGAGACCTGCTCCTTGGCGTCCCAGCAGTTGGGCAGCCCTACAGGAGCAGTGCACATGGCTGCCAGGGCACAGGAAATAGCTCCAGGTAGATCCTCACTCTGTTCCCGCAGTGGCTGGCTCACTTGTGGGGCTCCTATGGAGAAAGGCAAAGAATGCAGGGTGAGGTCTGGTTGCTTCTCTCAGATCTTTATTCATTTTTTTCAGCTTACAATTATTGAGCACCTACCAACTGTCGGGCATCATTCTAGATAATGGAAGTAGGAAGATCAGAGCCAGACCTATATAACAATAAAGTCAAGAGAACCTTCCCTCAGACTAGGGGTGTGACTCAAGGGATAGAGCCCTTGCTTAGTGAATGTGAGTTCAAACCCTGAGCTCAAACCATGTACTGCCAAAAAACAAAACAAAACAACAACAAAAAAAAGAACCTGGAAAAAAATTAGCCATTGATTGTTAAATTTAACTGGGCTGATGGTATAGCTCCATCATCAAGTGCTTGCCTACCATCAGAAAGACTCCAGATTCTACTCTTAGCATCCCTACTCTTTACCTGGGGGTGTGTGGAAAGGGAGCTGTGGAATTGTCAAGCCATGGAGGAGCCCATCCAACACAGCACGCTGGGTGGTCAACAGGCTGGAGTAAAAGGCTTTGGAGATGGCCCGGCTGTTTCCATCCATAGCTTCACACAGGACAGCAAAGCACTGAAGAAGACAAAGGTAGAGGTAGTAAAAGGGCATCAGAAAACTGAACATAATGTGAGAACCAAGAATATCCAAAGAATCCGCCCCCGCCCCCAGAAGAGGATAAAACCCTTGAGGACAGCTAACTCTGCAAGCTTTCCATAGTAAACTATCTGCCTTTCCAATGGAACGACATGAATTTCAATGTGGATTTTATTTCTTTTTCTTCCCTTCCTATTCCTCGCATTCTCCTATCCCTTCTTTACCTTCTCTTTTCTATACCTTCCTCTTTCCATTCCTTTCCCTCACTTTGTAGCTATTGTGTTGTTTTTTTAGACTTATTAGTATGCAGACCAGGTCACCCTCAAACTTCTTCCTATGTATCACACGCTAGCCTCAAACTCACAATCTTCCTTCCAGCTTCCTCAGTGTTGGGATTATAGGCATATGCCACCATCACTTCAGCTTTATTGATGGTGTTAGGGTGAACCCAGAGTTTTTCATATACTAAAACACATGTGTTACCACCAAGCTACATTCCCATCCTTTCTATTTTCAAATCAGCTCCTCCCTAGATAATGTCTCTCTTCAGAGTATAAACCATGGGCTACAAGGATAAGGATTCAGAAATTCAAGAGAAGGGCAAATTATCCCAAACTCCCTCTTCTACTCATTGTACAATGATGTGAGAGTTGAACAGTAACACGAGCCACTATTAGCCAAAATTTGTGTTAAGTCAAAAGATTCCTGGGGCTGGGAATATGGCCTAGTGGTGGAGTGCTTGCCTTGTATACATGAAGCCCTGGGTTCGATT
Source organism: Perognathus longimembris pacificus (assembly GCF_023159225.1). Lineage (NCBI taxonomy): Eukaryota > Metazoa > Chordata > Mammalia > Rodentia > Heteromyidae > Perognathus > Perognathus longimembris. Next base: position 15,506,113 of record NC_063164.1, read on the forward strand.
CCTCAGCACCACATATATAGAAAAAGCCAGAAGTGGTGCTGTGACTCAAGTGGTAGAGGGCTATCCTTGAGCAAAAAGAAGCCAGGCAGAGTGCTCAGGCCCCGAGTTTAAGCCCCAGCACTGGCAAAAAAAAAAAAAAAGATTCCTGACTTGAAAGTAAGGAATATGAAAGTAGGATCTCAGAGTAGAAAAGTATGAAACTCCTGTTAGCTGGAGGCAGGAATATAGCCCAGATCTATGTTCCCAAAAGCCAGTTTGATTGGTCCTGCAGCTATTAACTTCCTTGCCATCTGAGAGCAGGGACTCTGAGTTGTTTTCTCATTCACTCCTCCATTCTCCTCCAGAGTGTAGGACAGAGAACTGACATAATTCACTAGTCTTCATGAAAAACAAGGCTGGGAAATACTAGATGGTCAGCATCGTTTCTATTTGTGATTCCTTGGTAAATGGCAAACTGCTTTATGCCTCTGAGCGTTTAGGTATGTTGTTTGTTGTCTGCAATGTCCTCCCTACTTTCCTGACTCAGCTACCTGGCAAACTGCTATGCACTCTTGGAGAGATGACTTCCTTCTTCAAGATTTATTTCCAGGACTCTCCGAATAACATTACTGGTATTTTCAGTGGTGCTTTTGTATTGTATACAAAGTTGTGATGTATTTTTTACTTTCCCTCACTTGACTACCTTTAGTCCCTTGAGGTGGAAACTTTCTCTTACCCATGTGATATATGGCACATGGTGGGAATCCAATTCAAGTTTGTGGTACTGACTTTACAAGTCAGAAGAAAGGAGGTAGGACATAGAGGATGATAGAAACATGGAAATCTGGAGATGGAAATAGATTACCATAAGGCTGTCCCTTCTAAATGTCTGCTCAGAATCATCTGGTTGGGCAAGTAGTTTCCCCAGCAGGTCCAGAAACAGGTTGGCAGCTTCCTGAAACACCTGTAGACTAGGGAAAAATGAACCATGGTTTCATCCTGTTTTTATACTAGAAGCCCAAACATCCTGAATGGGCAGGCCAGCAGGCAAGAGACTCTAAAAGGGGAACACATCAAGGGGAACACATGTTCCCTCCTTTCTCCCTGACTGAAACGCACGCGCGCGCACACACACACACACACACACACTTTACTCTCTCTCCTCTCTATCTTTGTTTCTCTCCTCTCTTTTACTCACTCTTGTCATAGATACCATCCAAGCCTCTTCTATCTCATTTTTCATCCTTGATCCTTCCATTTAGGCCCATTGTAACTGCTATTATTAGAGTTTGAAAGTCTTGGGGTAAAGTTAAAGATGTTTCAAGGTCCCTTACAAAGACTAGCTGATCTTAAAGCCACTCAGCTGATCCCTAACTCTATCACAAATCACAGCTTATTCTCATTTAATCTCTTGCTAAGGAGGAGAGAAAGAAATAAAGTAAAAAGTGAAGCCAAACTAATCAACAGAGAAAGTTCCTTTCAGCCCACCTGTCACCAGTCTGGGTCCTCTCCAGATTGAATGCACAGGCAAAATAGGCCTGAATCACAGCCATCAGGTCCCGTAAGAAAGACCCATACCATGGTTGCTGCCAGGGAAAAGGAGATAGAGAATAAGGGTAAAGTAAGGGATAGAAATGAAGGTTATAAAAAAACAAACTTGAGGGGCCTGGGGAATGTGGCTTAGCGGTAGAGTGCTTGCCTAGCGTGCATGAAGCCCTGGGTTCGATTCCTTAGTACCACATAAACAGAAAAAGTCAGAAGTGGTGCTGTGGCTCAAGAGGTAGAATGCTAGCCTTGAGCAAAAGGAAGCCAGGGTCAGTGCGCAGGCCCAGAGTTCAAGACCCAGGACTGGCAACAAAACAAACTTGAAAAACCACATAGTAAAAACAGTATAGCTAATCAGTCAAGGACCTAACAGGGACAGAGGAAAAAAAGTCTGAGCAAAGGGACAGTCAAAATAGAACAAAGTGCCAGCTAATAGGCCATCAACAGCCTGGAAATATTGTCTTATTTGGCCTGATCAGCATTCTGAAGTGTAGGAAGCTCTATTTAAAAAGACAATAAGAGCACAAAAAGGTTTATGTTTGTTAATTCTGTAAATTTACCCAAACTTAATACCTACTAGCAGAGTGCAGCATTCTAGTTGTCCTAACACGGGCCTAATAAACTCTGACTCTGGAAGAGTTTCACCTGAGTGTAGCTGTGGCAGGACATAACATGAGGAAGTAGCAATTTGGACCGAAACATATTGAGTCTAGGGCTGGGAATGTGGCTTAGTGGTAGAGTGCTTGCCTAGCGCACATAAAGCCCTGGGTTCAATTTATCAGTACCACATAACAGAAAAGGCCAGAAGTGGCGCTGTAGTTCAAGCGGTAGAGTACTAGCCTTGAGCAAAAAAAAAATTCAGGGGGGCAGTGCTCAGGCCCTGAGTTCAAGTCCCAGGACTGGCAAAAAAGCAAAAACAAAAGCATATTGTGTCTCAGTCCTAGCTCTTCCACTTACTGTTTCTGTGACCAATTACTGGTTAGTGATTGGATAGGAGTTTAATCTCTGGACTTTAGTATCCTACTGTGAGAAATCAAATCATTATAATGAGTATCCAACATTACTAAATAAAATACTCTAAATATCAGAAAGTGTGTGTGTGTGTGTGTGTGTGTGTATGTGTGTGTCAGTACTAGGGCTTAAACTCAGAGCCTGGACATTGTATTTTAGCTGGTTTTTTTTGTTTTTTGTTTTTTTGCCAGTCTTGGGGCTTGAACTCAGGGCCTGAACACTATCTCTGACTTTTTTTTTCTCAAGTCTAGCACTCTGCCACCAGAGCCACAGCTCCACTTCTGGCCTTTTCTGTTTATGTGGTGCTAAGGAATTGAACCCAGGGCTTCATGCATGATAGTCAAGCACTCTACCACTAAGCCACATTCCCAACTCTACTTTAGCTTTCCCCCCCTCCCCCAGTCCTGGGGCTTGGGCTCAGGGCCTGAGCACTGTCCCTGGCTTCTTTTTGCTCAAGGCTAGCACTCTACCTCTTGAGACACAGCGCCACTTTCAGCTTTTTCTGTGTATGTGGTGCTGAGGAATTGAAACCCAGGGCTTTGTGCATGCTAGGCAAGCACTCTACAGCTAAGCCACATTCCCAGTCCCCCACTTTAGCTTTTTTGCTCCAGGCTGGTGCTCTATCTCTTGAGCCAGAGCTCCACTTCCAGCTTTTTGGTGATTAATTGGAGATAAGGGTCTCATAAACTATCTGGCTAAGGCTGGCTCTGAAACACAATATCCTCAGATCTCAGCCCCTTGAGTACCTAGGATTATAGGCATGCCCCACTAGCACCTGGCTTATATCAAAAAGTTACAAATGAGTTGGATGTTAGTGGCTCATATCTGTAATCCTAGCTCCTCAGGAGGCTGAGGATCACGGTTCAAAGCCAGCCTTGGCAGGAGAGCCCATGAGATTCTTATCTTCAGCTATCCACTAGAAAACTGGAAGTGGAACTGTGGCTCAAAGTGGTAGAGTACTAGCCTTGAGCAAAAGAGCTCAGGGACAGCGCCTAAGTCCCAAATTCAAGCCCCAGTACAGATAAAAAGAAAATAATAAAAGTTACATAGGAAAATCTGGGTTTCTTTCTTTTCTTGGCACATTGGCTCAAATTTCCACAGGGCAAAATGGATGAGGGCTGAGGAGAAGGTGCCTCATTTAGAGTGTGCATGCATGCACTGTATATATAGTTCATCATGTTTTTCACAATCAGTTATACACATAGACTGCCTCAATGATGTCACACCACCTATCTGGCCCTAGAAGGAATTAGTTTACAACTGATAATCTGGTAATTAGAAAAAAGGAGGAAAGAAAAGAAAAAGCAGTTAAGTCACATACAGATGTCAGTTTGAAAGAGAGAGGTCCAAGGAAAAGGGCTTTCTGCTGGTCTTCAGAGGTTCCCGGCCTGGTGCTTACCTGCTGGATACTGTTGTTTTCCTGGCTGTGTTTGAGCAGGCTAAACAGCATTCCTGGAAGCCCTGCTTCCCGGCAGAAGGAATACAAAGGAATAGAGTCACTGCAGCTGGACAGAAGACTGCTCAGAACCCGGAGTGCAGGGAGTATGTGGGAAGCACCTGTCAAGGTACCTTTCAGGATCTGGAGGGACATGAGGGAAACAGACAGTGACTGGTAATATCATAAGTAAAAGGAAAACCACAAATACCAAATGTCCCAAAGAATTGACAAGATAAATAAAATGTTTACATTTCTTTCTTTGGGAGTATAAAACCCAGGAAAAAAGAACAAGGAAACAAGGGAGCCACAGCAGGGAAGAGGACTGTAGAAAGGTCACCTAACAGAACACCAGTGACATTCATAGCCACTTCCTCTCTCCAACAGCCCTTGGTTTTAAAAAGAAGCTGCACAGGACTGGTGGCATGGCTCAAGTGGTACAGTACCTTCCCAGTAAGCTGGAAGCCCTAAGTTCAAACCCCAGGACTATAAAGAAAGGGAGGGCCTAGTGTGTAGAGTTACAGAGCTCCATGGTGAAACACCTGTTTAGCACGTGCAAGGCAATGGATTCATCATTCACAGCATGAAAGAAGAGAGAGAGAGAGAGAAAGGATGAAAGGAAGAAAGGAAGAAAGGAAGGAAGGGAGGGAGGGAGGGAGGGAAGAAAAAGGAAAGCTGGATGTCAGTGGCTCACATCTATAACTTAGCTACTCAAGTGGATAAAATCAGAATTTTCTGCTTGAATAGACAAAGAGACTCATTTCTAACTGACAAACAAAAAGCCAGAAATGGAAGTGTGGCTCAAGTGATAGAGCTTCCAGCTGTGAGTGAAAAAGCCTAACCACAGGGATAAATTCCTAGAGACATACAAACTGCCTACGATAAACCAAGAAGATATAAACCAAGAAGATATAACAGGCCCATAACATGCAATCAGTCTTCCAACAGTCTTCCAACAAGCAAAAGCTCAGGTCTGGATGGATTCATAGTTGAATTCTCTAAGACTTTCAAAGTTGCACTAACACTGGTACTCCTCAAACTTGTCTGTGAAACAGAAAAAAAAAAACAAAAGATCAATTCCAAACTCATTTTATGAAGCTTACACTCATTCCAAAACCATGTGGGATCCAACAAACAAATGATGAACACAGATGAAAAGCTCTTCAATAAATACTAACAGAATTCAGCAAGTGATTAAAAAAAACCACATACGATCAAGTAGGTTTTAACCCAGAGATGCAAGGCTGGTTTAACATATGTAAATCAATAAATACAAAACATCACACCAAGAAAGCCTCAGACAAGAACCACAGATCATTTCAAAGATACAGGCAAGGATATCCACTCTCTCCACTCCTCTTTAATGAAGTTCTCCAATTCTAGCCAGAGCAATAAGGCAAGAAAAAGATATAAAAGGGATTCACATAGGGAAAAAAGTCAAACTATCCCTATTTGCAAATGACATAATCTTATATCCAAAGGACCCAAAAGACTCCATCCCCAAACTCCTACAGCTGATCAATAACTTTGGCAAAGTAGCAGGATACAAAATTAATCCACAAAAAATAAGGAGCCTTTCTCTATACTAATAACACACAAGCAGATAAGGAAGTCAGGAAAACAACACCATTTGCAATAGCCTCAAAAAAATCTGAGAATTGATCTAACTCAAGAAGCAAAAGACCTTTGAAACTATAAACATTTGAATAAAGAAATCAAACACAATATCAGGAAATAGAAAGGCTTTCCATGTTCATGGCTAGGTTGAATTAATATTGTAAAAATGGACATACTGCCAAAAATAATCTACCAATTTAATGCAATCCCATCAAAATATCAATGAAGTTCTTTATCAAGACAGAGAAAACAATCCAAAAATTCTTATGGAACAACAAAAGACTTCAAATAGCCATAGCAATCCTAGGCAAAAAAAGTAATGCTGGTGGGGCTGGGGATATGGGCTAGTGGCAAGAGTGCCTGCCTCGTATACATGAAGCCCTGGGTTCGATTCCCCAGTACCACATATACAGAAAATGGCCAGAAGTGGCGCTGTGGCTCAAGTGGCAGAGTGCTAGCCTTGAGCAAGAAGAAGCCAGGGACAGTGCTCAGGCCCTGAGTCCAAGGCCCAGGACTGGCCAAAAAAAAAAGTAATGCTGGTGATATCACAACTCCAGACCTCAAGCTCTACTACAGAGCTATAACAAATACAGGTTGGTACTGGCATAAAAATAGATGAGAATCAATAGAACAGAGTAGGAGGCCCAGAAATAAAATCATATACTTATAGTTACAGTTCTCTGATATTTGATAAGGGAGCCAAAGCTATAAATGGGGGAAAAAGGATAGCCTCTTCAATAATTGGTGTTGGAAAAACTGGGCATCCATATACAGAAAACTAAAAGTGGATCCCTGTGTGTCACCATGCAAATATCAACCCAAACTGTATCAAAGACTTCAACATCAGACCTGAAACTGAAATTACTATAAGAGGAAGTAGGAGAAACACTAGAAACTCATAGGTATAAGCAGAAACTTTTTTTTGCCAGTCCCAGGACTTGAACTCAGGGTCTGAGCACTGTCCCTGTTTTCTTTTTGCTCAAGGCTAGCACGCTACCACTTGAGCCACAGTACCACTTCTGGCTTTTTCTGTTTATGTGGTGCTGAGGAATCGAACCCAAGCCTTCAAGCATGCTAGGTAACTACTCTCTACCACTAAGCCACATTCCCAGCTCTAGGCACAAACTTTTTGAGAGTCCCAGGGACACAGCAAATAGGAGATAGACTTGACAAATGTGATTACATCAAACTATAAAGTTTCTGTGCAGCAAAGGACATAGTTACTAAAATAGAAAGACAGCCAATACTAGAAGAAGATCTTTATCAACAATACATCTGACAAAGACCTAGTATCCAAAAACATACAAGGAGCTCAGAAAGTAACCTCTCCCAAAGCTAATACACCAATTACTATATGGGCAAAGGAACTAAGGGAGACTTCTTAGAAGAAGAATTAAGATGGGCAAAGAAATACATGAACAAATGCTCATCATCTCTGGCCATAAAGGAAATGCAAATCAAAACAACTCTGAGATTCCACCTCACCCCAGTTAGATTGGGCAACATTGTGAATTCAAACAAATGTAGGCTGGGATTTGGGGGAAAAGAAATCCTATTACACTGTTGATTGGAATGTAAACAAATATAACCACTCTGGACAGCAGTCTGGAGGTTCCTTAGAAACTAAACACAGATCTTCCCTACAACCCAGCCCATACCCCTCATGGGTGTCTACCCAGAACATCACCAGCCATAATATTGCAAAAACACTCACACAGCTGGATGCCAGTGGTTCAAATCTGTAATCCTAGCTACTCAGGAGACTGAGATGTGAGGATCTTAGTTCAAAGCTAGCTCAGGCAGAAAAGTCTTCCTGAGACTCATCTCTAATTAACCACTCAAAAAACTGGAAGTAGCACTATGGCTCAAAGTGCTAGAGTGCTAGCCTTAAGTTGATGGGCTCATGGACAGCACCAGTGAATTCAAGGGTAGGTGCTGAGCATAAGCCCCATGATGGACAAAAAAAAAGACACTTGCCCATCCATGTTCATTGCTGCACTATTCACAATAGCCAAGTTGTGGAAACAGCCTATATGCCATACAATAGATAAATGGATCAAAAAAATGTGGTATCTGTACACAATGGAATTTTATAGTCATTAGAAACAATAACATGGCATTTGCAGGGAAATGGATGGACCTAGAACAAATGTTAAGTGAAGTAAGCCAACCTCAGAGAGACAAACAGCACATTTCTCTCTTACATGTGGAAGCTAGGTCTAAAATACATTGGGACATGATAAATTATACAGGATTCTAGGCATTCTCATACAGTGAGACCAAAGGAGGATAATCTTAAAGAGGAATACAAAGGCATAATGGCTATGTGCACCTGATCATATAAAATAATATTTATCAAAATGAACTCCAGCAAATGGAAACAAGAGTTCTTTTCTTTGTGGCTGTTTTCATTTTCTTCTTTTTGTCTTGTTTGTTCATTTATATCTTTGGGAGGGTAAGAGAAGGCACAGAAGTCGAGGGTCAAAGGGTAAACGCAGCAGTGATAATCACTAGACATTATGGTGAAAATGAATAATACAACTTGTGGGTGAGGATGGGAGGGAAAAAAATGAGAGTGTGGAGGGAAAGGGTAATATTGTCCAAAACAGAGATGTACTCTTTACCTGACTTATGTAACTGTAACTCCTCTGAATAACACCTTTATAATAAAAAATTATATTTAGGGATAATGAAAATGTTAAAAAAACTGGACTATAATGATAGTTTCACAACTGGTCACATCTATTAAAAGTTATTGCGTATATGCCAGAAATCAGTAAATCTTATGGCATATAAATATACCTCAAAAAAGTCATTAAAAAGGCTGGGAATGTGGGCTGGGGATATGGCCTAGTGGCAAGAGTGCTTGCCTCGTATACATGAGGCCCTGGGTTCAATTCCCCAGCACCACATATACAGGAAATGGCCAGAAGTGGCGCTGTGGCTGAAGTGGAAGAGTGCTAGCCTTGAGCAAAAGGAAGTGCTCAGGCCCTGAGTCCAAGCCCCAGAACTGGCCAAAAACAAACAAAAAAAGGCTGGGAATGTGGCAGAGTGGTAAAGTACTTACCTAGGATGCATGAAGCCCTGGGTTCAGTTCCTCAGTACCACATAAACAGAAAAAGCCAGAAGAGGCACTGTGGCTCAAGTAGTGGAGTGCTAGCATTGAGCAAAAGAAGCTCAGGGGCAGTGCCCAGGCCCTGAGTCCAAGCCCTAGGACTGGCACGCACACAAAAAAGTCATTAAAATAAAAACTTTAAGAGAGAGCCAGGAATTGCAGTATATGCCTAAGGTAGGAGGATTTCAAGTTTGAGGCCAACCTGGCTTACGTAGCAAAATTGTCTCAAAAAAAACCCAAAACCTTTAAACGAAGGGAAATAATGCAAGTAATATATTTTATAAAAATGTACTTTCTCTTATAAAAATATTTATATAGTAGCCTTCACTTTTGCCTCTTGACCCATTATATTTAGTGTTTACTAGAAAAAAAAAAGTTTGTTGCAGGGCACTGGTGGCTCATGCCTGTAATCCTAATTATTCAAGAGGTTGAAATCTGAAAATTACAGTTCAAAGCCAGAATGGGCAGGAAAGTCTGACGATTAACCACTAAAAAAGTTGGAAGTGAAGCTGTGGCTTAAGGCAGTAGAGTGCCAGACAGCCTTGAGCAAAAAACCTGAGTTGGGTACTGGTGGCTCATGTGTATGATCCTAGCTACTAAGGAGGCTGAGATCTGAGGGTCACAGTTCAAAGCCAGCCCTGTGAGACTCTTATCTCCAATTAACCACAGAAAACTGGAAGTGATGCTGTGGCTCAAAGTGATAGAACACTAGCATTGAGCAAAAACAGTCAAAGACAGTGTCCAGAGCCTGAGTTCAAGCCTTACAGCTGACAAAACAAAAAAATCCTACATGATCATGCCTAGATCCTGAGTTCAAATACCAGCACTAGCACACACACAAAGAAGGTCTGTTGAAGTTTACTGATCCCTGGTCTAGATAGCTCCAACCTTTCAAAAAGAGAAATCCAAGGCTCACTCTTTCTGGGTTACTCAACTTCCTCTAACCTATTCCTTGAAAGAGCTAGAAAAGGGCTGACTGTATGTCAGTGAATTTCTTTTTTCCCACCCTTCATCGCTGAAAATAATCCGAATCCAACCCAACACACCATTGCCCATTACCTGCCCTCCGGTCTCATGCAGCTGGCTCTGGATGCGTTGGCAGAAGTCAGGATTGCACAGCAGGGTGAGAGGGGCCTTCAGCTGAACTGGCACAGGATCAGTGGTCTCTAGCAAGTGTTGCCACTCATCATCGCTATCTGGCTCCTGGAGTGCAGAGGAGTGAAAGAGGTCAGGAGGCGTGTGTTAAGTCTTGGGGTCACAGCCTCTATACTGGCAAGAAAAGTGTTATCAAGAAAGGTAAGTCTGCCAAGAAGCCAGACTATGGGCTGGGGATATAGCCTAGTGGCAAGAGTGCCTGCCTCGGATACACGAGGCCCTAGGTTCGATTCCCCAGCACCACATATACAGAAAACGGCCAGAAGTGGCGCTGTGGCTCAAGTGGCAGAGTGCTAGCCTTGAGCGGGAAGAAGCCAGGGACAGTGCTCAGGCCCTGAGTCCAAGGCCCAGGACTGGCCAAAAAAAAAAAAAAAAAGAAGCCAGACTATATATCTCCTTCACATAGACTTGTATCTTCAGATACCAATCAAAAAAGGAACAGTATGTGAGGGTGGAATGTGGGGGTGGGAGTGGGGACCAGAAAAGTCTTCTAGACAGTACTGGCACATGTACATAAAGAAAAACCCAGAAAGATATATACTGTAGCATGACTGATATACAAAACCTGAACATATCATAGAGTCAGTCAGTAAGGGAATAACAAAGCACGGTTCACACCTACTAGAAATTTCTATGAAATTACTATTAATAAAAAGATTGCACTGTATTGAAATGAATTCCAGGAAATGGGTTTTTGTTGCTATTGTTGTTTGCTTTTGCTTTTCTTTCTTGGGGGGGCAAAGGAGGGAGGAAGGATGAACAAATGGAATCATGCTATTATTTAGTATACACTATGTGGAATATGTAACTTGTAGGCAGGGAGGGGAGGGAAAAACTAGGGGAAGCTGACGGAGGGGTGACATTGTCCAAAGAAGGAAAGGTACTCACTGCCTGACATGAAATAGTAACCATTCTCCACAACACTTTAATAATAGCAGATTATACTCTTGTTTTTTTTTTTTGTTTGTTTTGTTTTTTTGGCCAGTCCTGGGCCTTGGACTCAGGGCCTGAGCACTGTCCCTGGCTTCCTTTTTGCTCAAGGCTAGCACTCTGCCACTTGAGCCACAGCGCCACTTCTGGCCATTTTCTGTATATGTGGTGCTGGGGAATCGAACCCAGGGCCTCATGTATACAAGGCAAGCTCTCTCTCCACTAGGCCATATCCCCAGCCCCAGATTATACTCTTAATAAAAGGATTACATTGATATAATTCCTATCTAAGATGTACCACTTGAATCTAATCATAAGGAGATACCCATTTTAGGAACATTCTATTTAACTGCTATTGTGTGGACAGGCTGTCAGTGAGTCCCCCCAAAGGCTTCTTAAGTGGGCAGTTAAGTCCCCAGCATGGTGATACTAGGAGAAAGTTCTTAGGTCAACTGGCACTAGCCTCTAAAAGAGAGCCCCTTCCTCTTCATCTCAATGCACTTTCTCCTTCCCTCTCTCTCTATGAATCTCTCCCCAGATTCATAAGGCCTCAGCTGAGGACCTTGTGATTGCTAGACAAGAACTCTACAACTGAGCCATAAACCCAACCCAGAATAAAGGTTAGGTATCAAGAAGACTGCTACAAAACCCTAAATTTAGCTTGGTATCAGTAGCTCATGCATGTAATCCTAGCTATTCAAGAGGCTGAGATCTGAGGATCAAGGTTTGAAGACAGCCAGGGCAGACAACTCTGGGAGACTCTTATATCCAATAACTGACAAAAAGCCAGAGTGGAAATGTGACTCAAGTGGCAGAGTACCAGCCTTGAGTGAAAAAACAAAGGCAGAGGGGCTGGGAATATGGCCTAGTGGCAAGAGTGCTTGCCCCGTAAACATGAAGCCCTGGGTTCGATTCCCCAGCACCACATATATAGAAAACAGCCAGAAGTGGTGCTGCGGCTCAAGTGGCAGAGTGCTAGCCTTGAGCAAAAAGAAGCCAGGGACAGTGCTTCAGCCCTGAGTCCAAGGCCCAGGACTGGCAAAAACAACAACAAAAATAAAAAAATTAAAAAAAAACAAAGGCAGAGCACAGGGCTCTAAGTTCAAGCCCCAATATTGGCACAAAATAAAATAATTTGTGTTGCTGGTAATTTCACGTGCAAGGCAATAATATTGGGAGGTGGGGTCTAATGGGAAGGTCATAAGTGCTCTACCCCGTGGGTAGACGAATGCTGCTATTAAAACAGTTTGCATCATGGTACTGGTAGTGCATGCCTATAATCTTAGCTACTTGGGAAAAGGACACAGGATCATCTCCAGTTTGAGATCAGCCAAATCTTAACTCAAAACCAAAATTCAAAAAGGAACAAAAGGACAGGAATTATGGCTCAAGTGGCAGAGCACTAGCCTTGAGCAAGAAAACAATGAGATACTGCCCAAATTGTTATACAAATTCAATGCAATACCTATCAAAATCCCAGCCACATTCTTCACTGAAATAGAGAAACCAATCCATAAGTTCATATGGAACAGCAAAAAACCTAGAATAGCCAAAGCAATTCTAGGCAAAAAACATAGTGCAGGAGGTATCACCATACCAGACTTCAAGCTCTACTACAAGGCCATCATAACAAAAACAGCATGGTATTGGTATAAAAACAGATCGGAAGACCAGTGGATTAGAATTGAAGACCCAGAAATAAAACCGCACTCTTACAGCCAACTGATATTCGACAAAGGAGCTAAAGACATACAATGGAATAAACATAGCCTCTTCAACTACTGGTGCTGGGAGAACTGGGCAGCCATATGCAGAAAACTCAAAGTAGACCCAAGCCTATCACCATGCACCAAGATCAACTCAAAATGGATCAAGGACCTCAACATCAGACCTGAATCCTTGAAACTACTGAAGGACAGAGTAGGAAAGACACTAGAACTTATAGGCACAGGAAGGAACTTCCTGAATAGAGTCCCAGGCGCACAACAAATAGGGGAAAGACTCAACAAATGGGACTACTACAAATTAAAAAGTTTCTGCACAGCTAAGGTCATAGCCACCAAAATAGAAAGACAGCCAACGATATGGGAAAGGATATTTACCAGCACAGCAACAGACAAAGGCCTGATATCTGTCATCTACAGAGAACTCAAAAAACTAAGCCCCTCCAAGCCCAATAAACCTATTAGGAAATGGGCAAAAGAGCTAAAGAGAGACTTCACAAGAGAAGATATAAAAATGGCAAAGAAACACATGAGGAAATGCTCAACATCCCTGCTAGTAAAGGAAATGCAAATAAAAACAACCCTGAGATACCACCTCACCCCAGTTAGAATGGCCTATACTCTGAACTCAGGAAACAACAAATGCTGGAGGGGCTGTGGGGAAAGAGGAACCCTTCTCCATTGTTGGTGGGAGTGCAAATTAGTACAGCCACTTTGGAGAACAGTATGGAGGTTTCTCAAAAAGCTCAATATAGACCTACCCTATGACCCAGCCATACCACTCCTAGGCATCTATCCTAAACAGCAAAACCCAAGATATCAAAAGGACATTTGTACTTCCATGTTTATCGCAGCACAATTCACAATAGCCAAAATTTGGAAACAACCCAGATGCCCCTCCACAGATGAATGGATCCAAAAAATATGGTACTTATACACAATGGAATACTACATAGCGATTAGGAATGGTGAAATATTGTTATTTGCAGGGAAATGGTCAGAACTCGAACAAATAATGTTGAGTGAGACAAGCCTAGAACACAGAAAACAAAGGGGCATGATCTCCCTGATATATGACTGTTAACAAAGGGAGATGGAGAGACAGTAGAGACCAAGTCTGTGAACACTGTATATGTGCTTGATACATTGTATACTGCATATGGGTCTACCTGACCTAGACAAGGGATGGGAAAACAGGTTGTAAGATATCACAAGAAATGTACACAATGCCCTACTATGTAACTGCACCCTCTTTGCACAGCACCTTGTAAAAAAAAAAAAATTTATGTTCAATTGATAATAAAAAAAAAAAAATTAGCTCATTTGAGATACAAAAAAAAAAAAAAAAAAAAAAAAAAAAAAAGAAAACAATGAGAGAAGAGCATGAGGTTCTATAATCAAGCCCTGGTACCAGCATTAAAAAGAACAAGAAAAACAAAAAGGGACTGGGAGTTGGATGCCAGTTGCTCACAACTGCAAGTATGAAGCCCTAAGTTCAATTCCCAATACTGCCAAAAAATAAAAAGAAGTGGGGTGCAGCTCAGTGGTACAGCACTTGCTGGCAAGTATGAGGCTCTGGGTTCAATCCTCAGTACCACAAAAACAAAACCACCACACACACACACACACACACACACACACACACACACACTGCAGAACTAGGTTCTTTCACTCTTCTGCTCTGCAATGTGAAATATAGAATTCTTCCTCTTAAAAGGACATGGTGCTGAAGGTAACATCTTAGGAGCAGAAAAGTTGAGCCCTAAGTTGCCATCACTCTGATCCTCTGATCTTAGACTTCTCAATCTCAGAATTTCGGAGAAATATATTTCTATTCAGTCTAAGTTATTGAGACTTGGGTATTTTATGTTTTAGCAGTATAAAATGAACCTAAACAAGATATACCAAAATCATACGTAGTAATCTCATAAATATTCTTTTGTTGTTGTTGTTGTTGGCTATGGGGCTTGAACTCAGGGCCTGGTTGCTGCCTCTGAGTTCTTTTGCTCATGGCTAACACTCTACCAATTTGAGCCACAGCTCCAATTGCAGTTTTCTGGTGGTTAATTGGGGATAAGAGGGCTCAAATGACTTTCCTCCCTCACTCTCCAGAGTAGCTGGGATGATAGGCACATGCCACTGTAATTGACTTGGGACTTTCACTTGTACCTATGTATTCTAGTTTCTGGGAATTACATGTTCAGAAACTATATAACTAAAATCTGTAAACTGATGAAGCAATTTTTTTATTATAAAGAGAACACATACTTAAGAGAATCACTATTCTAGAAAATCATCCATGTTAGACCCAATATCCTATGGCAGAAACAGGCTGGAAAAGAACACCCAGGCTCACCTCAGTTTCTAGGTCAACTGCATCAATGCTCCGTTGGCCCACCACCTCTGGGAGTGTTTGTTCACAATCCAAGGTGATGTGGTTTTCCCTGCCAGAGGAAGCGGGGGTGGGGGGTAGGATGAGTGCCAGCCCTGTGAGCCTTAGGGCTTTAACTTGGCTCTCCCTCTAGACTCAGGAAAGAAGAAACAAGTCAAGCAGGTAGACAGTGGAAATATCCTTCTGAAATATGGGATGTAGCTGGCACAGGATATGTTGACTTCCACACACACATCCTTGACTGCCCTTCCACTGTGGAGTATACTCTCAAGTCTACATTAGTTCTCACCATGACTCTCAGCTCAAATAATCTTCCTTTCTAGAAGGAAATGATATTCTCCCATTCAGTCAAAGCACAACCAAGACATGAAGAGAAAGTCCTTAGGTTTCCTGATGAATCCAGAAAGTATTTGTAATTACAACCCAAGAATCCAGGGCTCAGATTCCTGAGGCTTTGTGTATAATTAGTCACTAACGACTGAATTCCATCTTGCTTTGGCTAGAACATAAGATCTGCAAGATTAACGTAAACCCTGACACAAACCACTATAGTGTACCCTTCTCACCGGGGTGCAGGGGGGGCTTCTCCATCCTCCCACTCAGTCCAGTTGCTTTTCACTTCTGAGATCAAAATCCCAGCCAAAAGGCTTGACTCCTGAGAAGTGGCCTTTCCTCCAGGCTGAGGTGCTGTGCCAGGAGTCACTTTGCTGGTCCTATCCTCCTGTTCAAGGCCAGGGTCTGTATTCTGGTGTTTCTGTGGGAGGTGGGTTGAAGACAATGGAAGAACTATTTTGGGCAGTGTGTATCCTACCCATAGCCCTTTCTCAACTCATGAAAGTCACCCTCCTCCTTCCACTCCCTCATATTACATATTCTCCTTGCTCACACACCTTCTTCTCAGACTCTTCAGCCATGCGTTTACAGGCCTCATGCAAGATGCGAGACTGATTACCCTTGGGGGCCAGTCGATGGGCCTGTTCGTCCTTTAGGACCTGAAGATCTGGGGGTAGGCGACTGGTGAATGGGGTGCCCAAATTAGAGCATGCTGGCTCAGTTAATACTGCAGGAAGGAAGGAAGAAGACGTGATATTCTAGGGTGGTAGCCTCCTTGTTCACTAGGCCAGGGGCAACTTTAGTGACCAAAAGGGAGGGGGCACGGCAAAAGTTAGGGGAAAAGGTAAGATAAAAGTTCAAGCTGGTGGAGGGAAGAAGATAAGTTGGATCCAGACACTGAGTGGAAAAGGAAAGACTAGAGAAAATACTGGGAACTTCCAGAATCCTGGGAACCCTGATGACTTACTAGTGACACGGCCAGCAATAAAGGGATGGTGTAAGAGGTCTGGCCAGGACAGACGTTGCCGGGGGTCCTTGGTGAGCAGCCCCTGTAGGAAATTCTGTGGAGGGAAATCAAGACTCCCATCAGTCTTTCCTTCTAATCCTTCTAGAGCTTTACCTATGGGCAGAAGTGCAAACCAGGATTCCTAGATCCATTCTTACTTACACCACCCTTGACTATACAACCTTTCCCTTAAGCATCATTTCCCAGACAAACCCCTGGCTCACCTCTTGGGGAACGCCAATTCCTATCCACAGGCATTTTATAACACCACCACCCCCCACAGTAAAAAGAAATCTCAATATAATCAACTTTGTGAAGAAGGAAGAAAAAACAAAGGGAAGAGGGAATACCATCTTCACAATCATCTGCAAAAAAAGTGCTCAAAAGGTACAAATCATCCATTTGCCTTCCCTTTCATCATGGGTTGTTTGTGGCTGGGTAGGACCAGGTATATCTATGCTTTTTAAAAGCACATTCACACAAGTGTGAAAGTGTATTTGGGAACATTCAAAAACAAATTGGTTTTTGCCAAATGCTGATGGCTCATACCTGTAATCCTAGCTACTCAGAAGGCTGAGATCTGAGGATTAAGGTTTGAAGCTAATCTGAGAAAACAAATCTGACATCCAAACAGCCAGAAGTAGAGCTATGGCTCAAGCGATAGAGTGCCAGCCTTGAGTGCAAAAGCTAAAGGCCAGAGGCCCTCAGTTCAAGCCCCAATACCAGCACCAAAATAAATCAATTAAAAAAAATCTTCTAGAGCTGGGGATATAGCCTAGTGGCAAGAGTGCCTGCCTCGGTATACCCGAGGCCCTAGGTTCGATTCCCCAGCACCACATATACAGAAAACGGCCAGAAGCTGCGCTGTGGCTCAAGTGGCAGAGTGCTAGCCTTGAGCGGGAAGAAGCCAGGGACAGTGCTTAGGCCCTGAGTCCAAGGCCCAGGACTGGCCAAAAAAAAAAAAAATCTTCTAGCACATTTTTAAATGGTAGAGTGGCCGCACCAGAAGCTCCTGCCTGTAATCCTAGCTGTTCAGAACACTGAGATGATTCAAAGCCAGTATGGGCAGGAAAGTCTGTTAGATTCTTATCACCAATAAACTACTTAGAAAAAGCAAGAAGATGGGGCTGGGAATATGGCCTAGTGGCAAGAGTGCTTACCTCATATACATGAAGCCCTGGGTTCAATTCCTCAGCACCACATATATAGAAAAGGCCAGAAGTGGTGCTGTGGTCATGGGTAGGCAGAATCAATATAGTGAAAATGACCATATTGCCCAAATTGTTATACAAATTCAATGCAATCCCTATCAAAATCCCAGTCACATTCTTCACTGAAACAGAGAAAGCAATCCATAAATTCATATGGAACAGCAAAAGACCTAGAATAGCCAAAGCAATTCTAGGCAAAAAAAGCAGTGCAGGAGGTATCACAATACCAGACTTCAAGCTCTACTACAGGGCCATCATAACAAAAACAGCCTGGTATTGGTATAAAAACAGATCGGAAGGCCAATGGATTAGAATTGAAGATCCAGAAATAAAACCGCACTCTTGCAGTCAGCTGATATTCGACAAAGGAGCTAAAGACATACAATGGAATAAACATAGCCTCTTCAACTACTGGTGCTGGGAGAACTGGGCAGCCATATGCAGAAAACTCAAAGTAGACCCAAGCCTATCACCATGCACCAAGATCAACTCAAAATGGATAAAGGACCTCAATATCAGACCTGAATCCTTAAAACTACTGAAGGACAGAGTAGGAAAGACGCTAGAACTTATAGGCACAGGAAGGAACTTCCTAAATATAGTCCCAGGGGCACAACAAATAGGGGAGAGACTCGACAAATGGGACTACTACAAAATAAAAAGTTTCTGCACAGCTAAGGACATAGCCACCAAAACAGAAAGACAGCCAACCATATGGGAAAGGATCTTTACCAGCACAGCAACAGACAAAGGCCTAATATCTGTCATCTACAGAGAACTCAAAAAACTAAGCCCCTCCAAGCCCAATAAACCAATTAGGAAATGGGCAAAGGAGCTAAAGAGAGACTTCACAAGAGAAGAAATAAAAATGGCAAAGAAACATATGAGGAAATGTTCAACATCCCTGGTAGTAAAGGAAATGCAAATAAAAACAACCCTGAGATACCACCTCACTCCAGTTAGAATGGCCTATACTCTGAACTCAGGCAACAACAAATGCTGGAGGGGTGCGGGGAAAGAGGAACCCTTCTCCATTGTTGGTGGGAGTGCAAATTAGTACAACCACTTTGGAGAACAGTATGGAGGTTTCTCAAAAAGCTCAATATAGACCTACCCTATGATCCAGCCATACCACTCCTAGGCATCTATCCTAAACAGCAGGTCCCAAGATATCAAAAAGACATTTGTACTTCCATGTTTATCGCGGCACAATTCACAATAGCCAAAATATGGAAACAACCCAGATGCCCCTCCACAGATGAATGGATCCAAAAAATATGGTACCTATACACAATGGAATACTACATAGTGATTAGGAATGGTGAAACATTGTTATTCGCAGGGAAATGGTCAGAACTTGAACAAATAATGTTGAGCGAGACAAGCCTAGAACACAGAAAAGAAAGGGGCATGATCTCCCTGATATATGACTGTTAACAAAGGGAGACGGAGAGACAGTAGAGACCAGGTCTGTGAAACCAAAAACTGCTTGTCAAATGGTATTTCCCACAGGATTGGGGCAGCGACCCAACAGTATGTAACTAAAACCAAACTACTCAACATATAAAGGTCAAAAACTGACCTCTCAGTGGAATACAATAGCTCAAAAGCTATGTATGTACATTCATATAAGACTACTGTCGACATATTGTCTAATGTCGACATTACATTTAAAGCCCTAGGCGAATTTTCTTGGGCTTGGCCAAATGGATACTGTATATGTTCTTGATACACTGTGTATTGTATATATGTATACCTGACCTAGAGAAGGGAAAGAAAAACAGGGTGTAAGATATCACAAGAAATGTACACACTGCCCTACTATGTAACTGTACCCTTTTTGCACAACACCTTGTCAAAAAAATTTGTGTTCAATTAATAAATAAATTAAATTTAAAAAAAAGTGGTGCTGTGGGTCAAGTGGCAAAGTGCTAGCCTTGAGCACAAAGAAGCCAGGGACAGTGCTCAGGCCCTGAGTCCAAGACCCAGGACTGGCAAAAAAAAAAAAAAAAAAAAAAAGACTGTGGGCATAGAGCAGTCACATAGAAAAAAGTGCACCAGAGGAGAGAATGAAGATAGCATACAAAGAGAGAGGCACTCAGGACCTGAATCTAAGCCCCACGACCAGCAAAAAAAAGAAAAAGAGAAAAAGCAGGAAGTGGCGCTGTGGCTCAACAGGAAGAACGCTAGCTAGCCTTGAGCACAAAGAGGCTCAGGGACAGAGCCCAGGCCCTGAGTTCAAGCCCCACGACTAAAACAAAAAAAGGTAGAGTAATAGAGCAACTCAAAGAGTACATCTGTTATGAGGTATCTTCAAGAAATCTTCAGTTGCTTCTGAAACAAGAATGGAAAGTACTAGCTGAATAGGACCACTATTCTAAAGCAAGATGACCTGTTCAACTACTGCTCTTCCTAAAGATAACTACATATCTGCCTAGGAAAAAATGAATATCCTATGTACACCTCTCATTTATTTAGTTGTTGTGAGGCATGAACTCTGGGCCTGGGCACTGTTCTGAGCTCTTCAGCTCAAGGCCATTTGAGCAACAGCACCACTTCCCGTTTTCTGGTGGTTAACTAGATATGAGAGTCTCCCGGACATTCCTGTCCCAGCTTTGATCTCAGCCTCAGATCTCAGCCTCCTGAGTAGCTAGGATTTACAGGTATGAGCCACTGATACCCTATGCCCAGCTACCTCTCTTATTTAAGGTTTAGATTCTTTTTGATAATCATTTGGGCCTCCCAACTACACAAGTTGTGGGAAAAGCAGCCTTGACCATACCCATTTACTTTTAGATAAGGTAAATGAGATTTCATTTTAGGAGAATATTTCACTTAAATCTCATTGGGGGCCTATAATCTTGTCGTAGGTAAGAAGAAAAAAAACCCAACAACGTCTCTTTTCTTCCTCTACCAGCTGCTGTAGCTTAGCCACAATGAATAGGTACTAGCTCTACTATACATTCCTATTCACTAAGCCAGTCCCATCAGCAGCCATCCTGATTTCTGAAGAGGACCAAAAGCAGTGCAAACTGTGTCTAGCTATCATCTAGACAATGGATCTGTTAGGAAATAGGTGGATCAGAGGGCAGGTAAAGTACTAGTATTTGTGGTCTTTTAAAATTAGCTTTCTAGCTGGGTACCAGGTGGTTCACACCTATTATCCTAACAACTCACAAGTCAGAGATCTGAGGATCATGGTTCAAAGCCAGCCCAGGCAGGAAAATCTGTGAGATTCTAATCTCCAATTAAACATAAAAAATCTGAAATGGAGCTGTGGCTCAAGTGGTAGACCACTAATCTTGAGCACAAAAGGGCAGGGACAGTGCCCAAGCCAAGTTGAAACCCTAAGACTGGCATTAAAGAAACAAATCCAAAACTGTAAAAAAAAAATAAACCAAAAAAACCAACTTTCTAAATGTGGTAAGACATAGCCTGTCTATATAGTCTGTATGAGCTAGCATTGCATATTTAGCAGACCTCAAAACACCTTCCTGGATTAAGGCCCTGCAGTAAAAAAGCAAGGCTGCTTGTCCCAGATCCTCTTGAAAAACCCACCCTAGCTCTGGAAAAGGATTTGGGGAAAGAAAACAGAAGCAGATAGATTTCTGATGTAAAAGTAATCTTCTTTCTAGTTTTCATTACCTTGAAGCAGGGAGTGATAGTGGAAGGCCAGCGCACAGGGTCCTTGAGAATGAGGCTAACTAGCTGAAAGATGCTTGTAGTGTAGAAGGGAGGAGTGCCTACGGCCAGCTCATACAGGATGCAGCCCACAGACCAGAGATCTGCAGTGTGGTCGTAGGGTCGCTCTTCCACCAGTTCTGGAGACATATACAGTGGTGTGCCTTTGATTGACGTCAGCACCATAGTATTGGTGCTCATAGCCCGGGCAAATCTGCAGCAAATGACAGGATGAAAATGGAAAGGAAAAAGATATTCTAAACCTAGTTAACTATTAGAAAACAAAATCTGTCCATGTACTGACCAGATTTACCCAACAAGAACAGAAAAAAGCACCTTTGATGAATCCCAAAGGACCCAGCAAGAGGCCTAGATTTTAATACAGGTTCTAAAATGAGGCCCAGGTAAGCCATAAACATGCTGTAAGACTCCTGGCAAAACTGGAAGCACAGATGGAAGTTCAGAAATCTTACCCAAAGTCACAGAGCTTGATGCCACCATCCTTGGCAAGAAGGATGTTCTGCGGCTTCATGTCCCGGTGTAGGATGCGGTGGGAATGTAGATAGTACAGAGCTGACACCAGCTGGGCAGCAATGGCCTGAACCTAGAGGTTAGCCAGGTGAGAAGAAAGGTCAGAGGGAAGAGCCAGATTACATGCCAAAGACTTCTATTACCACTGTTACTGTGCTCTTTCCCTCTTTTGCATTCTTTCAGAACATCACACCCTACCATCCTTACATCACACTATACTGTCCTTAATTTTTGTTTTGCTTGTTAATCCTTTTTTTTTCATTCATTTATTCAAGGAAAGTCTTCTGAATTTCTTAATAGCTTGCATGACCATGAGCAAATAGTTTTGTGTCTCTCAGATTTATCATCTATAAGGTAACAATACTGTTGGCCTCATAGGATTATTGTTTGGATGAAAAGAGTTAAAATATGTAAAGCAACAGTTAGAATAGTTCCTGGCATATAGGGAACATTTAGGAGGCAAAAATTCTACCACTAGGCCATATTACCAGCTCATAGGGAACATTTAGTACACACTAGTTGTTATTAAATAAGATGAAGTTCCTTTTCTCAAGAGTAGTCGCACATACAAGACAGACAAAACAAGACCAATACTTAGAAATAGTGATCGAAAGTCAGTGTTATGATAAGAATTCTTGGGCAGCAGGGGCTACTTGTTAGACTACAGAGAAACTCTTAGAATGAATGTAGTTGGAGATTATTCAATCAAATTCTATGTCTGGGTGATAGATTCTGTCTTGTCACAGCTCTTATTTCCTTCTACCCTCTGGTATATAGGCCTTCTTTCTTAAAGGAAGACCATTAATGACCTTAACATTAACAATAGTTAACTATTTAAATACTTGGATTGAGTATTGTTAGAAATAGTTCAGGATGCTGGGGTGTAGCACAGGAATAAGGAAGGACACCAACTCAGAAGGAACTCAGCAAAGTTTACTTCTGTAGAAGAGTACTCCATCAGGCAGAAATTTTGCAAGCAAGCACACAGTGCAGGCAAGCTACTCCCTTTCCCCTCCACAACCCGCAGGCCCTGCCTCTCTTCTTACATTGGCTGAACTCAAGTTTACAATCTGCAAAAGGATGTAGCTTAATTAACAAGATGTACTTAAAATTTAAGACGCTCTTAATAGGATGTCTTATTTAAAGTACTCAGAAAAAAGGACATATGTAACTAAAATGTAATTAACAAGGGCCAAGCCAGCCACCTAGCCAAAGCAAGAACTTTAAAATTTTTTTATATATTTATTTCTTGTCAAAGTGATGGACAGAGGGGTTACAGCTTCATACATAAGGCAGTGAGTACATTTCTTATCAAACTTGTTACCTCCTCCCTAAAAGCAGGAACTTTTCAGAAAAACAATTCTCTCAAGATTAACAGAAAGGAGCCAGACACTGATGGCTCAAGCCTATAATCCTAGCTACTCAGGAGGCTGAGATCTGAGGACCATGGTTCAAAGCCAGCCCAGGCAGCAAAGTCCATGAGATTCTTTTGTGTTTGTTTTTTTCCTGTAACTGTTGTGGTACCTAGAAAAGGCCAGAAGTGGCCCTGTGGCTCAAGCGGTAGAGTGCTGGCCTTGGGCCAAAGAAGCTCAGTGACAGCACCCAGGCCCTGAGTTCAAGACCCAGGATAGGCACACACATCACACACACACACACACACACACACACACACACACACACACACACACACAGAGAGAGAGAGAGAGAGAGAGAGAGAGAGAGAGAGAGAGAGAGAGAAAGAGATTAACAGAAAGGAAGCAAACTACTTGGATAAAATAGAATAGGGACCCAGCTAGTAAGGGGCAGATCCATGTTTGTATTCAGAAATTGTGACCCCACTATTCACAACTTTACTCTTATACTATGCCTGAGGAACACCTAGAATTTTGCACTCTTGAGAGTCTTCAAAAATGCAAACTTCCCAGTGCCCTCTCAGCTTGCCCTACTAGTCCACCTGGAGAGGGACCAGGGTGAGAAGTGTAAGTCAAGAAGCATACCTGTTCTTCAGGAAGTTTTCCATCATCTTCCAGGATCTGAAAGAGCTCTCCCTCAGCATAGTCTGTCACCACTACCACCTGCAGGGAGAAGGCAATGGTGCTGATGGAAGATTCCTGCATTCTGAGGTCGGGAAATGTGTGGGACTCTTGTGCTCGGGGAGAGGTGATGCCAAACTAATAAATCACACCTCTTTGTCAGTCTCAAAGCTATCAAGCATATGCACAATGTTGGGATGCCGCAGGCCCCGCATGATTTCAATCTCTCGTTGTAGATTCCTCAGCTCTTTCTCTGAGCGCCCTAGTTTGGGGATGAACTTCAGGGCCACGACCTGTCAGTAAAGAGAACAGTCAAGGCCTGATCCTAGCTTGACAAAGCTAGGATTTCAACCTTTACCTTCACACTACTTGAGCAACTTTATCAGATCTGCTAGCCTCCCTTTCCCTCTTTCCCCATGGTACTCTGGTCTTAAAGCTTCCTCCATCCTTCCCCTTCCCTCACCTTCCGGAAACAGCCATTGCCAAACATCCCTTTTGATAAGTTCTGGAAGATGTGTTCTGATCTAACCACTGGAGCCAAGGTGAGAATGAGAGAAAAGAGAGGGAAAAATGAAGAGGAAAGAATAGATTTCACATGGTTTACTTTTTCCTGCAAAGAATAATAGAAAATAAGAATAATAACACTGCTGGGTCATGCCTGTGATCCTAGCTACTTAGGAGGCTAAGATCTGGAGACTGGAGTTTGAAAGAAAGCCAGTGCATGAAAGTCCATGAGACTCTTATCTATAATTAACCATCAAAAAGCTGGAAGTGGAGCTATGGCTCAAGTGATAGAGTGGTAACCTTGAGCAGAAAAGAGACCTGGGACAGCGCCCAAGCCAGGAGTTCAAGCATGCACGTGCACACACACTCTATTTATTTACTGTTCACTTGGTGTCTGGCATTGTACCAAGTAACTGAGTGTGATAAAATATTTAATCTTCAACTCTCACCAATGAGATGTCACTCCTATCCCCACTCTAGAGATGAGGAGGTAGATACACAGAGAGAAATAGCTCTAAGACTGGAAAGTAATGAAGCTGGACTTTGAACCCAAGTATCCAAGCTTATTAAGTATGAAGAAACTATATGGTAAATGAACTATGCAGTTTGTGGGCAGGGATAGGAGGGGAAAACTGAGGAGAAACAAAGGAGTGATGTTGTCCAAAAAGAAATATACTCATTACCTGACTTACAAAACAGTAACCCCTCTGTAAAACACCTTAATAATAAAATTATACTTTAAAAAAGAAGTATAAAAGAGTCAGTGCCTTAGGAATACATGCTGGTATAATAATATGTTGGTATACATGTCTCCCTTTGGTCCCATTTTTCCACTGGAGTTAGAACTACCAATCCCACTCAAAAGATATGCCTCTTTGTTCATCACCTGAGCACTGTATTTTTTTCGACCCTTGTACACTCTCCCAAAGGAGCCTTCACCAATCATCTCCAACACATGGTACTTTTCCATGACGAGGCTTTCAGGATCCCTCAGGTGGAAGAAGATGGGGATGGTGGCAAAGAGCTAGGGGTCCACAGACAGTTCCACACATCCGGGAGGCCTGCTCCGCACAGGAAGAGAAGGGTGAAGGTTAGCTGCTTTGCCTTCTTCCACAACAATCCAGACCTCAAGAACATGCTAGGGTTACAGTGGTTGGGAAGACAAGGCCTCAGGACAAACAGAGCACTTCTTTGGAGATGCTCCCGTCCCCCAATCCAGCCTCAAACTAGCCTCTCCTACCCAGCAACTTCTAAGCCCCCTGAAGTCCCCGCCACCACCCCCTGGGCCGCCACACCACAGCCGCCCAGACCCTGTCCAGAGACCTTCGCCGGCCAGGGGGGCGCTCCAGCCCCCTCCCCAGCCGAGAGTAGCCCGCCCGCCCGGGCCCGGCTTGCCCGGTATCCTTGGCCTGACTTGGGGTTTTTCTCTCCGACCCCACTCTCACCAGCGGTACTCGCTACAAAGGGTCAGAAGTTCAGGTGCCCGCGCCCTCGGAGGTGTGGGAACGGACCTGGTCCAGCCATAGGTACTTCTGAGGACACGAGCTGGGTCCCAGCTGTCGCCGGGTCGCGGGGCCGCCGCGGAAGAGCGGGAGGCAGCGGTTGCCTAGCGACGGCGCTCGCCGGCGCGTCTCCACCCACTCCCGCCTCCGACTTTCCTAAGGGCATTTCCGGTTCCGGTTGCGGGCCGGGGAAGACATGGCGGCGTCTGCGTCGGCGGCTGCCGGCGAAGAAGACTGGTAACTTGGGGTCGTGGGCTTTGGACGGCCGCCTGGATCTGTTGCTGGGAGCTAGTGGCGGTCGTAGACGGGTCGGCGCGGCGGGCCTGTGGGGCGGGGAGAGGGGTGAGGGATGGCGGAGACCCTGACAGCCTCTGCCGAGGCGAGCTTCTGGCTCTGAGGGTGGAGGGGCGCTGCTGTGCGTCGGCGTCGGCCTGGCCACTCGGGTTCCACGCTTTAGCGGTTCGGTCCCTTCCCGAACTCCGCTGGCCACACCCCCTTCCCGAACTCCCCGTGGTGAATTTTCTGGTGAGTTTTCAGGGATGGCTGCTGCCCGTCACACCTCACACCGCCCCCAAACCGAGGCCCTCCAGCTCGCTTTCCCTCTGGCCCCTAGGTGCAGCCCATTTCCGCCTGGGTTCTCCTCGGTCTCCTCTCTCCCCGACCGTACTGGGAAGAGTAGTTGTCAGAATAAAGCCTATACCCCACAGAAAGCTCTCTTTTTGTCCTTTCTCCCAAGCATTCCTAAGAGAGTCTGGAGTTGGTAACCCTTCTGTAACACCTTAAATCATGACAATAAAATTATATTTTTAAAAAAATAGAGACTGTGAGGACTCTGGGATTCGGACATAGGATAAATACGGGTTCGTCTCTTACTTTATTAGCTGGGTGATGCTGATCTGGCGGCCTAGCTTTTATGAGTCAGTATCTTCAGCTACATAAAAGTGGGTGTGGCATGTGCCTCATAGAGTAGTCGAGAAAATCACCATGGATTTGTAATGTACAAAACCCCGAGGAGACTAGATAGACTCTAAAGAATAATTTGTCAAAAGTTTTAGTAAGTCCAGATCTTATACTCAGTAATAGAACATCCCAGCGGGGGGGCTGGGGGGAGGGCGGCCACCAAACTGCCATCCCATCTTTTACCCAACATCCACCCAGTGGGCTCAATGTGGAAAGTTTTGGTCTTTGTTTTTTGCCAGTCCTGGGGCTTGCACTGTCCCCGGGCTTCTTTTGCCCAAGGCTAGCACTCTACCACTTGAGCCACAGAGCCATTTCCGGCTTTTTCTGTTTATGTGGTTCTGAGGAATTGAACCAAGCCACATTCCCAGCCCTGGAAAGGACGCTTGACTGAAGCAGCACCTCAGTTATACATTGGTCCAGAGAGCTCAACCAATGGTCACCTTTATTAAGACCATCTAGACAAGTGATTTTCACTGCTAGGAAGAACTTGTACGATTCTGAGGAGACAGACGGCTTGAGCCATGAGAGGGCAGCAGTGACTGCAGCAGCCGGTGGCACTCCCAAGATTTACATCTCTGTGTGAAAGTTTTACATTTTAAGGTTTCCGCCTGAGCCCTGAAAATAAAAACCAATAAGAACTTCTCTGGCATGGGTGAAGGCCCCCCCCCCCAAAAAAAAAGAGAACTACTGATAACACATTTGGCAGCTGTTGGTCTTAATGAGAAGAAGAATGTATAAGAAAGCAAAACATGCATCTTTCTATGTGTTGCTTAGGTAGAACTATGGACTCAGTTCATCCATGGCATTTCAAATGTATTTATGCTCATACATATATATTCTTTGATTTAAATCAAGACTATGGGTCCTAACCTAGGAGGGCTGGTATAGGTCAGCCAAATAGTTATGATTATAAATAACACCCAGAATGCTCTACTTTTCCTCTTTCCTTGTAAATGAAAATGTTATGTACAAACTAGAAGAGGACTTAGACTAGCTCTTATGGCCCAAATACTATGGAGTACTTTATAGAAGCAAATAATCTTTAATCCTCACAATAACCCTAGAGAGTAGGGATGGAGGTATTATGTATAAATACAGCAAACAATGTAATTCAGTCTTATAGAGATAAGTAAATGACAGCTGGGTGCATGTGACCCATGCCTGTAACTCTAGCATCTCAGGAGGCAGAGATCTAAGGTTCACAGTTTGAAGCTAGCCTGGGCAGACAAATCCATTGAGACTTACCTCCAGTTAACTGGAAAAAAGCTAGAAGTGGAGGTGTGGCTCAGTGGTAGAACACCAGCCTTGAGCAGAAAAGCCAAGCAAGAGTACAAAGCCCTGAGTTCAAGCCCCTGTACTGGCACAACAGAGAGGGAGAGGGAAAGGGGAAGGAGGGAGGGACAGAGGCACATGGGGTGGGGAATAGGACGACAAAACAGTTAAACCATGTAGTCCTGTTCTGGTTGATACCACTTTTGAGGAAACTTGGAGTGCCTGGTGTTGGTAGTTTATATAGGCAGTGGTCAGGCACTGTTAGCTATGCTGAATAATGAATGAGAGAAGAATGATACCGGTTACCATATATTAGGTTAGAGATAAAACTTGCACAGGGAATCAGAAAACCTGGCTCTGGTTCCAGTTCTGCCTGTGTTAAGACTTGACTAACCATTTTTTTTTAGGAATCTGTTTTCCTATGTTGGCAGAAATAATCTCTAAAATTCTGATTCCCATGCTTCATATCTGGCTACTTGACAACTAATGCATCTCCCTCATTTAAGAGGATGGTACATTAAGGCAGATTGCCCTTTTTTTTTTAAAATGCCAGTCTTCATTAGCCTTAGCAGGTTACAGCTGGGCTAACTGTAATGGTGATTCAATCTCCCCCTGACTCTCTAGGGTTCTTCCCTCCGAAGTTGAAGTATTAGAGTCTATCTATCTGGATGAACTACAGGTGATTAAAGGAAATGACAGGTACGTATTAAACTAGGGGTGAATGGGAGTCCCCTTACTAATGAGAGAATTCCATACAGAATCTGTCCTTAAGACACTATAATTCTTGACTGAAAGATGTTTTCTCATATAAACAAAGGCTATTCATTAAAGCCCTTGAAAGAAAGAGTCCAGTGCACACTTCCTCTGCCTGCTTTACTATTTCACCCCCTCCTTGCCAGCTCTCAAGCCCCTGCCCAGTCACATCCTGGGTCTCCACTTCATCCACCTGCAGATCTTCACCTTGGGAGATCCTGATCACTCTGCATCCTGCCACTGCAGAGGACCAGGATTCACAGTACGTCTGCTTCACACTGGTGCTTCAAGTCCCAGTCCAGGTGAGGTGTCCACTGTGTGGCAGCAAGGGAGGAAGGGGACAGTCCCTGGGTAAACCACTTTAGCAGTAACGTTGCTTTCCCTCCACTAGTATCCACAGGAAGTACCACAGATCTCCATCCGTAATCCCCGAGGGCTTTCAGATGAACAAATCCAAAAGTAAGTTGGGCAGGTCAGAGCAAGAAAAATGGGATATTAGCTGGGTGCTAGTAGCTTATAACTGCAATTCTACCTACTTGGGAGGCTGAGGTCTGAGGATCGCAGTGTGAAGCCAGTCCAGACCAAAAAGTCCTTGAGACTCTTACCACCAATTAACCAGCAAGAAGTCATAAGTGGAGCTGTAGCTCAGGTGGTAGAGCCCCAGCCTTGAGCAGAAAAAATTCAGGGACAACATCCAGGCCCTGATTTCAAGCCCTAATCTTGGCACCAAAGAAAACCCAAAAACAAAACAATACAAAACAAAAAGAAAAGGGGATGTAGCTCTGCCTAGGGAAGGAGGCAGATCTAATAATAGCTTCACTCTTTTCCAGGATCTCACAGGCACTGGGCCATGTGGCCCAGGCAGGGCTGGGCACTGCCATGCTGTATGAACTCATTGAGGTAAGGTATGCTAGCCTAGTCATTCAGGCTGGGCAGGGCTTCTTAAAAACATATCTGGAGTAATTTACTTAGTTCTTGTTAATGTAGAGTTTATTAACACTTCAGAAACCTCCCAGAAAGCAATTCTGTGACTTCCCTAAGTTTTCTGTTTAAGCATTTTGACAGAAAATTACTTTTCTTGCTCCATTTTCAGTGCATTTCTTGTTCTCTTGGCACTGCCAAGTGAAAGAGGCAAAAAGGCAGAAATCTGGCCCTGCAGGATGGGTGGGAGTAAGAGAGATTTTAGCAACAGATGACCATCTGATGGAGCTGATTACAAGTCATGGTTCTTTTTCTCGAAGAGTGTATTCTCTGGTTAAGACAACAACTCACATGAAACAACGTGTAGAACTACAAGTAAAATACATAACTTTTCTCGTTGGAGAGGAAAAGCAAAGTTAATCTTATTACCCTCTACTTGGGATTTTGAAGAAAACTGTTGAGAATAAAGAGAAGATGGGTAACCTAGAGTCAGGAAATGGGCATGTCAGACCACTGCTCCACTCCTAAGTCAGGCATCCAAAATGCAGCTTTGACCCCTATGAATTCCAGAGTACTAGCTATTCACATCACCATTAAAATGCACATTTCATATACTCAGTGCCTCTTGATTTCTCTGCCCATTAGGGTTATCCATGCTTTAACTTTTTTCCTTGGGGGGGTGGGGCAGGGGAGATACCAATTCTGGGGCTTCAACTCAGGGCCTGGGTGCTGTCCCTTAGCTCTTCCCATTCAAGGCTAATTCATTACCTCTGGAACCACTCTACTTCCAGCTGTTTGGTGGTTAATTGGAGATAAAGAATCTCACACTTTTTGCTTGGGCTAGCTTAGAACCACAATCCTCGGATCTCAGCCTTCTGAGTAACTAGGATTATAGGCTTGTGCTACTGGTACCTGGCTCAGACTTTATCTTAAAAAAAAAATCTTCAAGTTTAGCCATTTGTTCTTTATGGTCATGTGTATCATTTGGACTGTCTTTTTATAAAGTGGTAAATTGTATTACAAGTCTGTTCTTCGTAGAGAAACCATCACTATTGCTTTCCCAGTCTCTCCTACGCAAGGCTAAAGGGTACCATTCCCCACATTCTGTGTCTTTAGCTTCATGGGTAGAAGACCTCAGTAAAGAGATCTGACCCTAGCTGGGCAGCTGTGGCTCAGGAAGCTACTCAGGAAGCTGAGGTCTGAGGATTGCTGTTCAAAGCCAGCCCAGCCAGTAAGCCACCAGTGCCAGCTTAACTTGGATTTTGAAGGCAGGAAGATCAAATCTAGGGGAGGTATGGGGACATAGAAAAGGATTACTTTTACACAAAGCATTGCTAGAACAGAAATAAACACAAGGTAACAAACTGGCTTGATGGGCATGAAAATCAAGCAGTCATTCCTGGGAGTGGTGGACAGGCTTTTGCACAGTCTGTCTCCATGTTTGAACAGTGCATCGTCTCTCCTCTCAGAAAGGGAAAGAAATCCTCACAGATAACAACATTCCCCATGGCCAGTGTGTCATCTGCCTCTATGGTTTCCAGGTGAGTTTCTCAGTTGGGACCTGGGGTGTGTTTGGCACAAGCAGTTGAGGGCTGGTGAGTGAGTGCTGGCACAATGCCCTACTTCTGTCCTTCTGCAGGAAAAGGAGGCCTTTACTAAAACACCCTGCTACCACTACTTCCACTGTCACTGCCTTGCTCGGTACATCCAGCACATGGAGCAAGAACTGAAGGCACAAGGACAGGAGCAAGAACAAGAAAGGCAGCATGCCATCATCAAACAGGTAAAAATCGCCAGACCCTGCTCTTACCTGATACACCCCTAGGCCTTCACCACCATTTCCACCTCTGTACTCTAGTGCCTTTTCCCCATTTTTAGTCGTAAATACCTTTGAGATGAATGAAATCTCTGCCCAGGATAAAAAGGCATCCTGTGTACCCTTAGATATTGCACACAGCTTCCCAGACTAACAGCCCGTCCCACCTCATTGTTGAGCATGTGTACACTTGGGCCCCATAGTCTGAGCCCTCCATGACACTGGGGCTGGTTGATGGGGAATTGGGTATGAATTCTCCTCTTGTTTTAGAAGGCAGTTGGTGTGCAGTGCCCCGTGTGCCGAGAGCCCCTTGTGTATGATCTTGCCTCACTGAAAGCAGCTCCTGAACCCCAACAGCCCTTGGTAAGAGGATATCCTCCTAATCAGAGCCAGAAATAGTGGCATTCCCTAAGAAGGGAGGGATGGCATCTTTTCTCTCCCAAATGGGATCTCTGTGAAGACTTGAGTGAAGACACGGCCCTCATTGGGAGCCTAAGGCCTCAGGAACCCAACTGAGGAACGAAACTCGCTCTCCTGAGGCAGTTCTGGGAGAGCAGGGGTTTACATCCACTGCTTGCTTTTATTCTATCCTCCCTGCCATCCCACTTCTTTCCCTCCAGGAGCAGTACCAACCCAGTGCAGAGAGCTTACGCCAACAGGAAGAGCTCAAGCGGCTCTACCAGAGGCAGCAGGAGCGAGGTGGCATTATTGATCTTGAAGCTGAGCGGAATCGGTATTTCATTAGCCTTCAGCAGGTGAGGAACTGTTCCCCACTGTCCCTTCATAACACCAGCCATCTTACAAACACAAGTCTGCCATGGCCCTCTGGGTATGCTTTGTTCTACCCAGAGCTTATAGGCTAGTGGTGATTGGCTGATAGGAAAGGGAGCCTGCCTGTCCCTACTTTGAGGAACTGCATCTCCCTCAAAGCATCTCCTCTTTTCTCTTCAGCCTCCTACCCCTTTGGAAATTGAGTCAGCTGTGGAGATCTCCAGAGGATCCTATCCACCTAATGCGCTTGCTACAGAACAGTCCTCCTCACCAGCTCCCCAGGCCACCCTGCCAACTCCTCTGCCTGTGGCTACTCAGTTTGTGTGTGAGAAGAATCCAGGGGCAGGGCTAAACCAGCAGAGATTGGGTGAGACCCAGAGGGCCATGCTAGATCCACCCCGGCCCGGTCGAGGACCCTGGCGACAGTCCAGTCGGAAGCACCTGAGGGGAGGAGAGTGCTATGCCCTGAAAGGTACCAGTGACCCGCAGGAACTGCCTCCTCCTGAGAGCCCCCTCAAGGATCCTTTGGACCTAAAACCAGAACCCCACAACCAAGGGATTAAGGGTCCTCCCCAAGACAAAGCACCTGGTGGCTGGCAAGGCCCCCCATCCCGCAGGACTCGGGACTGTACTCGCTGGGAGCGCTCCAAAGGCCGGACGCCGGGTTCTTCATACACTCACCTACCCCGGGGCCAGGGAGCATACCGGCCTGGCAGTCGGAGGGAGCCCCTGGGTCTGGAATCTGAGGAAGGTTCCTAGCAGTACTGTGGGGGGACAGGGAATTGGGAGTGGGTGGAGGGCAATAAAGAGACTTGGCCTTGTTTGGCTTTCTTTGCTCAACAGCACTTAGTTTGTGAGGTATGTATGGCTCTGCCTAAATCCCTAGCAAGATTGAGGCATGGTAGAGGAGCCCCCACCTTTGCTCTAAAGTCTGTTCTCCAAGATCAGGGTAGAAAGGGGCTGGCTTTTTCATTGGTATAGTCAGTTTCAAAGAAAAACAGTGAGAAATTGACATTAAATAGGAATAATCCTTAAAAATCACCATAACACAACCCACATTTACATGTGTGTTTCTTACTTGGATACTCAGGTGAAGGAATGTATTTTCATATTTACTTTCATCTTTTCTGTCTTAGGCCATGGCTCATTGTCTATGTATGTGGTAGCCTAACATAGGTGTCCTATTCTTACTGGCATCTGATTGCAGCACCTGTTTTTACTCAATTCTGACACAGAGGGAGCAAGGGAGGTCAGAGACCATATTAGTGTGGCAGATGTTTATTGATTTCAAGGGAGAAAGGTGAGGATGGCTTGGTGGCTCATTTCAGAGACTCAATATTATCAATTGCCCCTACAGGGTCATTTTTATACATCATGAAATGCCCCTGAACTTGGGCAGGGCTGATGTGCGTTGTAGCTTGAAGAACACCTTTTGCAAAGGTCTCAGCTAAGGACGGTGCTTGTCCTGGATAGAACCTCTGGAACATCTGGGTCAGTTGCCAGTGTGAGCAGTACCCCACATACTCCTTCATATCTACTCGCCCGGGGCGTATCAGGGCAGGGTCCAGCCTGAGAGAAGCAGGATTGAAGGTGACATTCCCACTGGTACCCCCAAAGAGATAGTCCCCTTGATACAGTTCTCCCAAGGCACGGAAGGGGTAGAGTTTTGCCTTCTTACCTGTCAACATGGTTGGTAGTCATGAACACAATGCGTGCCTCGGTGGAAGCCACACCATCCAAGGCATTGAGCAGACCACTGAAGGTGAGGCGACCTAGACCGTGGTACTTGATGGGGTCTAGAGGAAGAGAAACAGAAGCATGAGTAGCCATGTTCTAGATATCTTGTTCCATTCCCCACCAAGGCTCCCTACTCAGTGCCAGCCCAGGCATCTTTCATCAACCCTCTGGATTTCTTGCTTTCTCTCACTGTTGCTCATTTGCTTTTGTACCCCTTCATTTAGAGCCACTCCCAGGCTACGTTTGGCTCAAGTGATAAAGAGCACAAGCCTGGAGTTCAAAACCTAGTAGCACCATAAAAATGCAAGTTAAAAAGAGAATCACTCCCCTTCCCCGGCACCTTAACTTACTCTCCACAGCCAAGTCTCGACTGAGAAAGGCAGCATCCACATCCTCCAGAAGCACCAGGCTCTGCTGTGGGGCAACACTTAGTAAGTGGTTGAGTCGGTCATCAGAGAGGCTGGAATCTGTGAGGCTCAGCAAGCAGATGCTGTGTTCCAGTTCCCCAGCCAGGGCTGTGCTGTGGATGATGGCATGGCAGAAGTTCATAGGCCACCTGGGATTCCTCCTTGGACCCATTGCTCTATCTCCCCAATCTTGGGAAGTCTGTCTCAGCGGCCTAACTCCTCTCCCACCACCCACCTAATGTTCCGCACATCTCTTGAAAACATCCTAGTCTTGGATTCATTTCTCTCTCCAGCCCCCTGACCAGTTTTTCTGTAAAGGTTAGGTTTTGCCCAGTTAAAGAGATTTTGAGTCAGTTGCTCATACCTGTAATCCTACTCAGGAAGCTAGAATATGGAGAATGGTGATTCAATGCCATTCCAGACAAAGTTCACTAGACTCCATCTCTAACGAGCCAAAAGCAGGGCTGGAGTATGGCTTAAGTTGTAGTGTCAACCTAGCAAGCTTGATGCTGAGTTCAAACCCTATTACCAACCAGAAAAAAAAGATTTTTTAACTACTCACATAAAACTACTCTTTCCACAACCAGGAGGCCCATAAAGCAGGTAGCCACGTCTGTAGGGTATGCCTAGGGATACAACCACAATAAATGTAATAAAAAATGAATCATCCTTTGCCACAGGTATCCACACTGATTCTCAGACCTGCCGCCCATAGGAAACCTTTCTTTTACCTCTGGGAATTGGGCTAGAACTTTATATATGTTGCTTTGACTAAAGATCCTACTCTCCTGTTAAGCACAGGCAGTTTAGCTCAAGCCCCAGCTGCTTCTCACCTCTATCAGCGTACCACTTGGGATTATCAATGAATTCTCGGATGTCTTTGACAATCCTTTCAGTCAGGCCCTGCTGTAGAACTACAGAACTCAGCGGTCGCCGCCGGCGTGGATAGCCAAAAGCACGCCATTCTGAGCCTACGGCTGTATACATCACTGTTTTTCCTTCTTCCTGTTGTAGTGCTAGTCCTCGAGCTGGGAGGGGAAAAAATGAGACAAAATCAATAACTTTCTCCCTCACATATGATTCTTTGATTAGGGAGGGCTATGCCCCCAAAACCCACCCTGTTCCCAAGGGTTCAGATCTCATTCCTCCTCTCCAAGCTGCTCTTCTCTGACATCCACTGTCCCCGTCTTACAACCCCTACATGAAGCCTGCCTGTGCCATTCCACACCTTCCTCCAAGATGTTGAAGAAAACCTTTCGGTCAGTGCCCAGGGCCGTGAAGGTGACAGATTCCCAAGGAGTCCCTGTCTGCAAGTCTATCATCTGCATGTCTCGACTTCTTTCTACCCGGATCCATTTCCCCTGATACCTGAATAAAAATGGTCAAGATGAGTGCAAACTGGCCAAACAGTTTTCTTCATTTGCCTTGATATTCTCAGAGCCATTCTCTGGCTCCCAATCTTACCAGATGAAGTGGTTTCCAGGGCTGGGGATAAATTCAAACTTGGTAGAGATGCGGCCACTCTCATGCTGAAGATAAGAAGTTTCTACACTTAAGTGCTGAGTTCGGGTACTGTAATGTGTGAGCCAACTAAGCAACCAGGAATAGCTTCTGTCTCGAGCAGGTACTTCCAGTGTTATCATGTAATGGCGCCGAAAAGCTACCAGGCCCATTTGTGCTCCCTTCCGGGCTAGGGCAAGGGCTGTGCCCACACCCACCAGCCCAAATCCAGCCCCAAAGTATGGATTATCCTTTAGGGCCAATACAAAGTCTGTAAGAGGCATATTGAAAAGGAAAACCAGCCAGGCACTAGTAGCTCACGCCTATAATCCTAGCTACTCAGGAGGCAGATCTGGGGATCACTGTCCAAAGCCAGCCCAGGCAAGAAGGTCCCTGAGACTGTTATCTTCGATTAACTACCAAAAAGCTGGAAATGGAGCTGTGGCTCAAAGTGGTAGCACAAATGCTCAGGGATAGCACCCAGACCCTGAGTTCAAGCCTCAGGACTGGCAAAGAAAAAGGAAATCCAGAGGGTTACAGGTCTGGAGGCATTATCAAAACCTAGGGGTGGGAGAGGGAAAAGAGACAAATTTTATTAGTTTTGAAAAAAGACTGGACTCTACATTCCCCATTCTTGCAGAAGCAGAAAGGGCAGCTCAACAGTACTATGTGCTTCAATATTCTCCTTTTGTAGAGTTTGGGTAGTGTTAAAACACTAGGGTGGACACTCCAAGACCCTCAGTAGCCAAATTTCTGCCAAATAACCATATATAGAGATTCCCTAAATGCATGAGGGAAAAAAAAAAAAAACAGCTTCACATTAGGATAACAAATGGGCAGAATTTTTGGACAGTGAAGATAGAAAAGGGCCCATTGGCTAGTCAGCAGGCGTGGTGTTTCCATTGCTCTGTGTCAGTGACTACAGGCCTTACCCAGATTAATGTCCTTCAAATATCTTCTTCCTTAGGCCTAACTCCTAATGTCTGTTTAAAAGTTTATAAGTGTGTCCCACCTAAACTGTCTCTTTTAAACAAAGTACAGTTCTTGAAATGCCATCTGAAGAGCTCTTGATTGACCTGTTTCGAGGTTTCCCGAGCTTTCTCCATAAGGATTAGCTCCAGTTCTACCACTCTACATCATCTTCAGTGGCTTGATCTTCACAGACCCTTGGATTAGGTTAAATTCCTCAGCCTGCTATCCAAAGCCCTCCACAACAGGGCGTCCACCTTTCCTGGCTAGGATCCAAATACTCCTCATTCCGCAAATATGCAAAACACCCCCACCTGATTCCGAATGCCCCTTTATTTCCTGCATCCCCAATTGGGGGGGGGGGGGGATTGAAATCCTGCCCAGTGGCTACTTTCTCCACAAAGCGTTTCTCGATTCCAACCCACTAAATTGTAACGAGGGCCATTTGCACGCGACGATGATCCCGAGGGAAATGGGCCAAACTGTACACTTCTGCTGCTGGGACCCCATGCCCGCCATTCCGCCCCGCGGAATGTGACAGCAGCGACCTCGGCTGCGTGTCCGGAATTCCACAACCCCAATGCACGGAAAGCCACCGAGCGATTCCGCTCCCCTAATCTTGCTCGACACCCAGATATACCCAGCCACAACCCCTCCACCCCACCCCCACTCCCCCCTGCTCGTGCCTCCCAGGACCGGGTTTGGAGCACTCGTTCACTCCGCCCCCTTACCGCCATGTCTCTCTGGCCCTCCATCTCGATGGTTTCGCCCGTGCGTATGGGGGCGGGGCGGAGGGGGGTAAGGACACCGCTCGGCCCCGCCCCCTGAGCGCTGAGCCTACTTCCCGCCACGCCCACCGCGGACTAAAAACCATAGAGTTCCCACCTTCCGCCAAGGGGAAGAGCGGCCTCCGGGGGGGGGGCGGGCCGTCGCACAAAAGGAGGCCCCTCTACCCGCTGCGAACCATAGAGATGCGGCTGCCTCCGGCCCAGGGTCGGGGAGGTGAGTGAGCGTCGGCGGGGCGGGGACTAGGAGAGCGCGGGTGGAGCGGGCTGGAGGCAAAAGTTTCCAGAGCCCGAAGATGAGTGGGCCCGGGCGGTGGGAGCCCGTGGGAGGATGGGAGCACGCCGCCGAGGGAGGCCCCGGCGCATCCCAGCGCCAGCCCCGCGTCACCGCCGGGGACCCCGCCCGGGTACCCGCTGCCTCTCCGGACCAGGCGTGACGATGCACCGTCTCCAGCTTTGCAGGTTGCAAAACGCCCTTGCTGTGGTCTGACGATTGCGACCCGGCGCCCGCCGGACCATGTGGACGTGGTCGCCGCCTCCACTTTACAGATCAGGGAAACCAAGGCCCGCAGGAGCAAGGCTACGGCATCGGTCAAAGGCCAGGCGGTGAGACCCGAGCCCAGAGACAGGCGGACATACCTCGGTGCCCAAGCCGGGGCTCCCTGTCTCCCCCACAGCCTGCCTGTTCCCCTGAATTCGCCCTTTTTCTCTTCCACAGTCCGGGGTTACCAAGATAAGCACGTTTCTTCTCCAGGACCCAACCTGTCTCCAGTGAGGGGGGAGATTCTCAATCTAGTCGACGCCCCGGGCCGTGTACCGGGAACTGAAAAACATCCCCAGAGCAACGGCACAACGCTGTAAGTGGAGAGGCCGGGTTTCCAAAGAATTGCACCTTCCTGCCACCTTCCAAGTCCCAGTGAGCCCAAAGATTCTCACCTGCAGCCTGGCCCTTACGCAAATAGGTGATTTCGATTTCATGAGTATTGTCATTCATATTTCAAAAATGATTCCGCTTAAGCTCACTTCAACCATGTACAACAGGACACACACTTGGTCATTCACTCGTTTCTCCGTTGTTTCAGTTTGAGGCTGTATATACAGAAAGTTAAATGTGTTTGAAATTTCTCCAGATGTGTTATTTCATGGGAGAAACCACTGGCTTGATACCTTGGTACAAGACACCTAGCTTTACTCTGATGCAGCTTTGTTCACAGTTCTGAACTAGCAATTTTATTTTTCTTTCTTGCATAGTTTGTGGGAGGTTGGTGTAAATTGAATTGATAATGTTGATAAACTCACAAAAAGTACATCTACAAAAGAAGAGTAATTAGTTAACAACAGTGCATCATATAGTACAGTTTTTGTGAGAGATATGGATAAAGAGCCACCAGGACTCCAAAAGAGAGAAAGTTAAGAATTCAAGAAGCGTTCATAGTGGAAATTATATTTTTGCAGCTTTTTTTTTTCTGTACTAGGGCTTGAATTCATAGCCTTGTGCTTGTTAGGCAAGTACTCTACCATGTGAGCCACACCTCCAGATGTTATGCAGCTTTTTAGAATTCTTAGGGGTTGGTTAGCCAATAAGACATTGAGATGACACATCAGGCTAGATGTGAGAGGCAAAAAGTTGAGATGGTGCAAAAAGAATATAGTGAATCTGAAGAATAGCAGACATCTGGCTCAGAGCTCAGTTTAGAGGTAGGAGATATGTCTGGAGAGGTCAGCAAAGGCCAGATGATGAAAGAAGAGCCAAGATAGACACTGAGGAATGAGGTTAAGTAGTACAAGGTAAATAAATGACCTTTGAAATTCTTGGATGCCACCCAATTTTGTTGCAGATAAAAAAAACTGAGGCTCAGATTGCTTCATGGTTTGACCAAGGTCACTTAGCTAGCAAGAAATACAGTCTGCCAGGTACTAGTGGCTCATGCCTGTAATCCTAGCTACTCGGGAAGCTGAGGTGTAAGGATACAGGTTTGAAGCCAACCCATGCAGGTAAGTGTGTGAGACTCTTATCTTCAATTAACCACCAAAAAGCCAGAAGTAGAGCTGTGGCTCAATTGCTAGAGCAAAAAGCTCAAGGATAGTGCCCAGGCCCTGAGTTCAAGCCCCAGGACCAACCCAAGAAAGAGAAGGGAAGAAATATAACCTATGGTCTTTGGTGTACTGGCCAAAATTTGTTGGCTCTCTCCTATATTGACCCCATTATCATTTGTTCTGAACATTATTATGAAAAGAAAACCTCTCTTTAGGATAATAATGTGTGGTATGCTGCAGTTCAAGAAATATGTAAATGGGGGCTGGGGATATGGCCTAGTGGCAAGAGAGCTTGCCTCGTATACATGAGGCCCTGGGTTCAATTCCCCAGCACCACATATACAGAAAACGGCCAGAAGTGGTGCTGTGGCTCAAGTGGCAGAGTGCCAGCCTTGAGCAAAAAGAAGCTAGGGACAGTCAGTGCTCAGGCCCTGAGTCCAAGCCCCAGGACTGGCAAAAAAAAAAAAAAAAAAAAAAATGTAAATGGATGGGCATTGAACTATGTTCTTTACCAACCTGGAAGAAAGTAAAAGCTCTAACCATTCTTTTTGTTTTTCCTTTGCTTGGCAAGTAAGAAGCCAGAGCACAGAAGTCTATTGTGATGACAGACCCTGTATTGGACTCCCAGCCAGCCAGAAGCACCGGGGAGATGGATGGACTATGTTCTGAGCTATTGCTGATTCCCCCATCTCTCTCTAACCATGGAATCCTGGGGCCTGTCCCAAGTGCCTGTGCTTCTGGGGACCCTGCACCTTTACCTGCTGATTCAGGCTGCCTACTAGTCGAAGCCACAGCTACTGAAGAGGGCCCAGGGAACATGGAAATCATTGTGGAAACAGTAGCTGGAGCCCTATCCCCAGGAACTCCTGGAGAAACCCCAGGTACAAGCACAGTTGCTAGCAAGACAGTGGGACAAGCAACCCTGAAAGTTTTATCTGTGCTATTTTTGGTACTTCTCTCTGAAAATGGTAACACAAGGTAGCATGCTATTTTTATACTTTGAGATGTTGTAATTTGGTTTGCAGTTGGTGCATGTTGATGGAAGGCTGGCAAGGCAGCACACACCTTGTAGCAAGCTTTTGGCAAGGACTATCCCTATGAAGGCTTTATATCTGCTAGGCAATAATCCAGAAGGGAAATCTTTTCTGACACCTCTTCCCAATTCTGGCCGTCCTTACCCTCCCCCCCTTCTCCCCCCCCCCCCCCATCCACCCACCCCAAACTGCAGCCAGGGATTAGGCAAAAGGCCCAGCCTGCTCCACCACCCTGGTCTTGCCAGGGCTTTCCAGAGGTAACTGGTATTTCCTCACCCTAATTTCCTGTGTATCACTTCACTCATCCTCATCCAAGGCATGTGTTTAGGAGTTAAAGTTGAGCATTTGTATTTACCCTAGCAGAAGGATTTTTCTCTATTTGTCCCAACTTTGAGTACTTGTACAAAGGGATTTTAATTCAGCAAATCAGTTTGTCATGTATCTTAGTCAATGTCACTCCTTCAGCGTTTAGTTACCTCTGTTTTTCCCAGTTCCACCCACATGCTCAAATAACTTCTGTTTTTGTCTTGTTTTTTGGTCATGGGGATTGAACTCTGGGCCTAGGCGCCGTCCCTGAGCTCTTCAGCTCAAGGCTAGTGCTCTACCACTTTGAGCCACAATACCACGTCCAATTTTCTGGTGGTTTATTGGAGGTAAGAGTCTCACTGACTTTCTTGCCCAGGCTGGCTTTGAATTGTGATCCTCAGATCTCAGCCTCCTGAGTAGCTAGGATTACAGGCGTGAGCTCCTGGTGCATGGCTCTTTCCTGGGGCTTGAACTCAGGGCTTGGGCCCTATCCCTGAGCTTTTTTGCTCAAGACTAGTACTCTACCACTTAAGCCACAACCTATACTTCCATCTTTGGTGGTTTTTTTTTTTTTTTTTTGGTAATGAGTTTTCTGCCAGGGCTGGTTTTGAACCACAATTCTGAGATCTCAGCCTCCTGGGTAGCTAGCTAGGAGTACAGGTGGGAGCTATCGGTGCTTACTTAGCACATCTCTGGGGTGTTTTTTTCTGGGGTGGGGTAGGGTAAGGGGTTGCCAGTGCTGGGGCTTGGGACTCAGGGCCTGAGCACTGTCCCGGGCTTCTTTTTGCTCAAGGCTAGCACTCTACCACTTGAGCCACAGCGCCACTTCTGGCTTTTTTCTATATATGTGGTACTAAGGAATAGAACCCAGGGCTTCATGTATACGAGGCAAACACTCTACCACTAGGCCATATTCCCAGCCTCATCTCTGTTTTTTAACTGCTACTATCCAACTACAATTGTTATCACTTCCCTTAGCTGTGTAGTCTAGAAGCAAAGAATACTGGGAGAGATTAGCTAGTTCATCTATATAATTTTTCTAATGTGTGGTAAAAGAAAAAAAGAGCCTGGGTGAAATACATAGCAAGCTTAAGCCAGCCTGGGCTGTATATAGCCAGAGCTTATCTCAAACAAAACAGATTGGGAAAAACATTTTTAATATGTAACCAAGAGTTAATATCTTTAAATTTCAAAGGGTTATGCAATAATAGAAAGTTTTGTTTTAATGGAGAAAAAAATCTAGGCATCGTAGCTCAAGTCTAATCATACTGACTTGGAAAGTGATTGGGATTAGGGATTGTGGTTTGAGACCAAATGAGCATAAAAAGTTCACAAGATGCCATCTCTAACAGTAGCTGAATGTAGTGATGCATGCTTATCCCAGGGGAAAAGAGAAGCACAAACAGGAAGACTGCAGCCCAGATGAGGTACAAAGAGAGACCCTGTATGAAAGTAACCCCAAAAAGTGGCTGGTGGAGTATCTCAACTAGTAGAGTACCTGCTTAGCAGACATGAAGCCCTGAGTGCAAATCCTGAGACTGCCGAAAAAGAGGAATAGAGACATCTATGTCAATTCTCTAAAGTAGAAATAAAAATAGAAATTGTATGGAAGGATGTTTAATCTCACAGAAATAAATTCTACATTTTTATTTTTTGTGATGCTGTGGGTTAGATCCTGGCACTTTAAATATGTTAGGCAAGTGCTCTAGCTATATAGGGTACATTCCTAGGCCTTAAATTCCATTTCAAAATAATTATGAAATGCCATTTTTGTTTTTCATTGTTGGCAAAAACTAAATTTAAAAAAATGATTCCTCGTATTAGGGAGATTGTGCGAGGACATGTAATACCATTTATGAACCAGAACCATATAAATTAGTATAGGTTTTTTGGTACTGGTGTTAGGGCTTGAACTTGGGGTTCTCAGTCATACCCGGCACTCAACTCTTTGAGCCATACCTCCAGTCCAGCTTTTTTTTTCTGGTTGGAGATAGAGTCTTATGGACTTTTCTGCCCACCAGGACCCAACATCATTTTTTGTGTGTATGCATGTACAAGAGCTTTGTGCATGCTAGCTGAGCACTCTACCATTGAACTACATTCCCAGCCAGTTACATAGCAAATATTTGAGCTATACAACAAATCTTAGAATATATATACTGTGACCTGGTAATTCCATTCTGGGAAACTGCCTTATAAAAGACACACAAGAACGGAGATTTGTAAAGATAGCTTCATTTATGATGGTTGGAAGCGTCTCAGCTGTCCATCAGAGTAGAATTTCACTTTAATTTGTTAGTGTTCTGAAATACCATGATGTAAATAACAATGAAAAATTGAAATGTACTTACAGATTTAAAAAAAATCTTTGATAGCTAGGCATAATGATTCATGCCAGTCAACATAGCACTTGGGAGGCTGAGAGGCAGGAGAATTGAGAGTTGGAGACCACT
The DNA here is from genome assembly GCF_023159225.1 of Perognathus longimembris pacificus. NCBI lineage: Eukaryota > Metazoa > Chordata > Mammalia > Rodentia > Heteromyidae > Perognathus > Perognathus longimembris. The sequence continues at coordinate 15,549,538 of NC_063164.1, forward strand.
TCAGCCAGCCTGGACCACACGGAAAGATCCTAACTCAAAAGAAAAACAAAACAAAAAAAGAACTTCTGTGTTTAGCAAATGAAAAATGGAGGGAAGAGGAGGAGACAATTAAAATGACCAAAACGGACTTGAAAGGATACAGTCCATTTCATGTGTATGAGGGTAAAGATGGTTATTCTTTGTAAACTTCAATATCATCTCAGTTGCCATGTTGAACTAGCTCTATTTTTTCATTACTCACCTATTATGAACAGTTTTGTTCTGTATATTTTATTGGTTTATATCAATTATACAATAATTATACAATTATTGTTCCATCTTCACACAAGTTTATACTGTATTCCAATCAATTTTATACTCTACTACATTCCCTGCACCCTTTTCTCTAAGAACTAGCATCCTTTAGCCAGATGCTGGTGCCTCATGCCTGTAATCCTACTTACTTAGGAAGCTAAGATCTGAAGATTGCAGTTTGAAGCCAGCCTAGACAGGAAAGTTTGTGAGACTCTTATCCCTAATTACCAAAAGTGGAGTTCTGGTTAAAGTGGTAGAGCAAAAGAAGCTCAAGGCTAGAGCCCAGACCCTGAATTCAAGCCCCAGGACCAAACCAAAAAAAAAAAAAAAAAAAAAAAAGGCAAGCTGGGAGAATGTGATTGAAAACATAGTATGCATATGTGAAAAAATCATAATGAACCTATTTTTAAAAAATTTAAAGGTGGGAGAATAATAAAGTAAGTAAATACGCGTGGAAATATCACAATGCAACCCCAAATTATACAGTTAATAGGTAGATTTAAAAGATTTTAAACACAGATGAATCAGGAAAGAAAAGATGGTAGAGGAGCCCTCGCTGGGGAAAATGGGATGCACCTGCCCAGTAGACGATCAGGACAGAGAGGAACTACCAAAGCAGGGTTTACCATCCATTTAAGAAGAAGATGGTATTACCAATGTGATTACACTCTTCTGGAAAGGGTTCTCCATGTTATGAATTCCTGTGCCTTTGAAATTTTCTTTATGGGATTTGAAAGTGACTCATGGTCATGTATATTATAGAGATTCTCCCAAATGTATTGTCCTCTTAGATTCTCTTCTGTTTCTAATTTTTATTTAGGCAAAATATGTCTTCATGCTTTCTGAATTTGATTTTTGTATGTTCACTCATTTAGTACACTTATTAAAACCCATTTTGCACCAAGAATTGTACTGGACAGTAGAAACCTAAACACACATGCCTGACAAGACTGTGACTGACCTGGCTAACAGTCGAGGTACAGAACCAGGCTTCGGGTCCATCTGCACTCCATGACTATGAAAAGCTACATTTCTCCTGGTAATTCCACCTGATGCTCTGCTTTTCTCTGTCGGTCCTCTGCCTGCAGGTGTCCTGGTGAAGGTGGTGGAGGTGTACTTCTGTGAGCGCTGTGAACAGAGCTTTGCAGAGCCCACTCTGCTGTCCCTGCACCAGTGCACTGAAATCCATACACAACCCGTGCAACACCTTTCTAGTCCCACATGCTCTGTAGAGCTGCCCCACAACAACCTCACCCTCCATGGCCCTCTGCATGGCCTCAGCGTGCCAGATAGCCCCCTGCCATGTCCTGTGTGCAGGCAAGAATTTGCCCAACCCCAGGCCTTGAAGAGCCACTTCAAGATTCACCGGGCCACTCCCAGCACTTTCTCCTGCCCAGAGTCTGACTGTGTGTTCTCCGCTGAGGATCGCCAGGGTCTGCAGCACCACTTGAGGCAGACCCACGGGGCAGTTCCTGTGCCCTGTTCTTTCCGGGGCTGCCCCCTGCTTTTTGGGAGCCAGCAGGGAATGGAGCTTCACCGGCAGGCCCATTATCCTTTCCACTGCAGCTATTGCAACTTCATGGGCTCCAACGTCAAACTCTTCCGGCAGCATCAGCGGAGCCATGGGACCAGAACACAGGGGGAACTTTCTGCTGTTCAGGGACTTCTGTCCCAAGAGCTGCTGCCAGGTATGGGGCCAGAGGCCCAGCAATCCCCTGCCTGAAATGTAGCTGCAATCAGCCTTCTGTAGGAAGGACAGTTCTTATAGAAGTATAAGGGAATTGCAGCTGGGAATGTGGCTTAGTGGTAGAGTGCTTGCCTAGCATGCAGGAAGCCCTAGGTTCATTTCCTCAATACTACATAAACAGAAAAAGCTGGAAGTGGTGCTGTGGCTCAAGTTTTAGAGCGCCAGCCTTGAGCACAGAGAGGCCCAGGGACAGCCCCCCCCCCCCCCCAACAAAAAGTGTAAGGGAATCTAGATGGTGGCTTGGGAAAATGGAATTAGTGACATGGAAAAGCATCTAGAAACCTTGAACCAGTCAATATGGCACATAGAAGAGGTATTTGTCCATGACACTGAGTGAAATTTGGCTACATGTAACTGGAAATTACTTAAGCAGTATTCTCTACTGATCAGTTTCAGATCAGTAGAATGTTTGTAGACTTCCTTTAGAAGAAATGGCAGGGGTTATTTTTAAAAGAATACCTTAAGAATTATTTTATACACAGGGGGTAATCCCAGCTACTCAGAAGTCAGAAATTGGAAGATTGTAGTTCAAGGCCAGCCCTGGGTGGGGAGTGGGGGTTAGGGGAAGGGCTTATTAACTGATATCAATTAATAAGCTGAGTTGAGTGGTTCATGCTTGTGATCCCAGCTATTCAGGAGGTTTAAGGAGGAGGGACACAGTCTGGGACCAGCATAGACAAAAAAAAACAAAACAGCAAGAGAGAGAGAGAGGAGTGGGGAGGGGAGAAAGGAGAGAGACTGGCTCAGGTAATTGAGTGCTTACCTAACAGATGTGAGAGTGTGAGCTCAAAGTAGAAAATAGAGAAAACCAGCCAGAGGAGGACAGGAATGTGATAAGAACTTGCCTTGCCGAGACCCGCTTTGGCTCTAATGCCTGAGCAGAAGATCTTTTTCCTAGGAACGACATAGACCAATTGACCTTTCTGAAGCAGCTCTCTGTTGGGAGATAGGAGATAAGGTTTAAGGGACAAGGTGTGACCCTGAATTGCCATGTTGGGTTTCTCATTGGGACACTTGAGTAATCAGGAGAGATGTTCACCTCCCTTGAGCCAGCTAGGCCATTAGCCCTGGAGACCTGAGCCAAGGAAGTGCAGTTTACCCTTCTCTCCTCCCAGTCCAAATCCAGATGTCCTCAGAGCTCTGACCTTCCAGGGCTCTGAGGCTTTACTGAAAACTGAATTGAGAGTCCTTTCGGGTCTTCATTGTCTTCAGTGGGAATACAGGAATTCCTTACCTATCTTGGGAGTTATGTTTGAGAGATACCCCCCCACACACACAATAGATGAAAATCTGCAAAGTAGCAGCATTATATTATTTCTATATTTTAAGGCTTTTTTTTTTTTCTGTTGGTTGTGGGACTTAAACTCAGGGCCTAGGCGCTGTCCCTGAGCTCTTCAGCTTAAGGCTATATAGTGCTCTACCACTTTGAAACACAGCATCACTTTCAGTTTTCTGGAGGTTAATTGGAGATAAGAGTCTCGTGTACTTCCCTGCCTGGGCTGGCTTTGAATTGCGATCCTCAGATCTCAGCATCCTGCGTAGCTAGGATTACAGTCATGAACCACTGGTGCCCAGCCCTATTTTAAGGCTTTATAAACCCCACTCTCCTATTAACCTTAATTAACATTTTTAAAGTAACTTTTTAAGTAAAAATAACTTGGCATATGAATACCTAAGACAATGCAAAATCCTGCCATATAGCGAGAACTCCACAGTACAGAATTAGATATATATGTTTTCTAAAACCTGAGGTATGAAGCTGCAATAAGTGAACCTTGATATAGTGAGGGACGACTGTCTGTATACTTCTTTAGCAATCTAGATTCCTTCTGCTCAAAGGGGAGAAGGGGGATTATGCTAGCCAGTAGAAATACAAGTTTTCAATGCTGTCAGTTGCCCTTCTGAGCTTCATCACGTTTTTTGTGTCTCCAGGTTCCGAACTGCCTCCAGGAGAACCTTCAAAGGAAACAGGCACATGTTTGCCTAGACAGGAATCAGCTGTAGAAGAGAATATAGAGGAAGAAGAAGAGAGTGGCACCCAGAAGGATTCCCAGAAAGCCTTGGATAAAGGCCCCGGGACTCCACAGTTGGAAGGTAATAACATTGCAAGGTGTGAAGCTCTTGATTGTGGGGAGGACCAAGTAGTGGAAAGCCTATGGTTGGTTTTCTGATATTTAGTTCCCATCTTTCTGAAAAATATATCTTGCTTTGACTTAGAGGTCAAGGTCTTGGACTGGGAATGTGGCTTAGCAGTAGGGTGATTTCCTAGCATGCACAATTCTTCAGCCCCACATAAACAGAAAAGGCCAGAAGGGGCACTGTGGCTCAAGTGGCAGAGTGCTAGCCTTGAGCAAAAAGAAGCCAGGGACAGTGCTCAGGCCCTGAGTCCAAGCCCCAGGACCGGCAAAAAAAAAAAAAGAAGTTAAGGTATTGTGGGAAATGATAAATGGATCAGGACTCTAGAAACACAAAGAAAGATTAGAGCTTATTCTTCTGGGCCAGGTTTCCTCAGGTAGGAAAACCTTTTTTCATGGAAGGAGGTCATAGTATAAGAATATCAGAAGTTACTGGTGGGGCTAGGAATATGGCCTAGTGGCAAGAGTGTTTGCCTCCTATACATGAAGCCCTGGGTTCGATTCCCCAGCACCACATATATAGAAAAACCACCAGAGATGGCGCTGTGGCGCAAATGGCAGAGTGCTAGTGGGGGGGGGAGGGGAGGGGAGGGGAGGGGAGGGGAGGGGAGGGGAGGGGAGGGGAGGGGAGGGGAGGGGAGGGGAGGGGAGGGGAGGGGAGGGGAGGGGAGGGGAGGGGAGGGGAGGGGAGGAGAGGGGAGGGGAGGGGAGGGGAGGGGAGGGGAGCCAGGGACAGTGCTCAAGCCCTGAGTCCAAGGCCCAGAACTGGCAAAAAAAAAAAAGTTACTGGTGATTAGCACTTTCACTGGCATAACTTTTTCTGAATCTTTGCTTCCCAGTTTTCTAACTCAAATAGAATATGTGGAAATCATCCCAAAGGAGTATATTTACTGTCAGACGAATAAGAAAGATCTCATATTTACTACTTACTGGCTGTTGTCTGCAAACCAGCAAACCAGTGCTGTTTTAATCATTTTTGTTTTTGTTTTGCTGATGCCAGTGTTTCAGCTCCGAGCCTCACACTTGCTAGGCTCGCTTGCTCTGCTGGCACTATTACTTGAGCCATGACTCCAGACAAGCTTCATGCTGGTTATTTTGGCAATGGAGTCTTAATGCACCCTGGCTCCAGACTTCTATCCTTTGAGTTCTCTGGAGTAGCTAAAATGTGTTTAAAAGTTAAAGACTATTCATTGTTCTTTTTCAATCACTTCTTTCAGAGTTCTTTCTAATCCTGCCCTGCAGAAAAGAACAGCGAGAGAAGAATGCTTCATCGAGATTATTTTGAGCAGCTTTAGGTTCCAGAATAATGGATAACTGGGACAAACCCTTAAAACAAGTCACAGCAAGGTTTAAGAAGTCCTTTTAGTTTGGTTTCTCGGAATACCTGAGCTTCTCCTCTAGTCTGGGATTATGTTTGTGAATGTATTGTTTGGTTTCCTAGAGAGGAGGCCACATAGTATTTGCCTGGACAAATCGTGACTCCTTTTCTGGCCGTCCCCTGACCTGTTGAACAATCTCACTCTCAATCCCTCTTTCCCACAGGGGATGTAACTTCTGGCCCTGAATCCCTCTTCAAGACACACATGTGCTCCGAGTGCAAGCGCTGTTTTAAGAAGCGGACCCACCTAGTAGAACACCTGCACCTCCACTTCCCAGACCCCAGCCTCCAGTGTCCTAACTGCCAGAAATTCTTCACCAGCAAAAGCAAGCTGAAGACCCACCTGCTGCGAGAGCTGGGTGAGAAGGCCCACCGCTGCCCACTGTGCCACTACAGTGCCGTGGAGAGGAACGCTCTCAACCGCCACATGGCCAGCATGCACGAGGACATTTCCAACTTCTACTCTGACACCTATGCCTGTCCTGTCTGCCGGGAGGAATTCCGCCTCAGCCAGGCACTCAAGGAACACCTCAAGAGCCACACGGCTGCGGCTGCAGCAGGGCCATCACCCCTCCACTGCTTTCAGGAGGACTGCAGCTTCGCAGCCTCTGACCGCAAGGCCTTCATAAAGCATCTGAAGGAGACCCATGGGGTGCGGGCTGTGGAGTGCCGCCATCATTCCTGCCCTATGCTCTTCGCCACCGCTGAAGCCATGGAGGCTCACCACAAGAGCCACTATGCCTTCCACTGCCCACACTGTGACTTCGCCTGCTCCAATAAGCACTTGTTCCGCAAACATAAGAAGCAAGGCCATCCAGGCAGTGAAGAGCTGCAGTGTACCTTTTGCCCCTTTGCCACCTTCAATCCAGTAGCCTACCAGGACCACGTAGGCAAGATGCATGCCCATGAGAAGATCCACCAGTGTCCTGAGTGCAACTTTGCCACTGCCCACAAGAGGGTGCTCATTCGACACATGCTGCTGCATACTGGTGAGATGGCTTCTATTATTAGGATAATGTAATAATGATGGGGAGGATAATGACTAAGCGGGGTGAGGGGGGCCTTTACCACATAGGAGACATCATAGGAAAGGCTTTTCATACATTGCTTCTTTTGACCTAGCATATCTAGTATCTTGAGTTTGCTTAAGTGTCATGCAACTAACAAAATGGTCAAGCTAGAACCTGAATCCAGGCAGTGTAATTCCAGAGTTTGTGCTCTAACCACTAGGCTATTGTGCCTTACCCTTTACCTCTGCCCTGTTGTACCCACCCCTGGTCAAATATATGGGCACATGAATGGCCCACCTGTTTAGAGTGAAGAAACCCAGACCAGTTCAAGTATGATAGCTGAGAGAGAAGAGGGGGGAAGACTCAGCCACCATATGCATTTTGGCCTCCCATAGCTCGGGCATCTAAGGCACGAAAATAGGAATGTCACTAGTGACCTGCAATTTGCATTTGCTTATCTCAGACTCTTCCTTGAGTATCAGCATTGCTAAAGCTTTAAACGCAACTCAGTTAGATTTCCTGCTACAGCGTCATCCCCTTTGTGATCTATGTAAATATCCATGGATTAACAGGACGTTAAAACAATCTCCATCAAAAATTGGTTTGAAAGGACAGTTTTTACAGTTTCAGATGTTGGGTGGGGACGGGGGGGGGGGGGGCTCACACCTGTCACCGTAGCTACTCAGGGAGCTGAGATCTGAGGATTGTGGTTTGAAGTCATCCCAGGCAGGAAAGTCTACAAGATGCTTATCTGCGGTTAACCAGCAAACATTCTGGGCTGGGAGGTAGACACTTGGCTTAAGTGGTAGAGTGACAATCAAGAGCAAGAAAGCTGAGCAACATGCACACATACAGTCAGACCAGTAGGGGAGGAACCCAAAGGTTTAACTCCCCTAACACGTAAAATGCTATTTATCAAAACAAATTCCAGGAAGTTGAAACATGGGTTGTGTTAGTAGTAGTGGTGGTTTTTGTATGTACTTCTTTTTTCTTTTTCTGCTCTTTATGGGAGTACAGAAAGGGAAAGAGAGTGAACAAATGTAGTCACAGTATTCGGTATGTAGAAAATTAACTGTTCGACTTGTGGGCAGGGACAGGAGGAGGAGAAGATCAAAGGAAGGGGTGACATTGTCTAAAAGGGAAATATACACATTACCTGAACTGCAAAATGGTAACCCCTCTATACAACCCCTTAGTAATAGCAATAAAATTGTATTTAAAACAAAACAAACAAGCAAAAAACAAAAACAAAAAAACTGGAAGCCGGTGACTCACTTCTCTAGCTACTCAGGAGGCTGGGATCTGAGGATCACAATTCGAAGCCAGCCAGGCAGAAAAGTCCTCATGAGATTCCTATCTCCAGTTAACCACTTAAAAAACAGAAGTAGAAGAGCACTAGAGCACTAGCCTTGAGCAAAAGAGCTCAGGGACAGCACCTAGGCCCTGAGTTCAAGCCCCACGACTCATGACAAAAACAAAAACGAGAGGCCCTGAGTTGAAGTCTCAGTACTGACACAAAAACCGTCCTCCCACCCCCAAATGCTGGGATGGACATGTGGCTCAATTGAGTTCTCACTAGAAAACTTTGGAATATGTCATTTATTAGTCATAGCAATCATGTGAAGTCAGTTGTCTGAGTTGCCTCATTTTTGAAGACACAGAAGCAACTTACTACTCAAGGTCACCATTGAATTGCTGTGTGATATCTCTCTTCCTTGGTTTTCTCAAATAGTAATAATAGCACCTACCTCATAATGATGTTATTAAGCTTCAATCACAGAAGACATTTGTGCTCAGAAAGGTACCTGGCACAAAGTGAGCACCATGTTAATGTTGGCTGTTAATACTTAGTATCATACTGGAATGCAGAGTTGGTTTTTTGCTGGTCTGGGGCTTGAACTCAGGACCTGGGTGCTGCCCCTGAGTTTTTGTTTGTCCAGTGCTAGCACTCTACCACTCTACCCACTCTACCACTTGAGCCATAGTTCTACTTCTTTTTTTTTTTTTTTTTTTGGCCAGTCCTGGGCCTTGGACTCAGGGCCTGAGTACTGTCCCTGGCTTCTTCCCGCTCAAGGCTAGCACTCTTCCACTTGAGCCACAGCGCCGCTTCTGGCCATTTTCTGGCCGTTTTCTGTATATGTGGTGCTGGGGAATCGAACCTAGGGCCTCGTGTATCCGAGGCAGGCACTCTTGCCACTAGGCTATATCCCCAGCCCCCATAGTTCTACTTCTAACTTTTTTTTAAAGGAGGGGGGAGGGGAGGAGTTTCACAGACTTTCCTGTCTGGGCTGGCTTCAAACTGCAATCCTCAGATCTCAGCCTCTATTTTTTTTTTGCCAGTCCTGGGCCTTGGATTCAGGGCCTGAGCACTGTCCCTGGCTTCTTTTTGCTCAAGGCTAGCACTCTGCCACTTGAGCCACAGCGCCACTTCTGGCTTTTTCTGTTTATGTGGTGCTGAGGAATTGAACCCAGAGCCATGTATGTGAGGTGAGCACTCTACCACTAGGCCACATTCCCAGCCCTCAGCCTCTTGAGTAGCTAGAATTACAGGCATGAACCATCAGCACCTGGCTCTGGGTTAGAGTTTTTTTTTTTTTCCCCTTTTGGCCAGTCTTGGGCCTTGGACTCAGGACCTGAGCACTGTCCCTGGCTTCTTCCAGCTCAAGGCTAGCACTCTGCCACCTGAGCCACAGCGCCCCTTCTGGCCGTTTTCCATGGGTTAGAGTTTTTTTTTTTTTTTTTTTCTCAAATTTTTATTATCAAACTGATGTACAGAGAGGTTACAGTATCATTGGGTTAGAGTTTTTAACCACTGTATTTATTGCTTAATTTCTTTTTCTGTTCCAGAAAACTAAAAGGAATTAGTCTAGAGGAATAGTTGGCTGTTAGTGCTAGCAAACTATCAAACTATATAATAAACCAAGAGTGGACTTTAGAGCTGTTTTTGTTTTGTTTTGTTTTTTGCCTTGTCAGTTGTGGGGCTTGAACTCAGGGCCTGGGGACTGTCTGTCCCTTAGCTTTTTTGCTCAAGGCTAGCACTCTACCACTTGAGCCACAGCGCCACTTCTGGTTTTTGAATGGTTAATTGGAAATAAGAGTCTTACAGGAACTTCTTTGCCTGGGCTGGCTTTGAACCATAATCCTCAGATCTTAACTTCCTCAGTAGCTAGGATTACACGTGTGAGCCATTGGCACCCGGCTTAGAGATAGTTTGGAAAAGCTCAGCTTTTGTGTCCTTTTCATTGGTATAGAAGTCAGAGCAGTTGCCTGAGAGTGCTGTGAAGCAGCCTTGATTGTTGTGACGGTTTACATGCCTCAGGTAGCACATGAAGCTCTTGCTCCTGCTTGGCATCGGCGAGCTTGCTGGAGGAAATGGTCAGGCCACTCACTGGATCTAGATCTATATCTGTCCTGTTTCTTTTCCTCTCTTATCCAACCCCCCGCCCCCAATACTAGGTGAGAAACCTCACAAATGTGAGTTGTGTGACTTCACGTGCCGAGATGTGAGCTATCTATCCAAGCACATGCTGACTCACTCCAACACCAAGGATTACATGTGCACCGAGTGTGGCTATGTCACCAAGTGGAAGCACTACCTCAGCGTGCACATGCGAAAACACACAGGGGACCTCAGGTACAAGTACACACCTGCTTCCATCCCTGTCCCACGATCCTGTGCGCCAAACTAGCATCCTCTTGGATCCAGCTTCAGGCCCCAGTTGCTTTCTCTGGTCCCTGGAGAGTCTGCCCGTCACACTCCTCCGGCCATCTCCCTTGCCTACAGCTAGCTAGCCCCTGTGCCTGTGGCCCACTGTGCATGATGAGAACTCTCTGGGCCACTGGAGGGAGGATAGACCTAGAGGACAAGCTAGAGCGTAAGGTGCTACTTGGTTTCTCAGAGTCTGGTCCTGGGAAACGAGACAATCTCCACTTATGGCACCAAATGGACAATCCAATCCCAGCTGGACATTTCCAATCCCAGCCAAGTTGTCTTTCACCACCTATGGGCACTGTGGGCTGGGGTAGGGGGCGGGAGGGTTCTCTCTAGCTTTCATGCTTGTATGAGAACTAGACCCAAGACCCATACACCCTGTGTTGGCTCCTTAGCAGTCCATAGCAGGTGGAAGCAATATAGAGTATGGGTTAGAATACCAGCTCTCCCAGCCTTATGCAGATTGTTAACTTCTGTGCCTTGGCCTTTTTGCATATAAAATCGATATATCTGTTTCCTCCAGTAGTAGAAAGCTAAGTTAAAATAAGTGATGCTTGTACAGTACAGAGTGCAGAGCTTGGCCCATAGCATTTACTTATTTGATAGTTATTAGCTGTTGTGACTGGTTAATTATTGTGATTTCCCTCCTCTTTTCCTTTGTGCCAGATACCAGTGCAACCAATGCTCCTATCGCTGCCACCGGGCTGATCAGCTCAGCAGCCATAAGCTGCGGCACCAGGGCAAGTCCTTGATGTGCGAGGTGTGTGCCTTTGCCTGCAAGCGCAAGTACGAGCTGCAGAAGCACATGGCTTCCCAGCACCACGCGGGCGCGCCAGCCCCGCTCTACCCCTGCCGCTACTGCAGCTACCAGAGCCGCCACAAGCAGGCCCTGCTGAGCCACGAGAACTGCAAACACACCCGGCTCCGCGAGTTCCACTGTGCACTCTGCGACTACCGCACCTTCAGCAATACCACACTCTTCTTCCACAAGCGGAAGGCCCACGGCTACGTGCCTGGAGAACAGATCTTGCAGTTCCACGGGGCCAGCCTCGAGTCAGACGGGGCCAGGCAGTGCCTGGAACCTCCACCGGACACAGAGCCCTCAAGTCAGCTGCCTTCCCAGCCTCAGGAGCCAGGCCATGGACCTGAGACCATGGTGGACAACCCCAGCTTGGACCAGACCCTGCCAGAGACCAGGGATGACATCAGCACCAGGAAACAACAGAGTGAGGCTCCGCATGGGGATGACCTCGGGGGCAGTGCCAGCCCGGCGGAGGTGGAAGAAGGTGGCTGCACACTACACTTAGAGGCCCTGGGAGTAGAACTGGAGCCCGTGGCCGAGCCACCCGTCGAGGAACTCCCTGTGGAAACGGCCCCTGTGGAGTTCAGGCCCCTGGATCCCTCAGGACCCCTGGAACTGGAAGGGCCAGGTGGGCTGGAAGGGCCAGCACTGTCTCACGGTGAATGTGTTGGGGCTCCTGGCTTAGGTACTGAAGAAGAGCCTGCTCCGGAGAAGCCAGTCTCTGAACCCCCTAGCCACCCCCCCCTCTCAGAGGCGGCTCCTAACAGCTGGGTGGGAACCTTCAAGGCAACACCGTGTGCTGAGATGCCCCCCGCGCCCCAGTTCCCTGAGTCAGAATCATTGCTAAAAGTCCTGCGGAGACAAGATAAAGAGCAAGCAGAGGCCCTGGTGCTAGAGGGACGTGTGCAAATGGTAGTGATCCAGGGAGAGGGGCAAGCCTTCCGCTGCCCACACTGTCCTTTTATCACTCGCCGGGAAAAGGCCCTGAAGCTGCACTCCAGATCAGGATGCCAGGGCCGCCGAGAGCCCCTGCTGTGCCCCGAGTGTGGCGCTAGCTTTAAACAGCAGCGCGGCCTCAGCACCCACCTGCTGAAGAAGTGTCCTGTTCTGCTCAGAAAGAACAAGAGCGTGCCCAGACCGCGTTCCCCCCCTGCCCTGCACGCCCAGCTCCCAGGTACCCAGGCCTCGGGAGACAGCACAAGTGCCGAGCCCCCACCCGCGCCCTCAGAGGCAGCGCTGCAGCTTCCCAAAGCCGCGCCTGAGCTCCCCGGAGAGCCAGGGGCTGGAGGGGAGCTCCCTGCCACACCCGCAGCCCCTCCAGCACCTCCTAGAGGAAGCTCCCCAAGTGCAGAAGGCCCGGAGAAGTTCCGCTTTGAGCGGGGCAAGTTCCATTGCAACTCATGCACATTCCTTTGTTCTCGGCTCTCCTCCATCACCTCTCACGTGACGGAAGGCTGTCGGGGAGGACGCGGCAGGGGAGGAAAGCGAGGGTCCTCCCTCACTCGCCCCGCCACCGCCGTGCCTCCCGTGAACAGTGGGGATGCTGCGCCCCTGAGTCACAGGAATCCAGAGTCCAGTCCTGGTGATGGGGATACCACTGCGACCGAGACACCCAAGGGGCCTCTCTTCTCCTGCCCCACGTGCCCCTTTAGCTGCCAACAGGAACGGGCGCTGAGGACGCACCAGGCCCAAGGGTGCCCACCCGGGAAGCCTGGGGAGCTGCACTGTGGCCTGTGCTCCTTCACTGCTCCTGCCGCTGCTGCGCTGCGGCTCCACCAGAAGCGGAGGCACCCCGCGGCAAGCCCCGCCCACGGGCCAAGGCCCCCTCTGCAGTGCGCAGACTGTGGCTTCACCTGCAAGCAGAGCCGCTGCCTGCAGCAGCACCGGCGGCTCAAGCACGAGGGCGTGAAGCCGCACCAGTGCCCGTTCTGCGACTTCTCCACCACCCGGCGGTACCGCCTGGAGGCCCACCAGTCCCGCCACACGGGCGTCGGCCGCATCCCTTGCAGCTCCTGCCCCCAGACGTTTGGCACCAACTCGAAACTGCGTTTGCACCGACTGCGGGTCCACGACAAAACCCCCACCCACTTCTGTCCGCTCTGCGACTACAGCGGCTACCTCCGGCATGACATCACGCGCCACGTCAATAGCTGCCACCAGGGCACCCCAGCCTTCTCCTGCTCCCAGTGCGAAGCCCAGTTCAGCTCAGAGACGGCACTGAAGCAGCACGCGCTGCGGCGACACCCCGAGTCCACACAGCCCGCGCCTGGCTCGGCCGCAGAGCCCGGCGAGGGCCCCCTGCACTGCTCCCACTGCGGCTTGCTGTGCCCCAGCCCCGCCAGCCTGCGAGGACACACCCGGAAGCAGCACCCGCGGCTGGAGTGCGGGGCCTGCCAGGAAGCCTTCTCCAGCCGGCTGGCGCTGGATGAGCACCGGAGACAGCAGCACTTCAGCCACCGCTGCCAGCTCTGTGACTTTGCCGCTCGGGAGCGGGTGGGCCTGGTGAAGCACTACCTGGAACAGCACGAGGAGACGTCTGCAGCGGCGGCCTCCGACGGGGACGGGGACGCCGGCCAGCCCCCCCTACGCTGCCCCTTCTGTGACTTTGCGTGTCGCCATCAGCTGGTGTTGGATCACCACATGAAGGGGCATGGAGGGACCCGCCTCTACAAGTGTACTGACTGTGCTTACAGCACCAAGAACCGGCAGAAGATCACGTGGCACAGCCGCATCCACACTGGGGAAAAGCCTTACCGCTGCCACCTCTGCACCTATGCCTGTGCTGACCCCTCGCGCCTCAAGGTAAGGTCAAGGGCCACACAGCAAGGAATAGGAGAGCAGGCTTGGGGTCCTTCAATCCTAACACTTGCACATATTAGCTGTATGACTTCGCTCAAGTTCCTCAGCTTCTACAAGGCTATCCCTCATCTATAAAAGGGATCGTATATACCAATTTCATAAGGTTGTTGTAAAGATGAAATTCTTTTTTTCTTCTTTTTTTGCCAGTCCTGGGGCTTGAACTCGAGGCCTTAGCACCGTCCCTGGCTTCCTTTTGCTCAAGGCTAGCACTCTACACTTGAGCCACAGCGCCACTTACAGCGTTTCTGTTTATGTGGTACTGAGGAACCGATCCCAGTGCTTCATGCATGCTAGGCAAGCACTCTACCACTGAGCCACATTCCCAGTCTAAAGATGAAATTCTATAATACACATTTGCCATATGATAAAGGCATAGAGTAGTTTGGTGGCAATCTAAATAACACTCAACATTAGTTGAGCACTTACTATATACCCAACATTGTAATTGTATCCTTTCAAAAGTAAAAGAGATGATGGGCTGGGACTGTGGCTTAGTGATAGAGTACTTACTTAGCATGCATGAGGCCCTAGGTTCAATTTCTTGGTACCACATAAATAAAATAAAAAGTTGGGTTTTGGTTTGGTTTGGTTTGGTCAGTCCTAGGGCTTGAACTCAGGGCCTAGGCACTATCCCTGAGCTGCTTCTGCTCAAGGCTGCCACTCTACTACTTGAGCCACAGCGCCACTTCCGGCTTTTTCTGTTTATGTGGTGCTGAGGAATTGAATCCAGGGTTTCGTGCATGCTAGGCAAAGACTGCTAAGCCACATTCCCAGCCCCAAGAAAAAAGATCTTCTAAGAAAGAAAAAAGAACTCCACTAACAGTAAAAAAAAATAAAATAAAAAATTACGAGATGAGTGCCGGAGCTTTTAGTTCAGTGGTAGCGCTTGTTGAAAGCTCTGGGTTTGATCCTTTTTTTTTTTTTTTGCCAGTTCTGGGGACTGGACTCAGGGCCTGAGCACTGTCCCTGGCTTCTTTTTTGCTCAAGGCTAGCACTCTGCCACTTGAGCCACAGCGCCACTTCTGGCTGTTTTCTATATATGTGGTGCTGGGGAATCGAACCTAGGGCTTCATGTATACGATGCAAGCACTCTTGCCACTAGGCCATATTCCCAGCCCCTGGTTTGATCCTTAATACCACCATCACCCAAAAAGAGAAAGAAAAAAAATGAACACTTTTTCCATTTTCCATTTTATAGATTAGTAAATGGCCTTCAGAATTAGTTTAGTTCATTCAAGAACATGGGTAAGGGCTGGGAATATGGCCTAGTGGTAGAGTACTTGCCTCGCATACATGAAGCCCTGGGTTTGATTCCTTAGCACCACATATATAAAAAAGCCAGAAATGGGGCTGTGGCTCAAGAGGTGGAGTGCTAGCTTTGAGCAAAAAAAAAAAAAAAAAAAAAAGGCAAAGACAGTGCTCAGGCCCTGAGTTCAAGGCCCAGGACTGGCAAAAAAACAAAAAAAGAACATGGGTAATAAGCAGAGCTACGACAATCAGGGCAGACCTAGGAAAAAGCTAAAAGGATTAAGAAGGTATCATTCTTGGAGACCCAGCTGGTCCGAAGAGGAGTATGGAAAGGTTGAGAGCAGGGTTGTGTACTAATACTTTGCAGCCTACTTGTCCCTGGTTGCATTTTGTGAGTCTCAGGGGACACACATGTTTTCTACTCCTCCAGTACCACATGCGAATCCACAAGGAGGAACGGAAGTACCTGTGTCCTGAGTGTGGCTACAAGTGCAAGTGGGTCAACCAGCTCAAGTACCACATGACCAAGCACACAGGTCAGTCTATGTGATCCGAACCTAAAGGGTTTCCCCATATACCATATGCCCACCACCCACATGGCCATCAGGCTGGTAGTGTGTGTATCAAAACTACTCCCAAACCACTGCAGATCTGTTGGAAATAGAAGAGGGGTACACTCAAGAGCCTGGACATGTGTACTTTGCAAAAGCTTCTCGGGTGATTGTGGTACAAGGTCACCCACCCCTGAGGACGTCCAACCCAAATTTGATAGTAAATACTTGATTCCTAAATAAACATGATGCGAGCATCATGAGTAGGGAAGGGGAAATGGAGAGGTCCCTGTTCCTGGGTACAGGATCCCCAGATTATGTGTTCTTTGTAAAACGTCAATGGCTGTAAGCCAGTGATCGCCGTAAATGGTTCCCCATACACGGGGGAACCAACTGGGTGCATTTCGAGGCCCTCTGCTTCTGAGTGCTGCTGCTTTCAATGTTACCTCTTTCTTCTTAAGCTTTTTTTTTTTTTTTAACTTTTTGAGTAAAAATGGATTCTCAAAAACTGTTGGGTATCCCATGTTAAAAGAGTCTTGGGATCGTAACTGTGCATTGTGAACCCTCCCATATTTGAGTATTTTCTACTCTCAGATGGCTGCTTGGTTAGCAGTCCACTTAACCATCAGTATCTTTTAACCATCAGTATCTCCTGGACATCTCCGTGTGTACAAGGGCTGTGCTGGGAGCAAGGTACGAAATGTCAGACAGGAATATAAATTCCAAATATAAAGATAAAGATACGGTCATTAGCCAGGACCGGTAGCTCATGCCTGTAATCCTAGCTACTTAAGGAGCCTGAAACCTACGGACCATGGCTCCAGCCAGGCAAATATGGGAGATTCCTTATTTCTAATTAACTCAAGTGGTAAAATGCCAGCCTTGAGTGGAAAAGCCAAGTACAAGCACAAGGCCCTGAGTTCAAGCCCTAGTACCAGCACCAAAAAAAAAGATAGCCTCATTAGTCAGCTTGTGGTGTTCTTTATATCCCAGTCCTATAGTGACTCTTAGGGCCCACTGAACCTTCTTCTACCCGCCGATTCAGTGGTGATTTGTTCCCTGCCCTACAGGACTGAAGCCATACCGGTGTCCTGAGTGTGAGTACCGTACCAACCGTGCCGATGCCCTGCGGGTACACCAGGAGACCCGGCACCGCGAGGCACGCGCTTTCATGTGCGAGCAGTGCGGCAAGGCCTTCAAAACGCGCTTCCTGCTGCGCACCCACCTGCGCAAGCACAGCGAGGCCAAGCCTTACGTGTGCAACGTGTGCCACCGCGCCTTCCGCTGGGCCGCCGGCCTGCGCCACCACGCCCTCACCCACACCGACCGCCATCCCTTCTTCTGCCGCCTCTGCAGTTACAAAGCCAAGCAGAAGTTCCAGGTTGTCAAACACGTGCGCAGGCACCACCCCGACCAGGCCGACCCCAACCAAGGTGTGGGCAAAGACCCCACCACCCCCACAGTGCACCTGCATGACGTGAAGCTGGAGAATCCCAGCCCTCCTGCTCCGGCAGCGCCTACCACAGGACCCGAGGGCTGAGCGTCTTCTGCAGCTCCCCAGACGGGAAGAACGGAGGCTCCAACATGTGCAAACGGGGATGGAGGGGGCTGGCCTGAGGAGCGGGCCTAAGGGGGGACTGGCTTTGGCTTTGGGATGTTACCATGACTGGAACTCTCTCAACCCCCACCAGACTCTGAGTATTATTCTTTGAAATTAATGCCTATATAAAAGAGAGACACGGACCAAAACATTGATTTCCTCTTGAGGTGAACTGTGTTAGATGGGAATGAATTTCCAATCTTCTTTACCATCATTTTACCAGAGTCCTGGTTACAAGATCGTGATTTCATCCAGGCTGTCCACTCTATCTTCCTTCCTACTGTATCTCTAGCCCTTTTTTCTTTTAGTGTTCTTTAAAACAGTTGTTATCTGACTGCATGTGCTACGGTGCCTAATGACTCTATAAAGCATGTTGAGCAGAATGCTTACTAGCTTACAGACTTGTCCATATCCCTGTCTTCACATTCCAGGCTATCCCCTCTTAGGTCTCTGTTTGTCTTCGATCTCCTTTGTCCTTTCCACATTCATTCAGAGATAAGTTCTAAAACAAACCCAGGTCTGCCCTCTCTCTGTCCTTGAGCCTGTCCTGCCTTGCTCCCTACTTCCAAGGCCCTTTGCCTGCTTGCAGGAGGATTGTCACCCACTAAGTCTCCCCCTGGAGGCAGCTTTAACCCCGAGTCCTCAGACTGGCTCACTTAACTCTACTAAGTGAAAGTACAGGGCACTGTGGAAGGCAGAGTATTAGGGAAGGAAGTCTCTAATCCAGAATTCTCACGATTTCATTCTGTAGTGCCTCTCTTTGTAAGTGATCCTCCCAGCTGGGACACACTGGGAAAGTTAAAAGAGGGCGTTATTAATTATTCAGGGACACAAAAGACATAAGGTGGGATTATTTTAGGCAACTTTATTAGCCCTCTCTTCTTTGGCTCTGCCCCTTAGAAGCCTCTCATCTCTGTCCTCCCTGTGCTATGCTGCCGCACAGAGAGAGGGCCTCTGGAAACCTTGCTTCTCTACCATTCTTGTCCCACTCAACTGCCCAAATGTCCCTCCATCCTTGCCCAACAACAACAGACCATACGGAAGGCAAATTGAAGAGAGAAGCTCTATTTACACCAGCTAAGGAGGAGCAGTCCAGTGGGGACAGGGCCGGGCAGTATTCTCTGGAGAATCAGTACAGTCTAGGATCAGGAATCCTCCAACTTGTTGCCTGGGGAGCTTCTTGATTTGTCCTTCCCTGGCTCTCAGCACGGAGGAAATTAGGAATGGAAGGGGTCAGGCTTCTGTAGGTTTCTCTGCTCCAATCCCCCTCTGTGAGTTTAGAGTTGCAGTCTGCCGTCATACCAGAGTTGATGGAAGAGGTTAGTAGTAGATCTGAGTATGGAACTGAGCTTACTGCAGGAGGAAGGAGGGAACTCTAGTAGACACGAAAGGAAAGGGAAAGAGAGATACCAAAGGCCTATGAAAACAAAGGGAGGGAAGAGAAGTGAAAAGCCAACCCTTACATTTGCCTGTTAGATAATTTTGTGCCTGGGAATACGCAAACCAAAGCATCCTTTTTGTGTCTGCTCTGTCTGGAGCATCCTTCCTGGTATTTCCTACCCTTCCTAGGAAGTACCCACCTCAAGGTGCCTCCTCTAGATCTTCCCGGAGGCAGGTGTACACGAAGATGGAAGCCGGATGGAGGCTGATGCCATCTCTAGAGAGCAGGTGTATGTGGCGGTAGCCTAGGGTGGGGCGGGAAAACTGTTAGTAGGAAGGCAGCCTGAGTTGCAGTGTTGACCAAGGTTCCAAGGACTGTCTCACCTTGTTGCATACAGCTCAGAGGCAGAGTGAACTGACCAATAAAGTCATTTCGGGATCTCCAGTCATAATCCTTAACAACAAAACGCAGCACAGCGAGTTCAGGCACCCGGACATGGAAACAAAATGTTTCCCCCCAGTATGGATTAAAACCTGAGGTGGTGATAGGTGGGAAATGAAGAAATAGACATTGATTATCTCTATTAGATCCACACGGAGTGGATCTGTTATTTCATCTAGATGGCATTCCGCATTTTGCAGGTGAGGAAAGGCACAGAATGTGTAAGCCATCTTCCCAAGTAACGAGCCTGTAAAGGAGGAGTGCGGATTCTCCATATTGTCCACCTGCTTCCTACAGTGGTGGGGGGAGGGGGAGGAGGAGAAATTGACTATTGTCAATGAAGGACAAGATAAAAGGGGAAGAGCAGTCATTCCCCTGTCACCCTTTTTCCTCAACGCTGCCCAGTCTCTCACCATTGTTCTCCACATAGTTGGTCTCTTGCCGGGTTGTATCTTCACGAATGCCAAAGAGTTCCACTTTCACCAGCGGATCCACAATAGACTTCTCTTTGGTGTTGCCCACTTTAGGGAGTTGCTGACCACTGATCACCTGCAATCGGGACTAGAACTTCATGAGTTTCTGCTCAGCCAGCTACCCCTCATTCCTCATACCACCCCCCCCCCCAGGAAGGCAAAGATTCAGGACCTCGCATTACAGCTTCTTGGTTTGCAAAATGAATCCCCCATGGGTAATAGGTATCCAATTAGAAATTAAGAAGGTTTGAATGGCACACCAAGGACCAGAGCCTCTTCTATAGCACTTACTATGCACTAGAAGTTGTAAGCATTTGATTTTAGCTGCTGTTCTCAGAACCCTGTGAGGTAGGTGGTGGGAGTACCCTCATTTTACAGGTATGCACACTGATATACACAGAGGTTAAGGAAACTTGCCCAAAGACACAACTAAATAGTAGATTTGAAATTAGACAGCTGGAGGAGTTTTCAAACCAATGGTACTGTCTTCAGAGCCAGCCACTTCTTCCCCCTGCTTCCCTCCCAGAGAGCCCATGTTCCGTAGTTTCTCTGTCCATCATACCTGAACTAAGAGGATCTTGGCCTTGGAAAGACTGATGGGCTTCTCGGGGTGGAAGGAACTCTGGGTATCACGCAGGAAGTCAGGCTTCAGCACGTAGCCACAGCCACCATTCTGGCGGAAGAGCCCATCACAGATGTCCATTCCAAGTCCTGCAGTCTGCATATTCAGAGCCACTGAGAGCCCCAAGAGAAAAGATGGTCAGAATTCACTTTGAGAACCTTCCTGCTTCTCTTTTAGGGCACTAAAAACACAAGAGCTGGGTATAAGAGTGTCTGCTGAAGCTAGAGCTAATACATATCTGTAATCCTAGCACTTAGGGGACTGATGCAGGAGGATGGCAAGTTTAAGGCCATCCTTAGCTATATAAAAGAGACCTTGCCTAGAAAAAAAGACATAAGAGGAGGAGAAAGCAGTGGAGAGGAGGAAAGGGAACAGGAGAAGATGGGAGGGGACAGGGAAGAGAAAGGAGAGGAGAGGAGGGGAAAGGAGAGGAGCAGGCCCATTGGAAACATCTCCATAGATAACATTTCTTACCCTGGCCCTACTTCCATGGGAAAAACTTCCTTTATCAGCTGCTTGCTTCTCCACTCCCTCCTCCCTGTTCTTACCCATCTGGCAGCCTGCATTCCAGAATTCCTGGGGATTGTAGTTTGATGAATCTGTTCTCAGACCACTGGGATATATCCGGCTTAACTGCCAAGTATTGTGGTGCACAAAGTCATTGCCTGTGAAAGGGAATAGGGAGGGTGATAGAAGTCCCCTCCATCCAAGGCACATTCCTCCACTTCAGTGGTCCCAAGGACCCTGCTCCGTTATCTATTCTCAACAACATCTGAAGCTCTTCCAGAGAGCTTCAGCTTGCCTCGGTGATGTCCCATCCAGACCATCTTCCCCCCGCAAACTTTCCTTCCCTTTATCGCTCTGTGCCCACTAGTCATAAGTGCTTTCCCTTTGCCTGCTCTAAGTATGTCTTAGCCCCTTTATCTCTTCTTATCTCCCTTATCCTCTTGTTAGGGACTTACCTGCCTACTCACAAGGCCTGGTTCTACCCATCCCACTTCCCTCCCTGTCCTTCCATTTTGATCCTGACCAGCCTCCTTGATGAGGTGCTTGGCCTTGGTTTCAGAAAAAGATGATATCCCATAGTAATAGTGCTGCTTTGAATGTGCGAAGCTTTTGAATGAGACAGACTTCAAGTAGATAACGAGAGCAGAGAGGGCTGGACACAATATGGCCTTGGCTTTCTGGAGAAGAAAGAGAAAGATGGAATTGAATCCTTAGTAGTCTGTGAGGGAAGAAGCTAATGGCTGTCCAACCTAAACCTCTTCCCACAACAACCTCCCCCACTGCATTCTCCTTCCTGCCTCACCTGCTTGGTCAATAGAACGGGCCCAGGATTGGAATTAGGAGGCTGGCTCAAAATCTGACAACAAACAGGCAGAGAAGTCGGCAAGCACCTCATAACCTGGCAGTGGGGATGGGAATAAAAGCAGTCTTCATCTGCCAGGTGCCAATGGCTTGCGCCTGTGATCCTAGCCACTCAAGAGGCTAAGACCTGAGGACTGCAATTCAAAGCCAGCCCAGGCAGGAAAGTCTGTGAGACTCTTATCTCCAATTAACCACCAAAAAGCTGGAAGTAGAGCTGTGGCTCAAGTGGTAGAACCCTAATCTTGAGCACAAAAGCTCAAGGTGAATGCCCAGTCTAGGACTGGCACACACACCAGAAAAGATAGTCATTATATATTACTGGCATCTGTTTTAGCCTCTGGGTTTGGAGGATCTGCTCTATTTCACATCTTAGGTAATAGATTTTAATTTATGATTACTTTTTTTTTTTTTTTTTTTTGGCCAGTCCTGGGCCTTGGACTCAGGGCCTGAGTACTGTCCCTGGCTTCTTCCCGCTCAAGGCTAGCACTCTGCCACTTGAGCCACAGCGCCGCTTCTGGCCGTTTTTCTGTATATGTGGTGCTGGGGAATCGAACCTAGGGCCTCGTGTATCCGAGGCAGGCACTCTTGCCACTAGGCTATATCCCCAGCCCCTATGATTACTTTTAAACAGAGACATTATACTCTCTAACACTCTTGTCTTTTCAGATGAATAATAATCTGGCCAAAATGTACATGGGTATAGACAGATACATTAGGGAATGTAATATGGTCATGGAAATCACACATACAATGGTCCCAGTATAGTATCTTTGGATTCTTATTTGGATCTGAATTCTTATTTCCATTCCTAATATGGTAACCGCAGGCTAATCACCACAACCCCAGAGAGAGCAAGATTAGCTAGAAGTCAGTTGAGTGAACCAAGCAAGTGTACAAGAGAGAGAAATGCAGACTTCAAACTGGGATCTTGGAGAGCCCACCCCTAAGTCCCCAGTCTTCCTCTTCCCCCGACAGAGATGGGTCAATGGTGTGGGCATAGCCCTGAAGCCTTCACCCTTCCCACATCAAATTTCTCTCCCCTTCCTGCTCATTTTTGGGCATTTCTGACTCAAGTCTAAACTTGACCCTTTCCATGAAACAGTCCCTAAATTCACTATAGTTGAGAGAACATCAACCACTTTGGTAATCCCTACTTAGCCAATATAATAGTGCTACCCAGACCCACCCACCATTGGTGATTTTCAAACTAGCTCTTTTTAAAAATTTTTTATTTTTGCAGGTCCTGGGCCTTGAACTCTGGGGGCTTAGCACTCTCCCACTTGAGCCACAGCACCGCTTTAGTATTTTTTTTTCTGTAATTAATTGGAAATAAGAGTCTCACAGACTTTGCTGCCCAAACTGGCTTTGAACTGAGATCCTCAGAGTTCAGTCTCCTGAGTAGCCAGGATTACAGGTATAAGCCACCAGTGCCTGGCTCAAACTAGCTCTTATAGGGTTTGAGAAGTACAAAAAACAATGTGTCTTCTCCCTACTTCCTTAATCCTCTTTTCTTGTAATTTACCCACCTGCCCATGCTGGGATCCTACACATCCCTCTAAGACCCAGGAGGGGGACCGTGTGAAGGCTTCACTTACAATAGATGTACATTAGTTTTTTTATATACTGAACCTCTATATAAATTTCATTTTAAAAAAAGAAAAGAAAACAATCGCCATGGCCCAAAGAAGTTGGAAAGTCACTGCAATGTATTGATACATGGCAACATCTCAAATATTATAATGCTATGCATGTATATATTCTTATGTCTTTTCATTGGAGGAAGGATAGTTTTCTTCTTGGCCTTCTAGTCTCCAGAAACCAGCCCTCAACTGAATGCCCAGTAAGATGCCCAGCAGCAAAGCCACGCCAGCTGTGTACCTTATCCTCTTTGTCCTTAATCTGAAGCTGGAGTTCGGGCACAGGCACAGGCTGAGGCTCAGCCTCAGAGTAGGGGTCTGGCTCCAGCTCTGTGCCCTGCCTTCTCTCCACCTCAGAGTGTGAGTCCTCTTCTTCTTCCTCATTATCCTCCTCATGGGATGATAGCTTCTTTCCCTTTACCAGGATCTTACCCCGAAGCTTCTAGGAGACAAAAATGAAGAGACAAGCTGGGAATGTGGCCTAGTGGTAGAATGCTTGCCTCGTATACATGAAGCCCTGGGTTCGATTCCTCAGCACCACATATATAAAAAAGCCAGAAGTGGTGCTGTGGCTCAAGTGGTAGAGTGTTAGCCTTTAGCAAAAAGAAGCCAGGGACAGTGCTCAGGCCCTGATTCCAAGCCCCAGGATTGGCAAAAAAAAAAAAGATGTATGATTCAAGTGGTAAAGCACCAGATCTGACCAAACAGGCTGAGAAGGTGCAAGGCACTGAGTTCAAGCTTCAATTGTAGCATGTATGTGTATTTGTGTTTGTGTGTGCAAGGCACGCACACACGCATACACACAGTTCCCCTAGGGAGAGTGGTTTCTCTCTCTCTCCACACACACACACACACACACACACACACACACACACACACACACACACACTTTGGATTCCCGTCTTAAACACCTTGTAACATCTTTATCCATATGGACAAAAAGTAAATGTAGGTCCCTACTTCACATTTTATACACTAGAATCTCCTTTAAGTTGAAAGGATGGATACATAGAGAAAGAGAGAGAGAGAAAGAGGGAGAGATGCATGGCATGCATACATACATACATACATACATACATACATACATACATACCTATATACTAAGATTATGGGAAGATAGAGTATCTTTTTGGATAATTAAAGAAAAGAAAGGGATCAAGCTAGAAACCAATGGCTCATACACACAAACCTTAGCTACTCAGGAGGCAGAGATCTGAGGATCTTGATTCAAAGTTAGCCCAGGCAGACAAAATTGCAACACTCATATCCCCAATTAACCAGCAAAAAGCCAGAACTGGAGGTATACATAGCTCAAGTGGTACAGCATCAGCCTTGAGCAAAAAGGCTAAGTAAGAGTATGAAGCTCTGAATTCAAGCTCCAGAGATGGCACAAGAAAGGAAAAGGAAAGGGAAAGGGGAAAGAGAAAGGGGAAGAGGGAGGGGAAGGAAAGGGAAGGGAAGGGAAGAGGGAGAGGGAGAGAGAGGGAGGGAGAGAGAGAGAGAGAGGATCAAGTAGCTATGTAAGGAAATACAGGATCTACAGGCAGCCTAGACAGGGACACTAGGTACCTACCTCAGGTGAGGGCAGCTGGCTCAAGGGCACATCATCCAAGGCGCTATTCAGCAGCAGTTCCCCCAAGATCTCCGTCAGATGCTGGGCCATGGTCTGCTGCTGCTCCCAGGAGCAATGGTTCTCCAGGGACAAGATGACTGGGTAGTCTGATGTCTGGTGGGGAACAGATGTTGCATCCAGAGTTGTAAAACCCTCTAACCTCTTTCTCCCAATACCTTTCCTAACTCTCCCCCTCCTTTATTCACTCAAATGAGTACTCTGATTAACAAACTCCTTCACTACCATTAAAGGGCTCAATGAGACTTTGTTGAGTTTGGGGGCACTCCTTAGCCATAGCTAAAGGTCACTCTAGGGACCCCCCATATCTTATACCTGTTCCAAGTTTGACCCAGGTCCCCCTGAGACCTTTGAGCTTTCAGGCTCAGAGTGGTAGTCAGGCCATTTCTGTTGTTCTGCACCCACATACTATTTTGGAGCCTTCATCTTCAGATTCTTACTGACCCCAGCCCTATTCACTACTGGCTTCTGTTTCTTTATAAAATTGTTATGAGTAGTAATGATTAGCAATCAAGAATTACTTTTCTGACTACTAGGAGCATACCCAACACTTATTTATAACAATCTCTTAATATCTGATACTTTAGAAGAAAATTTTCTTTCTTTTCTTTTCTTTTTTGTTTTGCTAGTCCTGGGGCTTGAACTCTGGGCCTGGGTGCTGTCCCTGAGCTTTTGGGCCCCAGGCTAGCACTCTACCCTTTACACAACTCCACATCTGGCTTTGTTTTTCACTTTCTTGTGGTGTTTACTGAGAGATAGAATCTCCCGGACTTTCTTGCCTGGGCTGACTTCAAACCATGTAGCTAGGATTACAGGTGTGAGCCACTGGCACTGGGCTCAAGTCAGAACTTCTTTTATGCAGATCATGCTGTTTGCAAGCCCCTTCCCTGCACCCTTCCACCTTCCCCAGACTCAGAGCCAATTACTGTTCTCCCTTGGTCTTATTTAGCACTGTTCCCAACCTTGGACAACTACCTGGAAGGCATACTGTGCTACTGTGGCCACGACATCTTTGAACAGGATTCGGGAAGTCAGGGTATGTCCGTGGTAGACAATGGGCTCCCCGCTAGGTCCATCCCATATATCCACCTCTACACAGCGGCACCCCCGCTTCAGGGCCCTGCAGGAGACATCAAAGTGTGATCTCCCACTAATGACCCTCTCTCCATTCTGAAGCCAACCTGGTCTAAGTAGTAAGATCTGTCTCCCCGTTTCAAGCTACATCTCCATGGAGCCTTCTCAGTCCACTGGGACATGGCTGCCACTCACACTAATCTCTACCCAACCTCGTCCTCCTCAGCTCACAACCTTCCTTAGCAGCCCATTGCCTTGTGACACTTAAATGTTCTGGCTATAGAGACCTATACAACAGCTGGGTTATTCAGACTCTCAGGGAATCCTCTGTCTCTCTCTGTCTCTGTCTCTGTCTCTGTCTCTGTCTCTCTCTCTCTCTCTCTCTCTCTTTCTTACTAGCCATCTCAGTCAGAGCCCCAAAGATGCTAAGATATGAAACCTGGAGGTTTTACTCATTTTTGAGTAAAAGCTTCATTTATTTTTTGCATCCCTTGGCGCTACCATAATGATATTTAATCAAATGATATTCACTCAAATCCATGATTAATCATGGTAAAAGCAGCAGAGCCCTATTACCTATAGACACATGGATTATCTCATTTAATCTTCCTAACAGTCTTGAGAAAATAGGCAATTGCCACCCCCATTTCATAGATAGGAAGACCAAGGCATAGAGAGACTAATTACTTAGCTGCAAAAATCCCAAGTGAACACAGAAGAATACCTCGACACAAAATAAAAACTAGGATTTGTGCTCTGACAGTTTGACTCTATAACTCCCATTTTTAAATCCTATGTTCTATTTCCTTTATGTCCGCATTGTTTACTTGTTCAAAATAAATATGGCACGGCCTCTGAGTTCACTCATAGGGGTTCATTAACATTCCGCCATTATTCTTCAATTTCTTGCCCCCGTTTCTCAGATCTCTAGGGACTGACCTACAGCTCCCCAGGCTCTTCTATATCTCTACAATCTATTCTCCACTCATAGTTCCTCCCAGATGGTCCCTTTCTGGATCTAGACCCCCCTCCCCTGCCACTACCGCACCGTATATATCCCTCGACGCTGCTCTGGCCACAAAGCTGGTCCCCCAAGAGGTAGGTGTTATGAGAGGAGTTGATGAAGTAGTGGTTCATAGGTTGTGTCATGTCCTGGTAGATGGGGAGGCAGGCCGGATTGAAGATGTTTCCATCCTTCGAGCAGAGGTAGCTGAGAAAGCCATCCATGCTCAGCACGTGCCTCCGTTTACCTGGTGCATAGAATGGAGACCACTGGTGTGAGAAGCTCTCAGTGGAATCTTACAGACCAGTAATCCTAGCAGCCATTCTCCACCCCTTCCCTCAGAGTCCTGCCTTTTACATGATGCCTGTTGCCAGCATCCGGATCCCAGACTTGTCCTACTCATCGTCTGTCCTCAGTGATTGTTAAAGAGAGCTATGTAGATCATTCCAAGGAGAGCATGGTGGCTGAGATCTGAATCTAGGTACTTGGGAGGTAGAGGCAAGAGGGCTGAGAGTATGAGGTAAACCTGGACTACATAGCAAGTCTGGGCTACAAAGCAAGTCTGAAGCCAGCCTGGGCTAAGTAGTAAGATATGTCTCAAAAATAAAAATTGTAGACCAGTGCTATCCAATAAAATTTTCTACAATGATGGAAACGTTCTGTTCTGCAGTTTTGAATATGGCAGTCCTTGGCTATATGTGCCTACAGACACTTGAAATGTGGCTTCTATGACTGGGCATTACACATGAAATTGTATTTAATTTGTTTATTTAAATGTAAATGTTCACATGCAGCTCAGTGACCATAATGGACAGTGTGTACAGCATGCAATCTGAAGGGCCCACTGTATATACTTAGATAGAAAACTAGAGAGAATTCAAGTTACTGGTTAGTGATGTTGCCAAGGTAACTTTTCTTCCCTGGGCTATGCAGTTGTGTTATGATATGAGAGTTTCATCCTCTGAGCAATGCTTCCATGTGGCATGAGGAGACGCATTTGTCAACATCACTTTAGCCTATGTTCTCATTGAGGGCCCTGTTACTTCTTCCATAGCCCTCACCCTTCTCAGTATGGATTTCATTTAACAAAACAAAGACAGTTACTGAGCACTCCACCCATGTCTAGGACTTTGCATGCATCATCTCACTTCATAATGTGCAGGTCACATAACTAGTCAGTGGAAGAACTGGGATTTGAACACAAGCAGCCAGGTATCTGAGCCATGTCTTACACTGTGCAATCTGAGGATGATGTAGCTGTAGATAGGCTTTCGTAGCAATGAGAACAATGTGACTCTCACATCTAGCTCCATGGCTCCTCATTTGAGAAATCCTGGAGAGGCAAATTTCGTGACAGTGATAACTCAGTGAAGAATCAGAGTGGGGACTTGAGTGCAGGTCTTTTGACTGATACTACACTCTGCAGCTGGAATATAATAGCTGCTCAGTAAGTGCCACGGAAGGGAAGACCAAGAATGGTGAGAATAATGATGTTGTTGTAGTCTGTCTTATGCTGCTATAGCTCAATCCTACACACTGGAAAATTAATTTCTATGGAGCAGGGATTTATTTCTTCCAGTTCTGGAACGTGAGAAGTTAAGGGATGTGGCACCTGGTATCTGCTTGTGTTACCCCATGGCAGAAAGTGGAAGGGCAAGAGAATATGTAGGAGAGAGAGAGGTGAAGGAGGCTGCATTCATTTTTTTAATCACTAGGGAAATCTTCCCCCATGATTTAACCACTTCTTGAAGGCTCTACCTCTCAGTGTTGTTGCACTGAAAATCAAGTTTCTAATGTATGTACTTTGGGGGGTGTATTTAAACCAGAACAAGTGTAATCCATCCAAATTTTGGAGTGTGTGCCAGTCTTAGGGCATGAACTCAGGTCCTGAGCACTGTCCCTGAGCTTTTCTTGCTCAGGGTTAGCACTCTTGCACTTGAGCCACAGCTCCACTTCTGGCTTTTTGGTAATTAGAAATAAGATCCTCACAGACTTTTCTGCCTGGGTTGGCTTTGAACTGAGATCCTGAGATCTCAGCCCCTTGAGTAGCTATGATTACAGGTGTGAAACACTGGCAACTGGCCTAGATCCAATATTTTTTACCTAAACTTGGTCAATTTCATTTTCTGAAATTACTGATTAGAGAGATTCAGAAAGAAAAAAGATAGAAGGAAGGAAGAAAGGAAAGGAAGAAAGAAATGAGTCCACTAAATGTAAAAGGGCATATTTTAAAACAAATGTGATTTTTTTGTTGTTGTTGTTCATGGTGGTGGTCACTTTAACTCGGGGCCTGGGTGCTGTCCCTGAGCTTTCTTTTTGCTCAAGGCGAGTGTTCTACTACTTTGGCCCTCACAGTGCCACTTCTGGTTTTCTGGTGAGTTACAGGCATGAACCACCAGAACCTGGCAAACGTGATTTTATGTTGTTGCTGTTTTGTGCTGGTACTAGGGCTTGAACTCAGAGCCTCGGCTCCTGTTTAGCTTTTCTTGCTCAAGCTCCACTTTAGTCATACTTCCTCTTCTGACTTTCTGTTGGTTAGTTGGAAATAAGACTTTCTTAGATTTGTCTGCCTGGGCTGCCGTTGGCTCTTGATCCTTAGATCTTAGCCTCCTGAGTAGCTAGGATTCCAAGTGTGAACCACTGGCACCTGTGCTCTATGTAGCTTGCTGCACTTGTTAAATGCTCAATAATTGGTTTCATCATCATTTCTCCACACCGGGGCTGACTAGATTCCTGGCTCAGAGGCTTAGAAATTAAAGACCAATTTGGAAAAATTGGAGAAATCCAGAAAAGGGAAGAGAGCCAGCATTTAAAGGAACACAAGCAGGAACATGAGAGAAAGGAATCATTCATATTAGAGAAGAGACCAAAGCAAAAGAACCAAGGTACTTGTTTCCACGAAAGACAAAGCTGATATCAGGAAGGATTTTCTGAAAGTAAAGGATATGAAACATGAGCATAGTGACAAGTGGGACTTTTCCTAATGAAAGATGAGATCTCTCTCTTGTCTGAGCAGGAAATAGCTTTCCTTCAGGAAGAGAGGTAAAATGAGATGATTAGGGAAGGGGCCAGGGCTGGGATATATTCAACCTTCCCTAAATTAGGCAAAAGACTGTATATCCCTGGACCATTAATGAATTCTGGTTTCTGGTTTTGTGCCTCTCCACTTGTTTTCCCCTTACCACTGTCTGAAGGTTCATAGCGGTTGATAAATTTCAGAGCAAGGTCTGGGGCACGGTCTAGTTCTTTCTGCTCTTCTCTAAGGAAATCCACAAATTCTAGCAGGGTCAGCTTTTGCCCATCAGATGAAAAGTTTTCAAACAGCTCCTGCACTTCGTTACGCTTAGTCAATGCCTTATAGAACTGCACAAATTCTTCTCCTTCCAGAGTCTCAGACTGGGATACATCTGCTGCCTACGAGAGAGTTTAGGGGAGAACAGAAGAATACTTCAAGGGGAACTTTCATGCCCTTTGTTTGCCCCGCAAGGGCAATCTTCATGACAGATACAAACACATTTTAAACCAAATTCCCACAGAATTCCTGATATTTTGTGTTTATAGAGGAAGCCATTCCAGCCACCCCCCCCTTCCCCACCAAAAGCAACATTTTGGCCATATCCTTTGCTACTACGAGAAAAACTTCAACCAGAAAAAACAAAACAAAAGGTCCCAAAGGTCCCTAAAAAATAGAAGAGACTTCCTTTTATTTGCTTACATTCCAGTTGGAATTTTCTCTGAGGCACCTGTGAAATTCTAGCCAAGAACAGAGAAAACCTTAAAGTCCACTATGAAGCACGTTTCCAACGAGACTGAACAGTAAGGACCCTTCCCTGTACTTCCCACAGAGCCTGTGGTGATTCAGCCAGTGAATGCTGCTGATGGGTATCGGAGGACTTCTGGTCAGCCTGGCTGGCTCTGGAGAACCCTCCCCCGGCAGACTCACCTTAAAAAGACTAAGGGCATAGTCTCGGTCCATTTCCACATTCATCAGGTGCAGCAACCTCTGAACTTCTTCGAAAGTCATCCGACCATCCTGGTTTTTGTCTCCACGCTGGAACCAATCACTCAGCCACCCAGCTCCGAGTCAAGGCAAAAGCATTGTGTGTATGTGTGTTTGTGTTTGGGCAGTTTCCTGTGTATGTTCATCTCCCTGTTGACATCTCTCCCCTGTTTTTGCTACCAGTTTCCACACAACTTCTAGAACAAACTCCCTTAAACACCAATCTATCTTGTCACAAAAGAACCCCAATTTTTTTTTTCAGTCATGGGGCTTGAATTCTGAGCCTGGGTGCACTCTACCACCTTGAACCACAGTGCCACTTCCAGTTTTCTAGTGGTTAATTGGAGATAAGAGTCTCATGGACTTTCCTGCCCAGACTAGCTTTGAACCATGATCCTCAGAACTCAGCCTCCTGAGTAGCTAGGATTATAGGCATGCACCACTAGCACCGAGCTTAACTCCAAATTTCTTTTCTTTTCTTTTTTTGGCCAGTCCTGCATCTTGGACTCAGGGCCTGAGCACTGTCCCTGGCTTCTTTTTGCTCAGGGATAGCACTCTGCCACTTGAGCCACAGTGCCACTTCTGGTAATTTCATGTATATGTGGTGCTGGGGAATCGAACCTAGGGCTTCATCTATACGAAGCAAGCACTCTTGCCACTAGGCCATATTCCCAGCCCTAACTCCAAATTTCTTAATCAAAAAGATCCCAGGGGCTGGGAGAAGGGAAATGAGGGAGGAGGTAACAAGTAGAACAAGAAATGTACTCACTGCCTTTCATATGAATCTGTAACCCCTCTGTATCACACTTTGACAATAAAGAAAAAAAAGATCCCTGGTTTGCCGTTATAATCTGGTCCAACCCATTCTTTTCAATGTGTCTTTTTTTTTTTTTTGTCAGTCCTGGGGCTTGAACTCAGGGCCTGGGTGCTGTCTCTGAGCTTCTTTTGCTCAAGGCTAGCATTCTACCACTTGAGCCACAGTGCTTTTTCTGTTCATGTGGTACTGAAGAATTGAACCCAGGGCTTCATGCGTGCTAGGCAAGCACTCTACCACTGAGTCACATCCCCAGCCCTCTCCGTCTTTTTTGTACATTGGTAAACTTTAATACCCTGTGCTTTAACACACTCTCTCTCTTTCTCTCTCTTGCTCTTAAGTTTCATTACTTTATTCATGCTATTTCCTCAAGCAGGAGTGCTTTTTCCTCCTTCCTCTTCTCTTTGTGTTCAAATACTACTATTTATTTTATTTTGGGTGGTACTGGGGACTGAAGTCAGGACCTGTGCGTGGTGGGAAGGCCCTCTGCCATTTGGGCCATGCCCCAAGATCAAATAATACTCTTTTTAAAGGCCTAGCTCATGTGCTATTTCTTTTAAACTTTCCCAGAGCACTCTTATGATTAAACTTCATTAGAATACAAACAAATAAGCTAAGTACTGATACTTAGTACCAGTACTTATCCTAAGTACCGTGGTACTTGGATTCTTTGCACAATTTGATTCTCTCCACTAACTGAATCTGTATCTGTATGTCATTAATCATTGTGGCCCTCAAGCTTGGCATAGTGGCTGATACATTCTGCTTAATAGATGATGAATGAATGAATGCATGAGTGAATGCATGAACTGATGCACAATCCGGGAATCTTGTGATGAGTCTACGCCCTACTTCCTCCTAAGGAGTTGCTTCCTAGTCCTATTGCAGTTAGTGTCATCAAGATCTTCCATATAGCTTTCAGGAGCAGCAGCTTGTTTGTTCCTGTTCTTCTGTCCCTTCCTCCAAACCCAGGATTCTGATTCATGCTCAAATCCTCTCTGCCTATGTCTTTGCCATCCCAGCATCCATTTCTCCTCCAGAACCTGCAGCCACACATTGGCCTGAGCTATCTCCACCCCTATCTTCTGGACCTTTTTCCTCTTCCCACCTTGCATGTGGGCTCCTTCCCTGACCCCCTGTCCCATCCCCAACTCCCTCTCGATGATACTGGTCCAGTCGTTCCTGTTGATCCATGCTAGTGACAAGGTCCACCAACAGCTGGAGTCCTTGAATCCAGATCTGGGCCTCCTCGGCACTGTTGGCCACCAAGTCTAGGTTGGGGCGGCGGCCATGGAAGACAACGGTGAACCCCAGCTCCAGGGGTAACTCCTCCGCCACACTACGCAGCAACTCAGAATCATAGCCCATGCGCACCGTCTCTACATCGGAGATCGAGACTGCCGAAAAGAAGCAGGTGAGAGAACTGAGGAAGGAACTCTGACAAACTGCAGAGGCTGAGGGGCAAAGACCAGCGCCCCCTTCTCCATGAAGACATAGAGAAGAGGAGCCCCTCCTCCTCTGCGGGCTGAATTCCAAGAGACAGTAGTCCAGGGAGATGCAGGCCCCTGGGATTCAGGAGTCCACGCGTGTCACCGCTGTTTTTGTAGGTCACGGGGCAAAGGGGCCCCTGCTAAAAGTAGCAAGACCTGGCTTCCAGCCACCAGCTGGCAGTAGGGATAGAGAAACAACTGGATCCCACATCTTAAATAATGATGAAGTACCTTTCATGGCCCCTTCTCGATGGAGATCATAAGAGAATTTACAGAGATGACAAATAGAGACACATTCGAAAGGTAGAGTTATTCCAAAATAAGAGAGGTCCACATTCAGGTATGAGAATTTCCTCTTTTTCATGTCTAGAAGGGAGCCAGAGAAATCTTTCTGCCCCTTCACTCAGCTGGGAGTGGTGTGAATCATGAGCTTTGACTATGTCTCTAAAGCACACTCTTAGATGTATCCTGTGATCAAGGTTTTATAAGTATCCCAAAGAGTTTGGCCAATAGGATGCAGACTGCTATTGTGTATTTTTTTAAATATTTTAAAGGGACTGGGAATATGGCTTAGTGGCAAGAGTGCTTGACTCCCATACATGAAGCCCTGGGTTCAATTCCTCAGTACCACATATATAGAAAAGGCCAGGAGTGGCGCTGTGGCTCAAGTGTAGAGTGCCAGCCTTGAGCAAAAAGAAGCCAGGAACAGTGCTCAGGCCCTGAGTTCAAGCCCCAGGACTGGCAAAATAAATAAATAAATAAATAAATAAATAAAATAAATATATAATGGCTAACATTCATTAAGTACATCTTGTTTTCAGATGCTATGCTGGATCTTTACACATTAGTTTAACTCACTGAATCTCTGTAACCTACAGGCTAGTACAGTTTTGTAAATGTTTTACAGATGAGGAAACAAGCTTCATTTAATTAATTTGTTAGGTTTTCTTTTCTTTCTTTCTTTCTTTTTTTTTTTTTTGCCAGTCCTGGGGCTTGGACTCAGGGCCTGAGCACTGTCCCTGGCTTCTTTTTTGCACAAGGCTAGCACTCTGCCACTTGAGCCACAGCGCCACTTCTGGCCGTTTTCTGTATATGTGGTGCTGGGGAAATTGAACCTAGGGCTTTATGTATGGGAGGCGAGCACTCTTGCCACTAGGCTACATTCCCAGCCCCAGATTTGTTTTTCTTATTTTCTTCTTTTTTTCTGGTGGTCCTGGGGCTTCAACTCAGGTCCTGGGCACTGACCCTGAGCCTCTTTGTGCTCAAGGCTAGTGTTCTACCACTTGAGCCACAGCACCACTTCTGGCATTTTCTGAGTAGTTTACTGGAGACATTCCTTCCTGGGCTGGCTTTGAACCATGACCCTCAGAACCTCAGCCTCTTGAGTATTTAGGATTCTAGGCATGAGCCACCAGGACCTGGCTCATTAGATAGTTTCATTAGTTTAATTAATTTATCTAAAGCCACAGCTAGGCAGTGAGAGAGCCAGGGTTTTACTTTAGCTGACTAATGCCTGAGATCATAATGATGGTAGTGAAGGTTATGTTGATGGTGATGCTAACAAGAAAGAAGATATAGGGGCTGGGGATATAGCCTAATGGCAGGAGTGCCTGCCTCGGATACACGAGGCCCTAGGTTCGATTCCCCAGCACCACATATACAGAAAATGGCCAGAAGCGGCGCTGTGGCTCAAGTGGCGGAGTGCTAGCCTTGAGCAAAAAAGAAGCCAGGGACAGTGCTCAGGCCCTGAGTCCAAGGCCCAGAACTGGCCAAAAAAAAAAAAAGAAAAAAGAAAGAAAGAAGATATAGCCTATGAGCCTTATTGAGTCTATATACCGTCACTCTATTTTCCCTCCAAAATGATTATTTATTAGCATAAATTAACTGTACAAGGGGGAATTTTATTGTGGCTTTCCAAGCACATGTGCAATGTATTCCATTGCATCTACATACCTCCATCTTTCCTAATATGTACCAGGGTTCTTCTAAGCCCCTTAAGTGCAATAACAATTAAATTGTCCTAACAGCCTTACAAAGGCTGTGATCTCCTTTTACAGGCTCAGAGAGAGCCACGAGTGAGCGCACACAAGGGCGGGCTCACTGACATAGGATCCCCGTCCTTCCTTTGCCCTCAGGTTGCCAGGCACCTTGAAGACCTGTCCACCCACATGCCCACTCCAAGCTATCCAGGTCACTCACAGATGGGCTTAGCGTAGCCCCCAGCTTGCTGTGACTGCCAGACTGTCATGCCATCATTCTGAAGTCGGAAGTGTCTGATCTTCTTCCAGGTTTTGGACCTCACCTTTCGCATCAGTGTGCCTTCTTGCATCAACAGCAAGTTTGGATCAGTGATCAACCCTGGACCAGAAAAAAACAAAGGCCAGGTAGCCAGCAGAGAAAGTAGGAGGACTTGAGGGAGCTCTAGGACTGGAGTCCATCCTAATTCCCTTCCCCGGGCTATCCCCCCAAGCCCTCTTCCCCTGTGGGGAGAAACACTCACGGCTTTGTATCAGCAATGCCATCATCCACTGCTCCACTAGCTGGCACCAGAATCACCTAAAGGAACAAGAACTTTGGGTGAAACTTAGAGATCGAGGGAACAAGAGAAAGAAACCAGACCCTTTCATGCCAGCTGTGTGTCGGGTACATCATCTACATAGTCTTTAGCTCTTTTTTGCCACTCCTAGGGCTTAAACTCAGGACCTGGGCACTGTCCCAGAGCTTCTTTCACTCAAGGCTAGCACTTTACCACTTGAGCCACAGTGCTCCTTCCAGCCTTTCCTGTTTACGTGGTACTGAAAAACTGAACCCACGGCTTCGTGCATGCTAGGCAAGCATTCATTCTACACTAAGCCACATTCCCAGTCCTTTCTAGCTCTTTATATTTCTACTTTTTTAGTGTGTGCCAATCCTAGGGCTTGAACTCAGCGCCTGGGCACTGTCCCTAAGCATTTTTGTTCAAGGCTAGCACTCTACCACCTGAGCCACAGTTCAACTTCTGGCTTTTTTTTTTTTTTTTGGTAATTTTATTGGAGATACGAGTCTCATGGACTTTCCTGCCTGGGCTGGCGCTTCAAACTGTGATCCTCAGATCTTAGCTTCCTGAGTAGCTAGGTTTACAGGCGTGAACCTCTGCCACCTGGCTTTTACTTCTACTTTTAATTGATAACTTCTCATCTCAGATAGGCTAAGAAACCTGTCTTACATCACATAAAGGCTTAAACCCAGATATGTGTGATCCAAGAACCTCTTCTATTTCCGACGACTTACTCTAGGGAGGGCTAATTCAGAACATCTACTCAAATACTCTCTTCCAACCCAATACCAGAAAATACACTAGGTAACCTCACTCCCCACTTTACTCATTCTTGTTAAAAAAATTGTTATTGTTATTATAAAGGAGCTGTACAGAGGGGTTACAGCTACATATGTCAGGTAAAGAGTACATTTCTTCCTGGACAATGTCACCCCTTCCCTTGCTCTCTCCCAGTTTTCCCCTCTTACTCTTCAGCTTCTCATTTATTAAGGACCACCATCTTACTGGCCAGCCTCCAGCCTTCTCTTCTCTAGGTAAAGTCATCCTAGCTTCCGTCTTCTGGCTGCCCTGTCCATGTTGCCAAGTAGTTTGCCCAGCCCTGAAATGCTAGTGCAGAGCACTCTGTCTCCTTAACAACTAGTTCTTCTACCTTCACACAGGAAGGCAGACTTTATATTCTTTACTATAGCTACTACTTTCACAGCTTTTTCCTTTTTTACCAGTCACGAGGCTTGAACTCAGGGCCTGGGCACTATCCCTGAGTTTCTTTGGCTAGCACTCTACCACTTAAGCCACAGCACCACTTCTGGCTTTTTCTGTATATGTGGTACTGAGGAATTGAACCCAGGGCTTCATGCATGCTAGGTAAGCACTCTACTCCTAAGCCTTATTCCCAGCACTTTCACAGCTTTTAATAGATAAAATAAGTTACATAAGCCTGAGAACTTTGTTTTCAAGTTTTCTCTACCTACTGAAAAAAAAAGGAGTATCTCTTTTAAGATATGTGCTGTCTATGCCAGGTACTGGTGGCTGACACCTGTAATCCTAGCTACCCAGGAGGCTGAAATCTGGAAGAGGTGTTCTGAGGCCTGCTTAGGCAGAAAAGTCCATGAGACTCCATTTCCAAAATAACCTGAGCTTGGGGCTGGGGATATGGCCTAGTGGCAAGAGAGCTTGCCTCGTATACATGAGGCCCTGGGTTCAATTCCCCAGCACCACATATACAGAAAACAGCCAGAAGTGGCGCTGTGGCTCAAGTGGCAGAGTGCTAGCCTTGCGCAAAAGGAAGCCAGGGTCAGTGCTCAGGCCCTGAGTTCAAGGCCCAGGACTGGCCAAAAAACAAACAAACAAAATAACCTGAGCTTAGCTTAAATGATAGCATACTAGCCAAGCATAGCAAACCAAGCATGGGCAAGGCTCTAAGTCCAAATCCCAGCACTTCAAAGAAACAAACAAAAAGCTATGTGCTGTTCACTTTAGGCCCTGCCTAAATCATCTTAGTGACTAACCACAAACTTTCCTTATAAAGAACTAGAAGATTTAATATGTGGCCACTTTGCTTTTAGTTTTGCCTTGCAAACATATGCCACTGTGTGTGTGTGTGTGTGTGTGTGTGTGTGTGTGTGTGTGTGAGAGAGAGAGAGAGAGAGAGAGAGAGAGAATGGTACTAGTGTTTGATGTCAGGACCTTGTACTTGTTAGGCAGATGCTCTAATATTTGAGGCATGCTTCAGCCTCTTATTATTATTATTGTTATTATTATATTTGCCAGTCCTGGGGCTTGAACTCAGGGCCTGAGCACTGTCCCTGGCTTCTTTTTGCTCAAGGCTAGCACTCTCCCACTTGAGCCACAGTGCCACTTCTGGCCATTTTCTATATACGTGCTGCTGGGGAATCGAACCCAGGGCTTCATGTATACAAGTCAAGCACTCTTGCCACTAGGCCATATTCCCAGCCTACTATATTTTTAATATGGTCTTTCTTTGTACCCAGGCTGGCCTGGGCCACAATCCTCCTATTTATGCTTCCCCCTATAGCTGAGATGCTGGTGCCTGCCACATCCAGCTTTTTCTGTTAAAATCTCTCCTAAGATTTTTGCTTGGGTTGACCAGGAATAATGATCCTACTGATCTCAGCCTCCTTAGTAGCTAGGGTTATGGGTATGAGCCACCATGCATACCCATATTTAACTCTTGACCAGTTAGTACTGAAATGAAGCTATGCTTTTAATATAAGATAAAGATCTATGCTTGAATAGAAATATGCTGTAATTTTCTTTTTCTTTCCCACAGTACTAGGATTTTAAATTCAGAGGCTTGCTCTTGCTAGGCAGATTCTCTACATTTAGAGCCCTACCACCAGCCTGACCTAATTAAAAAACTTAAAGTTTTTTTTTTTTTTTTCTGTTTGGTTGGTTGGTTGTTTCTGTGCTGGTCCTAGGTCTTGAATTCAGGGCTTGAGCTCTGTCCTTGAGCTTCTTTTGCTCAAGGCTAGCACTCTACCAATTAAGCCATAACTCTACTGCTGGCTTTTTTTTTTTTTTTTGTAGTTTAGTAGAGATAAGAATTTCACAGAGGGCTGGGATGTAGCTCAGTGGCAAAGCGCTTGCCTGGCAAGTGCAACATCCTGGGTTCGATCCCCAGTACCAAAAAAAAAAAAAGAAAAGAAAACACACACACACACACACACACACACACACACACACACACAGAATTTCACAGACTTTCCCACCCAGGCTAGCTTTGAACCACAATCCTCAGATCTCAGCCTTCCTGAGTAGCTAGGATTCCTGGAATGAGCCACTGGCTCCCAACAAAAGCTTAACATTTTGGCAGTGGTACATGCAAGAAAACTTTAAAAAGTCATAAAGCAATTATCCAGATAATATTCCATTAAAACAACATGCAGTTCAACTCCTGTGTTTTACAGATGAGAAAGTCGAAGTCCAGAATTATTTGAGGCATATCTGAGGCCACACCGCATATCAGAGTCCCAGGAAGAAAGCCTTCGTAAGTCACCTAGGTGGGATGAATTCTTCAGGAAGAATATAAACGCCACTGAAATTACAGCTTTTCTAACTTCAACATCTATAGAAGGCTTTCTAAAAGGGGTAGCAGCGTGAGAGAAGGCTGGGAAGCACCTCTTGGGAGAAAAAGAGTTTTGTGACAGGTTCAGGAAGAAAAGCTTTTCCTAGGTGCTGGGAATGTGGCTTAGCAGTAGAGTGCTTGCCTAGCATGCATGAAGCCCTGGGTTTGATTCCTCAGCACCACATAAACAGAAAAGGCCGTAAGTGATGCTGTAGCTCAAGTGGTAGAGTGTTAGTGTTGAGCAAAAGGAAGCCAGGGACGCACTCGGGCCGAGTTCAAGCTCCAGGACTGGCAAAAAAGAAAAAGAAAAAGCTTTTGCTGTGTGTGCCTGGTTGAGATGAGGAGAAACCTCTTGATAGTGGAAGTGACCCCCAAATGCATCCTGAGAGACAGAAAAGCACTCCCTTTTCTGAGTGGGGATGCACAGTTTGGAATCCAGGGCTTGAAGAAGCTATATGAAGTCTGAAGTAGAAAGTACCAGGTCATCTTAAGTTTCTTGGGTCCTCAGTATGAAGAGATGAGTTTAATCTGGGTTGAAGTCTAATCTCCTAACATTCTGCCTTCACTCCTCTCTGAACTTGAACTCTCACCCTTGGGGCTTTGGAATTCTGGGATGGACGTTGAAGGAGACAGAATTTTACTTTCCCTTACTCCAGTGTTTTTCGAGCATCACGGTAATGTCCTGAAATGCTGTTAAGTCTCAGAATAGAGCCCAGGTATCTTGACACCTCTCTTTTAGAATCAATCAGCCTTAGAAAACTATTTTTTCCTCTTTTGTCAAAATGCCAACCTTGGAGGTTGGCTTTTTCAAATTTTTTCTAATCCTACTTCGATACATAGCCACTGTTTTAAACATGTATCTGACATGTGGCTGTCAGAAAACCAGCAGTGACTCAGGGAACCACGGAGCATAAGAGCTGGACTTTATTTCATATAAAAGGAGCCAGAAGATTAGAACGATTGGCTCATCTGCCAGACCTTTGGTGAGCTACAGAATTGGAACTAGAACCCAGAGCTCTGTATAACCAACAGAAACTTGCTAAGACGTATAAAGAGCCTTTAAAAGAGTCTTCTTTAAGAAGCAGATTGAAGCAAGCCCAGGAATCAGTAAAGGACAATGCTACTTTCTCTCTCCTCCTCTGTGTCCTTCCAAATAGCTTTTCTTTCTACTTTCTTCCCTTTCCCCATCCCGGAGCTGACCTCATCCTTTTCCTTTCTTCTCAGCTTATTCTTCTTTCTCCCCATCCTCTCTGCTCACTCAGGCCAGGCTTTTCTTGCTCTCCTCTTCTCATCCTTCTCCTCATCCGTTTTTTTCCAACACTTCTTCCTGCCTCTTCCCTCCTTTATCACCACCAATTCCCAACAACCCTGATTTTCATCCCCTTTGAGGAATTTCAGGTTGTTATGGTCCAGGATGGGCCATATTGGGGTTCAAACACTTGGTAGCATATCTCTCTCAGCCTCACTTTTACCTGTTTCCTAGGAGACCGAGTAAACAAAGTGCCCAGAGAATGCAATTAGAACCTAAGTGTTCTAGGACTGAGGATTCCTCTGGTGTCTTGAGGAGAAGGAAGGCCACAAGTGATGCAGGTTCACTGGGGCAAGAAGAGACAGAGAGTTTGGGAGAGGGTACTGACCAGGGCAGAGAAGATGAAAACTGAGAGTAAGAGGGATTTAGTCTTAAATATTAACTCCTAGACACATATATGGATATCTCAGAGGATATAGACCATTACCTGTACAGTAAAGATGGGAAAATAGACACACAACATAAGATGGGAAGTAGCCTGGCACTGTAGAGCTAATTTTGGTCCTCAACTTCCAGATGGCTTCATATTACCTAGAGATGGATTTTGGGAGTTGTCACCATTAGTAACAATGACGTTCCAGTAGGATTCAGGTGGTTTAAATTTTTCTCTAAGGGGCAGGAAGGAATATAGTCCTCTAGTCTATCTTCTAGTCTATCTTTGGAGGATTATGTTAATCTGGTTCATCTGAAGAGGACACAATGGCTTTGGTCACAGGTCATAGCCATCAGAATGTTAGAGCTTGAAGGCTCTTTTATAGTACATATAAGCCAGAGATTCATAGCTAAATGAATATCATCTGGAGAGTGCCTTAAAATAGGGATTCCTTAGCCTACCCCCAAATCTACCAGATCAAAATTTCTAGGAATGGGACTTAAGAACACTATTTTTTTAAATTTTTATGCCAAGGCCTGGACACTGTCCTATACTTCTTGCAGCTTTGGTAGTTTATTGGAGATAAAGTCGACATTTTTGCCTGGGCTGACTTCAAACTATGGTCCTCAGATCTCAGCCTCCTGAATAGTTAGGATTACACATGCAAGCCACAAGTATCTACCTAAGAATATTTATTTTTCCCTTTTTATTGTTATCGTAAAGGTAATGTACAGAAGGGTTGAAGTTATATAAGTCAGGTAAAAAGTACATTTATTTTTGGACAATGTCACCCCTTTTCCTTGTTCTCTCCCAGTTTTTCCTTCCTATCTCTAAGAATATTTATTTATTTATTTATTTTTATTTCTGCCAGTCCTGGGGTTTGAGACTCAGGGCCTGAGCACTGTCCCTGGCTTGTTTTTGCTCAAGGCTAGCACTCTGCCACTTGAGCCACAGCTCCATTTCTAGTTTTTTGTTTATATGGTACTGAGGAATCGAACCCAGGGCTTCATGCATGCTAGGCAAGTACTCTACTACTAAGCCACATTCCCAGCCCAAGAATATTTGTTCTTAACAAGCTCACCTAGCAAAAGGGCAATTCTGAGAAACCCTCAACTCTCCTGTAACAGATCAAGAAGTTGCAGCCAAAGTTCTGTAATGCAGTACTCTGGTGCACAAAGAAAGTGCCAACTAAACCAGTGAAGAACAAGACACAGAACTTGAACCCAGCTCTTTCCTGGGAAATCTTGTAACTCCAATTACCAGGAGTTTTTGACTCCCAGTTGATTTTGGCTAACTCTCATGTGATAACCTTTAATAATTTGTTAATGAATCTATGCTAAATCTACACAAATGAATCTATGCTAGGTCTACTCGAATTCCTCTTCTTTTTTGGCAGCAGGCTCACCTCTGAGGAGTAGCTAGGGTCAGCACTTCTGGTACTGGATAGCAAAGAAGTTCCTTCTATAAACGAGAGAAAATGCTGGGTGCTGGTGGCTCACACCTGTAATCCTAGCTACTCAGGAGGCTGAGACCCGAGGATCTTGGTTCAAAGCTAGCCCAAGCAGTTAAGTCCATGAAACTCATTTCCAATTAACCACCAAAGGGCCAGAAGTGGAGCTCTGGTTCAAGTGGTAGAGAACTAGACTTGAGTGTAAAAGCTCAGGAACAGTGTTTGGGCCTTGAGTTCAAGTCACAGGACCAGCGCGCGCGCCCGCGCACACACACACGGTAGGGGAAAAGAAACTGTAAGAGACAAAGGAGGAAACTCAAAGAGGCAAAGAGAACAAACTGGGCAGAACCAGGAGGAAGGATCCTTGTCCAGCTATAGGGGTAGGGAAAGGAGTCTAGGATACAATCTAACTAGGTTAGGTAAATATCTGGGGGGAGGGGGGATTAAGGACTTAGGCAGGTAGGACAGAGCATAGGCAGAGGTTGGCTGGAGCCTCCAGGCCCTTACCGTGGGCAGGATAGCAATCCTGTGTCTGTGAGCTCTGCAGCTCCTCTCAGGTTCACGGAACCGCTGCTCACCGATGTGGGATGAGAAAGCTCAGCCTGGCTTCTTTTCTCCTTTGCGCTCACTTGATTTCACTTCTACTGCAGTTTGGCTGCAGCGACTGGCAGAGTTACAGCCCGGCGGAGGGAAGGAGTCGGGTGGGGAGAGGTGTGCTTTCTTGAGTCCAGCCCATCTAACTCTTAAAGGCCCAGGACACTGGTCAACGTGAGAGCGAAGTGGGGGTGGGGCAGCGGTAAAGGATGAAGGGGACAAATTGACCTGGATCACTTCACCAGGAAAGAGAGAGAACCTTGATTGTCTTATCTTAATGCACTCACTCCCCATGTGTGCACACACACACTGACCCCAATCCTGGGGTAGCTCTTAAAGTGAAACCCAAGGAGTGTCTGAATTGCAGTGTTCTTTGAATCACTGCTTTTCATTCCGGTCTGATCTCTGCATATAATACGGCTAGCTGTGCCCTCGTTTCATCTGGCTGCTTTCCACAGTGTCTGTTTCCATCAGCCTGCTCCTGTGTTCTGTATCCTGCTTTGCAAGACCCTCAGACTAACTGTAGAAATAGGATGGGAAAGGAGGAAGATGAGGAGAAAAAAAAAAAGAGGAATGATTAGAAAGTAAGGAGTAACAGGATAGTATTTATGCATAAATATTTTTCCTTGGCTTTCTCCAGTTGAGCCTTGTTTTTTCGCTGCTATTTTGGAGATGGAATCAAATGGTCTTTGCTGTTCATACTTGCCTCAAACTACCATCTTCAATATCTCTTGAGTAGCTAGGCACTTGGTAAATATTGAAGGATTATGAGACCGCTTTCTTCCATTCCTTTCTCCTATAAGCATTTATGCAGTATCAACACATATTGATTTATTTATTGTATGGGATCTTGCTGCATAGCCAAGGATGGTCTTGAATGCTCAGCCTCCCTGGGGCTGTAATTACAGCTGGGCACCCCTATACCCTATCATAGGTGTATATTTACAAAAGTATAGGTAGAGATGAAGTAGGATCGTGTGTAAGAATTTAGAGCAGGGCTGGGAATGTGGTAAAGTGCTTGCCTAGCATGCATGAAGCCCTAGGTTGGATTCTTCAGTAGTACCACATAAACAAAAAAGCTGGAAATGGTGCTGTGGCTCAAGCGGTAGAGTGCTAGCCTTGAGCAAAAGAAGCTCCAGGCCCATGACTGGCCAACAAACAAACAAACAAACAAACAATAATTTGGAGCAAAGAGCTGGGGCACAGACTAGAAAGACACTGAGAAAGGGAGCTAATGACTTCTCTATAAGGGTGAGAGTAGGCAGCTGACACTGAAACCAAGATTAAAGAAAGGGTCCAAGTTAGGAGAGGATAAAGAGAAGGCAAAAGCTTTATGTGCTCCCCTACCTCACAATAAGAAATATAGATCCACGGAGATTTACACAATAACCCAGGCTCACATGTGTTGGCAACAGAGACAACCATCCCCTTGCACACTTCTCAGCATTGGATATTGCAGTCTACTTTTTTTTTTTTTCTGCCTTAGGAAATCTGGAGTTTGGCCTTTCTAGACCAGTGGATGACAGTAAGGCAGGTAAGGGCACAGAGCACAGACACTGAACTTCTATGGGGTCCTTTCTCAGGAGGTATATGCTAAGCACAGGCACTGGGGGAACTAGCTGTGGGAAATAATGTCATTTG
The DNA here is from genome assembly GCF_023159225.1 of Perognathus longimembris pacificus. Taxonomy (NCBI): domain Eukaryota; kingdom Metazoa; phylum Chordata; class Mammalia; order Rodentia; family Heteromyidae; genus Perognathus; species Perognathus longimembris. The sequence goes on from NC_063164.1 coordinate 15,594,296, forward strand.
AAGTGTACTGAGCTCCAGCTGCCTTCCATGACTGCCCCCAAACACCTCAACTGTCTAATGTTCTGCCATTAGTGGCTATTTATAGTGAAACTTTTAGTCCCATTAAAATAAAAGCCTCCTAAGTAGGGCCCATAAAAGTAAGGGTAGCAGTTACCTTCGGGAGGGAGGAAGTTGTTGTGATGGGATGGAGCACTAGCTGGCTTGTGGGTAGCAGGCCAAGTTCTATTTCTAGTTCTCAATGCTATCAGGGGACTCCACTGTATACGCTACTTTTTTTTTTTTTCTTTTGTGCGGGTACTAGGGCTTGAAGTCAGGGCCTTGAGTTACACCTCCAGTTTAGCTTTTTTTTTCCTTCCTGTCCTAGACCTTGGTTCTGTCCTGAGCTTCTTTTGCTCAAAGCTAGCACTCTACCTCTTGAGCCACAGTGCCATCTCCAGTGTTTTCTTAGTAAATAAAAAATGAGTCTCATGGGTATTCCTGCCCAGGCTGGCTTTGAACTGTGATCCTCAGATCTCAGCCTTCTGGGTAGCTAGGATTACAGGTGTGCACTACCAGTGCCCAGCTGTCTGGCATTTTTTTTTTTTTTTTTTTTACTGGTTGGTTGGAAATAAGAATCTTGTAGCCTTTCCTACCTGACCTTCTTTCAAAATCTGATCCTCAGATCTCAGCCTCCTGAGTTGCTGGGGTAACAAGCATAAGCCACCAGTTACACAGCTCATATTTTCATTATCTACCTACCTACATGCCTGCTTATAATCTATTTATTTTTGTTGGTCCTGGGGCTTGAACTCAGGACCTGAATGCTATCCCTGAATTTCTTTTTGCTCAAGACTAGCTCTACCACTTGAACCACAGCTCCACTTCCACCTTTTTCTGAGCAGTTTATTGGAGATGAGTCTCACAAACTTTGCTGCTTAGGCTGACTTTGAACTGTGATCCTCAGATCTCCTGTCAGAAACTTTGCTGCCTAGGTGGACTTTGAACTGCGATCCTCAGATCTCCTGAGCAGCTATGATTACAGGTATGAGCCACCAGCTCCTGGCTGGCTCATAATTTCTTTTCTTTTCTTTTTTGTCATTCGTGGGGCTTGAACTCTGGGCCTGGGCACTGTCCCTGAGCTCTTCAGTTCAAAGCTAGCACTCTACCAGTTAAGCCACAGCGCCACTTCTGCCTTTCTGAGTGGTTTATTGGAGATAAGAGTTTCATGGGCTTTTCTGCCTGGGCTGGCTTTGAACCAGGATCCTCAGATCTCAGCCTCCTGAGTAGCTCGGATTACAGGCATGAGCCACTGGTGCCTGGCTCTGGCTCATAATTTCTTGATACAGTTTTCTGTTATGTTTTTCTTTCTTCTTTCTTTCCTTTTCCCCCCTTCCTTTTCCTTCTTTCTTTTCTTTTTTCGTCCCTCCCTCCCTCTCTTCCTTCCTTTGCTTCCTAAGGTGTGTGTGTGGGTATCTCCTTATGCTGCCCAGGCTGGTCTTATAGACTCAAGCTATCCTCCCACGTCAGCCTCCAGAAGCTGGGACTATGAGTATGTGTCACTGTGCTTGGCTACAACTGGTAAGCTTTGAATCCTTAATGATTTTAAATATTATACCTAGGGTAACATACTCTTTCCGGACAGCAGGTTTTGATGGAGAAAGAGTACCAAGGGGGTACAGAAGCCATTCATGAAGAATAGGAGTAGTAGAGGCACCAAAGTGTAAACTGTGCTAGTTTTAGATCTGACTTAGAAGCTGTCTCAGCTGTGCTAGTCTTGCTGTCTCATTTCTACTTGCCTGACATAATCACTTCCTTTTTCTCAACACCTACACATTCTCCCTCTTCTACATCACTTTCTTTTTCCCCTGTTCTTAGTTCTCAGAGCTTGTATCTGAGCATGTATTATGAAATTAATCAGCTTATTGTTTTGTTCCAATACAGTAATCCTATTTTATTTGATGAAATAACAGGGTGGGAGAAATATTAATCAACATATCATTAGAATAGCAACTATTAGAATAAGAATGTGATTTAGAAAGGAAATATTCCCTCCATATTTGCCAAACACACCACAGAAAAATTGAAAGATTCAGACATGCAGATGTCCTAAATATCCAGGTGTTATGGCAACAAATGAAAGTTTCTCTAGTCATCCCATCTGTTCCAATCTCAATTCATTTTGTAGAAAACTGGGTGACTGATATTATGTTACAGCTTAGTTTTTAAAAGTGGAAATCAAGCAAACTAGTAATACCATTTTTACCTTTCTACTCAATATACTTTTTTTTTTTGGCCAGTCCTGGGGCTTGAACTCAGGGCCTGAGCACTGTCCCTGGCTTCTTTTTGCTCAAGGCCACTTGAGCCATAGTGCCCCTTCTGTTTTTTTCTATATATGTGGTGCTGAGGAATTGAACCCAGGGCTTCATGCATGCTAGGCAAGCACTCTATCACTAGGCCATATTCCCAGGCCTCAGTGTACATTAAATTTTTTATTTTTATTTTTGCCAGTCCTGAGTTTCTTCTGCTCAAGGCTAGCATTCTACCACTTGAGCCACAGCACCACTTCTGGCCTTTTCTGTTTATGTGGTACTGAGGAATTGAACACAGGGCTTCATGAGTGCTAGGCAAGCACTCTACCACCAAGCCACATTCCCAGCCCTGCACTCTTCTTTTAAACCTATAATTCTATACTACTTGCATCTTTCTGAGTCACTATCATCTTAATGCTGCCCAACCTCCTTTCTTCTAGGTGATCTGTGAGGAGTGTTATTGCTTGCTCTGGAATTTCTGGAAGAGTGTAGATCTCAAATATTCTTGTATGTATGCATGTGACCATACTCTGTACTCAAAGCCTTTTTTTTTTTCATTCAAGGCTGGCACTATACTACTTGAGCCATCCCTCCACTTGTGTTTTTTGTTGTTGTTGTTGATTAACTGAAGATAAGTCTTACAAAAGTTTCTGCCCAATGAACATTTCTGCCAGGGATGCCTTTGAACCGTGATCCTCAGAGCTGTCTCCTAAGTAAGATTACAAGTGTGAGCCACCACCATCTGACAGATCTTTAATATTGTTCCAGTATTGTCATAAATATACCAGTGCTCCTTTGCTTGTGTATTCTGACTTGAGAGTGGGGACTTGGAGACTCCCACGAGGTAAGTACAGCTCCCATGAGTGCTTGGAAGGCTTGCCATTTGAAAAAAATGTGCCGGACTCTCATTAAATCCAGAAAAGCAGCAGCAAGAGCCCTGGGCACAGGAACTGTCCAACTGCTTTAGTAATTCCTTGTTCTGCAAAGGTCCTGCCCCTTCCCCCACTGCTATTATTAACAGATTCAGAAACCTGATCAGGGCCCCAGAAGCAGAGGGACTTTCTGGGAACTATGCCCAGGAAAGGTCAAGAAGCCCTAAGTTAAAATAAAGAAGCAGCTGGCAGAGGAAAATGCAAAGGTGGTACTCTCATTCTGCCATCCAGACCCTGTTTCTGACATGTAGGGACAATGACACCTAAACATCCTTGCTTCTTAGGACATTCAGGTGGCCAAGTCCACACATGACCCATTCTCAGCCTCCACAAACTAAACATCTGCAATAAAGCATCTTTTTGGTAGCCTAAGTCAACTCAAAAATAATAGATTCTACTTAAAAGCCTTAAATATCAGACTAGGCGATATAACTTTCAAAAAGAGAATATATAAGCATCCCTCCATTCCAGTCAGTTCTGCTACTTTACTCATTACATGGAGGGTGGGAAGTGGGCAAGATAAACCAACAAGCAAAAAACAGATGGAGGATGGTAGATAAAAGTACTATTGATATATAATACTCTGTAAGACAAAACTTCAAAAAAGATCACAAAAACAAAATACATGTACTAGTAAGTTATCTGAGTGGATTTTATTTTTATTCAAGAAAGTGCTCACTGTTTTTGTGAAATGTTTGAATAAGCTTGCTGATTTTTGCAAAAAGAAATGTGCCACTATTTTACTTTCGATGGAGATACTTGGTTTCTGTTATGTTCTGTATTGGTGAACCTCATAAGTTTACTTAGTAATTCTAAGCAGTTGTAGATTCTTTTGGGCTATTTGTACACAATCATGTTGTCAGTACATACTGAGGATTTGGGGGGATTCTTGTACAACCTTATTTTCTTGGCTTATCACACTTGGCTGGAAAATGATAGGTAGAATACTGAATGTCTCATGGAGAATGGTTTCAATATATTTGTGTGTGTGTGCATACATACACATTGGTATTGGACCTTGTGCTCTTGCACTGTCACTCAAGGCTGACCTTCTACCATCTGAGCCACAGCTTCACTTCTGAACTTTTGCTGGTTAACTGGAAATTAGTCTCTTGTAGTTAGGCACTGGTGGCTCATACTTATAATCCTAGCTACTCAGGAGGCTGAGATCTGAGGATCTGAGAATCTGTTCAAAGCCAGCCCAGGCAGGAAAGTCCATGTCTCTTACTTTCAATAAGCCACCAGAAAACCGGAAGTGGCTCAAAATGGTAGAGCACTAGCTAGCCTTGAGTGAAAGAGCTCAGGGACAGTGGCCAGGCACCAAATTCAAGTCTCACGAGTATCTTGGATTTGTTTTCCAAGGTGGCTTTGAACTGAGATGGATCTCAGCCTCCTGAGTAGCTAGAATTATAGGCACAAACCACCAGTATCTGGCTGATTTCGATATTTTATTGAAAAATTTCTGAAAGGGTCTTGGGCTTTTTGCTCAGCAAATGTTGGATTGTAATTTCTTACCTCTGTCTTCCAAGTAGCTGGAATTACAGTTGTGATCCACAATACTTAGTTGACATGGGAATCTGATTTTTGCCTGAGCTGTTCTCAAATATTGATCTTCATATATCTCTCCTGAGCAATCGCAGAAGTTAGGAGGTTCAAGCAGGCAGCAGGATCAGTTTCAAGGCCAACCTGAGCTATATGGTTTTCTTCCTGCCTCAGCCTCCCAAATAGCTGGTATCTGAATTTCTGCCTACATACATGTCAGTTTGGTCCCCAGTTTTCCTTATGATATTCAACTCATGATAGGTATTGGAGCCCAAGTAATGCTGCTTCAAAAGCAAATTGCATAATGCTTGTAGTCCCAGCTGCTTGAGGGGTAGAAGGGTTGTCTGTCGTCTGAGGCAAAGTTAGTAGGATCCTATTGCAAAAAGATCCTATTGCAAAAACTAAGTAAGAGGCAGGGACATAATTCAAGTGGTAGAGCACTTGTCTAGCAAGGTTAGGTCCCCAAGTTCAATCCCTAGTAACATAAGCAGAGAATTGGGATCTGGCCTTTTTCTATTTTCTGGAAAGTATGTATTTTTTCTTGGTTAATCTACCAGAGGCTTACCTTTTCTATTTATGTGGTGCTGAGGACTCGAACCCAGGGCTTCGTGCATGCCAGGCAAATACTCTATGTCTAGAAACTTTCTGGTTCTTTTTCCTACCTTCAGTTCATGGTACTTTTCTTTTTGTGCTGGTACTGGGGCTTGAACTCAGGGCCTGTACTACTGCTTGGCTTTCTTGCTCGTGGCTGGCGCTCTACTATTTGAGCCATGTCTCCAATCTGGCATTTTGCTGGTCAATTGAAGACTGAGTTTGCAGACTTTTTTGCCTGGACTTGTATATGTTTGTGTGTTGCTCCTGGGGATTAAACTCAGGGTCTGGGTATTGTTCCTTAGCCTTTTTACTTAAGGTCAGTGTTCTATCAGTTAAGCCATTAAGCCACAGCTCTACTTCTGGCCTTTTGGAAGTGGAGATGTCTTGCGGACTTTTCTGCCCAGGCTGGCTTTGAACTGTGACCCTCGGATTTTTTTCTTTTTTTTTTTGTTTTGGCCAGTCCTGGGCCTTGGACTCAGGGCCTGAGCACTGTCCCTGGCTTCTTCTCGCTCAAGGCTAGCACTCTGCCACTTGAGCCACAGCGCCGCTTCTGGCCGTTTTCTGCATATGTGGTGCTGGGGAATCGAACCTAGGGCCTCGTGTATCCGAGGCAGGCACTCTTGCCACTAGGCTATATCCCCAGCCCACTCAGATTTTTTTCTTTTTTGCCAGTCCTGGGCCTTGAACTCAGGGCCTGAGCACTGTCCCTGGTTTCTTTTTGCTCAAGGCTAGCACTCAACCACTTGAGCCACAGCGCCACTTCTGGCCATTTTCTATATATGTGGTGCTGAGAAATTGAACCCAGGGCTTTATGTATGTGAGGCAAGCACTCTTACTACTAGGCCATATGCCCAGCCCCCCTCAGATCTTAATAACCTCCTGAGTAGCTAGTTTTGCAGGTGTGAGCCACGAGCACCTGGCTAGCAGGGCTGGCTCTGAACGATGAGCTTCCACGGTTTAGCCTGCTGAGTAGCTACAAGGTGTGAACCACTAGATCCAGCATTGGAACTTTCTTGATGGTCCAGCTATGAAGAAATCTGGTAAATGCTTCAGGTGCAATTAAAAAAAAACCACATGTATACTTCTAGTTAAGAGTTCTATACATGTCAATTAGGCTAGGTTTGATCATTGTACTATTTAAGCTTTTTTTTTTTTTTTTGTAGCAACACCTTTCTTTTTCCTAGCCTTTGAGCAACAGGAATAGTGAGCAGGTAAATCTCATGAACATAATGTTAATGCGGAAGACATTTTCTCTGAAGGTTTCTGTTCCTTTCTTTGTCCTGTCCCACCACTGCAATAGCCACAAGTTCTCTAAGGCCTTTAAAAAAAAAAAAAAAGTGGAAACTAGGTGGTTGTGTTCTGAGAGCCAGGCCTGGGAACAACTCATAGGATATATGTATGTTCTCAAAGCCTTGAACTCCAAAGATATAAAAAACTAAAGCTCATAATACAATGTTTCCCTTATGGAAATCTATTTACTGGCATGAAAACCAGGAGTCAGGATGTCTTTAGAAAAGATGCTTTAAAGCCAGGTAACCAAAGTTTTCACACATCAATTGCAGCCTCTTAGACTCCTGAAGAACTTTGCTACAAAGGAATCGTCACTGTCCTGTCATGTAAGCAGATGGAGGCAGAAGCAGGCATGACAAGAACCACCTTGACCAAAGTGTTTGGACACCTCATGCTGACAGAACAAAACCTCTAGTTAGAAGGAAAAAGTTTGTTTTCTTTTTTTTTTTTTTTACAAAACCAGAAGCATGTTTTATTTCAATCCTGTTGAGGGTGTGAAAAGGCTGGAAAACACAAAATAAAGGGGAGGGGGTCTCTTTATATAATACACACATCAGGACCAACCACAAGGAATACCCATTATACCCCTCCCCTCCCCACTCCTACGTGGGATCCAAGGCCAGCTGAGAATAGATGGGCAAGAATTAAGACACCATTGGCACAGTAGGATGGCCAGTGCACCGAAAGATGGAGAGAGAATTTTCCAGGGAGCAAGGCCCTGGGCCTCAGCTGTTTCCCCAGTGGAGGGGTAATGAGAAAACTTTGGCTCAGCAGGAAGGTGGCTGTCAAAAATCAGGTTAGCCTAGTTGGACTCGCCACATTAGGCTATGGGCTGAAGGAGTCAAGACGTCCAGTCGATGCTCAGCTCTGCTTTCTCCAGGACCTCTCCTCTTCAGATCGAGAGCTGGCTTGGTTCTCCTCTTCATTTTGGAAGGCAAGGGAGTAAGTGCTTATTCCACCCTTCTTACATCTAGGCTACTAAATTACTACTTTCCTGGCTCTAGAGACAGAAGCCAACTGACAAGGCCAACTCCCTTTCTGGAAGTCAGCTTAAAGAGCCCTTGGGTTGGCAAACCTGCCTCTGCAAGTTTATCTGAGCTTGCTCCTTATCGCCCCTCCATAAACTTGTCAGATATATCTACAATTGTGTGAGATGTGCACAAAGAAGACTTAGTACCTCTCTATAACTGGATCAGCAATTCCACCTTCAGAGGTGAGGATGAGAGAGCAGGTCCTAATAGGGGAAGGGTTGCACTGGATTATAGTCAAGTCTGCAGAAAAGGGAGAGGAACTGTCCAATGCAATACAAACAAGTGAAGAATGTTTTAGTGGCATCCCTGTAATTTCCACAGACTCAAAGAAAACACGTCAAAAGAAAACAACACACACAAAAAAAGATTGAATGAGCAAGCAGAGTCCAGCCCTTCATCTTAAATTTGAATAAAATAAACTCAACTAATACTGCTTCAAGTATAATCATGAAGAGATGGCGCTACAGAAATTCACACTAAGAAATGTGATCAGGTAGCTTATCTTCGTAATCCCATGCGCTGCCCTTTCAAAAGTCATTTGGGAAATATCCTTGAGGTCTTGGATGGGAAGAATTTCCTTTACTCCTTCTGCCTTAATACAAATACCTTTTCAATAGCTGGATGAATTAAGACGTCTGTTGTAAGTTTAATAGGAGGGAAGTGAAAAAAGGGAAAAGCACTAAGATTTGAAAAAAGCTAGCAGCTAAAGCCAGAAACAAGGTTAGGGTCCTCATGGCATCAGGACTGAAAGTAGAATAGGAGGAGGAGGGAAACAGGTGGAGGATTCCTGCTGTCCTTTGGCTTTACATCTTTCCCCTGCCTCCCATCTCTCCCAGCAGCTCGATGCAGCTATTGGCCTGCCAGAGGGGATGTAATGCCCAGACCAACTTTTTATTGAGCTTATGCAGCTAATAGACTTGTAAACAGTGCCAATTGACAACGTTTTGCTGAAAATTACAGCTTGTGTCCACTAAACACACCTCTCTCTGAGATTAAAACAAAACCAAAGTAAACAAATACTGAGAGAGAGAATTAAGAGACACATCTTGAGTCTTCCAGGAAGGCAAAGTAAAAAAAAACAAAAAAACGCCACATGGCTTGGTCCCAGGCGCTCACCATGCCTAGAGTCCTGTTGCTATAACCACTGTCTCTCCTCTCTACCAGTGGCTAGGTAGAGACTGGGGATCAGGGTCATCTTGGGCACGCTGCAAATACAGCATTTGCTGGTGTTGACACCCTCCTGGGGCTGATTTCAGACTGCTGTGTCAGGAGCCCATTTCCTGGGAGTAGCAGAAGGAGCCCAGGTCCTCAAGGCAGCCTGATGGCAGCCTATACACCTCAGCAAGGGTACCTTGCCCCCTTTCTCCAGTGCGTTTCAATATTGAGGTTGTCTATTCCGGGTTGGCGATAAAACCTGAGCTGTTTTCCTTGTAGGATCCCCTTCCCTTCTCCAACTTGGGGGAGGAGTGGGAGGGGATAGGGAAAGATCACTGAGGGGGTAGAGGGATACCCCGGGGATCGGTGACCTGGCCCTCTTGCAGGTTCTTCACCAGTTGTGCAAGCCAGCGTTTCGTGGTGGTGTCATCTTTTAGCACCTGGGCAAAGGTTGTGTCCTTCAGCTGGTCAGGGAGGCACTGCCTGAGTGCTTCACGTGCCCTACATCAGAAACAAATAAACCAACCAGGGAGACCAACAAATAAACCGAAATTTGGGGGCTGGGTAAAAGCCCCTTTCTTAGCTATAAATACACAATATCCTGGGAATCTATGCTTCCACCAAGTTACAATAAGAAGTTATAAAAATTCTCCAAAGCTCCTATTAGGTTCAGAGATCTCTATGATCTGTAGTCTACAAGCATTTTCAGAATGATGCCCCAATGCAGAATTTCATGTAAAAGCAAAGTGGAATAAAACCATTCAGTAGTTCACTATTTCAAACTACTTTCTGATTTATTGCAGTAAGCACTACTAAAAGTTCAGTTTAAAATAGATGGGTTATAGTAAATGGAATATTTAAAAAAATCAGTACAACAACAGATAGGATATATCAATTATATATATATCAATGGATTTTAATTCTAATTTACGAACCCTAATTTACGAATTTATGTCTTTACACAAATTGCTTCAGTTTTATATTTTAAAATCTTTTTTTCTTTTTGGTGATGGGACTTCAACTCAGGGCCTGAATGCTGTTCCTGAACTCTTTTGCTCAAGGTTAGTGCTCACTACGACTTTGAGCCACAAGTCTACTTCTGGCTTTCTGGTGGTTAACTGGAGATAAGAGTCTCAGAGGCTTTTCCTGCCTGGGCTGTCACCCTTAGAACTCAGCCTCCTGAGTAACTAGGATTACAGGTATGAGCTACAAGTGCCAGGCTATTTTAAAATCTTAATAAGGACTAGTAAAAACAAAATTATGATAGCACTATTATCATATAAACTTTAAAATATTCAGTTTCTTTGAAATCAAATCTGAAAAACTCTAAGAGGCAGATGTTAACTATGTATAGGGCTATTCTATAGAAAGTTATAGTTTAAAAACTAGTTATAAACACATTTCAAACTTTGGAAAAATCAGGAACCACTGAAGAATGGGACAAAATGGTAGGGCTACCATAACCCCACTGGCAGGAGACTGAGTTCACATTAAATCAAGTGAACCTCATTCTTAGGAGCACAAAAACTCCATCATGTGGTTTGGCAGAATATGAGCAAGTAGCTTTCAGCATAAATTATGGATTTACAAAGCAAAGGTCAAACATTTCTAAAATGCATTATACCTACAATGTATGATTTCTGGCAGAAAAATTAAGAATGTAGGGAAATAAAATAATTAGCTAAAAGACCTTACAGGAATCAGAAAATTGGAAATAAAATTTAAGAGCTCTTTGAGCTATGGTACTTTCTAAGAGATTTTTGAAAGTATACTTGTATTTCTGATCACTTGGAGTAGCAACAGAAGTTCAAACCACATGCTTAATGCATAATAAGGCTTCCCTGAGAATTGTCTAGAATCTGTCATTTTAGGGTAGGATAGTGGGAAGGTATAACTTTGACAGATTCTTAAATTTAGGACTACAAATTTGGAGCAGTTTTTTTGTTTTTGTTTTTGTTTTTGCCAGTCCTGGGCTTGAACTCAATGCCTGGGTACTGTCCCTGAGCTCCTTTGTGCTCAAGGCTAGTACTCTACCACTAGAGCCACAGCGCCACTTCAAGCCTTTTCTGTTTATGTGGCACTGAGAAATCAAACCCAGGGCTTCATGCATGCTAGGCAAGCACTCTACCACTAAATCACATTCCCAGCCCCAGGTTGTTTTGTGTGTGTGTGTATGTGTGTGTGTATACTAGACAAAAGTTTTTTCTTTCCTCTATCCTAAGATAAATATGCCAAAAGTTGAAAAAGCCATTCAGAAGAGTATTTCCCTGAAGTCCTATAAATCCTTAAATGTTTACCTGGGATTATCTGAGAGTCGAAGGTAACATCTTACTACATGCTTCAGCAGACGGGCAGAAGGCTCTTTGGATAACTGCAGGACCATTTTACCCTGTTTCACCCCAAATTGGGGGGGGGGGAGGGAAAAAACAGACACTAAAGAACCATAAAATAATTCTAATTGAGATCCAGAAGTTAGAACACCCAAGAATCATTATAGAAGGTTCCAGAGTTATTTCTAGTTAGATAACTAGAATGGCCTAGTGCCAACAGCAAATGGCCTAAGCTGTGATGAGAAGTAAGTTACAAAGAATACATGAAAGAACTTACCAAGATCATGGCAACATGAGAGAAACGCTCATATGTCTGACATATATAAGCCAAACCAGTGTCATCTAATAGGATCTTCTGGAGGATGAATGTGGCAACCTGTAATAAAAGGAAGTCCTAAGAGTTGCTCATGCTTTCTGTTCAATTGTCTACTCACCTTCCCAAGCATTATCATTTGATGACTGACAAAGCAGAGAACCCTGTATATCACATACATTTTTTTCTACGACGTGCATAGTACAAAAAGATTTCACTGCACATTCAAATATCAGAAACGGGATATGAGAGCAAATATCTCAGAAAGAAAAATAATATCCTGATAGTTCACTTGTGGAGTGAGATAGGAGTTCAGAGAAAAGGGAGAAAGAAACTTAGTGTTTAACCTGCTCTCCCTCCTTTTTTTGGTCTTGTATATAGCTCAGACTAGCTTCAAACTAGGTAATTTCCCACTTCAGGCTCCATAGTCTGAGTTTTTAAAAAATGATCCTTTTATAAGATTTTTTTTTTCAGAAGAGAAAAAAAATGTTTCCAAAAGCCAAACAAAAGGCAGCAAATGATCCCAAGACCATAAAGAAGCAGCTCGAGTCAAAACAATGCTGAATCTAAGTTAAAAGCATGTACTGGGGGCTGGGAATATGGCCTAGTGGCAAGAGTGCTTGCCTCGTATACATGAGGCCCTGGGTTCGATTCCTCAGCACCACATATACAGAAAATGGCCAGAAGTGGCGCTGTGGCTCAAGTGGCAGAGTGCTAGCCTTGAGCAAAAAAGAAGCCAGGGACAGTGCTCAGGCCCTGAGTTCACGGCCTAGGACTGGCCCCCCTCCCCCCGCAAAAAGAATTTTTTTTTCAGAAGAGAAAAAAAATACATGTTTCCAAAAGCCAAACAAAAGGCAGCAAATGATCCCAAGACCATAAAGAAGCAGCTTGAGTCAAAACAATGCTGAATCTAAGTTAAAAGCATGTACTGGGGGCTGGGAATATGGCCTAGTAGCAAGAGTGCTTGCCTCGTATACATGAAGACCTGGGTTCAAATCTTCAGCACCACATATATAGAAAAGGCTAGAAGTGGCACTATGGTTTCTAGTTGGCAGAGTGCTAGCCTTGAGCAAAAAGAAGCCAGGGACAGTGCTCAGGCCCTGAGCCCCAGGACTGGCAAAAACAAACAACAAAGCACGTACTGTTTTAGAAAGCTCACTTCCAGATTCCATAATGCGCAAACACAAAGGGATAATTTCTGTTGTCAATAAGAAGTTGATAACTTCTTGCTCATCTGTTTTCACCAAGGCCCCTATAAGAAAATATAGAGAAACAAAATTACTAAGTAAAAGTTTTCAGTTAAATTTGTATTGATTACCAAGTGAGTAGAGGAATTTAAATAACATGGCATACAAACTGGTTTCTATGTCAGGAAATCAGCTTCATATCTACATAAAAGAAGAGGAACATAGAACTGGAGGTACGGCTCTGGAATAGAGTCAGTTGAGCAAAAAAGCCTAGCAAAAACATGAGGTCCCATGTTTAAGCCATAGAATTGACACATACAAGGAAGTTTGGATCATTTATTTCTTTTGCTTATCTATGAAAAATTTTAGGATCAATGTATTAGGTCAGGCTGTCACAATAAAACATCAAAAAATGAGTACATTTTTTAAAAAAACAGTTCTGGATGCCGACAGTCTGAGATCCGGGTGTATATGTAAAGAGGTTTTGGTAGGGCTGTCTTCCTGGCACGCAGAAGTCCACCTTTTTGGTTGTATGTTCTGAGAATTAGGTGTATCTGCTCATGCTCATAATCCCAGCACTAGGGAAGGTGGGTGAAACTGCAGGATTGTGAGTTGTAGGCTCGCAACTCAGTATGTAGGCTATATATTGGGACCTGTCTCAAGAAAAACAAAATCGGGGCTGGGGAGATAGCCTAGTGGCAAGAGTGCCTGCCTCGGATACACGAGGCCCTAGGTTCGATTCCCCAGCACCACATAAACAGAAAAATGGCCAGAAGCGGCGCTGTGGCTCAAGTGGCGGAGTGCTAGCCTTGAGCGGGAAGAAGCCAGGGACAGTGCTCAGGCCCTGAGTCCAAGGCCCAGGACTGGCCAAAAAAAAAAAAAAAAACAAAATCATGACCACCACCAACAAATGTAGAATAAACTGTATTTGAGAAATACATCTTAGCATTTAGCCAATTTAAAAATTACATTTTTGAATTCATAATTTATAATCACAGATATTTACTATAGTTTGAATACAAAAATAATCTGACAAAACAAAGTTTTATTCTTTTTTAGTCAGTTTTTAAGCAAAAACTACAAGACACTGAGTAAGGAAGGGTGATTTGGAAGTAAATCTTGTATGGATTTTTTTGGGCTTGAACTCAGGATCTTGACCTTGTTAGTCATGTGCACTCCATCTTAAACCACACCTGCAGCCTCGTTTGCTTTAGTTAATTGTTTGAATAAGGTCTGTTTGCTCAGGCTGGCCTCGACCTGGATCTTCCATTTACATCTTCCTCATAGCTGGGATGACAGGCATGTACCACCATACCCAGTTACTGGTCAAGACAGGGGTCTTGCCAACTTGTTGCCTAGGTAGGCTTCAAGTCATGGTCCTCCTGATTTTCTGCCTCCTGAGTAGCTGGGATCACAGGAGTGTCCATTACATATGACTTCAAATGTATTATATTTTGTAAGACCAAAGGTAGTTCTTTCTCTAGCAGCCTGAGATCTAAAATAACATTTTTTTGGGGGGTCAGTTGTAGGGCTTGAACTCAGGGCCTGGTATCTGTCCCTGAGCTCTTTTGCTCAGGGCTAGTGCTCTACCACTTTGAGCCACAACCCCGCTTGTGGTTTTTGAGTGGTTAATTGGAGATGAGTCTTACAGGGACTTTTCTGCTCCGGCTAGCTTCGAACCGCAATCCTTAGATCTTAAGCCTCTGGAGTAGCTAGGATTACAAGCATAAGCCTCTGGAACCCAGCCTAATTACTTCTTTGAGTAAAATGCATTTCACATGTATCTTTCATACTAAATATATATACAAACATTAACTTGAGCATGAAAAAGTTTAATTAGATGAAGTAGCAGGTGTTTCATCCTTAAAGTCATGGAGAAAACAAAGGAGTTCAAAAGTGAGAAAGACCTTAAAAACAAACAAAGGAATAAAGTCCAAATTTAAATTCTGGTTTCTATAATATAATACTGTTTTGAATAAAGTTCTTATCTTCACTTTCTCTACTTGTACATATAAACTGAATGGAACCTTAAATATTGACCCCCATAGCCTGGTAACATTTAGAATGGTGCTTAATAGTTACCATCAGGCTCAAAAAGTGGCATAGTAGTAGAATGCTTGTCTAGCATGCTTGAAGCCCTGGGTTTGATTTCTCAGCATCACATAAACAGAAAAAGCCAGAAGTAGTGCTGTGGCTCAAGTGGTGGTAGAGTGCTTGCCTTGAGCAAAAAGAAGCTCAGGGACAGTGCTCAGGCCCCGAGTTCAAGCCCCAGGACTGGCAAAAAAAAAAAAAAAAAGGTCATCATGTTTTGATAACTTAATGTATTAATGAATGAGAAAATTTCAAAAATAAAAAATGAACAAGCTGTAAGAAAAAAACAAGTAGTGCCCAGCTTAAACCACTACTTTGAATTACAACAATTTCAGGCTTGCAAAAATTTTTTTAAATAACTTACCAATAACTCCAAGGCTGGTGAGCCGAAGATACTCAAAGGGACGTGTTTTGCTAACAGTGTGCAAAAAGGGGTACAAAAAAAGTGGGATGTGTGCTGCAAGAAAAGCTGACCTGGAAGAGAGAGAGAGAAAAAAAATCATTTTCAAAGGACAGGCTAATTTCTAAGTTTCTTTAACATTTAAATTTCCAAGCAGTTCTGTAAGGACTAAACATTGCCAGAGCAAGCAATCTTTCAGAAAGAAAGATTCTAAGATGGATTAGTTTTGTCCCTTAGGAGACGTGACAATGTCTAGAGGTATTTTTGGTTGCCAGAAGTAAGAAATGTTGAGGGCTACTGGCATCTAATGGGCAGGCCAGTGATACTACTAACATCCTAAAATAACTAGTAGTAAGCTATCCACATCTTCGCACCCAAAATATCAATGACAATGTTGAATAAGACTAGTCCAGGTTAAGATGCTTAAGTCTATAATCAGCACCAGGTATTTTAAAATTTGATTAATTCAAAATACCCAACTTTGAATTTAAAAAAAAAAAAGGTAAAAAATGCTGAGTGTGGGGCTGGGAATATGGCCTAGTGGCAAGAGTGCTTGCCTTGTATACATGAAGCCCTGGGTTCAATTCCCAGCACCACATATATAGAAAATGGCCAGAAGTGGCGCTGTGGCTCAAGTGGCAGAGGGCTAGCCTTGAGCAAAAAGAAGCCAGGACAGTGCTCAGGCCCTGAGTCCAAGACCCAGGACTGGCAACAAACAAACAAACAAAATGCTGAGTGTGTTGGTGCACACATACACAGTGCAATCTTGTCTCAAAACAACAAAACCCAAACTATTTAGCACCCAAGACATTCTCTTAGATCACTTTTCTCACCTAACTTATGACTAAATAATAATTTCACAGATACAGATAAAACCTTATAAACCAAGCCAATAAAATGAAGAAGCTATTAGGTTTATTTGCTGTGCTCAAATCCTTTCTTCTTTCCTTTGTTTACGGCATTTCAAATGTATTATTCTTTCGGAAAATCGGTTACCAGCACCTTAGATTTCTAGCACTCAAAATACTGTTGTATTTTTGTTACCAGTGCTTGAAAAAAAGTTGGTAAGAAAGGATCTCACTATGTAGCACAAGCTGGCCTCAAATCCCTGAAGTTACAGCATGTGCCATTACACCCAACTAAAATAATTTCCTCTTTTTTGTCAGTTGTGAGGCTTGTACTCAGGGTCTGGTTGCTGTCCCTGAGCTCTTTTGCTCAAGGCTATCACTATTACTTTGAGCCACAGCTCTACTTCTGGCTTTTGAGAAGTTAATTGGAGATGAGAGTCTCACAGAGATTTTTCTGCCTGGGCTGGCTTTGACCTGTGATCTTCAGATCTCAGCATCCTGAGTAGCTAAAATTACAGGCATGAGCCACTGGTGCCTGGCCTTTTTTTTGAACTTTTCATGCTGCTCTTTTGTTTTGTTTTGCCAGTCCTGGGGCTTGAACTCAAGAGCCTGAACACTGTCCCTGGCTTCTTTTTGCTCAAGGCTAGCACTCTACCACTTCAGCCATAGCACCACTTCCAGCTTTTTCTATATATGTGGTGCTGAGGAATCAAACCCAAGGCTTCATGTATACCAGGCAAGCACTTTACCACTAGGCCATATTCTCAGCCCCACACTGCTCTTTTAACATGAAGAAGCTCTGATTTTTATACTTAGACCTATGTCACTGCTATGGAATAGTTTTAGTGTAATTAAGCAGTATTTTTGCTTTCTACAGTACTAGCAAATCATTAAATCAGTTTGATCTACTTATGTTCCCAATTTTTTTGATATTTAAAATATTACTCCCATGTGAAAGTATGGAATTATATTCTGCTTCATTCGAAAACATAATACACTTCCCTCAAATCTGAAACCAGGCTTTAATGGAGAAGTCTGTATGTGAAATGTCAAGTAAAAACATAAGGAGACATATAGAAATATTTTAAACTTCTGAAAAAGGAAAAAAAAAAACCTCATTGCTATGAGTGTGTAAAAAGTAAAGAGCCCTGAAGACAGATAGACACATATACACACAGATACACATAACACTACTGTCCCTCTTCTTACCACTCAGCAAAAAAGCCATATCCAATAGAACATCCTCTACCAATTCACTCAATGAATTTACCTGGTTTCTGGGTGTGATGCCACACATTGCAGTAATGCCAGAGCATTACAAACTCTGTTGGATTGGTGTGCTGTCAAGGTGGGTGGGTTGATAGATGGATAAATATTTACAATTTCCTGAAAAATGGAAACAAGCATCAGATGAACAATGAATAGCCAATTACAAAAGCAATTACCATTGTACAGAAATAAAAAGAAACACCAGAAAGACAAAAACTCATTTCCTGCAAGAATTGAACCATCTAAAAAGGAACAGAAATAATACTCATTCCTTTGATCACAAAGGTAACCAACTAGCTACAATATTCTACTTAAGACAGCTGGGCATTGGTGGCTCATTCCTGTAATCCTAGCTATTCAGGAGGCTGATATCTGAGGATTGAGGTTTGAAGCCAGCCTGAGCAGGAAACTGTGAGACTCTTATCTCCAATAAACTACTTAAAAAAGCTGGAAGTGGCACTGTGGCTCAAGTAGCAGTATGCTTAGAGTTCAAGCCCCAGGACTGCCCCCCCCACGCCAAAAAAAAAAAAAAAATCTTAGAAACATTTCTATAGAAGCAACTGTGGTTATCTATGTTTCTGCTTAAGAGTCTGCAGTCACAGTCTTTTATAGAGGGGCAATTACATTTGTTTGGGTTTTTTTTTGTTTGTTTGTTTGTTTGGTTGGGGGGGGGGCGGTTAGTCATGGGGCTTGACCTCAGGGCCTGGGTGCTACCCCTGAGCTCTTCAGCTCAAGGCTAGTGCTCTACTACTTTGAGCCATAGCACCACTTCTGGTTTTCTAGTGGTTTAATGGAGGTAAGAGTCTCACAGGCTTTCATGCCCAGGCTGGCTTTGAACCGTGATCCTGGGATCTCAGTCTCCTGATAGCTAGAATTATAGGCATGAGCCACCAGTATCCGGCTTGACAATTACATTTTTATAACTTCTTTTATGTACATCCTTCCTTCAGTTATAATGATGAATAATTCATATATAATGACTTACAAACAAGTCTGAGTTTGGAGAGGTAGCAACTGTAAAAAGGGAGAAGAACAAGGATGCTACATGTAGGTACAAACAACATTGAATATATATGTACTCTATCAAAAAGTGATGATTTGGCAAATACAATTCCATTTATTTCATTTTACTTTATTTTATTTTTTGGCCAGTCATGGGGCTTAAACTCAGAGCCTGGGTGCTATCCCTGAGATTTTCTGCTCAATGCTACTTTGAGCCATAGTTCCACTTCCAGTTTTCTGGGAGTTAACTGGAGATAATAGTCTCATTTTTCTTTTTTCTTTTCTTTTTTTTTTTTGCCAGTCCTGGGGCTTGGACTCAGGGCTTGGGCACTGTCCCTGGCTTCTTTTTGCTCAAGACTAGGTCTCTACCACTTGAACAAAAGTAGAAGAAAATAGAAGTGTGATGAAGATAACTGAATGACAAAGGATACAAACACATACACACACTCACCTGTAAAAGTGCTGCAATAGTACCAAATGAATGCCACAGCATGGGTGCAAGGTCGGGGACAGATTCTCTCTTCTTGCTTAGCTCCAGTAAAGCATTCTCTCTTGTCTCAGGACTAGATAACTCATTGATCCACTGATAGATCTTTTCTCTATCCACTTGAGCCAGTGCAGTAGGCACAGGCTTCAGGACAAAATAGGAAAGCAAATGTTAGTTTATTAGAATCAAACCGAGTTTTATCTGCAATAGTGTGTATTCCTTTCTCTCTCCCTCTCCCCCCACCCCTCCGTTCCTCCCTCTCTGTCTCTGTCTGCTTTGGAGGTCCTAGGGCTTGAACTTGAGGCTTGGGGCACAGTCCCTGAGCTTTTTGTGTTCAAGGCTAGCACACTACTACCACTTGAGTCACAGCTCTACTTCCAGCTTTTTGTGGTTAACTGGAGATAAAAATCTCACAGACTTTCCTACACAAACTAGCTTCGAACTGTGATCCTCAGAACTCAGCCTTCTGAGGAGCTAGGATTACAGGCTGAGCCATCAGTGCCCAACTAATAATGCTTATTTTTTAGAGGGAATATATTGGTCATAAATATCAGAGGAGCTTTTCTGAATATGTACATTTAGCACAAACTAAATTTAATGTGTTTGGCAGTTAATAAATACAAGTTTAGGAATTTGTCCTGTAAGTATGCTTGAGCTGTACTGAACCTATAGCAGGATGCTTACTGTTATACTGCTTTAAAGCAGAAAACTAACAAACACCTATCAATAAGAGATAGGATAAATATATCTCAGGTCATTTTTGTAATGGAATACTATATATTACTTTAAATCTTTTTAAAACCTCTTTTCTATATGCCAGTATATAAACATACTAAATGAAAAACAACTAAAAAGGAAGCAGAACAGCATATATGCTTCCATTGCTATGCACCCATACCCATATATTTATATGCCAGATTTACAGAAGGATACCTAAGTAAGCAGTAGTTATGTCCAAGGCTGGGTATTTATATGGGAGCTTTATGCATTATATACAATATAACATTCTTCATATTTAAAACATTTTGGTTAACAATATGCTGCTAAAAGCTTGAGAGGGAAAAAAAAATTACATTCTGGGGCTGGGAATGTGGCCTAGTGGTAGAGTGCTAGTCTTGAGCAAAAAGAAGCCAGGGGTTGCAAAATAAACAAATAAATAATTATATTCTCTCCATCCAGTATTGGTTCCTCCTTACTAACTCTGACATCCTTACATGGAACAAATTCCAAAGTATGGAAAAGCTCTTCTTCATCATGATTCTTATATATATTCTACCTGCATCCTTTTGGATACAATTACTCATGTAGGAACTACATAAATAGATTTATAGAACTTGATTTCACTACTATGCTGAAGATTTACAATATTCCGATTAAGTTTGAGTATGTCTCTAATTTTCAACCTTTGTCAAACAGCACTGTAACTTTTTTGTTGTTGGGTGGTGTGGGGCTTGAACTCTGGGCCTGGGGGCTGTCCCTGAGCTTTTCAGCACTCTTCAACCCTCTACCACTTGAACCACAGTGCTACTTCTGGTTTTCTAGTAGTTAATTGGAGGTAAGAGTCTTGTGAGTAGCTAGTATTACAGGCATGAGCCACTGGCACCCAGCTAAGTGCTGTAACTTTTGTTTTTTAATTAGTCTTATCTGGAAAATAAAATGGTAGACTAGAAAAAGATAACAAATTCTACCTTAACTTACATTCTGTCTTTGTCGGTACTAGTCATGGAGCTTGAACTCAAGGGCTAGGCTTTCTCCCTGGGCTTCTTTTGTTCAAGGCTAGCACTCTCCCACTTGAGCCAAAGCTCCACTTCTGGCTGTTTTGGTCATTTAGTGGAGAAGAGAGTCTCACAGACTTTCCTACCCAAGTTGGCTTTGAACTGTAATCCTCAGATCTCAGCCTCCTAAGTAGCTGGGATTACAGGCATGAATCACTGGCACCAGGCTCTTAACTTACATTGTTTTTATGTTTTGTTTTTTAATTTTTTGTTATTATAAAGATGATGTACAGAAGGGTTACAGTTACATGAGTCAGATAATGAGTATATTTCTTTTTGGACAATGTTACTCCTTCCCTTACTCTCTAGGTTTTTCCAATTTGTCCCTACCACAAATTGTATAGTTCATTTTCCACATATTATCTAGTGAGTACCACTGCTGCATTTGTTCACCTTTTGTCCCTCTATTACTATGCTTCCCCCAAAACAGATAAAAACAAAAACAAAAAAAGCAACAGAGAAAAAAAAACTTCTCGTGTTCATTTCCTAGAGTTCATTTTGACATTATTTTATATGATATAACTTACATTTTAAACTATATATTTCTAACAAATTTAGGATGATTTCTATCCCTATGCCCAACATTCATTCTCTCATATAATTTCCTCCAAACCAGGATGAATAAAGGGTATTAGATAAAGGTATTAAATTAAAAAAATCATCTATATTTGCAGATGACATCACTAATACCCAGATGAATTACCTTGCTCAATTTACCCAGTTTTCAAATTGCATATTCTGATACTTTTCTGAACTATATAACACAAATTTCCACTATAACTTAGGGTGATAAGGTGATGATCTACCCATTAGGTAGACTGAAAGGGAAGAAACAGAAAGAATAGTCTTTGTGAGGAACAAAATGAAGTATAAGAAGGACCTTGGGATGGACTCATATTTACTTTACCCAACCTGAATAATGGCCTTCTATAAATGGAAGCTTAATTATAAGCTTTTAGTTTGATGCTTATTATTCCACTTGCTTCACAGAATTAGCTGAAAGGATTGAAATATTATGCAGCTTAAGCCTTCTTTTACAGTAATGTGCTAAAAGCTGTTTTGTAATTCCCACTAGTATTATTCCTCAAGAATCAAATACTCCTATAATAATATGATTCAAAGAGTAAGGTAATTCCCCTCTTCCAAAAAGTCTACTTGAAATGTGGCCCTTTTTATGTTGTTAGATAAGCTCCCCACTTAAAGACCACAGTATTTTTGGAAATGTCATTCCTACCAGAAGAAAAGATATGTTTATTTAGAGTAATACCTTAAGATATTTCAACACCTTAAAAGCCAGGCACTGGTGGCTTACACCTATAATCCTAGGTTCTCAGGAGGCTGAGATCTGCAAATCTCAGTTCAAAGCCAGCCCAGGCAGGAAAGCTCATGAGATTCATATCTTCAATTAGCCAGCAAAAAGCCAGAAATGGAACTGTGATAGAGCTCTAGCTTGAGCTAAAAAAACTCAGGGACAGTGCCCAGGCCCTGAGTTCAAGCCCTGGCTTGAACTCAAGTACTGGCTAGCCCGCATGCACATACATGTATATGCATACACACATATACACACACACACTCACCAGAAACAGGGTAAACTTTAGTTTTATTCCCCCTGAAAACCCTACAATCTAATAACTAAAAGAGCTCATAGATACTGATCCATCAATATAGTTACTATTTATTTATTTATTTATTTATTTTTGTGCCAGTCCTGGGGCTTGGACTCAGGGCCTGAGCACTGTCCCTGGCTTCTTTTTTGCTCAAGGCTAGCACTCCACCTCTTGACCCACAGTGCCACTTCCGCCATTTTCTGTTCATGTGGTGCTGAGGAATTGAACCCAGGGCTTTGTGCATACTAGGTAAGCACTCTACTGCTAAGCACGTTCCCAACCCTAGTTACTTATCTTGATTAATCACTCATTCCATACATTCCTCCCCAAAATCTTGTCATACATACACCACGATCACTCTATCATCTCCACTAAGAGCCAGCCTGTATCTTGTATACCAAGCATTCCACACATACATTCCACACCATGACTCCTGTACACACCAGGTCTAGCCTAAATTTCCTTTCTTTTTTTACACCTTTAAAAATTATTTGTTGTCAAAGTGATGTACAGAGGGGTTACAGTTTCATATGTAATGCAGTGAGTATGTTTCTTATCCAACTTGTTACCGCCTCCCTCATTTTTCCCACCTCCTCCCCATTTAGCCCCCCCCCCCCCGCCAATTTGTACAGTTGGCTTACAGCATATTGTCTTGTAAGTATGCTGTTGCATTGGTTCGCTTTTACCCTTTGTCTCTCCATTTCGATGTTCCCCTTCCCTTCCCAAGTTTGGATAAATGTACATACAATACCCAGGGTACCAAAATCAGTTAGTGTGACATCAAGGGTAAATCCATGGGGAAGAAAAACAAAAGAAAGAGGCATAATTTCACATAGTATGGTAAAATAACAACAACGACAACAAACCACTTATTTCTATACATAGTTCCTGTCTAGAGATGATCTAATTCCAGCCAATGAGATGGTGCCCCTGGAAGTGGGCTGGCACTCTGGAAGGATAATGCTTCATGATTACTTGGGTTCCAAGGCTATGGCTATGTCCTCCAGAAACACTCCCACTTGTGACACATTTGTGGATACTGTAGTCTCCATGAAACTTTGGGTTTAAGAGAGCTAGCACTCTACCAAGTAGGTGTTAATGTGGCCCTCACAGGGTGTTGTGGGTTCTGCAACCATTCAGTAAGAGTAGGGTGTTTAGTGCCTCTCTGTGATTCTTCTTTTTTGTCATTTCTCTTTATTTTCACCACCAATTTATAGCATTATAGAAATGAATACCCAAGAAACATAGTATAGCCATTTCTAGAACTATATGGCTTAAGAGAAATTATTTAACTTTCCAATCCTCAATTTTATCATGGTTTAAGTGGAACTGTATTAAATAACCACTTAGTCAGCTCTAAAGTCTTAGAAATTAAATATATTTACTTTTTAGTTATAAGTGAGAAATACCCACTTTATTGAGTTATAATTTGCATACAAATTATAAGTATATTCATTTTAAGTATACATTTCAATGAATTTTAACAAGCTTACATATCCTAGTAACCATTACCAAGAAAATGTGGTACATATGTACAATTAATTTACTCATGTATCAGAAGAATATTATGTCGTTTGAAGGGAAATGGATGGACCTAAAAAAATTTATGTTGAGTGAAGTCAGGCTTAGAAACAGCACATTTTCTGTCATCTGAAAGTTATATCTGATATATATATATATGACATATACAGGGTTTTATGCATATATATACAAACTGACTAAAGGATGGCACATGTAGGAGAGGAGATCAATGATGTAACTCCTCTGAGCAACTGTTTAAGGAAATGAATATCAGGAAGCATAAACATGTGGGGTAAATAAAGGGGGAGACACATGAATGGAGGGAAGATGAGCAAATGCAGTCATTAAATTCAATGCATATTATGTAAAAAATGAATTATATAACTTGAGGCTATGGATGAGAAGGGTGACATTGATAAAGATGCATTGTACTGGTAATGATTTATTAGACTGAAATTTCTGTGTTCAACTAATAAAAAAAACTACACAGGCTATTAAACAGAAAAGAAAAATAATTTGCTGGTAAGTTTTGATAATACAAATGTTTTAACACATCTGTTGAAAGGGCTATTGATCTTAGGAGGTTATAATAATATACAGTGATGTATAGTACAGCCCTTTTTAAATCTTGGAATAAGTATTTGGGGTGATAAATAGTAATCTAAATCAAAGTTCTGAACTGTTACAACAGAATACTAAACTTAAGAAAGTTCTGTTAGGTTGTAGGAAATAATTTTTTTCAAATTGGAGGGATATTTGTGATTGCAATCTTATAAATCAGGTAGAAAAACTGATTTTAGAAAGAGTTTCAATGTAATTTTATCCCACATTCTGTGTGACCTTGAGCATGTTAACTATCTGTTAATCTGTTGAGTTCTGAGAATGCAGTGAGGTAATCCACAGTACCTGGTACACAGTATACTCAGTGAATGTTACCTCCTAATAATGTCTAGAAAAGGCAGACCTATAGTAGGAAAAAAACACTCATGGTTATCTAGGGCTGGTTACAGGTTTCCTGAAAGGGGCATTAGAGAACATTTTGGAGGCAATATCTTTTTGTTGTTGTGGGGCTGAGAGCTGTCCCTGAGGTCTTTTGCTCAAGGCTAGTTAATGCTCTACCACTTAGAGCCACAGCTCCACTACTTGTTTTTATTATTTATTTATTTATTTATTTATTTTTGGCCAGTCCTGGGCCTTGGACTCAGGGCCTGAGCACTGTCCCTGGCTTCTTCCCGCTCAAGGCCAGCACTCTGCCACCTGAGCCACCGCGCCCCTTCTGGCCGCTTTCCATATATGTGGTGCTGGGGAATCGAACCAAGAGCTTCATGTGTAGGAGGCAAGCACTCTTGCCACTAGGCCATATTCCCAGCCCCACTACTTGTTTTTAAATGGTTAATTGGAGATTCTCACAGGGACTTTTCTGCCCTGGCTTCAAACCATGACCCTCAGACCTCAACCTTTTGAGTAACTAGGGTTACAGGTATGAGCCACCTGTGCCTGGCTCTCTGAAGATAGGATCTTAATTGTGGTAATGGTTACTAGGATGTGTAAGCCTGTCAAAATCATTGAAATGTACACTTAAAATGAATGTATTTATAATTTGTATGCAAGTTATACTTCAATAAAATGGATATTTCTCACTTATAACTAAAAAGAAAATATATTTAATCTAAGGATTGTGCTTCAAAGCCAGCCAAGGAAGGAAAGTCCATGATACTCTTATCTTAAACACCAAAAAGCCAGAAGTGGAGCTGTAACTCAAGTGGTAGAGCACTAGTCTTGAGTACAAAAGCTCAGAGTCAGTGCCTGGGCCCTGAATTTATGACCCAAACTAGCACCAAAAAAAAAAATAAATAAATATCCCAAGCCCACAACACATGAACATTCAGGGTTCATCTCAAATTCAATCATAATTCTCTCTCCCTCGCCCCATCTCATAATAAAAATCCAACTGCTGGGCACTGATGGGCTCATGACTGTAATCCTAGCTACTCAGGAGGCCAAGACCTGATGGTTGCTTTTTAAAGCCAACCTGGGCATAAAAGTCCCTGAGACTCTTATTTCCAATAAACGATCCAAAAATCAGAAGTAGAGTGTGGCTCAAACTGGTAGGGGACTAGCCTTGAGCAAAAGAGTTCAGGGACAGTGCCCAAGCCCTGAGTTCAAGCCCCATGATGGACAAATAACAACAACAAAAAACTCTCAACATGTTCATCTCCAAAGTCTAAGAATTCCAGCACTGCTCAAAATTCAAAGTCAAAAGCCACCTCTAAGATCCAAGGCATATTCTTAGCTATAAGCCCCGCAGAATAAACAAACAATTTACATAATACAAGATACAATGGCACAGAGTAAGCATTTCTATTTCAAAAGGGAAGAATGAGGACACAGAATTTAGAAATGGGACCAAAGAAAGATTAAAACCCAGCTTGACAAACATTAAATCTTAAACCTCTATGTTCAGCATCTGAGACATACAATGACATGATATGAATTGAAAAAGGCATGGGCAGCCCCAACTATATGGCCATGTTGGCTATAGCCCACAGGGCCTCTGGGGCTGGCTCTGCTCCCCACTTGTAGCTTTCCCTAGCAGACAATCCATATTCCTGGCATCTCCATCCTTATGTCTCCAGTGCAGCTGAGGAGGCTTCACTCTCACAGCTTCATGCATCTTCCTCTAGTGGAGCTGCCTTCAGCTACTCCAATCTTGCTACATGTTGTTTGGCCTCCCAATCTTTCCTGTGAAGACTTAATGGAAATCTCCCTGACCTTGTAACTCTTTTGTTTTGCTAAAGGTTTACTTTTAGCTGCTCCCCTAGCAATATTCAAAAAGAAGGAACCTCTAAGGTCTGTAACAAAGTAATTTGTTACTTTACCTAGGGAAGAACAAATCATTCACTGGATGAACCTAGCCAACCACTAAGCATTTTATTATTAATGTGTGTGCATGTGTGTCCTGGTCCTGGGGCTGGAACTCAGGGCCTGGTCACTGTCCCTGAGCTTTTGTGGACAAATCTTGTATGGTATTTCTGTCCCTATTAAATGGGGGAGAGAAATAAGGAAATTATGCTCTGTGATGGCAGCAATAAAGATATTAGGATACATTTAATAACAGAAGCCTATTATATTTTAGTATACTGTTTACGTTTCTAGTATAATTCCCCGTCTAAATTTAGGCTATTTTTCTATTTCATTATCTGTGCTATTCTCACTCTAGTAAATAGCATTCTATATTCACCTATCACATTCTCTCTCTCTCTCTCCTTTTTTTTTTTTTTGCCAGTCCTGGGGCTTGAACTCAGGGCCTGGGCACTGTCCCTGAGCTTTTTTGTTGAGCCATAGTGCCTTTCTGTGTATGTGGTATTGAGAAATCAAACCCAGAGCTTTATGCATGCTAGGCAAGCAACCACTAAGTCACATTCCCAGCCCATGATCAGATTTTGAGAGATCTACAAACCAATTTTGGGAGAATTTTCCTTGTTTAACTTGCCTGTCCTCTACCAGCAGCAACCACATCTTCCAACTTGATTCTTTCCAAATTACACCTGTAATTTGGAAGAAGTGGAAGAAGGAACAAAAAGCTAGGGAAATTTAAATCACCAAATTGAAAGCTATAAAGGACATCTTTTCATTTAGAATAATTACAAACACTTAGCAACATGGTGACAAGAGGCAGAGTACTACTGTCTCTGGAAATGGCAAATTGAAAAGAATCAGATTGCAAAAAGCAATGTTTTATTGGTTAGTCACATACAGCTGGATTTTTCATTTAGTACATTTAGTGTTAAGGTTTTTTTTCCTGACCTATTTAGTAATTATGTCATTTTAACTGATACTGTAATTTCAGTACACTGACTCCTTCAACCACTCCTTCTTGGTTTAAATTTTTTTTTAAAGGAACTAGCCTTCCGAGGCATGTGATTAAATGATCCTTTTCCCAATTATGGCTGTGTAAGCTCTGTGGTCACTTCTTTCATCTTTAGCCTTTCAGTCAGCAAAGTAAGCTGGGCACCTGTGGCTCATGCCTGTCAGCCTCGCTACTGGGGTTCGAAGCTAGCTAGCTAGCTCTGGCAGACAAATCGAAAAGACTCTCAACTCCAGTTAGTCAGAAAAAAAAAGTTGGATCCCTGGGGTAGGAAAGCACAGGTACTTTTGGTTGGAGCTAAAGAAGTGACAACTGCCGAGGGCCGTACACGTGGGTAAGGACATCACACAGGGCCTTGTAGACCATGGCCTAGACTAGAGGTCTAGACTACCTAAATGCCATGGAAAGCCACAGGATTATTACAATACCAGATTCGCCTTTCCAGTTAAAGGATCGTCCCGGTAGCAGGCGTTTTAAACGCCGAGAAGCCTAAGTCCGAAGCCATAACTAAGGCAACCCTCTCTGGGCCTCTGGTTTTCCAGGGTTGCAGAGCAGGGGGCTTGAGCTTCGAATTCCCCAGGTCCTCCCCACTGCGCGGTGCCGGGGCGGTGAGTTCGAGGAGCCACGAGCCTCGCCGGGCTGACCGTGGAATTCCCGTCACCTCGGCGGGCGCCGGCACCCGGCACACACAACTGGCGCCCTCAAACTGTCGCTCAGCGCAATGAATCAATGAATGGCCCCGCCGGGGCGGCGCAGGAGGCGCTTGGGGTGCGGGACCAGGCCTAAGTGCTGAAAAGGGAAGTGAAATGTGCCGCACGCCCGGGAGACCGTGAGCAGCGCCGGTGAGGGGAGCGAGGCAGGGCGGGGGGGGGGGTGGCAGCGCCCGCCTCCACCACAGCCGAGGGGCAGCACCCAGGGCCCCGGGCCTCGCGGGCTGGACGCAGAAATAGCTGTGCGCGACGCTTAACACGGAGACAACGAGGAGAGCCAGACGCCGGGCCGAGAAGGCATCTGGGCCCAGACACTCACCGCGGCGGTCGCCAGGCTGTGCATGTTGGGAGCGGCCGCCGCTCGCCTTCCTCCGCTGGGCGCGTCCAACCCCCGCGTCCCAGCTTCAGCGCCTCAGAAACCGAAGAGGAGCCGCCATCCGCTTCGCTCCGCCCCCTTCGCAGACCTCTGACCTCTGACCCCTAGCTCCGCCCACACAGATTCCCGCCTCCAGTCCTCGGCCTAGTCAACTGGACAGCCCCAGAGTATTTTCTTTATCCTTTTAAGATTCGGGACCAGAAGGACGTTGACAACACATTGGTCTGCGCATCCCCCAGGAGGGGGGGAGGGAAATCAAGCTGGCATCCGGGGAAGCGTGAACTCTGACCCTCCACCCACAGGCCAGGGAAGGGCGGGAAAAATACCAACAGCCTCCGGAGGACAAGGATTGCGCATGCCCAAAGGGGCTGAGTAAACGGGAAATGGTGGGAGGTCGAAATTGGGCGAAGGGGAAAGTGCGCATGCGTACTATGGTCATAGCTGGGGCGGGGCTCTCTTGTGTTAGAAGTCGCTCAGTGATGGGGCGGGGCGGAGGGTGGGAGGGGCGGCGCTTACAGACTTGCGCGCACGCGCCTGGTGTGGTCGCGTCGAGTGTGCGTGCGTGCGTACGTATTTGCGTGTGATTACAGTTCCCGCCATCAGCCGCTCTCCCCGACTTAGGGGATTGAGCGACCTCGCTCCTTCGGACCGGCGTCTCTTCCTTTTTTTGTCCGGGGCTGCTCTTCTTCTTCGTCAACTCTGTGCTTCCAGCAGACTTGTCCCGGAGCTGCAGACCCTCCGGCTCAGGTAAGGTGGGCCTCGGCAGCCTCGAATTGAGCCGTTTTCTCTACCCGCCCCTACCCCGTGCGGTCCGCCCACTCGGCGTTCACTCTCCCCGAGTTCGCCCCACGGCTGCTCAGCCCACCCCTGGGGCCCGTGGCTATTCCATTTCCCCCTCGACTTTCCCTTTCCTTTGACTTGTTCCGTGCTGTCACCCTGCTCTCTCTGCATCCCGAAACCGGCCCCTTTCGTGTATGGGGCTGTCTTCGCCTGCCGCCTGCCCTCTCAACCAGGCCTGCTGTCTTTTTCAGGTGACTTCCACACAGCCTGCCTTGGGCAGGCTACTCATTGCATCCTCTTGGCTATTCTTCACCTTCTTCCTCCTTTTCACCATCCGTCACTTGGAAGGCAGGAATTGTATTTTTGTCGTGCATGAGGTTGCTCTCCATCTCTTAAGCCATCATCACACCGGGTTTACCAATTTAAGTCATGATCCGTGAAGGAAAATGTTAGTTGGTGAAACAAAAAAAAAACAAAACACCAAAATAGTCCTGTGTTTTGGAGAGTTGTCGTGTGGTGCTTTCGTAGTATTCTTTTAGAATTTTAGCTTTGTAGAAGTGACTTTATTGGGAGGGGAGTGAGTCGCAGTGCCTGACAAGTCTACCTAGAAGAGATACCTAAAAGGGAGAGTTAAATCGTTGGATGTATTGAGCTAGAGATTAGTGTATGTGCATGTGTGTCTTCTGCTGTGATATGGATGAGATTGCCTAAGAAGAGTATAGTAATAAAAGAAAAAGGAGACCTAGGATGGAGCATTGAGAGAATGTTGATGTTTAATAACTGGACAAAGGATGATGAATCTTTCAAGAGATGAAAAAAGGCATGCACAGTGTTACTTTCTACTGGAAGGTAAAATTGAAGGAGAAATGGAAAACTTAATGACAAAAATAATCATTGGTATTAGAGATGTTAGATAAAGTAAAATTAAAATTAGGGTACATAATAGGTTCTATTCTTTTGCTATTCCAGCACTCCCTAAGATTTAAATTCCACCCATATATTAATGATTTAAATTTCTTAAATATTTTAGTAGCTTACATTATATAAGTGGAGGTTTCATTGTAAATTTTCATACTTCATACATTCATGCAGTGTACTCCATCACCCTGATTTAAGAATTATTTCCAGCTGATTCTCTGGCTGCTTGACATCTCAACTAGATTTTTTTTTTTTTAGGAATTTTGAATCTAACATGTTGAAACCAAGGTCTTGATTTTTCTCTCAGTACTCAAATTCTTTCCCCTCCATTGTCCCATTTCCTTGTGTCATGTCTATTTATACTGTTCCACAAGTTAGAAACTTGAAAAGCATTCCTGAACACTTCCATATTATCCATACCTTCTCCAAGTTTTATATGTTCTTCTTCTAGTATATGTCCTGTATTTATTTCTGTATATCTTCACTATGACTTTTCTAATTTAAACTTTTTTACCTGGACTTGAACTTTCTTGCTCCCAGCATTCTTATCTGTAAAATGGTAATGATAAGGGTTCTTCTCACCTTACTGAATTGTTAGGAGGATTAATAACTGTGATCAACATATTGTACACAAAAAATTTCAAGTTAGCAAAAATTGTTATTGTAATCGTTATTATAAGTTGAGTAACAGCATTACCAGGTCTGGTTACCCTATTTTTTTTTTTCCATTCTCCCTTCTTTCCATTATGTTCTCCAAACCCAAACAAACCACAACACTTCTCCGTTCAGTCATTTATTTGTTTAAAATCCTTCAGTGGACTTCCCATTACCAAGTGTTTATTACCTTTAGGGTAAAATTTGAAACTCTTATGGTTATCTGCAGGACTTCATAACCTGCTTCTTGACTGTTTCACTAGCTTCATCTTGCAACATCTCCTTCCTCTCACTGATCTCCAACCACACTGTTTCTAATTTTCCAATTCAGGGCCTTTGCACATATACTGGATTGTTCCTCTACCTCCATCCCCCGATCAACTTATTCTTTAATTTTTAGCTTAAGTGATACTTTCTTTAAGAAGCCCTTTCTTTACGCTCAACCCTCAGGTCTCATAGTCTCATCATGCCCTGTATCTTAATCTATGTAACTTTTCAAAATTTGTAATTATATATTTACACTTGTGACTATTTGAATCTGTCTCCTAGAGTATAAGCTAGTGACTTTTTCAATCTTATTATTCAAGAGTTGGTTAAGTGAATTAAACTAGTACTTGCTATAGCACCATTATGTCTTTTGAAAACACCAGCTTAAATAAAGGACAGATAAAAGGAAAACAGTTGAAGATGTAGCTCATTGATAGTACACTTGCCTTACCATATTCAAGGCCTTGGGTTCAATTCCAGTACAAAGGACAGGAAAGAGGAATGAAGCAAACAATTGTCTAGTAATTTGGTTACTTTTACCCATTCTTATATCATAAAATTATTCAGTTTTTAGGATTGGGGGAGGTGGTTCAAGTGATAGAGCACCTGCCCAGTAATGAATAAATGAAACAAAATAAAGCAACAACAAAACACCCTGGGAACTAATGGCTCATGCTTGTAATCCCAGCTACTCAAGGGACCCAGGGCCATAGGTTCTCAGTTCTCTACCAGCCCATGCAGAAAATTTCTGCAAGACTCCATCTCCAAAATAACCAGCAAAATGCTGGACTAGCGCTGTGGCTCAAGTGGTAGAGCCAGCCAGAAGTGAGTAAGCAAGCCAAGCAAGAGCTCTGGACCCCGGGTTCAAGTCCAGGTGTGTACACACACACACACCATTGAAATTTTAGACTTCAAGTTGGAGATAAAATTTTAGATGAAGATCCCTTTCTTTCAGTTACCACACTAATTTTATCTCTTTTGTAATGTTTGTCTTAGGGACGTTTTATTAGAAAAGAAGGCTCTTGAAAATCAGATCAGTAGTAGTTTAGCAACAGGTTAAACTATGAGGTCAGTGAAGAAGGGGTTTCTATAAATAGATAAATGTCCCTATTTACATCAGTTTTGGTGGATGAGGAAGGAAATTTTAAAAGTTTAATAATTTTGAGGGGTATAGAGTTTTTAAGATTGATGTTTAAAATGATTATAAAAATGGGCATATAAGTGCAATTAGGTTCATTTCCTAGGTAGTAGTGAGCGAATAAACTGTTTGGGAAGGAATTTGTATCAGTAGCATTTTGTACTTAGCGTTTATTTGCTGGGGTACATGGGAAAAGTATCCCAGTTCAGTGTTTTTGTGTTGTCCTCTTCCCTTCTTATGGAGAAAGTTAAGAAGATAAGTAGTACACATTTTAGTTTCTAAGAAATACAAAAGGTTCTTTAGAAAGTATTGTAGAGAAAAAAACGGGTTGAAAACTGTGAGAATGGATGCTGAAAAGTGACTACCAAACTTTATGGATGAGGACCAACTGTGGTAGAGTCTAGCCTTAAACATAGTAGCATTGTCTGTTGCTACTGAACATAATTATGTAATCTCTGAGCCTCAATTTTCCTCCTCTGGAAAACAGACATAATCCTATTCTTTAGAACATTCTTTTGTTGTTGTCCCTTTTGGTCATGGGGCTTGAATTTAGGGCCTGAGCCCTGCCCCTGAGCTATTTCAGTCAAGGCTAGCGTTTTGCCACTTTGAACCACAGTTACACTTCTGGTTTTCTGGTGGTTAATTGGAGATAAGCGTCTCGCTGACTTTTCTGCCTGGGTTGGCTTTGCACCATGATCCTCAGATCTCAGACTCCTGAGTAGCTAGGATTACTGGAGTGAGCCACCAGCTCCTGGCTTCTTTAGACCTTTTCTAAAAATTAAATGAAACATTGCATGTGAAGTACTTAGCTCTGTGCTTATTAAAATGCTGGTTCTTTAAGTACCTATTGGATGAGGTGATGCCAAAGTGATGAGTGTCTGAATTAGGGAAGAAGCTGTGGAAGGATTGGCTGTTGGATAGATGAGGATGAGGGTAAAGCTAGCACCAAGAGTTCTTGCCTGAATCTTGGTGAAAGGACTAGAGTAGAAAGGTCTAGGATCCTTAATGAGGCTATGACTTGCTTCACACTTCCATCTTCACACTTATATCTCCTATCACAGTGCCTTCCAAGTGAAATAATTTAGTAGATAACTTTTTACTAGATGACTACAAGAACTTAGTTGATATTGTAGTCAATAGGAAATACAAGGGTAAAATTTCTGAGAAATTTCAGACTTACAGAGACTTTAAATTGAGGATCAAGTTTTGTTTACTTTTCTTATTTCCAAAGAGAAGCAAAAACATCATGTTTTCCCACCTTTGTAAATTTGTATCAACACTTTATAGAAGTGATTGTTTCTAAGGCTTGGGCTGTCAAAATGTAACAGTGTTGATTAAGTTAACAAAGAGTCTACTAACTTTAGTTTCAAAATGTAGCAGGAATAAACCAAGATACAAGTTGATCAAGGTGTAGACTCCTCAGATAGTTCCTCATTTTCCACAGCAGATAATATTCTTAAAGTTCTCTTGGTAGGATGTGTGTGTGTGTGTGTGTGTGTGTGTGTGTGTGACTATAAGTGATTGTGGTTTTTAAACAACCTGAGAGTTCATCTTTGTTGTATAAATAATTTTCCTTAAGTTTTAATTTTGTATATATTAAATTCTCTTAAAAAAGGCACACTTATATTTTCTTTAGCTGAGTTGATGGCTCCTGGAGAACTGGCATAGCTGCAGAATATGAGTAGTTTCCCAAGAAGAGTGCATTGCCTTTGGCACAAGGAGCAGAATAAAGGTGAATTGTTATTACATAGGGTTTTTCAGTAAAAGTCACTGAAAAGTAAGTAATGTTTTTGTTATGGATATGTTTTCAAGAGTATGCAAGCTGGAAAGAATTGACAATTTTCTTGTAATTTACTTGTAGCATTTTTATGTTTTAGTATGCTTTCTTACATTATGCTAAATGCTCTGAGAATGAGGATATTTTCAAAGCAGTACCATAAATGTGAGCTTAAAAGAACAAGATAGAAAAATTTTTTGAAAATTATTGATGGAACTGTTATGGAATGCCCAGACTTGAACAGTAATATTAATTCTGAAAATGTTTAGTTAAAGGAAATGTCTTTAATATGCTTAGAGAATAGTTCTTTTAAAAATTGCTTTATCTATCTGTCTGTCTGTCTGTCTGTCTGCCTCTGTCTATCGTGCTAGTCTTGGGGGTTGAACTCAGGCCTTGGGTACTGTCCTTGAGCTTTAGTGCTTAAGGTTTGTGCTCTACCACTTTGAGCCACAGCTCTGCTTCTGCTTTTGGTTGTTATTGGAGATGAGTCTGGTGGCCTTTCCTGTCTAGGCTGGCTTCAAACCACCATCCTCAGATCTCATCCTTCTGAATAGCTAGGATTACAAGCATGACCCACCAGCACCTGGCTGAGAATAATTCATTTTAATTGTGCTTTTGTTTTCCTAATGTTGCTTTGATAATTAGAAAAACATAGTTTAAAGAATCTTTGTTGCGATGCACAGGAGGCTCACACCTATAATCCTAGCTACTCAGGAGGCTGAGATCTGAGGGTCAAGGTTGGAAGCCTTCATGGAAACAAATGCCTGTGAGACTCTCATCCCTAATTAACCAGTAAACAGACAGAAGTAGAGCTGCATCTCAAGTGGTAGAAGACCAGTCTTGAGCAAGAAAAGCTAAAGGATAGATAGAATCCAGGCCCTGAGTTCAAGCCCCAGTACTGTCTTTTTTTTTTTTTTTTTTTTTTTGGCCAGTCCTGGGCCTTGGACTCAGGGCCTGAGCACTGTCCCTGGCTTCTTCCCGCTCAAGGCTAGCACTCTGCCACTTGAGCCACAGCGCCGCTTCTGGCCGTTTTCTGTATATGTGGTGCTGGGGAATCGAACCTAGGGCCTCGTGTATCCGAGGCAGGCACTCTTGCCACTAGGCTATATCCCCAGCCCCAGTACTGTCTTTTTAAAATTTTTAAAAATAGAAAAAAGAGGCATCTGTCTTAGGTTTATAAAAAGTTTAATTGATATTGTCATATACATTATACTAAAAAGAAACAGATTTTTTTTCACATAATCAAATAGGACGATCCCTGATAATGTGACAAAAGTAGTTCTCATTAATTCACTTAGTATAAAAGCAGGCAGTGGACTAAATTGAAGCATTAAGAAATGCCTCATGGTTGGGAATGTGTCTTAGTGGTAGAGTGCTTATGTGGCATGCATGAAGCCCTGGATTTGATTTCTTAGTACCACATAAATAGAAAAGGCCAGAAGTGGTGCTGTGGCTCAAGCCGTAAAGCACTAGCCCTGAGCACAAAGAGGCTCAGGGACAGAGCCCACGCCCTGAGTTCAAGCCACAGGAATGGCAAAAAAAAAAAGGAAAAAAGAAAGACCTCCATTATATTATTTCTGTTAATTTTATGTCTTCCATCTTTTACTTTCATTCCTTAGATAAAAGCATGATCGGTAGTAGAAATGGTTAAGAAAATGTCTAAAATTTTTACTTAGATATTTAAAATTCTACATTAGGATATTTGGAGACCTTGAGCATTAGACAGAAATAGAAATGACCAGTAACTTCTTGTTGCTGTTGTTTTTCCTTGATTGTGAGGCTTCATTCAACTCAGGGCTTGGGCACTGTCCTCAGCTCTTTGCTTAAGACTAGTGCCCTGCCACTTTGAGTCACAGCTCCACTTCTGGTTTTTGAGTGGGTAATTGGCGATAAGAGGTCTCATGGGAACTTTTCTGCTCAAGTAGACTTTGAGCCATGATCCTCAGAGCTCAACCTCCTGAATTGGTAGAATTACAGGTGTGAGCCACTGACGCCTGGCCCAATAATGTGTTTTTATTTCCCATATTCTTTGGTGAACTTTGAAATCTTCATCTCTAAATTTGTATAATAATGACAGATGACAGTATTAAGCTTAATACTAAGATTATAGAGTTTTGTATTCTTTTTATTTTCCCTTTTTTTTCCTAGAAGAAAGATAAATGTTCCCACTACCTGTTGTACATTTTAAACAACAGATTGAAGAAAATTGATCATGTTAATTTGTTCATTATTGTTAAACAATGAATTTCTGGTTCCTTGATTTAATACACTCTTCTTAATGGGGGTGATGAGATTAAAGTATATCTCTGTATTGAAATAGTAGAGAAGCAAAAAGAGTTTATAATAGTAGGTGATAAATATGCTTACTAGAGGTGAATTGGCACAGAGTACAACTGTAAGACAAAGGAGGATTTGAACAGTCCCCATATAGATGTGGGGGAGAGAACAAATGACTGGAACTTAGGAGTCAAAAGAGGGAAAAGCAAAGCCTGAGTCTTGATTTTTAGAGCCATAAGAAGGAATTAGAAGGTCTGGGGAGGAGGAAACTACATAAAAACTTACAGATGGCCAGGTATTAGTGGCTCTGTCTATAATCCTAGCTACTCTGGAAGCTGAGATCTGAGGACTGAAGTTCAAAGCCAGCATGAGAAGGAATGTCTGTGAGACCCTTACTTCCAGTTAACCACCAAATAATAATGGTAATAGTTGTATTAGTAAGAGTAAGTTGTGGCTCAAGTGATAGAGAGCTTGATAACATTGAGCAAAAAAGCTCAAGGTGGGCTGGGAATGTGACTTAGTGGTAGAGTGCTTGCCTTGCATGCATGAAGCCCTGGGATCGATTCCACATAAACAGGAAAAGCTGGAAGAAGCCAGGGACAGTGCTCAGGCCCTGAATCCAAGCCCCAGGACTGGCAAAAGGACAAAAGAAAAGCTCAAGGATAGCACCCAGGCCCTGAGTTCAACTCCCAGGACTGAAACAAAAAAAGTTCACTCAGGAAATTATTTGTCAAAGGTAAAATTACTGAAGAATCTTTGTAGGAATGGCATTATTAAAATGTTACATGGTTCTTAGAGCAGGTTTTGTTTTTTTATTTTTATTTGTGTTGTTCCTAGGGCTTGGCCTTGGTGTTCCTGAGCTGTTTTGTTCAAGGTTAGCATTCTACCACTTGAACCACAGTTCTACTTCTGGCTTTTTTAGTTGTTTACTGGAGATGAGAGTCTCACAGACTTTTTTTTTTTTTTTGGTGCTGTCCTAGGGCTTGAACTCAGGACCTAAGCACTGTCCCCTGTCTTCTTTTCTTTTCTTTTGCTCAAGGCTAGCATTCTACCACTTGAGCCACAGCATCACTTCTGGCCTTTTCTATAAATGTGGTGCTGAGGAATCAAACCCAGGGCTTTATAAATACGAGGCAAGCACTCTTGCCACTAGGCCAAATTCCCAGCCCTCTCACAGACTTTCTTGCTTGACTTTCTTTGAGCCAGAATCGTTAGATCCCAGACTCCTAAGTAGCTAGGATTACAGATGTGAGTCACCAATGTCTGGCTTTTGTTTGTCTTCATTAGAAGGTTAATTTTTTTTTAAATTTGTCAGTCCAGGGGTTTGAACTCAGGGCTTGAGCACTGTCCCTAAGCTTCTTTTGCTGAAGGCTAGTACTCTACCACTTGAGCCACAGTGCCACTTCCTGCTTCTGTGTATATGATACTGAGGAATCCAACCCAGGGCTTCGTGCATGCTAGGCAAACAATCTACCACTAGGCCAAACTCTTGGCCCTAAATTATTTTTTTATGTAATTTGATTAAAATATTTAATTCACTTAATGTCTTTTGTACATGTTGATATGCTTATACTATTGACTGAATACTTTGATGTTTTGCAAGAAACTCCATTCCAAGAAGTGGAGTTGTATAATTTAAAAAAAAATTTATTTGAAATACAAAACCTGTTAGCATTCATGAAGGAAAAAAAGAACCAACACTTTAATGGTGAGGACAGTTACATTGAAAGTAGACTCTTATTCCTAGTTGATATATGAACTCAGTACCTAATTCACGAATGGTGAAACGTTACTAGACACATGGCAAAAAAGAGAACATGTACAGAAGAAATTAAAGGTGATTAGTTGCAGCCATTGATTGGCAGTGCTTTCTTTAGTTTAGTTTTCTTAACTGCTCTGCAACCAATAAGGGCCTTTAAGGATGCTTCGTAAAAGTTGTTTATTGAAATGAAGACATGGATATAAGATGGTTTACTAAGCATTCTCTTTTAAAGTTTTCGAACATTTTTATTGTTATTATAAAGAATACATAATAAGGAATATATTTCTTTTTTGGACGTAAGATGGCTTATTAAACAATCTTTCTTAAGGTCTTTTAAAATCACTAGTAACTTGTTATTTTTCTTTCCCAGAACCTATCAGGTGAATGTATATTTTTGCTTTATACTTCGGCTAGAAGCAATTTATTTTTAAAGAAAATGTCTCCTCTGAAGATACATGGTCCTGTCAGAATTCGAAGTATGCAGACTGGAATTACAAAATGGAAAGAAGGATTTTTTGAAATTGTGGAAAAAGACAATAAAGTCAGCCTAGTAGTTCAGTATAATACTGGAGGAATTCCAAGGATATTTCAGGTATTAAACAAATTTTGATTCAGAATGGTTCTTGAATCAGATCCTTTAGTAAGTAACTCTCCCATGCCATAATAAATATCAAAGTAGCCCTTCTTGTTTATTTCCATGACATTAATACTTTTTAGCTAACTATTTTATAAATTATTCAACAGTATTCTTGGCTGAAAGAAGTCACCATTATGGAAGAGAAAGCTAGTAGCAATGAATTTACAGGGATTTGGATACTGTATAAGCGTGTATGTGTGTGTATGTGCGCGTGCATGCACATGTCAGTTCTGGGCTTGAACTCAAGACCTTGTACTTTAGGCTTTTTTAGTCAAGGCTGGCATGCCACCATTTGAGTCACACCTCCATTTCTTTTTTTTTTTGGCCAGTCCTGGGCCTTGAACTCAGGGCCTGAGCACTGTCCCTGGCTTCTTCCGGCTCAAGGCTAGCACTCTGCCACTTGAGCCACAGCACCGCTTCTGGCCATTTTCTGTATATGTGGTGCTGGGGAATCGAACCTAGGGCCTCGTGTATCCGAGGCAGGCACTCTTGCCACTAGGCTATATCCCCAGCCCTCACACCTCCATTTCTGTATTTTTTTTCTTGTCTCTTTTTTGACCATTTCTGGGGCTTGAACTCAGGGCCTCAATGCTGTCCATGGGCTTTTGTGCTCAAGGTTAGTCCTCTACCACTTGAACCACAGCTCCACTTAGGACTTTCTGGTGGTTAATTGGAGATAAGCCTTTTTCACAGACTTTCCTGCCCAGGCTGACTTCAAATCATGATTCTCAGATCGCAAGCTAAGATTACACGCAGTGAGCACTACTCAGAGAAGGTTGAGATCTGGAGGACTGCAGTTTAAGGCAGCTTGGAGAGAAAAGTTCACTAGACTCTGTCTCTAAAATAACCAGCAAAAAGCAAAGCTGGAAGCAAAGCTCAACTGGTGGCATGAGCTCACCAGCACTGGCACAAGAGGCTGAGTTCAAACCCTAGTACCTCCCCCCAAATATATTTGTTAACTATGTATACTTTTTGCCCTAAAATATTCTGTTGAAGAACAGTTTATACTTTTATGCTTGAGAATGTAATCTGAGAATTTCCATTTGTTTTTATATGTGTGTGTATGTATGTGCATGGGTGTGTATGTGTCTGAACATGCCCATGTACAAGTTCTTTGCTGGTTAGTTGGAGTTCAACTGGCATTGAACTGCAGTCCTCATATCTTAGCCTCCTAAGTAGCGGGCATTAAAGGCATAATTATAGGCATAATTTGTGTGTGCATACACATGTGCATATACATGTACATGCACACGTGCCAGCCAGTCTAGGGGCTTGAACTAGGCCTGAGAGCTGTTCATTATTTTATATATTAAAGATATTCTTGAGCCAGGCATCAGTGGCTCATACTTGTAATCCAATTGTAGCTTTTGAGAACTGTGATTTGAAGCCAACCCAGGCAGGAAAGTCTGTGAGGCTTATCTCCAATAAACACTAGAAGTGGATCTGTGGCTTAAGTGGTAGAATGCTAGCCTTGAGTTAAAAAAAAGCTCAGGGATAACACGCAGGTCCTGAGCTCAAGCCCTAGGATGGCACCAAAAAAGAAAAAATCTTAAGTTGTAGGTGATGACAAGAAATAAAAACAAATTTGTCACATAGACTTACTGATTGTTCTTTTCAATGAAAGAAAGGTTTTTCTCAAATAGACTCATTTTGTTTTCAGTCGTCAACCCAGATTGACACTGAATATTCAAATATTTAAGCAAACATAGATCATCTAGATTTAACAATTCTAGCCTCATCTGAAGTCTATATCAGTTTACATTAACTATTCATTTGTCAACCACCTACAGATTGTGGATACTGTGCTAAGAGCTAAGAAAAAACACAGCTGAATGATACATCATTCTCCTCAAAATTAGGAGTAATCAAATGCATCCTCACATGTAAAAATATAAGACACTATGATCACACAAAAAATCAAGTAATTTCTGCTTTGAGGATTTAGAGGATAAATAAGAGTTGGCTAAACAGCATGATACCCCCCCCTTTTTTTTTCTTGCCTGTCCTGGGGCTTGAACTCAGGGGTTGGCCACTGTTCTTGAGCTTCTTTTTCCTTTTTGCTCTCTTATCACTTGAGCCACAGAACCACTTCAGCTTTTTCTGTTTGTGTGGTACGAAGGAATCGAACCCAGGACTTCATGCATGCTAGGTAAACACTTTATCACTACGCCACCTTCCTAGCCCCAAGCATGATAGCCTTCTAAAAACAATCTCATGCAAAAAGGGCTGGGGACATGGCTCAAGTACTAGAGTGCCTGCCTAGCTAGAGTGGGGCCCTGAGTTCAAATCCCAGTAACACTGTAAGGGGGGGGGAGGTGAAGCTGAGTGCTGGTGGCTCACACCTGCCTGTAATTCTGTCTACTCAGGAGGCTGAGATATGAAGATTGTGGTTCAAAGCCAGCCAGGGCAGAAAAGTCAATGAAATTCTTATCTCCAGTAAACTACTCAGAAAAAGCTGGAAGTAGCACTGGCTCAAGTGGTAGAGTGTAGCATTAAGTGAAAAGAAACCCAGGGACAGCGCCCAGGCCCTGAGTTCAAGCCCCCGCACCAGCAAAAAAAATTTAAAAAGCCAAGGGGAAGTGGCAGAAGTAGAGGCTGAAGAGCTAGGTAGCAATCTGAGTTTGATGTTTCCTTGTTCTAATAGGAGCTTAGGTCCTTAGGCTCCAAAAAAAAAGAAAAATCTCAAATTCACATCCTTTGGGAGTTAGGCAAGGTAATAGCTTAATTGAGAGAGAAATCTTTGGTACTTTGCATGAGGAGTGAAAGTCCTGAACATAGTAAAAGACGGGAAACAAGAGGAGGAAAGAGAAGTTAATTCATTAGATTGGGAGGTGAGAGGAAAGAATCTGGAGAGATACCAATTCCCTTTCATGCTTTCCATGGTAGGGAGCAGAGGGAAGAATTGGGGAGTACAGATCAAGAGAAATGAATTGTCTGAGGTGTCACACATTCTGGAAGTAAACAGGTCTGGACTTCAGATAGAGAAGGTTGGGACTTTTTGCCATCTGGGTAGTTACTGAAATTTTGGGGCTAGATGGGTTTATTTTCATTTGTTGAAGTGACCAAGTTCAGGATTATTTTATTTGTTGATAAATCCTTTCCTCTATGTAACATTAATGTTTTAAGATGGTAAATTAACTGATATAATGCCTTTATGTCATCTACTTACCTGTTTTATAAAATTTCTACCCAGACATTAGGCTTACTTTGGAACTTAAATATATAGATAATATATAATGTACATGTGTACAGTTTGAGTATAGTTTGATAAAACTGTATTTCATTCTTAGCAAAAAAAATTGACACGAGTCAATTCTCTGAAAAACATGAAATGTGGTATTTTTTTAATGCTGTTTGAAGGATAGGTCTTTAGTAAAAGACAGTATCCTATGTATGTGTGCCAGATGCTAATAGTTTACACCTGTAATCCTACCTACTCAGTAGGCTGAAACCTGAGGATTGAGGTACCAGTCAGGGCAGAAAAATCCAAGAGACTTTTCTCCAATTAAGCACAAAATGCCATACTAGAGGTGAGGTTCAAGTGGTAGAGCACCAACCATTATCAAAAAAGCTCAATGTGAGTGCAAAGCCCAGTGTTCAGGGTTCAATATCAATACGCACACCACACACGCACACGCACACACACACAAACTATATGCGTGCTAAGGTAGTATACCAGAGAATAAAAACTGCCTAATGTGTAGGAATTATTTAGGTAATAAAAATATTTTAATTTATCTTTGGAAAAGCTTCAAGGGAAAACAAAAAGTGTTGTTTTCTTAGCACATTTTTTCATAGACTTGGAGAATCCAAGACAACTAGTTCTGAGGGGTAGAATCAGTAAGCTAAAATGATTTGGGGGTGCTCAGGACCTTTGTGATTGAATCAGATTAAATCTGATTGGACATTTAGGAAAGATACTTTCTCATTGTTGGTAAAGGTTTACTTTTAATATATCTTTGAGACTTTGAAATTATTCTGAGGATCACAGCTTAGCTTAATACATCCTTTCACATTACAGCTATCAGAGTGATTTGCTAGCTCTTTATGAAGCTCTTCAAGACAAAAAAAGATTAATTCATTTGGGTTGTCTATATTACTAGTAGTATAATCATCCAGGCTTTGAAAATTAACTTACTAGATTTTATCTTATTGTATAACTTTATATCTGAAAATATGGAAATCTCTAATATAAGAAGATCAGTA
This sequence comes from Perognathus longimembris pacificus, assembly GCF_023159225.1. Lineage (NCBI taxonomy): Eukaryota > Metazoa > Chordata > Mammalia > Rodentia > Heteromyidae > Perognathus > Perognathus longimembris. The sequence goes on from NC_063164.1 coordinate 15,637,328, forward strand.
GAGCTAGGATTACTGTATAAAATAGATTTTAGTAGTATATGTTTGTATCTTTTGTTTTTCTTTCTTTTTGGTCCGAGACCTGGACCTGGTACCTGATGCTTTTGCTCACTGGCTACTGCTCTACCAAATGAGCCATACCTCATCTCCGTACTTTTGTAACTTGACTTAAATATATCAAGAAATAGAACTCTTGGTTGAATAAATTGAATTACTATCAGATGGTTGGGAAATGTAATTTGGAAGATAAAAAGTTTATATTTGTTATATAATATAGTTATACTTTGTATACTTTTAATACAGCTTTCCTTTTATTTTTATCAGCTAAATCATAACATTAAAAATGTGGTGCTTCGACCCAGTGGAGCAAAACAAAGCCGCCTAATGTTAACTCTACAAGACAATAGCTTCTTGTCTATTGATAAAGTACCAAGTAAAGATGCGGAGGATATGAGGTTGTTTCTAGATGCAGTCCATCAAAACAGACTTCATGCAGGTGAGCATAATTATTCCAGGGTCTGACACTGGTTTTTAAAAAGAATATGATGACTACAGACTAGTATTTCTAATGAATACTGAAACAAAAGTCCTCATGAATTAGTATGCTAAATCCAATTGCACATTTAAAGAAGTATACTGAGTATACTGAGTGGGCTATGCATGAGATTGTGCACCTATAATCCCAGCTACTTAGGAAGTAGAGATAGGAAAGACGGTGGTTCCAGGTCATCTTTGCAAACACTTATTGAGATTCCATCTTAGAAAACTGGCTCTGTGTGATGATGCACACACAATTCCAGCTACTTAGGAGGTAGAGGTAAATCCAGGCAAATGTGAGACCCTAGCTGAAAAAGAAAAAAAAAAGCTAGAGATATGACTCAGTTATACAGTTTCTAGTAAGTGAGAAGCCTGGGTTCAAAACTGTAATACTTCTAAAAAAGTAGAATGTAGGCATAGTTCAACATATATGACAATCTTTATAATAGACCACATTAAAAATTAAAAAACAGGACTGAGATTGTAGCTCAGTGGCAGAACATTTACCTTGCCAGTACAACATCCTGGGATTGATCCTCAGTACCAAAAAAGAAAAGACAGGAAAAAAATACAGTTTAAAAAAAAAGCCATATGATTATGTCAATTGATACAGAAAAGGTACTTGACAAAATTTAAAGCTTTCTCATGATAAAAAACATTTAACAAATGAAAAGTAGTGAAAAACTACTTCACTTGATACAAATCTATATTTATAGAGTCCATAGATTTCACACACTTTTCTGCCCAGTCCTGTTCTGAACTTCGATCCTCTGTTCTCAGCCTCCTCCTGAGTAACTAGGATTGTATGTGTGAGCCACCAGTGCCCAGTTCATAAACTTCAAGGACTTAAGAAATTTATTTCAAGAGTTGCTGGGAAGGCAGACCTCTAAAAAAAAGCCACACAGGATAAATCAGGCTTTAAATACATTTATAGGCATCTCTTTAAGAATCATCTTTTGCATTAGTTGGATTTTCTACAATTATTATTAGTTCTTAGGTGATTATAGTCAGGAACCAGTAGCTTATTCTTGTAAACTTAGCTATTCAGGAAGGCTAAGACCGGAGAATCTCAGTTCAGCTGGGACGGAAAAGTCCTCAAGGCTCCAGCTTCAATTAACCAGCAAAGTGCTGGACTTGGTGGCATGTCTCAAGTGATAGAACACACACTGTGAACAAAAAAAAAAAACAAGTGAGAGAACAAGGCTCTGCATTTAAGCTCTGGTACCACCATCAAAAAAAGGGAAGGAGGTTTTGAGTTCTAACAAGCTCTGGATGGACAAGTCCTATCTGAGTATAAAATAAGAACTGGTGAAGAAAAGATGGATAATTTTATAAAAATAGATTTATAGAGTGATGTCATACATTTATTTACTTATTTATTTATTTTGGTGCTGTGGTGGAACCCAGAGCTTCACGCACACTAGGCAAATGCTGTACCACTGAGCTACATCTCTAGCCCCAGAGTAGTTTAATGTCAATTGTGATCTTGTATAAAATGTATCTTTTTTTTTTTTTTTTTTTGGCCAGTCCTAGGGCTTTGGACTCAGAGCCTGAGCACTGTCCTGGGCTTCTTTTTGCTCAAGGCTAGCACTCTACCTCTTGAGCCACAGCGCCACTTCTTGCTTTTTCTGTTTATGTGGTGCTGAGGAATCAAACCCAGGGCTTGGTAATTTTAGTGGAAATAAGAGTCTCACAGACTTTCCAGCTTGGGCTGGCTTCAAAGTGCAATCCTTAGATCTCTGCCCCCTGAGTAGCTAGGATTATAGGCATGAGTTACCAGCACTTGGCTTGATAAACTTTTTTTTAATTTTAAATTAATTTTTAAACTGATACTTAAATATATAAAAAATTTTACAAATTAATGGAGTATCATGTGATGTTTTGATACATGTATACATTATGATTGATACACTGTTACCTGTAGAGAATGCTATGGTGTCTATGTTACTGGAAGAACACCTGTCATTCCTTTTTTTTTTTTCAGTCCTAGTTGAACTCAGGGCCTAGGCTTCTTTTTGCTAAAGGCTAGCACCCTACCACTTGAGCCACAGTACTACTTCTGTCCTTTTCTGTTTTTGTGGTGCTGAGGAATTGAACCCAGGGCTTCATTCATGCTAGTCAAGCACTCTACCACCAAGCCGCATTCCCAGCCCCACCTGTTTCCTGCATTTAGTATGACTGTTCATGCCTTAGATACAGGATTTAACTCTTCCATAGTATTAGTAACCAACTATACTGGAGAATTTCTAGTACTTCTTTTTGTCTTGTAAATTTCACCTGAGTATGTGTTCTCACATATTTGTATTATTTGCATATTTTGCTTGGGACTTACCATAAAGTTTTAGCTACTGTATGTCTCAGATGTGTGTCCTATTAGAAAGTCCCCTTGGTTTTTATCTTTTTCCTGTTGTTCCATTTCTTCAATGTTACATCAAAAATGTTTTAAGTGATTTTCAAAGAATTTAATTTTTTTTCCCTATTACCAGCCAATAAGCCTCCTCCAGGATCTGGTAGTTTTGGAGCCATTCTGAGCAGCAGAGCATCACAGAAGGAAACGAATAGGCAACTTTCTTATTCAGACAATCAGGTATGTTCAAGTCAGTCTTTTTTAGCTTTTTAAAGAAAATGATGTCCATATACATATTACATAAGTTGCAGGAAATAGAATTTAGATGGTAATGTCCAATATTTCTGACATTGTCACAGTGGTGTTTTCCACATAGATAACATTTGTTATTTTGACTGCCTCATTAACTTTTTATGGAAGACTTTCTAGGATTTATCACATTCTTCTCTTCTTACATGCAGTTTTACTGAACAGCACTTGATATCTCATGGTCATCAGAATAAACCACAGTATAGTTTTTAAAAGAATGGCTTTGGAATTAGATATGAGTTTAAGACTTGGTACTGCTACTTAATAGATGGAGGGTCACTGGGGAAGTTTTTTAAGAATCCTGAGACTTCATGTTTATGTATAGAATTGAGGCAGCAATAACATTTCAAGAGTTCTGTAAGATAATGCTCAAGAATGTGATAAGCTTGCTGTAAACCGTGTCACTACAATCAGCCCTACTAATATTCTTATTTCTACTTTATATTTGCTCTGTATTGTGAACTTTGTCTTTATATGTGTAACACCATACTGATTTGTTGAGATCTCCTTGCTTTTTTTCCCCTTTTTTTGCCTGTCCTGGGTGTTGGACTCAGGGCCTGAGCACTGTCCTTGAGCCTCTTTGTGCTCAAGGCTAGCATTCTACCACTTCTTGTTTTTGAGTGGTTAACTGGCAATAAGAGTCTCATGAGGACTTTTTTGCCCAGGCTGGCTTCAAACCACAGTTCTCAGAACTCAGCTTCCTGAGTAGCTGGGATTATAGGCGTGAGCCACTGGCCTGGTTAATCTATTTTGGCATATGTTCATCCTTAAAACATCACTATAATCATGTTGGAGATAGTCATAGTCCTCATAAGTTTCCTGATCCCTTTTATAATCTTCCTTCTCCTCTCTCTGGTCCTTATCTGAAAACAACACCTGATTTGTTTCTATTACTGTAGATTATACACACTCTGCAATTTTTTTCAAGTAGGATCCAGGTGTATTTTAAGGGATGGGAAGAGAACGTATCTGGCTTTTTTCACTGAACATATTTTGAGATTAATACATTTTAAGTAGAAATAACTTTTTAAACTATTCATTCAAGTGACCTTAGAAGTTTTTAAATTTCCTGTCCTACGATTGTCATTCTATAAAAATTAATATCATTAGGCATTGTCTTACTTTGTGAAATCACATAGGTCTTTAATGTAGAGATGTAAAACATACTTGGCAGAGTGTCTAAAACAGTTTCCCAGTTAATATGCTTACATCCTACTCTGAATGATCTTGCTGTGTATACAGTAGATTCTTTGATTTATCTTCCATGAGTAGACTTACTTTCTTCTGCCCAGCATTATACATATTCATTTTTATTCCTTCAAAAGTGAAGTCTCTCAAAATAATAGGGCTGTTTTGCTGAGTATACATGATTTGGTATTTGTTATGGTAAATAATGTCATTGTTATTCCTTGTTGTTTCTGTATTGTGTTTTATTTGTGCCAAGTACCGAGGCTTGAATTTAAAACTTCTTGGCACAGTCATTTAGCTTTTTTGCTCAAGGCTAGTGCTCTACCACTTGAATTACACCTCCACTTTCATCTTGTTAGTGGTTAATTGAAGATGAGTTTGTAGGATTTGTCTCCCCATGCTGGCATTGAACCTTGATCTTCAGATCTCAGCTTCTTAATAAGCGAGGATTATAGGCATAAGCCACTGACTCTCACCTAGCTGTTTTTTGGTTTTTGTTGGTAGTAGAGATCAAATTCAAGCCATACTGCAAGCTAAACATACTGTACCACTGAGGGATACCTCCATCCCTTTTTATTCTTTCTTGTAATCAAGATATATATTTTACTTTTCAAAAAATGAGTTCTCTTGCTAATTATTAAATCTGTATCTTTTTGTATTTTTAAAATAATTAAAAATAGGATTCTTTCCTTCTGCCCCTGTATGCTGTAGAACTTTTAGCTTAGGAAGACTATGACAAGAGAGTGGGTGTGATGGTACATGACTACCGTTCTAATACCCAGAAGACTGAGTCAGGAGCCTGGCAAGTTCTAGGCCAACCTGAACTACATAATAAAACCCTGTCTTAAATAAATGAAGAAGTTAACAATACTGCAGGAAAATAAATGTTAAGCTTAATTTCTCTCCTTTGACTATGCTTTAGAAACCCTAGAGTGCTTTAAAAAATATTGTTATAGTGGCTGAGGATGTAGCTCAGTGAAAGAGCACTTACCATATATAAAGCTCTAAGTTTGATCCCCAGTTCTACAAAAAAGCCAAACAAATGGATGGACGGATGGGACAGACATGAGAATCATTGTTTTTACAAGTTTGTTGTTAACTTGAGGTTTAATATCTCAATCATTACTATTACAGGCCTCTTCAAAAAGAGGAAGTTTGGAAACTAAAGATGATATTCCATTTCGAAAAGTTCTTGGTCATCCAGGTAGAGGATCGATTAAGACTGTACCAGGAAGTGGCATAGTTGTTCCTCGAGCGATTCCTTCTTTATCACCCACATCAACACCTCTTAGATCAGGATTGTTAGAAAACCGGTAAGAAAGATTTGTTTGGTGAACTTGTTTTTTGTTTTTTGTTTTTTGCCAGTCCTGGGGTTTAAACTCAGGGCCTGAGCACTGTCCCTGGCTTCTTTTTGCTCAAGGCTAGCACTCTGCCATTTGAGCCATAGCACCACTTCTGGCCATTTTCTATATATGTGGTGCTGAGGAATCGAACTCGGGGCTTCATGCATACAAGGCAAACACTCTTGCCACTAGGCCATATTCCCAGCACTGGTGAACTTTATAAAAGATCTCTTATGAGCCTTTTAGAAATTTGAAATGAAAGGGAAGATATAGAGTACATTTTTAGTAGAGGATTACAAGTATTAATCTTAGGTAGTTTATGTCTGAGACATGAATTAAGCATACACCTAAGTAGTACAGTAATTTAAAAGTGTGATATAGAATATTTCATAACAATAGTCATATTTCCTATTCTTGAATATGTTGGTTTATAATTTTTGATGGTATGAATTACGGCTTTTAAATAATAGCCCTTTTTTCCCTCTGTTCTTCATAGCACTGAAAAGAGAAAAAGAATGCTATCATCTGGCTCAGAGCTGAATGAAGATTACCCTAAGGAAAATGATTCATCATCGTAAGTTGCTTTTGAGCATTTATGACACTTGGTCATGTTCTTTATTATTATTGTTGTTGTTGTTGTTGTTGTTGATTGTGGGACTTAAATTCAGGGACTAGGTGCTGTCTTTGAGCTTATTTGTGCTCAAGGCTAGCACTCTACCACTGGAATCACAGCACATTTCCAGTTTTTTGTTTTTTGGTTTGTTTTTGAGTAGTATCTAAATGATTTGGCATTGTGACGTGCTTTGCTAAAAAATATTGAGTTGATCTTAGAACCAGTGAATCATTGAGGGTCCTTGGATGAGGGAGTGAGAAGATACAGCAGTGACTCAGCGAGACTGAGGCAATATAAAGATAGGCATAAGGGGGCTGGGGATATAGCCTAGTGGCAAGAGTGCCTGCCTCGGATACCCGAGGCCCTAGGTTCGATTCCCCAGCACCACATATACAGAAAACGGCCAGAAGCGGCGCTGTGGCTCAAGTGGCAGAGTGCTAGCCTTGAGCGGGAAGAAGCCAGGGACAGTGCTCAGGCCCTGAGTCCAAGGCCCAGGACTGGCCAAAAAAAAAAAAAAAAACAAAAAAAAACCTGGAAGTGGTGCTGTGGCTCAAGTGGTAGAGTGCTAGCCTTCAGTAAAAGAAGCTCAGGGACAGTGCCCAGGCCCTGAGTTCAAATCGCAGGACTGGCAAAAAAATTTAAAAAAAAAAACCTGAACAGTTTAATGACTCTTTTAATCTTAGTAGCTGAATCATTTCATGTCATGTCCCTATTTGGGGCTGTTACTGCTTTGACTTTTGTCTCTAAAAGGAAAATGCTCCATTGTTTTTACTTAATTGCTAGAGCAATGGATGCATTGACTCTTAATAATGGAAAGTTATTTTCATAATTTTAATTTTAACTGAATAAACTTCTTGAGCATTTAATATCCTTACTGCCTAACTTTTAAGCATATCAATGAATTTGGCGATTGAAATATAAAGTTTTTCAGTGGGCAATATCTTTGCACATTCGTACTAATATTGATTTAAAATGATCAACTCCAGGAATAACAAGGCTATGACAGATCCCTCAAGAAAATACTTAATCAGCAGTAGAGAAAAGCAGCTGAGCTTGAAACAGTCAGAAGAAAATCGAACCTCAGGTAAGTGTTGGTCTTTATCTAAGATCTTCTACTTATATACTGTAATAAGTAGAAATAAAAAACTATACTGGGATTTATGTTTACATTATTCAAGAATAGTTCAAAATTTAGTACTAGTTTTGACTACTAATTTATACCCAGTAATTGACCAATATATTTTAAAGTAATAGAAATATAAAAATACTTGCACTCTGTTTATAAGGAATCCAAGCTTTACATTTTTTGGGGTTTTTTTTTTTCTTTTCTATCTTAGTCTTTAGAATTAGGCTCTTTCATTGTCAGTACTGATACCATACACTGATTCAAAGGTTGGAATTAAAAGTCATCATATTAATATTTATAAGTAGGTACTGTTTAGCCAGACACTGGTGGCTCACACCTGTAATCCTAGCTACTCAGGAGGCTGAGATCTGAGGATTTCAGTTCCAAGTCAGCAGGGCAGGAAAATCCCTGAGAACTCCTATCTCCAATTAACCACCAGAAACCAGAAGTGGCATTGTGGCTGTCCCTGAATTTAGACTCAATTTTTTATCGAATGTTTCTCACACTTACCTGTCTGTATTATCATCCAGAATCCTTAAAGCTAACTCAGATATTTACCATTGATTTCAATATTATGTCATCTTTGAAGTTAAAGCTAAAATATGTCATGATCTTCATAGTGTGAGTTTGTTTGATTAGACCCATAGAACTGGTCTTTTCAGTTATTTGAGATTGTGACATTGACCCCGACAGAAAGAAGTGTATCCAATATTTAACTCTCTCCTGTGATAATAAATTAGCTGGTACTGTTTAAAATAAGTAAATCCAGAAACACTGGAAACATATTACCTAGCACTATGGAAAGTTAGAAAAACTATAAAATGGCTAGAACCAGGCACCAGTATCCCACACCTATAATCCTACCTACTCAAGAGGCTGAGATCAGAGGATAAAAGATGGAACCAGCATAGGCAAAAAAAATCCATAAGACTCAATCTCCAAAATAACAAGCAATAATAAGCAAGACTGGAGGTGTGACTCAAGTGATAAAGTAAACAATCAAAGCAGATGAGCAAAAGACCCTGAGTTCAAACCCTGGTGTACACACACACACACACACACACACACACACACGCTAGACACCATAATTTGAACTTACAGAATTAGGGCAAGGAAACATTGCTTTTCTGTTGCAATTTTTTCTATAGTACTTGATCTCTTAGCATTCATATGTTTTACTTGGATGAAAAAAAAAGCATTAGTTACATATAAGAGGCCTGATGTGTAATTTTATTATTAAATGAATTTTAGTGATTGATTTAGGTATTCATTTGCTTTATTTGTTTTATAGGACTTTTACCTTTGCAATCATCATCATTTTATGGTAGCAGAGCTGGATCCAAGGATTATACTTCTGGCAGCACTAACCTTGATAGGTATACACTGGTTATATTCCTTGTGAAAAATTCAAAGCACTCTCTTTTTGGAATATTAAATGATGAAACTTGCATTAACTTTAAATAAATATTCTAATTTAAGATCATCAAGGACTGGAGGCTCAAGTGGTAGAGTAGCAGCAAACAAGCTGAATAAGCACAAGGCCTTGAGTTCAAATCCTGGTACTGTGGGAACAAATAATATCATTTAGTAAGAAAATACTCTGTGGCTAGATGTTGGTGGCTTATGCCTGTAATCCTACTCAAAAGGCTTGTATGGGGCTGGGAATGTGGCTTAGCTAGAAGTAGCACTGTGGCTCAAGAGGTAGAGTGCTAGCCTTGAGCACAAAAAGAAGCCAGGGACAGTGTTCAAGCCCTGAGTCTAAGCGCCAGATATCTGAGAATTGAAGTTCAAAGTCAACACAGACAGATAAATCCATGAAACTTTTTTTTTTTTGGCCAGTTCTGGGCTTGTACTCAGGGCCTGAGCACTGTCCCTGGCTTCTTTTTGCTCAAGGCTAGCACTCTGCCACTTGAGCCACAGCGCCACTTCTGGCCATTTTCTGTATATGTGGTGCTGGGGAATCGAACCCAGGGCCTCATGTATATGAAGCAGGCATTCTTGCCACTAGGCCATATCCCCAGCCCCTCCATGAAACTTTTATCTCCAGTTAGCTAGCAAAAAAGCTAGAAGAGGAGGTTTGGCTCAAGTAGTAGAGCACCAGGCATGAGCAAAAAGCCAAGTGGAAGCATGAGGCCCAGAGTTTAAGCCTCAGTATTGGCACCAAAAAAAGGAAAAAGAAAAAAGTACTCTCTAGAAATAATTTATTTGAGGCTACTTATCAGTTGTGCCTAGATTGGTGTTTTCAGGTTCTAGATCAGGATATTTTCTTTTTTTTTTTCTCTTGGCAGTTTTGGGGCTTGAAGTCAGGATCTGGGCTCTGTCCTTGAGCTTCTCTGTGCTCAAGCCTAGCGCGTTCTACCACTTGAGCCACAGTGCCATTTCTGGCTTTTTCCGTTTATGTGGTACTGAGGAATCGAGCCCAGGCTTCATGCATGCTAGGCAAGCACTCTACCACTAAGCCACGTTGTCAGCCCTAGATCAGGATATTTTCCATCCTTCCATATATAAGCATATTAAGATCTCTTTTCTCAGTTATTCTTACATTCCCTGTTTTTTATCTTTTAAGCCACCTTCCAACAATTAAAAGGTGTTTTTGTTTGTTTGTTTTGCCAGTCCTGGGGCTTTGGACTTGGTCCCTGGCTTCTTTTTGCTCAAGTCTAGCACTCTACCTCTTGAACCACAGCGCCACTTCTGGCTTTTTCTATATATGTGGTGCTGAGGAATGGAACCCAGGGCTTTATGCATGCTAGGCAAGCACTCTCCTGCTAAGCCACATTCCCAGTCCCCGTGTTTTTGTTTTGTTTTGTTTTTGTTTTTGAAAATAAAAAAACAGTGGCACATATCTGATTCTAAAATCTCAGACAGCTAAGATCTATAGGATCAATGCTTGAGGCCAGCTCAGGCCAAAAAGTTCTTTTTTTTTGCCAGTCCTGGGCACTGAACTCAGGGCCTGGCACTGTCCCTGGCTTCTTTTTGCTCAAGGCTAGCACTCTGCCACATCACCCACTTCTGGCCGTTTTCTATAGATGTGGTGCTGAGGAATCAAACCCAGGGCTTCATGTCATTGCCACTAGGCCAAAAAGTTCTGATTCCATTTCCAGAACAACCAATAAAAAGCAGGGCTAGAGCTGTGCCTCAAGTTGTAGAACACCAGATGTATAAGCATAAGGCTCCTGAATTTAAGCCTCAGTAAAACACAAACACACACACACACACACACACACACACACAGTCTCTCTCTCTCTCTCCCTCTCTCTCTCTCTCTCTGACCTGTTACATTTTGGCTTTTATAAAAAAAATTTTTTTTAAAGCATGTGATTATCTGTGTAAAACTATTAGGGTAAATTTGATGTGTGTTCAGCCTTGAGTGGTGCCTCTCAAGCACTTTATAACTGTAGTGATAACTAAATTATTTAAATTTAAGAGCTCAGAGTCTTTGGGTATTTCTTCTGGTCATTAGAAGAATACTTTTTAAAAATCTGAATTAAAAAAAAAACAACCATAATTTAGCCAGGCACTGGTGACTCATGCCTATAATCCTAGCTACTCAGGAGGCTGAGATCTGAGGATTGTGGTTCAAACAAGCCTGAGCAGGAAAGTCCATGACACTCTTATCTCCATTTAACCATCAGACTGGAAATAATGCCGTGTTTCAAAGTAGTAGAGTGCTTGCCTTAGCAAAAGAGCTCAGGGGATAGCACTTAGGCCCTGAGTTCAAGCCCATGACTAACCAAAAAGAAAGAACGAAAAAAGCAACATTAAGTCAGTTTGCAAATGATTTGTTAGATACCATACTGGTTCTTAAAATAATAGAATGAATGGATCCATTCCACACCCATAAGAAATGTTTGAGGAGAAAAAACTTATAATACAAAACTTCATTTAAAGATAATGTGCCAGGTGCTGGTGGCTCACGCCTGTAATCGTAGCTACTCAGGAGGTTGAGATCTGAGGATCAAGGTTCAAAGCCAGGCAGGAAAATCCAAGGTTCAAAGCCAGTCAGGAACGTCCGTGAGATTCTTAACTCCAATTAACTACCAGAAAACCAGAAGTGGTGGAGTACACTAGTCTTGAGCTGTAGAGCTCAAGGACAGTGCCGAGGCCTAGAGTTCAAGCCCCACGACTGACAAAAAGAAAAAAAAGATAACGTGAAAATACCCAGATTGATACAAAAAGAGTGAAGTATTGAGCCAGACACTGATAGCTCACAACCTGTTATCCTAGCTACTCAGGATGCTGAGATTTGGGGGATCTCCATTCAAATTCATCCTGGGCAGGAAGTCTATGAGACTCTTATCTCCAATAGACTACCAAAAATGACACTGTGGCTCAAGTGGTAGAGTGCTAACCTTGAGCACAAAAGTTTAGTGACAGCGCTCAGTCCCTGAGTTGAGGCCCCAAGAAAGAAAAAGAAAAGTCAGGTATTGAAAGCTAGACTTTCAAAACCAGCATGTGGTTATGAGATTGGGAATGAAGTCTGACACCTATTCCCCATCTCCACTTTAAAAAAAAAAAAGAAGCTGGGTATCTAGATCACCTTTCTTAGCTAATTAACAAGGGCAAAACATAATACCTGTATAACTTCCTAAAGGTGGAACTATTAATATGCTGTTTTCATGATAATCCTTGCATTGGATCAAGACCTTTGTAGTGCATATATATAACCCTAGCACTTTGCAGGCTGAGGCAGGAGAATCTCAAGTTCAAAGGCAGCCTGGGTTACATAGACAAACCTTGTCTCAACCAAAACAAAGAAAACAAATGAAAAGAAGTAGGAACTCCTAACATAATGTCCTATGCAGGACAAGTGAAGGCAGCCACTAAGCACTTGGTAGAAGGCCTGATCAAAGGCCTGCAAGTCAAAGAAAGAGACTTACATTCGGCCTCTCAGTCTACCTTCTGTGTCTTCATAGTATTCTGGAAGAAAATGCTAAGGAAAATGTCGAGAAATTATGAATGAAAATGGTGAAAGTTCTCATATTACAAAGTCTCAACAAATGCCAAACATAAAAAAAATCCACATTGTAGCTTGTGATAAAAGAAAAATTTTAATCAGAAAGAAAATAAGTCCTAAATAAAAGAGCAGACCAACATTTGCAACAGTAGAAGACTTAGATATGTCTAACAGCTTTGATAGCATCAAAAATACCCAAGTTGTGTACCACCAATAGCTCATACCTATAATCCTTGATACATAGGAGGCTGAGATCTGGAGGATCATAATTTGAGGCCAGCCTGGACAGAAAAATTTGTTAAATTCCATTTCCAAATTAGCCAGCTAAAAGGAAGGTCTCATGCTTGTAGGCTACCTCTACCCCTTGAGCCTTACAACCCATTGTACCCAGACTCCAGCTTCTGAAAATATGCTATCATTATCTGAAATACTTGGGATTAAGAACTGTTTTGGACTTTAGATTTTGAACTCTTTTCCCCAATTAACCATCAAAGAGCAGGAAGTATAGCTGTGGCTCAAGTGGTAGAACACTAGCCTTGAGCAAAAAACTTCAGGGCCTGGGCGCTATTGCTGAGCTTCTATGCTACTGAACTTTTGTGTTCAAGACAGCACTCTACCTCTTGAACCATAAGCTTCCCTTTCTGCTTCTTTTTTTTTTTTTTTTTTTTTTTGCCTGTCCTGGGGCTTGAACTCAGGCAAGGCCTGAGCATTGTCCCTGACTTCTTTCTGCTCAAGGCTAGCACTCTACCACTTGAGCCACAGCGCCCCTTCTGGCCGTTTTCTATATACGTGGTGCTGAGGAATCAAACCCAGGGCTTCATGTATACGAGGCAAGCACTCTTGCCACTAGGCCATACTCCCAGCCCCCCTTCCTGCTTGTTGGTGATATGAGTACCATAGGCTTTCCTGCATGGGCAGGAACTCACCCTCCTGCCTAGACAGAGTTAGAAGTGTGAGTCACCAGCACCTGGATAACTTGGATTATTTTGATTGTAAGATGAGGCAAAATTTAGCTTTTTATCAATAGACTTACTAATTTATTTTTATGAGGGTTCATTTTGGTGTTAGTACTGACATATATGAGTTTTTTTCCCCCAAATGACCATTATTACCAAAATGTACCCCCCAAAGAGATTTTTTTTTCCCCTTTAGACATTGTTTTCTTTGAATCTACCAAGGGGAAAGAAAAGTATTCAAATTTTAATTTTTCTTTCTCATTGTGCTTTTTTTAAAGTAGGATTAATGTTTCAAGCCAGACTCCCACTGCCAAAAGAAGTTTGGGATTTCTTCCTCAGCCAGCTCCTCTTTCTGTGAAAAAACTGAGGTATAACCAGGATTACACTGGCTGGAACAAACCAAGAGTGCCCCTTTCCTCTCACCAACAGCAGCAACTACAGGGGTATGCAAATTGTTTTTTTTTTCCTTTTTCATGTGATTCAGTTGAATTATGCTTCTTAAAATAATGAAAGAATCACAGTTAAAGTTCTAAAATATTTAAAGGTCAGATTACTTATTAAAATTTTGTCATATCTATTATATGTTAAATCCTGTATCTAGTGTCTAAACTGTTTTCTTTTTTTGGTGATACTGAGGGTTTTTTTGTTGTTTTGCTTTTATTTAATTTTATTGTTAAGGTGATATACAGAGGGGTTACAGTTACATACATAAGGTAGTGTGTACATTTCTTGTCAAACTTGGATACTGAGGTATTGAACTCAGGACCCCGTGCTTGCTAATAAGCAGGCCCTCTTATAATGAACTACACCTCCAGCCTCAATTTTTGCTTGATTCTCTGAAACAGTCTTGCTTCCAATAGTGGTGTGTGTCTGAACATAATCCACCTGTGTTAGGATTCTCAGTAGCTAGGATAACAGGTGCATATCAGCTTGTCCAGCTCTTTTTTTCTGCCCAGGGTGGGCATAGATCTTCATTTATTTATTTATTTATTTATTTATTTATTTATTTATTTAGCCAGTCCTGGGTCTTGATCTCAGAGCCTGAGCACTATCCCTGTCTTCTTTTTGCTCAAGGCTAGCACTTGGCCACTTGAGGCACAGCGCCACTTCTGGCCGTTTTCTATATATGTGGTGCTGGGGAATCGAACCTAGGGCTTCATGTATCTGAGGCAAGCACTCTTGCCACTAAGCCATATTCCCAGCCCACATAGATCTTCATTTAAAAACCTCAGCCTAGCCAGGTGCTGGTAGCTGATGCCTGTAATCCTAGCTACTAAGGAGGCTGAGATCTGAGGATCACAGTTCAAAGCCAACCCAGGCAGGAAAGTCGCACTATTATCTCCAATTAGCCACCAGAAAACCAGAAGTGGCACTGTGGCTCAAGTGGTAGAGTGCTAGCCTTGAGCTGAAGAGCTCAGGGATAGTGCCCAGGCCCAGACTTCAAGCTCCATGACCAATAAGGAAAAAAAAAACAACCTCAGCCTAGCCTGTATTTAGTATTACAAGTGTGTCTATAGTATCAAGCTTCAAACAATTTTTAAACTTTGAAATATATAGGAGTTTATTTTAAGGGAAAAACAAGTATTCTCCAACCCCATATACTGAATCCTACTATGGATACTTCCAACCTTTGAGGTTTTTTTTTGGTGATGGTCCTGGGGATTGAACTCAGGAACTGAATGCTGTCCCTTTGCTTTTTTGCTCACGGCTATCATTCTACCACTTGAACCATAGCTCCACTTCCAGTTTTTTGGTGGTTAATTGGAGATAAGAGTCTCACAGACTTTCCTGCCCAGGCTGGCTTTGAACTGCTTCAGATCTCAGCCTTGTGAGTAGATAGGATTACAGGTGTGAACCACCAGAGCTCAGTTTCATCATATTTTTCATGTATTCCCCCCTGCCTTTATGATTGTGTTTTTATGTAACACAAAAGTCAGGTGATAGTAAACAGTAGCAATAATAATTTAAGGCATTACTGAAGTGTTTATACTAAGTACTATATGGTAAGTGTTTAAATTCATTTTCCTTTAAATACTTGCAAAAGTTCTATAAGGTAAATACATTTAAGCATCTGTAAAAAGGAAAAAAAATCTACTGAGCAATTTTTTTCTTGGTCAGTCTTGGGGCTTGAACTCCTGGCCTGGGTGCTGTCCCTGATCTGTTCAGCACAAGTCTAGCCCTCTACCACTTTCAGCTACAGCACCACTTCCAGTTTTCTGGTGGTTAGTTGGAGATAAGGGTCTCACGGAGTCTCCTTCCTGGAGTTTCCTGCCCAGGCTGGCTTTCAACCACGATCCTCAGATCCCAGCCTCCTCAGTAGCTAAGATTAAAGGTATGAGCCACCAGCACCCAGCTTACTGGGCAGTCTTAAAGTCTATAATCCTAGCTGTGTGGGAGGCAAAGATATGGGGATCAGGCTTTGAGGGCACCCCAATCAAAGAGAAGTTTGCAAGATTCCATCTCAATCAATGGCTGGGCAAGGTAGCTCATGCCTGTTGTCCCAGCTACAAAGGGAAGTACAGTGGCTGGGCCTAGGGTTGTGGACCCATCAGTCTGTCATCTCTAGTGACAAGAGAATCATAACTAAGAGGATTGAAACCCAGGCCTGCCCAGACCTCTCCAGGCATAAAGCAACACTCTACTTCAGAAATAACCTATGCAAAAAGGGGTTGAAGTTTTGACTCAAGGGCAGAGCACTTAACTAGCAGGTGTCAGGCCCAGAATCCAAGCCCCAGGACTGGCAAAAAGAGAGAGAGAAAAGCTGGGAGCTGGTGGCTCATGCCGGTAATTCTAGCTACTGATGAGGCTGAGATCTGAGGATCACAGTTCAAAGCAAGCCTGGGCAGGAGGAAAGTCCATGAGATTATCATCTCCAATTAACCACCAGAAAATCAGAAGTGGTGCTATGGCTCAAGCGGTAGAGGGCTAGACTTGTGCTGAAGAGCTCAGGGACAGAGCCCAGACCCAGAGTTCAAGCCCCTCAACTAAACCAGAGAGAGAGAGAGAGAGAGAGAGAGAGAAAGAGAGAGATCTCTACCCTGATGTGGGTGAGGCCTGTAATCCCAGCTACTTAAAAAGGAGAGAGATAGGATTGTGGTTCAAGGCCAGCCTAGGCAACAAGTTCCCAAGACCTCCATTTCAACAAAACACTAGATACAGTGGCACAGACCTCTCATCAGCCCAGCTGTGTAGGAGGCCTTAGATCAGATCATGTTCCAAGGCTGAGCCCAGACAAAAACTCTAGACCCCATTCAAAAAATAACTGAAGCAAAAAAGTGCTCGAGTGGTAGAACACCTACTTATTAGCAAGTAGAAGGCCCCAAGTGCAAACTCAAGGAAAAAAGTTGCTTTAATGAGTAAATTAAGGCTTAACAAAGTTAGTTTTCTCAAAGTGTTGGTGGATTGTTTGGTTTGGTGTTTTTTTCCCCCCAGTGGTTGAGCAGTGTTAAAATCCAGGCAGTTGCTTCAGTTATGTCCTCAACCACAATGTTCTCTTTAAGTTTTTCATTGTTCATTAATTATGTACATCCTTATACATTAACTCAAGACTTTCAGCCATGTTATTATACACTTAAGTTTCCCTTTGTAAGCTGTCCTAGAATGACCATTCTTGTAGACAT
Source organism: Perognathus longimembris pacificus (assembly GCF_023159225.1). NCBI lineage: Eukaryota > Metazoa > Chordata > Mammalia > Rodentia > Heteromyidae > Perognathus > Perognathus longimembris. The sequence continues at coordinate 15,654,318 of NC_063164.1, forward strand.
AGATGTGCTTTTTAATACTTAATGGAACTTTTCTGTAGGATAAATTCTTGGAAGTAAAAAAAGAAAATCTCAAAGTGCCATTCTGAGGATGGTATGTTAAAGCTTCCTAGCCAGGCGCTGGTGGCTCACACCTGTAATGCTAGCTCCTCAGGAGGCTGAGATCTGAGGATCCAAGTTCAAAGCCAGCTGGGGCAGGATATCCATGAGACTTTAATCTCCAGATAACTACCAGAAAACCTGAAGTGAAGCTGTGGCTCAATTGGTAGAGCACTAGTCTTGATCAAAGGGCACCAATGGCTCATGTCAGTAATCCTAGCTGTTCAGGAGGCTGGCATCTGAGGTTCACAATTCAAAGCAAGCTGGGGCAGGAAAGTCAGTGACCCTTATCTCCACTAATCTAACCAACAAAGCTGGAAGTGGAGTTGTGTCTCAAATGGTAGAGCTCTAGCCTTGAGCAAAAAAGGTCAGGGACAACACCCCAACTTTGAGGTCAAGCACCAGGACTGGTACACTTACACACAAAAAAAGGCTGGAGGGACAGTGCCTAGGCCCAGCATACGCATAAACAAGAAAAGTTTCCTGTAGTTACAAGTGTGTTCTGTTTCTCAGATTTTGTGCATTCCAAAGTGCTGTATTAAATCTACCTCAGGAACCTGCCTACCTCTGCTCTACTGAATATATTTTAATATACTTAACATACTTTAATTTTTTTCTTTCAATTTCAGATTCTCCAACTTGGGAAATACATGCTATATGAATGCTATTTTGCAGTCTCTGTTTTCACTCCAGTCATTTGCAAACGACTTACTTAAACAGGGTATCCCATGGAAGAAAATTCCACTTAATGCACTTATTAGGTAATTGTTAAATACTTACTAAAGGATCATTTACATTATTTTAGATAATGAAATTTTAGACACTCAAAATTCTATGTGCTATTTTTAGTAACTAGTCTTCAAAATATTATGCCATCCTGTTTTTTTTAAACATACTTATCCTGTATCTTATTTTATCAGACGCTTTGCACACTTGCTTGTTAAAAAAGATGTCTGTAATTCAGAGACTAAAAAAGAACTACTCAAGAAGGTTAAAAATGCCATTTCAGCCACAGCAGAAAGATTCTCTGGTTATATGCAGAATGTGAGTATTATTTTAAATGTTTTTAGATACGGGAAACAAATTATTTTAGTGTACAAGAAAGTTTTTATTTTAAAATGTCATTTGTGGCCATCATAGATTGAAAAAATCGAGTTATGATGCGGATCAATATTACTGTCCTGTATATTTGATGTTACTTATTTTTGTTTTTGTTTTGGAGACAGGGTCTTATCTCAGGCTGACCTTACCTGTCAACCCTACTGACTTATTTGTCTTTCAAATGTCAGGATTCGGGCTGGGGATATGGCCTAGTGGCAAGTGTGCTTGCCTCGTATACATGAAGCCCTGGGTTCGATTCCCCAGCACCACATATATAGAAAACGGCCAGAAGTGGCACTGTGGCTCAAGTGGCAGAGTGCTAGCCTTGAGCAAAAAGAAGCCAGGGACAGTGCTTGGACCCTGAGTCCAAGGCCCAGGACTGGCAAAAAAAAAAAAAAAAAAAGCTGTTCAAATGTCAGAATTCCACATGCATGCCACCAATGCCTTGATCTTTTATCATATCTTAATATGTAGATGTAGTTTGCTAGTAAAAAATTGTTTTTTAGTGAAGTGTGAAGTCATTTTTTCATTATATTAATACAACTACGTAGTTAAGAACATAAAACCTGTCTTTTTTTTTGTCTTTTCTTTTTTGGTATTGGGAATCTAACCCAGGATGTTGCACTTGCAAGGCAAGCGCATTGTAACAAAGCTACATCCCAGCCCCCTGTCATTTGTTTTTACTTATAGTTTTTGTTGTTGTGTTTTGTTGTAGTGCCAGGCATGATCCCAGGGTCTCATGCATATATTAATAAGCAAGTGCTCTACCACTGAACTACATTCCAGTCCTTGTCATTTACCTTTTTTTTTTGGCTGGTCCTGGGGCTTGCACTCAGGGCCTGGGAGCTTTCCCTGAGCTTCTTTTGCTCAAGGTTAGTGCTCTACCACTTGAGCCACAGCACCTCTTCTAGCTTATTTTTGGTAATTTATCGGAGATAAGAGTCTCATGAACTTTCCTGCCCCAGCTGGCTTCAAACCATGATCCTCAGATTTCAGCCTCCTGAGAGCTAGGATTATAGGTGTGAGCCACCAGTGCCCTGTACCATTTATTTTTATTCGTAAAATACTTACCCCAGAGTCTTTAATAAAAGAAACCTGACCTTGTTTACATATCTCTGATTTCAAAGAACTTTAATTGCGTAAATTGTAACTTAAGTGGCTGTTTTGATCTGAAGACAGATATTATTGTCTTCTTAGGATGCTCATGAATTTCTAAGTCAGTGCCTAGACCAACTGAAAGAGGATATGGAAAAGTTAAATAAAACTTGGAAGTCTGAGCCTGTTCTTGGGGAAGAAAATTCACCAGATACTTCAGCAACCAGAGTATACACTTGTCCTGTTATTACTAATTTGGAGTTTGAGGTTCAGCACTCCATCATTTGTAAAGCGTAAGTAGTCACTAAGTAAACTAGTTTCCCTCTTTAATCCTTTATCCTTTACAAGGGATTAAAACTTTCTTATAATGTAACATACCAAATGCTATGAAATTCTCTTTTATTGATTTCCAGAATTGGAGATTGAAGTTGGAGCCTTATGCTTATAAGGCAAGCGCTCTACTGCTTGCTTTTAATTTTTCAGATAAGCTTTTAGGCTTTTGCTTGGGCCAGCTTCTGACTACAATCCTTTTACTTCCAGCTCCCAAGTTGCTGGAATTACTAGGCATACACCACCACACAAGGCTTGTTGTTGAGATAGGGTCTTACTAAGTTTCTATCTGGAGGTCTTAAGCCACGATCCTCTTACCTCCATCTCCTGAGTAGCTGGTATTACAGATGTAAATACTCTGAATTCTTACTTTATTTTCCTTCCTATGCCGGTGTTGGCCGGGTGCAGGCATAATAAACTCATAGATCATACCAACCCTTCCTTTTTTTTTTCCAGTCTTTCTGTAAAATGCTTGTTATATGAGAACACTTGTTTTCCTTATTAGTTGCTTTTATTGAACCAAATTCATTTTATTTAAATTGTTCTTTTCAATTTTATGTTCAGACTACCAAGCTTACACAGGTTATGGCACTCTGTCTCCCTACAGGGCACTGAGATTTCTGTCAGAGGCACTCAGTAAATATCTATTGAATGAAAAATCTGTTTTTCCTCTGTCTTCAATCTTCTGCTGTAGCAGTAAGCAACCTGGGCTAAAAGTTGTATATTACTAAAGTATACATAACACGAGGACAGTGAAGCGGTCAGCTACAACTATCTAAAAATCTGTTTTTGCTTCTAAGTGAATTAAACATGATAATTTGTTCTGAACTCATTTTCTGAAAGTGTTATAAAAATATATTCAATAATCAAATGATGCTGTTACCTAACAAAAGGGCTATATGACACATGGAACACAGAAAGTTTTCCAAATAGTAGTGTTCATATAGCCAAAAAGTGAAAACAGTTCATTAGTAGCAATATGGGTAACTAGGGAATCACATTAATACAATGCTATAGTAGGCAGCTGAATCCTTCAATTATGTTGGAGAGACCAATTAAGACATACTGTACAGGGCTGGGAATATGGCCTAGTGGCAAGAGTGCTTGCCTCATATACATGAAGCCCAGGGTTCGATTCCCCAGCACCACATATATAGAAAATGGCCAGAAGTGGCGCTGTGGCTCAAGTGGCAGAGTGCTAGCCTTGAGCAAAAAGAAGCCAGGGACAGTGCTCAGGCCCTGAGTCCAAGACCCAGGACTGGCTAAAAAAAAAAAAAAAAAAGACATACTGTACAATTCCATTATATAAATTCAACTCTAGTTTGGAAGTCAAGATAATGGTTACCTTTTGTATCAAGGAAGAAGGTTATCGGGAAAGAACTTCTAGGGAGGTCATAGTGTTCTGTTTCATGATCTAAGTGTGACTAGGTATGTTAACTGATAGTGAAAGCTGTGAAAGTATGACTAGTTTACTCTTCTATATATGTTATTTTTAGGGGGGGTTCATTTGTGTGTATGTGTGTGGTACTTGGGGTTTCAGTTCAGGACCTGTGCCACTAAGCCACTCCTCCAGCTCTGTTTTTTACTGGTTATTTTTAGGATAGGGTCCCCATTCCCCCTTGGACATGCCACGGAACTGCAGTTATTTTACTTTTAGGCTTCCCCAATGGGAAGAAACTTCATGGACCCAGCAGTGGTGCATGCCACTACCTCCAGATTCCATACCATGGAGATGTCCTTTCACAGAATTTTCTGTCCAGGCTGGATGTCCTTTCACAGAATTTTCTGTCCAGGCTGGCCTCTCAGTCCTCCCATTCTCACTGTCCCATGTAGCAGTGATGACAGGCTTGTCCCATTGCACCCAGCTCTGGATTGACATGGGATCTTGTGAACTTTCTTGCTTAATTTGCTTTGAACTATTCTTTTTTTTTTTTTTTTTTTTTTTGCCAGTCCTGGGGCTTGGACTCAGGGCCTGAGCACTGTCCCTGGCTTCTTTTTGCTCAAGGCTAGCACTCTGCCACTTGAGCCACAGCGCCGCTTCTGGCCGTTTTCTGTATATGTGGTGCTGGGGAATTGAACCCAGGGCCTCATGTATACGATGCAAGTACTCTTGCCACTAGGCCATATCCCCTGAACTATTCTTAACCTGCCAAGAAGTTAGGATTACAGGAGTGAGCCCTGTGCCTTAGTTATACTTTATACTTTAGTTCTTTAAAGCTTAAGGTACTGTTAAAATATATGAATTCTAAACATGCCATTTAAAAAAAAATACTCAAGGGGCTGTGTGAATGTGGCTTCATGGTACAGTGCTTGCCTACATGCGTGAAGCCCTGGGTTCGATTCCTCAGCACCACATAAACAGAAAAGGCCTGAAGAAGCACTGTGGCTCAAGTGGTAGAGTGCTAGCCTTGGGCAAAAATAGAAACCAGGGGCAATGCTCAGGCCCTGAGTTCAAGCCCCAGGACCGGGGGGGGGGGGGGATTAAATATTTTCAATTGAGGTTTTATCTGTATTAACTTAAAAATGATATTAAAATAAGTACAAAAAAGTCCTTAATATTATTTGTTTTGAAACTAGAAATTCCATAGGAGAATAATATTTCCACTATATTTGCAGTTTCATATTGTTCTAAATACATACATTTGTTTTCTTTTATTCTTCAGATGTGGAGAAACTATTCCCAAAAGAGAACAATTTAATGATCTCTCCATTGACCTTCCTCGAAGAAAAAAACCACTCCCTCCTCGCTCAATTCAAGATTCTCTTGACCTTTTCTTTAGGGTATGTAATAAACTATGCTTTATATATCACACCCAATTGTCTTTGAAATTGGTTTCTGCAAGGTGGAATTTCAGTGAAAGTATTTGCAAAGGAAACAAATGCAAAATACTTAAAAATAATAGTTATTTTATATAAAGCTTGAACGATCTGATAACTCATTGAAGAAAATTTAATGTTTAACTAAATACATTGTATATTTAAATGGTGAGGTTTTTTTTTTAGACAACTTTAACGTTATCATTTGTAAACAAATACTAATTTAAGGTATTGTCAGTGATACATGCTCAAATTTGATAATATGAAATAAAGTGTCTCTACTATACATAACCTGGTATGCTAATTGTTGAGGAATGAAAAACTGCTTTTTCTTACATGATATTTACTTTGACAGGAAAAGGAAGGACGAATCATTCCTATGTATGCTACATTTGTATATGCTATACTTTCACAGATATTCAGAATGTTCCTACAGTATAATCAGGCCTGTTGTGTAGCTGATCTTTTAACTGGTGGATATCTGCCCGGATCCCCCTTGATCTGTACAATAATGCACCTTGTTTTGTTATGGCAAAGTGAGGTTTTTCTAAAGGCTTTTGTTTCTTTAATCTGATCTTTAAATAGTGGGAGTTTAAATGTACCCAAATTTAAATTCTCTGCTTTTTTGTTTTGGTTGATTAGTTATTCTCTACAATTCCTTTTATCATATACTAACGATTTTCCTATATATCTTTATCCCCAGTATTAAGGTATTTTTTGTTGTTGTTGTTTTTGTTTTGCCAGTCCTGGGGCCACTTTCAGCTTTTTCTGTATATGTGGTACTCAGGAATCAAACCCAGGGCTTCATGCATGCAAGGCAAGCACTCTACCACTAAGCCACATTCCCAGCCCCAAGGGTTTCTGGTTTCAGTTTTCTATAAGTAATATTCATCCCAAACTTTGGTCATTTTAGAGTGGTTGTTATTAATGGACCATTACCAGATTGAGTTCCATTAAGAAAAGGGATAGAGGAACTTCATCTACTCCAAAAATGATCTTTTCTGTAGACAATGTTAGAATCTGGATTTATGCTTGGCAGTGGTTCATATACATCTATGAGCAGCAGATTGCTGAGAATCTGTTACTTTAAGAAATTAAGATGTTTCCTATGTAAAAAAGGCATATTAGGGTCAGGTGCTAATAGCACCTGTCCTAGCTACTCAGAAGCCAGACAGGGCAGGAGAGGCCAAGAGACTTTTATCTCCAATTAACTAACCAAAAGCTGGTTCACGTAGTAGAGCACTAGCCATGAGCACAGAAAGTTCAGGGATAGCGCCTAGGCTCGGAGCTCAAGCCCCAAGACTGGCACACAGATTTTAAAAAATGTTTTTATAATTTTTATTTTTTGCCAATCCTGGGCCTTGAACTCAGGGCCTGAGCACTGTCCCTGGCTTCTTTTTGCTCAAGGCTAGTATTCTACCACTTGAGCCACAGCGCCACTTCTGGCCGTTTTCTATATATGTGGTGCTGAGGAATCGAACCCAGAGCTTCATGTATATGAGGCAAGCACTCTTGCCACTAGGCCATATTCCCAGCCCCGCCCCCCCCCCCAATTTTTTTTTTTTTAAGATGAGAGAAAGGCATTAGGGCTGGGTGCTTATGGCTCGTACCTGTAATTCAAGCTACTCAGGAGGCTGAGATCTGAGGATCAAGGCTTGAAGCCAGCCCAGACAAAAAAGTCCATGAAACTCTTCTCCAATTAAGCCGAAAGTGGAGCTGTGGCTTGAGGGGTAGAATGAGGCCTTGAGCTAAAAACTCAGGAACAGCATTTGAGCCCTGGGTTTAAATCCCAGGAGACAGACACACACACGCACACTCACAGAACATTTAAGAAATTCTGGAATAGGACATGAGTTTATAAGATGACTACATGTAAACATTACATCTTAATTTGGTAGCTTTTGTCACTTAAGACACAAAGTGTAAACTGGTTTAGAGTTGTCATTCCACTGAACTAGTAATAGTAGAAAAGATGGTTTGCGTTTATTGGTTAACTCTGATTCAGCTTCTTATTTTTCCCTCTTGCCTTTCTGTAGGCAGAAGAACTTGAATATTCTTGTGAAAAATGTGGTGGAAAGTGTGCTCTTGTCAGGCACAAATTTAACAGACTTCCCAGGTAAACTTAATTGTTTTTTAAAATTACATGTAAGGGTAGAGGATGTAGCTTTGTAGGAGAGCATTTACCTACCATGTGTAAGGTCTTGGGTTTTGATCCATAACAACATAAAAAGTAAATGACTAATGGGCATATAAATGGACATGCAAATATGAGTAAACCTACTAGAATGGATTGATAAAGGAGGTTTGGAAAGCTGAGATGGGACTTGGAGAAGGTTGAAAGCTATAATGCCTTCCATAAAAGAGTAAGAAGAAGGCCTGGGATTTTGAAGTGGAAAGGAGTTCCTGATATGGTGGTATACACCTGTAATTCCAGCTACTTGACACGTAAAGGTAGGAGGTTTGAGACCAGCAGGGGTAAAAACTTAATGAAACACTATCTACTATCTGTAATCCTAGCTACTAAGAATGCTTTCCAAGGCTACCCTCATGCAAAAAGCATGAGATCCTATGTGAGAAATAACTAGTCATTTGTGCCTGTAAACAAAGCTAGTCAAGGGCCAATGATCAGTATTGTAATTCTAGGGCTCTCTGCGTTTCCCAACTATGAAGAGAATACAAAAGGAGGATCACACCAGCAGAGCATCTGCCTAGCAATCACAAGCCTTGAGTTCAAACCCCAGTATAATCAAACACGTTAACAACTAGCTGAAGCAAAAGGGGCTAGGGCATGCCTTATGAGTCATATACCAGTACTGCCAAAACATAGAAATAAGAAGATATGGCTGGTGAGACTTTGGAATATTGATCAGGATTAGCTATTCAATTTTAAATTCACTAATATGTAATATCAGTTCTGTAGCTTGTCCCTTATCCAAAATGCTTCAGCCAGGAGGGTCTTGGATTTTGGAGTATTTACATGTGCTTAATGAAATTCTTGGGGATGGAATCAACTCTAAGAAGTATGCCATCCATTAGCATTTCTTGCATTCTTTAAACTGAAAGTAATTTTATACAATATTTTTATCGTGTTCTGCCTTGGTTGGTTTTGGTTGTACTAGGGTTTGAACCAAGCGCCTTGCACTTGCTTGGCAAATACTCTACCACTGAGCTATGCCTCCAACTATATGTGTGTTTTCACTGTATTTGTCAGGTTAGGTATGGAATTTTCCACTATGGCATCCTGTCAGTACTCTGACGTTTCAGATTTGAAACATTTTGAATTTTGTAATATTAGGAATGCTCAACCTAAAATGTGTAATTCTGTCTTTTGCTGTAGACTCCAACACCTATTAGTAAAACAGTCACCTATAAGTGTATACATGAAAATAAAAGGGGAAAAGCAATTTTTGTATTTTTCAAAGGATCTTAGAAAGTTAGGTTTTTGTAATCTTAAATTTTCTAGCTTGAGAATTCATTTATATTACCACTACATAGACACATAAAACTAAACTAGTTACAGAAAACTATGATGTATTTTATAGGACAGCTTTTAGAGTTTTCCAAGAATAGATCTCAACTACCGGCAAGATTATTAACATTAAATATTTATGTGGCACTTTGCCTGCAGAGTGCTTTACTTTCATGTATTAGCTTCCATTTTCTGTAAGTGTATAGCTTCTATAACCTAACCCCTAGAGACTAGTTCTTTTATATTTTGCAATGTATTCCTATCTAGAAAATAAGATACTCCTTTCTAGAAAATAAGTTGCTTTTAAAGAAATCGCTTTATAAATCACAGCAGTATTATATTTGCCAGAGTCTGCTTTTTACTGAAGAGACTCTGTTCTTTCATATTTGTGATGAGTTTTTTGTTTTATTGTTGTTTTTCAGCAAGAAGGTAGGAGGAAGAAATAGAAAGGCAAAGCATTAGTTGTTATCAATTATCACTGAGGACTTGAGTTAACCTCACAAGCTGGATATCTCTTCCAGCTGTTTGGTATTTCACATGGAAAAGAAAATACTGAAGGAACTTCTTTTTCCTTTTTTTTAGTTGATTTTGGTTCATGAAGTCAGGAGTCAGGATCTCCCACAAACTCTTGAGGCATGCCACTAGTCCTTTTGCCTTTATTAGAGTATCAAGTATATGCCCAGGGCAGCCTGGACCACAGTCTGTGTTTCTGCACTTCCCTGCAAAGATAACAGATGCACACCACTGCAATCAACCATTGTTTGAGATAGGGTGGGAAGTGTCTCACATTTATGCCTGAACTGGTCTTGATCCTCTCACCTTAGTCTCTCATGTGTAAGGATAGCCCGTATCTACCCCCACATCCAGCTTATCATTTCTTTTTCCTTTCTGGTAGTTCTTGTTTTAAAGATTAGTTTATTTCAACCTTACATGAAATATCTCTGTATCTTAAGTCCTAATCATTATGCTTGTTCTGTCTTTGTTCATTTTAATATTCCCAGCCACTCTGATTTTCTTTGTTTGTGCCGGTCCTCAAGATGAATTTGGCTTATGCACTGTCCCTGAGCTTTTTTGCGCAAGACTACTGCTCTACCACTTGAGTCACAGCTCCACTTCCGGGTTTTTGGTGATTTATTGGAAATAAGAGTCTCATAAGCTGGACATGGAAAGAAGGAAGGAAACAACCAGGTGCCTGTGGCTCACGCCTATAACCCTAGCTACTCAGGAGGCTGAGATCTGAGGATCAAAGTTTGAAGCCATCCCAGGCAGGAAAGTCCATGAAACTTTTTTTTTTTTATCATGGGGCTTGAATTCAGGACCTTGGTGTTGTCCCTGAGCTTTTTCACTCAAGGCTAATGCTCTTCCACTTTGAGTCACAGAGTCACTTGCGGTTTTTTGGTGATTAATTGAAGATAAGAGTCTCATGGACTTTCCTGCCTGGATTGGCATTGAATCACTATCCTAAGATCTCAGCTAGGATTACAGGTGTGAGCCACCAACACCTGGCTCCAAGTGACTCATATCTCCAATAAACTACCAAAAAAAGCTAAGTTAGAGTTGTGGCTCCACTGTTAGACTGCCAGCCTTGAGCAAAAAAAAGTTCAGGGTCAGCACCTAGACCTTGAGTTCAAGTCCCAGGACCTGCACCAAAAATAAGAGAAAAAAAAAAGTCTTGCTGGGAATGTGGCTTGGTGGTAGAGTGCTTGCCTAGCATGCATGAAGCCTTGGGTTCAGTTCCTCAGTATTACATAAACAGAAAAGGCTGGAAGTGGCGCTGTGGCTCAAGTGGTAGTGGTAGAGTGCTAGCCTTGAGCAAAAGAAGCTCAGGATAGTGCCCAGGCCATGAATTCAAGCCCCAGGACTAGCAAAGAAAAAGTCTTACTTTTCTTCTCCATACCATGATCTATTCTTGTAGTGCTAGAGATTGTCCACTTTTATTCTTGCAGAATCTAATATGTTTAACAACTTTGTTCACTTTTAAGCTACAAAATCAGTTACCAAGCAAGAGCTTGAAGCCCTAAGTTCAAGCTTCAATTCCAGCATACACAAAAAAACAGTGATTTGAAAGTTTAAATTAATTTGATTTTTGGTATCAGTTTTACTTTTTAGATAAGTAGAACCCTTGTCTTCTTTCACATTGTGAATTTGAAGGTCATGAATTTTAGCATGTTTTTTCCTTTTTTTAGCATATTTATTTATTTCCTTTCCCTCCCTCCCTTCTTTCTTTTCTTCTGATGGTCTCAGGGCTTGAACTCAAGTCCTAGGCACTGTCCCTGAGCCTCTTTGTGCTCAAGGCTAGCACTCTACCACTTGAGCCACAGCACCACTTGTGGCCTTTTCTGAGTAGTTTACTAGAGATAAGAATGTTACAGATTTTCTTGCCTAGGCTGGCTTCAAACTGTGATCCTTACTTAGATCTCGGCCTCCTGATTAGCTAGGATTTCAAGCATGAGTCACCAGTGTCCGGCATTAGCATAAGGGAAGTATAATTAATAACTAGTTTGTAAGGTTTTGAGTTTGTGGCTTCAATTTTCCATAGATCGGGAAAATTTTGATCCAGAACCAGTAAAAAACAAAAAACATAAGTTGCTGAGCGCTGGTGGCTCATGCCTATAATCCTAGCTACTCAGGAGACTGAGATCTGAGGATTGCGGTTGAAAGCCAGCCCTGGCAGGAAAGTCTGTGAGACTCTTATCTCCAGTTAACCTGAAAACCAGAAGTGGCATTGTGGCTCAAGTGGTAGAGTGCCAGCCTTAAGCTGAAGAAGAGCTCAGGGACAGCACCCAAGCCCAGAGTTCAATTTCAGTTTAAAAACAAAACAAAACATAGTTTAAGTACCAAGGTAAATAAGGATTTACTCCAATATCAGTAGCTACATCTTAAAATTTATTAAATTACAAAATCACAGCAAATTTATTGTGATTTATTTATTGTTTTTTCCCCCTATGATAATTGTTTTTTTCACCCAAACCTTATTAATTCATCAGTATCCAGTTTGGGTTTTATTTGTATATACCTCAACACCTGGCACATAGTAGATATTCAGTAAAAGTTGGGAGTATGGTTCAGTTGGGCTAATTGTATTCATTTAATCAAAATTTATCCGATATGGTTAGAGTGATCTCTTTTTGTATGTGTGTGTTGGTCCTAGGGCTTGAACTTAAGACCTGAATACTGTCCTGAGCCTCTTTGCTCATGCCTAGCACTCTACCACTTGAGTCATGACTCCACTTCTGGCTTCTTTGGTGATTAATTGCAGATAAAAGTCCATGGTCAAGGCTGGGACTGTAGCCTAGTGGTAGAGTGCTTGCATCCCTGGGTTCGATACCTCAGCACCACATATACAGAAAAAGCCAGAAGTGGCACTTTGGCTCAAGTGGGTAGAGTGCTAGCCTTGAGCAAAAAAAAAAGCCAAGGACAATGTTCAAGCCCTGAGTTCAAGCCCCAGGACTGGCAAAAAAAAAAGTCCATGGTCTTTCTGCTGGCATTCGCGTCAAACTATTGATCCTCAGCTCTCCTCCTCCTGAGTGGCTAGGATTAGGGCCATGAGCCGGGGCACCCAGCTTAGAGTGATCTCTTTTGATGTATAAGAGAGCTACTTGTGTTATATGTGAATCAGCAGCATCATTGTTTGTTTTTTAGGATCCTCATTCTTCATTTGAAACGATATAGCTACAATGTGGCTCTCTCACTTAACAACAAGATTGGACAGCAAGTCATCATTCCAAGATACCTGACCTTATCATCTCATTGCACCGAAAATACAAAACCACCTTTTACTCTTGGTTGGAGTGCACATATGGCAATGTAAGTCCAGAAGAGACAAAACTTTCATCTTCCCTTTTCAAATGGACTTTTGTATCCAAGAGAGTGTCCAAACTAGATAACCTAACTCCCAGGTAAAATCAGACTAAAAATATTTTAGTTTTGCTTTATTTTAGAACTTTAGGGTTCAATTACTGAAAAAAAAAATGCTTAGAGAAATTCTTCCAAGGTGTATTAGATGCTTTTCATAACAGCATATTTGTTTAGGGAGTGTCCTTACTCTTCTATGAAGATACTCTATTTAGGAATATAAACTAAATTTGTGAACCATAAGCATTACCTGGACATAGAAAGTACTGATTTCTGTGTTCTTTCCATGGAGAGTCTATTTCAGTAGATGTGAAATAAGAGTTGGGATGAATATGTTGAACAAAACTCAGATAACTGTAAGATATACAAATTTGAGAAACTAAATGTTATGCTGAAGCCCCAAAAGATAACTAGTGCCTTCATAAATGTAAATTAGAATAATGTGAATAACTTTAGTGATTTTCTAAATATTTTTCAAAGAGAAAAGAGGTAACCTCTATGAGTTTTGCTTCATGTTGCTGAGAAAATTCTTAGGATTTCTCGGAATGCTGTGCTTGTTCTTTTCTGCATACTTGGGTTACTTTGGAATGTTATACTGTAGTTCTTTTCTTTTTGAACACTAGTATGATAGAACTATATAGACCTAAAACGTTATAAAGGTGAAAGGACTTTTGGCATTTTTTCAAATCAAATTTTCAGAGGAGATTGGTTTTGTTATTCAATAACTAAAAAGGCCAAGTCTCACTCTGGATGTAGTATAGTAGTGCACTTCTGTGTAGGTACTTCTGTAATCTCTACACTCAGGAGACTGAGGCAGTAGGATCCCAAGGCCAGACTGAGCTATATAGTGAATAAGACCTTGTCCAGAAAAAGACAAACAGACAGACAGAAAGAAAGGAAGAAAGGAAGAAAGAAAGAAAGAAAGAAAGAAAGAAAGAAGAAAGAAAGAAAGAGAGAGAAAGAAAGAAAGAGAGAGAGAGAAAGAAGAAATAAATATGTAAATAAAAAAGCCAAATCTCTTGAGTCAAGTAGAATGTTGGACATTTCAGAAAGCAAATAATCATTTGCCAACATGAACTGATAGTTTTATAAAATAGGTTTCACTTTGAATTTATAAGTTATATCTTATAAGTTTACACGGAAGTCCTCAAAAAGTCTACTAATAAAAGCATGTGCCCAATCTTTACTATTTCTGTGTGTTTTTGTTTGCTTTTTCTCTTGGCTTTTATCTGGAGTAAATGTTTTGCTTGGTGCAAGCTGCCCTCTACTGGTCGAGCTGCTACTGCTTCTAGCAGGAGGGCTGGTCGTGCTATCAGTGTAGCGTTAGTATCTTTATGATCACAGGCTGTCTGACTTACACAACTTAAAAGCTTTAAGATAGATTTCTTGACTTGTCTGTGGAGATATAATAGGGTTGTTGTGAACATTAAATAAAGTAATACGCACTGAGTTCTCCACATAGTCCTTGACATCTAGTAAGTCCTCAGTAAATGAGAGCTCTATTTGATGGCTCACACCTATTATCCTAGCTACTCAAGAAGTTGAGACCTGAGGATCACAGTTCAAAGCCAGCCCAGGCAGGAAAGCCCATGAAATAGACTGTTATCTCCAATTAACCACCAAACATCTGGAAATGGAGCTGTGGCTCAAAGTGGTAGAATGCTAGCCTTGAGCAGAAAAGCTCAAGGACAGCGGCCCAGGCCCTGAGTTCAAGCCCCAGGACTGGCACAAAAAAAAGTAAAGAACTGACAAGATAATTTCCTCCAAGTTGTTGTTCTTTTAATATGAATTACACTTGATTTCGCTTTCAAAACTGTTTATTTCAATTATTACACAACAGAGAGGACCTAGAGATAGTATTTCATTTTCTCTCTTGGCCTCTGTAACTAGTTATTTTTAAAGTATCATAATCATTTGCTTTTCCAAGAGGATATATGAGATTATAATACAGGATAATTCACTTTATGAGTCAAAGATGTATCTTTAGTAATACAATTGTATACATTATATATTTTCTAATTTTCTGATAGTTCTAGACCATTGAAAGCCTCTCAAATGGCGAATTCCTGCATCATCTGCCATTCTACACCTTCAAAGTGAGTTATATTTTTTGCATACCCAAAATTTGTATTTTTAACAATTTGGCTCACTCTAATCTCTAAAGATGCCCATACCCTTTTTCTTTAGTGTTTTTCTTTTTGCATGACAATTGTTCTGTATTGCCCATACTTTAGAATTTTCCTGAATCTTGTTGAAAATATAGCCTGGGACATAACAAGTTTTAAAAAGTTCAAATGATCCTTTACTTTGTTTTTCAACTTCTTTTTTTTTAAGTGGTACATAATAAATATTTATTAAATTAATAAGACTTTTATTCCAAGCCATGATAAATATTAAATGAAGAGCTTGTTCAAGTGTTCCCTAAATGGATTTCTGTCCAACCTTAAGGCTATAAAGATTTTCCATTGAGTAGCTGTCTGTCCAAGTTTTGAGAGCTTTGAACCTAAGGGCTCATCTGAAGAAAAGATTTCCTCTTTAGAAACTATATCAGAAAAAAAAATATGGAACGCTTCACAAATTTGCGTGTCATCCTTGCGCAGGGGCCATGCTAATCTTCTCTGTATTGTTCCAATTTCAGTATATGTGCTGCCAAAGCGAGCACTTGTTTTTCAACTTCTTAAAACTTGTAGTATATAATATTTTCATCCTGAGATTCTAAAAATTGAGTAATGACAAAGGATTTTTAAAGATTAAAGGAGAAAAAAATCATGTTGGTCTATGGCATCCTTCAAAGACAGGCATAGAATTCAAAACATCTTTTCACCTGTTGCTTGACAGTTTAGACTTCATGCCTTTGACACTAAATAGTACTGAAATAGATTAGGAAGACAAGCATGCATTGGAATGTAGCTCTTCTTTAAATGCTTTTATCATTTCTGTTTAAGACCAAAGCTTGTCTAAGGAGGGAAACAAATACTTATTATGTACTTTCTTTTAATTATACCTTTTCTAAGATAAAACTCCAGTTCCAGATTAGATTATTCCAGACCACTTAGTTGTTATTGGCTTTAAATTTCATTTTTCCCAAAACTTAATGTTTCAAGTACTCTGAGAAAAGACTCACTTTTGTTATTTAAAGGCTTTGGGAACCGGGCACTGGTGGCTCAGGCCTGTAATAATCCTAGCTATTTGGGAGGCTAAGATGTGAGGATCATAGTTCATTGCCAGATCTGGCAGGAAGCCCGTGAGAAGTTTTTTTGGGTTTTTTGTTAGTAGTGGGCTTGAACTCTGGGCCTGGGCGCTGTCCCTGAGCTCTTCAGCTCAAAGCTGGTACTCTACCACTATGAGCCACAGTGCCACTTGCTGGGGGGGAGGGGGTGTTGTTTTTCTGATGGTTAATTGGAGATAAGAGTCTCATGGACCTTCCTGCCCAGGCTGGCTTTGAACACTGGCTTTTGAACACTATTCCTCAGATCTCAGCCTCTTGAGTAGCTAAGATTACGGGCATGAACCACCAGTGCCCAGACCTATGAGATTCTTATCTCCAATTAATCACAGAAGGAGCTAGATTTGGATCTGTGGCTCAAGTGTTAAAGAGTGCTAACCTTGAAGAAAAGGAGCCCAGGGGCAATGCCCAGGCTGAGAGTTCAAACCCCAGTACTGGCTGGTTGGGAGGGGGGGCAGAGGAGAAAGAGGAATTTAAATCAGTTGACTAACATGACTAGAAATCTAAGCTAGTACTAATATGCATACTCTTGCCCATTCTCAAGATACAAATGAGCAATATCACTTGGCTGCTTAGAAAGTGAGCAAGTGACACATCTACAGGATAAATATTTGTCATTGACACAAGCATACTGCCTTCTGTAAATATAGTAATGATTAATGGAATGTGCTCTTTCTGTACCAAATCAATATAATTGTTAGAAACAATTTTGCTGAGTTATCTGTTCTCCATGTCTACTTAATTTGAGAATTAAGACAATAAAGGGCAATTAGTCTCTAGAAGATCTGTCATGGTGATCAAATTGTTGCGAACCAGAATACCATTGGTTCCCTAGAGAAATGTTAGCCAGATATTACTGTCCTTCAGCAAAGTAGTTATCTAGATAAATGAATTAATAATGTTTAAGTTTGCTTGTAAGGTATTAAGATGGATAATTATCTATTTCTGAGTTGTACTACAAACCTTTTTGAATACGCAATTCTAGTGTTCAGGCTCTCAGCAGCAAATGACATGTGAGCTTATCACTGATCACAGTCATCTTGAGTTCCATTGTGGCCTTTTGTTTCTTTATACTATGTATAGATGTAGATATAGATATATAGATATGTGTATATATCTATATATATGTTTTTTACAGTTTTCACATTTAGATTAACTGCATCTTTCAAAATTTCCATTTTTTTAGTATTGCTTGTGATTTTCACTTCCATCAGAGAAAGTTATTGCTCTTTGACCCTTACCACGTTTTTTCTTTAGCGTATTTTCAGCTCACTTAGAAGATAATACAATAACATCTTACTTACATGATATCCTTAAAGAATTACATCTAGGGTCTGGGAATATGGCCTAGTGGTAAAAGTGCTCACCTCGTATACATGAAGCCCTGGGTTTGATTCCTCAGCACCACATATATAGAAAAAGCCAGAAGTGGCTCTATGGCTCAAGTGGTAGAATGTAGCCTTGAGCAAAAAGAAGCCAGGGACAGTGCTCAGGCCCTGAGTTCAAGCCCCAGGACTGGCAAAAAACCAAACCAAAACAACAACAAAAAAGAATTATATCTAGTATTCCACAAAATGATTTTATATAACTTCTTAAGCATTTATCTTTAAATTTTCAGCCATTTTGTCTGAAAATTTTGCTAAAGTGTTATTTCTTATATTCTTAAACCAAATACACTGAGATATTTATATATCTTATAATTTGGAATCAGTTATGTACATCGGTTTTTGCACTATGGGTTTTTTGTTTTTCGTTTTTTTAGACAAGATCTTACAATGTAGCCCAGGCTGGCCTTGAACTTGTTTGTAATCCTGCTTCAGCTTCCCAGGTGCTGGGATTATGGGTATGTGCCACCATGCTCAGCTGCACTATGTTTTAATGTGATATTGCCCTCAGAAGCTCTTAATTATATATAAGACAGTTTACCTTTACACTAAATGACTTCATAGTTCTTTATTGCCCTTTTTCTTTCTTTTTTTGTGGTTATTTTCTCTCATTTCTTAGCTCTCATTTCTTGATGAACTTGCTACACTATTTTATACACCATGTCCTGGATAAGAAAGGGTCCCTGTAAGTGCTTGGGCTTTGGAACTGCTTTCCTCAGAAGCCTTTTTCTTACTTTGGAATCTGTTCTGGAAGGTAGAGGTTGCCAGAAGTCTGACCTGCAGAGAATTAGATAAGTGGAATGTTACTGTTTGTTTTTTTTTAAGTGCATGGATCATAATTTAAAAGATCAAAAATGAGTCCTCATGCACTTTATTGTCAAAAACATTTCTTCATTGTTATGCCTGCATGAACTCAGAGTACTTATATAAAGTACTCATTAAAAAGAGAAAAGGCACAAAGTAGTATTTTGATGATGTATATTAGCATTAAAAGTTACCCAGTTTTCAAAGCATGGCTTTTTAGGAGTGGGTCAAAGGTAATGCTCTAACTACTTCTTTTGATTCTCTGTTAAATAATTTTCCATAATGGAAAAGTTTTTTGTTTTGTTATTTATATATCAAAAGAATAACAATGACAAATATTTATTGGGCTTTTAATTACAGGAAATTCACCTTCAAATCCAAATACTCCTTGGCTTTATGCCTTGATTCAGACAGTGAAGATGAACTCAAACGTTCTGTGGCCCTTAGCCAGAGACTTGGTGAAATATCAGGCAGTGAAGAGCAGCAAGAAGACCTGGAAAAAGTAAGTAACTTTTCATCAAAATATCTTACAAAGATTCGTGTAGCTCTTATTATCCAAACAAATGCCTTTTATAACTAATGTCAGCAAACATAAGAAATACACAAGGTAAGCCAGGCCTGAGCTTGGCTCATACCTGTAATCTAAACTATTCAGGAGATGAACATCAGAAGGATCATGATTCGAGGCCACTGTGAGCAAAAAGTTCACAAGACCCCATCTGGATATCTGCACACGATTGTATGCACCTGTCATTTCATCTACCAAGGCAAAAAGTGTGAGTGTATCTCAAAAATAGCCAAAGCAGAAAGGCTGGAGCTGTGGCTTAAGAAGTTGAGCATGTGCCTAGGAGACGCACACTATAAGTACAAGGGCCAGGCACATGGCTCATGACTGTAATCTTAGCTGCGTGGGAGGTGGAGGTCAGGGGATCATGGTTTGAGGCTAGCCTGGGCATAAAATTTTGTGAGACTTCCATCTCAAATCAATGTCTGGGAGATGTACTGCACTTTGGTTGTTATAACCTGAGATGACACCAGCACGGTGCAGAACTTCCCATCCCACTGGTTATTTCATTGTCATCACTGCCATCAAAGGGAAACAACAGGGGCTGGGAATATGGCCTAGTGGCAAGAGAGCTCGACTTGTATACATGAAGCCCTGGGTTCGAATCTCCAGCACCACATATCTAGAAAACGGCCAGAAGTGGCGCTGTGGCTCAAGTGGCAGAGTGCTAGCCTTGAGCAAAAAGGAAGCCAGGGACAGTGCTCAGGCCCTGAGTCCAAGGCCCAGGACTGGCCAAAAAAAAAAAAAAAAAGGGAAACAACAAGTAGTATTAAAAGTCCAGGTTGGCCCAGTCATAAAGTGAGACCCAACACAAAAAGAAACTGGAATAGTGGTACAGTGCCTGCTTTACAGGCAGGAGGTCCTGAATTCAAACCATATTATCACTGAAAGAAACCACTAAGCTGGGCCTGGTGATGTATGCCCTCTATGTAATTCTAGCCTTCAGAGCATGGAAGTAGGGAGATCAAGAGTTCAAAAGAGGGCTGGGGGGGCTGGAGATATAGCCTAGTGGCAAGAATGCCTGCCTTGGATACACGAGGCCTTAGGTTCGATTCCCCAGCACCACATATACAGAAAACGGCCAGAAGCGGCGCTGTGGCTCAAGTGGCGGAGTGCTAGCCTTGAGTGGGAAGAAGCCAGGGACAGTGCTCAGGCCCTGAGTCCAAGGCCCAGGACTGACCAAAAAAAAAAAGAGGGCTGAGAATATGGCCTAGTGGCAGGCAAGAGTGCTTGCCTCATATACATGAAGCCCTAAGTTTGATTCCTCAGCACCACATATATAGAAAATGGCCAGAAGTGACTCTGTGGCTCAAGTGGTAGAGTGCTAGCTAGCCTTGAGCCAAAAAGAAGCCAGGGACAGAGCTCGGGCCCTGAGTCTAAGCCCCAGGACTGGCCAAAAAAAAAAAAAAAAGTTCAAAAGATTACACAGGATCGGGCTGGGAATATGGCCTAGTGGCAACAGAACTTGCCTTGTATACATGAAGCCCTGGGTTCGATTCCCCAGCACCACATATATAGAAAACGGCCAGAAGTGGCGCTGTGGCTCAAGTGGCAGAGTGCTAGCCTTGAGCAAAAGGAAGCCAGGGACAGTGCTCAGGCCCTGAGTCCAAGGCCCAGGACTGGCAAAAAAAAAAAAAAAAAAAAAGAATACACAGGATCCTAAGTGGCACTGTTTTCAGGTACTAGATTTTTTAAATGTGCCTTTTATAGTTACCAAAAAGTCTTTTTTAAGCAATTATAGCAATAACCAATTACTTTCTCTTACTAGCCTTCAGAATTACTTTTACATTTGGTTCTCAAATAATTATTTAATTTTGGTGATATTTTGTTTGCATCATCTCATTTTACATTTTTTAATTTTACATTCCTCCCCCCCTTTGGTAAAGTATAGAATTATAGAAGCTATTTTGTGTTGTGAGTTGATCCTCGTCTTACTTCATAAGTTAGAAGTAGTTTGAGCCAAGTACTGGTGGCTTCTGCCTGTAATGCTAGCTACTCAGGAGGCTGAGATCTGAGGATCATGATTCAAAGTCGGCTAGGCGGGAAAATCTAGGACTTGAACTCAGGGCCTGTGTGCTGTTTCTGAGCTCTTTTGCTCAACGCTACTGCTCTTACCACTTTGAGCCACAGCTTCACTTCCAGTTTTCTGGTGGTTAAACGGAGATAAAAGGCTCACGGGAACTTTTCTGCCCAGGCTGGCTTTGAACCATGATCCTCAGATCTTAGCCTCCTGAATAGCTAGGATTACTGGCATGAGCCACCAGCTCCAGGCCAGAGACTCTTATCTCTAATAAACTAGCAGAAAATCCAGTGACTCAAGCACTGGAGCTCTAGCCTTGAGCACAAGAAGCCCAAGGCTAGCACACAGGCCCAGCCCTGTGCTCCAACCCTAGGACAAGCACACGCACACTCGTGTACACACATATTAATTTATAATTACTCATTTTGAATAGGAAATAAAAGTCAGAAATTCAGAAGTGAAAGTTACCCACAAAATAATTTAATGTTTATATATATAATCTTACAATGCTTTTTTCTCATTTAAGACTAGCTAACATTACAATGGAAAAATCGATCTAAACAGAATCTTTACAGTACAATCCATGTATATATGGACAAAAATATACAAGAATATATTTACTCAAAATAGATTTAATTTTATCTATGTGTATTTTATGAATTGTATGTAATATATACTTAGTGTCTGTGGTAATCGAGAAATTATTGCATTCTTACGTAGCTCTTGTTTTTAAAATTAGGTTTGTCTATGAAGTTACATGTTGGTTATTGATGGTTAAGTAGCCCAGAGTACTAAAGAAGGAATTTTAGATCAGTACAGGTGGCTCATGCTTGTAATCTTAGCTATGTAACAAGGCTAGAATCTGAGAATTGTGGCTCAAAGCTAGCCTGGGCAGAAAAGCCACTAGAACTTTCTCCAGTTAACCAGAAAAATAAAACTTGGACTAGAGTGGAAGAGTAGCCATGGGGTGGGGAGAAGGAAGCCAAACAAGAGCTTGAGAAAGTAAGTTCAAGTCCTTTACCCAGGAAAAAAAGAGGGGGATGGATTTTAGAAATAAGATTCCTGCTTTATACTCTAAAATGCTATATTTTTTGGCATTTCAGTTTCCTCAAAAAGTAACTCTTCTTCAGGATGCAAAACTATGCAAAACAGAGCCTGATAAGTCTGAATTGGAAAACTCAGGCTTTGATAGGATGAGTGAAGAGGAGCTGCTAGCAGCTGTCTTAGAGATCAGTAAGAGAGAAGCTTCACCAACACCCAGTCATGATGATGATGATAAACCAACTAACAGCCCCGACACTGGATTTGCAGAAGATGAAGTTCAAGAATTGCCTGAGAATCCAGACATTGTGGAAACTGAAAAGCCCAAAACAGTAACAGAGCCAGGTAGGTTTCATGAGGATAAGCATTACACAGCCTGATGGTATTCTAGAGCTTTGGGGTGAAAAATAAATGACTTCTGTTAGTGCTTTTGTCCCTTCCCGATTTATATCCTGCTTCCAGCTCTCTTAGTTCTTTTTTTCAGTGCTACAACTTCCTAATGCTAACAAAGGAACTGTGTTCTTGATTTTCTATTTCAATCTCAGTACACTGAGATTTTCAAAATCAATAAACAGTCAACAACTAAAGCAGCTTTGAACAGACTTGTATTTCCTGTTTATTCAACCTCACCATTCTGTTCAGCTTATTATTGTACCTGAAACCTAAAGTGATTCCTCTTCTGATGCTGCTTTTTTGAGACTGACCCTCTATGTAGTGCAGGCTGGCCTTGATCCTCCTGCCTCTGCCCATCAAGTACAAGGATTATAAGCATGCAACACAGCACCCCCTGCTATTCTGCTTTTTTTTTTCTTTCATTTTCTTTTTTTTTTTTTTTTTTTGCCAGTCCTGGGCCTTGGACTCAGGGCCTGAGCACCCTCCCTGGCTTCTTCCCGCTCAAGGCTAGCACTCTGCCACCTGAGCCACAGCGCCCCTTCTGGCCGTTTCCCATATATGTGGTGCTGGGGAATCGAACTGAGAGCTTCATGTGTAGGAGGCAAGTGAGTGCTCTTGCCACTAGGCCATATTCCCAGCCCTCTTTCATTTTCTTTAACATGCAGAAAAAAATGTACTGAGCTAAGATAAATATAGAAAGCCTTTATACTCATTACTCAGTTTCAGTAATTATCAGTAGTAGCCGGGTGCTGGTGACTTACTCCTAATCTCAGGGCCAGAGGAATTGGGTTCAAAGCTAGCTCAGGCAGGAAAGTTCATGAGATTCTTATCTCCAGTTTTACACTCACACACACACACACACACACACACACACACACACACACACACACGTGGAGCTTTGAGTTAGCTGGTGGTAGGGTGCTAGCCTTGAGCACAAAAGCTCAGGGACAGCAATCAGGCTGAGTTCAAGCCCCAGGACAAGAAGAATAGTAACAATAATAAAAATAGTAGTAATGAAAGTTATCAATGTTATCTGAAGTCACTTTACCCTAAGCTCTGGATTATTTGAAATGAATTCCAGATATTATATCACTTCATTAGTAAGAATTTCAGTGTCTCTAAAAGGAAGAATTTGTTTTTTAAAAAACATAGCCTTGGGCTGGGAATGTGGCTTAGTGGTAGAGTGCTTGCCTAGCATGCATGAAGCTGTGGGTTCGATTCCTCAGTACCACATAAATAGAAAAGGCCAGAAGTGGCACTGTGGCTCAAGTGCTGGCCTTGAGCAAAAGAAGCCTCAGGGACAGTGTTGGCAGGCCCTGAATTCAAGCCCCAGGACTGGCCAAATAAAAACATAGCCTCAAGATTTGTTCCTTGTTACCAGTTTCCATTTCCAACTGCTTGTCTCCTTTCTTTTTTGTTTTTTTGGGTCCTGGGGCTTAAACTCAGGACCTGGGCACCCAGTGTTCCTGCACTCTTTTGCTCAAGGCTTGTGCTCTACCATTTGAGCCACAGCTCCATTTCCTGTTTTCTGTTTATTTGTTTTGTTTTTTGTTGCCAGTCCTGGGGCTTGAACTCAGGGCCTGAGCACTGTCCCTGGCTTCCTTTTGCTCAAGGCTAGCACTCTGCCACTTGAGCCACAGTGCCACTTCTGGCTGTTTTCTATATATGTGGTGCTGGGGAATTGAACCCAGGGCTTCATGACTATGAGTCAAGCCAGCTTGCCACTAGGCCACATTCCCAGCCCTCCATTTCCTGTTTTCTGATGGTTAACTGGAGATAAGAGTCTTAAACTTTCCTGCCTGGGCTGGCTTTGAATCATGTTCCTCAGATCTCAGCTTCCTGAGTACTACCTAGGATTACAGGCGTGAGCCACCAGCACCTGACTTTGTCTTCTTTCATCTTACAAAAATACCATATCCTTTGAAATGCATGGCAACAGAATTCATGTGTATCATCACCTCATCCTGTAGCTGTCTTTTAACTTCTAGTTTCTCCCATTAATGTTTTTGGGGCCTTCAGCATCCTCATAAGTTATACCATGAACAGACTATTTTTTCAATTCCTTAATATCTCACTTGCAGAAGTCATACCCTAGACAGATAGATACAGCTCAGAGCATGGCTCCAGACTGCTAGCATTGCTGGTGACATGATAGAAATCCTTATTGGCCTCATTCCAGACTTGCTTGAAAAGCTCTATATGTGCAGTCCAACAATTTGATTTGATAAGAGATTCCTTGATTCCTCCAAGTGATTCTGGTACATACTAAAACCTCCAACGACTCTTCTGAGGACTTCCCCATCATTGGTAACTACACTACCTTTGAAGTCTTCTATTTGGGAAGGAGGGGATCCGAACTGGGGTTTGAACTCAGGACTTTGGGCAGTCTTTTTTTTTTTTTGCCAGTCTTGGGGCTTGAGTTCAGGGCCTGGGCACTGTCCCTGAGCTTCTTTTGCTCAAAGCTAGCACTCTACCACTTGAGCCACAACATCACTTCTGGCTTTATCTGGTTTATGTGGTGCTGAGGAATCGAATCGAACCCAGAGCTTCATGAATGCTAGGCAGGCACTCTACCTCTAAACCACATTCTCAGCCCAGGCAGTCTACTTCTTAAGCCACATTTCTAACCCATGGAATCTTTATTTCAGATATTCTTCTCTAACCTTTCTCTGTTAGCTTAATCTCATATTCTTACTTAAACAGTAAAACCTCCAGTCCATTCAATTTGGAAGGTAGAGATTGGGAAAGATTGCTGTTCAAGGTCAGCTGAGTCAAAATTTAGAGAGACCCATCTCAGAGCCAATAATCTGAACATGGTGGGCACATATGAAATTTTAACTATGTGAGAGGTGTAAGTAGGAGAACTGTTAGGCCAGTCCCAAGCAAAAGGACAAGTCTATATCCAAAAAATAACTAGAAAGCAACAAGGGCTTGGGGTGCCCACTACTACAAAAATAAAAACATTTTACAATTCAGTAAGCCACCTTTTCTGTGCTTGCCCTAAACAACTGAAGATTGCTGTGGGGGAAAAATTGAAAATGCTGACTGGATTTTTCACAACTTTAAATTGGCACTGAACACTGCCAATTTTGTTAACACTTCCTGTGCCAACACTCTCCAAGTGGGCTTTCATTCCTACCACTCTCTCTTGAACATTAGGACTTTATAAACTTAATTTGCTGGTTCCATAGCACCTCTTACCTTTTTTTTTTTTTGTCCTCTTTATTTGTTCGTTTTAGTTTTCTTTCCTTCCTGAGCCTAATTGTTGACGTATTCTCAGGATACTGTCTCTAGGTTCTTCTCTACTTAAGTTCTCTCTCCTAAATGATCTCATATGGTACCACAGCCTCAGATACTTCTGAAGTAATAAATTCATATCTAGCCTGGTATTGGTGGTTCATGGCTATAATCCTAGCTACTCAGGAACTGAGATCTGTGGATCACAGTTCAAAGCCAACCCAAGCAGACAAACCTGAGAGACTCTTTTCTCCAATAACTACCAGTAAGCTGGAAGTGGAGATGTGGCTCTATCTGTGATAAAAATTCAAGCAATATAGAGGTGAGAATGTTGAAGGGGATGACACTGATCAAGATGCATTGTATTCATAAACTGCTTAATGGCACTTCCTTTACTTCACTCTGTCAATAAAACAAGTCAGCTGTACCTCCAAAATATGTTCCAAATTCACCCACTTACATCTTTATGGCAATAACTCTAGCCTCCCATATCTGGCCTGAACCATTACAACTGATTCCTAAATAATGATTCTACTCTTGCTCTTACAAACTTCATGAACAAAGCAGCTAGAGTAACATTTCTAGAGCAGAAATCACACTATTCTTACTCTTGCATTTAAAACTTAACTGTAGCCAGACACTGGTGGCTCACACCTGTAATCCTACCTACTCAGGAGGCTGAGATCTGAGAATCCCAGTTTGAAGCCAGCTGGGGCAGGAAAGTCTGTGAGACTCTTATCTCCACTCAGCTACCAACAAAGCCAAAAGTGGAGCTGTGGCTTAAGTGGTAGAGCTCTAGCCTTGAGCAAAAGAAGCTTGGAGACAGCGCCCAGGCCCTAATAAGTTCAAGCCCCAGGACCAGCACCAACCTCCCCCCCCCAAAAAAAAAAAAAAACACCAAAACAAAACTGTAACTAAGTGACTTAAGATGCACCAAGTTCATTCCCAGAGTCTTTGCACTTGAGCAAGGGCTATTTTGACTTAATTATCACTGGTTTCCCTGCTTACAACAGTGCCTGGCATGTAGTAGATTTTCAATAAATACTTGTAGACTAACAGTTTGGCTGTGTGATAAATTACCTGAGAAAGAAGTAGAAGGCTGGCCAAGTAAGGTTTCAGTCTCCAGACATTAGACAGAGATACTGTATACAAAGGCTCAGACATGAAAAAGGCTGTGGTAAGCAAGTAGACCTTAAAAAGGTTAGAATGATCTGTATACTGGAGCATAGTGATGATGAAAGGAGGAAAGAAGGGCTCAGAGTAGACATTTGGGCAGTTGTCCAATTTTCCAAGGCCTAAAGCCATGTTTAGGAGTTTGGAATTTTATTTCAAAAGCATTAGGCATTTATGGGATATTTTAAGAAAACAGGTGCTTGCTGGGTACTGGTGATTCATGCCTGTAATTCTCCCTACTCAGGTGGCTGAGATCTGAGGACCGAGGTTCCTGTGCAGGAACATCCGTGAGAGTCTCGCCTTCAATTAATCACCAAAAAGCTGGAAGTGGAATTGTGGCTCAAGTGGTTAGAGCATTAGCCTTGAGCAACAACCTCAGGGACAGCACCCAAGCCCTGAGTTCAAACCCTAGGACCAGCACAAAAAGTCTCACAGACTTTCCTGCCCAGGCTGGTTTTGTTCCGTGATCCTCAGTTCTCAGCCTCCTGAGAAGCTAGCTAGGATTACAGGCATGAGCCACCAGCACCAAAGCTGATGCTAATTAAAAAAAAAAAAAAGATGGAATTATTATAGGGCACAAACAAGTTTTAGAAGATCCTTTGATCTTGGATCCTTTGAACAGTAGATGTCACTGTAGCCGAGAAAATTTGGTTTATTCGAATTTTCCAATATAATGCTATGTTCTGACTTCACAGAGCCTGCTAGTTTTACTGAAATAACGAAAGATTGTGATGAGAATAAAGAAAACAAAACTCCAGAAGGATCTCAGGGAGAGATTGATTGGTTCCAGCAGTACGATATGGAACATGAAAGAGAAGAACAAGAGCTCCAGCAGGCATTGGCCCAAAGCCTTCAAGAGCAAGTAAGAGGCTTCTACTGCTACCTCCTCCATCTCTCTTTCTTGAGAAATAGAAACATCATTTTAATTAATGTGTTGGCAATTACTGTCAGACATTGTTCCAGATGATTTATCATACAGTAAGATACTTCATACTTCATTTTTTTTTAAGGTCCTTGTTTGGGACTTACTTTTTGAGTTGAAATGGGTATGTCTCATGCCCCATACTGTAGTTCATTCTGTACTAAAGCAAATGGCATATTAGAGATTGTTCTTAGTCTAACTGCTGCAAGCTATAGAAAGAGCTAGTGTTCTTTGATGTGGTGATACACTTCTGTAATTACAGTATTTAAGAGACTAAGCTAGGAGGATCATGAATTATAGCCTAGACTACAGAGCCAGTTCAGCCTGGGCTATAAATTGAGGCCCTCTTCCCCAACAAACAACTGGTAGTTTACTTGTCTGTTGAGGTACTGAATTCAAACCCCAGTACCTTTAGATCTAAAGATTTAGATTAAAGTTTGTTGGTTTTTTTTTTTTTGGGTGGGGGGGGTTAGGGATCAAACCCAGGACGTTGCACTTGCTAGGCAAGCGCTTTGCCACTGAGCTACATCCCAGCCCTAGATTAAAGTTTTAAAGAAGGAAGAGAGAGAAAGAGGGAGACAGGAAAGGAAGAAAGGCGAGGAGAAAGGGACATTTGGAAAGGAGGTAGGGAGGGAGTGATTTACCACCATGAACTTACCAATATTTTGTCTTAGTTGTTATTCTCACATTAAATCTTTCTTTTCCTTAGTACTATTTGTACATAAAATTCTTAGGATATCTTGCTGTAAAAAAAAATTCTCAGGAATGTAATCTGAAATCTAACTTTCACATTTTAGTGATAGAACATTTGTCTGTATTTTATGTTATAATCTATTCATGTGAAGAATTTCTATTTTTTTTTTTTTTTTTTTTTTGGCCAGTCCTGGGCCTGGGACTCAGGGCCTAAGCACTGTCCCTGGCTTCTTCCCGCTCAAGGCTAGCACTCTGCCACTTGAGCCACAGCGCCGCTTCTGGCCGTTTTCTGTATATGTGGTGCTGGGGAATCGAACCTAGGGCCTCGGGTATCCGAGGCAGGCACTCTTGCCACTAGGCTATATCCCCAGCCCCCAGAATTTCTATTTTTTACAATATGGGGAATCAAACCTATGGCCTCAGACACATTAGTTGAGCTCTTCCACTGAGCTACAATCCTCAGCTCCCAATTTTTCTTATTTAAGCCAATTGGTTTGTACAGATGCATCATCTAAGGTAACATTTATGTGATATTTTCATGGTGTGTCTACTCCTTTGCTTTCCAAGTCATGTTAGGGAAAATTTACTAGTGCTGGGGGTATAATTCAGTGGTAGAGCTCTGGTCTAGCATGTGCAAAGCTCCCGGTTTGATTTTTTTTTTTAAGTATATCAGATTAAGAATTATAATTAGTGGCTAGGCACCAGAGACTCATGCCTGTGATCCTAGATACACAGGAATTGAGATCTATCGCAGATCGAAGCCAGCCTGAGCAGGAAAGTCCATAAGACTCTTAACCAGAAGTAGAGCTGTGGCTCAAGTGGTAGAGTGCCAGCCTTGAGCAAAAAAACCTAAAAGACAGAACCTAGGCCCTGAGTTCAAGGCCTAGTAGTGGCACCAAAAAAAAAAGAAAAGAAAAAAGGTATAAAGCAAGTCTGGGCAGGAAAGTCTGTGAGACTCTTATCTCCAGTAGAGCACCAGAAAACTGGAAATGGCAGTGTGGGTCAAATGGTAGCGCCTTGAGCTGAAGAGCTCAGGGACAATGCCCAGGCCGACTGACAAAAAAAGGAAAAGAATGCAGCATCGTTATTTTAGAAAAATTTACTTCTAGTGTCCATGTGTTTATGGTACTGATGTTTGAATCCATATCCCTAGCCCTTTAAACATTCCTTTTAATATAAAAAATTAAGGTGTAATTTCTTAGCAAGAGTTCCATATAGTGCAAAAAAGAAAAACTTTATCACCACCTAATTTTCAAAAATGAAAGACATATGCCTTACTTCATGTTAGCTGACTCAGTTAAAGCTAGCCTATTTTCTCAGATGTGAAAATAGGGTTGTAAAAAGGAATATTTAGTTTCATCTATCTACATCATTCTATTAATAGCTAAAAAAGGAATCTTTTTATCTTATGGTTTTAGAATAAACTTATTCTGAAATATAAATAAATTTTTGAGTAAAAGGAATTTTTTTTTCCAGTCCTGGGGCTTGAACCCAAGGCCTGAGCACTACTGTCCCTGGCTTCCTTTTGCTCAAGGCTAGCATTCTACCACTTGAGCCACAGCACCACTTCCAGCTTTTCTGTATATGTGGTACTGAGGAATCGAACTCAGGGCTTCATGTATGCTAGGCAAAACCACTCTACTGCTAAGCCACATTCCCAGCCCCAAGGAAATTTTGTTATAGTCAAAATTGTCTTATTTCTTTTTATTACTAAAGTAGTCATTTAGTTTGAGAAATTTTCAGAAGTTAGAAGTACTTCTGTTTTTCCCTCTCCTTATGCTGGGGATCATACCCAGGGCTTAGAATATGCTAAGCCTAGTTTCCCACCATTGAACTGTATATAATCCTTAGTCCTAGTAGTACCATTTTTTTCTAAGAGAACCTCAGATAGTTCTGAACAGTAACAGCCAAGGACATTCATTTAGTATTCCTACCAAGCAACTACTATGTGTTTTTTTTTCTTTAGCAAGAATAAAAACAGCAATGTACAAATAATACCCTCTGGGAATTTTATTCACCTTTCTGTAACATATAAAGTGAGTAGTGTGCAAATTGTAGGTGGCTCCTCATCATCTCAGAAGGCAGTTTCACACTCCTCTCTTCCACTCTGCATTCAGTGGCATGTAGGTAGGAGTATTTGATTTAAATCACAGAAATTGACAAATGCTATAAAGCCTGGGAAAGACTAGACCGCAATTTGCTAATTACCTACTATGTCCCCCATTTATATACATATAAGAAGGAAGGAGGCTGAGTGCTGATGGCCTCAAATCCTAGCTACTCAGGAGGCTGAGATCTGAGAAATCACAACCTGAAGCCAGCCCAAGCAGGAAAGTCTGTGAGATGTTTATCTCCAATTAATCACCAAAAAGCTCGAAACAGATCTGTCGATTAAGTGGTAAAGTACCAACCTTGAACCAAAAAGCTCAGGGATATCAACCAGGCCCTGACTCAGGCTCCAGTACCAACACAGATACATACATGGGATGTGGACAGGAGAAGGAAAAGAAGAAAAATTATGTCATTATGTCGCATTGAATTATATGTGGCTGGCAAGATAAATGTCACTAATGACAGGAAAAAGCATTTAAGCCTTACCAGTACTGGGGCTTGAACTCAGGACCAGGGTGCACTGACCCTGAGCTGGTGTGCTCAAGGCTCTACCACTTCAGGCAGAGATGCACTTCTGGCTTTTTGGTGGGTAATTGGAGATAAGAATCTCACAGACTTTCCTACCCTGGATGGCTTTGAACCACAAT
Organism: Perognathus longimembris pacificus; assembly: GCF_023159225.1. Lineage (NCBI taxonomy): Eukaryota > Metazoa > Chordata > Mammalia > Rodentia > Heteromyidae > Perognathus > Perognathus longimembris. Next base: position 15,685,299 of record NC_063164.1, read on the forward strand.
CCTCAGCTCTCACCCTCTTGAGTACCTGGGATTACAGGTGTAAGCCACTGGTGCCCAGCTGCATTTAAGCCTTTTTAACCCCCAGGGATATGTTTAAGAGGGGAAAACTAAGAACTTTTTCTCTACATCTCTCAGAAGGTCACATTCCAAATACACATATGTTAGTAATGTTTTTTTTGTTTTGTTTTTGTTTTGGCCAGTCTTGGGCCTTGAACTCTGGGCCTGAGCACTGTCCCTGGCTTCTTTTTGCTCAAGCTAGCACTCTGCCACTTGAGCCACAGCGCCACTTCTGGCCATTTTTTATATGTTGTGGTGCTGAGGAATTGAACCTAGGGCTTCATGTATACGAGCAACACTCTTGCCAGTAGGCCATATTCCCAGCCCAGCTAGTAATGTTTATAGAAAGCATTATCAACAAATATTTTCAGAGAAGCTAATTTTATACACATTAAATACAGCTGATAGCTTTTTTTTAACAAAGACATCCAAAACATTATTTATTTAATATGCATTGCAAGGACTTAGAGACTTAATTTTAACTTTTTTTTTTTTTTTTGGCCAATCCTGGGCCTTGGACTCAGGGCCTGAGCACTGTCCCTGGCTTCCTTTTTGCTCAAGGCTAGCACTCTGCCACTTGAGCCACAGCGCGGCTTCTGGCCGTTATCTGTATATGTGGTGCTGGGGAATCGAACCCAGGGCCTCATGTATACGAGGCAGGCACTCTTGCCACTAGGCCATATCCCCAGCCCCTAGAGACTTAATTTTAAAAAACAGAAACATAACAAAAACAACACTATAGCTCAAGGTAACAGAGTCCCATACAAAAATCAGGGAAAAGGACAGACAAAGAAAAAAACAGACAACACAGGAGAGTCTGGACAGCTCAGGTCGGGGCTCTTGGCCATAGACTTGCTTTGAGTAGATCCTTACAGGTACTTCTTAAAAGCTGTGGGATTTTTCTTTCCAGAGCTTGGCAGACCACTTGTCTTTGAGGATGTCCGGGCAGATGTTTCTCTGGGTGCCCACATTGGGGTGGTAACAAGGTGTATGAAACTTCACTGTGGGTGTGTTGTAAAGATAGCCTCTGGGGAACTCGAGGGAGCGCTTATACCTCAAGTCTTCATATACTGTGCCAGCTGCTCCCTGGGTATTCCCTACCTCTTTGAAAAGGTCTGATTCAGGGAAAGCGGAAATTCCTTTGTCACCAGATAGCATGAATGTCATCATCTCCCGCTGTAGCTGCCTACCCACAGGGCCCCAGGTGGCGCTCAGCCCAGCTCCTTTACTGGAGGCCATGATATTGGTGGCAGGCCATCAGGCCAGCACTGCCAGGGAGACAGAAACTCCACACAGGGCAACTGCCCCGATAGCTCTTTAAACATGTTAACTTTTATTCTTATCCCTTAGGAAGCTTGGGAACAGAAAGAAGATGATGACCTCAAAAGAGCTACAGAATTAAGTCTCCAAGGTATAGAGATCATTTTAATTACATTTTTTAAATGGAATTGCTGTCTTAAATAAAGATGAATTCTTCGGGGGAATATTGTTTAAGGAAAAAATGTATCTTGAATTTGTGTGTTTAGTGTACTTTAGATGGAATGTAAGAGTTAAGGTTGAATTTCTGCTTTATGTTAAATTAATAAAGGAATATTTAACCAAGGAAAGGGAAGACCTCTACAGTGAAAACTAAAAACCTTGAAGAAAGAAATTAAAGAAGACGCCAGAAGATGGAAAGATCTATGCTCATGGATTGGGAGAATTAATATTATGAAAATGGCCATACTACCAAAAGTAATTTATAGATTCATTCAGTAGTCAACAAACTCCCAAAGTCATTTTTCATGGAAAAAGAAAAAGTCCAGATTTTCATATGGAAGCATAAAGGACGTGAAGTAGGAAAAGGCAGTCCTGAATAAAAAGAGGAATGCTGCATGTATCACAATACCAGACTTCAAATTATACTACAGCTCCACAGTTACAAAAGCTACTTAGAGACTAGAGGGGTGGCTCAGGTGTTAGAGTGCCTAACCAAGTAAGCTGAGTGAGGTCCTAAGTTCAAAACGCAGTACACCAAAGGAAAGAAAAGAAAAGAAAAAAAACAGCTTTGTACTGGCACAAAAACTGACCTGAAGACTGAAGGGACAGAATAAAAGACCCAGGAATAAAACCACACAGCTACAGGTGTCCCAGACAAAGGAGTCAAAAATGTGCACTGCAAAAAAGATAGCCTCTTAAACAAATGGTGCGGCAAAACTGGCTATTTATAGCACACTAAAACCTAACCTCTGTCTCTCACTCTGTATAAAAAAATCAACTCCAAATACATCAAAGAACTTGAAGTTAGGCCTGAAATGTTAAGTTTACTGCAGGAAAACTCTGGAAAGTATAAGCACAGGCAATTATCTTCTAAATAGGACTCCAATATAACTAAGAAAATAAGAGCAAGACCTGACAAATGAAGCCACATCAAATTAAAAAAGGTTTTGCACAAGACCAGGCACCAGCTCTTCAGGCCTGTTAGCCTGTAATCAGGAAGCTGAGACCTGGAGGATCATGGTTTGAAGCCAGCCCAGGCAGAAAAGTCAGTGAGACATGAGACCCCATTTCCAGTAAGCTAGTTGGCTGTAAGTATGTTCCAAGTGGTCATGAACAAGTAAGCCAAGAGAGAGTACAAAATTACCAAACCTAAGAGAGAACCCACTGAGTGGAACATGTACATATAAACATATATATACACACATACATATACATATATGTAAGTACAACATGACTAGGACTCTTTAGGGGAATGAGGGCAAGCAGGGAGAGGGAAAAAATGGTGGAGAATGAATAATTTCCAACTACATTGTAACAGTGTATGGAAAAATAAGGAATTTTAATGAAAGCTATTGATCATCAGTAGGAGGTTGTGGGTGAAGAAAGAAAGCAATAATAGGGGGCTGGGAATATGGCCTAGTGGTAGAGTGCTTGCCTTGTATACATGAGGCCCTGAGTTCGATTCCTCAGCACCACATATACAGAAAAAGCCAGAAGTGGCGCTGTGGCTCAAGTGGTAGCAAAAAGAAGCCAGGGACAGTGCTCAGGCCCTGAGTCAAGCCCCAGAACTGGCAAAAAAAAAATAATAATAACAATAATAGGGTTATTCTGAGCAAAATGTAAAATATGAATATCTGAAATAGTAAAATCCTTTGATACAATTAATTACACTTAAAAAATGATAGGCTTGGGGCTGGGGATATGGCCTAGTGGCAAGAGTGCCTGCTTCATATACATGAGGCCCTGGGTTCGATTCCCCAGCACCACATATACAGAAAATGGCCAGAAGTGGCGCTGTGGCTCAAGTGGCAGAGTGCTAGCCTTGAGCAAAAAGAAGCCAGGGACAGTGCTCAGGCCCTGAGTCCAAGCCCCAGGACTGGCCAAAAAAAAAAAAAAAAAAAAATGATAGGCTTAATTGGGGAAGGACTAATGAAGAGGGTGAATGAAGGTGAATATGGTCAAAATAGTTGCTTACGTATATGAAACAGAACAGTGAAACCCTACTGAAATTGCTTTAAGCCAGGTGCCAGTGGCTCATGCCTGTAATGCAAAGAAATTTCTGTAAAAAGGAGGATGAAGGAAGGTGATAGAGGAGGTGAGGCTGATCAGGATACATCATACACGTGTGAGGATGTCACAATGAAATCTCCCTTGTACAGCTAATGTATGATAAAAAATTAAATATTTACCAATTTATTATCCTCCTTCTGTAAGGCTACTACCTTCAATATATACGAAGTACTTCAAATGCTAATACACCGTTTTTATGATAAAGGAATTTAGTGAACTTACACTATCTATCTGTAAACTTATATGTTCTCAGTTGTGCTCCCTTCTTAGGAGGGTTAGATTCTTTTATCATATATATTTAAAAGAACAGGGAATGCTTTTACAGATGCCTGTGTCTATAATGTTATTCCTCAGAGTGGGCTAATAAGTGAATTTAAATCCTAATAATATTGTGTGTAATATTTTCTTAGTATGATAAAATGTGTACTTTGAGCTCTTTTACCTTCCTGTCTACTCTAGGAACCTTTACAAGATTTTGTCTTTCTGTTCTTCAGAGTTTAACAACTCCTTTCTGGATGCCACGGGTTCAGATGAAGACTCTGGTAATGAGGATGTTTTTGATATGGAATACACAGAAGCAGAAGCTGAGGAACTAAAAAGAAATGCTGAGGTAGTGTTCGACCCTGAGTAAAATTTTTCAGGTTATCAGTGTTGCTTTTCAGAGATTCCACTTTCAGTAAGTTCTGAAGTTTTAACTCAAGCATTTGTTTCACCCTGCAGTCCTCCAGATCTCAGCCTTCTGAGTACCTAGGAGGTCCACCAAGTACCTGGCTCCTTCTCTCTTTTGATCCACATTTCAGAACAGGTCGGACATGGTGGAGCACGTCTGTAATCTCAGCTTGGGGCAAAGGCTAGTCTGGTCAAAAACTTGAGACTTACCTGAGAAACAACCAAGCAAAAGGCTCTGAGTTCTATAACCACTACCGCAAGAAAGAGAAGTGCAAAGAAAGAAAGATTCAGGCCAAACCAAACATATGGCTTGGTCATCTTATCTTCTTATCTAACACACATAATTATATTTAGTTCTACCAAGTAGGGGTAATATCTTTATGTTTGAATTGTGAAAACTGTTGTATCAGTTGTATCAACTAGAGCCGATTGGTCCCTCCCCCTTCTTTAATTACCTTTTTCCTCCCAAAATTTTAATTACTGGGATCCCACTATGCTGTCACAATTATTCTTAGCATTTGCTCTATTCTTTAATCATCTCCACCCACACATATACTTAAAAATGTCATAAACTGAAGCTGGGAATGTGGTAGAGTGCTTGCCTATATGCATGAACCCCTGGATTTGATTCCTCAGTACCACATAAACAGAAAAAGCTGTAAGTGGTCCTGTGGCTCAAGTGGTAGAATGCTAACCTTGAGCTAAACAGTACAAGCCCCAGGATGCTGTCATAAACAGGACGCTGTCCCTGAGCTCCTTTTGCTCAGGGCTAGCACTCTATCACTTTAGCCACGTACCACTTCCTGTTTTCTGGTGGTTAATTGGAGATAAGAGTTTCATGGATTTTCCTGCCTTAGCTGGCTTTAAACCTCAATCCTCAGATCTCAGCCTCTTGAGTAGCTAGAATTACATGCATAAGCCACTGGCACCTGGCTCACATAACATAATTTAATTTAATTGTAAGGGTGATGTCAGAAAGGTAATAAGTACATTTGTTGTCCAACATTGTTACCCCCTCTCTTGTTCACTCCATCCCCTCCCCCCAAGTTGTAAAGTTCATTTCCAACATAGTGTCTTGTGAGTATCACTGTTGCATTGGTTTACCCTTTGTCCTTTGTCTCACCAATATTTTATTCCCCTTCTCTTCCCCAGATCAGATAAACATATATACATGACACAGGATACCAAAATCAAAAAGTGACAACAGGGGATAAACCCAAGGGGAAAAAAAGTGAAAGAAAGAAGTACACTATAGTACATTTAAAAACCCTCTTGTTTCCAAATCTTGGAGTTCTTTTCAATTAGCATCATTTTAGATGGTCATATGTACATAGCTATTGAGCTGTAGTATCACATAACTTTTTTTTTTTTTTTTTTTGGCCAGTCCTGGGTCTTGGACTCAGGGCCTGAGCACTGTCCCTGGCTTCTTCTTGCTCAAGGCTAGCATTCTGCCACTTGAGCCACAGTGCCACTTCTGGCCATTTTCTGTATATGTGGTGCTGGGGAATCGAACCTAGGGCCTCATGTATATGAGGCAAGCACTTTTGCCACTAGGCCATATCCCCAGCCCCCACATAACTTTTTTATATAACTGGATAATGTTGTATTGATTTGATGTCACACTAACCAGCCAACTTTTTGTGATAACTTTTCATTATTACTTATAATGCTACATTGAATAATCTGATGGTACACTCTTCTGCTTAATTACTTCCTTAGGGTGAATTCTCTTTTTCGGGGGGGCGGTGGTGTGTTTATCCTGCAACTTGAACTCAGGGCCTGGGAGCTATAACTAAGCTTTTTGCTCAAGGCTAATGCTCTACCACAGCGCCACTTCCAGTTTTTGGATAGTTAATAGGAGATAAGATTCTCAGGGACTTTCCTGCCCAGACTGGCTTTGAACTGTGATCCCCAGGTCTCAGCCTCCTGAGTAGCTAGGATTGCAGGTGTGAGCTACCAGCACCTGGCTTTTAGGGAAAATTTTTGTAGGGTGGAATTAGGCCCCAAAGGGTCTAAACAGTTTAATCTTCATTTTGTTACTTAGACTATACCGTGTACTAAAGCTTAGTTATATGAGCTTTGATAATAAAGTCAACCTCCATGTTTGGCTTTTACTTTAATGAAGTCATGCCACTTCTGTTTTCCAGACAGGAAATCTCCCTCATTCCTACCGACTCATCAGTGTCGTCAGTCACATTGGTAGCACCTCTTCTTCAGGTAAGTTGACATCGTGATAGCTCCATTTTATAAGTGAAATAGTCAGGGCTGGGGATATGGCCTAGTAGCTAGAGTGCTTACCTCCTATAAAGCCCTAGGTTCAATTCTTCAGCACCACATATATAGAAAAGGCCAGAAGTGGCGCTGTGGCTCAAGTTGGCAGAGTTCTAGCCTTGAGCAAAAAAAGAAAAGAAGAAGCAGCCAGGGACAATGCTCAGGCCCTGAGTTCAAGCCCTAGGACTGCCCCCCCCCCAAAAAAGAAAAGGAAGTAGCCAGTGTCTGTCTCTTTATATGTTGCTCTTTGCCTATCTTTGTGAGGCATAAATTGAATGCATCAGAAAAACTTTAAAATCTTTTGTCACGGGGCTGGGGATATGGCCTAGTGGCGAGAGAGCTTGCCTCGTATACATGAGGCCCTGGGTTCAATTCCCCAGCACCACATATATAGAAAACAGCCAGAAGTGGCGCTGTGGCTCAAGTGGCAGAGTGCTAGCCTTGAGCAAAAAGGAAGCCAGGGACAGTGCTCAGGCCCTGAGTCCAAGGCCCAGGACTGACCAAAAAAAAAAAAATCTTTTGTCACCCACTGGATTATGTTAGTGAGTAAAACTTTTCATTCTCTATTTATAAATGATCTAAACTCTCCTGAGCAAAATACACTTAATAATTTTTTTCTTTTTAACTCAAAAGCCGACATCAGTGGCTCACACCTGTAATCCTAGCTACTCATGAGGCTGAGATCTTAGGACTGTAGTTCAAAGCCAGCTTGGGCAGCAAAGTCTGTGAGACTTTTTTCTCCAATACAATACTCAGAAAAAGCTGAAAATGACGCTGTGGCTCAAGTGGTAGAGCTCTGGCCTTGAGGGCAAAGAGGATCAGGCCAATGCCCAGGCCCTGAGTTTCAAGCCCAGGACCAGTTTCCCCCCCCCCCCCGCTCAAGACCCTCAAGAGCTGGGCACTGGTGGTTCATATTATAATCCTAACTACTCAGGAGATCACAGTTCAAAGCCAGCCTAGACAGGAAAGTCCGTGAGACTCTTAACTCCAGTTAATCACTAGAAAACTGGAAGCGGCTCTATGGCTCAAAGTGCTTAGATGCTAGCCTTGAGGAAAAAGTTTAGAAACCGCGCCCAGGCCCTGAGTTCAAGCCCCACAACAAAGTCCCTCAAAAACAAAGGTTTCATGTTTTGCACACAAATGCAGAATCTGTATAATTATATGACATCATCATTTCTTAATGTTTTTTGCCGTTAATGTAATACTCTACATGTCTAACTTTATCCATTTGGCTTGTGTGTGTTTCCTCATTTTCTCAAAGACTCATTTGTTCAGCTCATTGGTATTACAGCTAAACATTAGCAAGAGGAACTGTCTAAGCCACCTAACAAAGACATTAGAATTACTTAATATGGAATTGAATATTTGGTTCTAATACTTATCAACAAAACACAAGGTTTTATTACATAATTTTCTATTATCTTTATAAATAGTTGTGCAGAGGGGTTTCACTTACCATGTAGAACACAAGGTTTTTTTTTTTTAAGGTTCTTCTTAATGCAATATAGGAAATTTTAGTATATTTACTTAATTTGACATTGAACTATAATACCCACATGCTAGTTTCCTTATGAGGCGCATGATGGAAATACTTAAAAGTTGAATTTGAGAAAAATAAAAAGAAATTACATTATTCATATAATTAAATTATATTCTGATAAACTTGTGTCCATATTGCTTAAATTTCTGTTCATTAATTTTGGTAATTAATTTGCAGTTTTAGCAGCAAAAAAAAAAAAAGTTATAAGCTGGGTGCTAGTAGTTCATGCCTGTAATCTTAGCTACTTGGGAGGCTGAGATCTGAGCATCATGGTTCAAAGCCAGCCAGGGCAGGAAAGTCCATGAGACTTTTATCTCTGATTAACCACCAGAAAACTGGAAGTAGAATTGTGGCTCAAAGTGGTAGAACGTTAGTGTTGAGCACAAAACCTCAGGGATAGCATCCAGGCCCTGAGTTCAAGTCCCACAACTAAGAAAACAAAAAGTTATCCTCTACAGCTGAGGCATAGTTCAAAACCCATGCCTCCAGGAAGCAGATTTGGTTGGTTTTTTTTTTTTTAATCCCCTAAGATGAACATGGTGGTATACAATTATAATCATAGACCTCAGAAGACTGGGGCAGGAGCAGAATTTGAGACTAGCCTGGGCTACATAGTGCCTGTCTCCAAAAACAAAAAAAAAAATAAAGTTGGGCATGGTGGCTCAGTCTTAGCTACTTGGGAGACAGATATAGGGAGATTGGGATTCAGGACCAGTCTGGACATGAAAGTTTGAGATTCCATCTCAATCAGTGGCTAGACTCAGAGGTATACACAACCTATTGTCCCCAGTGACATGAGGAAACACAAGTAGGATCACAGCTTAGGCCACCTTGGGCTAGTTTAACTTGAGACCTAACTTCAAATGCAACCATACACAAAGGAGCTAGAGGGGTGCTGAAGTGGTAGAGCAGCTACCTAGCAAACGTCAAGTCTTGCGTTCAGTCCTTCATACTGAAAGGTGAAAAAAGCCTGGTAATTCTCTGTAAATGTTTTATAAGGGGCTGGGAATATGGCGTAGCAGAAAGAGAGCTTGCCTCGTATACATGAAGTCCTGGGTTCGAGTCCCCAGCACCACATATATAAAATATGGCCAGAAGTGGCGCTGTGGCTCAAGTGGCAGAGTGCTAAACTTGAGCAAAAAGAAGCCAGGGACAGAGCTCCCAGTGAGTCCAAGGCCCAGGACTGGCAAAAAAAAAAAAATTATTTTCCACGTGGATTAGTGGATTATAGCAACATTTTTGAGGGTAAGATAGATGAGATAGCTTGTTTCTCTTTCTCAAACTTCCTATGTGTGTAAGAAAAGTTTACTGTTTTAGAAAGCCCTAATTTCAAGATTTTATTTATTTCAGGTCATTACATTAGTGATGTGTATGATATAAAGAAACAGGCCTGGTTTACTTACAATGATCTAGAGGTATCTAAAATCCAAGAGGCTGCCGTGCAGAGTGACCGGGATCGGAGTGGTTACATCTTCTTTTACATGCACAAGTAAGAAACTTTGCTAAAATGGAACTAATGAACTAAAAATTACCCAAACTCAGTCTAGGTACTACTTCTTAGGAGGCTGGGTTTTGAGAATTGACAAAGACATCCTGAGCAGGAAAGTCTGAGACTCTTATCTCCAGTTAATCCACCTAAAAGTCAGGAGAACTGTGGCTCAAATGGTAGAGTGCCCGTTTTTTGTTTTGTTTTGTTTTGTTTCTGGTCATGAAGGCTTGCACTTTGGGGCCTGGGCGCTGTCCCAAAGCTAGCCCCAGCTCCACTTCTGGTTTTATTCTGGTGGATTAAAAGTCTCACAGAATTCTTGCCCAAGCTGGCTTTGAACCACAATCCTCAGATATCAGCCTCCTGAGTAGCTAGGACTACAGGTATGAGCCACCAGCCCCTGCCATAGAGGGCCAGCTTTGAGCAAAAAAGCTAAGGGACAGCACCAGTCCCTGAGTTCAAGCCCTAGTACCAGCACAAACTATATATACATATATATAATTACCCAGGCTGAGAATGTGGTGTCACAATAGAATGCTTGGGACTGGCAAAAAAAAAAAAAAATCTTCTTTCTTTTAGAATAAATTATTCCTATCACTTCACTGTTGACAGTTTTTGGTTTTTATTTTATTTGCATCCATATTGCTTAAATTTATGTTTATTGATGTATAATCACCCAATTAATATAAAGAAACTTTGGAAGAAAAATAAAATTGTCTTGGCCAGGTGCTGTTGGCTCACCCCTATAATCCTAGTTACCCAGGAGGCTGAGATCTGAGGACTGTATTTCAAAGCCAAACTGTGTGGAAAGTCTACAAGACGCTCCTCTCCAAAAACTACTCAAGCAAAGCCAGAAGTGGCACTGTGGCTCAAGTGGCAGAGCACTAGCCTTAAGAAAAAGAATCTCAGTGATAGTACCCAGACCTTGAGTTTTTAAGCCCTGGGACCAGCACATTAAAAAAAAAAAAAATTGTCCTGAGGCTGGGCATGGTACAGATGATAAAGCACCTGTTTAGCAAGAGTGAGCCCTTAGGGCTGGGATGTAGCTCAGTAGCAAAGTGCTTGCCTAGCAAGTACAACATCCTGGGTTTGATCCCCAGTACCAAAAAAAAAGTGAGCCCTTGAGTTTAAACCTTTTATTTCCTTAAAAGTTACAAATACATTTCACACAGTAGGATCTGGATATGGAATATATAGCAGTTTGTTTTATGATAGAAGCTTACCCTGTCATAAACCTTTTTGGTCTTCCAGTTTTGTCAGAAGATCTGACTTATTTGTAAAGAAAAACTACATGGCATTTTTATTGAAGCAAGCTGTTGCCCTTTTCCATCACTCTCCAAAATCAGCACCCACAGGGTTAATATCCAACATGTGAGCTGCTTGTTTAATAAAAAAAATAGGCATCAGTGGGATTGTAGAGGCTTTATCAGTATTCATTTCCTGTTGTTTTTTTCTCCTGTTTATGCTTTGTTCCACTCACTGAATTCCATGTTTTATTTTTTGTTTATTTTAAGGGAGATCTTTGATGAGCTGCTTGAAACGGAAAAGAACACTCAAGCACTCAGCGTGGAAGTGGGGAAGACTGCCCGTCAAGCCTCATGAAGACAGACTCTGGGTTGGCAATGTGTGTTCTCTCTCCTACTGCCGCCTAACCTTTACTCTGCCCAAAGAGAATTTGAAATTCTCCTTGATGCAGGAGCAACAGACAGCTCAGGGCCAAACCAAAAGACAAAAATTGCAGAGTGTTCCATGCTATTTAATGGAAACTGGTCTCATCTGTAGCTGATAGTCTTCTTTTTCTCCTACAAGAGTGGCGCTTCCTTTTGTCTTAGAAATACATATTGTAAATATATATATATGTATATGAACATAAAGACACACATATATGGAATGAATGGAGCCTTAACGAGTTCAGGTGAACCACCCACGTTAGCCTGCTTGCCATTAATAGCACAGCAGTTTGGAGGATAAGTCAAAGAATCAGAGTCTATTCATCTGAGAAATGTGTGAATGTATACATCAGTTGGCTTTTAAACTTTTATGTTCCTTGAGAATTTTCACTCAAGTCTGTGACCTTTTATTTGTGTATCTTTGAGTAAAGTTCACTGGAAAGCCAGCTCTCCATGTTACACTAATGATGGTTTGTTGTCCTTGCAAGAGGCATTTCTGTCACTTAACTCGAAGTTTTTGTTTTCCTTAATTTTATGAGTCTCGTGCCTGTCCTGTTTATCTACAATTCTGAAGAAATGGATTGTTGGTGCTTTGGAATGTGTTCTGGCCCCACATCTGGTGTTCATTGTATACTTCACGTTTTCTTTAAAGAGATTCCTTCACATACTGTTCCTCATAATCTTCTATATTATCGTTATCATTAAGATGGAATCGTGTCTTTTCTTCTGCATCATTCTTCCATGGAGCAGGCATAACCTTAGTGGGTTTTGACCAAAACTTTAAAATGCAAAGAGATCATATTGCTCCAGTTGGGACTTCCCAGCAGGGATGATAAGGGTAAGGAAAAGCAGAGCAGTCAAGCAGTGTGCTGCTGTGGTATAGCTCAAATTCTACACTGCTAAAGCTAAAGAAAAGCTATAAAGCTCTGGGAACAAGGTGAAATTAAGTATATGAGCTATAGGTCAGAGCTTGACTATTTAAGGGGCAAAGTCAAACAGTAAATGGTCAAAGCAAGGTGAGGATTAAAATGTGGCTGATTTAGGTAATCCTAAGAACTAACAAATAACAAGGATGCAACAGATACAGACATACACACCCCTTATTAGTTGAGACTGAGTGGGAGTGCAATATAAAGTGCTACGGCAGTCCTTAGCCAGCACAACCAGCTGGGTTAAGTGGCTACGGAACCATAGAAAAGATGAGCTTGAGAGAAATCTGTGAGCCCAGATGTCTTTAGACCCACACAGAATTAAGAATAACAAAATGAAATCTTCCATTATTTTCTTGCCTGTGTTTTCTTATTTTGATTATAAGGAAGAGGATTCCTCTTCAGTTCTGAGGTAGAGATGAAACCACATCAGGTTTTCAAGGGCAGGAAACATTGGAACCCATCATCACTGAAAATGTAAACATCTTTTCTGGAAGATTGCCCTTAGAGAACTCCAGCCCAACTCTTAGAACCTTGGGTGTGTTCTGATATAGTAATAGATATTCAACTTTTGGATCTTTGAATTCTAAATGGCCTTAGCACTTTAGTTTAACTACCAACGAATGCTTTGCCTCCTGACATCTACCTACACACATCATAGTAATGATCCACAGTGATACTCATAGTAGAATATGCAGGAGTACTTCAGAACAGTATTTGTTTTAAAAGCTAACATTTAAACTTTTGCTTCAGTTCTGCCAGAAGCCTCATTTTGTCTTGTTTTGCTTGAACACAACTGGTTTTCTCATAGATGAGTGAAGTGATGACCATATTCTTTAGCTAGTTATTGTCCTGTCTGTCGATAATTGAGGGCATAGAGGTTTTAAAAATGACTGGGAATGATTTGGAGTGACACCTGCAGAAATTATGCCATAAGCCTAGACTACTTTGTGAAGCCGTTTTATTTTTAATCCATTCGTGGCTTGATGGTGTGTGTGGCTTTGAAGTATTCTTCTCACAAGAGCCTTCATATTTAGGGCAGGACTTGTTAGTTAAAAATAGGTTACTAGAGCATAAGAGGTTTTTCACTGCTCGTTCTTGTCAATTTAGGACTTGAAGTTTACTATGTGTTCATCCTTGTGGCCTTGTCAGCCTTCTCCTTCCTTCTCTCCTTTTTAACTTAACTCGATTTGGCTACAAATGGAGCTTGAAGCTAGACTGTGTTAATGAGGTGGTGGCTATTTTGAGCTGTCTGTATATAAAGTTATAAATAAATATCCTTTTTTTTGCACAGTGTGATCAGTTTGCTTATAGTAGGATGATGGGGAAGTTAGCATATTTGGGACAGGAAGAGACAAATTAGATAGGGATAGGGTTCTTCAGCTCCAAGCATTCTGCACAATAACTAACCTTCATAGTCAAAATATCAAGTGTGTGGTTACAATGACATTGAATTGGAATTGGATAACAATTAGATTGGGAGGGGGGCCTTGCCAGTACTGGGGCTTGAACTCAGAACCTTGCATTCGCCTGCCTTTCTTTTTTTCACTGATGGCTAGTGCTCTACCCTTTGAGCCACACCTCCAATTCTGGCATTTTGCTGAGGATAAGAGTTGTGAATTTGTTTTCCCTGGGCTAGCTTTGAATTGCAGTTCAGAGTTCTTAGACTCTTGAGTAGCTAGGATTGTAGGAGTGAGCCACCAGCGCTCTGCTTAGGTGGTATATGCTTTGATCTTAGTTGAAATTTTTCAGAAGGGAAAATTAAGCTAACACTTGGTTTATTCTCTTATGGAGAATTGGTGAGCTGTGTGGCTAGATGCTTTTATCCTTTAAGTAACTAATTCAGGCCTTTGAGAAGATAGACTGGCTCTTGTTTTATAGGGATATATGTGTGAACACACTCAAATTCTGTTTTTGGTTTTGTTTTGGTTTTTTTTGTGTGTGCCAGTATTGGGGCTTGAACTCAAGAACCCCTTTTCTCTTTCCTGCTCACTTAAAATCTGGGCTGGTGCAGTGTTGCTTAAGTCATGCCTCCATTTCCAGCTTTTTGCTGATTAATTGGAAATAGAGTCTTGAGCAAATGGTTCTGAACCTTGGCTCTCAGCTCTCAGCCTCCTGAGGAGCTAGGGTTATAGGTGTGAGTCACCAGTACCTGGCTGACACACTAACAGTTTTGTCTCAGCAGAACAGGATAAGAAGCAGTCCATGAATTTGTGTGTATGTGTATACATATATATATATAAGCACATTGTGTGTGGGTGTGTGTGCGCATGTGTGCGTGCGTTAGTCCTAGGGCTTGAACTTAGGGCCTGAGTGATGTTCTTGAGTGTTTGTGCTCAAGGCTAGCACTCTACCACTTTGAGTCACAACTCCATTTTCAGCTTCTTGGTAGTTAATTGGAGATAAAAGTCTTAGACTTTCCTTCCCAGATTGGCTTTGAATTGTAATCCTCAGATCTCAGCCTCCTGAGTACCCAGGAACAGGTATGAACCACAGGCACCCAGCCATGAATTATATTTTGATTCAAAAATTTATGTTTACCTGTATGCTCTGTTAATTCTAGGCCTAATTTAAATTACTTCATAGCAAACATAACTAATGTGTTTACATTTAAGAAGTATGTGGTAATAGGGATCCATTACTTAACTGCAGGCGCAAATATTAAACTACATTTTCTTTTCTTTTTTTTTTTTTTTCATGCCGGTCCTAGGGCTTGAGCTCAAGGGCTGGATACTGCCCTTAAGCTTCTTTTGCTCAAGGTCAGTGCTTTACTACTTGAGCCACAGCTCCACTTCTGGAGTTTTTGTAGTTTATTGGAGGTAAGACTCTCTTGGAGTTTCCTGCCCAAGCTGGCTTAGAACTTCAATCCTCTGATCTCGGCATCCTGACAAGCTAGGATTATAGGTATGAGCCACTGCCACCTGGCCTTATTTTCTTCTTGATGAGGTATAAACTTCTTTTGAAAGAAGCTTTAAAACTTAAAGCTTCAGCAAAATAATAAACGGATTTACTTCTATACATATATACTAGAGGTACAGGTGTATAATGAAAATCAGCTGTAGAGACCTAAATTACAAAGGGGGGAAAAAAAAGTTTGTAAATTCATTTATGGCCCACCGAACCAAAAGGATGCCCTTCCTCTTCTCTGTCCTCTGAAGGGGCCCAGCAGAGATAAATCCTTTTGCTCTAAGTCAGGAAAGCAGGACTAGGTCTCCAAGTACATGTGTGTCTTATGTATGCAGGGAGATTTTTAGTAAATTAACCCAGTCATACAGAAGTATCCCAGTAAAATAGCTATGTCCTTTCCCTCCCTGTCTTGCTTTGTACTAGTTCTTGCAATTGTATACCAAAAGCTAACAGCTTTCTGGCTTGGAAACATCTTTCTGATACTCTCCTTCAAAACCATACTATCTCTATTGTCTTATTAACACCTGAAGAAATACATATTTTATTGAAAACTATAGTTTGTTAGGTCTTGAGAGTTTGTGATGGAATTACTCTGAGTTTCACCACTGGCATTGGCTCCCTTATGGTATGCTGCGATGTCAGCATGCTTTGATGACGTCAGCCAGTCACTGGTTGTGTCATTCATACAGTTAGTAAGCTATTTGCTTTCCATGTGTGCTATGTGTCTGAGGTTCTTGAAGATTTAATTAAAAATACATCAGTACGAATAAGCATTTTAGTGACACTGGATTTTCCCCTACTAAATACAGAGGTTCAAAGTTTAGATACGCCTGCTGGCCTAAGAAGAGTGGGTACGGGTCTAGATCAGGATCCCAGTTCTTCAGGTCAAATTGCCAGAGCAATGAAGAGCAATCAACTGAACTGTGCACAAGTCAGTCTATGAGGAGGCCCACCTCATCCCAGTTCTCCCCTCGCATTTCCTTCCCTCCCCGACTTCCCTTGCTTATTGGTGTGGTGTTCCTTTATGCATGGAGAAGAAAATGAGTGAGGTTCCTGCACTTTGCCTAATTGAGCCACTCCCAGGATTGCTGGCAGCTTTGGCCACATTATTTGAGGTGGTTTTTTTTTTCTTTCTTTGTGTTCAGAGTGACTTGATTCTGATTCTTGATGTGTTGTGTGGAACGGCACTTATATCTGTGTTTTAGCAGAACTGTTCCTCTGTATCCTTTCCAGTTTCTTCCTTGTTTTTGTTTCCTTTTTAAATTATATGGAGGGGTTTTTTTTGTGTGTGAAAATTAAAGCCTTTATTAACCTTATGTTGATTTGACTTATTTCTGAAAAGGGCACATTCTTGCAGACACCATTAACCAGTTGCTTGAAGTGAATATTGCCTTGTGTTGGTTTTCTAATTAGATTTCCATGCAGCTAACCAATGTTTAGCCCAAGTCAGCACTGAACTCCTGATGTGTTCATGGAGAAGCCTGTAAAGTTTTGCACAAGTAACAGGGTTTGTTTGGGGGTTTTGTTTTGTTTTCTTTTTGCTGGTCCTGGGACTTGAACTCAGGGCATGGGTGCTGTCCCTGAACCTCTTTGTGCTCCAGTGCTCTACGAGCCACAGCACCACTTCCAGCTTTTTCTGAGTAGTTTATTGGAGAGGAGTCTCACAGACTTTTCTGCCCGGGCTGGCTTTGAACTGCAATCCTCACATCTCAGCCTCCAGAGTAGCTAGCATTATAGGCCTGAGCCACCAGGGCTCAGTTGAGGTAACAGTTTAGCATTGGCCTTAGTGAAGCCCTAGTTAAGTACTGGGTGTGGGAGATGAAGTACCATTTTGATGCTTTCTCCTAGGTCTCAAATCCAGTCCCGGTGGATGTGTTGCCCTCAATGGATACTGTTTAATCAATGTTATGAAGCCTTCTAAGAGGTAGTTTCCTAGGCCATTCAACTATCCTTCAAAGGAGGCCTCTTAGCTTTTATCGCCTGATAATGCAATGAGGAAAGTGTATGTGAAAAGAAGATGTAAATCCCAAATGCCCCACCTCCCCACTATAGCTGAAAGTGTGTCATGCTGAGAAAAGTGTTGTATGGGGTGTTTAGTGGTTCCTGTAAGAACGGAAGCCCTAGAGAAAGATGAATAAACATGATGCAGCACCCCAGAATAGAAATGCGCAGACCACCTTCATTCAGAGCACAGGCTTCTTGGGAGGCAGAATCTTTCTGAAGAAATGGGTGGTAGGTCACTAAACAAAAATAGTATTGCCACACACTGCTGCTCACAAGTACAACTGGAAATTGTCTTCAACTGGAATAGGCCTAAAACCAGTAATAAAAAGGCAGCCCCGTCACATACAGAAGAATGCTGCTCTAAAGGACAATTACTATTGCTTCTCAAAATAGTCCTTTTTCTTTCTTGAGGTTTTGTTGCTTCCATCGAGGCAGGGCGGAGAAGGCAGCTGGAGTCATCCCCAATGCCTTAGTGAAATCTTCAGTGGACAGGTGTTCCTAGGAGAGAGGACCAAACGGAACAGGTCACAGTCTTCCACCTCGGTTTGCCGATGAGTCATGCAAGTATGGCATGTAATCAAATGAAGAACAGAGTCAGCATTTGGACTTCCAGAGAATCCTTGAATTTGTTAACATGGAGAGATAACATGATAGATTGGACCCCTTTGTGCCCAAGCTAAATTCACATTAGATTTGAAGTGGGATATATTATCTCTTGTTTATGAGAATGAGAATAGTACTGTAGGGGCTGGGGATATGGCCTAGTGGCAAGAGTGCTTGCCTCTTATACATGAAGCCCTGGGTTCGATTCCCCAGCACCACATATACAGAAAATGGCCAGAAGTGGCGCTGTGGCTCAAGTGGTAGAGTGCTAGCCTTGAGCAAAAAGAAGCCAGGGACAGTGCTCAGGCCCTGAGTCCAAGGCCCAGGACTGGCAAAAAAAAAAAAAAAGAAGAAAGAAAATAGTACTGTATAAGATAGAGTAATGCAAAAGCTCTAGTTCATCTGCCTTCACTTATCAAACATAAGCCTGGCCCACAAAGCAAGCACTCTGTCCCTGCGTGGATACATAAGCTCTCACTGCTGGAAGGGAATATGGAGCTCTTCTAGGTAGAGCCCATTCCCTCCAGAGGGGGCCTGCCTCCTGGATCTACCTTGCTTTTGACCAAGTTAGGTAGGCCACAAGGGAAGTCACCTGCTCTAGCCTGCATACTGCTGTGTAGCACTTACAGATACTGAGGCCAGTGTCAGTACTGTCAGCCCTTTCTATTGGGATCACATACATGGATTCCACCAACCATAGGCTGAAAGCATTCATGGGGAAAAAAGTCTTCTCGACATTCCCTAAGCAATGAAGAGCACTTATACTTGATTAGGCTTTGCAGGTAATTGAGATGATTCAGTGTATATGGGAAAATCTGTGTAGGTTATACACAAAAAGTATGCACAGTGCTTTAGACAGAACTTGATTCTTGAATTGGGTATCTTGAGGATTCCTGGAACCAGTTCCCTGCACATACTAAGGAATGACTTGTTTTCAGATGCCGAGGCTAACACCAGAAAGTAAAGTCACGTGACGGCAGTACACATTCCACTGCATCGTGCTGAC
Source organism: Perognathus longimembris pacificus (assembly GCF_023159225.1). Classification (NCBI taxonomy): domain Eukaryota; kingdom Metazoa; phylum Chordata; class Mammalia; order Rodentia; family Heteromyidae; genus Perognathus; species Perognathus longimembris. The sequence continues at coordinate 15,703,990 of NC_063164.1, forward strand.
CTTTCCTGCCTTGAGTGCTTTCAGGTATCCTGTGAAGTCTTTCCTAGACCTAAGTACTATGCTTGCAGTTGACTGGAGCTTTACCACTCCAGATGGTGTCATCTCTCTTGGCATTCAGGCTTGTGCCTGGGTAAATGGCAAACATTGCCTTAAGTCCCACCGGTCGTACTGTCCATGTTTACTATGTGGGTTTGGCTTCAAGAGATAGTGGGCGAGCAGCTGCAGAAAGCAGAACTGAGGAGGAAGGGAAGGGTTTAAAAAGGAAAAGCTAGGAAGGCCATTGAAAAAAATCCAGAGTCATAGATTGCCCATGTTGAGGGAAAAAAATATTTGGATAAATGGCTGGTACCAGCTCCTCTGATCTGGAAATGACCCCGAAAATGAGCATAATCTTATAAAACACAGGGTGATGGAAAAGACATTGATCCCCAGTTGGTTGTACTGTTTGAGGCAGCTAACAACCCTCCAGGCACATTCAAGGGCAGTTAGTGAAATAAACTGAGCTAGAACAGCTCATCTCAGCCTTTCCCTCCTATACATAGTCTCAGGCTTAGAGGTTGACAGGATCAGAGTGAATGTGGTCATTTTCTCTTTAAGTCTTGAGCTGCCCTCACTGAAGTGAGTTTACCCTGGGCCACATTGCATTGACTCCCTGACATCCCTGTATTGAACAGCTCTTTGGTAAATACCTGTAGATGGGTTTCGAGCTCAGTGTGGGTAACCTGTCCCAGTGTTCTACCTATTAAGTAGCCATCCACCCCAGGGTACTCTTTCCTTGAGGCTCTTAGGAGCCCCTCCCTCCCCAGGCAGGGCAATGAAGCAACTTGTCTTGATAGAGTGGTAAAGTCTATATGTAGTACTTCCACCCCTGGCTCTGCCCAGTTAGGGCTGCTGTGGCCTACATCTGCATATGGCTCCACTGTGCCTACTCCGACCGCTCCTCAGCTATGTCAACTACTGGACTCTGACCTCCAGGCCAGAAAGCATAGAATGCCCATCCCAGTGAACTTGTGTCTTCCGGTGGGTACTGCTGTTGAACTCTGCAGACCTGCCAGTTGATTACCAACCTCACCCACACCCACAACCCACTTCCCTGAGGTTTACTCATTGGGCCTCAACATTTACTGATAGCATGCAGCAAGATCTGCTATCCCATTCTTGTCACTGGCTCACCTTCAGAGTTTGGAATGGCCAGGAAGGTCTGAAAACCTTCCCTACCTTCTCAACTCTCCTGCAAGGATGTACACTATTCCTATGTTACAAAACCTACATCAGCCATGTGCCAATGTCTCATGCCTGTAATCCTAGGTCCTCAGGAGGCGGAGATCTGAGGGTTGCAGTTCAAAGCTAGCCTAAGCATGAAAGTCTGTGAAATTCTTCAATTAGCTACCAGGAAACCGGAAGTGGCACTGTGGCTCAAGTGGTAGAGTGCTAGCCTTGAGCTGAAGAACTCAGGGACAGAGCCCAGGCCCAGAGTTCAAGCCCCATGACTGACAAAAAAATTAAAAAGGGTGGGGGCTAGGAATGTGGCTTAGTGGTAGAATGCTTGCCTAGCATGCATGAAGCCCTGGGTTCGATTCCTCAGTACCACATAAACAAAAAGCCAGAAGTGGTGTTGTGGCTCAAGGAATACAATGCTAGCCTTGAGCAAAAAAGAAGCTCAGGGACAGTGCCCAGGCTCTGAGTTCAAGTCCCAGTCAGTGGCTCATATCTATAATTCCAAATGTTCAGGAGGCAGAAAATTGAGAAGATTATGACTCAAGACAGAACTATATAAGCCTGATGTGGTACAGGACAGTCATACCAGCTCTGTGGATGAAGCCAAGGCTAGCCCCAGAGAAAAATGTGACACCCTAGCCAAAAGATAATGTCAATAAAGGCTAAGGGTGTGGCTCAAGTGGTAGGGCTCCTGTGAGCAAGAGCAAGATTCTGAGTTTAGCTCCAGTACCAATCCCCCAAAAAAGTGTGTGTGTGTGTGAACATCAAACTGCAACTGCTTCAACCACAGTGCCTTCCTGTACATTGATGGATAACACATTACTTCACAGGGTAGAAGGCCCTCCCAGTTTAGTTCCTGCCTCCCTCTCTGGCTGTTCATTCTCCAGAAATAACTTGATTTACCTTGGTAATTAATTCCTGTTCGTCTTTCAGAAGGAAGTCTGACTAAACCAGACCTATTTTTGGAATACTCTGGGGGGGGGGGGGGGGCAGGGTATGCCAGTACTGAACTCAGGACCTGGACACTGTCGCTTAGCTTTTTCACTCCACTCTACCACCTGAGCCATACCTCCACTTCCAGGTTGGCTAGTTGGGGAAGAGTCTCATGGACTTTCCTGACTAAGCTGCCTTAGAACCATGATCCTCATTAGCTCAGCCTCTTGAGTGGCTAGTACTACAGATCTGAGCCACTGGTGCCTGACTTGGAACATTCTTGCACCTGTATTTCCCCTTGGTGGCACTTACCCTCCCTAAGATTAGAGTGTCATTATGCTTCCCTGCTCTGTCCCCGGGGATAGAAGCTTCAAGAAGGTGATACCAGGCTCGTTGTGTTCACCAGGGCATTCCCAGCAACCTGTCCCTCGCTAAACACAGCTAATCAGTGTCTCCACAAATGGATGAGCTAGAGTCCCCATATCCGGCTGGGAGAGCCTGACCCACCTCCTTCCTGCTAGGGTCCACGCCCTCGGGGAGCTCTTCCACAGGCTTGTTTACCAGCTGCTCCAGGGGGAAGATGGGTAGGGGCCCTGAACTGAAGCTGGTGTTAGCAGTGAACACATCCACCTTGGTGCTTGTGATGTCCTGGGGAAAGAAAGAAGCCATGGTCACTTCAGCTGCTGTGTGGCTCCCTCCCAGGCTGGCTTTCTCCAAAGTCAACATTGATTCTATGATACTACCTTGGAGAAGCCTGTCCTGTCCCACCCACTCCAACACACACACACACACACACACACACACACACACACACACACCTCACAAGAACACACCTCACTGAATTAGACCCAGGAACCAATGGTCTCTATCTGACCAAAGTAGGTTGAATCAGGATGATTATTTTTTTCAATGACTTATTAACTTCTCCCTGGCTTCCCCCAGAGTTTGAGATTCTACTCTGGATATTTATGACCTTGTCTCTCTTATCTGTAGTGAAACTCCCATCCATAAATTAATTCAGCCTTGACCTATCTATCATTTCCAGTCTGCACTGTCAGGCCATCGGGACTGAGAAGTGCCACCATCTGTGGGGTGGAGAAGCCATGAATGTCATCATAATTAGCCCAATGCACTTGGGAAACTGCTGTCCAGTTCTGGATGCATTTCTGTAGAGTTAGCCTTGCCTTGTTTCCCCTGTGAGTCTATGAATTTCTTGAAGAAAACTCTTGACCCAAGTCTACAGGGTAAACATATTTGCATGGGAATGGAAACATATTCTGCCTGGAGAATGGATCTCAAGGATGAGAGTGCATGCATGCCATTATTTGCCAAAGTCAAATTCCTAGACCATCAAATTTACTTTTTAAATTAGGGTCTAGACATGTACAGTCCAGAGCTGACCTTAAGCTCACAGTCCTCTTCCTTCAGTCTCTGGAGTGCTGGTATTACTGACATACACTACTGTGCCTGACAAAATCTGAAAATGCCTTCCTTCTACCCCACCTGTACTCAAGTTTGAACTTAGGGGATTCAGAGCCTCAAGCTCTCACGAGGGTCTTCACTCTTAGCTGGCATTCTACCACTTGAGCCATGCCTCTACTTCCAGCTTTGCTGGTTAATTGCAAGTAAGTTTTGCAGTTTCATCTGCCCAGGCTGGCTTCAAACTGTGATCCTCAGATCTCAGCCTCCTGATTAGCTAGGGTGGGGCTGGGAATATGGCCTAGTGGCAAGAGTGCTTGCGTCCTGAATAGCTAGGGTTACAGACATGAGCAACCTGCACCTGGCTCAAAATTTACCTTTTTTTTTTTTTTTTTTTTGTCTTGGGGCTTGAACTCTGGGCCTGGACACTGTCCCTAAACTCTTTTGCTCAAGGCTAGCGCTCTACCACTTTGAGCCATAGTTCCACTTCCAATTCTCTGGTGGTTATTTGGAGATAATAGTCTCACAAACTTTTCTGCCCAGGCTGGCTTTGAACCATAATCTCAGCCTCCTGTGTAGCTAGGATTACAGGTGTAAGCCACTAGTACCTGGCTCAAATTTTAATTTTTGTTGTTGTTTGGTTTTTTTTTTTTTTTTGCCAGTCCTAGGGCTTGAACTCAGGGCCTGAGCACTGTCCCTGGTTTCTTTTTGCTTAAGGCCAACACTCTACCTCTTGAGCCACAGCGCTACTTCCGGTGCTGAGGAATCGAACCCAGGGCTTCATGTATACCAGACAAGCACTTTACCAGTAGGTCATATTCTCAGCCCTCAAATTTTACTTTTTAATGTGCTATTCTCACCACTCAATCTCCTATGCATGATAAAAATTGGGGAGCATTTCACTAGGAAATGGAGAGGGCAGCAAAACACATTGGTGTCAAACAAACAAACAAACAAACAAAGAACTTCCATGGGAAGAGAGTGGAACGGAGAGGGAAAACACAAGACACTCATGTGGAACATTCTCAGCAGCCCTAGGTCTGACAGTCCATCGCTCAAAGCAGTGGCCTCACACTTACAGCTGTGATCTGGCCCCAGTCCCCAGAGTTTCCAAGCTCCGCCTTCAGGTCCTCATAGGATTTGGCATTCTGTGTAGAAAGCACATAATGGATCAGACGGAGCAAGAGACAAGAGGCTATTTTCCTTCAAGAGTTAAGAAAAAGCTAGGCACCCGTGGCTCACGCCTACAATCCTAGTTTCTCAGGATACTGAGATCTTAGGGTCATGGTTCCATGCTAGCCAGAGAAGAAGTCTCTAAGACTCTTCAGTTCACTGCCAGAAAAGCCAGAAGTGGAGTTGTGGCTCAAGTAGTAAAGCACAAGCCCTGAGTGAGAAAGCAAAGGGACAGACCCTGAGTTCAAGCCTTAGTATCAGCACCAAGGGGGGAAAAAAAAGAGAAAGTGGGCCTGGGGCCTGCTGGTGAGAAGGGAAAAAGGAAGCTTAGAGAGAGCAAAGATATCAACTGAAAACATGGTAAATGGTGAGGATATGACTAAAGGGGCTGACAGATCAGAAAAGGGCCAGGCGGGGCCTGTCTCTGCTTAGCCCAGGGTGAGGATGGAGAACTGGACCTTTGCCCCACCCCTAGAGGCCTGAGACCTTGTTCTCTAGAAAACAAAGTCAAAACAAAACAAAACAAAACAAAAACCTCACTAACTACAGGTTAAAACAACAGATTTGAATACATTAAGCTCTCTAAGCCCATCTGTTGTCCCAAAGCCATTAAACCTGACAGTATATGGCTGTCAAACCCTTCAATTCTGGTTAGCTAAGAACTCAGTTTGGGAATTCTGCTTAATGCCAACCACATCCATCGGCTTTGTATAGCACATAAGACACTAGTAAGTTAGCTAAGTTAGCCTTAGTTGGATGTGGTTTTTGGTTTTGTGTGTGTGTGTGTGTGTGTGTGTGTGTGTGTGTGTGTGTGTGTGTGTTTTGCCGGAGATCAAACCCATAGACTTGAGCATGCTACTCAAGCCTTCTGCCACGGAGCTACAACCCCATCCCTTGTTTTCTTAAGATAGGGTCTTGCTGTGTAACCCAGGTGGGCCTCAAACTCACAATCCTCTTTCCTCTGCCTCCAAGAGTGTGGAGATTAGAGAGGTGGACCACCCCCCACCCCAAGACTCTACATGGTTTTTAATAGACTTTCTTCCCTCTCCCTCACCAGAGGGCTTGCTTAGTGCAGGCTTAGTTTTTATTCTAATCTCTTACATCCAAAGGAACCGCAAAGCCCTGTGGGTTCCGTCTTCCTTAGGGGTGTGCTGTGAAGACAACACCTAGAGAAGGATGTGCTGAGCTATGAGCACCAACCAGGTAGCTAGGGGCTACTCACAGTCCATTTGAAGGGATCCCAAGCTAGGAACCAGCCTGTGAAGGTGGGGGGCTCATGTCCTTGCTTCACCACAATGATGGGGGTTTGAGGGTCGCGGCCGCTGGGGTGGGTCTTGAGGTATTCCTGCACGGTGGTAGCTGCGGCCTTCTTCTCCTCCTCATTGGCATGCTTCCCTATCCAGAAGAATACCTGGCGAGGGTGTCACAGCTTAGTCCTTCCTGTCTTCCCTGCCCCACAGAGCTCTGCCTATCCAGCTGTGGAGACAGCTGTCATGTCCAGCTGTGGAGCCCAGCCCTGTGACTACCCAGTACAATGGCCCTGAGTCATTTAGACTCAATATGGACCTTAGCCATCTGGCCTCGACTCCACCCACATCTGGGAAATAAAGAGGTTGGGCAGATGTCTGTGCCCAGAGCCCAAGATTTTCAAAAAGAGTCCTTCTGCAATGGGGAGAGAGGGTTACATTCTGGCCGGCAGGCCAGGCTGCATCCTGCTCTCTGGACATGTCCCTTCCTCTTCTTTCTTCAGCTTCTGGTGTTCATCAGGAGGGAGAAAAGAGGGTCCCAAACTCTAAAGCCACTGGGGCTTCTTGGGAGTGAGCACCGAGGGAGGTGGGAAGGGGGACCCCCAGGCCCTCAGTCCTACCTGGTCCCAGACATCCAGTAGAAACACATCATCCTCCTCCAAGTCATCCTGATTGAAGTCTGGGATCTCCGTGGCCAGGAAGCGCCCAGTTTGGTTGGAGCATTCAAAGAGCCGAGGGGTGATGACTGAGTTTTCCTCCTGTAGCCTGCAAACGGGGGACAGAAGATTGTACTGGCAGCAGGAAAGGGAGGTGTGTGGAGGCCGGAAGACACAGACCTCTAAGGGGCTCTGACGTGGAAAGGCCATCTCCTCAAAATATGCCCTTATCACTGAAACTGGTTCTCTGCTCATCCCGAGTGCTCCCAGAAAGAGCCCCACACTGCTGCTCTGGACATTTACTCCCATAGCTCTTCCATAGCCCTGGTGGAAAGGTTTCTCTGCTCTCTTTCCTGCTCCAATGCAGTGTCTCTTTGCTTCTGGATACTCTTTTCTTCCTTCCTTCCTTCTTTCCTTCCTTTCTCTTCCTTCCTTCCTTCCTTCCTGCCTTTCCTTTCATCCATCCTTCCTTCCATCCTTTCTTTCCTTCCTTCCCTTCTTTCCCTTCCTTCCTTCCTTCCTTCCTTCCTTCCTTCCTTCCTTCCTTCCTTTCTTCCTTCCTTCCTTTTTCTTTTTTTGGTACCAGCCTGCAGGCTTTAACTCATGACCTGGATGCTGTCCCTGGACTTTTCAGAGTCCCAACTCCACTTCTGGCTTTTTGGTGGTTAATTGAAGATGAGAGTCTCACAGACTTTCTTGCTTGGGTTCGCTTTGAACCGTGATCCTCATTGCTCAAACTCCCGAATAGCTAGGATTACAGAAATGAGCCACTGATGCATAGCAACTTCCAGATATTCTTTAGAATATCTGGTTTTTTCCTTTAGAAAAACCATTTGAGGGCTAGAAGCATGACTTAGGTGATAGAGAACCTGCCTAGCAAATAAGAGGCTCTGTACCCCAGTAACTACTGAGGGGGGGGGGGGGATGAGAGAGAGTCCATTTGAAAGAGGGTTTATGGCTGTGTCAGCCCTTAAGGGCAAAATCTGGGCTCTGACACCTTTTCCTGAGGACAAATAGCCCTTTGGCTCTCGGAGCTGCCTCTGTGGCTGTGAACAGCCTTATGGAAGAAATACCTCTGCCTAGCCCCGGGCATCTCATGGCCAGTAGGAAGGGCACATTGCCATCAGAACAAGAGCTGGAAGAGAAGATCCCAAAATAGTTACCTCTTGGAGTTGGCGTAGGGTGCCTTACCACCCAAGGCCATCCAGAAGTTGGCTGGCTCCTGCCCTTCCACCACCACTTGTTTTTCTGTCCGGGAGATGGTGTCAGCAACCATCTTGGCCATCTCCCGCTCATCACCACTGCAACCCTGGTGGAAGTGGGGTGGTCTGTGTTGGGGAAACCATGCCTAGGGCCACCCCTCCCCTCCCCTTCTGTCACATTCTGCCCCAGAGCTCCAGGGTCTCTTCCAGGTTGGGACTGTGCCCACAGCCCCTGCAGAGACAATTCTCCATCCTCTCTTCCACCCTTGGCATGCCACACCAGAGATACAGCAGTGGAGACAAGAGACCCCAGAGGGCCTAAGGACTCGGGCAGGTCATGAGACCGCACACAGGGGTTACAGGGAAAGGCAAGTCACAAGCATAGAGTAGGAAGAGAGCCCTTAGCCCTCCCAGGTGCCTGGAGACCAGTGGAACCCTACAGACCGTTCTGACCCAGAGGCAGAGAACCTGAGTGGACCTGGAAGCAACACAGAAAGACCAGAGCCACAGGGACGGAGCTTGGGCTCCCTATGGTGGCTGGGGACCCAGAGAGTGGGGTCTGGTCATCCCAGGTCCTACCCTACGTCAGATCACTCTGTGGCTAAGGAACTCCTGGGGCCCGCTTGGGCATAGGCAGCCTGGAGGCCCTGCACACCTTCCCACACCACAGGTAGCAGCAGGACGGAGTCTTGAGGACAAAGACATCGTTGGAATTGAGGGAAGTGGCTCGGGCTGTGACCTCAAAGGCTTTGGTGTTGTTGGCATTCGTTCCCCGGACCTGGAACAGCCTTGTGGAGGGCACAGGCTCCGTGTTGTTCTCTCGGGATGTGCCTCCCTGCAGGTGTGGGGAGAAGGCAGGAGAGAGAAACAGGGATGACTTAGTAAAGAAGAAGACACCGATACGCTGGGAAGGGGGGGCTCCTACTCAGCCCTCCTTCATGTCCCCCAAAATATCATCACAAGACTCATCTTCCCCCAAATGGCTTTGACCCTGGTATCTTCTGCTCAGAAACTTTCTGTCTCTCCCCATTGCTTATAGACAAAAAGCCACGTCCTTCCTGGGCATCACGGAGGTGCCAACTGCCTTTGCAGGTTCTCTTCTCTCTCCAGACCCTCAGGTCTGGCTTGGCAAAGCTTCTCACTGATCCGAAGACCCTTCAGCCTTGCTCTGCCCTTGCAGGGCCAGCCCTTACCGCTGCTAAGGTCTATAACTCTGTCCCAAATGTCAACACCTTCACTAAATTCCCCCTTTTCAAGGTAAACAGAGCCGAAGACATACAGTATTTCTTTTCTCTTCTCCTTTGAAATAGTTTTGCGTGTGTGCCGGTCCTGAGGCTTTTAACGCAGGGCCTGGGTGCTCTCTCTGAGCTTTTTTGCTCAAGGCTAGTGCTCTCCTACTTGAACCACAACTCCACTTCTAGCTTTTGGGTGGTTAACTGAAGAGCCTTTCAGTTGTTCCTTCCCAGGCTGGCTTCGAACCAAGATCCTTAAATCTCTGAGTAGCTACAATTATAGGCCTGAGCCACCCATGCCTGGCTAAACTCAATTTAATGCCTGCTATTGAACCACATTATACTCCTGGCTGAGTTCACTGCTCAGGGACAATCATGTGACTGTCCTCTCCCCACAAGATACTAAGCCATATCAGCCTGCCATTCCTCTCCTTACTCAAAGGCCTGTGAGATGTCTTTTTTGTGGAAAGCATCAATGCATTTTGGACATGTGCAGCTAAAAAACCCTTTTTCAGGTAGAAGAGTCAATAGTTAGGTATGGAATGCAGACAGTACTTGCGCGTGGTGAGAGTTCATTAGCACTGTGTGTGTGTGTGTGTGTGTGTGTGTGTGTGTTTTAACCAGTCCTGGGGCATGGGACTCAGGGCCTGAGCATTGTCCCTGGCTTTGCTCAAGGCTAGCACTCTACCTCTTGAGCCACAGCGCCGCTTCCAGCTTTTTCTGTTTATGTGGTGCTGAGGAATCGAACCCATGGCTTTGTGCATGCTAGGCAAGCACTCTGCCGCTGAGCCACATTCCCAGCCCTCATTAGTTCTATTTTTAAAGAGCCTGCGTGGTTGTTTCTGTTACTAGTTCCACATTGGTGATGGAGCTTTGAACTATCCTTTCCTATGAGGTATGATCTTTGCCCAGTCCCATGCCCACGCCACACCGCCTTCCCCATCTCCTCCTCCATACGGCAGCCAGCCATACCTGGTAGACCACCATGCGTCCCTTGAAGATGGACATAAGGTGGGGTGGCTCCCTGCCCATTGGGACCCGAATCTGGACCGGTTCATCATTGTACTTCTGATCCAGGATGACAGCTTGATAGGCCGAGGCTGCAATTTCATCCTGGCTGGCTTGGCTGCCCTGGGATGAGCAGGAAGGAGAAGGCACCCCATCAAACAGCCACCCTACACACAGCCAAGGCCTGACTGGAGCACACCACAGTTCTGACCCTCTTCTCCCTCGCTGGCCCCATCCTCAGGAGACTTCCACCCAATTCACACCCCCTGCTCACTTACACCCGATGCACAATCCCCAGGCAGAACAGGTGACAGCAATGTGCTGGTGTTGGGGATTGGAAGGGAGACTCAGAGAACCAAAGGGGAAAAGACTCAGCATGGGGACACTGTGGGAGCAACCTGACAGCCAGATGACCCCAGGATGGAATGTGCTGCCTCTGATAGCAGTGAACACCCCCCCCCCACCATCACTAGGGGTATTCAGCCCAGGGTAATGCCAGAGCCCTGGGAAAGGAACGCTGAGCCAGAGGTATTCCAGGTGAGCTAGGGCAAGGGCCTGACCTGCCAGATGTAGAGCAGGTAGTGCTGCTTCTCGCCAATGAGGTAGGTATAAAGCAGCAAGTAGCAATCGCCACCATAGAAGTGGCCCAGCCACTTGGAATCCACAGGCACCAGTTCCAGATCCTCAATGCGCCACACCTGAAACCAGAATCAAACAGGTCTGAGCTCCAGGCTGGGCTCTGCCGCCCCCTCCCCACCCAGCACGGGCCTCCCCCTCTCACACACCTGCACCTCTCCGCTCCCATCATCCACCATCTTCTGCTGGGCTGCTACCTGAGGCTGGACATGCATGGATGTGGCATCAAACTTCACCTGTTCTACCTTGGCTGTTGGGGACAGGGGCATCATGACACCAACTGTCACCATCTGGTCCCCCATGTCTGCACAACAACCCTGAATGGTGGCTACCATTCTTAGAATTATAAGGACCTTAGCAGAAATTGTTAGGAGAGTGAGAGTAAAGTAGTTGAGTAGCAGCCAGGTACCGATGACTCACGCTTGTAACCCTAACTACTCAGGAGGCTGAGAACTGAGAATCATGGCTCAAAGCCAGCCCAGGCAGGGAAGAATTTGAGGCTCTCATCTCCCGTGAATCACCAAAAAGCCAGAAGTAGAGCTGTGGCTCAAGTGGTAGGGTGCCAGCCTTGAGTGCAAAAGCTAAGAGGCAGTGCCTAGGTCCTGAGTTCAAGCCTCAATACCAGCACCAAAAATAAATAGAAGCTCAGTAGCTTGCCCAAGGCCACACAGAAAATAGAAAAGCTATAATACAGAATCTCATCTCCACCTCCTTGCCCTTAGGACGCCTGCTTCCTCGATGCTACCCAGAGAAGCCACAGAAAGGAACAAGACCAGGGTCTTAGCGTTAGTGCTCGACACCATCCACTCACCCTGCTGCATTGAGGCTTCAAGCCCTGACCTTGCCCAGCTCTCCCTAGGATGGGGGCGCTATACTCTCCCTTCAGCCTCCCCCAGCCTGCCCTCAGCAAACATTGCCTGGTTGATTCACCCCTGGGAATGAAAGGCAGGTCACTGGTAGCTCCCACTCTGTGACAGCTCTCCAGTGGATCTGTGTTCCCTGAGATCCACGTCCCACCCTGGGGAGTTCATAGCCAGACGAGTGGAAATGAAGAGGCGAAGCAAGGAGGAGAGGAGGAAGGCCGGGTTGTCTGCTGGCCTAGCTCCCGAGCCCTGGATTCTATGCGGTGGTTCCTCACCTACAGAGCCCACAGTGTGGGTTTTGCCCAGGCCTGAAGTCTTGCTGGGCACGGTCCACTTCTGGAAGAGCTGCTGAAAGACGGCGGACTCGGCCCCGTCATTTTGCACCTCTACCTGCGTGCTTGCCGGGTACTGCTTGGCTTTGATGAAGTTCTGGGAAGAAAAGGGGTGGCTGGAGGCTTTGTCCCCGTCTTCTCACTCCCTGTCCTCCATGCAAGTCAAAGCCTGGCCCTAACCCCAACCAGGTCTACCTTCCAATCTGCTCCTGGCTCCAACACGGATCCCAATGCCAACTCCCAACCTAACCTACTCTGCCCTCAATTCAAGAGGAAACCTGACCCTGCCTTAAACCTAACACTGGCCTCCAGTCTCCTGCTCACATTTCTCTTAAATCGAATGGTGACTCCAGACCTAACTCTAGATCTAGATCTGACCTCTAATTGACTGTACCTTGATTCTAACCCTAGCTCAGTGTCCATCACAACCCCAAACCTGCCCCCATCCAACACTGGTCACTGAGCCCCATCATCCAATTCTGACTTGGCCCTGGCCCCAAGCTGACCCAGTCTTCTTGTGTCAGAAGGCCAGCTTCCAGGATCCTTCTCCCTCCTCTAAGCCAAGCTCAAATGTGTGGAGGTAACAGCTTACATCCTGGGAAGGGCTGCCTGGTGGCTGACGTTCTGGTGAACAGAGAACCCCCCCCCCCACACACACACACAAAGGCTACAGAATAGCCCTCTAACACCACCCCGGTCCTCTCTCCTTAGGCCTCTACCTGTGCTATTCCCTGGTCTGAGCCTCTGCGGTCATCGGCTGCCCTTCTAGCCTGGCCCTCCTCCCTGACCCCTGGCCCTACCAGAGCCTGATTCATGGCTCCCTTCCTCTCCTGGTCGTTGGCTTTCTTCCCCTTCCACACGTAGATCTTCAGGCCCCCCTGGTCCAGGATATAACAGTCCTAGTGGTGGGGAGAGAAAGAGCCAGGTGAACCTCATGGTGTGGTGATGGGTGTATCCTGTAGCACCCCAGCGTTTGCCCGGCTTGGGGAAGAAGTGAGCCTCACCTCGTGGTTCAGCAGGTTCTGCGTAAGCGGCCGGGTGGCGACTTCCCGGACCACCAGCTTTCCCTCTGAATCAGACACGCTGTGGGACAAAGCAAAGGTGAACCCCGCAGCCAGGCAGGCACCCTGCCCCGCGCCCACCCCCCCAGCCCTGGAGTCTTTAGCCCCCAGGAAGATCCTAGCCCCGTACTCACTGGTACAGTTTGAGGGCAGCCTTGAGTGCGGGCTCTACCACTGAGTCAGGCACCGCAGCCTTGAGCTCCCGCCGCTGGCCAAGCACGTGGTTCATCACCGCCATCAGCTCCGGGGATTCGGACTCCTTCTCCCCGTCCACCACGCCCACGTAGGTGCGCCCACCCCGCTCCTGGTCTCGGATCTCCTTGGCCAGGGTCATGCCCTGCAAGAAGGTGCTGGGTCACAGAAATGGAGGGGGGCAGGGGCTGGGGATATGGCCTAGTGGCAAGAGAGCTTGCCTCGTATACATGAGGCCCTGGGTTCGATTCCCCAGCACCACATATACAGAAAATGGCCAGAAGTGGTGCTGTGGCTCAAGTGGCAGAGTGCTAGCCTTGAGCAAAAGAAAGCCAGGGACAGTGCTCAGGCCCTGAGTTCAAGGCCCAGGACTGGCCGAAAAAAAAAAAAGAAATGGAGGGGGCAAAGGGTGAACAAATGCACCAATGGCGCCCACTCGACACCCTGCTGAAAAGGAACTGTACAAACTTGTGGGCAGGGCCAGGAGGGAGAAGCCGGGAGAGAGAGGGAAGGGGTGACATTGTCCAAAAAGAAACGTACTCATTACCTGACTCATGTAACTGTAACCCCTCTGTACATCACCTTTATATAACAATATAATTCAAAAAAGAAAAAGAAGAAGGCACCAGGGCTGGGCGCTGGTGGCTCATGCCTGTCATCTCCAGAGGCTGAGGTCTGAGGAGCTTGACATTGTGCCAGCCTGGGCAGGGAAGTCCGTGAGGCTCTCATCTCCAGTTAATCACAGAAAAAGCTGGAAGTGGTGCTGTGGCCCTAAGTAGTAGAGTGCTAGACTTGAGCAAAAGGAGCGCTGGGGCAACACCTATAGGGCCAGAGTTCAAGCCCCAGGAGTGGCCCCCAAAAAGGCTCCAAGTGACCCACAAAGACTGGCTCTGCCATCCCAATCCTTCTTTGTGAGCCCCAGCTCACCTGACAGCCCTCAAGAGGAGAGGTGGCCAGGCTTTTCAGGTAGGTGCAAAAAAAAAAAAAAAAAAAAAGGCCAGAGGAAAAGCAAAGGGAAAGCAAAGCCCCTCACTGGCAGCAGAGTGGGGGTGGGGGGGGGAGGGGAGACCCACACTCACTGGGCCTTTAGTTTTGACGTTGTTTGAAATCTGTGCTTTTACTCCACAGCTTTGCACAAGTCCTGAGTACTGAACATCATAGTACTATACTCAGTCTCTGCCCCAAAGTGAGCTTACACGCTCACAGTACACACACAAACTCACACGCAAATTCATACACACACAAACTCGTTCAGCACAGCAGGATACAGGCTCATATATTGGCCTATTTATACATGCAGCTACTAGGGTACAGTCCTCTCTCTCTCTCTCTCTCTCTCTCTCTCTCTCTCAGTGAGTCACCCTCCTTTTAGTCCCAGCGCCCCCCCCCCACCCTGTGCTCCATCCTCTGGCCATGCCATCTCAAGTCCCAGAGCCTGGTGTGGGCCACATCGCGCATGTTCCTGTCTCCATCCCAGCCCTCTGCTCTTGTGGTATTATCCAGCATCCCAGAAGACAGCCCTACTTTAGGATGCCCCAAATTGCGTTCTGTTTTCTCCCTGAAATCTTCTCCATCTCAGGAACTGGCCCTCCACCCATCCCTGGCTCTGGAGTCCCGTGCTTTGAATCAGCCTCCACTGGGCTGGCTCCATTCCACACTCCTTTCACATGCTGCACACGGTAAGTCCAGAGTCTACCTGCCTGGGCTCAACCCCAGGGACCTCTTGCTCCTGTTGCTCCACAAGGGTCAGAGGGGCTCCAGATGGCCTTGACGTCTCCTTTGCCCCATCTCCACTCAGAAGTCAGACGACCACCAGTGACCGGGAGCACTGAGCTACAAACCCTCATATACAGCCCTCTGGCCGCATGACCTGCCCAGTGAGAACCAATGCCTGCTTGGCACTCTCCTGCTCTGCCAGGAACTCTCAACAGTCCCCTCCTTCCTGTCTCAGGGTCTTCTGTCCTCGCTGCCCCTCATTCTAGAAGTTTCTCTGGATACCTAGCGCTAAGCTCCTCCCCAAATCGCCTGTCCTGTTCTGGTCTTCCTGTCTCGCTCCCCCACTCCACGGCCAGCCGGAGAGCAGTGCCAGGTTGAGGTCCTGTCCATCCCATTCCCTCCCAGTTCCCTAGGCTCAGCATGGGGGTCTGCCGCACTGTAAGGACTCACTCCTCCCTGGGGTTTAGCCACAAGCGCACACACGAGCTCACAAGCATCTCCACGCATGTGGACAACAGATCCTCCTTCTTACACTGTCCTGTCCCCAACAGTCAATGGAGGGGGGTCTGGAGGAATGGAGGCCAGCCAGGGAAGGGTAGGGGGTGTGGCCAGTTGGAGTGGGAGCAGTGCCAGGTCTGCAGGAGCAGGTAAGGCTGGCTGGGATTTCAGGGAACTGAACGCCAGGAAGGGTTACCCTGAGTCTCTCCATGCGATTGCTCTCTGGTCCATTCCACTGGATGATAAGCTTCCCCAGGTCCAGCAGGAAAACATCCCCTCGGTTGAAACTCTTCCAGGACATCTCCACCTAGGAAGCACAGAGGAGTCTGGACCTTGCTCACAGCCTGTCCATGTCTGGCCACCCCTCCCTGCCCTCTGTCCGGTATCCCAACGGGGCACACGCACCTCTCCAGCTACCACGTTCCTCTTGCCCTTGACATGCAACAGCCGCTGGACATCGCTGGCATTGGTCTCCACGTGCTTCATGCCAGAAGCCACGCCCCCTTTCCTGATCCTGCGAAGAGAGCAGAGCTGACCCCAGGAAGTCAGGCTGGTAGATGCTCTAAGACCCCACCTCCCCAGATGGCGGTGCCACTGGGGCTCTCTAGGCCCTGGATTGAGTAGGGTGAGGAATAGGAAGTATTTAAGACTATGGCTCATGGGCACTGGTGGCTCATGCATGTAATATTGGCTACTTAGAAGCCTAAGATCTGAGAATCACAGTTCAAAACCAGCCCAGGCTGGAAAAGTCTGTGAGACTCTTATCTCCAATTAACCACCGGGAAAGTGGAAGAGGAGCTCAAAGTGATAGAGTGCTAGCCTTGAGCCTTGGTCAAGCCCCATGATTGACCAAGAAAAAAACAAGACTATGGCTAATTGGATTGCTTTCTGCCCAATTTAGAAATCAGGCATAGCTAAGTTTGAGAGCATGTACTACTATGGGGGAACCAGAACTTCAGAATTCTAGAAAAGTCAGTGTCTGGTGTTTGAGAAGAGGGAGCAGCTATCCCCCTGTTTTCTGGAAGGGGAGGGGCCTGAAATAATGTGCTCTGAACCTCCTGATGTACAGAAATTCACAAGACCAGAGCCACGGGGCGTCCCAATAGTCCCTGGATCAACTCAGGGTACATTCAAAAGGGCAGGACCAATGTTAGGGCAGCAGCAGCAAAAGTAAGGGTAAGAAATGAAAAGTTGGAGAAAAATCAGCAAAAGTCCAGAGGTCTGGGTGCTGGTAGCCCACACCTGTAATCTTAGGGACTCAGGAAGGTGAGGTCTGAGAATGGAGGTTCCAAGCAAACCTGGGCATGAAAGTCCATGAGACTTTTATCTCTTATTAACCAAAAAGCAGGAAGTGGCCAGGCACCCGTGGCTCACACCTGTAATCCTAGCTACTCAGGAGGCTGAGTTCTGAGGATCGTGGTTCAAAGCCAGCCTGGGCAGGAAAGTCTGTGAGACTCTTATCTTCTATTAGTCACCAGAAACTGGAAGTGGCACTGTGGCTCAAGGGGTAGAGTGCTAGCCTTGAGATGAAGAGCTCACGGACAACGCCCAGGCCCAGAGTTCAATCCCCACGACTGACAAAAAAAAAAAAAAAAGGCAGGAAGTAGAGCTGTAAATCAAGTGATAAGGTATCAGCCTTCAGCAAAAAAGCTGAGAGACCGTGCCCTGGCCCTGAGTTCAAGGCTTATTACCTGTGCACATGCGCATGCACGCACACACACATACACACACACACACACACACACGTGATTCCTTCCTTCCTTCCTTCTCTCTCTCTTTCTTTCTTGTCTTTCTTTCTTTCTCTCTCTCTCCCTCCCTCCCTCTCTCCCTCCTTCCCTCTCTTTCTTCCTTCCTTCCTTTCTTTCTTTCTTTCTTTCTTTCTTTCTTTCTTTCTTTCTTTCTTTCTTTCTTTCTTTCTTTCTTTCTTTCTTTCTTTCTTTCTTCCTTTCTTTCTTCTTTTTTGTCCATTGTGAGGCTTGAACTCTGGGCCTGGGCACTGTCCCTGAGCTCTTTTTGCTCAAGGCTAGCTCTCTACCACTTTGAGCCACAGCACTACTTCCAGTTTTTGAGCCGTTAATTGGAGATAAGAGTCTCGCAGTGACTTTTCTGCCCAGGCTGGCTTCAAACCATGACCCTCAGTCTCCTGAGTCACTAGGATTACAGGCCCGAGCCACCAGCACCCAGCTCGTCCATGCGATTTCTTTCCATGACCTCCACAACCGCAGGCTTCCTTCCCTGCCCAGGTCACATCTCAGGGACCACTGTAGATCTCAGGGTCCTTACCTCCTCAGCTCAGCCCCCACCTGCCACTCCCACCTCTAACCCCCAGCCACGGAGCACCCCTCCATACACAAGGCCCTGCTTGAAGTAGCCTCGGAAGGCCTCACTCTCATTCCCTTGGACCTCCCGGTGCTGGACAGCTCGGCCTTTCAGGAAGTCATCCATCTGGGTTGTGTAGATGGCCGCTGCCCCCTGCTCGTCCTGGGACGAGTCTTGGCCGATCCAATAGTGGATGTCATAGGACAGGTTGGTGCTGGTCTTGTGGATCTGGGGAGACAGGATAACTGTGTACCCAAGACGGGCTTGGACTCTCATACACAGAGCCCCAAGGTAAGATTGGCACAGGGGCAGCACAATGGTTAGTCAGGGCCATGAGTTGCCTTGCCACTGACTCTGAGGTAGGGGGTGGGGTGCTAACATCCCCTCTTGGGGCCTTGTTCCCCTCATCTTGGAATAGCCTGCATGGATTATAGCAGTGTTTCTCCCTTCAGAGGACCTTGAGGTGACCAGATGTATAACTATTCTAAGGGGTTTTCCTCTGTCTATAGAGGATCAGACCCCTGTGGGTAACAAATTCTACCATATTCCAGTCCCTTATAAAATTGGCATAGTAGCGATGCAGAGTAGAATGATCATTTTCATCATTGTGGAGGTTAAAATATGTTCTGTGAAATATGTGTAGTAACTTAAACTCAATAGAGGGGGAAAAAAGGCATAGTATCCAGGCACTGGTGGCTCAAACCTGTAATCTTAGCCTCTCAGGAAGCTGAGATCTGAGGATCTCAGGTCAAAGCCAGCCTGGACAGGAAAGTCGGTGAGACTCTTATCTCCAATTAACCACTCCCAAATTGGAAATGGAGCTGTGGCTCAAAGTGATAGAGTGCTATCCTTTGGGCACAAAAGCTCACAAAGACAGCACTCAAACCCTGAGTTCAAGCCCTAGGACTGACCCAAAAAAGGGCTTACAATTTTCATAAATATGTGCACAAGTACAGCATTCGGGATGCTTTAAATCACTTACAGATAATTCATAATACTTAATGCAAGGCACATGCTATGCAAGTAGTCACTGTTCTTCACAGAATGGTAAGAAAAGTATGTACATATTTAACACAAATGTAATTTTTTCCAATTTTTTTCTTTTGTTCTACCAGTCCTGGGGCTTGAATTCAGGGCCTGAGCACTGTTCATGAGCTTCTTTTTGCTCAAGGCTAGCATTCCACCATTTGAGCCATAGCCCCACTTCTGGCCTTTTCTGCTTATGCTGAGGAATTGAACCCAGGGCTTTGTGCATGGTAGGCAAGCACTCTACCACTAAGCCACATTCCCAGCCATTTTCCAAATATTTTTGACTTCTGGTTGGTTGAATCTGTTGGTATTTTGTATATGTAGAAGACAACTGCATGTGAAATGATTATGTAAATATAGCTACTTTCTATTTTGTGATACATAACACTCACTTGCATTTATAATAAAGACGTAGAGTTGCTAAATAAATGCATTTAATTATTTTATTTTATTTTTTGCCAGTCCTGGGGCACTTGAGCTACAGCGCCACTTCTGGCTTTTTCTGTTTATGTGGTGCTAAGGAATTGAACCCAGGGCCTCATGTATGCTAGGCAAGCACTCTACTGCTAAGCCATATTCCCAGCCCCATTTAAATTTTTAAAGTGAGCTAGATGCTTGTAGCTCAGGAAGGTGGGAGCTGTGGATGATGGTCAAAGCCAGTCTGGCAAGGAAGTCCATAAGATTCATATCTCCAATTAAATAGCAAAAAGCCAGAAGTGGAGTTGTGGCTTAAGTGGTAGAATGCTAGCCTTGAGCAAAAGAGCTCAGAGATAGCACCCAGGCCCTGAGTTCAAGTGAAAGTTCAAATTAAAGTGAAACCATCCACCAGTGCCTCAGACCTTTAATCCTATCTACTCAGGAGGCTGAGATCTGAGAATCGAGGTTGAGAACCAACCAGGAAGGCAAATCTGAGAGTCTTGGCATGGCTCAAGTGATAGAGTACCAGCCATGAGTGAAAACAAGCCTAATGAAAGGGAGAGGCCTTGAGTTCAGGCCCCAAGACTGGCACAACATTTTCTTTTTAGTGAATCAATATACTTTTTAAAAATCCAAATGCTTTTTATGATGCAGATGGTACCGGTGAAAATCATGAAGGGGATTGGAAGCCGGGCATGGTGCCTCATGCCTATAATCCTAGCTATTCAGGAGGCTAATTCTGAAGCTTGTGGTTCAAAGCCAGCCCAGGCAGAGACTCTTTTCTCCAACTAATCACCAAGAATCCTGAAATAAAGCTATGGCTCAAGTCAGAAGATGCCTAAGGAGGTTGGACATGTGAATTTAGGTAAGGGGGACACGGCACCAGTGCAGAAGGCCCCCCAAGACTTCTGCACGTTCCTCTTCCTTGTGCAGCCTCACAGGCCAGTATCTGAGCACACCAGAAATGCTGTCCCCAGCAAAGCCACCCTCCCCACCGCCCCCACCGCCTCTTTCCTCCTTGACACCGCAGGGGGCTTCGCTCCCATCAGCCCCCTCGGTGCCCAACCCACTCACAGCCAGGAGTATGTAGCAGTCACCATCAAAGAAGCTCCCAAAGGTGCTGGAAGGGACAGGCACCATCTGCATGGCCTGAGGGGGGAGAGAGAGAGAGATCAGATAGCTGCCTCCACCACCATGCCCCAAAATTCAGGACGAGGAGAAGGCCCAAGGGAAGCAGGGGAAAAGGTACTGCAGGTCTGCGGGTGTAACTCAGTGGTAGAGAGCTTGCTGAGGGATACCTGGGTTCCCTTCCCAGCACTGCAAAAACCAATGAACCCCCCCCAAAAAAGCAGAGAGCCAAGGAACAAAAGGAGGGAATAGGGAGAGGGAGAGGGAAAAGGAAACCCTTGAGAGCAGGAGCAGGAGAGGAGAAAGAGAAGAGGAGGTGGAGAGGAAGGTAGAAAGAGCTTGAGGAAGTAGAGGAAGAGAAGGAGAACTGTAGCCAAGGAGGAGGAGCAAGGGATGTGGGTGACAGGGAAGTGAAGGAGGGAGCTGGCGGCAGGTAGCAGCTCCAGGCAGCCCACAGGGCAGGGCTGGAGGAGACAGGGGCAACGCCAAGCCTTGGCGTCCTCTCTTCCATCCCACACTCTCTCACCTCGATCCTCCATATCTGTATCCCTGGAGTTGTGACGTTCAGAGAGCCTTTGACTTGGGCGTTTAGTTTAGTCATGGTGATCGAGTCTGTGGAGAAGATGTGGAGAAACCAGGGCTGCAGAGCTAGGAGAGCCCTAGGATTCAGGGACTACCCTTCCAGCTCAGCCCGTGAGGATACCCCACAGCGTCCGGAAGCTGCAGGCTCAGTACCAAGGAGGGATAGAGGGCTGATTCCTCACTAGAGGCCCTAATTGCCCAAAGGCCGGTCGCTAATCTTCCCACCCCACTATGATTGTGACTCTCACTCAAGGGCCTGCCTGGATCCATAGCCCATCAGAGCTCTCCTTCGGCTGGCACTCAAATCCTCTCTTTTTGTGCTAGCACTGGGGCTTGAACTCCAGGCCTGGGTGCTATACCTTAGCTTTTTTACTCTCGGTTGGCACTCTACCACTTGAGCCACCGCTCCACTTCCAGCATTTGGGTGGTTAATTAAAGATAGAATCTCACAGACTTCCTTGCCTAATCTGGCTTCCAATTGTGATCCTCAGATCTCAGCCTTCTGAGTAGCTAGGATTACAGGCGTGAGCTACCAGTGCCTGGCATGGGTACTTTCTTTATCTTCTTCGATTTCTGTTTTTTAATTTTTTTTTATAACAGAGCCATGTTTAGTTTTTTAAAAAAAAAAACTACACAGTTTCCAAAACAGAAAAGAGATGAATTGATAACAGAAGAGCAGGTAGCAAAATGTAGTGTGTCCACACAATGGAAGACTATTAATCCATAAAAAGGAATAGCGACCCGGTATGTATATACCACTATCAATGTGGGGGAAGCTCGTGCTAAATTAAGGAGACAGGCACAAAACTACATATTGAACAGCTCCATTTACCTATTGAGGACAGGCAAATCGAGGCCATGGTTGCTAGGGGCTAAGAGGATGAATGGAGAGTGGCTACTAATGGGTAGAGAGTTTCCACCTCTAGAAAAGTTACGGAATTAGATAAAATGATGGTTCATTATGAATGTAGTGAATGCTACAGAATTGTAGGTTTACAATAGATAAAATGTTTAGGTGCAATGACATAGGGCTGTAATACCAATGACTTGAGAAACAACCATCAGGAAAATCATAGTATAAGGCCAGCCCAGGCAAAAAAAAAAAAACAGTGCCTGGTAATAGGCCTACCATCCTAGCTACTTAGGAGGCAGAAGTAGGAGGATTAAAGTCTGTGACTTTCCCATAAGAAACTGGGAAGCCCTCCTTGAAACACAGAAAGAGTGACAGTGTAGCTCAAGTGGGAGATCATCTGTCCAGCATGTGTGAGGCCCTGAGTTCACACCCTTGAACCATCAAAAAATAATAATAGCAAAATAAAATGGACAAATGGCTGGGTAGAGCACTACATGCTCAAAGAGGGCTGAGGTAGAAGGATTACAAGTTTGATACCAGCCTGAACTACAAAGAAGACCTTACCTCAAAATAAATAAATAAATGTGAGTAAAAGAGTAAATCATATATATATACATATATATATATATGTATCCATGATAAGTTTTTAAGAGTATGTAAACCTGGGCACTGATAGCTCACATCTGTAGTCCTAGCTACCCAAGAGGCTGAAATCTGGAGATTGCAGTTCCAAGCCAGCCAAAAAGATCTGTGAGACTCTACCTCCGCTTAGTCAGCAAAAATGCCAGACTGGAGATGTGGCTAAAGAGGTAGACTATTAGCCTTGAGAGAAAAAGCCAAGCAAGACTGCAAGGGTAAGTTGAAGTCCTGGTAATGGGGGGGCGGGGGCAGGGGGGAAGTGTATGCAACCATTTTCTATTCCTCACCTGCTACCAGTCACTGCTGTTGTGGCCCACCTAACAAGACATAACTCCCCGGGACAAGTACCATTTCTATTTCTTCCATATTCACATCCTTCCTAGTGTATGATATAGTACCAACTTCCTACCAGATAGAGGATGGATGGATAAGGGGAAGGATGGATGGATGACTGGATGGACAGGTAGAAGGATGAGAGAGAGAATTCTCTTACTACTGTGAACACCCGCCACACACGAAGCTGGAAGAAGTCTTTCTCTTAACATATTGGCTGTTTCTGTTTTGAACTGAAGCTGTGTTCTTTGCTCTAGCTGTTGATCACAATCCACCTGGGGAACTTTTTAAAAATACTGATGCTTCTGTGCTCAGGCCAAATCCCTAGGAGCTTTGATTTAATTAGATCAGGACTAGTTCTCGGTACCTTGTTTTCTGTTGTTGGGAGATGGGGCATGAGTGCTTCTAACCACCCTCTCCAGGGATTCTGCCAAGAGCCGGGGCAGAGAACCACTTGTTCCCCGTTAGTCCCATCCCTCCATACTTGGCCCTCCCCAGTAGGTGGGAGGCCACCCCATTCTCCATGAGCCCCAGCCTTACGGAGTCACCTTCCATGACTGCCCCTTGAACTGATGAGTAATGAATGAAAGGTCAGAAGGCCCCCACTGGGCAAGCCTCTGTACACTGTAGCCTGGGATCTCTCTCTAATCTCCTTGCACTTTGACTTTGAGTCACATCTTAGAATAATAAATGTCTATCCTGGCCTTTCACCACTTAAGAGACTCCCCCTTCTAAACCCCAAAAGGTAGCCGCTCCCCTGAATGTTCTAGAAGGCAAAGCTTTCCTGATCTGATCAACACCCTTAGTGATTCAAACCCCCTGTCCATCACAGGCAGCTTTCAGTGGGTTTCTGGGAGCCCCTTGGGCCTGACAGCTACCTGATACCCTTGTTGACCATGGCCTCCTCCATCAAACATTCCTCACGGTGAGGAGTCCACAGGGCCCATTTGGATACAAAGGTGAATGACATTCTCTGATTTATTCTCGTTACCACCTTGGTCACTCTCCCTGCTTTAAACAGACTCTTTGGCCCTCATTAGCTGCATGTAGAATGTAGACACGTTCTTCCTCTGGAAGCTGGAATGGTCTAGATAATCTCTACAGTCCCACCTATTGACTTGCCAATCAATAGGCAGTGACCTAGCAACAGGGGTTTAATAGTGGATCTATGGAGCCAATTCCTATCTCTCCGAGAAGGGATTCAGGTTCTTTGTCTCCTCCTGGAGGGAAATCAGGCTTTGGGGCTTGTGGCAGCCTGAATTGGAGGGGACCAGCCTCCTTAGGGCCAAAGATGGGCAAGGAGACTGCAGAGCTGCCTCTGAGAGGTGGCCAGGCCCATCCCATGAGAACCTCTAGCTGCCCCTTACCCATGTTGGTCTGGGCAAATGCTGCACCTCTGACCCGGTGGCACCTCTGCCACTCTCCCGCCTCCCCCAAACTGCAGCAGGGACTCTGGGTCCCCCAGGCTCCCCACTCGGCAGGCAAGAGCCCTGGTTTAGATATGTGCTATCATCATCCTCAACGTGCCCTCACTCCTGGTCCCCTCTCTTTTCTGTCCCGATTTAGAAAAGGACACAGCACCCTGAGACTTCAAAGCCAGCATGAAGCATCCTGATCTCTTCCCACTCCTGCCCTTCGACCCACCCAATCTCTCTGATGTCTGCCCCCCTCTCTGCAACATTCGGCCTTCTGGAACTTCCATGGGCTTGCTGGCCCAGGACTGCAGGCTGCCTGCCCTTTCTGTCCCCACCCCACCCAACGGCACCTGTGAAACTCTTTGATGCTCTTCCACATGATTGAGGTTTCATTTCTCCGGGTGACCTTCCACAAAGCCTCAGGCTGGGCCTTGGGGACCCCAAAGTATCCTGAACTGTTGCCTCTCTGGGCTCCTGACCACATAGTGAAGAAATGACCTAGTGATAAGTTTGAGGTCCCAGGCTCCAGGACCCAAGCAGGTTGTGGCCCCCAGGAGGTACCCCACCAACACTTATAGAGCTGAAAGGCTGAAGCATGGAATGGAAGGAGGGTCTTCCTGGGCACAGCCATCTTTCCTTTTATGTCTGCTGTCCTGTCAGTTTCAGGGTGCAGCTTTAAGGAGCCCTGGTTGATACCACAAGTCATGCTTCTTAGTCAGGCCACTCTGAACTGGACAGTCTGGTTAGGACCTCCCCTCCCCCGACAAAGGCCATCTGCCTTCCCAGGCCTGTGAGGGTACAAGGAGGGACCACCCCTTCCACCCTACCGCCTGGCCACTTCAGCCCCATGGTTGGAGATGGTTGAGCGGATGATCTTGGGAAGAGGGTGGCCAGGAGTCCCAGGGCCCTGAATGGGGCTTGGCACCTACCTTCAGCTCAGCTGAGTGGGGTCACAGTGGCTGAGGAAACTGGGGGTTAGATTTGGAGGGAGAAGCTGTCAAGGCATGACCAGGGCCTAAGACCCCGCTGCTACCAGTCTCTGCTTCTCCTCTGACTCTGTTTCAACCCATTCAGTTCCTGCTGGCGTTTGCCACAAGATCTAGGATGCAAGGACCCTGAGGTCCCAGGAGAGTCGAGGGTATGGTGACACAAGGAGAGACTTTTTCAAGCAAGGAAAAAATGATCAGTGATGAACTGAGACAGGAAGCAGCAAAGTCAAGTCCGGGTGGCCAATACGCTTAGCTGCTCAGGATTATCCTAGTCTTAAACTAGAAATTCTCAGACCCAGATTGTGCCTCAAGTCTTGGGCAATCCGATGACTGACATCCGTCGTGGGATTGGGGTGAAGGGGGGGGAGGGAGGTGCGGGTAGTCACAGGAGAAGGGTTTCTGTCCTTGGAATCCCAAGACCACAGGCTGACTCTACTTTTCTGGAATCTCACCATGCCCTTCCTCACACCTCTAGCCCACATAGTGTTCTTTACAAGGTCCCTAGCATTCAGAAATAAGCAAGGATCCTGTCCCCTCCCACTGCCCTGTGGTCCCCCGCTGTCCCCACCTGGGTGCCTTACCCGTCTGGAGGAGGCAGCCGCCACCTGGGAGAGCTCAGGGAGTTGTGGCGAGCTAGCTGCAGGAAAACGACCTTTGTCCTCCCCCCACCCCCCTTGGAGGAACTGCCTTCACCATATAAGGGAAGATAAGGCCCCAGAGAGAGAGAATGGATGGGGGGGGGGGAAGGAGGCAGGTGCCCAGTCAGGTCCCTGGGAGCCTAGAGCCCAGGGATAGCCTGACAGCCACAGCTCATGTGCCCCACCTTGGTTCCCAAGTGAGCCACCAGGGATGGGGTGTAATTTCGCCTAGGGCTCAGGCCCTCCCTCTCTGCAAGGGCACAGCACCCACCAGGCAAGGACATGGGCCCTTGGACGGGTCCTCTTGCCCCCGGAGACAGGGCTCAGCTCTCCTCCCTTCGGCCATGGGGGCACATTGGGAAAGGAAAGTGTCAGCTCTAGAAGTCCTAAACCCAGGAAGGCAAGGCTGGGATTGAACCTTGGAGCCAGAGGGGTAGAACAGAAGGGGACTCTGGGACCTCTTCTCTGCAGTATGACCCTCCCTCAGTGAGGCAAACGCTCTTCCTGTCCTCCCCCCTCAGGGGCACACCTGGAACTTTTATGAGTTGTCATAAACTGGTGCCTTTGGACTCTGCTGTTCCACCCTCTCCCAGGAGCCCGGGTGTCCGTGTCTCGCCCTGGACCCCGGGGTCCATCTGCTTCAGGAGGAGAAGGGGTGTGGCCCTCACTCGTGGGAGTCTTGTTCACATGCTGGCTTTGAGTACAAACTCACACTGGGGGTGGCTGTCCCTCAACCTGCAGCAGTTCTATCACTTCTGAACCCTGGTTCTTAGGAGGGGGAGATGAAGTGGGCCGGGGAGAGGGCAGCCCTGCTGCTGACCACACCCTCCCCAGAGTTCTAGAACCACAGTGTTCACGCACTGTGTGTGTGTGTGGTGTGAGTGCACAGAGAGTGCACCCATGCATGTTCTAGTCCAAGAAGTAGACACACTGCAAGTGTAATTTTGTCTTTTTTTTTTTTTTTTTTTTTTTGGCCAGTCCTGGGGCTTGGACTCAGGGCCTGAGCACTGTCCCTGGCTTCCTTTTGCTCAAGGCTAGCACTCTGCCACATGAGCCACAGCGCCACTTCTGGCCATTTTATGTATATGTGGTGCTGGGGGAATCGAACCCAGGGCCTCATGTATATGAGGCAGGCACATTTGCCACTAGGCCATATCCCCAGCCCTTGTCTTTAAAAGTAATGTAATGCCAGCCAGGCACCAGGGGCTCACGCCTGTAATCCTAGCTATTCAGGAGGCTGAGATCTGAGGACTGCAGTTCAAAGCCAACCTGAGGAGGAAAAGTCTCTGAGACTCCTCTCCAATTCACCACCAGAAAACTGGAAGCAGCACTGTGGCTCAAGTGGTAGAGTGCTAGCTTTGAGCTTCTTTGAAGAGCTCAGGGACAGGGCCCAGGCCCAGAGTTCAAGCCCCAAGACCAACGATGATGATGATGATGATGATGATGATGATGATGATGATGATGATATGCTATTTCTTGTGAATGAAAAGGATATATATTCTCTTAGTTACCTAGGCAAGCAAACAGCAAAGTAAAAGCTCACCTATAATTCCAGGTGCCATAACTGATCCATTGCTAGAATTTCTTCTAGTATATCCTAAATCACATCCCAGTACATAGACTATGTGTGTGTACTATATGTATATAATTATATAATTTCTATACATATATATATAAAATATATGTGTGCATACATACTTTGTTTGCTTCTGAGACTTGAACTCCAGGCTTGGGAGCTGTCTCTGAGCTTTCTGGCTCAAGGTTAGCACTTTGCCACTTGAGTCACAACTCCACTTCTGGCTTTTTGCTGGTTAATTGAAGATCAGAGTCTCTGGAATTTGTGTATTTGTTTACCTTGGCTGGCTTCAAATTGTGATCCTCAGATCTCAGCCTCTAGAGTAGCTAGGACTACAGGTGTGAGTCACCAGCACCCAACACTTCGTACTTACCTACAACTTCCTTTTCAGTCTCCACATTGTAATCCATTAGCACAGATCATATAAACAATAGCTCAGATTGGATCTCCAAAATGTGTCCCACAAAAACGCTATGATAAGTATTCTTGTAAATATTTGTCATTAGATCATATCATTATTCTTTTCTTCGTTTATTTCTCATGACCAGATTTTGCTATTGTTGTTGCATTTCCTTCTATAATCTCATTTTTATTAAGACTGAGATCAAACTCAGAACACAAGGATTTTATTAGCACAGATTCTTAACAAAAAACAAAACAGAGGAAATGTATTAGGGATACATTGTATATATGTGTGAAATGTCACAATGACACCCTCTTATACAACTAGTGTATGCTAATAAAAAATAATCACCCACCAGATTAACCTAACAGTATTTACTACTGCCTATAATGAAAACTAAAGTAGCTTCCAACTTTTATATTATAAATAAAATTACAAGATGGGTACCAGTGGCTCACACTTGTAATCTTAGCTACCCAGGAGACTATGACAAATGTCAATCATATGGAAAAGAAGAAATAATAGTATAAAAAAATCCATGGGGGGGGCTGGGGATATGGCCTAGTGGCAAGAGAGCTTGCCTCGTATACATGAGGCCCTGGGTTCGATTCCCCAACACCACATATACAGAAAACGGCCAGAAGTGGCGCTGTGGCTCAAGTGCCAGAGTGCTAGCCTTGAGCAAGAAGAAGCCAGGGACAGTGCTCAGGCCCTGAGTCCAAGCCCCAGGACTGGCCAAAAAATAAATAAATAAATAAATCCATGCCTTAGTAGATGCTAAGTGGAAAATGAACTATGCAATTTGTGGGTATGGACAGCAGTGGGTAATTGAGGAAAGTGAAGGGAGGGAGGGTGATATTGCCCAAAAAGAAATGTGTTCATTACCTAACTTATATAACTGCAACTGTTCTCTATATCACCTTTACAAAAAAGTAAAAAGGGAGACTGAGAATGTGGTTTAGTGGTAGAGTGCTTGCCAACATGCATGAAGCCCTGGGTTGGATTCCTCAGTAGCACATAAACAGAAAAGGCCAGAAGTGGTGCTGTGTCTCAACTGGTAGAGTGCTAGCCTTGAACACAGAGAGGCTCAGGGACAGAGCCCAGGCCCTAAGTTCAAGCTCCAGGATAAAAAAAAAAAAAAGTAAAAAGAAGTGTATTTATCACTTGACTCATGAAACAGTAACCCTTCTGTACAGCACCCTAATAATAACAATTAAATTGTATTTTTTAAAGTCCATGCATTCAAAAGTTAATATGCGCATACATATATTTGAAAGTAAATTCAGACATCATGATTCTCCAGCCAAAATGTGTGTCACACATTTCTAAGCGCACTTTCCTTCATAACTGCAATGTTATTTTTGTATCTGGGCCTACAAGCTCCTTTTTTTTCTCTTTAGCCACTACTAGCTTTTGAATTCAGGGCCTCCTGCTTGCTCATGGTTGTTGCATTCTCACTTGAGCTGTACCTCCAATCTGGACATTTTGTGGTTAATTGGAGATGGAATCTTTAAAACCTTTCTGCCCAGGCTGGTTTTGAACCACAATCCTCAAGGGTTTCAGCCTCCTGAGTAGCTAGGAATTCAGGCATGAGCCATCAGGGCTCAGCCCAAACAATGACTTCTAATGTCCTCTTTTTTTTTTTTTCTTTTTTGGCCAGTCCTGGGCCTTGGACTCAGGGCCTGAGCACTGTCCCTGGCTTCTTTTTGCTCAAGGCTAGCACTCTGCCACTTGAGCCACAGCGCCACTTCTGGCCGTTTTCTGTATATGGGTGCTGGGGAATCGAACCCAGGGCCTCATGTATACAAGGCAAGCACTCTTGCCACTAGGCCATATCCCCAGCCCCTAATGTCCTCTTCTATCCAGCTCACAGTCAGCTTCTTTCACTTGGCTCCACAAGGACTGTAACAGCTGATTTTATTGATAGAGGCTCAAAGCAAGATTAAGCATTTCTGTTGCCATATCATTTCCATACTTTTTAATCTAGAAGAGTCCTTTCTCATTTTCCCCATGACACTGGCTTATCTGAATGAAAGACAAGTTGCCCTGTAGAATGTCCACACTGTAAATCTGTCCCAGTCTTTCCTTATGGTATTATTTAGTTTGTTCCTCTTCTGCCTGCATTTCTCAAAAGCCTAGGGTGCATCTAGCAGATTCTAGTTAAACATGTTCCACAAGAATACGTTCTAGAGCAGCACTTTTCAAAGTGCATGATTGTACAGATCAGCTGTGTAAAATGAACATTCTGCTTTAGTAGGTCCAGGGTGGGGCCTGAGATTTTGAACTAGTCACCAACCCCCAGGAGATGCTGAGGTACGGGTCCTCATTATTCTGGTCTTTCAGTAGTATAGTTAAAAGTGATGACCAAGCATTGCATAGAGGCACATCATACCAAGTTGTCCCAGCACAAGTAATGGGAGCTTTGATGCCCTGGTTACAGTGGTGACTACCAGTATTTTTTCTTTCTCTCTCTTTCTTTCTTTCTTCCTTCCTTCCTTCCTTCCTTTCTTTCTTTCTTTCTTCCTTCCTTCCTTTCTTTCTTTCTTCTCCTTCCTTCCTTCCTTTCTTCCTTTCTCTCTCTCTGTCTCTCTCTCTGTCTCTCTCTCTCTCTCTCTCGCTTGCTCTCCTTCCTTCCTTCCTTTCTTGCTTTCCATTTGTGGCAGTCCTAGGACTGTATCAGTCCTTGAACTCAGGGCATAAGCACTGTCCCTGAGCTTTTTAGTGCTCCACCACTTGAGCCACAGCTCCACTTCCAGCATTTTTTGAGTAGTTTGTTAGGTATGAGTTTTATGGACTTTCCTGCCCAGGCTGGCTTCAAACTCTGATCTCTGATCTCAGTCTCTTGAATAGCTAGGATGACAGGCATGAGCCACTGGTGCCCAGTTGCTTTTAAGGTACAACTTTCATTTTGCAATTAAAAATCATCTTGGAGTTTACATGGAGTACCTCAGTACCCAGCAATTGAGGAGAACTGAGGCTTGAACCCAGGAGTTCAAGGCTAGCCTGGGCAACATAATGAAAGCTAGAGATTGAGTGAGCAAGCAAGAGACAGAAAGAGTGTGAGAGAGCATAGATATATATTAAAACTATTTTTTTAAAGCAAAGACTTCAGCTGGTGGCTCACACCTATAATCCTAGCTACTCAGGAGACTGAAATCTGAGATCACTGTTCAAAGCCAGCCTGAGCAGGAAAGTCTGTGAGACCTTTTTGTTTTTTTTTGTTTTTTGGTTGTGGGGCTTGAACTCTGGGCCTGGGCACTGTTCCTGCACTCTTCATCTCAAGGCTAGCGCTCTACCACTTGAGCCACAGCACCACTTCCAGTTTTCTGGTGGTTAATTGGAGACAAGAGTCTCAGGGACTTTTCCTGCCTGGGCTGGCTTTGAACTGTGGTCTCAGATCTCAGCCTCTTGAGTAACTAGGATTACAGGCGTGAGGCCCAGGCCCCTGGCTTAATTACCTTTTTAATGTCTATTTTCCCTCAGGATTGTACTCACTGCGCTAACCAAGGACCTGGTTTGTCATAGGTGTGTAACAAATGTCTGAAGAGAAGAAACAGAATTTATCACTTCTATCTTAGACAACATATTTAGGAAACTAGGTGTTCTTCAAACTATGGGTTTTAAAAATTAATATATATATATTAATATATATATATATCCCTCCTAAAATAGTTCAAACTACAAACATGTAAATGATGTATCCCCTCCCCCATAGGACTGAGTCTTCCAGCCACATTCCCTAGGATTGGCCATATCATGAATGTGTATTTGTCTCTACTGTTTTGCCTGTGTGTATGGCTGTCCTGCTAGGGCTTGAACTCAGAGCTTCATGCTCTTGCTTAGCTTTTTCTCTTCATCGCTAGTGCTCTGCCATTTGAGCCATACCTCTACTTCCAGCTTCTTGCTGGTTAATTAGAGATAATCGCACAGGCTTTTCTTCCTGGACTGGCTTCAAACCCCAATCCTCAGACCTCAGTTTCCTAAGTAGCTAAGATTACAGGGATGAGCCACCAGCACCAGGTGTGTCAACATTTTTATTTACTTAATGGAATAAACCACTGCCACAAACATGAATATTGCTTTGTTCCACTTAACAGTGTACCAGCTCTCTACCAGCTTGTATTCTCTACCAGCTTGTATAGCTCCTTCTCCTCCTTATACCTCTATTATTTTTTTTCCTTTTTTTTGGCCAGTTCTGGGCCTTGAACTCAGGGCCTGAGCACTGTCCCTGGCTTCTTTTTGCTCAAGGCTAGCACTCTGCCACTTGAGCCACAGTGCCACTTCTGGCCATTTTCTGTATATGTGGTGCTGGGGAATTGAACCCAGGGCCTCATGTATACGGGGCAAGCACTCTTGCCACTAGGCCATATCCCCAGCCCCACCTCTATTACTTTTCTTGACTACATAGCATTCTCTATTATAGCTGTGGCAAGATTATTTAATAGTCCTACCGAGGGACACTGGTTTAGCTATTACAAACAATGATGCAATGACACTTTTTTTTTTCCAGTCCTGAGACTTGAACTTTGGGCCTGGGCTCTGTCCTTGAGCTTCTTTTGCTCAAGGCTAGCACTCTACCACTTAAGCCACAGTACCACTTCCAGCTTTTTTGTGTGTAGTTTATTGGAGATAGGAGTCTCTTGGACTTTCTTGCCCAGTCTGGCTTTGAACCGCGATCCTCAGATCTCAATTTCCTGAGTGGCTAGGATTATAGGCATGAACCACCAGCGCCCAGCCTAATGAACACTCTTATACATGTCAGGTTATATATTCCACACATTTCCTTTACCATGCAAATTCCTACAAATAGAATTGCTTAAACTCAAAATTGCTTAGATCCAAGATCTGGGAATCTCAGCTACTCAAAGGAAACTGAGATTCGAGGATCAAGATTCAAAACCAGGGCTGGGAATATGGCCTAGTGGTAGAGTGCTTACCTTGCATACATGAAGCCCTGGGTTTGATTCTTTAGCACCACATATATAGAAAAAGCCAGAAGTGGCACTGTGGCTCAAGTGGTAGAGTGTTAGCCTTGAGCAAAAAGAAGCCAGGGACAGTGCTCAGGCCCTTGAGTCCAAGACCTAGGACTGGCAGAAAAAAGAAAACAGGAAAAAAAAAAAAAAGATTCGAAATCATCTCCAGGCAGAAAAGTTTGTGAGACTCTTATCCCCAAGTAACCAGCAAAACACTGGAAGTGAAGGTGTGGTTCAAACGGTAGAGTGCCAGCCTTGAGTGAAAAATTGCCAAGTAAAAGGCCCCCCCGAAAGTGGGTGGCACATACCTGTAATCTTAGCTACTCAGGCTGAGATCTAAGGATCTTGGTTTAAAGCCAGCCAGGGCAGGAAAGACCAACAGACTCTTATCTCCAATGAACCACCAAAAAAAAAAAGCTGGACATGGAGCTGTGGGCAAGTGGAAGAGTGCACAATAACTCAGGGACAGTGCCTAGGCCCTTAGTTCAAGCTCAAGAATCAGCACATGGGCACATGCACGCGTGCACACACACACCCAGTGTAAACAATGTTTGGACCTCAGTATTGGTGTACACACACACAGTGTCTATTTTGGGGGGCTGAGACTACGACCTAGTGGTAGAGTGCTTGCCTCATATACATGAAGCCCTAGGTTCAATTCCTCAGCACCACATATATAGAAAAAGCCAGAAGTGGCGCTTTGGCTCAAGTGTTAGAGCACTAGTCTTGAGCAAAAAGAAGCTAAGGACAGTGCTCAGGCCCTGAGTTCAAGCCCCAGGACTGGCAAAAAACAAAACACTTTATTTATTTATTTTGTTGGTTATGGGGCTTGAACTCCAGGCCTGGGTGCTATCCCTGAGCTTTTTCACTCAAGAATAGTGTTCTACCACTTTGAGCTACAGTGCCATTTATACCACTTGAGCCATAGCGCCACTCCTGGCTTTTTCAGAGTATTTATTGGAAAGAAGAGTCTCACAGACTTTCCTGCCCACCTGGCTTCAAACCCCAAACCTCATATCTCAGCCTCCTGAGTAGCTAGGATTACAGGCATGAGCCACTGGCTCATGGTCTTTAAAACATTTTGGGGGTTGGGAATGTGGCTTAGTGGTAGAGTGCTTGCCTCGCATGCATAAAGCCCTGAGTTCAATTCCTTAGTACCACATACACAGAAAAAGCTGGAAGTGGCGCTGTGGCTCAAGTGATAAGAGTGCTAGCCTTGAGCACAAGGAAGTTCAGGGACAGTGACCAGGCTGAGTTCAAGCTCAAGGCAGAACTAGCAAAAAATTAAAATTAAAAAAAATTTTTGATTGATATTACGAAATCACTCTCTAGGTTGTATCAGTTTATACTTCTTTCAACAGCATTGTATTGGGTGCCTGTTTCCTTACATTCTCTACTGTACATGTGTGTGCTCGTTTGTGTGTGTGTGTGTGACAAGCAAGTATAAGTGTTGTTCTATTATGGGCTCAGATAGAGGCTGATATCTCCAGAGCCAGACTTGAACTCCCCTTCTTCCCTTTCCTTCATCCTTCCAAACTGGATCAGCCACACTTCCAGCCAAGCTTATCTCCTCCCTCTCACTCTTTGTCCATCTCTCTTCACTGCCTGGGCCCCACTTCAAACTTGCAGCCTCGCTGGGAACATGGCCTAGTGGTAGAGTGTTTGCCTTGTGTACATGAAGTCCTGGGTTCGATTCCTCAGCACCACATATATAGAAAAGCCGGAAGTGGCACTGTGGCTCAAGTGGTAGAGTGCTAACTTTGAGCAAAAAGAAGCCAGGGACAGTGCCTCAGGCCCTGAGTTCAAGCCCCAGGAATGGCAAAAACAGAAGCAAAAAAAAAACACCCCCCAAAAAAAACACTTCAGCCTCCATCTTCAGGCTGTGACTATGGTTTCCCAGTCGAGTCTCCTGTCTCTGCTTCTGACTTAATGTCCAATATGCCCCTACCCCTCTCCTGCTCAGTGGCCCTCAGGGATCAGCGGTGGTGCCCAATGCCTGCAAGAGAAAGCACACTCCCTGTTCTAACAATAGATTGGCATCATCTGCCCCTCCTCCTTTCCGCAGCTTCCTTTCCCATCTTTCCCCACTGGCCAGCCAGCATTGTGGTCACTTCCCACCCTTCCTGCTGTGGCTGGACACTGAGGCTTTGCTCAGAAGCTCTCCCAGTGCATGTGGAAGAGTCTCACTCAAGCTACCTTGATGCCTTCTTTCCAAACTCCTCTGCACCTGATTTCATCATGGGGCCATTTTCTAATCCCCACCTCACCCCCGGACTGCCCTGTGGGGCTCAGAGGAGCCCCTTGCCTGCTTTCCTGCCTTCTAAGTTCTCTCAATTACACTTAGAGCATTGAAATCATGTGCCCCTGTTTCTTTTCCCACATTAGGTATTGTGGTGTGTTTTGGTGTGCTATGATTCTTGTGAACTGAAGAAAATAGGTATTATAATTTTTTTTTTTTTGCCAGTACTAGCATTTGAATTCAGAGCCTTGAACTCTACCTTAGGCTTTTTCTCCTCACAACTGGCCATACCTTGAGCCATATCTTTAGTTAGGATTCTTAAATCTCAGCCTCCTGAGTAGCTAGGATTAGAGTCTAGAACCACCAGCACCTGGCCTATTTTTTGTTGTTGTTCTTTTTTTTTTCTTTTTTTGCCAGTCCCGGCTCTTGAACTCAAGGCTTGAGCACTGTCCCTGGCTTCTTTTTGCTGAAGGCTAGCACTCTACCTCTTGGGCTACAGTGCCACTTCTGGCTTTTTCTGTTTATGTGGTGCTGAGGAATCGAACCCAGGGCTTCATGCATGCTAGGCAAGCACTCTACCACTAAGCCACATTCCCAGCCCTTGTTATTCATGGGGCTTGAACTCAGGGCCTGGGAGCTTTGCCTGAGTTTTTCTGCTCAAGGGTAGTGCTCCCATTTTGAGCCATAGCTCTACTTCTGGTTTTCAGAGGTTAATTGGAGATGAGAATCTCATTGATTTTCCTGCCTGTGCTGGCTTTGAACTGTGATCTTCAGATCTCAGCTTTCTGAGTATTACAGGTGTAAGCCAGAAGCATGTGACTCTGCCTAAATTTTTTTTTTTTTTTTTTTTTTTTTGGCCAGTCCTGGGGCTTGGACTCAGGGCCTGAGCACCGTCCCTGGCTTCTTCTTGCTCAAGGCTAGCACTCTGCCACTTGAGCCACAGCGCCACTTCTGGCCATGTTCTGTATATGTGGTGCTGGGGAACTGAACCCAGGGCCTCATGTATATGAGGCAAGCACTCTTGCCACTAGGCCATATCCCCAGCCCTGCCTAAATATTTTTATTCTAATAGTTACAACTATGCTTTGACAGCACTAACTCCATTTTGAGTTTTCATTGTAACTGAGTCAAGTGGCTAGCTGATAGCCACCAGGACAATGATATGCCACTATGCAAACAAGCTACTTGGCGAGCAGAACTTTTCCCTCCTAAACTGACATCTACAAGCTGAGATAATATTGCTCTGAGAATACAAATGAGAATTACCTTCTCACTGCCATTTGACACACTGTACTCTTCAAATAGTCACTTCCCCAGCATTAGCCAGGGGGCGCTCTGCCTAGTAGAAAGTCCTTGCCTCAGTGACTTGATGGCATCCCAGACCTTTCTGTAGTGTCACTGGAAGGAATGGTCTCCAAGGTATTTGAACAACTTCTTCCATGGATACCCAATGTTTGGCTTATTACTAGAACTCTGCTTTTGAATGGTTTCCTTTCTCTCTCTCTCTCTCTTTTTTTGGTCCGCCATGGGGCTTGAACTCTGGGCCTAGGTGCTGTCCCTGAGTTCTTCAGCTCAAGGCTAGTGCTCTACCACTTGAGCCACAACATCACTTCTGGTTTTCTGGTGGTTAATTGGAGGTAAGCGTCTCCTGGACTTTCCAGCCTGGGCTAGCTTTGAACTTCAATCCTCAGATCTCAACCTCCTGAGTAGCTAGAATTATAGGTATGAGCCATCGGTGGCGCCAGGCTTTGAGTGATTTTCTTTTACTTAATTTTGTCTGTATTTTCATGTACTTCTTTGCTTATTTCTGTTCATCCCATTTTGTGCATACTACAAGAAGCCAGTGAATTCTAGAACTGGTCATTTGATTGAGAGCTTGTCCTTCTTGGAAGAATTATGATTGTGGAGGTTAAATTGTCACCAGGTATCAAGAAAACCAGATCACCCTTGTCTGTGACCTGCTAAATTAGCATGGCAAGTGGAATATCTTCTGATTCAATTTTAATTGGACTAAGCAGACTCTGATCAGAAAGTCTCTTAAGTGCTCTCATTTATTAGCTTTCCAGGAGTGAAGCAAGCTGCAGTGACAGCAATTCCAGGGCTGACTCACCCTCAGTACTCCCCTCAGTACTTGTCTGTGTAATCAGGGCACTCTTGTCTGCTCCAGTGATGGGGGGTATGACTCCCACATCAGTGCTGGAAGCTTAGTAGCTCATACTGAGGTTCTGGAGATTGCAAATCAACTGGAGGCAGAAGGTAGGAAGTATATTAACCCACTGAGGGAATCACAGTAGAGACCAAGGAAGTCCACCAGAGAACAAGCAATTCATGAGATTGATAAAATAGTACCACTTTTTTTTTCTTCCAGTGCCGGGGGTGGAACAGTGAGCTCAGGCAAACCCTCTATGGGTGAGCTACATCCCGTCC
Source organism: Perognathus longimembris pacificus (assembly GCF_023159225.1). Taxonomy (NCBI): domain Eukaryota; kingdom Metazoa; phylum Chordata; class Mammalia; order Rodentia; family Heteromyidae; genus Perognathus; species Perognathus longimembris. The sequence goes on from NC_063164.1 coordinate 15,741,336, forward strand.
CTAATAGTGAGGAGGTAAACAGAAGGTGTCAAACACAGGCAAAAATCCTGATAGCCCAACATTCAGAAGACTGCCCAGGCCTGGACTATATAGTGAAACCCTGTCTCAAAAGACAAAAAGCAAACAACAGAACAGAACAAATCCTTTCTCTAAGAGGAAGGAAGGAAGGAAAGGAGGGGGGAGGGAGGGAAGCAGAAATGAAAGGAGGGAAAGGAAAGGAAAGGAGGGAAAGGAAAGGAGGGAAAGGAACCGCTATCCTCAGATCTCAGCCTCCTGAGTAGATAGGACTACAGGCCTGAGCCACCGGCACTCAGGTGAGGAGGCCTCAACTTAATTTCTACCAAAAAAAAAACCCCCAAAACAACCCTCAAAGACCATCGAGAGAGGGTAGCATCCTAGACACATTCCTCGGAGTTAACAGATTTTAGATGTTAGTATCTATGTATCTACCCTCCCCCCGTCCTGGATTTATCAGTTTATTGCACTGCGGCGTCAGTTCCTTGAGAGCAGAGCGCAGCTTTGCCCGCCTGGCACCGTGCCTGGCACAGGGTAGCACCCACACTTGTGGTCGCGTCTAATCCGGGGTGGGTGGCGGGCATGGACGGGGGGGGGGGGGAGGGAGGGAGAGAACATTGAGGAAACCTGTGGTCTCCCTGAAGTGGGGTGCTCTGGGTGTCTGGGCCACGGGAATGCAAATTTGGGGCGAGCAGGGTTTGCATAGAGAGCAGGAAATAGAGCAGGGCCCCACGCCTGGGAACCCGATCTTGTCAAAGGCTTTCCTGGTGTGGTCCGGAGTGGCAGCCGGCGCCAGGGTCCGCGGGCCTCTCTTCCCAGGTGAGTGTTTCCGGGCTCGGTCAGGGTGGGACAGAGGAGGTCTGCACGCTCCCCGCGCCCAGACTTCGGGGCGATCCACACCTGGGCACGAGGAGGCTCGGGACTAGGTTCACCAGGTGAGGTGATTGAGTAAGGAGATTAACGTTAGGGGCGCACACCCCGCTTCCGCCCTGCGAGGAGAGGGTTGGGGTAGAAGGGCCGGGTCCCTTTGCAGACTCAGGGTGTAGAGGAGGCACAAGCCGGGGAGGGCGAGGCCCGGGGAGTCCAGCGAGGGAAGCGGGGCCTCCAGCGGTCAGCACGGTCGCCGGGGAGGCTCAGGGATGCGGGGCCGGAGGCCACTTCCTGCCCCGCCCAGCAGAGGAAGCGCGCGCGGGCCCGGGTGGGCGGGGCCAGGGCGCGACCAATCAGGCCGGACGGCGGAGCCGCGCCGACCACGCCCAGCCTCCCCGGGAAGGGAGCCCGCGGATCCCTGGAGCGGACGCCCCGCCCAGGCCCGCGGCCTCCGGATCCGCCCACGTCAGCCCGGCCGAGCCCTTCCGCCTCCGCCGCCGCAGCCGAACGCGGCCTCGCGCCGGCCCCGCCCCTCCCCGCGCGCATTCCAGGGACGGAAGGCGTCGACGGCCGGCTTGCTTTGGAAAAGGAGGCTCCCTAAGTCCTCGACGCCCAGGTATTTAATCAGGTCTGCCGAGACCCCGTCTCCATTTTGCAGATCGAGGGCACCGCAAGTCCAGCAGCACACACGGATGCACCGACGCGCCCCAAAGCCGCGCTCGCCCCTGCCCCGTTCCCGTCCTGGGACCCCCAGGCCTCGGCAGCCCCTTCCCCCAACCCCGCCTCCGGGGCGAGCAGTTCAGAGCCCCCACCCCCACCCCGTGCAATCACCTCCACCCCTTCCCAAAAACCACAGGAGCAGGCTAAGGGGGGGAATCTGGCGTTCTCTTTTTTAGTTCTTAACACACGGTGAGGCTCTTGAGTCAAGAGAAGGCACTTAAAACGGGAAGGTCACCAGATGCCCACCAACCACATACCATAATCCTCCCTCTCCCTGCCCATTCCCTTGGCACTTAACCGTTAGGCCCTGGGGAGAGCCCAAGGCCTTCCAGACTCAGCATGTGTGCAGAGGAGTTTTAGAAACAGAGAAGTCAAGAGTTGGAAGGCAGGGTGTCCTGGGAGCTGCCCCCAGCCAGCAGGGGGCAAGGAGGCTGCAGGGGGTGGGTTGGCACAAAGGGGGGGGGAGGGGAGACAGCTGGGCCAGGCTTCCTGGAGACACCCACCTTCCCCCCCCCCCCAACCCCACAGAAGGTTCCCATCTCCTGCAGGTACCTTAAAGGCACAGGTGAAGTCTGGGGTGGTGAGGGAGGCACCAATTAAGAGGGCAAAAATTCCTCCAGCTCCCTTAGCTGGTGGTGGACCTAGCTCCTTGCCAGGCACAGAAGGTGCTCAATTAATAGATACTTTTTTTTTAATGATAATAATAAAGGGACTGTGAGGGACAGAGGACAAGGCCTGCAGCCCCTAGGCCTAGCTTGTTCCTTTCAGAAAATAGCAGTTTAAAAAATGTAAAAATCCTTTCCCTCCCTCCCCCCCCACCCCAATTTCTGGGCCCAGGAAGGTTGAGGGAGGGCCTTCTGAATGTAGCCCCTACCCTCGCCTTCCCTTAAAAATCTATATACACATATACATATATATATGGCACCACAAGAGGGTCCTGCCTATCACACCCCCCACACCCAGGCCACAAAAGCTGGGGAGTCAAGCCCAAGGCCTTGGGGTAGTTAAGGCAGGAGTCAGGGCTCAAGTGATGTGGGCTGCAGCCCTGCCATCAGCTTGGAGAAGCTGGACTGTGGGGTTCTGAAGGTAGAACCTCAGCTACTTTTACAAGTAGTAACAGACCTCCTCTTTTCTCCACGCCCCCCCCCATCCCCCTGTGGAAACTGGTAGTGGGGGGGGGGGCTATCAGTCACAAGAGGGGTGAGCCAGCCGATTCCCAGGCCAGCCTATTCTGCAGTGACCTGTAGGCTGCTCCAGGGCAGGGCCGGGGGAGGGGGGTGCAGAAGAGCTCTATGTAAGGCACTTGGCATCCATGGTTCCCAGGCTGGGGGTTCGAGGCAGGAGGCAACAGAAACCCTGCCCATTTCCCCCAAACAACTGGAGCTAAGGGGCCCGATTTGGCAGTAGAGAAACATGGCAGCATGAGAAAGAAGAAAGAGGAGCAGCAGGCAGGGCCCTCCAGGCCCCCCGAGAAGGGGAAAGGAGGTTTGAAGGCACTGACTCGGGACGAGGGGGGCGCCCAGGGGCTCATTGTCCTTGGTGCAGCGTAGTGGGGTCAGTGGGAGAGACACCGGCTCCCCCAGGGCTGTGAGTGTGGTGCAGCCCCGTAGGTTGTCCTAACAGAGCACAGGTGGCACCCCCAGTCTGCATGGGAGGCTCGTGCGGGCCTCAGCCAGGGAGGGGCAGGTCCTGGCCCCGTGGCACCTCACTAGCTCCCAGGCCTTGGCTGCCTGAGCACTGAGTACACATCGTCCACTCGGCTGAGCTGCTCGAAGAAGGGTAGCAGGTCATGGAGCTCTGTGTCACTCATGTTGTCAAACCACGAGGCCACCGGAACCTGGGAAGTAGGAAGGGGGGGGGGGGAGTTGGACCGTGTGTAGGTCAGCCCTAAGCACACTTCATTTTTTATACCCGTCGGTAAAATACATACGCAACAAAGCAAAAGAGAATTGCACAAAGTGCTACTTAGGGGCGCCGCATGGGAAGCACTACGCTATTTGTTATTTGACACGCACAAGTAGGCATGGAATGGCTAGGGAAGCACAAGGGAGCACGGCGGGAAAAGGCGATGGAAAGGTCCTGGCCCCTAGCCCTGCTCTGCCTGGGGGGGGGGGGGGGGGTGGGAGAAACCCAGGAAGCCTAAGCAGGCTCTTGCCCTTGAGCCGGGCCCTCCCTGGGCGTGGGGTGCACTCACAGCATTGTCTGGGTGGAAGACATAGGAGGCCGGCGAGTTGTCCAGGATAAGCACCCGCCGCAGGTCTCGCCCCAGCCGGCTCAGATCCTTCACGTAGTTCCCCCGATGGAAGACGCACGACTCCCGGAACAGCCGAGCCCGGAAGGCCCCCCACTTGTCCAGCAGGTCAGCTACTGGATCTGCGTACTAGGGGTGGGAAGTGGGTCACCTCAGGACCAGGAGTGTCACAGGACTTTGGGTGGCTGCTCCAGGACACCCCCCCTCGGGGGGAGGGCTTACCTTGGCAAGGCTGGCAGTGAAGAGGACACACTCAAAGAGCTCGCCCATCCGCTGCAGGAACTCATCCACATGGGGCCGCTTCAGCACGTAGACCTGGGGGGGGAGCCAGTGAGGGGAGCTGGCGGCCCACAGGCTGGGAGAGGGTGAGGAGGGCTGGAGGGCATGGTGGAGGAGGCCCAGAGGCCCAAGGAGGCTAGTCCAGACTCAATGAGTGACCCCAGCTGGCCACCCCACCACCCACCCTCCCAAAAGAATCGAGAGAAGCTTCCCGTCCCACCAGTGCGGACCCCCATCTCACAGGTGGGTCGCTCATTCCCAACTCCTTCCTCCTCCCCCCCACCTCAGCCAAACGAAGGAACCAGGGTCTGTCCCCTCACCCCAAGGCTGCAGGGCACCGGCACCCGAGCCAAGTAATGGAGAACAGGCTGGACAGCACACAACCTATCCTGAATTACTTGAACTGGGTCCCGGGCAGGGGTGGGCAAGGGGGCACAGCAAGACAAGGTTAGGAGGAGAAACCTACTCTCCGCAGGCCGGGAGTCTCCTAGGGCTCTGTGTGGCCTTGGGCGAGTTTCACACCCTCTCCGGGCCTGGGCTATTATTCCACATCCACCTAAGGCCCGTCTAGGGATCTTTCCAGATTGGTAGAAGCAGCCTGGGGTGTGGAGGGTGAATACCAAGCCCATCACCTCTTCCCGCTGCCCCTCACCTGGTGGACTACCCCATCAATCTCCACGGGGATGATGAAGTCAGCGTTGTTCACTGGCTGTGGGGTGGGAAAAGAACAGCTGGAGCCGGGATGGGGAGCTCCAGGGGCGGGGACCCAGCAGAGACCTTCCCCCCCCCGCCCCCACCAGGGACAGGTCTCCCTGGCAGTCACTCACGGGGCAGAGCGCTGCTGGGCAGGGCCTACCTTGAAGGAGCTGTGTACCAGGGTCTCATCCAGGTCGATGACCACACAGATCTTATCTGAGTCCTGTGCCTTGGCCTCAGGAAGCAGATACTGGACGGGTGTCTGCTGTGGGTGGGGATGGGGGGGAAGTGGGCCTGGTTGGGGTGCCTCCTAATCAGGCTTCCTTCCCCTGGCTCTGAGAACCCACTAGGACAGTGAGATAGTCCAGGCCCTTTCCAGCCTTGGTGCTATCAACTTGGCCTGGGGTGAGTCCCCTGGCTGTGTGAGCCCGACTCTCAGCACCCAGGGGGGGAGGCGTTCTGAGTTCTGTAACCAGGCAGCATTTGGGGATGGGAAAAAGTGGCAGAGAGGGTGCAGTGCCTGACTGGGTGAATCGACTGCCCCCCCCCCCACACCCTCTGAAGGTAGGACAGAAAAGCTTAGCCGGGAGCCCCTTCCCCTGAGTCCCCTGGCTGTCATCACACACCTTGGGGATGGTGCCATTCTCTTCCACAAGCAGAGGAGCCCCACTATGAGCAGGGAGGGCCTCCCCATCATCGCGGCACACACAGCAGAAGAGCGAGTGGAGGAAGCCCCTGTTCCGGGGCTTCTGGGAAGCGGCTGACTTGTGGTCACCTGAAGAAAGGAGGCTGGGTTGAGGAGGGACCTGCGGCGGTGTGCATGGGTCCAGGTGCTAACCTGGAGCCGGGGCCAGAGATCTTGCAATGCGGGCTCTCTAGCCAAGACGGCTCCGGGTCAGGAAAGCCTAGTGTGGGAACTTCAGGGAGGGAGGGCGGCCTGCACCAGGGGGTGGGGGGGGTGGGATAGGTGATTTTTCTATTCCGCAGGCTTTCATCACCTGACCACCCTGCCTCACCAAAGCAGTCCCTGCTCAGGAGGGCCGGGCCCCCAGGGGCCCCATGTCCACTCCCACACCACCTCCATCCGGTCTACCCCGGGGGTCCAAAGTCCTTGGGAGGCAGGGCCAGAGACATGAGGTGTAGTCCTGAGGGCCAGTGTCCCGAGGCCATCTGTCAGCCCCGCCTCCAGACCTCCCACCTGCGGCCTGGCCACAGAGTGCTGATTGACAGACCCACCCTCCACTACCCCACTCCCCCTCGGGGCCCGAGACCCCAGAGGAGCTAGGCCCGGACGAAAGGAGGGCAGATCTGGAAGGTCTTCCAGGCCGCGAAGACCGCACGGGGATGGGAGGGGGGTGGGGGGAACAAGGCTAGCTCCAGGGGCGTCGCCTCGGCGGGCAGAGCGGCTCCTCTGAGCCTTGCGAGTGTGCACAGGCCCCGCGCCCTCGGGCCTGCAGCCCGGGCGCCCCGAGCCCGCCCTGACGCTGGGTTCTTGCCGTGGGCGCCCAGGAGACCGAAAAGTGCTGCCCCCCCCACCCCCACGGCTCGGTGCCTCCGCGGGGCTCTGCGTCTCCGCCCATGACGCGCAAGTTTGCAGGAACGTGGCCGTGTGTTGGCGGGAGATTCCGCCAAGCCTCCCCAGCCCGCTGTCACCGTGCGCCCCTTCCCAAGACCCGACCGGACCCCTAGCCTGGAGGGGGCGGAGTCTGGGGGGGGTGGCCCGAAGGCGGCCCCCTCACCCCATCCTCCAGCCCCATTGGCGCCAATGGGGGGAGGGGGCGACGCTCGGGCACCGTCAGCCCAGGAACCCCTTTCTTTACCCCTGACTCAGTTTCTCCACCAAAAAGCACACCAAGGCACTCAAGCGGCGCCAGGCCCCGCCCAGCCTCTTAGACGCCAAGAGTTCAAACTCTTGCCCGTTCCCTCCGGTCGGGGCTCCGGCCCAGCCCAGGAGGGCGCCCCGGGCGGTGGCAGCGGCTGCAGCGCGGAGAAAGATCCCGGTCCCGGCCTCCTCCGCTCCCGCCGCGTGCAGGCCGCGGCCCCCTCCCCGCCGCCCCAGTACCTTTGCCCCGCAGCGGGCCCCGCGCCTCCTCCTTGCTGATCTGAGTAATGACGGCCGAGCTGTCCATGGGGCCGGGCGCGCTCCGCTCCGGCCGGACTCTGGCCCGGGCGCCCGGCCTCCCCCCCGGCTCGGGCCGGAATCGGGGCGCGGGGGGGAGGGGAGGGTTGGGAGGGAGGGATCCCCGCGAGCTTCGGAGGGGAGGGGAGCCAGGTTCTAAGGGGGAGGGGGAGGGAGGGGGCACGGAGGAAACTTTGTTACAACATGGAGTTTCCTCCCCGCGAGGCGGATGCAAACATGGAACCCGGGCGCCGTTTCAAGGCTCCCCCTTAAAAGGGCAACGGCTTCGGCGTGACCTGGCCTCGGCCGCGGCTTTCATCACTTCTGGGGCCCGGGCGACTCCGCGGGCGGGGAGGCGGGCCGGGTTCCTGCCTCCGTCCAGGGGGCGTCGCCTTCCTTCCTGCCGCCCGCCGCAGCTTCTGCGGCTGCGTAGTAGGGTCCCGAACTCCGTCCGCGGTCGGGGCGGTGGAGCCCGCCGAGGGCCTAGGCCCGCCCCGCCCCGCCCCGCCCGCCCGGGGCGCCCGCGCCAGGGCGGGCCCGAGGGCGGCGCCTGGGCCAAAGGGCGCGATCGCAGCCTTTCCGCGGTTTGCTCCGGGGGAAAGAGGGCAATGCTAGCTGGTCTGTGCGGTGGGGCTTCGCGTCTAGCGCTCGCGGGAAGGTCGCGAGTCCTTCCCAGCCTCTGACAGCGGCGCAAAGTCCATAAAGTCACGCTCCAGACTTGAAGGTGACCGTCACCGCCCACTCGTCTCGGGGGCGAGGTAACCCGAGTCTCCAGAATGTGAAAAATCCGACTCCCTGTCCAGGCACGCTCGGCGCTGCCTACCTTTCCAGGCGGCCTCACCCGCCGCCGCGTCCGTCCACCCTTCCTTGGGGAGAGGGGGGGGGGGGTGGCGCCCCTGGAGGTCCAATCTCTGGGAATTCCTCCGTTCTCTCCCCCAGGGACCCCCCACCCACCCCCAGATCTGGATTCTTGGGGAGGGGGAGGGTACAAATTCCTGCGATCGGCTCCCGCGCTCCAACGCAACCCGCAGCCTGCAACTGTTTACACGGCATTCTCAACCCGGGGAGGGGCTCCTGTGTCTGCACACGAGCTGTTCCCACGGGAAGCGCCCGCGTTTCGTCAGAATTCGTGTGTGTGTGCCGGACCTGGGGCTTGAACTCAGGGCTTGGCCAGTGTCCCTTCACGTTTGCGCTCTACTACTTGAGCCACACAGCTCCACTTCTGGCTTTTTGATGGTTAATTGGAGGTAAGACTCACAGACTTTTCAGCCCGGGCTGGTTTCGAACCTCGATCCTCAGATCTCAAGCATCCCCAGTGGTTAGAATTATAGGCGTGAGCCACCGGTGCCCGGCTGCGCCTTCTTTAAAAAAGGAAAAAGGTTCCTGAAGTTCCGTACAGTTCTTTAAAGCAATAATAACGCCAAGCCCCGACGGGCTCTCGCCGGGCACCAGCCCCCTCCGCCTAGGCCTCCCCCGCGAGCAGGCGGGGTGAGACGGCGGGTGCGTCGTGTCCCGTCCGGCCCTGGGGGTGCAAGCGCGGCGCACGTCCTCCGGCAGGGCCCGCCCGCCGAGAGGGGAGCTGCGAGGGGGCCGCACCGGGGCGGCCGGCGCGGGGAGGGTGGGGCCGGGCCGCCGCGCACGCCGGGGCCTCGCTCCCCAGGGCGCGCGCGCTCCGTCCCCGGGCCGGACCCCGGGTCCGCTGAGTCCGGCGGCGCGAGCAGACCGCCACCCTTGCATGTCATCGTCGTCCACATGTGCCCAGGCTTCGTCTGCGCCCCCCCACCCCGGTCTTCCCGTGCCGGGTAGAACGACCCCGTTCGCCTCCCACTTCACAGACGAGACCACCGAGGTCGTCGAAGGGGAGCGCCCAGGCCTCCCCGCTCGGCGCGGCGCCTTTCCTCGCGCGGCCGGAGGGTGGCGCCTCGGCCTCGTATTCGGAAGATCGGACCCGCGGTCTGTCCGGGCCCGAGAGGAAGTGTGTGTAACCCCGGGGCTGAATGGATCCCGGGTCCGGGTTGGGCGGCCGCCTTCCTCTCTCTAGGTGAAGGGTCGGGATCCAAGCTGGCTCTCCCATGCACGGCCGTGGACGGGGCAGGGCCATTCACAAACTGGCCACCCTAAGCCAGGGATGTCCAGGGATGACAGTCCTGGCCCGGAAGCCCTGTGGCTCTATCTCCCGCCGGGGTAGGAGTGTAAATAGTTGAGTGGAGAGCCTGGAACTACCCACCATCAGAGGGTAGCTTTACTCAGACTCGGTTCCTAGCTTAGTGGGTGTGCATCCCCAGGAAGACCAACGGCCCGCTGCGAGGAGGAAAGGTAAAGAAGTAGCAGGACCTTGAGAACAAACTTCTCCAGCCAGTACTTCTGCTTCCCACCAGCCTAGCAGGGCTGAAAAGTGCAGAAGCAGGACAGGGGGCCCCTAGCAGGCTCCTGGGGGGTGGGGGGGGGGAATGGCCAGACTCCGACCCACTCTGGGAATTAGGTGGAGGAGAATCTCAGCGGCTCTCCCCCCTCAAGTTCCCACCGGAGGCTGCAGGCTGCGGCACCAGACCCAAATCCTGGCCTCTGGTGGGAAATGACTGACCATGGCCTGACCTCGTCGCTAACCCTCACCCTAGGCCTGGAGTAAAAACTTCCTTTTCTGGCCCTCCTTCCTGGAGCACAAGTCCTAAATCCCAGGCTTAACTGTTCCTCTATGCAGGCCACGCACTCTAGTTCCCCCACCACCACCACCACCATATCTGAAAACTCCCTAGAGGACTTCCCTTCCCTGCATTTGCCACACACCAGACCCCTCCGGTCCCCTCCCTTCCCACATTACCCCCTTCCTGTTTAGCTGTCAAAACCCTGTGGAGCCCAGCGCTGGAGGTCTGGTGATCTTAATGATTCGGGAGGCTGAGATCTGAAGCTCATGGTTCAGTGGACCTGTGGCCTAGCACTAAAGGGAAAAAAAAAAAAAAAAGAAAGAACAAACCCAGGGCCAGAGTTCCAGGACCAGCACACCCCCCTCCCTGCCCCCCCCCCCAAAAAAAAGTGGAATTTGACTTTTCCAGTCCCGGCCTCCCTTGGGTCAGATGACCTTCCCTCACCATGATAGGCAATGTTTTTGTTTGTGTTTTTTTTTGCCAGTCCCTGGGCTTGGATTCAGGGCCTGAGCACTGGTCCCTGGCTTCTTTTTGCTCAAGGCTAGCACTCTGCCACTTGAGCCACAGCACCACTTCCATCCTTTTTCTGTGTATGTGGTGCTGAGGAATCGAACCCGGGGCTTTCTGCATGCTAGGCAAGCACCCTACCACTAAACCACATTCCCAGTCCCTGGTGCTTGTTTTCTTAACTTCCACACACCAGCTCCTTGACAGCCGACAACTTCTAGTTCAGCACTTCGCCTCCCTCCCACCTCTAGCACAGGACGTGGCACCGAAGGAATGCAAAGCGAACGACTAGAGAGAGGCGCACATCCGGTACAGATGGGGGCATTTGGGGAAGCTGAAGAAGGGATCTGGGAGAGAGATTTCTCGCTTTTCTTCACTGTCTTCCCCCACCCCCACCCCAGGCCGCCCCTTCTTCAGCTGTCTTGGGCCCCATCTTTCTCCAGGGGTAAGCTCGGAAAAGGGTAGTGGGCAGCTCTCTTGCCAAGTCACCCCCTCTCACATCGGCTCCAGTAGTGCCAGACTTGTCCCATCCTTCCTTCCCCCTGGTGGGCCCCACCCTCCTCGTTGCCCTTTTAAGAAAGAGGAAATTCTTCTCATAAACAAGCGCCCCAATCGGAGCGCCGAACCCAGCTGGGTCCGGGAGAAATCGAGGCTCCTTTCAAGTACCGCACCTGCTCCAGCCTTAACTCTGGGGAAGGGCTAGGCGACACCCCGTCGCCGCTGCTCCCCGCCTGTCCTAGCCTGGGGTTCCAGGGACCTGAAGAGTCTGGAGGAGGGACTTCGGGGAGCCTAGAAACCGCTCAGGGAACGTCTGTAAAGTACGGGCTGTGCTAGGGGCGAAGGCGTGCCCGGCCGCTCCCAGTAGTGATGGGGGTTCCCCGCCCACACAGCTGACCCCTCCCTCTCCCCCAGTGGAGGTGGAGTCAGCGGGCCCCTAGGAGAGAGAGAGACTCAGGCACCTACTCCCCAGCTCGGCCCAAAGCGGTGAGGCCCGGGCGGGAGGGCCCGAGCTGGGACCCGTCCGTGCCCCTAGGGGGAGCTGGGAGTCAGAGCCGAGGGAACCTTGATGGTGCCGCGTGGGAGTGACGCCGGGTCCCTGGCGATGGCAAAAGAATTAGGCCTTGAGGCACGGACTCTTGGGCTTCTTATGACCTGGCTCCGGAAAGGAGCGAGCACCTCAGGTTTCCTGCCTGGAAAATGGGTTTGCAGGCACTGGAGAAACCGCTGAGGGTAGGAGCAAACCAGACTACTTGCTATTTTAGATGTTGAGCTTTGTGGGGTTTCCTTCCCAGCCCTTGGGTAGAGAAGGGAGCTGACATTTCCTAAGCATGGGTCAGTGAAAAGTTCCAGTAGGAGCCTGTGTCCCCAAGGTCTGCCCGATCACCTCCTAAGGGCTCCGTGTTCTTGTCTTGTGAAACTGCATCTTGCTATGTACAGGTGGACCTTTGCTTTGCCATTCTGTCTGGGTATCCTGAGTTACTAGGATTACAGGCATCCACCTGTAATAAGTACTTGTGAATGAGGGGTCAATCCCAAGTGTATTAAAATTGTATTAAAATATGTTACATCCATGACGACTTCATGTCATTCCCATTTTACAGATGAGGGCACTGAGGCCGGGAGGTTACACACTTGTGTCAAGTAGAAAAACGTCAGTCTTTGTCTTGCTGCCTCGGTGTCTAGCAGGCCCCTCATTCTACTTCCCTGCAGAGGGGCTCATCCTATCCTCTTGCTCCTCTTCAGGAAGCCCATATAGGAAGTGCTGGTGTGAGCTGTGGCTCAGCAAGGCAGCTCCATGGGCGAGGCAACAGGTCCAGGCCTGGAGAAGGGGCAACCATGAGCGGAGGGGGTTGGTGGTGGTGGTGGAGGACTGTGAGAAAGCTCAGGCTCTCCTTTTGTCTTCCCCACTCCCAGCTTGTGCTCGCGCTCTCTCTCTCTCTCTCTCACACACACACACACACACACACACACACATACTCATTCATACTTCATACACAACCCCCCCCCCCAGTACCAGGTAGATAGTAAGGCTCAGGTAGGCTACAGCCAGCACAGCGACAAGGCCGAAGTAGGCAGGGTGTGGGAGACTAGGCAGGTAGCTGACAACAAAGTAGAGGTTGATGGCACAGACTAGAGCCATGATGCAGGAAGTGACAGCTTTGCTCAGCCTAGGGGACAGGAGAGAGACTCAGGACTGACTTGCTCACTACTCTTGGGTCACCTGCATCCTCTTCCCTCCCCCCCTCCCTCCAGCCCCCAGCCAGGGAAAGGGGGAGGCTTGGCTCAGATGGTTTTCCTGCCCACTTTCTCCCTCTTGGGAGCAAGGAGCCCAACTCCAGCCTCCATCTGTCTCTGTGGTGGCTGGCTGCTCCCCATAGGCCCTAGCTTGGGGTTCCAGGGAGCAGAAGAGTCTGGAGGAGGGACTTGAAACTGCCCTGGACACTGGGGGAGCTCAGGCTCTAGAAACAGGCCCCAGCCCCACAGTCAAAAGCTGCATGACCCAGTGTCCGTCCCTTGGCCTCTCTCAGGCTTGTTCCTCTAGATAAGGGCAGGAGTTCCTCCCTCTGGCTGGCTGGGAGGCTGGCGTGTGGCACGCGCAGTCCAGTGCTTGGGAGCGGGGTACTCACAGGCCGTTGGCAAACTCCTGCATGATGGCAGGCATGCTGGTGAAGGTCAGGATGGGAAGCACGGCAAAGGGAAGCTGGGGAGAGGAGAGAGGGGGTGGTGGAGAAGGGAGGGACCCTCCTTTTCATGAAAGGCTGTGAGCCTTGGCACAAGAGCCGTAAGCACGCTGAGCCTGTCTCCTCTTCTGGGTGCTTTCTGAGCAGGAGACAGTATAGAGAGGCCGGGGCCAGTGGCTCAGGCCTGTATTCCTAGATCTGAGGACCCCAGTTCAAAGCCAGCCTGGCTGGTAAACAAATCCAAGAGACTGTTATTTAGAATTAACCAGCAAAAGAGCTGAAAGTGGAGGTGTGACTCAAGTGGTAGAGCACCAGCCTTGGGTGAAGATGAGCAGGGGCAGTGCCCAGGCTTTGAGTTCAAGCACATGCGCATGCGGACAGGAAGAGGGTGGTGGCGACTCCTACTCGTTAGGTGGCTGTGGATCTCGCCTGCCTGTGAGCCTTCAGGGCCGGGTGCGTTTGGGATGGAGCCGGGCCTGGATGCCCCGCTCCCCCAGGCTCCACTGGGGAAGGCTGCCGCGTCTCACCAGCAGGCTCTGCAGCACGTTGAGCAGGTCGTTTAGGCCGGACAGGTCCCTCAGGTCTCGGAAGACAGCCACAAGCACGGTGGGCAGGATGGCACAGGAGCGGGTTAGCAGGACCCGGGCAAAGCGGGACCAGCGCAGCCTCAGGAAGCCCTGGGGCGGGGACAGGATCGATCGGGGGGGACTCCATTGCAGGGGGTCTGGGTCATCTCAGGCCATCTCATGCCTGGGAGGACAGGAGTGGGGGCAGCTCTGACCCTAGCTGGAGAGGGGATGGATGGGAGAAAGTTTTCAACACCATCCCCCCCCCTCCCCCAGCGCTGGCTCCAGATTAGCCAGTTTGGGGCTCTCTTGCTTGTCACGTACCTGGAAAGCTGCCTCCAGGTTCTCATCTGTAAAGTGGGGCTAATGGGAACACACCGCCCCCGCCCCCCTACGGGCTGATTTGGGGATGGGCAAGGCGCGTATTGGGGGAGGGGGGCAGGAGTCTGCCTGTTGACCTGCGCCCATGGCTTCTCGTGCCCACCTCCATGACGAACTGTCCCGCGTACGTGCCCGTCATGGTGGAGCTCTGCCCGGCGGCCAGGAGACCCACGGCCCAGATGTAGAGAGCCGCGGGGCCGAACAGGCAGCCCAGGATCACGCCCTGGAGGGACGAGGGTGTGGTCAGGACGGAGCCCCGCCCAGAGGTGGGCGTGTCGCCGAGGGACCACGCCCCCTGCCCTGGGGGCTTACCCCTTGGTAAATGTCCACCGACACCGTGCTGTTGTCCCTCGGGAAGATCTTGGCATAGTCGCGCAGGCTGCTGTTGGCGCAGATGTCGAACTGCAGTCCGCGGGCCGATATGGGGGGAGATGAGAGGCACACTCAGGCTGGACCTGGGTCAGACCTGGTGGCCAGCAGGCTGAATCTGGTAAGGCACACTTTGCCCAGTAGTCCCTTCCTTCCTTCCTTCCTTCCTTCCTTCCTTCCTTCCTTCCTTCCTTCCTTCCTTCCTTCCTTCCTTCCTTCCTTCCTTCCTTCCTTCCTTCCTGCCTCCCTCCCTCCCTCCCTCCCTCCCTCCCTCCCTCCCTTCCTCCCTCCCTCCCTCCCTCTCTCTCTCTCTTTCTTTTTTTGTTCTTCTCAGTGCCAGTTCTGGGGCTTGAACTCAGGACCTTACACTCTCATTTGGCTTTTTATTTTTTGGCCCAAGGCTGGCGCTCTTAGCACTTGAACCACAGCACTTCCATCTTTTTTCGTGATGAATGGGTGATCAGAATCTCAGACTTTTCTGCCCATCTGGCTTCAAACTGCTGTTCTCAGATCTCGGCCTCTTGACTATGTGGGATTATAGGCACGGGCCATGATTTGTGGCCACACTTAAAGTGGAGAAGAATTCACCTGGCAACTCCGTTTCCAGCCTGTCTTAGAACATAAGAGCTGGTGTTGGGCTGGGAATGTGGCTTGGTGGTAGAGTGCTTGCCTAGCACGCACTGGGTTCGATTCCTCAGCACCACATAAACAGAAAAGGCCACAAGTGGTGCTGTGGCTCAAGTGGTAGAGTGTTTGCCTTGACCAAAAAAAAAAACAAACAAACCGGGACAGTGCTCATGCCCTGAGTTCAAGCCCCAGGACTGGAGAGAGAGAGAGAGAGAGAGAGAGAGAGAGAGAGAGAGAGAGAGAGAGAGAGAGAGAGAGAGAGAGAGAGAGAGCTGATGTTGCCACAGACTATTCTGATGCCCCCAGAGCCGCGTCTTCCGCACACTTCACCAAGCCTCTCAGCCCATTAGCCCCCTGGCCTTGAAGCCAAGGGTTTGCAATCCCTCATTAGCCCTCCGGTGCAGACTCCGCTGGTGATGCTGCACAGCCTGGCCTGGGGTCCCCAGCAAAGCTGGGAGCGTGGGGGTGGCGAGGGTGCCTCACCGCATCCTGGTTGGTTTTCTGGTAGAAGGCCTGCCCAAAGACAGCCATGACGAAGAGGTTGATGATGAAGGAGACCGACAGGGCGATGGAGGCCTCAATCAGGAAGTACATGTTGGCTTCCCGGATGCGTCCCCGCTGAGCTCGGTCTATAGCGCGAGTCTATGAAGGTCAGACAGTGATGGAAGTGCCACCCTCCTTCAGAGAGGCACCTACAGTGTCCCTGCACTCACACTTCTATCCACATTCCCTCCCAAACCCCCCAGTTTCTGTGCGTGTGTGCGTCCTTGCACATGCACCAGTCCTTGAACTCAGGACCTTGTCTCTCCCACTCTACCCCTCGAGCTGCACCTCCACTTGTGGCGTTTTCCCGGGCTAATTGGAGATGAGAGTCTCACAGGTTTGTCTGCCTACCCTGGCTTCAGAGCGCAGTCCGCGGGTTTCAGCCTCCTGAGTAGCCAGGATTACAGGCGTCAGCTGTACTGCCGCCCAGCCCAGTTCCTTCTAAAGTTTCTCAAGAGGCAGCGTGGTTCAGACTCTGGTAAGCCTTTTTTTTTTTTTTGTCGATTGTGGGATTTGAACTCAGGGCCTGCGCTCTGCCCCCGAGCTTTTTTTGCTCAAGGCTGGCACTCTACCACTTTGAGCCACAGCTCCACCTCTGGTGTTTGAGTGGTTAATTGGAGAGAGGAGTCTCCTGGGGACTTTTCTGCCTCAGCTGGCTTCAAACCATGATCCTCTGGGCTGGGAATATGGCCTAGTGGTAAAGTGCTTGCCTCGTATATATATATATAAGCCCTGGGTTCGATTCCTCAGCACCACATATATAGAAAAAAGCCAGAAGTGGTGCTGTGGCTCAAGTGGTAGAGTGCTAGCCTTGAGCAAAAAGAAGCCAGGGACAGTGCTCGGGCCCTGAGTTCAAGCCCCAGGACTGGCAAAAAAAAAAAAAACCACCCCAAAACCAAACAAACCATGATCCTCAGATCTCAGCCTCCTGAGTAGCTAGAATTACAGGCGTGAGCCACCGTGACTCAGCAAGCCAATTCTTTTCTATGTCTTTGCCCTTGAGCCCTGGTCTAGAGTGACCAATTGTGTAATGAAGGAACACAGGCTTTTGGGGTCCCTTTAACTCAGCCCCTGACAAGCTCTCTCTCATTGGCTATGCTGTATCCTCAAACATGCCTGATTTGTTCCTGCCTCGGGGCCTTTGTACTTGTCATTCTCTCTGCTTCCAGTAGCTTTGCCATGTCCACATCAGTTTTTAGCTCCTTGACAGTACCTTTTATAATCCACAATCCCTCCCTTCCCCCCAGCTAGAATGCAAGTTCTAGCAGGGGAGGGGCCTTGACTGTTTTCAGTAGCAACATATGAACCCCCAGCTCCTAGCAGGTAGCATACGTGCCATCATTATAGTTTGAATAGGTAGGGATTCATTTCCTACCTACATTTTAAAAGGAGCCAAGGGGCAGGTCTCCCTCTTGGAGGCTAGGTCAGCCCCGCTGCAAGGGAGGGGACATCTCTCCCTCCCTTCTCCTGGGCTCACCTTAACCAAGGCTGAATGCAGGTAGATGTTGTGGGGCATAATGATGGCACCAACAATGCCCACGGCTTGCAGAAGCTCGGGCTGACCACAGCTCGGGCAGGAGGGCACCCACAGACCGCGAAGGAGCGCTCCCTGTGCAGGACGGGCTACGACATACTGCGGGGAGGAACCAGATCAACCCACGAAAGCTAAAGCAGCCCATACCCCTCAGCAGGCACCCCCATCCCAGCCGCAACCCCGATCCCAACCTCATAGCCGAAGGTCAAGGCCATGATGGTGATGAGAAGTCCAAAGAAAGCTTCCAGCTTCCGCAACCCTAAAGGCAGGGCCAAGGAGTAGAACAATCGAGACAAGTCAAAAACCTGCCATGTAAACAGTTACGAAGGGCTAATGTTTGGAGCCTTTGGTTCCAGGCATCCAGCCAAGAGCTTCACCTATATGACCTTCCAGAAGCTTCACCACGGTCCCAAAGGCTGGGCAGTACTTTTTCCCCAGAAGCCCAGCCCTCGCTTTAGCTGGGGGAGGGGGGAGGGGGGGGGCATCTCCTTACCATAGTTATCCAGAAAGAGGAAGAAGAACGTGTCCACGATGGTGATGAGGACGCCACCCCAGAGCGGGATTCTGAAACCACAGTGGCCCCCAGTCAGCCTCGGCTGAACACCAGCACCCAGAGGGAAGACTGGTGTGAGCTGGGGCCCCAGGGGGAGGGGGAAGGAGGGATGCTGAAAATGAAAATGGCATTAACATTCCAGAAAGAGCAAAGCCAGCGGTGTGATTCCAATCCAGGTGGCTTTAACCCAAGCCACCTCTCCTTCTGGGAAAGAGCAGCAGCTTCATCTTAGAAGGAAGAGGAAGAGGTAGGAGCTATCCCTAGCCCCAGACTAAGCGGGTGCCCCCCTCCCCGGGGGGGGGGGGCAGTACCGTCCAGCTGAGAGCAGGTTCAATGCGATCGCGGTGCCGATGACCTCCTGCATGTCTGAGCCCACAATGGCCAGCTCAATGGTCAGCCAGAGCAGAATGCGGGGCACCTGGGGGGTGACGGGGGGTGGGGGGGGGGGGAGACGGTGCTTCCTTACAAGTGGACCCGTGGTGATTGCTTCCTTACAAGTGGGCCGGTGATTTGGCGGTTGCTTCACCCTAGGCCCAGCTTCCCACACTCTGCATGGTGCTTCGGGGCTAGAAGCCTACAGAATGCATTTGCAGGATTCTGCCATCTGCCATCTGCAGCTGACTTCCAGCTTGGTTTTGCAAGAAGTGCTTAATGGGAGATGGCTGTGGTCTGTAGCATCCCTTAGGGGGGAAGCCTTTGCCTATGGGCGGGAAGCATGGTCCCAGTATGGAGAGGTTGGCAAGGGTGGGACCTTTACAAGCCAAGCAGGGGTTAGAACTATGCTTTTGGACCTCTGGAAATGCTGAACTTCGAGCTAATTAAACTACTTTTTTTTCCCCCTTCCCTCCCTCCCTTCCTTCCCTTCTTCCCTTCTTCCCTCCTTCCCTCCTTCCTTCCTTCCTATGCTAGGAGTTGAACCCTTGCATACGCTAGGCAAGGGCTCTATCTCTGAGATACATCCGTAGCTTAAACTTCCTTACAAACTACCTAGCACCAGACATTCTGTTGTAGCCAAAGAAAAGGGGCTGATTCAGAGATTTGGGAGTGCAAGTAGGTAGCCAGTGAGCGAGAACACCATGTGGTATTCAGGCACCTGAAAGTTGATTCCCAAACTGCTGGCCTGTAGCCAAAAAGATGCTAGAGCAAAGGGCTGCAGCACCGAAGGGCCCAGCCTGATCCTTGCCACCATTGAAGCAGTGGCTGAAATGCTTCTAGAAGCTCAGCAGCAAAGGATCTCCTGGCCCAGTGAGGGGTGGAGCAGCTTTCTAAGATTTGTTGACATCTTCTGCCCTTGCTCTTTCATCAGCCCTTCCACAGGTCAAATGGCTGAATTCTCACATTAAATCCCTCTGGGAAAAAAAAAAATCTTGTGCTGTGATTTCTGTGTTCCTGGCTGGGCAGCCAAGTCCCCAGGGTCTGGCCCTGCTGTGACCATCCCTAAGCTGACAGCTTCCTGTTTGTGCCATGAGCAAGTCACTTCCCTAGAGTTTAATTTTTCCCTCCAGTTTGTCTCTGTTCATTGCTTCTCTCCCTCCTTCCCTCCTTCCCTTGTGTATCTGCTAGTGCTGGTACTGGGACTTGAACTCAGAAGTTGTCACTCTTGCTGAGCTTCTTCACTCCATGCTGATGATGTTCTACCACTTAAGCCACACCTCCATGTCTGGCTTTTTTTGTTTGCCAGTCCTGGGGCTTGAACTCAGGGCCTTGGGCACTGTCCCTGTGCTGCTTTTGCTCAAGGCTAACACTCTGGGTAGGAATGTGGCTTAGTTGTGGAGTGCTTGCCTAGCATGCGTGAAGCCCTGAGTTCGATTCCTATGGCTCTGTGGTTCAAGTGGTAGAGTGCTAGCCTTGAGCAAAGGCTTTCAGGAACAGCTCCCAGGCCCTGAGTTCAAGCCCTTGGACTGGCAAAAAGAGAGGGAGAGAAGGAGGGAGAGAAGGAGGGAGGAAAGAAGGAAGGAAGGAAGGAAGGAAGGAAGGAAGGAAAAGGCTAGCACTCTACCACTTGAACCACAGCGCCATTTCAGGCTTTTTCTGTTTATTTGGTACTAAAGAATTGAACCCAGGGCTTCATGTGTGCTAGGCAATCACGCTACCATGAGGCCAAATTCCCAGCCCCAACATCTGGCTTTTAGGTGAGTAATTGGAGATAAAAGTCTCTCAGATTTGTCTGCCTGGCCTGGCTTCCAGTCTTGGTCCTCAAACCTCAGCCTCTTGAGTAGCTAGGATTGCGGGAGTGAGCCACCAGCAGCTGGCTTTTGGGTTTTGAGATAGTTGCACTACACAGGCTAGGATAGCCTTGAACTCACTCTGAAGCCCAGGCTGACCTTGAACTCTCACTCCTCCTGCCATAGCCTCCCCTCTGCAATGTCCTCCTCTGCCCTTCCCAGTTTAGTAATCCTAGTCATCCTAGTAGCTTGAGTCCATCTTTTCATCTGTCAGCCGGACTTGGGGAGCCCAGCTGAGGTGATGCATTTCTTGGTTCACAGGAGCCCAGGCTTCCTGCCCAAGGCCACACTCCCCGCTCACCTTGGGGTAGTAGAGATGGCAGACCTCGCCCAAGTCCTTGCCTGTCACCACGCCTAGCCGGGCAGCCAGTCGCTGGCAGAGCAAGCCCAGCACGGTGGCCCAGAGCAGTACCCAGAGCAGCTGCGAAGAGGCCCAGAAGGCGGTCAGCCAGGGAGGCCCATCCAACATGGCCCCCCAAAAGCAAGGCCACCTCCATGGGGAGAGGATGGGAGGGTGGAGTGGACAACCGGCCCCTCCCTTTGGCTGGGGCCCTTTTCTGGCCTATTGGAGCCATCCCTGTAGCTACCCCCAAGGACACAGAACAAATTGGGGGTCTCCACCCTCTTCAACTGAGCTCCCCCTTCCTTCCCAGCTCAGCACTTTGAATCCAGCCACAGCGCCAGCCTGGAGGTCCGACTCGATGTTCCCGGGGTCCAGGAAAGCAATGCTCATGAGGAAGCCAGGTCCCGTGAAGGCCCACAGCTTCCGAAGGCTGAATGTGCCCTGGGGGTACAAAGGGGGGGGAGGGGGGGTGTCAGCCGGCCCTGCCCCCCAGAGCCTGCCCTGGGCTGTCCCCACCCAGGAGTGCCTCCCGGGGGTAGAGGAAGCACGGGCTTGCTGGGTCATGGCGTGGTGGTGCGCTGAGTCATGGTGGGTCAGCTTCTGGATCTGCCTCTGTCATGGTTCCCACTCAGCAAAGCCGCCTCTCCTAGGCTGGGCTCAGGGGTCCACAGGGCCTTAAGAGCAGGTTTGGGGGCGGGGGTCAGGGGGTGGGGGCAAGATGCTTAGGTTCTCCCTTTCCAGCCCCTTCTCAGATCACAAAGCTGTTTCTATGGGGTCCAAATCCAGATCATGTCCTCGCCAGTGTGTGTGTGTGTGTGTGTGTGTGTGTGTGTGTGTGTGTGTGTACACATGCGTGCACATGCTGGTACTAGGGCTTATACTCAGGGCCTAGGTATTGTCCTTGAGGTTTTTTTGTTTTTGTTTTGTTTTGCCAGTCCTGGGGCTTGAACTCAGGGACTGGGCACTGTCCCTGAGCCCCTTTTTGTTCAAGGCTAATGCTCTATCCCCTGAACCACAGTGCCACTTCCAGATTTTTCTGTGTATGTGGTACTGAGGAATCGAACCCAGAGCTTCATGCATGCTAGGCAAGCGCTCTACCACTAAGCCACGTTCCCAGCACTGGGATTTAGTTTGTTGCTCAAGCCTATCACTCTATCACTTAAGCCACAGCTCTTCTTCTGGCTTTTTGATGTGTCTTATTTTTGTTGTTTTTGTCAGTCCTGAGGCTTGAACTCAGGGCCTGAGCACTGTCCCTGGCTTCTGTTTGCTCAAGACTTGAGCCACAGTGATACTTCTGGCCATTTTCTATATATGTGTTGCTGGAAATGGAACCCAGGGCTTCATCCGTGCTAGGTAATCACTCTACTGCTAAACCATATTCCTAGCCCCTTTATGAGACTCTTGTCTCTGATTAAACATCAAAAAAACAGGCTGGGAATGTGGCTTAGTGGTAGAGTGCTTGCCTAGTATGCATGAAGCCCTGGGTTTGATTCCTTAGCACCACATAAACAGAAAGAGCCGAAAGTGGCACTGTGGCTCAAGTGCTTGCCTTGAGCAAAAAGAAACCAGGGACAGTGCTCAGACCCTGAGTTCAAGGCCCAGAATTGGCAAAAAAAAAGTCTCATAGGAATGTTTTCCCCGGGCTGACTTTGAACTGTGATTCTTAGATCTCAGTCTCTTAACAAGCGAGGATTCTAGGCATGAGCCACCAGTGTCTGACTGCTAAAGCCATCTTAAAATGCTAATCCCAATTCACCCCGAGCCCTTTCTCTTCACAGGAGAGCTGAGATTTGTTAGGAAAACCATTTGCTCGCTTCCAGCTATGTACAGAGTATACAGAGTATTCTACCTAAGTAGAGTCTGAGTAGCAAGGAGCTGTTGTGTCACTTCTGCAAGGGAAAGGGCTTGTCATGGTCACACAAGGTCCCCCTCCCTCAACTTATGAGATCCCAAAGGATCCTGTCAACCCTGCTAGCTCCCCAAGTATCCAGCTTTCCCACCGGTTCGGCCTCTGGGATGGTGATCTTCTCACTCAGGTAGGTTTCCCGGGCTGGCGTTTGCTGTGGTCCTGGGCCAGATGGACTGGAGATGGAACCGTAGTTGGACCTGCCCAGCCCCTGGGGACTCTCACCACCTAGGAGGGCCACCGGGAGGCTTGATGAATGTCTTGTTTCATTCTAGAGCCCAGGGTTCAAGCCACTTGTGTCCTCTCCCACCTCCTCCAATCAGCATAAAGAAGCGAAGGTCTCAGGTCCCCACCGTAGCTCCAGTTTCAGGCATCCCAGATGTGCGGGATGAGAAAGCTTCGGAATTGTTCTCTTTCCACATGAATACAGAATCCCAAACCCAGATCTTCTCAGAGGAGGAAACTCAGCCTCACAAACCTCTCCCTCTGCCCGTAGTTCCCACCCACCAAGAAGAACCCAGTGAGTCTGCTGTCAGCACTGTGGTCTAGACCAAGACCCCCATGGGAGGGTCAGTGGCTTCCTTATTCCCTCAGATCCCAGACCTGGTCTCCTCCTTCACCGTGTCCCCACGTGGGCACCACGCCCAGAGGCCGCTACTCACCCACCATGATGGCAAGCGCCAGGTACGGCTGTTACGTGAGCACCCAGCCTGTGGCACTCCAACCTGACTTCTCTGGGTGCTGGTGGGAGTGAGTGGGGGAGCCCACAGCCTAGTCCATCCTCATCCGGCTCCCGCCTCTACATCACTGTGCTCAGGCCATGATCACACACTCGGCCATTGCGAAACCATCTCCAAAGGCAGAAGTGACCAGCTCAGGCGGAAGGGCCTGGTTACCCGCAGCATGGACTTTTGTTCCCCTCTCGGCTGCCCTGTACCCCACATTACTTCTGGCTCCCTGCCAGGCACCCCGTGTTTTGTGCTTCCTAACTTAGCTCTGGTTTCAAGCACTTCTTGTCACTTGAGTATGACTGTTTTCTATCTGCCCGCATGCGCACACACTCAACACAGTGTTCAGACTAAGAGGTCGAAAATGTAGGAGCCACAGAGACCAGACAACGAAGGTGAGCTAGAAGCTGGGTGTCTTTCCTACTGGAAACCTCTTAGTTACTTAGGAGGCTGAGCTCTGGGATCCTTGTTGGAAGCTAGGCCTGAAAGAAAAGTCCATGTTCCCCTCATCTCCAGTTCGTTAACCAGTAACAAGCCAGAAGTAAAAGTGTGGCCCAAGTGGTAAAATGGTAGCCTTGAGCAAAAAAATAAATGAAGTGAAGGGACCGTGCCCAGGCCCTGAGTACAAGCCCCAACATTAAGCAAAGAGAAAGAAAGAGAGGGAGGGAGGGAGGGAGGGAGGGAGGAAGAAGGGAAGGATAGGGAAGGGAAGGAAGGAAAGAAAGGAGGAAAGAAGAAAGAAAGAAAGAAAGAAAAAGAAAGAAAGAAAGAAAGAAAGAAAGAAAGAAAGAAAGAAAGAAAGAAAGAAAGAAGTAGTGCCCATTCAGTGTGGAATGACAAATGACAGTGGATAGAAGAGGAAGTAGCAGAGACTATTGACAAAGCATGGTCATAGTCTCTGTCTGAAGACACTGGTGACTGAAGGACCAGATGACAGTCATGTAAGTGTGTGCAGATACTGTTGTCATGTCTTCCAATTTGTCAAGGATACTGGGAAACTGGAATCTTACCCAATATGGTGTTGTGTTACTTAACAATAACCAGCTGGAGTCTATGATGTTCATCGCTGGTTGAAATGTCATTTTATGGTACATGACTGAATGTTCATCTGTATGTGTGTGTGTGTGTGTGTGTGTGTGTGTGTGTGTGTGTGTGTTACTACTGAGGCTTGAACTCTAGGCCTTGAGCTCTCATTTGGCTTTTTTATTCATGTCTGGTTCTCTACCACTTGAACCACACTTTTACTTCTGACCTTTTTTTTTGCTGGTTATTTGCAGGGTAAGAGTCTTGGATTTGTCTGCCCAAGCTCCAAACCAAGATCCTTAGGATCTCAGCCTCCTGAGTAGCTAGGATTACAGATGTGAGCCACCGGCACCCAGCTTGCTTCTTGCTTTTATTTATTTATTTATTTATTTATTTATTTATTTATTTATTTATTTATTTATTTATTTATTTTGGCCAGTCCTGGGCCTTGGACTCAGGGCCTGAGCACCGTCCCTGGCTTCTTCCAGCTCAAGGCTAGCACTCTGCCACCTGAGCCACAGCGCCCCTTCTGGCCGTTTTCCATATACGTGGTGGGGAATCAAACCGAGAGTTTCATGTGTAGGAGGCAAGCACTCTTGCCACTAGGCCATATTCCCAGCCGCTTCTTGCTTTTAGTTGACTACAAATCACTAATTTGGAGAGGTGGAGGTGTGGGCTCCAGTGGTAAAGTGCTAGCCTTGAGTCAAACAACCAAGTAAGAGCAGAAGGCTCTGGGGCTCAGCCTTGGCATGTGCATTGATGTGGGTGTTCACCAACTGAGCCAGGTACTATTAGTTTCCCACTGGCTTTGCTGTGGGTAACACCAGTGCCTAGGGAGTTATAATAATGGTTACCTGGGTTAATTTCCAGAAATTTGAAGGCAGTTGCTTTGTTTTTGTTTTTGTTAGCTGAGTAAGTTGTTTGGAAGTAAAAGTAGTATACAGATTCCATGTAGAGAGAGGCTCCAGAGCTGGCAGTCCCATCATGGTTATTATAATGCAGAGGCTCCTCCTCTAATTGCTGATTGCTTGATGGCTTGTGTAGGTATTGCTCCTGGCTCTTTATATTGATTGAGTGGGAGCCCAGGGAATTATGGGATGAAGTGCCCTGATGAACCACATGCTGTCTTCCATTTACTATGTCTGCCTTTGTGTGTGTGTGTGTATGCCCCATCACTGGGACTTGAACTCACAACCTGGGCTGAACTGTCCTTTTGCTCAAGGCTAGCACTCTATCACTTGAGCCACAGTTTTACTTCAGCTTTTTGCTGGTTAATTGGACATAAGAATCTCACAGACTATCCTGCTTGAGCAGACTTCAAACTTCTCTGGGTAGATCTTAGCCTACTGAATAGCTAGGATTACAGGCATGATACACCCGTGCCCAGCTGTGCCTTTGTTTTTCTCCCATCTACCTAATTGAGGAGGATTAACTCTCCCTCATTTTCCCCTCTCAAATGGTACCCCTAACTGCCCTGAGTTTGTTGTTGTTTTAAGAAGTTAATCAGCCTTTACTGAAGGACAGCCTGTACCAGGATTGTTTTGAATAACAATGTCCTTCCTGTCCCAGCCCACTTGTCCTGGGGCGTGTGGTCTCAGATGGTCATCTCCAGCTATGGGACAGCCTGAGTGGCCTCTCAGCAGGAAGCAGCTAGAGCTGGGCAGAGTGAACTATGACAGTCTGAGATCCTCTGTGAAAGATTTTCAGATGGATAGGGCACTGTGTGTTCTGTTTTGGTGGACCATGGTCAAACTCCACGGGGCAGTTTATAGACTTGATGTACTCCAAGTTAGAAGAAACAAACTTAAAGGGGGAGGAGAGAGGGGGGAAATGAGGGAAGAGATGACAAACTGTACAAGAAATGTACCCACTGCCTTACATATAAAACTGTAACCCCCTCTGTACATTGTACTTTGACAATAAATAATTATTCAAAAAAAAGAAGAAACAAACTGAGCAAACCCGTTGAGAAAACAAAGACCAAATATTAGCGGAATTATTATAGCAGACAGGACACCCAGGACCAAGACAAGAGCAGTCCTCCAGTTGCCTGTTGTCTAAGTAGAGAGGCTTTGCAGATCCCCTCAGCATGGTTTAAGCTACCCTGAGCCAGCCTGGAGCACATCTACAACACTTCTGTTTTGTAAACACCACAGCTGGGCGGGATCTTCCCTGTAGAGCTGTAAGGGTTTTTGGGCTATGCTATCTGAGTCATTGGCTAGCCCTAACAACCACTTTTTTCTTTCTTTTTTTTTTTTTTTTGCCAGTCCTGGGCCTTGGACTCAGGGCCTGAGTACTGTCCTTAGATTCTTTTTGCTCAAGGCTAGCACTCTGCTACTTGAGCCACAGCGCCACTTCTGGCCATTTTCTATATATGTGGTACGGGGGGGAATCGAACCCTGGGCTTCATGTATACAAGGCAAGCACTCTTGCCACTAGGGCATATTTCCAGCCCCTAGCAACCGCCTTTTGAAGACTAGAGCAGAGGAAACAATTCCTCCCTATTTTGACTAATGTAATTTTAAAGCCTACCAGTACAGTAGACCTCTTAATATTTTTTTTTTTGCCAGTTCTGGGCACCATCCCTGAGCTGCTTTTGCTCAAGGCTAGCACTCTACCACTTGAGCCACAGTGCCACTTCCAGCTTTTTCTATTTATGTAGTACTGAGGAATTGAACCCAGGGCTTCATGCATGCTAGGGAAGCACTCTACCACTAAGCCACATTCCCAGCCCTGGCCTCTTACTTTTAAGAGCTGGGCACTGGTGATGTATGCCTGTAATCCTACCTACTCAGGAAGCTGATATCTGAGATAATGGTTCAATGCCAGCCTGGACAGGAAAGCCCATGAGACAATTATCTCCATCAATCCACAAAAAAGAAGCCAGATTTGAAGTTGTGGCTCAAGTAGTAGAGCACTAGCCTTGAGCAAAAGACCAAAGGGCAATGCTCAGGCCATGAGTTCAAGCCTCAATACTGGTACAAAACCAAACAACAAGCAAAAACAAAAATAATTCTTCACATGATGTACGGGGTGTGAGGGTAGACAGCCAATGTTCTGGCTCTCACTGGTGTGAGCAGGAGGAAGTGGAGAGGTGGAATACAGAGAGAAGAAGAAGGATGGCTCCAGAGGAGGGACAGCAGCCCAGCAGGTGCGGTTTGTTACCCCAAGCCTCGAGGCTGGCACACATTCCCCAGTCATTACTTGGAGCTCTGGTGCAGATGATTGGGGTTTGGGTACGTAGGGAAGCCTATAGTTAGCGAGTCAGTCCCTGTAGCTGATCAGTGTAAGGGTTGCCGAAAGGAAACTCCCTCACAGTTCAGGGGATGATAGGGTTTATTGAGAAAGGGAGAGAGCACACCCCCAGCCCCACAGCAGAGCAAGAGGGATTATGGTGGGAGGAGAAAGATGATATAGGGAAGGGGGAGTGGCCACAGCAGAAGTGGAGGTGACCTCAGAGGATGGGGAAATGATCTCAAAGTCTAGGGGACCTCCCACTGACTCCAAGCATGCCCGTTGCCTGGATTATAAGTGCTGGGCAGGGACTTCTAGGGTGCTCCAGAAGAGAGCCAAGGGAAGGAGCCATTTCTCCTGGACGAACCTAACAGTACCTGCACAGCCTCTTTTTTTGTTTTTAGTTAAATTTTATTGACAAGGTGATGTACAGCGGGGGTACAGTTACATAATAAGGTAGCGAGTACATTTCTTGTCATATTTGTTACACCCTCCCTCATTTTTCTTTCCCTTCCCTAGTTCAGGTAAGCATATACACAATACCCAGTGTACCAAAATCATATACAGTATCCACGTGGGGCACGCCAAAGGAAATTCACCTAGAACATTAGACGTAACGACAACCATAAGCTTCTCCTGTGTCCTTCTCTTGAAGTTCTTTTAGCTTCTCCTCATCTTATATAATCATATGTACATAGCTGTTGAGCTTTTGCCTGCACAGCCTCTTGTTTACAGAAGAGATGGGGTTGTGCCGAGGTTGTGGGCAGAGGCCCAGGACTGAGCGTCAGAGAGCAGAAAGCTATAGGAAGGCCCTAGAAGCCTGCATGGTGTCCCCTTGTATCTGGTATGGTGCTGAATGCTAGCCCCTGTGTCCAAGTCCTTTTTGTTGTTGGTGGTGGTCATGAGGCTTGCACTCTGGGTCTAGGCGCTGTCCCTGAGCTCTTTTGCTCAAGTGCTCTACCACTTTGAACCACAGTGCCACTTCCAGTTTTTCTGGCAGTTAGTCAAAGAGTCTCACGTTCTGCCTGGGCTAGCTTTGAACCGCAATCTCAGCCTTCTGAGTTGTTAGGATTACAGGCATGAGCCACCAGCACCTGGCTAGATCCAAGTCTTAATGTCATATAATTATCTCCCTTTTATGAAAAAAAACATACGAGAAAATATTCAGAATCTAGGGCTAAACAAAGACTTGACATTTGACACCAAGAGTCAGAAGGGGGAAGAAAAAAAGATAAATTAGCCCTCCAATTAAAAGTACTGGATGTAACTCAGTGGCTTGCTTAGCAAGTATGACATCCTCGGTTAAATCTCAGTACCAAAAAAGAAAAGACAAAAAAAAAAAAAAAGAGCATTTTCAAATAAAAAAATGTTTTATGCAATTCCCTCTTGAAATGTTAACAATGAGCTGAAGATATGGGCCAAATGGTAGCACACTGTCCAGCATTTACAAGGTCTTGAGTTCAAAACCCAGTACAGAAAGAAAGAGAAGCCAAGCGCCTGTGGCTCACGCCTGTAATCCTAGCTACTCAGGAGGCTGAGATCTGAGGATGGCTGTTGGAAGCCAGCTTAGGCAATCCATGAGACTCTTCTCTCCAATTAACCATCAGAAAACCAGAAGTGGTGCTGTGGCTTTTAAGTGGTAGAGCACTAGCCTTGAACTGAAGAGCCCAGGGACAGTGCCCAGGTCCAGGGTTCAAGCCCCATGACCAACCAAAGAGGAAAAAAAAAAAAAAAAAAAGAAGGGAGGAAGGAAGGAGACTCGGAGGAATTATCTTCAAATCACATATATACAAAGGACTAGTGTCTAAAAATATAAAAGTTTTACACTCAACAATGTAAAAACAATACGATGAAACTGGGCCAAAGTTAGGAACTGTCAACTGACAAGAGGGTGCATGGGCGGCAAATAAAGATGGGAGATGTTTAGTGTCATTTTCCATTGAAAATATGCAAATTAAAACCACAAGTTTTCTAACTTCCTACCAGAGTGGCTAAGTTAAAAGAGAGCACCAGGGCTGGGAATGTGGCTTAGCAGTAGAGTGCTCGCCTAGCATGCAGGAAGCCCTGGGTTCTATTCCTCAGTACCGCATACACAGAAAAAGTTGGAAGTGGCGCTGTGGCTCAAGGGGTAGAGTGCTAACCTTGAGCAAAAAGAAGCCAGGGACAGTGCTCAGGCCCTGAGTCCAAGCCCCAGGACTGGAAAAAAAATAGCACCATCAAATGTTGGCAGTGGCCTGGCACTGGTGGCTCAGGCCTGTCATCCTAGCTACTCAGAAGGCTGAGATCTGAGGATCATGGTTCAAAGCCAGACCAGACAGGAGAGTCCCCATGGAGACTCTTATCTCCAATTAACCAACAGAAAACTGGAAGTGATGCTATGGTTCAAGGAGTAGAGCACTAGCCTTGAGCTGAAGAGCTCAGGGACAATGCCCAGGCCGGGAGTTCAAGCCCCACAACCAACAACAACAAAATGTTGGCAATGGTGTAGAGACATTAGATCTTTCACATGTTGCAGGTGAGATTAGAAAATGGTATAGACACTCTGGGAAACAGCTCCCAATTTTCTTTGAATGCAACATGCAGAGCTGGGGTTACCTCATTGGTAGAGTATCCAGCCCCAGCACTGGAAAAAGAAAAAAACAAAGGACTAAACATTCAACTACCATATGTCCAACAACTGCAGTCCTGGGCACTTTTCCCAGAGAAATGTTTTATATTCACATAAAAGTTTGAACATACTGCCAGGAGCTAATGGCTTACACCCATCATCATAGTTACTCAAAAGACTGTGATCTAAGAATCTCAATTCAAAGCCAGTCTTGGCAGAAAAGTCCATGAGACCTCCAATTAACCGGAAGAAAGCTCAGAGTGGAGGTGTGGCTCAAGTGGTAGAGCACCAACCTGGAGTGGAAAAGCTAAGAGAGAGCATGAGGCCCTCAGTTCAAGCCCCAATACCAGTACACACACACACACACACACACACACACACACACACACACACACACAATCTACACAATTTTTTTTAGCAGTTTTATTTATAATGGCTTAAACTGGACACAAGCCAGAGGTCCAGGTGGATGGTATGTTCATACCACAGAATTCACACCTCAGCATTTATCCCAGGGAAATTAAACCTTTGTCCACATAAAAACCAGCATGTGAAGGTTTATAGCCGCTTTATTTGTAAGCGTTCCAAACTGGAGTGACATCAGCAGGTGAGCGGCGAAACTAATGACCGTACATATAGACCGTGAATTACTACTTGGCACTAAAGGAACCTGGTTTTGAAACACTTAATGACTTAGATGACTCTTCAGGAAAGGATGCTGAGTGAAAGCCGGTCTCCCGGCGTCATCTGCTGACGTTGATGGCAAGCTCACGAGAGAGCTGGAAGCAGAGGACACTGTGCAATGGTGCCCGGACCCAGTGATGCTCCGAGATAATGCCTGTGTGTTGGCAGAAAACCTGGAACATAGTCTATTATTATTCAATTTAAATCACATTTTTGCTATGACAAGATTTTAGAGATGAAGATCACATTCGTGGTTGCCTGAGGTGAGGGGCAGGTGATGGTGATATGGGGGAGATAAAATGTGGTTATAAAATAATGATGGGGTGGGCTGGGAGTGTGGCTCAAGTGGTAGAACAGTAGATGATCAAGCTGAGCAAGCCAAGCCTGAGTTTGAATCTGGTACCAGCACCCCCAAAAGTGACTTGAAGGATCCTTGTGATATTGGGCTGTTCAATATCTTGATAATTATGGTGGCTAAAAAAAAACAAAACACACCTCATATGATAAGATTGTACCCACCTGTGGCTCACACTGTACTTCTAGCTACTCAGAAAGCTGAGATCCAAGGATAGCGGTTCAAAGCCAGCCCCAGCAGGAAAGTTCATGAGATTGTTATCTCTAATTAGCCACTAGAAAACTGGAAGTGGCACCGTGGTTTAACATGGTAGAGCACTAGTCTTGACAAAAGAGCTCAGGGACAGTGCACAGGCCCCAAGTTCAAGCCACAGAACCATCACCACCAACAACACAAGATTGCACCAGACTTAAGATAGCCATGTGTACAAGCACGCATGTGTCTGTACACATACAAGAAAAAATGCAGGCCATGAAAAAAAATCAACGAATTGCATCACTGTCAATATCCACATTCCAGTGAAAAGATGAACTCGAACACACATCTAAATATTGACATCCATAGCGACATTATGTACAGTAGCCAAAAGGTGGAAAGTGTCCAAGTGTCCATCAACAGATGGGTGGACAGCTGGGAATGTGGCTTAGTGGTAGAGTGCTTGTCTAGCATACATGAAGCCCTGGGTTCCATTCCTCAGTATCACATAAACAGAAAAAGCTAGAAGCAGTGCTGTGGCTCAAGTAGAATGCTAGCCTTGAGCAAAAGTGGCTCAGGGACAGTGCCCAGGCCCTGAGTTCAAGCTCCAGGACTGGCAAAAACAAAAAACAAACAACAAAAACCCTACATATTGTATGAACTGGGCACTGCTGGCTCATACCTGTAATCCTCGCTACTGAAGAGGCTGAGATCTGAGGACTGCTGTTTGAAGCCAAGCCTGAGTAGGAAAGTTTGTCAGATTCTTATTGCCAATAACTAGCAAAAAGCCGGAAGTGGAGCTGTGGTTCAAGGGGTAGAGTACCAGCCTTGGGCAAAAAAGCTCAAGGACAATGCTTAGGCCCTGAGCTCTGGCACATACACACTCTTGCACACACACACACACACACACACACACACACACACACACACAACTACATATTATATAATTTCAATTACGTGAAATTTCCAGCCCCAGGTTCAAACATTTTGTTGGTCAGTGTCAGTTCTTTTTTTTTTTTTGGCTAGTCCTGGGCCTTGGACTCAGGGCCTGAGCACTGTCCCTGGCTTCCTTTTGCTCAAGGCTAGCACTCTGCCACTTGAGCCACAGCGCCACTTCTGGCCATTTTCTGTATATGTGGTGCTGGGGAATCGAACCCAGGGCCTCATATATACGAGGCAAGCTCTCTTGCCACTAGACCATATCCCCAGCCCCTTCAGTGTCAGTTCTTTAGAGCGGTTCAGCCTTCAGGTCTGCACAACGGTAAAGGCTGAGTGTTTGTATCCTCACAAAATGTCTCTGTTCCAGTGGAGCCCCTCACCTCCTTGGTGGGGCCTTTGGGAGGTGATCAGGTCAGGAGAGCCCCATTCTGAGGAACTGTAAAAGGGACTCAGGGAAGCTTATCTGCCTCTCACAAGATGCTTTCCCCAGACACTGAATTTTTTGGTACCTGCACCTTCATTAAAATCTGATTATAACTTTCCCAGTCTAAGGTATTTCCCCCCCTCTTTTTGTTTTGTTTTGTTATGGTTTTTAATTTTTTTCTGAGTGAGAGTAGCCCAAGCTGGCCTTGCCCTTGAAATCTTCCTGCCTCAGCTTTCTGGGCACTGGATTTATAAACTTGTACCAGGACTCTCAGATTAATGCATTCCCTCCCCCCCACCAACCACACACATAGAAGCTAGGATTGCTAGTGTGAGCCAGTGCCCATCTCATACAATATGTAGTCTTTTTGTGTTTGGCTTATTTCACTTAGCATGTTTTCAAGATTCATCTGTACTGTAGTGGAATGCATCAGGATTGCATTTCTCTGGAACCCAGTTTTCATGAATGATTTAGTACCAATTCTAAAAGGGCTTCAAGCCGCAAGACTGGATCTCTTTCCCTCCCTCCCTCCCTCCCTCCCTCCCTCCCTCCCTCCCTCCCTCCCTCCCTCTGTCCCTCCCTTCCTTCCACCATAGGATGACTTAGCAGGAAGGCCAGTGGGCCACCCGCACTTCAACCTTGGACTTCCTGGCCTCCAGTCTCTGGTGTTGTGCGAAGCACACGGGACAGGGACAGCCTCCATGAGTGGCAGGGCTCCTAGTTTTTCTGCTCAGCTCAAGGCATCTTGCCGGAGGAGAAACCTCACAGAAACTGCTGGGCATCAAAAGCCTTTGCCTCACCCACTTGTGTGAGGCCCCCACAGAGCCCACCCCCCCGCCCCCCCCTCCCCCGGCAGTAACGCAGACCTTCCACCTCCCGGCCTTCGCGCTTACTGCTTCTTCTTGAAACATCCTCTGTACCCTGTGCCTCTTGTCTCTTCCTCTAGGAAGTCCCCCTTCCCTCCTGCTTGAACCTAAAACTTTTCCACCCCTGTAAAGTGGGTCTTTTCTCCTCTGTCCAATGGAAAGCAAATAGCCTGTGCTAGCGACTTAATCCCCAGGTCAGATGCTAAGTGGTATGCCGGGGGAGGGGGGGGGGGCTTTGGGAGGTGGTTAGAATTGGTTAGAATTAGACCAGGTCCTGAGGGTGGGGTCTTCATGATGACATTTGTGGGTTTATAAAAAAGAGGAAGAGAGGCCTGAGCCGGCAAACTGAACTCGTCTCTCATCATGTGATCCTGTCATTTATGGGGCAACAAGAAGGCCCCACCAGATGTCTATACTGCGACCTTGGGCTTCCCAGGAGCCAAACAAACACCCGTCTCCTTCCTCTTCCTTCTTTTCTTCTTATACACGGATTCGAACTGAGGACCTCAAGTTCGCTCAGCTTTCCTTGCTCAGCTGGAGCTCTCCCACTTGAGCCATCCCTCCAGCCCAGATTTTGCTGGTTAATACTTTAGAGATGGAGTCTCGCTGACTTTTTGCCTGATTAGCTAGGATTACCCATGAGCCATTGAGGTTCAGCTTCTTTCTTTTCCTCTTCTTTGCAGTGCTAGGAATCAAACCTAGGGCCTCTCCCGTGCTAGGCAAGTTCTCTCCCATTGAGCTACACCCCAGGCGTTATCAGTCGTATTTTGTTCCCTCTGCCTGGACAAGGCCACCTCAGCAGCGTCCCTTACCTTGTAGGCACAGGTCTGAGTACACAGAGATAGAGGATGGAGCCTATACCAGGAGCTGGCCTTGTATTTGCTCAGCCCACAGCCAGCATCTGGCAGATGTGGGAACAGAGCTGACTTTAAGTACAGGGCCTGAAGGAGATGACTGTTGAGCGTCCACAGGAACAGGACCTGGAGCACAGGGTGCCCAGCAAGGCCAGGAGTGCTCCAAGTCCATCCCCACCCTCCTGTGTTTTGTTTGGGGGGGGTGGTGGTGTTTAAAGGAGGTACACTTAGTGGAATCCATGATGACAAATATATGTGTATATGCTGGTATAGGGGCTTGAACCGAAGGCCTGGGCAATGTCCCTAAGCTTTGTTCCACTTAAGGCTGTGGCTCTACTACATTAAGAGTCTCAGGGATTTTTTTTGCCCCAGGGCTATCTTTGAACCCTGATCCTCAGATCTCAGCCTCCAGAGTAGCTGGAATTACAGGTGTGACACATCGGTGCCCGGCTTGGCTTCTATTTTCTTACCTGTAAAACAGGAATAGTAATGAAAACATCTTTATTTATTTTTTAAATGCTGAAACTTGGGGTTCATTTTTTAAGCCATTTTTGGCCTGAGGCCCTGGCCTGGGGCAGTCCCTCTGGCGGGGGGGGGGGGTTGGGTGGGGGGGGGGAACCCCGTTTCTTCCCACAGAAGGCGCAGGGAGGGAGGGGAGCTCAGGGCGTCCCTGGGCCGGGCCCCAGCTCCAAGATGGCCCCAGCGCCCCAAGTCCCTGTGCTTCCCGCCCCGGGCTGCCTAGGGGGCCGGGGAGTCCTCTTCCGAGTCGTGCACGTCGTCCAGCGATCGGAAAGGGCTGGGTCGGTGGGAGGAGCGCAGGCCGGGGGACGGCGGGCGGTCCCAGGCGAAGGGGCCGAAGTGCTCGGCGGCGAAGGTGACCACGTCCTGCGGTTGGCGCAGCAGCAGGAAGAGCAGGAAATCGGCGATGAGCGCATGGGCTTCGGGGTGCTGGCACAGATACCTGGTGTGGCTGAGTCGGAGCTCCTCCTGGTCGGGTAGGGGGTGACCCTGAGTCCGAGCCCGCGATCGCTGCCCCCGCCCCCCATCTCCCAGGAAGTCCTTCAGCCCAAGTTTGCCTTCCAGCCAGGCGCAGGGAAAGAGGCCCTTGGCGAGGGGTGGGGGGGTGGGGGAACTCACCTTGCGCTCCTGGAACCTGGAGAATAGCTCCTGGTCCTCCTCCCACACCAGGGGCTTCTTCTCAAACTGGGGCGGAGGCTCAATCTCATCTGGAGGATGTGGGGAGCCAGGCTGCTTAGTGTTGGGGTGGGGTGGGGGCAGCACCAGATCAGGGTACCCCCAGGGATTCCTGGACTTCTAAGGTCAGACCCCAGGACTCCGTGCCCAATGGGGTTCCAAGACAAAAGATTCCAGGCTCCCATCCAAACCTTGGACGGCCCCAACCTTCCTCTCCCTCCCCTTCACTTTGCAGCCATCCCCCCAGGCCTGGGCCCTGCTCACCCTTCTCCCGCAGGACGGGAATCTTGGAGATGATGCAGCAGCCCGGGGAGCCCACCTGGACTCTCTTAGCGAGGTGCCTGGCCAGCGACACAGAAGGGAGGGGAGTGAGTGGACTGCCTAGCATACTACCTGCTAGGCCCTGAATGGTATGGCCACATGAACTGGGCCACTTTTGGAGATAGGGCCTCTAGGGGGTACCTAAGGTCGTACAGGCCGCCGAGCCCTAATCAGATAGAGTTGGCATCCTTGTAAGAACAGCGAAAGATCAAAGGGAAGATGGAGGGTGCAGAAGGAAGGACACAGCCATCTACAAACCAATGAGAGTCAGGCCTGGATGCAAACCAACCCCACTGGCACCTTGACCTTACTTAGATTTCCAGCTGCTACAATAGCAAGGAAACACATGTTGCGTTTAAGCTGTGGTATGTTCCGCCGCTGGGCTAAGATAGCACGGTGCCCTGCTTAAATAGACACGCTGGAAACCCCTGGGGACTTAGACCTCTGTCTTTGGAGATCCTGGGTTGGGTTTCAGACAATGGCACAGAGCTTAGCGAGTATCAGCTGTCTGCTTTAAAACGAACCAAACCAACCAGACCCCCAAATCCCAAATGCCTGTACTGTGGGAGACAGAGGCAGAAGGACCATCAGTTTGAAGATACTCTGGGCCGCATAGGAAGAACTGTGCTTTAAAAATAAAGAAGGGCCCTGGTGACAGGCTCCTGTAATCCTAGCTACCAGGAGGCTGAGATCTGCGGATTGCTGTTCAAAGCCAGCATAGGCATGAAAGTCCGTGAGACTCTTATCTCCAATTAACTACCAGAAAACTGGAAGTGGCGTTGTGGCTAAAACTGGAACTGGAAGAGCACTAGCCTTGAGCAAAAGTGCTCAAGGACAGAGCCTAGGCCCTGAGTTCAAGCCCCATGATCTAAAAAAAAGGAAAAAGAAATACCGCCCCCCCCAAAAAAAAACCAAGTGTTTCTAGTTGCCAAGTGATATGAGTATAGAAACAGGGAAATTCACATTTCCAGGTCAGCTGTTCCCAGGAACAGCTCCCTTTTGCCCCATCCCACCCCGTGCCCTTTCCAGGTGGAAAACCTGTACTTAGATAGGGTGCCCTCGGTACCCCACCCGCCAGTGGCTCACCCATCTGAGAGCAGGTAGAACTGGCAGGCCATGGGGATGCCCTCTACCGAGTGTACCATCTGCTCTATGATGAACACTTCGGCCTGCTGGCGGCCCACCTGCATGGTCTGGAAGCCCAGGGCTTCCTGCGGGGGGGCCCAAATGGAGAGAAGGCACAGAGGTGACTCCACCAGGGTCTCCTCCCTCTCACCCTGGCCCGTTGCTCCTCCCACCGCCATTCCTTACCTCCGATCCATCAGTAATCCTTGGCCCTCAGGTCCCTCCAGTGCCATCAGATTTGTTTCCCCCCAAGTTACCTTTGAGGTTCCCCCCTCAGAGGAGTCAGCCCCAGCCCACTCCTACCAAACTTCCAGGACATTCCCATTACCAAACGCTTCACCCTTGAGCCACATCTCCAAGTATTTTTCGCTTTTAGGGGGTGGGTGGACGGAGCTATTTAAATCATTGCATCCAGGAAGCTGAAACAAATGCACTGAAAACTTCCTAATCTTTCAATCCAAGTAAGTTAACTTTCCCCCCAGTGCTTCTGGTTGACAGGTTCCAGTGCAGGTCAGAGGAGAGGTGCAGAGAGGCAGCTGGGGGAGGGGGCGGAGCAGGGCGTTGACTATTAGAACCAGTTGCAGGAGGTAAGTGAGGGAGGAAGGGGTGAGACTAGACTAAGATTTGCAGTGGTCTCTCTCTCTCTCTCTCTCTCTCTCTCTCTCTCTCTCTTACAGGCCTGGGCCACTGCTGAGCGATGAGCCCGTTACAATTAAAATGTCCACCCTGCTGAGACCATGGCAGTAGCCTATAACCCTAGCTACTCAGGAGGCTAAGATCTGAGGCTCGCAGTTCTAAGCCAGGTCCCCTTTCGTTTGCCCCTAGGCCACGTCCGACCCCATGGAGTTTAAGTTACTGTATATCTACTTCACAGTACACATTTTACCCTTCACAATGATGAACATTATCATTCTACTCTACATAGCTTACGAAGTCTATGAACTTTAACCATAAAACCATTTCTCCCATTTCGGGTGATGTGTACATTACTCTCCTTCTGTCTAGGGACATCTGTTCCTTCCTCCACACTCATCCCTGGGGTGACTCTTACATAGGTACAGTGGCAGAGCTTGCCGTCACTGTCCAAGGCCAGGAAGCGGGCTTGGTTGGGCACCGTCTGCCGCCAGGCCATCACTCTCAGCAGCACCAGGTTGGCAGCCTCGGAGATGAAGCCCTCCATCGCGTTCCAAGGGAAAGAACTTGTGCCGGTCTTCACTTCCTGTGCATACAGATCGGAGCCAGGGTCCTGGGGCCAGGAAGGGGCCAGGAGGGTGGGCAAGCGGGCTGGGGGGGGTGGAGCAAGGGCTTCTGGGAATCCTACGTGTAGGCTCCTGGCCCCACATGGGCTCGTTTGTCCCTGTCCAGGGTTCTGAGGTGGCTGTGGAGGGCCGTTCCCCGGCCTTCACCCTTACCTCACCCTCTTTGATACTTCTCCTCATGACCATCTGCTCATCCTGCTTCAGCAAGCTTATCTTCCGTTCCATGGGCAAGATGAGTAACTAAGGACCAGAATATGCAGGGGGCAATAAGGGACGCCACTCAATCTCGTGCCCCTAGAGGTTACCTGCCCATTCTTCTTTAAAAATGAAAAGAAAAAACCAAAAAACTATGAGGTTTGGGACTGGGAATGTGGCTTAGTGGTAACGTGCTTGCCTGGCATGCATGAAGCCCTGGGTTCGATTCCTCAGTACCACATACACAGAAAAAGCCACAAATGGCACCATGGCTCAAGTGGTAGAGTGTTAGCTTTGAACAAGAGATGCCTAGGAACAGTGCCAGGCCCTGAGTTCAAGCCACAGGACTGGCAAACAACAACAACAACAACTTGGGAGTGCAGCCATGTGTTAGTGGCTCATGCCTGTAATTCTAGCTACTCAAGAAGCTGAGATCTGAGGATTGTGGTTTGAAGCCAACCCGGGCAGAAAAGTCCACAACATTCTTATTTCCAATTAAATAGTAAAAAAACAACAACAACAAAAAAAAAACCTCAAGTGGTAGAACACCAGTCTTCAGTGAGAAAGTCAAGCAAGACATGAGGCCCTCGGTTCAAGCCACAGTATAGGCACCTAAAACCAAACCAAACAGCCTAAAACTTTGTCAGTGGACTCTGCGAAGGTTCTAAGGCCCGCCATTTCCAATGTGTACACAAGTCAGAGCCCCAACTCTGAAGTTAGAGAAATGTCTGGGGCTTGAGGTGAGGGGTCACAAAGGATTTGAAGGAGAAAGGGTAACAGGCCAAGGGGAAAGGCCAGCCCCCATAAGCCTGGGGAGGCCCCTAGGCCGAGAACCCCATGCACTGTAGATAGTGGCCCCAGGATCTTGTCTGGGTCAGATGTGTGCAGTGGGGGTGGTGGGGTGATAGTCTACTCAAAAGGGCCCTCCACGCTCCCTTGCAGGGTCTCTGTTCTCTCACTCTGGTTAGGGGGGTGCGGCTCCCAGGCCCCTAGGAGGTACCTTGATGAACTCCTGACTATGTTGTTCCATGATCTCCAATGTTTCGGAGATGTAGCCTGGGATTCAGAGAGGCAAAGGCTGAGGTCACTGGAGACCTGAACCGACACGAAGGGAGGGACAGGCATGGCCCGGGCTGGAAGCTCGATGTGTCTGGGAAGAGTCTGGGAAGAGGATAAGGGTGGGGTCCGGGGGCTAGGGGCTGGGCAGCAGGAACTGTACCCAGGAGGGAGTTTCCGCTGAGCGTTTTATCCAAGAAGCCTCTGCTAAAGGCGTGCACGAACACACAGTGGGACATGATGCCCAGCTCGTCTTTGTACTTCCCTCTCTGCACCTCAATGGTCATCTCTCCCTGAGGCTCCCCGGTGTCCGAGATGATGGTCAGAGTCTCAGAGAAAAACAGCATTTGTAGCTCTTCCAGACCTGGGGGGAGGGAGGGAGGGAGCCCCAAGAAGCCTTGCTCCAGTCCTGGTCCTCTGGACCCCAACACCAGATTCCCCACTCCAGCTGTGTCGCCCAGCGGACACCGCTTCCACTCCCAGCCCTGCACCCCCTCCCCTCCACTGTCCCCGACTCACTGAGGGACCTGAGGAAGTTGATGGCGTCTGCATTGGCCTCTGGGAGTGGGGTAACCTCCACTGGACTTGGGGTCTGTTGTTGGTCCTTGGCTTTGGGGGTTATAGAGAAAGGAAAGGCTAAGAAAGGGCAGGAGGTTCCTAGCCTACCCCCCCCCCCCTCCACCCCCTTCCTTCTCTTGAGAAAGAAGATACTCCCCAGACCTTTCTGGCTCAGTAGCCCTTTTCCCACCTGTGCGGTAAATTTTAGACGCCATGGATGTCTTCAGTCAGTAGCCTGCCGTCTCCATGACAACGGGAAGTAACCGCCTCTTAAAGGGACATCAAGCATTTCACTATACCCAGACCTTGGAGCAAAAGCCTGACACACAGGTTCTGGGGCTCAGCTGAAGCCTGAGGTGTTTTGTCCAGCAGGGGGAGTATTTGACATTCTTAAGAGGCAGGGGAAGAAAGGACCATTAGAATGACCCCAGAAATCCTGGCCTTTGCCTGCCACAGCGTCTAATGCTTGTAATACTTGGGAGACTCAAAGAGGAGGATTTAGAGTTCAAATTCAGCCTGAGTTACGTGTTAAGACTCTGTTTAAAAGGAAAAGAAAAATGTGGCCCGGGGTCAAGTATCTGGGTTCACATAATAATCATGGCTTCACATGATTATCTAGTCAGTCTCGAGTCCTGATAAGGATGGAAATAAGGCTGGGAATGTGGCTTAGTGGTGGAGCGCTTTCCTCTTAGGCATGAAGCCCTGGGTTCGAGTCCTCAGTATCACATACACAGAAAAAGCCGGAAGTGGAGCTTGGCTCAAGTGGTAGAGTGCTAGCCTTGAGCTCAGAGCAGCTCAGGGACAGAGCCCAGGCTCTGACGATCCTCAATTTACCCTGGCTTACTCAGTTTACCGTTTTTTACTTTTTTTGTGCCAGTCCTGGGGTGTCCCTGAGTTTTTGTGCTCAAGGTCAGCATTTTACCAATTGAGCCTCGGCTACACCTCTGGGCTTTTTGGTGATTCATTGGAGATTAAGAGTGTCAAAGACTTTCCTGCTTGGGCTGGCTTTGAACTGTGATCCTCAGCTCTCAGCCTTCTGAGTAGCTAGGATCATAGGCGTGAGCCATTGGCGCTAAACCTATCATTAGCGATGCATCAGTCTAACTTCAAGTCCCCTCTCTGTCTCATACCTGGTCCCACAGTTGGCACAGCCCAGGGTTTATGAACCATCAGGATCCAGTTCCCATCTGCTTTCAAGGGCTCCATCTGAGGGCATGGCTCTGGAACACAGCCTTCCCACTGTGTGTGAACACACACACACACACACACACACACACACACTTCTGCTCTGTTCTCCTGGAATGCTTAAAGTTGCTTATTATTCTCCACATCCCTTTCTCCTTTTCCCCAAAGACAAACAACCTGTAATTTGGGGGGGAGGGAGTACAAGATTGAACTGCTTGATGGCTATTTTTTAAACTGTCCATTATTCAAACACTTTTGAGGCTATGTGTTCACCTCTATTTCCTTCCTATAACTAATCATAATGTCAGAAATCTGAGGCAGCATTTTTTGACAGTCCTGGGCCGTGAACTCAGGGCCTGAGCACTGTCACTGGCTTCTTTTTTGCTCAAGGCTAGCACTCTGTCACTTGAGCCACAGCGCCACTTCTGGCCATTTTCTGTATATGTGGTGCCGAGGAATCGAACCCAGGGCCTCATGTATACGAGGCAAGCACTCTTGCCACTAGGCCATATTCCCAGCCCCTAAGGTAGCATTTTTCAAGGTGGCTTCATATGCCTTTTCCCATCTGACTCTCTTTGGGGAAGGTTTATGATTTTGTTCTCTGGAATAATTTCTTGTATTGAGATTCTTTTCTCAGTGGGTATCATACCCTCAAAATACATCTCTAGTTCAGTGTGGTTTAGCTGGGCCTGATACTGCCCAGCCAATGTTGTCATTGAAGTGCCAGACTTTGAAGTCAGGCCCCACTTTACCACACGAACCCCACTTTACCACGTGAACCTGAGATAAGCAGGCCCTGTGAGAAAACCCAGGACAAGCTTATTAGGGCCCAGCCGGTCAAGAACTCTAACCGCTGGGAATGCTTAACTCTGACCACCCCTAGAATGCCTCGAGCCCTGTGCCTTGAGCCCTGAGCCAATCAGATTTGTACTCCTGTCTGGGTCTTGCTTGCTTGAACACCGGATGGCTGTAACTTTGTTTTTTTTGTCTTGCTTGAACAATGTTGTGCCAAGTTGCAAGACCACCCCCAAGAAGACCACCGAGATTCAGACACTCCGAAATGCAAAAGCAAGGCAAGGTTTTATTTAACGAGCTGCCAACTCGGGCCTCGTCCTACCCACCGACACAGCGGAGGTTAGGAGGGAGCCCCGAGCTGTGAATACACAGGGCTTATAAAGGCAAAGAACAAGGTTACAACAATCAGCTGTGCAAGCAAGATTAGAACACAGGTACAAATCTGATTGGCTCAGGGTTCGATTCTAAAATGGGGTTCACGTGGTGGGGCCTGACTTCAAAGTCTGGCACCTCACACCTGATGACTGTAACTTTGTTTTTTGCCTTTATAAGCCCTGTGTAATCGCAGCTCGAGGCTTCCTCCTAACCTCCGCTGTGTCGGTGGGGAGGATGAGGCCCGAGTTGCAGCTCGCTTGAATAGTCTTGCCTTGCTTTTGCATTTCGGAACGTCTGAGTCTCGGTGGCCTTCTTGGTGGTCATTTCGCGACTTGGCACAACAGTCATATGACCTAACCTGGTCAGTTATAGAAGCCCATTGGTTCAGGCTTGGGTTCTAGCTCCTATGATTGGTGCAGGACTGGCACATGAGCCAAGCTAGACCAATGAAACTCCATCCCTGGTACTATGGAAGGCTCTGCTAGGTTTGATGAACTAGTAGCCTGTAAGGATGGAACTTCTGGAGACTATTTTTCCACTGGAGAGAGAAAGCTCTGACAGAGAATGACACTAAACAGAAGAAAGCTGAGCTGAATAAAGATCTCTGAACCCCTGGGTCTATCCTTGCCTGAATCAGGGACATAACTGCATGTCTCAATTCAGAAGGCTTTTGGTGCCACAGTACTCCTTTGGGTTTAAACTACTTTGTGTTGAGTATTTGAACTCACTTGTACCTAAAATGATTTGGACTCCTTGTCCTCTGGGAAGCCAAAAAAACCAAAACAAAGACAGGGAAGTGACTTGCCTAAGGCCACTTGGGTGCTGAATGACAAAGCTGGGATTGGACCCCAGGCTTCTAAAACCATGGACACCTGCTGTCCTGCAGGCAAGAACACGTGATCTGCTTGTGACTGGTCACTGTGCAGTCATGCGTCCTCATCCATCATTCAGAAGAAATGGTGTAACCATACCTGAGGGGAGGCTCAACCATATCGGCGGAGCTGGCCTGAGGAATCGTGGCACTAGCCAGTGCTTCCTGGTTTT
Organism: Perognathus longimembris pacificus; assembly: GCF_023159225.1. Lineage (NCBI taxonomy): Eukaryota > Metazoa > Chordata > Mammalia > Rodentia > Heteromyidae > Perognathus > Perognathus longimembris. The sequence goes on from NC_063164.1 coordinate 15,784,183, forward strand.
CGGCCATACCATGCTCCCTTCAGAGTTTGGCCAAGTTTCATTTTTACTTATTCCCCTCCTCTCCCCCACCCCGGTCATGGGGCTTGAACTCTGGACCTGGGCGCTATCCCTAAACGCTTCAGCTCAAGGCTGGTGCTCTACCACTTGAGTCACAGCGCCACTCCTGGTTTTCTGATTGTTAATTGGAGAGAAGAATCTCACACTTTCTTGCCCAAGCTGGCTTTGAACCACGATCCTCAGATCTCAGTTTCCTGAGTAGCTGGGATTACAGGCATGAGCCACTGGCGCTTGGCCCTGTTCCTTAGCTTTTTTTGCTCAAAGCTGGTACTATACTACTTGAGCCAGAGCGCTGGATCTGACCTGTTTTTGCTGGTTAATTCAGTAGGAGTCACAGACTTTCTTGCTTGGGCTGGCTTCAAACCATGATCTTTAGACCTCAGCCTCCTAAGTAGCTGGGATTACAGGCATAGAGTCACCGGAGCCTGGCTTTCATTTTGCTTTATTTTTAGGGTGGTATTTAAGAGTGACCCCAGAACTTCTACACACGCAAGGTGACCAAAGCTCTTCAAGTATAGTAACAAACCCCAAGTTCTGGGCTTTGGGTCACAGTTGGGAGAACTAGCAAATGCTGTTTTTAACATGTATAGCAGGAAAGACAAGCAACTGAGTGATTGACCAGACCTCGGATAAATCATTCATTCAACATTTATTGAGCGCCTACTGTGTGCCAGGCACCGTGCTAGGCGCAGGAATACAGAGATGCAGAAGGTACAGTCCATGCCCTTAAGGATTCACAGTCTAGAAGGGGAGACAAACGTGTAAACAAGTACAACAGGGCGTGTGTGATAAGTGCCACAAGAGAGAAGCATTTACAAAGTGCAGAGGTAGCCTGGAGGGGAGGGGGGGGGGGTGCCTTCCTGGGGGAGGGGCGGGGAAAGATGAGGGGGCTTTGCCAGGCCAGGGAGGCAGGAGCGGGAAGGCATTCCAGCCTGAAGAGACAGCATGAGCGAAGGCACAGAGGCAAGAAAGTGCGTGTCTTGGCGGCGAGGGACGCTAACTAGTCTGGTGGTATTGCTAGAGTGGGTTCCAGAGCTGGAGCTGGAGAGGCCAAATGAGGAAGGAAACCCAGGGCAGGGGCATCTCGGAGGGTCGCCAGAGGTGAGCAGAGTCCAGGGGAAGGCTCTGACCCAGGAAGACAAGGTTTGGGGCTGACCCAAGGTATGTCTGCTTGAGGACCAAAGGCTTCGCACTGGGACCTCTTCAAAAGCAATCAAGACCAGAGGAGAAACCAGCTGGAGGAGGGGAGGAGGCGGGCCGAGCGGGAGGGCCTGGAAGCTGTCCCTTGCTTGCGCTCCCAGGTTGCTGATTTCTGCACTCTGCTGCCCAGAGCCCCAGCCCCTCAGTCAGGATGCGGCCCAAGATCCAGTGAGAACTGGACAATACGAGAGGGCCAGACGAATGCTAGGGTGAAAAACTAAATCTTTACTAACTCAAAGGGGGAAAAGAGTGGAGGAGAGCGTGAGGGGAGAACACTGGATAGAAGGCAGGCAGGAATTCCTAAGAACAAGGGCCAACATGAGAAGCTGCGTGGGCCTGGGTGGACCGTTGGCTCTCTCTCCCCTAGAGAGGTGGGCCACTGTGGCCCAGCACAGGGGCAGAGGCCAGGGCAGACTCAGGCCAGATGTGTGCATGGGGGGCGGGGCTCTGTATCCCAGCATCTGGAGTCTCCTTGGCAACCAGGATCCTCCCCCTTCTAAGTTGCCAGGGAGACACCCGAGGCCCGGATTGGCGGGAGCCAAGCTTCCAGCCCTTGTGTGTTAGGAATGGCTCTGCCTGCAAGTGCGTCTTCAGCAGGGAGGGAGGGGTGAGGGGCTTGGGGATGGGGGGGCAGGGTCTCAGTCACCCAGAGTCTGGCTGCCCCTGTTGGTGACCACTTTCCCGAGGAGGCACCACCACCTAGGCCACTGTGGAAGGAAGGTTCTCCCCCATCCCTAGGTGGGGAAAGGCAGAAGATGGACTCCTCCTGGTTATGGCTCTTGCTGCCATGGGGGGTGGGGGGCAGTGGGGCATCCTGAGGGGGAGCCAACAGCAGCCGCCATGTCCTTGTGGCTCTCCTAGGAGAGGGGGAGGGAGGAGGACCCTCCTCCCCAGCTGGGTCTGGGGATGCCCCTTTCCTCTTTCCCCTGATGACCCAGCCTCACTTGGTGGGGCCTCGGGGCCTCCTCCCCTCCATGTCACGGTCTTGGCCCTCCCCTCCCCCTCACCAGTGTAGGGGAGTGGTGCTTCCGGTGGGCGCCAGTGGGGGCAGTGGTGTTGGTGATGAGAAGGACGGCAAGGTGCGGGTGGGGGGTAATCACCCTACCCCACAGGGCTGGGCTGGGCTGGGCTCGGGGAGGGGGGTGGGGGGGCTCATTTGCTCTTGTGTGTGTCCTTTAGCCGACGGAGCTCCTCCAGGAGCTGGGCTCGGGAGCAGCCATCATCGCCGTCGCCTGTGGGGCCTGGGCCTGGCCCCAGAGCCTCCTGTAGTGCCAGGCAGTGGGTCCTCAGGAACGGGTTGTAGGAGCGCTCCTCTCCCAGGGTAGATGGGCACTGAGGGGCGAGAGGCACCGGGCTGGGTGGACAGAAGAAGGAAAAGGGACCCCACACGGGCACGCCTGCCCCCCCTCCACCCTTGGGTCCAGGATTTCAGACCTGACTGGCCCATAGGTTTGGGAGGCACCCACAGACCCAGGACCGGCCCGGCCAGGTTGAGGGCCAGGGCCCTCCCTGCCCAGAGCTCGCACCGTGCTCTTGCGCTCCATCCGCTGCCTCTGCACCCACTGCATCTTCCTCTCCCGGGCCAGGTTCTCTGGCTCCACCACTCCCGCGAAGCCCAGGTTCTCCTCCGCGTACTCGTGACCTAGCGGCAGCCGTGGAGGCCGGGCAGAGAGCGGTGAGTGGTGTGGTCAGGGGGCCTCCACGGCCCAGGCCTAGGCCTAGCGGTTCCTTGCACCCCGGAAGGAGGGCAGGGCTCCCGGGGAGAGCTCTGGCCACCCGGAGCTGCTGCTCCAACTACGCCTGCAAGTCAGCCAGTGGGGAAGAGGCCAGGGCAGTTCGGGAGCTAAGCCTGGACTCGGAGCTGGGAGGCCTCCACGCAGGCCAGTCAAGTCCCAGGGCCTGCCTAAGCCACGGTTTCTTGTTTGGCAAATGGAGAAAACACTATCGGGACTGTGATGTGAATGTCACGCTTCCACTGCCGAGGATGGGGGGCGGGGGGGGGGGGGCTGTTACCTAAAGTATTTGTCAAAGGAATGAATATACGCTCCGAGGATTAAATGAGATACATGTGAATATCCTAAAGAATCAAGCACAAGGCAACAGATAACACGCAGAATCGACTGTCTTCTCAAGAAGTCAAAGCTGGGGGCTGGGGATATAGCCTAGTGGCAAGGGTGCCTGCCTCAGATACACGAGGCCCTAGGTTCGATTCCCCAGCACCACATATGCAGAAAACGGCCAGAAGCGGCGCTGTGGCTCAAGTGGCAGAGTGCTAGCCTTGAGCGGGAAGAAGCCAGGGACAGTGCTCAGGCCCTGAGTCCAAGGCCCAGGACTGGCCAAAAAAAAAAAAAAAAGAAGTCAAAGCTGTTTTTGGTTTTGGGGGTCCGGCTTTGAACCCTTAGGCATCTCTGCAGGGCTCCTAGGGGGCCGAGGACTGGCTGGCTGGAGGGGACGGTGGCACGAGGGACGGAAGCATCACAGAGCCCAGGACTGCAGCGTGGAGGGAGGCTGGAGGCCGCTCCCCCTAACTCTCAGAGGTGGGGTGGGGCTCCTCTGGGCCAGCAACTGGGTGGGCCTGGTCCCTGGGGGAGTGAGGGGCTGCAGAGCTCCGGTGCCAGGCGGGGCACAGAGCTGGGGGGAGGGGCACTCACCAGGCCAGAGCAGGGTGTCATCCCCCAAGCCCAGCACTGTGTCCAGTGAGCTCAGCATGGTCTCCGCAGTGCCCTCGAAGGTCCGGCCTGCCAGGGTTCCAGCGTGCAAGGGGGATACGATATAGTGTAAGTACGTGGAGAAAGGAGAAAAGCTTGGGCGGCTCTGCTCTTCAAATGTATCCTGTCTGCCATCCTCAGACATCTACTTCTTCCGTGTGTGTGCACACGTCGGGGGGGGGGGGCTGAGCACTGTCCCTGAGCTTTTTTGCTTAAGGCTGGCGCTCTACCACTTGAACCGCAGATCACTTCCTGTTTTCTGGTGGTTAACTGGAGATGAGAGTCTCACGGACTTTCCTGCCCAGGGTTGGTTTCAAACTGTGGTCCTCAGATTGCAGCCTCATGAATAGCTAGGATTACAGGTGTAAGCCACCAGCACCTTCCTTCTTATTGGGAGCTGGTTCAATCAGTCACTCTCAGCATGAGGGGGATTCAGTGCACACAGTGGTGTGTGGGAGAGGGTCTGGGAAGTGCCTGCCTTGGCCTGAGTTGCCCTTTGGGGCTATGTAGCCCAGCCTCACCCAGCCAGGGTCTCTCTCTCTCTCTCTCTCTCTTCCTTAGGGGTCTTTAACTTTCCATGGCCTCCTCCCACAGTCGCTGTCTTAGCGGAATAGAGCTTCACCTAGCAGAAACAACTGTCCTGGGGGGTCATGGTCTCTGCTCAATTACATCATCTTCTCCCTATGAAATCTTGAGGATTCAAAACCACAATTAGGAAGAGAAGAACATGGAAGAGCATGCTGTGGTGCTGTTGGTGTTGAAATCAAGGCGGGGGACTCTGTCTGTCTCTCTAATCCTCACTGCTGCCTCTTTTGGGGGGAACTCACCACAGCCAGAGAGGAAGAGCAGGTCCCCTGAGAAGAGGCAAGAAGGACCCTTGTAGGGCTCCCCATCCAGCAGGTAGACCAGATGGCCTTGTGTGTGGCCAGGGGTGGCCAGGGCCCGGATCTGGAGCCGTCCAACGCTGACCACATCTTGATGACACAGGGGGCTGGGGCAAAGCAACAGGGGAGAGGAACTCCCGCTTGCACCACACCGATCCCTCTCCCACGAGAGGCCCCGGGCTGGTTACTCACAGGGTGGGGTTTCCACTCCAGGAAGAAGGGACCCGGTGTCTGGGGTCTGGGACCCAAAGCCTCCCTTCCACCGCTCTGGGAACTGAGGATGGCCCGTGGGGGCCAGGAAGCGTTCCCACTCAGTCACGTGGGCTGAGCTGCGCTAAGGGCCAGGAAGGAGGTCCGAGTAGATGTGGCTGCGGATGGATGCTCTGCAGGACTGAACGGAAGCTGGAGGAGTGACCCAGGGCCCCGGAAGGGTGGCTCTTCCTGGGTGAAGGACTTACTGGGTGAGGTGGGGGATGCCGTCCTGAGGGCTCCCGTACACCCGACAGTCTCGGTGCCGCCGGCTGAGGTCCCGGTTCCCTCCGCTGTGGTCCCTGTGGGACAGCAGAGACCCGGGGGGGCTTCAAGGAGCAACTGTAGCTGACACTCTGCCTTTCCTAAGCCGCTCTTGGGCCTTGGTTACAGCTGTTCCCCTGCCTGGAATGGCCCTCCCTCAACTCCAACCCCCACCTGGCTGATGTCAACTGACCCTCAAATTCCTCCACTCACAGCGCGCTTCCCCAGTGCCATCTCCAGCTGGGAGAGTCCTCCACTCAGGGCTGTCTCCCAGACTCCACTTGGAGTTTCCTTGGTGGGTGCCCACGCCTAGCACACAGCAGGCATCTACCACACGCCCCCGAGGGGAAGCTAAGTGACTTCCCTGCCCTCTTCTGGGGCTATGAAGGCGAGCGAGTATGATGGGGGGGGTACCCCCTGCACCTCCATCTCTGCTGGTGCCCAGGCGACTTCATGAAGATGGGTCTTGCCAGCTTGGCTTTCTCATTCCCCCCCACCCCCAGAAAGCCTCTCCAGGCTCGGAACTGGGTGAGCCAGGGAGGGCGGCCTGTACCCAGAGCCACCCCCTTACCAGTGCTTGTGGGTGCAGAGAATGGCAACCAAGTTAACTCCTTCCTTCTCAATGGAAGCCTGGGGGAGAGAGGAGGTACTGAGTCTGGGAGCTGGATCCGGATGAGGACAGAAGCGGAAGGGGACAGGGGTAGGATGGGTGGGAGGGGAACAGGGAAAGCTGGACGGAGAGGGAGGGGCCGGAGCTAGAGAATGAGTGGGGACGGAGGTGGGGGACTCGGAGGAGGGTGGGGAGACAGGGGAGGGGGGGAGCGGAGCGTGATGCCCCGCGGTCCAGCGCTTGCCGCGTAAGCGAAGGCCCTTGGTTCATCCCTAGCACTGCAAGGAAAACAGAGAGAAAAAAAAGAGAGAGACAGACACCCAGGTACTGACAGAGACAGACATCAACACAGAAAGAGGGTTCAATATGGGGATCGAAGAGGGCGGGAGAGAGCCTGAAACAGTAGACCCACAGCTCCCACCCCAAGTCCTACCCCCTGGCTCGGCGCCTCCCACTCCCCTCCCTCCCCATTTCTGGGGGTGGTACCGGGCGTGTCCACACACAGAGGGGCACATCCACGGGCAGAGAACCGGGGGTTAGTGCCTCTGCCAAGGGAAGGTGCCAGTCCCCAAAGGTGAGTCCAGGTGCCCCCCCGCCCCCCACCGGCCCCGTCCAGCTCTCCCCTCACCTGCACAGCCCGGGGATCTGAGGGGTCCACAGCCACAGCCAGCCGGGCCTGGGTATCGATGATGAGGTAGCTGTAGTTGTCGGAGAGGACAGGGATGGGAAGCACCTTCACTCCTGGGGGGGACAGAGGCACACAGAGGGGCTGTGGGCAGGGCCCACCCGGCAGGAGGGCGGAGGCAGGGAGGTGGGCAGGGCCGGCCGTGTGCTCACCATTGAAGAGGCGGGGCTGGGTTTTGGAGTGGCCTTTGGGGTAGCGGTTCCGAGCCCTGCGCAGCTGCTGCCGGTAGAAGAGGTACCCGAGCCAGGTGCGGGTGTACAGGCTGTACCTGAGGGCGGACAGTCTGGGGTCAGCCCTCCCCTCAGCTCCTCTAGACCCCTCCACGGTGCCTGCAGGCCGCCCCGTGTCAAAGCACATCCACCCACTTCCGCCGGCACTTACGGTGCGCCTACTGTGCGCCTGCTCAGTGCAAAGGCCTGGCTCTCGCTTTCTACTGGCCTTAGACATCCTGTAGCTTAGCCCCACCGGCACTGGAAGGAGCCGCCTTGAACTCTTGCCTCACCAAAGAGAAACCGAGGCAGGGATGGCATTGAGGTAGTATCTAAAGTTATATGTCAAGCCAGTCAGAAAACAGGAGGTATCCTGAGATAGAAAGGTAGAGTGGAGGAGGAGGAGGAGGAAGAAGAGGAGGAAGAGGAGGAAGAGGAGGAGGAGGAGGAGGAGGAGGAGGAGGAGGAGGAGCTAGAGAAAGAGGGAGAGAGAGTATGTGTAGGAGGGGGAAGGGTGGCCTTGCCCCTTAGACAAAGGCTAGCTGATCTACCTGATTTCTCCGGCACTTTGGCTCAAACCAAGTAGATTACCATGACGACTGACGTGGCAGTAAAGAGCTGGCTAAAGTTTAACCACCGCCCTGGGCTCCATTGGGCTCCCCTTCTGGCTTTGGTAATCCTAGCTCACCAAGGAGGGCCTTTTCTCACAAGACCTCTAATTTGCATTTCATTTCCACCTCAGTCTCAGCCCCTTGTACCTCCCTTTCCCCAGCAATGTTTATTAAGGCCTGGCTATGGGCCCGGCCCTGTGCCTGTTTGCACAAGGTGGAATCACCACCCTCTGGAAGCTTCTGTTCTGAGTAGAAGAGGGAAGGATAATAAACAAGCACAAGCAAAAAAGCAGGAAAAAGGATGGAGAATGAAGACAGGGCTGCTATGTTGGATACAGTGCACAAGGAAGGGGAGGTGTCTAACGAGGTGATATAGGTCCAAGCAGTAGGGGCAGGAGGGGTGAGTGGGCGGGGGGGGGCAGGGGGGGAGGAAGACCCACCAAGGGGAAAAACTGAAGGTGAGTGCCCCACCAGTGAGTTCTGAGAACAAGTTGATGCTGTATGTGACATGTCGTAATGCAGTCAGTCCAGCAGAGATAACCAGTGAGATGTCAAAGAAATTCCCTTGTACAACTAAATCATGCTGAGAGAGACAGACAGACAGACAGACAGACACACACACACACACACACACACACAGAGACAGAGAGAGAGACAGAAAGAGACGAGAGAGAGAGAGAGAGAGAGAGAGAGAGAGAGAGAGATCTGAGCTGGGTGCTGATATGGCTCTCGTCTCTAATTCCAGCTACTTAGGAGGCTGAAGTCTGAAGATTGCCATTTGAAGCTAGCATGAACAGACAAATTAGACTTTTTTTTTTTTTTTGGTTGGTCATGGGCTCATAATCTGGGACTGGGCGATGTCCCTGAGCTCTTCAGCTCAAGGCTATCACTCTACCACTTTGAGCCACAGCACCACTTCTGGTTTTCTGGGGGTTAATTGGAGACAAGAGTCTCATGGACTTTGCTGCCTGGGCTGGCTTCGAACCACAATCCTCAGATCTCAGCTTCCTGAGTAGCTAGGATGACAGGTGTGAGCTACTGGCCCTCAGCTTAGAGAGGCTCTTATCTCCAGTTAACTAGCAAAAAGCTCAAAGTAGAGGTATGGCTCAAGTGGTTGATTGCTAGAACTAAATGAAAAAAGCTAAGTAAAGGTGGCAGGCCCTGAATTCACAAAAGAAAGGAAAGGAAAGGAAAGGAAAGGAAAGGAAAGGAAAGGGAAGGGAAGGGAAGGGAAGGGAAGGGAAGGAGGGAGGGCTTGAACTCAGAGCTTGGGCACTGCTGTCTCTGAGCCTTTTTGTGTTCAAGACCAGTGCTCTACCACTTGAGCCACAGTCTCAGTTCCAGGTGTTTTTTCTGAGTGGTTTATTGGATATAAGTCTCATGGAGTGTTCTGCCAGGCTGGCTTCAGACCAGGACCCTCAGATCTCAGCCTCCTGAGTAGCTAGGATTAGACATGAGCCATTAGCGCCCGGCTTCACTCAGCTTTTTCACTCATGGCTGGCACTCTGCTACTTGGGCCATGTTTGTTTCATTTTTTGGTCAGTTGTGAACTCAGGGCCTAGTCACTGTCCTTGAGTGAAAATCTACCACTTTATCAATCCACAAAAGTCAGCAGCTTTTCTGTACACCAGCAATAGACAAACAGAAAAGGAAATTATGGAAACAATTCCATTTACAGTAGCCAAAAAAAGAATAAAGTACCTAGGGATCAACTTAACCAAGGACGTGATGGACCTATTCAATGAAAACTACAAAAATCTAATAAGGGAAATCAAAGAAGACACAAGGAGATGGAAAGACCTCCCATGCTCATGGGTAGGCAGAATCAATATAGTGAAAATGGCCATATTGCCCAAATTGTTATACAAATTCAATGCAATACCTATCAAAATCCCAGCCACATTCTTCACTGAAATAGAGAAACCAATCCATAAATTCATATGGAACAGCAAAAAACCTAGAATAGCCAAAGCAATTCTAGGCAAAAAAAATAGTGCAGGAGGTATCACCATACCAGACTTCAAGCTCTACTACAAGGCCATCATAACAAAAACAGCATGGTATTGGTATAAAAACAGATCGGAAGACCAGTGGATTAGAATTGAAGACCCAGAAATAAAACCGCACTCTTACAGCCAACTGATATTCGACAAAGGAGCTAAAGACATACAATGGAATAAACATAGCTTCTTCAACTACTGGTGCTGGGAGAACTGGGCAGCCATATGCAGAAAACTCAAAGTAGACCCAAGCCTATCACCATGCACCAAGATCAACTCAAAATGGATCAAGGACCTCAATATCAGACCTGAATCCTTGAAACTACTGAAGGACAGAGTAGGAAAGACACTAGAACTTACAGGCACAGGAAGGAACTTCCTGAATAGAGTCCCAGGTGTTGGGGATTATTATGGCCTGGGAAAGACTGCCCTTCCACCAGCCTTGGGACAATAGAAGCCCCTCCCACCTTTTGACCTCCACCCCTTGGGAGGTGAACACGTGCGTGCCACCATGATGGGGTTGTCCCGCCCACAAAGGGAAGTTTCGTGATGTCACTTGATGAACGTGACCCCTAGCCTATGACTGACCCTTTGGCCAGCCCCCTTTCTTTCCCGCCATTACTTCTATATAAGTGCCCTTCCATATTAAAGTCTTTGAGACGCTTTTCACCACCGCAGCGTGTCCCTGATGCCTTCCTTTTCGCCTCCGCCCTCGGTAACATGTGGGGGGACTGGGGGGAGGGGAAGCTTCAGCAACCCGTCCTCAACTTAGCGTTTGCCCATGTGAGCACGCCTTTGGCCTTCCGCTGGCGGAGGGCCAGGCTGGGTGCTCTTTCATAGAGTTTGTGGTTACCATTCTCCCCGTGGGGGGAGAAAGGGGGTGTCCAGAACCCCAACACCAGGGGCACAACAAATAGGGGAAAGACTCAACAAATGGGACTACTACAAATTAAAAAGTTTCTGCACAGCTAAGGTCATAGCCACCAAAATAGAAAGACAGCCAACGATATGGGAAAGGATATTTACCAGCACAGCAACAGACAAAGGCCTGATATCTGTCATCTACAGAGAACTCAAAAAACTAAGCCCCTCCAAGCCCAATAAACCTATTAGGAAATGGGCAAAAGAGCTAAAGAGAGACTTCACAAGAGAAGATATAAAAATGGCAAAGAAACACATGAGGAAATGCTCAACATCCCTGCTAGTAAAGGAAATGCAAATAAAAACAACCCTGAGATACCACCTCACCCCAGTTAGAATGGCCTATACTCTAAACTCAGGAAACAACAAATGCTGGAGGGGCTGTGGGGAAAGAGGAACCCTTCTCCATTGTTGGTGGGAGTGCAAATTAGTACAACCACTTTGGAGAACAGTATGGAGGTTTCTCAAAAAGCTCAATATAGACCTACCCTATGACCCAGCCATACCACTCCTAGGCATCTATCCTAAACAGCAAAACCCAAGATATCAAAAGGACATTTGTACTTCCATGTTTATCGCGGCACAATTCACAATAGCCAAAATATGGAAACAACCCAGATGTCCCTCCACAGACGAATGCATCCAAAAAATATGGTACTTATACACAATGGAATACTACATAGCGATTAGGAATGGTGAAATATTGTTATTCGCAGGGAAATGGTCAGAACTCGAACAAATAATGTTGAGTGAGACAAGCCTAGAACACAGAAAACAAAGGGGCATGATCTCCCTGATATATGACTGTTAACAAAGGGAGACGGAGAGACAGTAGAGACCAAGTCTGTGAACACTGTATATGTGCTTGATACATTGTATATTGCATATGGGTCTACCTGACCTAGACAAGGGAGGGAAAAACAGGTTGTAAGATATCACAAGAAATGTACACACTGCCCTACTATGTAACTGCACCCTCTTTGCACAACACCTTGTAAAAAAATTTATGTTCAATTAATAATAAAAAAAAATATAAAAAAAAAGAAAATCTACCACTTTGAATCACAGCTTCACTTCCAGTTTTCTGGTGACTAATTGGAGACTAGAGTCTCATGGACTTTCCTGCCTGGCTTGGCTTTGAATTGCTGTCCTTAGATCTCAGCCTCCTGACTAGCTAGGATTTCAGGCTTGAGCTGCCAGAGCTGGCTGCTTCCTTTCTTTCTTTTTTAATTTAAAAAAAAAAAGTTTTTATCAGTCAGCTAGAAATTACCACCAAAAGGCGGGAGGAGGGAACAGGTACACAAAAACTAGACACATAAGCCTAAAAACATATTAAAATTGCAAAAAAAAAAAAAAAGGGCGGGGGGCTCTAAAATGTGCCTGGATCATTTGCAATTCTCTTGGAGAGGACAGACGAGAGCAGGCTGAGTGGGGCAGGAGAAGTGGGCATCCAACAGGGCATTGTTCTGCCCTCGTGAGCAAGGGCTGCTTTCTTCCTCTTTCATTCTCCCTACTACTTTCAGTCTCTGAGGCCCGGCAGGAGGTAGCAGTGCAGAGGCCTCCTGACATCCGTTCCACCACGGTGGACAACTGCGAGGCTAGGCTGTCATGAAGGGCCACTCCGCAGCCCTTCTCTAGGCTGGAGAAAGAGCTGCGCTCAGGTGTCTCACACGCCAGCTGCCTCTTGCTCACATGGTTCCTGAGCCCCTAAAGCCTAGAGGATCTGGAGAACAGCCAGAGGACACCGGGGCCCCCCGCCGGCATCCTGGCCTGCATGTCTTCTCTCGGGCAAGTCTCTTTAGCCCCGGCGCTCTTCCCTCTCCCGCTCCGGTTCTGCCCTAGGTCTAACCCCTCCTCCTCCTCCATGCCGCCTTCCCAGACCATCTGAGCTTCTCTTTCTCACCCTGGTCTGAACACACAAAAAACACTAAAGAGTTTAATACCTGGAAACTGGGCCAGTCACCCACGTAGGGTAAGAAAGAGGATGTCTGTATGGTTTCAAAGTATCTCCTTCTGAAGGTATTAGTTAGCCAGCAGTGGGCAAAACCTGGCTGACTTCATCTGAAACCAGTGACCAAGGTTCATCTCAGGCCTGAGGGTGTAGCTTGGTGGGAGGTTGCTTGCCTAGCAGGCATGAGTACCGGTTCCATCCCTCATACCGCAAAAAATTAATCAGCAGTAATAATATGTAGACATCATTTGCCTCTTGATATGACATGCAGAGGAAGGTACCACCTCATTTTTGTGGTATGCACACCAAAAATGCACAACCATAATTTTTTTTTTGCCAGTCCTGAAGCTTGAACTCAGGGCCTGAGCACTATCCCTGGATTCTTTTTTGCTCAAGGCTAGCACTCTACCACTTGAGCCACAGCACCACTTCTGGCTTTTTCTAGATATGTGGTGCTGAATCCAGGGCTTCATGTATACAAGGCGAGCGCTTTACCACTAGGCCATATTCCCAGCCCGTACAACCATAATTTATTCATGAGAAAACCTCCAACCCAGCTTGAGGACCAGGCTACAAAACATCTGGCCAGTGCCCCCAAGATGTCAACACCATGCCAGACAGACTGAGGGACTGTCCCAGATGGGAGCACCATGGGAGATTAATTCAACACGATGGGTCCTAAATTCAACACGATGGACTCTAAACTCTAGCAAAAGAACATAAATGGAAGAGCTAGAGATGCTTCAATAAGTTCTGATGGTAGTTTCATGCTAGTGGTGTGCATGCACGTGCTTGTCCTGGGGCTTGAACTCTTGGCCCTGGAGATCAGTTTTTTCATACACAGTTAATCCTCTACCACCTGAACCACACCTCCACTTCCAGATCTTTGCTGGTTAGAGATAAGAGTCTCACCGATGGGCTTGGAATGTTGGCTTAAGTGGTAGAGTGCTTGCCTAGCATGCATGAAGCCCTGGGTTCGATTCATCAGTACCACATACATAGAAAGAGCTGGAAGTGGCACTGTGGCTCAAGTGGTGAAGTGCTAGCTCAGAGACAATGCTCAGGCCCTGAGTTCAAGCCCCAGGACTGGCCAAAAAAAAAAAAAGTCTCACAAATTTGTCTGCCCTGTCTGGCTTTGAACCTTGGTTCTCAGATCTCAGCCTCCTGAGTAGCTAGGATTATAGAGGTGAGCCACCAGGGCCCAATTAATTTGTTTGTTTTGATGACTGTGTATGACTTTAAAAGGTATTAGCATTTGAGGGACCTGGGCTAAGGGTACATGAGATTCCTTTGTGCTATTTTGGCAAGCTTAATGTTATTTAAAAATGAAAAGCTTAATAATAATGAAATAAAATCATTTCATTCTTTCCCTGACACTACCTTGCAACTCTGCCAGAGCCCTGTTTCTTTTCTGTGTCAGCTCTTTGGAATCCCAGGGATTCTGGCAGGAGAAAATGGCCCTCCTGCGCTGTGCCCTGAGCAAGCCGTGAGTGCCACAGATAAGGTTCCTCCTCTACAGAATAGCCATGCCCTCACTAGGGACCATGTGAAGATAGACAAACAGTAAGATCATGAATAGGAAGCACTCAGTCGGAGCTGGGAGGGAGAAGGGGTTTCTAGCAAATGCTGTTTCCTTTTTGCATTCAGCCAGGCACCTGCACAGCGGCTAGAACATGGTTGCCTATGTCTGGGAAGGACTGAGAAATGCCCAGCCCTCCTTGTTGGTGTGTTGGTGTGTGTGTGTGTGTGTGTGTGTGTGTGTGTGTGTGTGTGTGTGTGTGTGTGTGTGTGTTGCATGTACCAGTACAGGGGCTTGAACTCAGAACCTTCTGCTTTGACCTGGCCTCTTCATCTCAAAGCTGGCACCCCAGTACTTGAGCCATACCTCCACTTCTGGCATTTTGCCGGTTAAGTGAAGATAAGTCTTGGGGATTTGTCTACCTGAGCTGGCTTTTAACCTTGACCCACAGATCTCAGCCTCCTGCGTAGTTAGGATGAGTGAGCCACCAGTGCTCCGCTTCCTTCTTAGGCTCTTACAGCGTGCTCTGGGTTTGTCACCTAACCAAGGGCAGGACGGAGGGCAGGGACTGAGCTCACTTAAGGCTGTGGTAACCAAGGCATTTCTCTTTGGCTCACTTTATTTGGAAAATGTTGACTGTACTCGATGGGCACAAAAACAGACAGAACACAAGGCAAATAGATCCTTGCCTCGAGGAGCTTGTGTCCTGCAAAAGTAAGGGACTAATAGACATGAAACCAGCAAACACACACTATGAGTTAACTCAAGCTGGGGTGGAGGACAGAAGCCAGAAGGGAAGGGGCTGACCACAGGTAGAATGGCCAGGGAAGACCTCAGAGGTGACACCAGAGCTGGAAACTGAGAGACGGGACCCCCTATTGCTGTGTGCCCTATTTTGGGTTTACAGACCAAAGCCCAGGCTGGAAGGGGCGTGGTCCATTCCAGTAGGCCTTGTTTTTGTTTTGTACCAGTATAAGGAACTTGAACTCAGGGGCTGAGTGCTGCCCCTTAGCTTTATTTGGTGCTCTACAATTTGAACCACAGCTCTACTTCTGGTTTTTTGATGGTTAATTGGAGATAAGAGTCTCACAGACTTTCCTGCCTGGGCTGGCTTCAAACCAAGATCATCAGATCTCAGCCTCCTAAGTAGCTAGGATGACAGGCGTGAGCCACCAGCGCAATCAGCTTTCAGACAGGCCTTGGTGTCTTGGCAGAGGGGCAGAGGGTGACCAAGCAGGCCCAGCTGGGGTATGGAGGGCAGAAACCTAGCCGTAGGAGGGAGGGGAGGAAGCCTGTAAGGGAAGTTCAAGGTCTGCCTTCCCCTTCTGAAGGCCGCTGGGTGGAGGATGATCTGAAAGGCAGTCAGAGGGGAAGGAAGACAAGGTATGGAGTTATCCAGGGCATTGCAGGAGAGGGTAGGGGTAGTGGTGAGCTTTAAGTGGCTAGCTTGGATATAGCTGGAGGTCAGCATCCTCCAGCATAGGAGGGCAAGACAGGGCTGAGCAGGAGAGGGGGGGGGGGCCTGAGGACCCAGCTGCTCAGGGCTGCTGACCTGCCTGGCCATGACTTCCACTTGACTCTTGCTGGACTCAACTCTTTATCTCTCTGCCAGATGCGCCAGGGTCAGCTCCTCTTATCTGGAAAAGGTCTGATTCCCCCTTTAGCCCACTCTGTGTCTGAGGCATCCAGCCCACACCCCTGTGGACTCCCCTGTGGGGAGAAGTGCTAGGTGCATGTCCCCAGGCTCATCACAAGAGCCTTTGTCCACCCACTCTGAACTAGAAGCCACTGGCAGGAATGTAAGCCTCCAGCACACCACCTCTGACCTAGAACCCTGCTGCTCAAAAGCCAGCCATGGCTCCCGGTGCTCATCTACTCCCACACAGGCCCTTTGTACACAGACACCAGAGCTTCCTCCCCTCTCCTGAAGCCCAGCGAAAAACACCGCGCTGTGAAAGGGGGGGAAGCCCCCCCCCAAAACAGCGAAATATGTAAGTAAACCACACCACCATGCACAGACTGGGGAGAACGACACAGTCAGCAAAACAAATGAGGTACGACAACAGGTTTCAACACGTCTGATGTTCAAATACGTTCAAATATGAAGCGAAAACAAGGTGACAACATTTACTAAAAATGCCAGTGAGTGCAGAAACCATCGCATGAGCCACGTGGAGACGGCAACCTGTGGGGAAAGGACAGGGCCGTTGAGGACAGTCCCCATCCCACCCAGCAGTGCAGTCCAGCCTGCAGCACCGTCTGAAGCTTTATTTCTTAAGCTGGGCGGAGGCACAGGGTGTATATTTTTGTAACTTAATTTTTTTTTCTTTGGTTGGTCAGGGGACTTGAACTCAGGACCCGGGCCCTGCCTGTCCCTAAGCTCTTTTGCTCAAGACAAGCAAGCTACCACTTTGAACCATAGCTTTGAACCATGACCGCAGTACCCAGCAGGACTGCTGTATTATCTAGTTTTTCACTAACTTATTAAAATTTCAAGGTTGCCAGGTGCTGGTGGTTCAAGTCTGTACTCCTAGCTATTCAAGAGGCTGCAATCTGAGGATCATGGTTCAAAGCCAGACTGAGCAGGGAAGTCCATGAGGCTCCTATCTCTAATGACCAAAAAGCTGGAAGTGGAGCTGTGACTCCAACAGTAGAGTGCTAGCCTTGCGTGAGAAAGCTAAGGAACAATGCACGCACCCTGAGTTCGGGCCCCAGCCTCAGCCCCAGCCAATAAATAAAATGAATGAATTAATTCAGTTTCGGGGCTGAGGTGTAGTTTGGTGGCATGGTGCTGGCACGTACAAACAAGGCTCTGGGTTCTAACCATAGCTCTTGTCCCCATGCCCTGCCTCTGTGCTGGCGGCCCTCCCTGCCTGAGGATATCCAAGCTTCTCCTCCGCCCTCCAGGGCTCAGTCCACACCTGTGTCCTGGGAGCTGCGGTCCCTGCAGGCGTCCTTCCTCCGCGGGGCATCCAGCCCCTGCCCCTCACCTGTGCTACCATTTCTCCTGCACTCCACCCCCCCCCCCCCCCGGGGCAGTGTCTGACCCGAGGCCAGCAGACTCCCACCAGCTCCTCTGTGGCTCCTGGCCACCCCTTACCCTCCCCCACCCCAGCCCCCACCTCTACCCCACCCAGGGGCGCGCTCAGCACCGGCACAGCACAGCAAGTGGCACTGGAGCAAAGCTGGCAGGCGAGCCAGTAGGGGAGGCCGGGAGGGGCCGGGCTGGCAGCCTGTACAGTCATCAGGCCACTGGGCTGGTGGATCGGGGAGGCTCAGCGCGGCACCTTGCTCAATTGATGCCCTCCCCACCCCGCTTCCCTCCTCCCTTCAGTGCCCACCTGCTTCCCAGGCCCCTCCCCTCTCCCTACTGCCCTGGCAGACCTGGGCGAGCACAGTGCTCTGCCAAGCAGGTCACTCAGATCCAAGGGCATGGGCGGGTACTATCACTAGGGCACAGAATCTCAGCATCAAGCTAGGAAGGGTGAGGAGGCAGAAGGAGCACTAGGCAGGGCGTCTAGACAGCCGGTCCCTTAGCCTTGCTGTGCCCACCAAGGTCACAACATCTCTCCGGCTGGCTGTCTCATCTTTAACAATCATCACCAGTGCCGTGGCCATTTTTGTACCTTCATCGATGAGCAAGTCCTAATTATCTGATGTCATCCCCAAAACAAACCCAGGCGCTCTTACCCCACCCCGTCCCCCAAAGCAGGAAGGGCCTTGCTCCGGACCCTAGAGCCTTGAGTGGTGGCACAGAGACAGAGATTCACCCTCGGCAGCCTGACCTGAAGCCCAGGAACCCACTCAAATAAGAGGGCAGGATGAGACGAAGAGGCCCGAGTTAAGTAAGGCCCGTCCCAATTCTTCTGAGGGAAGACAGGTCAGGGTCATTACGGTGACCGGAACAGGCGTGAACCCGGGACCTCCAGGGTTGAGAAATCACTCTGAGTCCTCTCCCTGAGCCAACTCACAACATAAGCCGCATTGTGTAGACAACCCCAGGGGTTTTAGGATACGACCCTAAGTCTAGGACTCTTGACAGCCCCTTTCCAAATGAGGCTTTGTGTCTCCTGATCCTGGATTGTCGGTGGGTTGGTGGTTGCAGGGGCATCAATGGGAGCCAGATGGAGAAGGGGATTTAGGAAAAGAAACAGGCTAGAGAAGAGGAAACCAGGAGGAAGCTATAGCCTAATACTGATGCCACTGGCCCATGTAATAGATTCCGGTTCCTCCCCTTCCTTTTCTCTCTTCCTCCTCCCCTTCTTTTCTTTCTCCCTCTTTTCTTCTTTTCCTCCCTCCTTTTCTCCCTCTTCCATCTCTTCCTTTTTTTTCTTTGGGGGAAGGAGAGGAGCGGTGGATGGAGTCCCTGGTCTAGCACACGTTAGGCAAGCCCTTTGCTGTAGTTGCCTATGGCTCCTGTTTGTGGAGCCGTTACCAGATACACAGCTCTTCATAGTTGGGCACAAGAGGGCAACAGAAGTGTTTCTTTTCTGTAAAACAGGGTGTTCCACCCTCTAGGAGTTCACATGATTCACAAGGTGACAGTGACACCCCAGACCTGATAGGGGGCTGCACTGTGCTCTGAGGTCCCCCGGGCATGGTCAGCAGCTGGGGTTTAGGACAGAGTGGGTGCTACCCACCCGCATCAGGTTGAGCCATTGGGGACCCTGGTAAATAAGATGGATGACTCGGGCCTCTCTGCCCCTTGCTTCCTGGACTTTGGTGCTAGATTTGTACCCAGGGCCTAGCATATGATGGGTGAGTACTCTACCACTATATCCCCAGCCCTGGATTCCAATTCAGCAGTGGTGGGACCGGAACCACCCAGCATCATCTTGCCAAAAAGGAAATCAAGTTGTCTAGTTACTCCTCTGGGATCCAGATAGGACAAGGTGGATGTGGGCGATGGCCTGCCCCTGGGGCCCTCCCTGTGGGGGTTAGGGCAGTGGCCTGAGTGTCTGTCACCAAGTGTGGGGTCACAGCATACCTCCCACTCCTTGCCTCACTTGGGGAGAACGTGGCTTCTCTGGTATCTGAGGCAGAGCCTCCAGCATTAGGGGAGACAGGTCGTGTAGGACAGCTGGGGACAGTAAGGCCAGTGAGGCCCCAGCCCCTCCTCTGAAAAGACACAATGGAGCTTTTCTTCCCCTTCCCCTCCTCCCTCAGGCCCAGCCGAGAGACTCTGGAGGGCTTCCAAGGGCCTGCACCACTGGGCCTGGGGCCCGCTCAGGCCAGCCAGGTCAGAGGAGCAGCAGAAAGGGGGATCTGCACCCAACGCAGTGACTGGGAAGCCCCATTGCCAGACCCCCTCGCCCTCCTTCCCCTTCTCCCTCTAAATAGTCCCTGACCCCAGTGGGGCTCCAGACTCCACTGAACCCCAACAAGGCGAGCCCAGGTTAGTGAGGCACCCCCTAGCACGAGTGCTTTGAGACAGGACTCAGCTTGAAGATTTTTCATCTCACCGGTAATAGTAACAGAAGACTATTGCGGGGGGGGGGGGGGGCTTGAACACAGGGCCTTGAGTTCAGGGGTGTGCTGGGATTCCAGGCCTGTACCAGCAGCTCCAACTTGCCTTGCAGTCACTTCCCTAAGCCCTCGAGAAGTTGGTGAGAAAGAGGTTGGAGCAGAGGTTGGAGACGGTCCCAGGCCAGCTCCTCCCCAGTCTTTGAAGTACTCCGTGGGACACCTATCTCTTAGAGGGTGTCATGATTGCTGGCCTACTTCTCCGCAGTACAGGAAGCCCAGTCAGCGCCAGCAGTCCCTCCGCTGAGCCTCATCCTAAGCTGGAGGCCTAGGCAAGCTGTCTCCTTGCCTGTGATCCTTGGCCACCTGCCCTGCCAAGGCCCCCGGGTTTGGTTTCTTTTGGCTTTCCCCATTTGTTCCCCCTCATCCTAATCCCAGATGCTTTTCACTCAGCCTACCCCCTGGGCAGGCCAGTGGGAGCTCACGTGGAGACAGACCTGCACCCAGGGCTCTAAGAAGGTGAAGATGGCAAGTCGCCCTGAGGAGACAGAGTTGAATTTGGGCTGAAAAGGCTGGGCCAGCTTCACAGAGGACAAGGCACATGGGCCGAGTCATTCATTCATTCATTCAAAAACATTCAGTAAGGGCTATGTGCCAGACACTGCTCTGGAAGCTAGAATGCAGTAGTCGAAGTTTCTTCCCTTGTGTGGCCATATTCCGGTGGGAGGAGAAAAACAAGTGTCCAGTATGTCCTGTCATGTGGTGACACGTACTGTGAAGAGTAAGAAGGCAGGACAGAGTTGGATGGAGGGACGGGGGTGTGGTCCTGGGGGTGGGGAGAGGATGGGGGTGTCTAACAAATGTGAACCTAGATTAAAGGAAGGAAAGGCAAGGGGGCAAGGGCCAGAGATGGGGTTGTCTAGAAATGTTGAGAATATTTAGGGGTCCCAAGGCCAGTGTAGGCAGCAGGCAGGAGAAGATGTGGCTGGCCCAAGGGTGAGCTTAGAAGATGCAGTCGAATGTGACTTGTGGAGACATGGAGAGGAAGGAAGAGCAGACAGATTAGACACAAGTACAGAAAGAGTAGGAGGGCCGTGGGGAGACCTGGGCGGGTGTGGGAGGGGGTGCAGGAGGGCTGCAGAGGCCTAGGTGAGGGTTCTGGCTTTGTTCCATAAGGCAGAATGGCTTAGGATGAAGACACCGGCTCCCAGCCAGGCTTTGGAGACCAACTAGGCAGCAGAGGGGGGGAAATGGGGTGGTTGGGAGAGCAGTGAGGCTAAGAGGCTGCTGTAGAATCACCAAGGCCTGAGGAAATCCCGCACTCTTCCTGCCAGGCTGTGTTGTAGATGGCCCAGCTCACTGCTTGTCTACGAGAATGGAATCCTCTACAACCCTCAGCTCAAGGCCTTCTGACAGGGAGCCAGTGGGCCTCACTGGCCCAGAGAGGTCTATCTTGGGGACAGCTGGTGGAGGTGGGGAAGAGTCCCTCAGGCTTAGGGCTTGGTCAGCTAGGACAAAGGCTGGCTGCTGGCCACCACAACTCTGAATGACTCTCCCAGCCCTTCAAGACCCCAGTACCAGGACCTGCTCCCCTGTCCCACAGTGGACAGGCTCTCTCTACTGCCGCTCAGAAGGCTATGTGGAAGAAGGGAGACTGAGGAAGAGGCAGGGGCACACAGGGGGAATCCCACCCTCCTATCCAAGCTCTTCAGATATACCTGTGCCCTAAGACTCTTCTAGACTCTCTCTGGTCATACTATGGAACCCTACTTATACCTGCTCACCTGTGCCTTTTCCCAACCCATGGAGAGGCCTAATGGGGCTCTTGTCTGTGATCCCATAGTCTCCCAATCCAGGACAGGTGTTACTGAATGGATAAAGGGGTGTGGTATTGCCTGATGGGTGGGAGTGGCATAGACAACTCCAGAAGGAAGCTGGCCATGTCCCCCCTTCCCAGCCACCCCAGGACACAGCATGAGCAATTGCCAACATTTCCCGAACACTTTCTATGAGTGCAGCCTCATTTCATCCTCACAGGACCCCACGGGACATCTGACAGGGGCAGACAATGGGGGCACCGAAAGGTAATGCGTGTGGAGTCACACGGCCTCCCAGGCAACAATGCCAGGATTCCAACGCTGACTGTCCAGCAACCCCACACGCTCTGCGCTTAGCTACTGTACACACCCCATCTTTCAGGTGTCCTGAATGCCTGTGTCTAACCTCATCCTAACCTGGATGTACCCCTAGGTAAAGCCCAATTCTTCCCAGCCCCAAGTGATAGTGGGTTCATTTGAGGAAAGGCTTTTCTAAGATTATCCTTAGAAAGGACAAGGCATTATCAGTACTACTGGAAAAAAGCAGCTTATCTCCCAGCTGTTGCTGAGGATTCTCATCACCTGCTTTCCAGCTACCAACACGCTGAGCCTTTAATTGTGGTCCTTCCAGTTATCTTTTCAGGTTGGGGGTGTCCGTGTACTCCCCACCCCCTCTAAACTTCCTGCAGGCTTGGAGGCATCGCATAATGTCAACACTGCGCGCTCCCCACCCATTTCCTGCTAGTACCCCTGTCCCCCTCAGTGGCCCAGAGCCCCTCCCCCCAAGGGACTGGACTGATTGTTTTCCATACCACAGAGCAAGTGGCCAGGTCTGGAATTCTGATTCCAGGCACACCCTTCTGCTCTGAAAATTTGGGAAGTTGATTCCCAAGCAACTATAAATCCAGACAAAGAAAACGCATGGAAATACTGATATCTAGTTTGGAAGCTCCCAACTTCTAAGTCTGAGGAATATGCAAACCCTAATGATTCTGGCACCAAGACTCAAGGCATTCTGATCTCAGGAATTCTGGTTCTAGTTCCTCATGGAAATGTCTATCTTCCTCTTTCTTGGGCCATCTGTGTGACTTCACACTTACCATATTGGATATTAGTAGATTAAAAATTCCCTCCCCAATAGAGCTGCAAAATTTCCAGAAATGGGGTGAGAATTAAAAGCAAAAATCAGATCTAGGCTCTAGGGGTATGGGTCTGTGGTACAGTGCATACTTGGCATGTATGAAGTCTGGGTTTGGTCTCAGAAGCAAAAAAGAAAAATCCCAAATAGAAGGTAGTACATATTGAAAATTCTTTTTCTTATTGCTTTTTAAAAAGCAGTAGCTCACTTGGATCATTACCTAAAAGTTATTTTTTTTTGGGGGGGGGGCGGCTCACCAGGTCTTTATAACTTTATTTTGTAGACTGAGTGTGAGTGGAGTCCTTAGGCCTGAAACTTGAGGAGTATATCTGGGGGGGGGGGGGGGGGAATGTCTGAGGAGAGTGATCCCCCAGGCTTGGCCCTGCTGCCGGCAGCCTGGCTAGGGCTCCTACAATTCCCACTGCCAACATACATCACTGGCTCCAAACTGGTGCCTGAGATCCCGCCCCACACCCCCAACCCCTGAAAGAAGGAAGCCC
The DNA here is from genome assembly GCF_023159225.1 of Perognathus longimembris pacificus. NCBI lineage: Eukaryota > Metazoa > Chordata > Mammalia > Rodentia > Heteromyidae > Perognathus > Perognathus longimembris. Next base: position 15,806,969 of record NC_063164.1, read on the forward strand.
ACCTCCTCCTGGCTCCTTCCCTTCCCCTCCCAGTGCGTGATATGAGGAACCGTGCTGAGTATCGTTCTCGTTCTAGACCCTGAGGCTGGGAAGGAAGGGGCAGAGGGGAGGGGAAAGTCCTCCCCACCACCCCGGCTGTCGAAGGGTCGGATTTCCCAGCCCGGGGCTCCGTGTGCCAGGGTTGGGGTGGAAAGGATGGGGGCACTCTAACCGGGGACCAGCACCTACCTAAAGCGGTGGGGAGCTGGGCTTCGGGGAGAGGGGCAGGGACGCCGGCCAGCTGGATGGGGTTGAGGCGCTCCTTTCTGTCCCGGTCGGGCCAGCGTGCCCGCGAGGTGCGGACCTCAGCCCCGACCCCCCCCCTGCACGGGCCTAGCCTCGATCTCCCGCGGTGCCCTCACGCCCCTTCCCTGGAGACCGCGGCCCGATTCCCCGACTTGTCCTGCCCAGCCATCCCAGTTCTCCAGCCCTCCCCACCACCCCACGCACGGCCTCTCCAGCCTGCGTCCGGCTCTCTCCGCTCCGGCTCGGGACCCCTAAGCCCGAGCGCTCCCACCCCCCCCCCACCACCCCGGGACCAGCCTCCGCGTCCCCGGGGCGCGACGGCGCTCGTCCTTCCGCGCCCGCCCCGGCGGAGCCCGGGCACTCACCCGATTCGGAAGAGCAGCCGCTGGCTGCGCGTCATGAGGAGGCCGCGCAGGCCCCGCCGCGCACGGCCACTGCGGGGGCTCACGAGCAGGACGAGGGCGAGCAGCAGCAGCCCGCCACCGGAGACCCACAGCCAGGGCGCGGGCCAGCCCTGCCAAGCCATGCCGGGGGGGGGGCCGGCTCCGGCCGCGGCCGGGGGGGGGCGTGGCGTGGCTAAGCTCCCGCCCCTTCCCCCCTCCCACCGGGAAGCCGCGGGGTGGGCACTGCCCTTGTGCGTGGGCGCGCTGGGGGCGTCGCGCTCATGGCCCCGCCCACAGGTCGCGCTCCAGCCCCGCCCCCTCAGCAGCTGTGCCCAGGCTCCCGGGGCAAAGGCCGCTGGGCTGGAGGCGGCTTGGCTCCGCCCCGACCTGTTAGGAGGCGGGGTCGGAGAGGCTGGGCCCGGAGAGCATCCTGGTCTGGTCCTCGGAGGTCCGAGTCACATTGTGGCTGGACCGAGGTTACGCAGTGATGGGTGGCAGAATTAGGTCTAGGGCATCCTCGTGGCCATGCCCGTCCAGTGCCGTTTCCACCTCCCTGTTCCCGCACCTCTCACTACTGGCGTCCTGATTGGCTCTAGAGGTCGTGCAGGTCAGAGCGACGGAGTGGACCCCCGAGTGCAGGCTTGGTGAAACTTACACATTTACACACACGGGGCGCGAGTCCGTCCGGGCTGGGTTGCTCTGGATCCAGCCTCAGCCCTGGTGGCCCAGTACAGGAAGGGAAGGAAATGCTGCAAAGTCAAGCCCGGCGTGGCTCCCGCTGGGAGATGGAGGGAAGCAGGTGGGGCAGTACGTTTCCCCCTGCTTCCTGTGCCCTGGTCTGAGACCTGGCTAACCATACCCGGCTACATTTTCTCTCTCCCCTCCGGTGGTTCACAGATTCGACATTTGGATTTAAAGTCTGAGTCTCTAGGTGCAGAATTTGTAACTGTAGGTCATTGTACACAATGACCTCCTCTGATTCTCCTTCCCCTCCAAGGATCCTAGGACTGGCTTACTTTGTCCCCAAACTGAATTATGGTTCACCTAATACTGGGTTCAATCCAGAAAGCCAGGACAGTCACACAGTTTCTTTTCTGTGGTGATATCTTGGGGATAGACCTTTAGCCTGTGTACCAGGTCTGTAGGGGAAGCCGGGAGAGAGATACTGGTAAGTGATATTTTTTTGGGGGGGGGAGTTGCTGGCATTGGGACTTTGCCCCTTTGCTTGGCTTTTTCACTCAAGACAGGCACTCCCAAATTTGGTCTTTTTGCTGATTAATTGGATGCAACAGTCTCCCAGACTTTTCTGGCCAGGATCTCAGCCTCTTGAGTAGCTTGGATTACAGGAGTGAGCCAGCAGTGTCTGGCTGAGCAGCAAATTTTGTTTGGTATGTCTGTAATTCTCTGCATGCTAAGTGAAGAATTGGTGAGCACTGTGAACACACTCTGTGGATAAGGCTGTACCCTGCAGGCATTATATGGAGAAATTAAAGGCCGGTCCTTGTCTTCTGAAACAGGAAATGCAGGCTTAGGTGGAATTCTGTAGACAGCACACACCACTGAATCCTAAATCTCCAACACACACACACACACACACACACACACACACAGTGCATGTGCACACTGTCAAGATTAGATTAGAAATACAAGGTACATTTTGTGAAATACAGGGAGTCGGGGCAGGGCTAGGCAAAGGAGTATGTTGAGTAAGTTTTAGGGGACTCAAGCTCAGGGACCCATCCTTCCCTGTCCTGGACTGTTCTAGACTTCTCATATTTGATCTAATTTGCTTTAGTTTCACCTCCTCTCCCACAAAAGTCTTTTGTCCTAGCCAGACTGATAACTCATGCTCTGCATTTTATACCCTGTAATTCCCAGCTTGTAATCTCTGCAAACTATCATGTTATTTCACACCCCAGCTCCTTTGCACTTACTGTTCTTTCTGCCTGGAGTATCACCTATTCTTTGTTCCTTAAAGATTCAGATTCCATGTGCTCTCTTCAAGAATGCTTTATAGCAAGGTGCCAGTGGCTCAAGCCTGTAATCCTAGCTACTCAGGAGGCTGAGATCTGAGGATCCTGGTTCAAAGCCAGCCTGTACAGGAAAGTCCATGAGACTTTTTATCTCCAATTAACCACCAAAAAGCGGGGCTGGGGATTTAGCTCAGCGGAAGAGCACCTGCCTGGCGAGTGCAAGGTTCCAAGTTCGGTCCTCAGCTTTGGAAAGAAAGAAAAAACAACAACAACTATAAAAGACCAAAAAAAACCCCACAAAAAAACAAGGTAACCACCAAAAAGCCTAAATGGAGTTGTGAGTCAACTCATAAAGCAAACAAGCCTGTAATCCTAGCTACTTAGGAGGCAGAAACTGAGGAATCCAGGTTTGGGGGCATCCCCAGCAAAAAAGTTCACAAAATCCACCTCAACCAATGGGATGAAGTGTCCTGGTCAACCTTAGAGACTTGGGGAAGCACAAGTAGGAGGACTTCTGAGCAGGCTGGCAGGGGCATAAAGCAAGACCCCGCCTTGAAAACAACCATTGCAAAAAAGGCCTAGAGGTGTAACTCTAGTGGTAGAATGCCCGCCTAGCACAAAGTGTGAGGTACTAAATTCAATCCCCAGTGCCACCTAGTAATTTTTTTTTCTTTTTTGCCAGTCCTGGGGCTTGAACTCTGGGACTTAGTGCTGTCCCCGAGTCTCTTTGTGCTCAAGGCTAGCACTCTACCACTTGGGCCACAGTGCCACTTCAGGCTTTTTCTGAGTAGTTTAATGGGGACAAAAGACTCATGGGAAATGGCACTGTGGCTCAAAGTGGTGAAAGAGTTCAAGGGCAGTGTGCCTAGGCCCAGAGTTTAGGCCCCATGACCGACAAAAAATAAAAAGTTAAAAAAAATTCAAATGCAAAAAAAGAAAAGAAAAAGTGTCATGGATTTCTCTGCCTGGGCTGGCTTAGAACTGTGATCCTCAGGTCTAAGCCTAGTATTCCATACAGGCATGAGCCACTGGTGCCTGGCTACCTAATTTTTTTCATTTTTTTCCAGTCCTGGGGCTTGAACTCAGGGCAGAGGCACTGTCTCTGAACTTCTTTTGTTCAAGGCTGGCACTCTACCTCTTGAGCCACTTCCAGCTTTTTCTGTGTATGTGGTGCTGAGGAATTGAACCCAGGGCTTCATGCATCCTAGGCAAGCACTCTACCACGAAGCCACATTCCCAGCCCTTAATAAATTTTTATTGAACTTTCTCATGGGCTTAAATAAGCATGGTCCCCAGTGCTACATCTTTTCACTTATATAACTATTTCAATTCTAAGTCTTTACTGTCCTCCTTTAGAGTACAGACTATAATGTAGTCTGGAAAAATGGAAAATACATATTATATGCTCATTAATGTTCTTTTAATCTTCAGACTCCTCTCCATAGCCCAGAAGGCCTCTGCTTGCTAGGATGAGCCTCTCTCTTCATCTTTCTCCATCCTTTCCCTTGCTACCCACAGGTGAGCATGTGGTTCCCCAAATGTACCCAGCTTGTTCCCACCTCTGGGCTTTTGCTTCTGTTCCTCTGCTTGGAATTCTGTTCCTCCAATTCTTTAACCAGCTCAAATGCCAACAGGAGAAATAACCTGCCTCCTGACTGACTTGAGTGGTGGTTACATGGCACACACCGGGGTTCCTCGTTTACAAGGAGAGAAAGGATTCCAGGGTATGTAGCAGGCAGAGCTAGAGACACTGCTAAAATCCCACAAGGCTCAGGACAGGCTCCCACAACAAGGAATTATCTGGCCCCAAATATCTGCAGCAGTGCACAAGTCCATAAACCAGCATCCTCTTTAAGGCACTTTTCACAACTGTATATTATTTTGTGACTCTTGCTTGTCACCTCAATGGAATACAAGGCTCGTGAAGTCGGTGGTGTGTATAGGCTGGGCTCATTAAGTGTTTGCTGAATGTGTGAGCAACAGAAGCAACGAATGGATGAATGATATATTTATCTATTGCTGCTGAGCCTGGACTGTCAGAAGGCTGGAACCCTCTTGTTCTGTCCAGGGCTTGGTCCCTGCAGGAGAGTTCTTTGGAAGCCAAACCCCATGCAGGGGGACAGACTGTGTCAGGAAAGCCCAGCCTGAGGTACCTGCGTGTGTGGGGTCTTCGGCTACAACTTCCCCTCCAGGATAGCTTGGGGGCTCTGCCAAGGCTAGGATTTGCCTCTGTGAGTCCCTTAGGAGAGGCCCATGAATAACTTGAGGCACAGAAGCCGTGGTCGTACGTGCCTGTGATCCCAGCTCTCAGAAAGCTGAGACAAGAGAGTCCAGAATTTGAAGCCAGCCTGGGCTACTTTGAAAATCCTATCTACTAAATAAAGAGGTAACCCAAAGCAGGGAGCAGCAGGCATATGGGGCTGTTGAGGTGCCCTCATAAAGGGCTAGCTCCCTCCCAGGATGGGGAGCAGGGATGTTCTCATGTCTGCCTCCTTGTTCCTGTCAGCCCAGGCTGACCCCTTAGAAGAACAATCAGACTTCTTGTTTGCATCATGGCTCAAGCTGCTGCCTGGCTGGCTGGCATACAGGAAATCAAGGTGGTGATGATGAGGGTGATGGTGATGACGGTGAGATGATGTCGTTGACAGGATCATGAAGGCGCTTTGATGAATGGAGCTGTCTGACTGTTAGAGAAAAGAGACAAATGTTGAATCGGGGTGGCAAAGGCAGGTCAGTTTAGAAAACGTGCCCCAAGGCAGAAGTGGGATGCTCTGGCTAGCTCTGTTGTCTTCAATTCATCCCATTGTGGCTTCAAGCCACTGTGCACACAGCCTGAAACTCTGCTTTGCTTAGAGGCAAATCTCCCGACATCCTCTGCTTCTCTTGGAACTCCATGTGCACTGTCTTCACTTCCCCTCCCTCCCTCCTGTTTTGCTGTCTTTTCCAGGTGACCTCTATCTTGTCTCCAAACTAGGCAGGGATGCACTATTGCAGATCAAGATTGCTGCTCTTCCTGTCTCACATAAAATCTTCTCCCCATCTTCCCAGCAATAAGTCTACCCACAAACCCAGCCCTTTCTCTGAGGGTCTGCACACTGGTTTCTGTTCTGTACACATTCTTGCCATCAAGTAACTCCAACTGACTCATTCAATGTTTAGCTGAGCAGTTCCCACTATAGACTCCTGGGCCCCCTTCCCAAAATTCAGACTCAGTGGGCTTAACAGTCAGCATTTTGCTAGCGATTCTTTTTTTTTTTTTGTCTTTTCTTTTGTTTGTACTGGGGATCGAACCCAGAACATGGCACTTCCTAGGCAAGCACTCTGCCACTGAGCCACATCCCAGCCCTTTGCTAGTGATTCTGAGTCGGCGTTGGCTTCTGTTCCTGACCTCAGCCCAAGGTCTTCATTGTACTTCAGCAGCAGCCAACTCACACAGTAACATCTGCAATTCACCTGGTGTTTCTTTGCCTCTGGAAACCTAAACTCCAGTGTCCTTTCCTCTGCACACCCCCCACCCTGCCCCATCCACAGTACAAAGGGCCTGCCAATTCCCATTCCTCAAACTATTTTTCTTCTAGCTCTTCAACCACCACATTTCTTCCTTTCCAATCTTAAAAAAACATTACTATTTTTTCCTGTTCTAAGGATGGGTCTGGGGCCTGGTGCATGCTAGCAGATGCTCTGCCACGGAGCTACAACCCCAGACTTTCTCTCCCACGCTGGACTTGAGTTCAAGAATTTGTGCCATTCTCCAACAGGCAGCTTCCTCACACCCCAACAAGGCTTACTGTTGATGATGAGACTCCATGAACAACCTGGAAGTCCTGCGCAGGACAGGGATCTGTTAGATCAGACCCATATGTGACTGTTAAGTAATGTCACTAATTCATTCATTCATTTGGTTGTGGGTCTTAAACTCAGGGTCTGGACCCTGTCTCTGAGCTCTTTTCTTCAAGGCTGGTGACCTACCACTTTGAGCCAAGATCCACTTCCGGTTTTCATAGTTAACTGTAGATAAAGAGTTCCAAGGACTTTCCTCCTTGGGCTGGCTTTGGACTGCAATCCTCAGATCTCAGCCTCCCTGCAATCCTCAGATCTCAGTCTCCCGAGTAGTTAGGATTACTGATTGTGAACCACCAGCAACCCACTAAGTAATGTTTCAAATGAGACTCTCTACAAGGTCCTGGAGGCTCATGCTCTAGCTGGTCTGGAGGCTAAGATCTGAGGCTCATGATTCAAAGCCACCCTAGGCAGAAAAGCTTTGAGACTCTTATCTCCAATTAACCACCAGAATACCCAAAGTAGAGCTGTGGCTCAGAGTGATAGAGTGCTAGCTTTGAGCGAAAAAGCTCAGGGAGAGCGCCCAGATCCTGAGTTCAAGCTCTAAGACAGAAAAAAAAAAAGCCAGAGGTGTAGCTCAAGTGGTAGAACACTAGCTGTGAGTGGAAAAAGTCAAAGTGAGAGTGTGAGACCTTGCATTCAAGCCCCAATATGACGAATATAGTTAAGGAAGATATGGGCATCTGGGAAGGTGGACGCAGACAGTGGATATCCTTGTACCATTTCACAGTAAGTCTCAAATTGCTTCAAAAGAAACTGCTCTCCTCTGAACTGTTACAGTAGTCAAGTCTCTCCCCTCATCGCCAAGTCCCTCATTGGCTGGTGAATCTTGACTGGTCTAAGCCAATTAGTGCAATCATTGTCTGGCCAAACAATTGGTTAGAGTCTGAAATGCAATGCAACTCTTACTATCAAAAAAATAACAGCAAATATTTATACAGCACACATCATGTGCCAGGAACTGTTTGCTGTATTTTATGCCCTCCAGCAGCCCTGAGAACCAATTTCCAGGAGATCAGCCAGCAAAAGCTAAAAGTGTGGCTCAAGTGGTACAGCACGAGTCATGCGCAAGCTTCCCTTGCCACGGCCTTCCCTCCTCCAGTGGGGGCCCGCTAGCTGTCTAGAAAGATCTTCCTGAGATGCGGATGTTTGTTTTGTTTTTGTTGCCAGTCCTGGGGCATGGACTCAGGGCCTGAGCACTGTCCCTGGCTTCTTTTTGCTCAAGGCTAGCACGCTACCTCTTGAGCCACAGTGCCACTTCTGGCCTTTTCTATATATGTGGTGCTGAGGAATCGAACCCAGGGCTTCATGTATACGAGGCGAGTACTTTACCACTAGGCCATATTCCCAGCCCGAGACACGGATGTTGAGGATGCCACAAAGGCTACTTGCTTGTTCTCTGGAGAATGCGGGCCGCTGGTTCCCCCTGGCCACCTAAGCCCACTCCTCCTAGCTCTCCTGGCTCAAGGCCCCAGCTCTTCTGGCCCTGGAGGGCGCGGGTTCTTCTCGCCACCTCTGCATCTGCCCTGCACCTCTCCAGAAGCTGCTTCTCCCCGGGCCTCTCTTCACTTACCCTGGCATCTTGGTCAGGTCATCGACAGCTTACTTCTCTGGGCCTCAATTTCCACGTCAGGAAAGGGGATATGTGGTGGGGAAATTGACGATGGGGCCTGGCATGCAGGGAGGACATGCCTGTCCAGAGGAGGCTCTGTCCAGTACCACGCATGCTCTGCTGTCTATTCTCAGCTGTACTTCCGGATCCTGAGACAGTACCCAGCACCTAGCAGTGGATGAGCTCCTGGAGGAGGCCTTTCTAGCCCCTTGCCTAGGTGACCCATGCTTCTCTGTCACTGTAGTCTGCAGGCTGTGGGGCTACTTCTGCTCTTTCCCCCATCAACACTCATACTACACCTGAGTTCCTTGTGGGGAAGGCGGGTGCTGGACTCATATTGATGAGGTCCTGTCCTAGTGCCCCATACCCTGGAGACAATGTTCTTAATCAAAGCCTCATTCTCTTTCTTCCAAAGGCGCTGATAATCTGCATGAGCTACTCTGAGGATTAACTGGGATCACCCAAGCCAAGAACACAGGGCCTGGCTCACTGGGCACGCCTTACAAGTTCCTTGAGGTTGTATCTATACAGTTTCTGCAATACCTGGGCCTGGTCCTTTTGAGTGCTCAGATGTACTAGGAATGAATGCTGAGGGTGTGCTCTTCTCTTCCATCCTCACTACCATTACCCACTACTGGGCCCTCGGTGGTCAGCTGGGCTCCACTGGAGACCCCTCTACCTCCAGCCATCTGCCAAGTAGGTGAAGCCTTTGGAAACAGCTCTTGACCGGCTCCCTGTAGAGGCTCTGTGAGAAAAACTGTTGCTGGGAATATGGCCTAGTGGTAAAGTGCTCGCCTCGTATACATGAAGCCCTGGGTTTGATTCCTCAGCACCACATATATAGAAAAAAAAAAAGCCGGCGCTGTGGCTCAAGAGGTAGAGTGCTAGCGTTGAGCAAAAAGAAGCCAGGAACAGTGCTCAGGCCCTGAGTCCAAGGCCCAGGACTGGCAAAAAACAAAAACAAATAACAAAACTGTCTTTTCTATCAAAGCGTGTTGCTTAAAAGTTCCTGCTTTGGCCTGGTGGCTTGGCTCTTGTTAAGGAAAGGAGGAAATGCTTTGGGATAAGGTAGGATTTTTGAAATGTTAGGTTTTGGTCTTAAACTGTTTATTATCTTTATTATTATTGTCATTACTTTTTTTGTGTGGATCATGAGGCTTGAAATCCCGGCCTGGGCACTGTTCCTGAGCTCTTTTGCTCAACGCTAGTGCTCTACTACTTTCAGCCACCGCGCCACTTCCAGTTTTTTAGGTTAATTAGAGAAAAGTCACGGAGACTTTTCTGCCCAGGCTGGCTTGGAACTGCAATCCTCAGCTCTCAGCCTCCTGAGTAGCTAGGATTACAGGTGTGAGCCACCAGCACCCCCAGCTTGAGCCAATTCTTTATTTTTGTGTCTATTGTCGTGACTCTAATGGCTCTAGGAGGGCATATTTATAATAGCTGGAAGCCAGTATCTACACAATCAGATTTATGCCACCTGGTTTACTAACTGCTTCAACACAGCATTCTGATGTGCTGTGTATGCTCCCACGTGCCTCACAACACCTAAGAGATCTAAGGCAAATCTCTTCGGTGCCAGCTGCCTTGTGGCCCAGAACACCCCAGGAGCTAGCACACATCCCCAGGAGTAACTGTAATTAGGGCTCCAGCTCTCAAGCCTGTGAGTCCAGCAGGCTGGCGGAAGGAGCTCAGTCCTCAGGGAAACTGATCAGCTCCTTCTTTACAGCTCCTTCACAGCAAAAAATAAATCCAGGGCTGGGGATATGGCCTAGTGGCAAGAATGCTTGCCTCGTATACATGAGGCCCTGGGTTCAATTCCCCAGCACCACATATACAGAAAACGGCCAGAAGTGGTGCTGTGGCTCAAGTGGCAGAGTGCTAGCCTTGAGCAAAAAGAAGCCAGGGACAGTGCTCAGGCCCTGAGTCCAAGGCCCAGGACTGGCCCCCCCCCAAAAAAAAATTAAAAAAAAATCCAGCTGGGGGCATAGCATCATGGTGGTAGAGTGCCTGTCTTCAAGGCTGGGTAAAGTAACAAGTAAATCCAACTGTCCTTTGAAGGCTTTTGTTTTTGTTTTGGGTAGGTCATGGGGCTTGCTGTCCTGAGCTTTTTTTTTGTTCAAGGTGCTCTACCACTTTGAGCCACAGAACCACTTCTGGTTTTCTGGTGGTTAATTGGGGACAAGGGCTTTATTGCCTGAGCTTGCTTCAAACTGTGATCCTCAGATCTCAGCCTCCTGAGTAGCTAGGGTTACAGGAGTGAGCCACAGGTGTCTGGATGAAGCCTTTTCTTGATCACTACACTTATTTATGTTGCATGGTCACTACTCTGGGAAGAGTATGCTATCATGTCAAGCAGAAATGAATGCTTTGAAAAGTAGCTAGTTTCCCCGCCTTGGGCTCTGGAGGAAGGAGTCCCTAGTGAACAGCTGGTCCTTACAAGTGTGTAGCCACCCTATGGGCAGAAACTGGGCTGCCATTTTTTTTTTTCTTTTTCAGTCCTGGGGCTTGAACTCAAGGGCCTGGGTGCTATGGCTGGGTGCTTTTATGCTCAAGGCTAGTGCTCTACCATTTGACCCATCTCTAGCTTTTTGGTGGTTAATTGGAGATAAGACTCTTATACACTTGGGCTGGGAATATGGCCTAGTGGCAAGAGTGCTTGCCTCGTATACATGAAGCCCTGGGTTCAATTCCCCAGTACCACATATATGGAAAACGGCCAGAAGTGGCACTGTGGCTCAAGTGGCAGAGTGCTAGCCTTGAGCAAAAGGAAGCCAGGGACAGTGCTCAGGCCCTGAGTCCAGAGGCCCAGGACTGGCAAAAAAAAAAAAAGAATCATACACTTTCCTTCCTGAGATGGCTTCAAACTATGATCCTCTCAGCCTCCTGAGTTGCTAGGATTACAGGCGTGGACTACCTGACTTCTGACCTCTTACTCTCCCCAGCCCCTAGCACGCCGCTTGTGCAGTAAGTATTCATTTGTGGAGAAGGACTAAGGCCTGCTGAGGACAAGTGTGGAGGAAGCACATACGATTTCATGGTCATGACAACTCTACAGGAAGATAATGGCGTTCTCTTAGATGAGCAAGCTGCGGCCAGGATGGATTAAATGATTCACCCCATCCAAGAGCTAAGAAGTGATAGAGTCCAAATTCATATCTGGTTTTATTGAACCCCAAGTCTCTATTCTCTGATGCTAAGCTGCCAGCTTGTGCGGGAAGCATATTAGCTAGAAGGCCCCTAAAACATGACTACGGAACCTGACCAGCTGAGAAGAGCTGCATGCAAGACAGAAGGACTGCAAGAGCCCCCCGACACAGGCGGTATGTACAGCCCAAGCCCCCTTACCCGCCGTGGATGCTGAAACCACGGATAGTTCCAAGACTCTACACACACTGTTTTCTCCTACACATACAAACCCACCAGAACACTTTAATTTATAAATTAGGCAGAGTAAGAGAATAACAATGATAGCTAATAGTAAAATAGAACAATTATAACAATATATGGTGAAAATTAATACTTATGAATTTGATCTGGGTGCTTATGGCTCATGCCTGTCACCCTGGCTACTCAGGAGCCTGAGATCTGGAGTACCACTGTTTGAAGTCAGTCTGGCGGTAAAGTCCATGGGACACCATCTCCAAATAACCAGCAAAATGCCAGGGTGGAGGAATGGCTCAAGTAATAGAACAGTAACTACCAAACAGGAGGCCCTGAGTTCAAGCCCGGGTAGTGCAAAAAAAAAAACCACCCCAAAACAAAAACAACAATCAAACAAAACCCCTTATGAATTGGGGGTTGGATAACTCAGTGTTAGACCACATGCTTAGAAAGAGCAAGGTCTTGGGTTTGATCTGTAACACCAAAGCAAAAATAAACAACAACAACAAAAAAACCCCTCAATTATTAGCTTCTGGAATTTTCCACTCAGTAATTTGACTGCAGGAAATTGGGGTAAGGAGAGACTGTTGTACGCTACAAGTCTATAGAGTGGTAGAAAGCGTATACAGGAGAAAAGAGATGGGGCAATTTTCCAGGACCATGGCATGTTGGGGATTATTATGGCCTGGGAAAGACTGCCCTTCCACCAGCCTTGGGATAATAGAAGCCCCTCCCACCTTTTGACCTCCACCCCTTGGGAGGTGAACACGTGTGTGCCACCATGATGGGATTGTCCCGCCCACAAAGGGAAATTTCGTGAGGTCACTTGATGAACGTGACCCCTAGCCTATGACTGACCCTTTGGCCAGCCCCCTTTCTTTCCCGCCATTACTTCTATATAAGTGCCCTTCCATATTAAAGTCTTTGAGACGCATTCCACCACCGCAGCGTGTCCCTGATGCCTTCCTTTTCGCCTCCGCCCTCGGTAACATGTGGGGGGAACTGGGGGGAGGGGAAGCTTCAGCAGCCCGTCCTCAACTTAGCGTTTGCCCATGTGAGCACGCCTTTGGCCTTCCGCTGGCGGAGGGCCAGGCTGGGTGCTCTTTCATAGAGTTTGTGGTTACCATTCTCCCCGTGGGGGGAGAAAGGGGGTGTCCAGAACCCCAACAATGGCAGTGTGCTCTGTGACCACTCAGGACTGGAGGGTGTGTGGAGGGAGCAGTTCTAAAACAGAGCCCCACCTGACAGGAGATGAGGCATTTGGGTGAGGGGTGAGTTGCTGTGGTGAGCCAGCAGGGAGGGTCAGCAAACACCTAACCTACCCCCACCTCCTGCGGGAGCCAAGCAGAAGCTGGGGACCAGCTCCAAACACAGTAGAAAAGGGTAAACACTGACAGCCAGACAGGTGTCTTGGAATGGCAGTGGGGGTGTTTTTACTCATCAGGGTGGGGGCCCAGCTGCTACCTCCTTTCCTCCCAGGACTGAGACAACTCCTCACCTTCCTGCTTTCAGGCTCTGGCCCCACAACCCATTCGTGGCTCCAAGTTGGGGTGATTTTTTTCCTAACACAGGCCCCAGATCATGTTCCTCCCTCCTGAAAATGACCTCAAATCCTAAGGAGGTTCTTATAGGCCTGGCCGTGTTCACCTCCCCAGTCTCTTTCATTCACCTCCCAGTGCCCAACACATGTATAGAAGTTTCTGGAATATTTCAAGGTTGGGCTTCTGTTTGCCTCCACCACCTTCATAGGCCCTGTTTCCTCACCGGATGTGCATGTGAACACACACCACGCTCTACTGTCTCAGGATAGTCTTAAGTCTACCTCCTCTAGGGTTTTTTTTTTTTTTTTTTTTGCCAGTCCTAGGCCGTGAACTCAGGGCCTGAGCACTGTCCCTGGCTTCTTTTTTTTTTTTTGCTCAAGGCTAGCACTCTGCCACTTGAGCCACAGCGCCCCTTCTGGCCATTTTCTGTATATGTGGTGCTGAGGAATCAAACCCAGGGCCTCATGTATACGAGGCAAGCACTCTTGCCACTAGGCCATATTCCCAGCCCCGGGTTGGTTTTTTTTTTTTTTTTTTGGCCAGTCCTGGGCCTTGGACTCAGGGCCTGAGCACTGTCTCTGGCTTCTTTTTCCTCAAGGCCAGCACTCTGCCACCTGAGCCACAGCGCCCCTTCTGGCTGTTTTCCATATATGTGGTGCTGGGGAATCGAACCAAGAGCTTCATGTGTAGGAGGCAAGCACTCTTGCCACTAGGCCATAGTCCCAGCCAACTAGGGAGAATTTAAGACAGCTCAAAACAGAAGAAGAAAAAAGGCAGTAAGCTCTCACGTTATGTATCCATTATCTTACTTTAACACTTTACCTGCAGAATTAAAAAAAATTTTTTTTGACCATGGACCTCAATAAGAAGTGGTAGAGTGACAGAGGTGGTAGAGTGACAGAAGTGGTACAGTACCAGCCAATGAGCAAAAGCCTCAGATACCGAGTTTGAGTCTTGGTCTTAGATCTTGGTTTTTTTTTTTTTTTTTTTTTGCCAGTCCTGGGGCTTGGACTCAGGGCCTGAGCACTGTCCCTGGCTTCTTTTTGCTCAAGGCTAGCACTCTACCACTCGAGCCACAGCACCACTTCTGGCCATTTTCTATATATGTGGTGCTGGGGAATCGAACCCAGGGCTTCAAGTATACAAGGCAAGCACTCTTGCCACTAGGCCATATTCCCAGCCCTTGGTCTTAGATCTTGGACAAAAACAACCAACCAACCCAGAAAGGGAAATAGATTCTGCTGGGTACCAGCGGCTCATGCGTGTAATTCTATCTACTCAGGAGGCTAAGATGTGAGGACTGTTATTTGTAGCCAGCCCAAGCAAGAAAGTCTGTGAGGCTCTTATCTCCACTTAACTACCAAAAAGCCAGAAATGGAGCTGTGGTTCAAGTGGTAGAGCGTCATCAGCCTTAAGTTAAAAAAGCTAAGGTGATAGCAGACACCCAGGTCCAGAGTTCAAACCCCAGTACCACCACAGGAAAAAAGAAATGAAACATCTTAAGGTGTGGAAGCATGGCTCAAGTGGAAGAACTCCTGCCTAGAAAGTTTGAGGCTTGAGTACTGTCTCACTATTTCAGTACCACCAAAAGTCAAGAAAAGAAAAGAGAAACACACTTTATATTGAAACCCATACATTAGACATATACAATAAGCCTAAAACAGTATTCTCACTTTATGTTTTGTTTTTTGCCAGTCCTGGGGCTTGAACTCAGGGTCTGAGCACTGTCCCTGGCTTCTTTTTGCTCAAGGTTAGCACTCTGCCATTTAAGCCACAGCGCCACTTCCATTTTTTCTGTGTATGTGGTGCTGAGGAATCGAACCCAGAGCTTCATGCATGCTAGGCAAGCACTCTACTGCTAAGCCACATTCCCAGCCCAGTATTATTACTTTACTTAGACTGTTTTCTTATTATTTTTTAATGCTGGTTATTTAATTTCAACCACCCTATGAAAAACACAGCTGAATGAGCTTCTAACCCAGTCTCTGAAAAGCTGTTCCAGTCCTTTCCTTGCCAACCAGGGATAGCCAGGTCCTGCCCCCTAGTGATCATTACTGGAAACGAATTTTGACTTGCTCTTATCCATCCTGCTCTCCCAAGAGGTCAATGTCCCAGCTTGTTGGAGGAAGTAAGCTGAAATTAGTACCAAGTACTGAGCGCAGGCCCAGGGTAAAGTCCAAGATTAATTGTGACCCAGACTCTGACCCCTGGAGCCATGACCAGCACAGCTCGACATCCGGAGCTGTTCCAAGATTTGAAATGTGGTTAGTGCAATTTGAATTCTGTTCAACTTTAATTAATTTATATTTAAATATGAAAGAGATGCTTACTTCATTATGGCAAAACATTCAAGCATGTACTTTACAAACATATGTTTAAGTTTTCTGGTGTACATATTTTGAATGCAAATTTAATGTTTTGTGTAAATCTAATCTTAATTGATATATGCTATGGGCGTAAAACACAAATCAGAAATGAAAGACAATATGATAAAAATTCCAGTAATAATAATTGTTTTTGGAGACAGGGTCTTAGTATATAGCTCAGGCTGACCAATCCTAGCATCTTGACTGCTGAGATTTCATGTATAGGCCACCATTCCTACCTCCCAAGAATAATTTAAAAAATATATATATATTTTGCCAGTCCTGGGCCTTGGACTCAGGGTCTGAGCACTGTCCCTGGCTTCTTTTTGCTCAAGGCTAGCACTCTGCCACTTGAGCCACAGCGCCACTTCTGGCCATTTTCTATATATGTGGTGCTGGGGAATCGAACCCAGGGCTTCATGTATATAATGCAGGTGCTCTTGCCACTAGGCCATATTCCCAGCCCTAAAAACATTTTTGATATGTTGGGTTAAATAAATACATTATATCGAAGTTCCAACAAAGGCATGGCTCAAGTGGTAGAGAGTATCCTAGTAAGTGTGAGAGCATGAGTGATCTACATAAAGTCAAAATTAATTGGCCGTATGAAACTGTAACCCCTCTGTACATCACTTTGACAACAAATAAATTAATAAAAAAATAATTTTGCCAGTGTCCCTTTTACTGGGTACTGGAGTTTGAACTTAGAAACTTGTACTTGCCAGATAGGTGCTGTTGACATTTCCCCTGCCTTAGGTCCTCAGCTCCTCCCATTAGCCCCCAGATCCACCCATACCTAAACTCCCTGCCCTAGAACTATAATGGGTCACTCCTATTCACCATTAAGACCTACCTACTTCTCCTTTAGCCCCAGAGAAGCTGCCACCTGGATAAGGTGCAGAAGCCAGACGCCATGTCGCTCCCTCTCCCATAGGAGATATGGCTCCACGAATAACTTCCTTATTAACCTTTTTCTCCTGTCCGTGACTATCTCTGCATGGTCCCTGGGATGGCTGGGACATATTCTTTCAGGTGCTATACCACCTGAGCCATTCTCCCAGTCCTTTTGCTATTTGGGGGATAGGGTATGGGTTTTTGCCTAGGCTGGCCTGGACTGAGATCTTCCTATTTACATTTCCCATGGGATAACAGGAAGATATGTTGAGATGAGGTCTCCCTTATTGATTGATTGATTGATTGATTGATTGCTGGGACTGATCTTGAACCACAATCCTTCCAATTTCCCAAGATTACAGTTGGGAGCTACTGTGACTGTAAAAGGTAACTTGAAAAATGCTTTTGCTGCTGGGTGCTAGTGGCTCATACCTATAATTCTTTTTTTTTTTTTTTTTTGGCCAGTCCTGGACCATGAACACGGGCCTGAGCACTGTCCCTGGCTTGTTTTTGCTCAAGGCTAGCACTCTGCCACTTGAGCCACAGCACCACTTCTGGCCGTTTTCTAGATATGTGGTGCTAAGGAACTGAACCCAAGGCTTCATGTATATGAGGCAAGCACTCTTGCCACGAGGCCATATTCCCAGCCCCTCATACCTATAATTCTAAATAGTCATGGGGCTGAGATCTGAGGATCGTGGTTCAAAGCCAGCCCAGGCAGGAAAGTCTGTGAGACTCTTACCTGCAATTAACTACAGAATTACCTCTGATCACGTAAGATAATATTGATCAAAATGAACTCCAGGAAATGGAAACAAGAGCTTCTTTTTCTTTCCTTCCTTCCTTCTGTCCATCCGTCTGTCTTTGTCAATCCTGGGGCTTGAACTCCGGGCCTAGGCCTGTCCCTGAGCTTCTTTTGCTCAAGGTTAGCACTCTACCACTTGAGCCACAGTGCCACTTTTGACATTTTTTGTTTATGTGGTACTGAGAAATCAAACCCAGGGCTTCATGCATGCTAGGGAAGCACTCTACCACAAAGCCACATTCCCAGCCTTTGTTTTCTTTTCTATTTGTCTTGTTTGTTCATTTATCTGTCTCTAGGAAGGTAAGGGGGTGTATAGAAATGGTGGGGCAAAAGGTGAACAAATGCAGCAGTGGCACTCACTAAACACTATGTAGAAAATGAACTATACAATTTGTGAGTGGGTATGGAAGGGAAAAACGGGGAGAGAGTAAGGGAAGGGATGACACTGTCCGAAAAGAAATATACTTATTACCTGACTTATCTGTATATCACCTTTATAATAACAATTTAAAAAGTACAGAGGCTGTGTTTATCACTGAAACCATGACAAAGACCCATTTGAACTCTGCAGTAAACCCTTGACAACTGCTATTATTAGAGTTATTATTGCTTGAACAGGTCCTGGGGCTGAACTTGGAGCCTGAGCACTGTCCCTAAGCTTTTTTGCTCAATGCTAGTACTCTACCACTTAAGTCCCAGCTCCACTTCTAGCTTTTTTGGGTGGTTAACTGGAGGTAAGAGTCTCATGGACTTTCCCGCCTGGGCTAGCTTCAAACTGCAGATCTTCAGTTTTCAGTTTCCTGAGCAGCTAGAATTATAGGCGAAAGCCACCAGTGCCTGGCAACAACTGCTATTTTCAATCCTTACAACTACCCCTGACTATTACTTTCCCTTTTTAGAGATGAGGGATCCAAGGCTCAGAGTAGTTAAATACAAGGTCAAACAGCCCCAAGCGATTTGAACTTGGATTCAGTCCCAGGGCTGGCTAATGCTGGTCTTAGCATTCATCTACAAGAACATTAGGGTTCCCAGGGAGGGCATTCTGCAGGGATATCTCTGAGGGGATGTCCATGTTTTCCCAAGCACCCTGGCTCACTCTGATGGTGGATGGGGTCCTGTCTGCACCTAGTGGGTGACAGAGTGGCTGGCCCGGTGGTCCACGCTTCCTCATACCCAACGGAACCCATTTCTGGTTCTGGGGGTGTCTAAACACCCCCTGTGACTGCACATGGGTTGGTGAAGCCTTTCTTGTAGATGATTTCATTGCAGGCTTGGCATCCCAGGAGGTAGAAATCGGGAGACCCATTTGTAAGTGAAGATGGGTCCTAGGCTGGGTCAGGATCCCACTCCTGAACCTTCAAACTACCATTCTCTTTATTCTATCACATTTGGAAAGTGTAAATGTACATGAACAATAAGGCTAATTTGTAAGGGGAGATCTCAGTGCACCCCTCCCCCCACTGCCCTATCAGTTATTCCTGCCTTCCACCCTCCCCAGCCCACAGGATTGAGTAACTGAGGTCCCAACCAGGAGGTGCTGGGGCCCAGAGATGAATGCGACCTTTTAAAAAAAAAATCCTGTTGAGGTAGAGAAATCCAGGAATGCTAGGTAATTAGGCAGCGATGGGAGGAGTGTGTGGAGCCCTGAGGCTGGGGAAAGAACAGCAGAGAAAGTTTGTTGGGGCCATTATGTTTCCCTTCCCAATCCCTCCCTTCTCCCTTTCCCATCTCCCCTGGGGCTGTAGCCTCTCAATTCCTAAAATAAACTTCAGCCATCCCTTCCCTCCCGACCCATTCCCTGGCCGGCAGACTGGACTTCCCTCCCTGGGAGTTGGTCAGGGAAATGCCACACACCCGGCTGACTTGGAATTGCTGATAAACAATGCACAGTTTTTTGAGAGTAAGTATTTGCTGATAGGATGGGGTTCAGTTACACAGAGAATTAGTTGTTTGCTGTTTATCCAGAAGATGCTGAGAGTAATTACAGCTTCCACAGCCTCCTCTGCCAGTCTATTTTGTGACCCAGGCACCTGACTTCAGCTCAAAAGATCCTTTGGGATGGCTGGTGTGTGGGCCTGGGAGGGCATCTTAAAGGGACTGTTCTCCTGACGGCACCGGGGGGTTGAACCCAAAGTCTTGTACATGCCAGGCAAGAGCTCTACCATTGAGTTACACCCTCCGCCCCGAGTTCTCTTCCTTCCTACTTTTCCTTCCTTCCTTTATTCATTTCTTCCTTCCCTTCCTTCTTCCCTCCCCCTCCCCCCCTCATCTCTTTCCTTCTTCCTCTCATTTCCCTATCTTTTTTTGGAGACATATCTTACTATGCAGCTCAGGCTGGCCCAACTCTTTCAGCTGGGATCAAAGGCCTGCACCACTATACCTGGCTTCTTCCTAGCCCCAAGTTGTATAATATAGTGGCAATCCACACTTCTTTTCCTCTCCGTGTGTGTGTGTGTGTGTGTGTGTGTGTGTGTGTGTGTGTGTGTGTGCTGGTACTGGGGTGTGAACTCAATGCTTTGTGCAGTGACCCATGCTCTCTCATGGCTGACTCTCTACCCTTTGGGCAATACCACTGGCCCGGCATTTGCTGGTTGTCTTAAAAAGTCTTAAGGGTTTGTCTGCCTGGGCTGGCTTTGAACTGTGTATCTTCAAATCTCAGCCTCCTGAGTAGCTAAGATTACTAATGTGAACTGTTGGTTACTAAGCTACATTTCTCTCTCTTTTTTTTTCTTTCTTTTTTCTTTTTTTTGTCCAGTCCTGGGGCTTGGACTCAAGGCCTGAGCACTGTCCCTGGCTTCTTTTTGCTCAAGGCTAGCACTCTGCCACTTGAGTCACAGCGCCACTTCTGGCCATTTTCTGTATATGTGGTGCTGGGGAATCGAACCCAGGGCCTCATGTATATGAAGCAGGCACTCTTGCCACTAGGCCATATCCCCAGCCCTCTCTTTTTTTTTTTCTTTCAGTCGGTCATGGGGCTTGAACTCTGGGTCTGGGTGCTGTCCCTGAGCTCTTCAGCTGAAGGCTAGCACTCTACCACTTGAGCCACAGCACCACTTTTGGTTTTCTGGTGGTTAATTGGAGATAAGAATCTCATAGACTTTCCTGCCAGGGCTGGCTTTGAACCGCAATCCTCATATCTCAGCCTCCTGAGTAGATAGGATTACAGGCCTGTGCCACTGGTGCAGGGCTACTAGCCTACATTTCAATGAGAAATTTAATAACTGCTCTGTGACTTTGTAGCCATTTCAGTTTGTGTATGTACATTTTGAGATTTGCACAAGGCTGAACTCTCTTAACCTAATGTGTTCCCATGGTTAAGCCACCTGTGACTAATTGTAAGTAGAGAGTTTAGTTCCCATGTCTATGTTTGCATATTTGTAGTTTTGAGGGTTTTTTTTTTTTTGCCAGTCCTGGGGCTTGAACTCAGGGCCTGAGCACTGTCCCTGGCTTCTTTTTGCTCAAGGCTAGCACTCTGCCACTTGAGCCACAGTGCCACTTCTGGCCTTTTCTATATATGTGGTGCTGAGGAATCGAACCCAGGACTCTTGCCACTAGGCCATATTCCCAGCCCCCATATATTAAGTTTTAAACTTGAAAAATATATTCATCTTAAAAACATGGAATTACTGAGGCTGTTCATCACATATTAATTTAAAATAACATAAAAATGGGGAACAAATGTCCTCTGGGATGAAATTATTTTAGAATTAGCATATCCACTTGCTGCATTAACTCTCTTTGTTTTGGCTGTGCTGAGATCAGACCTAGGGCCTCAGCTAGGCAAGCTCTGTGCCACTGCAAGCTCTGTACCACTGCAAGCTCTGTACCACTGGAGGTATACTCTCAGCCTTGAAGTGGTGCTTGTGGGTGATGAAAAATGTTCATGATACAATGTTAAGTAAGCTGGGCGCAGGTGGCTCATGCCTGTATTCCTAGCTACTCAGGAGGCTGAGATCAAAGGATCACAGTTCAAAAACAGCCTGGGAAGTAAAGTCAGTAAGACTCTTATCTCCAATTAACCACCAGATAATCGGAAGTGGTGCTGTGGCTCAAGTTGAAGAGCATTAGCCTTGAGCTGAATTGCTCAGGGACAGCAACCAGGCCCAGAGTTCAAGCACCACAACCGGAAGAAAATAAAAACCCCACAAAAAGTTAAGTAAAAGGGGGAAGAAGGGGTGTTAAGGCAGGAAATTATGGAGTTCCAGGCCAGCTAGTCCTCTGTCTAAAAAAATAAAATAAAATAAAAGAGGAGGGGGGCAGGGGAGACTGGGAAGTGTGCAGGCCTAGCATACATGAGGCTCTGAGTTTGATTCCTTGGTACCACATAAACCAAAATGTGTGTGTGTGTGTGTGTGTGTGTGTGTGTGTGTGTGAACTCAGGGCTTGGGCTCTGCTGTCAGGCTGGTACTCTACTATCCTTAAGCTATTTGACCCACAGCTCCACAGCTGGATATTTGTAAGGTTCGCTGGAAACCAGCACATGGTGGGAGAAAAGGGACTGTGTTGAGCCAGATGCGGGAGCTGACCTCAGAGGGAGGTAACTGCCTCCAGGTGTGCCAGCTACTTAGGTAACTCAGGTGGGGGCATCTGCATGGGGCCCTCCTGGGAGGGCTTACAATATTTTACAGTGCTGGGCGTGTGTAGGGAAGAGTGTTTTCTTTTTTCTTTTTTGGTGCCCGTCCTGGGGACTGAACTCAGGGCCTGGGTACTATCTCTGAATTTCTTTGGCTCAAGGGTAACCACTCTTACCACTTGGGCATGTTATATGGTACTGAGGAATCGAACCTAGAGCCTCGGGCATTCCAGGCGAGCACCCTACCTCTAAGCCACTCTCCGCGGAGTTCGTGGTGTTCTTCCGTGCTGTGTGTGCCCGGCCCTCTCGGGCTCACGGGCGGGGAGGGTCACCGAGGACCTCAGCGCCCCCTGGCGGCGCCCCGAGGCCCCGCCCCAAGAGGCTGGCTGTCGACAAGGCGGGGCGCGGAGCCCAGCCCAGCCCCGTCCTGTCCCGGACTCCAGGCCCGAGCGCACCCTGCGCACCCAGCGCACCCGGGCACAGCACCGCGCCGCACCGTCCGGAACCACGCAGGCAAGCCGAGGGCCGGGGTGGTGGAGGAGGTCCCTGCGGACTGGCGGGGACCGGGCCGGGGCGGCGCCGCGCCGGGGCGCCCAAACTTTGTTGGCCTCTTCCGGAGTTGGCTTGGGGCGGGCCTGTTGGGCCCTGGGATCCAGAACGCGGATCCTTCCCCCGGCCGGCTCGCGCTTGGCTTTCGGGGGCGCCTCTGGGGGGCACCGGGTGTCTGGATGGAGGCGGGAGCCGGGCGGCGCACCGTGGGCATGGCGAGCTGGCCCGGGCCTGATCCCACGGGTGGCGTGTCTGCCGCGGGGCGTGTCCACCACGCCGGCCCGGTGGGGCCAGCTGTGAGTGGGACGGGGGCTGTCACGGCCCTCGGCCGATGGAGGAGGGGTGGAGCCAGTCCAGAGCTTGGCGCCTGCCCCGGACTGCCCTGCCTGGCCCGCACCACCAGCCTGGGTAGACGGGTGGATGCGTAGCTGAGTGGCGAGGGAGGGGGTGGACGCCCCCAGCCTGTCCACCTTCCAGCCCCTGGACCGGGTTCCGTGGCTGCTGGGAAGAGCCACCCCCCTCACGACCTCTTCAGGTCAGTGAAAACGAAATAGGGAAATGGAGAAAGTGCGGGGGAAGACCAGGAAGGAGCCAGGGAACAGAGGGAGGAAAGAGAGTCTCTCCAGCTGGGGTTCTTCCTAGGCTCCTGCCCATGGGCCGGGGCTTGACCTGGGCACCCTGATCATAGGATGAGTGGGGAGAGCTGGGAACCAGGGACAGAACCCCATGTCATGGAAGGCCCATCAGGTGTCCAGTTCTCTGGGGCTCTGAAATATTCATCCTACTGGTGAGCTTTGGTTTCAAAGCTGGTGCCTTCGGCCTGGCTAGTGGTGGCAGGGGGAGCAGCTGGGGCTGCTTTGTCTAGGTCAAAGTGGGAGCCACTACTTCCTCCTCACCTACCTGCTCTCCCTGTCTCTCCAGTCCTGAAGCCCACTCAGTTTATACAGGCTTATTGGAAGGGGTGTGAACAGTGCCAAAGACTCTGTCTTCTTGTGGCATGACCTCAGGGCCTCACTTGTAAAAATGAACACATCAGAGAGGTAATGATGGGTTCCCTCTGTGCGTTAGGAGAACCTCATGTCATAAGCTAGGGTAATAGCCACCTTGGCTGAGCCTTCTCTCACTTTGCAGACAGAAGCTGTCGATTTCTGAGCACCTCCAACCCCTGAATTCTCATCCTAGGCCCTTTGGAAGAAGTGCTGAGCATGGTGGTGCACATGTGTAATCCTAATGCTCGAGGATGGAGAGTTCCAGGCTCACCTGGGGTACATAGTGAACTCCATGCCAGCCTGGATTGTAGAGCTACAGGGTTTTTGTGGGATTTTTTGTTTGTTTGTTTGCCAGTCCTGGGGCTTGAACTCAGGGTTTGGCCACTGTCCCTGAGCTGCTTTTGCTCAAGGCTAGCACTCTACCACTTGAGCCACAGTGCCGCCTCTGGCTTTTTTCTGTTTATGTGGTGCTGAGGAATCGAACCCAGGGCTTTGTGCATGCTAGGGAAGCACTCTACCGCTAAGCCACATTCCCTGAGCTACAGGGTTTTTGTTTTTACCTCTATCTAAAGACAACAACAAAAGAGCAGAAGCCACAGCAAAGGGATGCATATACCCGTGGGTCTTTAAGAGTGCTGCACTGGGATGACCAGCGTATGGGAACTCACACACCACTTTGAGAGGCTAACATGGCTAACACGTCATGGGCCTTCGGGTTCTCTTGAGAATACTGAGAGGAAATAACCTCTTCCAAGCTAAGATTCTAGGCTAAAATCTAGCATTTGTTTTGAAGTAGGAATGATAACCACAGATCTCCAGTGGTTAGAGGACATTCCTATGTTGGTCATGGAGGAAGGTTGGAGTCTTCCCTCTTAGACTGACCTGTCCTTTTCCTGTTCTATAGAGGCAGTGTTTGGGGCTGCTTCCTGACTCTGTGCTGCTGGAGATTCCTTCAGTGCCATGGCAGTGAATCATGAGTGGAAGTTACGGTAGCAGCAGGAACTGAGGTGGGGTGGGGACCTGTAGCTGACTCCTCCAGTGTGAGTGAGAGTGTAGGTGCATGCCTGCTTCCTTGTGAAGTTTTTCTGAGAGGCAGGCTGGGTAGAAGCACGGGATGAGGTAGGACATGGAATTTTTTCATAGTAAGGTCTATCTGTGAAATACAGGTGATCTGGATCAGCACCACACAGTGTTTGAATATGTGTCCCTGGATGAAAGTTCTGGGCTGGAGGAATGCAAAGCTAAACATAGTTGAAAAGGGGATGTTAGAACAGGACCAAGCCGGGTGCTGGTGTCACACCTGTAATCCTAGCTACTCATGAGGCTGAGATCTGAGGATTCAAAGCCAGCCCAGCAGGACAGTCTATGAGACACTTTCAATAAACTACTCAAAAAAAAAAAAGCCAGAAGTGGAGCTGTGGTTCAAGTGGTAGAGCGCCAGCCTTGAGCAAAAGAAGTTCAAGAGGAAGTGGCGCAGGGACAGTGCCCTGAGTTCAAGCCCTATGACCGAGCCAAAAAAATCCAAACATTTTGCTGGGCATCAGTGGCTCACGCCTGTAATCTTAGATACTCAGGAGGCTGAGATCTGAGGATTGAGGTTCAAACCCAACCCAGGCAGGAAAGTCTGTAAGACTCTCATCTCCAATAAGCTATTAAGAAAAAGCTGGAAGTGGTGCTGTGGCTCAAGTGGTCGAGCACTAGCCTTGAGCAAAAAGAGCTCAGAGACAGCGCCCAGGCCCAGAGTTCAAGCCCTAAGACTGGCAAACAACAACAACAACAACAACAGGACTTTTAACACACCATTGGGGCTTGGGAATTTACTACCAGAGAACACGGATGCTTTCCATTTGCACACTTATCCACTAGTATCTTCTGCCTGACCAGAGGTCTCTGCAGTCCCTGGTAAGCTCTGCTCCTCCATTGCACATAGACTGGTTTAGGGGCACAGGGGGCCATCTGCCTGGATTCCCATGGCTAGCACAGGAGCCTAGCCTCTTGAGCCCTGCCCCATCCTCTTCTCTGCCACATTAGACTATCTCTGCAGGCTGGTGGTGGGGGGAGCAACAGAGGCTGGCCAGAGGACCTTTAGGGCATTATGGGAGTAGTTTGGGAGTTCTGGCCACAGCCACACCACTGCACCATGCCTGTGCAGTCTTAGTGTTAGGGTGCATGTCACCCGCAGCTGGGCTATGTATTCAAAGCCAGAAACTGGTAGGGTGGAGTGGACCTCCCTCTTTCAGATGGGAGGATATGAATCTTAAAGATGTAAAAATCAAGTGTGGGGATGGAAAGCTGCCTGTCCTGACTCATGCACTGGAGTCAGTACCAAAGCCAAGACAGGAATTGGTCTTTTCCTCCTAAACCCCTGCCCAGCATCAGATGACTTCCTTAGGAAATAGAGTGGATCTCAACAGCATACTCGCTCTGCTTCTTCCTGGCCTTTTTGCTCTCCACTGGCTCATCCTGTTCTTCTGTGCTTCTGCTCCAGGCAGGTGTAAAAGCACAGGCTGTGAACTTGAAAGAAAGCCTCAGCTTTGTTCAAACCCATCCACACTGTTTGCCTGCTGTGGGCCTTAGAAATGCTTTTCTTCTGAATTTCAGTTTCTCAGTGACCAAATGGGATCTTGTGTGAGCTTCAGAGGTGTCTTAGTTGCTACTGACTTAGTTTCTTAGTAAGTCCCTACTTGTAAGTGCTTTCCTGCCATCCCTGCCTACATGTGGTTTTCCATTGTGGAGAACTATCTGCCTCATTCCTCTGCCTCTCTCCCCTTCCAACTTGGCAGTTCAGCTGAAAGGCAGGAAAGTTAAACACAAAGGAGGTGATAGGGGCTGTGTGTCAGAGGTGGCAGCAGCCTTGCTAATGGCTTCCTTTTTTTCTTATCTGACTGCTGACACTGCTGGGGTCTCTGCCCCCAGAAACTTGGGGAAGCTGCCATGTTTCCAGGGGTGACTTGTCTCCCTTGGAGACTAGAGCCAGCCCTCTGTGGATCTGGAGAGAGGCCACCTGGCCATGAGACCGGGCTAGAGGGTGACGGAGCTGGGGAGTTGGGGAAGGAAGTAATAGGTTGGCACCCTGAGGTGGAGATCATGAGGAAACTGGGGGGTAGGAGGCTTCTTGCGGCCCCTCCCAAGAGGTGTGCATGCTTGTTCTGTCCTTCTGAGTTCCCAGACAGAGGGCAGAACTGAGAAGGGAATTCCCCAAGCCACGACCAAGAAGTGGGCTGGAACAGGAACTTTCTTGGCTTTGAGGTTTCCTGGTCTGTCAAATGACCAGATGATCTCTCAAGCCCATTCCGGCTCTTACATTTCCATTTTTAGGCCCGCTTCATGTCATTTCTTAATCCCAGACAGGCCAGCCAAAGGGTATAGAGTACATTCTGAACCCCTTGGTCCAGAATCAGGCCCAGACACTGTCTAGTCTATCTCTAATTCCCTTGCTCCTGTGGCTTTGCACTGAGGGAGGAAGAGGGAGAGAAGGAGCTAGTCCGGGGGACCTAGGCACAGTGGGTCGGGTGTGTTGCTGTGCCTGCTGGGTGGGGCTTCCTTCCATGCACACTTTGAGCTATTCTTTCCATTCTGTTCTGGGCATCCGTTCCTGGCAGGCAGGAGGGCAGGCTGCCTGGACCAGTCAGCTGCTTCTTTCTGCCCCTCCCTCCCTCTCAGAACACACACTCCCTCCTGCTGTAATCCCAGTCGCTCCTCCTCTTCTCTTCCAGAGTCTTAACCCTTTACACAGCCCCGGAGAACCAGAGGGAGTGTGACCTCAGCAGGCTGCACATGTAAGGCCATCCTACTGAGGTGCCTGGGGGTGAGGAGCTGCTCCCCCAACTCTGCATGTAAAAACTCTTATCTACCAGTAAATCCTGCTATTTGGGTCCAGAATCCACCTATGTCTACTGCCACTGTAGGATTGCTAGAGAGGGGAGCACACAGATGTAACTGCCAGGACAGGGCAGAGCACAGCTTAACTTTGGTCACAGGCATTATAACGATTCAAACTGCTTGCAGGCATTTGTACCAGGTAGAAGCTGAATGCCTCCTGGACTTCCAGAAAATCTGGGCTCCCAGTGGGTGCCTCGTAGGCCCTCACAGCCACCAGGAGAACGTAGAGGACCTGACTTCTAGGCTTAGGGCTCCTACTCTGTTTTTCTGGCCCCCCTTTCCCAGACTTCCTGTTCCCCGCTGTTGTTCTTCAGCCCTGATGTCTAGGCATGGCTAGGGAAGTGGTTGGCGTCTTCCCTTCCCCTCCTCCCTGGGCGCATGCCTGAGTGGAGGTGTGAAGTGGGAGGACCCTCTTGTAGGCCCTGTGGAAGCTGGGACAGGTGCAGAAGTCACCACCCAGCAGCCCTGGGCACCAGAGACTCCTGCTGAGTGTGGCAGAAGTTGGCACCCTCCTGATTGGCACTGACATGAGAGGTTTTCCTACTTGCACCAAGGACCAGGTAGCTTGGATTGTGTCCTAGCCCTAGGACCAGCTCTATGACAAGGACGGGTCACCATCTCATATCCTGTAGCTGTTGAGTTGGAAAAGGCAGGGGCAGCTTGGCCTTAGGTAAGCGAGTGATCTTGTCTCTGTCTCTGGACCTCATGCCCACAGATGGGAACAGAGCCCACTCTGCAGGAACTGATGGGATGGTGTCCACTCACACCCTGTGTATACCTGCCAGTCTTCACCAGTGTCTAGATGGGAAGCCATGGTAACAGGGAAGGGAAGTTCAGGTAGACCGGACGTATCAATGAAAGACTGTAGTAGAGGGACTCAGAGAGGATCAAGAGTCAGGATTGGGGCTTTACTCTCGACTTCAGCCACCCGAGTGAGGTAGCCCTGGCCACAAGACTTCATTCTTCCAAGTCTCTGTCTTCCTTTGTGAGTGGGAACAGTAACAACTATTTACCCTGCTGGGCCATGTAAGGAGTTAATGATATCATTACCGCCCACTGCCAAAATGCGCTTGGGTCAGGCATCATTCTGAGTGCTCTATGTGTGTTTTCTCTTTAGTGTTTACAACTCTGGGGAGAGGGTGGGTGGCAGTGACTAGTGTCAAAATCATTTTGTAGGTGAAGACACCTGGGCATGGTGAGGTGGGGTGCTTGGTGGTGGTCTCTGGTGCAGCTGAGATGGTGACTGACTCTCTGGGTAAACGGCTTGTCCCAGCAGGCAGGTCTACTGACGATGAGCTCTAAAACCAGAAATGCCACGGGGCGGGACCAGGGAATGCAGGAGGGAGGCTGGTGAATCAGCAGTAGCCTGCTGAGTTCAACCAGACTCTGAAGCCCCATCCCAGGCTGACCCTCCTTCGCTGTGAGTCACATTTCCTCGTCAGTCTTGAAAGAGGGAGGGACGTGGTCTACAAAGGGCAAATGTCACCAGGTAATGGTTACATCATGGTTTGGTGTGGAGCCTTTGGCTCCAGACAAGGGAGAGGCACATACTCTATTCCTTTCTTTCCTCCTCTCCAGAGGCCCCACATATCACAACTACTTGTGGTGATCTTTCTGCCTTTCCATGGTCCTGGACATCTCCCACGCCAGTCACTGGCTCCCATTTCTCTGGGCGCCACACTGCCGTACCACCGCCCCCACATGCTCGCTCTCCTGGTTTCCCCCTCTCCTGATGCAGTCTTGCTCTGGTTCTGTTCCATCTGCCCAGGGGAGATGGAGGAGAGCTTTCCTTCAAATAAACCATTCAGAGACTTGGCCTGCTATTCGATCCCTGCCACCACCCACTCTGAATCACCAGAGTTGTCCTGAGAGAAGACAGGCCTTTATCTAATCCCTGAACTGCACTGGTTGTCCTGGAAAGAGAGGCCGGGCACTCCTGCTTCCAGCAGTGCTGTGAGGGTGGCTGTTGACCTCAATCTGGGGTGTCCTCCCCGTGGATCCTCAAGATGTGTTCTGGGCGATGCTGTGGGCAGGGCCGGCCCTGTCAAGGGGCTCAGACTCTGGAAAGGGCTGCTCCCAATCCAGATACAAGGATCTTCTCCTTAGCTCTGTCCAGACCCTGGATGTCACCTTACCTGGGGACACCATGTTAGGGGATATGTCTTTGTCAGAGAGGAGGCCTAAGGAGAACAGTCCACCAGGAGGGACAAGTGCCCAGCATCCTAAAGAATTTCATTCTGGTTGTGCCACTAACCTGTTAGTTCTATGCTCCCCTGATCCCAACTTTGACACTCACCCCAAATGAGCATTCAGGGTTGTTCAACTGGAAGGTCCCTTCTGCCTGCCACTCAGGCCTCCCACATAGGGCTTGCCTTGCTACAAAGGCCCTTCCTTACAGCCTCTGTTTACTCTCCTCCCAACCAGCCACTGCCCCAGAGGAGACTCCAGAGATGCCCTCCCAGGGGGCTGTCGGGGCCCTGGGAAGGCCAGGGTAGAGAGCATGGGCCACAGGCCACCTCTGTCTATCTGCCAAGCTGCAGCCGTTGTCTAAGGGAAACACAAAGTCCTGCCTCTCACCCACACTTTTGCAGGGCCTCTAGCTTCCAGCTCAGCCTGCCTGGGGCCTGGGAGGGCCTTTCCTCCTGGGGCCTGGCCACTGACTTGTTTTCCTCTTCCTCCTCCCTGCTCTCCTCTTTGAGCCTTGGCGTCACCCCAGCTCTGACTCTCTCTGGCTTGGTGCTCTGGCCAGCTGCTGTGGGGGCTGGGCTGACCCTCCAGAGGGTCTCTGCTAGTCCTGGGCCTCATTAGGTGACCCTGCTTGGGCCATCTAGCCTCTTCCCTGGTTCTGCAGCAAAGCCACCAACACCAGGTTTTTGTCACTGAGAACAGGGAGTTGGGGGTGGGGCCTTTTCCTTGTCTGGCACCCCTGTGGCCAGCAAGCTTGCAGGGAAGGGAGGACTCTGGGGAAAAAAGCTAGTCTAAAGGTAGGAGGGCCAGAGGGGCTAGGTTGCTGGGGATGGCCTGCAGGCAGTAAGGGACATGTGTGGTCTGGAGAGAAACAGGGTCTCTTCTTGGTTGGGACATCCTGAAGGGGACAGGGTAAGCCATGGAGCACTCCTGATGGCTTTGTTTCCATTGCAGATCCTGGCAGCTGGGGTTTCCCTCGTCTCTTGAGTGGCCATGTCCAAGCCCACTGCCCCCCCTCCGTATGAGGACCGTAATCCTCTGTATCCTGGCCCTCCACCTGCTGGAGGCTATGGACAACCATCCGTTCTGCCAGGTGGATACCCTGCCTACCCTGCCTACCCACAGCCTGGCTACGGTCACCCTGCTGGCTACCCACAGCCAGTGCCCCCCATCCACCCGATGCCCATGAACTATGGTGAGTGCCAGAAGGGGGCAGGAGGTGGGGGGAAGGAGGCAGTGCTTAGGGCTGAAGTCACCTCCTCCGTTCATTCTCCTTCTCACCTTCCCCTCTGTCCCTTTCTTCTTGGTTTAGATCTCTTTCCATTTCCTGTCGCCCTCACTTTTTACTTCTCCCTCCAGGCCTCTTCAGTCACTTGCTTTCCCCGGTATTGAGCAAGGAGACTGAGGCTATAAGACACATGGCAGAGCCGGGTGCCGGTGGCACACGCCAGTAATCCCAGCAACTCAGGAAGCTGAGATCTGAGGATCATGGTTCAAAGCCAGCCCAGGCAGGAAAGTCCGTGAGACTCTTATCTCCAATTAACCACCAGAAAACTGGAAGTGGTGCCGTGGTTCAAGTGGTAGAGTGCTAGCCTTGAGCTGAAGAGCTCAGGAATAGCACCTAGGCCCAGAGTGCAAGCCCCATGACTGGGGGGATGGGGGGGGGAGACATGTGGCAGAGGAGGGAGCTACATAGAGGCTTACCCAAGTAAATGTTTCTTAGCAAGTCCCCCCTGCCCAGGTGCCATGTCTTCCTTACGAACTGCTTCTGGACACCTAAATGCTTTTTTGGTTTTGTAAAATATCCTGGAGTTGGATGCATCCTTTTCTATTAAGTAGAGTCTGATTTTTGCAACTATCCCAAGTCATTTAGAACTTCCTTTGGTAAATGTTGAGGTATATCAGGTGAGATTAGGACGTAGGGAGCCTCTTCTCCTGGGGGAACATTGATTTTGTAAGTTCTCGGGTTTGAGTTCAAACCTTCACACTTGCTAGGCAGACACTCTACTACTTGGTTGGGTTTTTTTTTTTTTTTGGCCAGTCCTGGGGCTTGGACTCAGGGCCTGAGCACTGTCCCTGGCTTCTTCCCGCTCAAGGCTAGCACTCCGCCACTTGAGCCACAGCGCCGCTTCTGGCCGT
This sequence comes from Perognathus longimembris pacificus, assembly GCF_023159225.1. Taxonomy (NCBI): domain Eukaryota; kingdom Metazoa; phylum Chordata; class Mammalia; order Rodentia; family Heteromyidae; genus Perognathus; species Perognathus longimembris. Next base: position 15,838,368 of record NC_063164.1, read on the forward strand.
TTTCCGTATATGTGGTGCTGGGGAATCGAACCTAGGGCCTCATGTATCCGAGGCAGGCACTCTTGCCACTAGGCTATATCCCCAGCCCCGGGTTTTTTTTTTTAACTGTATTTTTGTGTGTGTTTTCTTTTTTGGTACTGGGGATCGAACCCAGGACGTTGTACTTGCTAGGCAAGCGCTTTGCCACCGAGCTACATCCCAGCCTGACACTCTACTACTTGAGCTATGCCTTGAGCCTGGGGAGGGGAGGAAGTGATTAATTTTCTATTTTTTTGGCACAGAGTTGAGCCTAGAATTGTACACATTAAACAGGTACTCCACCTCTGAGCTGCATTATGGGTAGATTTTGCAGGTAGTTCCCAAAGAGGCGGCATCCCTGGGATATAGGAGGCCTGCAGCAACTCTAGCATCATGGAGCCAGTGTATGGCAACTCTCACCTGGACGGGTGTTCTGATGCAGAGCCTAACACAGCCCTCCCACATGAGAGTCATGCAGCATGCCCTGGGAGGTGTGCTGAAGTCCACAGCCCTCATCCCATATCCCCTGCGCACACACCCACACCCACATGTGCAATGTTCCCTCCTTTTTTCAACCCTCCATCCCAGAGGCCACTGCTCTGCCAACCCACTCTGCTCTTGCCTGGCTTCCTCAAAGGGTAAGGCACCCTGAATCCTCAGCAGATATGCCGATGGAACAGCTCTCATCTAAGGCAGGCCAGCTGGGTGCTCTGGGGAATCTGCAGAGCCCTAGCTTGGGAGTGCAGTCCTTGCGTAGTAACACCTGTCTCTGGGTTGAAGATACTTGAGCCTTTGTATGAGGCAGTGTCAGCAAAGCTACAAAAGGGAGACCTGTGTCCCAGGTCTCCAGTTGATCCCATGTAACCTGCCTCCAGGCCCCGGCCATGGCTATGATGGGGAAGAGAGAGCCGTGAGTGACAGCTTCGGGCCTGGAGAATGGGATGACAGGAAAGTGCGACATACCTTCATCCGAAAGGTGAGATGGTGGTAGATGGGCAGACCAGTGGCCTTGTGCTAGAGGGGCAGGGAGGGATGGCTGTATTAGTCCTGGCATGGGTGTGCAGTCACATGTAAAAACACTGGCTGACCACCTTCCCTTTGGTCCTGGATGGTCCTCCACAGGTATTCCTGGCTCCTCTAACTCTAATGTCCCTCTCCTTTCCATCCTCTCTTTCTTGACCTCGTTTTGGGAGGGCAGAGTCAGTCTCTGGGTTCTTCCCAAGTGTGGCCTTCTCCAGATTCTGTTCTGTTAGCCAGAGAGCAGCTGGGAGCTGGAAATATCCCACTTACTCCTAATCCATCTTCCCTTGCTCCATCTGCATGGAGCCCTGCTCGGGACAGACACACAACCTGTCCTGCTGAACACTGAATGAGCACAGGCATCACCGGAGGTGCAGGGGCAGCCAGGCAGGGTGAGGCAGTGGTAAACTGAGGCTGGATGCTGGACAGGAGAGGGATACCCTGGAGCAGTTGGAGGGGGACAGAGGAAGCAGTGAACCAGGCTCCCGACTGGGGTTACCTCTACGCCAGGCTCCCATGGGGGAGGAATCTTTGAGTGACCACAATAGGAATAGAACCTTCAAAATGAAAAACTCCTCATGCCACAGGGAAGAGCTAGAACCCCGTATCCTTTGGGCTCCCTGGTTTCGGGCTGGCTGCTTTCTAGGGAGAGCCCAGGGTGTGTGTGTGGGGGGGGGTGGCCCAGACACCTGGCCATCTATGTTCCAGGTCTACACCATCATCTCGGTCCAGCTGCTCATCACAGTGGCCATCATCGCCATCTTCACCTTTGTGTGAGTCCCCGGGCCCCTGCCTACCCTTCCCAGTCCCCAGATCTTGCTTCCCCGCCGGGCTGCCTACACAGCCTGGGCCTGGAGGCAGAGAAGCCATGGTCTGACTCTCTCGTCCTTCCCTGCTCACAGGGAACCTGTCAGCACATTTGTGAGGAGGAATGTGGCCGTGTACTACGTGTCCTAGTAAGTAGGTGCTGTCTCTGCTCAGGAAGGAAGGAGGGAGAGGACAAGGAGGGCTGGCTGTCCTGCAGCTAACCAGCTTTGCTTAGGGCTAGGGTCAAGATGCTCTCTGAGCATCCTTCCCCATGATTAGGGTGGTTCCTAGGCTGGAGAGTGCACCCAGATGAAGAGGAGCAGGATCACAGAATGCCAGGGTAGGGTGGAGAAGGATGGACAGACCGTAATGGCAACTGGTAGCCTGCAAGGTGCTCCCTAGATTTTCTTTAATCGATTTCTGCAGGCTCCCTAAACCTTCTTCTGGTTAACCCCCTGAGTTAGAGCTCTCAGGGCCCCTGACTGTAGAGTAGGAGGGGTGGAGGCTGGGGTCCTCAGGCTGGAGATGGGGAGAGACAGAGAATGTCCTTGCTTCCTGCTAAGTAGCTGGTCCCCAGACTTCTGAGCAGCCACGGGGCTCAATCCCCAGGCTAGCTGAGAGGGCAGCTCATCTCTCTCCTATCTTCACAGTGCTGTTTTCATTGCCACCTACCTGACCCTCGCCTGCTGCCAGGGACCCAGGTGAGTACCACAGGCTTAGGCAGTGAAGAGTGTAGGGGGTGGAACAAGGACCAAGCTTGGGGAAAGTGGGATTTCTCACAGTGGTTGAATGGACTTACAAGAAGTATTTATAAGGATGATGGGGTGATGGCGGCTAATGTTTAATGTACATAAAAGTGCTATGTATGGGGGAATCTATGTAGCTATCAGTCTGATTGGTAGCAACCTGCAAGATATGTAGCATTTTAACTACTTAACAAATAGAGAAGAAGTAAAAAAAAGAGGCGGGGGAGGGGGTAAGGGAAAAGGAAGAAGTGGGAGGGTACAACAAAAACAAAACCAAGAAAGCCCAATCAGGAAGAACTCTAGGCTTAGGGAGGCTGAGCGGAGCAACTTTCTCCCAGTCCCCCAGGTAGTAGAAGGGCTGCAAACAAGACCAAGTTTTTCTGGCCCCACAGGACAGGTCTGTCCTGTGTCCCTGTGTAAACACCTGAGCAGGTACCAAAAGCCATGTGAGGGTCCCCTCTCCAGGAGCAAGGCTTACTCCTACAGGCACAAGAGCCAGGTACCTCAGACTGCCTCCAGGCACATAACCAGGGCTTCTCTTTCTCCTCAGACGCCGGTTCCCATGGAACATCATCCTGCTGATTCTCTTTGTAAGTCTATGAGGGTAGCAAGAAGGCTGTCCCAGTAAGACTGGGGACACCACTGTGGAAGGATGGCTCTGGATAGCTCCCTCCCCTTCCGGCCTCCTGCTAGTGGTCTTCTCAGTGACTGTTCTTTCCAGCTCAATCACATCTCCCCCGGACTCTGGCAGACTACCATGGCTGCCCCCTAGGGCCTTGCTGTTGGCTTTTAAATAGATATAATTTATGGAGGTGGGGATGGAACCCAGGGCTGATTCACCCCAGCCATACCTTCTTAAGAGATTCCCTTATTTTTCTCTTTCCCTCAGACTCTTGCCATGGGCTTCATGACGGGCACCATTTCCAGGTATACTTGGGGATGGCCTGCCACGCGCTTGGGAGGGTGAATGAAGTAAAGGGAATGGGTTGTTCTTGAGTTGGCAGTTATCTGTGGGAGATGGGGCCTGGGAAGGATCCTTCTGGAAGTGGTGAGTCTCCAGTCATCTAATAGCTTATACTTCTGACCTCTCTTCCCTCCTTCTCCCCCTGCAGTATGTATCAAACTAAAGCCGTCATCATTGCAATGATCATCACGGCTGTGGTGTCCATTTCCGTCACCATCTTCTGCTTTCAGACCAAGGTGAGGGTCCGGAAGGCCCTTCTATAGCCAACCACCCCTTTCCTCTATACAGCTGGCCCTTTGGATTTGACACTTGAGCTGGCCTGGGAGGGTCTAGAACCCTGCAGACCTAATCCTCCCCCGCCATCTGCATGTGCACAGCTGCTCACTGTGCCTCTCCTTTGCATGTCATGGTCATTGTCAGGAGGCAGCACTGGGCCTCCCCGGCAGGGGGCAGGGCCAGTCTGGCTGTTATGGTAGTCATCTGACGGTGCCTCTTCCTCCCTTCCTGTAGGTGGACTTCACCTCGTGCACAGGCCTCTTCTGTGTCCTGGGAATTGTGCTGATGGTGACTGGGATTGTCACTAGCATTGTGCTGTACTTTAAATATGTGAGTGTCCCATGGGGATTGGGGCCAGTAGGCCCAGTGCTCAATGCAGACTTCTTGTATACAGCAGGGCCCCTCCTGGACCCCAGGCCCCTAGGAAGGCTCCAGAACATCTCCCTCAGCCAGGAAAGGTGCTATTGTTTTCAGTTAGAGTATAATTCATTTCTCTTTGGAGACAGATGGCCCTGGGAGCCATGGCACCTGGAGCCCTAGACAGGGGCGCTGTCTGATAGCTTAGACCACCATCTGTTCTGGGAGACAGTGGGAAAGGAAATTGAAGGACTGAAGAGATGGGCCTCGATGGAAGGGACTTTGGGAATCCCTCATTCTGGTTCCTTCTTTAGTTCTAGTCATCTGAGGTCAGTGTCCTGACCGTGGGGGAAGGGAGCCCCTCTTTTTCAGCCTGTCCCTCCTGGGATGAGTTTCAGGAACCAGGAGACTGCTCTGCCTGGTCTACTGAGTGCTGACCATAACTCGGGCTGTAACTCAATTGCCTGTACCTTGACTAGCTTTGAAGATTGGTTTGGCTAACGGATGCTATGCTGGTTTTATATGGCCATTGTAGGATGGCCTCTGCTTTTTTTGTCACATTACCATTCTTGATTTCTCCCAGGATCTAAAAAGGCATGATCCAGGCTCTTGGACAGCTAGCTTCCTCGAACTCCCAACTCATGCCCAAATCCCAAGAGCTAAATGGGTCCTGAGGGCCTGCCTTGGTTGTCTTCACTCAGATTTCTAACACTATCCCCCGTGTCCTTCTTCCCCAGATTTACTGGCTCCACATGCTCTATGCTGCTTTGGGGGCCATTTGTTTCACCCTGGTAAGTCCCTGGGTCCTTTGGGAGGGGACAGAGATGGAACTAGATGGCTTGAGAGACAGGAATGGGTGGTTCTCTTTCTTACTGTCCAAAGGAGTCCAGTGACTTTCTAGGATCCCACGGTCTGCCTGCTGCTAGCACATTTGGCAAGCTGTATTTACAGACAACCGAGTGTCTGTCTCTTTTTTTTTTTTTTTTTTGGCCAGTCCTGGGGCTTGGACTGTCCCTGGCTTCTTTTTGCTCAAGGCTAGCACTCTGCCACTTGAGACACAATGCCACTTCTGGCCATTTTCTGTATATGTGGTGCTGGGGAATTGAACCCAGGGCCTCATGTATATGAGGCAGGCACTCTTGCCACTAGGCCATATCCCCAGCCGGTATCTGTCTCTTCTAAACAGAGACCTGCTTGAACCAGAACCTGTGTGCCACCCTGGTCATTAGTAAGTCCCCTAAGTATGCTGCATGGCACACAGGCTCTCAGGACAACTCTGCTGACCAGAAATGAGCTTTGGCCCCTGGGGCCCTGGGTGCTCACTTCTGTTTCCCTGTCCCTGCAGTTCTTGGCTTACGACACGCAGTTGGTCCTGGGGAACCGGAAGCATACCATCAGCCCAGAAGACTACATCACAGGCGCCTTGCAGATCTACACAGATATTGTCTACATCTTCACCTTTGTGCTGCAGCTGGTGGGGGATCGCAACTGAAGCACCCCATTCCATACACCCTGGGCATTCCCTTCCTTAGAGGACTGGGCCCTGGGACTTGGTACTGGTCCTCAGGCCTCTTCTTACCCCTCATGTAATTTGTCCAGTTTCCTTTCTGTCCTAGAGATGGGTGGCTTCTAGCTGTGAATGTATGGGAGCCTGAGGGGTGGGAGTTGCTAAGAACTCTTGTCCTTGGTGGGCCCAGCAGGGACTAGGCTGAAGTTCTGTCTTCTGCTTTCCACACAACACAGCACCAAAGTCTTATGAGCTAGGGATATGTGTGTGTATGTGTATGTGTGTGACAGGAGCTTCTTTTATTGTCAAAAGGGAATATGCACATGGAAGGGCCTTCAAGATGAAGAGATTCCTTTTGCCACAGCACCCTAGGCCAGGTGGCTGGAGCTGCTTTCTCTCCTAAACCCCAAAAAGCCACACATGCCTTGTCCCCAGCCACTGGATGCATAGGCCTCTACACTGAACTCCCTAGGCTTGGCACCTTTTAGATCTAGATGATAGAAGAGCTCTGCACTCAGGGGCTCTGCTACAACTTCATGTTTCAGTAACATGTATATATTGTTTATCTAGATTAAGGGTGGGGGAAGAGAGAAAGCAATGTAGAACACAGGCCCACCCCAGGGCAGTATCTGTCCTGGGCTTCCTTCAGGCTTGGATGGTGGTAGAGAGGAGCCACTGGAGCCATCTGGGTCCTGTTCTTCAAACCTGCTTGAGGGCTGCTGAGATCTTTGCTCTAGGGGCCTCTTTCTCTGCTCAGTTGCTCAGAGGAGAAAGTGGGGGAGGGAGGCTGAAGGTCAGCAAAAGTGGCTTGTAAATCTGGAGTATGACTGGGAATCAGGGTGAGGAGACATGGTAGGAGCAGGGAAAACGCCTTAGCATCTGCTACCTGGTCTGAGAAATTCTGAAGCTCACTACGGTACCCAGGGAGACTTGTGTGTCCTTCCCTCTGCCAACCCATGAAGGACCCTGGGTGGAAAGTGTCCTTTCTCTCTGTTCTGACCTTCAGCTGGCCGGCTTTAGACTGAAGCCCTGACTCCCACCAGCCACTGCTTCCTTTGTAATACAAGTGCCGTGCGCTGGAATGGAGGTTGGGGACAGGAACCACATCAGCACAAGGACATCATTAGACCTTCTCTATCGAGTAGTTGATCCTAAATATATCGCATGAAGAGACATCCATCGAAATGTAATACAGTCCTGTGTTTAGAAGTTAAATCGTGTGGTTCTAGTTTTCTTCACTGGATGGTGGTGGCTCTGGGAGTATCATTTTTTTGTGTTAACAAAGCCATCTTTGTGTTAAAAGCTATCTGTTTATATACAGTTTTGAAGATGGGGTGGGGAACCCCCCTTTAGATCTTTAAAAATCCTTTAAAACCATTTAAAAATCTCTAGCTGGTGGCTCACACCTGTAATCCTAGCTACTCAGAAGGCTGACATCTGAGGATCATGGTTTGAAACTAGCCCAGGCAGGAAAGTCTATGAGACTCTTGTCTCTCTCTAACCAGCAGAAAAGCTGGAAGTGGAGCTGTGCCTTAAGTGGTAGAGTACTAGCCTTGAGGAAAAAACCCAATGGACAATGTCCAGACCCAGAGTTTAAGCCCTAGGACTGACAGGCGTGCATGCACATGCATACACACACACACACCTACAGTCCAAGCCAGGTGCTGTGTATCATGCTTGTAATTCTCCTTTCTCAGGAGGCTGAGATCTGAGGATTGAGGTTCAAAGCAAGCCAGGGTCGGTGAATCAGGGAGATATCTGCAATTAGCCAGCAAAAAATTGGAAGTAGTAGAGAGCAAGCCTTGTGCAAAAGGGAGGCCCTGAGGTCCCAAGTGCACACTGGTATACACATACAAAACCCCCCACAAAACTCTAGGCCAGTCTCTTAGGAATGAGTAAACTGGGCTGGGAATATGGCCTAGTGGCAAGAGAGCTCGCCTCGTATACATGAAGCCCTGGGTTCGATTCTCCAGCACCACATATCTAGAAAACGGCCAGAAGTGGCGCTGTGGCTCAAGTGGCAGAGTGCTAGCCTTGAGCAAAAAGGAAGCCAGGGACAGTGCTCAGGTCCAGAGTCCAAGCCCCAGGACTGGCCAAAAAAAAAAAAAAAAAAAAAAAAGAAATGAGGAAACTAAGTCCAGAGAGATTGAGTCATTTGGACTGGGCTAAGAGCAGTGCTTTTTGCCTCCACACCCTGAATGCTGCTTTTGATTCTCTTTATTATTTGTTTGGAGGCTGAGTGGGTCCCTGCCCTCTTGGCTGCTAATTCTGAGGGCTTGGTCCCCAGGGCTGGGCCTAGGCTTGTTGCTCTTAAGTCTGTGGTTGCTCCTCCATCTGCCAGTAACATAGCCTTTCTGTGAGAGGGAACACACATGAGTAACCAGCCCCGCCCTCTGCCCCTCCTCTCCCAGGGGACTCAGGAACCCAGACCTGCTTCCTTTCCACCACTCAAAAACTTTATTTGCCTTTAGTGGGCTCCTCTGTAATGGGATAGGCAGGGGATGGCAACAGCTTGGGCTTCACACGCCCTCTGGTGGACCTCAAAGGCAATGACCAGAGTTGGCCAATACAGTCAAAACAGTCTAAGGGAGGGTTGCAGTGCTTTTCAGGCCTGAGACCCAGATTTAACTTCAAGGGCTGTGGAATGTTGGGAGGCCCTGAACCTTGGGCTCTCATACTCGCCCATGTTGGACGCCCTCATGTTCTGCCGAGCCTTCATTTGCTTCAAACGGTTCTTGTCCACTTCCCGCTTGGTGAAGATGAAGAGGAGGATACCACAGGGGAAGCCGATGGCCCTAGGGGTGGGGAGATGTGCACGGGATTTGGGCAGGAGCTAAACCCTAAGTCAGAGCTATTGGGGGAAATTAATCCAGCCTTGCCAAATGCATGAATGCTAAGATACCTCTCCATGTCTACTTGTCTTCCATGCTGGCTGCTTGAGGAACCCACACAAATAGATCCTGCTGCTGCCCTGCTTAAGGCTCCACCACAACTCTACTTCCTTTCCCAGTCAAGTCCAAACTCCCAGGCGTGGTACAAAAGGCTCCATGTGGTTCAGTCCCTGCCTGCCTGTTTACTCCTTTTCCCCATGGCCTGATACTTATCAGCATGAACTCTGCCATACCTGAGTACCTATGCATGTGTTTTTAGGCATCCTAGATTTTTTCCTCTGGGGTCTGAGCAAAGGTCTCCTGTGCTTAAATTGTCCTACATCCCTTCCTACATTCACCTCCTCCTCCTCCCTCCCTCCCCACCCCCCTCTGCTATGGACTAAACACAGCATTTCAAGTATGCTAACCACATGCTCTATCAGTGAACTACAACACCAGTCCCTCCCTTTCTTAGCCTGAATAATTGCTACTAAGGGGGGTGCTTCAGACAAAGAACACAAAGTCTCAACAACTGGAGAGAAATCCCAGCCCTGAGTCTTAGTTCCCTTCTCTGGAATGAGAGCACAATATTTATCTCCAAAAGCCTAACATTCCATAGCAAAGTACTGTTACATTCAGGTGTGCTGAAAAAAATGTTACTCTCCCCTCCTTTCCCTTAAATATTGATCAACAGTATGTATAAAGGTCAGGATCAGAGCCAAATAAGATCTAGAACAATATGTAGCTACTATACAATGAATACAACCCATCTTCCATGATCTCAATTATCTAATTACTGGTACCTGGATCTCATCCCAATCTCCCAAAACGGAGGATGAGGCTAGGGAACTAAATCTGAATCAGCTCAAGCTCAGCTTACTCCAAAGAAAACCCCAATTCCACATACTTCCCCACCTCTCTTGCCCCACTTCCCTGAGATTCCATTTGAGGAACCCAGCAATTTTGTTCCCACAACCCTAGAAGATTCAGCTCACCACCTGAAGCAGAGAGGTTTCCAGACCCTGTCCTCCCCTAGATGCGCTTTTCATTAGCGGATGAAGGGGTATTTAAAACTCACCAGGCGAGTCCCACAGCCTTCATGGGATTCTTGGCCCTCTTTCTGGGAATGTATTCCAGCTCAGGGGGCAGAGGCTCAGGCTCCTCCTTGCACTCCGATGAGCTGTGGCTTTGCAGGGCTCTGGTCCTGTTTTGGGAAGCCTTATTAGTGGCTCCTGAGAGGATCCCTGGGGATGAAGGAAAGGAAAGTCAGTCTGGGAAGTGAGGAGAAAGCCAGCAGGGGTAGGGGGATGTGGGGTAAGTCAGGGCTGGGAGGGAGCAGTTGAGATCTGAGTATGCTAAACGGACTGCAGTTCAGAGTAACAAGTGCTAGGGAGAATCCAATAAAAGAAAGAAACGAGAAAAATCGCCATCTAGGTGACACCTTGGGAAGCCACTTCCACGTCACTGCGGGCTCACCACCCTGGTGCCAGGAGAGCCCCAGCTTCGCCATTCTTCATTTCGGACGACAGGATGGGAGGGACTGCGGAGGACCTCACAGAAGACGTAGGAGGGAAATCCGGAGAAAGGTGTTTGTTTTTTTAATATAAAACTGCAGGACTGGCAGGGAGCTTACAGATAAGTCTACTCCAGCCCCCACTCCCCCCCCCCCCCCATTCCATAGAAGAGGAAACCGGAGCCCAGAGACACGAACCGCTTCGCCCAAGGTCAAACCGCTAATTACCCAAGGCTAGCCACCCAAGGCTCCAGAAGCACAGGGCTCTTTCCTCTGCACTGCGGTGAGTGTGAACCACCTGGAGCGCGGGAGTCTAAAGGCTTCCTCCCGCAGCAAGACCCCAGAGCCGTCGTGCCACCCGAACGCAGGGGCTGGGGTGGGGGGGGTAGGCGCCGAAGTGACCTCCACAGAGCGAGCATCTTTCCACCCCCAGACTCTAAGACCCTGCAGAGAGGGGTGGGCAGAAACTGGCGGTCTTGACCCTCGCAATCTCCGGGAGGAATGTGAAAGAAAAGCCATCTCCTAGAGTCCTGCCCTCGCCCTAGGGTCCCTCTCCTTACCCCTGAGGACGCGGGCATTTCTCGCCCCCCGGCCCTTCAACGCCGTAGCTGCTACCACCGCCGCCATGTTCAGATCCCACCCCCCCGTTCACCGCGCTCCCCGCCGGGAATTGTAGTTTGCGTAAGGGGCCTCCCCCGCTCCTTCCGTCCGGCCCACAGACCAGAAACTACACTTCCCAGAAGCCCGCGGGGAGACCCGAGAGAACTACTCTTCCCAGGAGACCCCGGAGGCGCGCACGCTCGCTTGTTTCCCTCCTGCTGGGGGCGGGGCCAGGATGGGCGGAGCTCGGGCTCTCCCGCCACGCCTCTGCCTCGTCTCCCAGCTCTCCCCTGTGATTGGTGGCTTAGCTAATTATCCTCTCTGTCCATTGGAGGGCCGGTCGTCGCTCTTTCTGCCGGGAGTCGCCGACTCCTACTTCCTCTCGGGAGGAGGGGCTCGAGTTCCGCGTCGTCGCGCAGAGCTGACTCTGGGAGGCGTTTGGGCCCAGAGAAGTGGTTCGGCTGCCTGCGCCGCATGGAGTCCGAATCGGAAAGCGGGGCCGCCGCTGACACCCCTCCGTTGGAGACGCTGAGCTTTCACGGCGATGAAGAGATTATCGAAGTGGTAGAACTGGATCCCGGCCCGCCGGACCCGGGTGAGAACTGCCGCTGTCCAGGCCACGGGATCGGAGTTGCTCACCCCTGGCCTCTGACCCCTGCTTCGTCTCCCCCACCCCCACCTCCCTCCTCACCCCACCGGCCATTTCCACCGACCTTGCCTTCCCTCCCCGCCCCCCCCCCCTTGCTTCCTCCCCTACCCCCACACTTAGTTCTCCGGCCTGGCGGGGTGGGGGTTCCCTGACGCCTCCCCTGGTCCGTCCCCTCACACACCCCCTTCCCAGCATGCCCTCCGTCCTCGCTTCCCACCCGGTCGCCGGCCAACCCCGGGTCTTCCCATCTCGCCTGCCCCCTCTCCCTGCCCTCTTCACTACTCCCCTTCTGTCGGAGCCCCCCTCCCCCGTCCCCTCTGACTCTGCCGCTCACCCCAGCCCCGTCCTCCTTCGCTTCTCCCATCTTCCCCAATGCCTTTCGAGCTCCATCTTTTAACGCCGTTCTCCAAGCAGATGATCTGGCTCAAGAGATGGAAGATGTGGACTTCGAAGAAGAGGAAGAAGATGAAGAGGGCAATGAGGAGGGTTGGGTCCTGGAACCCCAGGAAGGGGTAGTCGGCAGCATGGAGGGCCCTGATGACAGCGAGGTGACCTTTGCGTTGCACTCAGGTGGGCGTTTGAGAATCGTGAGACAGTGATGGGGAAAGATGCTGCCCTGTCCTGCTGGCAGGATCTTGTAGTAGTAGATAGGCAGTGTGGCCCAATGGAGTCAATTGAGACACAGGTTCAAATTCTACCTCTGCTAGTTATCAATTTACCACCTTTACTAATCTTCTGGCTCTGTTTTCATTTAAAAAAAAAGTTATCCTTGATGAAAAGTTACCAGGGTGGAAATTAGAGGTAATTTACACTTTAAAAAAAAAGCAACTGTGTGTGTGTGTGTGTGTCTGTGTATTTTGTAGTACTGGTGTTTGAACTCAGAGCATCTGGCTTGATAGATGCTTATCACTTGAGCCATGCCTCCAGGTCATGTGTGTGCACATGCACGTATTCAATTCCTGGGCCTTAGACTCAGGACTTGGGCATTGTCTCTGAGGTGTTTTGGTTTTTTCTTCATCTTTTTCCTTTTTGCTCAAGGCTAGCAGGATGCCAGTTGAGCCACAGCTACACTTAATGTTTTTTTGGTAGTTTATTGGAGATCAGAGTCTTAGGAACTTTCCTGCCTGGGCTGAGTTTGAGCCATGATCCAGATCTCAGACTTCAGCTTCCTGAGTAGCTAGGATTATAGCTGACTGTGATCCTCAGATATCAGCCTCCTAAGTAGCTAGGATTGGAGGCACCAGATACTGGTGCCTAGTTAAAGTTGTTTTTCTCCCCCTCATGTTACTTTGTTGTTGTTTTTTGCCAGTCCTGAGGCTTGAACTCAGGGCCTGAGCACTGTCCCTGGCTTCTTTTTGCTCAAGGCTACCACTTGAGCCACAGCACCACTTCCGGCTTTTTCTATGTATGTGGTGCTGAGGAATAGAACCCAGGGCTTCATGTATACAAGGCGAGTACTTTTACCACTAGGCCATATTCCCAGCCCTGTTGTTAATATCTTTATTTTACAAAGTGAAGAAAGATGCTCTGAGCAGTAGAATAAGTTGCTCAACTTCACAGTACTGGAATCTTGTTTTTTTCTGACACTACCCGGCTTTGTGTTTATTTTTTTGAGACAGTCTTGTTACTATAGCCCAGGCTAACCTGGAACTCAACCATCTTGCCTCACTTTCCCTAATGATGAGACTATAGGAGTATGTTACCGCATCTAGCTAAAAATGTACCTTTTGAACATATTTGTTGTAATTATCACAAACAATAGCTGTTAGAAGAATCCAGTAACGCTATGTTTGTGTCTATTCATACCTAGCCTAGTAACAGCTTATGCTGAGAGCCATAAGTTTGCACATTTATGACTACCTCACGTCCGTGGCCTCAGAATGGGGTGATGAGGGCGAAGAGTAGATGGATCTGCCCTGAGGAGGATTTGAGTTCAGCAGACTTGGGAAAGAATTTCTCCTAACAAGCTGCTTCTTGAAACCCAGAAGAACTTGGATGTGTACCCTTCTTTTTCAGTGGGAAGGATACTACTTTGGGTGAAAAAAGGCGGGCTTCCTTCGGGTTCTGGGGGACAGAACTCTAGGTGGGAGCCTTGTCCACTTACGGAATGTTTGTTGGGACAGCATCTGTGTTTTGTGTGAGCCTGGACCCCAAGACCAACACCTTGGCAGTGACAGGGGGTGAAGATGACAAAGCCTTCGTGTGGAGGCTGAGTGACGGGGAGCTGCTCTTTGAGTGTGCAGGTGAGTGGGTTTGTGTTCCTTTGTATCTGGCAACCGTTTTCTAATCTCTGTTTTGTGCTAGCTCTGGGTTGGCCCGCAGGAACACGGGAAGGTTCATAATGACTAATATGTAGATTCCTGTGCAGTAGGTGCTAATTGGCCAGTGGAGTTTAGGAAAGACTGAGAAGAGGTGACACTGGTGTAGGACTTAAAGGGCAGAAGGAAGGATGTGAGGGTTTCAGGCAGAGGCTCAGGGGACAGAAGAAGAAGTATGGAATGGCACAGGAGGCCTGGGTTTTGACTGGTTGGGGGCAGGCATCAGTGTCTCTTCTGGGGAGATGTGGGGGGTGGTTGGTTCCTAGAGCTGCAGTGAGCTTGAGGCCCACAACCTCTCTTTCCTAGCTGGTCTTTTTAGGAGGCCTCCCACCCAGGTCATGTGTTCTCAGCATTAGGTACGCTATTGCTTTCTTGTGTTTTGTACATTTTTTTGAGACAGGATTGTTTTGTAGCCCAAGCTGGGCTTGAACTCTGTATCCACCTGTTTTTCTTTTTAGGCCATAAAGACTCTGTGACTTGTGCTGGTTTCAGCCATGACTCCACTCTAGTGGCCACGGGAGACATGAGTGGTCTCTTAAAAGTGTGGCAGGTAGACACCAAGGAGGAGGTCTGGTCCTTTGAAGCAGGAGACCTGGAGGTGAGAGCTTCCTAGTGCGATTCAATCCCTGGGACCTCAGGTAGGGGCAAGAGCTATGAGAACCAGTCTTTCCTCTACTGGACAAGCCTGCTCCAAGCCAGCGTACCCAATGCCATAGCACCAATGTCCGCACATGTTCCTGGGAGGTTCCTAATGATCCCTACAGAGAGGGAAGCGGGATGGGGCTCGGGTGGCGCCTCACTGCTGACGGTTCCTCCCTTCGCAGTGGATGGAGTGGCACCCCCGGGCACCTGTCCTGCTGGCAGGCACGGCCGACGGCAACACCTGGATGTGGAAGGTCCCGAATGGTGACTGCAAAACCTTCCAGGGCCCCACCTGCCCAGCCACCTGTGGCCGTGTCCTCCCTGACGGTGAGGGGCTGCTGCCCTGGGCCTCCCTTCCTCTGTGTAGAGGGGGACTCCACCGTCACACGTCCCTGTCAAGGCCGGCAGGCTCAGGCCTGCAGTTAGGCCCCAAGCCACCAGCACCTTTGCCTGACTCTGCTGGGCAGTGTGGGTGCCCTTACTCTCCTTCCCTCCCCCCGCCCCTGGTTGCTGTGTTGAGAGTGTGCCCTCTGGCCCTTAGGGAAGAGAGCTGTGGTAGGCTATGAAGATGGCACCATCCGGATTTGGGATCTGAAGCAGGGAAGCCCCATCCATGTCCTGAAAGGTATCAGAGTTGGGGGGAGGTGTTCACAGGTTTTTTTTGAGGAGGCCTGAGCACCAGAGACAGGACTCAGAGCCTGACCTCTTCTCCTGCTCCAACCTAGGCACTGAGGGTCACCAGGGACCTCTGACCTGTGTTGCCACCAACCAAGATGGAAGCCTGATTCTGACTGGTTCTGTGGACTGCCAGGCCAAGCTGGTCAGTGCCACTACTGGCAAGGTGAGTGGACCTGGAACCTGGCTAGGGCCTTCTGCTTTCCCTTTTTCTTGTATCTGGGGGGGTGTTGAACTCAGGGCCTCCTACTAGTGAGGCAGGCGCTCTACCACTTGAGCCACATATATCTCTGCCCTTTTGCTTTAGTTATTTCTCATGTAAGTCTTGAGTTTTACCAGACTGGCCTGGGCTCTGTCTTCCTATTTATGCTTCCTGTGCATCTGGGGTGATGGGTATATACCACCACATCTAGTCTCACCCTCACTAACATTTTTACCTGGACTGGCCTTGAACAACTGAGACTTCCTCACCTCTGCCTCCCAAGTAGCTGGGATTATAGTTGTGAGTCTCTTTGCCTAGCTCCCCCCCACCCCCACATATACTGCATATACTGTCCCCTAATATACTGCAGTTTGAACTCAAGAGTTTTGTGCTTACCAGACAAACTGATCTTCTATCATTTGAGCTGTTTATTCAAACTGTGGTTCTTTTTGCTTTATTTTTCAGGTAGAATCGGGTACTTTTTTTTTTTTTCTTTTGCCATTCCTGGGGCTCAGGTCTCAGGACCTTTAACACTGCCTCCGGCTTCTTTTTGCTCAAGGCTAGCATTTTACCTCTTGAGCCATACCACCACTTCTGGCTTTTTCTGTTTTTGTGATGCTGAGGAATCAAACCCAGGGCTTTATGCATGTGAGGCAAGCACTCAACCACTAAGCCACATTCCCAGCCCCAGGGTCGGTACTTTTAACCTGGCGTTGATATTGGACCCTGATCTTCCTCTTTAACACTTACCACAGAGCTGTCCCCAGGAGTACTGACCACCACATCTGGCTTGTTTATTGATGTGGGATCTTGATAACTGTTTTGCTTCTACCACCTTCTTCCCAGTTTCTATCTCCTGAGTAGCTGGATTATAGACATGCGCCACCACATCTGGCCTGAGACAAGGTCTTCCTGTATAGTCCAGGCTGGCCTGGAACACTTTGTGACCTGCACTGGCCTTGAGCTCTTCCTCAGTGCTGGAATTCTAGGTGTGTGCCATTATACCCAGCTCACATAACACTCAACATTAACTAATTCACTTTTTTTCCCCCTCCTTTTTTTGGTAGTGCCTGGGTTGAAACACCATGTGCTTGCTGGCAAGTGCCTTACCACCAGGCTATATGTCCGGCCCCAGCCTTGCCTTTCTTGTTCCCCTCTCTGACTCCCCTCCCTGCTGCCTTTCCTCTGTAGGGGACCAGGAACCCACATCTCCTCTGATCTTTTCTCTTGCTGATAGGTGGTGGGTGTGTTCAGACCTGAGACTGTGGCCTCCCAGCCCAGCCTGGGCGAGGGGGAGGAGAGCGAGTCCAACTCAGTGGAGTCCCTGGGCTTCTGCAGTGTGTGAGTGTCCATCAGGACCCCTCCGGCATACCCGAGGGTGGGGAGAGGAGAAGGCGTGGGGGAGGGGCCTGGCCTGGGGGACCGAGGAGGAGGGAAAAGAAGAGTGCAGGGTTTCAGGAACCTTTCTGGTGCTGTTCACTTCCCAGGATGCCTCTGGCTGCTGTTGGCTACTTAGATGGAACCCTGGCCATTTATGACCTGTCTACACAGACACTCAGGCATCAGTGTCAGCACCAGGTAGGACGGTGGGGACCGGGTTCCCAATGGGCGATGATCATGGCTGAAGGGAGCACCTGCCCCGTGCTTGGCTCTCATGCTTGGGTCTTTATGCCTCCCCTGCTCCCACTGAGGAGGTTTCCCCTCTGACCTCCCTCCCTCTGTCGCCCCCGGGGCAGTCGGGCATTGTGCAGCTGCTGTGGGAGGCGGGCACCGCCGTGGTGTACACTTGCAGCCTGGATGGCATCGTGCGCCTCTGGGATGCCCGGACTGGCCGTTTGCTCACCGACTACAGGGGACACACGGCCGAGATCCTGGACTTCGCCCTCAGCAAGTAAGCGAACTGGGCAAGGACTAGGATCTCTGAACATTAGGGTATGGGTGGCAAAATGGGGTGGCAGGGGTTTCTAGGAAAGCACAACCCCCAGGCCCAGTGGTAGCCCATGAATGAGGCAGGAAGGAGTGCTGGGAAGCCTGTGAAGTCACCTCGGATTCAGCACATGTCTGTTAAATGGTTGACAGTGACTTTCCTGGGGTCCCCTTCCCTGGAGGTCTCTCCCCTCCCCTGAACCACAGCTGTTTGTGTTTGCGTCAGCACCACTCTAGGCACTGGGGACCTAGAATAGAGTATGGGAAAGGGTCCAAGTTCTATAGTCCTCTTGTCCCTATGCTTTCCTTTTTTTTCCCTTTCTTTTTGTGCCAGTCCTGGGGCTTGAACTTGGGGCATGGACACTGTCCCTGAGCTTTTGTCCTCCAGGCTAGTACTGTACCACTTGAGCCACAGCTCCACTTTTGGCTTTTTCGGTGCTTAATTGTGGAGGTGGAAGTCTCTCAGACTTTGCTGCCCGCACTAGCTTCAAACTGAAGTCCTCAGGTCTCAGCCTCCTGAGTAGCTAGGATTACAGGGGTGAGCCACCAGTGCCAGGCTGACCCTGTGCTTTCTGTCCACAGAGATGCCTCCCTGGTGGTAACTACGTCAGGAGACCACAGAGCGAAAGTATTTTGTGTCCAGAGGCCTGACCGTTAATGGCTGCTGTCTCTGGTGTGGTGTCTGGTGTGGCGGGGGATGAAGGGAGGATTCTCCTCCACCCCTCCACCACCACCACCAGCAGAGGTGTGGGGTACAGAGAAAAGAGGGGAGGGGGCTCGGACTACTTTGCAACCTCTTCAACTGATCTGTCCCCTCTCTGTCCTTCTCTTGAGACCCACCCTTGTCCTGCGGCCTCCCTCCCTCCCCACCCCTGTCTCCATTGCCCTTCGGGGCCCTTCCGGGGAGGGCAGACCTCTTTCTCTTTCACTTTCCTTTGCTGGTGTGAGCCATGGGGTCCGTATTTGTATGTGGGGAGTAGGTCTTTGAAGTTCCCGTTCTTTCCCTTCCCAAGTCTCAGGGGATGGAAAGGAGGAAGAGATACTAGTTACAGATTTTAAAAATGTAAATAAAATATACTTCCCAGAGGCAGTGTCTGTGTGGATTTTGTGGTGGCTATAGGAACAAGGAGGAGCTAGCGAAGGCCATGTCATGTCAGGGTGAGTTCCTCCCCCAGCACGCGGCTCATGTCATGATGCATCCGCCACCTCCCCAAGTTAAGCGGCAGGGACTTGCTTCTGTGGAGTTGGCATCTCCCCTGGCACACGATCTGTCTGTAGCTTCTTTCCAGGGGCTGCTTCCCATGCCCCTGTTTCTGAGATGGCTACCAAGAACTCTTAAGTGGCCAGAGGAGTTTTATTCCATCTGAGTGGGCTCAAATAGGGGCAGGGCCTTTGATCCAGAGCAGCACAGAAAATAGCTTCGTGGCTGAGACGGACAGACGGACGCTTGTAGGCCTTTCTAGTTCAAGTCCAAGTCCACCCTGCTTTGGGTACTGGGGTGGTAGGCAGGGCTGGGGCCCGGGCTGTCCCTGGAGGCCCTTCCTCGCAGCCATCTCTGGACAGCCAGCCTCCAGGGGGCTGTGTAGCGCTGGTCACCCAGACCCATGGCTATCGGCACAGCCGCTGCACTGGCACTGCCCAGTGAGATGAGGGACAGCAGAGTCCCAGGCCCCAGGGGTGGGCGGTGCTCATAGGCCAATACTGACAAGAGCAGAGTGGCCACGTAGGGTCCCCAGCACAGCACAAACAGCAGCGTGGCTCCAGCCTGTGCCCTCGCCTGCCTCCAGGTGAGGGCCCGGGCAAGGGTGGAGGGCGCGTCACGGCGCACTGCCCGCTCCAGCCGGCGGATGCCCTGCAGTTGGCGGTGGGCAGCCACCAGCACCCGGGCGGAGAGGAGGGTCGCGGCCCCCACCGCGGGCAGCAGGAGGCCGTAGACTTCGAGGTAGAGATAGGGGGCCGGGAAGACAGATTGCGAGCTGCAGTTGGCACCAGGGCTCCAGTGGTTCCACCCCAGGGCAGGCAGGCTGGTGAAGAGCAGGGGGCCTATCCAGGTGAGGAGCAGGGCCAGCTTCTTGCCCCCGTGGGGTCGCAGTGGCTGCAGCACCGCCATGTAGCGCTCTCCGTGCACCAGCAGCAGATTGGCAAGCAGGGAGAGGAAGGAGAAGTTGGGACCCAAAAAGAGAAGGAGGCAGGACCAGTAACCCCGACGACTCTGGATCCACAGCCCGGGCAGCGTGGGCAACGCCAGGCCCGTGAGCAGCCCGGCCAGTAACAGGCTCAGGAAGAAGCAGCCGGCGGGTGGGCTGCGCAGGTGGTGGTTTCGGACGATGCCCAGGGCCAGGAGCAGGTTGGCGGCCACAATGAGGCTTGCCAGGGCCAGGGAGAGTCCCAGGGCACCTGCAGGAATGGGGCCCTGTACCTCCCCGGTGCTGTTAGATGTCATCTTGGGCCTTGGGGTGGGGAAGGCCTGGAGCTGCAGCTGGCATGCCTGTATTGAGGAGGGGGAAAGTTACGATGGGGTCCTACTACTCCTGTCAGGACGGTAGCCTGCGCCGTCATCTAGAGGCTGCAAACCCGTGGACTGTGGGCCACAGCTATTTTATATTCGTTCCCTTGGAAATCAGGTTTGGCAACACTCACATTCTGTGTGGTGGCTGCCACTTGGGCCATTCCTCCCATCCCGGCAGGCAGCTTTACCTGTTCGTGTCTGCCTGCTTCCTGGGCAGCTGTGTTTATGCCTTTGTTTAGACTGAAAGGCGAACACACCCCAAAGCATCCCGTCCCTCTGTCCCACTCATGGAGGTCTCATGATGAACAGGCGCTATCTGGATGGAGTGTGTTGGGGGGGGGATGCCTGTGAGCTAGATCTGGAGCACAAGCCAGGTGTCCTGTGCCTGCACCCCACCCCCACCACACACGCAGCCTGTTCCAGCTCAGTGAACAGCCTCCGGGTAGGACTTCCAGCCCATAAACTTGACATGGTCCACGCTGGCAACAGGCGCTTCCTTCCTGGGAACTCAAGGGAATAAGGGAAAAGGGGGCAGGGAGGTGCGTGGGGCTGGGCCCGGAGGACCGGGAGGAGGAGCTGGTGGGCAGGGCCTGGCCTCTGGCTCTGATCTCTCCCTGTCCCTTCATTGGGATCCTTGGTCGCAGTCCCCCAGCAACATGCTGGGGAGGGGGTGGAAGTGGAGGGGGTCCTGCCCCTGTCAGTAGGGGAGCAGTTGCTAGAGCCAGAGTCAGTAAGGAAGTATTCCTTCTTCCCCTCACTGGCTCCCTCTTCCCTAGGGTCACAGTCAACCCCAGGAAGACAGGAAGGGAAGGAAGATGTTCCCCTTTCCTTCCCCACTGTCTCCAGGCCCTGAAGGGAGGGAGACTGCCTTTCCCCCCTTCCCCAGCCCATTTCCTCTTTCTCAGCCTCCCCGAAAGTCTTCTACCCAGGACATCTCTTCCTCCTCCGGCAGCCCCCAGTTTCTCTTCCTCTTTCCTCCCCACCATTCTCTTTATTAAACCCCATGAGACGTGATCTGTTGTTACTCCATACCAGGCCTGATCTTGGGATCCCTAGTCCTACCCTAGGGATGGGTCCCCTCAGAGTAGCAGGTGCCACCCACCCACATACCCTGGTTGCTCTAACCACGGCAAGGATGGGGAGGAAGTAGAGGACTAGTTACTCACATGGCTGTTGGGGACAGGTGGCACTTGCTAGCCTCTGTGTGTGTGTGTGTCAAGGAGTCACAGCAGTCAGGCTCACAGGGCTTCCAACTGTTTCTGGCGTCCCGGCCACCGAGTGCATGCTGCCTCCCCTCGGGGGACAGCAGGGCTGCTCAGGCTCAGCCGCTGCCTGAGTTGCCTGGGAGGGATGGAGGACTGAGGTTGGCAGGCGGGTCTCAGCCTTGGCCCCGCCCCCAGGGGGTGGGGTCAGGCACATCCTGAATTGCAGCTCCTGAGAGACACAGCTGTATTTCACTGTCTCCTTGGTCCTCCTGTGCTAGTGACCTCCTTCCCAGCTGCCAGCCAAACAGGGCCACCTAGGCGGTGGCCCTCTTCCCTCTGGAAGTCTTCTCGCCTGCCACTGCCTAGCTAATCTGGGAAATGCATCCCAGTTAATGAAAGATGATTGACTACCCCTCCTCACCCCAGCCTCAGCTATTCTATCTACACTCTGTGATGATTACACACACCTTAAAGCAACCCAGTCAGCCAACTGCACAGCCAGTTCCAAACTTCTGGTGGCCCATCCAAGGGGTAGGGGTGTGTGTGTGTGTGTTGGTACTCCTTGGAGGTCTGGAGCCTGGGGAAATTCACTGCCCTCCATCACATTAGAGGGTCAGCTTTGCCTTTCTGAATCTGGGGGTCATCTGCACTTTCCTCAGCTGTTTTCTGAGTTAAGTTCTGGACTGTGTATAAGTTACAAATAGCTTTGAGGATGTGGCTTCCCTCCCCTGCACACCCCTACCAGTACTGGGATTTGGACTCATTGTCTCATGCCTGCTAGGCAGGGGCTCTACTGTAGAAACACAATCCACTAGCTTTTATTTTTTTTTACTATTTTATGTATTTATTTTTGGTGCCAGTAGTAGAACTTGAACTCCTTGCTTATATTCTTACCATGCCTTTTTGTGTGTGTGTGTGTGTGTGCTAGTCCTGGGGCTTGAACTGAGGGTCTGGGTGCTATTCCTTAGCTTTTGTGCTCAAGGCTAGAGCACTACAACTTGGACCACAGCTCCATTTCTAGCTTTTTGGGTCTTAACCAGAGATGAAACGTCTCATGGACTTTCCTGCCTAGGCTGGCTTTGAACTATAATCCTCAGATCTCAGCCTACTGAGTAGCTAAGATTACACACTAGAGCTACCAGTGCCAGACTGACCTTTTCTCTTAAAATTGGTGCTCTACTACTTGAGCCATACTTCCCACTTCCAGATTTTGCTGGTTAATTGGAGATATCTGAGATTTATCTTCCCTAGACTGGCTTCAAACAGCAATTCTCAGATGTGAGCCTCCTGAGTAGCTAGGATTATAGATGTGAGCCACTGGTGCTACATGGTTTTTTGATGTTGTTTTTTGTCAGTCATGGGACTTGAACTCTGCCTGGGCACTGTCTCTGAGCTCTTCAGCTCAAGGCTAGCACGTTCTACCACTTGAGCCACAGCACCACTTCCAGATTTCTGGTGGTTGATTGGAGATAAGAGTCTCATAGACTTCCCAGGCCAGGCTGGCTTTGAACTGTGATCCTCAGATCTCCGCCTCCTGAGTAGCTAGGATTACAGGTGTGAGCCACCAGGGTCCAGCTTTTTTTTTTTTTTTTTTTTTGATAGGGTTTTGCTTTGTGCTCAGGCTGGCCTGGATTGTGATCCTTTTTGTGCTTCCTCAGTAGGATGACAGACATGTGAATCTCATCAACTTGTGTGTGCTCATTCTGAACCATCATCTCCCCATACCTCCCACTTCCCTAGTAATTAGGATAGTAATTAGGATCACAGGCTGGTGCCACTATACTTGCTGGCCAGATGTGACCGTTGGCAAGCTACTGCTGAGCTTGTCTTCCCACCTGTTAACTGGGAGCAAAAGAAACTACCTTTTGGGGTGGTGGTAAATGTCAGGGAATTATGGTTACCGCAGTGCTGGACAGCAGTGAGGCAAAGTCATCTCAACAAGTGACTCCTCCCTCTATGGTGGGTAAGAGGCGGGCACTGGTGCTAGAATGAGAACTTGCTGCAATCCCATTCTTTAAGCTGTGTGAACTTGGGCAAACTTTTCTTTTACTTGTTTCCTCATTTGTAAAATGGAGTTCCAAACTGTAGTCACGTGTATGCACGTGTGCATGCGTGTGCACGTATGCACGGGCACTGAGGCCTAAACTCAAAGCCTCTCACTCTTGCTTGACTTTTTTGTTCAAGGCTGGTGCTCTATCACACCTCCACTTTTGGCTCTTTGCTGGTTAACTGGAGCTAAGAGTCTCTCGGATTTGTTTGCCTGGGCTGGCTTTGAACTGGGATCCTTAGATCTCAGCCTACAGAGTAGCTAGGATTAGAGGCAAGTCACTGGTACCTAGCATGACAGCTAATATTATCATTAGTATCATTAGGGATTCTGCCTCTTTATACGTCGTCCCCTCCAAGAAGCAAGAACTCTGTTGAGAGTCATCCTATGAAAAGGGAACTGTCACTTCTCCACAGGAAAACTGAGGAAGGGGAAAGGAGGGCAAGCTCCGGGCAGGGGAGTCCAAGTGCAGCTTTGGGTGGAGGAGAAGCTAGCCATATCCCTTAAGTCTAGAAATGGGAGGAAATAGATGGAAGTTGAAGCACGAAAGCTGGAGCTGGAAGCCAGGTGCCTGTAATCCTCAGGAGATTGAGATACAAAGATCGCAGTTCCAGGGAGGAAAGTGTGTGAATCTTATCTCCAATTAGGATATAAAGCAGCAGCTTGAGTGGCAGAACACACAATGGCAGAGCACAAAAGCTCAGGCCCAGAGTTCAAGCCTTGGGATTTGGGGGGTAGGGGGGAAGATGGGAGTTGAAATGTGAGAAACACCATCCTCAAAGGCATTAAGAGGCCAGGCACTGGTGGCTCACACCTGTAGTACTAGTTACTCAGGAGACTTGAGGTCTGAGGATCACAGTTCAAAGCCAGCCTGGGTAGGAAAGTCCATGAGACTCTTATCCCACCAATTAACCACCAGAAGACTGGAAGTGGAGCTGTGGCTCAAAGTGGTAGAGTGCTAGTCGTCAGCAAAAAAAACAACAACTCGGGGACAGCTCCTAGGCACTGAGTTCAAGTCCCATGACTACCCCCCCCCCCCGCCCCTGAAAACAAAGCAAGACTTCTGTGGGCTCTTAGGATTTGCCAAAAGGGCTGGAGGGCTCAGGACTCTGGCAGTCACCTCTATACCATCATTGGGGACCTGGGGAAGCAGGGTTTCTTTCAGCTGGGACAGGAAGCCTCTAACCCAGCCTCCAGCAAGCTAGCACACAGCCTCCAGGCTCACACGGTCTGGTGGGGCAGAGGTCAGAGGCTCTGGAAGAGTTCAGCCTGGGGTCTGGGCAGAAACCGTGTGGGGCCCCTCAGATACTAGACTGCCAGGAGTAAACAGATGGCTGTTTCCAGCCCTGGCCTCTTCCCTGAGGCATACAGGATGTCTGTTTCTTCTTCACTTCTGTCTAAACACTGTGTGGCATGACGTGTGAAGGCGAGTGGGAGCCTGGGTTCTGTCCCCCTTTTCAGCCCCTTCTTCCTTACCAGAAAGTCTGGTTCTTCTCCGAGTCTGGAACTGACTCATCATCCCTGGCTTCTTCCTTCAGCCCACAGGACTTCGGTCCAAGCTTTCAGTTGACCCATCGGTCAGCCATGTTTTGGCCTGCTGCTGTCTTCCTGGGGAACATTTGTTAGGTGCCCAGTCCAAACTCTGGTCCAGAATCCTCCTGGGCCTCCTCAATCCACTGCCATTCACTTATGCATTTCTCTGTGCCAGGGAAGGCAGGTGAGGTATCCACTCACTTATTCAGGACCAGGGAGGCACCAGTGGGATGAAGCTTTCTAGACTCTGGGTGGTTTTCCACTGTTGCTGCTCAACAGGTTTAGACAGGATTTCGCTAGGTAGCCCAAGCTGGCCTAGAACTCACACCTCCAGAATACTCGATTACAAGTGCTTGACAGTCTACTCTTAGGAACTAGAGTAGATGAACACTTCAGATCCTGTGACAGAGATTGACCAGAATCCTGACAGAAGAAATCCTGTTCTCTTGTGAGGTCTACATGGCCGGATTGCGCTTTGGCAGCTCAGTGGCAGAGCACTTGTGTAGTGTGTGTGGCAACATCCCTGCCCTCTGACCCCAACAGATGGCTGTCTGGGTCAGTCATTACCTTAGAGGTACAGAAATGGCAATATTTTCACTTACCCTCAGAAGTGTGCAGGATTTGGGAAGATGGGGAGATTATTTGAACTCCACCAGAGCCAACAGGACCTCTGATTAGGCCTGAGTTAGTAGGTCAGGATGGGCACTCGACTGTTGGCAACCAAATTTAAGCTCCCACTCTGATGTCACAGCAGCAAGAGGTGTTTCTTTTCCTGGTTTCAACACCCTTTCCCCTTCCTGTTTTTTTTTTTTTCTGTTGGTTGTAGGGCTTGAACTCTACGCCTCGGCACTGTTCCTGAGCTCTTCAACTCAAGGCTAGTGCTCTACCACCTTGAGCCACAGCACCTCTTCTGGTTTTCTGGTGGTTTTATGGACTTTCTTGCATGGCCTGGCTTTGAACCGAGATCCTCAGATCTCAGCTTCCTGAATAGCTAGTATTACAGGTGTGAGCCACTGGTGCCCGGCTCCCCTTCCTGTTGTAATCTCATTTCCAGCTAAACTGTTAGCTTGTCCTGACCCCACACATCATCCAGAGCTGGGGATTCCTTCCCTTTCCAGCAACATCTTTCCCTGGCAGTTAAGGCCACCAGGCAGAAAAAAGCACTACTATCCTAAAGGAGGCCTAGGAAACCCAAGACAAAGGAGGCTTGCCTTAAATTACACATCTTTTCTGGTCCTATCACTTCTGATCCCCTTGAGTATATAATATAGAAAAGGAACTAAGAGTCATTCATTCACTCATTCATGCTGCTTCTGGGGCTGGATTGCAGGACATTACATTCTCACTTGGCTTTTGTTGCTCAAGGCTGGCATCCTACCACTTGACCTACACCACCACTTCCAGATTTTTTGCTGGCTAACTGGAGATAATGCATGAGGTGTTGGGTCCTATCCCTAGTGCCACAAATGAGTGAGTGAATAAATCAAACTCATGTCTGTCTATGTATGCTGTGACAGCATCTTATTTATTCTCTTCCTTTAAAAACTTGTGAGACAGGGGCTGGGGATATAGCCTAGTGGCAAGAGTGCCTGCCTCGGATACAAGAGGCCCTA
This sequence comes from Perognathus longimembris pacificus, assembly GCF_023159225.1. NCBI lineage: Eukaryota > Metazoa > Chordata > Mammalia > Rodentia > Heteromyidae > Perognathus > Perognathus longimembris. The sequence continues at coordinate 15,864,365 of NC_063164.1, forward strand.
GGTTCGATTCCCCAGCACCACACATACAGAAAATGGCCAGAAGCGGCGCTGTGGCTCAAGTGGTAGAGTGCTAGCCTTGAGCGGGAAGAAGCCAGGGACAGTGCTCAGGCCCTGAGTCCAAGGCCCAGGACTGGCCAAAAAAACAAAAACTTGTGGGACAGGTAGTATGTCCAACTACAAAAAAAAGCCCAATGAAACTTTTGTCTCAGAAAAAGCAACTTGGTGTCATGGAACTTTCAAATAGCAGAACTATATTCAAACCAGTCCCTCTCAAACCACTTGTTTTTGCCAGTCCTGGGGCTTGAACTCATGGCCTGTGCTCTCTATGCTCAGGCTACTGCTCTACCACTTAAGCCATAACACCACTTCTGGTTTAAAAAAAAAATATTTTATTGGAGATAAAGAGTTTCAAAAACTTTCCTGCCCAGGCTGGTTTTGAACTGTGATCCTCAAATCTCAGCCTCCTGAGTAGCTGTGATTACAAGCATGAGCCAGTGGCACTGGGTTTCTCAAACTTTTTTATCTGCACAGCTCAAACTCAAAGACATTTCTGTCTCCCAGGTACAGGTGACTTTAGGGCAGGGAAGCTGGACAGTAATGGATACTAAGTCATTTTTCCAGCCCATGTTTCTCTGCACAACCACTTCCTGCCCTCCCTCTTGTTCCCCCCTTTAAGCCTTCAATGGAGTTATAGCAGACATTTCTGCCCACAGAGGAGTATCCTAAGAGCCCCATGAAATTCAATGTGTCCTGGAAAAAGGTGAGAAGGATAAATCTGGATAAATCAAGCCTCATGTATATCTGGTGCCGATAATGCTTCTTAGGGTTTACTACTGGAAAACAGTTAATGGGGATGGAAATGTGACTTAGTGGTAGAGTGCTTGCCAAGCATGCATGATGCCCTGGGTTCAATTCCTTAGCACCACATAAACAGAAAAGTGCTCTTGAGTGCTGTGGCTCAAGAGGTAGAGTGCTAACCTTGAGCAAAAAGAAGCCAGGGACAGTGCTCAGGCCCTGAGTTCAAGCCCCAGGACTGACAAAAAAACAAAAAATACGGTAATTTTTAGGCCTTTTGTTTTCCTCTAAATTTCCTAATTTTGGGGCTGGGAAGGTGGCTTAGTGGTAGAGTGATTGCCTAACATGCATGAAGCGCTGGGTTTGATTCTTCAGTACCACATAAACAAAGTCAGAAGTAGCACTGTAGCTCAAGTGGTAGAGCACTGCCTTGAGCAAAAGCAGCTCAGGGACAGTGCCCAGGCAGAGTTCAAGCCCCAGGACTGGGGAAAAAAAAAAAAAGTACACACACACACACACACACACACACACACACTATGTATCTTAATTTTGAAACCACTTGGCTTTGCCAAGTCAGAACTCTGACTCCTACTACTGGTAAGATAGCAGAAGGGGTTCCCATCTACTAAGGGGTGAAGTGTTACAGCAGCACAAGCTGTGGTCCCCAACTCTCTTAAGTAACTCATGGGGTCTCAACGCCTTCTATTTAGCCCCATTTTCACTTGCTGATATAGGTGGCCAGGGGAACTGATGAGCTTCACACAAGCCCATTTCACTGAAATAAAATGAAGTCTGGCTGGGTGCTGGTGGTTTATGCCTATTACCCTAGCTACTCAGGAGGATGAGAGCTGAAGATGGCGGTTCGAAACCAGCCCAGTCCATGGAACTCTGATCTCCAATTCATCACCAAAAACCTGAAAATGGAGCTGTGGCTTAAGTGGTAGAGTACTCATTTCCTGACCGTGGTAACTGTAACCCCTCTGTAATCACCTTTATTATAATAAAAAAAATTAGCTGGTGTCTGAAACAAAACGGGAAAGCAAGAAGGCACATAACATCAGGACAAGCTTCAGACCAGGTGAATCCTAAAACTCTCCAGATAGTATTTTACTATTTACTTTGGGGATCAGCATCCTGGCTAGGGGACAGGGTGCTCAGCTAGACTCTCTACTGTTAGGGTGGCATCTCCCAAAGTGAGCTTTGTGCAGTAAGCTTTGGGGATATTGTACGAGTGAGATGAACTGTGGATGAACTGTGGCCTGCTGGTCTGCATTAGCTCCACCCCTAAAACCCTCTGATGTCCTACAATACCACACACACCATGGAAGACAGTTTTGGAAATGCCATATATTATTCATAATAAAGGAAGCCATAAACACTAATTTGTATGTCACCATTAGGAAGTTTTTCCTGGCCAATGAGGACAGGCTTTAAGTCTCAGCAACCAAGCTTTATGGGAAGCATGTTCAGGTTTATAGCTTAGATACTGGTCATGGTGACCCATATCTGCAACCCCAGCACGTGAGGGGCTGAGGCAGGAAGGCTGAGTATTCAAGGCCAGCCTGAGCTACAGTGAAACCCTGCTAAAAGAGAAAAGAAAGGGAAAAGGGCAAGGAGGGAGAGGGGAAAGGGAAAGGGAAGAAGAAAACAAACAGGCATATAGCTCCCTAGCTGGATGTTCTTTCCTCTAAGTGGGAGCCGCTGCTGACCACATGGGCTCTTGAACCTATGACCTGTCCAGCTCAGGCCTGGAGGTTCAAGGCCACTGCAGGTCTACCCTTACTTTTTAGATTCAGTCTAGAAGCCCAACAAATTCTCATTTAAGATAGAAAGATTTTCTTTATTAATGACCCCAACCGTATTTCTTTAGATACAGGAGTTTTGAACTCAAATATTTAGAAGAAAACAAGATTGCATTATCTTGCAATTCATTACCAGTAACATATTGCAAAGCAAAACAGCTCAGAAAAGAGGGTGGGAGGGAAGGGGAACAAGGGAGGATAAAAGAAAAGGAATTAAATTGATCAAGTGGAATTCTTTTTTTGTTTAACTCTTGGAACTATGAAGTCCTTGCAAGCACAGCTCGTTTCTGCAGATTATTTTCCAAACGTGTACAAAATGGAACCCAAATGGAGACTCCCTTAAGAACCTGGAGAGGTGCAACATGAAGGGCTACGATTATCCAGTGGCAAGCGGTCCAGCCTTCATTCGCCAGCGCTTCCTCCTCTGTTCCCAAGAGTTAGCGGGATGAAAACGTCTTCCCCCTTTAAAAACAGAATAAGAGTGAAGATTGGTTTTCCCTTTAAAAATAGAGTAAAAGTGAAGATTGGTTTCAGTGGCGCTTTCCTTCTACCCCACACACCTATACTGGTAGTGGGATATCAAATGGACAACAAGCAAAGAGAAAGAGATCCCCTAGGCAGAGCTACTGTAACCACAGGGCACAGAGAAGATCCAGCCTTTATAGACTGGTTTTTACTATGCTACCCTGTTTTGTACTTCCAAGTGTTAGCTAACATCTGTGCTAGGTCATAAGGACATCAAATGTACCTTTAAATTATTGGCATTACATTGTCCATAATTTCTAGATGGCCCTGATGAACCTAAAATTCAGCTACTTAATTAGTGTAGTCACAACTCAGGCCCCTCCTATCCAGCCAATCCTGTTTAGATAGCAGTTCCTTAGCCCTCCCCTTTCCTTAAGGAAGGGCACTCAAAGCAATCTTTACAACTTCCAGGGTGGACAGGCACTGGTGGCTCATCCCTGTAATCCTAGCTGTTTCAGGAGACTGAGATCTGGGGATCACAATTTGGAGCCAGCCTAAGCAAGAAAGTCCGTGAGATTCTTAACTCCAAAGGAGACTCTTATATACCCAAAAAGTTGGAAGTGGAATTGTGGCTCAAGCAGTAGAGTGCCAGCCTTAAGTGAAAAAGCTCAGGGACGGGCTGGGAATATGGCCTACTGGCAAGACTGCTTGCCTCCAAAAAGCTCAGGAACAACATCCAGGCCCTGAGCATCATAGCTGCAAGACTAGCAAAAAACAACCAACCTCCATAGTGAAAGACTTCCTGGTGTCATGTGGTAACTCACTCTGGCTTACAGAACACTTGCCTAGGTCTGGGATCCTGAGCTGTGGGAAATTGCTACACCCATTATTTCCCCCAAAGGGACTGCTTCCCAAGGAAGGACCCTGTAAATGATGTTGAGTAGACAGCAAAGATAAGGGCCATTTTTCTCTCCCAAGCAAGCCTTTGATTGCCTTTCCCCTGAGGTGGAAAGGCGAGTCCTGAGGGGTGCTCACTCTCAACGTCAGACTCAGGGCCTGGCTTCTCACAGCAGGCCCACCACCGTATTACACCTGTCCACACAGTATAATTCCTCCTGCTCAGAAGCCCTCCCCTCCTCCTGTGGGAGGCCTGGCTGCTGCTCACGGTAACCCCTACTCATCATTAGTAACATGGCCTTATTTCCAGAGTAGATGTGGCCACTTTCCTCCCTCTTTTCTTTTCTGAGGCCTACCCTTGCCAAAGAGAGATCACAGAATTGAAGACAAAGTTGTTCTAAGTCCCGGCATGGGATGGTTTGTTCATTTCAAGGATTCATCTTTACCCAAGCCCCCCACCTCCTCCTCAATCAGGACAGCAAACTATTCCTGCTGCCCACTCCCATCCCTTAACTGACCACCAAGGCCACATGCTGGTGGGTGGCACAACGCCTGAATAAACAAGCAGTTGTCAGGGCCAAGTTAAGGCAGGTACCCAGTCCAGCCTTCCTGTCTGTCTCATTTTAAGGCTGCCTTCTGGCTCCCCCACCTCCATGTGTTTTTTTTTGTAGCACTGATATTTGAACTCAGGGCCTGCTCAGGCTTTCTATGTTGGCCTGAGCTACACTACACCTTAAGCCTATTTTGTGGCTAGATATTTTTAAGGTAGGGTATTACTTTCTGCCTGGCATATGCCTGAGCCATGATCTACCTTTTTGGCTTCCTGTCACTACTAGGACCACTGGTATGAACCACTGCGTTGGTCTTTCTTTTCATGAAGATGGGGTCTCACAGACTTTCCTGTTGCAGATGGCCTGCTACCTTGATTCTTCCAATTCAGCCTTCTAAGTAGCTTGGAATGACAGGTAAGTGCTCAACTATAAGTTGAGAAGGGGTTTTGTGAACTATATTTTTCCCCCCCAGGCTGGCTTTGAACTGTCATCTTTCTGTTTTCATCCTCCCAGGTAGCTAGGATATAGGTATGAACCACTGGTGCCCACTTTGGTTTCATTTTTTTAAAGACAGTCTCATTAGTGTTGCCCAGGACCTTCCTACTTCTGCCTCACAAGTAGGTCACCTACAGGCAAGGGTCACCTGGCTTCTCTGCTTTGATGGTTGACTAGGGTAAGCTTCCTTTTGGCGGTACCCAGCTGCCAGTTCCCCTGGCCACTACTCAACTGCTGTCCTGATCCTGGCCCCTAAAACTGGCATGAAATCAGCTTCCTCACACTTGAGGTCACCAGAGTGGTGCTTGGTGAGAAAAACATTGCTGTGATGAGCAAGCAGGGAAGGGAAGGGTGGAAGCAAGGATGTGAAAGGCGAACAAGAGTATGTGAATCCTGGGCACATCCCTGTGGGCACCTTATTTGTTGATATCCTGATGTTTGAGGATATCCTACGAAGCTGCCACTTGACATGGCTGAACACCATTAGGCTCTGGATGAAAGCACAGAACTAATAATAGAAAGGCCTCTACCAAAGTCAGGGATGACTTCCCCTGCTTTGTTTAGCTGCCTGATGTCCCTATGACCAAAAACTCTCACCAACTGTTGAGCATTCAGTCAGACACTGCTCATCTTTTCAAATGGCGGCAGAAACTAACCTGGTTGTAGGGGCTTTATATGCCAGGGGAAGGAGCTTGAAGTCTACCAAAGACAACTTCCAGGCCTCTCCTCCATATTGAGCCACACTGCTTACATACAGTTCTGCTCAAGGTTTTCATCCCTGACTAAGGCAGCCCTCCTCCCCAGGCCATTTTCCTGCTGGGAAGTAGAGCAGGAAGGAGGGAACACTTTGAGAGTGGTTCCAGGTCCAAACACAACTAAATGTCTTTGAGTCATTTTCTCTATTTCTCCAGGAACAACTAGAGGACAATTCAAATCCAAAGAGCGTAAACTTTTCTTCTCTCTCTCCTTTTTTTTGTCTGTCATGAGCTTAAACTCTAGACCTGGGCATTGTCCCTGAGCTATTCAGCTCAAGGCTGGTGCTCTACCACTTGAACCACAGCGCCACTTCTTTGAACCTTGAGACTCGATCTCAGCCTCCTGGGTAGCTGGGATTACAGGTATAAGCTACCAGACCAGCTACTTCACAGGAATCCCCATACTGCTGGCCTCACTCATGGCATTGCCCAGACACCTGGAGGGCCAGGATACCAGTACTCACTACTTACTTCTGGTTTAACTAGGAAGGAGAAAGTGGTCTTGCTCTACTTACGTGATTGTTTTCATTTCTTTTTTCTCAGCATCTGGGCGTGCACGGTTGAGCACCTTGAGGAAATCTGATGTTTTTGCCCGCATACGTGTGTGAATATAGGCCTGGAAGCAAACAAAGCCGTCATGGGCTACAAGACAACTTTGCTTTCATTAGCAAAAGCCACTGGGAAAGCATGGGAATATACTGTGGGAATGGACCCAAGTTACCACATAAGGGAAGCAGGAAGGGGAAAGAGGTGACTATGTGCTCTCTCTCTCTGATAGTACTGAGAATTGAGTGGAGGCCTCAAGTCTGCGAGGTGAATGTTCTATCACTGAACTATATTCCTGACCACGAGCTGATTCTTGAGGTGCTGGCAGGCTCCTCACCTTGGAGCACTTGATGTGGTAGTGCAGGTAGTCCCGGAACGTGTGGATCAGATTGATGGTATTGTCTCGAGCAGTGGCATTGGTGTGGCGAGGGAACAGCACTGAGGGTGGAGGAAAAAAAGGCATCAGGAGAGCTAGAAGAACAGTGTCCACAGTCAACCTCCCCCTCCTCCTTCATATAGGCAATGTTCTTGCTTTGCCACTCCCTCAACTTGGACAAGGTTTTGTCTTTTGAGACAAGGAGGTAGTAAACAGCATGGTCAGGGTGATGCCAATAAGCACTTGGTAGAAAAACAGGGTACGACCCTGAGCAATTAATTGGTCGAGGCCTGGGATTTGTGGCTGTTTGTCATCACCTACTGGCATCACCTTTGCAGTTAGGCAGACCCTGTGACCTTAATAAATAAGGAAACAAAGCTGCTTGCTCTATTGCATAGAGTATGCATTCCGAGAAACTAGATTCCACTGAATACCCAATACACTTGCTGTGAAAAACAGACCCTAGGGTTTAAGAGCTAGAACCCTGGGGCTGGGGATATGGCCTAGTGGCAAGAGTGCCTGCCTCGGATACACGACGAGGCCCTAGGTTCGATTCCCCAGCACCACATATACAGAAAACGGCCAGAAGCGGCGCTGTGGCTCAAGTGGCAGAGTGCTAGCCTTGAGCGGGAAGAAGCCAGGGACAGTGCTCAGGTCCTGAGTCCAAGGCCCAGGACTGGCCAAAAAAAAAAAAAAAAAAGAGCTAGAACCCTTTAGACTGGCCAAGCTCTGACCACCTACAGACCTGCATCTTCCCTTTCTCCCAGGCTTTTTGTATTCTACTCACTGGTCAGACACTGAGTTCTATGAGGTTTCATTAAAATGAAAAAGAATAAGAAGGAGTAGGACTCTTGCGTTAGTTTGTCCTGGGCTAAATAGAACATTAGGATAGGAAAACTATGTTTTAAACAAGTTAAAATGCATGTAACTGTAGGTTTACCATGATTTCATGTACCATAAAGAAAGAAATGTTGTCAAGTAAATTGTGACACGCCATGAGACGAGCACTTCAACTTCAAGGGTAGTAACTATGAAGGAAAAATGTATAGCTTATATTTTTAAAATATGGTAAGTCACCTCATTTATTACCATAAAGGTGGTACATCGTCAGCTCAAAGCTACATTAAAACCTCACAAAACAAGCCATTTTAGTGGCATTAGGTGTGGGGCGGGAATGAGCTGCAGCTATCATTATCTACTAGCACACAAGGCTGATGCAACTGAAGAAAGAAGAGAGTTAGCAAATCATGGCTGAGCTAGGCTGACAAAGCAATACCACCCCCCCCCCCAGCAGTACCAAATGAGAGAACTCCGTCCAACTGACATTAGAAGTGACCCCTTTTCCCTTTAAGACTTTAGAAAAAAGGGCATTACTGGCCCAAAACAGCACCTGGCCTACTCTGTAATCTGTACCCTGTGATAAGCCGTCCATGATCACAGCAGTGGCAACAGGAAAAAGATGGCAGGGCTGCCTTTATCTACTTAACATGTTTAACCAAGAAGGCCCAGATTTTGCCACTCTGCGTTTGTGAACTCATCAAGTCTGTTGGTGTGGCAACTGCATCCAGCTCACCGAAGGTGATGTAGCCGATGTTGTCGCCCACAGCGGCATCTGTGTCTTTCAGCTCCAGAGGAGGTTCCCTGTGGCTAAAAAGGACCTGGGGGGCTGTGTGGCTGGCTCTGCGTCCTTCTTTGAACTCCTGCAGAGAAAAAACAAAAGCTGATGTAGCATGGGCAGCAACTTCTATTACAGGTTTGCACTATGTGCTGTGACCTTGTAGCCCTCTGGACCAGCAGATGGTTAAAAATAATACAAGTGCTGGCTGCTATCCGTGCACCTTAGGTTCAAAAGGAAAGATTGCTGGGCACCTGTGCCTCACACATGTAATCCTAACTACTCAGGAACCTGAGATCTCTTGAGTTTTGTGGTTCAAAGCCAGTCAACAGCGAAGTCCATGAGAGTATTATGAAAAAGTCCATGAGACTATTATCTCTAACCACACCAAAAAGCTGGAAGTAGATCTGTGGCTTAAGTGTCTATAGAGCACCAGTTAAGTGAAAAAGCTAAGGGACAGTATTCTCAGTCTGAGTTCAAGCCCCAGCATCAAAAAGCACACAAACTGTATTATAATAACAAACTGTATTTATAATAGCAATAATTTTTTTAAAAAAGTTAAAAGTAAAAAAAGCAAACAAAACAAAAAAACCCTAGAGCAATTCCAAGCCATTCTTGGGTGCGGAGGATATAGAGTTGCCTTAATGTACATAAAATTGGTGTGTGTACCAAAAGTCTGATCTTTCAGTTTTTTGGGTTTTTTTTTTTTTTTTTGGCCAATCCTGGAGCTTGGACTCGGCCTGAGCTCTGTCCCTGGCTTCTTTTTGCTCGAGGCTAGCACTCTACCTCTTGAACCATTGCGCCACGTCTGGCCTTTTTGTTTATGTAATGCTGAGGAATTGAACCCAGGGCTTCATACATGTGAGGCAAGTAGTCAACTGCTAAGCCACATTTCCAGCCCTGATTTTTAAATTTTTTCTGTGTGTGTGTGTGTATTAAACCTGGGGCTTGAACTCAGGATCTGGGTATTGTTCCTGATCTTTTGTGCTTGAGGATGGTGTTCTACCATTTGAGCCATTCCTCTACTTCTGCTTTTTTTTTCTTCTGACAGACCTGGGGCTTGAACTCAGGGCCTGAGCATTTCCTGGCTTCTTTTTGCTCAAGGCTAGCACTCTACCTTTGAGCCACAGTGCCACTTCTGGCTTTTTCTGTAAATGTGGTGCTAAGGAATTGAACCAAGGGCTTCATGCTTGCTAGGCAAGCATTCTACCGCTAGGCCACATTCCTAGCCCCTACTTCTGGCTTTTTTTTCTGGAGGCAAGAGTCTCAAGTCTCATTTCCTGCCTAGGCTGGTTTTGAACTATGTGATCATAAGATCTCAAGCCTCCTGAGTAGCTAGGTATTACAGGCATAAGAAACTGGCAGCCAGCTAAACTCTGGCTCTTAAATGGCCATGAATGATATACTAGCAGCTTCTTTTGCTCAATGTTAGTGCACTAACACTTGAGCCACAGCGTCACTTCTGTTTTTTGAGTGGTTAGAGATAAGAGTCTCACAGTGACTTTTCTTCCCAGGCTGGCTTTGAGCCGCAGTCCTCAGATCTCAGCCTCCTCACCTCAGCAGCTAGGATTACAGGTGTGAGTCACTAGCACCTGGCACACCAGCATTCTTTTTAAGAACTCAGCACCTATCACCCTTAATTTGACCTTTCCAAATGAAAAAAAGCAGACCATTCCTCCTATATTCTTATCCCAGACATCAGGTTCTCATAATTCCCATATACCTATATATACAAGTGATACAAAGGACCTCTCTCAATGCAGACCCCAAAGAACAGAGTTTCCAGCAATGCCAGTAATAGGGTAATTAAAATTCTCCTGAGACATGGCACAAGTCTGACAGCAAACTCTGGACAATATGTACTCATCTGCTGTTGGTGGGAGGGCAACATGGCCTATGGAGAAGAGGCTGGCAGTTATCTACCAAGATTATGGATAAATCCAGCGTTCCCAGCTCCTCAAACTGCTACAGATATACCCACACATGTAAACAGGCAGAAAGGGTCCTCAAAATACCATCTTCACAACTGCCTCAGACACTGTTTTGTCCACAACAATTCTTATGCATTACACCTCTATCTCCAGAAGCCTAAGGGCTGGTCCCATTGCTTTTCATAGCATGAGCATTGAAACACCACTGCCTATCAGACTTTCTCCAGTGCTCAGTAGAGTCTAGAAAGACAATACACCAGTGCCCAGCACCATAATGGAAAATGAATTTCTGTCTTCCCCCAAAGGCAGCAAGCATCCCTCAAAGTCTACTATAGTGACCACGAACAAGGAATTTCAAATTGTTCTGAGGTCACTGCTTCCTGTGCTAATAAGTATTCATTCTTCCTTTCTCTTAGAACATAAATTTCTAAGCCAGGCATGGTGGTGCATACCTATAATCTCAGCACTTGGGAGATTGAGATGGGAGAATTCCAAGGCCAACCAGGGCTACATAGTGAAAACATATTTCAAAACAAACACGGGGGAGGGGGGGAGGGGGAAGAGGTGTGAGAAGGTGCGGGTGGCTGACACCTATAATCCTAGCTAAGGAGTTGGAAGCCAGCACTGGCAGGAAAGTCCATGAAACATATTCGTGACCACCCCCCCGACCCCCCAATCCTGGGGCTTGATTGAACTCACTGTCCCTGAGCTTCTTTTCTTCAAGGCTAGTACTCTACCATTTGAACCACAGCACCACTTCTGGCCTTTTCTGTTTATGTGGTGCTGAGGAATCTAACCTAGGGCTTCACGTGTGCTAGGCAAGCACTTTACCACTAAGCCACATTCCCAGCCCCATGAAACTCATTCCCAATAAACCACCAAAAAAGGCAGACGAGGAGCTGTAGTTTAAGTGATAGAGCAAAAAAGCTCACGGATAGTGCCCAGGCCCTGAGTTCAAGCCCCAGGACCAGCATCAAACAAAGATGAGTTGGGGTATGGTTCAAGTGGTAGAGTTCTTGCCCAGCAAGCTCAAAGCTTTCAGTTCAAATCCTAATACTTAAAAAAAGTATCATGGGGCTGGGAATGTGGCTTAGTAGTAGAGTGCTTGCCTAGTATGCATGAAGCCCGGGGTTCAACTCCTCAGTACCACATAAACAGAAAAATCCAGAGTGGCACTGTGGCTCAAGTGGTAGAGTGCTAGCCTTGAGCAAAAGCAGCTCAGGGACAGGGCCCAGGCCCTGAGTTCAAGCTCCAGGACTGCCCCTCCCCAATATATATATATATATATATTGAATGACTTATTTTGGGCGGCAATCCACCAGAAGTTCAATTTCTATGGTAATTCTCAATATATTACCCAGCCTCTAGATCTAGAAGGGTGGCAGGCCGATGGCTAAGCCATCTAAGCCCAACCTTTTCACATTCCTAGACACCACATAGCTTACAGAGCACTAGGACAGTCACTAAGTGGAAACACTAGCAGTGTGCGGAAAAAAAGCAAGGTAAGTGTCCAACCACTTGGACTTAAAGGTAAAGTTTAAATGCACATGCAAAAAGATACACATATTGTTCTACCAAACAAATCTCCAATAAACTCTTCAAGATTAAGAGCTGGGAGAAGGGAGAGGCAGGGGAAAAATGAGGAGGTAACAAGTTGGGTAAGAAATGGACTCACTGCCTTATGTATGAAACTGTAACCCTCTATACATCACTTTGACAATAAAGAAATGGGAAAAAAAAAAAAGCAAATGCAAGTTTTTTTTTTTTTTTTTTTTTTGGGGGGGGGCAGTGCTGGGGCTTAAACTCAGGGCCTGAGCACTATCCCTGGCTTCTTTTTGCTCAAGGCTAGCACTCTACCACCTGAGCCACAGAGCCACTTCTGGCTTTTTCTACATATGTGGTAATGAGGAATCAAACCCAGGGCTTCATGTATACGAGGCGAGCACTTTACCACAATAGGCCATATTCCCAGCCCCAGCAAATGCAAATTTTAAAGCTCAAAAAAAAAAATTTAAAAAAGATTAAGAGTTGTTTAAAGTATAAAAATAAGTTGTTTTCCTGGAATGAAATGGAACAAGACTGGTAAGAAATTCAGCCAAATCTAATCATAGCTTTTAAAATTAGCTTTTCGTTTGGATTTAGCCCAATTTCTGAGCGACTGTGTTGAATTAATTCTGAAGGAAAAACTGATGAAATGGCTGTCTCTAGAGGCTTTACTTTTAGGTCCCAACAAATTGTGTATGTTTGTTTATATCCAAAGTTCAATATTATCAAATGCTAAAGTGTCAATATTCCAATTTCTGTGCAAAGGGATTCCCAAAATACTTTATTAGTTTATCTAGCCAAAATACAAAGCCACTAGAGATGAAGTGAATTGTAAAGATCATTTTGAAGATGTCCCTAAGTCACTTAGAAGGATATATATATAGACAGCAGACAGACAGACCGACAAAGATAGATAGCTATCACTATGGTAGGCATGGGTATTTTCCAACTCTTATTTGGCAAAAGATTATTTCAGAATTTGAAAAAAAATCTCATCCACCTACCAAGGAACAGAATGAAAATACGAAGTTCTAAAAAATTAACCATTGTACTAGACTGAATCAGTTAACTCATTTTAGAAGTCTGTATGCCATCTGACCAAGGAGCCCTCATGTTCTAGAGCCAGGAACTGGCTAGCAGACAAGATGACACAGTCAGAATAGGTACGAGCTGAGCCCAACTACAGAAAAAATCCAGTGAAAAAGTGTCCTGACAGGAATGTCCTATTAGTCTTCCTAGCAGCTAAGCTTCTTTGGAGGAAGGCACTGTACGGTGGGTGACTCAAACTTGGGCTTTCCCCTCTCAGGGCAATAATTCCATCTAATATAATTTTCCATTTCAAAATTTGCTATAGATCATTCTGAAAAAAACCAAATCAGGAACAGAACTTGCTACAAACCTGAACAAAGAAGCTGTCAGGAAATGTGACTAAGTTTTAAGTCAAAAACCTCATGGTAACCAGGCACTGTTGGCCCATACCTATAATCCTACTTGCTCAGGAGACCGAGATATGAAGACTGTAGTGCAAAGTGAGCCTGGACAGGACAGCTTGTGACACTTTCTTTTTATGTTGATCAAGGGGCTTGAACCCAAGGACTACGTGCTGTCCCTGAGCTCTTTTACTCAAGGCTAGCAGAGTACTCTACCACTTTGAGTCACAGCTCCACTTCCAGTTTTCTGTGGGTTAATTGGAGGTAAGTCTCAGGGACTTTCCAGGCCAGCTGTGAACTGCAATGCTCAGATCTCACCCTCCTGAGTAGCTAGGATTACAGTTGTGGGCCACTAGTACCTGGTTACCATGAGGTTTTTGACCTAAAATTTAGTCACATTTTCTGATAGCCTCTGTGACACTCTTATGGCCAATTAACCACCCCCCAAAAAGCTGAAAGTGTACTTGTGGCTCAAATGGTAGATCACTAGCCTTGAGCACAAAAGCTCAGGGAGCCAGGCTTTGAGTTCAAGTCCAGGGCTGACATAAAAAAACAACCAATCAGTCAACAAATCCTCGGTAGGAAGAATACTCGATATTACACCATAATCTAGAGTGTTTAACAGCATCCAAATGGTCTTCTCATCCTGTCCTGTGAAAACGCCAGAACCAGGCATAGGAGTATGACTCCAGTAGTAGATTGCCTGCTGAGCAAGTACAAGGCTGAGTTCAAACTCTGGTACTACAAAAAAGGTCAAAACCACTAAGTGAAAATAGAACACCCAGTGAATGTTATTAAATCCTCTGTATCAACAGAGTGACTGGTTCTCTTTTCCTTTCTTGGGGGGGGGGGCGCGCGGAGGGGGAAGGGGATACCAGGTCAAGGAACTCAGCCCAGAATGGCCTCCAACACTCAGAGTGCTCTGCTTCCCAAGCATCTGGATTATAGGCATGTGCCACCATACATGGCTTGGTTTTCTATTCTGTTTAAGGTGCATTTTGGTGCACAGGCATAAAATCATTCCCCACCCCATGTCTGTTCCATACCTGCATGAACACCTTTCCAATGACCACATCATCATCATCCTTAAACACTGTGCTGAAGACTACTGTGACTCTGTCCTTTTTAGATTCAACATACCTGTGGGGAAAAAAAACAAACAGGAGAATTAAGTACCAATTTAGAACAGGGTTTTACAAGTGAAGTAGAAGGCTAAATCCTAAGTTTCTGAACCCATAAAACAAGGGTGTGCCAGAGATCAGGTCAGAATAAAGGAAATCCCAAGAAGTAGGAAGTAGAAATGATCAAAGTGGATTTCATTAACCTATAAAGTATGACACAAAATCTAAAGTTAAGTGTTTTCAGAACAGCACTTAAAATAATTTTTTTTTTTTTTTGTGCCGGTCCCGGGGCTTGAACTTGGGGCCTAGGCATTGTCCCTAAGATTTTCTGCTTAAGGCTAGTGCTCTACTACTCGAGCCATAGCTCGATTCCTAGTTTTTTTTTGGGGGGGGGGCGGGGGGGGAATAACTCGGAGATAAGAGTCTCAGGCTTTCTTTGCCCAGGTTGGTTTTTGAATTGTGATCCTCAGGTCTTAGCCTCTTTAAACAGCTCGGATTGCAGGTGTAAGACACCAGTGGCAGAATACCACTTACAAAAAACATCATTTCTTAGTACACATGAGATTGGTGGAGGTAACTCAAGAATTTCAATAACAGAATTCATTGTCAGTCTCTGCTGTCCTATTACAAGGATACTCTTGTTAACACAGGATTCAGAAATTTCTTTTATCTTTTGTCAGTTTTCAAGAGCAGAAGCAGTCCTATTTCTTGCCAGTACTATGTCACGAGAAGAGCATTTCAGAGGCACTCACACAGGAGGGTTTCAGGTTTGACTGCACTAAGTGCCACCCCACTGAGACAGCCACAACTCCAGCTTGAGAAGCATATTTCAAACTCACATGGTCTCATCATCCCTATAATGGATAACAGCCCTGTTTTCTCCTTCCTTGCCCTCTTCTTGGAACTGGAAGTATTTTTCAAAGACAGAGGCAAAACAATTTCGCTTCAACATGCCAGCCTGATGCACAATGGAATCCTTGGAAGCAGGCAGATTTTCAAGGTCATATAGCAAAGAAACATTGTATCCTGGAGGGAGAAGACAAATTACTTAGAAGTTACTGGATACATCAGAATGTCACAATAAAACACCTTTTGTGCAACTAACCCTACTAAAGATCTTTTGGAAAGCCTCAAATAAAAACTAATTTCTGAAGCAATCCGTTTCTATAGACAATTACACAAAGCAGACTTTTCAGGTTCTGAGGACATATCATTTTGTTTCACCATCACTTATCTACCTCATACAGCAAAATGAAGCAAAACAAAAGCTTAGTGTTTGTAAATATCTACAGATAATAAATACTAAGCAAAAATCTGAATCAGTATTATCAATGATTGATTACAAATAAGGAATATGAGGAAGTTATAATCTAGGAACTTCTAATTAGGAGTTCAGTGTTTCAGAGAGGTCTTTTTTTCTTCTTAGTTGCTTGTGTGGCTTGAAGCCAGGGTCTGAGCACTGTTCCTGAGCTTTTCTGTTTTGTCCAAGGCTAATTATCTACTAGCCTTGAGCCACAGTTCCACTTCTGACATTTTGGTAGTTAACTAGAGATAAGAGTGTCAAGGATTTTCCTGCCTGAGCTGATTACAAACCTTGATCCTCAGATCTCAGACTCCAGAGTAGTTAGGATTACAGGTGTGAGCCACTGTCGCCCAGCTGAGCTATCCACTTTTCTCAGATGGTTTAATGTACCAACATAGTCAGAAACTGGGCAGCTTAAAACACAGCCACTTACATGCCACCACAAATCCTTTCTAAGAGGAGGCCGAGTAGAAAACCCAAAGTTCATAATATACTTCTTTAGTAACTTTTATTTGACTACACTGTAATATTTTCAAACTTACTCCACGTGAGAATATTCAATAAGGATACTGGGGCTTGAACTTGAGTCTTGTGCTCTTGTTTAGCACTTGGTGCTCAAGGCTAGAACTCTACCACCTAACAGTTCCACCTCTACCTTTTTGCTTGTTAACTGGAGGTAACAGTCTCCCAGAGTTATCTGCTTGGACTGGCTTTGAAACTGGTTACTCAGATCTCAGCCACTCATTCCAGAGTGGCATGAGCCATCAGTGCAGTGCCTGGCAGTGTGACTTTATTTTAAAGGGAAAAAAGGCTCAAAGAAGCAGTGACTTGCTAAAATGCAGAACAA
Source organism: Perognathus longimembris pacificus (assembly GCF_023159225.1). Lineage (NCBI taxonomy): Eukaryota > Metazoa > Chordata > Mammalia > Rodentia > Heteromyidae > Perognathus > Perognathus longimembris. The sequence continues at coordinate 15,880,839 of NC_063164.1, forward strand.
TACATGGGTAGAGGCTATTCTACTTTAAGCTGAACAAGACAGGGTCTATATTCTGGCCTCAATACCATATGACTTTGGAAAATTACCTAATCTTTACAATTTCCTCATCTGTTTAAAATTAAGGGTATGTAGACAGGGGAGACTGTTGTGGGCATTAGAAGAACATAAAAAGCCAGGTGCCAGTGGCTCATGCCTAGCTACTCAGGAAGCTGAGATCCGTATTGTGGTTGGAAGTCGGCCAGGGCAGGAAAGTCCATGAGACTCTTATTATATCTCCAATAAACAGGTTAAAAAAAAGCTGGAAGTGGAGGTATCACTCAGGTGGTAGAGTACTAATCTTGAGCACAAAAACTCAGGGATAGCACCCAGGCCCTGAGTTCAAGCCCTAGGACTGCCACAAAAAAGGAAGAGAAAGAGAGAATAAAAGAAAACTTAAGGGACTGGGAATATGGCCTAGCAGTAAAGTGCTCGACTCGTATACATGAAGCCCTGGGTTCGATTCCTCAGCATCACATACATAGAAAAGGCCAGAAGTGGCACTGTGGCTCAAGTGACAGAGTGCTAACCTTAAGCAAAAAGAAACCAGGGACAGTGCTCAGGTCCTGAGTTCAAGCTCCATGACTGGCAAAAAAAAGAAAACTTAAGGTGGGCATGGTGGCATATGCCTGTAATCCAAGAATTAGTGAGGCTGAGGCAGAAGGATCCTGAGTTCCGGGCCAGCCTGAATTACAAAGCAAGACTCTTGTCTCTAAAGGAAAGCACCTGAAACATAGTAGGTTGTCAATAAATAGGGCAGAACAGGGATGAAATCCAGGTCCGCGGATCACTAGACTACTCTGCCTTGTCTCCTGTAAGGCATGGTGCCTATGAACCTGAACTCCAGGAAACAGAGTTCAGAACACTTGGTTACATATCAAATGATTAACAGTGCCCTCAAACCTACAGATGCTTTTGCAAGAGCATCAGTATACCTCTGAGGATTACGTCACATTCTAAGCAACTGACAGGAACACTTTTTACCAGAGCTCTAATGATTTCACGCTTCTAAATATTTCAAACTTTTATACTACTTTATTATTTTTCGAAGAGCATTCCGAAGACTTTTTGTTGTTGCTGTTGATCTATCCTCTTAGAGGATGAACTATCTAAATCTTTTTTCCTAGATAATACGTGGCACCTTTTTGCCATTTTTTAATATTTGGGTACCCGAAAGCCAGATAGACAAATAAATGGCTATATGAAAATTAGATTCCTGGGCGCTGATGGCTTACACCTATAATCCTAGCTATTCAATAGGAGGCTGAGATCTGAGGATTGTGGTTCAAAGCCAGCCTGATCAGTAAAGTCTGTGGAACTCCTATCTCAAATTAACCACCACAAAACCGGAAGTGGTACTGTGGCTCAAGTGGTAGAGTACTAGGTTTTGACCTGAAGAGCTGGACGGTGTCCAGGTGCAGAGTTCAAGCCCCACAACTGGCCCCTGGCCCCCCACCCCCACAAAAAAAGAAAATGAGATTTCAAGAAGAAAATGGAAGTTTGCTGTGTTTAAGTCAAATAAAAGTACAGTTAATACTTGGCCTTAAGTGATACTTCTGCTATGAATAGAGAACAATGAGCATGAAGAAAAATAGCAATCTAGTATGGCTGCATGAATTTTCAAATTTCCTAAGTAAACCCATCAACAAACAGAGATGCTACTATGTTCAAATGTCAGACCACATTTGTACAAACTCATTACAATCTGGCAATATCTTTGCTTCGATAGGAGGGTAAAAGAAAGATCCACTGACAGAAACATAATCTATGTGCCAGGATCTCAGTTGTGACAAGCATAACCAAGTTCCACTATGTACTCTAGATCTGTGATGTACAGCACTGAGACTTGAACTCCAGGCCTTACTCTTGTTTTTTTAAGTGTACAGTTGGCACTCTACCACTTGAGCTTTGCTTCTACTTCTAACTTTTTGCTGATTAATTGGAGATGAGCTTCTCATTGATTTGTCTGCCTGGGCTGGCTTTGAATCTCTATTTTCAGATCCTATCCTTTTAAGTAGCTAGGGTTATAGGTAGGACTACCAGTGCCCAGCTGTTGTTTATTTACTTAAATTCTTTTTTTTTTTTTCCTCAGAGCTGAGGACTGAACTCTAGGCCTTGCGTTTGCCAGGCACACGCTGTTCTGCTGAGCTAAAACCTCAGCCCCTTACTCAAATTCTTTGACTCCTATAAAAAAAAACCAAAACAAAAAAAAACCCTACCGTGTTATTTACTTCTTTGCTGTTGTTTTTTCATGTGGGAGCTGGGGTTTAAACTGAGGCCTGGGTGCTGTCCCTGAGCTTTTTGTGCAAGGTTAGTACACTCTACCTTGAGTCACAGCTTCATTTCTGACTTTTTGGTGGTGGTTAATTGGAGATAATAGTCTCACAAACTTTCCTGTCTGGGCTGGCTTCGATCTGGATAGATCCTCAGATCTCAGCCTCCTGAACAGCTAAGATTACAGGCCCAAGCCATAGGGGCCTAGCTTATTTTACTTTTTTATTTCTATGGGGATTAACATATTTCTATATTATTTATAGACTGCTTTCAAAGTTTCCACCCCAAATACCCCTGGCAACAAGGTGCACTGCAAGGCACCTTTATTAGAAGGAAACAGAAATCCAGGGGAGGGGAAGAATTCTAGCATGGGTGGTGAGGCAGTGTCATGTGACCATGGAGCACCACAGTGCATGCTGATCAGAGACAGAGGAGCCTTCCTTTTCACAAGTCTGCTAGACAAGGCCCAAGAATATTTAAGTAAAGAACATGTCCAAATGGTCTTGCTAGGTCATTCTCACTTTGGAGACCCCACTAAGTGTCTCAGAAATGGAGACGTACATTAGAGGGGTGAAATGCTGGTCACCTTTAAAGTAGTGTAACATAGTTTGCTACTCAGGGATGGAGCAGTTCACAGCCACTTCTTTAACTATGAATGCAGAGATCCTATATTATGAGGAATCAATTTAAAAAAGGAAAGACAATTTTGATATTTGAAATTGTAATAATAGTGTGAATATTCCTCTTCTCCAAATATACACTGTACAGAAAAGGGTGTTATTAGCAGCTGTGAGTAGGAGTTTACATTTGTTCAGTTCTCTCAAGGGCATTTTAATCACCATGATCAAACAAAGGTGGCCCTCTAGCTGAGCGGTTAAGTCAGTCATTTTTGGCAACATCAAATATAGTTGAGTAATGACACATTAATTCTGTACATCACACTGGGTACCACATGCAACAAAACAGAGCCCCTAATAAGCTGTATTTATGGAGGGAGTTGAATTGAGAACTGGACTCCTAAAGAGATATCTGGAAAGTGAATAATGTTTAAATGAAATACTTTGGACACAACAAGATTAGAACAAACAGGACATGTTTCCATATCATTCCACAGTTGTTCACATAAATTACATACCTGATTCTGGGTTTACTAAGAAGCTCCCGTACACCCTCTTTAGTAACTATAAAATTAAAGAAAAACAAAAGTTAATCCAAAACCCATGGTTAACCTGTCAAGTTCCCCCTAGGACAGCATTTTTCTTAAACTTTCATTTGGGGGCTAGGAAACCAGAGGGAGAAGTGGATTTATCTAAGTCATTATACTGGTCCTTCATAGAATGGGATTAAACTTCAACAGATTAATCATCCCACTCAATGCTTTCTGTTCTCCTTGGGATCCTCCACAGTACCCAATCATTTTTTGTTTTCAAAGAGAAGTATGACAACTATAAGGGAAAGGATAGATTATGTTAGTTATCAACTAAAGATAGGCCGAGCCACCAGCCCCGGCGAATGAAGAGATAAAAACAATTGCAGGGAACAGATTTCTGTTAGTTTGCTAATCCTGTAAGCTTTGAAGTATCTTAGCTCATAAGCAGCTTTAAGGCAAAATGATGGATAAAAGGATCTCAGTCAACTGTTAATACTGGTGACTTGAGACACTACCTCGTGTTTTCCCAAACCGACACACACAGCTGGTTACATTCCAGCCTTTTGAAGTAGATAAAAAAAGAAAAGAAAAATCCAGTCACACCTTCCTATTTTTTTTCTCTGCCAGAATAACTGCTTCACCTCGTGGAATTTGCTGGACTGACATGAAGTCTTACTTTGAAAAGTAAACATCCGATGTAAATGTTCTAAGTAATATATTAAACAGTGGAAAGGCAGTTATTGGGATGTAGAAACAAACTGTGTTAGTCACTGACAACCTAAAAAAGCTTTCTGGAGTTTAGCAGTCCTGGTATTAAAAATGAAAAATACCTGGGCGCTGGTGGCTCACACCTGTAATCCTAGCTACTCAAAAGGCAGAGATCTGAGGATCCAGGTTGGAAGCCAGAACAGGCAGGACAGCCTTAACTTCCAAAAAAGCTGGAAGCTGTGGCTCAAATGGTAAGAGTGCTAGCCTTAAACAAAACAGCTCAGGGACAATGAGTGCCCAGGCCTTGAGCTCAAGCCCCAGCACTGACACAAAAAATTAAAATAAGGGCAGGGGATATGGCCTAGTGGCAAGAGTGCTCGCCTCGCATACATGAAGCCCTGGGTTCGATTCCTCAGCACCACATATATAGAAAACAGCCAGAAATGGCGCTGTGGCTCAAGTGGCAGAGTGCTAGCCTTGAGCAAAAAGAAGCCAGGGACAGTGCTCAGGCCCTGAGTTCAAGCCCCAGGACTGGCCAAAAAAAAAAAATTTAAAATAAAGAATAAAAAATAGACATATTTCTGGGCAAGGTAAGAAATCTTCTAATGTCAGCACTAAAGAGGCTGAAGGATCACCAGGACAGAGCTAGTCTGGAATACTGTCTCAAATAAAGCCAAACCAAACAAAAACCAGGCATGGAGTATTTACTAGTGGCCCTCATTAAAAATTTGTAATGAAGGAGGGAAGGTGTCAAGGTAAAACTAGAGCCAACGTACTAAAATTCAGTAGTACAGAATGCAAGATTTTGGTCTTTAAGTCAATTTCTAATATTCCCTCTCAACAAACGCTTTTAGTCGATGTAAGTTATCAAATTAAAAATGAAAGACAGCTGGGCCCTGGTGGCTCATGCCTGTAATTTTAGCTACTCAGGAGGCTGAGATCTGAGGATCTTAGTTCAAAGCCAGGCAGGGCAGGAAAGTCTGTGAGACTCTTATCTCCAATTAACCACCAGAAAACCAGAAGTGGTGCTGTGGCTCAAAGTGGTAGAGTGCTAGCCCTGAGCTGAAGAGTTCAGGGACAGTGTGCCCAGGCCCAAAGTTCAATTCCCATGACCGATAATGAAAAAAGAAAGACATATGCTTCTATCTTTAAAAAAAAATTATGTATTTTATTACCTTTCTCTTCAATTGAAAATTATATAGACAAAAGGAATCATATTAATAATAAAAGACAACCCAATAAAAATGGGCAAAGGAACAGACATTTCCAGATAGAAAATTTACAACTGGCCAATAAGTACATGAATGTCATCAACAAATCAAAACCTCAAAGCTGCTATCTTAATATTAAGTTATATACGCTTGTTTAAAATAATTTCAAGGGGCTGGGGTAAAATAATTTCAAGGGGCTGGGGATGTGGCTTAGTGGTAGAGTGCTTGCCTAGCATGCATGAAGCCCTGGTTCGATTCCTCAGTATCATACAAACAAAAAATGCCAGAAGTAGATCTATGGCTCAAGTGGTACAGGGATAGCCTTGAGCACAGAGAGGCTCAGGGACAAAGCCCAGGACCCGAGTTCAAGCCCCAGGACTGGCAAAAAACAAACAAACAAACAAAAAAACTAAATAATTTCAGTAGTCAGAGAAACACAGGCAGTGCTGGGTCCAGCTCCATGCAAGCCGGACAAAAGCATACAAAAGCATACAAATACAAGCAATAACCACACACAGGAATACCAATATTTTCTATGGCTCTAGGGAATATTTAAAAATAACAAACAGAAATAAATCATACATTTTATGTTTCCTATGAGAAAAAAGCTATCAAATGGTAAAGTTCTTCATTCATCTCCAATCTATTTTTTTTTTTTTTTTCTAATGGTGGAGACCAAACCCAGGGCTTTGTGCATGTTAAGCTAGTGAGTGCTGCCCCATCAAACTACATCCCAGAGTGTAAGACTTAATTGCTTGCAAACACATCTATTGAACAATCATTTCATAATATTCTATGTATTGGTTTATTTTAATTTTTAAAAATTTGTCAGTTGTAGGGCTTGAACTCTGGGCCTGGGCACTGTCCCTGAGCTCTTCAGCTCAAGGATAGAGTTCTACCACTTGAGCCACAGCACTACTTCCAGTTTTCTGGTGGTTAACTGGAGATAGAAGTCTCATGGACTCTTTCCTGTCCGGGCTGGCTTTGAACTGTGATCCTCAGATCTCAGCCTCCAGAGTAGCTAGGATTATAGGCATGAGTCACTGGTGCCTGGCTTATTTTTTATTTTTATTTTCACAACATGTATGAGACCAAGCGTCCCTGGCTGCTATAGGGGTGTAGCAGACAGGTATAGTTAAGAAACAACCTTAATTTGAGCAGGGGGAACGACAACACAGCACTTAACAGCTATATTGTAGTCTAAATCCTGCTGGATTTAATTGTTTTTCTATAGTTGGAAAATATTTCCAATCTGCAAAACTTGGGATACTAGCATGGCCCTCATCATGAACTCATGATCATACTTCCTTATATAAAGGCAAAGTGTAGCTCCTGGTGCTGACCACACAACCACCAACAGAAATCTCTTTCACAAAAGAAGAGCTAAAGGGAGGTTTCAGGTAATAGCGTTTCAAGGTCAGATTATTAGTAGTATACAGAAATTTGACATTCAGGTGTCCTATATACTGTAACAGTTTTGGAAAAAAAAACTTGTGTATCCACAAGAATTTTAACCAGCACACAATTCTGTACTACAAGTATTACTGGTACTTGAACAAAGGGGAAATCAAGCCAGATGCCACCTGTAATCCTGGATCCGAGATTCAGTATTTGTTTGTTTGTTTTTTGCCAGTCCTGGGGCTTGAACTCAGGGCCTGAACACTGTCCCTGGCTTCTTTTTGCTGAAGGCTAGCACTCTGCCACTTGAGCCACAGCGCCACTTCTGGCCATTTTCTGTATATGTGGTGCTGGGGAATCGAACCCAGGGCCTCCTGTATATGAGGCAAGCACTCTTGCCACTAGGCCATATCCCCAGCCCCGAGATTCAGTATTTGAAGGTAGCTTGGGCAGACAAATCTAAGAGACGCTTATCTCCAATTAACCAGCAAAAATCTGAAGTGGAGGCATGGCTCAAGTGGCAGAGTGCCAGTGTTGAGCAAAAAAGCCCAAGGCCCTGAGTGTAAGCTCCAGTACCAACATCAAAAAGGTGAGGGTGGGGAGGGAAAGAGACCAGATGTGGGAGAAACTGCGGCTCTTCAATGAATTCCCTACTTGCTAAGACAATAGTGATATGCATGAAGTCAACATAATCAGCCAACATTTTCCTGCTACTTCATTTGCATATTTTTTTCTTTTTGAGGCATGGTTTTGCTACTGGGTAGCCAGCCCAGGCTATACTGAATTTAGGATCTTTCTGCCTCAGTTTCTCCACACCCATGGGTCTACCTGTACTTTAAATCACAATTCATTTTTTTTAAACTTGTGCCTCTGTTCCTAACTAGATACCAGAAGATGGGTGGAGAAGACCTAATCATTCCTTACTATTAGATCTTCCCGACCTAGCAGCAGAGACCTTCAGCCTCTAAAAAAGGCTGGGTGACAAAGTAATAAGCTTCCTGTGGTTATCACGGGCTGGCCACTGTTTAACCAACCCAGGGAACAATTAACTGAATGTCTGCTCCAGCACAGTGAATGTTACCTACTCCACCCACTTGGGTGGGTGTGTTAGTTCTTTGACCCAAACCATAGCTCCAGGAACTGCAATGCAATGGGAAAGTGCAATGCCTATGTGCCTCTGATGATATAAAATAGTATTTATCAAAATAAGCTGAGGAAATGAGGTCTTTTCTTTGTTGCTGTTTTGTCTTTCTTTTCTGTCTTGTTTGCTCTTTTATTTGTCTTTAAGAGGCTAAGGGGTGGGGGCACAGAAATGGAGGGGCAAAGAAGGGGTGAACAAATGAAGCAGTGGTACTCACTAGACATTATGTTGAAAATAAACTATAGAATTTGTAGGTGGGGATGGGAGGGAAAAAGTGGGTGAAGGAAAGGATTACACTGTCCAGAAAGAAACGTACTAATTTACCTGACTTATGAAACTGCAAACCCTCTGTATATCACCTTTATAATAACAAAAAACAAAAAAAATGTGATGTGTTCTGGAGTTCCACTGTGAGCAAAGCACAGAATGGAAAGATTAAAGGCATTTAAAACCAGGTATGGGGCCTACCCAGGAGGCTGGAAGGAGCATCAGGAGTTTGATACTAGTCTAGACTGCACAGTAAGACTGCCAAATCTACCAACCAATCAATCATTCTAACATTTCCTTCTCCTTCCTGCAGAATTATCATTGCACCTAGATCCTTAAAAAGAGAGGACTAAGCTGGGTATCAGTGGCTCACACCCGTAATCCTAGCTACACAGCAGGTATGTGATCTGAGGATCACAGTTTAAAGCCAGCCAGGGCAGGAAAGTCCCTGAGATTCTTATCTCCAATTAACCACCAGAAAACTGGAAGTGGTGCTGTGGCTCAAGTGGTAGAGTGCTAGCCTTGAGCTGAAGAGCTTAGGGACAGGACAGTGCCCAGGCCCAGAGTTCAAGCCCCACGACTGACCAAGCAAGTAAAGAAGAGAGAGAGAGAGAGAGAGAGAGAGAGAGAGAGAGAGAGAGAGAGAGAGAGAGAGAGAGAGAGAGGATTACTGTCTAGGAAAATAATTACACAACTTTGTAGTTGTCTGTTCAAATGTTTAACACTTCTTTTCAGGCAGTAATCCTGAAGTTAATCAAGAGGACTTCCTGCATAGGCCAGTTTCCTTATACTCTTTATCTGGTAAAGAAGAGCCACCACTACCGTTACACCTAATAGTCCTTCATAAGCTTGCAGGAGATTAGGTCTTCCTTTTAAAAGATTCCCCCTTTTTGGGGGCAAGGTACCCAAAATTCAAAAATTCTAAATGTTTCTTTTTTCTTGAGCTGAGGGAGTAAGTATATCATCTGCATCTGAAAAACTGAGGAAGTGGTTCTATGTCATTGGGTATTCTGACATATCTAATTTTAGTTTTATGACAAAAAAAATTGTCAAGCTTTTCATCATACTACTTGATAGCTTTCCATTACATAATTTTTAAACTATTCAAAATTACTACTCTTTAGAAAGAAAAAGAAATGGCTGCATATCTTCATTCAACAGATTACAGTCTAGTTTGTTAAAACTAAGATATTTGAAAACTGATTCAGGAACTGAGTCATACTTCCTGCTTTGAGACACAACCACAATGTGAGCATACTGGTGTAACAGTATTTTCTTTCTTCCATACATGGCTTGTCCCAGAGCAAATACAGTTCAACAGGAACCAAACCAGCTTCTTTGGCTGTTGAAAAGGCCAGTCACAAGGCATAACCATCAACGTTTCACAAGGCCTGGACATCCTGTCTTATTTTCCCAAAGGTAGTAGTAAGGAAGAAATGTGTCAAGGGGCCAGTTCTAAGGAACACAAATTTAGCAGAGCACCGGTGGCTCACACCTGTAGTCCTAGCTATTCAGGAAGGCTGAAGGCTGAGAATCGTGGTTCAAAGCCAGCCTGGGCAGGAAAGTCTGTGAGACTCTAATCTCCAATTAGCCACCAGAAAACCAGAAGTGATACTGTGTGTGGCTCAAGGTAGTATAGTGTTAGCCTTGGGCAAAAAGAGCTCAGGAACAGCATGCAGGCACTGAGTATAAGCCCCACAAGCAACAACAACAGCAACAACAAAGCACTAACTTATGAAACTATAAAGGGAAGTTACTTGTGCCTAAACTTTTAGAGTGAAAACTTAGATTATAAAATCCTAGTAAGTCATAGTTATATTCCTGACTCATTGATGTCCTAAAATAAGAACAGAACCTCTTATTTTTACAATAGCTATTTTTGTACTGGTTAACAAAATATTCTCTGCTATTTAAAGAAAAGCTAAGTTATTTTGTTCCAACTGTTTATAAAATATTGGTAGCTATGTAATTTGGAGAAAAAGGTAAAATCCCTTAAAGATATTGATTAGGTTATTAAACTTTGATTACAGAACATCTTTATTTGTCCAAGCAGGCAAAAGGCAAGCAGGCAAAAAGCCAAAATCTTTTCTGGGAAGCATTTCTTTTCATGGTTATAGGAAATGAAGCCAAGAGCCACTGGCTAGGTGAGCAAGCAAGCTGTATAGTGGATGGTGTCTGTGACTTAGTGCTAGATTCCTCTGTGGGAGGCAAGCTGCCAACAAAAGCTGAGGGAGAAGTAAACGTCCTGGGAAAATGATGCAGAACTTACCTCATCAGCTCCATGTGCCTGAAGCTCTTTGTAGAATTTTAAAGAAATACTGACCATCACTTTTGTTTTATCTCCATTAGGATTTGAAATATGATAGAGGACTCCATCAAAATCTGCAAGAAAAGCAAATAAAATTACTTACCCTGGAAACAGGGAATCATCTCGCTAAGCACTTACCTTAGAGCAGGCTACAAGAAAGACCTCTGTTACGAAGACATTTGTAATACAACTTTCTATTTTTTAATTTCCTGTGTGAAGTCAGCAAAAATACCTCTAGAAATGCATAATGTCCTTCCTCTGTTCTTTCCTAAACTTAGAAGGCTACTATTTTTACCTTAACCATAGCTTAGTCCTAGAACTTTACGTGGCTTTTATTGCTATGTATTTTATTTGTTTATTATTTTTTAAGTTTTGGTGCCCCAGGACTTGGACTAAGTCTGGGTACTGTCCCAGAGCATTTTTGCTCAAGGCTAATACTCTACTACTTTGCACCATAATGCCATTTCTGGCTTTTTGGTGGTTAACCAGAGAGAGTTGTATAGACTTTCCTGCCTGAGTTGGCTTTGAATCTCGGTCCTCAGATCTCAGCCTCCTAAGTAGATAGGATTACAGGCATGAGTCACCAATGCCTAGCTTATTGATGCATTTTTAAAATTAATAGGGGCTGGGGATATAGCCTAGTGGCAAGAGTGCCTGCCTCGGATACGAGGCCCTAGGTTCGATTCCCCAGCACCACATATACAGAAAACAGCCAGAAGCAGCGCTGTGGCTCAAGTGGCAGAGTGCTAGCCTTGAGCGGGAAGAAGCCAGGGACAGTGCTAAGGCCCTGAGTCCAAGGCCCAGGACTGGCCAAAAAAAAAAAAAAAAAATTAGTAATTTACTCTCCTGTTATTATAGAGGTGATACACACAGGCAATAAGTACATTTACATGTGTCAGGTAATAAGTATATTTCCTTTCATAGGATGTCATCTATTTCCTTAAAGATGACTATTTATTGGCCAGTACTGGGGCTTCAGGCCTAGGCACTGTCCCTGAGCTTCCTTTGATAAAGGCTAGCACTCTACCACTTGAGCCACAGGACCACTTCCAGCTTTTTTTCTATTTATGTGGTACTGAGGAATCAAACCCAGGGCTTCATGCATGCTAGGCAAGCACTCTACCACTAAGCCATGTTCCCAGCCCCAAAGAGGATTATTTTTAAAGAAAATAACCATAGTACTGTTGTCATGCTTAAACTTTTTTTTAAATCAAATGTCCAGTCAACTGTTGAAATATTACTGTCTCAAAAGAATTCTAAACACAACTGTCTTTGAGTTAGGATCCAAGACAGATACAATATATATGACTATCTTTTAAATCTTTTGTAATCTTAGGCCTCTCTTTCCTGTACCACACCGTGGATGATTCAGTCTGGGTCTTTTCTGAAACAAGGTGCTAAGTTCCATCACTTAGGGAGCTAGAAGGAGAGTCATGGGAATCATGAGAACTGTGGCATTGTTAGTCAGTAAGAGGGGACGCGGATGTTATCTGTCCTTGGAACTACAGGTGGTACTTCAGAACTCAGCAATTTCCTAAGATAATCTAATCAAACACTCCAGTTTATAGAGGGTGGCTACACAATTCCTCAGAGTTCACACACCAAGTCATAGGCACCAATTCTGCATAGCAATGGAGGGCGGTAGCATCTCTCTGATTTGATAACTGGAGAGGGATGTGAGGGGCTATTACAACACTCCTGCTCTGGTACTAGGCAAATTTAGATGATGGCTGCTAGAAGATAGCATTATAGGACTTTCTGAGTAAAGAGACAGTACAACAAAATGAAACTAAAAGATTATAAGGTCACCTCACACAGGTGACCTGATTCTAAAGTCAGTTGTCAATAGACTAAATGTACAAAATTAAGTCACCTAAGATCCCAAACAGACCATCATAAGTTTTCTATTTTATATGTATGTATGTATGTACATACACAAGTGCATACATACTTTGTTTAGAATCAGCCTTGTGCTTGCTAGCTAGGCAAGAACTCTTCTCACTTAGGCCCTTCTGGTTTTTTATATTGTGCTCTCTCATAATATGGTTACAATGAAGAGACTTACCTGCAAATGTTACTTCTACTGCTTCTGGTTTGTTTCTGTAAAACAAACAAAAGGCCCTTAGTTAAGGTAACTATACTGCCTCTTGCTTCCAGGAGGACTTGGGCAAGCTCCTAATCAGAGCATTCTGTATAAATGTTAGGTTTGTTGCCAAAGAGAATACACAATACATTTTCTCATGCACCTGAGACTTTGGACTTGTTTAAAGTGGAAGGTAAGCGATAGGTACAGCTTTTTGGGTTTTGCCAGCTGTTAGATCTCCTGCCATGGTTAGTACTCACAGGAAATTCTCAATTCCTTGAAAACATGATACATACACAATTGCACATGTGAACCACACAAGATGCCATCTTTTTTTTAATGTCTCCCCCACAGGACACAGGTGATGGTAGGTGATACACTGGCAGGAAAATGGCTAACTACAATGTAAAAATATTTTTGATGCCAGTACTAGGGTTTGAACTCAGGGTATGGGCACAGTTCTTTAGCTTTTTCTGCTCAAGGCTAGCACTCTGCCACTTGAACCACACCTGCACTTTTTTTTTTTTCCGGTGGTTAATTGGAGATAAGAGTCTCATGGACATTCCTGCCCACTCTGGTTTCAAATTGAGATCCTCAGATCTCAGCCTCTAAAGTAGGGAGGATTACAGGAGTGAACCACCAGCTCCTAACCAGAATGGTTTTAATTTGCTTAAAGCGTAAGGATGACTAGAGACTACAAAACAAAATAGCAAGTGCTCATCCATTTCAAAGGCCACTGCAAGTCTTTCTACAAATCTTTCCCTCTTCCTTATACAACCAGCCCTTTCTGGTTCTACTTTAGTCTTGTCATTCTACTTCTATACCTACCTAGAAAATAGCATAAAATAACACTGTAAAATCACTGAAAACAATCTAAACATATTTTCTAACTTTAGTTTTTTTTCATTAGGTTTTTGTCTGGGGACCAATGAACATCCTTATACCCTTGTTTTTTTCACCTCATCTATAAAATGGGAGGATACGAATGAATCTACTCATCTCACATAAGTGCCACAAACTTTCTGTGTGGTTCCTGGCTTGGTGTGGCACATATACTTCTATGTGACAAATGCTACTGACTTATTTTTGTGGTACTGGGACTTGAATTCAGCTCCTCAAACTTTGCTGGGCAGGTGTTCTAACTGGTGAGTCAGGCCTCTAGTCCTGATTTTTGTTGGTTATTTTATGTATGTATGTATGTATGTGTCAGTCATGGGACTTGAACTCTGGGCATGGGCTCTGTCCCTGGGTGCTTTACTTGAGCCATAGCGCCACTTCATTTTCTGTTGGTTAATTAGAGATAAGAGTCTCACAGACTTTTCTGCCTGGGCTGGCCTTGAACCATGATCCCCAAATCTCAGCCTTCTGAGTAGGCTAGGATTACAGGTGTGAGCCACCATACCTAGGTTGTTGGTTATTTTTGAGATAAGATCCTGCTTTTTGCTTGAGCAACACTCATCTACATTAGGCTTCCTGTACAGCTAGGATATTAGGCAGAGCCCCTGTGTCTAGCTCTTCACTGACCTAAACTGAAAGTTCTCTTAAATTTTCTGCCTGGGCTGGCCTATTAGCTGTAAACCTTCTAATCTCAGTCTCTCAAGATGCTAGGATTACTGATGCTGTCAGTTCCTGGCTATGTTGTTGTCTTAGAAAGTACACATATGTTCTACATATAAGCAATAATGGCCAATTAGCCAAGCAAAGAGTGCTTACTTCTTTTCCCTCAAAGCCAATAGCAGGGAGAAAAATAAAAATCTACCTCAGGGCAGGTGCCCTATGCTTAAACCACGTCTCCAAATGTGTGTGTGTGTGTGTGTGTGTGTGTGTGTGTGTGTGTGTGTGTGTGTGTGTGTGTAAGTTTTGGCAAGTATTTACTTTAGTATAATAGGAAATGGGAGTTAAGAGACTCGAACTGTACTTTGTTTTATAGGCTAATACACAAGATGTACACATTCCACATTTGTTTGTGTCCAATTTGCTCAAGACCTCGAAATCCAGCATAATGTATCTTTTTTTACTGTTCTCTCTGCCCCCTGTAAAAAAGACACTTGTAAAAGGAATCAAGGCTGAACAGGCTCTCCAGGATTGTTGAAAAATAATAGAAAATTTAGTATGGTTTATGACGTAAAAAGCTGATGGGGACACTAAGCAGCATCTTTTAAGGAAACTGGCTGCTATTAAGCACAAAACAATCAACTTATATGAATCATACACAAAGTTCCTCACTGCTTCTTCAAAGCCATCCATGTGTGATTTAGGACATGGACATCTTTTCTGTAAAAATGAAGGATCAAGTGAATTTATGGAGAAGCAGTGAGTTCAGAACACAAGGAAAGAGCTAAATTGCCTCTTCAAAACTGTAACCAGGAAACAAAGGCAATGAATAGTCAGCAACCATTCCTCACCTCTAGAAAACAAGAACACATGTTAAGCAATGATAATTACTCAAAAGGCTGTCAGCACAGAAAAGTCTGTTTTGACTTTATCTCTAAAATACTTAGCAAAAAGCTGGATTACAGGTGTGGCTTAAGTGGTGAAGTACCAGCCAAACAAGTTTGAAGACCTGGATCCAAGCCAAGTACCAGCAAACAAACAAACAAAACCAAAAAACATACAAAGAAACAAACAATATTCTATGGTCCAGCTGAATGAATTATTAAGGGGATGGTTGATAAAGGGAAGCAAGCATGGTAGCACATTTTCCTGAGGAAGGTTAGCTGTGCTGGAGTGATAGAGTTGACAACAAGTCCATTGCACATAACTTAGCAGGTAGTTGCATTGTTTTCTTAACATCTAGGCTTTAATTCAGTCAAAGGTTGAGTTTCTCCCTTTTTCACTTCATCAACAGACCTGAGAAAAATCAACTATACATAAAGCAGCTGAGGATTCCAAGCAAAAAACATTCTGACTTCCAAGTTGTGCATTTTTCTAAGTACCAAGGACCCAGAGCACAGATCCCTGCTGGTAAAAATTGCTAAGATCAGTCCTAAGTAGTTTGTTGCATGACTTGGAATTGTCTACCAAATCATTGCCATTGGCCAGGAGTTTGGCCTAGTGGTAGAGTGCTTGCCTAGCATGCGTGAAGCCCTGGGTTTGATTCCTCAGCACCACATAAACAGAAAAGGCTCGAAGTGGTGCTGTGGCACAAGTGGTAGAGCACTAGCCTTGAGCAAAAAAAAAAAAGCTCAGTAACAGTGCCCAGGCCCTGAGTTCAAGCCCCAGTACTGGCAAAAAAAAAAAAAAAAAACCTGGTCTGGGAGTTTGAGGCCTAAGAACTCTATACCCAAACAAAGAGACTGCTGAGTGTAAAAGCATACCATTATGGGATCATTTCTCAATCCTCAGCCCAAGTGCTTTTGTGCTTGCTGCTCCAGAGGGACAGGTGAAATTTTGGGGGGGGAGGGGAAATGTACCATTTAAAAGGCCAAAAAGAAAATGGTCCAAAAGATAAAGTAGTTATTGTTATTTACTGGCAATGTGATGCAAGGCAATGTTAACTTGAGCCTGTGTCTTAAGTTCCTCTTTTTTTTTTTTTTTTGCCAGTCCTGGGGCTTGAACTCAGGGCTTGAGCACTGTCCCTGGCTTCTTTTTGCTCAAGGCTAGCACTCTACCACCTGAGGCACAGCACCACATCTGGCTTTTTCTATATATGTGATGCTGAGGAATCGAACCCAGGGCTTCATGTATACAAGGCAAACACTCTACCATTAGGTCATATTCCCAGCCCCTTAAGTTCCTCTTTTATAAAAAGATGACAAACATTCACCTCACAAAGCAGTTGTGAAGCTTAAATGAGATGCTAGATATGCAGCAAAGTTTCCTAACCAGTGTCTCAAGACCAAAGTACAGATATACTGAGAAAAGGATTCCCACAATCCTTAGAGTAGCCAGTGGGAGGACCTTCAAGACAGACTTACACAAATGCACACACAAACATGATCAGGCTCTGTTCATATTTGTACCATATGATAAAGCAGGCCAGGAACCACAGTGATGGAAGCCTGATATAATCCTTAATACACATAAGTTACTCAAAGTTAGCTCATAAGAATCCGAGTTCTCTAAACAGTAAATGGCATCTAGCAACTTACACAGGCGCATTTTGAAACTAAATGGTAAAGTACGCACAGTGCTTGGTTCACAGAAATGATGAATAAATGAGTTTTTCTCCTCTCAGATGAGTTAGAAGAGACTATATTTTTAAAGCTGTGGGTGGGAGAGGTTTTGGCATTCTAGTAGCTCCAGAATCAGGAACAGTTCAGTCAGTAATAGTACTAGGAAAAATAGGACTCCTCTTAGCATCAGGCAGCTGTAGTGCCTGGAATTCTAGAACAAGCAAGCCAGCTGGACAGTCCTTAGTTATTGACTGAACTGCCAAAGACACTAAAACATACTCCATTCAGATTGGCTTCAAGAGACATTGATATCCTTTAGGAATTTTTACATGTCCTTTTTCTAAAGAAGCTTCTAGAATGTCAATAGTCACTCAATAAAGGGCTACTGGCAACAGTATTATCCAGTTCTTTTTTCATAAGGACTTTGGAATTTTTGCTCCTGCATGCATCCTAGGATGCAATTCTTCAATGGAAATACAATCATCATAGCTTCTATGTCCTAAAGTAGCAGGACTGTTGAGCTCTGCTCAAAGGTTCCTGGTTATTCTCTTTAGATGGTTTACAAGCCTCCCATCGTTCCTTCTGAGCAAAGACTACAAAGTGGATCCTATTAGGTTAGAGGAGATCCTCCTCTCTCCTAAGCTCTATGTTAAAATGTGGAGAACAAAAAGAATTCCAAGAGCTAACTCACACTGTCAGATAAGCTTCTAAAGAAAACAATCATTCTGTCTAGCTTCATTCATCCTTCAAGAAAGGATGTACTGAGCTGCTTCTACATAGAGGATGATGGGGAAATGAAAGACTGAAATTATAGAGCTAGAGACATCAGTTAGTTGAATGTAGTTCTGGGGCTTCACAGCCCAAATGGCCCAAAGGAGACCAAAGCACAGGGAGTAAAGTGCAAACTCTAACACTCAGTAAAATGACCAACTAGATCTTGCCGAGTCAGATACTATAGTCTGCTTCTTCTATATGCTTAAGCAATGTCCTAATTCTGAACCATTTTCAACCAGTCTGTCTCTCTGAGGACAGATGCAGCCGATTTGGGAATGAGAACAAGGTATCAGCAAGACTTAATTTATTCCTTTCTCAAATTTTTCCTCCCACAGTCCTCATCCGCCCCAACTGGCACTGCTTGCTTGCTTAGCTTCCCTCCTCCTCACAGAACCACAGCTCCCCACAATATATGCACATGCTGTGGCAAGAAGCCAGGGGGCACTTGAAATCAACAGCAATTCGCATGACAGCATTCCCTCAGTTCTGGACTACATTCTCTAGCTAAGTTGACAGACCTTACTTCTGAAGCTGAAAAGATTCTTGGTGTATATATATGGTAACAAAAGAATTAATTTGCCAGATTACTTCTGCTTTAATTATGAGACTAAGAATTTCTAAATGAAAAGAATGCTGTTAAGACTTGAGCATGTTATTTGTAGTGTTGAGTGTAGGCTTTTTTTTTTTTTTTTTTTAAACTGGTCCTGAGGCTTAAATTTGAGGCCTGGGCACTGTCCCTGAGCTTTTCTGCTCAAGGCTAGTGCTCTCCAACTTGACCACAGCCTCATTTCTGGCTTTTTGTTGGTTAAGTGGAGGTAAGAGTCTCATGACTTTACTGCCTGGGCTGGCTTAAGCCATGATTCTCCTAGCTCCGCCTCCTGGGTAGGTAGCTAGGATTATAAGCATCAACCACCTGAATCCTGACAGTGTAGCTTTTTAATACATCACTCGCTCTTGGTTTGCAGCCAGAAAACCAGTCTACTAGTAAGTATCCCTTTGTGAGGATACCTACATGGGTAGCTGGAAAAACTAAGATAAATATTCCCATTTTTGTGTGTGTGTGTGCTGGTACTGGGGCTTGAACTTGGGCCTGGGCACTGACTGTCCCTGGGCTTTTTTTGCTCAAGGCTAGTGCTCTACTACTTGAGCGACATCTCCACTTCTGATTATTTGGTGGTTCATTAGAGGTAAGACTCTCAAGACTTTCCTGCCTGGGCTGGCTCTGAACAGCAAGCCATACTCAGAGATCTCAGTGTCCTGAGTTGCTAGGATTACAGATGTGAGCCACTGGTGCCCAGCTCGAAAGTATTCTTAAACAATGATGAGACTATATAATGAGAGCTGGGGAGGTTCCTCAGTGGGAGAGAGCTTTCTTCCTGCCTGTGCAAAGTCCTAGATTAGATAGATACCTAGCATTGCGGGGAGGGGGGGGGGAACTCATGCTTCCATTTTCAGTACCTGGATGGATGCTGCTCAACAGACTTTTTTGTAATCACGGAAATGTCTACGTGTGCACAGTCCAAACATAACAGCTACTAGTCACACGTGGCAACTGAACACTAGAAATGCATCTATTATGACTCAGGAACTAAATTTTAACTTTACTTCATTTCAATTTATATTTAAGTTTAACCAGCCACATACAGCAAATGGCTATAATATTGGACATTGCAGAGCTGGAAGGTGCACTCTGGCAAAGGCGGCAACAAACCATAATTTCCTCAACTGGCTCATTCTGAGAAGTGTAAAAAGCAGGGTGGAGCAGACCTCTCCCAGGAGGTTCCCACGCTGGCAAAGCCATTCAAATCTCAGTTTCTTGTCCAAGCTACCCCCTTTCCTTAAGTCTTTCTTGATTCCCACCCCCAACCCAGCGCATCCCTTAGTGCCTCCATAACTGTGCTAATAGGCTCTCAAAAAGGCCCCCTTTTCTCCACTGCTGTCTAGTGCTGAGCACAGCCAGAACCCTGCATGTTTTTGATGAGCCTATCAGTGATCTTGCCAGTTCTGGTGTAGCCATGTGCCTGAATTAAACACTTAACTGCTTCACTGCCTCACTTGATAAGACATACCTGGAAGCTCACACTTGCTTGGTTGGAATCAAGCTTCTGCTGGGTATTACATTTGCAATCCTAGGCTAGAAAAGTTCTACTTTACTAGGCACAATATCACTTGTCTGTTTTAATTTTTTATTGTTATTATAAAGTTGATATACAGAGGGGCTACAGTTACATAATTTAGGCAAAGAGTACATTTCTTTTTGGACAATGTCACCCCTTCCCTCACATTCTCCCAGTCTCTCCCTCCCATCACTGTCTGTTTTTAAAGATTTTTAAATTCTCAGTAGAATGTATTAAGCTCATTTATTGAAAGTCGTATCTCAAAGGGGAAAGATTTGAATAAAAGACAAAACTTACCAACCCCACCCATATTCAACTCTGTTCACAAGATGTATTTTTGCTTAAGAAAAAAAAAATCCCTGGGAATTATAATTTATGCCCTCCAGATCGAGAGCCTACTTTAATCCCTCTAAAATGGCCAAGTGCTTTTTTGCTTCTTTGAGATATGGTCTCACAATGCAATCCAGGCTTGCCTGGAACTACCTCTGCCTCAGCCTCCTGAGTGCTGGTATCTGCTGGTCCTGGGGATTGAACTCTGGGGCTGGGTGCTGTTTCTGAGCTTCTTTTGCTCAAGGCAAGTGCTCTACCCCTTGGGCCACAGTGCCGCTTCCAGCTTTTTTGAGTAGTTTATTGGAGCTAAGAGTCTCACAGACTTTCCTGCCTGTGCTGGCTTCTAACTGTAATCCTCAGATCTCAGGCTCCTGAGTAGCTAGGATTATAGGCAAGAACCACCAGCAGCCAGCTTTCTGCTACTCTTAAGCAGAATCCACCGCCCCCCCCCACCGCCCCAAGTTAAATAAAGTTCTGAGTAATGTTTTACATTTTAGTCCTAAGTTATTAATACAGAAGTAAATGTGAAAATACTTCCACATTAAAAGGCATGCCTGTACTTGAAAATATATAGCTACTTATCTTGTAGATCAGCTTATAACCACCCAGGTCTCATTCCTTGCTCGTCTGGACATGAAAATGTATTCAGATCAGTTGTGAAAATGCAGAAGTCATTTCAACTTCCTCCTATATGCTACTGCTCAAACCAAGTACATAGTAATCACTCAAAATAAAACCCTGGGATGATTCGCTTGAATACTTAAAATGCAAAGAAGTGGCAAGAGAGGCTAAAGACAAAGAAGTCATCTGAACATACCAGCAACTGCAGCCCCTGGCAGGAAGCAGTACCTGCTTACTGCATAAATTACTTCAAGGAAAGCAATGCTTTATCTTACAGATAAAATCTGTGACCTTATAAAACAGAACTGTGTGTGTATTTGTGTGTGTGCATGTGCGCCTGCACAGGGCAGGTACTAGGGCTTGAACTCAGGGCCTGGACACTTTCCCTTCAGCTTTTTCTCCAGCTCAAGGATGGAGCTCTATTACTTGAGTCACAGTTCCACTTCCGGCTTTTGGGTGGTTAAGTAGAGATAAGTCGAGATAAGTCTCAGACGTTCCTGCCGGAATGGAATGGTGATCCTCAGATCTCAGCCTTTGAGTAGCTAGGATTACAAACATGAGCCATTGAGACCTGGCTAATGTGCCTCCCCCCACCCCTTCTTCCTTCTTCTTTTTAATGCTGTAAGCAACAGTTCATTATAACCACTCAGAAATTTCCCCGCTATCAATCTTCTCCCTCTGTGGATCTCCAAGTACTTCCTTTCCTTTTTCTAGTTCCTAGTTCACCAGAAACAGTTTGCACTTCTTTCCCAACTGTGAAATCAAGATGTGAAGCCCCATCCTCACAGATGGGGAAATGAGACAACAGGACTAGCCACTGGCCTCTAAAAATTAGAAGCTAAAATCCAATTCCTGTTCATGTTTTAGATATTAGAAAAGCCAACAGCTGCCAGGAAGGAGGCTTGCTTTGGGTTTGACAGAGAAGGCTGCTTTTGGAATATGTTCCAAGCCCATCTTTTAAAAGGCCAATGTTAAAAAAGGCTAAGAACTTCACAGATTCTAGAGGCTGAGTATGTATCTGGTCCAGGATTACCACAATTAAAAAAAAATTACAGATTAAGGGTCTCTCATAAGAATTTTTTTTTAAAGGCAGCCGCCAACTAGGTAAAAGCTAGTGGGTGGAGAAAAATCGTTACAATCTCGGGAGAGAGATAAGGAGGGTGTGGATGGACTATTCGCTTTACTAGAAGAAATATAAAACAAATGACCAATGTCTCTCACAGTAGGGAATGGGGAAAGGGAAGCTAGAGAGATAGATGGATTTCCCCTCCTGGCAGGGTCTGCTTCCAGTCTTCCCTCCGGCTCCTTCGAGGGGAGGTGGGGGTGGGAACGAAAGCCGGGTAGGGTGAAGGGAGGTGTTGAGAACTGGGCCTGCATCTTCCACGGCGTCCTCGGAATTCCTAAATACTCCTGGCAACTTCACCCCAGATGGGAGTCTCTTTGGGTTTGCCACAATGACAGGGAACAGCACCGAGAGGTGGTCCTAGTACCCCCAGATGGCTTTCCCCGGCGTGAGTTCCGGTCTGGGCTGCCCCGACATCCTACAGGTCCCCTGCCCTCTTGGCAGGCACGCTCCGGTCCCCGCGGCTTCCGCATCCCAGCTCGGAGCCTCTCCCCACGCATCTCTGCCCCTCACCCCACCGCGCCCAGTCGCCTCCCACGTCTACCCGAGCCGGGCAGCCGGGACACCCTGCCAGATCCATTCGTCTCCCTCCTCCAGGTCTGGGGTCGGGGGGGGGGGAGGCGGCCGACCCCAGGGCCGGGGCCGAGGTCAACTCCCGTCTTCCCGCCCCCCCCCTCTTCCCACCCCCCGCTGCCCCGGCCCCAGACGCGCGCTCACCCGGCAGCCGCGTTCTCGAACTTGAGCGCGAGCGTCTCCTCGATGATGCGGTTGTTCACCTCCAGCAGGATCATGGCGGCGGCTGCCCCGGCAGGGGAAGGAGACACAAGGGCGGGTGAGGGTAGGTGAGGCCGGGGAAGGACGGCGGGAGCGGCCCCGCTGCCCCCCGAGGAGGGCGGCTGGGTGGGGTAGGAGCCGAGGGGGAGAAGGGGAGAGGGACCAGGGTGGGGAGAGGGAGAGGCCGCGCGCGCGGGCCCGAGCACACGCCGGCTGCGGAGACACCCACTCACCCCACCGACCTGGCCCCCGAAGCCTGAACCCGCCCGCCGAGCCGCCGCCGCCGCCGCCGCCGCCGTCGCCGCCGCCTCACCGACAAGCCCGGTCCCCGCCCAGCCCCCGGCTCTAGCCGGCCACTTCCGCTCTCACACCCACTTCCGCTCGCCGCCCGGACGCGCGGCCCCGTGGCGCCATTTCCGCTCCGAACTCGCGTTCACGCGCACGTAGGCGCGTCCGGCGGGGCTTGAGGGGAGGAGGAGAAAGTACAGGGTGCCTCATGTGCGCATGCGTGGTGCCGCCCGCCTGCCTCCAGTTTCCCACAGATCTCTCAGCTCCTCAGTTGCAAACGCTAGGGACCTGCTACAAGTGCTTCCTCCACTCCATGGGTGTCTCCCAAGATTTGCCTCAGACTAGCTGCTCTTTCCTGCATGTCTTACAGTCCGGATTCCACCCTTCTGTGGGTGTCATTTCAGAGACCCCGCAAGAAGCCAGTAACTGGGTCAGGATTTCATGATTCTCCCCAGGAGGAGTGTCTGTTGTGGGGGCCCCTTCAATCTATGCTAATGGTTGAATATGAAGTAGTCTTGGTCGGCACTGAGCATACAGCCAGAACTGGACCTTGAGACCAAGAGTAAATGTAATGATGACCATGACACCTACCTGCCTGGTTCGGTTTTACATACTTGCTTTTAGTTGCCTTTATTTGGTGGCACAGAGATTTGAACTCAGGGCCTCTTGCTTGCTAGGCATGTACTCTACCACTTGCATCATGCACGCCCTCATCCCTTTCTTGTTTTAGTTTTCAGCTAAGAGCCTATGTTGGCCTGGACCAAGACCCTTTAAACTTGTGCATCCAGTAGAGCCAGCATCACAGGAGGAAACCCAACACTCCAAGCTTGTTGACTGAGATGGAATATCACTGGGTTGTTTTTTTGTTTGTTTGTTTTTTGTGGGTTTTTCTTTTTTGGCAGTCCTGGGGCTTGAACTCAGGGCCCTGAGCACTGTGCCTGGCTTCTTTTTGCTCAAGGATAGCACTCTACCACTTGACCCATGGTGCCACTCCACTTCTGGCTTTTTCTATTTATGTGGTGCCAGTGAATAGAACCCGGGGCTTCATGCATGCTAGGCAAGCACTCTACCACTAGGCCACATTCCCAGCCCTGTCACTCAGTTTTTACCCAGGTTGGCCTTGGAGCATGATCCTCTAAATCCTTACCTCCCAAGTAACTGGAATTACAGGTGTGAAGTACCACTTTTGGCCTTAGTTGACTTTAAAAAAAAATCACAAAATTTGGAGCTCTATAAAAGCTATTATTAGACTCCTACTAGCTTTGCTAAAAATATCACCTCTGATGTATAGTCCTGATAATGGCTTCCCAGGTTGTTTTACAGGAACTTTCACACAGCTTTTGTCTAGCTTTAGCTGGTTGAAGCCGGCCACAGATGTCTTTCACTTAGGGTAACCTTTTGCCTTCCAAGGGACCAAAACCCGGAGGATACATAAGCCACTGCTGACCCCTGAAGAGCCATGAAGCTGGGTTTGCATGTGTATACCACAGATTGTTTTACTTCCTTTTTCCAATCACCTTTCCCCAGCCAGCCCTTAAACATCTTGCTTCGTTAGCCCATGGATAGCCCCACATCCTTTACTCATGGATCTGGATTTGAGATTTGTTGTCCAGTCTCGATGCTGGGCTCCTGGGGAATGAACTTCTCAAAACAGATCTTATGATGATTGGCATACTGCACAGAAGACAAGACAGGCCTGTTTTGATCTCTACTATCAGCAACTCAGTAGGTAGCATCTCATCAAGCGAGCATCTACCCCAGGGTAAGATTATTTGGGAATTAAAAAAAAAAAGACACCTTAATTCTATAATTTCACATATTTTCAGAGATGACTTTCACTATGACAGGAAACTGGGAGAATGTGTGTGTGCGCACGCGTGTGCGCTCACGCGCCTGCACAGGTGTGGGCGTGTGATTCACAAAACCCTTGGCCCTCATCCGGGCCCTGTCTCTACCCCCGGGGAAAACAGATTTCTTTACTTAGGGGCCGGAAATAAGGTCAGCACCTATAGATTCCCCTCAAGTTACATGACTGTGTTTTAACGTTAATGTCTTTGGACTAAAATGATGCATGTAGTTTTGAAAATCTTTACATATGACACTAAAAGCACTTGTGAAGAAGAAAAGCACTCGTCACAGGCAATATCCTCAACTCTTTCACAAATTCATTCTGATATGTACATTAATATTTCCCCATTCTTCCTTGATTTGTTCATTTTAAGCTTTATCTGTTGGTTTTGTGCCATGGTAGATAATTTCTCTATCACTTCTGACACACAGTTATGAATTTAACTTATTATGTATGCAAATATTATTCACTGATGAGCCAAGAAGAGTGAGTTGATTTATACAGCCCTTCATTTTTCCTAGAGTAATTATTGTTATTTTTACTATGATTTGTCTGATTTTCTCTATAGGCAGTTGGTTCCCCATTCTCCAAGTTGAAGACTGTCAAACAACCTAGCAATATTTTCCATATGCATAATATATGAGTTTCATCTTTTCTTCCTCTCAGGTCTTTCTTCCTGAGCCTTCCTCACTCTGGTTTCAGTCTGCCTACTTTGGAGACTTGCATTACAAAAGTTACTCTAGGGGGCTGGGGATATGGCCTAGTGGCAAGAGAGCTTGCCTTGCATACATGAGGCCCTGTGTTCGATTCCCCAGCACCACATATACAGATAGCGGCCAGAAGTGGCGCTTTGGCTCAAGTGGCAGAGTGCTAGCCTTGAGCAAAAGGAAGCCAGGGACAGTGCTCAGTCCCTGAGTCCAAGGCCCAGGACAGGCCAAAAAAAAAAAAAAAAAAAGAAAAAAATTACTCTGGGGTTTTCTTTCGTTACTATTCTGGACTGGTTTTGCTCATTTCTGGGATGCCCAGTCTTCTTCTTTCTTAGTTTACTTTGCTTAAACACCACTCCTAATAACTTTCTAAGACAGGGACATTTAGCCCAGTGTGGAAGTATACACTTGCAATCTCAGAATTTAGGAGGCTAAGGCAGGAAGATCATGAGTCTGAGATTAGCTTGGGTTAGTTACATAGTAACTTAAAAGAAAGCCAGGTGTGGTAGTGCAGGTCTAGTACTAGAAAGGTATGGTAGGAGGATTGTGAGTTCTATGCCAGCTATAAAACTAAACTAAACAATCCTCCCACTCACAAATCTTTGTGTATTTTAAAATCTCTTAATTATACCCCGACATGTGATTTGTAGTTGTGCTGGATATTCTAATTGGAAAATAATTTCCCCTTTTTATTAAAAAATATGTAAGTGCTGAGTGCGGTGGCTCTCGCCTGTAATCCTGGCTATTTAGGAGGCTGAGATTTAAGGATCTCAATTCAAAGCCAGCCCGGGCAGGCAAGCCCATGAGACTCTTATTTCCAATTAACCACCAGTAAACCAGAAGTGTTGCTGTGACTCAAGCGGTAAAATGCTAGCCTTGAGCTGAATAGCTCAGGACAGTGCCCAGGCCCAGAGTTCAAGCCCCATGACCTACAAAAGAAAAATAAAAATAATATGTAAGAATGTATGTACGTACTTAATACCAGACTAGGGCTTGAACCTAGTGTTCAGGTACTGTCCTCAAGCTTTGTGCTCAAGTCTAGTACTCTAGCACTTCAACTACAGCTCTACTTCTAGTGTTGTGTTGGTTAGTTGGAGACAAGGGTCTCACAGACTCATTCTGGGCTGGCTTCAAACTGCAGTCCTTAGATCTCAGCTTCTGAGAGACACTGGCATCTGTCTCCGACTTCCTTTTTATTTTGAAGATACCACTCCGTTCTCTTCACATTTCTAAGCTTATACAAAAAAGTTTGATTTTTTTATTTATATTCTTTTTTTTTTTTTTGGCCAGTCCTGGGCCTTGGACTCAGGGCCTGAGCACTGTCCCTGGCTTCTTCCCGCTCAGGCTAGCACTCCACCACTTGAGCCACAGCGCCGCTTCTGGCCGTTTTCTGTATATGTGGTACTGGGGAATCGAACCTAGGGCCTCGTGTATCCGAGGCAGGCACTCTTGCCACTAGGCTATATCCCCAGCCCTTTATTTATATTCTTGATCCTTTTGGATGATGATTTGTGTGTGTGTGGTGTGTGTGTGTGTGTGTGTGTGTGTGTGTGTGTGTGTGTGTGTTATGCCTGTCCCTGGGGCTTGAACTCAGGGCCTGAGAACTGACCCTGAGCTTTTTCATGCTCAAGGCTATCGTTAATTGGAAATAAGAGTCTCACAGGCTTTCCTGCCCAGGCTGGCTTGGAAATGTGATCCTCGATCTCAGCCTCTTGAGTAGCTGGGTTTATACTCGAGCCACTGATGCCAGCAAATTAGAGGACTTAAACAAAACAAAAACACAGTTTCTTTTTGTGGTGCTGATGATTGAACCAAGGTTTTATGTAAAATAGCCTTCTAGATCCTTTCTATATAAAAAATCTAGTCTCATAATAACCCAAGTATAGGGTTATTTTGGTTTCCAACATAGCATGTTCAGCTATTTATCCCTCCCCACTTAAAAACAAACAAGCACAGAAGTAATGGTTAAACAGTAGGCAGGATTCCTAGCCTGATTTTTTTTTTAAAGATAGGCAAGATTTAACTAACAATTATGTTAGGAAAAGGAAAAGTATTCCAACCCATTGTTGCGGTACTATATGAGTTTTAGGCTTAAATCCAGGAGGAAGTATTGGGGCAGGGGATGAGAATTGTATAATTAAACAGTCGTGGTCAAAGTGTAGTTGATGATTACATTGGTTCTCCTCTAGAAGAATAACTCAAACTGACACAAGTCCTGATTGCTCCAGGGGACCTCCATAGGCAAGAGTCGTCATTTGCGAGCATGTGCACGTGTGTGTGTGTGATCTATTTGCTGAACTTCCTGTTGCATAGGGATAGTTTCAGTCCTTTGTCATAAAGATGCTTATCAATCAGTCCTGTTCTTGCGGAAATCCAAAGTGATTTCAACAGTGGCTCAGGAGAAAAAAAAAGAGGCAAACATAGAGCCAGAGAGGGACAAAATGGAATTCAATTTGCCAGTCATCAGTGTCCCTCTTCAAATTTCTACTGTTAATGATCTTTCTATGACTATGCCTGGAGTTGAAGGCCAATAGTTCTGTTCTTCAGTAACTACTTCCTGCTGAATGGGAGACCTGGACAGAGTCAGAAAACTTTGTTTCCTGTGCCTTTTCCAGGGAATGCACTGGAGACATTGTGAAATGTGGCAGGAAGAGGCTTTAGTCACTCTTACCTTTGTGCCTTCAGCCTTGGAGGCACAATTGAAATAAGTTAGGAAGCACTAGGTTTTAAACAGCTATTCCTTTGGTTAACAACCTATGTGCAGAGTTAAGCAGGAGTCTGAACCAAAGTTTTAAGACAAAAGAGCACACAAAAAAGAAAGAAAGTCAAAGTAGGACACCAGGTTTTCATCCTGCTTTTTAAACTTGTGGGCCCAACTGAGAAGTCAATGATTTTTAGCCAAAACAGTTTCAAAATTTCTAATTTCTCTGAAATAAGTTTTTTTTTAAACCCTTTGGGAGTTTCATAATGATATGCTTGCAGTAACTTTTTATAGTTTGTTTTTGTTTTGTCCTGAGCATACTATCAGGAATGGAAACTGGTATTTCTAGGAGGAATTTCATTTCCTTTTATGCATTTTCTTTAAGAATGCCTATTATAGCCCGGCACCAGTGGCTAACGCCTGTAATTCTAGCTACTCAGGAGGCTGAGATCTGAGAATTGCAGTTCAAGGCCACCTGGGGCAGGAAAGTCCGTGAGACTCTTATCTCCAATTAGTCACCAAAAAGCTAAAAAAGTAGAGTGTGGCCCAAAGTGGTAGAGAACAAGCCTTGATCACAAAAGATCAGGGATAATGCTCTAACTTCAAGCCCCAGGAGCAGAAAGAGAGAGAGAGAGAGAGAGGAGAGAGAGAGAGAGAGAGAGAGAGAGAGAGAGAGAGAGAGAGAAAAGAAGGAAGGAAGGAAGGAAGGAGGAAGGAAGGAGAGACTATTTGTTTTTTTTAAATTTAATTGTGAAGGTAATATATGGAGGGTTACAGTTACATACTCAAGTTAGTGAGTACATTTCTTGTCATATTTGTTACCCCCTTCCTCACTTTTCTCCCACCTTCCCTCCCCCCAGGATGCCTATTATTTGAAAGTTAGGCTTTCTGGATGATCCTTTAGTTTCTGTTGCTTTAAGATTTTCTCTTTTTTGATGGAATAAGGGATTAAATTCAGGCTTCCTGCTTGCTAGGCAGGTGATGTGCCTCTAGATCTTCTCTTAGCTTTTAATAGTATTTATTGTATAGTGTTATTGTATCTTTTTTTGCTGGATTATCAGGTATCCTGCTATCCATTATCACACCAACATTCTGACAAGTATTCAGCTCTAAATGGTACTGAATGCCTCTGGTAATACTTCTAGTAGCATGCCTTTTGCAAACCTGTGACTAAACTGGGTGTGGTAGTGCATACCTATAATCCCAGCTACTCAAGAGGTGGAGATAGGAAGATACAGGTTTGTGTATAGCAAATCCTGTCTCAGGAGACAAGATAGGAATGAGATCAAAAGTACAAGATACCTATTTGAAAAATAAGCTAAAAGCAAAAGAATTGGAAGGGTGAGTCACATGATAGAATGCTTGCCTGGCAAATGTGAAGCCTCAAATGTAATATCCAGTATCCCTTTCCCCTCATGCTCCCCAAAAATGTGAAGAAATAGGTCATATTAATAATATATAAGTAGCCAGGTGCTGGTGGCTCATACCTGTAATCCTAGCAACTCAAGAGGCTGAGATTTGAGGATGGCAGTTCAAAGCTAGCCCAGGTAGGGAAGTCTGTGAGACTCTCTTCTCCAATTAATCACCAGAAAACCAGAAGTGGCTCTGTAGCCCAAAGTGGTAGAGCACTAGCCTTGAGATGAATTGCTCAGGGACAGTGCTCAGGCCCTGTTGTTCAAACCCCCAGTGACAAAGTAATGGACAATTTAAAAAAACACACAAAGACACACGCAAAAAATGTGAACAATAGCAAGGTGCAGATGTACTCACTACAAACAACATATATAACATGCCAGAAAACCTCTCAGCCTTCTGAACTTGGTTGTGTGTAAGTATTCCCAGAGTAGACTGAGCAGGAAAGGATTTTTCTTTTGAGTTCCTCTGACTTCCACTCATTCCTTTATAGCAGCCATGTTTCCACCGCCTTCACCACCATGTTGCAGTATATAGAAAATTAACCTCCAGAGGTGGGGTCGGAGGAAGGGGTGTGGGTGGGATGGTGGGGGGGGGGGGGCAGGAAAGGGCAGACTCAGTGGACTGCTGAGGGCCCTGGAATTCTACAGACTTCCAATATGGATTTTCAACCAGTCCCTTCCATTTCTTTATCTAGCTTTGGTCTATTTGCACGTATGATTCATTGAACAAATACCTTTGTAACTGCCACCTAGCTTTCTTGAAATTTAACATTTATAGTTAAACTTGCTTTAGATCTTTCAAACATAAAATGTAATTGAATCATCTGTGAGCCCCACCCATTCTATCCCTCATTCTGACATCTTTATATAAAATAATATAACCAGTACCCTGCAGGAGGTGTTTATATTTCCCATATTTTTACTCTATACCTCCCCCCCCCACTTTGTCCAATGAGGGGCTTGAACTCTGGGCCTGGGTGGTGATCCCTGAGCTCTTCAGCTCAAGGTTAGTGCTCTACCACTTGAACCACAGTGCCACTTCCAGTTTTCTGGTGGTTAATTGAAGATAAGAGTCTCATAGACTTTCCTGCCTGGGCTGGCTGATTCTCAGATCTCAGCCTCCTGAGTAACTTGTATTCCAGGCATGAGCCACCAGTGCTGGGCTTACCTATACTTTCATTCCATATATATATATATATATAATATATATATATATATCCATAAGTATGTATGGTTTATTTCCTATGATTTAAGCTTTTTGTAAATAGAAACAGTATCATATTGCATATCTCCATTTGAAAATACTCTTTTAAGTCTCCTCCCTCCCTCCCTCCCTCCCTCCCTCCCTTTCTGCTTGAATTCAGAGCCTCTCACTCCTTTTGGCTTTTTTGTTCAAGGCTGTCGTTTACCACTTGAGCCATAGCTCCATTTCTGGCTTTTTGCTGGTTAATTGAAGATAAGAATATCTACGGGCTGGAGATATAGCTAGTGGCAAGAGTGCCTGCCTTGGATACATGAGGCCCTAGGTTCGATTCCCCAGCACCACATACACAGAAAACGGCCAGAAGCGGCGCTGTGGCTCAAGTGGCAGAGTGCTAGCCTTGAGCGGGAAGAAGCCAGGGACAGTGCTCAGGCCCTGAGTCAAGGCCCAGGACTGGCAAAAAAAAAAAAAAAAAAGAATATCTAGATTGTTTGCCCAGGATGGCTTTGAACAGTAATCCTTAGAGCTCAGTCTTCTGAGTAGTTAGGATTATAAGCATGAACCACTAGGATCTGGGTGTTGGTGCTGTTTTAACTTTACATCTCCTTGAATCCCTGAGACAATAGGGATTCTAAGAAGCACATGCTCCTATTGGTCCATTTTGTAAATGAGGAAACAGATGCTGAGATGCCTGAGAATGCATGTGATATTACGCATTTACATAGTGGTTGAGCAGGGACTTAGCACATGTTGCTAGGCAGTTTTGTATGCAGTACCAAATGCGATAGTTTTGTATTTAGCTTTTTTCTTCTCATAGTTGAGTATGACTCAAAGTATCATCCTTGCTCAGTACTGAACCACTTGAGCCATGCTTTTTTTTTCTTACTTTCAGCTAGAGTGGTTACAGTTTTGACTGAAGCCAGACTCAGGTAGCAATCCTACTACCTCTGCCTCTGAGGTTGCTGTGGTTACTAGCATGAGTCATCATACCAGCCTGGTGTGTGTGTGTGTGTGTGCGCGTGCACATGTGCGTGCATGTGCCAATCTTGGGGCTTGAATTCAGGACCTGGATAATGTCCTGAGCTTTTTACCTCAAGGCTAGCACACTACTATTTAAGCCATAACTCCATAACTCCATTTCTGTCCATTTGCTGGGTAATTGGAGATAAGAGTCTCACAGACTTTCCTGCCTGGGGTGGCTCTGAACCATGATCCTCAGATCTCATCCCTCTTGAATAGCTAGGGTTACAGGTATGAGCCAACCATGTCAGGCTGTATTTAGCTTTAGTGTGATAAAATTAGGAAGGAGAACATTAGATCTGTTATTATCCATTTTAAAATAATGTCAATAAACCGCTTGATTATACATTTATACTAGCTGGGTACCAGTGGCTCATGCCCGTAATCCTGGATATTCAGAAGAATCTGAAGATCACAGTTCAATGTCAACCTCAGGCAGTAAGAGCAGGAAAGTCCATGAGACTCTTCAATGAACTACCGAAAAAAGCTGGAAGTGGAGCTGTGTCTCAAGTGATAGAGTGCTAGCCTTAAGCACAAAAGCTCAGGGACAGAGCCCAGGTCTGAGTTCAAGCCCCAGAATCAACAAACCAACCAGCAAAAAAAACATTTATCCTGCTGCACCCTGCTGGCCATGTATAAACTGTTCTAAAACAGCCAGAAATGTGTTAAGTTCAATGATAAAGGCTGGAAGTGGTTTGGGGGTTGGAAGTATTTGGTAGGCTGATTTGGAAGACTAAATGGAGCTTTCTGTTCTCCTCCTCTTCTTCCTCCCTCCCATTTCCTCCCCCTCCTCCCTCTTTTCTCCTCCTGCCTCCCTTCTCCCTCCTCCTCTCCCCTCTCCCTCCTCCTCTCCTCTCTTCCTCTTTCTTAGTGTTACTGAAGTTTGACTCAGAGCCTCATACTTGCTTACTCACAAGGGACACACCACCACTCAGAACCATGCTTAACTGGAGATGGAATCTTGAGGACTTTTCTGCCTGGGCTGGCTTCCAACCTTGATCCTCAGATCTTAGCCTCCCGAGTAGGTAGGATTACAGGCGTGAGCTGCCAGGACCTGGCTTACTTTCACCTGACAGCCTCAGCTGGAGGTGTCATCAACTTAACATCACTGCTTCTATCAAGGGGGTCCCTTAGCACAGCTCTTCCTTTTCTTCCTGGTTCTTAGTATTTGAGACTCTCATCTTGGCTGCTGCTAGTCCTGGGTTACTGCCTTCTCTCTTGGCGTTCTCTTACATTCACACTTCTGCCAAGGGGCCTGTACAAGGTGTGCCTGACAAGGCAGAAGCTGGTGAACTGTGCTGTATTCCTCCTCACAGCTGTGAAACGTTGATATTTATAAAGTGCTAAAGGGAATACCATACCAGCAACACCACTCTTCAAAAACAAAGGCGAAATGGAGACATTTCCAGGCAAATAAAAGCTAAGGCAGTTCATCACTAGAGTATCTCCTTGTAAAGAAACACTATGAGGAATCCTTTAGGCTAATACAAACTGGATCCCAACACACACGCACACGTGCGCGCGCGCACACACACACACACAACACACACACACACACGGCAACCTGAAGCCCTGTGAAGAAATAAAGATTACCGGTGAATAGACACTATGTAGGTAAACATGAACAACAGCGTTACTTTATTGTTAATATAATCATCTCATTTTTTATGTGATTTAAAAGTGAAGTGCAAGCTAGGCACTGGTGGCTCATCCCTGTATTCCTTGCTACTCAGGAGATCTGAGGCTCATGATTGGAAGGCAGCCTGAAGAGAAAAGTCCATGAGACTCTTAGCACCAATTAACTAGCAAAAAGTCAGAAGTGGAGGTGTGGCTCAAATGGTAAAGTACCACTTGAGTGAAAAAGCTAAGAGAGGGGCTGGGGATATAGCCTAGTGGCAAGAGTGCCTGCCTCGGATACACGAGGCCCTAGGTTCGATTCCCCAGCACCACATATACAGAAAACGGCCAGAAGCGGCGCTGTGGTTCAAGTGGCGGAGTGCTAGCCTTGAGCGGGAAGAAGCCAGGGACAGTGCTCAGGCCCTGGGTCCAAGGCCCAGGACTGGCCAAAAAAAAAAAAGCTAAGAGAGAACTCTCTGGCCCTGAGTTCAAGTCTCAGTATTAGCAGAAAAAAAAACTAAATAAAAGTTGAATGCATAAAACAATAACTGCTAATCTATGTTATGAGCACACAATGTATAAAGATCATTTGTGACAATAACATCAGAAAAAGTGAGATGGAGCTGGGTTGGTCAAGAGTTAATGTATGTTATCAAATTTAGCTGGCATCAATTCAAACCACTTATTTAAGTTGATGGTGTCAATTGCACTCCTCATAGCAACACTGAGAAAATAAGTGTAAATAATAACCATGAAATTGAAAACACACACTAGAAAAATCAAACACAAACAAGTGTGGTGGTATATGCCTGTAGTCCCAACACTTGGGTGCTGAGGCAGGGGGACTGAAAGTTTAAGCTCAGCTGGCACTCCACAATGAGACCTTGTCTCCAAAACAAATGCAAAATAAGACAGAATGTGACTGAATGTGGTAGGCCTGGTGTATCACATATATCATCCTAACTACAACAGGGAAGGCCAAAAAATAGGCAGATTGTGGTCCAGGCATGGGCAGAAGGCATGGCTAGGTGGTAGAGCACCTGGCTAGAATGCATGAAGCCCTGAGGTCGAAACCCTACTATTACTAACAAGAGTAACAATGAAGGGAAAGCAAGAGAGTTGGAGGAGCTACACTAGTAACTGAAATATAAATTTTAAGTGAAACATGGCTATAAGAAACAAAGATATGGGCTGGGATTATGGCCTAGTGGCAAGAGTACTTGCCTCCTATACATGAAGCCCTGGGTTCGATTCCTCAGCACTACATATATAGAAAACGGCCAGAAGTGGTGCTGTGGCTCAGGTGGCAGAGTGCTAGCCTTGAGCGGGAAGAAGCCAGGGATGGTGCTCAGTCCCTGAGTCCAAGGCCCAGGACTGGCAAAAAAAAAAAAAAAAGAAAAGAAGCAAAGATATATGTTATATATGAATTATTTAGAAAATATGATAAATTATGTGTGTGTGTGTATATATATATATATATATATATATATATATATATGCCAAACAATATCCTCCAAATACATAGAAACAAATACTGATAGAATTGAAGGAACAAACAGATACTTCTACATTAATAGTTGGAGACTTCAACATTTTCAATAATGAATAAGCTAGGTGTGTGTGTGTGTGTGTGTGTGTGTGTGTGTGTGTGTGTGTGTGTTGGGGGTGCCTGTAGAATCAAGATAGGATGCTGAGATAGGAAGATCATTTGAACCTAAGATTTCAAGATCAGCCTGGGTAATGTAGCAAGACCTGTCTTAAAGTAAAAAGAACTGTAAAACATTATAAACTAGTAAGATCTGACAGACTCATATAAACCATTCTGCTGAACAACAGAAAAACATGCATTCTTCTCAAGTGTACATAAAGCTCTCTCCAAGAGAGACTGTGTTAGGCCATAAAACAATTCTCAAAACATTTAAAATAGAAAAATCATACAAAATATCTTCCCAACCAGAATGGAATTAATATAGAAGTTAGTAATAAAAGGAGAACTGAAAAAATTAACAAATATGTGGAAATTGAACAACATGCTCGTAATTAATTTATAGAAGAATTAATGTCCATTCGTTTCAGACATTTTCAGAAAACAAGACAAACTTTTCCTAATAGGCCATATAATTACTCTGATACCAATATCAGATAAAGATACCATGAGAAAAGCACAGAAAGGATTATATGCTATACTCAAGTGGAATTTATTCCAGAAATGAAGATTTGCTCAATATAAGGAAATCAATTAACATAATACAACACATTAACAGAATCAGAGAAAAAGTCATGATCATTTCAATAGATGCAGAAAAAGAATTTGACAAACTTCAGCATATTTTCTGCATAAAAGTTTAGAAAACTACCTGTGCATGGTGGCGCATACCTGTACTCCTAGCACTTGGAGGTAGAGTCAGGAAAAATTTCAAGCCTGAGGCCAGCCTGGGTTACATAGAAAAATTTGTTTAAAAAACAAAAACAGGCCAAGCACCAGTGGTTCACACCTGTAATCCTAGTGACTCAGGAGGCTGAGATCTGAGGATCTCAGTTCGAAGTCAGCTCGCAGAAAAGTCCCAGTGAAGCTGGGTGCTGATGGCTCACACCTGTAAACCTAGAGACTCAGGAAGGTGGGCGCTATGGATGATGGTTCAAAACCAGCCTGGGCAGGATAATCTGTTAGACTCTTATCTCCAATTAACCACCTGAAAACTGGAAGTGGCGCTGCAGCTCAAGCTGATGAGTTCAGGGGCAGTGGCCAGGCCCAGAGTTCAAGCTCCACAACCCATTTAAAAAAAAAAAAAAAAAGAAAGAAAGAAAAAAGAAAAGTCCCTGTGAGATTCCTATCTCCAATTAACCACTCAAAAACCAGAAATGGCATTGTGGCTCAAAGTGGTAAAGCTCTATCTAGCCTTGAGCAAAAGAGCTCTGGGACAGCACCCAGGCCCCAAGTTCAAGCCTAACGACTGACCAAAAAGAAGAAAAAAGAGCAAAACTAGAACCCAAAAAAGCAAAGCAAAACAAAACAAAGCACACTTAGATAAACCAAAAATTAGAGGGTACTATGGTTGGGCGCCAGTTGCTCAGGTTTGTAATCCTAGCTACTCAGGAGGCTGAGATCTGAGGATCACAGTTCAAAGCCAGCCAGGGCAGGAAAGTCCATGAGACTCTTATCTCCAATTAAGCACCAGAAAACCAGAAGTGATGCTGTGGCTCAAATGGTAGAGTGCCAGCCTTGAGCTGAAAAACAGGGACGGTGTCCAGGTCCAGAGTTCAAGCCCCAGGACTGACAAAAAAGAAAAGAAGGTGCTATGGTTTTGATGTATATGTACGTCTAAAATGTATAAGATGCGACCTAACAATGTAATAGAATTCAGAATTAACAGAGGTGGTTAAATCATGAGAACCCTGCACTCATGAACAGTCTAGATCCTTTGGGAGAGCTCCGAACTCGAGATTAGGTAGCCCTTTTCGTCCGTCTCTTTTTATATGAGGATGCAATTTTTGTCTCTTTTGCCCTTTCCCATTATGTGAGGACTCCATCCACAGGCTCAGGCCTGTAATCCTAGCTACTCAGGAGGCTGAGATCTGAGGATCCAGGTTCAAAGCCAACCCAGGCAGGAAAGTCCGAGAGACTCATCTCCAATTAACCACTGGAAACTCACATGGTCTAATTGACAAACTTAACAAAGTATGACAGCAATCAAAACAGTATGCGGCTGGCATGAAAATAGATGTATACAAGCTAATTGAAGTGGGTTCAGATTCTAACAATAAATCAAAGTATTTAGGGCCGACTGACTTTTTGACAAGAGTGTCATTTAATGGGTGGAAAAATAGCCTTGTGACAGGACAACTGGATCTGCAAAATAGTTGTGTTCCTATCTAATTCTTGTCCTTTGATTTACACCCAGGGCCTTTGGAATGTTAAGTACAGAGCTCAATCCCTGAGCCACACCTCTGACTTATTCTCTACAAAAACGAACTCACTCACATTCAATCAATAAACTAAATACAAGTGCCTAAAGTAGAAAACTGTAAGAAGAAAACATTTGGGTAAATTTTTATGACCTCAGATCTCACTTAAAAGCTATAAGCAACAAAAGAAAATGAAAGCTACATCTTTTTTTGTGTGTGTGTCAAAATTAAAAGCTAGGGCTGGGGATATGGCCTAGTGGCAAGAGTGCCTGCCTCATATACATGAGGCCCTGGGTTCGATTCCCCAGCACCACATATACAGAAAATGGCCAGAAGTGGCGCTGTGGCTCAAGTGGCAGAGGGCTAGCCTTGAGCAAAAAGAAGCCAGGGACAGTGCTCAGGCCCTGAGTCCAAGCCCCAGGACTGGCCAAAAAAAAAAAAAAAAAAAAAAAAAAAAAAAATTAAAAGCTAGCAAGAGGCATATATAAGCTGTTCCTCCAAACCTGACATGAGTCAGTCAAGAACTGCCATTTGGTGTAGTCAGCTGAACAGCGAAGCTGCCTAACACAATGACTTGCATTTACAGGAAATGAAGAATTTATTCATTTGTTGCTTGAATAACTTAATACATTCCAAGAAGACTGCTTGGTAAAATCACATATATTGAACTTTTCAGTTTGGCATAAAAGAGGGGCCCGACACTCACTTTTCATTACTAGATGATCAATTTCTCCTCATCTTTCTTGAAACAAATGCTGAAACAATGCCAAATGATTGGCCTGCCTCAGGTGCTTTATGCCTTGGCCCGGTTCTGCTAGGGGGGGCAGAAGAAGATGGGCGATTCAGTTTGTGAAGATGTGAATTGAGGACAGCTTGCTCTGAGATGGGTGGAGATGGGATGTGGATATACTCAAGCATTGTTTCAGTAACGGAATCGAAAGGTCTTACGATGGACTGGACAGATGTTGTACTAGTTCTTCATGCTGTGTAGCAAAGCACCACAACTGCAGAAACCTTTAGGAGCACCCACTTACTATCTTGTAGTGTCTGTGGCTCAGCAAGCCAGCCATAGCTTGGCTGGGTCCCCTGCTCAGGGACTCACTAGACCCATTCACATGTTGACTGGCTGTGGTCTCAGTAGAGGCTCAGTTGAGGGTAAGATTTCTTTCTTTTCTTTCTTTCTTTCCTTCCTTCCTTCCTTCCTTCCTTCCTTCCTTCCTTCCTTCCTTCCTTCCTTCCTTCCTTCCTTCCTTCCTTCCTTCTTTCTTTCTTTCTTTCTTTCTTTCTTTCTTTCTTTCTTTCTTTCTTTCTTCTTCTTCCTTTCTTTCTTTGCCAGTCCTGGGCCTTGGACTCAGGGCCTGGGCACTGTCCCTGGCTTCCTTTTGCTCAAGGCTAGCACTCTGCCACTTGAGCCACAGCGCCACTTCTGGTCATTTTCTGTATACGTGGTGCTGGGGAATTGAACCCAGGGCCTCATGTATACGAGGCAAGCTCTCTTGCCACTAGGCCATATCCCCAGCCCCTAAGATTGATTTCTAAGCTTCTTTAAATCATTGGTAAAATTCATAGACTTATCATTGTAACACTGCAGTTGTAACTCATTTTTCTTCTGCAGTTCAAGGCCACCCACATTTCCTTAAACAACATGATGCCTGACTTCTTCAAAGATAGCCAGGAGTCTGTCTCACTCCAGCCTATTGGGATGGAGTCTGATAGGTCATGATGTAACCATGAGAATGTCATCTTTCCATAAAACATAATCTAAAAAGGAGCTAACCAGGCGCTGGTGGCTCACACCTGTAATCCTTGCTCTTCAAGCAAGGCTGAGATCTGAATATTGCAATTCAAAGCCAGCCCCAACAGAAATGCCCCTGTAAGACTCGTATCTCCAATTAGCCACTCAAAAACTGGAAGTGGCTCTGTGGCTCAAATGGTAGAGCACTAGCCTTGAGCACCAAGAGGCTCAGGGATAGTGTCCAGGCTTGAGTTCAAGCCTTACAACTGACTAAAAATGTGTATGTGGGGGGGGGCTGACTGATAGCTACCACCTGGTCACATATTCCATCAGTTAAGTCACAGATTCTCCCTTGGGTAGGCTTAAACCAAGATGTGTGTGCATGTGTGACTCTACAGGTTGAATAAGACAGGTAAAGTGTTAGCTGTCAAGCTCAGGTTTCTGGCCTGACCAGGTGGGTGTGGAATTGTGCCGTTTATTGAGAGACAGCATGGAGGGCCATGTTGTTTGGGGGAGGACCTTGAGCTCAGTCTTGCTGTGTGGCGTTCAGTTACTAAGCGATGAACCATGCTCGCTGTGCTATTCACTCTAGACCCCAGTGCCCACTGTGGTTCTCCACAGGCAGCAGGTGCTCAGCAGCGTGGAGTGAATGAATGCGTGACAACTGCAAGCCACTGAAGCCGAGCTTGTGAGGAGGCCAGGATCCCCCAGAGGCCAGGCCTGACTGAGGTCTCCCTGAATGGCACATTTTCGCAAGTCATTGGTGCTGGGTGTTCACGCCTGTCATCCTAACTACTCAAGAGGCGGAGATCTGAGGATCCCAGTAAGCCAGTGGCAGGAAGGTTTGTGAGACTCTCCAATAAATTTATCTCCAATAAGTTACTCAGGAAAAAAGAAAAAAGCCAGAAGTGGCACTGCGCTTCAAGTAGCAAAAGAAGAAAAGAAGGGGGAGGAGGAGGAAGTTGTCATTGGTGCTTGTGCTGTGATCCCCACTTTGTCTTGGATGAGGGGGTCTAGAGAGGAGGGGAACTGAGTTCTGGGAGGCCCAGCACCAAGAAGTGAATTCAAAGGGGACCTGCTGACAAAGGTCGCAGACGTGAGGCCTAAATGCTGTGGCGCAGCAGAGACGGAACTGGAGGCGCTCACAGGGCGAAGCATTTGGTGGGATGTGGGGTTCAGCAGCTAATTTCATGGATGGAGGGATAGATAGTTGAGGAGATGGAAGGACAGGAGAGGGTTCTTTCTAGATGTATCGATGGAGGGGAGGGGAAGCTAAGGGAGAGCTAGAGAGAGATGGGCCATGAAGATGGGGTCCCTGAGACAGAGTCCTGGACACTCAGGACTGGATGGGCCCTCCTGGTCTGAGGAAAGAAGAGGACCTTGTCTACCTGGCTCCTGGGCCTTCTTTTGTACAGCTTTCTCTATTGGGGTTTTTAAAATTTCTTAATTGTTATTATAAAGTGATGTAACAAAGGGGTTACAGTTAGGTAAATCAGGAAGAGTACATTTCTTTTTGGATAGTGTTATCCCTTCCCTCACTTTCCTAGATTTTCACCTAGATCTCCACCCACAAGTTGCATAGTTCATTTTCTCTTCTTCTTCTTCTTCTTCTTCTTCTTCTTCTTCTTCTTCTTCTTCTTCTTCTTCTTCTTCTTCTTCTTCTTCTTCTTCTTCTTCTTCTTCTTGCCTTGATGGGGCTTGAATTCAGAGCCTGGGGACTGTCCCTGAGCTCTTATACTCAAGGCTAGAACTCTACCACTTGAGCCACAGTGCCACTTCCAGTTTCTGAATGGTTAATTGGAGATAAGAGTCTCACAGGGACTTTCTGCCCAGGCTGGCTTTGAACTGCAATCCTCAGATCTTAGCCTCCTGAATAGCTAGGATTCCAGCCATGAGCCACCAGCACCTGGCTAAAGTGTTATTATTATTATTATTTTTTTATGGTCATGGGGCTTGACCTCTGGGCCTGGGCACTGTTCCTGAGCTCTTCAGCTCAAGGCTAGCGCTCTCTCTGAAGGGTTCCTTTTATAATTGAATGCACACACATCCATGAAGCTGGGGATTGAGGCTTGCATGAAGGAACTTCCTGCTTCTGCTGGACCAGCGATGTCCCCTGGCCTGTGTTTCCCCATCACTCCCTGCCCATAGCTCCTCTACGTGGACATGGCAAAAGACTGGTCAGTAGTCTCCAACTATTCCTCAGGTAGACAGGCAGCTTTGTTTTGAAACATTTCCTGCTAGTGAGGCAGGAAGAGAACTGCAGAGGGGAGAGACAGCAGCCACAAATGACTGTTTGACCCCCAAAAGCCTGCCAGAGTAGGAGTAACTCAGCCCGCAGGGACCAGCTGCACGCCAATGCCTTTTCTCGCAGGATGATCTTTTCTGTCATTGCTACCAGCTCCATTTGCACTTCAGCTCTGTATAGAGTTTTGCACACATTTTAAGGTGAGTTTTTTTTTCTCCCTCCTTCCCTTCCTTCCTTCCTTTTTTTTTTTTTTTTTTTTTTTTACTATGCGAGGCTGGGGCTTGAATTCAAGGCCTGGGCATTGTCTCTGAGCTTTTCTGCTCAAAGGCTGATCAGCTCTATCACTTGAGCCGCAGCTCCAATTCTGGCTTTTTGGAGTTTAATTGGAGATAAGAAGCTCATAGACTTTCCTGCCTTGGCTGGCTTCAAATGGTGAGCCTCAGATCTCAGCCTCCTGAGTAGTGAGGATCAAAGATGTGAGTTACCTGGCTAAAGTTTTTTTCTTTTCTTTTTTGTATTATATATAAGAGGCCAGGAGTAGTAGAATAAGTTGCTCACTGTCATAGGACTAGAACTCCGGTTTTCTGACA
Organism: Perognathus longimembris pacificus; assembly: GCF_023159225.1. Classification (NCBI taxonomy): domain Eukaryota; kingdom Metazoa; phylum Chordata; class Mammalia; order Rodentia; family Heteromyidae; genus Perognathus; species Perognathus longimembris. The sequence goes on from NC_063164.1 coordinate 15,922,543, forward strand.
GCTAGTATATTCTTCCTGCTGTCTCTATCTTTAAAGGGGGAAGTGTTTGTTCCTTAAATAGCAGCAAGAGGACAAAGGGAATAAATAGATGAGAGATAGAGTTTCCTCTGGGTCCTGTCAAAGTCACCCATTAGCTGTCCCTGGATTACATCAGAAGGCAGGAGGGCCCCTTTCTCTGGTAGGTTTCTGGGTTTGGAGAGTCAGAGAAGTTTAGTTCTCTGCTTGAAGTAGTTTATTGTGATCACAACTTCCCGTGGTAAGTCATAGATGCACGTGCGAAGCACCATTGACCTCAAGAGCATCAGGGAACGGTGGCCCCCTGTCCTTGTCACTCCTGCGTCTCCTTGGTGAGCTCAGCTGTCCATGGTTTTGTCACCAAAAAATACTGTTGGTGTACCCATCCTCAGAGCCAATGTAGGCATGGTTTCCTGCTCTAGCTGGCACTTTCCTCTCCTCGTTTGCTTCTCTCTCCCCTCCATCTCTCTCCTCTCCTCTTCCCCTCTCCTCCTCCTTTCCCCCTCACTCCCTCTCCTTTTCCCTCCCATCCTGCCCTCTCCCCATGCCAGTACTGGGGCTTGAATTCAGGTCCTTGAGCTCTTGCTGAGCTTTTTTGCTCAAGGCTGACACTCCACTACTCGAGCCCCTCCTCCACTTCTGGCTTTTTGCTGGTTAATTGGAGAGAAGAATCTCACGAATTTGTTAGCCAGGACTGGCTTCTAACTGCAGTCCCCGAGTCTCAGCCTCCTGAGTAGCTGGGATTATAGGTGTGAGCAATCACATCTAATTACTGGCACCTTATTATTATTATTATTATCTTTCGTGTGTGCTAGCACTGGGGCTTGAACTCAGGGCTTTGTGCTCTTGCTCTGTTTTCTCACTCACCGCTGGTGATCTTGACCATACTGCCAGTTCCCTGCTCCCCCTCTCTTGGAGAACATCCAACCAGCCAGCCAGGCAGGAAGTCTTCAGCCAGGTGTGCCAAGTGGCATCACATTGCAGCTCTTTTCCACATGTCCCCCCCCCTCCCGCCCCCGCCACAGTGTTTGAGCGCTGGCATCCAGAACATGCTCTTTCCCCAGATGTTAGAAACTGCCGACAGCCTCTCAGGTTGTCCCTACATTCCTCTGTACACACACACACACACACACACACACACACACACACACACACACACACACACACTGGGCCTTGAACTCAAGGCCAGGTGCTATCCCTTAGCTTTTTGCTTAAGGCCAGTGTTCTACCATTTGAACAATACCTCTCCTTCCAACTCTTTGGGGTTAATTGAAGGTAAGAGTCTCTTGGACTTTGCTGCCCTGGAAGGATTCAAACTGTGATCCTCATTTCAGCCTCCTAAGTAGCTAGGATTACATGTGTGAGCCCGCCCTCCCTCCCTCCCTCCCTCCTTCCCTCTCTCCCTCCCTCCCTCCCTCCTTCCTTCCTTCCTTCCTTCCTTCCTTCCTTCCTTCCTTCCTTCCTTCCTTTCTTTCTTCCTTCCCTCCCTCCCTCCCTCCTTCCCTCCTTTCCTCCTTCCTTCCCTCCCTCCTTCCCTCCCTCCCTCCCTCCCTCCCTCTCTCCCTCCCTCCCTCTCTCCCTCCCTCCCTCCCTCCTTCCTTCCTTCCTTCCTTTCTTTCTTCCTTCCCTCCCTCCTCCCTCCTTCCCTCCTTTCCTCCTTCCTTCCCTCCCTCCTTCCCTCCCTCCCTCCCTCCCTCCCTCCCTCCCTCCCTCCCTCCCTCCCTCCCTCCCTCCCTCCTTCCTTCCTTCCTTCCTTCCTTCCTTCCTTCCTTCCTTCCTTCCTTCCTCTCTTTTTCTCTTTCTTTTCCTTCATGTGCTGGTCCAGGGCCTTGAGCGCTGGGCCTTGGATGCCGTTCCTGAACTGTTTTGCTGAAGGCTGGCACCACAAGTCTTCACTTGCAGCTTTTTGATGGTTAATTGGAGGTAAGAATCTCACAGAGTTTTGTTCCCAGACTGGCTTCAAACTGTGATCCTCAGATCTCAGCTTCCTGAGTAGCTAAAATTACTGATATAAGCCACCAGCATATATATAATATTTATATACTATGTAACATGTATAATACAATATATAATATGTATAATTAATATAATATATATAATATACTAATAACATGAGATACACATATATGGTAATACAGCATTTTATATACATGGTAATATATAGGGATATATGGAGAGCGAGAGCGAGCGAGAGAGAAAGAGAGAAAGAGTCCATGGTTTCTAGTTCAAACTTCCCTAGTCAAGGCAGGTCACAGAAGCTTTTCTTCCCAAGAGGATCTCAGCAAGGTTTATCCTTTTGTCCCGGAGCTGGTCCTTAAGAAACTCTGTGACTTACCCTTGTTACACATTAGGTCATAAGATCCTCAGCCCTACAGGCACCCAGCCCACACCCTGGGGGAATGCTTCCTCTCCGAGAGGCCAAGAATCCCCACAGACAGGCCTTGCCGGGTTCCCCTCCGTCTGGTCTGCTAGCACTCATGCTTATCCAGTGACGTGTCCACAAAACCCCAAAGGACAGGGCTGGGGACTGTTCTGCATGGCTGAACGCCTGGAGCCATCTGTGTGCGCAGCCATTTTTGAGTCCAAGTCAGAGAAAGACATACTCAATCCCGCATGTCTGTATCAACACACCAAATATGTTACCAGAGAGTTTAAGGCAGCTAAACAACTTTAGCCCTTGCATCTGGCAAGACTTGCTCATTTTAAGTAGAAGTGATAGCTGGCTGGGAATGTGGCTTAGTGGTGGAGTGCTTGTCTAGCATGCCTGAAGCCCTGGGTTCGATTCCTCAGTACTACAGACGCAGAAAAAGCTGGAAATGGCGCTGTGGTTCAAGTGGTAGAGTGCTAGCCTTGAGCAAAAGAAGCTCAGGGACAGTGCCTAGGTTCTGAGTTCAAGCCTCACAACTGGAAAAAAAAAATTGAAGCCAGCCCAGGCAGAAATATCTCTGTGAGACTCTATCTTTAATTAACCACTCAAAACCTGGAAGTGGAACTATGGCTCAAGTGGTAGAGCACTAGCCTTGGGCAAAAGAGCTCAGGGACAGCACCTAGGCACTGAGTTCAAGCCCCATGACTGCCAAAAAAAAATGTTGATTAGAAAAGAAAAGGAAAGCAAGAATGTGGCGCAGACTTGCCTTCTGATTTCCTTATTCTTTTGAGGTCTCCCTGCCCAGGTAAGAGATTGGGGCCAAAGATGCTTTTCTTTTGCTGGATCCTATGAAATGACTGAAAGCACTCTAACTTTGTATCCGTGCCCTTTGATCAGAGCTATTCTCTATCGCACTCAACTTTGAAATCACCCTGGGCCCCAAGAAAGACCAGATTCATGGATAAGCAGTTCTGTGTGGAAAGCAAACTGCCCTTCACACAAGTAATGTCTTCTTATCATCTTCAAACAGACAGCCTCGAACGCAAGCGGGTCACCTTGTTCCTGATCGGTTCCAATAATAAAATCATAACTTCTCTGGAACTCCTCCAGGGATAAAGTCTGAGCTGAGGGTCACCGAGGCCATACCTGGGCTTGATTTGACCTATGCAGACCTTCTTCCCTATGCAGACCTTCCTCCTCCCTTGCCTCAGCCTCCCTGTGGGACCTAAATCCACTGTCTGTACCTCTGAAAACACCTGCTGATGTGCTGTCTTCCCATGGCTGCTATGGAGTAAATCTGCTCTCTCAGCCCTTCCCCAGGTCTCTTTATTTGACCTGGGGGTGGGGGTGGGGTGGCCAGATCTCTCCCTCCTCCCCTCTTCAACCCCTCTGTGCACATGCAAGCACATCCACTGAGCTAAACAGGCAAGTCTGATTTTTTTTTTTTCCCCAGTCCTGGGCTTGGACTCAGGGCCTGAGCACTGTCCCTGGCTTCCTTTTGATCAAGGCTAGCTCTCTGCCACTTGAGCCACAGCGCTACTTCTGGCCGTTTTCTATATATGTGGTGCTTGGGAATCGAACCCAGGGCTTTATGTATACAAGGCAAGCACTTTTGCCACTAGGCCATATTCCCAGCCCCTCACCGAGCTAAACAGGGGCCCACATCTGATTTGGAGACCAGAGGCCAGAGCAGAAGGAATACTGAGAAGGGTGGAGCCCCCCACTGGTAGCTCACATTTGTAATCCTAACTACTCAGGAGGCTGAGACCTGAGGACCATGGTTTGAAGCCAGGTCAGGTAGGACAGTCCATGAGAGTCTGATGTCCAATTAATCACCAAAAAGCCAGAAGTGGAGCTGTGGCTCACAACAGTAGAGGGCTAGCCTTGAGCAAAAAGCTTAGGGAAGGGCTGGGAATGTGGCTTAGCCGTAGAGTGCTTACCGAGCATGCATGAAGCCCTAGGTTCGATTCCTCAGCATCACGTAAACAGAAAAAGCTGGAAGTGGTGCTGTGGCTCAAGTGGCAGAGTGCTAACCTTGAGCAAAAGGAAGCCAGGGACAGTGCTCAGGCCCTGAGTTCAAGCACCAGGACTGGCCAAAAAAAAAAGCTAATCTAAGGGAAGTACCTAGGGTTTGAGTTCAAGCCCCAATATCAGCACACATGTGCACACACACACACACACACACACACACACACACACACTGTATATCAGGAACTATTTCACATGTTTAAAAAAAAACCATTAAAAACTATGAAGGGCTGGGAATGTGGCCTAGTGGTAGAGTGCTTGCCTAACATGCATGAAACCCTGGGTTTGATTCCTCAGCACCACATAAACAGAAAAAGCTAGAAGCGGCGCTGTGGCTCAAGCGGTAGAGTGCTAGCCTTGAGCAAAAAGAAGCCAGGGACAGTGCTCAGGCCCAGACTCCAAACCCCGGGATTGGCAAAAACAAAAAGCAAACAGCAAGTAAACAAAACCTATGAACAGTCTTCTCTCCCCTTCCCCCTGTCAATCTGCTCGGTTCCCCGCTTCAACCCCTTCACTCCCAGTGTCGCCATGCACGGGTTTGTTTTCACTGTAACTAAGGGTGCTGCTTTGGCCGTGGGTCTGTCAGGCTGCCTGTTGACTGTGCTAGCTGAGCTACATAGAGTAAAGCTTGGTACAGTTGGCCGTGTGTCAGAGAAAAGAAATAAGCCTGTGCCTGACATAAAAGTATATTATAACTCTCCAGAACCTTGCCTGATGAATATGTAAGAGGATACTACCAGAGAAGGAGGTTGTTCTAGCCCAATCTGTGACTTGATCCTCTTTGGGGACTGAATGTGTGTGTTGACATATGTTGAAGTCCTAAATACTCCAAGTAATCCATGTGCCGAATGTATGAGTGGGATGGTGTTAGGGGATGCAGCCTTTGAGACATACTTAGAGGTTTAGTGATGGTTAATTATTATTATTATTTTTGGACACTGGACTTTGAACTTAGGTTTTTGCACTTATTAGGCTGGTACTGTACCCCTGGTGCTCTACTACTTGAGCCACACTTGCAGCTCTGCTTTTTCCAGGCTATTTTGGAGATGGAGTCGCATGGATTTTTCTGCCTTGGGCTGGCTTTGAATCATGATCCCTCGGATCTCAGCCCCCTGCATGGCTAGAATTACAGGTGTGAGCCACCAAGTGCCCCACTAGAAATGTTTGACACTTTGAGTCAAAATAAATCCTTTCTTTCTTTCTTTCTTTTTTTTTTTTTTTTGCCAGTCCTGGGCCTTGGACTCAGGGCCTGAGCACTGTCCCTGGCTTCTTCCTGCTCAAGGCTAGCACTCTGCCACTTGAGCCACAGCGCTGCTTCTGGCCGTTTTCTGTATATGTGGTGCTGGGGAATCGAACCTAGGGCCTCGTGTATCCGAGGGCAGGCACTCTTGCCACTAGGCCATATCCCCAGCCCAAAATAAATCCTTTCTAACCCTTAAATTGTTAATGCCAAGTATCGTGTCACATGGAAAGAAAGCCTGACTGACAAGAGGTTCAGATGAGGTTGGGAGGCAGTGTCCCACAGTGGGATCAACATGCTAGAAGGAGAAGAGTTGTCCACGGTGGCTCAAGCCAATACTCCCAGCCACTAGGGAAGCCTAAGCAGGAAGTAGCCATTGCGGGATAGCTTAGTCCTAGGAATTTGAAGTTGACCTTGGCAACCTATGAAGACTTTTTCTGTGTGTGTGTGTGCGCGCGCGCGCGTGCGCGCTGGAGGTGCCTTGAGGATGCTGAGAAAATGCTCTGTTGCTAAGCATTACCCCCAGTTGAGATATCCCTAATTCCTTCCTTTCTCTCTCTCTCATTTCCCTCCCTCCTTTTTTCCCTCCCTCCCTCCCTCCCTCCCTCCCTCCCTCCCTCCTCCCCCCCTTCCTTCAAGTTGTGTAAGTGCATGCTGGCTGGTTTGGGGGCTTGAATTCAGGGCCTTGTGCTCTCATTCCTCCTTCTTTTTTTTTTTTGGCCAGTCCTGGGCCTTGGACTCAGGGCCTGAGCACTGTCCCTGGCTTCTTCCCGCTCAAGGCTAGCACTCTGCCACTTGAGCCACAGCGCCGCTTCTGGCCGTTTTCTGTATATGTGGTGCTGGGGAATCGAACCTAGGGCCTCGTGTATCCGAGGCAGGCACTCTTGCCACTAGGCTATATCCCCAGCCCCTCACTCCTCCTTCTTAAAACTGGTGCTTTATTACTTGAACCATGCCTCCAATCTGGTATTGTGTTGGATAACTGGAAATGGGATCATTTGGATTTTTTTTTTTTGGCCTGGCTTTGAACCAGGATACCCCCAGTCAAAGAAAGGAAGAAAGGAAGAAAAGAAGAAAGGAAGAAAGGAAGGAAGGAAGGAAGGAAAGAAGGAAAGAAGGAAGGAAGGAAGGAAGGAAGGAAGGAAGGAAGGAAGGAAGGAAGGAAGGACAGAAGCCAGGTGCCAGTGGCTCATGCCTATAATCCTAGCTGCTCAGGTGGCCAAGATCTGAGGATCATGGTTCAAAACTAGCCTGGGTAGAGACATCTGAGCCTTGTTATCTCCAATTAACCACCAAGGCCCAAGTGGAGCTGCGGCTCATGTGGTAGAGCGCAAGCCTTGAGTGAAAAGGATGCACAATAGTGCCCAAGCCTTGATTCAAGTCCCAGCGCTTGTCTCTCATGCACCTCTCCTCCCCCTCTCCCAGAATGGAAGAAACCAGAGCTACCATCCCTTCCACATGCGGACACATGAAGAAGGGCAACCCTGCTCTGAGCCAGGCCTTCCGGGCACCAGAATGGTTCCTTCTGCCCTCCTTTGCTTATTTCCTTCCTTCCTTTCTCCCTTTCCTTAGAAACAGCATCTTGCTATGTAGCCCAAGCTTGGACGTAGCTCACACTCTGCCCACATCCTCTTGGAGCTGGTATCATGGGCATACATCACTGTAGTCTGCTATTTTTCTGTTTTGAAGCCCTTGGTCAGTAGTATTATTTTTTTTATGGTGACCTGAGCTGGAAGATCCCAAAAAACTGTAAGGAAACGGATGAGATTTTTCAGTTGTCTGAAACTTGCTTTCTGTATACATCTTAATTTGTGTTGTTGGGTAGGTCCAAATGTGCTGTGCTTGAAATGGTTCAGGCCTATCATTGCAGTACTGGGGAGGCTAAGACAGAGAGATGGTTAGCCTGGGGCTACGCAGTGAGATCTTAGGTTAAGGGAAAAAGAAAAGAAGTGGAACAACTAGTTGGAACAACTAGTTAAAAGGAAAAGTCTGTGGGCTGGGCAGGGCGATTGGCCCAAGGGACAGGAATCTAAATGTTTGAATTCTGCATCAATGTCCATAACGTGTGAGCACAGGTGGGTGAGAGAGTTACATAGCTGCTTCGAAACCCTACTCACACTCTGGCCATTGCTTGATGCTGACCTGGAGGACTTCTGAGAGGACGAACGTACACCGAAGAGTTTCAAATCTTAAGTTGCCCTTTGGTCCTCTTATGTGTGCTGCCTAGCCCATGATAGCATTGTGCTTTTCTATGGGGTACCCGGGATGGGTTCTCTCTTCCTTCCCCGTACTGGAGAGGGAACCCAGGACGGCCCTCATGCAGCTTTTTCTGCAAACTTAAGCTGCACATCTGGCCTCCTGGGGATTATTTCCTGGGCCCTCTCCAGTTACTTGGTTTGCTTAAAGGCAATGCTGCCCCCTCCTGGAAAAGCCTTGTAATGACACCCAAGGCCTCCCCTTTGCTCCATATCACGCGTATTACCAGAATAGCTCTGCTTTGCTTAATCAGAGCTTCTTACAACCAGGTGAGCTGACTTATTCCGCTAGTGGGAATTCCCAGAGGCCGAAGGCAAGTGAGACACAAGAGGAAAAAAAATTGCCGGTGGACCTCCTAGTTTCTATCAATAGAACTTATCTTCCTTTGTTTAGAGTTTCTGCAACCACTTTAAGGCACCTTTCACTGCTAGGCTGTCTCCTAGGGTAGCTTGGATATGATGGCCGAATAGATAAGGATGTTGGGTCCTGCTGGTGCTTACAGTCTTGAGAAGAGGGAGAGAGACAGCAAACGAACGCTCTGATAAGCAAAGTATGAACGAGGTTAGCAAGGGATGAGTGCACTGGGGACAATGCTTAAAACAGACTGGAAGGGACAGCAGGAAGGTGTGGGTGGGAAGCACAGCTGAAAACAGCTTGACAGGGTGGGCGCCAGGGGAAGGTAGTGCGTAGTATGTGCTCAAGGTGAGAGGGTCTAAGGAAGGAGTTGGTTTCAGCAGAGACAACAGATGGTAAATGTCCAAGGTAGACGCGGAGACCTTAGGCAGACTAGGAGGATTTGGCTAGAGGTGCTCTCGGTGGAACTCGTGTTGAAGTCACAGCCCCCAGGTTACCGGGCTGCAAGCTTGTGTGGAATTAGGTTTGTTGTGAAGGGGGGAATGAAGAGTTAAAAGTAAACCCCATTTTCAGGCAGCCCCCGTTTTGTTGTCTGAGCAAACCCAGGGCAAGCTTATTAGGGCCCAGCCGGTCAAGAATTCTAACTGCCTGGGAATGCTTAACTCTAACCTCCCCCAGAATGTCTTGAGCCCTGAGCCAATCAGATTTGTACCCGTAATCTTGCTTGCTTGAACACCTGATTGTTGTAACTTTGTTTTTTGCCTTTATAAGCCCTGTGTAATCTCAGCTCGGGGCTTCCTCCTAACCTCCGCTGTGTCGGTGGGTAGGACGAGGCCGGGGCTGCGGCCCCGCTTGAATAAAGCCTTGCCTTACTTTTGCATTTCGGAACGTCTGAGTCTCGGTGGTCTTCTTGGTGGTGGTTTCGCGACTTGGCATAACAGTTGCAGATGTGATTAGCTGAGATAAAGTCATTGGAGGGGAGGGCCCCAATCTAATAAAACTGGTGTCCTGTAGAGAAGGGAGGGATATATTTTTTTAAACAGGTGCTTCAGCTGCTGTTCATGGACATAAAGGTGGGCTGTGTAGCCACAGGCCTGCAGCTGCTACAGTGGGAACTCAAAGGGGAAGTTCTTGTTTGACAGCTGAGTGGCGTGCAGGGCAGAAGAGTACAGGGCATGGGTGGGGAGGGGGAGGGGTATTATGGGAAGCAAGGGCCAGCCAGGGCTCATCAGTCTGCCTACACTGGAACCACAACCCCATGCTCTAAGCCCTACTTTTCCTTTTTCCCTCCCTCCCTCCCTCCCTCCCTCCCTCCCTCCCTCCCTCCCTCCCTCCCTCCCTTTCTTCCTTTCTTTTTTTTTTTTTTTGCCAGTCCCTGGGCTTGAACTCAGGGCCTGAGCACTGTCCCTGGCTTCCTTTTGCTCAAGGTTAGCATTCTACTCTTGAGCCACAGCGCCACTTCCGGCCTTTTCTGTTTATGTGGTGCTGAGGAATCAAACCCAGGGCTTCATGTATACGAGGCAAGCACTCTACCACTAGGCCATATTCCCAGCCCCTCTGGACATCCGTTCTATGGGAATGGAACCAACTACACAAGGAGGAGTCGATGACCACTTGCACTAGAAGGGAGAATACATGCAAACACCTACACTCAGGGAGAAGACAATGCAGAGAGGTGGCCAGGGACTGTATAAGATGTCTACAGGCCAGAGAAGGCCAGGGATTGCCAGCAAACCGCCAGGAGCTGAGGGGAGGCAAGGCACAGGCTAGACTGTCCCCAACCCTCAGATAAAGAACCAGCCCTGCGGATCCTTTGTTCTGGGACTTGGACTGTTCAGAACTGTGAGACAGTAACTTTGTGTTCAGTTACTCCGTTTGTGATGCGTTGCTAGGGCAGCTTGAGCAAACAAAGTCAGGCTGGTAATGAAATGGAGTTGCAGCTTGCAGCAGAGGAAGAGGGAGAGAAAGACAAGGTCTCCAAGGACGTTTAACTCCTTTAGCTTTTCTCAAATTCACTCATTTAGGGTTGAGGTGTGGTTCAAGTTTTCTAGTTGTGTAGCAAGCACAAGATCCTGAGTTCAAACCCCAGTACTGACAAAAGAGGAGAAAAATAAAAATGGCTGAATTCACTTGTTTACACAAACTGGGATTTATTTCCAAAATTCAAGCATGAGCTAGTATGTACCAGCACAAACGAGTAAAGCAGAGGCAGCATTTGAATCATGGTCTGGCTTCAAAGCAGGGATTTCTAGATCCTTCACAAGGATTTCTGAATCTCTTCAGGACAAGTGCTCGTGTGGCCACTTTTCAAGATTCTTCTTAGTGGACTGGAGGCATGGCTCACTTGCTAGAGTGCTAGCCAATGCGTGAAAGTGGCAGATAGGGCTGGGAATGTGGCTTAGTGATAGAGTGCTTGCCTAGCACGCATGAAGCCCTGGGTTCGATTCCTCAGTACCACATACATGGAAAAAGCCAGAAATGGCTCTGTGGCTCAAGTGGTAGAGTGCTAGCCTTGAGCAAAAGAAGCTCAGGGACAGTGTTCAGGCCCTGAGTCCAAAGCCCAGGACTAGCAAAAAAAGAAGATAGGTACTAAGTTCAAATAGGTACTGAGTTCGAGTCTCAGTCTTGGCAATGAGGAGAATTTACTGCCTCAGGGAACCGACAAATCCCCAGGGAAGATGGCAGGGGCATGGTTGGTTCGGGCTCCATTTCCTGGTGGTTCTCTCAACTCTGCCTTCCTCCCAGAGGGTACTTTGGCTCTTTAGACTTGTATTGATTCTCACCGTTGCAATATGGCTGCCAGCTGTAAGGAGATGACACATTTGCTTTCCCCGGGGCATTGAACAAACACCTGAGCTTTGGCTCATCTTCGGTCACATGCTGACCCCGGCATAGGTCCCTGCGGCCATGGAGATGTCACAGGGAGAGAGGAGAAATCCTTCTTTCTTCTGGAAGAAATTTGAGGACATGCCTAGGCAGGTACCTCAGCTGACAGGGGCAAAAAAGGTCCATTGTATTGTGTTACTCAGATCACATTATCATCATTATTAATATTAGTGCCAGTACTGGGGCTTGAAGTCAGTGCTTCACACTCTCCAGAAGTCTGTTTCACTCACAGTTGGTGCTTTGTATCCGTTGAGTCACACCTCCACTTCTGACTTTTCTGCTGTTTAATTGGAGGTAAGAATCTCTTGGATTTGTCTGCTTGGGCTGGCTTTGAACCTGGATCCTCTGATCTCAGCCTCCCGAGTAGCTAGGACTGCAGGTGTGAGCTGCGACTCCCCAGCTGCTCACATCATCTTGCCTCGGAGTCTCCCTACTGAAAACAGAATGTGTCAAGGACAATGTCATAGCAAAGAGACCCCCAGCCTCCCGGCCTTCTCGTTTTGCCAGTTGACAGGACTGTAGGTTGGACCTGTCAATCATGTTTGTGGACCGAGTGCTGTCTTAGAGTAGAAGGAGGCTTTCCTACTGGGAGTATTATAAGTCAGAGTGAGAGGGTATAGAGTCACGCAGGGGTGGGCTGATTTACCGGAACCTTTTTCAATGGAAAATTGTATTTCCAGCTTATCTCTGGGTGCCTTTCCTCTTCCACCGGCGATAATGTGTTTTCCTACTACCAAGTGATTCTTTCCACCCTCTGTCCTCCAGATGTAGCTTCCTGTGGGGACCTAAGCCCTCACGATTGCCACCCTGTGCTTCCCCAGTGGGCCTCTAGGGGAGACCAGACATATTTCCACTGTCATTTGTAGAAGTAGACAGGAGTGGACAAACCCTGGTTCATCCCAGGGCTTAGAGAAAGCCCTGGAAACTGGGTTCAACACAGGGATGCACAACCCAGTGGGTTGCTTGCCAGTGCCTGGCTGGCCTGCCAGTGCTGCCCCCTTGTGGCGAAAACTCTTCCCTCTTGAGGAGCTTGGCTTGCTCTCTAGGTGTCCTTTGTTCTAGGTACCCCCTCTTTTTCCTTCTACCTTTCCAGTCACCATTTTCTGCCCCACGAGCAGCCTTATCTCAAGATGTGTGTGTGTGTGGGGGGGGGAGGGTGAGTAAAGATTCCCTCCCTTCTTACCCATCAGATTCAAAGAGACATTCGTCAGTAACAAGTAGTGTAACTCCTGGGTAATTGTCTCCTGACACTTCCTATCATTCTCCCATCCCAGACAACATCACAATAAAGTTGAAAGAAAAAATGACACCTTTCAGCACCACCCCCCTCCACCTGCACCTGCACCAAAGCAAAGCTGAACAACCATGACCAATATGGCTTTTGAGGGCACAACTGTCGGAATCAGCAACATGGAAATTTTGACATTTATGGAAGGGACAAGATTGACACTTAGATAGGGTGGCTGCATACAGCAGAAGAGGCTGGGCAGAAGCCATGCAGCCTGACTACGGAAGAGAAGCTGACAGACATGCCTGAGGCGTGCACGTGTGTCCCCACGTGGTGGATTCTAGATGCTAGGAGTGACCTGTGCTCCACGACTCCCAAGAAACAAGTCATGTTCTCCTCCTCCAACTGTCGTTGAGGACTTGGCAGAGGAGGTGAAGACAAACTGGGGGAGTTTTATTTTATTTTATTATTATTATTATTATTATTTTTGCCAGTGCTGGGGCTTGGGACTCTGGGCCTGAGCACTGTCCCTGGCTTCTTTTTGCTCAAGGCTAGCACTCTACCCCTTGAGCCACAGTGCCCCTTCTGGCTTTTTCTATGTAGGTGGTGCTGAGGAATCGAACCCAGGGCTTCATGTATATGAGGCAAGCACTCTACCACTAGGCTATATTCCCAGCTGAAACTGGGGGAGTTTTATTTTTATTATTTATTTATTTATTTTGGGCTTCAACTCCAGCCTAGACACTATCCCCTTAGATTTTTCTGGCAAGGCTGGCGCTCTGTCACTTGAGCCACAGCTTCATTTCCAGTTTTTTTTTTTTTTGTTAATTGAAGACAAGAGTCTGTTGGATTTGTCTGTCCAGGCTGGCTTCACACCTTGACTTGCAGAGCTCAGCCTCCTGAATCACTAGAATGAGGTTGTTTTCTAGTGGCTCACAGTGTAGGGGCAGAGCCTGGCCTGTAAACCTATGATTACCACACAGCTGGGTTCTTGTTACAATGGAGAATGATTTAAATGACAGAGGAATAAAGCTAGCAGACAGCTTGGGCAGCTTCCCAGAGAGGCTGTCCTTCATTACCGAGAGGTGAGCAATATTGACATGGACCCCCTAGTTTTCTGTGTGTGACTGTCCCTGCCCTGATGGTCTCCCTGCCCTCCAGTCAGGCTCCAGGTGTGGTCCATGTTCGAAGCCCAGAGCTACCCAAACGGACTGGTGATGATGATCTGAAAGAGGGGGATTGGGTTTTTCCTCTAATTCTCGACCATGCTAAAGAAGTCTAAGATAGGCCAGGGTGCTGGTGGCTCATGCCTGTAATCTTAGCTACTCAGGAGGCTGAGATCTGAGGATCAAGGTTCAAAGCCAGCCCAGCAGGAAGGTCCCTGAGACTCTTATCTCCAATTAACTACCAGAAAACAGGGAATGGCCCTGTGGCTCAAATGCTAGAGCGCTAGCCTTGAGCTGAAGAGCTCAGGGACAGGGCCCAGAGTCCAAGAGTTCAAGCCCCACAACCTCCTCCCCACTCCCCCACAAAAAGTCTACAATAGAATTTAAAAATTATGTGCTTAGCCAAGTGCCTGTGGTTTGCACTTATAAGTCTAGTTCCTCAGGAAATGGAGCTATGGTTCACGTGGTAGAGTGTCAGCTGTAGGTAAAAGTGAGAGACTTTTTTTTCTTTCTTTTTTTTTTTTTTTTTGTCTGTCATGGGGCACTCTAGGCCTGGGCACTGTCCCTGAGCTCTTCAGCTCAAGGTTCGAGTTCTACCACTTGAGCCACAGTGCCACTTCCAGTTTCAGGTGGTTAATTGGGAATAAAAGTCTCATGGACTTTTCTGTCCTGGCCCACCCCTGGGAGGGCTCCATGCAGATGACCCCCCCACCCCCCACCCTGCCTGTTTTAAGTCTCTGCCCAGTACCTGCATTACCTGGGTAACTGGCACACCTGGAGGCAGCCACCTCCCTTCACCTTGCCTCACCTCCCGCCCCTGCCCTAGATAAGGTTTGGCCCAGCCATGGGCTAGCCCTTCTCTCCTGCATGGGCCATGCATCCATCTTGGCCACAGGCCAGCAGTTCAGGAATCAACTTTCCTCTCCTGCCTGAATACTGCGTGATATTCTCCTTCTTCGGCTACCGACTTTAATAAACCTTACACTGAGTAGCTGGGATGACAGGTGCCCGGCTAAGAGACTTTCTTTATACCAGCTTGCCCCTAAGTCTGTGATGGAGGGCTTCACCGTACAGCCTTTGCTAGACAAAGACGCATCCTTTATTTAGCCTCCATCCTCACCAGCAACTTTGCACACTTTTGAAGGCGACCCACTGGGGAATGTGAGGATAAACAAGTGGAGGCACCTTCAGGAAATGTAAAGCGTGAAAGTGATCGTCCACGAATGGGGAGTTCAGACAAGACCCCCCAACCCCAGCTTCTCACCAGGAGGCTGGGCTGGGCATAGGGATGCTGGAGATGCTGATGCCCAGAATTCTATGACTTAAGCTGTTCACCAAATACAGGCAGTGGGTGGGGCTCTGCGGGGAGGCGTGGTCTGGTGTGGTTTCTCTGTTTCCCTTTATTCATCCAGTTCCTCTAAGAGCTAAGTCACTCTGGTCTGTGGGCCTTGGGCTCAGTGGTTGAATTCACCTGGCTGGTACCTCAGGTAGGAAGCCATCTCTGTTAGCCAAGATTTTCTTTAAGGGAGGGAGGATTGATTGGACTGGACTGGAAAATTCATTCGTTTCTCTGGGACCTGGGTTTCTATCTCCTCCCTGGGACCATGTATTCAAATCTGGCCTTCATGGTTATAAAAGATGACAAGGAGGTCACAACTTTTTCACCCTCTCTCTCTCTCTGTGTGTGTGTGTGTGTGTGTGTGTGTGTGTGTGTGTATGTCCTTTGGTGCCTGAGCATTGTCTCTGAGCTTTTTAGCTCCACGCTAGTGTCCTACCACCTGAACTACAGCTCCATTTCTGGATTTTTGGCGGTTCATTGGAGAGCAAAATCTCAAGGACTGTCCTGCCAGGGCTGGCTTTGAACCTCGATCCTTAGCTATCAGCCTCCTGAGTAGCTAGGATTGCAGCCACCAGTGCCCAGCTTTCCTTTTTATTTCTCTCCTGTAGTAGGCAGAGATCAACAGTTCTCTAATTTGATGCTTTTCCCTAAAATGTGGTTTTCTGTCAAAATGCAATCACCGGCAGCGAGTGCAGATCCTCAAGTGTGTGGATGTGAATGAACTTGCCGAATGGCAGACTGGGAAAATGGAAATCTCTAGGGACAAAAGGCCCCAGGGAAGACCGTGCGGGAGGCACCGAGGCCTGCACATCTGGCAACTTACATAATAATAACGATAATGATGATGATGGTGATGATGATGAGAATGATGATGATGAAGATTTGCAGATGTTTAGGAGAAATCTCATGGGCCAAAATGGAGACTTGTCCTCTCCAATGCTTAAACGTCCTTCTGACGCGGCAACCGATAATCTTTTGATAGTATAATGGTGTGAAAGTATACCCATCTGACCATTCTGTTTTTCATTTCCATTATAGGAGTCAATAAATAAATTACATGAGCTCCTCAGATACATACATTTAAGTAAATCATTCATTCAAATAGATTTTTGTTGTGTTTAGTCATGGGATTTGAACTCAGAGCTTGGGCACTTTCACTCAAGGTTGGTGCGCTACGATGTTGAGTTTATGGTTTTCTGGAGGTTAATTGGAGATAAGAGTCTCACAGACTTTCCTGCCAAGGCTAGGTTTGAACTGAGATCCTCAGATCTCTGCCTCCTGAGTAGCTAGGATTACAGGGTAAGCCACTAGTGCCTGGCTCAAATAATTTAAACACACAATTTAAGCACACAAATAATTTTTAAAATAACTTAAATAACAATTAAAATAAATAATAATTTTATTTGAATTTATAATTGTTTATTCAAATAAATAAATTACAGGAGTTCTTTATTACAAATAGGCTTTATGCTAAAGGTCTTTTGCCAGTTGTTGAGTAACATAATTTTCTTTTGGTGCTGGTGCTGAGGCTTGAACTCAGCTTAGAAACCTTAGCTTTTCTTTTTTTTTTTTGGCCAGTGGGCCTTGGACTCAGGACCTGAGCACTGTCCTGGCTTCCTTTTGCTCAAGGCTAGCACTCTGCCACTTGAGCCACAGCGCCACTTCTGGCCGTTTTCTGTATATGTGGTGCTGGGGAATCGAACCCAGGGCCTCATGTATACGAGGCAAGCTCTCTTGCCACTAGGCCATATCCCCAGCCCCAAACCTTAGCTTTTCATTCAAGGCTAGTCTACCATTTGAACCACAGCCCTACTTCTGACTTCTTGTGGTTAATTGGAGATAAGAGTCTCACTGTCTTTTCTGCCTGGGCTGGTTTTTAACTGTGATTCTCAGATCTCAGACTCCTGAGCAGCTAGGATTACAGGTGTGCCTGGCCAAGTAATATGGTGTTCTAAGTACATTTAAGGTAAGGCAGGCTAAGCTATGATATAGGTTAGGTGTATTGAATATGGTGTTCTCAAATTATGACGTGTCTCTGTGGGCTTCCTTGTAAGTAAAGGAGCACCATTCAGTTTAGTGTAATTTGTCACTGTCACTTCCTTCTCTCAGTAGATCTTTCTTTGTGCTGATATTATTGGTGCTTGAAAATCAGGGTCTTGCACTGTTTCTTGGCTTTTTAATTCACAGCTGGTACTCTAGTACTCGAGCCACCAGCTCCTGGCTCTCTTAGAGTTTTAAGAGTAAATAAGATTCCAGTAGCACATAGGCATAATAAAGTAGAAAGAGAGATCTGGGAGAGGTTTGTCTCTTCCCATTTTGCTGACTATTGGCCCTGTCCTGAATGTATAAATCCAGCCTGGTCCTCCCACATAAATATCTGTCATGGCCAGAGTGGGAAGAGAGAGAGAGAAAGAACTGGGGGTTACAGCTGAGCCAACCAAAGGCAAAGAAAGATGTTTTCCCTGCAGTCTATTTTATCCCACTCAGGCTGGGCCTTGGACTTTTGGAAGTTAACACTGATAAGCCCACTTTCAAAGAAGCTCAAGTTGAAGGCCAAGTGTGTGTGTGTGTGTGTGTGTGTGTGTGTGTGTGTGTGTGTGTGTGTGTAATATCCAGTTGCCAAAGCCACAGAGAAGCAATTGCCCCGTAACTAAACCACATTTATTTTTCCCTTCAAATCTTTCAACTAGATTTCACCATGGCCCAAAGTAGGGAGTTTACCATCACTGCTGATGATCTGGATTATTTTGAGGATTACTATGAAAATTTCACTGGCCAGCCAACTACTGAATATGATTACAGCCCCTGTACAAAAGACCCCATGATCATCAACAGGCACATTGTAGTTGTCATCTATTCCCTGGTGTTCCTGATAAGCCTTCTGGGGAACTCCTTAGTGATCCTGGTCATCTTATATAGCCGGGTGAGCCGCTCAGTCACCGATGTCTACCTGCTGAACCTGGCCATAGCAGACCTGCTCTTTGCCCTCACCTTGCCCATCTGGGCAGTTGCCAGGGAGAAAGGCTGGATTTTTGGCACACCCCTGTGCAAGGTGTTATCCCTCTTGAAGGAAGTTAACTTCTACAGTGGTATCCTGTTACTGGCTTGCATCAGCATGGACCGCTACTTGGCTATTGTCCATGCCACACGTACACTGACCCAAAAGCGTCACTTAGTTAAATTCATATGCCTGGGCATCTGGGGACTGTCTTTTATCCTATCCCTGCCCTTCTTCATCTTTCGTGAGACCTATAATCTCAGAAACTCAAGCCTACACTGTTATGAGGTCTTGGGCAATAATACAGCCAAATGGCGAATGGTGTTACGTATTCTACCCCATACCTTCGGCTTCCTCCTGCCCCTGCTGGTCATGCTGTTCTGCTATGGATTCACAGTACACACTCTGTTTAAGACCCATACCGGGCAGAAGCACCGCGCTATGCGGGTCATCTTTGCTGTGGTGCTTGTCTTCCTGCTCTGCTGGCTGCCCTACAACCTGGTCCTGTTGACAGATACCCTCATGAGGACCCATGTCATCGAAGAGACCTGTGAGCGCCGCGATGACATTGACCGGGCCTTGGATGTCACTGAGATTCTAGGTTTCCTCCACAGCTGCCTCAACCCCATCATCTATGCCTTCATTGGCCAAAATTTCCGCAACGGATTCCTCAAGATCCTTGCTGCCCATGGCCTGGTCAGTAAGGAGTTCTTGACACGTCATCATGTTCCATCTTACACTTCTTCCTCTACCATGGTCCCCTCAAACCTCTGACAAGCACCACGGAATGAAAATCTCACCCTCCAAGGAAAGAATAACCACCACCCCAAGATTGCATGCGTGTGAGGCAAGTCTGCTCTGGGCAGATGCTACTGGGTTGGGGGAAGTTGAGGACTGGAGTCTTCAGACTCACATCTACCTTCTGAGGAAATGCTGAGAGACTTCCTGTGCCAGGCTTCCCACTTCCCTGAACTGGAACGTCACCATTAATGCTGAGAGACTTCCTGTGCCTGCCTGGCTTCCCACTTCCCTGAACTGGAACATCACCGTTTCTGTTGAATTCCGGCATCTTGGATCTCCCACCTGGGCAACCAGAATGCTTCTGTCTTGTAGCTTGACCTTAAACATTAAAGAATTGGGGCTGACAATAGTTTCCTTTATGGGCTGGACCTTCCCGTTGACCCTCTGCAGACCTCACCGCAACTGCTGAGCATATTCTACTCAGGTTCTAGCTATAGTAGTTCTGTGATCCGAGCTCGTGTCTCAAAGTCACTGTATGTGCTGGAGACACTAGGCTGGCTGCTACTGCGAGATCAAGCCACGAGATGGCTGTGTATTAGAGCTGTACCCTTAGGTACTGCAGATAGACAAAGCATGTTCAGGAAGCCAGACCCCTTGAGAATCCCCCCTCTTGGTCAGCCTCACCGACAGGATGATGCTGTGTGCTAAGTCCCTGCTAGCCATGGATCAAATGAGACCAACAGCTTTAGCTCTCACCCTCCTAGAGCATCAGCAATGTGATTGACGCCAGCTGTCAATCAGCTGGATAGACAGCTCTCTCCAATAAAGTTTGTCTTCTCTGTTTGTCCCTGTGGAATTGGCTTGGGGGGGGGGGGTGACCCAGAGTAAGAGATGTGTGTGGGTAGGCTGGTTGTTCCTGAAGTCCAAAGGCATTTCTAGGCTGATGAGCGGGTCCCTGGGATCTCACCCCTGCTAGAATCGTCTCTGGTGGCACAGTCTCATGATCAGCCTTGCAGTCTAGGCTGAGGAGGGTCCCTTTGCCCATTTGTAAAAGGAAGGATCCTGCCGAGAGTCTCAGCTTCATCTCCACTTAAACATCTCCCAGGTCTTCACTGGATCTCTGAAACAAATAGCTTCCTCTTTCCTTCCTCAGAACCAGTTATTTCTGCAACTGATTTTTCCCCTACGAAGGCAGGAGCCCTCTGTTTTGTTTACTCTACATCCTCGGTGTCTGATACATTCTTGGAACCCAATAAATGCCTTCAGTAAATAATTATTGTATGGATAAATTGTATTAAAAAAGGCTCATTTCACACCATCTGCTCAGAGTACCTGTTTCTTCTCACCTGTCCACTCCCCATATTTCACTCACCAAGTTTGCCCATAGGGTTTCTTTTTATTTCATGTGTAGCTGTGTAAAAATGCTACAAGTCAGTATGGAAGACATCAGGGTTCCTTTGATTGCTTGTGCCAGAAAAGTGAACCAGCTTAAAGGAAAACAGAGAAAGTGTTAATTTATGGGAAATAGGGTCATATTTTCTCTAATTTTTTTTATTAGCACGTCTTAGTTGTACATGGGGAGGGGTGTTATTTTTTAAATTAAAAAACCTTTTGTCGGTTGAGGGGCTTGAACTCAAAGCCTGGGCACTGTCCCTGGTCATTTTGTGCTCAAGGCTAGCACTAGATCACTTGAGTCACAGCACCACTTCTGGTTTTTGAGTGGTTAATTGGAGATAAGAGTCTCACAGGGGCTGTTCTTTGAACAGGCTGGCTTTGAACCATGATCTTCAGATCTCAGCTTCCTGAGTGGCTAGGTATGAGCTATCAGCACCTGGCTCCAATTATATCTTTCTATTTCCTTTTCCAAGCATTTTAAAATTATCTTACATTAATTTTACAGAGAGGTATTTCACTACCATGTTTCCATGCACATTTACAATCTAATCCAATCTATCTCCTAAGTAGAGTTTTCATGGTGACATTTTCGTATATATATATAGTATGCTGATTAAACTCATTCCCTCCATCTCCTTTTTCCCCTTCCTAGCAGATTTTTCAGTAGATTTTATTATTATCTTTTCATATATGCATATATATGGAATATATATGCATATATCTTTTCATATATGCATATACTTCAACCGTTTTCAATATTTGTATTTTCTTTAAATAATTGTACAAAGGGGTTTCAATTCACCATGCCAATTTATGAGTACAATACATCCTGATCAATGTCACCCCTTCTATCATTTTCCCTAACTTCAACCATATTTACCCTCATTCACATCACATTCTTCTGTGCTTTGACGTGGTTGGCCTTAGATTACCATCCACTCACCTACCTCTCCCTTGGAGCTGGAGCACAGCCAGGCTTGTTGATTGAAGTGGGGTCTTGTTCCTTCCTTTTGCTCAGTCCGGCTCTGAAACCCAACCCTCTCAATCTCTGCCTCCTGTATGGTTGATATTACAGTTGGATAGTGCCACACCCAATCTAAAATGGCGACACAGCTATCCACATCCTTGGAGCTGCAGGTTCCAGCCTCGACCTCAGTCTAGACTTGTGGTCAAGTCACCTAGAAGCTATCAATAATTTTGCTAGGTGCCTGCCTTTTGCTATCATTTGAATGTGGGGGAAAAGGGCCGAGAAATGGGTTTTGCTATTCAAAACATGGAGTCAAAGGACTTTGAGCCTGTTAGTGCTCAAAACAAGAGACCATAAGTGTAATGTTGAGGACATCCACTTGCAGACTTGCCTTAACATCTAAAACACAGCTGGGTTCACATCTGATTTTGGCTATTCAAGAGGCTGAGGTCTGAAGATGACAGTTCAAAACCAGCCTACACAGGTGAGACTCTTCTCTCCAATTATCCAGCAAAAAGCCAGAAGTGAAGGCATGGCTCAAGTAGGATAGTACCAGCTTTGAGTAGAAAAAGCTAGAAAATCAAGGTCTTGAGTTCAAGTCTCAGCATCAGCAGAGGAAAAAGAAAAAAGACATGGTATTTTTCCCCCTGTACTGGGGCTTGAACTTAGGGCCTGGGCACTGTCCCTGAGCCTCTTTGTGTTCAAAGCTAGCACTCTACCATTTGAACTACCAAGCCACTCTTGGCCTTTTCTGCATAGTTTATTGGCAATAGGAGTCTCACAGACTTTTCTGCCCCTGCTGGCTTTGAACGGCAATGCTCAGATCTCAGCCTCATGAGTAACTAGGATTATAGGCCTGAGCCTATAATTTTATTTTATTTTTGGGGGGCAACAGCAGTACTCAGGGTCCAAATTTTGCTCTCTAGGCTCAGGTGACAAAGGCTCCTAAGACTGGGGCATTGTTGGACTAGTCTGTAGTCTTCGTGAAATGAAGCCACCATTGTGTCAAAGGATGATAAGATACTCTGATACTCTCTTGTTTAAAGATGAGGAATTTAACAAGAGAATTAAAATGTAGAGCTCTGCTAGCTAGCACAAAGCCCTGAGCAGACCTCTCCTTTCCCAGCCCCCAGTCCCTAAAAACTTAGAGATCTGAATGAAAGAAGGATTAGGAGGACGGCACAGGAAGAATGTAGGATGATTTACAGGTCCTGGTGAAGAGGCATGTGGTTTAGTAAAAGCAGTTTTAATAAAATCTGTAATTCCTTTTCTTCTGCTCAATGGTGAAGGAATTAGGGTGCCAGCCAATCTGGCTCTGCACATTTCCTGGGTAGGGAATTTCTAGTACTGGAGAAATGTAATGGCTGAAATATCCGAGCACAAAGTACCCATTGTAGAAGCCTAAAGGTAGAAGCATTGTAAAGCAGAAGGACAGGGAAAGCCAAGGCAGAAGTTAAGTTTTGTCTTCTTTCATAGGCACCTGACAGGGCTTTCCTGTCAGATAATTGCGCAGAAGAACCCTTTCTCCATAATCTCTTGGCCTTTTATTGTTGTTTTTTTTTTGTTTTGTTTTGTTTTTTGGCCAGTCCTGGGCCTTGGACTCAGGGCCTAAGCACTGTCCCTGGCTTCTTCCCGCTCAAGGCTAGCACTCTGCCACTTGAGCCACAGCGCCGCTTCTGGCCGTTTTCTGTATATGTGGTGCTGGGGAATCGAACCTAGGGCCTCGGGTATACCGAGGCAGGCACTCTTGCCACTAGGCTATATCCCCAGCCCTGGCCTTTTATTGTTGTTGAATTCACTGTGTAGCCCAGGCTGGCCTTAAAACTCCTGCCTTTGTGTCTTTGTTTTGTTTTGTTTTGCCAGTCCCAGACCTTGGACTCAGGGAATGAGCACTGTCTGTGGCTTCTTTTTGCTCAGGGCTAGCACTCTACCACTTGAGCCACAGAGCCACTTCTGGCTTTTTCTATACATGTGGTGCTGAGGAATCGAACCAAGGGCTTCATGTATACGAGCAAGCACTCTTGCCACTAGGCCATATTCCCAGCCCCTGCCTTTGTCTCTTGAGTGCTGGGATTGCTGATGTGCACCACTATGCCTGGCATTTGGATGTGGAAAACTTGCCCCCTAAGTAATTCTTCTTGAAGACTTTATTTATTTATTAACTTACCATTCCTGGGGCTTGAACTCAGGGTCTGGGCACTGTCCTTGAGTTTTTTGCTCAAGGTTAGTGTGTTACCACTTGAGCCACAGCTCCACTTCCAGCTTTTTTGGTGGTTAATTAAGGACAGAAATCTCAGACTTTCCTACCTGGTCTGGCTTTGAATTTCAGTGTTCAGATCTCAGCCCCTTGAGTAGTTAGGTATGAGACACCAGCACCCAGCTGCACTTTATTCTTTCTTTTGTGTCAGTATGGGGGCTTGAACTTTGGGCTTGGGTGCTGTCTCTGAGCTCTTTTGTTTGAGGCTAGTGCTCTACTACTTGAGCCACAGCTCCACTTCCAGCTTTTTGGTGGTTAACTGGCAACAAGAATCACTTGAACTTTGCTGCCCCAGCTGGCTTTAAACTGTAATCTTTAGATTTCCACATCCTGAGTTGCTGGGATTACAGGCATGAGTTATGCGTGCCCAGCCTGTGGTTTGGTTTTAATTGTCCTGCACCACTGGGATTAACTGTGTTCTGATGTGATTCCCTATTGGGGGAGAAGCTGAAACGGGGTGTTAGACCTGACTCAAACCGCAGGAGGCCCAGGAGACATGGTGAAGGGAAGAGAAAGGAGATTTATTCCATGGAAGCCACAGGAAGATAGCACATCAGTACAACTTCAGCCATCTTCAGCTGTCTTCGGGGGTACAAACCTTTGCTTTAGCTTTAAGTAGATAAGATAACTGGGCGGGCAGGGGTGAGTGGAAAAGTCCCAGTGTGGCCTGGTGCACCATTTGCGTGGGTCTTTGTCTCCAGGGGTGTTCTGGAGAAGTTGGTATCATTGTGTCACGGGAAGGGAACTAGTCAGTCACTGTGGACTAGAAGCCATGCTGGTGGGTAGCTTCTGGCTGAGCTCTTCCGAGCAGTTTTGTCTTTTACCACAAGATGATAAGAAGAAGATGACATTGCCTCTCTGAGGGGCAGTTTGACTTCTGCCACAGGGTATTTATCGGTGAATCTTGAAAGGGACTTCAGAAGGAGAGTGATTCAGAGCAAAGGGTGTACATGTATGTGTGTGTCTGGATACCCAACTTTTATCCTCCTTTTAGTGCATTCCTAAGTCCAGCAAAAGCAGCTTTTTAATTGCTTCTTGCAAAGTGATAGCTGAGAGTCCATGCCAATGAAACCCTTTGGCCAATTCAGGCATTTTGGCCAAATTCAGGAATTATAGTAACTCTTAGTATGGGCTTACATGAAACTCATTCTTAAATTTATCCTGCCTATCTGGTAAATGATGCTGTACTATTTCAAAGTAATGTTCAGACCAGGCGGTCCCTAGTAGCTCATCCCTGTAATCCTAGCTACTCAAGAGGCTGAGATCTGAGGATCATGGTTTAAAGCCAGCCCTGGCAAGAAAGTCTGTGAGACTTATCTCTAATTAACCAACAGAAAACAGGGAGTGGCACTGTGGCTCAAAGGGGTAGATTGCTAGCCTTGAACAAAAGAGCTCAGGGACAGTGCCCAGGCCCTGAGTTCAAGCCCCATGGCCAATAACAACAAAATACTGCTCAGGTTGTCTTGTTAAAAGTTGTGATTGCCTAGTGGCAAGAGTGCCTGCCTCGGATACACGAGGCCCTAGGTTCGATTCCCCAGCACCACATATACAGAAAACGGCCAGAAGCGGCGCTGTGGCTCAAGTGGAGCCACTAGCCTTGAGCGGGAAGAAGCCAGGGACAGTGCTCAGGCCCGGAGTCCAAGGCCCAGGACTGGCCAAAAAAAAAAAAAAAAAAAAAAAAAAAAAAGTTGTGATTGCTGGGTGCCAGTTGCCAGTGGCTCATGCTTGTAATCCTAGTTACTCAGGAGGCTGAGATATGAGGATCATAGTTCAAAGACAGCCTGGGCAGGAAACTCCGTGAGACTCTTATCTCTAATTAACCACCAGAAAACTGAAATTGGCACTGTGGCTCAAGTGGTGGAGTGCTAGCCTTGAGCTGAAGAGCTCAGGGATAGTGCCCTAGGGTTCAGGCCTAGAGTTCAAGCCCCACAACCCACTAAAAAAAAAAGTTGTAATTTTGCAAAATGGCAACAAGTAAGTTACAAGGAAATACAGAACAAAAGAAACAAGAGAGGGGCTGGGGATATGGCCTAGTGGCAAGAGTGCTTGCCTCGTATACATGAGGCCCTGGGTTCGATTCCCCAGCACCACATATATAGAAAATGGCCAGAAGTGGCGCTGTGGCTCAAGTGGCAGAGTGCTAGCCTTGAGCAAGAAGAAGCCAGGGACAGTGCCCAGGCCCTGAGTTCAAGCCCCAGGACTGGCCAAAAAAAAAAAAAAAAAGAGAAAATATTTTAAAAGGAACTGAATGCTAGGCCCTAGTACCTCAAAACTATAATCCTAGCTACCTAGGGGGCTAAGATCTGATTGCAGTTCGAAGCCAGCCAGGGCAGGAACATTTATGAGACACTTATCTCCAATTAACCACCCAAAAGCTGGAAGTGGAGCTGTGGCTCAAGTGGTTGAATGCCAGCTGTTAGAGAAAAAACTAAGTGACAGTGCCCAGATCCTGAATTCAAGCTCCAGTATTGTTGCTATAGTTATTTCCCATGAGTTGGATTGTAAATGAAGAATCAGAAATGTAGAAAACAAAAGACTTAGAATAGCCAGGGCTAGAATTTTGTAAAACGGTTTAGCAAAAGAAAAAACCGTTATTTCCATTATATAAAACAGTTTTAGAATAATAATTATGATGGACAGCATTATGTTAGGATCTTCATACTGTAATTATTCCTTTACAGATGCACTTAAATTCTTAGTGTAAACAGTCACATGCATACACATGCATATGCACAGACACACACACATGTAGAGACATACACACAAAATGTTTAAATTAGGCATGCTCACACCTATAATCTGTAATCTACTCTGGAGGCTGAGATCTGAGAATCAGTTTGGAGCCAGCCTAGGTAGACAAAACCTAGACTCTTACTTTCCATTTAACCAGCAAAAAGCTGGAACTGGTTGCATAGTTTAAGTGGAAGACCATCAGCTAGCTATGAGAAAAAAAGCCAAGCCAGATTGTGAGGCCCTGAGTTCAAGTCCCTCTACCCCTACCCCAAAATAAATTATAGGTGCTTGGGATTTCTACTTATGCACACATAAAATAACTTTTAAAAAGGGCAAAAATGGAGTGAATTACCTTTAGGAATTCCAGCTACAGATTAAGTTTTAACCCGTGCTGTGTTTTAGGAGTTATTTGTTGGAGGCTTGTCTGAACCAAGAATCCTATAAGGACAAGTATTTTGGGTTAATTTCCAACCAGACAGTTGTAGCAGATCAGACTTTTACAAAGTCAATAGTCACAGACTAATAGACAAAATAATACATAAAATCAACTACATGAGTTCAGATTGGGCTTATAGAAAATAAACATCCTTTTGTCTTTTTTTATTCTTCTGAAGTAGACCAGTTGGCTGGAATTCTCCCTCCCTGCCTTTCTTCCTATTATTAAGTAGTTATACCAAGGGGTTACAATTCCAGAAGTCAGGTCATGGTTATAACGCTTCTTGGTCAATGTCACTTCTTTCAAGATAAACTTTTCATTCCCATGCAAATCACAACAGAGATCTCTCTAAACACAAACACCCAGATTTCTCTATGTATTTTGCATCTCTTCTCTGCTAAATTCTAACACAATGTTACAGAATTCAAATTTCCCTGTCAGGAAAGCAGCAGAAACCCAAATTAGTTAAAATGAATCAAAATGCTCAGAAAAAAAATCCCCCCCCCCAAAAGAAGAAATCCAAATATCTATCTGCTATATGATACATATGCAAATTAGTTCTTTGCTAACCAAGGAAAACTAAGGATCAGACTTCTTTGCCTCAGCAAGTAATGTTTAAAAAAATCAGCTGATGGCTGGGAATGTGGCTTAGTGGTAAAGTGCTTGTTTTTCATGCATGAAGCCCTGGATTCGATTCCTTGGCACCACATAAACAGAAAAAGCCGGAAGTGGCGCTGTGGCTCAAGTGGTAGAGTGCTAGCCTTGGGAAAAAAAAAAAAAAGAAGCCAGGGACAGAGCTCAGGCCCTGAGTCCAAGCCCCAGGACTGGCAAAAAAAAAAAAAAAAAAAAAAATCAGCTGATGTTGGCTGGAGTGGAAAGATAAGAAAAGTTTATTGAATAAAAGAAATGATAACTGCGGTGTGGAATTATTTAATCTTTCCTTTCCATTTGAGTCAAGATTGACTTTCTGTTGATGCTTAAGGGTAATATTTTTTTCCTGTGCCTGGCTTTCTAAGGTTGTAAGAGATGAGGTCAAGAAAGAGATTTTCCATCTGGGAATTATTAAGTAAAAGAGATTAAAAAAAACCCACACAGGCAGATGTAACATATGGCAGATAACATGGGCCCTGTCTTGGTACTTCTTGTTATCATAGTGCCTTGGGCTCCTACTCAAGCACTTCTTCATTGAGAAGTGGGCTGGGAACATGGCTTAGTGGTAGAGTGCTTGCCTAGCATGCATGAAGCCCTGGATTCCATTCCTCAGTACCATATAAATAGAAAAAGCCAGAAGTGGTGCTGTGGCTCAAGTAGTACAGCAATAGCTTTGAGCAAAAGAGGCTCAGGGACAGTGCCCAGGCCCTGAGTTCAAACCCTAGGACTGGCCAAGAAAAAACGAGTGTGAGAAATAGGACCTAGAAACCAGCAAGTAGTCCATTATAGCACTCACGGGGTCCCTTCTTATTTCTCTTTTGGGTGAGTCTCAGCTGTTCTGACATCTGGTTGGATCACTGTCTACTTCACCCTAAGGGAAGGGTGCCTGTCTCCTGCATGGGTCTTCTCCAGGCTGGTTGTCTCCGTCAGGGCAGCCATCTCTGTCTCCCAGGCTTTATAGGAAGAAGAAGGAAGCATTGTCTCCATCAGGCAGCCATCTCTCCCTATCTGCCTGGTCTTCCTCAATCAGTTGTGGAGTACCTAGATTGATTTCTGGCTTGCCTATTGTGAGCAGTGTTGAATTGACCTGGGTGTGTGGGTATCTCTCTTGGATGTTGACTCACGCTTCTTTGGATGCATATTGATAATGGTCTAGCAGGAGCCGCAGTAGTTCTATTTTTGGCTTTCTAAGGAACCACCATTCTAACTTCCATAGTAATGTTGCCAGACCTTGATATGAGGAGGCTATTGGGCCATTATTTTAATTGTGGGTGTGGTGTGACCCTCCTGGGGATTGAGAATGGAATTCTATAGCAGGGGAGGGCATTTCCTGGTTCCCCCTTTTCTTGCCCATGCTCACAAAACTGGGGTCTCATTCCCACTCCCTGCATGCTTTAACAAAAGTTTTAATCTTTTTTTGTTGCTGTTATAAAGGTGATGTACATAGGGGTTATAGTGACACAGGTCAGGTAAGGAGTACATTTCTTTTTAGACAATGTCCCCCCTTCCCTCACTCTTGCCCAGTTTTTCCCTCCTGTACACCCACAAGTTGTAGAGTTCATTTCCAATGTAGTATCTAGTGAGTACCATGGCTGCATTTGTTTACCCTTTGTCCCTCCATTTTTCTGTCCCCTCTTCCCTTCCCAAAGACAGATAAACAAACAAATAAGACCAAAAGAAAAGAAAATGAAAACAGCAATAAAGAAAAACTATCCTCTTGCTCTTACTGCATTTTTTTTTTTTTTTTGCCAGTCCTGGGGCTTGAACTCAGGGCCTGGGCACTGTCTCTGAGTTTCTTTTGCTCAAGAATAGAACTCTACCACTTGAGCCACAGCTCTACTTCTGGCTTCTTCTGTTTATGTGGTGCTGAGGTATCGAACCCAGGGCTAGGCATGCTAGGCAAGCACTCTACCATGAAGCCACATTCCCAGCCTCATATAGCATTATAGCATTCTTTTTTTGGCCAGTCCTGGGGCTTGGACTCAGGGCCTGAGCACTGTCCCTGGCTTCTTTTTTTTGCTCAAGGCTAGCACTCTGCCACTTGAGCCACAGCGCCACTTCTGGCTGTTTTCTGTACATGTGGTGCTGGGGAATTGAACCCAGGGCCTCATGTATACAAGGTAAGCACTCTTGCCACTAGGCCATATCCCCAGCCCCTCATATAGCATTCTTAATGTCTATCTTCCTTCTCCAACACCTTAGGCCACCCCAGAGAGAACTCTATCAGGCTTCAGGACACAAATGAGGGTGCACAGGGGTCTAATGAAAGTATCCCCCCTTGAAATTTTGATTTGTGTTGCCTTGAATTCTTAGGTCAGTTTGTGGAAAACCAACATCTTGCTATAGGTTCTCCTAGCCCACCAGTGAGCCTAGTACCTGCCTACATTTATTTGGATCTCCTTTAATTCTTTGAGAAGAATGCTTTAGTATTTGGTACCTAGATCTTTACATATGTTGCTAAATTTATTCCTGTTTTATGATTCTCTTTTTGGGTGGGATTATTTTGTAAATGCTAACTTTGAAAAAAATTACTTTCCAGTTTTTTTTAGTGGTGTATTGGAATATAATTGTACCAGGTACATGACATTTTTACTTAATAGTCCAGACCTTTAGTAAATTCATTTTTGTTTAAATTTTGTGGGTTGGAGATGTGGCTTAGGTGGTAAGAGTGTTAGCCAATGAATGGAACCATCAGATCAAGAGTTTGAATCCTGGTTTGAACCAAAACAAAAGTAGAAGAAAGTTTTTTTTAAAAAAAAACTTTTTTGGAGGTTAGGGATTGTAGCTCAATGAAAGAGCCCTGAATTTAGTCTTCTGCTCTGGAAAAAAACCCAAACGATTATTTTGTGTTGATAACTATACAATCACGTTATCTGAGAATAAAGATAGTTTTATTTCTTTCCTTTTTTATTTATTTATTTATTTTTGCCAGTCCTGGGCCTTGGACTCAGGGCCTGAGCACTGTCCCTGGCTTCCTTTTGCTCAAGGCTAGCACTCTGCCACTTGAGCCACAGCACCACTTCTGGACATTTTCTGTATATGTGGTACTGGGGAATTGAACCCAGGGCTTCATGCATACGAGGCAAGCTCTCTTGCCACTAGGCCATATTCCCAGCCCTTCTTTCCTTTTTAAAAAATTACATTTCTTTCTCTTGTCTTACTTGATTTTTCAGCGCTGTAAAGAAGTAGCAAAAATAGACATTTTGCCGTGTTTCTTGGTCCTTCTTTTTTTTCCCCCTAGGCATGTAGCCCAGGTGGACCTCTAACTTGCTATTAACTTAGACTAGCCTAGAACTTGTGATCCTCTTGGCTCAGCCTTTCAAGTTCTGAGATTATAGGTAGGAACTACCATGCCTGGTGCTGCCTTGTTCATGATCTTAAAACATTCAGCTTTTATTAAAGATGCTGTTGGCTCTAGATTTTTCACAGAGACACTATCAGGTTGAGGAAGTTCTTTTCGATTCCTAGCTTTCTGAGAATTTAAAATTTTATATTAGGAGTGAGTATTGAATTTTCCTTCCTTAGCAGGTGCCAATGGTTCATGTCTGTAATTTCAGCTACTCCTTTCCTTAAAGATGAACATTTTAAAAGTTTTTCTTCTAGTGGACTTAAAATGTCAACCTGGGGATTGGGAGTGGAATTTGGTGATATAGCACTTTCCTATTTATTTTTTTTCTTTTTTTGGCCAGTCCTGGGGCTTGGACTCAGGGCCTGTGCACTGTCCTTGGCTTCTTTTTGCTCAAGGCTAGCACTCTGCCACTTGAGCCACAGCGCTACTTCTGGCCATTTTCTGTATATGTGGTGCTGGGGAATTGAACCCAGGGCCTCATGTATTTGAGGCAAAGCACTCTTGCCACTAGGCCATATCCCCAGCCCCAACTTTCCTATTTTTTTTAAAAATTTTTTTTTCGCCAGTCCTGGGGCTTGTACTCATGACCTGAGCACTGTCCCTGGCTTCATTTTGCTCAAGGCTAGCATTCTACCACTTGAGTCATAGTGCTGCTTCTGGTGTCTTCTATATATGTGGTGCTGAGGAATCGAACCCAGGGCTTCATGCATGCTAGGCAAGCACTCTACTACTAAGCCATATTCCCAGCCCGATACAGCACTCTCCTATCATACACAAGGCCCTGGGTCCTTGGAGGCAGTAGGAGACTGAGATGTAAGGATCAATCACAGTGCAAAGCCAGCCTGGATAGGAAAGTCCATGCAACGCTTATCTTTAATTAATCATCAGAAAGCCAGAAGTGGAGCTATAGTTCAAGTGGAGCAGAAAACTTCAAGATAACGCTCAGAGGCTGGGAATATGGCCTAGTGGTAAAGTGCTCACCTCGTACACATGAAGCCCTGGGTTCGATTCCTCAGCACTGCATATGTGGGGCCCGCCAGCCCGCCTGTCCAAAGCCTTGCATCATTAAGAGGCGGTTCTAGCTGGTCCCACCTGTTTTCTCAGCCCTGGAGCCACGTGGCTGTGCCTCCCAGGTCCAGAACCGGAAAGGCGGCTCTAACTGGCCCCGCCTCCCAGCCTCGGGACCACGTGTAGCCAAGATGGCCGCTGGGGGTGAACCTGGAGGCGGTCCTGGAGGAGGTCCCTTGGCTCTCCACCCTTGACGGACATCCCAGGCCGCCAATCATAGCCCCTAGCTGGTGTGCTACACCCCTCCCCTCCCTGCTGCTCTGTAGCCTTTAAAAATGTGGTTCCTACCTGAATAATGCGGAGACTGCGTGACATCCCCAGAGTCGTCTGATTGTCCTCTAATGTAAGGGGGCTGGGTGCAGGCAGTTCGCGACTGTTTACCTTATTTTGGCTCGCCCCCGTTGGGGTACATTCCCCTTTCCCGCTGGCCAGGAGAGCGCTGGGTGGGGCGAAGGACCCCGGCAACATATATAGAAAAAAGCCGGAAGTGGAGCTGTGGCTCAAGAAGTAGAGTGCTAGCCTTGAGCAAAAAGAAGCCAGGGACAGTGCTCAGGCCCTGAGTCCACGCCCCAGGACTGGCAACAAAAACAAAACAAAGGTAACACTCAGGGCCTGAGCTCAAACCCCAGTACTGGTGTGTGTGCACGTACCCACCCACCCACACATATCTTCTTTTCTCTTTAAGAGACCAGGCTTGGACCCAGACAGCCTGGTTTAAAATCTCAGTTCTGGCTGGGGGCATGACTTAAATGGTAGAACTCCTGTCTAGCAAATGCAAGGCTCTGAGTTAAAAATCTTAGTTTTTCTAATATATATGTATATATACACACACATACACACTATATATATATATATATGCACATGTATATTATGCCCGCATATATGACCAAGGATGGGTCATTTAACCTCTCTCTGTGTCCTTGTACAATGTGGACAAGAGTAAAGTAAGGCACAGCTCAGCTCACTGGATTGAATTCTTGAGGATGAAATTAAATGCAGGTCCATCGGGGAGCCCGGCCCTTCTTCAGTCTAGACTTGCTTCAAAGTTGGAGCAGAGCCAGCTCTTTCAGGAAGACAGCCCTGTTGTTTACAGAATGGGAACCACAGGAGAGGTGCGTTCTATTGGGCAATGTTTCTGTTTGGCAACACATTTTCTTCTCACATCGGAAATGACTGGATTTCTTCAGAGGTCCCTTCCCACTTACCTTCTGACTTCTAGGCCCCTCATTTGAGCCTGGCTAAAAGAAAAAAGGTGGTCATTCTGGGACAACACGAGGTTTTCATCCCCAGCACACACATACACGTGTGTATACAACATATATGTACACACTGAGATTCACAGAAAGCTGTCAAGGCATTCCCCAGGTGGACTTTCTTTCAGTGCTGGAGATTGGACCCAGGGCCTGGTGTGTGGTAGGAAAGTGCTGTATCACCAAATTCTGAGTTCTCAGGTTGACATTTTAAGTTTAGTAGAAGAAAAACTTAAAAAAATGTTCATCTTTAACGAAGGAAAATGAAGAATGAGAAGGGACCTATGGTTTTTACTTATCTGCAATTTGAGTTTTCACTGATTTTCTTTCATGATGTTGGAGTAAGGAGGTATACCCTAAAGTGCACACACACACATACACACAATGCTTTGCTAGGTAACATACTGGCCAGGAGCTGGTAGCTCATGCCTGTAATCATAGCTGCTCAGGAGTCTGAGACTTGATGGTTGAGGTTTGAAACTAGCCTGAACAAACAATGCTATAAAACTCTTATCTCCAGTTTACAGGCAGAAAGCTATAAGTGGATATGGCTCAAGTGGTAGAGTGCCATCCTTGAATGAAAACGCCAAGCAAGAGCATGAGGAGTTGGGTTCAAGTTCCACTACTAACACAATAAAATAAAATACATGTCTAAGGTCAAATGCAGAAGAGAGGAATGGAAATCTCTAAGGGGTAAAAATGATCAGAGAACTTAGAGATATTTGCACTTATGTCACAGGGGCTGAAGCCACAGGAGCCTAGAAAGATGTAGGGACTTCTACTGTACTTATGAGTCTGTAGGTCCCACATGAAACAGACAGCTGCTACCAGACTCCTTGCAAAACATCTGGAATGAGAAAAGAGGTGGCCTATCCTTGCACGAGGAAAGAAAAACACCAAGTAGCTATGACACCTAACTCCCAAGTAGCTTGTTCTTGGGAAAAAGAGGAACATTCCAGAATCTCAAGTCTGAGGATCCAAAGCTACTATTTGGAATGGTATGGAAACCTGGGATCAAGAAATAGCACTAATAAAAATTCTCTAAGCTATTTGACAGAAGCTCAGGCTGGCCTTGAGACCTTGAAGAAAGAAAGAAGAAAAGAAAGAGGGAAAGGATTAAAAAAGAGATAAAGAAAGAAAGAAAAAGAAAGGAATGAAGGAGGGAAGGGAGAAGAGAGGGAAAGAGAAAATGGAGGATTAGATGAACATATTTATCTATTTATTTTAAAAGTCCTCTAAAAATGGGCTGCGGGTGTAACTCAATGGTAGAGTACTTACCTAGCATGTACAAGGCTAAGAGAGAAATGCTCTCAAAATGACGCCAACGGGATAGTTGAAGGCCTACTCTCTCAAGGTACAAGCACAAAATGCTGTGGAGATCCTGACAGCCCAGCAGAACTGTCTCCACACATTCCCACAGGTTACTAGGCAGGAACCAAGCAACTAGGTTACCCAATTATATAACAACTGGCTCCTCACACCCATGTTTGGGCTGGGCCCTTCATATGCTATAGAAATGAAATTCAGAAAACCTGAGTGGAGAATGTGAAGATGAGAAGTGTGTACAACTTCCTGTCGGGCGACTGGGAAGAAATCACTCTATTTGAGGGTTCCCACGCGCCACTAGCTAAATCAGAGGGTTCTAATTAAACAAGAGGGAATGAAAGGAAAGACTTAGTGGCTGTGCCACTTGAAGATTTCAATTTCCCCTTCCATGAACTGTGGTCTGATTAGGTAAGGTCTGCTCCAGTTCTAAGAAGATGACACATCTTAAAGCAGAGAGTCTACAGAGCTGTGCAAATGCTGCCTGAACTTTGCTCAGGTTGTGAGATTATTCGTAACTAGCTCCCCTAGGGAGGCCAGTTCTTGGTATGAGGCTTAAGGAGGCCAGTTCTTGGTATGAGGCTTGTAGATAGCTGCTGAATGAGTCTTCAGTGAAGAGATCTTGGAGCCTCCCTCCCATGCCTTTCTTCTCTTTGCTTCTCATCTCTCCTTCTGCCCCAATGTTTAGTCTCTGTCTTCCCAATCTGTCACAATTTCATTTTGTTAGAGCATAGAGATCCCTTAGAAAAGGACAAGAGGCTGGGAAGGTGGCTTAGTGATAGAGTCCTTGTCTAGCATGCATGAATCCCTGGGTTCAATTCCTCAACACCACTGTAAACAGAAAAGGCTGGAAGTGGTGCTGTGGCTCAAGTGGTAGAGTGCTAGCCTTGAGCCAAAGAATCTCATGGACAGTGCCCAGGCCCTGAGTTCAAGCCCTAGGACTGGCAAAAAAATACAACCCAAAAAACAACAACAACAACAACAACAAAAAACACCAAAAAAACAAAAACCCCAGTAGGGAAAGAGTTCCTGGATTTGGGGAACACTTTTCTTCCAGTAATTAGGCATGTGATGAAGATGGGGTTTGTGAAATTGTTACTTTGCTCCCAAAGTCCTATTTCAGACTTACAACTGGGAGGGTCTCTGTCATTCTTTATATATGTAGGGCATTTCCCGTGGTATTAACCAACAGATGTTATTTGTACTTCTTTATTTGTTGTTGTTGTTGTTGTTGGTCGGTCGTGGGGCTTGAACTCTGTGCTTGGACGCTGTCCCTGAGCTCTTCAGCTCAAGGCTAGCACTCTACCAGTTGAACCATAATGCCACTTCTGGTTTTCTGGTGGTTAATTGGAGATAAGAGTCTCACGGGCTTTTCTGCCCAGACTGGCTTTGAGCTATGATCCTCAGATCTCAGCCTCTTGAGTAGCTAGGATTACAGGCGTGAGCCACTGGTGCCTGGCCAAATTAAATTTTTTTTTTAATTTTAATTTTTTTGTGCCTGTAAAAGGGGTTGACCTCAGGGCCTTTCATTTATTTGGCTTTTTAACTCAGGACTGGTACTCTATCACTTACGCCATGCCTCCACTTCCTAACCAACAGATGTTAAATAATCATTACTTGCTGATAATTGAAGAATTATTATATGTCTAGGCACCATGAGCAAAAAGCACTTTTTTTTTTTCCAGTCCTGGGGCTTGAACTCAGGACCTGGGTGGGCATTATCTTTGAGTTTCTTTTGCACAAAGCTAATGCTCTCCCATTGGAGCCAGAGCTCCACTTCTGGCTTTTTTTGTTGTTATTTATTTTTTGTGTTTTGATAGTTTATTGGCAATGAGAGTCTCATGGACTTTTCCTGCCTGGCCTGACTTAAAAAAAAAAAAATTGTCAAAGTAATGTACAGAGGGGATACACAGTGCGTACATTTCTTATCCAATTTGTTACTTCCTCCCTCATTCTCCCCCCCACCTGCTTCCCCCCACCAGCCTGACCTTTTCTTTTATTGTCTAAGTGTGATACAGAGGGGTTACAGATTCATATGAAAGGCAGTGAGTACATTTCTTGTTCTACTTGTTACCTCCTCCCTCATTTCCCTCCTCCCCTTCCCCTCTCCCTCCAAGAATTGTGCAGTTGGTTTACACCAAATGGTTTCTAAGTGTTGCTTTTTGAATGGTTTGTCTTTTTGTTCTTTTTCAGCAATCCTCAGCCTCCTGAGTAGCTACGATTATAAATGTGGACCCAGAAAAAAAGAGCACTTTTTAATCTGCATTATTTTATTTAATACTCATTAAGACCTTATGGAGGAATGATTACATGTTTCTAGGTCAGCCATTTTTTTTAAGGCTAGGTAGATTTTTTTTCCAAAGCGTATGGACATGTGTCTACTTGCAGCCTTACTGTGAGTCCAAAATTTAAGCCAACATCTTCTTGCCCTAAATCATTTGTCCCCTTTTTAAGCCTTTTGTCTAAGCTAAGAGTTAAAAAATCCTTTCGACTCCCTCCTTCTTTCTCACTATCCCATCCCCTAACTGACAGGCAAATCCACTGATAGTCAAATCCTATTGGTCTTCACTCCTGTTTCTTTTTTGTGTGTGCCAGTATTGGGCTTTGAACTCAGAGCCTTGTTCTTTCCTTAGCTTTTTTTTTTGTTGTTCAAGGCTAGCTCTCTACCACTTCAGCTACACTTCCAGCTTTTGCTGATTAATTGGAGCTAAGAGTCTCTTGGATTTGTCCTCCAGGGCTGGGTTTCAACTGGGATTCTCGGATCTCAGCCTTCCGAGTAGCTAGGAGGGCAGGTGTGAGCCTGGAGACCGCCCCCTGGGTCTCAGTTCCAGACTTTTCTTTCCTCCAGATCTGTCTATAGGTATGAGAGGGTAAAGGTCAAGGGCACAGTCTTGAGTCTGGCTGTTTTAGACTCAGTCTTGAGTCTAGTCTCATCTTTATGGGACTGACAACTTGAAGGGTGGCTTCCTGGTACAGAGAAGAGGTTAATGAATGAGAGGTTGAGTCCATCATTGTAGTTCATGATCTCTGGCAAGTACTTGCCCACCTGCTCTGGGCCTTCAGTCACTGGTCACAAAGGGAAGTCAAGCTTCACACTCCCTCCCACCGGATTGTCTAGGCTCTGGCAAGGCTGTTCAAGGCAACTACTCACACAAGCGGTGAGTGGAGAATGAAAGGAATAATGGGACTAACCTGCCTGTATGTAGGTGACTCAAAGTGAATTAATGGGTCTGGAGGCAGCCTTGACACCCAGTCCCTAGATTCTACCATGTTTTGAGACCTCTGAGCCTTGTAGAAACTGTTTGGCAGCCAGGTTTGTTTTATTTAAATTTTTTTTTTTACTGGTCCTGGGGCTTGAACTTAGGGCCTAGGTGCAGTCCCTGAACTCTTTTGCTAAGACTAGTGCTCTACCACTTTGAACCATAGCCTCACTTCTAGTTTTCTGGTGGTTAACTGGAGATAAGTCTCACGGGCTTTCCTGCTCCAGTTGGCTTTGAATTGGGATCCTCAGATTTCAGCCTCCTTAGTAGTTAGGGTTACAGGCGTGAGCCACCACTTTGGCTTTTTGCTGAGGCAAAAAGGTTTTGCCTGGGATGGCTTTGAACAGTGATCTTCAGATGTCAGTCTGTGATCTGAGTAGCTAGGATTGCAGGTGTGAGCCACCAGTTCCCTGGTATTTGTTTTTCTTTTTTTTAAAAAAGTTATTATTAAGTAGTTGTACAAAAGAGATTCCATAAGTCAATGCTTCTTGGTCAATATCACCCCTTCCTTCCTTCTCCTCCATCTCCCCCATCCCTACTCTCAAGTTACATACTATTTGTTTTTCAGTAGTGGGTGTTGAACTCAGGGCCAAATGCTTGCTAGGCAAGGGTTCTATTCACCAGCCTGGTTCATACATTTTTTGGAGATGAAGCTGGGACCTTTGGCAAGCGTGGAGTTGGGCAGGGGCAGCAGAGGTATCTGAAATGTCAGGTCCTATGTAACAAAGTCCTTTGATAGTGCCGGACATCTGACAAAGTCCTCCGGAAGGGGCAGCTGGAATGATCACTCTATGGGAACAGAGAACATAGGGAGTGTAGTGATGCCTAGCCCAGTTGCTTGGTCCTTGCTTGGCACAGAGTCAGCATTGACAGGAAGCTGGCCTTGCTGTTTATGTCAGGGCATACATCTAACACCATATTTTGCAAGCCCCTGTTGAGAAATCCCATCCTGTGTCACCGGGAAGGTGTCTGGTGCAGGTTCCGCATTGGGCTTTGTGTGTGTGTGGGGGCGTTCCACCTGGGAGGGGTTCCCCATGTAAGACTGCCTGCCTTCCTTTGGCTAGGAGTCAGCAAGAATTGGTCTTGAAAATGTGTGTAAGGGGAGAGAGACAGAGAAAGTAGGATACATACCCGATGAGGAAAAAGATCACACGCATAGGTTATTATTATTCTTTGTGCTGGTGATGAGGCTTGAGCTCAGGGTTCTGGGTATTGGCCTATAGCTTATTTTCCCCTGGGGCTTGAACTCGGCCTGGGCACTGTCCCTGAACTTCTTTTTGCTCAAGGCTAGCACTCTGCCACTTGAGCCACAGCGCCACTTCCAGCCTTTTCTGTTTACGGTGGTACTGAGGAATCGAACCCAGGGCTTCATGCGTGTTAGGTGAGCACTCCACCACTAAGCCACATTCCCAGCTCAGCCTATAGCTTCTTAAATGTTTTAAAAATTGCTATTATAAATGTGATGTACAGATGAGTTACGTTACATAAGTCAGGTAAAGAGTACATTTCTTTTCCGACAATGTCACCCTTTCCCTTGCTCTCTTCCAGTTTTCCCCTCTCCTATAGCTTTCTTCATTTAAGGCTGGAGTGCTACCAGTTGAGCCACAGTTCTGCTTCTAGTTTTTAATGTGGTAATTGGAGGAGTAAGAGTCTCATGGACTTTTCATCCTGGGCTAGCTTTGAAGAATGGTCTTCAGATCTCAGCCTACTGAGTAACTAGGATTACAGACGTGAGCCCCAGGCACCTGGCTAAGTTTGAGTCTTGACCAGAGAGCTTTAGATCTCTGCCCCACCCCCACTAGCTTAACAGACTTGATGGGCCTGGGGCCGTATCCTACCTTGAGCCTGAGGTAGCCACTTGGATGTCTGCCTGCTCTTCCTTTGCTCTGTCTGCTGCCTTTTCTGTGCTCCGTGGTGGTAGGGGACTGACTTAGGGGATCTGCCTCAGTGGACCTCCTTGTCCTTTGGTGTCTGGGCTCACATGAAGGGAATCCAGGTAGAAAGTCAGGAGGGGCTCGGCCAGTGGGAACCCTTATAGCAGACTTGAACCCAGCCAAAGGAAGCCAGGTAGGAGACCCTCCCAATGGGAAATCTGGCAGGTGAAGCATCAAGAACTTAAATAGAAGATATGCAGTCAGGGCTTTCATTCCGTCAGCCTTATCCCCACTAGTGGCTGCTGCTGGCACCAAAGCTGCCCTTGATCATACTACCCTCTGGGTTCCTGTGAGGGTTTCCTGGAGCGCAAGGCCCTGAGTTCAAGCTCCAGTACCAACACACACACACACACACACACACACACACACACACACACACGACAACTTGGTGCCCCTTCCTTCCTTGAGCGGTCAGTAAAACGTCACCTGAATGTCTGCCATAACAAGTTATTTTCATTTGTGGCTGCACTTGTTTGTGTGGATGGTTTATACAGAATTATCTTAGCTCAGATGGAACTTTCAGATCTCCAGGTCATGGGGGGCCTTTCCTAGGCAGCAACCAGGTGTTTGTGAGGCTTGGGAAAGTCAGTGCACGGCGCCAGTCACTGCTGTGTGTGTGCTGATCTGCTTGATGTGTTGGTGCAGACCCTTCAAGCGTGTGTTCGCGTCTGTGATGCAGGATACCATCTTCCCCAGCAGCCCCTCCACATACTAAATTTGAACCAACTCAGATGTCAGTGTGCCCTGAAGGCTTCCCTTGCCTGCTCATCCCTCACATCGTGCCGGATTTTTCCTTCCAGGCTGTTCTGAGGATGTAGGTTTGAGGTAGGAAGTTAGGAAACCTGATGGCAGGGAATGATGGCTTGGATGTTGATAAAAATCACGTTCCCAACTGTTGATGTGGACAGAATGACCTGTGACACAGAGCAGAGCTATGCTGAGCCCCGGCACCCACAGCCTGGAGTCTCAACGTCTGGATCTAAGCACTCCCCCGCCTGACACGTGAGAGGAGTTGGTGCTGCAGATCTCAATCTCCAGTGGTTAAAGACAGAAAATCCACTTTTCTGGAGCTTGCCACCTCCATAGTCAGGTTCCCAAGAACTTCAGGTCTTGAGATCGCCAGTGTAGTGCCTTTAGTCTGACCGTCCTTCTATCTGGAGAGTGTGTGCTGTCCATTGCTTTGCACTCAAAAACTTGCTCCCTATAATCCTAGCTACTCAGGAGACTAAGATCTGAGGATCATGGTTCAAAGCCAGCCCAGGCAGAAACATCTGTGAGACTTATCTATAAGCTGGAAGTGGAGGTGTGGCTTAAGTGGTAGAGTGCCAGCCTTGAGTGAAAAAAACTAAGAGATAGCACCAAGGTGCTGAGTTCAAGCCCCAGTCCAAGCAAACACATACAATAAACTGTCCTTGGATTCTTTCTCAGATGAGACCAAAATTTTCTGACCCCTGGACCAGTTGACACTGATAGCTTCAGGCCCCATTCCAGAATCAAAGCTAAGAGGTCACAAACAATTCCCACTGTTCCACAGAGCATAAGGTCAAATCCCAGATCCCTGTTTTGTGGCTCTGCTTCTAGGATTGAACCCTATCAGTTCTGCCAGACTTTGAACTTTGTGTTGGGTTCGGATGGTCTCTATCTGTCCTGTCTGTTAGCTCAGAGTAGGGTAACTAGTGTAACCATGCTTCCACAACTGTGTTCCTCAGCCTCACCTGATCTTTACCATGGAAACCCAACAACCCCAGAACCAGGTACCTGAGCCCAGGTCCAGACAAAGTGGACAGGGCCTACTTGTATGAATGCAATGCCCTGAGAAGGTAACATAGAATTCCACACCTGGTGCCTGACATGTCATTGTCACAAATGCAAAGTATCTGATTCAAAAATGAGCTGAATCCAGGCACTGGAGGCTGGTGCCTGAAATCCTAGTTACTCAGGAGGTTAAGATCTGAGGATTGCAGTTCAAAGCCAGCCTAGGTAGGAAAGTCTATGAGACTCTTATCTTTAACTAACTACAACAACAAAAAACCAAGCCAGAAGTGGAAGTGTGGCTCAAGTTGTAAAGTGCTAGCCTTGAGCAAAAAAGTTCAGGGATAGCACCCAGGCCCTGAGTTCAAGCCTCCCATAAAAAGAAAGAAAAGTAAAAGAGCTGACTGAGTCTCTATCCTGTCCAGCCATGGATTTTGGTCAGGTTGCTTTTGCTCAGCACTCAGTTTCCTCAAGTGTAGTGTGTGTGTACGCGCGCACCTGTGTTTGTGTGCTGGATCTGAGGCTTGAACTCAGGGCCTGGGTACTGTCCCTGAACTTTTGTGCTCAAGGCTAACGCTCTACCACTTGAACTACAGCTCCATTTCTGGTCTTTTGATAGTTAATTGGAGATAAGAGTCTCACAGGCTTTCCTGCCCATACTGGTTTTGAACCACGATCCTCGGATCCTAGTCTTCTGAGTAGTTGGATTACAAGCATGAGCCACTGGCTCCTCAGGTATATTTTGAAAATGTTGTCTTGGTGATCTTTAGGTCTCATAGACTCTAAATTGTGGGTTAGCATGGCTCTTCATGGGAGTGTATGTCCAGTGGGTTTGAATGTGACCTATAAACTGAGAGTACTACTTCTTTTCCTTTTTAGTCTAGAGACTGAACTCAGAACCTGAGCATGCTAGGCAAACACTTTCCCACTGAACTCTACCCCCAGTCACTGGGGGTTATTTCTCAGTGTCTGCTCTAGAAGACTAGAGGCTGTTTTGATTTTTTAAACAAAGGAAGCCACTGTTGCAAAAATTGGGGATGGTGGTGGGAAAAGCATCATAAAATCTGGGAGATAAGGGCTGGGAATGTGGCTTAATGGTAGAGTGCTTGCCTAGTATGCATGAAGCCCTGGGTTCAATTCCTTAGTACCACATACACAGAAAAAACCAGAAGTGGTGCTGTGGCTCAAGTGGTAGAGTGTGAGCCTTGAGCACAGAGAGGCTCAGAGACAGAGCCCTGGCCCTGAGTTCAAGCCCCTACACCAGCAAAAATAAGTAATTTTTTTTAAATTCTGGGAGATAAAGACAAAAGATTTTGGCACAAGTTGGAGAAAATATCTCAGAATCAAGAAAGGCCAGTTTGGT
Organism: Perognathus longimembris pacificus; assembly: GCF_023159225.1. Taxonomy (NCBI): domain Eukaryota; kingdom Metazoa; phylum Chordata; class Mammalia; order Rodentia; family Heteromyidae; genus Perognathus; species Perognathus longimembris. The sequence goes on from NC_063164.1 coordinate 15,964,900, forward strand.
GTAAGCGGATTTAGACAGAGTAATTTAGACAGAGAAGCTCTGGTTTCAAAATGGCAGGATCTGCACTCAGGAATGTGGTAGGGAAGAAAGGAGTGGGATTTGCCGTATCCCAATGGTGGTTTAGTCTGTAAAAATGTTTTGTGTGAAGCTTGGCTAGAGGTGGGGAGCGGGGAGAAGAGGAGGAAAGAGATAAATATCAACAGAATTCACATAACTTCTGTTCAATCTCAGCTTTGTTTTGTTAGCTCTGGCCTCTTTGTATCTCCTCCCCTCCTCTCGCGAGAGTTCCACTGGAAAACCATGTTTCCTCCAGGGGGCCTTGTCATAGAAACAAAGAGCAGAGATCTGGGACAAAAGGCGAAACTTAATTTGGTCTCCTCTTATGGAGTCTTTGCAGGGAGCTGTGTGGCTGATCCAGCACCTCATCCTACTGGAAACAGGATTTGGTGAATATGGGTCCTTGTGCGTTTCCCAGAGGCAGCTGAGTCAGTTAGCACAGTGCCTGGGCGCATAATGTGCACAGAATAAGCGGCTATGACCACACTGAGTCCTGTTTGCTGGAGGCAATGAGAAAAACACTTTCATGAGGAAGTTCCCTATTCTTGAGTCCTCTAGTCCAGGTGTTTGCTCCTGCCCTGCTACCACCTGCTTGGCCGAGTGCTCAGATCTGGATGGCCTGGTAACCATGGGAATTCTGGCCTTCTTATTTTCTTACTTACTTAGCAGGCTGCTCGGAACCAGAGACCTCTGTGGAACCAAGCCTTATGAGCCCTGGGTGCTGTTGAATCCTAGTCACTTCAATAAATATTATAGAAGGAAGGACTCAAATCCAGCAAGCATTGTTATCTCCTCCTCTTCCTCCTTCTCCTTTTCCTTCTTCATACTCTTCTTCTTTTTCCTCCTCCTCCTCTTCCTCTCAAGGTCTGGGTACTATCCCTTAGCTTTTTCACTGGAGGCTAGTACTCTACCACTTGAGCCATTGCTCCACTTCTGGCTATTTGCTTTTTAGTTGGAGATAAGAGTCTCTCAGATTTGTCTGCCCAGGCTGGCTTTGAACCGTGATCCTCAGGTCTCAGCCTCATGTGTAGTGGGAGCTACCAATGCCTGGTTTGTATTTCTTCTGAGCGACTGATTATAGTCTCCCCTACTCAGCACTAGCTCTGCTTTAGGGCTCTCTTGTCACTTCTTGACTGAAGGGGAGGAGGGAAGTATTTTGGAAGGAAAGAGAGGAGGGTGAGGCAGACTTTGAGGAGGAGCTATGTTTGAGGATGGGAGAGCACCTTGCTTTCATAGGATCACTTCACTCCCTGAAACTATGCCCGATGCTGTTGACTACCATTTTACCTGAGAACCTGGGGATCCAAAGACGCATTTTTTTCTTTGGGACCCACATTTGGTAGTGGGAGGTTTGGGCTCAGTGTGTGTGTGTGTGTGTGTGTGTGTGTGTGTGTGTGTGTGTGCGCGTGTGCGTGCATTGGGGGAGAGGCCAGTCTTCATCCCAATCCCAACTCTCTCTTTAGAGGCAGTGCAGGGCTTTATTTTCAGAAAGGCCCTTCCTCACTGGGGAATCTCTGCGCACCCTTGCTCAACTTCTCTGTCACAGTTGGCATGTTTTTGCTTGGAGATAATGAAATAAATGCTCAACTAAAAGTGGGTTATGGGAAAGCAAGCATTTAATGATCAAATGGTATATGAAATTATAGGTAGGTAATTTCAGTGTTGGTTCAGTGGTTAAACTGCCTTTTTGAGCCCAGATTTTTTTTTTCTGAATTAAGGTAAGGTACACATAACAGAATTTGTTATTTTAACCTTTTTTCTCTTTTGCTGTGCTGGATATACATACATACATACATACATACATACATATATATATATATATATATTCAGGGCCTTGCACATGCTAGGTAAGTGTTCATTTTAACCTTTTAAAATGTACAATTTAGTGGCATCAGATTATTGTACAACTGGTGCTGGACAGTGTCCATGTTTTAAAAACTATTTTTATTAATTAAATTTTGTTGACAAGGTGTTGTGCAAAAGGGGTACAGTTACATAGTTACATAATAGGGCAGTGAGTACTTTTCTTGTGATATCTTACACTCTCGTTTTTCTTTCCCTTCCCTAGATAAGGTAGGCATATATACAATACCCAGTGTACCAAAATCATATTACTGTTCAGGTTTTTAAAAAAATCATCTTCAGAATGTTTTTATCATCCCAAACTTAAATTCTACATCCATTAACTAATAACTCTGCATCCTCCTCTGTCCCTGAGCCTCCAAAACCCAGTGGTTTCCTTTCTGTGTCTGTGAATTTGACTCTTTTAGGGCCTTTGTGTAAGTGCAATCATCCAACACTTGCCCTTTGGCATATCTTGCTTATTTCACTTAGTATGATGCTTTCAAGGTTTGTCCGCACTGTAACATGTATCAGAACTTTAATTCTTTTTTAAAATTGCTAAATGGTATTCTATTATAGATAAATATCACAGTTTATCTACTTCCATGGATGGACATTCGGGTTGTTTTCACCATTTGACTATTGTGAATAATGCAGCTATGAACATCATTGTACAAGTATCTGGTCAAATCACTGCATTTGATTCTTTTGGGGTATCTACCTAGAAGTGGAATTGCTGGGTCATATGGCAGTTCTTGACAATGTTGTAAGGAAAATGCTTTGCTGTTTTCTATTGTAGCTGTGCCATTTCATTTCCACCATCAGTGCACAAGAGTTTCAGTTTCTCTACTTCCTGGCTGACTTCCTTCTCTTCCCTTCCCTTCCCTTCCCTTCCCTTCCCTTCCCTTCCCTTCCCTTCCCTTCCCTTCCCTTCCCTTCCCTTCCCTTCCTTCCCTTCCTTCCTTCCTTCCTTCCTTCCTTCCTTCCTTCCTTCCTTCCTTCCTTCCTTCCTTCCTTCCTTCCTTCTTTCCTTCCTTCCTTCCTTCCTTCTTTCCTTCCTTCCTTCCTGTCCTAGGGCTTGAACTCAAACCCTGGCCACTGTACCTGAGTTTCCCCTCCCCCCTGACAATCCAGGGGCTTGAACTCAGGTCTTGGGCACTGTCCCTGAGCTTCTTTTGCTCAAGGCTAGCACTCTACCACTGAGCCACAGCACTACGTCTGACGTTTTCTGTTTATGTGGTACTGAGGAATTGAACCCACGGCCTCATGCATGCTAGGCAAGTACTCTAGCACTAAGCTACATTCCCAGTCAGAGCTTTTTTTAAAAAAATAATTTTATTATTATTATTAAAGTGTTGTATAGAAGAGTTACCATTTCATAAGTCAAGTAATGAGTACATTTCTTTTGGGGGGGATAATGTCACCCCTTCCTTTGCTTTTCCCCAATTTCACCCTCTCATCCCTGCTGTCCCTGAGCCTTTGTGTTCAGGGCTAGTGCGCTACCACTTGAGCCATAGCTCCACTTCTACTTATTTTATTTTTTGTGTGTGAAGTTAATTGGAGATAGGGGTCTCATGGACTTTCCTTCCCCAGCCTGGCTTTGAACCGCAATCCTCAGATCTCAGCCTCCTGAGTAGCTAGGATCACAGGCATGAGCCCCTGGCACTGGGCTAATAATGTACAATTCTTAGAAAACAGAACAACTATAGGCCAACTATGTGTTGGTATAGTAATTATGCAAAGGGGTAGAGTGTCAGGACAGGCTTTCTAAACCATGCAGTGGGAGCCCAGTAAGAATGCAACCTCTGCTCCTTGCCATAACCTTAAGAGTGGGGCTGTGTTCCAGACACCATGACCCGACAGAGAGTGGACTGGAATCTTGGAATGAGACGTCCAAGATGGAGAAACTCCAAGGGCCCATTTGGGCCAGGCCACCTTAGAGGGTAGTAGAAGTGTTTCCTGAGGAAGAGCCAACATAGGAGGGCTTACTCTCCTTGGCCAAGAACTCCTTGCTGACCAGGCCATAGGTGGCCATGATCTTGAGAAACCCATAGCGAAACTTTTGGCCAATGAAGGCATAGAGGATGGGATTAAGACAGCTGTGGAGGAAGCTTAGAATCTCTGTGGCCTCCATGGCCCCGTCAATGTCATCGCGGCGCTCACAGGTCTCTTCAATGACATGGGTCCTCATGAGGGTATCTGACAACAGGACCAGGTTGTAGGGCAGCCAGCAGAGCAGGAAGACAAGCACCACAGCAAAGATGACCCGCATGGCACGGTGCTTCTGCCCCATGTGAGCGTTAAACAGAGTGCGTATTGTGAATCCATAGCAGAACAGCATGACCAGCAGGGGCAGGAGGAAGCCGAAGGTCTGAGGCAGGATACGCAATACTAACCGCCATTTTGTTGTCTGGTTACCCATGTCCTCGTAGCAGGTTGGGTTGACATTGGGAGCGTAGACAGTACTACGCAAAAGTAAGGCAGGCAGGGACAGAACCAGAGACAGTCCCCACATGCCTAAGCATACAAACTTGACCAAGTGTCGCTTCTGGATCACTGTGCGTGTGGCGTGGACAATGGCCAGGTAGCGGTCCACACTGATACAAGCCAGTAGCAACATACTGCTGTAGAAGTTGACGTCTTTCAGGAATGAGGTCACCTTGCACAGGGCTGTACCAAAGATCCAGCCGTTTGGTTTGGAGGCTGCCCAGATGGGCAAGGTCAGGGCAAAGAGCAGATCAGCTATGGCCAAGTTCAGCAGGTAGACATCAGTGACAGAGCAGTTTGCCCGACTGTGTAAGATGACCAGCATCACCAGGGAGTTTCCCAGAAGGCTTAGCAGGAACACCAGGACATAAATCAAGATCACCACAGAAGTATTGATTTCCAGGTAGTGTGGTAGGCATGGGGAAAAACCTGGTTGAATACTGGGCATGCCAGAGCTGTAATTATAATCGTCAAAGAAATCCTCCCAGTTAAAGTCTTCCATTTTTTTTCAATGCTGATGATAAAGGAAAGAAGAGAGTTACAACCCAGCCAATTGTTCCTTGATTGTTTTCTTTTCTTCTTTTTTTTTTTTTTTGCCAGTCTTGGAGCTTGAACTCAAGGCCTGAACATTGTCTCTGATCTTTTGCTCAAGGCTAGCACTCTACCACTTGAGCCACAGTGCCATTTCTTGCCTTTTCTGTTTATGTGGTACTGAGGAATTAAACCCAGGGCTTCATGCATGCTAGGCAAACACTTTACCATTAAGCCACATTCCCAGCCCTTCTCCCTTGACTCTTATTCATCCACCTGAGAAATAGATGGGAAAGTTCTTTGCATTGGTATGCAAGTTACATGAAAGAAAATTTCTCTTCACATTTGTCAATGATAGAAGCAATCAGGTTATGATACAAGTGAGTGATAGATAAGACCATTTAGGAAAAGCCTACAATTCCCTTCAATATCAGAGGGAAGACCTTACTATTTCTCATGACATGGCCATCACCCAAAGCTTTGTTGAAATTTCCCTTTGGATAATCCCTACAGAATACTTGTCTTAGGTCTCTCAATGGTGAGCAATCTTGGCTGTGGAGGCTGAATTTAATATTCAGAAACCTGAGGTGCCCTTCCATTCTTACTCTTATGGGGAAAGCAGGCCAGCCATTTGGGTTATACCTCTGGAAAAACATCAAGGCTTGGCCAGACGTTGGTGGTGCACTCCTGCAATTCTATTCACTCAGGAAGCTGATATCTGGGGATCACAGTTCCAACCTAGCCTAAGCAGTAAAGTCTGTGTGACTCTTCTCTCTAGTTAACCACAAAAGACAGAAAAAGTAGAGCTGTAGCTCAAGTGGTAGAGTGCTAACCGTGAGAGAAAAAGCTCAGAGACAGCGCCCAGGCCCTGAGTTCAAGCCCTAGCTCTGGCACAAGAAAGAAAGCAAGGAAGGAAGGAAGGAAGGAAGGAGCAAAGAAAGAAAGAAGCAAAGAAAGAGAAAGAAAGAAAAAGAATGAAGGCTTGCTCTAAAGCTGAGAGATTAATCCCTTTGTCCAATTTTCTGAAAGTTATTTTAAGAGAAATATTCTGAAAAAGCCATAGCAACAATAGCAGTGTGGAGTTCCATTAGACATGTTCTAGAAAATTTTTTTTTTTGGCCAGTCCTGGGCTTGGACTCAGGGCCTGAGCACTGTCCCTGGTTTCCTTTTGCTCAAGGCTAGCACTCTGCCACTTGAGCCACAGCGCCACTTCTGGCCGTTTTCTGTATATGTGGTGCTGGGGAATCGAACCCAGGGCCTCATGTATACGAGGCAAGCTCTCTTGCCAGTAGGCCATATCCCCAGCCCATCTAGAAGAAATTTTGGTCAGTGAATAAGGCTCAACATTTCTCTTTTAGAAAGAAAGAGGCTTAATATGAGGTTATTTGTATAGCCTGTAAAGAGGTCTACTCAGAATGAGAAGCTGGCAGCTTACTGGTTTTCCAGGTGAGTGGAAATGGAACAGGTTATTTGGAGAGTTGTGGAAGGCCCCATTCTGCCCTGTGAGGATGAGCCACTATTGTGCTTGTAGAATAAGGGGCATGGACAACAAGAATCAGAGAAGACAGGTGGAGACATGCCTCCTTTGATGTGGTGGCTTTCCAGTCTTAGTGGGGACCCTTCCTGTCCTGTGTGTGCGAGGGTCCCTGCTCCTCTCCTACTTTCTCTTGCCTTTGCTATGAGGTTAGCAGAGCTGGGAAATGCCTGTGTAAGGAGTCACTCTGAAATCTTATCCCAATTTCCCGAGAAGAAAATAAACACAAACCAGATACTAACTTGACTCCCCGTGAAATCACAAAATAGATGGCCATGGTGCCATTTCTTTATAGCAAGTTATGACTAGGCTATGACCATACCTAAGCCCCATAACCTACACCCAAATAGAACCAGTGCGAGGGAAGAATCAGGAAGTAAAAATTCCCAGGAACCATTCCACATTCACTTCTAAAAGGATAGGCAATAAGGATGTGGGGAAATTGCTGTTGCTGCTTTGGGAAAGCAGGTCAGCATGTGCTCAGCCAGTTTAACCATATTCCATAATACCCCGCAGTTCTGTCCCTTGGGATATACTCAAGAAAATTGAAAAGTGGTGTTCAGACAAAGTCTTATATACATGCGTATAGCAGCAAAGATCAAGATAGGCAAAAAATGGAAATATGGGGGCTGGGAATATGGCCTAGTGGCAAGAGCGCTTGCCTCATATACATGAAGCCCTGGGTTCAATTCCCCAGCACCACATATATAGAAAATGGCCAGAAGTGGCGCTGTGGCTCAAGTGGTAGAGTGCTAGCCTTGAGCAAAAAGAAGCCAGGGACAGTGCTCAGGCCCTGAGTCCAAGGCCCAGGACTGGCAAAAAAAAAAAAAAAAGGAAATATGATGGGCATTGATGGCTCATGCCTGTAATCCTAACTCGGGGGGTGGGGGGTGGGGAGGCTGAGATCTGAGGACTGGGATTCAAAGCCAGCCCAGGCAGGAAAAAAAGTCTGTGAGACTCTTACTGTCATTTAACCAGCAAAAAGCTGGAAGTGGAGTTGTGGCTGAACTGGTAGCCTTGGTGGAAAAGCTAAGGGACAGTGCCCAGACCTAGAGTTCAAGCCCCAACACAAGCACACACACACACACACACACACACACACACACACCCCACACACACACACACACACAAATAAGGAAATAACCAAATGTCTAACATTGATGGATGGATAAATAAATCAAAGCCCATTCATACAATGGACTATTATTCAGCCATAAGAAGATGGAAGGGGCTGGGAAGGTGGCTTAGTGGTAGAGTGCTTGTCTAGCATTCATGAAGCCTTGGGTTCAGTTCCTCAGCACCACATAAACAGAAAAGGCCAGAAGTGGTGCTGTGGCTCAAGTGGTAGAGCGCTAGCCTTGAGCACAGAGAGGTTCAGGGACAGTGACCAGGCCCTGAGTTCAAGCCCCAAGACTGGTTAAAAAAGAAAAGAAAAGAAAGACCAAAGGACTGAAACACATGAAGAAACTTTGAAAAATATTATTCTGAGTGAAAAAAGTCAGACACAAACTGTCTGATTCCTTGTATGTGAAAATGAGCAGAGCAGGCATTTTGGTAGTGGTGGAAAGTAGGTTAGTGGTTGCTGAAGGCTAGGGGAGAGAAGACTGTTAGTGAATATAAGGGCTTCTTTTGGAAGTGATGAAAGTGTTCTGGAATTAGTGGCAATGGTTATACAACAGCTCCCTGAACGTTGCAGGGGTGACTTTTGTGGTGTGTGAATTACATCTCAATTAGAAAAAGAAAAGATTAACCAAAGGGTTCAAAGTTTTGCCATACAAAATGATAAAACAATAACAAGCCAGTGCTGGTGGTTCATGCCTGTAATCCTAGCTACTCAGGAGGCTGAGATCTGAGGATGGAGGTTCAAAGCCAGCCCTGACATGAAAGTCTGTGAGATTCTTATCTCCAACTAACCACCACAAAACTGGAACTGGGGCTGTGGCGCAGAGTGATAGAATGCTAGCCTTGAGCAGAAGAACTCAGGGACCGTGCCCAGGCCCTGAGTTCAAGCCTCACAACTGACAAAAAACCAGAAATGGTGATCTATGTTATTATCCAAAGAAGACAGCTGTGAATAAAAAGAGAAACCAGAACAAAACGAAACGCCCTTTCCCCTCAAAAAATGATGGATTCTGACCGTTCACTTCCTGAGAAGGTCTTAGTTTGTACTGTGGGTGACGATGCCAGATAAGTTACCTTCCCGGTATGCTAACAACTAGAGACAGATGTGATCATCTGGCGAACTTAGAAAGATGAGATGATGAGGGTGTGCACCTGGGTGGCCAGGAGCGTGAGGGAGACAGTGGGAGAGGCAGCTAGTCCAACTAGCTAGGCCAGTGTGGTCTGCAAGACGCGGAAGGAGTGGCTGACTTTGCAGATCCATCCTCAAGAGCTGGGTCAAAGGTGGGTTCCCTCTGAGAGTGGGGAATGGAATAAATGACCCAGGAGAAGACCCTCCTTTTTGAGCATTTTGCCACTAGGCCATATTCCCAGCCCCAGACCCTCCTTTTTGAGTGGATGCAGTACAGCGTGGGTGCAGAGAGGGTTCACAGCAGACACCCGTGTTCAGTCATGTTCAGTGGTGAGAAGCAGGGCTAGGACAGCTGGGGAATCTGCCTGATAGGCAAGAGTATTGTATATTTTCCTCGCTTTGGGGGGCCCAGCATGCAGCTGTGTGTCTGTGTGTGTTGGGGGTGGGAGGCAGCAGGTGACGAGTGAGCTCCCACTGTCGGGAATTAAGGGTCAGCTGGAGAATTCCAGCGGAGCCCATGCAGGTCAGGAGGGAAGGTTGAGAGATGGCAGACCTGAGGCCCCCAGCTACAGGGCTGGGGAAAGCGTTTGGCTTGTGTTTTCATTTACTCATCTTTGGTGTGGATGGGTTGATAGTCCAAGGGAAGGGGGTTACCACATTTGGGGTCTGCTTTGTGCCCCCCCTTAGTCCTGACAAAAGGATGGCTAGCCCTGTTTATTGAAAAGACCAAAGTACGGAGGCTCCCTAGCCAGCCTGTGACCACAGGACCTGCCACGGCACAGATAGAATTCCAACTCCACCTACTTCATCAACAGTCTCCATTTTTTTTTTATCTTCTCTACATCATTAATATTTGGAAATAATTGTCTTTTTTTTTTTTGCCAGTCCTGGGCTTGGACTCAGGGCCTGAGCACTGTCCCTGGCATCTTTTTGCTCAAGGCTAGCACTCTACCACTTGAGCCACAGTGCCACTTCTGGCTGTTTTCTATATATGTGGTGCTGGGGAATCGAACCCAGGGCTTCATGTATATGAGGCAAGGGCTCTTGCCACTAGGCCATATTCCCAGCCCCAACAGTCTCCATTTCTTAAATCACTCTTTGGAACTGGAGGTGTGGTTCAAGTGACAGAATACCATCCCTGAGCAGAAAGGCCAAGAGAAGGCCCGAGGCCCTATATTCAACCCAAGTACACACACACACACACACACACACACACACACACACACACACACACAGATCACATCTTATACCCAGATCTTAAGTCTATTTGTAAGGTACGTACCTTACTATTTCTCCTTGCTGAAGATGGACCTCACGCATACCAAGCACATATTCTACCACTGAGTTAGATGCACATCCCTGTAGCTTTTAAATTCTTGAGCTACCACTGAGTCAACCTTGAAATTTTGTGTATTTGTTGTCTTTTATTGTTCCTAAGACCCCAAATAAAAGAAATAGCCATTTCTAAGACAAGAATCCAAATACCCGTGACCTGGTTTGGCTCCCTACTTGTAACAGGCCATGACTAGCCAGACATGGCTTTGTGACCTCTGTGGAAGCTTCCTTCATGGAGCAAAATTGTTGGTGCCCTTGGTGATTCATGGCAGTCCAGAAACTCCAGGGTGGGATGAATTCTAACTACTTACATGAAAATATAGTGTGTGGTATTTACGAGATCACAAATATTTGAGGTATTTCTTCACTCAGGGCTGATGATTTACCACTTGAGCCACACATCTAATACAGCCTTTTGCTGGCTAATTAGAGGTTGAGTTTCAACAGATTCAAGCTCAGGTTAGTTTCAAACTGCAATCCTCAGGCCTCAGCCTCCTGAGTAGCTAGATTACAAGCACCCTGGTAAGGTAATTTTCCCCCCCAATACTGGTGTTTTTGCTCAAGACCGGAACTCTACCACTCGAGTCACAGTTCCATTTCTGGGCTTTTTTTTTTTTTTTGCTGGTTCTAGGGCTTGAACATAGGCTCTAGGCACTGTTCCTGAGCTTCTTTTGCTCAGGCTAGTACCTACCACTTAAGCCACTGTGCCACTTCTGGCCTTTTCTGTTTATATGGTGCTGAGGAATCAAACCCAGGGCTTCACGCATGCTAGGCAAGCACTCTACCACTAAGCCACATTCTCAGCTTATTTCTGGCTTTTATTGGGTAGTTATTTGGGGAGAAGAGTCTCAGAGACTTTCCTGCTCAGGCTGTCTTCGAACCACCATCCCCAGATCTCAGCTTACCGCATAGCTAGGATTACAGATGTGAGCCACCAGTGCCCAGTGAAGGTAATCTTTTAACAACAACAAAAATCTACCTATTTTGCTTTTGTTACAGGTCCAGAATTCTTTCTCCCTTTATGAACATAATCTACAAACACTTAAATTCAATGCAAGGGAAAGAGGGTCTACAGACGTGGCCTATTCTTAGACTTAATCCTAGATCAAAAAATAAGTAAATAAATAAAAAGCAAGGAAGGGAACAAGGCTGGGAAGGCTGCAGGGAGGAGGGCAGGGGTGGGCTGCAAGTAGCCCGAGTACTTCTGGAGAGGGCCACAGAAGGAGTCGTAGTTCTTCCTTTGTGGATAGGGAGGTCAAAAGCAAAGAGAATAAAGAGAGAAAGGGTGAGCGTGAGGAGGGGAGACAAAAAGAAACACGTAGGGGTGGTGGGAAGAGGGTATCCCAAGACTTACCACGCTGTTGGCTTTTCACCTGTGTGTCACCTCCTGGAGCGCAGCTGTCACTGATGGAAGGGAGAGGTGGTTTGGTGAGAATTTGCTGGAGGAAGTGAGTGGTGGACTAGATTGCTCAATCGGGGGAGGAGCTGCCGAGGATGCTTGTGATATATTTGCATACTTCATTCCTAGGGCTGCTCATGGATGCCGAACGGTTTGACAGTTACTTAGACTTCATCTCGGGAACGGACTGTGTAGGGGTTTTCTAGCCCATTGTTGGGTGACACAGATAAGGAAACGAAAGCCCAAAGACAGGGACCTGCTCAGGTTTCTCTCAGCTACGAGCTGAGAGCCCCTGTCCACCAGCCTGCTTTCTATAGCTGTCCCAGGCTGTGCCAATCAGCAGCAATGTTGCTTTTTTCCCCCTTGAAGGAGGAGCAGCAAAGAACATTAAGTCAGCAGAGATGAAATTGGAGCTTCTGGCCAGTCTGGTAGCTTCCCTCCCCCAACCGAATGGCTCTTGTCTTCCCACACCTCAGAAGAACCTTCAAAACCTCACAGATGAATGGATCAGGAAAATGTGGTACATACACACAATGGAATTTTATGCCTCTATCAGAAAGAATGACATTGCCCCATTCGTAAGGAAATGGAAGGACTTGGAAAAAATTATACTAAGCGAAGTGAGCCAGACCCAAAGAAACATGGACTCTATGGTCTCCCTCATAGGGAATAATTAGCACAGGTTTAGGCTAGTCACAGCAGAGGATCACAAGAGCCCAATAGCTATACCCTTATGAACATATAAGATGATGCTAAGTGAAATGAACGCCATGTTATGGAAATGATTGTTATATCAATGTTGTAACTACTTTCAATGTGCTATGTGTAACCATAGTTTCTATTATTGATGATCTTCTTGTATCCCCTTCCTGTGGTTGTACCTGCACTATCTCTGTATCTTATCTGAGTACATTGGAAACCGTGTATAATGGTATTAGAATTAGGAAACTGAAAGGGAATACCAAAATTGAGAGACACAGGGTAAAAAAGACAAATGACTACAAAAGCAATACTTGCAAAACTGTTTGGTGTAAATGAACTGAACAACTCATGGCGGGGGGGAAGGAAAAGGGGAAGGGGGAAGGGGGGAGGGGGAATGAGGGAAGAGGTAAAAAACAGTACAAGAAATGTATCCAATGCCTAACATATGAAACTGTAACCTCTCTGTACATCAGTTTGACAATAAAAAATTTAAAAAAAACCCACAAAAACCTCACAGATTTCTTTCTCCACACCAGGTCCTTTCGAGCATCCTTACCCCTTAATGGAGGCCTCATTCCTACCTCTCTTCTCTTCCAACTATTGGATCTGACCCTAAGTCCATCTTGGGGTGTTGCTATATTTTCTTGGATTATACACATTTGTTTTGGTGGAACTTGACCTCAGGACCTTCAGCTCTCATTTGGTTTTTCTGCTCAAGGCCCAGTGCCCTACCACTTGAGCCATACCTCTACTTCCTGGCTTCTCTACTTGACATTGAAATCTGATAGTTACCATCCTACCCTTGGGATCAAGATTCTCTAATTTTTATTTTATTTTATTTTTTGCCAGCCCAAGGGCTTGAACTCAGGGCCTGAGCACTGTCCCTGAGCTTCTTTTGCTCAAGGCTAGCACTCTACCACTTGAGTCACAGCGCCACCTCTGGCTTTTTCTGTTAATATAGTACTGAGGAATTCAACATGCTAAGCAAGCACTACCACTAAGCCACATTCCCAGCCTAGATTCTCTTAATTTGGAACAAAAGCTTTTTAGGAAAAGTGAAAATTGTAGCCAGGTGGCTCATGCCTGTAATCCTAGCTGCTTGGAGGCTGAAAACTGAGGATTGAGGAGGCTGAGAAGCAAAGATTGATGTGTAAAGCCAACTGGGGCAGGAAAGTCCATGAGACTCTTATTTCCAATTAACTACCTTAAAGCTAGAGGTGGAGCTATGGCTCAAGTGGTCAAGTGCTAGCCTTGAGAAAGTAAAAACCTTAGGGACAGAGTCCAGGCCCTGTGTTCAGGCCTTAGGACGACACACAAAATCAAATATCACTGGAATGATATCAAGAATATATTTTGTGGGCTGGGAATGTGGCCTAGTGGTAGAGTGCTTGCCTCACATACATGAAGCCCTGGATTTGATTCCTCAGCACCATACATATATAGAAAAAGCCAGAAGTGGCACTGGGGCTTAACTGGTAGAGTGCTAGCCTGGATTTTGTCCCATTTTCCACTGGTTACAAAGGAAAGGATGAATACAGAGCCATGAACACTGACCTCACACTCCTTCGCAGCCTTCCATCCACCCCAGTGAACAATGCTGCAGTTCTCGCTCTCCTCACCTTGCACTTCTGTTTCTTCATTCCAAGCCCTAGAAGTCTCTTGAGGTATGGGGCAGTCCAATGCAAGAGATTCGGGGGCCTCTGTGTCCAACGGTTGAACAAATGTCCTTAAATGCTTGTTATCCGTCTCTCTCCCAATTTTCAGGAAGAAGGAGCTTGGCCACTGATGCTACAACCAGACAGAGGCTTCTTGTACATGGAGGGAGGTAGATAAGAGCAACTGGGTGAGTAAGACACTTTCCCATTTTGAGTCACAATTTGCTCATCTGTCCATTGGGTCAGAGTAGAATACAACTCATCAGGTTGTGGTTAAGGTGAGATGAAGGGGTTCTTCTCCCTCCATCCCTCCGTCCCTCTGTCCATCCATGCCTCTCTCCCTCCCTTTCTTCCTTTTTCCTTTTTCCAGTCCTAGGGCTTAAACTCGGGGCATGGGTACTGTCCCTGAGCTACCTTTGCTCAAGGCCACTTGAGCCGCATTGCCACTTCCAGCTTTTTCTATGATTAACTGGAGATTAAGAGTCTCAGGGACTTTCCTGCCCAGGCTGGCTTCCAACTGTGATCCTTAAATCTCAGCCTCCTGAGTATCTAGGATTACAAGGGCCACCTGGGCTTGGCAGGATTTCTGGAAAAGCAGTCAGAACTTACAAAGGGTGCCATTAGCGTTTATTGTTGCGATTATTATTAAGCAGATGTGACATGGTGTTTCGCCCACTATATTCCAGTCAAGAGAGAGCAGCGAGCAGGCTTTCAGGGCAGACTCCTATCTATGTGTACCTTTACTTGCTTCCTTCTGGATAACAATAGCCATAGTAGCTGTAACTTTGGAGGGTCTACTATGTGGTAACAACCTCATGAAGTAGGACCTTGCTGGGTGAGGAAACTAAGACCCAAGAGGTTAAACAACTTGCCTGCTATGACAGTGAAACTGGGTTTTAAGCAGTATTTAAAGCCATTTAGTTTGTGCTGGTACTGGTGTTTGAACTCAAGGCTTGAGCACTGTTCGTTAGCCTTTTTTGCTCACGGTTGGCACCCTACCAACTGAGCCACAGCTCTACTTCTGGATTATCTTGGAGCAGTTAATTGGAGATGAGGATCTTATAGACTTTCCTGCCCGCACTTGCTCTGAACTAAGTAAGATCCTCAGATTTCAGCCTTCTGAGTAGTTAGGATTACAGATGTGAGCCGCCCAGACTGGACTGTAGTCCACTCAGTTCACCCCAGCCTTACATACAGGGAAGTGATTAAAAAATTGCATTCCAATCCTGCTCCTGTCCTTCAAGGACAGGGTGGTAGGCTGAAGTTTTTAGATCCCTTCCACCAGAAATACATTCTCAGTAGCTGTAAGACTAGACAACTCACTTGCTTGTGTTTGTCTTTGACACCCTTGCTGGGAGTTGAGGCTTGGTAGTGGTCTAGAGAGTTGGACAGACAGAAAGGGAAGCAGTCTTGATGGAGGAATGTCTTGTCCGATCTGGGCTGCAGAGGCGGGTGTCAGAGCTTGTATGCACCCCCAGGCCAAAGTCCTACCTGATATTTCTGGGATGAGCTGTGTCTCACGTCTTCTTATCTGGCGGCTTCTGGAGGAGCCAGCCAGTTTGAAGGTGGAGAGCGGCTTCTGTGGACATTCTGAACCTGCACCTCCTTTTTATGAGGAAGATGGGGCATCCTGGCGCCCTGCCAATGAACTTGCTGAACTGGCATGTACAGTTTCTTCCTTCCTCCCAGGGTCAGCACGAGGAAGGTTTCTTCTTCTATGTCAGGAATCCCTGCCCCTGGCTGGGGGGCCCAGTGACTTTTGAAGCCTTGAGGATTCTGGCCCCATCTCCCCATTGTTGTCTCTTATCTGGCTCTTTCCCTTCAGGCTTGAAACTGTTTATCTTTCTCATGCTCTCTCCCAGGACTCGGTGATTTCTATGCTATGTCTTTCTTCCACAGGCAAACTTACTGAAAAAGCAGGTTAGAGTCACTGCTTCTCCTTCTTCATCCTCTTCTGTTCCTTGCTCAACAAACTGCAACAGGCTCCCTTTCTTTGCTGTCTAGAAACAACCTTTACCGAGGTCACCAGCACCCTTTTCTTCAACGCAACTGTTTGAAAATGGTAAAAATAAAGCATGCATATTAGACACAATTAAAGCAATATAAAGGTACTTCTTCCTCTGTCCACTTATATTTCCCCTCAAAGACTTTCCAGGTTTTTGCATGCAACTACAGGCCATATGTCTTCTTTTTTTCTCTCCTTAATAAAGAAGATATTTTATTAGTCAACTTGCACCTTAACAATACATCACATAGCAATAGATCTACATCAGTATATACAGACCCATCTTAATGTCTTCAATGATCCCATAGTAGCCCATGATTATGATGATGGAAATACCATTTATCTGATAATTATCTTATAGATAAAGACTTGGGTTCTTACTGTGTACATTCTTGGATATAGGTCTTTGGGAACTTGTATTCCTGCAGCTTACATATAATTTTTCTTGGTGGTTATTCATGTACATGTAAATTTTGATGAATACCATAAAATTGGCTTTAAAAAAAGCAATCATACCATGCTAAAATAATCAGAGCTATTCAGGAGGCTGAGATTTGAGGACCTGGATTTGAAGCCAGCTCAGATGGATAAATCCATGAGACTCTTCTCTCCAATCAACCAGTAAAAAAGCTGAAGTGGAAGTATGGCTCAAGTCCTCGAATTCAAGCCCCAGTACTGGCACCAAAACAAAACAAACACCCCAAAACAAACAAGCAAAAAAAAACCCTTCTGTATATATAAACATCTGAAATAATCTATAAAGATCTGAAATACCATAGTGAAGTCCCCTGGTGCAATTAATTCATGCTGGAAAAGAAAATGAATGGCAGGAAAGTAATTGATCCCTCAGGGCAGAGACCTGGGCCCAGGAGAGCAGGGGCTATGGAAGAGGGTGAATGAGGGTGCATATGGTCTATGTACCTTATTTACATGTATGAAAATAGAAAAATGAAGCTAACATTGGTTTAGGAGCGGGGAGTAGAGGTAGGGAGAGTGATAGTGGGAGTGAGGTTGATGGGGATACATTGCACACTCGTGTGAAAAATGTCACAGTGAACAACCCCCTCCCCCCCAACTAATGTATGACAGTAAAAATCCCTATTGTGCTAGTTTACTGTTCCATCACGAGTTTTTTGTTTTGTTTTGGTTTACATCTTGGCTGGTCGTGGGACTTGAACTCAGGGCCTGGGCACAGTTCCTGAGCTCTTTAGCTCAAGGCTAGTGCTCTACCACTTTGAGCCACAGCACCACTTTCCTATCATGAGTTTTTTTTTTTTTTTTTTTTTTTTTGGCCAGTCCTGGGCCTTGGACTCAGGGCCTGAGCACTGTCCCTGGCTTCCTTTTGCTCAAGGCTAGCACTCTGCCACTTGAGCCACAGCGCCACTTCTGGCCGTTTTCTGTATATGTGGTGCTGGGGAATCGAACCCAGGGCCTCATGTATACGAAGCAAGCTCTCTTGCCACTAGGCCATATCCCCAGCCCCTATCATGAGTTTTTTGATATGGCCTTTTACTGTGAACACTGCATATAACCAACTGTTGTCCCAATCAAGTGGCAGGAGATGATATCTTAATTTGTATTTTTTTTATTGTTATTATATAGATGATGGTCAGAGGGGTTACAGTTATGTAAGTTAGGTAATGACTACATTTCTTTTTGGACAATGTCACCCATTCCTTCAATTTGTATTTTCTTGATTACTGTTAGGGTATACGTTATTTTTTTATTCCATCCCTATGTATATTGGGAATGACTTATTCCTATCTGCTTCTCTTTTATATATGACTGTCTCTCTCTCTCTCTCTCTCTCTCTCTCTCTCTCTCTCTCTCTCTATATATATATATATATATATATATATATATATATATATATATATATATGGCCATCAATTTGCTTGCAGGAACTCTTCTTTTGGAAGTTGTACATTTTGCAAATTTCCCAATGGGATTACAGTGTTTTCTCAGCCTGCTGTATGCTTTGAGGGGAGGCTGGATAGAGTTCACAGGCCTATGCATGCTGGGCACTGTACCAGAGCCTCTGCTGTACACTATGTTAAAAAATGGGCTGGGAATATGGCCTAGTGGTAAAGTGCTTGTCTGGTATACATAAATCCCTAAGTTCGATTCCTCAGCACCACATATATAGAAAAAGCCAGAAGTGGCATTGTGGCTCAAGTGGTAGAGTGCTAGCTGGCCTCAAGCAAAAAGAAGCCAAGGACAGTGCTCAAGCCCTGAGTTCAAGCCCCAGGACTGGCAAAAAAAAAAAAGACAGTTCCTATTTTATCTTATTCATGTCAACTTCATTGAGACCTACTGACCTCTTTTCTTTTCCCATTTCCTTCTAATTTCTCTTGGTTTTATCTATTGCTTTATTTCTCAATTAACTCCTTAGTCTTCTCACTGGACCTGCTACCCCCAGGTGAGCTCACCTGCTTTAGTCCACAGCTTCAGCTAGTACCCAGGATGGATCAGGGCCTCCCATAGAGACTGTTCACAATCAACATCTTTCCTAAGCCCAAATGTGGACATGCAATGACCACTTGCAATGTCCCTGAGGCCTGTCCGATTCTGTGAATTCAACACATGTAACACCAACCACAAAGCCTTTCCTTCAGAGTATCTGTTCATCTATTCTGCCCAACCCAGAGGGGTGCAGGTGTCTCACCGCACCCTCTGTCGCTCTTCCTCTTCTTAGCATGACTCCTGGCCACCTTTGCTGACAGTGTTAGGTAATGCTTTGTCCTCTCTGGCCTCATCTACAACAGTTATGAAGTGGTTGTAGGTGCTGGAGCTGGGCTGGCTCAATTAGGATCCACTTACAAGTTGGGAATCTTGAGCAAGAGAATTAATTTGAATAGGTCTCAGTTTCACCATCTGTACTATGAGTATATAATATGGACACCTATTGCCTACAGTTGCGATGGTAACTAAGTGAGTCTCTACATAGCACCTAGATGACGCTTGGCGCTGTTTGCTGCTGTTGCTTACTTTCTTCCACATTCTCTTCTTCCTACTCCCCTATAAGATCTCAGCCTCAAGTCTTTCCCCCTTCAATCTACCCTTCACTCTGCTGCCCAGAAGACCTTCCTGAAATGTGAATTTAATCACCTTCTTTTCCTCTGTTGTTCTCAGGTGAAGTCAGGGGTCTCTGACTCCCCTGCTGCAGACCCCTGTGACTTCTCTAGCTCTGTTCCTTCTGGTCACTCCCCAGAACTCCTAAGTCCAACCTCTGGGTACCACTTGCATTTTGCCAAGGGGCTGTTGGGGTTTCCCCTGGGTATGTTGGTACACCTCTGTTTCCTCGGACTGTTTTGTGCCTGCTGGTCTGGCTGATTCTCCCTTTGCCTTCTTCATTCGGCCCAGAGTTTTGTGATTGATCTTCTGTTTGGCTCTTTCCTCCCCATCTTGTAAGGAGGTGTGTGTCTCTTGTGTGTCTCTTTATTTCTGTGTCCCCGTATCACAGGATCGCAGTGCTTAACACACTTCTGTTGAGCACCAGATGACTTGGCAAAGTTTAGGGGAGCTGCTGTATGTGGGCATCCTGCTGGCATCTGGTTTGAAGATCTATGTAATTTGTTGCCCAGACTTCCAAGGGTAACCCAGCCTCTAGGTATAAATGAAGTCCTATCAACCAGTGACAGAGTGTGGCACTATACCAACTTAGACCTCATCTATTCATTCCTGGCTCCTACCCCTGCACAGTGCTCTTGGGAGCTAGGGCTGGACATGGCCCCTGGAGCCCAAATGGGGCCCTGCTGCCCTCAGTCTGGGGATGGGAGGGTGGTGTCTCTAGTGACTATTCATTCCCCATCAGAGGTCTCTGAAGTCTAATCACATTTTGGGCTGCTTTGATTTCTTTTTCTTGTCTTTTTCCTTTCTTTTTTTCCCCCTTCATTCACCTACTTTTCTCTCTCTACCTCCTCCTCTTCTTTTCTCCTCCTCTTTTCATTCTTCTTTCTTCTTAGCAGTGGATATTGAACCCAGGGACTCTATGCTTGCATGCTTGGCAAGTACTGTATTCTACCACTGAGGCACATACTTATCCCTGTAGTTGCTTTTTAGGTGTGTGCCTGTATTGGGACTTAAACTCAGGGCCTGGGCACTGTCCCTGAGCTTTTTTTTGCTCAAGGCTTGCCCTCTACCACTTGAACCACAGTTTCACTTCAGGCTTTTGGTGGTTTTGGTGGAGAGAAGCATCTCATAGCATTTCCTGTCCAGGCTGGTTTTGAACTGCAACCCTCAGAACTCAGCCTCCTGGGTAGCTGGGGTTACAGGTGTGAGACACTGGCACCTGGCTCTAGTTGCTTTTAAACATTTTTTTCTTTCCCTTGGATTGGCAGGAATTTTTTTTAGAGACAGTGATGAGCCAGAAGCTGGGACTTAGCCATGCTAACAAACATGGGAGGAGGTCAAGCATTCGTCTTCCTGGCCCAGATTCCTTCTTCTGAGGTCTCTGCCATCTTGCTTTCTCTGTTGCCATCCACCCAATCAGTGACCACCACAGTTGGAATCAGTGCTGGAATGCCTGCAAACGTAACTTCACTCTGTTATGTGACTCAAGCCAATTTCCAGAAGAGTCTGAAGCCTTTTAGGGGTGGTTTCATTGCCTTCTTTGTGTGGAGATTTTCCAATGGCAGCTGCCCCATTCCCTTATTGTGCTTGCTGAGGAGAATTTCTTACCCACTCTTCAGGGCAGAAACTGCTGTTGCACAATTCTTGCTCCATGCAAAAGCAATGGGATGCAACTCCCGGTGACCCTGACCCCAATAGGCAGTCCACTGGATGTGGTCAGAGCCGCAGGATTGCTTAACCCTGCTGAGGCTCCACAGTGTGTGTAAGGCAGAGTGGGTACGAACAGTGTGGATGTCTAACTGAGGCACACAGTGTGCGCTAGAACTTGGGTAGGGCAGATAATTACTTTGTCATAGAATGGGGCCTACATTATTATTTCTTTTTCTTCTCCTTCTCCTCCTCCTTCCCCTTCTTTTCCTCCCCCACTTCTCTTTCTGGTCCTGGGGCTTGAGCACTGTCCCTGAGCTTCTTTTGCTCAAGGCTAGCTCTCTACTACTTGAGCCACAGCACCACTTCTGTCGTTTTCTGTTTATGTGGTACTGAGGAACCGAACCCCAAGGCTTCATGAATGCAAGGCAAGCACCCTACCACTAAGCCACATTTCCAGCCTGTCCCTGAGCTTTTATACTCAAGACTTGTGCTTTCCCACTTGAACCACAGCTCCCCTTCCAATTTTCAGGTGGTTAATTGAACAAAAGAATCTCATGGACTTTCCTGCCTGGGCTGGCTTCAAACCACAACCCTCAGATCTCAGCCTTTTGAGTAGCTAGGATTACATGTGTGAGCCACTGGTGCTTGGCATACATTTCATCTGAAGCAGCTTTTTCAGAAGCACCACAATTAGGTGTTCAGTGAATGACACACAATTTCTTTTTCTTGGACTGTGCAGAGAAATGATTGTACAGAGGTCAAGTGACTATCGTGGGAAAAAAGGAAAAGACAGAGAGCCCCGTGCCCCATCAAACCTGATGCATTGGGGAACAGCTGGGGTTCCCCTACCCCTGGGGGTGTTAGCCAACTGTTTTTCTGTATCTCTATACCCATGGGCTCTGCCTCCATGGTTTCTAAATCCTCCAACTTGACCAACCCCACATTAAAAATATTTCAAAATATTTTTACCCAGGGAAAACAAAAGTACTATGACTTATAAACAATGGTCAGAGGTAAGTTATCTGTAATAGTTCCAAACTGCAAACCACTCAAATGGGAAGGGACAGATGAACACATAAACAAATCCACCATGGAATATTACTCAGCCACAACAAAAAAACAACTGTTGTCACATGCAGCAACCTGTACAAATCTCAGGATAATTATGCTGAGGGAAGGGTGGCAGAGGTCGTGTAGTGTATGAGTTCATTTGCTTAAAATGCTAGAAAATGCATACTCGTCTGTGGTGGCAGGAAGCAGGGGAAGTGGTTGCCTGGGCATGGAGGGGTGGGGGGATGGTAACGGGGGTGGGTAGGAGGAAACTTTGGGGCTCGTGGATATGTATATGAATACGGTAATGGTTTCTACAGGTGTATATTAAAGTCAAAACTCATCCAATTCGTGGAATATTTATTATCTATCAATAAGAGCTCAACAAACCCGTTGCAATGAGATGAGATGAACCAGACACAGATTCCCAAGGCAGATTAGACAGGAAGCTCTCCATGAACCCACACTGTGGCTGGTAGAGCAGGGAGGGGAACCAGTGGGAACCCGGGCTCTTATTCACGCTCATGGACTGGCTGAGCGCAGGGGGATTTTACGGAGGCTGGAACTCAACTCACTCCCAAGAGAGGCAACATTCTATGAGCTGAGGGCACATCTCATGCGCCTCATCCATCACAACGGTTCCAGGCTAGAATTACCTGCTACCGCCTGCTGCCTTCTTCCACCCCACCCCACCGTGCTGATACATAGCTAATCGGGTTCCTAGAAGGCTGGACAGAGCGAGGGATGGGAGTGGCTCAGAAGGGGTGAGTTCCTGGTATGGCCCTGTCTCGGAGGTTTGCTCAGGTAACTTGGGCTCCTCCCTGGGCACAGAGTGGACAGCATCGCTCCCTCTTCTTGTAATCTGCTGAGCAGGCATGGCACACCAGACCCCTGCAGATCCTGGAGACAGACACAAGGACCCGAGGAGATCCCCGTGGCTAGGGGATCTCCTGCGTGTGTATTGGGGCTCAGAAGTTCCAGCATCTTTGAGTCTACCTGTTGGATCTCATCTCCTTTGGTCTGTAACAGAAACTCTCCCTTTTCCTAAAGGGCGCTGTGTGTGTGTGTGTGTGTGTGTGTGTGTGTGTGTGTGTGTGTGTATGTACACGCCAGTCCTAGGACTTGAACTCAGGGCCTGGGCACTGTCCCTGAGCTTTTGTGCTCAATACTAGTGCTCCACCACTTGAGCCATAGCTCTACTTGTGTTTTGGTTTTTCTTTTTGGCAGTTAAGTGAAGGTAAGAATTTCACAGACCTTCCTAACCAGGCTGTATTTGAACTGTAATCCTCAGAACTCGGCTTCTTGAGTCGCTAGGATTAGAGGCCTGAGCTATCCGTGCCTGGCATCAACAGGGTATCTTGACACCCAAACCCCTACAACTTCCCACTGCAAGTGGCAAGCCTCCTATTAGCTTATTCTCCCCCTACCTCCTGTATGTCCTGTCCCTGTGAACGCCTGGGGAGGTGTCCCTCTGTGCAGCATCCCACTTCCCAGTGAGCCCAGTAGGTTACACATCCCATCTTGCAGGATCCCCTCCTCCGGCCCCTCCCACTGTTCTTCATGACTTTCCTTAGTACAGGAAGGCGGATGGAGTGAGGAAAGTGGCCAGGCTTGAGTGGCCTGCTTCAAGTGCCCAGGTCCCTCTTTCCTTCCTTCCCTGAGACAGGCAGGGGGCAGAGAGTTGTGGCAGAGGCAGAAGTCTGTGCCTTCCCATTACCTGCATGGATAGCGCCGAGACAGACGGCCGAAGACCTTGCCGCAGCCAACACAGCACCCGGGGCCCACGGTGGAGGGCCGCTGGAGTCTCTGCCACTGCTGGTCCTTCTCGCTGATGGAGGGGGAAGGGGGGACCCACACAGAGGGATGGAAAGGGGCAGAGAGAGGGTAAGGAGGGAGACACATAGAGATGCCCACACAGAGACACAAATGTGATGAAAACAAGGACAGAAGGGCGGAAAGACACAGACAGAGAAATGGATAAGGACACACATAAAAGATCAGTTAGTCACTGGATGGTGATTCCTGACCAACCTCCCTCAGCAGGACCTGAGCCATAGGAACTGGTTCACCTTCCCCAAGGTCATAAAAGGCCATTCTCTGGGTCTTTCTCCAGGTGCTTTAGAACACATAAGGCTTTTTTTTTTTTTTTTTGTATACTGATACTGGGACTTCAACTCAGGGCCTATGCTGCCTTGCTTGGCTTTTTCACTCCAAGGCTGGTGCTGTACCAGTTGAGCCACACCTCCACTTCCAGATTTTTGCTGGTGAATTGAAGATAAGAGTCTCCTGGACTTTTCTGCCTGGGCTGCAGATTTCAGCCTCCTGATTGCTAGGATTACATGTGTTAGCCCTGAGCTTCTAGCTAGGCCTAGTATCTTTTATTTATTTGTCTGTGTCCCTGAAAAGTTAGTTCTACTGTTTTTCTAAGGATATTTAGAAGTATGAGTTGTTTCACATTTTTTTGTCAAAATAATAAGTATACATTATTTTAAACCAAATAGTTCAGGGTTTTGAGCAGAGATACCCACTCTTGTCAACTTGTTTTTGGTGTATATCATTTCTTACTGGGATTTTCCCCCCTCCTTGACATTACTTCCATATGTAAGTACACACTCATATCCTTCCTTCCGTACAGAACTATTTCTGTGGAGCTTTTTCCCTTGGTAGCAGAAAATTTAGCTTGTTTTTTTTTAACAATACTCATAAGCTTCTTTCTGTCCAGGGTGGTTATATCCCTATTTTTTGTTCCTCTATTGGTTATCATCACAATAACAGAATAAACTCATATATTTCCTGTTTTATTCCCCCATGGACAATAATCTTATGACTTGTTTTGCATTATAATGCAGCAGCATCTTTTCCCTTCAGCTCCCTTACCTCTCTTGCCTTGTCCTCCATTCCTGAAGCATGTAATACCATTGCAACTAGCCATGTGTTTATGCTATTGTAAATGAAACAAAATCCCTCAATTTTACTGGCTCCATCTGTCCTTCCTTCCTTCCTTCCTTCCTTCCTTCCTTCCTTCCTTCCTTCCTTCCTTCTTTCCTTCCTTCCTTCCTTCCCTCCTTCCTTTCCTCTCCCCCCACCCCGCTTCTTTCTTTACCAGTATTGGGGCTTGAACCCAGGGCTTCACATTCTTGCATAGCTTTTGGGTTTTTTTTGCTCAAGAATGGTGCTTTATCACTTGGAACACACATCCAGCTTTTTGTTGTTTTATTGGAAATGAATCTCTTGGGTGTGTGTGTGTGTATGTATATGTGTGCTGAGCTCTAACTCAAGCCAGGGCACAGTTACTTGGCTTTTTCTCTCAAGGCTGGCACTCTACCACTTGAACAACAGCTCTACTTCTGGCTTTTTGGTTAATTGGAAGTAAGAATCTCAAGGACTTTTCTGCCCATGCTAGCTTCAAACCACAATCCTCAGATCTCAGCCTCCTGAGTAGTTAGGTTCACAGGCATGAGCCACCAGCACCTACAAATGTCTTGGATTTATGTACCTAGGCTGGCTTTGAACCTTGATCCTCAGATCTCAGCTTCCCGAGTAGTTAGTATTACAGGTGTGAGCTATCAGTGTCCAGCTTGGCTCCCTATTTTAAGTGCTCAATCTCAACATGTGATGAGTAGCTACTACATCGTACAGCATAAATGCCGAACATTTCCATGTCCACTGAACTCTCTACAGCAGTCTCTTCCATAGTTAGTATTTTTAAGGTAGTAATATAAATGTTCTGTGTCTCTAATTCTAATTGACTTCTGTGCTTTTCTTTAGACTGATCTTAACACTGAGAAAAACAAGTGGGTGTGGTGTAGCTTAGTGGCACTTAACATGTACCAGGCCCTGGGTTCCATCCCCACCACCAAACAAGAATACAACCAGTGGAGGGCTGGGAATGTGGCTTGGTGGTAGAGTGCTTGCCTAGCATGCACGAAGCCCTGGGTTCAACTCCCCAGTACCACATAAACAGAAAAGGCCAGAAGTGGCTGTGACTCAAGCAGTAGAGTCCTAGTGTTGGCTGGGGTGAAGTCATCCTGTGGAGGCCAACATTCTGGCGGCCTCAGTTCTGCCTGGCTGTCTGCGTTTCAGGGTCGCCCTGACCACCTGGCCTGGCCACTAATGTTAATCCTGTCTCCCTGCCCTCACAATGCAGTTTTCCACTCCCACACCCTTGCAGGTCCGCTCCTCTGTAAACACCCTCCCCAGTTTAATGGCAGCTGCCGCTCTATGTCTTGATGGAGTCTTCCCTGGCATTAAACTTTTCTTCCCCTTTCAGACATGTGTGGTGTGCTTTATCCAGTTGAGACTCCTAATGGCTAGCCTTGAGCTAAAGAAGCTCAGGGACAGTGCCCAGGCCCTGAGTTCAAGCCCCAGGACTGGCAAAAGAAAATAAAACCAATGGGGGGGGGGGGAAGAGAGAGAGAAAGAGAGACAGAGAGACAGAGACAGAGCGAGAGCGAGCAAGAGAGAGGGAGCGAGAGAGAGAGACTCTACTATATTGGATGCTTCAAGAGCAGATGACAAATTGAAGGTGGAGAAAAGTAGCACTAAAAGGAAAGGATGCTGGCATTACATTACAGAATGACAGAATCATTACAGAATGATTATTGCCCATAATTAATAGAATATGAAATATCCGAGTAGATTCTGTAAACTTACAATGGCAACAATAGAGGAAATGAAAATCAGGCTATAACTACACCGAGAGGAGGGAAAGAAGAATCTTCCCAGAGGTAAGATGCGTTTCATAATAGATGCCTTCTTGAAAAGCTTCTGTTTTTCTGGAAGTTCCTAGTTGCCACCTCTCTTTTATTCTTCAAATTAATCGCCTTTAACATATTATTTTCCTCCAAATTCCTCATCCTCTCAGGTATTCTCCTGATTTTTCTTCCCCCCCCAGAGACCTCCTTTCTGGGCCCTAGATACCTCTGTTACAACCTAGACTGACCACTCCTTTGGCTTGCTTCCTGCATGCCAACTTGGGAATTCCCTCTTTTCTTCTCCTAGGTAGAAGTACTGTTTCCTAGATTCCACAGCTTCTCCTTTCTTGGTTTGCTTCCTTATTTTTCTGGAGCATATCCTCAACTAATTTCTTGAGAAAGACAGTGTGGGTGGTGAGTTTTAGGAGACTTGTCTGTCTAATAAGTGTCTTCTTCCTCCACCATCTTCTTCACTTCATGGTTTGGATACCAGAATTCAAGGGGCAAAAGTCTGTCTTTCTTAGAACTTGAAAATAAATAGTTACACCATGGACTCAACATGTGTTCAGTCTTTTTTGTCTTGGTTTTACTGAAAAAAAAAGTTGTTTTTTTTTTGCCTGTCCTGGGGCTTGGACTCAAGGCCAGAGCATTGTCCTTGGCTTCTTTTTGCTCAAGGCTAGCACTCTACCACTTGAGCCACAACACCACCTCTGGCCTTTTCTGATTATGTGGTGCTGAGGAATCGAACCCAGGGCTTCATGTATACGAGGCAAGCACTCTTGCCACTAAGCCATATTCCCAGCCCCTTTACTGAAATTTTACAATGCAACAATCCACATTTTTGTTTTTCATTCATTATATTGCTCCTTTAGTGAAATGTTTCTTTTTTCTTTTTGTGCTAGTATTGGGTGGGCTTGAACTCAGGATGTCTTATTCTTACTTTGCTTTCTCTACTCAATGCTAGCAGTCTAGTAGTTGAACAACAACTCTGCTTCCAGCTTTTTTTTTTTTTCTTCCTGGTTAATTGGAGATAAGAGTCTTATGGACTTTTCTTTCCAAGCTAGTTTTGAACCCTAATCCTCCTGACTAGCTAGGATTACAGGTTTGAGTCATCAATGCTTGGCTCATTCAGTAACACCCCTTTTTTTTTTTTTTTGGCCAGTCCAGGGGCTTGAGCACTGTCCCTGGCTTCTTTTTGCTCAAGGTTAGCACTCTACCACTTGAGCCACAGCACTACATCAGGCCTTTTCTATTTATGTGGTACTGAGTTCATGCATGCTAGGCAAGCACTCTACCGCTAAGCCACATTCCCAGCCCTCATTCAGTACCATCTCTAAGTCTGAGAATCTCTACCCATGAATTTACATCTGGGAATGCTGTCCCATTTTTAGCTTTGTTATATCTTATTGATAATCTCCTTCATGTTATTCTCTCCTCTTTTGGAAGGTCTGCCAGTTAGAGAGTACTATGCCTCTATCGCTCTCTCATGAGTTCTAGCTCTCTGTGCCTTTTTTTTTTTATGCCAGTCCTGGGGCTTGGACTCAGGGCCTGGGCACTGTCCCTGGCTTCTTTTTGCTCAAGGCTAGCACTCTACTACTTGAGCCACAGCGCCACTTCTGGCTTTTTCTGTTTATGTGGTGCTGAGGAATCGAACCCAGGGCTTCATGTTTGCTAGGCAAGCACTCTACCACTAGGCCATGTTCCCAGCCCTCTCTGTGCTTTTTATTCTCCTTTCCGAGAGATGGTATCATCTGTTTCTCCCAATCTTGTCAGTGAATGAAAATAATCCAGTAATCGGCCAGGCATGGTGTTTTACTGTAATTTTAACTATTCAAGAGGCTGCAATCTGAGGATTGAGGTTCAAACAGCTCAGGTAGGAAAATTCATGACACTCCTAGCTTCAATTAACCACCAAAAAGCTCAAGTGGCAAAGCCTCAGGCTTGAGTGAATAATCTAAGCAAGAGCACAAGGTTCTGAATTCAAGTCCTTTTACCAGAAGGCCCCCTCCCCCAACCCAGCAATCATATATATTTGAGAACATGTAGCCTATGATGGCCTTGAACTCAAGATCCTGCTCTCTCTGTCTCCTGAATGCTGGGATTACAAATGTGTGCTCCCTCATCTGGCAATCATATATCATTTTTAAACATTCAGAACTATTTCTCATCTTTTTACAGTTGCTTTCACAGCACGTTGGTTTATGAGAGATGTACTGTTATTGTTGGTTTTGTTCCTCTCCATCTCTCCCATTTATGTTCAGACTCTCCCCAAATATTTGGGGATCTTGGTTGCCATTTCATGTTTTAGAAAGAGGCAGTTGGAGGACTGGGAATATGGCTTAGCGGCAGACTGCTTGCCTAGCATGCATGAAGCCCTGGGTTTGATTCCTTAGCACCATATAAACAGAAAAAGCTAGAAGTGGCGCTGTAGCTCAAGTGGTAGAGTGCTACCCTTGAGCAAAAAGAAGCTCAAGGACAGTGCTCAGGCCCTGAGTCCAAGCCCCAGGACTGGCAAAAAAAAAGGAAAGAAAGAGGCAGTTGGAGCTCCTTGGAGCTCTGAGCAGTGGACAGGAATGGTTGTCAAGTGGGTTTCCTTTACAACAAGGTTAGAGAATCTTTTTTTATTGGTGGCAGGGGGGTGGGGGAGGCAGAAGTCATTTGAATTTTTTTTTTTTTTTTTTGCCAGTCCTGGGCCTTGGACTCAGGGCCTGAGCACCTTCCCTGGCTTCTTCCTGCTCAAGGCTAGCACTCTGCCACCTGAGCCACAGCGCCCCTTCTGGCCGTTTTCCATATATATGGTGCTGGGGAATCGAACCGAGAGCTTCATGTGTAGGAGG
This sequence comes from Perognathus longimembris pacificus, assembly GCF_023159225.1. Taxonomy (NCBI): domain Eukaryota; kingdom Metazoa; phylum Chordata; class Mammalia; order Rodentia; family Heteromyidae; genus Perognathus; species Perognathus longimembris. The sequence goes on from NC_063164.1 coordinate 15,994,001, forward strand.
CAAGCACTCTTGCCACTAGGCCATATTCCCAGCCCCATTTGAATATTTTTTAACATTATTGTGGGCCATACAAAATTATCAGTCCAGGCAGATGGCCCATTGGTCACCCACAAGAAGGCAATGTGTCTAATCCATCATGTACCAAATTGTTTTGAGGATGTTATGTGGCCCGTGGGCTGGACCTTCTCCACAACTGCTTTCGAGTATACTTGGCAAGGAGCAATCTGGCATACCAGATTCCTGATACTGGGGCAAATTGGCCTTTTACTTAGGACTTCTAAACTTCCTTAATTTTCCTGGGAGATGGGCTGGCAGGATATTCTGCAGGTTGAGAGGCAGGGGATGTAGAGCCCTCTTGCTAATCCCTTCACCATTTGTGTCCTGGGATCTCTGGGTCATGGAGCTCTAACGTGAGCTTCATACAGTATCCCCTTATCTATCCTTTGGGCTTGAACTCAGGGCCTTATGCTCTTCCTTGGCTTTTTCCGCTCAAGGCTGGCCACTTGAGCCACACCTCCACTTCCATCTCTCCATTTTCTAGCTTTTGGAGAAGAGCTGAAAGCTGAAAGCTCCTACACCTTTCTTTTTAATCTGTTGTAAGTTCTATTCTTTTTTTTTTTTTTTTTTGTGGCCAGTCCTGGGCCTTGGACTCAGGGACGGAACACTGTCCCTGGCTTCTGTTTTTTTTTTTTTTCTCAAGGCTAGCACTTGAGCCACTTGAGCCACAGCGCCACTTCTGGCCGTTTTCTGTATATGTGGTGCTGGGGAATAGAACCCAGGGCTTCATGTATACGAGGCAAGTGCTCTTGCCACTAGGCCGTATTCCCAGCCCATATTCTTTTACAATCATCTAGTGAGGTCTCAGAATGAAGAATAGAGGGTATGCATTCAGTCCACTGTCTTGACATAGGAGTCCATATCTGTGCCTTATTCTCTCACAGTTTTTACCCACTTAGGGTCATTAACTTCCGTAAAGCTTCTGCTAGAGACATTGTGTTAGATAGTCTGGGTTCCTGCCGGAAGGCCTTTTCTTTAGTACAGGAAAAACATTTAGTTCTCTGGATGAGCTAGCATGTTTTCTTTGAATGGATATTAAGGTTTGGACAACTCTGATTTTTGCTACCAAAGCTAACATTCACCTTAATCTTTGAGGGCATAGACTTTTTGTCTTTTGCTATTCCATTTAACCTTCTAACCTTCTATTTTTCCTAATCACACGTGTATGCCTTTCATTGATAGCTATTTTAAATTCTTTTGTGAGGTAATTACCATTTTTTTTTTGTTTTGGTGTTTTGGCTTGGGTGCTGTCCTTGAGCTTTTGCGCTCAAGGATTGCACTCTACCACTTGAGCCACAGCTCCACTTCTGCTTTTTTTTTTTTTTGGTAGTTAATTGGAAATAAGAATTTCACAGGGCTAGGAATATGGCCTAGTGGCAAGAGTGTTTGCCTCGTATACATGAAGCCCTAGGTTCGATTCCTCAGTACCACATATAGAAAATGGTCAGAAGTGGTACTGTGGCTCAAGTGGTAGAGTGCTAGCCTTGACCAAAAATAAGCCAGGGACAGTGCTCAGGCCCTGAGTTCAAGGCCCAGGACTGACAAAAATAAAAAAGAATTTCACAGACTTTTCTTCCCAGGATGGCATCAAAGCGTGATCCTTAGATCTCAGCCTCCTGAGTTGCTAGGATTACAGGCGTGAGCCACCAGTGCCTGGCTGGTAGTTAACTTCTTATATCTACTTCCTTCTCACCAGTGGACATTTAATGATTTGAAGAAGATCAGTTCTTACATTATTTAGTGGCTGGCACGGACCCTGACAAGTCCAGTCTCTGACACGCAGGGCAGGTGTTCAGGGCAGGCCCACAGGCTCGGGGTCTAAGGCAGTCCAGTGGGCAGCAGGGTGTAGACTGTGAATTCCCTTTGGGTTTTCCCTCTCTTCCTCCCAAGTCCTCCACTGGGAGTTCCCATTCCTCTTAACCCCAGGAGAGGTGTGAGCAGAGGAGAGTTGGGTTGGGGCTCCTGTCATCGTCAGAGGACTTGGAAATTTACATGGTGGGGTGTCCTCCATGACAAGTCATCCCTCACCATCTCTCATCTGGGGGAATAGCAAGTGGGGGGGGGCTGAAAGAAGGAAATGAGTTAGTATAGATGAAAGACGTAGAGTTGACTTCAGTGGGAGTTGTTAGTGGAGTAGGGTTTTCATCTCCCTTACCCCCTCCTCCTCCTCTTCCCAGAGGCCCCACTGTCTCCATCCTTACTGAATCAATTCTAGAACTCTCTTCTTCATGGCCTGGACCAGGTCCTGCTGCCTTCTGAGCTCCTCCTCATACATGGCGCCCCTCCTCTCCGCCTCCCGTCGCTGCTGGTCCAGCTGCGTCTGCAGCCGGGCGCTCTCTCCCTGACACCTGGGCACAGAAGGGGAAGAATTTGGCATTGGAGACCCAGCTAGGCAGAGCCTCTGCCTCACAGGGAGTTGGGAGAAGCCTGTAGTGCCCTGCGGCTAAACATACAAACATGCAAATCACACACATGGGCCCTACATGCCACACATACAACACACACTGCACTACATACATGCATGCCACACGTATGGGACACACACCATAGCACACACCCTTGGCATTACACACACACACTCCATATACACTACTCCCACCCCCACCACATGTAACACATGCCACACGCATCACACAGCACACGCACGCACACACACACACACACACACACACACACACACACAGCAAGCTGTATGGTCTGGCACTTACAGGCAGGCTTCCAAGCCATCAGTGAGAGAAATGAAATCAGGGCCTGACTTCGAACGCTCCTGTAGAGGGCGCTTGCCTATATTTCTTCCTTCTTTCCTAGGGCTTAAACTCAAGGCCTTGTACTAGGACCTGCAGCCCAGGGATGGGAGGTGTTGTCCTGTGGCCATTAGAGCCAGAAACTCATGGAGTATCAGAGCGCCATATCTCAATACCCAGTCAATTTTTAGAGGCCAGTATGCCCAGGCAAGAGGATTGTTAAGTTCAAGACCGCCTGGGCCACATGGCATGATCCTATCTCAAGAAAATAAAAACAAAGCCAACCAAGTCCATTTTTTCAATAGCCCCATGCAGCTGGGCCTAGGGCCTGCCTCCTGCTGGCTTGGCTGGCCTGTGCCTCTCACCTAGGCTGCACGTGGAGGCTGCTGCCCACTCTTAGTCTATCTTTCTAGAAATCCATGCCAGGCCTAGCGTGGTGACTCAAGCCTATAATTTGAGCTCCTTGGCAGGTAGAAATTGGGGGATTGCAGTTCAAGTTCAGGAGTCTCCACCTTGACCAATAGATGGGCACTGTGCGATCCTGTGATCTTCCTGTTTGCTTCGCTTTGTGCCTGTCATCCCAGCCACAAAGGGAAACAAATGGCGAGGATCACAGTCAAGGCCAATCTGGACATAAATCAATGTGAATAAGAGGAGGGGGAGAAGGAGGAGAGAAGGCAAAAGAGAAGAGGAAGAAGAAAAACGGGAAGGAGGAGGAGAAGAAGAAGAAGAGGAAGAGGGGGAGAAAGAAGATAGAGGAGAAGTAGAAGATGGAGGAGGAGGAGGAAGAAGAAGGGAAAGGGGGCAGGCTAATGGCACCTCTGGTGAGTAGTGGCATGACTCAAGTGGTAGAGTGCCTGCCTACCTCCTCCCTCTCAGCAAGTGCCCAGGCCCCGAGTTCAAACCCCAGTACTACAATAAGTAAATAAATAAATGCCCCGATTAGTCCAAGAGCTGCGCCTGCTTCAAGCCTCGCCCCAGGCTTTCATCTTTGGAGCTTGGTTCCAGGGTTTCAGTCTAGTCTTTTAGGTCCCTTGCTGCCACCTGCCCCCCTCTCGTCTGCGGGGCCCCAGTGCATGTCTTCTGGGTCTTCGTGTCATTGGCTCCCTGCCTGCAATGCCCCTCCAGACAAGGGTCTTGTCACCTCCGAGGAGATGGCGTTCTGGACCTCACCTCTCAATGAGACCCATGCAATCCCCCCAAGCCCTGGCTTCCTGTTCTTCTCAGCAGCTCTTTTTTTTTTTTTTTCCTTCCAGTCCTGGGGCTTGAACTCAGGGCCTGGGCTCTGTCTCTGAGCTGTGTGTGTGTGAGGAATGGAACCCAGGGCTTCATGCGTGCTAGGCAAGCACTCTACCGCTAAGCCACCTTCCCAGCCCCTCTCAGCATCTCTTAGTGCTGGATTCTGCATTTCCGTGGTTTCCGGTCAGTCTTCGGTCTTTTAGGATAGACTCTGCGGGCTCCCTCCACTGCAGCACCCGCCCAGCCTGCCCAGAGTCAGTGAATGCAGATGGTACAACAGAGAGCCTGGGGCACTTTTAGTGGCTGGTGATGTCCCTGGTCCCTTTGCCCAGCAGCGGGCTCAGCCCTTGGCTGTAGACCCCAGGGCTGTGGTAGCACTGGCTCCCCAGGCTCAGGAGCTGCCGCACGTGGATATCTTTCTGATTGCTCTCCTGCGGGGCCCTCGAGAACGCCACACCCAACATCTTGCCAGAGGCCATCCCTGGATGTGTAAGCAAGTTTGGACTACAAGTTCAAACCTAAGCTCCTGAGCTTTCCTGCACACACCCTTAACCACTTTGGCTAATGGCACCTCTGGTGATCGGCTCAAAACAACAACAAAGAAAACCACCTCATTTTTAAAAATGCCACTACCGAGGCTTGGATTCACGACCAGAGCATTGTCCCTTAGGTTTTTTTATGCAAGGCTGGTGTTCTATTACGTGAGCCACAGCTCCACTTCCAGCCATTTCATGGTGAGCTGGAGATAAGAGTCTCAAATTTGTCTGCCTTGGTTGGCTTCCAACTGAGATCCTCAGATCTCAGCCTCCTGAGTAGCTAGGATTACAGGCGTGAGCCACCAGTACCTGGCTCAAAGCCATTCTCTGTGTGTGTGGAGGAGGGTGGTACTGGGGCTCGAACTCAGAGCCTGGGTGTCTTTTAGCTTCTTCACCCAAGTCTAGCATCCTATCTTGTGAGTCACAGCTTCACTTCTAACTTTTCTGGTGACTAATTGGAGATAAGAGTCTTAGTCTCAAGGGCTTTCCTACCCAGGCTGGCTTTGAACCACAATCCTCCTATCTCAGCCTTCTGAGTAGCTAGGGTTCATGCCACCCGGTGCCTGGCTCAGTCATTCTTAATGTTTCTTTTTCTCTCAGACCTCATATCCAATCCCTTAGGGGACTGGCGCTCTGCTTCAAAATGCATCCAGAAAGCAGCCAGTGCTCCCCTCCCATTGCCACCAGAACAAATCGAGCACCTTTGTTCCCTCTTGTGCCAGCTGCAGCTCCGCTGGCCTGCCTGTGTCCAGCCCCGTAGCTGACATTCCAGCTCCAAGGTGCCTTTCAGACACGTCCGCCTGAATAGGCGAGGCAGACTGGGGAGTGACTGCTAATGTGTGCAGGCTTTCTTTGTGGGGGGTGATAAAAAATGCTTTAAAACTGACTGTGGTGTTGTTTACCCAGCTTTGTGAACAGACTAACAATTGAATTGTTTAAAAGAAAGAATATATAAACTTTTCTTTGCAATTAAAAAGAGAACTTAGGCTAGACATCAGTGGTTCATGCCATTAATTCTAATTACTCAGGAGGCTGAGGTCCAAGAGTCATAGTTTGAAGCCAAGCCGAAAGTGTGACACAAGTGGTAGAGCACTAGCCTTGAGCCAGACATCTCAGGGACAGTGCCCAGGCCCTGAGTTCAAGCCCTAGAACCAACCCAGACACACACAGACACACACAGACACACACACACACACACACACACACACACAAGATCAGGCCATTTTAAGGACCTACCAGGTTCATTCTCACCTGGCCCCCACTGCACCCTGAGTCTCAAGGACTCAGGCTGTGCTAGGAAGACTCTGGCCTAGCTTAAGACAGGTGTTACCATGCCGAGGGAGACAGAGGCAGGCAGGCAGACTGTGATACACAGAGGCCAAGGGAGAAGGACACAGGACACCTGTGACTTGGAACTTGTGACACAGTAGACATGTTTGAGGTCTTCATTTCTTTAAGTCAGGTACCGGTGGCTCATGCCTATAATTCTAGCAGGAGGCTGAGATGTGAGGATTGTGGTTTGAAGACAGTCTGGGCAAGAAAGCTCATGAGACTCCTATCTCCAATAAACCACCAAAAAGCCAGAAGCAAAGCTGTGGCTCAAGAGGTTTTGCTCTAGCAAAAACCACGATGGGCAAGGCCTTGGCCCCCAGTTCAAGTCCCAGTACCAGCACAAAACAAAAGTGACAGCGACAGTTATGGTTGTCAGGAGGGTGGGGGACAGCTTGTGTAACAGAGAATAGGAAACAGAGAGGTGTAGAATGAAAGAGGGAGACAGAAAGACATGAGGGGGTGTGGTGGAGAAGCAACAGAACAGACTGAAAAGACAGAGTAGCTACAAGAGTGGGGCGGGGAGCAGGGACAGGAGAGCAGGGAACTCTCCTAGGGCTCCGGGGGAGGCAGGGCAGGGAGAGGAGGAGGAGCTCCCCTTGTGATCAGGAACAATGCCCTGTGTACACTTGACCTCAGCATCCTAGGTGCTGAAAAGACCCAGCTGGGCTCCACTGACAGCCTGAGCCCAGCTGGGGTTGCCCAGGTTACCTGCTGAGCTGCTCCTGGAGAGCCTGCCTCTCACCCTCCCACACTTGCAGAAGCTGCTCCTGGCGCTGGGCCTGCTCCTCAGCCCGCTGGAGCTTCTGTCTGAGGCTCTGGTAGAGGAAGTAGGGGGAGAGGACGCTGAAGAAAGAGGGTAGAGACGCCAGCCCTGGAGCCTATATGATGAACATTCCCTGGGTTGGATGGCGCTGGGAGCTGCACGAGCCTGGGGCTACGATTTCCTCCTCCCCGAAGGATGGGTAACAAACTCAAGGACTTGGAAAAGCCCAGCTAGGGAGCAGTCTGAAGGCAGGTTTAGTGGGGGTCTGGGCAGCCTCCAGGACAAGCATCTCTGAGCGCCTAGGTGGGATCTGCAGCAGCAGAACTCGGACCCTGAAATAAGACTTGCTAGGAAGAAAGATGCAGAGCTTGAAATTAGTGGTGGCTTGTTGGGTAGGAAGTCCTGATGAATGAAGTAGGTCTAGGGGTGAGGCAACAGGGAGAGAGATGGGGACCTGTGGTAAGGGGACGCATGGATGCTTTTCCATCCTGGATGGGGCGATGCAAACTGGTTTGTGGACTAGAATGGCCCCTGGGCTACCATGGGAGATGCCCATCTGTGGGACAGGTTAGAAAGAGAATAGGCAGGTGTGGAGCTCAAGGTGGCTCACCTTGACCATATCCTGTAAGGACAGCTCTGCGAGCTCCTCCTTCTTGGCCACTCCTGTTTGCTCTTCTGACTTCTCCGTGGTGGAATCTCCCTCTGCTTCCAGGTCCTGAAGGGCCCAGAACTCCTGCAGAAGGCCAGGCCCCTCCTGCCCCTGCCTGCTCCCTGATGCTGCTTCCTCTGTCATTTCCTGGGGTGTGCAGGCCAGAAACCCCCGGACAGGATGCTGCTCTGCTTCTCCTCTGTGAGCCGCCTCTGTGGTTCTTGGATCCTTTATACCTAGCAGAACCTCCTTGCCTTCAGCCTCCATCCCTGCCACCGTCTGAGCCTCCTTGCCTCCCTCCCTTGGTTGCTGGATGCTGGCTGTTAAGGTCTCCAGGTATCTCCCAGGGTCTGGATCTCCTTCCTCCTGGTCTAGAGGAAGCTCCTTTCCCTCGGTGTTCTGGGAAGGACTGAGGCTTCTGGAATCTTCTTTCTTCTTTTCCAAAAAGGAAGGAAAATGCCCATGTTGCTGGGACCTGGAAGAACCTGGCAATAGGTCTGTTCTGGGTGCATCTCGCTGACAGCTGGCTTGACTGGTGTGTGGCTCCCTCGGCCAGGCTCCTCTGGGGCCTCCCGATGCGATCTGCAAGAAGCCCAGCCCCACTCGGTCAGCACCAGCTCACGGACCTGGGACCGGGAAGAGGCCAGGGTCTCAGCATCTACCTCTCTCCTTAAGTTCCTCTCACCCTTTTCCTTTCATCCTTTCTCCTCAACCTGACCTCAGGTGTCAGCATCCTCATCTGCCAAATGGGGGTACTATCTGGCTTGTCAAAATGTCGTAGGATCTTAAACAGAATAGCCCCAACAGAGAATTTCTCTCAGGAAGTTCCTCTGTGTGCCCATGTTTCTTTGTCCACGCCTGTGTCACTAGAGTGACATCTGATGTGTGTGTGTGTGTGTGTGTGTGTGTGTGTGTGTGTGTGTGTTCCAGGACCCTCATGAATACCAAAATCCACTGATGCTCAAGTTCCTCATATAAAATGGCATGGGATTTGCATAGTTCATATGCTTTCAGTCACCTCTCTGTGGATTAGAATACCGTGTACCATGTGGATGCTACACACGTGTTTAGGAAACAATGAGAAGAAAAAAAACTAGTCTGGATGTGTTCACTGCAGATCTATGTTGAGGTTGAATCCACAGATGTGGGAACCACAGATGGGGCAGGTTGATGGTCCACTTCTGGTGTAGCCTTCAGTGTCCTAGTAAGCAAGCTGTCTGATGCCTGGGGTGGCCACTTGTGGCACAATGACAGGCATGGTGACGACCACATGGTTCAATGTGGCAGCCTTGCTCTATGCAGCACGTGGGTGGACCAACTCATGCCCACAATTACCCGAGGGGGCGGGGCAAATATCCTACCCAAGAACGGTGTTAGGAGGAGGTGGAACTGGGAAATCTGGTGTTTTTTGGTCACTCCCTCAACTAGGCGATGGGTGTCACCAGTGCAGAGGCCTCAGCAGAGGTCACTGCTCTAGTCTGTTTCCTGAAAGCCTCAAGTGACCCTCAGGTCCCCATCCTCCCAAGCCCCAGTGCTTTTCTCCTCCTCAGTCATCCTAGGAATATGAACCCCATCTTTCTTACACCCCCCAAACCCCTGGCCAACACACTGTCTCCCTCTCTATCCTGTGGGGGCTTTGCATGGACAGTGGGAATGAATGCCTAGTTACTGCGGGACACGGGGGTCCCAATGAGATGGGCAAGGGGCAACTCAGAGTGGAGGCAGGACAGAGTTACCTCTTTTGGTGAATCTTTAGTCTTTCTGGCTCTCCTTCCCTGGGCACGACTGGGATTGGAGCAGCGGGACCTGAAAGGGAAAGAGGCAGGGGGAATCTGAGTCTCTGTCCAGCATTGAACTTGATCCTCAGAGGGACATCCATCTGTCCAACCACTCATCCATCCTATCACCCTTCCTGCCTTCCCACTCCTGCACCAGCATGCATCCCACTCCCATCCATCCATCCACCCATCCCTCCATCCCATGCTCCATCTTAGCATCTCACTATCCGTTCAGCCTTCTAACCATGCACCCCCAACCGTCCACCCATGTAAATCTATACAGCAGCGTGGGAACTGTAGATCAATACTGAAGACATGGAAGGCTGGAATACTGGAGAAGGAAAGGAAGGCTTCATGTGGTGGCCCATGCCTGTAATCCCAACTACTCAGGAGGATCATGGCTCAAGGCCAGCCTGTGCAAAATGTTATCACGACTCCATCTCAATCAATAGACCAGGTATGCTGGTAAGTGCCTATGATCCCAGTTTCATTGGAGGCTGGCTCTGGGCAAAAATGAGAGATCTGATATGAAAAATAAACTAACTCAAAACAGGATTGGGAGCATGGTTCAAGTAGTTTAATGCCTGCCTGGCAAGGACGAGGGCCTAAGTTCAGAGAGAGAGAGAGAGAGAGAGAGAGAGAGAGAGAGAGAGAGAGAGAGGAAGAAAAGGAGGAGGAGGAGAGAGAGAAAAGGGGGAGAGGAAGGAGAGGGGGCCCGGAAAGCTTGGGCTCTCTTGGGATGTGAGGTGGCCAGGCAGTAGGTGTGCACAGGTGCCTTGTGCTGCCCTCACTCACTCAGAGAACATGGGCCAGGCTTCATCAAGGTCTGGCCGCTGCAGGTCTAAGTTGAAGGCCACCCCGTTGAGTGTGTAGAGAGAGTCCAGGATGTCTTCTTTGAGCTCGGGGCACAAGAGAGGGCTGCGGGGGCCATACCATGCCCTGTGGTAGCAGTAATCAGCATCAGCGTTGGATGCCGCCCCCACCCTACCCGCTCCAAGAATCAGCCTCCATTGTTGCCTTGTGGGCTCTTTGCAGTGGGGGGAGTGGCCTGGAGGGCAGGAGGCCTGGGATACTCACGGGGACTCCACAGAGCCACTCCCCACCCCCTCCCCTTTCTTCATAGATTCCCTGCTAACCCTCACCCCATCCATCCTAAAGTTCAGTCACCCTAGGGGTGAGAGAGGGTCCTTTCCCCCCCATAACAGTAGAGGCAGGATTCGATGGTGTCCTGTGAGCTGGGCCTGGCAGCCACACCTGGAAAGTTCAGGGCTCAGGAGGCAGAGCTGCAGGGACTCAGCCAGCTGTCCGCGGGCGAGGCAGCATCGGATGAAGGCTCGGCCTTTGCCCAGAGCTGTCTTCAGCTGGGGACCAAAGAGAAGGGGCCAGGTGAGGGCTCAGTAGATCAGGTGAGAAAGTGACCTTGGGGGTGGCCTGTGTCCCTGTCCCCCTCCACTCTTGTCAAGGGCTTGGGGCCAGGTCTCCATCAGGCTTGCAAAGGCCAGCCTACCGGATACCTTGTCCTGTGAGCAGACAAAGCGAGTCAGCTCTGCGTCCCCTCGCTGCCGCTGCAGAGCGGTGCACAGGAAGTCCCAGTAGCCTTTCCGGGGCCCCAGGAAGCTCCTTTGCTCTTTCTGGTCGAACTGGAACAGATGAAGATGCAAGAAAGGAAAATACAGTGTCATTCCTTCTGGAATCTGCCTTGCATCCTGGAGCACAGGCACAGGTTGCCGTGGGAGAGGAGAGGAGTGTCTTGCACACAGACCCTACTTCAGGCCCGAAGTGGCGCTGTGGCTCAAGTGGCAGAGTGCTAGCCTTGAGCAAAAGGAAGCCAGGGACAGTGCTCAGGCCCTGAGTTCAAGGCCCAGGACTGGCCACAAAAAACAAAAAGAAAAGCCTGTGTTGTGTTGGATAGTGAGGATGACAGCTAAGAAAAGAAGAACACAACATGTGTTTTATGTCTGCTGTACATTGAAATGTAGACTAGAGTGGCTAGACAAAACTCCCAACTCTGAAGGAAAGGAAAATTTGTGCCATACAAATTTCTGAGGGGAACAGAATCCCAGGGAGAGGGACTAGCAAGTGCAAAGGCCCGAGGCAGGTGCATTCTTGGTGTACCCTAGGAAGATCAGGACGGTATTGAGGAAGTATAGCACACTGGCAAGAGATGAAATAGGAAGGATGTACCTGAGTGTGTGGAGAAGCTGTGAAGAAGTTCAGGGGAGTTAAGAATGAGGACGAAATGCTGGGAGCTGGTGGCTCACGCCTGTAATCCTAGCTACTCAAGAGGCTGAGATCTGAGGACAGAGGTTCAAAGCTAGCCTGGGTAGGGAAGTCCACGAGACTCTTATCTCCAATTATCCACCAGAAAACCACAAGGATCCCTGTGGCCCACAGTGGTAGTGCACTAGCCTTGAATGTAAAAACCCAGGTTCAACTCCCAGGCCCCACGACCAACAGAAAAAAAAAATTAAATGAAATAGTGTGGCAGCGTGAAGGCTAATCTGCAGATAGCTATGCCTCGGAAGCATTAGCCTGTAAAGCAGGGCAGCTGTCCTCGGCCTGTGCACCCGTCCCCTCCCTCTCCCCCCTTCACTTCCATGACTTTAGGAGTGAGGTCAGATATGAGGAAGGACTGACTGGAGAAGATGAGGCAGTGTATTGTAGCTGAGACTTGTGATATTCCTCCCTGTAACAGAAAAGCCCTCTGGGTAGCCAGGGAGGGAAGGCTGGAGGAGGGGGGGGTGTTGAGGATAGGGTCTCACCTGCAGGAGCAGCTCCAGGCAGCCACAGAGTCTGTGCAGCTCGGCACTGGCATCTGTCACTGGCCCTTGCCCGTCCCCGTGGGACCGCAGGATGGCAGAGACAGCAGCTGTGAGGAGGAGGGTTAGACAGCAGAGGTCAGGGCGCTGGCCCACTTTGGGAGGTACGCTCCACGCTCCTCACTTCTGCGATAGAACTTGGGGGAGTCTTGCAGAGCACGCTCACCTTTCAGGTCCCTGGTGATCCTCAGGCTGGCCCCCTCCTCTGTCATCGGGATCTCGGAGCGACGTGCTTCGTGGAACTCACGAGGTGAGCTCAAGAAATCCAGCTCCCTTCCCAACAGGAACCAGAGCCGGCAGAGGACACTGGACTTCCTAAATGCCACACTGCAAGTCAATGGACAGGATGGAAACCAGCTCTATTTTTTCTTTCTTCCCCAGAAACTAGGACTGTACATTCTTGCTTGGCTTTCTTGTTCACAGAAATTGATGCTCTACCACTTGAGGGCTGCTTCCAGCTGGCATTTTGCCAGCTAACTGGAGATAGAGTTTATAGACTTTCCTGACAGGGTTGGCTTTCAACCTTAATCCTCCAATCTCAGCCTCCTGAATGGGCGTGAGCCACTGGCGGCTGGCTGGGCTCCTTGTTGAAGGTCAGCGCGTGACCTCCACTTCTTGGGCTTCCAATATGCCAGGCACTGGTCATATTAGTTGACATCAGCATCTCAGTCCACCCCTGCGGTAGCCCTAGAAGTTTATTAATTCCATCTTATTCAAGATGAACCGAGGCCCAGAGAGGGTGAGCCTTACATGCAACAGCACAATGTCCTAAGTGGTGAAGCCAGCATTTGAGCTCAGATCTGTACGACCAGAGGGCCTGTGTTCTGGGGCTCACTAGAAGTCAATAATCCCGTGAGAGCTGTTGCTATAATGACTAGGGGAAGGCCATCACACTTCCCCTGGGCACATCCTGGAGACCTTACATTCATCCTTTCCAGGGCCCCAGCTGCATGGAAAATGTGCGTTCCTTGGGAGGAGGGAGGCAGATGTAGAGTGAGGCCTCAGGATGAGGCATGGAGAGCAGGGTGCCTGATGTATATCCTACCACCCTTTTCCAGGGTGCTCTCCTCTCAGTGGGCGCTGGGGCTCAGAGAGGGACACTGAGACTCCTGAGGGCCAGTGGGCCTAGATTGAAGTCAGGGACAAGGGTTCTGTCTGAACTGAGGGGTTGGGAGTCAGGGAGGAAAGGGGAAAAGAAAAAGATAGGGGTCAGGGAGCACAGAACTGGGAGTCCAGAAATCATCCTGGTCTAGCCACTCATTCCTTGTGTGTCCTCAGGTAAATCACCACCTTTCTTGAGCCTGGGATTCCTCCTCTGAAGACCCTCTCTCTGCATCCCTTCCAGCCCAGATCCTCGGTATATCCTAGGAACAGCTAGGAGTCCCTCTTCTTCTCCCCCGGTTCCCCCAGCTCTCTCGGGGATCCCCCTACCCCATTGCCCCATGCCATCGCTCACCCCGTTGCTTACCTGGGAAGGATTGGCTAGAAGCATAGAGAGCTGAATTCTGCAGCCCCGAGTCCTTCCCTAGTGACCGACCGACCGTGGGCCCCAACACACCACTTCCCAGAGCCTGTGATCCGGCCCTGGCCCTGAGTCACTTCCCTACACCCTGGAGGGGAGGAGCCAGCCCTGGCCTGCCAGGGGTGGTAGAAGCAGAATCAGGGGGGTCCAGCAGGGTGGGCGAGATGAGGAGATGGCTTCTTTCTCTAGGAGGCACATCTAGGAGGCCAAACTCCTGAATGGCGGGTGGGTGATAAACAATGGTGGCAGTTCAAGTTTCCAGTCCCCCCCTTCTCCCTGGCTCCCGTCTTTCTTTCTTGTTGCCACAAGATGGCGCCAAGAGGCTTAGGTGCTGCTCGCAGGTTCCTCCCGCGGTGGCTTTTCCCAGTCACCACTCCGGAGCGGAGCACGGGGGTGGGGGGATGGGGTGGGGGGGGGAGGAGGAGTTGGGGGGGATCCCCGAAGAGGGGGTCCCTCCCCACCAATGCAGTTCAGACTGCAGCGGGGTCCCCATCAGCGCTGGCCACCTGCGCTCCCCCCCCCCCCCGGTCCCCATCCTGGTACCCACTGGACGTGAACCTCAAAGAGCTGGGTGGGTCCCAGGTGGACTGCCCGGGGTGAGTGGGTGGGTGACCTTGATCTTCCCACCAGGTTGTGAACCCCTCCCCGCTTCTTGAGGCTGGGGTCTGCGTTCGTCGAGGTGGGGCCAGCCTGGGAACCCGCAAAAGCGATCCCCAGGAAGTGTGTGCAAGACGCGGTGTGCGCGTTCGTCCGGTGCCTCCGTCCCCGCACGGTCCCCCAGGTGCCCGACCCCCGTGTCCATCCGTCTGTCCCTCTCTCCCGTCCCTCCCTCCCCGGCCTCTCCCAACGCCTCCGCCCCGCGCCCCCCGCGCCCCGTCCCCGTCCCCGGTTGGCGTCGTTCCCGCCCCTCGTCCCGCCCGCACGTCCCCGCTTTCCCTCCCAGCCGGGTGGCGGCGAAGGCGCGGGCGCGTGCGGGGGGCGGGCCGGGGGGCGTCGCCGCTCCCTCCCGACGTGGCGGCGGCCGCCCAGGGCCAGGCCCGGGCCGGGGCTTGGGGGCGGGTCTGCTCCCGGGGCGCCTGGCTATCATACCCTCCCCCCCCCCCCGGGCCCGCCGGGCGCCAGGCGGGATGGGCTGCTCGGTGAGCTTGGCGTGCTGCGGGGCGCCCGAGCCGGGACCCCTCTTTGACCCCCAGACTCCGCCGGGGTCGGCCGAGGGCTGGGAACCCGCGGGATCGGCCGGCGCGCAGAGGCAGCGGCGGCGGCGGCTGCTGGAGGTAGGGCGGGGAAGGGCGCCCAAGTGGGCAGCGGGAGGTTGCGGGGGGGGGGGGGGTAGGGTGGGGGGGGAGGGAGGGAGCGAGCCCAGGCCACCTGAGACAGGTGAGGAGGCCGGCAGGAAGCCGAGGGCCAGGGCCTGCCGGGCACACTGCCCCCGGAGCCGCGGCGGAACTGGGACCAGAGTGAGCGCCCACCTAGGTCTCTCCTGCCCTGGGGAGGTGCGGTGTTGTGGGACCCCATCCTTAGAAAGTCTGAAGTGCTGTGCGGCTTGGGCACATGCCTGTACTTCCAGAACAGGGGGGAGGCTGAAGTAGGAAGATCACAAGTTCGAGGCCAGCATATAGGACAGACCGGGGCGGGGGGGGGGGGAGGAATAGAGGAGGGAGGGAGGAAGGAAGGAAGGAAATGAATAACCAATATAACCAATATAGGTGAGGTTTTCCCTGAGCTGGCATGGAAGGACAAGGAGCACAGTGGTGACTGCCTTAGACTCTGGCTCTGTGGTAGGAGTGGGAGAGGTTTCTGAGCTGGCAGAGACACCCCCAGAGCCAGTTTGAGCACCATGGGACCCAGAAACAACACCCCCTCCCCAGAATTCTCTCCCCTGGGCAAGTCTTGAAATGGGAAAATGGATTCAGAGGCAGGAATCTGGAAGGCTGGTGTCTTTGTGGATTAACCTGTCTGGAACTCCCAGCCTGAGTTCAGGTGAATTTCCTAGGAAGAGGAAGAGGAGAGGATGTTTGGGGTCACTAGGTTAGCTCTACTCCAGGACCAGGAGCAATCCAGCCTACTTCCCTGTTGGGGCCTGGGACTCAGTAGCCTCTTGGAGACTCTTTGGCTGAGATGGAGTTTTGGTTCTGTTGGGGCCTTATGGTTCTTCCATTTGAAGCACACAGAGATAGGGCCCTAAATGTCCCCCCCCACCCCCACCCCCCCACCCCCGCAGCCAACTCTTGCCTGTCCTCAGGGACAGCAGGGAAGCCATTTTGTCAATGTGTGCCTTGTGTGCTCACATGTCTGTCGTGCCAGTCCCCTGGATGCCACTTGATGTCTGTCCAGTATACAGATTGTGGTATACTTGTGCCAGGCACAGTGCTAGGCTCTTGTACACCAAACTCTGGATCTTACAAGGCTATGGCCAGTTACTGGCCCATGTCTAGGGATAGATTTCGGGGTGGGAGGAGTTAAGGAGTCTGCATCCTCAAAGTGGCCAGCATCCTCCTAGGATTCGGATGGAGGCCTGACCTAGCTTTGAGTCCTAGAGGACCGAGGAGGAAGGCCTGACGGTATGGGCTGGGACTCCCAGACTACTGCTTCTTGGTCCTGGTAGAAAGTGGGGGTGCCAGGGCAGAACTCTCAGCCTCTAGGGCCTCTCCAGAGTCATTAGAACATCTTCCTACCTCCCATGAACTCCCCTGTCCTCCGAGGTACCAGGTGTGTGAGGTCATAGGTGGTTGCCTCCTCCTTTTTCATCTTCCTATTTCAGATCTGTGCTTCTCCTCTGGGATGTTGAGCTCATCTGGTATTTTGAGGTTGGTGCACAGAGCCCTGGGCACCCAGAGTTTTGCCATCTCCTGTTGCCATTCCCCCTCCCCCTCCCTCTTGGTAGATCTCCTCGTGGATCCTTCGTTTCCTCATTTGTCTCTCATTTCCCAGCTTGTCCCACTGTCTTCTTAGCTTATAGTTTTAGTCTAACCCCTAGGACTGTGGCTTCAGGATTCTGTTGTGGATTTCCTTAATTCCTCCTATTCTCCACCCCTACTCCCTCCCCTCCCCCCCAACCCACACATACACCTTTGATTTGGGCTTTGTGAGGGAGGTTGAGGCTGAGATGAGGGGAGGAACCAGGGGTGCCAGAGGCAGGTAGGTAATCAAGGAGAAAGGATGAGTTGGGGGGGAGGGGCGGGGATGACCCTGTGTGGCAGCGACAGGGACAGGGATGGGGACGGGTGTCTGTCTGCATTTGGATGAGCTGTTTTCCCAGTGGCCTCTGGGGAAAGCCTGCGGTGACTCACTCCCTGTTTTATCTGCGTGGATAAGGCCCTGTGTCTGCCATGTGCCCTGGCTCTGGCTCCAGTGGGGGCTGTGGGGGGGAGGGTTGGTAGCTGTCTCCCCTGTCCAGGCCCCCACTGGCAGGGTGGCTCTTGGGGAGCACAGAGCAGCCTGCCGCCCAGCCCATCACCTGGCCCTCACTGGAGGAGGCATGCTGCCCACGTTCTTGTGGTGGATAAACATCTCTGGAGCTCTCACCCTGAGAGCCAGGCTCAGAAGCTACCAGGCATCTGGGCTGGCAGCCAGGACCCTCCCACCGATGCTCCTGCCACAGACACGCGCCGCCATTGCTTCTCACCTTGAGCCTCGGGCTGGGTTTCTGTTGCTGACTCCATCCTTCCCCTTGCTTTTCTATAGTCTGCCTGGGGCCATATTGTCTGCTTTGCCCGCCATGCTGCCTGGCTCCTCTGTCCCCCAGACCCTCAACCCCGTTCTTCTCTGGTCTGAATCTGTGGCCTTCTCCTCCTGGCTTTGAGGAGGGCTTCCTGGCTTGCCTCCCAGGCCTCTCAGCCCCACTTCTGAATTATCCTGGAGCCAGGAGCCCGAAGCCCTGTCCCTCTCAGGTCGCTTGCTCTGGCTCCCACAACTCCCTGTACTTTGAGGTTCCCCCCCCCCCCACCCCTCGTTGGCCCCACATGCCATCCTGAGGAGGGAAGAGGGCGGGGCTTGGCATCCCTCCTGAGCATTCCCGCCAAATCTTCTCTGACCTAGGTGCCAAGGGGCCTGGCGGGCATCTCCAGGTGCCAACCTCGCCTCCTCTCTCTATGCCACATCCCAAGACAAGTGAGTGCTTGTCTGATGGTGGCGGGAGCACAGGGAAAGATACGCCAGGCAGATTCTGCCTCCTCCCTCCCCAAAGCCAGCCCTGGGGGCAGCTTGTCTGCCTTCTCCTTCCCCCAGCTTAGTGCTCCCTTGAGTTTAGCAGGCCCCCAAGGTGGCATAGTCAGCAATCTTCCCTGCTGGAGGACCCCCCCCCCCCGCCTCCTCTCACATACCGTGGGGTCCTACAGATCTGATGGGTGTTCTGGGACCTAAACCAACTCTCACCCCTGTGGGTTGGGTGACTTCCTCTTCTCTTCCTTCTAGTTATATAGAATCATAGATGCAGAGCGGAAAAGGATCTTGGTTCATGGTTCTGAACCTTTTGAGGTCACAGCTCCTTTGGAGAATACAATGGATGTTCTTGCTGGGGCGATGCACATATACATGGGCACACACAGCTGGTATACAAACACATACGTGATATCCTCTACCCCGCCTCCCCCACCCATCTGTGACCCTGTTCCTTCCACCCTTGTGCTTCCTGAATAAGTACACTGAGACCGAAAGGAAGGCACGGACATGCCCAAGGTCACACTCCAATGAGCAGCAGAGACGTGATCACATCCTAGCTGTCCTGGCCCCAGACGAGTGGGAGGCATGTTTCCAGATACAATTTTTGTCTTCCCCACAGACAGCTCACAAGACAGACAGATTTTACCACTCATTGGTTCAATGTTGATTCGGGCATAAAGATATTTGAAAGAGCACCTGCCCTCAGCCAGGCATTGAGTAGGGGATGGGTTAGAAGCAGTGAGGGTTGTTAATCCAATGAGAGAGATAGAACAAACTGCACAAATTATGCCAAAAAAAAAGCATGCCTGGAGTAAAGGCAAGGGGGGTGATACGCCAGGATACCATGGGACTGGATGGAAAAGGTGAGGAGGTGGCAAGAATCCAGTGCGCCTACAGATAGCGAGAAGAAATGGCAGGGGCAGTATGCTGGGGGAGGAGGTCTTAGGATGAGATTGTTGGGAGCTCCTATAGAAGTGTGTGTGTGTGTGTGTATGTGTGTGTGTATGTGTGTGTGTGTGTGTGTTG
This sequence comes from Perognathus longimembris pacificus, assembly GCF_023159225.1. NCBI lineage: Eukaryota > Metazoa > Chordata > Mammalia > Rodentia > Heteromyidae > Perognathus > Perognathus longimembris. The sequence continues at coordinate 16,012,627 of NC_063164.1, forward strand.
GTACTGGGGCTTGAACTCAGGGCCTTGTGATCTGGCCTGGCTTTTTTCTTTTTACTCAAAGCTAGTGCTCTTGCACTTGAGCCACATCTCCACTTTTGGCTTTTTGCTGGTTAACTGGAGCTAATGAGTCTCTTGTATTTGTGTGGTCTGGTTGGCTTCAAACTGCCAGATCTCAGCCCTCTGAGTAGCTGGGATTACAGGCATGAGCTACCAGTGCCTGGCCTTGTAGAAGTGTTAAAAAGATTTCCCCTGACTTCTCTGTCTGCTCACGAGCCTTCTCCTCCCCACCCCCCGCCCTGTCCAGGCTGTGCTGCATAGCTTGGGAAGGGGGAGAAGCAGAGCTGAGAGCCTGGGAATGTGAGGAGGTCCCTGGACTGGGCGATGAAGGTGGAGAGGGTTCAGCGGGGATGGTTGTGGAGATAGCTTGGGAGTGAAAGAGAGTGGGGGGGGGCGGGGCAAAATGGCTTCCTTGTCTTGTAGTTAATAAGGCATTGGGAAATGCCCCCCCCCCCCCGTTTCTGCTTATTGAGGTATTTCATGAACACAGAAAGTTTACAGGTTCTTCACTAACTCAAACACAGGTAGGTACCCATGGCATCAGCACTCAGTCAAGAAAGAGAGCTTTGTGAGCACCTAGAAGTTTCTCTTCTCACCCTGGTCCATCATTAATTCTCCTTAAAGTGTGTTCATCATCCCAGTTTCTCACAGGATAGATTTGTGGGTTACAGGATTGCTCATAAACAAAGTGCCTGTTCTCTTGGTGCTCACCTTCTTTTGCTTCTTGCTATGGCTGTGGAATTCATCCATATTCATATGTGAGGCTGTACATCTCATTCTTGCGTGGTGCACCATTGTGTGAGAATCCAGTCCTGATTTATCTGTTCCGCTTGTGATGTGCATTAAGGTTGTTTCCAGTTTGGGGCAATTGCGAATCACCCTCCTGTGAGCATTTACACACTTGTCTTTTGGCGATCAGCGATTCTAATTGACATTTGCTGGGTACAGTCATGGCTCCATGATGATAGGCATTGGGAAGACTCAAGTGTCTAAGAATCCGGGGAATTATTCTATAAAGAAAGCATGAAAAGGCTAGCACAGTGGCTCATGCCTATAATCCTAGCCACTCAGGAGGCAGAGATAACGGGGATTAAGGTTGGGAGCCAGCCTGGACAGATGAATCCAAGAGACTCTTGCCTCCAATTAGCCACCAAAAAGCTGGAAGTGAAGTTGTGGTGCAAGTGGTAGAGTACTAGCATTAAGCCAAAAAGCTGGGGGTAGCACCCAGGCCTTGAGTTCAAACTGTAGGACTGACACACACACACACACACACACACACACACACACACACACACACACACAGGAAAAGAAGGAAAGCAGGAGCTAAACCTTGGGGAAAGACAATTCCCTAGCCCCTAATACATTCCCTTGTAGTGCTTCTGTACATCCTGCCTGCCCCTTTGTGTAACTCAGGAAGGTAAGGGGGATGAAGGTAAGAGAGCTGAACTGGAGAGACCAGAAGCTCATCTGATCACCTTTCTCAGCCTTATCCAGTCTTAGCCACCAGGCCTGATCCCTGGTAGGCACAGGAGGGTACGTGGCTAGGGATAAGGGCTTCTATTCTTTCTCCTTCTGGATGGGCAAGAAGCCAGCAACTGCCTCCTTGTTTGATATATAAATTTGCCAAGGGTCTCTAGGATCAGGACAGAACCTAGTGCCAAGGGCAGACAAGCTAAGGCAGCCCCAGAGGGGCCATCTCCTGTAGAATAGGAAGCAGAGGCTGCTATTTGCATTGTGAGGCTGACTGATGGAGAAGAAAGGGGACCCACACAATGCTTAGAGTCCAGGTTCTCTTTCTGACTGTCCCACTTCTGATCCCTACATTGATCTCCATTTCCAGGAGCACACAGCTGGGGTGGGGTGTGTGTGTGTGTGTGGGATTCTGATCATCCTGAACAAGGAACTGGGTCTCCAAAGCATGGCCAGGAGAGGGGATGGAGAAACCCTTGCTTAAGTGCTGCTTTCTGGCCAGGGATAGAAGTGTGTTGCGGTGCTTCTGGTGATGTCTGTTGCAATGTCTGACTTCCTGGAAGTCTGTAAACCAGTGTGTTCAGGCCAGGGCTTAGTGAACTTGCTGTCTCAGGAACTTAGCAAAGGATATGCAGCACACAGATGCTCATTGAGAGTTGCTCAGTGGGTGCTTGAGTGGATGGATGGATGGGTGGATGAATGGATGGGGGCGGGGGCTGAGATGGGACTTCGGGTGGGGGGGGTGTTCTGCTGTCCAGAGCCAAGCTATCCATGGCCTCCTCTTTATCTTAGGGCTCCACCTACCTGAGCTCCTTTAGGCCTCCAGTGGAAGGTGGAGATGTGGGCATGGGAGTTAGGGTGGAACTTATGGGGGTCAAGCTCAGGCATGGTGGAAATAAATGGGAAAGTATGGAGAGTTGGACATCTTGAGGTTTGAAGATATTGAGATGTGATGTCCCCGGCCGGCACTGACAGTGCTGGCTGTCATAAGGAGACTGGAGAGGCTGTCTTCTGGTCTCAGGTTAAACTTTTACCCATCTATCTCCTCTGGGTTTTCCTGTTAGCAATCCCTCTTAGGACCATCTTGGTTTCCTCATCAGCCAGCTCCCATTTTACCCTATTCCTGTCATAGATGAAACCAAGTAAAAAGTGGCTTAGAGGATCCCCAGAGATGATTCTTTTAGTCTTTTGACCCCTTCTTTAGTCTGATGTTTGGTGGTGTGCCATGTTGGCTTTGCACCCAGCAGAGGGAACTCTCATTTTCATTTGTCGGCTCACCTTTCACCTATTCTCCGCCCCCCCCCCCCAATGCTTCCTCCATCTTCTCTCTTACACATCTACCCTGCACCCTTGGACCACTGGATTCACATGTGCACACACTGGGACACACATTGTGTTTTTGAGAGCCCCGGTCCACTCTGTGTAGCTATAATGCAACACCTGAGACTGGCAGAGTTTTAATGGGACAGAAATGTTACAAAAAAATATACTTCTCGTGGTTCTGGAAGCTGGGAAGTACAAAATGGAATGGTTCCTGTGTGGTGAGGGATTTCCTGTGGTGTGGGGAAAGATATGGAAAGGGGGTAGGGGTGAAAAAGGTTTGAACTTGTCCTTTTCTAAGGAACTCACTGGAGCCTGGTGACAATGGGTATTAACCCTTCCTTTCCTGAGGATGGTGTCCCCAAGACCAAACACCTCCCAACACCACAGCCCTGCGAATCAAGGTTTCAGTGCTTGAACGCTGGGTGCCGCGTGCACACAGACCACGGCAAGTCCTCCTCCTCTCCCCGGAGGCTCCGTGTGGGAGTCAGCTGTCATCACATCACCCTGAGACAATGCGCCTGGCGTGCCTGGAAGGTGGAAGTATGAGCTGTCACCTGGTTTCTGAGCAAGGAATGACCTGTTCTGCCTGGAGCAGTCTGGGCAGCTCTCGAAGAGGTGACATTTTGAACTGGGGGTCCTCAAAGATGAACAGACATTTACTGAATGGCAGGGCCATTTGGGGCAGCCCCAGAAGCAAAGGGGTGAAGTGTGGATGGAGTGCAGAGACAAGGCCCTGAATGCCAAGCACAAGAGTTTGGCCTTAGACATTGAGTGGGCTAGGAGAGCCCCTGAAAACTCACCAAAAGGTTTAAAAAGCTTCATTTTGAACTTCCCTGAATCAGGGTAGAGAGTGCATGAAGGGTAGAGACCCAATGACTGGAGCCTGTCTCTGGATCTTTTCTATGTGGTTGGACCACATAGCGTGTACATGTGTGCATGCACGTGGGTGTATGCATGCGTGTGTGCACAGGGTTATTGTGTCTGCCATGAGTCTCTCCTCCTTTGGTGGACTTCCTGGAAGCCCTTCCTTGTCCTTGGCTTCACCTCTGCTCCCATCCCCCTCCCCCCTCTCTCCCCAGCCAACCCTCAGCCCTAAGAACTTGGGCCTGGCAGGCAAGGAGTTGAGCCAAGAACTCACCTAGTGTAGTTGGCTCTCTTCCCTGTCCTTTTGGCTCTGTTCATATGCTGCCCAGCCCAGGTTGGGCAGAGGACAGGCCTAGCTTTGTTGGGGCCCCAAGCCTTGGGCCAGGCCTGTGGGTCCTGTGCTTGCAGGGGGGCACTGGATACAGGTGGAGGGGCAGGTAGAGATGGGGTGACAGGGGTCTGGGCACAGAGGTTCTGGCCTGGACATTGCTGATATTCCATACCATGCCCCAGGCAGGGCTGGAGTAGGGCAATTGAGCAGGTTGGGCTGAGGAGTAGGAAAGTGCTGTAGGACTGCATTTCCTTTCTCTTTTGCCCATTTGGTCCAGCACTGGGACTGACCATGTCTGGCAATGAGGACCTTCAGCCTCCAGGATCATATTTCTCTGGGGCCAGAGCAGGCTGTCCTCCTAGTTTCATCTTTATTCTGAGGCAGAGCTGGGCAGCCTCTCTATGTGTGGGGCTGTGTGGGGCGGTGGCTGGCCAGTGGGCTTCCAGGTTAGTTCTACTTAGTTCAACTTGGGCTTGAAAACCAACTTAAGGCCTGTGTATCAATGAGCACACTACGTATCCTCTCTGTGCCTCAGTTTCCTTCAGTGTCCTAACATCATTTAGTACAGTGGTGTGGGGCACATGAGTAACATATAACGAAGGACATCGGTCCTCCCAGTTGTGCTCCTCATCATTGTCGTTGTTGCTATGGAGAGTGACTGCATTAGTCCAGGCCCTGTGGGAAATGAGATGGGTCACATGTGTGGTCAGTGTGTCAAGGGTGATATTTGTTGGAGGGGAAAGAACCTTACCCCCGACGGATGGAGAGAGGAAGGGTTCAAAGGAGGACAAGGCCTCCTGCACTTGGAGGGGATCTCAGAGAAGCCCATAGAATCTGTGGAGTCAAGCTGGTCTACAGAGAAGCCCCTCCCAGTGCCGCAGTGGCCCATGGGAGGTGGATTTCAGCTGCTGTACAGTGCAAGTTCTTCCAAGTGCATCCTTGTGGCTGCTGCAGGCCCTTGGGACATGGAGAGGGACGTTGGTCTGGGGTTCTGGGTAGGTAGATGGGAAGGGTGGGGATGACTTAAACATCTGGAAGGAGGCAGTAGATTGGACCCTGGGGCTGTCATGTCCGCATCCTGGCTTAGGCTTGCTAAGCCTGGCTGCCAGGCCTCCTCACTTCCCGCCATGGCTGCTGGGTCCTGGCTGTTGCATAAATATCCTTTATCCCAGTTATGTTAGTTAATGTTATCCTGCCTGGAGCAGAGGCTTGATTCTACTTGGCTTTTGACCACTCTTCCTGTTCTTCCTGATTTTCCTTTCTCCTCTGGGGGTGGGAGGGGGGAGCTCAGAACTGATAGAGAAATTGAGCCACTAGCACACTGGACCAGAGGAAGGTACTAGGAAGGGACATTCAGAAACTGGTATTGTATTAGTTCCCCCTCCCCAACCCCATCCCCCAGAGGCTCCCACCCCAAAGTTCCCACTGGGGGAGAACAGGTAACCTGATCCTACCCCTATCTTTCACCTTGTCTCTGGCTGAGGAACTGGCCTAGGCTGGCCAGAGTGTGGGGCACGGGTGCCCAGAGCCGTTGCCAAGCTGCAGCGCCATTAGGGGAATGAAGTTGGAGCAGGTTGAGTATTTCTGGGCACTGAGCTGAAGCCAGCTGTGGGAGGTGGAACCAGGCCCGGCCAGACTGTCCCCCTCCTCCTCTGCCCCTCAGCTCCCAGGCCGCAGCAGCAGCCGACTGCATTGAGATGTGTGAGGCACACGGCTGGCCTCTTGACCCTCCCAGCCACTCAGTATGCTAAGCAGGCCTAATTTATTCCTTTGCCTCTTAATGGATCCCTGGGCGTGCAGGGGTGGTATGATGGAGGCAGTGTTCAGGGGTGGAGGAGGGAGAGGAGGGGGCTGTTTCTTTAGCATCCTTCGGCAGTACCCTGTGGCCCTCTGTGTGACGCCATGCTATCCTCCAAAGGCCTTGGATCTGAGAGGATGCGGTGTGGCCAAGGGAGAAGGGATCTGGGGACAAGGCAGGCAGGATGAATCCCTTCTTAGCACTTCCTCAGTGGGTACCCTGGACACAAAAGCCATTTAGAGCTGGGCCATGGTGGCTCATGCTTGTAATCCTAGCTACTCAGGAGGCTGAGCTCTGAGGTTCGAGGTTCAAAGCTAGCCCAGGCAGAAAAAGTCTGTGAGACTTTTTATCTCCAAATAACCACCCAAAAGCCAGCAGTGGAGCTGCGGCTCAAACGATAGAGAGCCAGCCTTGAGCAAAAAAAAAACAAAAAACAAAAAACAAAGCTAAGAGACAGCACCCAGCCAGGCCCTGAGTTCAAGCCCCAGACACACACACACACACACACACACACACACACACACACACACACACACACACAGACTTGGAAGTGGGGAGAACAAACTCCATTATATCAAGCTGCTGTCAAGAGCTGGCCTCATAGTTGACACCAAGCTCTGGGACGCAGTGGGCAGAAGGCACCGCCCATGCTCACCCATACTCTGTCCCCTCTTTGTCAGCCTTTGCAGTCTGGAGCCCTGAGTGCTGCGGTCAGCTGGGGAGGGTTGGAGCAGGAGGCAGTCCTGGGAGCTCCTAGAGGGAGCTCAGAACATCCTGACTACAGAGCGCATGTACCAGGGGCCAGGCCGAATTGGCGGCAAGCGTGAGCTCTACAGATGGCTGATTTATAAGCCTTGGCTTCCTCCTCTGGACAGTGGGAATGACAATCAAGGTAGCAAGAGGTAGAGGGTGACTGAGGAAGTTGAGTTCCTGGCAGGTAGAAGCTATGTTTCCTTCTCTCTGTGGAAGGAGATTTCTAGGCCATCCCGCTGACCCCTCCCCTTGCTGACTTATCTAGCAGTCCTAATAAGTAGGACTGGGTATGGGGAAGACTTGGGCTTGGGGGTCTCTGACTTGCCAAATGGGTCAGAAGTGAATCAGCAATAACCAATAATAAAGAAGCGCCTTTAACACCAGCCTGTAGTATGGCTCCGAACAGCCACGCATAGATCTCGGGCAGGTGGTGATCAGCTCACAGGAGGTGAACTGAGTCTACAGAGGGGCTTGCACAGACCCACCGACAGTGCAGAGTGGCTGGAGACCTGGGTCCCAGGCCTGCAGTCTGCCTTAGTTCATCTCAGGCCTCTACCTGCGGAGCTGGACAGCCCCTCCGCCTGGTTCTTAGGTGAGAATGGGCCCCTCTTCTTCTTCTCAGTGGTCCATTGGCAGCAAGAGGTTGTGGTCTTACCTGACTAACCATCATCAGTCTTTCTCCTGGGACATAACGCCATGCCCCATCCCCTTCCTGCAAGCTTGTCCTTTAGCCCTGAAGCCATGACCTCTGCTCCCAGGCTGAAGGAGAAGAGCAGAGAGCTGGGTCTGCCACGCTTACTTCTCCCTGAGTACCTGCCTCCTCCAGGAAGGGACTCCTGGTCACAGCTCCCTCCGCCATCCTCTGAGAGTAGAAGTCCCAACCCCCACCCCACCTACCTACTAGCCCTGCCTCCCCCAGCCCCCCAACTCTTTAGCTGCCTTTGGGGCTGTGAGAACAGCCTCCATCTTGCTTCCCAGGCCTACTGATCAGGCATTTCCAGCCCTGGGGGTCTCTCCTCTCCCCTTCCACCCCCTCCCCATTTATCTCCCCCCCTGGGAGCCAGAAGCCCTTTGTGAAGGTCTTTGTGTGGATGTGAGCTGCCAAGGCCAGGCGGGAGGACAAAAGGATACCCCTCTCCCTTTCCCATTGTCCCTTGTCTTCCCAGGAGGCCTTGCGCATGGTGTGTGTGTGTGTGTGTGTGTGTGTGTGTGTGTGTGTGTGTGTGTGTCCAGGTTCCAGCTTAGTTTCTTTTGCATGTAACTTGGGGGCAGGGAGGGTTCATGAAAAGATTCAGGGGTGCAGAGAAGACTTGGGGCCTATGAACTAAGTCTAGGAAAGGAGGCTGGGCTCCTTTGGGGAGGGGGCTGTCAGGCCCGATGGTGGGGTGAGATGGGGGAACCAAGTCATTGATGGCATTCCATGAGTGGGTACTTCACCCCTCACTACCTCCGTCTCTGTCACTCTGTCATTCTGTCTCTGTCTCTATCTGTGTCTCCCTTCTCTGTGCCCAGTTCACTTGCGCACTGCCTGTTTCTCCTCACCGAGTCATCCGCCTTCCTTGGCACTGAGGAGAGCGAGCGGGCTGGCCCTGTCGCTGCCCCTGATGACAGTCCTTTTACCCTCAGTCCTCCCAGTATTCCTCTGGTGTAGATTTCTGTCCCAACTCTACCAGCCTCCCTGCCCGGGGGGCCCTCACTCTTTGCCCTTCCCGCAGCTGGCAGGACACTTCCCTGGGGGTGATGTCTCCCCAGAGTGTCTGGGGCAGCCATGTCTGCCTTGACCCTGACTGGTCAGATGACCTGCAGTCTAGAGTAACCTCGGGTGGATGCCTGGGCATTGAGTCTGGGCTCCATGTGCTTTGGAGGCAGTCTGGGGCCCAGGCAGGGTCCAGCCCTCAAGGTTCCTCATGGCTACCTTGGGGCACATGTTCTGTTCTCGCCCTGAGGCTTCCGCTGGGCTTCAAGGCCTCCCCCCTGCTGAAGTCTGCAGGGCATGGGCCCTCGTGACCTCTGGGAGGGAACCCCTGGTGCTGGTGGGTGGCAGATGGGCAGAGAGAGGCTAGCCCAGGATTTCCAGCTGGTAAGTGTTGGGATCCTGCACCCAAGAGCACTGTCGGAGTCCTGTGCAGTGGTCCAGGCTGTGGGCCGCGGTGTGGCCTGCAGGTGAGGTACTGAGAACTCTGCTGGCCTTAGGCGGCTTTTCACAAGAGAACGGAGGCCTCCGCCATTGAGCAAACTCTACTGGGACCATGGGTGACAAGGCCCAGTGGATCTTTGGTAGGCTCACCTGGCCAGGGGCCCCCACCCTTTTTAGCCCCCAGGCCTGTTTCTCTTAGTTTTTCTCATCCTGGCCCTGGCACCCTATCCTGTCCCAACCTCCATTCCCAGATTCCTGTGAGCTCTCCCTTGGGAGTTCTAGGACCCGAGGGCCCTGCTGAGCCCCTGGGGAGGGCAGCCCTCTTTCACCAGGGGGGCAAAGAAGGCAGAGTGGGCGCCAGGCACAAGCTCACTCAGGGCTCTGCTAGGGCTCTGGTGCCTTAATATTCCCCCAACCTTTGGGTTTTCTGGAGTTCCTGTATTTTGTACTGGTCTTGGGGCTTGAACTTGGGACCTGGGTGCTGTCCCTTAGCTTTTTTTTCTTCTTAAGGCTTAGTACTCTACCATTTGAACCACAGCTCCACTTCTCTTAGACTTTCTTGCCCGGGCTGGCTTTGAACCTTGATCCTCAGGCCTCAGCCTCTTGAGTAGCTAGGGTTACAGGTATGAGCCACGGGTGTCCCGCTGGAGGTTCCTTTTACTTGGAGCCTCATTTTTTTTTTGGGGGGGGGGCTTGGCATTTAAATAGGGATAGAAGCGAGCAGATAACTTGTTCTTCCTTGTCTGGCTGGGCTGCTCTAATCTCTAGCCAATATCTTTGAGGCTCTCCTCTTGGGCTTGCTAGACACCCTCCCCCCTCCCCTGAGAAGTCCTCACTCCTCTGCTGGGGTAGAATAAGGCCTGGCCACTTACATTCAACAAATACACCCTGGCCTTTCCGTGTCCAGACCTTCAACTGTGTCTGGGGCCCCAGCCTGGCCGCTCCTTTACTGTGGGGATGTGTTGTCTTCCTAGGAATCTAGAGGCACCTGGAGGCCTTACTCTAGATGTCCTTCCAAGGTGCCTGTTTCAGGCCCAAGTCCAGGCCCCCTGTTCACAAAGGCGTGTACAGCACAGGTGCTGAAGCTTGGGAGAGCTCCATGCTGTGAGTCCAGTTGTTCCCTGGCTGTCCCCCAGTAGCTCAGAGGCCTGCTTTCCTCGGCCTAGGATTCCAATCTCCCATCACTGTCCAGCTCCTAGAATCCTGACCCAGAGGCAATAATGTTTAACAAATGATCGCAGAGCCTGGAAGGCCAGGTGGAGCCCGAGGCCCCGTGCTGGGCGTGGTGTGAACCCTTGCCTTGTCCAGTGAGGAAGCCTGCAGCCTGGAGGTGAGCAGTTCTGCAAGAGCAATGAGACTGCTGGTGGCCGTGGGGCTCCTCCCAGACAGGAAGTCCTTCCCTCCTCTGGCTTCACAGCCCTGGTGGTGGGGAAGAACCTCTTGGAGTCCGACCTACCCTTTGGCTGTTCTCACGATGGCTTTGGTCACCATCCCAGAGTTGCAGCTGATCTAGGTAGAAGGGAGTGGGGAACTCCGCACCTAGGGCCCAGACCCTCCAGCTTGCTTCACCAGAGGCTGCCCCCTGCTGCACCTACCCGTTCACAGACCTGCGCCTCTTTTGCTCATTTCCTCTCCTTTTTTTACCCTCCTCTAGGGTTTATAATTAATTAAATTAATTTAATCAGTTTATTTTGGTGCCAGTACTGGTGCTTGGACTCTAGGCTTCACTGCTTTTGCTTGGCTTATTCACTCAAGGCTGAGGCTCTACCATGTGAGCCACAGCTCCATTTTTTTTGGTTTGTTTTGCTTTTTGCTGGTTAATTGGAGATAAAAATCTCACAGACTTTTCTGTCTGGGCTGACTTCGAACCATGATCCTCAGATCTCAGCCTGTTGAGTAGCTAGGATTACAGGCGTGAGTCACTGGCACCTGACTATGTATATTTTAGTTTAACTATGAAATGAGGGAGGGGGGAGGGTGGTATGGAGAGAGGGAGTGATGGAGGGTGGGTGGGAGAGAGAAGAAAGGAGGGAAAGGGAGGGTAGGAGGGGGAGAAAGGGGGAGAGAGAGACAGAGAGAGAAAGAGAACACACTTGGTGGGATTTTGAGCAGGAGCAGAGCAAACATGGGTTCCATCAGCCTGTACCATCCGGAAGAGTCTACTTGGTGGACCCTGACTGTGGTGTGGTTCACCTGTGAACGAGTGGGTGCGGCAGGGGTCAGCCTCTGGTGAAGCCAGCGGGAGGGTCTGGGCCCTAGGTGTGTCCCCACTCTCTTCTACCTAAGATCAGCTGTGGCTCTGGGATGGTGACCAAAGCCAGAGGAGGGAGGGACTTCCTGTCTGGGAGGAGCCCCAAGGCCACCTGCCGGCTCAGGTGAGCAGTGCACTTGGGCATGCTCCTCATGTCTTTGGTACTTCTTGTTCACAGATGGCTATCTATCCCTCAGAGGCCGGGCTTTCCTTCTAAGAGGCCAAGGGGTAAGTCCCCTGCAGAAGGAGGAGGGTATCTGGAGTGGGAGGGGTGAAGGCATAAGGCATTCTAGGGACAGGAAGAGACCCCACTGTAGGGGAGGCCTCTTCCCTACGGAGAGAAAAGACTTCCTCCAGGGATGGGGGCTAAGGGCCAGAGGATTAGAGTAGCTCCCAAACCATCATCTCCTTTGGCCAAGGTCACACAGGCAAAGAATCCCCTGACAAGCAGCTTATTTGCCTGCTTTTCTGCATCTGGGTTGCATGACAACACCATCATTTGGGGGGAGAGGTCTCAAATGACCAGGAAGTTCCTTTACTACCTGCCTTTCTCCTTCTGGGGGTACCCAGCTCTCCCCATTTCTGCTCTTCCTTGTCTCAGACTCCCACTCATCACCATGGTCTTAGCTGTAGGACATTTCTTTTCATCTCTTCTTTGCTATCTTTCTTCCTCCCTCTTCTGATTGAGAGGCGCCCTCCTATTCCTCCTCCAGTCCCCGCCTGTTCTACTTCTCCCTTGGCCCACTTTCTAGCCTCTGACCAGCGCTGTTTTGGTGTCCTACTGTGGTGTCTGGGCTTGGCTCCGGTGTGAACTGCCTGTTCCAGACACGGTGCTCTGGACAAGGCTTCTGGCTGAACGCAGTCTGCTGGGATGAGCTGTGTGAAGCTGGTAGCCTCAGGGGCATACCCAGGGAGCCCCTCTAGTCCTGCGGACTGGAGCTGCTTGTCAGTCCCATGGGCTAGGGTGTCCGTCGGTGGGTCAGGGTGGCGGCAGGCATTTCCACGTTTAATTTACTCCACATACCCCATGAGGTTAGGATGCCTGGCTCAGAACAGGGTCACACTGCCTGTGAGTATCAGGGCCAGGATTTGTGGCCTTGATCCCTATGTTCTTCTCTCTGGGAAAGGAAAGAGAGGCGATGCAGGTGATGTTCTGGGAGGCAGAGCGTGGGCACTCAGGCTGAAGATGTGGCTAGGGTGGTGGGAGGTGATGGTTCTCTGGTTTCCACCTGGCAAATACAGCCGTGCCCATTTCATAGATGAGAACAAGAAGGCTCCCACAGGGGCTGTGCCCCAAGCCTATCTATAGGACCTTGCTGTGAAAGGGCTGTAGAAATCTTCCCCTCTGGTGCCCTAAGCTATCAGTCAATGACAATAGAATGTGCCGGAAGCTAGGTCCAAGTGGATCACAGAGGGGCTTGGGACCTTAGGCATGGGGGCCGTCGATCCTGCTTCTGTGAAAGGAGTGGTGAGGGGTCATGTCTGCATGGGCTTGGGTTTCCTCGGGAGCTTGTTGTGCACCTGCTAGGATTACATGTGCGAGCCACCAGCGCCTGGGGACAGCCACCTTCTTCCTGGCTCTTTTTGCTCAGTTTGCCTCCGGCCTTCTTCCTTCCCTGTCTCTTTCTCTCCATTCAGACTGGCACACCACTGGAGCCATGTCCTAGTCCTTTTTCTTTCAGTTTGTTTTTCAGATAGGATCTCTCTCTCTATGCTTTTTTGGCCTAGGCTGGCTTCAGACCTTGATCCACCTACCTCTGCCTCCTGAGTACCTGCGATTACAGCTGTGCACCTTCACACATGGCCCTTCCTTCTTGTGTCTCTGACACAGCATCTCGGGCCTCCTCTGACCTTGGATCATCTCTCTGGGAGGTTCCCTTTCCTGCCTCCCATCTTCCTCTGTCTTGCAGCTGCCTGTCTTGTCTTTGTTCCTCCTGTCAGTGGGACTCGGGACATGTGTACGGCACAGGCTGAGGGCTGTGGGGAGTGGGAAAGTCCTGGCGTCCTATTTCAGTGCACATGGTGGAAACAATAGTCTGGAGGTAGCCCAGGAGAGGAGCCCAATGAGATGGTAGGGCTGGAGAGGGGTGGCCGCTGGCTGTGACAGGATTGGAAGGACTGCAATGTGGATACGAAGTAGGAGGGGTGGAATCTGGTGGTCTTTGATGCCCACTTGTTGTTTGCTGGTCACTGTGACCATCTTTGGCCTTTCTGTGTTGTCCTGGTTCCTGAGCCCAAGGCTGTAGTCCTGCCCTCCATCTATTGTGTGTCCTATACCAACTGTCAGTGACCCTCTCTATTCAGTTCAGGGGCAGAGCAGCCAATAGGCTGGCTGGTTGCATAGGAAGGGGAGAGGCTGCATGGAAGGGTGGGAATACAGTGTTGACTGCTGACATAGATGGGCTTCCCAGACCTGCCCTCCCTGTGCCTTTCCTTATCCTCCTCCTCTCTCCACCTCCCTCCCTCCCTCCCTCCCTCCCCCATGTCTCCCCTCCCTCCCTTCTTTCCTCCATTCATCTCCTACACTCTCCTAGTTCCATCAGAATCAATTAGGCAGTCCCTGCTGTAATCTCATTGCTGGAGCCTGGGCTTCAACCCAGCAACCCGGCATCCAGGCCTGCCTGCAGTCTCCACGCTGGGCTCTGTAGCCAATACCCCAGGGGCTGAAGGATGACCAGGATGACCTCAGAGGAGCTCCTGTGTGTCGTGTCCCTCCCTCTTCACCCCCTGCCCACGGGGCTCCCTGCTGGATCAATACCCACCCTCCACACCAGGCCTGTCCCCAGCCCTCCCCCACCCTCCGTTTATCATGGTGGTGATGGAAGTCATTTGGAAAGGGGCCCAGAGGATGGGGATTCTCAGCTGGCAGGGAGAATAGAGGGCCGTGGGGGTGGGGAGGGTGAGGGGCTTGAATAATGAGCCTCCAGTGTCTGAAGGCATTTATTGTGTGTTTGCAAGAAGAGAGCAACTGCAGACTGAGCTCTTCTCCTTCCCTCAGGAAGGCAGACTGAGGAAACGGGTCTGGAATTTGAGACCAGGATAAGAGGTTAGGTATCAAGAGGAACTTCCTGCCTGTTGGAGATCAGAGGTCCGGGTTAGTAGTGGTGAAGGCAGAAAGAGGACTCACGGAGTCACCGTCAGGGGCATCCCTAGCACTTTTCTGGCTGCTGTGTTGCGCTGCAGACAAGCGATGGACCATGAGTGGGGCTGGGGTCGGTGGGATGGGGAGGGGGGAGCACTGAATAGCTGGAAGACTTTGGCTGTACCTCTCAGTGTCGTCTGTCCATTGGCCATAGAGGAAAAGATCTGATAACTAGAATCAGGACTGGATATTGGGGAGCTATTTCAGAACAGTTACGGGGTCCCTTGTGCAGAAATGGACATGCTGTTGTCCCACGGAGATTGGCTGGAGAGAATCAACGTACTTTAATGAGGTGGTCAGAGGAGGCCTAGCCGATGCCCCTGGAGGCATAGGAGGGCTGGTCCGGCCCCATAGGAATCTCTGATCTGTTGAGTGGAAAGAGGTCTCGGGGTTGCTGCCAGCTCTGTTGCCTGTTCTTGTGTTTGCTGTGCAGTTTACTGGGGAGTCCAGCTTGGGAGACCTGTCCATCCTTGGTGTGGGAGATTTCAGGGCTTGGAAGACTTCCCCTAAGACAGAGCCCCCCCCACCCCCACTTGGGGCCACAGGAGGACCCCGTGCCTGCACTGGAGAAGGGCTGGCAGGTCCCCTGGGGAGCCGTCTCTGGGCATCTCTCTCTGGGTGTGAAAGCCAGACCTGGAGCCTCGATCAGATGCCCAAGGGATTCTCCCCTAACAGGAGCTGCCTTTGTCCCCTGCAGACAAAACCAGCCAGGGCCACTGCAGCCCTCAAAGGCTGGGACAGAGGAGGCTCTGTGCTTACGCTGAGCCAGGGGGACCCTTCCTGCTGTCAGATGTCCCATGGGACCCGTGAGCTACAACCTGCTCTCTTGTTTGCCAACACCTGTGCTTGCCCCTTTGGGAAGTTTTCCTGTTTTCCAGCATCTGTTCTGTGGGAAAAGGGGACCCTTCCTGGCCATGACCCTGGAGGAGAAAGGAGTCCTTCTCCGCACACAGCCTCCATCCTGCCTGGCTGTGGACTAGGTTGTGCTCTCTGGCCCGTGCCTGGAATCCAGACTTTGACCGTGTGGACACGAGTGGGATGGGTGGGGAAAGAAGTTCCTACTCTTCTCGGTTCTGGCCAGACACATAACCTAGCCATGCATGTCTGTCCAGAGTTGTGCTGGGGTGGTGAGGGCGGATAGATAGGCCCCAGGGTCAGCGCGGGTCTGGAAAAAACACCATAGCGAATGCACAGGGGTCAGGGAGTCCCCAGAGGACCAGGCAACCCTGAATGTTGCTCCCCCAGATGGCACGTAACACCAGGGAGGAAGCTGTGAGTAGCTGGGGTGCTGCTGTGGGTGGCCATGAGGTCTCTGACAGAATCTACCAGGCTCACCTGATCCTTCCCTCACACTCTGCTCTGGCCTCCAGCCCATGGTTCCCCAGTGCGGACATTAAACCCCGTTCTCTTTGAGGACTGTATGTCCCTGTCCCTAAGGCTGAGGGGCCCAGAAGGAGAAGGGATGCTATAGCAAGCCTCTCCCACAGGCTGGATGCACTTTTCTGGCGCTCTTCTGGTGTTTTGAGGGAAAAAACCCAAATCAAGATGAGCAGGAGACCTTTGGGAATTGGCAGTGAGTCTCTTGTCATCCCCCTCCTCATGAGTTTTGGTGAAATTAGGTGCAGCCTAGAATCTTCCAGGAGGTTCTAGAATGGCTTTGGGAGAATAGAGCGGTCCTTCTCAGAATCCTGACCTCTAGCGATGGAAACAGTATGGTATTGGCCTTGCATAAAGTTGCCTGGGGTATAATGGAGCCAGAGTATGAGGGGAAAGCTGGGGGTCACGCCACAGTCATGTGACTTTGCATCTAGGGACCCCTGGCTTAGGGCACCTCCTGCTGGGCGGTGGCAGGAAATGCAAGGCTTTCTCTTTATAGGTCTCTCCATAATGCTAGGGGAAGATTCACTCTTGCCTTCCCACCTTCCTTCCAGATTTGAGGAGTATTCGTGTTTTTTGAAATGCCTTAAGTGCAGAGAAGAAGTATAGAGGAGGGAGCCATCTTGCCTGCCTCCATGCTAGACAAAGGCATAGGTCCAGCAATCTTATCTAAGGAACTTCCTCCAGGTTTTAAATGCAGCACGTGATTCCTTTCAACTCAACTTCATTCCACTAGCTGTGGATTAAGTCTCTTTTCCTTCTGTCCCCTCTTGATCTCTTTCCTCTGGTCTCAAGGTGTGTGTGTGTGTGTGTGTGTGTGTGTGTGTGTGTGTGTGTGTATATGAATGACTTCCCCTTTCTCCGTTTCAAGCCGAAAGGATTTGACCATGCTGGGCACTTTTCTGGATATGATGGGCCCAGACAAAGGTCATCTTGTTAGGGACAGGCTTGATTTACTGGGGGTTGCACCATCTCTCCAGATCCTTCCCCATGCCCTACCAGCTTTCATTCAGAGTGTCAGTGGTGTTGTCATTGGTGGGGTGAGATCTTGGGACTTGTTGAGGGCTGATGGCCCTGACATCTGTCTTTCCTCTCTGTATCCGAGCACCATCAGGAACCTCTTCCTTTTTCCTCATTGGCCTGCCTCCCTCTGTTCCTGGCCAGTGTCTTCTATGCTGGGCCCTGCTGCCTTCTCTGGTGGTGGGCAGGGAATGGGGGCAGGGCTGAGCTAGCTAGACCCTTGAAGGCCCTTAGCCTATGAGAGAAAGGGAGCAGGGGTATATATCACCAGGAAGAAAAGGCCCAGAGATGGAGCAGAGGGAACTCCCCAGGCAGTAGGGGTGGGGACTGGGGTCTGGCCATGCCCCATGCAGCCAGTTGCTGTGGTGGAGGCCCCACGTCTGCTCCCGCCCCTTTTCTCTCCGGCTTGGCTGTCTGCCCTCCGGGCTTCTCGGAACCCTGCAACCGGGGGTGAAGTCGGTGAAGCACAATGCTGCAGCCAGCCATTCCGGGGTCTGTTCCAGGGTCCTAGCCGGGCTCCCTCTGCTTCAGCATGTTCGCTTCCTCTTTCCTTTCCCCTTGCTAGTTCCAGCCCCCCCCCCAATTATTTCTGAGAGGACCCTCAGCCGCTGTTCACTTGAGCATGGTGTGGGCAGGGAAGGTCTGTAGGGTGGGGGGCTGTGATGGGGAGGGAACGGTGCCGTCGGAGGATGGTCCTGCACCCCACAAATAGGAGGACCTAGTCTTCTCCTGGGCTGCACCTTCTGTCATGGTCATGGCTCTCGGCTTACTTTCCACACAGTCCCTTCCAACCTGTTGGGTGCTCTGACTTCTCGGAGCTTTAGCTGGAGAGGGAATCCCCGTGGAGGAGTTGGGGTTTGGCCAAGGTGGAGAGTGGGAAGGGTGGGGGGGGGGGCGGCATCTCTGGGTTGTGTTCAGGATCCCCAGGAGCAAATCCTGCAGCAAGGAGGTTTCTGCTTTGGCGGTGGAAGCCGGAGGTCTCTGTTTTAATCACATTATGCTCCCGGGGAGCAATATGGGAATTGGAGCTGGGTCTGGAGAGGCTCCACGCACGCACACGCGCACACGCGCACACTCACCCGCAGCGTGGAGCACAATGCCGCCGCCCGGGCTCCCACGCCCACGCCCACGCCGGCCGCCACCTCTCCCGGCCTCAGCCGCTGCCTCTCCTCGGGGCTCCTCTGCTTCCTCCGAAGTTGCCCGGGAAGCAGGCAAGGGAGGCAGGAGGCTGGAGGCTGGCACACCAGCGCCAAGAGGAGAAGAGGCAGCCGCGGGAGCCAGGCGCCCCGCTGGCTTCCCCTCCGAGCGCGCGTCTCGGGGACTCTGGGCGCATGGAACCAGGTCTGAGCCGAGCCCAGGGTCCGCTGCCCGGCGCTTCCCGTTAGGGAAACCGCGCAGCCAGGCTGCTGGTCTCTGGACTGAAGCTTTGGGGAGACCCCGGGGGGCAGATCCCCAACTTCGCGCCCAGGCGCAGCTGATCTTTCTCTCCCGACCCTTGGGGGGGTCTGCACCCTCTCTTTGGGGGGGGGCAATATGACTCGGCTGAGCTGGTGCTTCTCCTGCGTGATCCGATGGGGCCAGTACTTTCTCTCGTGCCTCCTGCCCCTGCGCTTCTGCCTCCGCAGCCAGGTAAACCCCATCTGCCGCACCTGGCCGCCGCCTCCACCCTTCCAACCTGCTTCCCCACACCCTGGGTCTCGGATTTCCTCGGCGTGCCGATTGATCATCTCCCACCACTCCCCCCCCCCCCCCGCCGCCCCCCTTCCCGGGACACACCATCTTGGCTGGTTGTCAGCCTGGCTTGCATCAGCGTTAGGGAATTCCTGAGGAGCTCCAGCCCAGGCTGCACGGATCCTGGAGGGGAGGGGAGGGGCTCTTCCCCACTCCCCCCCACCCCCACCCCGCCCTTCCCGCGCTGGCTCTCAACATCTTAGATTTGAGTTCAAAGTCTGCAGACTAGCATCCGAAGTCTTGGGAGGGATGGGGAGATTTGAGTATAGAGGAATGTTTGGGGATGGGGGGCGTTAAGCATTTGTTTCCAATTTCTGCGGGTGTTGGGGGGGGGGTAAAGAGCATGTGTATTCCTGGAAATGTGCCCCTCTCCATCCCCAGAGACCCTAGACTGAAGTCCATGGGCTTCAGAACAGACTTTTCACTTCTTCTGGAGATCCCGGGAACGGGGAACTGTACAAGGAGAGGATGGGTAAGCCCCGACCCCAGGAAGCAGCAGCTGGGGTAGTGGGGAGCAGAAAAGATGCGGTGGAAACTTGGCTATAAGATGGAGTGTCCTAGGTGAGCAGCTTTTTCTCAGGCCTCCCCCCTCCCCTTGTCAGGGCCTTCAGGATGGGTAGGGGGGGGGCTGATAAGATGTGGGGGTTACCTTAACTTTGGTGCCCCCTGGCCTGGCTTTGGATTAGAGTTCTCCCACTTACTCGTTGTAGATCTGGGTGAGTTACTATATAGTCTGGTCAGTGTTCATTTTTCTCAACTGTAAAATGGGGCTCATAGAAACATTGATCCCATGGGATTGTAGTATTCAGTGAGCTAGTGCATTAAAGGTAATTAACACTAAGCCTCCTCTACAGTAGGGATTTGGTAAATATCAGGGATATTTTCCTTATTATTTATTAGTTGTCCCATTTCCGCAGAGATATCTCTGTCTCAGTCTCTGTCTCTGTCTCTCTCTTTTTTTCTCTCTCTCCATTCAAATGGGTGGAAAGGATTCTCATGCAGTTTTGAACTTCCAGTTCCTCCTCACAGGTGCTGCCTTTGAGCCTCAGTTTCCCTCTCTGCAAGTCCGCAGTGGGGAAAGGTGCCAGCAGGCTTCGGCTCTAGTCACCCCGGGTTTGCATTAAAATCTTCCAGCAGGATACATCATCCCCGGGGATTGGCTGGGAGGCCGGCACTGCAGCTGTGGAACGCAGGGCTGGCGTCCCATCCACAGTCCAGTGGGCTCTGAGTTCAGATGCTGTGGAGACTGCATCTTCAGAGTTGGGAAAAGGCCCTCTCCAGTGGGAAATGGCCACCCAGGACCAGGTCAGTGGACCCCAGGCTTGCCTCGCAATCTCTCATTTGCCACAGGCACAGGGGAAGATCCAACCATCTTGGCCCCACTTTCTCCCTCCTCTAGGGCCGGGGCTGGAGCTAGGGGCTGGATGAGCAGCTGCAGCTGCCTCCTCTTGCCTTGCAGGGGCCTGAGTCAGGCAGGAAATTAGAGCTGGGGAAGAGATCAAGATTACAGAGCTGAGCTCTGGAAAGGATCTTATTAAAAAATGATTGGGATTGGATCCAGACACTGTCCCCACTCTGGGCGCTTGGGGAGGGGTGGTAAAGAAGGGGAGTGAGTGGTGTATGTTCTTTTCCTGTGTCTTCTAGGGAAACTGAGGCTCGGGCTGGGCCTGTCTGGAGTTCTGCCTTCCCTCCCAGATAGCACCCAGATTTCAGGGGCACCAGGGAGCCACTTCAGTCTCAGGGGGCCGCTGTGTGTGAGAGAAGGGACAGGGTAGTGACCCAGCTCATGTGGTGCCTTGGTGGGCATTAAGAGGAAACTCGCAGTGCTCTCGGGTGGGGTTTGCCTACCAGAGCCTGCTGAGTGGGGTGTCGGTGGGCGTTAAGTCTCCACACCTTTAGGCAACGAACATCCAGAGCAGTGGTACATAGCCATGCCAGGGCTCTGGGCTCTCAGAGCTCCAAAGTGGAGCATGGCTGGGTAAGAGGTAGCACATAGCTTACTGAGAGGGAGGCTCAGGGACAGCAGGGGTCAGACCCTGTGAAACACAGGTCCACACCTGTGTTTCTTCTTGTTTGCTCTTCTAGAGCCACTGGACAGACTGTCAGTCTCATCCTGACACATGATGAAGTAGCATTGTCCTTGGCTTCCCGCTGTCTGTCCCTGTCATTTCTCCCCGCCCCCCCCCCACCCCAGCCGGATCTGAGCCTGGGCAGCTGATCCCTTCCTGGGGCCAGCAGTGGCAACTCCTGGGTAAGGAAAGGGGAGGACAGTGAACTGCAAACAAAAGAACAGAGCTCCTTGTCCCTGGGTGACTGGTTTGCTACTGATGTAGCCATGAAGTTCTTCATCCTGAGGATATGTGCTATTAAATGTTCCAGGCTTCTTTTACCTAGAGCTGTGGGACTGTGGCAGGTTGCTAAACCTCTCTCGCCTCTGTGTCTGCAACCATAAGGCGGCATTCACACAAGTTAGGTGCTGGTTAGTTTTGTGGTGATCTATCCTGGAGCAGGGGCTAAGACGGGCAGAACTGTATAGATCCAGCAGCGGAGTGTGTGTGTGTGGGGGGGTGGTTCTGGGAATCTCAGGTTGGCTCTTGCTGGGGAGCCTCTGGCTGGGAGCAGTGGTGCTGTGTGTGTAGCCTTGGGGTGCAAAGCTGTGGGCCACAGGGTCTCAGGAGAAAGCTGAGCACCTGCCTTTGGCCTTGCGGTGACTGTCCTTACTGTGCTTAGGGGACATCTGGGGTCTGAGTGTCACAAAATGAGAGCTGTGTCCCTGGTTGGCTGTGACCTCAGTTGCACCCCGAGGCTGGGGCACTTTGTGGTTCAGGCTCATGTATAGGGTTGTCATCTGTTAAACAAGGAGGTGAGATGAAAGGCACCCTAAAGGACAGGAGAGCTTCTAAAAGCCAAATCCTCCTGGCAGACATTTAATTTGTCCTTCAGAGTTTAAAAACAGAAACAAAAACAAAACGCCCCCTTCCCAAATAAAACAGTGTATTTAAATTTTGCAATTTTTTTTTTTTTTTTTTGCCAGTCCTGGGCCTTGGACTCAGGGCCTGAGCACTGTCCCTGGCTTCTTTTTGCTCAAGGCTAGCACTCTGCCACTTGAGCCACAGCGCCACTTCTGGCCGTTTTCTATACATGTGGTGCTGAGGAATCGAACCCAGGGCTTCATGTATACGAGGCGAGCACTCTTGCCACTAGGCCACATTCCCAGCTCCAAATTTTGCAAAAATTTTGCAAAATATTTTAATATAATAATATAGGTTTAGGGCTTCTCTCATCGGACCGAAAGAGATGACAATGGGATCTCCATATAGCTGTATATCACTATGGCTGGAGCTGTGGGGGGCTGGCTGCCCTGTTCAGATTCTGATCACCCCATTCCTGCTCCCCTCATTTACTCTTTCTGGCCCCCAAAGGCTGCACTTGATGGCTTTTCTCGCCCTAGGATCTATGATCTTCAGATTCTGTGACCTGTGGTGGGCAGAGAGAAGGCTCAGTACCCGAATAGATGCGCAAAACAGTAATCAACCCAATAATAAACATAAGAACACCCAGGAAAGACTTTGAGGGGCAAGTTTCGGATGATAAGAAAGATGGGTGGGGTGAAACTCCAGGCCGGACCTGAAAAATTTGAAACACCACAGAAGGGACCCAGGGGCACCCTCTGCCTATTTTGCAGGGGAGGAAACTGAGGAGCCAAGAAGGAGAGAATCATGCTGGGGCTGCCAAGTATTAGCTCATTTGTGCACATGCTTACCCTGCCTCTGCACCAGTGCCAGACCCCACAGTTCTGCCTGTTTCTTCAGCTGGCTGCCATGCTGGAGGCCGGAGGGGAGGAGCCAGAGGGGAGGAGCCAGAGGGGAGGGCGGGGAAGTCAACACCAAACAGCTGTCTGTCAAAACCTCTGGCCTGTAGGGGTGGGGTTGGGGTTGGGAGTGGGAGTGGAAAGGTGGATCACAGCTGGACTCTGAAACTTCTGGGGTTCGGGGGGGGGGGCAGACCACCAAATCAGCCCACTAGTGTGTGTACCTGATGTCTGCGGCACCACAGGTCCAGGTACAAGGATGGGGCTCCCAAAGATGAATCAGACTTTTGGAAGAGTCTGCGGCCTGCTAGAGGTCAGAAGCAAGAGGCTGGCAGCAAGCAGAGCTAGTTCCTGAGGATGCCTAGGTATTGTGTGTGGGTAAGGCTTGGGATGCAGACAGTAGATGCAAATTGTAGAACAATATGACAAGGCCCATTGATTGATTTGTACATTCATTCATTCGTGTGTCTGGGGTCTTCTGGGTAGCACGTCCAAGAGATACAGCATATAGCACGTGTTTTTGCCCCAAACACTTCCATGTATGGGTAGGATGGTGGGGGGGGGGGGAGATACTGACTGTGAGATGGGAAAGCAACCTGGACCAGGGTCTATTGTGTATGTCCTGTGGTGGCTAAGTTTAACATTCAACAGGGAATGGAAGCTGGGTAACAGGTAGGACTTCCAGGAAGGAGAGATTAGGGTACAGAAGAACCCCCTCCCCCCACAGGCTTAGAAAGAGGTTACAGGGGAGATTTTAGTTCTTTCAGGAGGAGCTCCAATATTATAGTTTGTGTTTCACATTTTTCATCTCGGTGAAGGGGCCTGAAGGGAAGCAGATCTGGGGGCCGGAGGCCCCCCCCTCCGTCATGCGTGGGAGGCCAGACAAGTCGGTGTCACTGTGACTCGCTCTTCTGCCTGCTTTTCCAGCATTTCTGAGAAGCTCCAAGGTGATTTCTCAGAACTCCAGAGATAGCAGCCGGGAGGCTGGAGGAGCAATCGGAACGGCAGCTACAGGGAAGCCAGGGGTGGGCTGCGAGTGCCCAGCTAGCTGAGCCCTTGAGCTTCTTGAGGGGTGTGTGTGTGTGTGTGTGTGTGTGTAAGGGGGGTTGTCAGGGCTGGTGATGGTGCCTGTGGGCTCAGGGGTCTCCAGGCACCCTGTTTGGGGCTCTAGCCCAGAGACTCATGGTGGCTGAAAACCAGCTATACGTGCAATGCTGGGCCCTTACAGAGCTGGCTATCGTTGAGCCCAAGGGGGTGGGGGTGGTCCAAGCCAGGGGCAGCATGTGTCCAGCCCCACAGCTCTGCAGAAGGGCCTAGAGATGGACGCCGAGAGCGAAGAGTCATCTAAGCACTTGCTGTAGGAGGGACCTGAATTAGACTCCTCACTTCAATGTCTCCCCTACCTGCTCAAAATCCCCCAGCAATGGCGGTGAGTCCCTTGTGCAGTGTACAACCCAAGTTTCTGGACAGGACAGTGTTTTCTCAGAGGAAGAGTGAAGGAGCGGTTCTCTTGCACCCTCTCCTCTGGTTTTCCAAGGTGTTATCTTGGCTGGATGGTGAGGTGGGACGGGGCACACCTGGCTGGCCAGGTCCTTGTGATGGGAGAGGGCAAGGCTGTATAGTTTGGGGGTGCTGATAGAGTATCTAAGCATAGTGCTAGGGTGAGAGAGGTAGGGAATCCTGACCCTTTTGTCTGCGTGGCCTGGGGCTGTGCCCACCCTTGGGTGGGGGGCAGAGAAAAGAGGACTTTCTTGCTAAGTGACTCAGTCCAGGGAACTGGGCTGGGCCCTCTCCTCCGTGCTGCGCTGGACTGAGTCCCACTGGTGATCCACACACGCAAGGGCCTGGGGGCTGAGCCCCTTTCCTGCCCCGGGACAGCTCCAGAGCCCGGCCACTACTCACAGCACCCCTCCCCCCCCCCCGCCCTCACTTGATCCAGCCACAGCCAGAGCCAAGAGAGAAAACGGTTTATTATTTTTTGAGGGGTGGGGACAGTGAGTTCAGACAATAGGGGCCTGGGGTAGATTTTGCCCAATGCTCTTGCCTGGCTTCCTGGGAATATACTTGTATTCTGTACCCTGTCTTCTTCCCCAACTGTTGCCCCTGGGTGGGTGTGGGGCTAGCAGGCAGGAGTAAGGGGCAGGGGATACTGTGGGAACAAGGCAGCGTGGGGGGAATGGTGGGAGGTGAGAAGGGAGAGGAGAGGAGGAAGAGGAGGAGGTGGAGGGGGAGGACGAGGGTGAGGAGGAGGAAGTGGAGAAATGCAAACCAAATGTTGGCCCAGGGTACAGTCAAGAAAAACAGACTCTGGCGGGAGCCTGGAGCGAGGCTCGCTTTTAGAAGGGCAGGAAGGGCTGGGACAGATGTTTGGAGGAAAGAAAGAAAGAAAGAAGGGAGAGGGGAAAAAAAAAAGAAATAGGAGAAAAAAACTGGGATGAAATCCATGTCCTGGGGGCAGGGCCAGGCCTCTGCTTCTCCCTAGCTTCTCCAGTGTCAAGGCCTGTCCTGTCCTGGGCCGGGAGCTTGCTGATGAGTGCCAGGGTCGGTCCTCACTCTGTGTGTTCAAATGACGATGTGCTTCAAGGCCAGGGGGAACGGGAAGAGCCCAAGAGACCCCAGGGGTGCATACACTGCCGTCCTGGGTCTGTCTGTCTTTCTGTCTCTGGCTCCGTGGTCTGGTATAATCTGGAGTAGCCCCCTAGGGCTACAGTCCTGGCCCCAGATCCGGAGGGAGGACGGAAGGAGCTTCGGGATTCCCAGTGGCTCTGAATCTGGGGGGGGGGGGTGGCCATGGCTTCAGGAGGCCCTGCATAGGGGGGAGGTGTCCTGTCCTCTTTCTGCCTCGTGCCAAGCTGTGCTTCTGACCCCCAAGCCACCAGTGCAGCCTGGAAGGAGGGAGGAGAGAGGAGGCTGGGACAGGGGGTGGAGTGGGGGGAGGAGAAGGAGGAGGAGGGAAGTGCGCTGGAGGCCCAGATGCTGGCTGAGCCCAGCACCCGGAGGAGGACTCGGAGGACGGCACTCTCTCCTGTCTGCTCTGTGGGTGCTGTGAGCTCAGGGGGTCCCCTTGCAGGCCCCTGCGTGGACTGAGGGACAGGACTCACTGAAGATGACGTGGATGTGTCTGTCCTGCATGCTGTGGGTAGGTCTGGCTGTTTTAGCTCTGAGCTTGTACCCCCAACCCCATCCTTTAGCTGAGAGCCTGAAGTGGGGGGAGGGAGGGCTGGGGTGAAGGGGTTCTTACAGGAGTGGGGGTCCACTTGAGCAGCCCCTAGCCTGAGCATCTTCTCTCAGCAGTGCTCCGGCTCTGGTTTGGGTTCTAGAGGTCAGTTACCGACCCCTTTCTCTCCCAGCCCTGCCCGACAGAAGGGGGTCGTGGAGAAGTTCGTTTCTTTTAAGAGTCTTCTCCTGCTTCCTCCTCCCCTCAACTTCCCTCTGTCGTGATCCATACAGGGGCCTGAGGATGGGTCATTGTTGGGGAGCTGGACGACCCAGATAACTCACTCAGAATCTGAGATGTGGAAAAGCCCCAGCCCATCACTTTGATACTCAACTTCGGCTTCTATCCTTTTCTGTGTGCCCCCCCCAACCCCCGCCCCGTCTTCATTAAGAACCTTCCTCCTCCTGGAGGACCCTAGCTAGATTCAGGAAAGCTTGTGTGGTCACTGGTGAGGGTGCCACGGGATGCACAGACAAGTCTAGGGGCACATGTGGCAGGGTGAAAGGCTAGGGGCCAGTGATGGGCAGAGGTTCCTGGGGAAGGGGGGATGGGAGAGGGCGGAGAGCTGAGGGAGGGGTGGGGGCAGGGCCCGGAGGAGACCCCTTCCTTAGAGGCACTCTGAGGGGGCCGTCTGGGCTGGGTGAAGGCATGCACTGGGGTCAGGAGGGCGAGGAAGTCATCCCTGGCTGAGGTTTATGTTGGTCTAAGGAGAGCCATGGCTGGTTTGGGGGAGGGGCTGCAGGCCCAGAATCCAGATGTGGCCGGTCGGTCCAGCCCCTTTCCCTGTTTCACCCTCCAGTCCCCGGGAGGGCTTAGCAGCAAGCTGAGGCTGAGGACAGTTATGAGAAGGCAGACTTGGCAGTCAGGGGGGTACTTTGGGTGGAGGGGGAAAGTGGGGGATAAGGCCTGGAGTGAGGGCTTTGGGGATGGGTAGCTGGGTCTGATAACAGACGGAAGGAGCCAGTGTCTGGAGTTTCTGTCACACCAGATGAGCCTGCATCGAGTCCCCTCTGTCCTTTCCCTTCCTGATTGCTCCTCGTGCCTGCCCCTCGCTGCTGCCACTGGCCCGTGGTCCTTTGCCAGGGGAAGGTGTGCTGGGCAGACAAGCCGTCTTGGCATGTCATGGTTCTTGTTTGTACCCCCAGCTGTCTTAAGACAGCTCTCTTTCTCCCCCTGAACAGACCTCAGCCGGGTTAGGGGTGCGGTTTGGAGCAGAAGATGGATGGACCAGTGGCTCCTGTCATACAGAGGGGTCTTGGCGGCCCAGTAGACATTACCAGAGAGTCAGATTGTGTGTGTGTGTGTGTGTGTGCATGTACCAGTACTAGACAAATTCATGGCTTCACTTTTTTTTCCTGGTCCTGGGGCTTGAACTCTGGACCTAGGTGCTGTTTGTGAGCTTTTATTGCTCAAGGCTAGCACTCTGCCACTTGAGCCACAGTGCCACTTCTGGCTTTTTCTTTCTTTCTTTTTTTAAAAGTAGATTATTGGAGATAAGAGTCTCATGGAGTTTCCTGCCTGGGCTTGGCTTTGAACCCCAGTCCTCAGGTCTCATCCTCCTGAGTAGCCAAGATTACAGGCATGAGCCACCTGGGCCTGGCTTTTTGGTTGTTTGGAGAGGTGACCAGTGGTGGGAAGAAGGATGTGGACTTTGCCACCAGGCCAGGCTTAGCTCAATTCCTAGCTCCGCCACTTACCACCAGATGGTATTAAGTAAGGCAGTTCCTTCCCACCATGAGACTCAGTTTCCTGATCTGTAAAATGGGAGGGACTAGTATACTCATTCCAGACTGGGGCAAGACAGGGATAATGTTCTTTTGCTAGAACCAGCACCCAGGCACAAGCTCTCGCCTGAAGAGGAGGTGGGTGTTGGGACAGGACTCTACTCATTCTGAGTCTTTCCTGACTGCTCCAGCGACAGCCAAGAACTGCCTAGGTCTGTAGCCTCAGGGAGGTAAACCAAGGCACGATCTGGAGGAGATAGCATGCATGCATGCATGTTCCCATGTCTCTATTTGGGGAAGCTACAGATGTTTTGTCCACAAAATAGCACATCTGTAGCGCAGAGCTCTAACAACATCTAGGAATAAAAACCACTTTATTAGCTGGGGAGCCTAGCTATATATTATGCATAACTTGATTTTCCCATCAAATGCTTCCATTTGTTATTACACAGTCAAGTAGAGTTTATTTAGAAAATAATTACACGCCTATTAATTGAGCGTGTTGATGTGGTGTGGGTAGAGTTGGAGCCATAAGCCCTTCCTTCCGGGGGGCCGGGGGGAGCTGATTTGCTCTCAGAATGGGGAGGAAGAGCCCCAAGGCAGGATCTGGGGGTCAAGTGCAACCCTTGCCCTGCCCTGAGCCAGCCGTGCAGCTGAGAGCTGGTCACTCAACTTTCTGGACCTCACAGAAATTTCCACACAATTCTCTAAGGCCACCTCCAGCTGCAGACAATGATGTGTTGTGTTTTGGGGGAGTTGGTGTCCTGCCCAGTGCTGAGAACACATTTTGGTAGTAGGGTCCTCGGGAGCCCCTGCATTCCTCTCTCTCTCTCTCTCTCTCTCTCTCTCTCTCTCTGTGTGTGTGTGTGTGACACACAGGGGCATGCTTAGCTTTTTCACTCGAGGCTGGACCCTCTAGCACTTGAGCCACAGTTTTTAATTGGAGATAAATTCCATAGACCTTCCTGCTTGGGCTGGCCTTGAACTGAGATCCTTAGATCTCAGCTTCTTTCTCTTCTCAGAGAGCCAGTGGCACCCTGACCCCTGCATTCTTTCTTTGCATGCCCTTCCTGCCACACAGATCCCAATCTGGTCTTCTGCGCTGGCCCAACTTCCTCTGCTGCTTCTTCACCTGAGCTGGGGGTGGGAGCCAGGCTGCTTGAGCTTAAACAGTGTCTGGAATAAAACCTCTCCTTCTGCCAAGGGGGACAAAAAATGACACCGGAGGTGCATGGCTGAGGAGCAACAGCACCCAGGGGAGCAACAGCGCACGGGAGAAACAGCAAGGCATCACATCTATGGGCCCTGGGTTTTCTACCTTTATGGTTGTTAGATATATGTATGTGTATGTATGTATGTATGTGTATGTATGTATGCATGTATGTATCTATGAATGTGTGTACATATGTATATATATGCATATAGAGTGTGTGTGTATGTGCATGCGCGTGTATTGCTGGTACTAGGGCTTAACTCAGGGCCTGGGCACCATCCCTTAGCTTTTTCTCTCCAGGCTGATATTTACCACTCAAGCCACAGTTCTACTTCTGGCTTTTTGGTGGTTAATTGGAGAGAGAAGAGTCTCGTGGACTTTCCGGCCTGGGCTGGCTTTGAACCACAGTCCTCTGATCTCAGCCTCCTAAGTAGCTAGGAGTCCAGGAGTGAGCCAGCGACCAGTGCCTGCCGTGTTTGTATGTGCACATTTTTGCCTTTACTGGGGATTGGAAGTCAAGGGTCTCATGCATGCTAGGCAAAGCGCTTGACTACTGAGTCTCTCCCAGTCTGGGTTGCTAGGTTATAAATGGGCTGATCTATATAGCTAGCGCAATGTCCTGTATATGCTAGGAACTCAGTCATTCTCCTAGGTCGGCTTGGGTTCATGGCCACAGGCAGGAGCAGTCTGGACCTGCTGCTTTCCCTCCTGTACTCTTTATTCTGGGATTGGCACTTCGGGTCAATGAATAGGGTCACAGGAATAAGATCTAAAAGCCCCTAAATATATGAATCATCATCTTCTGCAGAGTTAGAGTGAGGACCCACATACCGGATTTCCCAAGTTCAAATCCTGGCCCTGCCACTGTTGGGCCCAAGCAGGTTCCTTTGCTCCTCTGTGCCTTGCCTGTGTCCTTGGACGATTTCATGTGACCCTCTCAGTGACCTCAGGGGTAGGAATTATTGGGGGAAAGCCCGTGTGAGAAATAAAACATAATAACAACCCCCACCTTGTGTACTGTCCCTCTCTTGCTAGGTCCTTATGGGGTACCTACATGCTGAGTGCCTGTACTAGGTTTGGTCCTCAGACTTGCTTGAGTCTCATAGGACAAGGGAGCATGAGGCCAGATTTCACGAGCACCTGTGGGTGGTTCTAAGCATTGGCTCTTTAACAGATTTAGTCAAGTGAGACAGAACAGGGTTAAGTGAACTTGCCTGGAAGCGCCCAGCTAGCAGGTAAAGGAGCAATCACGTTGCTCCAAATGCTTGCTGAGGGGAAGGGATATTTTCTTTTCTTTTCTTTTTTTTGTTTGTTTGGTCATGGAGCTTGAATTCAGGGCCTGGGCACTGTCCCTGAGCATTTCTGCTCAAGGCTAGTGCTCTACCACTTGAGTCACAGCTCCACTTCTGGTTTTCTGGTGCTTAATTGGAGAGAAGAGTCTCATGGTCTTTCCTGCCTGGGCTGGCTTCAAACTGCCGTCCTCAGATCTCAACCTCCTGAGTAGCTAGGATTACAGGCGTGAGCCACCAACTTCCAGCTTTCTTTTTCTTTTGTGCCAGTCCTGGCACTTGAACTCAGGGCTTAGGCATTGTCCCTGAGCTTCTTTGGGTCAAGGCTAGTGCTCTACCACTTGAGCCACCGTACCACTTCTGGCTTTCTCTGAGTAGTTTATTGGGGAGAAGAATCTCATGGGCTTTCCTGCCTGGGCTGGCTTCGAACCACAGTCCTCAGATCTCTCAAGTAGCTAGGATTACAGATGTGAGCCACAGTGCCGGCTGTGGGGTATTTTCATTGAGAATCTTCCCATACGGAGAATGCCCTTCAGTGATGGGGAGACATGCAGGAGAGCCACAGATTGTGTAATATACAGGTCCTGGGACTACTCTGCACACTCAGAGGCCACCCCTCCCCCCGCATACACACAGATCAGTAGCTTTTGCAGGGAGAGAGGGAGAAGCCCTGTGGGTCAGGGCTTTTATTGAGGATCAAGCCATTGTCCAAACATGTTTCCCAAGGGGAATTCTAACGGGTGAGTTTAAAGCAAGCAGGTGTGGGTTCCAGGAGGTCTCCCAGTGATCCAGATGGTGACTGCTGGGGTTGGGTGTGAGGGACAGCATAGCCCATCCAGTTGGCCGGATATGGCTGTGATCTCCAGCAGGAAGCTGTAGGAAAGCAGAGCTCTGGATTGTCTACTCTGAGGAATGGGGGGCGAGGTGGGGGGGTGAAGGCTGAGCTAGGATGCGAGTCCAGGGTGAACAAGAAAGTTCAACTTGTGTCTCAAATAGTCGCTGAGGCATCTTTCTCCAGAGCCACTGAGGTCAAGCAGGGGAGACGAAGGCACTTTTCTTTTCCTCACCCACATGTGAGCCCAGGTAAGCGGGGAGGAGGCCGACGAACCCGAAATGGGGAGGCCATCCTGCGAAACAGCCTTCTCAGACACCGATGACAATAAAAACCTAGTTCCATACGGCCTGCCTGAGATCCCTGCATGCGAGAGGCTGAAGTTGGAGGACGAGAGGTGGAGGCCAGCCTTCCCAAACCCAAGCAAAGCAAAGCAGACCAAACCACACACAGATGGACAAGGTGTTTACATGGAAGGAGGAAAGGCCACCAAATGTGGTGATGCATAGTCCTGATCAGATTCCGAATCTGAAAGCAGACCCTGCTATAATGGGCCTCAGTGGGCAGTGGGGGGTGGGGGGTGGGGAGTAGAGGGGCTGTGTTGTTGTTGACATCCCCGTGTGTCTGTGGTGACAAGAGAGGACAGCAGAAGCCAACAGGACACCGCGTGGCCAGTTGGTGGTAGGTCCAGAAGGGCGTATGCGCGTTCATCTTTTCCAAAGCTTTTAAACATCTCAAAGAGAAGAAGGGCGGTGCAGTTTGGGGGTGAGTGGGAGGTGTCATGGGTCCCCAGAGCTGTAGCTATGCTAATGATAGTCTTGGGGGGGGGTTCTGTGTTGGGAGGCTGGAGATGGCTGTAGTGCCCTATGCAGAAGTGAGGAGGCCCCCAAGGAGACAGAGACCCAGGGACAATTCATGGGGGGAATTCACAGGCCTCCCTCCCAGGACCTGGCAAGAGGCTGGCGGGGAGGTGGGGGGAGGAGAGGGCAGGGAGGAGTTGAGAGTGTGAGTCAGAGTTTTCCACCCAAGCTGAGACTAAAGGACATGGACAGACCATTAGCTGGCTAGGGGCTGGGGGAGGGGGGGTTGATGCTTGAACTTGAGATACCCTGGAACACCCACTAGGCCATCCAGCCTAAGGATGAGGTGACACCGAGGCACAAGGTGAGGGTGGAGCCGACCTCCCAGACTGACCTGCTCCCTGGCTTCCCCATGCCATCCGGAGCATTGGGCAAGGTTGGAAAAGCTATGTGTGTGTGTTTGCTCATGTGTGCGTGTGTGTGTGTGTGTGTATGGGGGAGGAGTTCATGAGCCCTAGGAGCCTGTGGGCTGTCACCCGTCTCTTTCATAATCCCCCCCACCCCTGCCCTCACTCTGCCCCATGGGGCAGGGCGGGCCCAGAAAGCAGTGTTTCCCATCCCAGGTTAAGGCCTCTGGCCAAGGCTGTCGGGCCAGCTGTGCCACACCCCTGTGGTTGGGCGCTCTGGCCAGCATGCTGGAGAGAGGGAGGGAAGGGTGTCCCAGGGGCTGGAAAGTCCTCCGCTGCTGGGTGGGCTTGTCATAGGGCTGGACAGAATGACTTCCAGGCTGGATCCTTTTCCCTTTGTCTGGGCACTGGCTCTTGAGGAGGGCAGAGGCTGATCAGATTGGACGCTCCCTGCTGGCGCCATGCCTCCTCTTCTGTCCCTAAGTTTTGCCTGTGAATCTAGCAAGGGACAGGGCTGGGCCAAGCTGGGCTTCCCCCGAGGCTGCCCGCTACTTGTCTGGAAAACCATGGTCGTTGTCAAAACAAGCCATTGCCTTTGCACGGCACTCTGCACTTAATGGGCTCGTTTTCTTTATGGGGTTCCCTTCCATCCTCTGCCTGTACCTGCAGAGCAACCCTGGGAGGAGAGGTGGGGAGCAGGGTAGTAGCCAGGCACCCCATTCATTCTCCTGGCTCAAACTCGACTGTGGTATGCTGAGTTCTCTTGGTCCTGGCCTCCAGGTCTGCCTCCTGGCCTGGAGGCCGTTAGTGCCCACAGAACAGGCTCCAGTGACAACTCCTTTAGTGTTTATGAGTATTTGAGACAGAAGGCTTATCTCTACCTTTCATCAGTTCTGGAGATATTCAGACAGCACTCACCTTCCCAGCCAGCAAGGCCAAGGTCAGCCTGGCCAGGGAGACTTGTGTGCAGGTGCTAGTGCGGGTGTCACCTGTGGGAATCCACAGGTTTTCCTCGAAGGTGTAGGTGTGATGTCTCTTCAGATGCTCAGCTCTGCACCCATCAGCCGGTCCCTTCATTCCAAGGGGAGGGGCTTGCTTTCCCATTCTGTCTCACTTCCTCCATCGGGTTAGTCAGAGTCCCTCACTGCATCGGAGACTATGAAGCCTCACACAAGGCTGCTGATGCGTTCAAGGCCACACAGCCTTGAGAAGGAGCAGGTCTCCAATCTCTTGTCCGGGGAGACTCGCTTGTAGGAGTGAGCACGGGGTGGGATGAGGGATGCAGGAGAAGGGGCAGGAGAAGCATGCAGGCAGTATGTTTGAAAGGTGGAGGAGGATTAAAAGGGGACGGAGCCCTGCCTGCCTACAGCAGGAGACATGTATACAACTCAGATTTTATAGGGCTGGGCAGGCAGGACAGGCAAACTCAGACTCTGGCATTCACTTAACAGTCTGGAAGGTTCCATGTGCTGCCCATCTGCCCATCTGCTAAGCAGGCTGCAAGGATTCTCTTTGGAGAGAACTTTCCAGTCCTTGCTGTGCTTTCTGGAGAAGGCCTCTCATTCTAGGCTTCGGGGAAAGGTTGGTTTTGGGGTGCAGGGAGGTACTTTTGGGATACTCTAGAATGAGTGGGGTGGGAGAAGAAGGTTTGGAGGTTGGTTTGGGGGTTCCTGCCTTTTAACCGGACCCCCAAGCGCTCCCCTTGTCTTTCTATGGGCTGGGATCCCTTTCTGCAGTGATGTAACAGAAAATGCCCAGGAATCTTCCATCAAGTGCTTGAGGTGGACAAACAGGGGACAGAGGGGACTTACCTTCCCTGTCCAGATCTGGGAAGTGCCCTGAGCACACCCTCACTCCCTTGTGGGCTGCAGCCCCCAGTTCACCTTTCTGAAATACTCCCTTCAGAATTTGGGGTCTCCTGGTGGGATTTGCCCAGCCAGCGCTGTGTCCCAGGATGACCACTAGGGGGTGCTGCTGGGCTCCCAGCCGGGCTGGATTGCTGTCCTTGGTTTAACCTGTCCGGTTCCTTTGCCTTGACCTTCCTCTGTCTGTCTCTTTGACTTTAGAAGCAATTTCAAATGTCAAAAAGACGTTTACTCCTGGGCTTCTTGAGGCTGTGTGGACACCAGGTGCCCTCCCTCTCCTAAATACGTCCTCAAGTTGCCACAAAGTAGAATCCACAGCTGTCAAAACCAGGAAGGTGACGCTGATACATGATCTCATCGAAATTTGTGTCCTCATGTATATATTATGTATATATAAATATATGTATGTATCTGTGTGTATTATGACATGTGCATATCTATATTGCAGTTCAGAATCAGTCTGGAAATCTCCGTCTTTCCTTGACTTTCACGACCTTGTTGTCACTTGAGAAGATTCCAGGCCATTTAATTTGTCGACTGTGCCTCAATTTGGGTTGGTTGGTTTGATGTGTCCTCCTGATTAGATTCAGGTTGTATAGCCTCCTGGCAGGAACAGCACAGTGACGTTTGGTGCTCGGTCACCTCGTCTTAAAGACACACGGCTTCTCAGTCCTTTCAGGCAATTGAATTTTAATCATCAGCTTGCTTAAAGTGGGGTCCACTAAGAAATCTTATCTACAGCTCTCCCACCCCACACGCCGTGATGTTTATGTGTGATGTGTGAGGTGCCTTAAGACTCTGGAAACGTTACTTATTTTTTAAATCATACTTTCTGCTTATTCGTTTATTTCCTCATAGCACAAAGGGACTCATGGATACCACTGCTGACAGGATGGATGCTGGTGTTCAGATCTTCCCTGATTTGCCCTTGGGGAACTCCTATGTCCTTTGTCCGTCTGTCTGTCTTTGATCCTCGGTCCTCTCTTAGTTTCTGCATGCTCTATCTAATCTCTCTTATTCTCAGTGGGGACCTGTTGGTGTCTGTGTTTCTTTGTGTCTTTATCTTGGTCTTCTTTTCTGCTGTCTGTGGTTTTTCTCTTTTTCTGTCTGCTCCCCCTCCCCTGTCTCTTGCTGTCTCTTGTCTCTGTCTCTTGTCTCTGTCTGCCCTTTGTCGCTGTGGCTTTGCATCTGTTGTTCTCCCTGGTTGAGTGGTTTTGTCTTTTCTGGGACGCCCCTCTGCCTCCTCTTCTGGATTTCTGAGTCTTGGATATGCTGAATGTGTGGGCATCCTTCCTCATCAGACACACAGAATTGCCCCCTCTGGTTGCCTGTCTCAGAGCAGGGGGCTCTGGGGCCAGATACAGGGAGGGGGGACTGGGAGCAGAGCCCCCTCTCTTGCACTGCGGGGTACATGGTCCTGTGTCTGTGCCTGGTAGCTGGGGACTGCAACTTCTGTGCTCCCTGGCACCCCGCAGGGGCTGACGCTGGGGGAGTGCCCGGGGCAGAGATACCTTCCCCGAGTCCTTTGACCAGGTGGGGCCGCAGGCTGGACAGCGTCTGCATGTCTTACATGTCTTACATGTGTGGATACAGAGCTCCAAGGCTGCAGTGTTATCGGGAAGGGAAACTGAGGCCTGTGGTGAAGGTGGGGTAGGGACTGGCTCAGAGGCTCCAGGCACGTCCGGGTGGTGGTAACCACCCGGCTTCTCTTTCCAGGTGTGAGTTGGTGTAGTTTAAACTTGGATATTCAGCTGAGTGTGGCAGGGTTTAAGATGGGAAATTTAGCTGGGCAGGGTGATGTACGCCTGGAATTCCAGCCCTCGGGAGGTAGAGGCAGGAGGACCCTGAGTCTCAGGCCAACCTGGGCAGTACAGTGAGACCTCAAGTGAATGAGCAAATAAATCATGAAATCAAAAAGAATAGGGAAGCCGGGAGCTGGTGGCTCACGCCTGCCATCCCAGCTACTCCAGAGTCTGAGGATTACGGTTCAAAGCCAGCCCTGGCAGGAAAACCCGTGAGACTCTTATTTCCACCCAATCACCAGGAAACTGGAAGTGGCGCTGTGGCTCAAAGTGGTAGAGCAAAAGAGCTCAAGTATAACTCCCAGGTCCAGAGTTCAAGCCCGGAGTGGAAGCCGTGGAGAAGCACGCACTTCCGGGGTGCTGGGGTCTTCAGCGGTTGTCTGGACCTGTCCACTGAACCCCGGCTAGGCTGGCCAGCCTGGGATGTACCGCTGGTCACTTCTGCTCCGTTCTTGGTCCTTGGGCGCCTCCTCCTCCTCCCTCTGGGCCCCTCCCCTCCACTCTCCTCCGGTCCACTTCTTCTCCTCCCCAGGGCCCTGGGGTTCTCATCCTCCCGTGTCTCTTCTCCCACAGCCCGAGGATCTGGAGGCCCCCAAGGCCCACCACTTCAAGGTGAAGACATTTAAGAAGGTGAAGCCGTGTGGAATCTGCCGGCAGGCCATCACCCGCGAGGGCTGTACCTGCAAAGGTGAGCGGCTGGCCGGCCTTGGGGCCTGGATAGTGGACTGGCCGGGCCCGGGGCAGGCGGCGGGGCTCTGCCGAGCGGGTCCGTGCCATTCGAGCCTTCTGGAGAGCGTGGATGGCGTGCCGCAGAGAGACCGGGAGGGGCGGGCAGATGCGTGAGGGTAGCACCGGGTGTGGAGGCTCTGGGGCGGGTCTGTGGAGGACGTGGCCTCGTGTGCGTGGGAGGACGAGCTGGTGGCCAGGGCCTGGCACTGGGAGCATTATGAAGGAGCAATGCCACACACACTTCCTCCCTGGGAACAGGTTGGGGAGATGTTCAGAATTGGTGGAGCTGGCAGCTGGTGGCTCATGCCTGTCATCCTAGCTACTCAGGAGGCTGAGATCTGAGGATCACAGTTCAAAGCCAGCCTGGGCAGAAAAGTCCATGCAACTCTTATCTCCCAGTTAGCCACCAGAAACCTGGAAATGGCGCTGTGGCTCGAAGTGGTAGAGGGGCTAGCCTTGGGCAAAAGAGCTCCGGGACAGTGCCTAGGCCTTGAGTTCAAGCCCCAGGACTGACACACACACACACACACACAAAAGGAGTTGATGGAGGACCTGTTAACTGCAAGTCCTGTGCTTACGTGCTCCTGGATGGGCCTGGGGTGTGGCTGTCACTGGCTGTATCTAGTCACAGATTACCCAGGGAAACCAGTAGAGGGCCCTGCACCCACTCTGTGACATCAGCACTCACGCAGTTGTTCTGCCGGCTGCCGTCTTCCCTACTCCCATCAACCACCGGGGGCCCTCAGGGCAGCTGAGCCACTGAGCGTCTTCCTACTAAGTTCTGCCTCAGTCTCCCTGCCCTTTGGCTCCTTCCTGTTTCTAGTCTGCGCTCTGCACCAGCTCCATGGAGCTCATCAAGGTGAATCTGCATGTCCTTGGTTCGGGTCTCTGGGGCCCCATCGCCTTCGAGACCCAGCAGAGCCTTCCTCCCATGCTGTGAGGCCTGGCGGCCTCAGCCCTTGCCCTGCCTTCTGCCCTGTGTCCCCCACCCCTAACTCCATCCACAAACCAGCTGTCCCCCACCCAGTTTCGGGAAAGGCCAGGTATGCCAACTATGCCAGGTGAGCTCAGCTCTTGTTTCTCTGGAGCCTCGGGTTCGTGCGCTTCTCTCCCCCAGCCTCGCCCCCGCCCCGTGGTCATGCCCAGGTCCCGAGCCTGGGCGACAACATGCCAAGGCCTCTCATGCACCATCTCACCCAGTGTCGCAGCCCCCAGAAGGGGAAGGTCTCATCTGTGTTTTTGCACATCCATGGCTGGGTGGGAGTAGAGTTCTCAGGGTCTGTGCTAGGGGCCGGGTGAAAGCATAGCAACTGGGAGCTGGAGGTTGGAGGATTTGTCTTGAGTTGTGCATATGAGTGAGCATGTGTGGACGGCTGTATAGAAGACTTGTGTGGGGGTGGGGGGGAGGAGGGGGAAGGGCCAGGGTTTACCATTCACACTGGACCAAAGGATCTTGTGCAACGCTCACATCAGCCACACGGTGGCGCCTGCCTCCCAAGAAGCGGGGGTGGGGGTGGGGTGGGGACACTGACTCCCTGGAGATTTAGAATGGCTGAGGAAGACTTCTGCCCCGATGCTGTTGTGCCCCAGGAGCCTGCACAAATTACCTTCCAGCCCTTCCCTTCTTCAGTTTTTTTAATTTCCCCAGGGGTGGGAAAAGAGACCCCCCCCCCCCCAGTACTGCTGTGGTGTGAGGCAGCACGGGTACCAGAGGCAGCAGAGGTGCTGGCATCCATGGTGTATTCTTAGGGTCCACTCAGGGTTCGAGGGCTCGAGTAGACAGGGGTGTGACTTCCACGTGCATGGATGCCTTCTGGGGAAAATGGCTTCTCCTCTCCCCTGACCCCAGCCTGGCCCTGCTGCTGGGAACCGGAAGGGAGGGTGAGTGGCCAGGCTGGTTTGGCAGCTGCGGGTGGGCACTTGGCAGGGAGAAGGAAGAAAGCCAGGGCGATACTGCACAGGCGCCACTGGGTGTCAGGGCTGGGCTACAGAAGGTGGCAAGCCAACAGGGAAGACGACCTCTGGCTCTCCGTCCACAGCCCCATGTCACCCTCTGCTGGAAGACTGGAGTCACTAGGTTTAGGGCAGGGCTGGGGGACCCTGGGGTCACTGTTGGGAGATACCAGGTGGACTAGGTCTTTGTGCTTTGGAACTAGGAGGTTTGGTCTCATGAGGTAGATAGATCACCCATTCATCCCTTCCTTTCTCCTTCTATCCACTCACCCACCTCCCCATCTCCCCACCTCCCCACTTCTCTCTCTACCCATCTGTCCATCTACCCATTCACCTATCCTCCATCTATCCCTCCATTTGTCTATCTACCTGTCCATCTACCTACCTACACCTCTCTGCATCCATCTATCCATCCATCCACTCCATCTATCCCATTCCCTTCCTCCCTCCTCTCCTTCCCTCCTTTCCTTTCTGTCTATCCACCCCATCCCATACCACCAGGCTCTTGGCTTGGGTGTTTTTCTGCCCCCCCTTCTTCCTTGTCCATTTCAGTCCAAGCAGCTCTTGTTGTAGAAGTTATGTATCTGTGCAGGCTGGATGATGACATGATCTTGCACTTGGCTCAAGATCTGGGTTCAAATCTCAGCTTTGACTCTTGCTAGTGAGCATTTGGCCACATTGCTTCATTTCTCCGAGCCTCAGTTTCCTTACCTTTAAAATGGAACAAAGAGGCTGAATGCTGGTGGCTCACGCCTGTAATCCTAGCTACTCAGGAGGCTGAGATCTGAGGATCATGGTTCAAAGCCAGTCTGGACAGGAAAGTCCATGAGACTCTAATCTCTAATTAATCACCTAAAAATTGGAAGCGTGGCTCAAAGTGGTGGAGTACTAGCCTTGCGAACAAAGGCCGAAGGACAACACCCAGGCCCTGAATTCAAGCCCCATGACTGACATCAACAACAACACAACAATAACCAAAAAGAAAAAAAAAAGGGACAAAGAGCACTAGCCCACTTATCTTCTCAGGTTGCTGAGGACTAGGGGTGAAAATATTCACAAAACAGATCCACAAATCCAACAAATGCCAGCCCAGATCACTTGGATTTCACACAAGCGGCTACTTGCACAGTTTGTAAAATAAAAGTTTGAAACCCACTGGAGCTAGCTTAGTGGTTCATACCTATAATCCTAGCACTCAAGATGAGGGGGCAGGAAGGTCACAAGTTCTCAGCCAGGATCAGCTCCATAGCCAGATTCCCAGTCAAAACACTAAAAAACAAAAACAACAACTCAGCAACAAAACAAAACAAAAAGGTGCAGGGAATGATGACTTAGGAATCTTCTTCTTACTACACTGGAGCCACACAGTGCTCTCCATCATCCAACATCTTGTGTCACTTGTGGTATTGCGTGTATTCTTCTAAGACTTGGTTCTGTGACTAGTATCTTATGAAAATGGCTTCAAGTTGTTTTCGTTTGCCAAGCCTTTCTTCCTCCTGCTCGCGTGTGTGACTGCTTTTCTAAGAGGCAGTTTGTTAGGCAGGCACTGGTGGCCCATGCCTGTAGTCCTAGCTATTCAGGAGGCTGAGATCTGAGGGCCACATCTCAGAGGTAGCCTCTGCAGGAAAGTTCCACGAGACTCTTCAGTAGCCACCAAAATGCCACAGAGTGGAACTGTGGCTCCACTGATAGAACACCAGACTTGAGTGAAAAAGCTGAGGGACAGCAGCCAAGCCCTGAGTTCAAGCCCCAGTACTGGTGCTAAGAGCTAAGTTCTTTATACTAATAGGACCAATAGGACCAACAGGACCTGTGTATCTAGAGATGAATGGATGGATGGATGGATGGATGGATGGAGAAAGAGCTGGAGATGTAAGGAATGGGCTCAGGTGCTTGTGAAGGCGTGGCCAGTCTGGATCTGCAGGTCGACCAGCAGGCTGGAGACCCCGGGAAGGAGTGGCAGTTCAAGTTAAAAAACAGTGTGCCCGCAGAATTCCTTCTTGTGTAGTCTTTATGTCTTCAGGCTTTCATGTGATGGAAGGCGGCAGGCTTTCCTCAGTTTTCTGATGTTAATCAACAAAAAAGCCTAACTTTCTGTAGAAACATCTAGAGAAATGTATGACCAAATATCCGGGTACGGTGGCCTAGCCAGGTTGACACACAGGACGGATTACCCTGGACCTGCATTCCCGGCTTGGTCTGGTGAGGCAGGCTGGGCGTCCTGGTGAGCAGGTGGGTGGTGGGGCTGGTGGCCGGGGCTTCGCGCTCACTTTCCAACCCAAGCTGGGAGGAAAAGGCCATTTAAATCCCAACAATGTTGGCTTCCTGTGTTCCAAGCGGCAGGAAGTCACCCTGGGACACAGTCCCAGCGGTGGAGGCAGGCACAGGGGCCAGGGCTGGAGCCGGGGGACTCCGGTCCCTGGGAGGCCACAGTGACCAGCTGCGTGCGATGGTGGCACCCACAGAAGACCCCAGGG
Source organism: Perognathus longimembris pacificus (assembly GCF_023159225.1). NCBI lineage: Eukaryota > Metazoa > Chordata > Mammalia > Rodentia > Heteromyidae > Perognathus > Perognathus longimembris. The sequence goes on from NC_063164.1 coordinate 16,053,000, forward strand.
GCTCCCGGTCCTCATGGACTTTTTGGTTAGACAGGGGCGTCCCTGACTGTATGCCGCAGCGCACTCGCTCGGAAGGGTGCTGTGGGCGTGTTTATGACCCCAAAGCCGTTGTAGGAGCTGGGAGGCGCTCGGGCAGCCATGGCTGTCCCCTGAGCCCTGTGTTTGAGGGGTGTTCGGGTGGCGGAAGGAGGCCTGGCCGACCGGAGCTCATCTCCACTCTGTAGCCCCAGTGCCGTGACAGGCAAGAGATGGGACTTGTGGCCACCCACCTCAGGCCTGCTGGTCCCCAGCGGCCTCCGAGATGTTTACAGGACTGGGACTGGGACTGGGCTTTCCTCCCCCTCCCCCCCCCCACCCCCAGTCTTTGTGTTTTGTTTTGTTTCCTAGCACTGGCACTGGAACTCAGGGCCTTGTGTTTGCTAGTCAGGTCTTCTACCCTTGAGCCACACTAGCAGCCCTTTTCCCTCTTTTTTTTGATGTGGAGTCTGTAACAAAATGCCTGGGACTGGGTAAGTTATAAATAGATACGTTTTCCACTGGGTTTCAGAGGCTGTAGGTCCAAGGTCGGGGTGAAGGGACGAGGAGCTGCAGAGAGGCCTGTGCAGTAAGTGGAACAAGGTGGACCCTGGTAATGGCCTCTGGTCGTGGCTCCAAGTCAAGCTGGCAGTTGGCCTCTTGCTTCTGTAGGAACCTGTGCTCTGGTTTCTTTTTTTTTTTTTTTTTTGGCCAGTCCTGGGCCTTGGACTCAGGGCCTGAGCACTGTCCCTGGCTTCTTCCCGCTCAAGGCTAGCACTCTGCCACTTGAGCCATAGCGCCGCTTCTGGCCGTTTTCTGTATATGTGGTGCTGGGGAATCGAACCTAGGGCCTCGTGTATCCGAGGCAGGCACGCTTGCCACTAGGCTATATCCCCAGCCCATGTGCTCTGGTTTCTGTATTAGTTATCTACTGCCGGGTAACAAATAACATTTTAGCCTTAGAAATTATTTAAAGAGAGAGAGAGAGAGAAAGAGAGAGAGAGAGAGAGAGAGAGAGAGAGTGTGTGTGTGTGTAACTGGGGCTTCAACTCAGTTGCTGGGCACTGTCCCTTAAGCTTTATCACTCAAGGCTGGTGCTCTACCACTTGAGTCACAACCACATTTCCAACTTTTGCCGGTTAACTGGAGATAAAAGTCTCATGGACTTTCCTGACAAGGCTAGCCTTGAACTGCAATTCTCAGATCTCAGGCTCCTGAGTAGCTAGGATTATAAGTGTAACACACAAGCACTTGGCTAGCAGTTCATTTTTATTTATTTGGCAGTACTGTGCTTTGAACTCAGGGCTTGTGCTTGCTAGGCAGGGGTTCTACCACTTGAGACCGCTTCCTCCCAGGCCTTTTACTTTACTTTTATTTAACTTAATTAGAATTTAATTTTAATTTACTTATTTTTCAGATAGGGTCTCCTGTGTAGCTGGGATTCTGTAGACACACCACTGCATCTGGCTTGTGTGTTGAGATGGGGTTTCACTAGCTTTTTAACTGGGCTGGCTTTGAACCTTGATCCTCCCAATCTCTGCTTCCCAGTAGCTGGGATTGCAGGCATGAGCCAGCACACCTGGCTTTAGCAGTTTAGATTAAATGTAGAATTGCTACTGCATATGCTTTCTGAGGGTCAGGACTATAAAGTGACCTGGCTGGGTGCTTCTGGCTCGGAGCCTCTCTGAAGTTGAGTCATGTGTTAGTCAGATTTCCATCACTGTGACCAAAATACTTGCAATGAATCAACTTGTTTTGGTGTCGTCTCCCTTCTTTACCTTTGAGACAAGATACTGCTATGCAACCTAGGCTGGCCTTGAACTTAAGATCCTCTAACTTAGCCTCCCAAGTGCTGGGTATATACACCATGTCCAGCCCTGTTTTTGTCTGTTGTGGAGCTTGAAATCAGGGTCTGGACACTGTCCCTGAGCTGTCTGTTCAAGGCTAGTGCTCTACCACTTTGAGCTACAGCTCTACTTCTGGTTTTCTGGTGGCCACTTGGAGATATGAGTCTCACAGGCTTTCCTGTCCAGGTTGGCTTTGAACCATGATCTTCAGGTCTCAGCCTCCTGAGTAGCTAGGATTATAGGTGTGAGCCACCAGTGCCTGGCCCGGGCTCCTTGAGTTTGTGATTGCCCTGGCCTGTTTCTTTGCCTATGGAACATGGTTCCATGTGCTGAGTGTATATGATCTATTGCTCTCAGGGTAGTGAGGAAGCAAAGAGAGAAACAGGAAGGAGCTAAGACCCCCATATTCCCTTCAAGGGCACCCTCCTAGTGACCTAACTTCCTCCCATTAGTCTTTTTTTTTTTTTTTTTAGTTAATCCTGGGGCTTGAACTCTGGGCCTGGGCGCTGTCCCTGAGCTCCTTTTGCTCAAGGCTAGTGCTCTACCACTTGAGCCACAGCTCCATTTCCTCCTACTCGTCTTGTGTTCCTCAGACTTTTACCCCTGGGGCAAAATACGTGAACAGAACAACTTCAGGAAAGAAGGAATTCATTTTAGTTCCTGGTTTCAAAGGTTGTAGGTAGTCCATCACGGTACAGAGGATTTGGGGGTGCACGTACCTCATGGTGGCCAGGAGAGAGAGTGAGAGAGTGAGAGTGAGCAAGCAAGCACTCAGATTTCCTTCCCCCTCTCTTCTATTCTGTCTGGTTCCCCAGCCTGTGGGGTGCTATTGCTCACATTGGGGGAGGTGTGTCCGCTTAGTTAATCCTCTCTGGAAAGACTGTCAAATGACTCATTTCCTAGGTGCTTCTCCATCCAATCAAGTTAGCAGTCAAGATTACCCAGCACAAGCCCCATCCACTACAGCTATTCTCACCTCCAGTAGCACGTTGGGTTGGTGACCAAGCCTTTAACACGGGGGCTGTGGGGGCCATTCATGATCCAGGCTAGACGAGGCCCTGTCAATGGGGTCGGGGACAGAGAGGACGGGAAGGCCAGGAGCAAGAACCATCCCTTTCTAGACTGCACTGCTTGTTTCCTTGGCCTGAGAGCAGACCAGCAGCCTGGCCTTCCCAAGCTTCAAGCAACAGCAGGAGGGACACAAGTCAGAGCACAGGGGAAGATGGGAGAAGGTGAGGAATGTAAAGGAGGCTCTCTGAGGGGAGGGACCCTGCAAGAAGTCTCCTTGGGGTTGGGGGCAGGTACCTCTCAAGCTTGACCCGATGGAGACCCCACTCCCCCGAATTTGCTGAGTTTTTGTCTTCCAGGGTGAGCTGTGTGTGTGTGTGTGTGTGTGTGTGTGTGTGTGTGCAGGGGGCCCTCAGGGTCCTGATTGTGATTGCCTGATGGTTCCCCCCCCCCCCCCCGCCGTCCCCCAAAGCTTTCACCCAGTGTGCGCCTATTGTGCAAGGGGCAAGCTGCCCTGCATGGGGCGCTGTGTGCTCTGCACTGCCAAAGGCGCCCACCCCGGAGGATGCTGGCACTAGCCTGCACTCCGCCAACCAGGCCAGGTATGTGGCACCCGGCTGGATCTGCCTGGAAAATAGGCACCTTCTTCCCGTTTCCCCAAAGAGGGTGCGCTAACTGGGCCCAGGTCCTGTGGCTGATCTGCCCGGAGGAGAATGCTGGGGCCCAATTCCTACACAGATGTTGCACCCCCAGGGCCTGAAGCTGACAGGGTCCCAGCTGCAGGGCTAGGGCATGAATGAGACGGGCAGGCAGACGTGGACCCTGTGTTCCTGAGTCTCCATGGAAGTTACCCTCCATGACTTCAGATGTGGCCGAGGCAGAGGGGCGCTCCTCTGGGCGCTGGACCTGCTTGGCTTTGGGCGGTCAGGAAGGCTTTGGCTGAGGGGATGGCTTTGAATGGATTGGCGGGGAGGGAGAGGGATCTGGACAGCTGGAGCCCAAGGCACAAGGGCCCGGTGGGAAGGAAGAGCATGCTGCATTCTGGGAACTGTCAGAACTGTGAAGTTGGCCGGAGGCAGATGGAATCCTGGCCTCTTCGGGTCCCTGGTGTCTAGACTGTGGTGAGGCCCCCCGGGGGGACCCTGGGAGCTAGCTGCTTTCTTGGTTGAACAGAAGATGTTGGAAGGTGCTTAGGGCTCAGGAAAAGGCTGAGAGCGGACTGTGATGATACACGTACATAAACTCTGCAGGAGATCCTTAGTCAGGTCCAATTTAGCAAACGTTTATGAACAATACTGTATGCCATACACACGCATACACAACACACAACACACACACACACACACACACACACACACACACACACACACCCATGAAGGAGGTTTCCACGAGGTGGAAACTGAGATGGAGACGGAGATGTTTCTTAACTGGGAGAAGTTTCTTACCTCCGAGATGTGGCCCAGTGAGAGGGGCCAGAGCCTGAGGCTTCCTGAGTTCTCTAACCTTAAAGAAGACATGGGGGAGGGGAGCCCGGAAGATGTTGACTTCTGAGAGAGAACCTTCTGGAAGGAGGACATACCACCTGGGGTGGGGCAGGGACAGAGAGGCCAGATGATTGGCAGAGGGAGGTGTGTCCTGTGTGGCCAGCGGTGGACCATGTCCCTTGTTGTTGGGCTGAGCTGGGGTCAGGAAAACCTCGGTCAGCACTGGCTGAGTCCCAGGCCTCCGCTGGGCCAGGAGTAGGTTCCAGAAGGTCTCAAGCTGGGGCAGGTGGCCCAGGTAAAATGGGAAGGGCAGCTGGTTGTGACCCTGGGCTGTGGCGGCTAAGGAGCTGGGTCTTTCCTGTCCTCTTCCCCCCTCCCCCCAGTCTAACCCGTGCCAACTCTCTGGCCTCCCCAGGACCTGTGGGCCCAGAACCTGCTTGGAGAATCCTCCTGCCCCACCCCAGGGACTCAAATCCCTGCAAGTCCCGGCCCTGGGGCAGTGCGGCTGGGCTGGGGACATTCCAGGCTTTGGGAACCTGATAGGAAATTTGATGCTGGCGTCTGGTAGTGTGTGTGTGTGTGTGTGTGTGTGTGTGTATGTGTGTGTATGTGTGTATGAGAACTCTGTCTGCAAACGTGTCCCAGCCCACGGATCCATGTTAGGCCAGACTCAGGGTCTCCCACGCAATTGTGTGTGAGTCAGAGGGTCTCCTAAGCGCCAGGCTGTTTGCATGGATGTGGCTGTGAGATCCTGGACGAGTGTGTGTGTGTGTGTCTGCGCATATGTGCATGCCAGTGTGCACACGGGGCCTGGAGCCTGCTGTAAGGGGGGCCGCCCCTTACTCCTTGGCGAGGTTGGCACGGGGCCTGGGTCCCCGCCAGCCAGCCACCTCTGCCCTGTTGGGGCTTGGGGAGGGGAGGGGACCCCTAGCCTACCCGCTCCCTCCGGCCCCCCCCCCCCCGCCCCTCCTGCGGGGAGGGTCTCGGCCCCCAGCCCCGCCCCCTCCCCGCAGCTCCGACCCTGGGCCGGGCGGGGCGGGAGGAGCGCGGTGGAGTTTCCATTTCATACCTCGCGGCTAAAACTTTCTTTCTGTGTCTCTCCCGCCGGCAGTCTGCAGCTTCTCCTGTCATCGGAAATGCCAGGCCAAGGTAAGGGACGGCGCGGGCTCCGGGGGTCCCTGGGAGGACTTGGGGGGGGGGATCCCTGGGCCAGGGTAAAGGGGGGGGGGCACCGGCAGGGCGGGGCGGGGCCGGGCTGTCCCTCCTCCTCTCTTTGTTTATGCAAAGCGCGGGGCGCGCGAGGGTCAAGGTGAAGGCGCAGGCCCAGGGGGGCGCGCGGGGGCGTGGGGGGGCGCGCAGGGCCCCCGCGCACAGGGGCGGACAGGGGGTGGAGGGACCCGGACGCTCCTGGAGGTGGCTGGCAGGACGGAACCCAGGTCTTCGGGGGTATTCCCCCCTCCCCCCCGCCCCGGGGCCTGAGGACGAGGGGGTGGGGCGCGCGATGTGTGGCAGTCACCCCGCGGCGGGCCGTGGAGAGCTGGGTTTGGCTCCATTGAGGCAGGCTGGGTAAATGGGGTGTCTCTAGTGGCAGGACCCCGCGGGCCCGAGAAGGGGTGCGTGGGGGTCAGTCGGGAGCACGGAGGATCTTGGAACCGGCTAAGCCACTGTCCCTCCAGTCTGTACTATCCAGGCCCCATCTTGGTCCTCAGTTTCCTCCACTGTGGCTCCTGGTTGATCTTGGCGGGAGAGGGACATCGGGGAGGCCAGAGAACCACGGACCGACCCCCGGGGTTGCCGGCTCGGGTCACCCAGGTGTCTGGCCAGGGCAGAGGGGCAATATGGAGCAGTGTGCAAGACAACTGCCCTGTCAAGCTGCTGGGCCCCACCTGGGGTGGGCTTCCCTTCCCTCTTCCCTTCCCCCTCCCCCCCCCATTCCTTTCCCTTCCCTGCTTTCCCCTTCCTCGCCCTTCCCTATCATCTTCCCTTTCCCCTCCTCCCCTGCCAGCGTCCACCCCTTCTCCACCCCTGCCCTTTCGCCTGCTTTTGCTGCCCATGCTCCTCCTCTCAGACCAGCGCTCTGGGAATGGAGAGAGGAGGACTGATGCTTCAGAAAGGAGCACTGTCAAGGGAGAGTGAGTGTCCCCCATCTCTGCTCTGCTGCTTAGGAGCTGGGTGGCTCCTGGCAGCCCAGGTGCCTCTCCGAGGTGAGGCTGGTTCGTCCTCAGGTGTGTGAATGAACAGGGTTCCTGAAGCTGGTCAGAGGATTACATGCCATGGTGTGTTTCCCCTCTTGCAAGCTGCTCAGCACTGAGGTTGGTGGGATGACTGCCCAGTGCAGTAGATCTGGGGCCTTGGGATTCCTTCAGAGCAGGGATGGAGGAGGGCACCGTGAGGGCTGGGGGAGCTTGCGTGGGGCTTTGGATACTCCTTGCTGGGGCAGGTGTGTCTCCCTTCTATAAACTCCAGGCTGTGGGTTCACTTAGCCATGGTGCAAAGGGCCTGTGGCCTGCAGTAGAAGCATCTGTGCAGTGACTTTTCTGCCCATTGCTGCCGCTTTGCAGACTTCTCAGCTTTATTGTTGGGCTTCCTGCTCCATCACCGTCCTCGTTCTGTTCATCTGGAGTAGCACTGTCCAGCCTGAACCCCAGAACCTTCCAGATTTCTTGCTCATCTCTTCTCCCCCTCCCTCTCGCTTCTTGCACCGGTGCCTCATTATCGCTGTGGACACTTAGGCTGCGCTTTAGGTCACACAGGAGTTAGCAGATTTTATGCTTAAAGCGCAGGTTGAAAGAAGCATGCTGTCTTACAGATGGGGAAATGGAGGCACCAAAAGGTGGAGTGACTTCCCAAGGGGGTCTCAGTCCCCACTTGGTCTGGGTGCCCTGCATGCTGGCAAGCGTGTCTCCATTCTGCCACCTCTTGGCGGAAGCAGGAAACATGTGAAGAGGATAATGGAAGACCTTGCTGGCCACTGACCCCCCCCTAGCCACAAAGGGTCTGAGTACGGAAGATAGGTGGCCCAGAGAGGCCCACAAAGATGTGGCCGGAAGTGGCTTCATCAAGCCCCACACAGGTGGCTCATGCCTGTCATCCTAGCTCCTCCAGAGGCTGAGATCTAAGGAAGCCAGCCTGGGCAGAAAAGTCTGTGAGACTCTGTTCTCCAATTAACCAGCAAAAAAGCTGGAAGTGAGCCGGGTGCCGGTGGCTCATGTCTGTAATCCTAGCTACTCAGGAGGCTGAGATCTGAGGAACACAGTTCAAAGCCAGCCCGAGCAGGAAAGTCTGTGAGATTCTCATCTCCAATAAACTACTCAGAAAAAGCTGGAAGTAGTGCTGTGGCTCAAATGGTAGAGAGAGTATTAGCCTTGAGCACAGAGAGGCTCAGTGACAGAGCCCAGGCCCTGAGTTCAAGCCCCAGGATTGGAAAAGAGCTGGAAGTAGAGGTGTGGTTTAAGTGGTAGAGTGCTAGCCTTGAGCAGAAAAAAGCTAAGTGACAGTGCCCAGGCCCTGAGTTCTAGCTCTGGTAAGTGTGTGTGTGTGTGTGTATGTGTGTCTGTGTGTGTGTGTGTGTGTGAGAGAGAGAGAGAGAGAGAGGCACCTCTTATTGTGCATTGGCTTGTGTGTGAGAACAGAAGGAGGTCACAGGTGAACTTGGGCTGCGTGTATGTTTGCGTGCGTGTGTGCCCTGCCTGGTGATTTTCATGCCTGCTGGGGGCTCTAGGACCCCTGGCTGCCACTGTCCTGCTCTGGCCTCCTCTGCCTGGCTGAGGAGCCCAGCCAGGACCAGAGGGGGCCTTGGCAGCCAGCGGCCGTACAGATGGGGCTTTTTATAGGAAAACAGGACCCACTGGTGGTGTGGGCCCCACCCAGTTGGCATTTCGTTCTAAGAAACCACAGCTCTCACCACTGCCCTGCTCTTTTCCTCCTTCTGGGAAGGGCAGGGGGAGCCCCTGAGCACACAGCAGGGCTCTGTGCTCCAGATTTCATAACCAGATACACTCCATAGTCACCCTGTCTCTTTTCCCGGATTCTCACACCACCGTTACACTGTTCCCGCGTGCAGGAACCTGTGCTACAAGAAATAAGAACACTGAGAGGATTTGGCTAGGGTAGCCCAGCAGAACTTCTTGGAGGCAGAGTTGTGTGCGATGGAGCTTGATGATAGGGTGGATGTGCAAAGATCCTGAGGTGCGCTGCACTTGTGGTGCTTTGAAAGAAGGTTTTGCAGCTAGGTGAGTGCATAAGGGAGAGTTCTGACTCTGAGAGGCTTGATCTGACCTTCACTGGGTGAAGGTCGCTCTGGCCTTGAGCAGACACTAGGACCAGGCGCGAGGTCAGGGGCCTAGATGCTGCTGACTGTGGTCACATGAGACCAGCTGGTGGCTTAGCCTGCGGTATCCCGGGGAAGAAGGGCTGGGTCTGGAGGGCATTCTGAAGTAGAGCCGGAAGCTGGTGGGCAGGATGTTGAGTGAGAGGGAGAAAACCAGCTCAGGGATGATGCCCAGGCTGTGTCCAGAGCGCGCGGCATGTGGTGGTTTTGTGTACTGAGACGGAAGAAGTGTGTGAGGCTCCTCCTGGGTAGAAGGTTCCAGAACCCTGCTTTGCTAGATCTTTCCACGGCTCTCCTCCCATACCCGGGGGGCTTCTAGCTCACATCGATCATCTCCAGTTAATTCATTGCACTCCAGCCACCTGCTCGTGGGTGCCTGGTTCTGAATGCCCGAATGTACCACTTTCTAGAATGCTTCTGCAGCATGCACTGCGTCCTGAATCCGAGGTACGAGTGCATAGCAGCACGGTGCAAAGGAATCATCCCCCTGGAGTAAGCTGCCCTGAACTCATAATCTGACTTGTTGTAGTGAAACCACCCTTTGCAAAACTGCTCAAGATTGAGAGACGAGATTGCCCCCAAAGTTAGTGGCCCACGGCAGCAGGATGTATGATCTCAAGCCATCTTTGAGAGTCTGGACTTTGGGGGTGTGCTTACTTGGGCTGGAGTTGGGGGGAGGTGAGGGCCACAACTCTCTGGTTATTGTCTGCATTAGCGGCAGCGCAGTGGGGCTGGCTGGTGGTGGCCCCCGTGTCCCTGCCGCGTGGCACTGGGGCCCGGTAGTCAGTGACTCAAGAGCGAGCCAGGTAGAGTTGTCCTTGAGTTCTGGTTCTGAAAGACACCCTGGTCTGGCAAGTGACTCAGTCCTGTGCCAGGTGGGAGGGCCTGAGCTGGGGCCGACACCTGGGGGACCTGAGCCCATGGGGCCATGTTGGAAGCTGCGGAGAGTGCTAGGCTGAGCTGGTTCTCTGGAGGCCTGGGTGAGGCACGGAGGAATCAGGTGCTGCGTGTGTGCTCTGTCCCCTGAGGTGGAGAGGGGGATGGCCTGTGGGCGCACGGTGGGCACCTTTCCCCTTTCTTGAAATGGTTGAGGAGGATGGAAAAGGAGGCTGGCATCCCGTGCCCAGCTCTTGGATTACTTGAACCTGCACTGTGCACAGGAATCTCTGCTAACTGGGAGGCAGAGATCCAGAAGGATCGTGGTTGGAGGCCAGTCCCTGAAAAAAAAAAAAAGTCAGCGAGATCCCTGTCTCAACCAATAGTGAGGTTGAATAGTTGATTCCTGTCACCCCAGCTACTCAACAGGCCTTAGGAGGATGGTGGTCTACACTAGCCTTGTGCAAAAATGTGAAGACCCTATCTAAAAAAAGAAAAGAAAAAACGAACACAAAAAGGGCTGAGGCGTGACTCAAGTGGTAGAGCGCCTGTGTAGCAAGCACAAGGCAGAGTTCAAAAGGTAGTACCGTCAAAAAAAAAGAAAGTTAAGATTCCAGGTGCAATGACCTACTCCTGCAATCCCAGCTGCTCATGGGGGCCGGGGGGTAGGAAGATCAAGGCTAGAAGCGAGCCCTGGCAAAACTCGGAGACCTTATCTCAGAAAACAATGACTAAAAGCCAAAGGATTATGGGGGTGGTTCTCGAGGTAGAATACCTGCCTTGCATCCCCGAGGCCCTGAGTTCTCCCCACACTACCGCCAAACACAAAGCAAAACCCCACCAAGAATGTCAAGAAATTGTTTCTTTTTAGGGAGAGATTGAGGAGACCAGGAAAGAAACAGAAGCAAAACCTTTTGTGAATTCCCCTTCTGCCTCTGGTACAGAGGGCCTCCAAATAATTCCAATCATTCCCATTTTCCTGACTGGGGTACAACTTGCACATCATTAGCCACACAAAACTTGAATATAAGGCTTGATAAATTTGTACATAGATAGGAATTGGATCAAGTACTAGAAATACTCAGGGCCTAAGTGTGATCCATTGGCTAGCACTTTACTACTTTGTGCCACACCTCCACTTCTGTTTATCTGGTGGTAAATTGGAGATAAGAGTCTCATAGCCTTTCCTGCCTGGGCTGGTATCTAACTGGGATCCTCAGATCTCAGCCTCCTGAGTAGCTAGGATTACAGATGTGAACCACTGGCACCTTTGGCTTTTTTTTTTTTGCTCAAGGTTAGTGCTCTACCACTTGAGCCACAGCTCTACTTCTAGCTTTTTGGTGGTTAATAGGAGATTAGAGTCTCATGGACCTTTCTGCCCAGGCTGGCTTTGAACCTTGATTCCTTAGATCTCAGCCTCGTACGTAGCTAGGATTGCAGGGAAGCGCCACCAGCACCTGGTCAGGGATGTGTTGTTCCTGCCCTTGAACTTCCCCCAAACTTGAATCATTCATCGTGTTCCCTTTTGCACCTTACTTCTTCCACTCGGCATTTATGTCTGGAAGACTCCCCTGTATTTTTGTGGGTTGCAGTGTGTTCTTTTGTTTCTGTTGCTGTGTTGTATTCCTTGATGCGAATAAACCACAGTTTATCCATGCCGCTGCTGACAGCTTTGGGGCTCGTTCTGGGCTGGGGCTGTGCTGAGAACGAGCTGTGGGCACCTCCTCAGCTGTATGTACGCAGACCCATGCAGCACACGTATAGTCCCGCTCAGGGTGCGGGGAGGGGGCAGTGGGGCCCACAGTGGCCCCGCTTTATACAGATCTGACATTGAAGTCCAGTGAGGGTAGCCGGCTGGGGGAATGGCACCTCGGCACTGAGGGCGTCTCCGAGGTCTCAGATAGATGGGTGGAAGCAGGTAAGGATAGAGAGAGAGAGAGAGAGAGAGAGAGAGAGAGAGAGAGAGAGAGAGAGAGAGAGAGAGAGAGCGAGCATGAGAATATGCTGGAGATATACATGCGTGGACAGGTAAAGCGGGGCCATGGTGATGAGCCTGCAGCGCTTTCTGTCCCCAGAAGGAAGCAGATTCACAATTTCCTATGGACCCCCCACCCCTTGCCTGTCTTGGGGTCTGTTCCCCTTTTCTGGCTGAGGATTTGCCTTCCGCTTTCACTGCAAGCAGGTGCCCCATGGGTGGGTTATCTGCACTAGTTTTCCTCTCTGATCCAGAGAGATCTAGAAGATTTAGAGGTCTTCTCCTGGGTCTCCCTCTATCTCCTGCTTGGTAACGCAACAGCCTCTCAGCACATGGTGCTAGGTGCTCGGTGTTTTGTGTGTGTGTGTGTGTGTGTGTGTGTGTGTGTGTGTGTGTGTGTGTGTGTGTGTTTGACAGTCCTGGGACTTGAACTCAGGGCCTGAGCACTGTCCCTGAGCCTCTCTGTGCTCAAGGCTAGCATTCTAACCCTTGAGCCACACTGCCACTTCCAGCTTTTTCTGTGTATGTGATGCTGAGGAACCGAACCCAGGGCTTCATGCACGCTAGGCAAGCATACATTCCCAGCTCTGAGGTGCTTGATATTTTGTGCTTCTCTTTGAGAGGTTTGTAGATTTTATGAGAAAGTAGCCAAGATGATGCGCAGAGTTGAGATGTGGCCAGTGGGCGGTGTGTGTGTGTGTGCGTGTGTGTGTGTGTGTGTGTGTGTGTGCACGTGTGTATGTTCCCCAGGCTTTCCTCGCTGCATCCTCTCCTCCTGCCAGGCCTGACCTGATGCATTTCTGTATGTGGAGGGAGAAGGCTGTTGTGAGTGACAGGTCCTCCTCCCCTGTATCAAAAGGGCTTACAGCTCATCCTTCAAGCTTGAAAGGAAAGGAAATCCCATAATGAACCCCCACCTTTGAGCCGCGTTGCATGCCACCTTTCCTGCTAGTCTCATAAACACACCTGCAGCTTCTGTCTTGGTTGAGTGGGAGGCTTGGCTTCTCTGACTGCTGGGTGGGAGTGGGCTTTTCATTCCAGTACCCCTATTCCAGTGTGACATTCCAGTATCACAGCCTTGTGGACTGGTGAAGCTCTTTAGCCTTGGAGACAAGACAACTGAACGGAATCTCAGCTTGCTTTGTGCCCTTGGGCAAATCACCGGACCTCTGAGTCCTGATCTCCTCATTTGCATAACATGGTTATTACAGTAGGACCTATGGTGTAGGGTTTTTAGTGAGCAGTGAAAATGGTAACCCAGCTACAGTGCCAAGCGTGGTGCTCAAACGTTGCTAATAATAAACCAGGCGTGGTGGAGCATGCCTTTAATCCCAACCCTTGGGAGATTGTGGCAGGAGGACTAAGAGTTTGGGGATCATCCCAGGCTACTTAACCCCTTATCCCTCCCAAAGTTACTAATACTGTTTTATTTTAATCTTCTCCTATCTTTGTAAGGAGAGAGAATTCCCTTTCCTTTTCTTTCTTTCTTTTTTTTTGTTTTGGAGACAGGGTTTCACTATGTAGCCCAGGCTGGCCTTGAACTCTTGATCCTTCCATTTCAGTCACCCAAGTGCTAGGATTACAAGCCTGTACTACCATGCCAGCTAGGGCCATTTAATTATGAAGTTCAATAGTCACTGGCGAGATGCCCCAGCAATTCCACCCCGTGGTATTTACCAAAGAGATTAAAAACATGTCTTCAAAAATGATTTGTACATGAATGTTCATGGCAGTTAAATACACAAGATGCCCAAACTGGATAGGACCCAAATATTTCATGCCAGGTTAATGGGAAAACAAGTTGTGATCTAGCAGTACAATATGATGTTCCTGGCCATAAAAAGGAATGGACTATTCTAGCAGAGCTATGTGGGGGAGTCTCAGAAACACTGGGGAATTGAGAGAAGCCATGCCACGTGATCCACGTGAAAAGACAAACCCAGTGACAAAGAACAGATTAATGACTACATACTGGGAACTGGGTGATGGGAAGAGGGGCTGCAGGGGGCACGAGGGAACATTTTGGGGGACTGGAAATGGGGTCTCTTTCTCTGTTGTTTGTCACTAATATATGGTGGTTTGAACTCAGTGTCTCGACCAGGGCCACGCCCCTTTGTCTTAAGCCACGCCCACACCTGTAGGCCACGCCTCCACCCCCTGAGCCACAGCCTTAAGCCCGAAGTGCTCTGGATCTTTTTTTTTTTTTTTATGATTACTTATTTATTGTCAAAGTGATGTACAGAGGGGTTACAGTTTCATACGTAAGGCAGTGGGTACATTTCTTCTATAATTTGTTACCTCCTCCCTCATTTCCCCCCCTCCCCTCCCCCTTTCCCTTTCTTCCCCCTTGAGCTGTTCAGTTGGTTTACACCAAATGATTTTGTAAGTATTGCTTTTGGAGTCATTTGTCTTTTTATCCTTTATCGTGATTTTGATATTCCCTTTCACTTCCCTAGTTCTAATACCAGTGTATACAGTATCCAGGGTACTCAGATGAGACACAGTGATAGAGTGGGGGACAACCACAGGAAGAGGATACAAGAGGATCACCACCACCAACAAAAAAAAGCTACCATTTCACATGGCATGTTGAGAGTAATTACAACAGTGATATAACAGTCGTTTCTATAACATGGAGTTCATTTCACTTAGCATCATCTTATGCGTTCATAAGGGCATAGCTGTTGGGCTCTTGTGATCCTCTGCTGTGACTAGCCTAAACCTGTGCTAATTATTCTCTATGAGGGAGACCATAGAGTCCATGTTTCTTTGGGTCTGGCTCACTTCACTTAGTATAATTTTTTCCAAGTCCTTCCATTTCCTTACAAATGGGGCAATGTCATTCTTTCTGATAGAGGCATAAAGTTCCATTGTGTATATGTACCCCATTTTCCTGATCCATTCGTCTACTGAGGGGCATCTAGGTTGTGCTAGTTATCTAAGCGTGTCCATACACCTGCCCTAACTCTTCCAACTACACTCTTTTTAATTTTTTTAAATTTTTTGGCCAATCCTGGGCTTGGACTCAGGGCCTGAGCACTGTCCCATCCCTGGCTTCTTTGTGCTCAAGGCTAGCACTCTGCCACTTGAGCCACAGCGCCACTTCTGGCCATTTTCTATATATGTGGTGCTGGGGAATCGAACCCAGGGCTTCATGTATGGGAGGCAAGCACTCTTGCCACTAGGCCATATTCCCAGCCCCATCCAACTACACTCTTAAGTGCATTTTATATCAATTTCATCTTAAAAACATTTATTACACTAGAACCGCCTACCTGAGTATCTTCTACAGCCAAATTTCAACATCGCTATGGGAGTCTGAAGATTTATCCTGGTGGAGGCGCTGGGCATGGCGCCTTGCTGGACTTGAGGGCCTCCCTTGCCTTTGTTTCTATTGAGTGACCATTTTCTTGACATGTAATCCACATACTGTACAATTCATCCGTTTGCTGTGTATAATTCGGAGTATTGTTTCCTTAATCATCCATGGAGTTGGACAACCATCACCAGAATCAGTTGTAGCCATTCTCAGCACCCCAGAAAGCAACCCCGTACGTTTTGGTTGTGACCCCCCTCACCCCGCCTTGTCCCTTGTCCTGCCCTACTTTCTGCCTCTCTCTGTTTGCCTGCTCCAGAGGTTCTGCACCAGGGGACCACTGACTGCACCATCCCCACGCCTGGCTTCTCTCTCAGCATCTGGCTTTCGGAGCACATCTGTATGGTAGCTACATTTCTTTGGATGGCTGAAAACCATTGTGTCATAGAAGTGTACCGTATTTTCCGCTCTGCTAGTTGGTTGTTGGGTATTTGGGTTGTTTTGGCCTTAGACTGTTGGGAAGGATGTTGCCATGAGTATTCGCATACATTTTTCTGTTGGGGACGCTTGTCACTTGTCTTGACGGTAGTACCTCCGATCTCTGGCAACTCCCATTAACTCTTGAGTGATTACTCCATCGCTCTTCCAAAGTAACTTACGTGGGATGGGTATATATAAAAAAATACCCAAAGTTGAGTGGCTTAAAATGAAGGGTGTTCTTGTCTTGCAGTTTTGGAAGCTGTAAGTTCACAGTGTTGGAAGGGTGAGGTCCCTCTGCATACTCCAGGGGAGCCCTTCTTGCCTCTTCCCAGCCCCCTCTTCTCATGACATTCTTCTGTGTCTCCATACTATCTTCCTCCATGGCTGTTTGGCATGCTGCCTCAGATTTTCTTTGTATGTGGTCCATTACCAGGGCTTGAACTCAGGGTCTTATACTCTTGGGTGTTTTTTTTTCTTTTTTTGACACCCCCAGTCTGGCATTTTGCTTGTTAGTTGGAGATGGAAATCTCATTGGCCTTTCTGCCAGGGCTGTCTTTGAACTGTGATCCTCAGATCTCAGCCTCCTGAGTAGCTAGGATTATAGGTGTGAGCCACCAATACTCTCACATTTTATGAGGCCTCATCACAGTGGTTAAATCCCCTCTAAGGATGTCATTTTGACTCAATCTCCTCAGTGAGACACTATTTTCCAGATGAAGTCACATTTAGAGCAGATGGAGTTTGGATTCCTGGTGTCTCTCTTTTTTCTTTTTTCTTTTTTTTTGGAGTGCACAATTGGAGCTGTGAACATTGGTGGCTGCATTTTATATTCTCAGCAGCACACTACAGCGGTTTCTGTTTCTCTACATCTTCATCAACATTTGATGGTATCCTACTCCTTGATTGTGTTAATTCCTGAGGACTTGGTATAGTATGGATTTGATTTCTTGTTTTTAAACAAGGTCTCACTATGGTGCCCAGACTTGCCTGAACTTTTGTGCTCAAGTCATCCTCCTGCTTCAGCCGATAGCTTTTTCCTCTTTTACTTTTAGGAAGAATTTGTAAGCAGTTGATACTGCATCTTCCTCAATGATGTGGTACAGTCCGCCTATGAAGGCTTCTGGGCCTGGGCTATTCTTTGTGGTTCGACTTTGGATTGCACAGTCAGTCTCTTCATTTGTGATAGGGTTATTTAGCATTTCTGTGTCTTCTTGGGTCCGTTTCTGTAATATGTAACCTTCTAGAAAACCTATTCATTTTATTTCTTAAATTGTTTTGGTGTGCATTTTTCATAATATTCCTCATATTCCTTTTAATTTCTATAAGGTCAGAGGCAATGTCATGTTGTTATTTCTGTTCCTGATAGCTTGAGTCTGCCTGTCTGCCTGTTTTTCCTTCCTTCTCTCTCTTCCTTCTTCCTTCCTTCCTTCCTTCCCTTCCTCCCTCCCTCCTCCTTCCCTCCCTGCCTACCTTCTCTGTCCTTCCTTCTCTTTGTATTTAGTACTTTTCTTCCCTCCCTCCTTCCCTCTCTCCTACCCTCTTTCCCTCCCTCCCTCCCTCTCTCTCTTCTGAATTGGTTCATGCTGGTATTGGGGCTTGAACTCAACTCCTCTCGCTCTTGCTTGGCTTTTTTGTTCAAAGCTGGCACTCTACCTCTGTAGTCACACCTCCATTTCTGTCTCTTTGCTGGTTAATTGGAGATAAGAATCATACCAATTTGTCTGTCCAGGTTGGCTTCCGATCACAGTCCTCAGATCTAATTCTTCGGAGTAGCTAGGATTATAGGAGTGAGCCCTGAAGCCCGGGAATTTGAGTAATCTTCCCTTTTGACTTTGTCAGTCTAGCTGAAGGTTTGTTCATTGCTGACCAGTACCTTTTTTTGCTGCCCGTACCTTTCCTTTGCTTTGGCCCAGCGTTTCCCTGGAGGAGCAGCTGAGGAGCAGCCACTACCTGCTGAGTGTCCTGTGCAAGGTGGCTCCTAGCCATTCATCTCATGGAGTCCTTTGAAGCAGCACACGCACCGCAGGTGTGGTGAGCTGGCCACACCTCAGAGGAGTGCATTCAGGTGAAATAGCTGCCCTAGGAATGTGGCTGGCAGGCTGGGAGGCTGCCTGCTGTGTCCATCTGAGTCTCCAGCTCCTGCTCCGTGCCCTCTGTGGCTCACCGTGTCACCCAGGGACCAGCCATAGCTCGCTGTTCTCTCCCAATGGGCGTCAGAATCATCTGACATGTTCCCATCTTGCCACCCTGTTCAAAGGGAGGGTTTGTGCCCAGGGATCAGGTTCTAACATCCCTGGAGACTGCTGCGGGTCCCCTCGGGGGCCCTGGAAACTCTTCCTGCAGCCCAGGGATGCAGCCAGGCAGGAAGTGGCTGCCCAAAGGGCTCTGTGTCTCTGGCTTCTGCTTTGCCTGGGTGCGGGCCCAGGATGAGGTGGGGTCTTGGGAAGCCATTTCCTTGTTGCTTTATAAACTGCAAAGACTTGTGGGATTGGATGGACACACACACACACACACACACACACACACACACACACACACACACGCCTTGCTCCCCATCCACACAGGGAGGGACAAGGCTGGGGGAGAAAGTGTCTCTGAGCTGTGACTGGCTTCTCATTTTCCTGGAATGTGGCTTCTAAAGGTCTCCCATTTGTTGGGGTTTCTGGTCTGGGCTGTGTAAACACCACACAGGGGTCGCTGGCTCCCACAGGGCCCTGGGAGTTAGACACGGGGGAGGAGGGCCAGGCTACAGAAAGGGCAAGTGGGAGATGGAGAACTGGAGGCTGAGGAGAAAGGAGAGGAAAATGCCCAACCCCAGCAGCGCACGAGGGACCCGCTGAAGACTGGGAGAGTATGGTGCGAGCCTGAGGATAGAGGGCCAGTGCAGTTCAAGAGCCCTGGTCAGTGGGGTGCAGCCCCCCCCCCCATGCTAATCCCTCCTTGGCTGCTTTTAGTTTGAAGCCAGGGGCCTGCCTGCCCAGTGGAGTGGCTGAGTGGGAGAGGTAGGCGTTTGCTGGTGGATTTTGCCCTCCTGGACCTGGTGAGCCACATAGTCTCTGCCTGTCGGGGTACACAGTGGGGCTCAGAGAGGCTTCTGCTCTTGGAGAGAACCCCCAGGATGGTCTCTGAGATGCTACTCAAGGCCCAAACTTTCTTCAGCTGGGCTCTGCTTTGAGCCCCAGGCTCAATCTTGCCAGTAAACCTTCCAGTCACTAGCCTGGGCCCCTTCCCAGAGTCTGGATGGCAGGAGAGGCGGTAGGTAAGTTGGAGCCCTGAGTTTTGGGCTCGGGTGGGTTCTAACTCTGCTGTTGTACATTATATCAGGTGACATTCACCCTATGAAAAATGATTTCCTTGTTGGTATGGAAATGATGACATGGGCCAGGCGCTGGTGCCTCACATCTGTAATCCTAGCTACTTAGGAGGCTGAGATCTGAAGATGGTGGTTCAAAGCCAACCAGGGAAGGAAAGTTTGTGAGACGCTTATCTCCAATTAACCACCAGAAAGCCAGAAGTGGAACTGTGGCTCTAAGTGGTAGAGTACGCCTTGGGTAAAAGAGCCCAGGACAGCACGCAGACCCTAAGTTCAAACCCTACTCGTGACTTGAAAAAGAAAAAAACGGTGACGTTGATATCTTGCCCACATCATGCTGGCCTTGCTAGGCCATCCAAGGGTTAGGGAAAGGTAGATACAATCTACCTTTGGAGCATGTGCTCCATAGTTAACTCTTATCCTGAGATCCTAGGATAGTGACAAGCTAAGGGCCACAGAAAGGAAGGGAAAGGCCCAAGATCCACAGGCAGCAGCGGGGTCAGCTCCCCCCCTCCAGCCACAGCCCCCCCACTGACCCCTCCGCCCTGTAGGTGGCTACCTGTGGGTCCTGAGGCCTCTTTCCTGGGCTTCTCCTCACTGCTCTGCCCTGCCAAGGACCTGGGAGGCCTCACCTCCTCTTTCGAGGGGGGTGGCTGATGAATGACTTGGCACATTGCCCCCTGCAACGGGCAGGCAAGTGAGATGTTAGCAGGGGGCCATTAGGAGAAGTGTAGGGGGTGCCTCCTGGGCACAGAGCAAGTGATAGATTAACCCCTGGCCTGTTTCTACTGGCACTGGCTTAGGGCACCCAGGGGAGGGTGTCCAGAGGCGCCTGTGTGCCGCGCAGGTTCTCTTGGAGGTTTGAGGGGGGTGGATTATTCTCTGGTTATGTGTAGGGAGGGGCAGGGAGAAAGGCTGTAAGGACAGGAGTGCCATTGCTGGGCGCCAGGGAGGGAAGGGGCTCTGACAGTTGAGCAGTGTGCTGTTCTAGTCAGTGAGAAAAGGAACCAGGGACCCCAGGTTAGGCCTCAGACTTGGGGGGAGTAGGGGGTCGGGGTGGGAGAAGAGCCTCCAGGACTGTGTGAGCTGTTCCAAGCCCTCCCTTGCCTTTGACCTGGGACAAGCTTGAGTTCCTGACCTGTGGAAGTCCCCGTCCCACAGGTTATTGTAAAGATCAAGAGTTAACATAGAAAAATGCTCAGAATGTTAAGTACCAGCAATTATGATCATGGAGTCCCAGGGCAGAGGCTGCAGTGCGCTTGAGTGGAAGAAATGAGCTCCACAGAACTCTCCTGGGAAGGCAGAATGGGCCCCACGAAGCTGGACAGAGGTGGAGGAAGGCTGGACTCTTGTTTTTAGGATGTGGGGGCACCTGAGGCAAAGTTGATAGGTTTCCTTACTTCCTCTGCTTGCAGGGGAGCAGCCTTTGGGCCATTTTCCACAGTGCCTTCCTTTTCAGTTTCCTCATCTGTAGATGGGGACTATACAGGACTATAGTGAAAATTTGGGTAGGGCAGTGCCTGGCGCACAGTGGCCAGTGATTTGTGACAGCTTAGGTTGTGATCCCAGGATGCCGAGTCTGACTGCTGTTCCCAGAGCAGGAATGCTCGTATCACGTGACCCCCAGGCCGGGGTGTGCTAGCTGTGCTTCCTGCACCATCGCTGCCCTTTCCCTCTGACCTCCTAGCCTGTGAAACATTTTCTGAGTCCTTGGGGCTTCTGGGGAACTTTGTTTATTTAACACCTCTTCCTTTTAAAGAACTTAATTACTTTTTCAGTAGTAGAGTTTGAACTTAAGGCCTTGTGCTTGTTGCTAGGTAGGCAATATGCTTGCTGTTGAGCCTTTGACGGCAGTAGCTCTTTTTTGTTTTGTGTGCTGGTTGTTGTTGTTGTTATTATTTTTATTATTGTAAGTCGTGGAGCTTGAACTTAGGGCCTGGGCACTGTTCCTGAGCTCTTGTTGCTCAAGGCTAGTGCTCTACCACTCGGAGCCATAGCACCACTTCCAGCTTTCTGGAGGTTAACTGGAGATAAGAGTCTCATGGACTTTCCTGCCTGGGTTGGCTCAGATCTCAGCCTCCAGAGTGGCTAGGATTGTAGGTATGAGCCACCGGCGTCCACTCCGGCACCATTTCTCTTTCCCCATGAGATGTGTGTTTTGTGCTCTTGAGGATTTCAACAACTTCAAGGAGGTCCTACCGCATTCTCAAGTGTAATCTCCTTGACTTGAGGTCACTGATTGTGACCTACTGATTGTCGGTGTCAACCGCATCTACAAACACCTTCACAGCCTCCACTAGACTAGCCTTTGATGAGGTTCCTGTAGCCTGCCAAGCTGACATAGCCACCCCACCCATCGGCAGCTCCTAGAGGAAGCATGCAACCTGTTCATGTCCACGTGGGGAGGAGGGGTGGGGCCGTGGGCCCATTGGGCTCCCCGAGAAGGAAGCATGCAATTCTGGCTCAGCCCTCTTTCATTTCTAGATCCTTGCCTTTGATCCTTGACCCCTGAGTGTGAGCAAATCCTGCCTCTTCTCTGTGGAGTAGGGGAACCATTCTTGTTTTTTGGCGGGGCTGGGGGTCAGAAGGATTTGGGGTGCTGGTCTCTGAAGCCAGACTCATGCATGTCCTCCCATAATACATGGCTTCAGCTACTTCCAGAACTTGGGGTGCCTCCAAGCTGGGGTTTTCATTCCTCCTGGGGGCCCAGCTGGCTCCTTTTCCCTGTGGGAGGCGCTCAGGTGATCCTGGCTACAGCCTGGCCTCATTTTGCTATCATCAGCTCGGAGGAGGGAATCTGAGAGGCCCAAGTGGTTAACCACAGAGCCCAGGTAAGAAAGGTGGCTTCCCGGGAGGTGTGGGCGTAGCCTTGTGTGTGCAGACACGCATGTGTACATGTGTGTGTACACGTGTGATGTTCTGAAGCAGTGATGGGTTATAACCAGCAATCTAGGGAGGTCTTCTGGGCTGTAAACCAGTGGGAGGGCCAAGCAGTCCCCGCCCCCAGCCCAGCCCCAGCAGGGCCTCTTAACAAGGCAAAGCTCCCTGTAGTTCTCTGAGGGGCCTGGTTTTTCTAGGATTTGTGAAGGAGATAGGGGAGCTCAAGGGAAAGGGGCCTCAGGTTAAAGGCAAAACCCTAAATATAGCCTGAAGACCCAGACCCACCCACCAACAGGGCCTTGGCCTCCCTCCTCCTCCCTGGGTGTCAGTTGTCTTCCTTCTTCCTTCTTCCTATAAGAGGAAACCGAGGCCCAGTTTGGTGGGTGGGGACGCAGCCGTGTTTCTTGTGCCTTCCCCTCTTGCCCTCCCTAGTGAGCCCAGGCTGAGTGAGGGGCAGTGACTAGGGGGTGGGATCTGGCTTGACCACCTTCATGCCAGCCTCAGTTTCCTCATCTGTAAGAGAGGAGTATGGCTGGGAATGTGGCTCAGTGGCAGAGTGCTTGCCTAGCATGCAGGAAGCCCTGGGTTCGATTCCTCAGCACCACATACACAGAGAAAGCTGGAAGTGGTGCCGTGGCTCAAGTGGTAGAGTGCTAGCCTTGAAGAAGCTCAGGGACTGAGTTCAGGGACTGAGTGCTCAGGCCAGGTAGGGTGGTGAGTGATGCTGGCACTCCCGCTGCCTCCCATGGGAGGTCCTGGATGATTGGTGGGGTCTCCTTGACCCCTGTGCAGGGGTGGGAGGTGGCAGCAGGCTTTCTGCAGCTGCTTCTCTCCCTCCTCCTCCCCCTTCCTTGATCACGTGTGAGGATGATGATAAACACACCGACAGCTCCAAATAGGGCCTGACCTCATTGGTGAGGCATCTACCCCTGGCCCCCCCTGTGCCCTCCTCGTGCCCCCCCCCTGCATTCCTGGGAAGGAGGATGCAGTTCAGCTCCCCGCTGGTGTCCTCAGACCATTCAGCTGCCACTCTGCTCCTGTGGCTGCTGCCCACTGTCCTCCCAGCCAGTTTCTCAGAGCCTCGAATGCTGCAGGGCCCCAGTGTGGGTCTTGGATGGCTTAACTTGTAATCATCATCATCATCATCATCATCGTAGTAGCAATAAGAGTACTTAAAGTCCATTAAGCAATTAGGCACCAGGTTTCATGCTAAGTCGTTTAGAGAGGTTGTGTCCATAAATTCTCCAGCCAGCCCCTTCAGGAAGTTACTGTTATCGTTGTTTGTCCAGTGTTAGCCAGATTAGAGAGGGTGGGGGGGGGAGGAGGGGCAGCTAAGGCAGGCCTGAATGTAGGACCCAAGTGATGCATATGTCCTTCCCCCTTCACCCCCCCCCCCCCCCCGCCCCGCAGCCTAGCAAGCACAAGGTTCCCTTCAGCCTGTCTCCTCAGGACCACAGTCCTGAGAGAAGTTTCCAGAAAATGGGAAGCAAGACTTGCTTAGTGGTCTGGGTGTCCTCGGGCGCATCTCAGCTATGAGGAAAAGGGATGGGATCCTTTAGGCTCCAGAGCCTTGTGGAAAGTTCTTGGTCCCCCTACTTTCCTAGCCCTTTCCTGGGTTGCTACCTGAACCTCTTTGAAGGCGCCTTTGATGAACGCCTCCCCAGGGGCGCTCATGTCTTGAGGAGTTAGGCTGGTTTCCCCTCTGTGGGATCATATGCGTTTTGACCACCAGCTCGGAGGTGTGGGGTCACCCAAGTGCCCATACCCATTTGCATGATTTGAACCCAGGGCCCAAACACGATGTGAGATTTCCATCGAGGCTCTCCGCTTCCCCTTCTGACTTCCACCTCTCCTCCTGACCTAACTTCCATTTACCTTGCTGCCGTCTTTCCTTGTGGACTGTGCTCTGTGTCGTAACTACCCAGGTCCCCCAAGTCTGTGCAGATCCGCCTTCCTCCCCTTCCTCCCCAACAGACATCTTCCCCTTGTCTCCTTTCTGACCCTGTCATGACCTCAGGCCCCGCCTCGGGTCTCATTTCCAGTCTCTTTGCCTGGGAGGGTCTGTGGATTTGGATATGGCAGAGACTCAGGTTCAAATCCCATCTCTGCTGCCCCCTGGCCTTGGAGCCACGAGGAGGTCCCTTGCCCTCTTTCTGTCACATTTACCCCCTGTGAAGTGGGCGCGGGTGGCGACTTCTCTCTTTTGGGAGGATGGCCTGGGCGCTCATGGCTTTGGGGATGGGCAGAGGAGGGGGTTCCCCGTTGCCACCCTGCATTGAGCTGTTTATCCATTCTAGGGCAGCCTGGTACCTCCTCTATGTCCCGCGGCCCACGTGCCCTGTGTGCTGAAAGTTCAGGGCTTGGGCGCAGCATGCAAGTGCCCTGTGAGACCATGTGTTGGCTTCCACATGAGGGTCTCTCCTGTGTCCCCGCAGCTGCCATCAGATCTCTGTGTTACCGTAGGGGGCTGCCGTCCGACGCCATTAGCACTCGCGGTGCAAAGACTAAGCAGATGTCAGTGTCTTGTTTTGTACCCCAGGAAAGCCTGGACTCCCAGTCCTCCTGCCGCAACCTCTCCACTGCTGGAATTACAGCATGAATCCCCTCTAGGGCTCTGTTTTCTTTCTAAGGATTTAAGTATTCTGTTAAGACGATGGAGCCATGTTTCCTTTTAAAATCTTTTTGTTTACCATACATTAAAGAACATGGGACCAGGCACTGGTGGCTCACACCTGTAATCCTAGCTACTCGGGAGGCTGAGAGCTGAGGATTGAGGTTCAAAGCCAGAAGGGGTAGCAAAGTCCATGAGACTCTGAGTTCCAGTGAACCCCCGAAAAGCTGGAAGCGGAGCTCTGGTTCAAGTGGTAGAGTGCTAGCCTCGAGTGAAAAAGACAAACAAGACCATGAGGCCCTGAGTTCAAGTCCCAGTACTGGTGCATATACCGCCCCCCCCACCAACAAATAAACAAAACCAAGAAAGAAACATGGGATATAGTCAACTTATCTTCTTATGTTTTGTTTTGTGTGTGTGTGTGTGTGTGTGTGTGTGTGTGTGTGTGTGAGAGAGGGAGAGAGAGAGAGAGGAAGGGAGGGAGGGAGGGAGGGAGGGAAGGTAGGAGGGAGGGAAGGAGGGGGAGAGAAAGAGAAAGAATTCTTTTTTCTCCGAGATTTAAATATATACAGAAGTAGCTAGAATAGTATAATGAACTCCTTTGTCCCCTCCCCCCTTGTTTCAACAACCATTGACGTTTTGCTATTTTTATTTCACCTCCCTCCACCCCCAACTCACTCCTCTCCCTGTTTATTTATTTATTTTTGGCTGGAGTGGTCTCTCTTTTTTTTTTTTTTAAAGCAAATCCCAGACATTATATCATTTGACTTTAAATACTTCAGTATTGTATCATGAACAGATAAGGGCCTTTTTATTTTTAACCTAACTATAATAATACCATTATCCCGGTTAACAGAATTAATAATACTTTTCTTGAGATCAGCTACTACCCATCTGGGTTCAATTTGCTCTGATTTATCTCAAAAGTGTCCTGTTTGGGTCAGCTCGCTGCTGTTAGGCCGATGGACTTGGAAAAGCTGCTTCTTGGACCCTGAGTCTGTCAGGATGATGGCCGTGTCCTGACAAAGTATCCACGGGTTCTCTTTTCACCCGTGACTGGACGGGCCTGACTCGCCAGCCTCAGGCACTCTCTCCAGGGGTTTCTAGTTCCTCATTTCTCTTGCTCTCCTCTCCCTCTCCTTGGACTCCAGGCTCCCCACTGTGAGCCTGTGTTGGGTCCCCTCCTCTGTGCCGAGCCTCTGGTGCTGTGCCGATGCAGAGATGGAGGGAGGAGAGCAGCACCTTGGGGTGCATTTGGCAGCGAAGATGCAGCTCCTGAGGCTGACTCCCTGGGTATCTCAGTTGATGCGCACCGTGTCCTGGGATGTCCATGTAAGGCTTTCTGGCTTTCTCAGAGCTGGGCAGGCAGGCAGCATGGAAGGGGCTGGCCATGTGGGTCACTCTGCTCTGGAAAGAAGAGGCCTTCCGGTGTGAGCTGACTGTGTGGGCACACCACCATGGCCTGGCTCCCTGCTGCTCTGAGCTGTTGGGGGACCCTCTGTGCCTTGCAGGCTGCTTTTGGGCTTGAGAGGCTGCTCTGGCCTTTCCCGGCCCTGTCTCTTGTCTCTTTGGGGGCTGGGACAGTCTTACTGGGTCTCCAGTCTTGCTATGACATCCCGTCCTTTGGTTTTGCTGGCTACTGTAGTTGCTTTGTTGGGAAACTGAGGCTATGAGGATATGAGGGTCTTATTCCCATCCTCTAGATCACAAACCCCTGGTCACAATGGTCTCATCTGAGAAATGCCCAGAATAACGCCCAGCCTCACTGGCTCTGATGTCAGCATGTATATATACACGCACGCGTGTTCACATGAACGTACACACATATTTTAACATCACAGCCCTAAGCATTGGGCTCCAGGGGGAGAAAGAGACTGGAAGTAAGGGCTGTGGCTGGGATCACAAAGATCTACGGAACTTTCTAGTTCCTGCCTCTAAAGACTTCTTTCTTTCCCTGAAGTCTTGTAGGACTACCCCTCCCCCCAGTCCTTAGATCTTTGTTTCTCCTCTTTGTATCTGATCTCTCTCTCTCTGTGTCCTTGTTACTAATTGTATCTCTGTGCCCTTTAGGATGCTATAAGTTTGGGTCACCCTCTGGCCTACCTTGTTCCCAGATCCCAGTGTTCCAGCTCCTCATCAGCACCCACCCCTAACATCTGAAGACAGCTCTCTCTCTGGGTCCCATGGGTGGAGGATACTGAGCTCTTTTGCTCAAGGCTAGCGCTCCACCACTTGAAACCATAGCTCTACTTCTAGGTTTCTGGTAGTCAATTGGAGATAAAAGTCTCAGGGCCCTTCCTGCCTGGGCTGGCTTTGAACTGTGATCCTCAGATCTCAGCCTCCTGAGTAGCTAGGATTAGAGGCTTGAGCCTGGGTGAGTGCCCATTTTTCAGCATGTAATAAATAGGAGTTTCCTTCCCCCCACCCCTCAGTGGGAGTCCCTGTACCCTGATCTACCCAGGCCAAGGAAGCTATGTAACCTCGAGAATTGGCCAGGAAGGAGGATATTTTGAAGTCATAGAATGAGCTCTGGCTTAGGTGTTGGAAAACCTGGGTTCGAATTCTAGGTTTCTTCCTTGCTGGCCCAGCAGGCTCAGGACCCTCACCTATGGATTGGCCTCTGTGACAATGACATTAGCAGGGAACCGTGAGCATGCCAGGAGATGAATACTGTAACCCCTTGTGGCCCCAGACTCTTCCCAGGCAGTGAGTACTTGGTATGGAGACAGTGTGCGGTGTGTGGACCCAGCTCAGAGGGCTGGGGGCATGACCTGTGCGGGCACACAGACTTCTGTCTCTCTCTCTCTCTCTCTCTCTCTCTCCCTGTGTGGCTGTCTCTGAGGGAGAGCTGAGGCCCACAGAGGCCGTGGCGGGGAGCAGAAGGCAGGCAGAGTGGCAAGCCCCTGCCAAGGCGCCTGTCACTGGCGCCGGCCCCTGCGGCTCCTCCAGGGCGGTGCTGTGGGTGGGTGAAATCCTCCGGGGTGAGACACGGGGGCTGGAACGTGCCGAGGATGCTTGGGGCTGCTTATCTCGGCCAGGAATGTGCGGTGGTATTATTAGCCGGCAGCTTTCTCGCCTTGGAAGAACCCCCTGGGGTGTGTGTTGGACACCTGTCCAGCCCTGCCTGTCCAGACAGCTCAGGGGTGCCTGTGCCTGACCAGCCACCTGTGGATGATGCTCCCCAGGGTACCCGTGTGCCGGGCTCTGTGTGCATGCAAGCATGGAGTGTGTACCTGTGTGTGCGTGTCTGAGGGGGGAGGGGAGGGAGTGTCTGCCAGCCTGGGGCCTTTATGCGTAGGAATGCATGTACAGAATGTACATTTGTCTGCGTGTGCAAATGTGTGTGTATATAAATGTGACAGCTTGCATGCATACCACTGTGTGTGTGTGTGTGTGTGTGTGTGTGTGTGTGTGTGTGTGTTTGGGAGTGGGATGGGAAGCACAAATCCCTCACGGGAACTTAAGGGAACAGGAGCAAAGTAAAGGACCAAAGGAGGCTGGAGACCTCAATGCAGTATGCTGGGAGTCTGGGAGGGGGTGGGCAGGGAGGGGGTGGCAGCACAGGTGTTGGGGGGGGGGCGAGGGGTCTCTTGGTGGTGGTATCTGTGCCTCTTGCCAGGCTGCAGTCCCTGAGACAGGAGGAGCCCTGAGGTCCCACAGCCTGGGTGGAAGTCCTGATTCTGTGGCTTGCTAGGCTGTGACCTGGGGTGGAGTAAGCCTTCCTAGGCTCAGTTTCCTCGTTGATATTCATGGTGATAAATAGCAGTTCCTGTTTGCTGGAGTTATTGGGAGAAATAAAGAAGACACAGGGCCTGGAATGTTCTAAGAGCTTCAGAAATGATAACAGCATCACCACCATCATCCTCATCACCACCACCACCATCATCACCACCGCCACCTTGGCTCCCCTTTCTGGCTGGGCTCCTAGAGGAAGATGAGGGATCCCCAGCTCACAGCAATGAGATGGAGGCCCAGAGAGGGTGGGCCATGGGCTCAAGGTCACCAGCTAGGAGCTTTGGTCCAGGCCAGGGCAGCTCCTGCACCATGCTGCGCTGCCCGGTTCAGGTTTCTGGAGGGTGGTGGCCCCTGGCCAGGCTGGCAGGCTTTCTGGCTGGCAGGCCAGCTGTTGTAGACAGCCCCATCCCTTCCAGCCCAGCCCTTGCCTGGTGTTTCTGCCTAGCTCTAACTGCTCTCCCATGAGCCTTCTGCCTCTGAATCCTTCCCCCCCCCCTCCCCCGCCTCCCCAACCAGGCTCTCAGCTCATGTGGCTCACAGAGCCGAAGCCCAGCAGAGGGACCCCATGCCCTCCCTCCTTCACTTACTCCAGGCCAGGAAAGCAGGACACCTGGCGCTTCACTTCTGCCACCTGGCTGGGCTCTGGCAGGGCCACTTCCGCAGATGAATGTGGCCAGGGAGTGGTGGGATTGGCTACACACAGCTGGACTTTCTGCACACCCCACATTCTCTCCCTCAGCAGCAGGCCGGGCGTCTCTGTGAGTGTGGAGGTGGGAACAGGCACAGGGCACCTGAGCATGGCAGGGGGTCGGGGAGGGCAAGGGCAGGTGAGATCTGCCAGGAGCCTCAGCCAGGCAGGCTGTGATTGCCCCAGAGGCTGACCTGCTTCCTCCTCCTCCTCCTCCCCCTCTTCCTTCTCCTCCTCCTCCTCTTCCTCCATCTTCCCCTCCTCCTCCTCCTCCTCCTCCTCCTCCTCCTCCTCCTTCCCCTCCTCCTCCTCCTCCTCCTCCTCCTCCTCCTCCTCTTCCTCCATCTTCCCCTCCTCCTCCTCCTCCTCCTCCTCCTCCTCCTCCATCTTCCTATTCTTCCTCCTCCTCCATCTTCTTCCTCCTCCTTCCTCCTCCTCCCTCCTCCTTCTCCTCTTCCATCTTCCTCTTCCTCCTTCCTCCAAACACCACCAACTACCTGGAACTAAAGAAAGAAAGAAAGAAAGAAAAAAAACAACAACCCTCAACAACAACAAAACCAGGCACCGAAATTTTTTTCTTTTCAGAAATCTGCAGTTAATGGCTGGTTGGCTGTACATTATTAAACAGGCTGCTGGAGATTTGCCAGAGTGGATGGCTTGAGCCAAGACTCACAGCCTGAACACAATGTTCCAAGAAACAGTCACCCATGGGGACCCTGGGGAGTCACACCCTGAGGGAGGGGCTCCGGCCACTGCCCTGCATTCTGCTCCCCTCCCTGCCACCAGCCTCAGCTCCCTTCTTGTTGTGGAAGGCAGGTCTCTGCTGTCCGGGTGTGCTGGCATCCGTTATCCAGGCTCTGCAGGTCCCTTGTCATCCCAGGGGTGCCAGCCTTACTGTCCTTCCTTATGGACAGGGTACTCTGCGGCCATTCCTGGGTGGGTCCAGCCAGCGCCTCCTCTCCTGGGGACCAGAGTGGTGCAGGGTCTGAACACTGGGCTGGGAACTGCTTCTCAGCTTGACTCTGGCCTGAGGGACACTAGGACTTCTAAACTGCCTTCCCTGGATCTCCCTGGGTCTTGCTTTCCACCTCTACATGGAGAGTTTGGGCTGGCCAACTGGAAATTCTCATGCATCACTTGTGAGTCCTGATTGGATCGTTGTTGGGCAAGGCCCACAACAGTTTTTCCCTTGACCAGTCCCTCACCTCCTTGGTGGGACCAGGAGTTGTGTCCCAAATAAACCCTCTGGGAGTGTGTGGCTACCTCTACCTCCTTCTGGATAGTTTCTGCAGCCATCATGAAGCCCGCGGGGGACAAGTGTCTGCAGATGACATCCAGTCATCAGTGGAAGAACAAGCGGAAGGTCTGGAGTTGGGGAGTCACCAGGATCAGCCCTGCCCCTTGCATGAGTCTGGCTGATGCTGGCATATGTGGTGCGTGCATATTTGCAAATGCACCCACAGGGGACGTTAGTCAGGGCCCTTGGTTTTAAAGCGCACTGTGACCCTCTTACTGCCGGTATGATATATCGTGGTCAAGAATACAAATTCAGATATCAAATCCCATCACCATCATCACTTGACTTGTGTCTGAATCACTCAACTGTACAAAGTAGGGTCACGATGCTATCCACACCCAGGGCCGTGGTGAGCTGTAAGCGGACTCATGCGGGGAGCAGCGCCTAAGAGGGCCTGGCGCGTGCTAAGCACACACTAGCCAATGGGGTCTTAACATTGCCTCTGCAGGCTGTCAGCTCTTGCCCTTCACAACAGCGCTCCATGCTGTGTTGGCAGCTCTGTGTGTGTGTGTGTGTGTGTGTGTGTGTGTGTGTGTGTGTGTGTGTGTGTAAATGCTCCTTGAGGGCAGGGAATGTATCTGGTTAGGTCCCTGTAGCCTGCCCTGCCCTAGCACTCAGAGCGCGAGTAGCTGAGTGAGTGAGGGCCATGGGAAAGGATGAAACAAGAGACAATGGAGTACTGGAATGTGTAAAGATCCAGAAAGCGAGAGGGTTAGGGATGTTCATTCTGGGGAGCCATGACTCTAGGAGACTGAGTGACTGTGTGTATTTGTGTGGGGGTGGGGGAGGGGTACTTCTGGTAAAGCTTTCAAGGGGCTCCTATGCTACAGTGGGGCAGGGACCCCAGGAAGTGACAGGACATGCCCTATCCAGGCCTGAGGGTCCCTGTCACCCTGCTGCTGCTGCTGCTGCTGCTGCTGCTGCTGCTGCTGCTGCTGTCCTGGTCAGAACAAAGTGCTGCATGCTCAGTCCCCACTGACGTTGAGAGGATGAGAATAAATGAGCACCCACCAAGCCTGGTGTGTTTGAGCACTTCCTAAACTGTCCAGAGTGACTCAGGTTGGGGTGATGAATTGTGGGGTGGGTAGCTGGTGGCATCTTTGAAGGATGTAGGCAGAGCTAACTTCATGGGGCACTGTTGTAGGACAGACTCTGCAGTCAGTGCTCACATCAGTGACTTCCTGAGGTAGAACCACAGTTGTGCAGGCTTCAGATGTGGTGCCTGCCACGTCCCCAGCCCAGGCTGTGCCTTTCCACTCCCAGGCCTAAGAGCTTGGGGCCTAGCCTGGCTGTGCCCTCTGCTCCCAAGCCTAGGAGTCTGGGGCCATGGCCACAGAGAGGAGGGTAAAGCAGTGGTCCTAAGTAGAACCCTGGAGGAATGAGAGTCAATGTCAAGGAGAAGAAATGGGAAGTGAGGGGTCAGATTAAGGAAGGTGAAGGGAAGGGAGGTGATACACAGTGTGAAGGAAGAAGGCCATGCAGGTGACCAGATTGGAGGCTGAGAGGCCAGCCGAGGGAAGAGAAGATGATGAGAGACCACAGTCTTGGGCCTGGGCCACTGGACCGCTTTGGACTTTGGGCCAATGTGTCCAGATAGGGCCAGTCTCCACAAGGATGCTGAGAAAAGGCCTGAGAGAGGCCTGGGGGCAGGAGGTCGCTCAACTAGCACTGGGAACGGCCCTGGCTGGGGACAGCATCTGTGAGCCAGATGTCCAGCACTTAGCACAGCCTTGTCACTACCCCTCCTCCTCAGCCCAGTGGCTGGGCTAAAGGTCAGCTCCTAGGTGGCCAGTGTATTCTGCCCCAGCCAACGTCCATAGCCTTTGCTGGTCAGTGCTCTCTCTGCCTGGGGGCAGTCAGAGGGGAACGGGTTTGCCCCAGGCTCCTAGGAGTTCACAGACATAGTAGCAGACAGAGGAAAGTTGTATTATGTGGGCAGCAGAGTTGGCTCTGTGAGTTTTCCCTAGACGTCTGCATGCGCGTGTGCATGTATGCCTGGGTGTGGTGATACTGGGGCTTGAATTCAGGGCCTGGGTTCAAGCTAAGGGAGCTCTCCCTTAGCTTTTTTGTTTGTTTGTTTGTTTTTTGCTCAAGGTTAGGGCTCTGCTACTTGAGCCACAGCTCCTACTTTCAGCTTTTTGGTGGTTAATTGGAGATGAGTCTCCCATGGACTTGCCTGCTTGAGGATGGATTTGAACTGTGATCCTCAGATCTCTGCCTCCCGAGCAGCCAGGATTACAGGCGTGTGGCATTGTTGCTCGGCCCCAGACAAGTTTTCATGGTTGATGATGGCTGTCATGTCTTTCCTTTACCATCTGAAATAAATATTGAGTCCCGTTTGTTTTCAAAACCATTCCTTGTGCTTTTATTCGGTGACTTATTGCCTATCTACTGGCATCCCCTTGTGGATGTTGTTTGATAACATAAGGTATAAAAGAGAAGCTGACACTTCTGATGATATTTGGAGCGCAGTGGAGCTTCCATATTCTTTGGTCTAGATGCTGTACTTCTATTAATGTATTCCAAAATATCTTTGTCTTTTGGGGGCAGCCATACCCTTGTTGTTAACTGAATCCAATGTATTTTCACTAAATCTTAGACCTGTCCCTGAGTGAATTATTAATTCATGTTTCTTATGACCGTAGCTCAGGACATTACCCCCAGAGAAACGTTCCCTTTCTACCAGTGGTCCATTTATAAACTCAGTTTTGCATTTTGACTCAGGGCAGCATCTTAACTCTTTCTTCTGCTGTCTTTTCTTCCCTTCACGGGTGTGAGTTAAGCCTCCCTCCCACATCTCCAGCTACGTTGCTGATAACTATGTCGAACAAGCCAGGGCAGAGGACAGAGGCCTTTGGTAAGCCAGGAAGTTGACACTGATCTATTAATCAACACCTCGTGGCCTGCCGGTTAGGAATCTACTCCGCTTTCTGTCTTGTCTCCAACAGTGTCATCACGGGGCCTGCCAACGCCTTCCTGAAAGTCAGATAGTCAAGGCCTGGGGGATCCCTGATTGTCTAGCTTAGGAATGTGAGAATAGTGGGGTTCAGAGGCTGTGAGTAGCTATGTGAGGCAGAGGGCTTGGGCTCCCTGGAAGGCTCTGGCTGAGGAGAAGGAGAGGGTTCCCAGAAGCTGTCACGCCCCGGAGGCAGCCAAGTCCCATGTTGCCCTTCCAGCTTGAAACCAGCTTCTCAGGGAAACCACCAATTTGTAAGCAGTGACAGGTAGGCTCCAGCAGAGACTTCTGCCCTGCACCAACCTCTGTCTAGAATTGTGCTCCTAGCGAAGCTTTGGGGCCTTGAGAGACATTACAGCCATCAGTAGCTAAGAGGGACTGTGACTTAATCTCACTCCACAAAAGAGCTGAATCCTAGTGCCTTTCTGGCTGGAAACTGAGGCAGGTGTAGAGGAGAGAGGACTGCTGTGCAGGCCCTGGGGGAAAAGTTATTACAGGAGAGGGCTCCCCCTTTTTGCTACACATTTGAATAGGAAGCTAGAATGTGGAAATCCACATACTGCCAGTGTGTAGTCTGCTCCCCCCTCCACCACTGTGCCCATTTCTGCATATTGAGAAAGATGCAAATGAATGCAAATGAGATGGATGATAGGGAATGTCAGCTTGATAAAGAGCTGAGAAGCCAGTATGAGGAAGGAAGGAAGGAAGGAAGGAAGGAAAGGAAGGAAGGAAGGAAGGAAGGAAAGAAGGAAGGAAGGAAGGAAAGAAGGAAGGAAGGAAGGAAGGGCAGGTCTCTTTAGGGAGCAGTGTGGATATGGCTTCTGAAGACAGCCTTAGAGGGGGACAGTGAAAAGAGGGGGTGACCTTGAGAGACGGAAGAGAGAAACACAAAGGGTTATGTGCATCTGATCATATAAAATAATATTTATTGAAATGAACTCCAGGAAAAGGACACAGAAGTTTTTTCTTAGTTACTGTTTTTGTTTTGATTGTTCATTTATTTGTCTTTGGGAAGGTAAGGGGAGGACACAGAAATGGAGGGGCCAAGGATGAACAAATGCAGCCGTGGTGCTCACTAGACACTATGTGGAAATGAACTATACAACTTGTGGGGGGGATGGGGGAGAAAAACTAAGAGGGAGGGCAAGGGTGACATTGTCCACAAAGAAATATACTCATTACCTGTCTTATATAACTGTAACCCCTCTGTAGATTACCTTTATATAAAAAAATTTAAAAAGCATTTTAGAGGACAACCTGAACAATTTCTTGCCTGCAGGAAGAGGGGTATAGATTGAAGGGAGGGTGAACTCACGTGAACAGTACCAAGGCCTGCAGTGGCCCTCAGCCTGGTCCCCAGCTAGCTGTGTGTGGGGCCCAATCGGAGCTTAGAATCCCCCTCCTCCCAGGACCTCAGGGAGGGAAGAAGCAATGGACCAAGGTGCCCTCCCTTTGAAAGCTGGACATATGTCCTGCTTTCTCTATGGTGGAGAGCCAAGAAGAACATGGGGCCCTGGGGGCTAGAAAGGTAGGCATCAGCAGCTCCCTCCCCCCCCCCCCATCATGGGAGGACATGGGAGGTAGGGCCCTCTGCAGAGGATACAGCCTGAGCCCCAAAGGGAAGGCTCATGGACATGATGTCCTCCAGAGAAGTGCAGGAAGTGCAGGAGCCAGAATCCCCAGGTGTGACCTGGGGGGACTCGGGCGTGAGTTGGGATACCCGGATCCGTGTGTCCCTGTCCCAGCGGCCCTGGGATTTTACACAAGGGTCCGGATCTCATCTCCGGATCTCATCTCTGAGAACCAGGTTTCAGTGAGGACTGTTAGAGAAATGCACCAGGAAAGGTTCAGTGTGGGGTGGGTTCAGCACCAGTGTGGGGGTGGGGAGCTGAGTCTGAGCGGCCAGGACCCTGGCTCCAACATTCCTGGGCCTTGATCCACCTCTCTTGACCTTATCCTTGCCCTTCTCTGCATCTCCGAGTCCTCTGTCCTCCTTTCTACTGTGCCACCCCTCTTCTTCCAATGGAAGTGTCGATCTCAGCCCCAACAGGACACACACAGTGCAATTCCTCCCCGTCTTCTCCATGCTTCTCTCTTGGTCCTTGGGGCTCTCCGGCCACCCCCAGTCCCATCCCTTTCCTCCTCTGGCTGTGTTTCAAACCCCCTTTGTCCTTCTCTCTCCACTCCTTTCTTCTGTTGTCATCCGTTTCTGTAGCTTCTGTCTTCAGCTAACAAATGCCCACTGAGCCCTCCCCGCTAGATGCCAGCCACTGCTGTCTCCTTTCTTGCTTCTGTCTCTTTACAACTTCTCCCTAGGCCCCCCTCCCCTCTCTCTCTCTCTCTCTCCCACACCCCTGGGCCTCCTGCCACCCTCCCCCCAGCTCCGCCAGACTCCCAACACTGGCATTATTCACTTTTATGAGAACCCCCCAGGCCTACCCCTGAATGGACCGACCACAACTGGAAACAGATGTGCAGTCCTGCACCAGGGATGGGAGGGAAGGGGGGGGAGGAGAGGGCATGGGCTTGGCTTTAGGGGCTGGGTGGGGGCTGGGGGTGGGGAGGAGGAGGGCCAGCCAGTTTAGAGGAGTGGAGGGGAGAAAAGGGCTGGCAGGCTTCTTCAGAAAGTGTGTGTACACACACGTGCATGTGTATCACTCTATCACACACACACACACACACACACACATACTGGAGCGTGCGCAGTGGATGGGCTGTGGGGTAATTCTTGTAAATCAAGAGAAAAGCCGTTTTTTTTTTTTTTTTTTCTTTTCGGAACTGCTTTTAACTGCTTGACTTGGCTCTGCTGTGGTTTGTAGAGAATTTTAGAGGTCAAAGTTTGGCTCAGGAGCCGGGAGCAGGCAGTCTGGAAAGAGAGGGTGACAGTGAGTGGTGTGGAGGGCCTGACACCCCAAAACTCCAGAGGAGGACAGCTGGGGGACAGCATTCCCCAGAGTGGCCTGGCCACAGGCCTGGGGGACACTTGCAGCCCGTGACCCTGTAGTGTCAGAGACACAAGTCTGCCTACAGTTAGCTTGGTCCAGCCTCGTGCAATATTTAGCATTTAGAAATGTTCTTTTATTCAAATATTAACCAACCATCTGGCCATCTCTCAGCAGCAAGAGATAAGGAAATACAGAACCAAGAAAGGAGAGGACAGTAACAGTGTTTTTTTTTGTTGTTGTTGTTGGGTTCTGTTTTTGTTTTTGGTGAGGGTACTGGGGTCTTGAACTCAGGGCCTGGGTTCTGTCCCTTAGCTTTTTCACTCAAGGCTGACGCTCTGCCATTTGAGCATATCTTTGCTTCTGTCTTTTGGTGGTTACTTGGAAATAAGAGGTTCATGGTCTTTTCTGCCTGGGCTGGCTTTGAACTGTGATCCTAAGATCTCAGCCGCCTGAGTAGCTGGGATTACAGGTGTGAGCTGTGGGTACCTGCCTGACTCTCGGTGGATATTTGTCAGCTGAAGACATTCACACCACATTGCGTTAGGCAAAGTAGGTTAGGGGAAGGAAAGCGTGCATCCATCCTCCATAGCTGAAGGGATAGGAGGTGTGGAAGCCCGGGCTGCAGACTGTGGCACTGGTCACAGGGCAAAGGCTGAGCATGGAAGAGTGGTGCAGCGGATGGATGGAGGAGAATGTTTGTGGAAATCAAAGTGGAGGGGGGAGGGAGGGGGCAGGGATAAGAGGCGGGGCTTCAACCCTGAGCGCCTAGAAAGCCTTGGAGAGCTAGGGCTGCTAGTGGGGAGCAGGGACTATGTGATATCAAGCCAGGTGATGTGGGTGAGGGTCTGAAGGAAGGGATGAGGAAGATGGTTTGTTCTGCTGTTCTGGGAACCTGAGAATGGGATGGGGGTTCCATAGTTTACTCCCCATCCATCTCTAGAGCGGAGGAGAGAGCCAGCATTGACATAAACCTCTCTAACTCACAGACTTGGGTGGTGGTCATAATAGGGGTTGGTAAGGTTAGGGTTAGGTAGGCTATGGGGGTGGTGGTATTAGGGGCTATCGGGGCTATTAGAGGATGGTGAATGGAGACTCAGTTTGGGCTGCCTCCTCTCCTGTCTCCTCCCCTCCTCAATCCTTCCTTCCCCTTTTCATCCTCTCTTCCCTCCTGCCCCCCCTTCCCTCCTCGTTCCTCTCTTCTCTCCTTTTGCTTGAATTCAGAGCTTCACACTCTTGCTTGGCCTTTTCAATCACTAGCACTCTACCACTTGAACCACAGCTCCACTTCTGCCTTTTTTGTTTTCTGGTTCATTAGAGATAAGAGTCTCACAGACTTTGCTGCTTGGGCTCGCTTTGAACTGTGATCCTCAGATTTCAGTCTCCTGAGTAACTAGGATTGCACCTAGGAGCTGCTGCCCCCTGGCTGCTCCATCAGTTTTCTTGTTGTTGCTACCTCTGGGCAGAATCCATCATGTGCAATTTGGCTGTTGTCCAGGCTGTGCGCTCTGAAGTACTGGATTTGGGGTTTTGGAACCCTAATGTCTTTCTCCATGGGAGGAGGTGAGCTCACCTTGCTGTGGAGGGAGAGTTGGGGTAGGATGTGTATGGAGAGTTGCCGAGGATGCTTCTCTTTGCACTGTCCCCAAGTCTGTGAGGAAGTTCTCCTCCACTTCCATCCCCAAGGGGTTTGTTGGGATAGACTGGGGGCATGGCAGTGCTCCAAAGTGCTGGCCATCTCTCTGTGGCTCTGGCCATATAGGGTCTCCTCCATCCAGATCCCATGATCCTTCTGCCCACCTGCTTGAGTAAGCCACCTCACCCCGACACTGACTTGTTTTTGGGATAGGGTCTTGTGAACGTTCATCTAAACTGGCCATGAACGGTGATCCTTTACCAGCCAAGTAACTGGGAAAATACAGGCACGTGTGACACCACACGTTCTTCACTTTTTATCATTTATAGATGCTCCGAACTTTTCAAATCACCGTTGTTCTGTTAGTTTTAACCGTAAAAAGGTTTCCCTACACACAGAAAGTTAAAATGAAGCCGGGTGCTGGTGGCTCACACCTGTAATCCTAGCCACTCAATAGGCTGAGATCTGAGAATCACAGTTTGAAGCCAGCCTGGGTAGGAAACTTTGTGAGACTCTTATCTTCAATAAAGTATCAAAAAGCCAGGAATGGAGCTGTGGCTCAAGTGGTAGAGGGCTAGCCTTAAGAACAAAATCTCAGGGACAGTGCCTAGGCCTTGAGGTGTGTGTGCACGCGCATGTGCACGCACACATACATAGAGACAGACAGACAGTTTTCTTTTGTTATTGTTGTTGGTGGTCATGAGCTTGAACTCAGGGCCTGGGAGTTGTCCCTGAGCTTTTCTACTCAAGGCTAATGCTCTACCACTTTGAGCCATAGCCCCATTTCTGTGTTTTTGGAGGTGAAATGGCGATAAGAATATCATGGATTTTCTTGCCCAGACTGGGTTTGAATTGGGATATTCAGACCTCAGCCTCCTGAGTAGCTAGAGGATTATAAGCATGTGCTACCAGGGCCTGGCTTAGAAAGTTAAAATGAATATACAGCAAACTGGCCGTATGTTTAGATCTAGACTGGCCTGTAGAATATATTAACACCATGGTCTGTACTCTGGGGTTGTATATCTCTGATTGAAAATATTTGGAGAAAAACAACCCTCGTGACTCTACTGGTGCAGGTGTCATTTCCTTGTCGTTACCCCCTTAGAGAAATACAGCACAGGACTGTTTTCCTGCATTTACACTAGATGTGTCACCGGAGCTAGTAGCCCTCAGGAAACCCAGGAATGGTGGCATTTGCTTGCTGAAATGTCTTTCAACTCACCTTAGTTTTTCTTTTGTACCAGCATTGGTTCCAGTACTGGCCAGGAGTTTTCTTTTGGCTTTTTTGCTCATGGTTGGCACTCTACTACTTCAGCCACTGTTCCATTTGTAGCATTTTTGTTGTTCTTATTGACTAATTGGGGATAAGAGTCTCAAGGTCTTTTCTGTCTGTGTTGGCTTTGAACAGGGATCTTAAGATCTCGGCCTCCTGAGTAGTTAGGACTACAGATGTGAGCCTCCAGTGCCTAACCCCACTTCCCCCCCCCCCCCGCCTCCTTCTGTATTCCAAGGAGCTTTGAAGTATGCATTTCATTATGTGAGCTCAGTTGAAATGACTTAAGTATACAGTCACAAATGTCCTCAGTCCAGCCAGGAGGGGGAAAAAAAAACACACCAGAGATTGTTATTGCACATTTGACAGCTAAAGAAAACAGGCTCACTGGGAAAGGGAGATTTGTGGCATCTGGTCATAAAGTGCATTGGAAATGCCACAGGCAGAGTGCTCTCCTGAAGTTAAAGACTGCTCTATTATTTTCCCTCCCAGCAGCCCTTGGGCCATTTCTCCATAACTGTGTCTCCCTCTGGAGTTGCTGGCCCAATGGCTAATGGAGGCCTGCTCCCTGCCCCCGTGTGCCTAAGCAAGTGTGCAGCCCCTGCTGTGTACAAGTGCTGCAGGGGTTAAAGAAGGCAGGGCAGCCCGCTGACTCCAGGAAAGAGGCGGTGCATTCTGCTGCCCGCCAGCCAGCCAGCCAGCAGAGAGGGAGCCGGGCAGCAGCGCCCTCCTCCTGCTCAGTTGTTCCCAACCTTGGCCTTGGGACCAGCGCAGCTCCTCCCCACCAGCTCCTGCTTGGACACT
The DNA here is from genome assembly GCF_023159225.1 of Perognathus longimembris pacificus. Taxonomy (NCBI): domain Eukaryota; kingdom Metazoa; phylum Chordata; class Mammalia; order Rodentia; family Heteromyidae; genus Perognathus; species Perognathus longimembris. Next base: position 16,092,466 of record NC_063164.1, read on the forward strand.
CCGCTCACTCACTGCCTTCCTCTTGGCAACCAGCTTCCTGCCAGCCATCGCTGCTGCCCGGCCACTGCCCACCACCCCTGTCCTGCAAGCCCCTTGGCCCAGACCCCCACCCTGCCCAGTGACTCCTCTGCCAGAAAGGTGAGTGTGTGTGTGTGTGTGTGTGTGTGTGTGTGTGTGTGTGTGTGTACAGGGGATGGAGTGGGCCAGGTCTGCCTGGTTGCTGTCAAGACCACCACTTTGTGGCATGAACTAGGAGAAGGTGAGGTCAGCCCCACCCTTCACATGTCTCTGGGCTAGGCCCCTGGGAGGCCAACCTGTCTCCATCCCCTGTTGTCAGTCTGATTCCAGCTTCCCAGCGTCTGGCAGGGATGCGTGGGGTGGGGCTGTCCCCGCTTGCGCTGTCAGAAGGAGTTGTATTTGCCAGGGAAGTTCCTGGTGTCATTGCTGCCAGCCAGCAGTGTAGAGGGATAGCCAGCTCACCAAGGGAAGTAGAGGATGTCTCTTCTGCTGCCTGTCTGCCCGTCTCTGTTCTCAAGTCAGTGCCCGGTAGCTGGGAGGACCTCCTGAGTGGCACGGGGAAATGAGCCCTCTTCATTTCTTTCTCAGACATCCCCAGTAGCTGTTCTGCGCACTTTTCTCTTCTTTGGGGCTCTCTGTGCTTCTAGGGGGCTGGAGCCAGGAGGGTTAGGGTTCATAGCTCTTTGCCTTTCTCCCCTCCTCTCCACGTGGGTCTGGAGCCCCTGGCCCATGGCACAGCTTGGCATGAGTGCTCTGCTGCCCTCCGCCAGCCAACGGGCTCGCTCCTTCCTCACCCCTCTGGGCAGAAATGGCTAATCCAGGTGGTTAATGAACAGACACACAGGCAGCTGCCTCCCCCGTTCCTCGCCCCTGACCCCTCCTCTTCCTCCGTGCCTCTGACCCCCTGCCAGCCACCCCTTTGGAGCTGGAGAAGCCACATAGAGCTCGACTTCAGTGCCCCCACTGGAGGGCAAGCGCCAGGACTGCCTACCCAGATGTTTTTAGATTGGACTCTGCTCTAGAAGAAGAAATTGGGAGGGGGGTGGCTCTGTGTGTGTGTGTGTGTGTGTGTGTGTGTGTGTGTGTGTGTGTGTGTGCTCAGAGGAGCCTGCTGGGCTCACAGGCTTGGCTCCCACAGGGTGGTAGTGGTGGGACAGGGTGAGGGACAGGATGGGTGCTGGCTGGGAGGAGCCCTGTTGGACTGGGGTGATGACGATAGGATAGGAGAAGGACTGGAAACTAGGGTTTTTTTTTTGTCCTGGGGCTCAGGCAGCCTGCCGCCCTTCCTGGGTGGTGGAACTGGGAAAGGGAACCAACCATGTGGAGAAGGCACTGTTTCCCCTGCCTGGAGGTGGAGTGGGGAACACTGTGGCCCCTGGCCTTACCAGCTGGTGGCTCCTCTAGTAGTGTCTCTCCCAGCTCTTCTCCAGGACCTCCACATTTGCTGTAGTCAAGGAGCTGTCCGCCTAGACGCCTGTGTGGTGGGGTGGAGAACGAGTGGTCTGCATTGGGTGTCCCCGTATGGGATTATCTGCCATTCTCCTACCTATAGAGCACAGAAGAGTCTGTTGGTGCTGGAGCTGGGGGGAGAACAAGATCGCCTCAGCCAGTTTCCAGAATGGACTCTGATCTGGAGTTCCGTGCTCTGGGGTGATGGAGGAGGCAACCAAAGGCCTCTCTTTCCCAGCTTCTGTCCTTGAACCCTGTGGGCTCTCCTCCATCCCTCCCCTCCTAATACCTTGCACTTCAGGCTTACTTCTCCGAAAGCCCTAGGGCAGAGCTTCCCCTAGGGGTGGTTCTGTCTGTCTGTCTGTCTGTCTATCTATTTGTGCTGGTGCTAGGGTTTGAACTCATGGCCTGGGTGCTTTTTCATTCAAGATTGGTGCTCTGCCACTTGAGCCACAGCTCCCACTTCTGGCTTTTTGGTGGTTAATTGGAGATAGGAATCTCACAGATTTCCTGTCCCAGCTGTCTTCAGATCTCAGTTGCCTGAGTAGCTAGGATTACTGATGTGAGCCACTGTTGTCCGACTTGTATCTAGGAACTTAAAACCCACAGAAGTTGGTGGCTGTGTGTGTGTGTGGGGGGGGGATATATGCTGGGGTGCATACGATTGCAAGTGCCCTGCCAGGCACTGTTGGAAGGTGACCCAGGTCTTGTAGCTTGGGAGCTGTCAGGGCAAGGCATGTGTATGGCAGGCGGGGGGGCGGGGGGCACAATGGATTTTTATCTGGTTGGAGGAAGAAGGACCGGATGTTAGCATTTGGGGCTCAGTTTAATGAAGAGCTCCCAGGAGAGTGGGTTCCCCTGGAAGTAGTGAGGAGTCAGTCGGTCCTGGGCACAGTGTACAGACCGGCTTCAGGCTGTGTAGGATTCCTGAGCTGGGATGTGGTTAAGGGATGACCTCCCTGGGTCTCTGGGGATGCTGAGGTCCTGGGATTCTCTGACACTGGAATGGAGGAGTCAGAAGCTGTGGCCTCTGGCCTGGGCGTGGGCTTGGATGGAGCTCATAGGCTCGCCTCCTCGCCAGTGCTTAGGGAACGGAGCCTGGTGCTCTGCCCTTGCCCCGTGCCCCTCTCTTGCTTACTGCCCCAGCTCTGCGCCAGCTGCTTCCTGCCCTGCTCGGAGATGCTTCCTCTATGGGCTTCGTCTCTGCCTTGCTGTGTGGTTAACTCCTCCAGGGCTGGAGTGGGCCTGTGATGCCTGCCACAGCGGGGTGTGGACAGGACAGATTTAGCCCCCAGCCTCTGCCTCCAGTGTCTGAGGACAGGTGTGGGCACATCTGGAGGAACTCTGAGGCTCTTGGGGAGGCAGGAGAACCCAGGGCTGCATGTCCTCTGAGTCTCAGTTTCTGTAGATGTCAGGGCATCTAGCTTGTGCAGGTGTGTGTGTGTGTGTGTGTGTGTGTGTGTGTGTGTGTGTGTGTTTTGCAGGGATGGTGAGGGTTCAGGCCAAGGGCTTTGCTCTCAAGGGCTCTCAGGAGAGGTGGGGAGAAGCAAACCTGTTCTCCAGGTAGTAGTGGGCAGTGAGAGAGGAAAGGGGGGTGGGGAGCCCCATCGTTGGAACCTCTCTTGAGCCCTACCCTTCCTGGGAGCTCCTACCCGCTTCTCTGTAGTTGACTTTTGGCCTCTTTTCTTTCTTGTCCATTGTAGAGCTTGAACTCAATGGCTGGGCGGTGTCTTTGAGCTGCTTCTGCTCAAGGCTAGTGCTCTACCACTCGAGCCACAGCTCCACTTGGGGTTTTCTTGTGGTTAATTGGTAATAAGAGTCTCATGGGCTATCCTGCCTGGGCTGGCTTTGAACCAGGATCCTCAGATCTCAGCTTCCCCAGTAGCTAGGATTATAGGTGTGAACCACCAGCGACTGGCTTATGTCCTCTTTCCTTCTGAACAGGAGTTTCTAATCAGGACAACACCTCACATAGTCCTGAAGGGGAAGTCCTTCCCAATGTCTAGTCCATTGTCTCCTCACCTGCCAGGGCCTAGATGAAGCGGCTTCACTTGGACCCTTTAACCTGGTTGCAAGACCCAAGCTCTGAAGAGGAGAGATAGGGAGGACTAAGAGGGCTGGGTAGGGCCTGCTACTGGCTGTTCCTTGCCTTATTTCTGTCCCCAGAAAGAGAAACTGAGGCCCAAGTGGGGCATATATCTGGGGAGGGGGGTGTTGAGGAAGGACAGAGAAGACAGGCAAGAAAGCCCCCATCCTCCAGTTACTGGGCTTGAAGAAAGCAAATCTAAAGGGGTGTGACTAGGAGATGGAGAGACTGGGGGGGGGTGGCTCCCACATTGTCCCTGGTCTGTGGCCTCTGGCGGTGTGGCCCCCGGCTGGCTGGCTCTTAGCTTCCTCAGCTATTAGGCACGGAGAGGTGTGTGGGCACAAGCCAGCTGGAACGAGAGTGGCGAGGGGGGCGGGGCTGGCAGCCCTGCAGCTGTGCCCACCTCCCTGGGCGCTGCTCTCCATTATGCAAGGTCACATTCTTCCCTTCCATTGCATTCTTCCTTTCCCATCCCCAAGGGGAAGGCCGGGGTGGGGTGGGGTGGACTGGAGACCACCAGTGTGGTGATGAGGCTCAGGGTCTGCCCCTCCCCAACTCTGTGACCTTGGCTGGCTTCTTGCTCATCTCTGCTTTGGTTCCCCTTGGGGAGGGTGGCTGACCTCTGCCGAGTTGGCACTGGGGTGCGGTGGGCTGAGGTGGTTAGGTGGGCCCCGGGCAGTCCTGGGCGCTGTAGCCTGCAGGGTTGGCAGGCCTCTGTGATCCCTGCCTTTTTAGGGCTGTGAGCCTGGAATCAGGCCTTGGCGGGGAGTGGAGGGACTGGCCTGGGAGAGCAGTCCTAGAAGCTGATGGGGACCAGGGTCCCCTGAGTACCCTCTGCCATGGGGAGTGGCCGAGCCCTGGCTGTCCCTGGGACCTTCGCAGGTCCTCTCCCCTGGGCTCCAGCTCAAGGCTGGGAGGCAGGCAGTGTTGGTGATCCTTGGTGGTCCTGGCACACTCACCCAGGGTCGATGTTGGAGGGTCCGGCATGGCGCCTACAGCAGACTTGGGTGTCTGCATAAACGGGACCGAGGATCCGAGGTGATGATCATTAGTATAGCTGATGGGATCACTCCTCCAGAGCCCACCTGGAGAGCGAGTGGGTCTCGGTATCAGAGCCCAGAGCAGCCCTCTTCCTCTTAGCACGATAGGCCAGAGTAGAGGGGACCTCCAGAAGCCTTATCTCCCCAGGGAGCCAGCGCCGCCCATCTGTGTTTATGGAGGACTCTGAGAAAGTTGCCCTCGCTGTAAACAAAATACATGATGATAAACCCGCTCTGCGGCGGCCGTCCCTTCCCACCCTCCAGAGGTTCCCAGGCTTGTTGAGGACCTGGCGGTTTCCAAGCCGGCTTCCCTAGACCTGGCCTGCGCCCACAGGAGTGGCAGGCAGCCATGTTTGGAAGCAGGATCCTCAAAGAACAGCTACAAGTGTTCCTGTCTTAGGCCATCCAGGTCTACCTGACATCTAACCTGCATGCCTTTGACCTCCGGGTAGTTCGGTCGGTCGGTCGGTCGGTCGGTCAGTGGCAGGGCCTGGAGAGAGCCGGCGCGTGCTTCCTGCAGGCTCTGGAGCCAGCTGGGTGGGGTTCCTGGCCACTCTCCCTTTTCACCACAGGCCCTTGCCCTCTCTGGGCTCCTGAGCTCACTTTCTGGTGGCCCTGGCATTTCTCATTAGCAAGGGTCAGCCCTCATGGCCTGCCAAACTGTGCTCTCCACCCAGAGAGGCTGGATTGCTCTAGGTCAGGGGTGAACTCCATTTCCGGACCCCTGCCTCACCCAGGCACAGCTGTAAAAGGCCTTAAGCTTTCTGTTGGAGGAAGAATGGGTGGAGAGCGATGAGGACGCTATCCAGAAAGGCCCTATCTCGTTTCCTTCCTCCATCCTGACCATCTCTGCCCCATTTTGAGCCACCCCCCCCCTCGCCCCCGGCTCCAAGGTAGATCTCACCTTTGACCCTTGACCCCTGATCTCCACCAGCCCTGGCAATCAGCTGGCCCAAAACTATCCTTTAGGAAGCCAGCTATGGGTCCAGTCTAGGTCTTGTTGCTGGGCCAGGGGTGGGTCTCTAACCTGGGGTCCCCGTAGCCCCTGCTTCTTAGGAGCAGGTCTCACCTGGCTCTGTCCTTTAGCTGAGTCCCTTCCCTTCTGTGTCCCTGTGTCATCGGTCAGCCCAAGGACTGGAGAGGTGTAGGGCTGGGAGACTGAGTGCATCTGCCTACATGTGGTGGGGGTGGGGCGGGGGGACTCCCCTGGTCCCAGGCTGTGGAACTTCACCTTGGATTGACCTTGCTTTGCACTGGCCCCACCCCCACCTCTGGCAGTCACTGGCAGGAAGTCCTGGTGATTAGGGCCCTAATCACCGGCTGAGACTCCCAGAAACAGCAGAGCTGGTTGAGCAGAGAGGGGCCAGGCCAGGAAGGGGGCCGGGGGTGGGGGTGCTGGGCTGTGACTAGGTCTCTGGATGACCGCTTAGGATTGAGGCTGGAGAAGTCAGTGGTCCTCAGGCTGGTGCCTGAGGTCAGTCACAGGGTCTGTTCACCCAGCACGAGGCTAGTGTCCACGCACATCCAGCTGGATGCTTTCCACCTCCTGACGGTTCACGTTAACAGCCTTTTAGGGCATCCACCCTTTGCCAGGCAAGGTGCCAGGTATGGGGCTGGAAAGGCCAGGGAGACAGTCTAGTGGGAGACAAAAGGGAGTAGAAAGGAGATTGCTGCAAAATGCAGTGGGAATGTCCAGCAGGAAGCAGTTCCCATGGGCTGGCTGAGTGGAGAGGGCTTTGGAGAAGAACCTCTTAGCTGGACCTGGAAGTTTGAGGGGGAGCTTTCCAGTGGGGAAGAGGAAAGCAGGGGCTTCTTCAGGTACAGGGGGATGTGTGCATATAATAAGGATGGATGACGTAAATCGTGACTATAGCCAGGATTAGCCACCTCACACTTGGTGTCTGGCCCCAGCCTTAGTGTTTGCATCTGTAAAATGGGATCAGTGCATCAGTGCTCCCACTGTGAGCTGGGGGGTGGGGGGGGGCTTGGCATGAGATACTGTGTATAGGATGCTGAGCTCAGTTCAGTCAATCTGGTTTAAAGATGGCATGTGTTTGGGAGAGCTCAGAGGTGGTGTTGGGGCCTGAGGGTAGGCCTGATTAAAGAAGGGGAGCAGGAGAAGAAGGTTCTAGCCTAGGAGAAACATGATGGGATTGTGTTTTAGGAAAAGGGTGCAACAGGGAGGCCGGGGATGTATGGGGCTGGAAATTCCTCTTCCTGCCACTTCGTCTCCCCGGGCTTCCTTCCTATGGGCCCCCTTTCTTCTTTGGATCTGGAGGCTGAGCAGGCTGAGCAGGCTGAGAGCGCCTTCCTGGGAAATCCTTCAGTGTGCCAAGGCTTCTTACTTGAGCCTGGGCTCCTGAACCAGGCAGAAGTAAGGTTAGACTACAGGTAGCTCCCATTTCTAAATACCAAGTGACTCAGGGTGGGAGAACCTTTTGCCATCTGGCCTGGCACATGTAGGCCCCTTGTTCCTTGAATGAGTGAGCAAAATGAACAGGAGGAGGCCCCCTAGCCCGGGGGCTGCATAGCAGCCATGCCACATCTGACCGTCAGTGGCCTCCGTGTATCTCTCAAGCCCGGTATCGGCACGTCACAGGTGTTGGGCCACTGTCTAATGGTGATGCCTGTAATCCCAGCCATGCAGGAGGAGGAGGGTGGAAGATCTTCATCTGAGGTTGGGCCAGGCAAAAGTGAGAGACTCTATCTGGAAGACTTAAAAGCAGAAAGATTGGGGTGTGGCTCACGTGGCAGAACACCTGCCTCGCAAGCGCAAGCGCAAAACCTTGAGTTCAATCCCCAGTACTGCGCCCCTCCCCCCAAGTTGAATAAATAAAAATAATCTACAGACCGCACAGCCCCACTCCCTAATCACACCCCGCCACCCCATTTCTGGCAGTCTGCAGCAGCTTATGCGGCCAGCTAGCACTCTCCTTTAGTCATCTGTAAAACGTGGGAAAGAAGGAGAAGCAGTCCGCCCAGCCGTGTAACCCTCAGGCACTGCGGCTGCAGGGGGAGCCAGCAGGGCCTTGGTAGGGGGTTTGTTGCCTGGCTTGCTTGCAGCTGCCCAGCGGGGCTTGGGGGGGGGGGGGGTGGGATGGGTCGGACGGGAGAGCCTGAGAGATACACTAAGGTTCCTCAGGAGTCTTCCAAGGAATTCTGGGTGGCTCAGAAGCTGCCTTAATATGAGGTCTCTCTGTTGTGGCCGGCTGAGCTGAGCGTGGGAGCCGAGGCGGTGAGGCCAGGCCTAGATTCCAGGCTGGAGCCCTGGGGGCACTGGGGTGAGCAGGGGTAAGAGGATGCTGGGGGAGGGAGGAGAGGTGAGCCAGAGGAGGGCAGGCCTTGCAAGTCCCCAGCTGGGACCCCAGGAATGCCTCTCTCCTCCTTAAGTGCCAGAGGGCCGGGTCTTGCGTTCCCAGAGCCTCCTCAGGTCACCTGGTCCATCTCCCGGCCTTCTGGGCAGCTTCGCAACATCCGCCTGAGGCTACACCCCCCCCCCCCCCCGAATCAGAACGTGATTTTCTTCAGTAATGACTGTCTGGCTGCCGCCCCTCCCTTCCCCCTTTCCCTTGCCATCCTTAGAGCTCACAACTCCAGGATGGGGGGCAGCAAACCCTCTGTAGGGGGAGGGAGAGGGCAGAATTGGGGATGGCTGTGTAGTGCAAGGATGTCAGGTTCCCTCTTCCCCCAGCACTATATGACTTGGGGTCAATGATGCCCCTTTTCTGGGCTCCAGCTAGCTCACTGGTGGAAGGAAAGAAGTTAGGAGAATTGGAGTTCGGAGAGTTGCTGAGATTTTGCAAGCCCATGGACCTGTCTGGTCAGAGGCTCCTGCTTTTGAGGGGCCTTGGCTGTCCGGCGTGGAGGTAGGGGTTCAGAGGGGCTTCAGGTATTTGCTGGGTACTGACTGAGATGCCCCAGAAGCTCCCTTCCGGTCCAGGGATTGAGGTGCTCTTTGCCGAGCGGTGACTCCTCCAGGTAGCTGCTTCTTGGCCTGGAGTGGAGAACAACAGCTGTCAGGGGCAGGGGGCCAGTGCCTGGGCTGTCCCAGCAGGGACGCACTGGCAGGACCAGGGCTAGCCGTGTGGCCGAGTGAGGGACTGGACAGATCTCAGCGCTCCTGGCTGGCTACCCTCAGGAAACAGAGGGAGGAAGGGATGCGCTGGGGGTGGGTGCAGAGGCAAAGTAGCAGTGAGTAATGACTTCGTGTCTCTGGGGGGCAGGTGGCTCCTCGTCGACGTAGAGCTGTCTGGGGCTCCGGAAATGCTTCCCAGAGTTACCAGACACTGAATCACAGCAGCCTAAATGCCTTGATCGCTGAGGTCCGTAGGAGCAGGGGGCTCTGGTCAGCTAGGGCCACGGCATCTTCCCCCTTTCGGGTTCTTCTGCATTGGCTCCTCCCACCATCCTCCCTCTGTCTTTTCTTCTAAGTATCCAAGGATTTGCCTTGCATATAAAATTTGCAGTCTGCTTGGTCAAGATGCAGTCATTGTACTCACACACTGTCATGTTGAATTGAAACCCCTTTGTACAACTATTAAAAGCTAACAAAAAAATTAAAAATCACACTTACGCACGCACGTACACACAGTTTGCAGTCTGGCTACCCTGGGTTTGAGTCTTGCTCAACAACTCCTAGCTGTGAGATTTCTCCCTCCCTCCCTTCTTCTTTTTTTCTTTTCTTTGTCATTCTTTTTCTCTCTTCCTCTTTTTCTCTCCCTTGTTTTCTCAATTCTCTCTCTTCTTCTGTCTCTCTCTTGCTAGTACTGGGGCTTGGATTTAGGGCCTGGGCGCTGATGTGCTCTACCACTTGAGCCACAGCTCCACTTCCTGCTTTTTGGTGGTCAATTAGAGATCAGAGTTGCATGGACTTTCTTGCCAAGGCTGGCTTTAGATTGCAGTCCTTGGATCTCTGCCTCCTGAGTAGCTAGGATTACAGATGTGGGCCACGGGTGCTTGGCCTGGCCCCCTCCTTCCTCCCCTCCACCCCCGCCTGAGCTGAAGTGACCTTGTGGAAAAGGAGGCATTACTTGTACCTGTTCTGTTGTTGGAAGGATTAAGTGGGATAATGTGTCTAAAGTGCACACTGAATATGTTCTATACACATTCAAGAGAGGCCCTGGGCTCTACCTCCTCTACCCAGGAAATTCCTGCTTCCATGCTTCTGTTTCGTCAGTTTCAGGCTGCTCTTGTGTCCCCTGCCCCCTGCTTTAAGCTGCCTCCTCCCCCAGCTTCTTGAAGTTAACTGTGCTCAAGGGTACTACTCCAGCAGTGAGGATGTTGGTGGGGCTAGTGTCTTTATTATTAATATTGTTATTTTGGTACCAACAGTGAGGCTTGAACTCAGAGCTCAGGCACCGCCCCTTAGCCTTTCTCTCAAGGATCTACCACATGAGCCATAGCTCCACTTTCAGCTTTTTGGTGGTTAATTGGAGCTAAGAGTCTCATGGGCTTTCCTGCCTGGACTGGCTTTGAACCTTGGCCTTCACATCTCAGCCTCCTGAGATTACAGGCTGGGATGACAGGCGTGAACCTGGCTTCCTGGCCTGTGTCTTTTCATCTGGGTAGTTCTGATGGGGACGGGGAGGGGCGGGAGTGAGCCCCAGAGTCACCACACCTGGCGAAGTATTCTGGTTGTGTGTGCCGTGCGTGTGCCCAATCCACGTGTTGGGAACTGTGTGGAGACACAACAGCTGTGGCTACAGCGGTGCTCTGGGTCCCTGTGTCTCTCTGATAGGAGCTTTCTTTCCTGTCCATGTCAAGTCTGCCTGTGTTTTCTGAGCCTAAGAAAACCAGCTCTTCCACAGTCTTCCATCTCAAGCCTTCCCGCAGACCTGTCTTCAGATGCCTGAGTCCCTCAGATCCTTCCCGGAACAAGGAAACATTGCACCGGGTGGATATGCGTCAGATGGCGCTGAACAATGTCGGTGACAGCCAGGCCTCCACTGGCCTTCGGCCTTCCCCCGCGGAGCTGGCCTCGCTTCAAGTCTCTGCTGCTGGCTAATGGGAGGGAGAGGGGCTTCCTGCCCTAGTCACAGATGGACTTAAAGGAGCACCACGGAGCTGGGCTGCCCTGGTCTCAGGACCTCCTGCTTCCAGGGGGCGGGGGGGGGGAACTCCTAGGGTTGCTTTGTCCCTTAGGGCACATGGGCTTCCAGAACCCCAGCCCCAGCTGTGTGCTAATTGTGCAGAACAATCATGTTACCTCCTGCCCTGCCATCTGTGGCCAGGAGTTTTCTACATGAGTGAATTTGCAGATAACGGAAGCTGATGCCATGCGCGAGTTGAAGCAGAGAAGGAAAGGGAGTTTTGTTGCTGTTGCAGTAGGGAATTGCTGGCATTGGATGGTGTCCCAACCTCCCTTCCACTTAGGTAAATAGGATCTTAAAAATCCCCTTCCTTTTGGCAGTCTGTGATGGTCTCTCAGCTTCTTCTGTGAAATGGGGGTGAGAGTAGAACCTGTGGTGGAGGTGGGGGTTGAGTGACTTGAGGGGCAGGCAATGCTTAGCACTGGCTCCCCCATACCCCGCCTGCGGGGGCCAGTTCATGGCTTTGCAAATGAGGACCCTGAGGAGCAGAGACGAGCCCTGATTGCATGACAGCTAACACAGCACGACTCTGCTCCAGACATTTTTACCAGTTGGATCTCAGTCAACTTTATTATCATCATGTTTTTCAGTGCTGAGAATCAAACCCAGGGCCTCATGCATGCCAGGTCAACACTCTACCACTGAGCTATACCCCCATTCAACCCTGACCTCTGTTAAACTTTATTAAGTATTCCTGATGGTGTAGACTTACTTGCCCCCATTTTACAGCTGAGCAAGTTGAGGCTGATGGAGGTGAGAAAGGTCTCCATAGCTGGTCTGTGGCAGAACTGGTTGTGAAGCCCATGCCTATCTCCCCCCCACACCCCCGCTGTCAATGGAGCTTCATGGTGTGTTCAGGAATCTGGAAATGAGGAGTCACACTGCAGAGGTGTAATAATCTTACAGATGAGAGCCTACTATCCAATACCAGTTTCAGTTTAGAGTCAGTAGAGTGGATAGAATGATCTTGTGCAGGACCTCGGAGCAGAAAGCCAGAGAGAGATGTGGGGAATATGGAATTTTCCTCAGATTAGTGTGTGGCAAGGTTTGCTTTCCACCCCGTTCTTAGTTTTCTCTCTTTTTACATTTTAATGGTACTGCAATTAGAGCATACCTCATGATGAATGTGTGCATTTGGTGTGGGCAGCATTTTTCCTTCTCAAAAAATGGTCAGTGTGCTGGGTCCAGTCAGTGGCTCGCGCCTATAATCCTAGCTCCTTGGGAGGGTGAAATCTGAGGATCATAGTTTGAAGCCAGCCCAGGCAGGAAAGTCTATGAGACTTTTATCTCCAAATAACTCCTTCACCCCCACCCCAAAATCATAAGTACAGCTGTGGCTCAAGTGATAGAGTATTAGCCTTGAGCAAAAAGCTCAGGGACAGGGCTCAGGCCCTAAGTTCAAGCCCCAGGACTGGTTGGTGAGGAGTGGGGTGGGGCAACCATTCCTGGGGCGGGGCTGGTCGGAGAAGCTGTCATGGTATTGGAGGCGACCAATACCATGGACGACCAATGGGCTCAGGGCGTCCTCGGGGTTAGGCAACAGGGCAGTGAATGTATCTGGGTAACCTGTAAGTACCCTGCAGGTGTGGGGCTCTGGGGGTGGTTAAGAAGGGAAAGGGCTGATGATGGGTTGGTGCCGGCTGTTCGGGTCTGTGAGGCTCCAGTCATGGAATTGTTTTCTGGGCTGGGTCAGTCTGTCCCATCACCTTCCTCCTTGGGTGGCTGGTGCGTCCCACCCTCAGACCTTCGGCTCTGTGGGTCTTCCCATTGCACTTAGAAGGTTTTCTTTTCCCCACACATTCCTCCGGCCTTACTGTTGTAGCAAAGCTTAGGGTCAAAGGCCCCGTAAAGCCTTTGTCTAGGGACTGTGAGTGACTGTGTGGCCCCAGTTCTTAGTCCTGCCACCTCCTCTGGCTGTGCTTCCAACCTAGTCTCCACCACAGACCACAGCCTGTTAGCAGCTTCCAGGAACTTCCTAGAGGCTTTTCTCGGTGCCTCAGGTCGTGTTGTATAGCCCTCTGCTTTTAGATCAAATAGGCAGGCCCAAGGAGAGAGACAGGGACAGGGACAGAGAGATTTTGCTGCTCCTTGGATTCCAAAGGCAGCTTTCAAGGCAACATTCCAAGCTACCCACTCAGCACTGCCACTCAGCACACAGGCCTGGCTCCCCTCAGTCCCGGGCTAGCAGCCTCGGAGTGTCCAACTGTCCTCCTCCCTGCCATCTTCTTGTGTCTCCTTAGAGAGCTCCTCTATCCTCTATTCTCTGTCCTTTGTCCCTGATTACTTTACTGCAGCCTCCTCTTCCAGGTTGGCTTCCTAGCTCTCTGCTCTTCTCTTTTACCCACTCTCTCTTACTGGCTCTGGAGGTGTCAGGCTTCTCTTTCTCTTTTGCCTCAGCCCAGCCCTGCAGCTCATGAGTAACTCAGTTCTGCTTGGCCACCTGTGTTCAGAGCCTTACCAGTTGCTCTCCTGTGTCCCCTTCTCCTCCTGTCTCAGAGGCTGTGCCTTCTGTGAAAAGCTCCCTGCGGTCCCTACTAGACCCGAGGCCTTACACAGTGCCAGAGAGGAACTGTGTGTCCATTTCCATTTTTTCCCTGTCTGAGTGACCTTAGACTGAGGATGTGACTTCTCACTGCCTTGTTTCCTCATGTGTGAAATGGGCTGATAACTTCTGCCAGGGACTGGAGTCCTTTGGACCCAGAAGTGGAGGAGAGGTGGCAAACGGGGCTGGGAGAGAGATCCAACCAGGGCCCCAGGGGCCGTGGCAGCCATATTAGGGCGTTTGGGCCTTTCCCACCGAGCAGGGAGCGCTGGGCATGCATTTCAGAATTTGCCAGTGGAGAGAACAGCTCAGAGGTGCAAGACCGAGGGCAAGCACACCAGGCAGGGCTGCCTCCACCTCCTCTGCTTTGCGGGGGCAGTCCAGTATTAACTTGATAGTTAGGGGTGGCCTTGTCCAGATTCGGTGAGTAGGAGACATCCTAGGAGGAGGCAGCCCCTGCTGGCCCCATGTCCTCTAGGCCTCTGTGCCCTCTCCAGGCACCGTGGACAGTCAGCGTCTAGCTCCTCCGAGTCTCCTGCTCACCAGCCTGGCCTTGTGTGTAGCCTGCGTCCTCACCCAGTGTCAGTGGACATTGGGGTGGGGGAGGGTGGCTCTGTGCTGGGTCTCAGGGTGCCTCCCGCAGGAGGCCACCTTCCGAGCCTCCGTGGTGGAATAATCTGGATGCTTTCAACTAATACCTTCCAGGCTGGCCCTAAATGGGACCATCCTTGGTCCCAGAGCTTGGTCCAAGCTACTCTCTCTTCTTGTTCTGGAACCTTCTGACAGAGGGCCGCTCTGATTGCCACATTCCGTGGGCAGAAGGGCCTGGCTGGGCACACCCCATTGTCTCCTCTCTCCCCTAGTCTGAGTGTGTGTGGAGTGGCCCTTGGGTTGAGGGTAGGAGCTCCCGGTGGGTGCAGGGAGAGGCTGGGGACGTGTTTTCCTGCCTGGGCAGCTTGCCACCTCAGAGCCCTGCTTCGCTGGGTGGACAGCTAGTAGGACTGACAGGAGGCCCCCCCAGTGAGGGAAGGAGCTGAGGAGCAGTGGAGGCTTCTGGGGCCTTAGAGGCAGGTTGATTGGGTCCACGATCCACAAGGAATGTGTCGAGGAGGATTTGGGGGACAGAGGCCTGGGATCCCCTGGAAATCATGACTCTAGTCAGTGTTCTGGGACTCCTGTGTCATGTTACTCCCAGGGCCCCAGGGCCCCTCCATGTCCCCCATGGCTCCTAGGCTCTGGGTGGGGGGTGTCTTAGGGTTGGGACATGCCCCTGGTTCGAGGTGTCCTGGAACAGGCCTCTTCTTGCTTGCTGGAACTGGCCGCACTTCCCGTCCGTGTCCTCGCAGAACTCTATATAAGGGCAGGAAACGGCCTGGTGTGGGGAGCAGGGAGAGGCTGGAACAAGGTCTGGACAGGGCGTGTGCCCCAAGGGGAGGGCGCAGGCCTAGAGGATGTGGAACCAGCAGAGGTCACCTCCTCCCAGGACCCCTGTGCTGGGCCTTGAAGCCTGCCCTTGCCCGCTCACAGGGCTGTCCCAGGCCTTGCAGGACGGGGCCAGCAGATTTGTATTGGGAGCAGCGAGGCCTGGGGCGCCTGCAGTTGAGGAGTGGTCTGGTGATCGCTCAGTCATGGACGTGGAGCCTGGGCCCTTCTGGCATCAGTGTCTGGATGGTTCTTGCTCCTATGGGGGGTCACCTGAGTGACTGGGCTCAGGAGCTGGCTCTCTCCTGCTGCAGGTTCCTGGGCAGGGCAAGATGTACTCTCCCTTGCTCTGAGTGGGAGGGGGGAGAAGAGGCTGGGGCGGGGTTTCTGGGTTCATTTGTGTTACGCCCCTGAGTTTCAGGGTTTCAGGGTGCATAATGCTCCTCTGTCTCTGGGATTTAGGACTCCTGTTCACCGTCCCTGTCCCCCCCCCCCCCCCCCCCGCCGCCCATTCATATTGGGGCTTAGACTCAGGGCCTGGGTGCTGTCCTTTAGCTTTTTCTCTCAAGGAGCTCTACCACTTGAGTCACACCTCCATATCTGGCTAGCTTCTGGTGGCTAGTGGGAGAGAAGAGTCTCACAGACATCTCTGTCAGGGCTGGATTTTCAGATCTCATCCTCCCGAGTAGCTATGATGACAGAGCCATGGGCACCCAGAACACAGCGTCAGCCTGGTCCCATTCCTACTCAGCTACCTTCCGTCAGGTACCTTCCGTGTTCCCCAGTGCTAACTGGGTGAAGCTGTAGAAGGAGCTGTGTCCGGTCTTCCGTCTCCTTCCCTTCCGTCCCCATCTCGGTGTCCCTGCTTCCTTCCCTTCTCCTGTCCCGTGTCCCAGCCAGAGGGGACACATTCCCACTTCCATGTTTTATTCGCGTGTTCCTTTTCACCTCACATGCCCTTCCTCTGCCTCTTCTTTTCAAAAACTGTATCTCCTTCTCAAGGGGGCGTCAGGCTGTGAGCCAGGCACGGGCTTCTCTGAGGAAGTTGCCCGTGTGCTTCCTTCCTGCAGGAGTGGGTGGCACGCAACGGATGAGTGGGAGAAATGCCCTCTTGCCTGGCTCCCGGTTCCCGGGTACGGAGCCTTACCTGGGATGCCTGTGCCCTCTCTCTGTGCCCTCCAGCCCTGGTACGCTGCCATGGTGCTTCCGAGACAGGCCTGTGAGCCAGGCTGACCCAGGTGACTGCCTCATGGCCTCCCCGTGGGCTGGAGGTGGGTGCTAATGTCTGCCTTACTGGGGGGAATGTGAGGACCGAGGTCTCAAGAGCAGCTGGGCACACCCCCATGTCGGGCTTCCTACTGGTTAAGTTGGAGAGAAGACATTGTGTCTTCGGTTTGTCTGCCCAGGCTGACTTTGAATTGAGACCTCTCCCTCTCAGCCTCCTGAGTAGCTGGGATGACAGGCGCGAGGCATCCGTGCGCAGCCGGAATCATTTTCAGTCTTAAAAAGGAAGGGAATTCTGACGCATGGCGCACCGTGAATGGATCTGGAAAGCGTTTTGTTCCGTGTCTGAGTCAGCTCGGTTACACACAGAAACTGGGTTTTCGCAGTTGTGGAGGCTGGAAGTCTGCCACCTGGGTGTCAGTCAGCAGAGCGAGTGTCACGGAGGCCAGTCTCCTTGGTACCCAGATACCACCTGCACCCTGTCCTCACGTGGTCCCTCCTGGGAATCCGTGCCTTAATGTCCTCTTCCTATGGCGCTGTTTATTAGAGTACCCACCCCCTTAGTGACCTTACGTAATCACATCTGTGAAGACCCTGTCTCTAGTTGGCCACATTCTGAAGGCCCAGGGGTTAGAACTTTGACATAGGATTTTGTGTGTGTGTGTGTGTGTGTGTGTGTGTGTGTGTGTGTGTGTGTGTGTCTCTAGTTGGCCACATTCTGAAGGCCCAGGGGTTAGAACTTTGACATAGGATTTTGTGTGTGTGTGTGTGTGTGTGTGTGTGTGGTGTGCGCGCGCACACGCACAATTTTGCTCATAACTCACAGAGTGCAGCCAACCAAACAAAAAAGCAAGCTGGGGGAGAGCAACTTCCCTGGCCATCCTCTCTCCATGAGCTGTCCTACCACCGCCATGAAGGCCACATCGGAGACCCTCATGGGGCAGGGGTCAGGTCAGCTGACCAGAAGTTCCCCGACCCTGTCCCTGGGAGGTTCGGAGCCCTCCTGGTGCAGGCAGAGTTGCTGCCATCCTGGAGAGGGGAGGCCATGTCTCCAGGATCAAGTCCGCCTCTCCGGCAGTCTTCCCTCCTCTGGGGGGTGGTCCAGGCCCCCTGTGGAATAAGACAAGGCCCAGCCTAATAACAACAGCACAGGAGAGGGAGCCCCAGAAAGGTGGAAGTTTCTCTGAACCTCTTCGGGGAGGCTAGCTGTGGTCTCCCTGGGCGGTTTCTTGCTTGGGAAGGGAGGGTTTGAACCAGGAACCGTGGAGGACATCCTTCTGTCAACCGGACACTTAGGAGAAGGGGCTGCACAGGCAGGAGCTGGGGGAGGGGCATGGGGATGATTGCTTACCGGTGGGGTACTTGGAAACTTTCTAGAAATGAATGGTGATGGTGGTTGTAGGTCACTGTGAGTGGACTTAATACGACTGCTTCTGTGCTTAGAAATGGTTGATGACGGGACATCCATGTTCTGTCCATTTTGCTATGATAAAAAAAAAAAACAAAAACACCCAAGCCGAGCACTGCCGGCTCTCACCTGTAATCCTCTCTACCCAGGAGGATGAGATCTGAGGATCACAGTTCAAAGCTAGCCCCAGGCAGGGAAGTCCGTGAGACTCTTATCTCCAGGTAACCACCAGAAAACCGGAACTGGAGCTGTGATTCCAAGTGGTAGGGGGTAGCCTTGAACACAAAGGGCTCAGGGATAGCACCCAGGCCGTGTTCGAGCCCCATGACTAAAACCAACAAACCAACAAATGAACAAAAACCACCCAAGGCCAGTTACGAAAGAAGAAGAAAATCCAAGACTATTTCATGCAGGGCACAGGTGAACTTCTGGGCCATGAACTGATGAAGATTGGTCTGGAGAGGGAGCTGTCCCGTGTACCCCGCTGGGCCAGGTGGCAAGGGGTGGGGTGCCTCCCCTGGGCCAGGCCAGGAGCCCTGGATTTTATGTGACCAAAGCTGGGACTTTAGATCTTATTTGGAGCCTTGGGACCAAGAGAGCCACCCAGCTGGGGCCCAGGTCCTGTCACTTACAGATAGAGGGGCGATAGGAACAGTGCTGGCCAGGAGTGGGGGTTTCCTTGCTCTGCCAATAGCACTGCACGGAGCCGCTGAGCAGGGTTTCGCCTCTTCCGCATGGATGGGCTGTGTCCTGCCCTCTTGGAGCCTCGGTTTCTTCATCTGTAGAACTTTGTTGATGTGCAGAATAGAAGGCCTCAGAGGGGTTGGCAGCTAGGGCCCAGGATTAGCTGTGGTGCCTGGCGCGCAGCAGGTGTCTGATAGAGGCCGCTGATGCTTCCCTTTCTCAGGCCTCATGCCGATATTCAGCCTTTCAACAGATTTTAGTGTGCGCCTACTACGTGCTGGGGTACACGAGATGAACAAGAGTGGCTTCCTGCCCTGTGACATTTGGTTTGGAGAGAATGAAACACATGTATCATTGTATCATTATAAAATGTAATTAGGTCTGTGAAGGGATAGAAAGGTGTGTGTGTGCTCTCACAAAGCTTAGGGGGTTAGGGAGGCCCCCCTAGAGTGGTGGCATAGAACTGAAACTAGAAGGAGGAAGAGGAGGAGGGTACAGATAGCTGAAGCAAAAGAGTTAGCATGTGCAAAGGCCCTAAGGTCAAACAGAGCTAGGCTCTCAAAGGCTCTCAAAGGACAGAGAGGAGCTTGCCACTTGCACAGGGCTTTGGGTGGTGGACTGCAGAGCAAGGTTGAGAGGAAGACAGAGCCAGGTCACGTGGAAAGCTCCGCAGCTGCCCTGGGCACCGTCTGGCTGCTGTCTGGCGCTCTTAGACCCTCTCCTCCTGGCACCCCTCTGGGGAGCGTGGTGCTGGCCTTGTGCCCAGGGGCTTTTGACATGGAGAGCATACTTGAGGTGTGGGCTGATGAATGCCAGGCACGGGTTCTTGGGTGTGGGAACACCCTCAAATCCCAGCCACATCCCAACAGAGGTCAGTGCTCCACCGTGGTGCTGGGCAGACTGAGAGAACCTCAGTTTCTCCATGTGTGAACCGTGTCAAGTGAGTCCCTGTGCAGGCTGGGCACCAAGTCACAAAGAATTTGGGCCAGGGCTGGGTACTGAATAGTGAGGAATTCTGCGGGGGGGGGGGGGCAGAGGTGGGGGGGGGCTGGCTACGAAGTGGGGAGGAGCTGGTTCCTGATGAGGCTGAGCTCCAGGCTATCTCTCTCCGCACTGCCCGCCCCCCCCCGCCACCAGCCACCTGGGGCTGTCCATCAGCCTCAACCTTGGTTCTGTGGCACGGGGTGGTTAGGAGAACCAGCAGGGCCTGGCCACAAGAGCATGTCTCTGAAGCCAGACTTCACATCCTGCTCCCTGTTGGCTCCCTCGTCGCGCTCCCCGTGCCTCAGTTTCCCCATCTTCCCTGTGAGGCATAATGGTAGTGTTCGTGGTATTCGTGGCGACACGGGTGGGTGTATAGTGGCTGTGATCCTGTGGGTCCCGAGTCTAGAGGCCATTTGCGGTGTGTGTGCCAGAGGAAGCCGCCTGCCCGAGGCTGGCGGCCTGCGTCTGAGTCTAGCACCCTGTGCTCCAGCCCTAGAGGCAAGCAAATGGCAGGGTGGGCGTTGAGCCCCTCCGTAGTCCCCCAGGGGCTGCGCCTCTGCAGCGCGGGCTGCCTAGCTGGCACCAGGGGTCAGGGGAGGGCAGGGACCGCTGCTGCCAGGTGCCTGGGATGGGGGCCGGGCCACACGCTGTGGGTGCTGCTGGCTGTTCCAGGCTCCTGAGAAGGTGGTGTGTGTGTGTGTGTTGGAGGTGGGGGGGGAGGCCAGGGCGCCCAAGGGAAGGAGAGGGAGCCTTTTAAGGAAGCATTTCTCCACTTTAGAAAAAAAACAACAACAGAGAGAGAGAGAGAGAGAGAGAGAGAGAGAGAGAGAGAGGAGGCTGAAACATGACCGAGTCTGTGGGGCAGTTTTGGGCTGGCCTAAAATGTGTGCTGAGGGCAGAGGGCATGATTGTACCCCCTAGATCCAGGTTCTTGGGGGGTACAGGGAAGAGGCTCAGGGTCA
Organism: Perognathus longimembris pacificus; assembly: GCF_023159225.1. Taxonomy (NCBI): domain Eukaryota; kingdom Metazoa; phylum Chordata; class Mammalia; order Rodentia; family Heteromyidae; genus Perognathus; species Perognathus longimembris. Next base: position 16,112,374 of record NC_063164.1, read on the forward strand.
GGACACCTGGGGCCTCCTTCCCACAGTTTTAAACTGGGCCTGGGAGAGCCCTGCCTACTATGCACCCCTCCAAGTGTGACTTCCTTCTCTCCCCCCCCCCCACTGTCTCAGTCCTCACGTCCACACGGAGGGGCAGGGTGGGCCCCCCTCAGGGACTCCCGAACCCTGTAAATCAGTCCCCGTGAGCTCCATGCTTGCATATCACAAGCCATGGGCTTTGGGAGCAGCTCATTGTGTCTCCTCGTCCTCCTAAACGTGAGGCCGAGAGTGACAAGGCCCCTTCGTGTCTCTGAGTGTCAGAATGCCCGGGTTCAGATCCCAGCCTCTTAGGAGCTGTGTGACCTTGGGGGAAGTTCTTTAACCTCTCTCTGTGCCCCACACTGTGTCTACCTTGTTGGCTTGTTGAAAGGATTCATAACTTAACGTGGGTAAAACGTTCAGAATAACGCCAGTCACATAGTGCACCTTCATCAGGGTTAGGTATGGGGTGTGGGGTGGGTGGAGGGTAGGGAAGTTGCTCATCATCTGGGGAGGCAGCTGCCCTCTCTCAGGCCACTCCAGGCTTGTCCAGAACCCCCATGCTTCCTCTCTGTCCCACTGGGGCCCCTGGCCTGGTGTTTGGGTGGAGAATCAGCACCAAGCTTGAGCCCTGAGCTCTTAAGAAACACTTGCCTTGGTGGCTAGGAGTGCTGGGAGTCTGACCAATGTCCCCAGTGACTGCTGGAGTGGCCTGAGCTGTCATGTCATGAGCTTTCCCTCCCTCTCGCCACCTCTCCCCCTTCCCTTCCTTGTGTCTGATCAGAGCTTGAACTCAGGGCCTGGGCATTGTCCCTGAGCTTCTTTGGCTTCTTCTGCTAATGCTTGGCCACTTGAGCCACGGCACCACTTCTGGCTTTTTCTGAGTAGTTTATTGGAGATAAGAGTCTCATGGACTTACCTGCCTTGGCTGGCTTTGAATTGTAATCCTCAAATCTCAGCCTTCTGAGTAGCTAGGATTACAGGCATGAGCCACCGCTAGCCGCCAGCTAGGGCCTCCTCCTCTTCTTGCTTGGCTTTTCTTGCTCAAGGTTGGTGCTGAACCACTTGAGTCACATCTCTACTTCTGGCTTTTTGCTGGTTAGTTGGCGGGGAGTCTCTCAGATTTGTCTGCCCCAGCTGGCTTTGAACGTCGATCCTCAGATCAGCCTCCTGAGTGGATGGGATTATACGTGTGAGCCACCGGTACCAGGATTAAAAAACAGAAAACAAAAAACCAACATTTAAAATCCATTTTGCCATATTGTAGAAAACTCAGAAAAGCAAATCCCCATTCTCATTACCATAACCCACAGTTAACTAAAATGCTGGTGTCTTGGCCGGGGGTGGGGGTGGGGGTGGGGGTGGCATCCTCCTCTCATGCCGGCACTGGGGAAAATGGAGGCAGGAGGATTGGAAGTTGGAGGTCTGAGGCGGTCGCACAAACAAAACCTTGCTAGTGTGCTGACCTCAAATCAGCGTCTGATCCTTTCTGCAGGATTTAAATTCTGATATGCATTCGTGGCTTTATACACTGCCTGTGTCGATGGTCTTCTGAGTCCGTGGGCTCAGGGTGGGCCCCGAGTGGGGTGGGGGGCTGTCCCCCACGGTGGTGGGGTGGGAGTGGCTCAGACCCCAGAGGCCTGGGATCTGCCCAGGAGAGATGCTAACCGCCTGTCTCTGCTCCTCCCACAGGTGGCTGCCCCGTGCGTCCCTCCGTCCAGCCATGAACTGGTGGTAAGTGACGGGCCGTGCCTCCCCCTGCCCACCCCTCGCTTTGGACCCAATTATATGAGGAAGGGCAGAGGAGGGTCCCCCGTTCCTGGGCTGACGCTGGATGGGAGGAAATGAGTCAGTCACGAGCTTCTCTTGGATGAGAAATGCGGAGGCCTTGAAAAACCCCCATAAAAGGCCATCCTGTGTCTCTGGCCTGGCCAGCAGACAGGGTTTCGAGGCCCATGCGCTGGGGCGCCTCCCGCCACCTGCCTGCCTCCAGGTCAGGCGCCCCTCGGTGGGTCTGGACAGCATGCCCCGGAACTGTCCACCTGGCACGTAGGCCGGGTGCTGCTTTGCTGCTGTCTCTCCCGACACTGCCCCGCTGGCTTCCAGAAGAGCCTGGACCGGGTGGGGACCCCCTTTCCCTCCCCCTTTCCCCTTGACTGAGGGGGGGGCAGTCAGGCCTCGGGGGGCTGCTGGGGAGGGGTCTGTGTGCGTGTGCCCACGTGTGCGTGTGCCCGGCGGTGGGTCATGGAGGGGCGTTTGAGGGCGTGCACGATCTGATGGGCTGTGGAGGGGACATCTGAGGTAGTGTCAATGTTGGGGTGCAGGGCATGAGGCCCCCAGACTCCAGGTCGGCCGCTGTCCTCACGCTCTGCACCCGGGCCAGGACTGCCCTCCCTGTGTGGACCTTCTCCGTAGTCCGTAGGGCCCGGGCCCTGTCCCCCTCCCAGGCCTCAGCTGCCAAGGGGTGCTCCCCAGCTGTGGAGTGTTCCTTACACAGAGCCCCGTCGAGGGTCATGTGGGAACAGCAGGGTGGCGACTGCTGAGCAGCCTGGCTTGGAGCCGGCCAGGCCAGTGAGAGATAGATGTCTGTGGGGTCACAAAGGGCCGCGTGGGGCGGGGCGGGGGGGGGTCGTTGCTCTGTCGGTCTGCTGAGCTACCTACCACCTTGTGGCCCAGAATGGAATGTCCTTGGCTGGCTTGGGAGGTGGAAGGGTCCAGGGTGTAGTAGCCACTGGGCAGGGGCCAGATCCTGGCGCCTGAGGCTGGGAACGTTTGTTTATGAAGGCAAGGTCACAGGTCAGGACGAGAGGGCAGAGGCTGGCATTCCAGAGGAAGGCCTGCGGTTGGTCAGCATCCAGGAACACTCTCGCCCACCCGAGTGGGGTCATAGAGTCTTGGCCTGTCCATGACGTGTCCCACCTGGGCAGGGGGCTCTGCCCGCCCAGAAGATGGACAAGCGACAAGCCAGCTGCGGGGGACACCTGGATTTGACTCTGTTCCTAAAGGTTCTTTCCCAGAGGCAGAGCCTGCCTTCCCAGTAGTAGTTAGCATCTAGCAAGTCCCTCCTTCTGCATCCTTGCTACTCTGTCCTCTAGGTTCAGCTGGGTGATGCTAAGCACATTGTCTGGCCTCTCTGATCCTGTTTCCCTTCTTCAGAATGGGAGTTAGTAATAGTACCTACCTTGTAACATTGTCCAAAGAATGAAAGGAGTGCTGCACATAGTGGTGGTATATGCCTGCAATCCCAGCTACTTGGGGAGGGTGGGGGGGAGGGGGGCAGAGCGCAGAGATGAGGGGAAGTGAAGTTTGGCCTTGGGGAAAAGTGAATAAAAGAAAACAAGCTAAGTTGGGTGCGAGTGGCTGACGCCTGTAATCCTAGCTACTCGGGAATCAGATGTGAGAAATGGTGGTTCAAAGCCAGCTGGGGTAGCAAAGTCGGTAAGACTCTTTATTTTCAATTTAGAAGAATGGAGCAAAGCTGGAACTCTCTGAGAAAACAAAACTAGAAAGCAAAAAGGACTGAGTGCGTACTGGCCCAACTAGTCAGTTCAAGCCCCAGAGTCCAATTCCCCCGGTACTTATCAAGGAAACAAGAAAGAAGAGAAGAAAACAAACAATCCACTGCATCTATGTTCCAAAGCTTCTCACCTCACTTAGAGTAAAACCCCCGAGGAGGTTGCCTTCCTTACCCTGTCTCTTTCTAGAGGCCGTCTCTCTCTTCCTCCCTCCGTCTGTTCCCGCTACCCAGCCTTCTTGCTGCTTTTACAGTGTAGCAGGCACAGTTGCACTGGCCCCTGGGCCGCTCTTCCTTCTTCCTATGGATTCCAGGGAGAGTCTTCCCCACTGCTGACATTCCCTCTTCCAGCCGCCCTCGCTCCCTCCCCCTGCCCTTCCCCTGCCCTTAGTACTTAGCACCTCATGGCCCTGTGTGCATGGCTTATTATTATTATTTTTTAATCTCCTCTAAGGGGTTGTGCCCACATGAGCATATCAAACTCCTTTAGGATAAGGAGGCTTCCCCCTGCCCCCTCCTTTTAATCTCTTCTTTTTTGGCTTCTTGCTGTCCACTGTCTTGTCCACAGGAGGCGCTCAGACATCTTTGTGTCCGGGAGGAAGGTGGCCAGGCCCCATGGATGTCTGGCTTGGCGAATGATGCTGGCATTACCTTCAGAGCAGGCTGGGGTCTGTGCCTGGGCTGGAGGCTTCATTGCTGGCCCTGGGGTGTGTGCTCCTCCTCCTCCCGGGGGGGGGGAAGTGTGGGTCCCCCCTGCACCCCTAGAGCACTCAGCACCTGTTTCCTCACTCTTCACTCTGTGGCAAGTGCTTACAGCAGGTTCACAAGAGGGAGGAAGGGCGGGTTTGTATTTTTCCTTCCTTTTTCATCTCTGCCTGCCCTTGAGTCTGGCTGGGCAGGCGTCCCTCCTCCCACCCCATCCCTAATTCTCTCATTCCCTCCCTCTCCGCTCCCCCTGCTTCGAGGTAGTGTCCCCCTGTTTGTCCATTTCCTGTCTTATCTCACAGTTCGGCCCAGGCTTCTCCAGACAGCCTCACTAACCTTGCTGAATCCCCTGCATTTGAATCCTTCATTTTGGACTCAGAATCTCTGCCCAGTGCCAGGCCCTGCTGTCCCAACAGTTTTTCCAGCCAGCGCCCCGGCCAGCCAGGCAGGGCAACGGGGCTTAATCTTCAACCAGGGTGTTCATCTGACTCAACAGATGTTGCCCAAGGGGTTGGCATTGGGTAGAAGGGTCCTGAGGCTTCCCTCCCTCCCTCGAGGGAGGCTAGGGGGCAGGATGGAGGCGAGAAGGCTTGTGAAGAGCTGAAGTAGCTTTTTTCAGCGTCTGAAAAAAAGGTAATAATACGGCCCAGCAATTTCTGAATGGCCATAGCCAAATGGAGCCAATAGCAAGGTCTCCTGGAGGCAGGTGAGCAGGCAGGCTAACCATGGGTCCCTCCTGTGGGTGCTTGCGATGGAAGGTAAGACAGGAAGTTTATTGGAGGAGGGAGGGAAGGAGTGGGGGGGATGGAAGGCAGGCTGGGGTGAGGGGGGACACTAATCTACCCCCCCCCCATACCCTTGTTCAGGTTTCACTTTCTGCTGTGTTCAGTTACTGGAGTTCTGAAAATCTTAAGTGGAAAATTCCAGCAATAAATAAGCAATTCAGAAGTAAGTGTGTGTGTGTGTGTGTGTGTGTGTGTGTGTGTGTGTGTGTGTGTGTGTTTCCAAGTAGCAGTGAGGAAATCTTGCTTTCGGGACTGTCCTGTCAGGGCGAGCCTGGTGCCTTTTCCCCCAGCAGATCCAAACACTGTGGTGGACTCTCAGGCCTGTGGGGCCCAGTAGCTTCCATCTTATTTCAGTGGCCCAAAGGGCAAGCATTGTGATAACTTTGATTTATGATGGGGGCCTGCCATGCTAGCAATGGAGAAAAGCTTTACAAAAATGAGCAACACACACACACACACACACACACACACACACACACCTTTTTTTTTTTTTTTTTTTTGCCAATTCTGAGGCTTGAACTCTGGGCCTGGGTATTGTCCCTGAGCTCCTTCGCTCAAGGCTAGCACCTTACCACTTGGGCCGCAGCGCTACTTCCTGCTTTTTCTGTGATTTAATTGGAAATAAGAGTCTCATGGACTTTCCTGCCCCAGGATTGGCTTTGAACTGCGATTCTCCGATTTCAGCCTCCTGACTAGGTGGGATTATAGACAGGCCTGAGCGACTGGCGCCCAGCCCAAAATGAGCTCTTTCTCCCCTCGTAGTTCTGGAAGGAGGGGCTGTGCTGTATTCCTATCAGGAGTGGAGGCCAAAGGCCAAGAGCCGCTTGGAAAGGGGATTGTAGTGCAGTGTTAAAGAGCTGGCCTGGCAAGCAGCAGGCCCTGGGTTCAAGCCTCAGCACTGCAAAAGGAAAACTGGGATTTCAACTCAGTCGCCTGGCACCAGAGTCCACCCTGCTAATCACCAAGCATGACAAAGGTCCCTGACCCTGGCCTAGCACCTGAAGTTGTTAAGACCTTTCCAAGTGGCCTGGGCTGCCTGCACCCTTCCTGCAGAGGCGGCCAGTGAGGCGGGGGTGGGGTGGGGGGGTGGGAGGGTGGCAGCCAGCAAACGTGGCCCTGGCGGATGCTCTGTCAGTCCCTCTAACCATCTAGCCATTGAAACAGGGGGCATCTCCTGGACTCTGCCTTGTCAGGAGCCAGCCCGGCCCTGCAGTGTTTCTTCCAACCACTTACTCGCTTTGCCCTTTTAAAAGCTAACGGGCCCTTGTTTGGGTAGTACTTGGGTTTGAACTCAGGCCGTTGTACTTGCCAGGAAAGGCACTCTGCTACTTCTTGAGCCACGCCCCCAGCCCCCCTTCCCCCTCCCCCTGCTTTTTCTTCAGTTTCAGATACGGTCTTTTTTTGTCTAGGCTGGTCTAGAACCATGGTCTTCCTACCCCCACCTCCCACGGAGCTGGGATTTCAGGCGTGCACGACCACCCCCAGCTTGTTCCATGGAAATAGATGTTGTGCTTTTTGTTGTTTTGGGCAAGGGCTAGCCTTGAACTTTGAGCTCTCTGATGGCTAACTCCAGAGTCGCTGGGATTACAGGTCTGAGCTTCTACACTGGGCCTGAAGGATAATTTTTTTTTTCTTAGATTTTTAAAAATTGTTGTTATAAAGAGGGGTGACGGTTATATAAATCAGGTAATGAGGACATTTCTTTTTGATCAATGTCACCCCCAAGAATAATTTTTAATGGGAAAAAAATGTAACCATGCCCCAAAGAACTTTGCGGTTGACATTGTTCAAGAAGGTAACTTTCTAACATGGAAAGTAGCCCCATGGCACTGGCTGGGGGCTGGCACTGGAACCCTGCACTGTCTCTGGATGGGCAAGGGTCATGGCCGGGGACCTAGCAGGAAGGCCTGCTCCTCAGGCTGAGGCTGGGAAGGAACCTGGTCTCTGTGAATGAGCCAAACATCTCCTCTTCAGCCACCACCACCAACTACTTAGGGCCCAGCCTCAGGTGCTGGGAACCTCAGTCCTCCTGTGTTGGGGTGTTTGGGCCAGTCGACCTCCTGTTATGGAGCAGATATATATAGCATTTGAGCACATAGGAGAGAAAAGGGAGAAAGGACGAAGGCTGGCAGGGCTGGACATTAGTACTAGTTATAGGGGGAGGGGGCTGGAGGGAGAGGGGGGACAGAGGAGGGTGGGGGACCAGTGCAGAGTGGGCTGAACTCCTGCTGGAGAGGGTGGGGTGGGATGGACGGGAGCTGCCAGCCATGACAGGCTGGGGGACTTGAGCTCGATGTGCTGGGCATGAAGGGCCACGTTGGGTCCCTGAGAGGGGTGTGTGACCCGAATTGCGGCTTTAGAGCCGGAAATCTGCACCTGCCTCAGGTGCCCGCTGGCCCTGTAAGGGGAGGGGGGAACCATCTAGGGGCCTACAGCAAGAGGGGTGGGAGACACCGCAGCCTGGCCTGGGGCAGGGCTGGGGTTGGGGGGTGTCCTGGGCCTCTGAGGGTGCACTGGGGAAAGGCTGAGGACCGGAGCAGGCTGGCCCCCGCCCTCCGTGGGGATGTGGGAAGTCAGACATAACTTTCCACTCAGTCTCCTCCAGTCTGTTCTTGTCCCCTGGCGGCCTCAGGCTTCCTCGGGGTCCCCTTCCCCTGTGCCTCCACCCCAGGCCTGGTCCTGTGCTGCATGTCCAGTGCCTCCCTCGGACCTCCTGCCCCCCCCCCCCCCCGTGGCCACCCTGGTGGGTCCCTGCTCCTCAGGATGCAGTGAAGCAAGGACAAGGTCTTGAGGGCAGGCCTGGGCTCCTGTGGAACTGATCCCCCTCTTGGAAGGTTCTAGAAGAGGGCCACAGAGCTGTGTCTCAGGAGGCACAAGCGCTAAGAGGGAGCCCTGCTGCTCCCTCTGCTCCCCCTGCTCCCCCCCACCCCCAGCCACTGAGCACCCTGTAATAAGCTCTCAGCCTTCCTTCCCTTCTCCATCCGTCCGCTGATGGGTCTATTTTGGGACCTGGAATAACTTTCCCCTGGGCCTGGTTCAAGGCCGGTCGGGCCCCCCCTCCCAGCCCGCACTGCCCCCAGCTCCTTCCCCCTCCTGCAGGGCTACCAGTGACCTCACAGCTCATTCCCGGGACAGAGATTGCCACGGGGTCTTTTTGGCTTACAAACCTGCGTGGATTGCAGGCCTGGGGGGTGGGAGGGGGGAGCGGAGGGCGGGGAGGGCCGGAGGAATTCTGGACGGAATGTTCCTCTGGAGGCTGAGTCTGCATTCTGCCCCCCTCCCAGCCCCCCCCCCCAGCCCTGGGCTTGGTCCTGGCACCCCCCCCCCCCATGCTTTTCTTTCCTCTAAAACAGCAGCCCACAGACACATTTCCCCCCAGCCTGGCCGCCCCCTCCCTGCAGGCCGCTGTGCAAAGCCCCAGCCTTCTGGCACACACAGCCCTTTCTCAGTGTGCGCAGAGGGCTCGCCTGGCCCGGGAAAGGGCCCACATACGTTTTGTTTTGTTTTATTAAGTCCTGGGGCTTGATCTCGGGGCTTGGGCACTGTCCCCAAGGCTGTCTGTGCTCCAGGCTACCATTCTACTTAAGCCACGGCGGAGTCACTTCCGGCTTTTTCTGTTTATGTGGTACTGAGGAATCGAACCCAGGGCTTCCTGCATGCTAGGCAAGCACTAAGCCACATTCCCAGCCCCTGCATGCCTTTTGTGGGAGGAAATATTGGAGAAAGGATGCACAGCAACTCTTATCTACCCTGTGGTTCACAACCCTTCAAATTCAGGAAGTCCTCTCTGTTGTCTGAGCTCAGTCTCTCGCGCTGTAACCCATTTCCTAGTCTTCCTATGGAAACAGTGTGGGCAAGTCTCTTCTTATGGAGCCGGGAGCCCCAGGGGCGGCTGTTCCAGCTGCTCTGGAGGCTCAGGCAGCAAGTTCCCAACAGGAGGGCCATCTACTAAGATGGAGAGGAGAGATGGCATGTTGGGTAGTTCAAGCCTGGGTGTGTCATCTAGGCTCTGAGGGGAAATCATGGTCCCACAGGGCCTTTGCACGTATTGCCAGTTGTCGTTTCTGTTTCCATTGTAGGAACTAGCGTATCCAGACCAGGGCTGGAACTAAGGGAGGTCGGTGTGAAGTGTGGCTTCTGAGACCCAAGAGGTGGCTGCTTAGATTTTGTGCTTGGGCAAAAGACCCTGCTCCGGTGCCACCTTGCTGCCCACGTTTGGTTTGGGACCCCAGGGCCGAGCCATGCAGAAGGGCAGGGCTTGGCTTTTATGCAGCCGGGGTTCCCTGCGTGGAGGCAGGGGCTCTGGAAGGCTCTGGGTGGCTTCCAGCCGCAGCTGGGGGCCACGGGGAGCTGCGTGTGTGTGTGTGTGTGTGTGTGTGTGTGTGTGTGTATGTCTGTGTGTGCTCATGCCTGCACTGGGGCTTGAACTCGGGGCCTCCTGCTCTCGTTTCTGCTCAAGGCTGGTGATCAACCCCTTGAGCCACAGCTCCACTTCTGGCTTTTTGTTGGTTAATTGGAGATAAGATATTTACTGTCTTTTCTGCCCCAAATGGCTTTGAAATGTGATCGTCAGAGGTCAGCCTCCTAAGCAGCTCGGATGACAGGCATGAGCCACCAGTACCTGGCTTACTCCTCCCTTTCTGTACCTCAGTTTCCCATCTGTGAAGCATGGAAAGGGAGAAATCCCTCTCAGAGTTGATGCTGAATAGGTTCTGTGTAGGTGTATGGCCGTGTGTGCGCATGTGCCTGCACGTGTGTGTGTGTGTGTGTGTGTGTGTGTGTGTGTGTACGTGCACATGTGTATGTGTGCCTACCCACTTGGGGACTTGTAGCTGAAGTTTGGGGGCCTTGTGGATCTCTCCCAGCTCTCAGAGGTCTGGGGTCACTGCTCATGAGACCACAGCTCTGGGTGGCCAGGGACTGGGCCTGGGCAGCCTTGGCTAGAGAACTTGGTCCTCCTGGACCAGGCCCTTGCCCTTTTCATTCCCAGCAGCCTCCGGGGCTGTGTTGGGAAACACAATGGGAACTTGAATCCTGGGAGACTTGGGTGGGTGGGTGTGGGGCGATGCCTGTTGGGCTGGCTTTCCAAAATGCTGGGCTGGCGGAGGGGGGGGCGTTGTCCATTTTTAGCTACTCAGAGAGCACGGGGAGCAGTGTGTTGAAGGCATCTGACTGTTGGTGAGGGTGGCCCTGTGGCTGCCCTCCAGCTGCCGGGGAAGGGGCGGGGGCAGCAGGGCTGGTGTTGCTCAGATGACTGTGGGCAGGAAGAGAGCAGGGGCAGGAAGAGAGTGCGGGCTGCTCCCTTGTCTGCTGATGCCAGGCCTAGGAGGGGTGGGCCAGGGCCAAGGTGGGGCAGGGTGGGTCTTGGGGCCCCGTGGGGTGCCCCTGAGGGTAAGATAGTGAATGACAGAGAGAACCAATATGCGCTGAGAGCTTCTTGGGCCCGACATGCTGTTCTAAAGGCTTTCTGTCCTGCTTTCTGTCTGCACCCCACCAAAGCCCCCTTGCTGAGTGAGGATATTCAGGAGGACAGGGCAGTGTGGTGGGTACTGGGGCTCTGTGGGCCAGCGGTATACAGTCCTCCAGGACCCATCTCAGGTCACGGGCCTGGGTCCCTGCATGGGGTTCACTGACTCAGAAGCTGTCTGCATGGGCCTGGCTTTGTGGGGGTCTCCCCCCAGCTCATGCTCTGCTGTTTCCCAGAGGAAGCGCCCAGTTGGATGCTCAGGGCCTACATGGGCAAGTCCTGGGCTCTGCTCTCTGGGGCCGTTCATTTGGGTACCCAGGAGACTGGAATGGTACAGAGAGGCCCTGGCACCATCCTGACGGAGCGGCCATGGGGGCAGAGCGCTGGATAGGAAAAGGAAGGCCGAGGGGCTGAGGGGCCTCACACAGTACAGTTGTTCCTTTGGGGCCAGGGTCCCCAGAACCCCGAGCTTACTACCAGTGGGTTCTGGAGCTTGAGCACAGCTCCACTCTTGGCGTTTTGGTAGTTAATTGGAGATAGGAGTGTCAGGGACTTTCCTGTCCCACTTGGGGTTTTGAACTGTGCGAGCCTCACATCTCAGCCTCTTGAGGAGCTAGGATTACAGACAGGCGTGAGCGACTGGTACCCAGCGGTACCAGGGTGCCTCGTGCTTTCTGGGTTGGTGTTTTATTACTAGAGCCAAATCGCCTTTGCTTTATTTTCCTTGCTTTTTTGCCCAGGTCAGCATCAGTCCTTCATCTTCCTACTTAGCTAGGATGACAGGCATGCACCACCACGCCCAGCTCAGTGGTTGGGATGGAATGTGGATAACTTTGCCCAGGCTGGCCTTGAACTGTGATGCTTCTGATCTCTACTTCCCAAGGAGCTGGTATTACAGGTGTGAGCCACCGCACTGGACTTTGCCTTGTTCTTTATCGTCTTACATGTGCTGGTCTGTCTGAGTGAAGGGTCCCTTTAATGACTTGGAGATGGAGCCCTAGACACTATAGTCAGGAGGTGGGTCTGGAACCGGACGTTTCTCTTCCTCCTGAGGAACCTGGGGAGGTCATTCAAGATGCCTTTATCGGGCAGCCTTTTTGCAGGCCAGCCTGGGCTGAGGAAAGATGGTTTTAGCCTACAGGTGCTTTCTTCTGGCCCACTGCCCAGCCATCAAGGTCTCTGACAGGAGGAAGTCAGGAAGTTAAGTGTATTAGTAGAAATGTTGCTTTGGGATCTCTTTTGGAGGAAGGTAAAATAAGAACCCCAAATGAAAGAATTGTTGAGGGAAGCGGGCGTAGCTTCCTACAATTAGGTTATTGGCACATTAAGAGTACAGTCTGCCTGGTGGATGGGAGTTCAGACAGGGAGGGCTTCCTGGGAGAGGCGAGCCTATACGAGGGCGAGGGGAAGGAAGCTGGTCTTCAAGGCAGTGCTGGGTGTGGGGCTGACAAGGGGTTTCAGGTTTAGGGGAGTAGAGTTTTGTGTGAGGAGGTTGAGGGTGGGAGTGGGCTCAAGTTCCCCTGATTCAGGTGGGTGGGGTAGGGGGGAGGCCATCCACAAAGGTCCTTGCTTTCCAGTGTTCAGTGTAGCCTGTCTTGTGGAAGCAGGGACAGTGTATTCTCTGTGTGTGTGTGTGTGTGTGTGTGTGTGTGTGTCTGTGTGTGAGTCCTTGGGCTTGAACTCACTTACCTTGTCTTGTTTTTTCACGTAAGCCTAAGTGAGCTACTACTTGAGTCACAGCTCCACTTCTGGATTTATTGATTTATTTATTTTTGTTGGTCATGAGGCTTGAACTCAGGGCCTGGGCTCGGTCCTTGAGCTCTTTTGTTGTTGTTGGTGGTGGTGGTGGTTGTGGGGCTTGAACTCAGAGCCTGGGCCCTATCCCTGAGCCTCTTTGTGTTTAAGGCTAGCGCTCTACCACTTGAGCCACAGTGCCACTTCCGGTTTTTGAGTGGTTACTTGGAGATAAGAGTCTCAAGTTCTTTCCTTCCCAGGCTGGCTTTGCACCTCGATCCTCAGATCTCAGCCTCCTAAGTAGCTAGGATTGCAGGCTGAGCCACTGGCACCCAGCCTTTATTCTTTGTTCCATTTGGAGCGCTCGGTGCGTGCGGGTCAGAGGCCACACTGGCCACCTTGCGTGGACCTCCACGATGGGGGTGAGGGTTTGTGGAGCTGAGTGGCCCGAGTAGTAGAAGGATGGTGTTTCACTTTGCAAACCCTGTTCAGGGCCAGAGGGGAATGTCTCAGTCCCAGCCACGAGGCCAGGGATGGACATGGGCCCCAAGTCTCACCCTGCCTTCTGCCTCTGTTCACAGCCCATTACCATGGAGAACACCCCGAAGAATGTAGGGGACACGGTGAGTGACATCTCCGGGGCTGGAGACAGCCTGGACAGGAGCGAGGAGGCCGGGAGCCGAGGGCGTCTCGTGTCAAGAGTGAACCAGGTAGCTGGGGGCCTCTTTCTGGGGCTTGGGGAAGGTATCAGGGGTCGCAGGGGGCTGGTGATTTGGGTCTGGCTGTCCCTAAGCTGTCCAGACATGGGCTGCTGGGAGTGAGACAGGCAGAGAGAAGGGGGGAGGGACAAAAAGGGCTGGGGGGGGGCGATGTGAGCGTCTATATTAAATATACAGAGTGAGAGAAAAGCCCGGCAGATCTTTCCACACGGACTTTTCTGTCTGAGCTAGTCTTCCTTCCAGCTGGGTGGAAGAAGAAGGTAGGAATGTGGGTGGGGAAACTGAGGTTAGTCACTGACAGGCATCTCTTGGGCCCAGTGACACGGGATCAACAAATCTGGATTTTGCCAAGGTCCTAATGGCCTAACTATGCTTGAAGCTTGAACCTGTCTATGCCTCAGTTTTCTAATCTGTTTAGTGGGAATAACAATGATGCTCTCCCCCACACTGACAATTGTAAGGGCTCTGAGTGGGGGGGGGGGCATTTAGTGGATGAAGAAATGCTCAAGTAATACAAGTTCCTTCCCAAACCCTCCTGCCAACCTCCCCCCCCCCCCCCACACCTGCCCACCTCCCCTCCACCTCTGGTACCCAGCAGGTGGTAGAAATGGTACCCTTGACCTCTGAATTTGTCCTCTCTCTGACTGGCCTCTGCTGGTCTACAGGGAGAGGTAGCCCCCCGGAGTGGAAGCTCCCGGAAGAGCCTGGAGGAGGACAACGTAAGTGCGAGGAGAGGAGGGGAACGGAGGAACCACGAGCGTGGTCAGGGCCTGGTTGGCGGGGGGGGGGGGGGTGGTGGGTGGGAAGGGGACGCCCTGGGCTGGTCTGGGTGTACCCCCCTGTCTGGAAGGGGGGCCAGCACAGAGGGCTGGGAAGAGGGCAGAGCCCGTGGACTCATGGCAGGGTCTCTGCCGTGGCCTTGGCCTGCGTCTAGGCCGGGTCTGGCTGGATGACAGGCAGGCTCAGAAGGGCTAAGGAGGAAGGCACACCACAGTGCCAGCGACAGTGGCCCAGGTGATGGACCCTGTGCTCTCAGGGGGTCGTCTGGGGACCCTGGGGACGTGGTTAGTCTCCTTGGAAGCAGGGATCTTTGGAAAGGCTCAAATGCCAGCTGGAGGGGGCCTCCGGGCCAGGGACTGGCTGCTCCCCCAGCCAGTGTTTTGGGGTGGGGTGGGGGGGCTTACAGGCAAGTTCGTATCACGGAGGGAGTTCCAGAGGGGGCACCTGCCGGGGCCAGGTGGGAGCCCCGTGTGTGTGTGTGTGTGTGTGTGTGTGTGTGTGTGTGTGTGTGTGTGGCTTGTCTCTCCAGCAAGGCCGCCCCTCCCTGCACCCTCTGCTCCCGGGTGACGCCCCTCCCCCCAGCCGGCCTCCCCATCCTGGCCACTCGGCAGAGGGGCAGGGAGTGGTTTTGGCGGTTGGCACGGGGGAGCTGTTAGTGGCACGAGGCTGGCCGTATCATCTGACAGCTGCCTGACCCGCCGCGGGGAGGGCCTGCGGGGAGGGCCTGCGGGGAGCGGGGCGGCAGCCCTGAGGGCACCCACTGCCACGCCGCGGCCAGCCACCGTGGGCTGCCAAGGGTCCCCCCACAACCCCGGGCCCTGAGGAGCAGAGGGGACCCAGCCCCCCAGCAGCGACGGGGGGCAAGGTACGAGAAGGATCCTGCGGTGGGGACTGTGATACCCAGGTTCCTGAGGGTTGGAGCCGGGGTGAGGGGGGATGGGTTTTCTGTGTCCCCACTCCTGAAGTGTGGAGCCGGTGGGGGTGCCCGAAGCGCACACCGTGTGCTCAGCTTCCGGTTACACGTTATTTGGATTAAAGACTCCCAGCTGGGCCGGGTGTCCTTCATCTTCAGGACTTGGGCGGTGTCCGCTGCTGCCATCCCGTGTGACGGCTGAGGAAACTGAGGCTTGAGCCACAGTAGGAATGCTCCTCATCCCCTCTTGGGACAGTGTCTGGATCAGACATTGTCGGGGGTGGGGGACTCCAAACCCTTGTCTCAGGAAGGGGGGGGAGTGTAGTCTGTCAGGTAAGCCTCATAGCTGATGCTCTGGGCGCATTGAGAGCTCCCACTCTCTCTAGCTCCCCAGCCCGGGCCAGTCTATAGAGCTCCTATCAAGAAAGACTGAGGTCAGACATCAGGAAGAACTGGGGACCGGGAAGGCATACACGGCTTTGGAAGGGAGAGGTGGCCAGTCTGTTGTGTTGAAGGATGTGTATCTGATGAGGAATGAATGTGTCTGAGTGCCGGGGCTGGTTGATGGGGGTCTGCCTGCCTGGGTCCGGGAGAAAGCACAGAAGAAGGCCAGTTCATCTGGCGAAGGTGTGCTTGGAGCAGGTTCTAGAACAGTGACAGAGGCCCCCACATGCCTGCCCTGGTGTGTGGGTCCGCGGGATGGGCGAGGGTCTCACCAACTCTCCCATGTGGCCGGGGAAGGGGAGCCTGGGTAGGAGCCCGCGCGGGGGGTGGGGGAGCCCTCTGGCCTCGGGCCCTGCCTGTCTCAGGGGCTGTTTTCCTGCCTCTGGCCGGGGCCCAGAGCTCACAGCGCAGGAAGAGCCGTTTCCCTTGACAGGGTCGGTGCGGCTCCGGCTCTGGATCTTGTACTGTGTCGCACTTTGTTTTGGAAAAATTCAAGCTGGTGGGCAGGAAGGGGAGAGGAAGGGGTGTGGCTGGGTACAGGGGGAGCACAGCCCCCCCCCCCTCACCCCCAGGAGACCCAGGAAGGAGGATGGGGCTCCTGGTGAAGGTAGGCCTGACCTGACCCCTGCCGTCCACCCCCAGACCCTCCTCCCCACAGCCCCCCTCCCCCCCACCTCCACTTGGGCTCAGGAAACAGCCTTGTTGTTGTTCAGAGGTGTTTTGTTTTTTCTCTGTGGATCTCAAAGGAAGCCGGTTCTCTTCCCGCCCCACTGTTGCTATGTCCAACCGTGCCCCTCCCCTCCCCACTCATCCCCAAGGTCTGAGGTTCCTGACCATGGGTGGAGAAAGACACAGTAAATAATGAAGCCTGGGGTCAGAGAGCTTGAGCCACCCAGGAATGTCTGAGTGACGATCAGCTCCTCCTGCCTGCAGCCAGGACCAAGGCCGAGCTGACTGAGTCTGCAGCAGGAAAGCTGATGGTTAGATACCAGGAGAAACTTCCTGACAGAAAAGTGACACTTTGGGGGGTGGGGGGGGGGTGGGGTGGGAACTGTGGGATCTTCTTTCACGGTGCCCTTTCCGCAAAGGAGAGATGTGTTCTGGAGAGGAGGATAAGAGAGAGTTTGGTGTGGTGTCTAGGGACCCACTTGAATCAAAAGTTCTCTCATTGGTCTGTCTTGGGAGGAGCTGGGAGGAAGTTCTAAATAGGTTAAGGGCTTTGAAATCCCCAGAGAGGAAAAGAATAGGATTGTAGGTAGGTAGAGCGGAGAGCTTATTTTATTTATTTTTCCTTCTAAAAATAAAGTTGTTCCTTAGAGCTCTCAGTGGGGTGGGCAGGGGAATCTGAGGAGTTCTGTGCTGTGCCCATTTTACAGATGGGCCAATGAAGGCTGAGCTGCCAGGCACCCCCCGGTCCCCCGATGGCTCTGCTCCTGAGTGTCCTCACTATGGGGTTCTAGCCCTGGGAGGTTGGGGGCTTGAGGCCTCTGCAGCCTGGCTGCAGGGAGCCACACAGTGCGGTCCCTGCCCACAGTTACCCCCTCGGTGGGGGGGAGTGGGAGCCACGATGGGTGGTGCAGATTGGCGCAGAAGCCTCAACTTACCCTCTCTGCTAACGAGCCTCAGCAGGAGATGATGCAGATGCAGGAGACACAGTAGCCTTTGGGGGTCCCCGAGATCTCCCAGGGTGCCCGTGGGCCCCATTCCTCAGCTATGTCCCCCCCCCAAATGTGTCTGCTTGTTGCTAGTCATATGCCAACCAACCCCCCCCCCCCCCCCCCCCACACACACTGTAGAAAACAGGAAGCCCCAGCAGTTAGAGCGCAGCTCGGTGATTCATCAGGGGCTGGCAGTCTGTCCAGCTGTCCAGCTGTTCGTCCGTCTGTCCGTCCCCCTCCTTTGGGGTGGGGTCGCTGTCCCGGACAGCTTCCTCCTTTGCCTTTCTGTCCTGGTGGCGCAGAGCCAGCCGTGGCCTCCCTTATCACCTCTGGAGGCGGTGCGGCCAGACTCCCTTTGGGCCAAGTTTTTATTTATCTTCTCTGGCTTTTTTTGGGGGGGTGGTGGGGGTGGAGGGGCTGTAAGGAATGTGGGGTGTGGTCATGTGTGGAGAGGCCAGGGCTCTGGCCTGCCCTCCTCTCTCTCCCTTTGCCTCTGTGGCTCCCCGCTCCCCAGCCCAGCCGGGTCTGCCGTCTGTCCTGGCTCTCTGGCTCCCTCGCCTGGCCCCAGGCGGCGTGGCCCCACCTCCAGCGAGCGTCGGCTTCACGGTGGCCTCCAGTTGTTCTCAGCAGCTGTGGCTGGCTTCCTCCAGGGTGGCTGTGGACCAGTGGCAGATGGAGCCCAAGGAGCTATTTATAGCAGGGTGGCCCTGGGGCCTGGAGCAGGGCCCGGGGCCTGGGGAGAGTCAGGGCCGCCTCATCAGGGCCCCGGCAGAGTGGGATGGATGAAGTGTTGGGTTTCTGCCTTCCTCTGGGTGGATAGCTTTGGCACGGTCTGGTTTGGGGTTTGCAAACCAGCTCGCCTCCACCCCCCTCGCCTGACTCATGCAACCCCAAGTCCTCGGGGCCAGCACAACTGGGAGACGGAGGAACTTTCCACCCAGCAGTCCCACTAGCCTCCTTCCTGCTTGCTGCAGCTGTCCTCCTGCTGAGCTGTGCAGAGCCCCCAGCGGCCCAGGCAGGCAGGGACTCTCTTGCCAGCCTCCTGGGAGGCTGGATGGGGAAGCCGCCCGAGTGAGCTGCTCCAAGCTTCCCTCGGAGCCCCCTCCCTTGCCTTGTGCGCACAGTGGCACCAACAGAGGGCCTGTGGTCCAGCGCAGGTCTGAGTGCGAATCCTGCGCGGCCAGCAGCTTCCCAGGGATTTGGGGGTGAGTCGCTCTGTGCCTCTGTGTCCTTCCTCCTTGGTAGACCGTGGTGTGGTCTCCCCCAGGAGGTAAGAGCATCCGACCCTGAGTCATGGGGGTGGATATTGGGATACCTGGCTGCTGGGCTGCGCGGCAGAGTTTCCATTTCTGGAGGGTGCAGTGACTTTCCTCCACCCTTCTTTTGTGCTGGTCCTGGGGTTTGAACTCAGGGTCTGGGCACTGTCTCGGAGTTTTTTTTTTTTTTTTTTTTTTTTTTTGCTCAAGGCTCGCACTCTACCACTTGAGCCACAGCTTTGCTTCTGGCTCATTGGTAGTTAATTGGAGGTAAGAGCCTCAAGGACTTTCCTGCCCTCCTGGCTGGCTTTGAACCGCAATCCTCAGATCAGAGGTGATCCCCTGTGGGGTCCCTTTGCTCAAGGCTCAGGGGGTCCCCAGCATGATGCAGGGGTTCAGAGCTCAGAGGCCCCCCACCCTCACCCACTGCCCTGGGGAGTTTGGTTTGGGCCACCTGCTTGGGAGCCGTTTTCTGAATTTTGTACAACCAACAGCCTTGAGAACTGGAGTCCAGTAGCTGGACTCACAGACCTGGGGGGGCTTTAGAAGCCTGCCCCATTGCCAGAGCCCTTGATTCTGTTTTTTATGCTATGCTCAGCTCTTTTGGCTCAAAACATTTGTGAGATGATAATTAATGATTATTTTTAGTGGTACTGGGGACTGAACTACTTACTAGGCAGGTGCTCTTCCACTTGAGCCACACCTCCAGCCCTTTAGTTTTTGGATATAGCTTTTTTTTTTTTTAATTGCCCCAGTTGGCCTCAGATCTTCATCTGCTTACCTGTGTCTTCCTCATAGCTGGGGCTATAGATGTTACTTACCACCATTCCTAGTTTGTTGGTTGAGATGGGGTGTCTGTAGCTTTTTGCCTGGGCTGGTCTTGAACCGTGATTGTCCAGATTTCTGCCTCCCAAGGATGACCTTTATATATGCGCCTAGGATGTGCTTTGACCCTATTCTACTCCTGCTTGCCCTCTCAAAACTCGATCAAACGACTCGCTGTCACTGCTTTTGAGGAGGGGAGGGGAGCTGGGGAGGCTGTCACTGTTGTTATCCTCGGCGTGTGTGGCTGCGATCGTGTTTTGTACGAGGGGTTAGCACCACCGTGTCCCAGTGAGTCAGGACGGATTCAGTGACTGTGAACGGGGTGTGCCTCAGCCCCGGTGGGGGCGTTTCTTGGAATCGGGGAGTTCTTCCTTGCATCCTCCCTGGGGCTTGCACAGGGGCAGGCGTGCCCACAGGGGGCAGGGTGGGACTGGCACCCCTGGCTTCTGGCCTCAGGTGGCAGGGTGGCAGGGCTGGAATGTTGGCAGGGGAGGGAGCCAGATCTGTATGTGGCAGCACCCCTAATTGATCCTGTGGACTCATCTTCACTGCTCTCTTCGCACGGTTCCCCCCTCCCCGTAATGCTGTGTCCCCTCTCTCTTTCCCAGGGCGGCGCCAGAGTCACCCCGAATCTCCAGCCCCAGCTGCAGCCCATCAGGTATGCCTGGCCCACAGGGTGTGGAGAGAGGAGGCAGGCAGTGAGGTCCCCTGTGGGTGTTCTCCAGTCACGCTTGGTCAGGAGGGGTCCCCAGGACTGAAGGCAGGAAGCCACTGTGAGAGGGTTGGGGTGAACGGCCTTTGGCGTCTTGTCAAGTGAGCACTAGCTCTAAGCCAGACCTGGAGCTGGGTTCTTTATTGACCTGCATGAGCTCTGTAGGGTGCTGGTTGAGGAAGTGTTAAGGGCTGGCTGCCGCCAGGCCTGTACTGGATTCTTGTTCTTAGAAGGTGGGCTTTCTGACGGTGGGGCCTTGTGTGTGAGAAGAAAGTTCTCCACGTGGGAACGGGGTGCCCAGGGGCCCTGTGTCCTGTGCAATCCAGTCCTTTTGGACTATAGCCAGGTTCTGTGGCTCGGTCTGCCTCCCTCTCTGTCTCATCATGAGTCAGTACGCCAGCCCCAGTGGGTGGCAGAGGCATCTGGTGGTTCTGGCTCAGCTGCCAGCTGCCCACAGAGATGGCGGCTCTTTAGAAGACCCCTTGCCTGCCCTGTAGCCAGGAGCAGGCCTGGGGTGGGCTGACCAGGATGCAATGCAGACCTCGTCCAGCTGGTGGCACTGGTCTGCCTTCCCTGGGACCCAGCCTGAGGGCGGGGGCAGGTCAGAGCTCAGGACCCCAGGCTGGCCCACCCAGGCCTGTCACCACCCAGTGCAACACCACGTCCCCTCTCACTCCCCGGGTAAGACAAATACTGGGTTTATCAGTTTTCTGACAATGCAGTCCCTCCCCAGAGCTCTTCCCAGAGCGGCTCTGGAGCGTGTGGGAGGGGAGGCTGAATATGTTCCAGGACCCTGCCCAGGTGTCCCCATGTTCAGGATGTCTGTGCATGTATGAGGTCTCCACTGTCACTCATCCCACCTGGAGGAAGCCATAGCTCATCCCTGGCCTGTATACAGACCCTGAAGGTCTGTATTCTTCTAGGCTCCTCTGCCACAGGCCTGTGGTCACCAGTTCTAGGGACCTCCCTAGTCTCAGTTTTGTGCTGTTATAGTGGAGGCAGAATGGAATTAGAGAGTTGCCCAGTTAGATAGAGGAGGTGAGCTGGGGTGTGGCACTTGCCAAGCCCATCCGAGGTCCTGGGGTCCATCTCAAGGGTCCATCTCTAGATTTCCCCTCCCATGGGAGAAAAGCCAGGAGATGCGTGAGCGGCGAGGCCCCTGGCTCCCTTCATCCAGACATTTAGCTCCCCGGGAGCCCATCTCTCCAGGACCTGCCTACTGCTGCCATCTGCAGCAGCCCATCAACGCCCTCAGGACTCCTGGGCCCTTAGAAAGCAGGGTGGCCCCAGCCAAGAAGCAGCTCCAGCAGCAGGCGTCGGGGAGAGCTGGGGGCCGAGGGCAGCATCGGCCTGCCTGAGGGAGCGCTGGAGCACTCCCTGTGGTCTGGCTGACCTGGAGAACTCAGTGGACAGCTCACCTGAGCTCTGCCCCCTTTCCTGAGAGGCCTCCTGCCCGCCCATAGGGAAGCAGGGGAAGGGTGCATGGGGGGGGAGGGGCGGGGAGCACCAGTCCAGGCCCTTCTTCCTCTCCTGGATCCATTGGTTCCTGATTGGGCAGGTCCTGGCCTGACATGAGACTCATCCTCACCGCTCCTCTGATGCCGTTTCCGGTCCTCATCAGCCCTGGCCCCGCTTGCTGTGTCTGGCGTACTCTCAGTCCCTGGCACGGGCTTCTTCTTATGGGAGCCTCTGGCTTTGGCCCTGGGCTGGGGATCTGCCGGGGTCCCTGGTTGGTTATGGGGCTCTCACATCTCGTCTTGAATGGCAGGGTACAGGCCTCTGAAGCTCACCCTGGGGCTGGATGCTGATCTGACACCCTGCCCCGCCCGCTGGCTCTCTGTCTCCCTAGAAACATGAGCGTTAGCCGGACAGTGGAGGACAGCTGTGAGCTGGACCTGGTGTATGTCACGGAGAGGATCATTGCCGTGTCCTTCCCCAGCACGGCCAACGAGGACAACTTCCGCAGCAACCTCCGCGAGGTGGCGCACATGCTCAAGTCCAAGCACGGGGGCAGCTACCTGGTAAGAGAGCTGAGCCTCTGCTGCCCTGGGGGCCTCAGGCGTCATCTGAGGCCACGTGACGTGTGGCCAGGGGATGTGCCTTTGATGCAGGAAGGGTGTGACCTACTGCCAGCCCCAGGGTATGGCTCAGGTCCATGGAGATCCATGTGGCTGACTCAGGTGCCAGCCAAAAGCACTGTCGTCAGGTGTTGGAGAGGAGCTGGGGGGGGCGGGGGGGCGGCTGTGTGAGTCTCCCAGGGCAGCAGGAACACGTGGCCATGCATGTCCTGCGTCTCAGGGCTGGAGGTTAGAAGTCTGGAACCAAGGCATCCCAGGATCAAGTTCCTTGAGGATCCTCGAGGGTTGACTCTCTCTCCTTGCCTCTTCCTGGCTTCAGGTGGCACTGGGCACTCCTGGCTTGTCACCCATCACCTTTCTCCGCTGCCATCCTCCCTGGGACACTCCCCGTGCCCTCTCTTCTTGTTATTAGGGCCTCCATGGTCAGATCCAGGACCACCCTAAACCCAGGAGAATCAAACATTAGAGACCCTTTTAACTATGATCATATTGTGAAGTTCGAGTGGACATGAATTTTGGGGGACACTTTCATCTTACCACAGAAACCCATCCAGTAGCTGTGTTGGGGCTGTGTTAAGAAAGTGGCTTTAAACATCAGGAAGTCCTGGGTTCAGATCCTGACTCCACTTGTGAATGATGTGATCTTGGCCCTTCTGTGTCACTGAGCCGCAGAGCAGCTCTGGTACGCTCCTCACCTCACCCGGCTTCTGAGCGGAGGAAGCCAGCTGTCACATGCAAAGTCCTTGGCATGGGCTGGCAGGTGGTGGGTGCTCACTGACTGGCAGCCATTCTTCATGTAATATGGGTCCCAGGAGTGGCCTAGAAGTCCCTTAAGTTCCCACCTGATTCCAGGAGTACAGGATTCAGGGGGGTCACTGTGTTATCGTGGCTCTCTCTGTCCTGTCCATCCCAGGCCCGGCTGTCCTCTCTTCTCCCAGGTGGTGACACGGTGGCCTTGGTGTCTCCTGACAGTAGATGGAGATGGGCAGCTGTGCTCACCCTCATGGAGCGGCGGGAGGAGCCCTGGGAACAGGGGCTTCCCAAGGGGTGTGGCTGGGCACTGAGGGGTACTGGGAGAGGTGTGCCCAGGTCTGAGAGGGTGCCCCCCTCCCCAGGATGCTTTGCACCCTCTGATGGAGGGTGTCTAGGACAGGGAAGTCGCATTATTACGTGATGGTTCTAAAGTCAAAGTGGAAAGTGGACACCAGAGATGGTCACATTCTGGCCATCCATACCGCCAGTGGGGTTCTGTCTGTGCTCACCTTCCATCAAGCTCCCTGCTCAGGAGGGGCGTGGCTACTCTAAGGGGCGTGGTCATCCATGAGGGGCGCGACCACTCTAAGGGGCGTGGTCATCGATGAGGGGTGTGGCCTCACACCCCTCTGGCTTCTTCATTTTTTTTTTTTTTAATTTTTGTTGGAAAGGTGATGTACAGAGGGGTTACAGTTGCAGTCAGGTAACTTTTTTCTCCTAGATTTTCCCCTCCTGGCACCCCCTTCTCCCAAGTTGTATCATTCTTTTCCAACATAGTGTCTAGTGAGTATCACTGCCGAATTAGTTCACTGCTTCTCCCCCCGCCCCATTTCTGTGTTTCCTTCTCATCCCCAACTCAGATACACTTACATGCAAGACGAAAAGTACAGAGATCAAGCATATAAAGTCCTTGTGATAAAGGGGAAAACCAGAAAACAAACAGAACCACAAAAAAGTAAAAATCAACACCCTCTTGTTTCCTATCCTTGACCTCGTTGGGCAGCCTGTGTCGGGAGATGGGCAGCATTTCTGTCAGGGAAGGAGGAACAGGTGGCACAGGAGATCCAAGTGCTTCTGTCTAGCCTGTGGCCTGGTGCCCTGGTGCCCTGGCTGGGGACGGGGGAGTCTCTGTGCGGCTCTGCCTGGCCATTTCAGGGGTTAGAGGAGCTGGAAATGACACCCCCATCTCTGAGTGACGGGGGTGGGGGGTGGGGGCGGAGGGGGAGGTCTCCTTGCCGCTTCTCCTTGCCCTCACCTCCTGCGTCCCTTCTGTCCTTTTAGCTGTTTAACCTCTCTGAGCGGAGACCTGACATCACGAAGCTTCACACCAAGGTGAGCCTGTGGCTGTTTGGGGGTGACTTCACCTTGTTGGGAAGAGCAGGAGAATGGGGGTTCCCCCTCTGAAATCACAGAGAAAAGTTAGAAAAGCCTATTCCAAGTTCAGGTGCTACCTTATAGCAGGAACAGGAACTCCAACACAGGGGCTGTTTCCATTATGCAAATTCCAGGACTCAAAGCTGCCTGCAGCCATTTCTCTCCCAGGCCCTCCTCCAGGGAGCACCTGGGCTGGGCTGCAGCTGGAGGAGGGAGATTTTTAGTTTTTACATTCAAGCGGTTCCCGCAGCCTGTGCTGGCATTGCTTGCCTAGTGGGTTGTATGGAGTTTGGCAGTAGGCTTTGCCTCTGCCCCCATGTCCTCCATTCACTCTGTCTCTCCTGGATTCTGGTCTCATGCTATAATACAAAGTGGACAGCTGGTAAACGTGTACTGTGTGGGCCCAAGCAGAGGCTCCTTTAGTTGACACACTGTGCGTTTAGAAAGGGCTTGAGGAACCGGAAGCTGATGCTGAGAGTCACCCTGTGTCCTCTTAGCCTGGACCCCCAAACAAATGGCTCATATGACCAGGTTGTGGAGATCTGTGAGCGCCAGGAGGCTCTTTCCTCTTCTTCCTTTGCCCTCAAGCTGTACGGGAGGAACTGGAGGGCTGGATTGGGGCCCTCTGCAGTTCAGGCTTGAAGGTCAAGGCTAAGAGAGGGGCTGGGATTTCATGAACCCCCCCACCCCCCCACCCCACGAGTCTGTGTGGAGCTTGAGCTTGAGGCCTGGGGGCTCCAGGCCAGGCTGGTGGCCTTTGCCTGCTTCCCAGAAGGGCTGAGGAGCAGGACAGGAGCCCAGGCCTGGCTGCTGGAGGTGCTGCCCCGGCCGGCCTGTTGGCCCATCCTCTCCTCACTCTTGGCTGGCCACACAGGTCCTGGAGTTTGGCTGGCCTGACCTGCACACCCCGGCGCTGGAGAAGATCTGCAGCGTTTGCAAGGCCATGGACACGTGGCTCAACGCCGACCCTCACAACGTCGTGGTCCTACACAACAAGGTGAGCGTGCCGCCCTGCCCCTTCCCTGTGTCCGGAATCGCTCTGGGGCAGCAGGGCCTGCCTGAGAACGAAAAGAAAAGCTTTGTGTTCTCTTTCAGGGAAACCGAGGCAGGATCGGAGTGGTCATTGCGGCTTACATGCATTACAGCAACATCTCTGCCAGGTCAGGGCCCCAGCCTGCCTTCTGCACAGTGACACCGTCCCGGCCATCATGGTTCCTGCCTTGCTTGGGGTGGGAGGACCAGGTAGAGGGGGTCTGAGGCCTCGAGGGGCACAGGAGGCCCCAGGATAGGAGAAGGCACCTGCCCACAGCTCTGAGGCAGAGCCTGAGAACCCATGGCTGCAGGAAGTAGAGTTGATACCAATCTCTAGGGCCCTGGTTGGGGAAGCGATGGGGGGGGGCGCCCCAACTAGCAGCTTCTGGGGGCCACTTGTCCAGCTACCCTGTGGTTCACTCACTGGGTGAGCAGGGAGGAGAGGTGGGCAGTGAGGATGGAGGAGCTACCATGTGAACCGTCCTTTTTCTTCAGTGTGGTCTCTCCAGCACTCTGTGAGGACTGACAAGGTACTTTGTGCAGAGATTGTGTCTTTGGAAACCCAGTCCAGAGTCGCCTTTGCTCAGTGGGGAGCACTCCCTGTGGGCCTACTGTGTGCCCCCAGCTTTTCAGGTGTTAACCTCACTCTCCACCAAACCTCAGAGGAAGGTGTGATTATCACCGTCATCTGACAGGTGATAGTTCAGGAGCACGAAAGGTCGCAGTTAATAAATGGAAGATTGGGGTTGGTGGTGGCCCAGGCTGAGCCAAAAGCTCTCAGTAACCACATGGCTGGAAATTTTCCCCCCTCTCATCCGGCACTGTGGCTGAGGTTCTTCAGGTCTAAAGGAGCAGGACTGAAAAGACAAGGAACTCTTGGCTGTGGGAGTTGGCTCCTCTGACTGTCCATCTCTCCCCACAGTGCGGACCAGGCTCTCGATCGATTTGCCATGAAGCGGTTCTACGAAGATAAGATTGTGCCCATCGGCCAGCCATCGCAGAGAAGGTGAGTCCTAGGGCTCGCAGCCCAGGGCCTGCGTGGTGTGTGTGTAAGTGGGGAAATGGCTGTCACAGGAGAAGGAACAGCTGCTTAAGTGGGGTGAACTGCCTGGAGTAGGCCTCAGGGTGAGGCCTTCATTGTAGTCCACGTGTGTGCCCACAGGCCTCTGCCAGAAAGCTGACACACACACCTGCTTGCAGCTCCTTCTTGGTGCTGTGCCTGCTGAGGGTGGGCCGCTCTATCTGCCCACAGGTGAAAGTGCAGCCATTCGGTTTCCTATGTTTGTGGCCACTCTCTTTCCACTCTCCTGTCAGTGTGGCTAACAGGGAATGGGGGCAGCTGACAGAAAGGAGAACAGGGAGGGAGGGGCAGAGGGACAGCTTTGCCTGCAGCTCCCCCATTCATTGTCACCCTCCCTCTGACTCATTGTCCCCAGCACACAGACTATCCTGTTGGCACCAGTAGGGGGATCTGATGGGAACCTGCCATTCCAGGTTTCCGGTTTAAGTAATGGGACTGGGGGCTGGGCAGGGGCCTGAATAGGAGCTGGGCTGCCCATCAGATTATTGTGGCTCCACCCAGGCTCAGGGACCCAGGCCTGTGGGCCTGGAGGTGTGCCAAGGAGCCTGGGGAAGGAAGGGGAAAATACTGTCATGGTCTTGCATTTCCGGCCCCACCCTTTTCATAGAGCTGTTTTAGCTTCCCAGGAGCCTCAGGCTGTATCTGGTTGGTCTGTCCGTCTCAGGTGGGTGTTCCTTGGCCAATCAGGAAGAGAGGAAGTGCCAATCAATCTACAGCAAAATGCTTGAGCCTTAGTTCAAGTGGATGCACTGGGGCCCAGACCTCTTTCTTTCCCTCCCACCCCAAACCTGGTGCGTTCTTTCTGTGCCTTGGAGAGTCCAATGTCCCTTTCGGGACCTAATTTCCCCTTTTTGTCTGTAAGGAAGGCAAGTATGCCAGGCCTTCCTTTGCACAGTAAAATCTTTGGGAAAAGAATCATGGGTTGTTGCCCTTTAGCGATAAGATACCTGTTGGAAGTTAGTCATCCCCAACCCCAAGTGAAGAGGCTGATACAGAGGGGGCCCCCACGTGTGTTAGCGTGGCATGAAGAACTGTAATTATTGATGAAGCGGTAATTACTTTCTGGATGACCCTGTGTCTGGGGGGTATGTCAGGGCAGAACCAAAACAGAAGTATAAACTTGGGACAAGAATAAGCATAGGCTTGGTGGGCTCAGTTTGAAGTGATCGGCGATGCTCGCTAGTCCGTAAGCTTGACTTGTACAGAAGTGAGCAGCTGGCGAGGCCTGTGGGGGTCAGGGAAGTGGGGAGGATTTGTGTCTGTGGAGGGCTCCCTGGGCTGGGAGTGAGGCAGGGAAGAGACCACCAGGGGGCGCTGCAGAACCCCAAGTGGGCGCCCTGGCCTGGTCCAGCTGCAGGTAGGTCTGTCTGTATTCCAGACTTGGTTTTGATTTTCTTCCTGAGACTCCAAGCAGGCAGGGAGGAAGTAGTCCTGCTCTGGGTATTATTCTTGCTGAAATGAGGACAGGGAGCGACTCTGTGCCAATCCAGACCCCTCCCTGAAGCTGCCCTTTCTCCATGGCAGGTATGTGCATTACTTCAGCGGCCTGCTCTCCGGCTCCATCAAAATGAACAACAAGCCCCTGTTTCTGCATCACGTCATCATGCACGGCATCCCCAACTTTGAGTCTAAAGGAGGTAACCGCCCTAGCCCTCCCCTTCCTTCTGGCCATCTGGCTGTCCTTCTCCTTGTCTTAGGAGGCAGGATGGGGTGGTAAGGATGTCTGAAGACTGTGGGGTCCGAAGGCTTGTGTTGGCTTTTCAAATGCATCACTTCTTGACTATTTTTTTTTAAATGTTACCAGTCCTGGGGTTTGAACTCAGGGCCTGAGCACTATCCCTGGCTTCCTTTTTGCTCAAGGCTAGCACTCTACCTCTTGAGCCACAGCTCCACTTCCCACGCTTTCTGTTTATGTGGTGCTGAGGAATCGAACCCAGGGCTTTGGGAACACTAGGCAAGCAGTCTACTGCTAAGCCACATTCCAAGTCCCTATGTTTTAAATTTAAATTTTTTGATGGCACTGGAATTTGAACCCAGGGCCTCACACAAACTCTGTTTTGCCCAGCGTGGTCTGGAACTGTGGCTTCCTTCCAATCTTGGCCTCCCAGGTAGGCAGGTAGGATTATAGTCCATTCATCTGCAAAGTGGTCTCCGTACAGAATCTAGTGGTAGTTGGAGCAATGTCTTGTCAAGTTAGAATGCCTTACAAATGAAAAGCTAGCATTTCTCCCCCTTTTCTCCTTCTTTCTTTTCTCTCCCCCCCATTCCTGTCTCCCTTCCATTCTCTCTCTTCCTTCACTCTGTCTTCTCCTTTCCCTCCCATAGTCTGTGCTTCTTAGCTAACATCCACCCCTCTCTGACAGGGTGTCGGCCATTTCTCCGCATCTACCAAGCCATGCAGCCTGTCTACACATCGGGCATCTAGTGAGTGACCCATGGAAGCCGAGTGTCGAAAGCCCAGGCTGGGGATATAGGAGTGGGGGAGCCAAGGCTGCCCACACCTCTTCTTCCCAAGAGTGCTGGGGAAGGAAGGGAGCGAGGGGTCCCAGCAGCTCTGTATGGCCGGGCGGTGGGGAAAGCATGATGCCCCACACCCCACTGTAACCCTCTCCCTCCGCCCGCCTCTCCCCCCCAGCAACATCCCCGGAGACAGCCAGACCAGCATCTGTATCACCATTGAACCGGGACTGCTCCTGAAGGGAGACATCTTGGTGAGCACCAACTTCCTTTTCTGTGTACCTCTTCTCTCTCTTCCTGCGCCCCTCTCCTCCCCTGGGGACATGGTGGCCTTTCCTGGTGGGCTGTGGGGCTTGGAATTCTGGGCTCCTAGGTCCTGCAAGGCTGCTCAGCCTCCAATAGCCTTCCTTGGTCCCCTCTCCTGCCCTGGATTTGGTGTCCTTTCTCTGGGAACTACTCAGCTGTCTTTCCTTTTCCTTTTCTCTAATATCTCATTTAATTATACTTTGTAAAGACAGTTTAAACGCTGTTGGTTTCATTACATTCATTGAATCAAGTTATTAGCAAATGAGCATCATGTGACATGGACAGGTTTGGGGAACTGTGCTGATTCTTTCTTAAAATAGATTGTGACATTTACTTAACATGAGTAAGTCAACTGAACTTCTCAATAGCTCACCAAATCAAACAAGGAACGCATCAGAAGCCTGAAACCCGGAGTGAAAAAGATAATGTAACTAACCCAAAGTCCTTTTCTTTTTTTCCTTTTTGAGGGTGTCTGTCCTGGGGCTTGAGCTCAGGGCCTAGGTGTTGTTGTTTTGCTCACAGCTAGCCCTCTACCACTTGAGCCACAACTCCACTTCTGAGCTTTTATGAGTAGTTTAGACTTTCCTTCTTAAGCTGGCTTTGAACTTTGATCCTCAGATCTCAGCCTCCTGAGTAGCTAGGATTACAGATGTCAGCCACCAGTGCAGAAAATCCCGGATTGGCCCCTTGGCTATTCTAAAAATTTCCTCAGAGAGCTCTGAGCTCCTGTGTTGTGTTGGTGACCTCTTGATCATGGGTTTGGGAGAAGCTTGGGGTTCCGTGGAGCCAATCAGAAGGCTCTCTGGGACCTGTCTCCCCAACCCTTGTTCCCTTCCCTCCCTCAGCTGAAGTGCTACCACAAGAAGTTCCGCAGCCCAGCCCGGGATGTCATCTTTCGCGTGCAGTTCCACACCTGTGCCATCCATGACTTGGGAGTTGTGTTTGGGAAGGAGGACCTTGATGATGCCTTCAAAGGTGGGCTTCCTGGGCAGGGCTGCGGTGGCTCGGAGCAGAGCCCAGGGTGAGGAGATACAGTGGTGGGTTCCTACATTATGAGCTCCACCATCAACACCATCTAGGTGTTGGGGTGTTCCTGGTGACGTGGGAGGGAACTGACCGGAAATTAGAACAGAATTATGATTGGGGTCGCGTGGGGCTTCAGGCTGCAGTCATTCCCCCTGAAGCCTGGGCTGCTCTGGACCCTCTACCTCTTCTTTGCCCTACATCCCTCTCCTTCATCCTGCCCTCCACTTGGTCCAGTGTGACCTGTGGGCAGTCACTTCTTCAGCCTTGTGCCGGGGCCCGCATGCCTGTGATCCCCGCTTCTCAGGAGGTGGAGGGCAGAGGGTCTCCCTCGGAGGCCGGCCTACGATAAAGTGCAAGATGAACCCATCGCTACAAAACAAACGAAAGCAAAAAGGGCTGGGGCCGGGGCTCAAATAGTAGACCGATTGCACTTTGCCTGCAGTGGTTACTTCAGGCAAAGAGCGCTGGCGTTAGGGTGGGCAGGAGCTATGATTTCATTATGCGTTTGTATATACAAACACAAATATAAACATGTTAATTATTATTATTAGCCATATATACATATGACTTCATTTTTCTTTGTGGTTAGTTGCGAGGCTTGAACTCAGGGCATGGGCACTATCCCTGAGCTCTTTTGCCCTACATGAGCTGGCTTTGAACTGCAGTCATCAGATGTCAGCCACGGGTGCCTGGTTATGACTTCATTTTTTAGAGTTCTTTCTAGACTCCTTTTTGGAAATTCATTGCTTGTTTTTGCATTTCCTTATTATTATTATTATTATTTTTTGTAGATGATCGATTTCCAGAATACGGCAAAGTGGAGTTTGTGTTTTCTTACGGGCCAGAGAAAATTCAAGGTATACAACAAAGTTGGAATCGTTCTTGCATCCCTTCCCTCCATCCTCACCTGTCCCTCTTGCTCCTCCCATCCTGCCATTAGTCGGCTCTACATATACCAAGTTGCCTGTGATTGGGAGGTGGGCCAGAAGACAGGGAGCTCGGGTCACAATGGACCCCTCCCTCACTAAGCAGGAACCAGTGGCTTAAACTCTGGATTGTAAGCAGCCCCCCCCCCCCGAAATACAAAAAGCTGACAGAGAGGCACTGGCTTGGATAAACTGTTCTGGTCCCATTAAGTCACCACCTGGTTATATTCAGAGACTCAGGGCCTTGCTGAGTGGAAGGGATAGCCAGGCCAGCCGCTCGAAGGTGCTGGTGAAGGAGGGTTATTTATGAGAACTGAGGTGATTCAACCTCAAAGGCCAATTTAATAATAGCTTTAAGCCTCCAGCCTAAATACAGGGACCAGTTGTTCATCTTATTTGAAAATATCATGAGAGGAGATGAAGATAAGTTATAGGCAGAGACCCGCTGCATAGGCGAAAGAAAGGACTGCCAAGCCAGAAAAAGTTAGCTCCCTCTGGTCAGCCAGCTCTCTGAGGATGAGGAGGAGACTCAGCCGCTCCCTTGAGGTGTCTGTCTGGAGTGGAGGACATTTTAAGCCCTTTGAGGGGCTCTGTGACCTCCCCATGTCAAGGCTGTGCTTTCTCTGCTGTCCTGGCCCCAGGCAGCTCATGACAAGCCCGTCCCATACCCATCTCCAGGCTCCAGGGCAGGTGTGTTGCTCCTTGGCCTTAGAGGCCCCAGAAGAGAAGAAAGAGACAGACGACCCTGGTGGTCGGGGAGGGGGTGTCCTGTTGTCTTGAGAGGGTCTCCCTTCTTCAGTGTCCTGTCCTGATTTGCCCTCTGACCCAGGGGTGAGTTCAGGGCCGCAGTGGGTTCCCTACCCAGGCCCAGCTCCCAGCCTGGTCGTACCATGCTCAGGAACAGGGAAGTCCCTCTGGAACATCTGTGGGGTGCTTGTTGGCGTTCTGTGTTTCCAGCCACTGATCCCTTCTTCCCTCTCCCCCACACCATCTCCCCCCGCCTCATTTCTGGTCCCACTCAGGCATGGAGCACCTGGAGAACGGGCCGAGCGTGTCTGTGGACTACAACACCTCCGACCCCCTCATTCGCTGGGACTCCTACGACAACTTCAGTGGGCACCGTGAGGATGGCATGGAGGGTAGGTGGGGACCAGGGACTTCCAGCCGTCTTGGAACTGCACGGCCCTGGTTCTCTTGGAGAGAGGGCTCCGTGGAGGAGGTGGCCTTAAGCAGAACTCCTGATACTGCCTCCAGCCCCCCTTGCTATATTTCTTTCAAAGCCTCTGTTGGGTTTCTTCAGGCTTGTGCCTGCATTCTCCGAGATCAGAGCACTGGGGGCCTCTGGGCTTTCATCAATAGCCAAAGAAAGTATTTGGGAGCTGGAATCAAAGCCACCGAGGCCATGGAATTGAGATCTGTGCGTGTTTCATGGAGCTACAAAGCCTAACATTATTGTGGATGGTCGGCTGGGACTTGGGGAGCTCTCTGTGTTTCTGTCAGGCTGCACAGGGCAGGAATGGAGCTTGGGAATGCAAGCCTACCCACAACGAGCTTGCCCAGAGCCCAGAGCCCAGGAGTCTTTCATTTTTTTTTATGTTTTGGTACTATGATTTGAACTCAGGGCCTAGCACTTGTCTAGCGAGCCTTCTGCCACTTGAGTCTCATCCCACACCCTTATTTTTGCTTCAGTTATTGTTATTTTTTTTTTAAAGGTAAGCTCTCCTGTTTTTGCCCAGGGTTAAAGGCTTGGAGCTGGAGCTCCGGGCCATGTGGCCTTCCTGGGGAAGGGAGGACTCGGGCTGAGGAGCGCTGGCTAGCCTTCCTCAAGTAAGGTTTGGATTTCATGACTCCATTTTGAAAGCCTTCTGGCGGAGGCAGCAGAATGAGCAATAGATTTCAGAGAGGTGGGAAGATTGAGGCTGATTGGACTAGAACCTAGGATGCAGTGAGGCTGCCGCCTTCAAGGGCAGCATTGCAGAATAGGGGCTGTGTCCTCATGCCTGCCCCCAGAGCTTCCGGCCCCTTCTGGGGCTGCCTTCTTCGCTTCTCAGTTGGTGAGCCCCTGCACCCCGTCCATCCCCTGGTGCGGGAGTGGGGGGTCTGGAGGAAGCAGACACCGAAATGAATTCGCTGAAGCTTGTGGCCACAGCCTCATTCTTAGTTCTGGAATGTTTGCATTTTTAACAAGAACACTTGGCAATTGGAAGGAATTTTTAATGCCTCCCTGTCTCTTCCCTGGTGCAGATTCAATGTGATGATAAATGTAAAAAACACTGAGGGAACTACAGAGTGCCAGGCAAATCAAAGGTAAAATAACGAAGGGCCAGAAGGAAGGAGGGGGCTTGAAGGAAGGAAGGAAGGAGCACAGACAAACAGAGCAAGAGGAGAGAGGAGAGGGGAGGCTCGCATGGAGGGAACCCTGGCCTTGCTCTCCTGCCCCTGGCTCTTCCTCCCCACCCTTCTGATCTGCTCTCCCAGAAGGGGGAATGGAGCCAGTGTGACCTTTGGCCAGTTAAAGGTCATCTCATTGCACCAGGACAGAGGGGCTCCTGTCTGGAGGCTGAGAAGCTGGCTCCGTGCCTGGAGAGTGAGCTGCTCATGCCCGGCTAGCCCCTTCTCTTCCCTGGCCTGGCCTGCTGAGCTGGGACAGCCGCCAGTGCACAGCCCACCCTCTGCCCCTCCCGTGGCTCCGGGTTGCCCGCTGGTGGGCGTGCCCCAGCAGGAATGGGAGGAGCTAGACACAGCTGTAGGAGCAGGGACAGTCTCTTGGTCAAGCTCCTGGAGCTGGCTACGGATGAGAGGGAAGTGAGTGCGGCTCCCAAGTTGGACAGTGCATCTGCCTCAGTTTCCTCACGTGTGAGCAGGGATAAGGCACTTAACCGTTGAGATTCCAGGGTACTGGAGATGGCATGACTTGGGGCGTGGAAGGGAGCATGGCTGTGCAGAGCGGTCACTGTGATGGGGTATCCCGGGTGGCTTTGCCCGCTCTCTGCAGAGATTCTAGATGGGGTCTGCGGACTGCAGGCCTTTGGTGCGGTGGGTGAGTCTGAGTACTACAAAGCCTGACCCAGGTGCAGACCCCAGGCTGACCCTGTGACACACAGGGTCTTGCCTTTGGGTTTTGCCCGAAGGCTCCACCCTCTCTGGTCTTCACTTGTGTGTGAACACAGATCCTACCCACTGCCCTGTGTTCTCGCAGCCAAGTGCAGAGGTCAGGAGCATGGTCTCAGAGCAAAGTGCTGCCCACTGGAGCCTCGGGTTGCTGGCTTCAGCCAGTCCTAGGCCTTGAACTCGTGGCCTGGGTGCTATCTCTGAGCTTTTGTGCTCAAGGCTGGTACTCTACCACTTGACCCGCAACTCCTTTTCTGGCTTCTGGGTGGTTAACTGCTGGTAAGAGTCTCAGAGACTCTCCTGCTCAGGATGGCTTTGAACGGTGATCCTCAGATCTCCGCCTCCTAAGTAGCTAGGATTATAAGCATGAGCCACCAGCGCTCAGCAGCCAATCCTTTTGGGGTGCCTTGTGGGAAGCAGGAGCTGGGGAGCGGCTGCCTGTGGTGTTTCTACTTGAGTCCCTGACACACACACAGTAGTGACTGTGATCAGTCAGTCACAGTAGTGACTGTGTACCTTAGGATCATAAGGGAGAAGGCCTGGACTCACCATGCACCAGTGTGTCGAGCTGCCTCCTGCCTGCCAAGAACTCTCGATGGCTGCCCCCTGTATGGGGCGGGCACTGTCCTCCTACCCAGATGGAGAACTAGCCACAGATGGTTGAGTGCCTGCCAGATCTGCCAGGCTATTCAGGAGCAGTCCCAGGTGGGGAGTGCCATGCTGACGGCCACCCTGCTGCTTGGGCCTGTATCTGGCTACTGGTCTCCTATGACCACGCCTGGGTGCTTGCTGAGCTTGGTCAGTGTCTGTCCCTCTGTGAATCCCACCACTTGGTCCATAGTGTCCAGGGTGGGGGCCGCTGTGGGGAGCAGCACCTCTAACCTCTTTGTTTTTAGGCCGGATATCAAGCCCTTGTGCCACCACAAAGGACTTGCTCAGGGGCAGGGCCGCCCCCACATATGACACCTACTTTGACGTTAGCTTAGCCAGGCCACCCACCGACTCCATGCACATGCGGAGTGAGTGAGTTCGTTCAGGGGGTTTCTTTTCGGCCACCATCCAGCCATGGGGCTCTTACGAGGAAGGAGATAAAGCTGAGGGCAGCAGGCATAGGTCAGGAGGAGGTCAGGAGGGAGGAGCACCCACCCTCTAGGAGAGCCCACACTTGGGCCTAGTCAGCCAGGCAGCTGTCACGGGACACCCCAGGCCAGGAGGGTTGGGAGGTGGCAGTAGATTGGTTTCTGTCTCCTGCTGCCTTGGCCCCTTGTCTGCACGTGTCCCCCCATCTGTGTGACGGTGCCCTGATGGACTCTTCTTGTAAGGATAGCCGCCATGTTGAAGCAGGGCCCATCGCAGCACCCTCCGTTTGTGCAGTGGTGTTCTGGGTCAGGGCTCTGGCATGTAACCTGGAGGGGGATCGGTTAAGCCCCTCATCCCTGGGGAGGAACTTCCAGAGCTCCATGGAGCTGTGACGGGGCGGACGGAAGGTCTGGGAGCACTGCCTCTGCCTGCCAGCTCAGCGCCCTGGCTGACACCACACATCGAGCCTCCAGGAGCCCCATTAGATTCTTGGCCTGAGTTCTGAGTCCTGAGTCTTGGTCCCAGCACCCCTTGAGGGGGGCAGGGAGTGGGGCTGTGGGTTTTTTTTGTTGTTATTTATTTATTTATTTATTTTGCCTATGCTGCATAGAACAGCTTCCAGATTCCTTCAGAGCGTTCCAGGGCCAGCCTTCTCGGAAGCAAGCTCTTAAGAGTGGGATGGAGGCTGCCCCTGACTCTGAGCAGCCAGAAGCTGACCTCCCTGCCTACCGGCTCACTCCCATTTCCTGAGCCCCGGGGCGGGGCGGGGTGGGGCGGGGGTGGGGGGGGATCAAGCACTTAGAGCAAGTCATGACTTAAGGGAAAGGAAGGTACCCAGCGCTAAGAGGATCGGGGATAGAGAAGCTGATGCTGAGGTGGGAAGATGATGAAGGGAGATGGCAGGCCCCAGGTCTGGCGAAGGTGCTGAGGGCCCCTCTCCACCCTCACTGGTGCCCACAAGCCCAGTCTTTGCTCCCCACTGGCTGCCCAAGAGAGCCAGGGCTGGTGACAGGTGGAATCGGTTTTGTGCCTGAGCTTTTCAGCCTTGGGGGCCTGTGAGTGGAGGTCTTCCCTACCCTGGGAAGAGGGGTGGAGGAGAGGGATGGGGTCCTCCTCCCTCTACCACCTGGTGCCAGGATCCCCGCTCTGATGGCATCTACGGCGGCGGGCTCCTCCAAGGACTCTGCTTTCGTTTTAGGGTGAAGAGAGAGGGAACCACATATAGCAAACAGGCAGAGAGAAGCTGATCTACAGGGAGATGGAGAGACAGGTGTAGGACCGACACGGGCTTGTAAATCAGGAGATAGGGCCTCTTTTGTTCATTTATTTTTGGTGCTTGAACTCAGGGTCTTGTGCTGTTCCTTATTTTTTTTTTTTCACTCAGGCAGGTGCTCTACCACTTTAACCACAGCTCCTCTTCTGGGTTTTTTTTTTTTAAACCAGAGATAAGAGTCTCAGAGATTTGTCTGCCTGGACTGGCTTCCAGCTGTGATCCTTAGATCTCAACCTCCTGAGTAGGCATGATTCTAGAAGGCCGTGATCCAGTGGTGGGATTTGGTCTCTGGGCATCTTCAGTAGCCCTTTGGCTATGAGTCGTCTTTGGTGAGAAGTTGGGACAGCATTTCTGCTCTTTTCTTGGAGCTCATTTCTTCAAAGCCACCTGCAGCGGCTTCACCCAGCACTGCGCATTTCTCACCCATGCTACTCAGCGGTGAGGGTGAATGGGGGCCTCTGTTATGGTACCAGTGGCCGAGGCGGATGCTTCCATGATTGCTGCCACCGTGGTGCGAACACTGCCTCCGTGCGGAACTGCTGCCTCTCCTGCTGCTTCCGTTTCCTTGGCCAAAACGAGCCACACATTTTTGCGACCTGACTTTAAAGAGGGGCAGAGAAATTGTGTGTGGAAGGAAAACTAGAAATAAGGTTAACTGAGCCACCTCTGCCGTTGGAGTTATGAGTGTGAGGTCTAGGGTCAGATGACAGGGAGGAAGCTCTGTTTGGAGCTGTGATCCTTGAAGAAGTTGTTTGGGAGTTTGGAGACCAAATGCCTCGTCTATGATATGGGTACGGTAGCAGTCAGTAGGTACCTTCCTTATAGGGTTTTTGCTTGGGGTTCAGTGAAATTCAGTAGAGAAAGCCAGCCTAATGCTTGGCACACGTTGTGCTGGCAGAAGTGCCTATCTCTCCCCAAGACATGATTTGGGGTCCTCCTTTCCCCTCCATTCCCTAAGAGCTGTTGGTAGCTGGCTGCATTCCGGAAGTCCTACTTTTTGGGAGTCAGGAGACTGGCTTCTGACATCAACCTGCTGTGTGACCTTAGAAAAACTACGTCTCCTTGGTTTTATTTGTAATCCGTGAATTAAAGAGGACGAATTCCTTAAGGGGGCTTCCTGATGATGGTGGTGATGGTGGTGATGGGATGCTGGTGCTTATTGATGGTGATGATGATGGTGGTGGTGGAGCACTTTTGGGGGTGTTTTGGAGCCCTCCCACTTCCCATCACTCATAGTTCCCTCTTGACGGATGATGGGTGCTCAAGCTCTGTCCAGATGCCCACCACCCCCTGCTCCCCTCCCCCCCAGGCCCCTCCTGCAGGTCTCTGGCTCCTGCTGTGGCTATCCTGGACAGCACTTGGCTCTTCCTGTTGGCCCACGGGGGACTTGTGGCGTTCCTGGCCTCGGTGACTGGGACCTGGATGGCCAGCGGGGCAGTGCCCCAGTTCTCTGGCTGTCCTGTCCCTTAAGGGCAGCGTGCTCCTGTCCATCTTGAGCTGCCTTGGGGAAGGCAGAGCTGTGTTCAAACTGCACACCTCCCGAGTGCCCTCCCGTGTCTACTTCCTGTCCTTCTTACACTTTCCGTGTGTGTGTGTGTGTGTGTGTGTGCGCGCGTGTGTGCGCGCGCATAAGTGCATGTGTAGGGGGGTGTAGATGAGAGCCACGGGATAGGCTTTGGCCATCTCCTTTTTCTATTAAAAAAAACAACAACTGTTCAGTGGCTGTCTTGATTGATTTTTTTGGAAGGTGACGCTGGGGTTGAACTGAGGAGTCTTCCGTTTGCTAAGCAGCTGTTCTACCACTGGAGCTGTGCTTCAGCCCTTCCGGTGCTGGTCGTGTTTCATTTGCTTGCTTGTTTTGTTTTGTGATATACTCTTACTTTTTTGCTGGGGCCATCCTTGAATGTGATCCTTCCGTTCACACTTCCCATTGTGGCTTGTGAGGACAAGGGCCCCCCCCTCCCAGCCTTTTCTGTTCAGATGGGGAAATCACATCCATGTTTTGCCCAGCTTACCTTGGAATAGGTGATCCAAGCCCTACCTCCCAAGTAGCTGCGATCACAGATGTGAGCTGCCATACCTGACTTGATATAATTTCAAATTCCACTTTTTAAAGTGACCCACATATCTCAGCGGATTTAGTCTATATAGGGTTGTACAGTTATCACCATCATTTTAGAGTATCTTTATCAAACCCAAAAGAAAGCTCATCCCTGGTAGCCCTCACCTCCTATGTCTGTCCCCCACCCCAGACCCTAGTTTGCTTTCTGTTTCTATAGATTGGTCTCTGCTGGTCATTGTTTCTAAATAGAATTATGCGATGTATGGCCTTCTGTGTTTTTTTTTTTCCCCTTTCATTTAGCATAATGCTTTCTTTCAGAATGTATTCATGCTATAGCCTGTAGTAGCACTTTGTTCATTTTTACTGCT
The DNA here is from genome assembly GCF_023159225.1 of Perognathus longimembris pacificus. NCBI lineage: Eukaryota > Metazoa > Chordata > Mammalia > Rodentia > Heteromyidae > Perognathus > Perognathus longimembris. The sequence continues at coordinate 16,150,831 of NC_063164.1, forward strand.
GAGTAATATTCCATTGGGCCATGTCCTGTGTTCATGATCACAGGATGATCCTTTGGCTTGATGGACGAGGTTTCGTGTGAATGTATGGTTTCATTGTTCTTTTTTGGCTATGGATGGCATTTTCTGGGTTCTTTGGGAACTCTGTGTCTAGTCATTGAAGGAGCTGCTGGACTGTTTTCTAATGTGACCATGTTACTTTGCATTCCAGACACAGAGGAAAGGGTGAGGAGGAGGAGGAAGGGGGCTCCAGCTTCTTTGTTGTTTTGGGCCTTGGGGACTCTTACCATCCTGGTGGATGTACAGTTAAGGCAGTTTGCTGCAGACCTGATCTGCTTTTCTCTAATCCAGGATGTTGGATACCTTTTCATGAGCTGCTAAGCTCATTATGGATCTTTAGAGAAACGTTTCTTCAAATTTCTTGCCCACTTGTAAAAGTTTAATTATTGAATTGCACGCGTTATTTATTATTAATTCTAGGAGCAAGGCTTCTCATCTGATATCTGACCAGCAGATAGCGATCCTCCCCCCGCTGTCTGGCTTCAGTCAGCTCTCACGCAAGCCCCTCTCCCTGGGGTGGGGGGTGTCCTTCCTTCCCTTTGGAATGTGGTATTCCTTGTCCTGGGACCCCTTTCAAAATAGAGACCCCCGAGACTTCCATTTTAAGACCCAGTGATAAGTAATGTCCCCATTTTATAGATGAGGAAAACCGAGTCTGGTGGCAAGAAGGTAAAGGTCGGGGAAGCACCGCCTCAGTGGGGAAGGCGGGACTCCAGTGCGGGGTCTGGAGCTGCGTCAGGCATGTGTACCAGCACTGTAACCTTACGGCTTCCATGAAAGGGCTCTTCACCTGCAGCCTGCTTAGGCTCTTGGCCGGCTCTCTTTCCAGCCTTGGAGCTGGTTCCAGAGTGATCTGGTCAGGTCCTGGGGGCAGAGTGGCCAAAATAATAATAATAATAATAATAATAATAATAATAATAATAATAATAATAATAGAGCTCTTCCTCCTAGCCGGCCTGACTACCCTCAGGTGGTCCTGCCTCCTTCCCCTCCAGAGTTCAGGCAGGAAGATGAAGTTCAGGCTGTAGAAAGCAGCTCCCTGGCCTGGGAGCAGGAGAGAGAACGTGCGCACGAGATCTGCTTCAGGACGGGGGTGGAGGTCCCGAGTGATGAATCCGCTGTGTGTGTTAGAACGTCAGGGGGTGAGTGGCTGGACATGGAGTTGACTTTCCCTGGGCTATGGCTCCTGACTGCAGGAGGGGTGAGTCCTGCTAGCCCGCTGACTTTGAGGTGGGTTGGGGGAAGGGTGGGAGGGAGATTCTGGAAAGGACTGTTCTTGATCTATCAGATCTTACTGGACAGGGTCAGATTGCAGTAGGAGGGGCTTGAGTGAGCCACTTGTTAGAACTTCCAGACTGTGAGAAGGGAGTCAGGGCAGTCTGGGCTTTGGGCCTCGTGGACGGAGATGTTGAAACAGAAAGGCTAGGTAGGTCTAGTGAGGGGTGTCTCCAGGGAGACAGTGACAGGCATGGGTGAAATGCAGATTCTGGGTCCCTTCTCCTTCTGTAGGGGGGGTGACTCTCCAGACCTGCTGGGCCAATTAGCAGCCCGAGAATTCAGACACAAGGTCAGTTTGACCTTGAGGATGGGGAGGACATGACCCCAGTGACTGAGAACCTACCGGGCACCTGCCTAGCGCTGCTCCCCATGGTGGGGCTGGGCAGGGTTGGCCCTGTCCTCTGGCCCCGCCTTGAGTGGCGGCTGGCTGGTTCAGGCAGCAGTCTGGCTCAGAACGTACAGTAAGCCAATCCTCTCCTGTGTGAATGCGCCTTTGGTCTCTTTATCTCTGCCATCTGCGGGGAGGTGGGAGGCTGGAACCATACTCGGGGTGACTGTGAGCTCGTGGCCAGCGGCTGGGGTGGCATAGGCTGCCCTACTGTTGTACTCAGAAGGCATTTGAGGCAGGGGACAGGATGTGTGCTCTCGCCCCTCCGCCCTCCCCTGCTTCTTCTGCCAGACCTGCTGAGTCCCCAAGATAGCCTCTCTCTCCTCATAGCCAAGAAAAGGAATAAGCTTCCATCAATCAAATGTGTTTCTTACCCACCGGAAGCTGCTCTGTTCTGTTTTCCTACCCTTGACTTCCCTGAGTCGCTTTTCCTCTTTCCTCCCCTTCTTTTCTCCATTACTTGGCTAATCATCTTTATTACTTATTTATTTGGTGCTTGAATGCAAGGCCTGAACCCTGTCTCTTAGCTTTAATTTTGCACAAGATTGGCATTCTACCACTCGGGCCACAGCTCCACTTCGGGCATTTTGGTGGTTAATTGGAGACACGAATCTCGAGGGCTTTCCTGGGGCTGACTCTGAAACTGTGACCCTCAGATCTCAGCCTCCTGAGTATCTGGGGTTATAGGCGTGAGCCACTGGAGCCTGGCTCTTAACTATCTCTTAGGAGTGCTGGACGCTGCGTTATTTCTGGGAAGTAGAAATGGATCTGGGGTTGGAGAGGAAGTATCAAGAGAAGTGTGCGGGCCACTCTGACCTACAGTCCAGTGGGGAATGTGACTGGAGAGGAAGGTGTTGGACTGGGGGCTGCGTGTGACCAGGCTCTGGCAGGTAGAGGGCAAAGGAGACACCACTGTTTTTTCAGATTTAACTGCGGCACAAAGACATTGCTCCAAGGCTAGAACGTCCAGGGAAGGGAAGCCTGGCTTTTCTTGTATGCTGTATGCTTTTCTTATGTGGCTGTAGCCATTAGATGGGTGAGGGGGGAAGGTTTAGCAGAGTCCGGGAGCAAGGAGAGATGCTGGGTGTAACTGAGCATGGGCCCTGTGCTCTCTGGGGTCCTTTGGCCTTTGGGAACGGTGCTGGCCTCCTCAGCCCTGGCTGGGCTCTGGGTTCCATTTCCTCCATTCTCCTTTTGTTTCATTTTAGTTTTCAAAGTACCCTTCCTTCCCCAGGAGCCACTCTGTTTTCTGTGGCAGCTGGGCCATGGAGGCCTGCGTTCCTGCAGGCCTGGTAGACGTGGCCAGATGTAGCACAGATGCATGGCCTGCTTGCTTTTCCAAGCTCAGATAACTGGGCTCGGGCAGTTGACACCACTCAGTGCGGGTGGCTGTGCGTGACATTGTTCAGCCATATCCGTCATCCAGCCTCTTGGTGGGGAAGATTCTTTTGGATTATTCTAGCGTATACCTCACGGGGCCCATCTCTGCTTCCGGAGTGTCTGACTGCTCTCTCCCTCTGGGGACCATTTTCTAGGGGCTGGTACAGTGCTGGTGGAGAATGACCTGCTCTCTGGCAGACTTTAGCTCTCTCACTAACTGGCCTGGCTCAGAGGTCTACCTCTCCATCAGCCGGGGAGGGGCAGCGTCCTCCCAGAAGCCCCTGTGCGCTGCCTGCCCTGCCCCTTCCACCTGGAGTCCTGTCTTCTGCCAGCAGAGCCCCTCCATTCCCGTCTACCCCTCTAGTTCCTGCTTTCTGTCCAAAGGACAGTTATGAGGCCATTTATGGGCCACAGTTTCAATGGATCTGGGGGCTGGCAGATGATCAGTCCCTTTTCCGTTTATGCGATCCCTCCCTCCCTCTCCGTCCCCAGCTGCTCAGGGGTGACTCATCCCCTATAAATCTCCTCCTCCTTCTCTGCGCCCCTCTCCTTGGCAGAAGACCTACGAGAGGCCTGCCAGAGACCCTGAGCTCATGAGACTTCAGGAATAGGCTGCCTTCAGGGAAAGGCAGGCTGGTGTCATAGAGCGGGCTGAGGAGGGACAGAACTCACGTCCTCAGGTGGCCATGGGTCCTCAGGCACGCAGGTCCCTGGTGGGAGGTAGAGCTCACGGGCTTGGGACTTAAGCTGTTCGAGGGCAAGGCCCAGCTCTGCCTCATGCCTTCTGGTGGCCGTGGGAGAATCTGTTTAGGCTTTCCAAGCCTCAGTATTCTTGCCTGGAAAATGGGGAGGAGGATGGCACCTGCTCTTGAGCTCCTTTGAGCCAGAGCCTCTGGCTGCAAGCCCAGTGTTTTTGTTTTTGATTTGTTGTTGTTGGTCATGGGGCTTGAATTTGGGGTCTGGGTGTTGTCCCTGGGCTTGTTTTAGTTCAAGGCTAGTGCTTTGCCACTTGAGCCATAGACCTACTTTTGGCTTTTTCTGAGCAGTTCATTGGGGATAAGAGTGTCGTGGACTTTTCTGCCTGGGCTGGCTTTGAACTGTGATCCTTAAATCTCAGACTCCTGAGTAGCTAGGATTACAGGTGTGAGCCACCATCATCTGGCTTATATCCAGTGTTCTTAATTCCACACTATCCCAGGGGTGCAGGAGACCCTTGGTCCATCGTCATCCACACACAGGCTGCTTCCCTGGGGGTGACCCACTCCTCTGCTCAGATGGAGGGTTTACCTTGCTGGCACAGGAGCCCACCTGAGATGTTTGGAAAGCAGCCAAGAGTGTTCTTGTCTTTTTTCCAGCTATATAATATTTCACTGTGTCCATTACTATTTCACGTAGTAATTTATAAGCCTTATTTAAGTACCATGGACTTTTAGGTTATTTCCTTTCTCCTGTTTCCAGAAATCGCCTTGTATGTATACCATTTTTGCTTGTGTAAGACTCTGAGATACAGTTTATGCAAGTTGACACTTCTGTGCACAAGATTCTGTGCGCGTGTACAGTGTTGATAGGCAGTGGAGAATTGGCCTCCATAAGGGTTGGGTTAGCTGATACCGCCAGCCAGCGATTCAGTCAGAACTGGAAAGGCCATCTTCTCCCATCCCTTCCTATATGAGATCCTGAAAGCACCCCAATTATCCTTTAGTCCTCACGACTTTCCTATGAAGCAAGAAGTTTTCTTCTTCTTCACACTCAAATAAATCAGCTCAGAGATGTTAAGTTACCTATGGATATTTAAACAGCCAGGTGGGAATGGAGCCGGATTCTAACATCCTTGATTCCTCAATAAACCAGCATTTCCTTCCAAGCCCCATACCCTGCCCTCCGAAGCTTGGATACAGCCCACTTGCCCCTCTCTGCCCACTTCTGTGCCTGCATCTTAGAGGTCAGTGGGCCTGGGGGTGCCAGTTGGGGTCCTAGTGGCTGAGCTGGCCAAGCCTGGCATTCTCCTTGCCCATACTGCTTGCTAGCCCTAGCAGGGAGGCCTGGGAGAGTGGGGGCTAGCTAATTCTGCCCTGGTGGGGAGTCATAGCCGTCTGCTGGGTCGGCTTACTCAGGGATTATGTTCCAGTAATTTCACTGATGAAAATAAATCAGCCTCGATTGCCCTGTGCGGCCCCTGGGACCTCAGTGTGTATTTCCGTAATTCTGGTTCTGTCCTAGCCCCAGACTCCCTGGTTGCTGCAGAAATAGCCTTGAAGCCTGGAGCCTCCCCAACAGGGTGGGCAGGAGGAGAAAGAGGCGCCAGGTGGGGGTGGTGGGGGGGTGGGGAAGGGCACAGTTCAGAGCGTGGCTGAGCGTCTCCCAGTTGAGCAGTCAGTGCTGGGCAGGATTTCAGAGGTCAACCTGGTTGTGCCATCCAGCTGTTCAGAGGAGTAAACTGAGGCCCATCCATGATTGCCCCTGATACTCTGGCCTTTGGCTCTGGTCTGCTGTTGTAGCCTCCTGACAGTCTTTTCCTAAGTCCATCTTTTGAGGAGGCTGAGGAAATTGAGAAACTGCCCTACTTCATAGCTCAGGCTAGCCTGGAGCTCACTATGTAGCCTAGGATGTCTGTCTGTCTGTCTGTCTCCTCTCTCTCTCTCTCTCTTTCTCTCTCTCTCTGTACCATTATGAGGGCTTGAACTCAGAGCCTGAGCACTGCCCCTTAGCTTTTTCACTCAAAGCTGGTGTTCTACCAGTTGAGGCACAGTTCTACTTTTAGTTTTTTTTTGGTCATTAATTGGAGGTGAGAGTCTTAGAGGCTTTTCTGTCCAGGCTGGCTTCACGCTGCAACCCTTGATCTCAGCCTTCTGAATAGCTAGGATTACAGGCATAAAGCTACCGGTCCTTGAGCTTGTGATTCTTCTAACAGCCTCCAGAGTGCTGTGATTTTAGGTGTGTCCACTACTATTCCTGGCTTTAAGTCTATTTATTATTACACAGATGCTGGTTAGAGACGGATGGAGTAGGAAGGCCGAGTTTCAGCTGTGGCAGGATGGAGGCATGGAGGTCTGCCTATGGGGAATCGAGAAATGGGAACAAGTGAGGGACTATCTCTCCACCAAACCCATCCATCTGTCTAGATGGCTTGAGTGAGCAGAGCTCGAGGCTGTAGGAGAACATGGCAAGTTCTAGTGGGTTCTGACAAGGCCTAGCTTGTCAGGTTCCCCATGTTTGGGGGACTCACTTGTCTTGTCCCAAACTCCCTTTATTTCCTGTCCCTTTCTTTCTCAGCATTGTTTGCACCCATTGGCTCATCCCCAGTGATAAGAACACAGGCCCTGCCCCGGCTGCTTGCTGAGACTCTTGCCTGTATCACTTAGATTTCTTAAAAGAAAACTGGTAAGCATCAAAGTGTTCCTTGGTGCTTGTTCTTCTCCTCTGGGGATGATGAGGTCAGATTGTGATATGAAAGTGTAAAGTGTCTCAGATTCCCCCTGCACCCCAGCTGACAACCTCTGATGCCCAGGTGGCTTGTTCCTCACAGGATGTGAGGACCAGGAGATTGGATGAGGCCACGGTGGGCGGGGGTGGGGGGGCAGTGAGGGTCACTTCCAGCTGTCCCTGGATGGGGCTATGCGGGACTGGAGAGTTGGTCATGGGAGCTGCTCTGTGCATTGTGGGTAAGTCTGCAGTCCACTTGGCTTCTTCCTGCTGGGTGCCAGTAACGTGATTAATAGATGTGATTAGCCAAGATGGTTCTGACAAGGCTACGTTCCTAGGAGCACATTGCCTGGCTGCCTGGGGCTTCCTCCTCTTCCTTGGCTCCAATCTCCTCATCTCTTGCTGTGAAGTCAGGCATCACTGAGGCTCTAATACACTTTCCTGCTTCTTCTTCGTCTTTTCTTATGTTATTATTTTTCCTGGTACAGGGATTTGACTGCTGGGTCTTGTGCTGTCACTTGGCTTTTGTCCTCAAGGCTGGTTCTCTACTCCTTGAACCTCTACTGCTGGCATTTGCTGGTTAATTAAGGATAAGTGTCTTCTGTTTCAAAACTGCCATCCTCAGATCTCAGCCCCTTGAGTAGCTAGGGTTACAGGTGTGAGTCCCCAATGCCTGGCTCCAGTTTTTGTTTGAGCCACTGGATGGATAGCTAGAAACCAAAACACTCAGCCATTTTGTCCCTGAAGCCAGGCCTGGGAAGATGCTTCTAGACTTGCCAGTGAAAAGGGAGAACTTGACAGGAAGGGGCCGAGTCTCCCAAGGGGGTGGCCAAGGGAAGCAGGCTCCCTTCCTCCCAGGAGAGACCCACTCCCAGCTGTGGGTCAGCTAGTGGACTTTGTCCTAGAAATGTGGGAATGGGAACTCATTTGTCCTCTCTGTGGGATTGTCCGCTGCTATTCTACCTTTGCCTGGCTGGGCCCGAAGGTGATTGTGGTTCTTCATGCTGGAGATCCTAGCACTCTTCCACTTGCCAGCCTCAGGGTATCTGACCATGGTCTGGCAGCTGGGGGTCATGACCCTCTGGGAGCCAGCAGCCCTGGTGGTGACCTTGGCTGTGGTGCTGATCATCTGGAGCTGTGGGAAAGGCCTCCCCTCCCAGAGGTGGGTGGACAGAAATGGGGGACAGGCTGGTGGGTGAGTCCAGGATAGTTGATCCCCTGGGAACCAATCTGATTCGAGGAAATGGCCCAGGCTGGCTGCTCACTGTGGTAGTGAAACTAGGATCTCAATCTTGGGTTCCTGAGGAGGCTCTACAGGCTCTTCAGGCCCACTTCCCTTCTCTAGAACTTGTGTTTTAGGAAACCTCTCTGCTGTGTTGCATGTCTGTATAGGTGCACACATGTGCACGTGTGTGCATCCACACATGCAGGAGAAGACAGAACAGAGCAAGTACTGCGATAGTCTTAGTGTATGTTAATGGGACAACATTGCATCCTTGGAGTCTGGATTGTTTCAAGAGACTCTGCTGGGCATGCCATTCTCTCTCTCTCTCTCTCTCTCTCTCTCTCTCTCTCTCTCTCTCTCTCTCTCTCTCTCTCTCTCTCTCTCTCTCTCTCTCTCTCTCTGTGCTTGTCATGGTGCATAAACTCAGGGGCTGGAGTGGTGGCCCTGAACTTTTGTTCCCAAGGTGAAGAGCCAGACTAAAGCCATTTTGAAGTCAGGCCCCACTTTACCACGTGAACCTGAGATAAGCAGGCCCTGCCTGTGAGCAAACCCAGGACAAGCTTATTAGGGCCCAGCCGGTCAAGAACTCTAACCGCTGGGAATGCTTAACTCTAACCGCCCCCGGAATGCCTCCAGCCCTGAGCCAATCAGATTTGTACCCGTGTCCTAATCTTGCTTGAACACCTGATTGCTGTAACTTTGTTTTTTGCCTTTATAAGCTCTGTGTAATCTCAGCTCGGGGCTTCCTCCTAACCTCCGCTGTGTCGGAGTGTAGGACGAGGCCTGAGCCGTGGCCCGCTTGAATAAAGCCTTGCTTTTGCATTTCGGAACGTCTGGCTCTCATTGGTCTTCTTGGTGGTCTTCTCACGACTTGGGCATAACAAAGGCTAGAACTATACCACTTGAATCACAGCTCCATTTCTCTTTTTGGAGATTAATTGTAGATAAGAGTCTTATAGATTTTCCTGCCCAGGTTGACTTCAAATGTTGATCCTCGGATCTCAGCCTCCAAGCAGCCAGGATTAGAAGTATGAGCCACTGGCACCTGGCTCATGCCATGGTTTTTGAACAGAGAAAAGGCAGGACAAACCATATGTCCTGAAGAAATCGGGGGTGTGGGATGTATCAGCATGATGAGGTAGGGCTGTGGAGGTGTCATGCTCTCAGCTTCTGTGTTCCCGGCAGTGCTGAATTGGCACAATGATAGGAGCTAGGTTGCGTTATCAGAGATGTAGTTTCTGGGAAGTGGGACATGGGTGACATGGCTCCTAGGTCGGAGCGCCCCTCTTGGGCCTCTGTGGGCCTTCTGCTCTGGTGGTGAGGACAGGCAGACTTCAGGGGAGAGAGCATCTGTCAAAGGGAGATTCAGGATGAGATCACACCATGCCCTGTATCTAATGGGCTCTTATGAGGTACTAGAGGGGGAGACTGGGCCTGTTCTAAGTGACCCCAAAGAGATCTAAGAGGTAACTCGTGGCAGAGATGGCCCTAGGGTTTTTTTTTTATGGTACATTGAGTCAAGACCTACCTGTTTGGCCAACTAAAGATGAAGGGGACAGTAGGATGTATTGGGGAAGTGTTCGTCTAGAAGCAGTTCTTGCCAAACCCAGCTGATTATTCTTCTCAGTTGAGGGGTATTTTAAAATTCAGACTCCCAGGCTCCTCTGTGGCCATTCTGTCTGAAGTGGGGGCTGGGGAATCAAGGTTTTCCTCAAACTCCCCAGGGGCTTCCAGAGCAGCTCTAGTGTGGATGGTGGAGAAGTGTTGGGTTGGGTGGCCAATGCAGGAGCTCCTGTGTGGGGGTGTCTTCCAGGGCACAATACGGGGGCCAGGACACTAAGTATGCATAAACAGAGATCAAGAGCACCTGTCTTGGTGTATGTTAGAAAAAAAACAGATATACTTTGCATGCCAGATCTGCAAGGTGATGGATTCATAGGTAGAGTAAGGTTAAGTTAAATTAAGTTTATCAAACATTTGGAATCAGCCCAGATGCCCCTCAGTGGATGAATGGATGAGGAAAATGTGGTGTATATACACAGTGGAATTCCACTCATCCATCAGAAGATTGTACCATTTGTAAAGAAGTAGAGAGTTGGCTCAGAAAAAGGATCCATGTTTTCCCTCATATATGGAAGTTAGGTTTAGTTAACAAACGTACAAGTAGATATGTGGAGTGGTAGGCAAGTGTATATAAATGTATTAACTGAAATATGGTGGATTCAAGGGAGAGCTCAAACAATGTAAATCCTTAGAAAGGCACAATCAAAGGTCAGCGAAGTACAGCCCCAGGAAAGTTGGTACTTAAAAGAGGTGGGGGGTCAAAGGGAAAGGGGTAGACAAATGAAGAGAAGAGGGGAAATGCAGACAAGAATACAGTATATATCCTGCAAACTGAAGAAGAGTGAGTGGAGGGATGGGTAGTGGAGGGACAGGGATGGATGAGGATATTGAAAGGGGTGACACTGATCAAGATATATTGTATTCATAAACTTCTTTGTTAACCGGGGATTTCTTTGTGCAACCACTGCAAGAGAATGATAATAAAATGTACCAAACATAAGCAGGTAGACTGGGGTACGGGACCCAGCAGGGGTAGTGTTGGTTAGTTCTTGAAGACTCTATGGAGGTGAGGGGATCATTGTAGTTGTTTGTACAACTCGTCATCTTCTCTAGTTTGGAGCCTAAGGCTCAGGACCCTTTCTTTGCCTTCCTTTCTCCTCTCCTCTTTGTTTTTGTACTAGAGATTGAACTCAGTGCCTCACACTTGCTAGACAAGCACTGTACCACTTTTACCACTTGAGTAATATCCCCGTCCTTTTGATCTTAGTTTTCCAGGTAGAGTCTCTGCTAGTTTTTCCTTGGACTGTGATTCTCCTACTTCTGCTTCTGGAGCAGCAGGGACTACAGGTGTGAACCAACATAGCCAGCCCCTTCCCATTCTTAATGGTTTCTTTAAAGTCTATGGCAGCTAGGGATACAGTTCAGTGATACAGCGTTTGCCTTAGTGCGTATGAAGCTCTGGGTTTGATTCCTCAGCACTGTAAAAACAATGAAGTCTGTGCTACCAGGCTGCCCATGCATTCCCCACCTGCCTCTGCACTGGGTGGCATTTGTGTTCTACTAGAGAGTGATTGACAGGAGGAGGGAGCTGGAGGATGAGGTGTATGATTCCCAGGATGCAGGGGAAGGTGGAGAAGCAGGTGATGGACAGGGCTCTCCTTCCTAAGCTGGCAGTACCGAGCCTGGCTGTGAAGGTCTGGCCACCACTGTGAGGTGGGGTCCTAAACTAACTTAGGGGCATTCAGTGATGTCCCCACTGGCATAGCTGCAAACCCCAAGCCACTGCTTGTCAGCTCTGCGAGTCGGGTGGGGAGATGCCACTGAGATCTAAATAAATCACAGAAAACATTCAAATAGAGTTGTGATTTCGTTGGGCGATGGTGATTCATGCCTGTAATCCTAACTACTTAGGAGGTTGAGATCTGAAGATCAAGGTGAAGCCAGCCTAGGCAGGAAAGTTTGTGCGACTCGTATAGCACTAGCCTTGAGCAGAAACGCTAAGGGACAGCCCTAGGACCTGAATTCAAGTCCTAGTACACACACACACACACACACACACACACACACACACACACACACACACACAATGTCATGTCTTTATATCTCCTGATGGGAATTCCTGGCATGGTTTTGGGCCTCCCATGCTCAAGGTAGGCAATTGAGAGCAGCTGCCTGAGTTTGGGCTGAGTGATCAGCCACAGACCCACGTGGTGAGGAACAAGAGCAGACACCCCCATCCTCTGGAAAGTTATTCTCTGCCATTCATGATTTCCCCAGATGGGATCCATAGAACAGCCATAGCCAGTCGACTGCAGGCTCTCAGGTGGCCAGAGGATCGATGTCCCCAGCCAGACACCCTCTGGCATTCCAGAGCCAGGCCAGCAGAGAAGTGTCAAGGTTTTTGGCCAGAGTCCAACCTACCCGTTTGTCTCCTGTCCTCCACCCGGCCTGTCTGGGAAGTCCAGGAGCTTGTGGATTCTTTTTTTTTTTTTTTAGTTTTCATTTTCCTTTTTCCTCTTGCAAGCCTATGAAATGTCCTGGCTCCTACACTCTGCCTGGGGTGGGGGGCAGCAGGGAGAAAGTAAGGGGGAAAAATGATTTCCACCTTATTGTTCAGCAGCTGGAAAATCGTTGTCATCTGTTCTGCCTTCCATTTGCTGAGAATGGAAAAAAAATGTGGAAAATTTGGGGAAATAAATCTCAGTCACCTCCTCTTTCTCGCTGGTCTTTGCAGCCGTGCCTGTGTGCTCTGGGCTCGCTAGTGGGTTTGTTCCCAGGTCCTCTCTTCCTCCTGACCTCCCCCATCTGGGGGTCTGGGGGCTGGCTGCTGTGGGTTTGGGGTTTGGCTGGGTTGGGCCAGGACTGGGCCGGCCCTGGGCTGGGATGTCCCTGTGTCTTGTTGCTGGGCTGGATGGAGGGTTGAGCTAAGGTCGGGGCTGTAGCAGGGCTGGGCTGGCTACTCCTCACTCAAGGCTGGAGGGCTTGGAAAGCCACCGTGATGTCATTCAAGAACTTACATAGCTGCAAGATGATAAGTGAATCCCTCGGGACCCAGCTGGCTGAAATTACAGACAGAGTGTTATCCCACTGGCTTCCTACAAGCCAGAGTGAGGGAAAGTGAGCTGGGGAGGGGGGTGGAGAGGGAGCTGCGGAGGGGAGGAGGAAGGGGAGGAGGAGGGAGTGGTGTCCGTGAGTGAGCGTGCAGCCTGCAGGAGCTGAGCAAGCAGCTGGCTCCTCCTCCTCCAGTGACAGTCCCAGAAAGCCCCAGTAGGACACGGACAGCCCTGGGAGCCCCAGCCATGTAGGAATGACTTGAAACTTGAGGTGCAAGGAGCAAATCAGAGCATCCGTCCCAGAGGGCTTTCTTGTGTCCGTCTAGAGGGTAAGTACTGGGCAGCTCTTTTGTCCCTCAACTTTGGTCTGGACCTGGGGTGGGAGCCGGTGATGCTGGGACCTGACCCTGGGAAAGGTGCGAGGCTGGCCAGGGCTGGATGTCTCCGTCTGGACTTGTGGAGCCTTCTGATTGGAGGGGTGGCTGGGTCACCCGGAGCAGCAGCGGGCCTGAGCTGTCCTCAGCGGTTCATCTGGGGTGGGAACAGAGGAGGCAGAGGGAATACGGCAGAGGCCGGGGTAGCTCTGGGAGATGTTTTTTCAGAATGTTCCCCCCCGCCCTTTGTGGCCTGAACTTTGGGGCTCCCCATGGCTGACCCCTCTTGGCTGCCTCCTCCGACAGGCTCCCATTCACAGCTCTCTCCCCACCGCTCTGGCAGGGCTCTTGGCAGCTCCTCCGTGGTGCCCCTGGCCAGGGTTCTCTGAGTGGCCAGGCAGCGATCTGGCCTGGCAGAGAAGGACTTGGGTTGTTGTGGGCTTGGGAGCTATTTTTACCAGCCTGAGTGTCCTGTGCTGTCTGGTGCCCGGATAGGCAAGGGCGGGGAGTGGGTGCGCCAGGCTCGGGTGATAGCGCCGGGCTGGGTTGCTGCAGGCCAAGTCAGAATCAGGAGACTAGCCAGGGTACTTGCTTTTGTCCTGTAGGTATGTCACCAGGGCAAGTCATTCACCCTCCAGGCTCTGGGTCCCTTGGGTCTGAAATAAAGGTCATGGTCACAATCAGGTGTTCTGCGCCTACTTCCTCCCTCTGCAGAGCATGGTACAAGTGAGATGGTCTCTGGAAACAGCGTCATGATTCCGCCTTCCTAAGGAGGGTCTGGGGCGCATCTGTCACTGTCCCTGGACTGGAGCCCCCCTCCCTATGTCACATTGTCCCGAGGCTCCTGGTGGATTGTCATAGCTGGGGCGTCCGTCTTCCCTTTCTCCCTTCCTGTCATCACCCCTCCAGCTGTCTGTACTTCAAAGTTCTATGGGGATGGGAACACTGCATTTGGAGTCCATGTGGATCGTTCTTGATGGGGTGACTTTGGGGACCCCTGCAGCCTGTAAAATGGGGATCCTTGGGGATCCCCATAAACTCTTTAAGTCTCGGGGTTTCTAAATGTTCTCTTGGCTCATCCAGCCTGGGATCTCTGAAGGTACATGGAACAGAGGAGAAGCAGCAGCAGAGAAGGACCAGGGGCTCAGGCTGGCTGTCAGAGGAGTGACCTCTCCCACTCCCAAGGCCCTAGGCTGACCTTCAGGCCTGGCTGCATGTGGACACTGGGCTTTGCACCTCCTTCTCTCTCTTGGTCCCAGCAGGCTAGGCTTGTGGCCAGGAAAAGCCCATTTCATACCCCCTCCTTGGATCCACAGAGGTGGATTTGTGGGTAACTCTGGTGAGGTCACCATTTACATCCTGGAAGAGCTTTCCTTCCCTATTGTTCACTCTCTGGACATGTAGGGGGTCCCTTCCAAAGCTAAGTCGTGTTCAGCAGGACACGGGCCACATCTGGGCTCCCTGTCCTTCGCCCACAGAGGCCCCAGGCTTGTGCTTCTCAGAGCCACCTTTGTGGACATCTCCCTGTGTGTTCTCTGGGGTGGCACCTGCCTCCTGCCTCCTTTCCTTTCTGGAGGCTGAGACTGCTCTTTCCAGACACCCCCTCTTCAGCCCCCTATCCTGCTCATCTTTAGAACCTCTCGGGATGCTCATTTCTGTATAGAAGTTTCTAGAGCTTGCTATAGGCTGTATCAAACAAAGGGTGCCTCGCTCCTGGCTGGCAGGGGATGGGAAGTCAGCCTGAGTGGAGGCTAGGACAGTCACAGGCTGCACCCAGGAGGTTCTTGCTACCCAGGAGTCCTGGGTCTTGCTGAGCCATTGGCACACATCTCCCTGCCCTCTTCGTTCTCTTCCTGCCTCCTGGTGACCTCCTTGGCTGGTGCTTACCCGTCTCTCGGTGGAAGGCTTCCTCTCCCCTGTGCACTCCCATTTTACACAAGTCCTGGGTGACAGAGAAGGGCTCCAGAAGTGTGCCCCCATCTCTTAGATATCTTCATCTGGGATCCACAGATGGACTTTGGGGGTATCCATCAGCCTCCTGAATTACATGCAGTGGCAGAGTGTGTATGTGTGTGTGTGTGTGTGTGTGTGTGTGTGTGTGTAAGGAGGAATTATTCTAGGATGTGAACAGATACTACAGGAGATCCTTGGCTTGGTGTAGTTAATGTCTGCCGGCTGAGGTATAGCTGGGGTGGTCCGTGGGGAATGCCATTGGGATGGGCTTTGGCTTTACTCGTTTATAAAGGACCTTTACCATGTCTGGCCTAGGCTGGCAAATACGAGAAGCACTGGCCTCTCACTTCTGGCTGTGGTGTCTCTCTCTTCCCTTTGGAAGTAGCTTAGAGTCTACCTAAAGCCCCCAATTTCCCACTGATTGTGTTGGAAGACACCTGTCTTGGCTGTTGACAGGACTGTATACCGCTTTTGGGGTTGCTTACTGGAATGTAAGAAGCAGCTGTGGGAGCCGCTAGCCTGTGTCAGGCTCGGCACTGCATAGGGCCGTCTGTGCAGCCATAGAAGGTGGCCCTGAACTTCATTCAGGAGGTTCCATTTATACAGGCCACCTCATGCACAGCACCTTCCGGGAAGCAGGCCGAGGGGGAGAGGGAGGAAGCCACGGCTTTTTCTCTGGGAGCACTTGGCTTAGAGGTGAGGACAGACAGGAATGATTGTACTATGGGTGTCACAGGAGAGCCAGCTATGAAGGGAAGCAGGGAATGTGGTAGAGCTGGAGTTGAGTTTGGAGGACCACAGGAAAGAGCTTCCATGATGGGAGGCTCCCAAGGGAGCCGAGGCTGAGTTTGAAAGGAGGAGGGAGGACGTTTGCCAGGCAAGTTAGAGGCTTCAGGGGCAGAGCGAGGAAGGATATTTGGGGAGAGAGGATGGCACGTGCCAGGACACTGAGCGGAAAGAGCATATATAAATAGCTTTGTAGGAATAGAGTGGAAAGTGCTTGAGGTATTGAAGACAATGAGGCAGAGGCTTCAAAAGGCAGGCAGGACCAGGTGATGAAAAAGTCGGCCAAGTCTAGCCAGTGGGTTAGGGTTTTGCTGTGGTGGTGATGAGAGAGATGGGGAATGGAAAGCAGAGAATGGAGTGAGGAAGAGTAGAGAGTGCTTGGATACACCGCCAGGCCTCCCTCTGGATGCTTAGCTCCTGAGTTCTGTCACTCAGCAAACCTGCAAGTAAGCATCCAGTCCTTTCCTGACAGGCCAGGAGGCCAGGCTCTGAGTGGTTATGTGGTTGATGGGAGCTGACTGGGCCATTAAGGTAGAGACTACTTTTCTGAGTGATGAGTGTACCTAGTGGGGCCTGGGTGAGAGAGCATACTTTACTTCTGATTTCGGAACCCCATCCTTGGTACCTAGCCCCACCTGATGGCTCCTACCTGTTGCTCCTGAACTGTCCTAGCCTTGCCCTCAACTGTCCATTTCATGCTAAGAGTGTAACATAGCCCAGCCAGGCTTTCTTTCCTGGCTATCTCTGGCTCAGCCTCATTTCTCTACCTGCCAGGCACATAAGGTCTTGGGTTCCTCAACTCGTATGTTTAAGGAACAGAGATTACTTCCTGTTAGGGCCCCTGTTTACCTCCAAACAGCCTGTGTCCAGGGTGGGCACAGTGCCTGTTCTCCTTAGCAGTGCATCGATTATCTTCTCTGTTGGTTGGTCGTTGCTACTCTGAGTAATGTATTTTATTGAATTGTTATTTGCTGAACAGGGACCCTAAGGATTTCTTTTTAAGACTCATGCAGGGCCCTAGCTGGAAACCTTAACAAATCATTCACTATTTCAAACAGATCTCCTGATTGGAGTCCTTTCCATGAATGGGATGCACCCCACTTTTGTTTTTACTCTGTTGGTGCTCTTAATTTTTTCCCTAAAGGCTAGAACTCTACCACTTGACTCATAGATCTACTTCTAGCTTTTTTTGGTGGTTTGGAGATAAGAGTGTCTCAGGTTTGTCTGCCTGGACTGGCTTTGAACCACAATCCCCGGATTCTGGCTACCTGAATAGTTAGAATTACAGGTGTGAGCCACCGGCACCTGGTGAAGATCCCTTTGTAGTCAATTGGGAAGACATCTTTTGTTCTTCATGGCTGGGCCATCAGTCCTGAGATCTAAATAAGCAGAACCCCTTCTTCATCTCAGAAAGCAAGAGGGGCCCTTCACCTCAAAGCCTGAAGTGTGAACACTTCAGGCCCTGGGTTTCCTAAGATGTTTTGCGTGTGTGTGTGTGTGTGTGTGTGTGTGTGTGTGTGTGTGTGCCCAAACTGGGTTTCCTAAGATGTTTTGCGTGTGTGTGTGTGTGTGTGTGTGTGTGTGTGTGTGTGCCCAAACTGCAGGAAAGTTCATGAAAATATTAATTATCAGCCCCATCCCAAGACCAACTCTCTTAGGATCATGTCCTGGAACCTGCATGTTAAATAATTCCCCAAAGAGATTCTTATGGACATCAGAATCAGAAAATGCTGCCCTAAGACCTTGCGGGGTGGGGGCGGGGAGGGCTCCTAGCACTTCACACCTCCTGGCAGTATATGGCAGGGGCTGTGGGGAGGCTTAGGGAGTAGGGCCTCGTCCAAGTCAGCTGGGGATTTTCCTCTCCTCTTTCCAAAAGCATGACTCGCACCTTGGATCTCAGCCGCAGTGGAGTTAAGGGCCCAGTGTGCACGGAACCAACTTCCGCAGCCAGGGTGGAGCCCGGGGCTGGGGCTCCCAGCAGCTGCTGAGAAGCTCGGGAAGGCACAGCCAGACAAAGCAAGCGGAGGCCTTGAGGAGACTGTGGACCTCTCAGCTTCCCTAGAGGAATGGATGGGAGATGGCCTATGTTGCAGGACAACCTGGCTGGCCGGGTCAGGGCTGGAGGCCCTTACTCCTGTACTCTGCTGTGGCCAATTTCTCTACCCATGACCCCCACCCAGCTCCTCTGAGCCACAACAAACTCCTTCCCTTGTCAGGTGGCTTTACCTGAACCAGCCAGTCCCATGATGCTGCTGGGACTTTAGGCTAGAGGGCTCTGATGGCTGGGCAGCTTAAATTCTTAAATCTGTCTTCCCTAACTCCTTCTAAGTGTCCTGTCCTGTCCTCCACCACTTTATTTCCTTCCCTCATTCGATCTGCCTCTCTCTCTTTTGCCCTTCTTGCCTTGATAGATTGAAACCAACATTGTGTTCCGGCTGTTTGTGGTCCGGGTAAATAGCTCTTAATGTGGCCATGGTGGGTGGGGAGAAGGGAGTGAGGTGAGGCGAGTGTGTGCGTGGCCAGGAGCCTCTGTCTCCAGAAGAGGAGGAGGGGTGTGGACTCTGCAGGACACGCCCCCACGCTGGGCAGGCCAGTAGAGCTGTCCTGGTGGCTGGGGCGGCCCACATGTCCTTGACTTTGTCCTTGATGTAAAGAAGACAGTTCAACCACCGTGCAGAGTGGCCTGGAGTGAGTGCATGGTTTCTTGCGGCCAGCCCTGGACAGTCAGGAGCAACTGGCCCCCTTCTTTGAGGACAGCAAGAGGCATGTTCATTTGCACTTAGCAAGCAGAGGTTAATTAAATAATTTACACCTCTTCGATTTTCTTAGTAAGTCTTAGTGGCTTGGCAAGTTCTGATCCTGATGTTTCTGCAAACAGTAGGCCTCGTGGGGATAAACTTAACCTGGCAGAGCAGGTTGAATATTGACATTTGCCAATCGATGGAGAGCAAGGCCCGGCTGGAGAAGCAAAAGGAAGGGCCCAGGCGTGGGGGAGTGTGAACAGTGTGAGTTCTCCGGTTGGCTTACCTCGGGGATGCTTTCTGAGTTCCCTCGCTGCAAGGTCTTCTTTTATAAGGAAGTACTAGTGGGTGGGGGTGGCTTTGGTGCTCCCCAAATAGGCCTGGCTCTGAGTAGCTCTGGTGGCCTCTGTGTCTCAGAGTGAGTGGAATGCCGTGGGTCCTCAGGCCTGTTCAGCCCCCAGGAGGGCCCTGCTGACCACCCAGCATGGGAGTATGACTTGTATAACCGATACCCAGCCCTGCTGGGTGCCCAGAAGAGGCGGAGGCAGCATGACCCCAGAAGGCACACCCCGGCATGGCAGTGTGGTATCTGCACACAGGTCCTGCCACCTTCCGAGAGCCATTTCTTCTTTGCATGCCTGTCCTCCAGGCACCCCCCCCCCCCCACACACACACAGTACTAAACGATCACCTCCCCTGGGGAAATAGCCTGCTGGGGAAATTTGGGTTTGGTGTCTAGCTAGGCTAGTTCTTGGAGGGACAGGCATGAAGGGCAGCCTCTCTTACCTTGCCACTTGGACCCCCTGGATCAGCTAGAGAGGCAATCATACCCAGACCTACATCTTAGCCTCCTGTAGGAGGCTGGGCACAGGGGAGGGTGGGGGACTCAGTGCACGTCTCAGCCCAAGCCCCTTAACGTTCAGTCCAGCCCCTAGGATCCCTAGACTCTAAGTAACCCACCTCTGGCTGAGCTTCTGAAGCCTCGGGAAGACTGAGGGCAGATGTGTGGCTCTGCGGGGTGCAGTGGATGGGCAGGGCACCAGCCCCCAGAGTACAAGTGTGTGTGTGTGCGTGGGTGTATATGTTTAGGGTAACTTGTGGCCACAAGTCCTCTAGTGAGGTAACTTGGTTTGCCTGTGGTCTCTCTCTCTCTCTCTCTCTCTCTGCATATGTGTGTGTGTGTGTGTGTGTGTGTGTGTGTGTGTGTGTGTGTGTGTGTGTGTTGATTGGGACATTCCTGTTGTGTGGTTTGTCTGATCACTTGTTTTTGGCCCTGAGCTTCTGTATAAGGGTTTATTTTTAGAGGCTGTTACTTCTGGCCTGAGGGCTGATCTTTGGTATGGCAGGGACATTTGTATTTTTTTTTTGGAAATGTTTGTGGCTTTAAATTGAAATATTTATTTTGTGGTATTTCTGCCTTTTGTGTGTTTATTCTAGTGTGTGTGTGTGTGTGTGTGTGTGTGTGGGTGTGTGTGATAATACAAATTTTATGGTCTCTAAAGCAAATTAGTTCTGATTTAAGGCCTGTCTAACCCAGGTACTGATCATTTGCAAGTCAGGCAGTTTGCCCCTCTGAGCCTCTGTTTACCCATCTTCCCCTGAGACAGAACACGTGTGAAGCGCCTAGCCATGAGTTTGGCTTGTGGAGCCCTGCACCACGCACTGGCCACTGTGGCGTTGGCCTGTGTTTTCACGTCGTGTGGGCGCCCAGTGAGCGTCCCCCCCGCCGGGCTGTTTCTGACTTGGCTGGTTTCTGGGTGGTGTGTGGCTCCCGCCATCTTCCTGTCTGGTGTGCTGGCTGGAGTAGTCGCTGGCTGTGTGGGGGAGCGGGCGTTTTCCTCCCTGCTGGCTAGGGGCTGGGGTTGGAGGGAGGGGGGAGAGGAAGTGTCTACACATGTGTGCATGTGCATGTGCACATGGGTGTGCATGTGTGCGTGCCGGGGCTGGAGGCTGAGCTGCTTGTGTATAGTGTGTGGAATCCTGGAGCCGCTCTGGGCGGGGAAGCTCTCTTCCTGAGTCAGCCCTCTGGCCTCTAGCCACTTAGCGCTCACTTTTTCCTTTCGGAGCATGTTGTTCCCCAAGGGTCCCTAGAGCTGTCAGCTCTTCTCTATCCCTAAGATGCTCCCCCACCACCCTGGATCCAAAGCCCCCACCCTCATGCCACCTCTCCCTCCCAGGCAGAGCTGCTCCCCTTTGTCATGCAGACTGCTGTCTTACAGAGCTCCACCTCCGCCTGGGTCTTCCGGGGGTCCTGAGCAATGGTGATCTGGACACTCAATTTGGTGGGCTTGCTGCATCCCTCCCATCTTCCTGTCTCTTGCGCCCATCTCTGCGGAGGCTTGGGTGGTAGGGCTGCTTGTTGGTGGCAGGATTGGGGTCTGTGAAGAGGGCACCATGGCGGGGAAGCCCAGGGAAACGCCTCTGGAAATGACAGTGCATGGGCTGAATGGTATTGTCTGAACAGCCTTAGAAAATTATTTGCGTTGGGACAAACTGTAGAGGCTCCAGAACAAGTTTGTCTAAGAGAACCTCAGTCTGCCTTTTTCCTGCACCCGCCACGCCCCCACCTCCCACCCCCAACCCCTCACAGCCCCTCTACTGCCCTCCTAGGCTCTCTCCAGCAACCTGGGGTGAAGGCTGCCCTTAGAGGATGCTTGAAGCACCATGCTTGCACCTCCCTGTGTGGTCGGGCAATGCCTGCGTCTCCTGGCCTCTGCTTCTAACTAACCCAACGCAGGAATTCTAGGAATTAGAGGCAAGCTTTGTGAAATGGAGTTGAGGAGGGAGCTGGTTATATTTTGGATTTCACCCTTCAGGAATTGCTGGCCATGATTCCCAGATGCTGATATCTCCATGTAGAGGGTCAGAGGTCTCAGCACATGATGTATGTCCGCTCATTTCAGTGTGAAGCTTCGTGTATGCACTGAGTATTGGCCATTTCGTGGAGCTCACCGTGATTCCTTTGCCCAGACAAGGACACCGAGGCCCAGGGAATAGTTGAGCCCCCCCACCCCCCGCACACGTGTTTGAGAAGCTGGTGAAACACCAGAGCTGGGCTTGGAAGTGGAGTGATGTGCTTAGTCCTTAGCATTGCTGTCTGGCCTGAAGCTGGGTGTCGGTGAAGGCTCTGTCGGAAAGCCTGGAGAAGGGCTCCTGGTCCTTTTCTTTTGCTTTCTCAGATGAGGGTTTGGCATCGGGAAAATGGGAGCTCTTAGCTCCTTTCTTGGGAGCATGGCGGATGTCCCCCTGCCTGCCACTAATGTCTGCTGCCTGCTGTCTCCCCCTTGCCCTGCCCTGTCTTGCAGAGGTGGTGGGACACACCCATGGGCCACTGGATGGGAGCCTGTATGCCAAGGTGAAGAAGAAAGATTCCCTGAATGGCACTACCGGGGTAGTGGCTGCCACTCGCCCTGCCCTGTCAGCTACACCCAACCACGTGGAGCACACCTTGTCTGTGAGCAGCGACTCAGGCAACTCTACCGCCTCCACCAAGACAGACAAGACCGATGAGCCTGGCCTGGGGACTGCCAGCGTCCCCACTTCCCTGAGTCCCCAGGAGAAGCAGGAGCTGGACCGCCTGCTCAGTGGCTTTGGCTTAGAGAGAGAGAAACAAGGTGCTATGTACCACTCGCCGCACCTCAGGTCCCGCGCAGCGGGGGGCCCGGCTGGGCCCGCCTCAGGCCGCCATGTTGTGCCGGCCCAGGTTCATGTCAACGGTGGCACCTTGGCATCTGAGCGAGAGACAGACATCCTGGACGATGAGCTGCCCAACCAGGATGGGCACAGTGGGGGCAGTATGGGCACTCTGTCTTCCCTGGATGGGGTCACCAACATCAGTGAAGGAGGTTACCCCGAGGCTCTGTCCCCACTCACCAATGGTCTGGACAAGCCATACCCTGGAGAACCTCTGGTCAATGGTGGGGGCTACCCCTATGAGTCAGCCAGCCGGGCAGCACCGGCCCATGCCAGCCGCATGGCCCCCATGAAGCCCTCCTACTCCGCACAGGAGGGCTTAGCTGGCTACCAGCGTGAGGGGCTCCACTCAGCCTGGCCACAGCCGGTGTCCGCCTCCCACTATGGCCATGACCCCAGCGGCATGTTCCGCTCTCAGTCCTTTCCGGATGTGGAGCCCCAGCTGCCCCCTGCTCCAGCCCGTGGGGGCAGCAGCCGGGAGGCCGTGCAGAGGGGCCTGAATTCATGGCAGCAGCAGCAGCAGCAGCCGCCGCAGCCTCGCCCGCCTCCCCGCCAGCTGGAGAGTCTTCCAGGCAGCAGACCCAGCCCCCAGCCACCGGCAGAACCCCCCACCCCTGCTCTCCCCGAGTTCCCCAGGGCGGCCTCCCAGCAGGAGATCGAGCAGTCCATCGAGACCCTCAATCTGCTGATGCTGGACCTGGAGCCCACCTCCACGGCTGCCCCCCTGCACAAGTCCCAGAGCGTCCCTGGGGCCTGGCCGGGGGCCTCCCCGCTCTCCTCCCAGCCCTTCTCCGGGTCTTCCCGCCAGTCCCATCCACTCACCCAGTCCAGATCTGGCTACATTCCCAGCGGGCATGCCACCAGAACCCCCGAGCCTGTCACAACTGGCAGGTCTTACACGCCTTATGATTATCAGTCGTGTCCAGCTGGGGCCAACCAGAGTTTCCGTCCCCAGAGCCCAGCTGCCCCCTCCCCATCCACCTTCACACACAGCCCTGCAGGGCCCCAGCAGCCCCCGGCCTCGCTCCCCGGCCTCACAGCTCAGCCTCAGCTCCCACCAAAGGAAGCAACGTCAGACCCCTCCCGAACCCCAGAGGAAGAGCCACTGAACCTGGAAGGGCTGGTGGCCCACCGGGTGGCAGGTAAGAGCCTTGGGGACCCCATGAGTTAGATTTCCCCTCTTTCTTCCCCTACCCCTTCCTTCTGTGGTCTGGGAGGGTAAGGAGGTACAGCAGAGTGGTGTCCCCTCTGCAGCCCTGCAGGTTGCGGGAGAGTGCACCCAGCCATCTTTTCCTGCATTGATTGCCTATTAGGAACCAAACCAGACATGTAGACTCAGAAATCAATATCTCTCAGTTCCCGGCTTCAGGAAGTTTACCGTGTGGCCAAGGAATAGGTACACAGGCTGCTCCCACAGAGGGCATGGTGCTATCTCGATAGTGAGACTAAGGCCCCTAACACCTTGGGAATGCAAAGCCTAAGGCAATCAAGGCAAGCTTTCTGGTGGCCAGAGTACAGACTTTCTAAGGGACTGCCTGCCTGCCATGCTCCAGCTTCCGACTTCAAACCTTCATGACAGGCATGGAGATGGTGGGGGTAGGGGTGCAGGGGGTGGGCGTTGGGAGGGGCTCTGTGGACTTGGTTTTCTCTTAGGATTTCCCAGAGGCCCTCAGGGTATCCCAAAGTCCCCGAGCTCAGTTCAGTCTGATATTCATCCTCCAGGGGGCCTTTAAGGAATTTTGTCATTGGGGAAAGGTCTCCTTTCTTGGTCAAGGACCAACTCAGCATGGGAAACAAAGCTCCTTTTCATACCAGAGAGATCCAGAAAGCTAGTTGGAGAGAGGGGAGAGTAGAAGACAGTGTGAAGAACCTATTGGGGGGAAAATGTGGGAGGAAAATGAGTATCCAGCCCAGGAGAGACAACCCACTGGCCTCACTTTCTGCTGGTCTACCAGGACAGAGAATCTGAGCAGGAAGTCCTTTTGTTGTGAGGTAGGGCCTAGGGCAAGGGTGGCCCAGAAACTGGGACTGGGAGAGGTGGGCCTTGTGCCCCGCCCCTCAGCTGACAGGGTGGTAGGAGCTCCCGGGGAAGAAGATCAGCTGGCTCTGCCCTCCACCCTTTTCCTAAATTTAGGGGACGCTGAGTCACCGTGCCAGCTGCAAGGAGGGAGGGAGATGCCCTCCCTGGGGATGGGCCATGGTTTAGGGGAAGCAGCTCAGAAGGCCAGCTGGCTCTGGAGTTGGGCTCAGGACTGGGTGTGGGGGCATGGGTGCTCTGCCCTTGCCCTTCAGAGCAGAGAATCCCCAGTTCCACTCTAAGTGGCCTGCAGTAGCAGACATATTTACACCAAGGAAGCCGGCAGTCAGGGCCTCGCTTTCTAAGGCATCGGTGAGCAGCATATCATTGCTTTCCCCATGTCAGGACCCAGAACCAACTCTGTGCCTCTGGGGGTGACATGTTCTAGATGGGGCTGTGGCTTGTGTTGACCCACAAACACATCTAGGTCCCTGGCATGAGGGAACCTCCCTGGCTGCTTTGTCAGCAGGAACTGTTTTCCTTCTGGTTTTATTGTTTTCTAGAAATGCAATCCTCCTTTTAATGCTCTTATTGTAGCTTGAGTCTTAAAAGCTAGGATGCAACTTTCCTAGTTTGAGAAAGAGTGGATCCATTTGTAGTACACATCACACTTAAGGATGGGCAACGTAAGTATCAAAATCACTATTATTTAACATTATCATCCTTATCATCTAATACTGAATTGGAAGTCTCATCTAGTGCAACAAAGAAGACAATGAAATAATAAGAGTTGGAGTTGGGAGTCCAGTGGAGGTGTCTGAAGTTCTGCTCTGTGACTAGACTGATGGTGTGTGTCTCTAGACACTTCCTTTGTGAATGATGGACTCTCCTGATAGAAATTACAATGCAGGTTGGAAGTCAGATATGGGACTTATCTTTCAGGAGTCTAGCATTTTAGGAGAGAGAAAGAACCTGGAATTTTAAACTTATGGTCTAGGGATGTAATTCAATGGTAGAGCACTTGCCTTGCATGTACAAGGCTTTAGATGGCCAGCACTGAAATCAAACAAAGCAAAACCAATCCCAAGAAGAAAAAAGAAGAGAAGAAGCCCCATTCCTTTGTAATAAGAGGGATGGAGAAAGATCTGGGGAAGAGAAGTGGAGAGCTAGAGAGGCTGAGGAGGCTGCATGGGGCATGGTTGAACCAAGCCATGGGAGATGGAAGTGTTCTCTAAGTGGACCAGGTCCCTGGACAAAGCAGGCCCATGATGAGGACAGGAAAGCACAGCAAGTGTCTGCCGGGCTGAGAGTGGATGGACAGCATTGTAGGCTGTGACAGGGAGATTCAGGAAGGACCCGGCTCACACTTGAACTCAGAACCTTCACCTCTCTCAGCCATTTCACTCACAGCTGGTGCTCTACTACTTGAGTGACTTTGTATCCTACGTTTTGCTGGTTAATTGGCTGTAAGTCTTTCCAATTTATCTTCTCTGGAGGGAGAGGCTCCAAACCTTGATTCTCAGGTCTCAGCCTCCTGAGTAGCTTGGATTTTAGGCGTGAGCAGCTGGTGCCTGGCATCGGGATGTTCTTCAGTGACCAAACTGTGGTTTACCTAGCATTGATGTAGGTGGCCATTAGGTGGATTCATCAGGAGGATGAGCCATGGGCAGACCTGTGGTTTCTAGCAGATACATCTGATAGCTCTAGGCAGGAAGAATGCAAAGTGGGTGTGACTTTGAAGGGGAGATGCTTAGAGCTTATGAGCCAGGCCTGGTCAGGGAGCCCTAGATTAGGGTGCTGACCACGAGCATGGGAAAGACCTAGTGATGTCATGGGTAGGGTGGGGGCAGAGCCAAGGCAGCCACAAATCCGTTGTCTATGGTGGGTGAGGGCTATCGGGAACATGATCGAATGGGGGTCCCCCTTAACCCAATAGAGGGGGAGGAGGAAGGCGCTGGAGTAGGCACAGCGCACGGTGATACTCCCTCGAGTCTGGAATTGGGGCAGAGCTGGGTGGGGAGAGCTGTGTGTGGATTTTGGAGTGGAGGGTGAGTTGTGGGTGTGGCAAGGTCTCTGTGTTGGAGCTGGGGAGGGTAGCTATGTGGGAGGGTGGGGGCTGGGCTGAAAGGATGTGAGCAAGGGTGGTGGCAGAGAGGAGGGCAATGGCCATCCAAAGTCAAGGGATTGAAGGATTTGGGGAGGAGAAAGAGCCTCCGAGGGGCTGACGGAGGGATTGAGGAGGGAGTAGGGAGGAAGTGAAGACAGCCTGCCGAACATGCTTTGGAGTGGTTTTTTGATAAAAGGTCGGGGGGGGGGGGGAGAGAAAGAGGGAGAGCGGGGGAGGGGGGAGTGCAGGAGTTAAAGAGGGCGGGTAGATTAGTCTTGGGAATTGTTGGTAGAATGCGAATGTTTTGGAGGTCAATGACAAGGAGGGTGGAGGAGGAAGATGGAGAAGGCAGGAGTGACTGAGATGGATGGAATGAAGTCTCTGAGCCAGTGAAGGGATGGACCTACCAGCCCAGGGGGATACGTGAAGCCCAGCCGGGAGCTCTGATATCTCTTTATGAAGATACAAAGGATGATAAATATAGAAAGGAATATTCAAGTCACTCCTTCAGAGCGGGCGTGGGAAACCACTTTCTTTAAAAAAAAAATTATTCTGTACATAGGGCTGAGTCCAAGGCCCATTCAACATGGCAAGGCAGGCTGCCGCCTTGCATCTGTGCAACTTACTTACCTAGGCTCTGGAAGAAAGGGTGGTAAGTAGTGCATAACACCTTTCCCTGCGGCAGAGTCAGACATGGCCCAAAGAAGCCAACAGATAGGTATTTCAGATGGCTGCTCAGCTCCATAGAGATAACAAAGGGAGTGCCAATGAGGGATGGAAAGGGTGTGTGTGTGTGTGTGTGTGTGTGTGTGTTGCATTTGATATGGGATGGTCAGAGATTTCTTGGGCAGGAAGGGAATGTGCACTGTAAAATAGGGAGTATAAAGGGCCTAGAGGAGAAATGTGCTGGTATGGCTGGAAAGAGAACAGGGTCGGAACTGGCTTACAGTTGGATCCTGAGGACTTTGGTTTTTGCTCTGTGTGGCATGGGAAGCCCTGGAAAGGCTTCGGTCCATGGAGTGACATCATTTGGCTTGCTCTTCAAAGGACCAGTGTGTCCAGGATGGAAGGGGAGGGCGAGACAAGGTTGGAGGCTGCTGCTATTGATCAGGGAGGGAGCGGTGGGGATGGGGAGAAGATTGTGGAAACATTTTACAAGTGAAGCCAACAAGACTTAGGGACAGATGGGACAAGACAGTGAGAAGAAAAGGAAAGGCAGGGACAAAGGCAGGTTCTTGGCTTCAGTAAACACTAGGGAGGCTTCTTACTGAGCTGGTGAGAAGTGTGTGTGTTGGGGGGGGGGCTGGATTAGAGGGATCCAGCTCACCAGGGACACCCCGGGCTTGCTAGGCCTGTGGAGCCTAGGAATGGTCAGGAGTCTATGAGGGAGACACTGTGGCTTGGGGAGGAGAGAGCCCTGTGCAGGTGCAGGCCCGGGCCCTGGAGCGGGGAGTGAGGAGGTTTGGACAGTGGGACTGAGGGGCAGAGCGATGCTTGGCGGGGCACCCCCGGTCTCTGACAGCCAAGGACTCCCTGTCCCAAGAGGCAGTTGACACAAGAGAGAAAGGAAGATGGTGGGGGCCAGGCTGGGGGTGAGGTGGAAGGAAAGGGAGGAGTGACATAACTGAAATCTCTGGTCCCGGGCTGCCATCTTCTTCTCTCACTGTTGGGTTAGAAACTAGGGGGGCCCAGGGCTCTGTGAGGAACGTGACTCCGAGCGACCCTCTCTTCTTGTCCCATTCCCCTCCTCCCGCCAGTGTGTGGCCCAGACCCCCAGGCAGAACATCCACTAATCTTAATTTTCTCTTTGTTTTTGTTTTGTTTCGTCTTGTTTAATGCCTTGTCCTCTGCCTCCCCCACCCCACCCCCTTGTGCCCGTGTCCACCTGTTCTCTGTGCCTTTGGTGGGGCACTGGCTTTGCCTGGTATGTCCCTCCTGCCTGCCTCCCCTCCTGCCGGCTCCCCTGGGGTGCGGGTGGGCAGCATACAATGCCAAACTGCAGGGCTTGGCTCAAAGGGGCAGCTTCCGGCCCCCTCCTCTCCACCGAGCCTCCTCGCTTTCTGGTTAATCTCTCCCCTTTCCCTTTTCCATTGGTAGCTCTTGTTCCCTTCCCTCCTGCTCTTTCCCTCCTTCCCTCTCTCCTGTCCTTCTATAGTAGTTGTCCCCTTTACATCTCTTCTTGTTCTTTCCTCTCCCTTTGCCCATTTCCCCTCTCCACCCTGCATGAGCCCAGGCTCCCTCCTGCGCGGCTGTATGCTTTCAGCTTGGCCTGAGCTTTCAGGGTCCCCCGTGGGGACACAGGCCTCCCGGGTGAGGTCTCACTGACAGTTCTCACTGGCCTCTCACTCAGGTGGACAGCCTGGGCTGCAGGGCCAGGTCTCTGTCAAGGAGCCAGGCTGGGCTTTGTGCGGGGACACAAGGCACCGGACAAGGAGTGGTGGGTAGCCCAGCTCCCACTGATCTGGCCACTCATGAGCATAGCACACCTTGGGGACAGGGGACCCCAGAGGCTTGGGTTGTGGCTCTGATCCTGCCTGTGCCCTGCTCTGTGCCCTGTGGAGTTTCTTAATTCTTTGGGGTTCATTTTCCTAATCTGGAAATAGAGGTTCAAGTCCCACCATGTACATTTTGCTCAGTGGTGTGGCAGTCCTGCATCAGGGTCCTGCTTCTTCTTTTAGAAATTGTTATTATTATTTTTGTACCACTACTGGAGCTTGAACTCCGGGCCTGGGCACAGTGTTTTGGCTTTTTCGCTCAAGGCTAAAACTCTACCACTTGAGCCACAGCGCCACTTCCTGCTTTTTGAGTAGTTAATTAGAGGTAAGAGTCTCTTGAACGTACCTGCTCAGCTGGCTTCCAACTGAGATGCTCAGATCTCAGCCTCCTGAGTAGCTAGGATTACAGGCATGAGCCACCAGTGCCCCCACTGTTTTTTATTTTTATTTTTTTTATTTGAGGCAATGATGTCCACTCACATCAACTCCCAGCCTCTTAGAAAAAGCAGGACCTTAGGGTCTTAGACCTAGGGAAGGAATCCCCAGGTCTTTGCCTCCATCTCTGAACCTGGAGGCTGCTGTCTGAGAGACTTGTACTCAGCCAACCCAAATGCCATGGCCTTGAGCAGCTCCAGGAAGAGGCTGAGGGGCTGTGGGAATCATGGACCACAATGGCAGTGCCTTCTAGTCTTTGATTGTTCTGATTCATGGATGGATAATGGAGGGCTGGCTCAGGCAGACTCCTTTTCCCCTCCTCCTCCTCCTCCTCCTCCTCCTCCTCCTCCTCCTCCTCCTCCTCCTCCTCCTCCTCCTCCTCCTCCTCCTCTCCTCCTCCTCCTCTTCCTCCTCCCCCCCTCCCCTTCAGCCCTCCTCTCAGCCCAGTGGTGGGGAGTACAGTGATTCAGGGTCTGGGTGGAGAGATCCTGTCCCGAGGGGAGCTGGCATGGCTTGCCCTGGGGCTGCTAGTGTGGTCGCCGTGTGGCTTTCTGGTGCCCTGGTCCAGCAGGTGGCCTTCCTCCTGGATCCTCTCACTTCCGGAGCCTGGGCATGCCGTCGGATACCCAGTCCTGCCGTCTGGAGCTGAGCGATCCAGTCTTTTGGAAATTGGAAGGCTGGAAAGAAGAGTTGGGTCTGTGGGGGGTGGGGGGTGACTAGCCTGGGACCTTTTGGGGGGCCTGTGAAGATACCAGGGTATTTGTCTATGTGGCTGGGTGTGGGGGAAGTGCTTTTCCAGAGGGTATTTTAGTGATAGGTGTCAGGACTTCAGCTTCCAGGATTGCAGTGTGTGTGTGTGTGTGTGTGTGTGTGTGTGTGTGTGCATTTGCACATGTGCAAGTGTGTGTATCAGGTGACAGTCCATTCTTGTGAGGGGAGCCCAGGGCAGAGAGCTGTTCTCCTAGGAGCAACACCATCCCGATGGCACAGTGTCGGTCCTTGGCAGTGGCACTGACCTCTGCACCGGTCCTGACTTCTGGGCTGTGTGGCAGTCTCTGGCTGAGCTGACAGTAATTCTCACAGGGCAGTAGAGCCCAATGCCAGCCCCAGAGGACAAGGCAGGCTCTCTGACATTGGGGTGTCATGATCTTTCAGGGCTTCCTGCTCCTCAGGCTCCTAGGATAGAAGGCATGGCTCTCCAGCTGGGCTGGGAGAACCTTCCAGAGTTCCTCTTTCATCCTTTCTTCCTCTGGGCCCCTCATTTCTTGCAGGGATCTGTAGGGGCTGACTGTAGAGGGGCTGAAGGCCCCCTAGGACTCTACTGTCCTAGTGCCCTGCTGCCCTTCTGTTGGGGGGGGGGGTGCCCGCACATGTGTGTGTGCCTGCCTCTGCTTGTGTGTGTGTAGGAGAGAGGCCCTGAGAGGGAGAATGGGGTTGGGGACTGAGGACGTCCAGGTGGAGGGTGGTGCTGGGGAGCAGGCCTGTTTTTATGACGGCCAGTCTATGGGATGAGAGAGGGTTGTTCTCTCTCTCTCTCTCTCTCTCTCTCTCTCCCCCTCTCTCTCTTTCTCTCTCTGACACTGGCCTTCAGCTTGTGTCCAGGCATCTCTGCTTGGCTAAGGAACAATGGCGCTCTCTTCTCTCTCCTCCATGCCGCGACCTCCTCCCTTAGAGAGACGAAAGCGAGAGGGTGGGGAGAATAGGGGCTCTCCGGACTTTCTAGGGTAGTACTGGGCTTGCCAAGGGGGACAACAGTGGGACACTGTGTTGAGAGAATGAGTGGCCGCGACGGGCCACTGCTGTCATGGGGTACCCTGGCAACCCTCTCCAGGGGGCTGGCCGGGGGGTGAGGGGGTGGAGTGTGGGGGCGGGGGAGGCTCTGTCCTGCAGCTCCTTGACTCTTTGGTGGTCTTTTGATCCTTCCTCCCTGGCCCTGGTCAGGACTTGTTGGCATTTGGCAGCCAGGGGAGGAAATCCACCAGAAGGCTGGGTGCACTCTTTGGTAGTGACTGGCTGTCCTGGGCAGGGTCGCGTGACCCCCTCCACCTGTGGTAAGCCCCACCCGACGGGCCACCTCAGCTCCCAGGGCTGCCTCCGAGGGAACCAGTCCCTTTTTCTGTAGGCAGAACGGAAGCCTCAGATCTCCAAATAGGGAACCAGGTCATTCCCTTGCAAGGCAGAGAAGCCGCCAGGAATGAGGCTACTGAGGTAGGCGAGGCCGGAACTGCGACCAGCGCCCTACTCCAGCCATCCTCGTCTGTCACAGCATTGTTAGAACATCAATGGCTGGGTCTGTTTCCCTCTGATGTTTGTGCCAGGAACGAAGCCAGCAGCAGCTCTGGTCCACATTCCCCAGAGGACTGAGTGTGGGTCAGGGGCTGTGGGAGGAAGGAGGATGCGTGGCTGAGGCTGAAGGCATCCTTCCACAGGTCTGGCCGAGGTGCTGGCACAGCACAACGGACGCCCTCCAAGGCCTGGGAGCCTGGGCTTAGTGGAGGTGGCCAGCATGGCTCCCCTACCCCCAAGCCACACACTCCCTCCTCCACTCCTGGTGGATGTTTCTACTAGCTCCTGCTTGCAAATCAGGACAGTCTGCAGTTAGGGGCCTCTTCACTTTCAACAGTTTGCAAGAGTATCAGTTGAGTTGGCGGGGAGTGGTACGACTTGAATGACAGCCCATGTGGGGACCCCAGGCCCATTCCTCCACAGCGTCTGCGTCAGCACACAGATACGCATTACGGGCTCTGGGAGTCCCCTCATCTTGGGGTCGTATGAATGTGTGTCACAGGGGCTGTGTGAGGCACCCTCGGAACATCAGCTGTGAACTTGGCAGCCAGCAGCCTACTGCTTGTGACCAGAAGGAAGGTTTGTTTCCTAGCTGGCAACCCTCATCATGGCTGCCGTAGGGCCAGCTTGGGGCTCACAGGGGCTGCTGGGATATGCAGACCTCATTGTAGATGGGAAGATGATTGAGGAGGTGGACTGATTCCTACCTGCATGCACTGGCACATTCCTAGGGCCCAGCAGTGTGTGGGTGTGCACGCGTGCATGGATGTGTGTGTGCGCATGTGTGTCTACATGTATGCACGCACTCCCACGTGTCCCAGATGTATGTTCCGGGTCCCCAGCCTGTGTGACTTAGGGCCTTTGGTAAGTCCTCGTGATGAAGGCACTGGGCTGGGTCATGGTCTCCAGGATGTGAGTTTTCTAGGATTCTGGGAGCCATCTCAATGAGGCAATGGGTTCCATGCCTCAGTCCAGCTGCAGGAAGAGTGGGTGGGAGGGAGTGGAGGAGGGAGAGGCTGACAGCATGCCCAGCCCATGCAGTGGGCCTGGGATAGGACGTGTAGCCAGCTGGCAGATGGAACACATGACTTCTCTCTGTGAGGAGGGGCAGGGTGGGCCCTCTGCCACCTTGGGGTGAGAGGAGAGAGTGCGCAGATAAGGGGAAGTTGATAAGAGGCTTTGGGGTACACTGGATGAAGGTTGGGGAGAAGGCCCTAGAGAGGGTCAGAAACATTCCCAACAGCCAGTTGGGGAGAGGATGTGAGAGCGAGTAAGACTTGGTCGTTCCTTTGTTTCACCATTTGCAAGATGATGCAATTGAGTCCTTTCCAAGAGCTCTTCCCCACGGGCTCCATGTTGCTTGTTGGTTGATGTGGTTGCCTTGGAGACAGTCTCTTCCCTGCCTCCCATCCCTCGTCTAGAAGCTTTGGCCCCCTGCCTCCAGGGGCTGGAAGGAGCGAACATCTGTTTCTTGTATCAATCTCTTGTGCTCCTGATCCCCACTCTTCATGGAGTAGATTCCTACAGAAGGCTGAGCCCAGGGCAAAGCTGATCCCCAACCCACAGAGAAACCTCTAGGATGGGAGCAGAGTTGGGCCCAGGAAGACTGAGGGAGATGCTAAGGGGAGGGAGATCCTGTCTGGCCCCTGTACCGGCATTGTCTTCTCAAAGGTGTATGTGTGTGTGGAGGGGGTGTGAGATTAGATGGAATCACTCATTTGTCAAGTAATGTGCTCATTGCCCTCCCTGCCCTGCCATTCCTTCAGGGGTGCAGGCTCGGGAGAGGCAGCCTGCAGAGCCCCCAGCCCCACTCCGGAGGCGGGCAGCCAGCGAGGGACAGTATGAGAACCAGTCTCCCGAAGCTACATCCCCCCGCAGCCCTGGGGTCCGCTCTCCTGTCCAGTGCGTCTCCCCCGAGCTGGCTCTCACCATCGCCCTCAATCCCGGAGGGCGGCCCAAAGAGGTGAGTCTGTGAGCTGCTGGGGCTCTAAGAGAGCAGTGGAGCCCATAGACTATCTCCAGGACCCAGCGTTCAGCTTGTCACCTGGTGGTCAGCCTTGTCAGCGATTGGCTCTCCCCTGGCCCCGCCCCGCACATCCTTCCCTAAGGTCTCTTCTTGGCCATGTAGAATCGGGAGGCCATTTCCTCCCTGCAGTAGCTTTTATGTTCCTACTCCTTATATATTAATGCTGGGATGAGTGCTCCCATCTTGAGTCCCAAAGAGAATCCTTGAGTAGGTGATCAGGATCCTGGGAAGGCCATAGGTGACATGAGTCTCCAAACCTGGTCAGATAGACTGTCAGGAATGTGTTGGAGTCCTTTCCAGAAATCAAGGATCTCTTGGAAGATTCAGTTGTCATGCTCAAATGTTTGTCTTTCTGAGATGTTTCCAGAGATAGAGACACTGGGTCTTGAACTTCAACGTGTGTATAAACCACTGGGGAGTCAGATCATACTCTAGATTCCCAAGTCCTGCTGCAGAGGCTGGGTTGGGACCCAGGAACCTGTATTTTAAGCATATATCCTGAAAGATTCTGATACTGTTGGAGCATGGGCCACGCTTTATGATATTGTGCGACCTTGTAACTTCCATGCTTGGAAGTCATTTTGGACAGCAATGGCCTTCACACGGTTTTTTTCCTCCCTTGCTTTCTGGTAGACCCAAATCTCCTGTCCATCCTCCAGCCCCTCCTCTGTGGCCCTGCTCTGAAATATTCCCATGGCAGGTGCTCCTGAATTCCGATTGGCAGAAGTAGCCTTGCCGACAGACAGACATGCTCCCAGCTGTGGGGCTGTGCATGGCCCGTATCTCCACCGGAGCCCTCACCGGAGCACTGGGGGAGAGTCAGGCCGGGAGGGGAATTGTGCTGTGTGACTATGGACAAGGTCATCTGGAGGGGAAAGAACCTCTCCTCAGGGATCTCCCCTTTGTTCTCCTGCAGCCCCATCTACACAGCTACAAGGAGGCCTTCGAGGAGATGGAGGGAGCCTCCCCAACCAGCCCACCACCCAGTGGGGGTAAGGACCCTGGAGAAGCCTGTCTTCCCACCCCCTCAGCCCCTCCTCTCAGTCTTGGCCTGTGTATGGGTGCAAGGGAGGAGTGCACCAGGCATGTCGGGCAGGCCTAGAATCTCTTGCTTCTCACTTCTGTGGCTCACCACCCTCATCCTCGCTTCTTTTCTTCCAATGCCCTGTTGTCCTCTATAGTCTCTACCCACACCTAAGGATGAGGCAGCCACTGTCTGAGCCTTCAGACTGGTTGACCATGAGCCTTGGGTTCTCATTCTTGGGACTTCGTTGTTTGAATCTTTTGACATTTCTACCACCCGAATGTGACTCTTTGTGACTTGGCCCCACCCTTGTTTCCAACTCCTATTTCTGTCTGTGTCTAGGAAGATCCTCCATTGCAGACAGCCTATGTGACTTCCATTAGAGACACACAGGCCTGGGCTGGCAGGCTGGTAGAGTCTCGGTGCCATCCACCCTTGGCCTTCAGGCACCGGCGGGTCATTTATAGCCCTGTCACACTCATTGTGGAGGCAGGCCCCCACCAGGACAGCCAAGAGAAAAGGCCTGGATGAGCTCAGGAGTGGGCAGTGTCCCTTTTCATTCGGGAACCATCCTGAACCAGTGCCGGGCTAGATTTACCTCCCCCGGTGCGGGGATGCTAAGCTTACTCCCTTGTCAGTGCTCCCCTTTTCACCCTCTCCCCTGGGCACCCGACCAGCAGGCGGCCAAGGTGGAGTGAAGGGACACGGGCTAGCCTAAGGTGCACGTGGCCGAACGAGATCCCCTTTTCCTCCCTCCTTACTCACCAAGGAAGCCAGGCGCAGACGGATCTTGGAGACGCTTCGGAGAGCAATCCGATTTAATTGGGAGGGACTCACAGTAATATAGTAGTGATGACAAGGATTGAGCATGAGCTGGCGATAGGCTGGCGAGCTTGTCCATCCAAGAGCAGCTCCCAAGGACCTCCCTCATGGGCTAATGTCACTTCCCATAGTACCGCCCTGTGGGCAAAGCCCGTGCGAAAAGGGAGCACACGTGCTCGCTGGCGCGAGGTGGGGGATGGTCTCAAAGCTACCCCTTCTGGTTCTGGACCCACACTTCCACACTGCCCCAGGGCTGGGGGAAGGGCGGCGTCTCGGGAGTGCTCTCCTCGCCCTTCCCCCCTTAAGGCCAAGATGAATCCCCAACAAACCAGGGGATGTAGTTGTGGGAAATGCAGTGGCCGAGCCACACCAGGGTGTGAGGGATTCAGGCTCGCTTATGCAAGAGGCTTTGGGCTGTCAGAACAGGAGAGACTCAGGCTCCTGAGCTGGGCCTAAGGTTGAGCCATTCTTTGCCTCTGTGAGAGTGGGGGTGGGTGAGGAAGGGTGGGCTGGAATTGACTGCATCTATTGGGAACTGGCTTTTCTGCACTGGGGTGGGAGGTGGTACCAACCCTGGCCCATGTGCCAGTAGAATGTGGGTAGGCTGCCATCTTGGATACACGTGAGGTTGAAGTTGTGACTGATCGGCAGGCCTTGGAAGCTGTGGCTCCTGCTGCCCAGCGCAGACAGAATAATGACATTCTCCAGAAGTCACATGCAAAAGGGTGACAGGAAATTTACTGGTGAAATTAATTTGCAACGTATATTTATCAGACAGGGCATGATGCTATATGACTAGAATTCCTGCTACCCAGCCAGGATACAGAAGCAGGAGCATCTTGAGACCAGTCTGGGTAAAAATAGACCTTATTTGAACAAAAACTAGCAAGGGCTAGGGACATGACTTCCAATACTTGAAGCGCAAGGCCCTGAGTTCAATCCCCAGTACCACCAAAAAAAAAGAAAAAAAAATCTGAAATGTTGTCATTAGAATACTTTTACAGTCTTTTGGAAAGTACCATTATGTAAAAAGAAACATTTTAAGAATACATTTTATCTTAACTTCAATGTAAGCTATTGAGATACTGATTTGATTAATATAAAAAAATAATCCAGGCATGATAGCAAACATTGATAATCCCAGCACTTAGGAGGCTGAGGCAGGAGGATTGAGACTTTGAGGCCAGATAGAGCTACATAGTGAGACTCTGTCTTCACGAAACAAAACAAAAACAAAATAGCCAGGCCACCAGTGGCTTATGCCGTTAATCCTAGCTACTCAGGAGGCTGAGAACTGAGGATTGTGGTTTGAAGCCAGCCCAGGCAGGAAAGTCCATGAGATGCTTATCTCAAGTAATCACCCAGAAGCTGGAAGTAGAGCTCAAGTGGTACAGCACCTGCCTTGAGTGGGAAAAAAATGAAAACTAAGGATCAGTATGTGCCGGGCTAGATTTACCTCCCCTGGTGCGAGGATGCTAAGCTTACTCCCTTATCAGTGCTCCCCTTTTCACCCTCCCCTGGGCACCCGACCAGCAGGCAGCCAAGGTGGAGCGAAGGGACATGGGCTAGCCTAAGGTGCACGTGGCCGAACGAGATCCCCTTTTCCTCCCTCCTTACTCACCAAGGAAGCCAGGCGCAGACGGATCTTGGAGACGCTTCGGAGAGCAATCCAATTTAATCGGGAGGGGCTCACAGTAATATAGTAGTGATGACGAGGATTGAGCATGAGCTGGCGATAGGCTGGCGAGCTTGTCCATCCAAGAGCAGCTCCCAAGGACCTCCTTCTTGGGCTAATGTCACTTCCCATAGTACCGCCCTGTGGGCAAAGCTCGTGAAAGGGGAGCACACGTGCTCACTGGCGCATGGTGGGGGATGGTCTCAAAGCTACCCCTTCTGGTTCTGGACCCAGAAGGAGATAGGTGTGGCTCCCTTCCACACTGCCCCAGGGCTGGGGGAAGGGCGAGATGAATCCCCAACAAGTATGCAGGCCCTGAGTTCAGGCCCATACTGGCACAAAAAGAAATTAACCCCAAAGAGAGCTACTTTATATTCTTCCTGCACACAGCTTGAATTCAGCTGTGTATCTCAGAGCAGATCAACTCACCTCAAGTATTGGGCTGATAGCCACTATCTTGGACTCAGTGATTGCAGGCCTGGGCAATCTACACATCCATGGGCGAAGCTGCCCCATTTTGAGCCTCTAGACTGACTCACCCTAGGGCCCGGCAAACCTGAGGGTAGTGTGGAGTGGTCTGAACCATTGAGGCTGCACAAGAGCTCATTTCTCCCCTTTTCTCTCTATCCCCCGGGGATAAGAGTAAGTCAGAGGCTTCATAAACAAGTGGGCTGGGGAGAGAGGCTGGAAGGTGGAGAAACGTGAGGAATTCTTCTCTGAGGAAGCAGAGGGGGCTGCCTGGCTTTGGTGTCACTCCCACCTCCCCGCCTTGGCAGAAAGGACTACATCACTCCTCGTCTTTGCTTACGGGGTCCCCTGCCCTCTGCGGACCTGCTAGATGGGCGTATGCAGAATGAACTGGAGCTGCACAGTAGTCTCAGGCTGGGCGGGCATTCCTTCATCCATGGTACCACTCGGTGAAGGGTTTGTTTGGCAGACATCTCTAGAAGCTTGAAGGGTGTCTGTGAGCGAGATGCCACATTAGGCAGTGGGGTGAGGTGGTGGTGTAGGCAGAGGAGCTAAGCCTGGACTTCCTGGCACTTGGAGTGGTATATTTGTATATCATTTGTCCACTGGACATCTGGGGGTCGAGCGCAGCAGGAGGGCCCCCATCTAGCTCATCCAGGCCGCTGGGCAGCAGTAGTAGTGTCCTTGGGCTGTGGCCTCTGCCAGGGGCCTGAGCTCCCCAGTTGGAGACCTAGAGTTTCTTTCTTTCCTTTCTTCCGTGTGAGGAGGCAGCTGCCACCGAGACATCCCGTGACCAGGCCACACGGCTGTGCCCGCGGCCTGCTCTGACCTTGTGTGTTAGATGACACTTGTAACCCAGATGGGCAGCTCAGGACAAGCCCGGGCTTTGTGCAGGAAGCTGGTGTTCCTAGTGGGGCACCGCCTGGTCTTCTCCTTCTCTGCAGGCCCCACACGGATTTCTTGCCTGCTGGGATTCGTAAGGGGCAGAGGGCTATTCCGATCTCAGGGCTGGTGAGCTCTGGCCTGTGATCTCTGTTTCCTTTCTGTACTTTTGTAAGACTCCATTTCTACCTGTCCTCTCCTGAGTCTATCCATGTACAAGGTTTACAAACACTGTGTGTGTGCATGTATGTGCAGGGGTGTGTGTGTGTGTGTGTGTGTGTGTGTGTGTGTGTGTGTGTGTGTGTGTATAGTAGAGGTGCTGGGGCATGAGGTGGGTAGGAGGGAGGATAGACTATTCTAGAGAAAGGCAGAGATATCTGAAGAATCCTACATGTATCCTATTAGCTCCTATAACATAAAGGGGCTATTGGGCTGTTGGGAGAAACCAAGTATCTGGGGTAGAAATGACTCCCTCAAGGTTGGGGTCAGGTCTGGGACAGAGACATTGCTCCCTGACTTTCCTTTTGTCCTTTAAACTGCTGACGCATGGAGAAACACAGAGACTGAGGAAGGAATGGGAGCACCTGGGACTTTGGGGGCTGTCTCCCTAGTGCCCAGCCCCACCAGCATGCTCCCCTCCCTGTGGCTGGCCACTATAGCTTGTCTAGCCCATTCATTGCTACACCCTCATTCCTGGTGTCTCCCCCTTTTCTTTCCAAACAGTACGCTCACCTCCTGGTCTGGCTAAGACACCCCTGTCTGCTCTGGGCCTGAAGCCCCACAACCCAGCAGATATCCTGTTGCACCCCACAGGCGGTGAGTGGCTGGCTGGGAGGGAGGTGGGGATCAGTTGGTGAGAGGGAAGAGGCCTTTGCATCCTGGGCAGGGGGCGTGATGGGAGGACCCCCAGAGTGTGGAGCTTCTCTGGGTGTTCCTGGGGTGAGATGGCAGTGGCCATGTAGCACTGCTGGGGATAGGGTGACATCCCTTTACAGCTGTCTTGCCTTACTGTTGCCTCGAGGCTTCATTGCAGTCATCCAGCTCTCTGTTAGAAGCCTGTCCCCGTGTTCAGCCATTGCCATCCTACACCAGAGCCCCTGCCTGTGACCCAGCAGCCTCTGCCCTGAGCGGAATCCCTGGCATTCGGAATGCTCTCCTCATATGCCTCTGGGCAAAAAACTGTCATTCAGCAGCAGCCACCGCTGCTTGCCACCTCCCCAGCCCTGGGTCTCCCCTGCCTTAGGCCCTACCACCCCAAGCTAGCCTCTCCTCCATCACTTTGCCCACATCCCAATGGCAAGCCTACACTTGAGGATGGGAGCTGGGCCCCAGGGTCTGTCTGGGCTGACCCCAACCTCCCTGAGGTCAAGCAGCCTGTCCTGGTGACAGAGCAGAGGGCAGAGTCCTGGGCCTGTGCAGAAGAAGTTGCCCAGCAGGGCGGTCACCTCTGGGCTCCCAACCTCCCCTGGCCATTTCCCATCCTGTCCTAGAGACACTGGGGACCGTAGAGGTCTGGGTTTTGAGTGATGACTTGGAGAGCCTGTTGAGCCTGGAAAAATGGCTTCTAGAAAATGAATCTGGCTTTAGGGATGAACTGGGAGTCTGGGGGTCAACTTTACCTTTTCTCCTTAGTTACCAGAAGACTCATCCAGCCAGGTAGGAGGGCATTGGCATGCGTTGGTGACCAGCATAGACACTGGCTGGGCCACAGCTTCCAACACAGGAGAAGCCAGCATGGCCGGGCACACTGAGCCACTAGCGAGAAGGGGGAGGGGGCTGCCTGTCACCAGTCAGCACTTGCTGCCCCCAACACAGCCCACAGGAGCCCTGGCCGCAGCCCTGACTGAAAGGCAAGGGCTGCCGAGACCTGGGTCCAAGCACCCTGGACTCGGGGATCCTCTGCGGGCTGGACTTCGGCCTTCCCCACGGGGCTCTTCTGCCTCCGCCTCCCTGCTTCCCTCTTCTCAACGATCCTTTCTCTAGAGTGCATCCCCTTTAACCAAACTCTCTCTGTCTCTTTCTCCTCCTGGCTCTTTCTCTCATCTTGGTCACCTGATCCTCTTTCCTGCCTCTCCTTCCCCCCGCCTCCTCCCTCAGAGGAAGATGAGGGCAAGGAGGCTCCTAAGCTTCGGGAAGGTAAGTGCAGCTTGCTGATGGCCGCTTCCTGTGCTCGGGGTCTGGGGATGGCTTTCCACACAGAGCTTGACCAGCCTGGAGCCTGGCACCTCTCTCCTTACCTGATCTCAAGTGACAGGCACACAGCCTTCTTGTCCCCACCCCTTGGCAAGGCCTTGTCACCCTGGGTGCTGCCTGAATGCTGCCGGGGGAGCTCGTGGCCACTGGGCACCAGTTCAGGCACATCCAGTGCCCAGGTAGCAGGGAGGTGTCACCTTGTTGACGAAGATGCCTCTCCCTCGGCTTCCTGTCCCGGGGGCATGGCACATACAGAGGTAGACAGAGCAGATTGTCCCCCTCAGCCCAGCTCCTGGTGGTGGGCTGCTCTGTGCACTGTGGGGTCTTTGGGCATCATCTCTGGCTTCTCCTTGTTAGATGCCAGTGCTTGGCCAGTCATAATGACCAAAGATGCTTCTAGTGTCGCTGCTGTCCCCTTAGTGGGGGATAACTGCCCCTGGTTCAGAGCCAGTCAGTCGTACAGCCAGAACCTCCCCTCTGGAAGCCCCTGCCTGCTCTCCTTGTCCACACAGAGAGCAGATGTCTATCTTCCTGGGACCTCAGATACCACTGGAGCTTTCTGGAAAGTGACTTGGGACCCTGTCTAAGCAGAATTTTAAGGAGTTTAGCATGGC
Organism: Perognathus longimembris pacificus; assembly: GCF_023159225.1. Lineage (NCBI taxonomy): Eukaryota > Metazoa > Chordata > Mammalia > Rodentia > Heteromyidae > Perognathus > Perognathus longimembris. The sequence goes on from NC_063164.1 coordinate 16,191,789, forward strand.
TGTGTACCCCAGCGAGACTAGGCAGGGGGGACAAGGCTGGGATGAGGCCTTAGCTCCCTCACTGGGGACTTGAGCAATGATCACAGAAGGGTGTGGGCCTTCTTGGCCCATGTGGCACTGGACATGGGTGTTCCCATCTCCACCAGGTGGGGCTGGATGAGGTGGGTGCTGACCCCACCTGGGCCCTGCCTCCGGGTGTCTGTCTGTCTAGGACTTTATCTGAGTTTCTGAACCCCAATTCCGTTTGAACCATTGCCTTGACTTCCCACCCCCAAAGCATCGTGCCCCTGACCCTGCTACCTCCAGGAGCTTCCCAGACGCCTTTGTCTGTTGTTTGGCCAGCCTGAGCACAGGCTGCCAGGGGGCTGTAGGACACGGCAGCCTGGGCGGCGGAGCTTAGCCGATGAGGCCAGGGATGAGCCGCCCCAGCCTCCTAGCTGGGCAGGGCCTTTTCCCAGGCTGGACCAGACAGCCACAGTGCAGTGTAGTTGGGAAGTCGTGGCTGGAATAGGTAGGCTAAAGCCGGCTCGCCTGGACTTCAGGTTGATTCTAATGAGGTCCCAGGGCTGGGCCACCCCACAGACAGACATACGGTGGCAGTTGGGTCTATGGCTTTTCTCAGTTCCGAGGAGCTCAGGCATGTGAAGTACGACTCACAGAGGACTCTCCACTTACAAGTCCACGAGTTCCTTCCACCCCCAGCCCCCAACCCCTGTCCCAGAGCCATGAGAGTGCAGGGAGTGCAGGTTCCTGGAGATCTACTCAGCCATACTGGGGCTGTCGGAGATCTGGGGCTCAGGCCTGTGTTCTAGGTGGCAGAGGGGAATCCGCCCAAGGCCACAGGCAGGAGACAGCAGAAGCGACTGCAGTGCTGACTCCCATGCCTCCCATGCCTCTTAATGTTGCGGGGGGGTACTTTCAGAGCCCTTCTCCTGCCTTCAGCCGCCATGCCCTGGGATTCCAGTGTGGGCGTTGGAATTGCTGCTGGGGGAGTTGGGCAGAGAGGGCAGGGAGCAAGGCCGCGGCAGCCGGTGCCAGCTTTCCTGCCTCAGGCCCCACCTCCTGGGTCAGACTGGAGCACATTCTTTGCTGACCCTCAGAGGTGTTGCTTGATTTTCCCAGCTGATACTCCGATGGGAAATAAAGACGAAGGAGCCTGTGAGGCATACCCAATCGGCGGCAGAATTATTCAGCTCTGTGCAAGTCACTGTGCTCTAACGACATCTGTGCCTTCTTTTATTCATTGATTTGGCCATTTGAGTTCCTGCCACAGGCCAGGCTCTGGAGACACAATAAAGCGAAGCACGAGATATAGTTCCTAATCTCCGGAGTGGAGCGTCGGTGTGAACAAGAACCGGAATTGTGCATGCAGTGCTTTGGAGGGGAGGGACACAGTTTTATGAGCCCCGATGATGAAGAACGGTACTAGGGTAGGGGCTAAGGGAATAAGATGTGAGGCTGAGCAGGATCAACTTGGTGAAACCCCCATGGGAGAAGGTCAGATGAAAATGGGAGGTAGAAAGGCTTTGGGGTGGGAAGAAATAGTATATGATTTTTCCAGGAACTGAGAAATCAGTGGGGCTGGAGCATTGAATAAGGTGCATATGTGATCGAGCAAGGTTAAAGCAGGTAGGAGCCAGGCTACCCCGGGTCATTGTCACACTGTATTGTTTAGTAATCGTGGCGGAGCCGAGGGGAAGGGGGGACCCAGGGCTCTTCCTCCTCCACGAGGGAAGGCGAGGAAGAAGGCCTGCCACTGTGAGGACATACAGAGGACGTGGGCAGTGGCTTCCTTAGCAGTGGGCGTTCACGCCAGGTTCTGTTTGTCCTAGAGATTGGGTGTGGCTACAGTTTAGCTCAGGGAGAGTTCGTGGGCCAGACATGGCCTCTCCTTCTCTGAGAGGCTTGGTGGTAGGTGCTCTGTGGAGTCCGGGGGTTCAGCTCTATCGAACACCAACTCTGTGCCAGGTCCTGAGTGAGAAGCTGAGGGAGGAGAACAATCCACCACATCAGCTTGGGGCCGAAGGCTGAGCTGGGATAGGAAGGAGTGCCATAAATCCCTGCCACCTGGGTGCTGTGTGTGTTGGTACTGGGAACTCAGGGCCTTGCCCTCTTGCTTGGCTTTGTTTTGCCCCAGGCTGATGCTCCATCACTTGAGCCATACCTCTACGTGTGGCTCCTTGCTGGTTAAGTGGAGGTGAGTCTCTAGGAGTTATCTGCCCAGACTGGCTTTGAACCATGATCCTCCTGAGTAGCTGGGATTACGGAGTGAGCTAAGTGTACCGGTAGAGACTTGGGTTTTCGTGTTTGTGTACAGACTGAGTTTTGAACCCCGGGACCTTACACACACTAGGCAAGGGCTCTACCCCTCCAGCCCCTGCATGTCTTTATTTTGTTCAGGGTTGTCAGGGCAGGCCCCCTTCTCCCCAGCCAACGTGTTGTTCAGGGAGTCAGAAATGCATTTGAGGGTGTGGGTGAAGAGCTACCAGGGCCTGGGCTGAGGAGCCAAGTCACCGTGGGCCTCCAGCTGCTCTCAGCCACCAATAGCCACTTGGGATGGGTTTGGGCTTCTGGAATGTTCTCCATGCAGCACCCTCCCCGGCCCCGCCTCTCCTGCCCTTCCCAGCTCTGTGGCCTGTGGGTCAGCTGCTTGGGGACTGGAGGAGGAGGAGGGAGTCCCCCCCACCAAGGAGGATGGGGGAAGTGGGGGGCAAGGCTGGGACGGAGGAGTGACGAGGCCAGCCCTCCATACTCCGAGCCAGCTTGAGTTGCCAGGAACCAGCAGGACCCGTCCCTTCTCCATCACTCCATCCTGGCTGTGCAGGTGGGTGCTCTCAGTCCCATGTCACAGTCACAACAGGGACATTGAGTCCCAGGAAGGTCTAGTAAGTGAAGGGAGGGAGGGAGGGAGGTGGGAAGGAGCGAGAACCAAGGGAGGCATGGGAACATTTTTCAGTCAGTGCAGAAGCAGGAAAGGGACCTTTGGTGATTGAGCAGTGCGGAGGTGATTTCATGAAAGCAGGTGACATGGCAAAGGTCCCTGCTGCTCGGGCGGTGGGTGTGGGAACATGGGGGAGGGGGGGCTTTGTGTCTCTTTCTTTGGGCTTGGGAGTGGAGGGGCAGGAAGAGGAGGTTGACGGAGGAGGATAAGAGGTGGGAGAGTAGCTCACGCCACTCAGGAAGCTGAAAACCTAAGGATCGTGGTTTGAAGCCAGTCTGGGCAGGAAAGTCTGTGAGTGTCTTACCTTCAACCCATCACCAAAAAGCTGGGAGTGGAGCTGTGGCTCAAGTGGCTCAGGGACGGTGCCCAAGCCCTGAGTTCAAGCCTCATAATGAGCAAAACAACAAAGAAGTGGAAGAGAAGGGAGGTGTAGAGAAAGGCAGGGATCTCAGGGGTGGGGCGGGCCTCTGGGTGGCCCTGGCTGGACTCAACCCACAGCACTGTCTCCAGACACCTGCTGCTCTCCTGGTAAGGGGTCCTGTGCCCCAGGTCCAGACTCCCGCCCCATGTGGGGAACTGGCGTTCCGTGGTTTAGAAGCTGAAGGGACTGGGGAAGGTCCCAGGGGACTGAGGCCTTGAGCATCTCTCAGGGTGTCCCGGGGTCTGTCCTTCATGTTCCCCCCTTCTCCCCCGTCTGCACTGGAAGCTCAGGCTCAGGCCACAGGTGCTTGATGGTGGCCAGAAAACCTGGAGGAAAGAGTGGACATGGGGGGGGGGTGGGGGCAGTGGGGCTGAGTCCTCAGCCTCCAGTTGGTAGGAGGGCTACACATGTGTTTGCAAAGGGAGATGTGGGTAGGGGTCGTTATGTGGGGGTCTGGGCAAACCCTATAGTTCATTTCAGTAGAACAGCCCAGGAGAGCTCAATGGGCTATTGAAAAGTCTGAGAGCTGGAAAGCTCTTGGTGGAACAGTGGAAGGAGTAGAAGGAGCGAGACTCTCCCCATCTCGAAGGAGCCAGCAGAGACCATTGGATGGTGTGTCCTGAATGGCGTGGAGATCTGCTCCGTGCCAGGCACCCACCTGCAGGCAGGCCCTAGGCCCCGAGGGAGCCCATGGGCAGCCGAGGGCACACAGATATCCCTCGCTGTCTCTGGGTGGGAGAGATGGGCTGTGGTATGCCGTGGGGACCTCGGCAAGGCCACACAGGAGACCTGCAGGGGCTCAGGAAGTGTTTAGAGGGAGCAACCTGAATGGCGAGGGACAGGAAGGCATGGCGGACTCAGGTTTGTGTTTCTGTGGGTTGAGATTCCTCTGATGGGTCCTCTCTGCCATGCTAGGTTATTACCTAGGGCAAGAAGCCGGGTGCTGTGGTTATGGGTGGGCTTGGTGGGCTCTGGCCAGTCTTCCTGTGTTCCTCTGGTAGCTGAGACCAAGGCAAGGTCTTCGAATCTTGCATTCCACTAGCTGTTGGGAACAGCCCCATGTTAATAGCATGTCTCTGGCTCTTAGGGCTGGTGTTCTAGGTGGTAATGGGCCCTGGGTGTCCCTGTGAGACCGTGGGCTTGGTCCGCGCCATCCATGGCCTGCACTATGAATTTGGAGACTTAAGGTAATGTTGCCCAGGGCCACCAATTGGCTGTGTGTCCTGGGAAAATTGCTCCCTCTCTCTGTGCTGAGGAAACAGGTTGGATTCGCTTAGCTACTGTCTACAGTGCCGTCCCATTGCAAGGCAGGGCCGTGTCCTGCGACGGAGAGCATTTGAGCCACTCTGGAGATGCTCAGGCATCCCAGCCCTGGGGCAGAGACTTTCTGGGCATCTCTAGCTGTGCAGCGCCTGCTGGCCTGGGCACACAGAGAGCAGGCCTTCTACGCAGAGTTGCCCTGGGGCTTTTATGAGGTGAATGTTGGCTCCATACTGGCTTAGGCCACACGGGGGACTCCAGCCTTGAGTGCCCAGGTGCGTGGCACATGGACAGAGTGTCTGGGACAGGGACCCTGAACCAGCCTACCCCACCACCGACCTCCACAGATGACAAGCTCTGAAGGCCATGATCCTGGAGGCCTGTGGGCCTGGCTGTAGGATGTCAGGTCTGGAACCACTCAGGAAAGACTCAGGGATGCTGCACGTGAGGCCTGGACACTCCTGCTGACCCCTCCTGCCTGTGTGAGGTTTTCTCCAGGTTGGGAGGGAGACTTTCATTTAAAGATCTGGGTTATTCTGATCAGGCCATTGCAACACTGGTCCACAGGGCCTGCAGGACTCGGTCTCTCAGGGTCATGGGGCGTCCCGGGGTGGCTTCAGAGGATGTCCTAAGTGTGACAGAGTGGGGTCTGTGCTCCAGCCTTGTCCCTCCAGGCTGACAGGGATGCCGCATTTGTAGGTGGCATGTAGGAACATGGATCATGTTCCTGGAGAAGCCCAATGCCCGGCTCCCTCCCTTTTGTTTGTTATGAGGCCCTGGCCATGGTGGCCAAGTGCTGGACTGCGAGTCAGGTGGCCTGGGTCCTGGCTGTGCCCCCGGTCATTGCATTCTCCAGACCTCCATCTCCTCATCTGTCCAGTGGCCTTCCTGCCTCCCCCTCCTAGGCTGAACACCCGGTGGAGCTAAGGTGTGTCCATGTCCTCTGTCCAGGGCCTCCTGAGATGGGAACGGCAGGGGTGGCGCAGAATGCCTGGCTTGGGTTGGGCATGGCGTCCCTGGCGTCAGTCTTCCAAGGAATGCTGAGTGTGTCAGGCGGAGGCGGGTGGAAATGTCTTGGCAGAGAAGCGGAGCTGGAGAGTCTGCAGTGGCCAGCACTGGCCATGACTCAGTAACACAGGCCTGTTGCTAGGCGAGCAAGTGGGCGGGTGGACGACCTTGGTGATGTCCAAGGTACAAGCAAGGTCAGGCGGGAGGTCTCGGTGCACGAGAGAGGCTCAGGCTCCCATACTGCCTAGGGAGCCTGGGGTTTGGGCAGCAGGCCATGGAAGAAAAGGGCCAGCTGTGGACAGGTGTCCTCACTCTTGAGGAAGATGCTCTGACGGCCATGTGCAGAGACAGAGCCTGAGCTCTGGAAATCGTGATTCTTGAAAGCTTCTCAGTGCCGGCGCCTGGTTAAAGGTTGACTTGGGGCAGATTGGATGTGGGAAGATGGGCATGCTGGCACTATACGCTAATGTCTTTTGGGGGCTCTCCCAAGGCTCCTTACCCCCAGGCTGGACTCTAGGGGACTCTTGTGTTTTCTGCACCCACAGCATCCTGTACTCAATGTCTGTCTTCTTGCCCCTTCCAGAGCCCCGGAGCTATGTGGAGTCCGTGGCGCGGACAGCCGTGGCTGGGCCTCGAGCTCAGGATGCTGATCCCAAGAACTTCAACGCTCCAGCTTCCCAGGCCTACAGCCATGAGATGCCCCTGAGGAATGGGACCCTGGGCGGCTCTTTTGTCTCCGCCAGCCCTCTCTCCACCAGCAGCCCCATCCTCAGCGCTGATAGGTAAGCCAGGCGTGCAGGGAGCTTTGTGGAGGACATTCTTGGCCCTGAGATGGGCGAGGGGGCTTCTGGGATCGGCCCAGGTGAGATCGGGGAGAAGTTGCGTCCAGATTTCTGCATCTTGAAAACCACGTTACTGAAGCAACTTAGAAAAGCCAGGATGGCTTGGCTGTAATTCCCAGGCAGTGCTCGATTCCTCCCACGCCCACCGTGGTGCTGGAAGGAGTGAAAAGCACCATCGACATGTACACGCGAGATGCAGTCTTTCCACTGAGGTTAAGATCCACCTACAGTCAGGACCGGTGTGCTCCGGCCCCAAAGTTAACCCAGCTCACCAGCAAGAGCCAACAGGCCAGGGGCTCTGCACAGGGCTTTGCACAATTATTTACTCTTCACCCCGATCCTGGGAGATAACTACATTTTTTGTTTGTTTGTTTTTGTCAGTCGTAGGGTTTGCACTCAGGGCCTGGGCTCTGTCCGTGAGTTCTTTTGCTCAAGGCTGCACTCTACCACTTTGAGCCACAGCGCCACTTCTGGTTTTCTGGTGGTTAATTGGAGATAAGAGTCTCACGGACTTTCTTGCCCACTCTGGTTTGCTTTAAACCATGATCCTCAGATCTTAGCCTCCTGAGCAGCTAGGATTAAAAGTGTGAACCACCAGTACCTGGCTAATTACTGTTTTCATCCCTACATCCTACTTAGGAGGGAAACTGAGACCCAAAGGAGATGCAGCTTAAGATAGCTTTCTTGGCTGAGCAGCAACTGAACCAGGCCTCAGCAGGCAGCTGTGTGGTTCCACAGTCCACATCTCTACCTGTCCTTGAGACCTGTGTGGTGTGCCACTCTTTACAGGATGACAGCCACATGTGCCCTGAGCTGGTAGAGAAGAAAAGTACTTGCAATTCAGGACAAGAGTCATTATTTCCCTGCAAGCAAGCAGAGAGGATTCTGAGGGCTGGAGGTATTTGAGGGGAGTCCCAAAGGAAGGCAGGATGCTGCAGAGTGAAGAAGGGGATGCATTTTAGTGCAGAGTCTAGTGCAGAGGGACAGAGGGCCGGTGTGTGTGTGTGTGTGTGTGTGTGTGTGTGTGTGTGTGTGTGTGTGAACTCAGGGCATACAGTCCTTGAGGAAGGGCGTCCAGGTGGATAGGCAGCACACATCCATCTGAGTGAGGCAGAGAGGAAAGGCCAGGGTTGGGCAGTGGGGGTGGACAGCCTGTGCAGACAGGCTCAGTGGAAGGTTTCAGACTTGAAGTGTAGCGAGAAGCTGCTTGGCTGAGTTTTAGGAGTGAAGAAGACTTCATGCCATGGGCCAGGGGAAACACAGGAAAGGGAGGTGGAGAGCAGTTCAGATAAAGCCTGGAGGGAAGCAGGCAGGGAGACTGCCCACCTGAGATCTCATGGGTCTTACAGACTCCCCATTACTTTGCTCTCTTATCTCCCTTAAAAGCCTGGCAGGCTGTCTTAACCACACCACCCACTTTGGGCTCAGCATACTGAGTCCGACCCAGATCGAGGGTGTGGCCTGGCTTGGCAGGTGAGCTGCGGACTTCTGAGTCCTCAAGCCAAGTTCTCTCCCTGCCCCTTAACCAGAAAGAAGCCTGCATTGCTCCGGAGGTGTGGCCCTGGTTCAAGGCACAGGGATGGCCCTCCCTTTCCCCAGCCTGCCAACGAACCTTCCAGCCAAGAACTGCCCTGCTTCTCACCCCAACCCACCTCTGCATGGTATAACTCTTTTCAGGACTCTAGAAGCCAGTGCTCTTCCTGTAGGATTCATCTCCCAGAATTCCATTTCTAAATTCTTCTCCTCGCTTCCTCAGCCTGCTACACCCAGCTTTCTGCTAGTCCTCAGGATCCAGTTCTATTCCCTTCCTGGCAGGACGTAGCTCTGGGACCTGCTCTGGATCCTGCTCTGGGACCCCTTATGGGTGTGTGGTAGACTTTGTCCCCGCCTGGCCCTTAGTTTTCTCCTGGCCCTTGGTTCTCACCTAGCTCAAGAGCATGGCTTCACTCTTAGGCCACCTGAGGAGATTCTGTCCTTAACATTCGAGCCAGTCATCCTGCCGGCCTTCACTGAAATCCTCTTGATGACGGAGCCTGGGTGACAGGAGGCACCGTGCACGGTGGCTTGCAATGCTAGAGGCTGGAAGGTCGATCTTTGGATGAGCCCGTATCCCCTTATTTCAAACTTCCTCCCAGGATTCCATTTCTTTGCTTTTTTTTTTTTTTCTTTCCAATTTTGAGCCAGCCAGGAGTGAAAGCCCAAATTCTAGTACTCTTAATGGGTAAAGAGAATGGTGACACATTTGGGGAAACTGAGTCAAGGTGGGCCTGTGTGGAAGCACTCCAGGTGCTTCGACTCCCTTTCCTGTCTCTGTGGTACAGGAGGTCCTTACCAGGTCACACCTTTAGTTTTCAATGGTGGAGGTGGCTTTGCCTTGATTTATGGCTTAAGAGATGGCACGGACATGAACTGTGCAACTTGGGGGGTGGGGGGGGGGGTCCAGGAAGGAAAAACTGGGAGAGAGTGAGGGAAGGGGTGACACTGTCCAAGAAGAAATGTACTCGTTGCCTGACTTATGTAACTTATGTAACCCTTCTGCATATCACCTTTATAACAGCAGTAAAAAATAGATGTTTTTAAAGAGTTATCAAGTACAGTGGGGCTGGGGGGTGGGAGTGGGCTTTTCAGTCATACACTGCTGTGTGGAAACTCTGGGCTTTTCACGCTGTGTGGTCCTGACCCTCAGTCTCTTGTGATGGTCCTGTAAGGCATCACTGCAAGTCTCCCCGTTGCTAATGGCCGGTGCTGACCTCTCATCCCTCTGTCTCTTTCTCTCCAGCACTTCGATGGGGAGCTTCCCATCCGGGGAGAGCAGCGAGCAGGGCCCACGCACTCCCACCCAGCCCTTGTTGGATTCCGGCTTCCGTTCTGGCAGCCTGGGGCAGCCCAGCCCTGTGGTACAGAGAAGTTACCAGAGCTCCTCTCCTCTTCCGGGCACGGGCAGCAGCTACAGCAGCCCTGACTACTCCCTTCAACAGTTCAACTCCTCTCCCGAAAGCCAGGCGCGGGCCCAGTTCAGTGTGCCTGGTGTGCACGCAGGCTCTGGGAGCCCTCAGGCCCGCCACAGGACAGTGGGCACCAACACTCCCCCGAGTCCCGGCTTCGGCCGGCGGGCCGTCAACCCCAGCGTGGCTGCCCCTGGTAGTCCTGGTTTGAGCCACCGCCAGGTGATGGGGCCGTCGGGCTCTGGGTTCCATGGGAATGCAGTTTCCAGTCACCCAAGCAGTACAGCAACCACACCCGGGAGCCCCAGCTTGGGTCGGCACCCGGTGGGCACCCACCCAGTTCCAAGCCTCCATGGCAATATGGTGACCACTCCCGGGAGCCCCAGCCTGGGCCGGCACCCCGGAACTCACCAAGGTCTCCATGGCAACACACTAGCCAGCCCTGGGAGCCCCAGCCTGGGCCGGCACCTGGGAGGGTCTGGATCTGCAGTTTCCGGGAGCCCCAGCTTGGACCGGCACGTGGCCCATGGCGGCTACTCCACCCCAGAGGACCGGAGGCCCACGCTGTCCCGTCAGAGCAGCGCCTCGGGCTACCAGGCTCCTTCCACGCCCTCCTTCCCCGTCTCCCCAGCCTACTACCCAGGCCTGAGCAGCCCAGCCACGTCGCCCTCACCGGATTCCGCCGCCTTCAGGCAGGGGAGCCCGACACCAGCCTTACCAGAGAAACGCAGGATGTCCATGGGAGACCGGGCGGGCAGCCTGCCCAACTACGCCACCGTCAACGGCAAGGTGTCCTCCTCGCCCGTCACCAGTGGCATGTCCAGTCCCAGCGCGGGCAGCACCGTCTCCTTCTCCCATACCCTGCCTGACTTCTCCAAGTACTCCATGCCAGGTGCGTCTCCTCCCTCCTGCTTCCTCCGCTCCTGTTGGCGAGCTGAGTCCATGCGCTAGGACCTCTGCAGGGGGCCCGTCTCCCTGGGCAGGTGACTTTGGATGAGTCACACTGGCTCCTGGGCCTCCATTTCCTCCTGTCACTGTGGGTCCTGCGGTGTGAGGTGATAAAGTGCTGCCAGTGTCTGGCATTGCCCTGACCTCCGTGATGATCGGACTTCAGAGCCACAGGCTGAACGCATGCCCCAGGCCAGCCTCTGAACTAAGTGCTATCTCCTTGAATCCCCTTTGGCTTCCTGGTAAGTCCTATTTTACACAGGAGCAAACCAAAGCTTACAAGGCTCCTGTCATTTGTCCAGCATTACATTCGACAGTTAATAGTGGCAGAGCTAGGCTTCCAATCCAGGTCCAAATGACCCCCAAATTCGCATTCTTTAAGTATCGCAGGAGTGGTCTGTATCATAAATCTACAATCCCGTGATTTAATAGAACTTGAGGGACGTGACTTCCATGCTTGTGGCCAGCCCCACCATATATCTGTCACTGATAGTAGAGGTGGTGGCCAGGTAGGACAGGATGAATGCTGGGCCTTCCTACCAGAGGCCAGATTTGATGGAGCCGGCATCGTGGAAGCCGGTACAGGTCTGCCCGGGGAAGTCTTCATCCGTCCTCTGATGTTGCCGTCTCTGGGACCCAGGCTTCTCCAGCAGAGCGTGGCTTTGACTGTGTGCAGAGTGGCTTTCCAGCCCTGCGTAGTCGAGACAGATGTTCAGTGTTTGAGGCGGCCCAGGGGGAAGCCATCCATACCCAAATCCTCCCTGAGCCCGCCACACTGGGACCCTGGAGAACCCCCCTCCACACCCCCCCCCCCCGCTCCACTTCCTGCCACCCTCTTGGGGACATCTGGTTCCCAGCCCCTCGCCTCGAAGGATGCAACACTTCTAGTAGTTGGGATGTTTCCTGTTTCCCATCATCTTTCCTGCCTAAAATAGCCCTGGGAGTCAACACAGGAAGGAAGGCACAGGAGACCGAGGCCGCCCCTGACAGCTCCTTAAACAGGCTGAGGCCACCGCGGAGCCTGGGCCTTCTGAGCGGGGACAGGTGTCGGTGGTAGTGCTTCCTGGTGCACAGCTGCTGGGAAAGGAGATGGCCCCTCCCTGGCCTCCAGAGACAGAGCACAGGGACCCAGGGGAATGCAAACTCTTAGGCATGGACCCATGCAAGCACACTACTCCCTCTCCACTCCCTCAGTGCAGACTGGCTCTCCTCCCTCTTCCTGAAGATGACACCTGGAGAGTTACAATTTGCCCTTGTATGTCTTCCTCCTCTTCTTCCCCATTCCCTTTCTTTTTCACATTGGTGCCGAAAGATGAAAGCACATTAGGTAGACAGGAGTCCTGCAGCAAAGTGGGGTGACTATGAAGAACAGACTCCAAACACAAAGAAATGATAAGGAGGAGGGTGTGGTGGCACATGTCTGTAGTCCCAGCACTTAAGAAGCTGAGGCAGAGGGATTGAGAACTGGAGGATGGCCTAGGTCAATGAGCGCTATCTCAAAAATCAACCAACCTAACAAAAAGATAAGGAGCTAGAAGTGCTAATGAGCCTACTTGGATCAGCACAAGTTAAAAGGATCATACCATATGCGATACGTACGTGTGGTGATGATGAATTAATGAAATAGAAATATCATGAAGGAAGGGCTTGAGGAACGGAGGCTCTCCATCTTGCTAGTGCTCCAGGAAGACAGGATGATGTGTTTGCACCTGAATTCTCCGCTGAGCCTCCTGGGAAGGCCCTCCTGTCTGTCTTCCGGTAGCATGGACAGACACTTGTAACATGACACCGTTGTCCTGTCTTGTCTGAGCTCCCTCTAGAATGCAATGCTCTCTGCAAGATTCCACAGTGGGTAGAGTGTGGGTGGGAGGGTCCCCTGCCCTAGAAGGAGGGTGACACTGTGGATGGCCTTTTGATTCTAGGCCAGCCCACTGCCTCCTTGCCCTCAAGTGGGAGTGGCTTTGCCTTGCATGATCGTGAATCCCACTTTCCACGTGGGAAAGTAGGATCTGGAAGAAATGACCCGAACTGGGCCTGTGAGAAAGGGGCAGAGGGGTGTCAGCCTATGGAGGGAAGATGCTGGAAGGGTTTCCTTAGGGGAAGAGGTGGTGCTTTTATTTCCTTAGGGGAAGAGGTGGTGCTTTTATTTCCTTAGGGGAAGAGGTGGTGCTTTGGGGGGGGGGGTCCATGAGAGCCAGGTCCGTTAATGGTGATCACATGGTGACCCAAGATAGAGGTGGGAGGCGGGGAATGGGAATGGGGGAGACCACTGTGGTCTCTTCCACTCTGCTCTGTTGGGTTTGGGGGACACCCGTTTTTGGGTTTGTATCCTGAGGCTGTGTAACAAAGCACCACATACTTAAGACAGTAGGAAAGGATTTTGTCATAGGATCAAAGGCCAGGAGTCTAGGATCAAGGTGTCAACAGGGCCATTTCTTCGGGAGGCTCTCGGGAGAATCTTCTGGGTCAGTCTCCCCGTGGTTGGGGATCCATGGTATCTCTAATCTTTGTCTCCCCTTCACCGATGCCATCCACCATCTCTTTGTCTCTGTCTCTTCTCTCCTGTTAAGGACAATAGTCAGATTGGATTAGAGCTCATCCAAATCCAGAATGCCATAATTTGATTCCATCTGCCAAGACCTTATTTCCCAATAAAGAAATAAGGCCGCTCATCCATAGGTTTCAGGGTTAGGACTTCAACGTGTCTTTTAAAGAAATCCATGATGTTTCCCTTTCTTCCCCATTAGACAACAGCCCTGAGACTCGGGCTAAAGTGAAGTTCGTCCAGGACACTTCCAAGTATTGGTACAAGCCTGAGATCTCCAGGGAGCAGGGTGAGTGGGGTGAGGGTTCCGGTGCTCAGGAGAGGGCCAGGAGCAGGGTGAGTGGGGTGGGGGCTCTGGGGTTCAGCAGGGGGCGGGGAGCAGGGTGAGTGGGGTGGGGGTCCCAGGGTCCAGCAGGTGGTGGAGAGCAGGGTGAGGCCTGGCTCCTCTGCTCACAGAGCCAAGGCTGAGCTAGACGCCACACAGAAGCACTCGTGATAGAACGTGAGAATGGCAGACCTAGTGCCTGTGGCTCTCCTTAGAAAGATCTAGCAAAGCCTTGGTTCTCATGGGGAAAGTAAAAGTCCAGCCGGCATAAGATGAAACCTTAGCTGGAGGATGGCGGAGGTCTTTAGATTTTATAGAAAAAGAAAGAAACCAAAGTTGGGAATATGGGAGTGGAGGTAAGGCCTACCCCAGGCTCACAAAGACTGCGGGTTTTGTTTCTTAGTTGTTTTTTGTTTTTGTGCTGGGCCTAGGGCTCGAACTCAGGACCTGAGCACTGTCCCTGAGGTTTTGGGTTTTTTTTTTCCTCTCTCTCAAGGCCTGCACTCTATCACTTTGAGCCACAGCTCCACTTCTTTATTTTTATTTTTTTGTATGCTTAGTCAGAGATAAGAGTTCCAAGGACTTTCTTGCCCAGGCTGCCTTCAAACCATGACCCTCAGATCTCAGCCTCCTGAGTAGCTAGAATTATAGGCATGAGCCATGGCACCTGGCAGAAAAGTTATGGTGTGTGTGTGTGTGTGTGTGTGTGTGTGTGTGTGTGTGTGTGTGTGTGTGTGTGTGTGTATCATGGGGCTTGAACTCAGGGCCAGGGCACATCCCTGAGTTTTGAGCCATGTCACCACTTCCAGTTTTGGAGGTAAGAGTCTCATGGACTTTCTGGCCCAGGCTGGCTTTAAACTATGATCCTCAAATCTCAGCCTTCAGATCTCTATCAGCACCCAGCAGGCTATTTTGTTGTTGTTGTTGTTTTTTTAACAAATAAAGTTTTATCAGAATATGGCTAACCTGTCTAGCTCCTTCCCACAGTGGCATCAGACTTGAGTAATCAAAACAGACTGTGTAGCCTGTAAGGCTTAAAACAGTGGTTCTCTGGCTATTTGCAGAAATTTTGCCTACGTTGGCACAGATCTGGTGGTGGCTTTAAAGAATAAGTCTCGGCCGGTTACCTGTGGCTTACACCTATAATCCTAGCTACTCAGAAGTCTGAGATGTGAGGATCTCAGCTGGAAGCCAGCTGAGGCAGGAAAGTCCACGAGACTCATCTCCAAATGTGACTCAAGTGGTAGACTATTAGCCTTGAGCAAAAAAGTTTAGGAACAGCTCCAGGGCCCTGAGTTCAAGCCCTAGGATTGGCACACGCGCGCACGCACACACACACACACACACACACACACACACACACACACACACACACAGAATGAGTCTTGCCTAAGAGAGAATGAAGTCCAAAATGCCCTGTGTGTCTCAAGCCCACCACCAATGTCTTGCTCCTCTCCTCTCCTGTCTCTCCACTTCAGCCATCGCACTCCTGAGGGATCAGGAGCCAGGCGCCTTCATCATCCGTGACAGCCACTCCTTCCGAGGGGCCTACGGGCTGGCCATGAAGGTGTCCTCCCCACCTCCCACCATCATGCAGCAGAATAAAAAAGGTAACGTCCTCTTGCAGGCCGTACCCCAGTGCGTCTTGGGCCTGTGATGGTGGGGGCAGGGCACCGGGAAGTAGTAGCATCTGGGTCCCACCGTGGTGCTTCCTGCAACGAAGCGAGGAAGGTGGGAGGTGTGGACTGAACGCAGAGTAGTAAATTGACCAATTCTTTCTTCCTCTTCCTCCCAGGAGACATGACCCACGAGCTGGTGCGGCACTTCCTGATCGAGACGGGCCCCAGAGGAGTCAAGCTCAAGGGCTGTCCAAATGAGCCCAACTTTGGTGAGTGTCCCAGCCTTTGTCACCATGGTGTGCCCGTCGAGGCCTCGGCCTCTGGTCCTTGGGGTATGACCCTAAGCCCTTCCCACATGGGCTCTGCTTATCACAGACTTCACAGAGAAAGTGAACCATGATCTCATTTCCTCCTTTGTTCTCAGGCTCCTTCACACCCTGCATTCCTGCCCGTATTTGTCCTGTGGGCCCAGTTCTGATTGTTCTGTCATTACAGTTACAATTAGAACTCTAACATCTTCGGTTCTTGGCCACCTACTGTGCGCATGTCACTGTATAGCTGCTTCCTATAGTTCTCTCTTGTCCTTTCTCTTTTCTATCTCTTCTCTCTCTCTCTCTATCTCTCTCTCTCTCTCTCTCTCTCTCTCTCTCTCTCTCTCTCTCTCTCTCTCTCCCTCTCTCTCCCTCTCTCTCTCTTTGTACTGGTATGGGCCTTGAACTCAGAGTTTTGGGCTCTTGCTCAAGGCTGGTACTCTACCAGTAGGACCACCATCCCACTTTGGGCTTCTTTGCTGGTTAATGAGAGGGTCTCATGAACTTTTCTTCCCCTGGTTGGCTTTGAGCTGAGATCGTCAAATATCAGCCCCTGAGTAGGGAGCTAGGATTACAGGTGTGTGCCACTGGTGCCTGGCTCCTGCTATTATTTCTGGTTGTATGACAGTCCTCTGTGATAGGTGTCATCGTCCCCATGTTGAACATGAGAAAACTTGTAAGTTAGACTTATCCAAGAGCACACAGACTCTAAGTTACTGATGTGGGATTTGAGCCCACAGTTTTCTGATACTCCTGTCCTATTCTGAGAGCCCCCTCCCCCTAACTAGAGGGACTTAGGAGAGATGTCTGGGGGAATTCTTAAAAAAATATTTTTCCCCTTTCAATTTTTTTAAATTAATTTGATTTATTTATTTGTTGATGTGGTTCTGGGGAATTGAACACAGATTCTCATGCATGCTAGGCAAGCACTCTACCACTAAGCCACATTCCCAGCCCTGGGGGGTGGGAGGGCATTCTCTCAAGGAAGATTGTTAGGTTCCCCTTCTGATTACTACAGTGATCAGAGATCAGATCTTTCTTGGATTTTGCTGAGAGAGAGAGAGAGAGAGAGAGAGAGAGAGAGAGAGAGAGAGAGAGAGATAGGAGAAAGAGATAGCATGCGAGAGATTGTTCCGCTCTGTGGGTAGCACGAGAGGTAGTAAAGTAGCTGAGAGCTGGAGTGTAGCTCTGGTAGAGGATTGGCCTAGCTTGCTCAGGCTCTAAAAACAGAGGAAGCTGCTGCAGGTGCTGTGTAGAAGGGTGGCTGTGGGGAGGCCGTGTCCAGGGATATCCCCCTGATGTGGGGGAGGGCTATCCGGGGATATCCCCCTGACATAGAGTAGGTGTGTCCGGGATATCTCCCTGACGTGGGGGAAGGCGTGCCCAGGTATATCTGACGTGCTGTCTTACCTTCCTGCTGCAGGCTCGCTGTCGGCCCTGGTCTACCAGCACTCCATCATCCCGCTGGCTCTGCCCTGCAAGCTGGTCATTCCAAACCGAGGTAAGACAAGATGCCTTGCTCACCAAGCCCAGCCAGCCACGGCCTGTCCCAACTTCCCCGCCACTCCAGAGCAG
This sequence comes from Perognathus longimembris pacificus, assembly GCF_023159225.1. Taxonomy (NCBI): domain Eukaryota; kingdom Metazoa; phylum Chordata; class Mammalia; order Rodentia; family Heteromyidae; genus Perognathus; species Perognathus longimembris. Next base: position 16,208,529 of record NC_063164.1, read on the forward strand.
GGGGCCAGGGTGACCAGTCATGTTGCCAGTCGGGGCAAACTCAAAACCACACGCATTCCATCATTAAAGAGCTTTACCCTAGGAACCTACGTAAGTTGACATGCCGAAGGGTTCCCAATTCTCAGAATTCAGAGCCTCTTCCTGGGACGACCCCTAAGCAGCCTGAGACAAGTCACTAGAGGCCGATGCCGCGGTGGAAAAGATGAAATCTATTTATCCCATGATGTTTATCCAGTTAAACTCATTGAATTATTAATAATAATTGGCCAACATTATTAGCTTAAAAGTTCAACTATAACTTCAATAGCATTATTAACCACACAACTGAGACACTGATTACATTACGTTTTATACAGGCTTGACTGTGCAATTAAAAAACCATTTGAGGTTTAAATTGTTTGGAGGAGCAGTTCTCAAAGTATGGTCCCCCAACCATGTGGTCTGAGAACTGGTTAAAATGCAAATGTTCTCAAGCCCCACTGCATTAGAGACTTTAGGTTGGGCTCAGAGACCTGTGTTTTAATAAGCCTGCACCTTACCAGCTGCTGGTGGCTCATGCTTGTAATCCTAGCTGCCAAAGAGGCTGAGGTCTAAGGATCACGCTTTGAAGCCAGTCCAGGCAGGAAAGTCCATGAGACTCTTATCTCTAATGAATTACCAAAGAGTCAGAAGTATGGCTGTGGCTCAAGTGGTAGAGTGCTAGCGTTGAGGAAAAAAAAAACTCAAAGACAGTGCCCAGGCCCTGAGTTCAAGCCCCAACACTGGCACTAAATAAATAAAAGTCTTCACACTAAAATATGAAAAGCACTTCTAGAAACAAGACCAAATTCTTTTTTTTTTCTGTTTCAATTTTTTTATTAAAGTATAATTGAAATAAAAATTGTACAAGGCACAGAGTGTTTTGTGATTTATTACTTGCTTATTATTTGTTCAGCTGGGCACCAGTGGCTCATGCCTATAACCCTAACTACTCCGGAGGCTGAGATTTGAGGACCAGGGCTCAAAGCCAACCCTGGCAAGAAAGTTTGTGAGACTCTTATCTCCAATTAGCTAGCAGAACACTGGAAGTGGTGCTGTGGGCTCAAGTGGTAGAGTTCTAGCCTTGAGCTGAAGAGCTCAGGGAGAGCGCCCAGGCCCAGAGTTCAAGTCCCACCACTGACAAAAAGAAAATAAAATAGTTGTTTGGTGCCAGTACTGGAGCTTGAATTCAAGGTCTTGTTCTCTCATTTGGCTTTTTCCACTCAAAGATCGTGCTCCACCACTTGAGCCATGCCTCCATTCCCTACTGTGATGCTTTGATATACAGACATGTTGTGAAATGTAAAGCCAAGCTATTTTGCATATCTACTCAGTTCTTAGGTGGGTTTTTGTTTTGGTTTTTGAGACATTAGACTCTTAAAGCTTAGGTTAACCCCAGGCTCAGCTTCTTGAGTGCAAGTGTAATCACTATCACTCAACAATGGCTGTGCTGCATTTGTGGTTTAATGATGAGGTCATTTGTTCTATACAAAGATACATCAGTGCAAAACAACAACAGCAAATGCCAGTGGATGAGCCTGAAGCCTTGCCTTTTGTTGAGTACTAGACCAAAAGCTATATGGCTAGCTACTTAAAAGCCTAAGGAATGAGGATTGCCCTTCAAAGTCAGTCTGGGTAGGAAAGTCTGTGAGACCCTCATGTTTATCAGTGAAGTACCAGAAAAGTCAGAAGTGGAGTTGTGGCTCAAGTGGTAGAATACTAACCTTGAGCAACAAAAAGCTTAGGGACAGGGCCCAGGCCCTGAGTTCAAGCCTCAAGACCAGCACCAACACCACACACACACACACACACACACACACACACACACACACACACACACACACACACCCCAAAACAAAAAATACCTTCCAGGTTTTGGTGACTTACGCCTGTAATCCTAGCTGAGGAGGCTGAGATCTGAGGATTGTGGTTCAAAGCCAGCCCATACAGGAAAAGTTCATGAGTCTTATCTCCAATTAACCACAAAAAAGCAGGAAGTGGAGCTGTGGATCAAGTGGTAGAGCACCAGCCTTGAGCAAAAGATGCTCAAGAACAGTGCCTAGGCTCAGTCTAAGCTCCAGAACCAGCACACGCATGTGCTTGCACGTGTGTGCGCGCGCACACACACACACACACTCTTTTTATTAACACTTTTGTATTTTATTTTTATTTAAAAAATTTTTTTTGTCATAGTGACGTACATAGGGGTTACAGTTTCATACGTTTCATCCAACTTGCTACCTCCTCCCTCATTTTCCCTCCGCCTCCCCATTTCCCTCTCCCCCCATGAGTTGTACAGTTGGTTTACACCATGTAGTTTTGTATAGACAAACGCTTATAGAACATCTCAAAGACTCGGTGATAGGGTACCACCACCACCACCACCACCACCACCACCATCACTCTCCGTCACGGTCTCAGCTACTTGGCTAGTGACCCAGCTTTGCCCGATTCCAGAGCTCTCAAGCAGTGTGCTGAGTACTTAGAGTAACTGTGTCCAAGGCCAGGCCAAGCCCCGGGGCCTGATCTGAAAAGCCATATCCAGTGCACAGAGTATTTGCAGAGCTTGCCTTAGGCCCAGCCAAATTCATGCTTTACTTTTTTCCCCCCTAGCTCTTAAGGTTTTAATTACTACCTGCATTTTTGTCTCAGACCCCACAGATGAATCCAAAGATAGCTCTGGCCCTGCTAACTCAACCACTGACCTGCTGAAGCAAGGAGCAGGTGAGTGTTCACCTGAGACTGGACCCATGCCCAGGCCTTTCTTTTCTGCCCTCTCCTGCACGAGTGGGTTGGAAGCCTCTCCTAGGCTCAGATGTCGCTGTGCTGATCACGTTGCTACATGCAGAGGCTTTGGCCTGAGGCTGGCCTGACGTGAATATGCTGATGTCTCCCTGAACCCTGAGCCTGGGCTGTTGTCATCCCATTCCCCAACCCCTTGACTTCTCCTTGGCTTTATTCTAGCCTGCAATGTGCTCTTCATCAACTCTGTGGACATGGAGTCACTCACCGGGCCACAGGCCATCTCCAAAGCCACATCTGAGACACTGGCTGCTGACCCCACACCAACTGCCACCATTGTTCACTTCAAGGTCTCTGCCCAGGGAATCACACTGACTGACAACCAGAGAAAGTAAGCATCTTCTATCCAATTCTATGATGGACTGTTTCTTCCTGCAACCCAGCTGTCTGACCATACATCCATTCATTCATCCATTCATCCTTCCTTCTGTCTGTCACCTATCTACCCATCCATCCACTCATCCACCCATCCATCCATCCATTCATCCTTCTATCTGTCATCTATCCATCCATCCATCCGTCCATCCATCCTTCCTTCCTTCTATCCATCATCTATCATCCCCCCATTTATCCATCCATCCTTCTATCCATCATCTATCCATCCATCTATCCTTCCTTCCTTGTATCCATCATCCATCTTTCTATCTATCCATCCCTCCATCTATTCATCCATCCATCCTTCTATCCATCCATCTACCCATCCTACAAGGATGTGCCTGCATTGTGTACAGCTGTCAATGCAACCTATAAAAAGTCCTTGCTTTCTAGAAGCAGAGTCTTTGCCCTTAGGCTCTCTTTTAAACGTGTCCCGAGCCCATTTCCTTCCTCCTCCAGGGTCCTCCCGTTCCTCAGTGCTGGTTTCCTCCCCAGTCCTGGGGTCATGTTTCTGTGGCACACCTGTTTGCCCCTGTGCATTTCTCAGGCCACGGGCCATCTTGCTCCTAAGCAAGTGGACCCATGGCAGGCAGAAGATGGGAAAGTAACCTGCCCAGTAGGTGAAATGTAGGAAAAGCAGTCACTGAAGTACTCATTCTTGGTTTGTCTGTGCCACAGGCTCTTCTTCCGACGACACTACCCTCTCAACACTGTCACCTTCTGTGACCTGGATCCACAAGAAAGAAAGTAAGTCTCTTGGACAAAACAACAACAACAACAACAAAAACCAGACAAATTTCCTTTCTGCCTGCTGTCTAACTCTGCAGTGGTTGCATGCGTACATCCTTCTGTAGTCTTGGCTCAGGTGGAAGGTCTGCCTGTAACCCCGGGCAGTGCCGTTGCGCTGGGCATCTTTTTGAGTCTTTTTCTCCAGAGACCTGGAGAAGCTCTGTCTCTCAGAAGTGGGGGTTCCTCTGTCCTCTCTCAGAAGGTCTGGTTCAGGCCTGGGGGCTCAGAGGGAGAGGTGCTGTGATTTACCTCGAGTGTCTTTTCTCTCCCCAGGTGGATGAAGATGGAGGGAGGAGCCCCGGCTAAGTAAGTGTGTCTTCTTTGTCCTCTCCAGTCTAGCTGGTCTTGTGTGCCTCTACCGGTGCAGCTGGGGCAGGTTTAGAATCCAGGACAGGGGTTGAGAGAGGGCAGTCTGGCTCTTTGTGCCAAAAAACACACAGTTTTAGAGGACAGTCCAGCCACATCTGTGAAACTAAGAAAGGAGAGCAAGTTTAGACGGAGAGAGAGAGATGGAAAGGTTTGGGGAAAGAACAGGTGTATTTAAGTGGGTCTTAAAGGAAAGGCGTGATGCGCGGACAGGTGGAAGTGGATGTGGAGATTGGTGAAAGATTGCTCCCGAGGAGGGCATGGCCCGGCCTCCAGCCTGCAGGCTCCTAAAACAAGGTGCTGGCCCGTGGGGAGGCTGGCAATGGGGACTGATTGGAGGAAGGAGAGGGTGGAGGCGGGAGAGGGCTTCTGGGAGGCCACCTTGGTTGGGATGGGAGGGGATTGGTCAGCAGTCTGGGAACCACTAACCTTGAGGGTGGTGTGGGACAGAGGGTTCTTTAGCGCCCCCTCCCCCCCCCCCCCCAGTCTCTGTGCCTCCCCCCTGGTGTTCCTGCTGGCCAGCTGGGCGAGTTGGAACTTGTAGGCACAGCAGGTGACAGTATTTAGGGCGTGGCGTTAGTTGGCCAGCTCTCCATCCTAGCAGAAAAGGGCTCCACACAAGAGGCCAAGAGATGTCCCTCGCCCTGCCACGTACACTTCACCCCCGTGGTTTCCTGAGCTAGCAGAGCAGTTCCAAGCACAGAGTATATGATGCGCGCACGCACGCGCCCGTGTGGGTGTGTGTGTGATATGCATGTGGTATGTGTAGATATATGTGTGTACAAATGCATGTATACACACACACACACACACACACACACACACACACACCAGGCAGAGCCCAACTTGGCTAATTTTAGCCATGCTGAGCCATTCCAGGCAGAGGGGTTTCCATCGGAATCTCCAGCTGTCCTGATGTCCCCATCTCGCTCTAATTAGCAACATGCCGGCTGGGAGAGGCCCTGAACTCACATTCTGTTCTCTGCCCTCATATTTTTAACTCCGTTTTGCAAAAAGAGAACAGCTAGGTCTCTCCAGTCTCGGACAGCAGGGAGGGAGAGGGCGGACAGGTGGGAGGAGGTAAGGGACAGCTCTGTTCTCTGGGGTTCCCAGCCTAGCCAGGGGTGGGAGCAGGGTCCCGCTTCCCCTTTGCAGGGGAAGGGGGCTGGTGGTTCACACCTGTAATCCTAGCCACTCACACACAACACACACACACACACACACACACACACACACACACACACACACACACACACACACACACACACACACAGGCAGATTGGCTCTGAGAGGCTGGCTGAGAGCTGAGGATGGCATTTCAGAGACAGTCTGGGCAGGAAAGTCCATGAGACTCTTTATCTCCAATTAACCACCCGAAAACCGGAAGTGGAGCTGTGGCTCAAAGTGGTAGAGTGCTAGCCTTGAGCAACAACAGTGCCTAGGCCCTGAGTTCAAGCCCCCAAACTGAGCCAACCCGCCCCCCCCAAAAAAAGCCAGTAGAAATGAGGGAGCAAGAAGTAGATGTCTGTGCTTCACAAACCTGCATGAATACAATTAGGCTTTTGTGTACCCCAAATGCACATAGATGCATGCAATGTATAGACAGACGTGGTTCCCCAGAAAGGGGAAGTCGTGGCCAGCCCTGAAACACAGCAAGACATTGTCTCCAGGACTTGACTTTGCTGGGTTCCTCCCTGGGCAAAGCGCCATTTCCGATGTTCTGGAAGAGTCGGGGTATGGGAGACAGTCGGACCTGAGTCAGACTTGCCTCTGAGGCCGCTGTCGGGACTTGGGGGTCCTCCTACTCCCCCCTCACACCGTTTCCCCCCCGCTGCCCTCCCCTGCAGGCTCTTTGGCTTTGTGGCCCGGAAGCAAGGCAGCACCACGGACAATGCCTGCCACCTCTTCGCCGAGCTCGATGCCAACCAGCCTGCATCCGCCATTGTCAACTTCGTCTCCAAGGTCATGCTGAGCGCTGGCCAGAAGAGATGAACCCCGGGAGTCTTTGCCTAGCGCCAGACGGTCGGGGTGGGGGCATGTGGGAGGGGACCCACCTTGGACCCAGAAGGAGGACCTGGGGGCCACTTTTGGGAGAAGGAGAGAAGAAAGTGCATGGTTGGGGAGAGGGAAGTGAGTTATGGAGGGGAAGGGGAGAGGGAGAAAGAGAAAGAATGCGACGGAGAACCTGAGATTCCCCTGGGTAGATGGAAACTGCAAGAACCCAGTGCTCCTCCTGGCTCCCCTCTGTCCCCTGCAAAGAGAACAGAGCCCCTCAAGAGGAGGACTCACCTGCCTCCTTGGGAATCCATATTTCGGGGGGGGGGGGGTAATGAAAAAGCTCAGTCTCCTCAACCCACCTGCTCTGCAAGGAGAAATCAAGCTGAGAGTCCCTTTTCTGGCCATCAGCAGGGCCGGTTGCTAAAGCAGTCAGCCAGCATGGGCCATCCGTGGTGGGACTTTCTCAACTTTCTTAGACCAGAGCCCCCCAGGTCTGCACTGTGCTCCCCTATATCGTTGCGGGGTGTGTATAATCCTTACCCGCAGCCACAGACTCTGATCCGCCTCTGTCTGCTAGAATTATTCTGAACAGCTCTGCTTGCCTGGGCCCATGTGTCCACACACATGTGCATTCCGTCCCAAGGGAGTGATGGGTGACAGAGCATGCAGCATTATGGGTAGCAGCACGTGCTCCCTCTCTCTCTTTCTCTCTCTCTGCTGGTCCACTGCTCCTGCCCTCTAGCGGCACCCGTCCAGGGTCACCTCTGTCTCCACTGGCAGAGCTGGAGCTGGGTTTGAGGACGTGGAGACTCAGATATTTGTATAATCACAGACCAGAGGGAGAGATCTGTCAGGCAGGGCAGCTGCTGAGCCCCCCAGCCTTCCCAGAGGAAAGTGGATCGCAGCCAGCGGGGGCTGCCCAGGACAATGCCTTACCCTTTCTTCTCGGCCTCCTTTCTCAGCTGGGAGCCCCAACACCAGCCTTAGTTCAGACTTGCTCCTTTGCATGATGCCTTCTGGGGTGTGGGGACCAAGCCTTTCTGCCCTGCCCTTACAGGGTCCTCCTGTTGGGGTTCATCCCGAGGAGCTTGCTTCCCAAGGCCCCACTCCGCAAGAACACGGGGACTCCCCGAGTCCCAGTCTCCACCCAGGTACCCCGGGGGGTGATGTTGGAGGGTCCTGGGCTGCTACCAGAGCACCGTGTGGCCTACCTGCAATGCCAAAGCCTTGCTGTCTCTCCTTCTGCCTTAGTTTCCCCCATGCAAAGCCACAGTGACCACCGAGTGGTGGGCCAATGAACGGTATGCGCTTAGACTAAAGGGTCTAGGATCCATTTGGGCAGTTAGGAGACCCCTGGCCACCATCTCCAGGACTCTTAGCCAGAGGGAAAATTCACCAGGAGTCCATTCTAAAGCCTCTGGGGGAGGTAGGGGGGGTTCCTCTAGAGAGAGGCATTGTATTGATATATAAATATATATATATATAATATATGTGAGACATACTGACAGAATCTGTAAGCTAATAAAATATAAGAAAAGGTGACAAAAAAAGGAATAGGTAAATTGACAAGAAGTATTTATTGTTTTCCCATATTACCTTACGGCCTCTCTGGCCATGAACCAGTTTCAGTGGAAGTAGAGCCTTTGCACACCTTTATCTGTGGAACAGCCAGAAACCCTGGCCTTGGTTTCCCTAGACTGTGTCTAGAGCTGTAGGGCTCCGTGGTGAAGGGGTGCACGAGTCTAACCCTCTTGCTCGCCCCCCCCCCCCACTATTTTCTGGCAATCCAGGGGCCCAGCTCCCGGAATGAGTAGAGAGCACCTTGTGACCGAGGGCCAGAGCAAGTGTGTGAGTGTGGTAAGACCCAGCTGTGTGCGGCTGGGGGTGCTGTCTATTTTGTGATTCTTTTCTCCTCCAGGGAGCTGTGTCTGTGTGGGGGTAGGGAGAAGGTATATTTCAGGGAGCTGGGAAGCATCTCAGTTAGACGGGGAGCAGGGGCAGACTCCCCAAAGGATAAAACCTTGGGCTTAGTGACCGAGCGCCTCCTCAAGTGTCCTTCCTTCTGGGATAATTCAAACCAATGCCCCGTGGCCCCTCTCTTCATTCCCCGTGGACCCCAGAGTCCTTCTTCTGAGATAGGAAAAGTCCTCTGCCCGTTCTTTGTAAATACTGTATCCTATGTTGCACAGTCCAGGGGCTCTTCCGGTCGGGGTGTCCTGTATGTGCTTGAAGCTGGGTGGGGTCTCATGCCCCCTCTGGGTCTGTGTCTGGGGTCAGCTTTTACACTTGCTTTCCCACCAGAGCCCACCAGTATGCCCCTCCTCAGTGTGGCTAGCCCCTGTATGTCAGGCCCTCACCACGCGAGAGCTGTGGGGAAAACCAGGGACCCCACTGGAGAGTGGGTCAGTTATTCCCAGCATGCCTCTGGAGGCCATGGGAGCCTAAGGGCGTCAGCCTTTCCAGAAGAATGACGTGGGAAGGGGCATGCAGACTTCACAGTAGCCCCACTTGGGGGACGACACCATAGCCTGCTGCCCTTCTCCTCTCCCTGTCTCACAGGTGGGCCTGGGCATGTGCACACCCATACGCACAGACACCTGCGTGCACACACACACACACACATGCACACACGAACCACTCCGCACCTGCAGTCTACTCTTGCCAAAGATTTCCTTTAAAAGAAAGCACTTTGATTCATTGCTATTATTTTCTAAGTGTTTAGCGTCCCCTCCCTTGACGTGGTTTGCCGTCGTTGGCTGTTGAGTCTGCGTGTCAGCAGGAAGAGTGCTGTCTGATCTTGAATGTGGGTCCAGGGATTGAACAAGGGTCTGGGAGACATGGAGGGAAAGAGCAGGACAGACATGGCCAGCCTGAGATGTCGAGACAGGATGGTGGCAAAGCCGGGCTGCCTCTGGCTGCCCAGCGGGTCTCGGGGAGCGGCCTGGGGGCTCTGTCCCAGCCGCAACCTGGAGACAGGAGGTCAGGAAAGGACATCTCTGATTTGGTAAGGGCCCTCTGGGGTCCTTGTGGCTCTTCCCAAGGGGCCCAGAGGAAGGAACTGGGCCTGAGAGTAATGGAGCGGTCACCTCAGAGGGACCGAGGCCCCCGCCTGCTATCTCAGTCCTAGGTTTGGCCTTTGCCCTCTCTCACGGGAGCCTTCCCCGGCACCTCTGATGGCTGTGGACATCGATGGCCAGGATTCCTGCCCCCCTTCCCCGGGTTCTTGAGGGGCTGCCGATGTATTGAGACTGGCTATGTGTGACTGGGGGAGCGGGGGGCTGTGATCACTCAATAAAAGTTTGCAGGAGGCAGAAGAGCAGCAACTCTTCTGCCTTGTTCTGAGGGCCTGGGCAGAGGTAGAACCAGCTCCCTGTGCTGCCCAGTGGGGTACAAAGGGAACCCCGAGTGTGATACATGGCCCTCCAGCCTTACCTCCTGGGATTCCTCCCTCCTCATTTGGTTTTTCCCCAGCTTTAGGTCTTGAGGGGAAGTTGGGTACAGGAAGCAGCCATCCCCTCCCCGTCCCCCTCAGCTGGGGGGTCCTTGAAAAACATGGGGGGCAGAGCACTAGAGCTGTGTTTTACCCAGCCTCAGGCTCGGGGATCCTGAGACTTGTGTTTCCTTGGTCAGTGGTAACATGGGATGTGCATGTGTGTGTGCGTGCAAGTGTGAATGTGTGTGAGCGTACTGTGTTCATCTCTTTAGAGAACTTAGGGGTGGGGGCCGGACGTGGTAGGTGGTGGGATGTCACGTTCAGTGGGACACACAGCAGCGAGAGGAATCGAGATCGAAATGGTCTCAGGCTACTGGCACAACCTGGCTCTTCTCAGCGGCGAGGTTGCTCTTGAGTGACGTCTTGGGTTTTGTCTTCTGATCCATGTTTACCCCGGGTGGCACTCTCCTGCGTGTCCACATTTGGTTTGTGCATGTGTGTGGCACATTCAAAGCAAATGTAAGCGATTCCCAATGTCACAAGCCCACCCTTGGAAAAGCAGTCCCGGTCTCTCCCCTCCTTCCTCCCTCCCCCTCCCCCCAGCTGCGTATTTATATAGATGGAAATGTACTTTATATTTTGTATCGTGGTGACTATAACCTCTGCCACCTTGTATAAACCCTGCCGTGTGCGCCTCTTCCCAGACGTGAATGTATGTACACTAATGCTCTGCCCACTCCTGTACAGCGCCTGGCCTCCTGCCATCTATTGTACGGCCTTACAGAGATAAAGCTAAAGACAAATCCACACTGTGCTCTCTCGCTGTGTTGTTTTGGGCGGGGGGGTGGGGGTGTGTGCTCTGACCGGTCCGCAACAGGCAGAAGGGGGGGTCTCTCTTGAGCTCCAGCTCTGTGGGTCCTGGGGTGATGGGTCTGGAGTCTCCCCACCACTGAAAGCTGGGTCCTGAGCCCTGAGGGTTTTTCTTCCGCACATTTTTACCTGGAAGGAAACTCCAAGTCATAAAAAAGAAGAAGGAATAAGTTTCTCGAACCAAGTGGCTGAGAAGGGTGGGCAGAACTGGTGCCAGGAGCTCGGATGGCGGGAGCAGGGAGGAGGTTCTGGGCGGCTCGGGTCTCAGGCCCGGGTGGGGTGGGGTGGGGTGGGGTGGCCGGCTGTTGGGCTTTGTCCACGCTCCAGGCGTTCCAGGAGGCTCCAGGCGGCTCCTGCAAGGAGAAGGGTGCCTCTCCCTTGCCGGGCTAGATTTACCTCTCCCGGTGCGGGGATGCTAAGCTTACTCCCTTATCAGTGCTCCCCTTTTCACCCTCTCCCCTGGGCGCCCGACCCGCGGGCGGCCAAGGTGGAGCGAAGGGACACGGGCTAGCCTAAGGTGCACGTGGCCGAACGAGATCCCCTTTTCCTCCCTCCTTACCCACCAAGGAAGCCAGGCGCAGACGGATCTCGGAGACGCTTTGGAGAGCAATCCGGTTTAATCGGGAGGGACTCACAGTAATATAATGATGATGACGAGGATTGAGCATGAGCTGGCGATAGGCTGGCGAGCTTGTCCGTCCAAGAGCAGCTCCCAAGGACCTCCCTCATGGGCTAACATCACTTCCCAAGTACCGCCCTCTGTGCAAAGCCCATGCGAAAAGGGAGCACTGGTGCAAGGTGGGGGATGGTCTCAAAGCTACCCCTTCTGGTTCTGGACCCAGAAGGAGATAGGTGTGGCTCACTTCCACACTGCCCCAGGGCTGGGGGAAGGGCGGCGTCTCGGGAGTGCTCTCCTCGCCCTTCCCCCCCTTAAGGCCAAGATGAATCCCCAACACTCCCTGTCCCCAGCAGGAACCCAGGGCAGGTGCGTAGGGCCCTGAGCTGCCCTGCTTGGCACAGATCTCTGTCCTGGTCCGGGCCACACAAGGAGATCTGCAATCTGGAGGAGGTGGGGTAGTGGTTGCCCCGGTGCTCCCCACTTAGTAGTTTCTGAGCAATTCAGAACTTGGGCCATTCTTTCTTTCTTTCTTTCTTTCTTTCTTTTTTTTTTTTGGCCAGTCCTGGGCTTGGACTCAGGGCCTGAGCACTGTCCCTGGCTTCTTTTTGCTCAAGGCTAGCACTCTGCCACCTGAGCCACAGCGCCACTTCTGGTCGTTTTCTGTATATGTGGTGCTGGGGAATTGAACCCAGGGCCTCATGTATAGGAGACAAGCACTCTTGCCACTAGGCCATATCCCCAGCCCCTGGGCCATTCTTAATACCAACCAGGACCAGGCACACAGGTGCCGCATGTGTGTCCCTGCCACCGACATGTGCGTGAACACATGCATACACTGAGGCACACACATACACAGACACTTACACACAAATGCACATACTTATGCCTTCACACACTGATGCACACATAGGCGTGAACATGCCCCCTACACATACATTGATGTATACGGGCACACGCACACGCATGCACACACACATTGATGTGCATGCAGCACACAGGCACAGGAACACGGATGCACAATGCACACATGCAGGAACACACACACGGGTATGTGTACGCAGACGTGCACCTGCGCACACGTGCACAGCTACGTGGACACAGTCACAGAAGGGCACACACAGACACAGAGTCACCCACGGGCACATGGGTGGACACGGGCGCGGGAACACAGCCTGCGCGGAGCCGCCCTCCGTGCGCCCGCGGCGCAGCCCCGCTGGGGGGCGCTGTGTCTCCCTGTGGATGTCTCCCTCCTGGCCCCTTCTCAGCAGCACCCAGTGCCCAGCTAGCTGGGGAGTCGATCTCCACGGCTCTGGGGAAAGCAAGCATCGTGGTTTATCCCACAGGAGCCCCAGCTGCCCTGGCAGCCCAGGGGGACCCTGCACCCCACATCCTGTGCAGCCCTGACCCGGGACGCGGGCTGCTTTGGGTGGTGAAGAGCAGGGTGGGTGAGGGGCAGGGGACACAGGGGTCCTGGAAGAGCCCAGGGGAGCCTCCGCCCGTGAAGCTTCCGGATGAGAGGAGGCTCGGGACTGCCACCGGGTAAGTCACTCAGCCAATCAATCCAGCGATGTCGGTGGAACACCCACTGGGTGCGGGCATTGCTTTATCAGCGTCTCTTTTACGGCACTCTGGGTCAAATGAGAGGGGAGACACGGGCTCAGGGAATAAATCGGACTGGAATAAGCACGCTGGAGGAACGGTATGGGTATGGGATGGCCTGGGGGTGGGGGCAGAGGTGTCCCTTTTACCTCAGTGCTCAAGGTCAAAGGGTACACAGGAGTTGACTGGGCGAAGAGGAGAGGGAGGGTGTTTCAATCCCAGAGAACACAGAGGCCAAGGGCCCCGGGGCAGGAGGGTTGTGGGATGCCTGACCTCATGTACCTTCTCGAGTTCTAAAGCCAGAGTAGTGGTTAAATGAGCAGGCTGTTTGGTGTCACTCCCGGAGTTCAAATTCGGGCTCACTCCCTACCAGCTGTGAGACCTTGGGCAAGTTGCTTGAACTTGCAGTGGCCCCGTTTCCAGATCTGTAAATGGGGGGGGGGGTGCAGCAGGCAGTGGTTGGTACTCAACTGAAAACAGCCACTGGCATTGAGTGTTTATCCCTGCAAAAACAAAGCAGGGTAGACATGCACCTAACCAATAGTGCGTGCTCAGTAAATGTTAGTGTATTATTTCTTTGACTTTTTTCTCCCTTTCTCCATCACTGGACTGGAAGTCCCCAAGAGGAATGACCGTGGTATGGACCCGTGGTGGGTGGGCCACCCTCTCTTCATGGGGAGGGGGCTTTGTGAGGCCAGTGTGGGGGAGCTGGGGAGGTGAGAGGGTTGGGTAGGGAGTGTGGCCCCTTCCTTCAGCTGGGCTGTGTCCCCTGTGGAGACTGGGAGCTGATCGCATGCGCAGAGGACCTGCGTGAAGGCCCCGAGTCGGGGGTGGGGGGCAGGCGGGCAGCGTCCTGCAAGGACAGGGCTGTCCACCCCAGCCTCTGTCCAGCCTTCCCAGTACATCAGATGTTGTAGTAGGCGTTCAATTACGTGCTGTCTCCGTCAACTCATAAAATGAGCCTGGGCATCGAGTGAAGGAAAACTAGAGCTTTGACAAACGGAGCGGGGGTGAGATCTGAGAGGATCAAGGTTCGAAGCCGTCACGGGCAGGGATGTCTAGGAGACTCTTACCTCTAAGTAACCCCCAAAGAGCTGGAAGTGGAGCTGGGGCTCAAATAGTAAGAGTGCCAACAATGAGCACAAAAGCTCAGGGACAGTGCCCAGGCCCTGAGTTCAAGCCCTAGTATTAATGCACGCACGAAAGATCATTTTTCCAAAGGTCCCATCCCTGGAAAGTGTTGCCATGTTGGAACAAACTGAAGCTCTCCTTAACTCGAGCGCTGCAGGGTTAGAACACTGGTTCAGGGTTTCAGGAACTCCCATCACTTCAGGTAGCCATCAAAGTCTCTCAAATCGAGGCTCTCCCTCACGGAGGTGCTCAGGGGCCCGGCATCAGTCAGCTTTGTGGTTCTGATAACTTCAGGATGGGCAAGTTATGCAAGGGGTGCGCTGGGGTGAGAATTTCTAGAAGGAGGCGGCTGGCTGGTCCACAGTCCAATACCACCTCAGGATGGCGTCTAGGGGTCCCTGGGAGAAGGTTCTTAAACTGCTTCTCAAAGTCATCCTTGTTCCTCTTTGGGGACAAGAGTGAGTGAGTGCAGGGCCCCCCCACGAGGAGGGGGTACATGCCTCCCTCAGTGTTTGCAGCCCAGCATAGATAGAGGCACGTGGGGACAACTTGGGTTCTTGGGCATTATTCACTCCTCGCTGTCCTGTGGTCACCGCAGACACTGGGCCCGTGGGAAGGGGGGCGGGGTGGGGGGCGGAGGAAGCTGTTCAAGGTTTCCTCCTTGAGGCTTCTCACCTTCACGTGTTGCTTCCTGTCTACATCCCCCCTTCTCCCCCTCCCCCCCAATCTAGTTCTCTGGGTCTCCCCCTTGTTTGTAATCATCCGTCTGTCACCCTCTCCAGACGAGGCAACAGTAGACTGGGCTTGGCTACAGGTGCTGAGACCAAGCACGTCTCAATCTCCAGGTGTCCCAGCAACATCAGGAGCAGGAGTTCTTAGGGGTAAGTGCTGGGTGAACCCGAAATCCTTTGGTTTACTCCCCAAAACCAAGAACTAGGGGCTGGGGATATAGCCTAGTGGCAAGAGTGCCTGCCTCGGATACACGAGGCCCTAGGTTCGCTTCCCCAGCACCACATATACAGAAAATGGCCAGAAGCGACGCTGTGGCGCAAGTGGCAGAGTGCTAGCCTTGAGGGGGAAGAAGCCAGGGACAGTGCTCAGGCCCTGAGTCCAAGCCCCAGGACTGGCAAAAACAAAAACAAAAACAAAAAAAAAACAACCAAGAACTAAAGGCATTCCTAGCGTCCTGGTGCTGTGGTGGGTGTGCCTAGCACGCCCTCCAGTGGCCAATCTAGGAGTTACAGTCCTTTCCTGTCCAATTTAGAAGAAAGAGGTGGGGGGGGGGAGGGGGGCACTTTGCAAGGGCCCAGGAGTCCATTAATTGACAGCTGGAAGCAGGGAGTAATTGGACACTTAGAGAGGCGTTCTGTTGATTAAAAGTTCCCGAGGAGTTTGCAGGACAGAGAGAGACCTGGTGGCCTCTCTTCCCATCTTTAGTATCTGGGTCCAGTCATAGCTAGACCAGCACAGGGCAGGGCCAGCCAGAAGTGGCAGGAGATAGGAAGGGCCCCTGGGTGTGGCTCTACGGAGGAGGCACTGGATACACAGTTCTGGACACACGGGGAATGGGCAGGATCATTCCTCTCCCAGATCAGCCATTGCCCCTCTGAGCCCGAGCTCATCAGCTTGCTCCCTGGTGTGCGGACTCACTCCCTGTAGCCCCCTGCAGCTGGCCTGCCCTTTGCCCTCTACATCAAGCTGGCAGGAGGGGCAAGTGTCACTCCTGTCCGATCATCTAGGAAATGGCAATGGCGATGAACTTCACCCTTCTTCCATGACTCCCAGGCCTCTGCTCTCGTCCACCTGCCCACGTCTCTGCCTGGGGAAGAGTAATTGATGAAAAGCGGAGCCGAACACGATGGCTCACGTTTGTAGCCCCACTTACTTGGGAGGCAGAGAGCCAGAGGACTGAGGTACAAGGCTAGCATGGGCCCAAAAGTTCACACAATCCCATCTCAAACGCTGTCAAAGCTGGGCGTGGCACTTCATGCCTGTCTGTAGCCAGGCGCCTAAAGAGGTGGATCACAGTCCAGGCCTGCCCAAGCCAGAATGGAGAGCCAATGGGAAAAGTAATCAGAGCCAAAATGCCGGGAGGTGTGACTGGAGCAGGAGATCACCCGCCTAGTAAGGACCAGGAACCTGGGTTCAAACACCAGTACCTCCAAAGCAGCACACATGGACTGGACTGGTTTCCCTGCAAAGGCACCATGGTGGCTGCGGGGGCAGAAGCGGAGTCAGATGGAGGACCGAAAGCAGCCACACTTGGCTGCAGCCCGAACGTGACACGCGGAGGCTCTGTGTGGCCCAGAGGACCGGCCATTGAGGCCATCTCTGATCTGGGCCCGTGGATAAGCTCTGCTACGTCCTCGCCAGGCAGAGTTGATCACTCTGCACCCCGGTTTCCTTGTGTACAAAGTGGGAGAGCTGTGCACATGTAGTATGTGTACGCACACACTAGCGCGTGTGTGGGATACAGAGAAGGTAACACAGCCCACTGCCGGCCCTGTGTGTCGTGCACAGGACCGCTCCCTGTTTCATTCTCGCTCTTTCTGTGTGCCGTTGGTACGGGAGTGTGAACCCAGGGCCTCTATGCTTGCTAGCCGTGTGTTCTAGCACTCCAGCCACACTTCCACCTCAGTACAGAATTTCACAGAAACTCCAGGAGGAGGCCACATTCTATCCCATTGCACAGATGAGAAAAACCACGGCTCAGGGAGACAGAGAGTGACCAGCTGTTGGTACAATGCTGGCATCTGTGAGCTCACATCGGCCTTCTAGCAAATGCTTCGGGCGGTGCTGGCGGGAGCAAGCTGGGAGCTGGGAAGGGAGCAGAGCCCAAGTCCCCTAGGATCAGAGGAGAACCAGGGCCGGTCTGAGAGACTGGAATCTGGGGTTTGGGTAATCCTGGTGGCCACTGGATTCCCCTTCACCTTTGCAGTGGCCGTGATGAAACCCTTGGGGGTCCATATACAGGGAATTGGAGAATGGCTGCCAGGCCAGGCAGTCTCTTGGGCATCTTGGGGAAGGAAGGATATAGGACCCCTTCGTGAGTCCCAGAGGGGAGCATAGTCTTAGGGGGCAGCTTTGGGGTGGCGCTGGGGAGGGAGGGTCCCCTCTTCTGGCTCTGGAGGGAATGGTGAGAGGCTGGGTTGAAAGGGATACAGGCAAGGGGAAGGACAAGCCACAGAGAGGCAGCTCGTGCCCGCCCGTGTCCTTCTTTAGATCTAGAGTCAGCCAAACAGGCAGCTTTGGCCTGCAGGCCTCCCTTCCCGGCCTCTGCTTCCTTCCTGCCTCTGTGGGGTCCCAGGGATGTGGGTTTGAAGGATGTGGCCGCCCAGGCATTGGGAAGGGAATGTCCGCCCCCTTGTGGTCACAGCTTGGTACTGCAAGGCTGAGCCCAGGAGTGCAGAGGGATTTCCCCAGGTGGCCCTGGTGGCCCAGGCAGCCCAGGTGGCCGCAGCTAAGGAGACACAGGCACCTCTGCCAGCTGCCAGGATCTCTGCGGTGAGCACAGTCCAGGAGCCAGGGGGAAGGGCTCCCAGAGGAGCGACCCTCAGGTCCCACAGCACGGAGTGTGGCTCTCTTTGGGCATCCTCTGGATCACAGGCACTCAATGGTGAAAGCATCAAGAGCAGGGCTTGGATGAACCAAACTCCTGCCACTATGCGTGCAGCCCGTGCCAGGCTCCAGGCATGCAGGGGTGGTCGTGGCGGTCCATGCCTGCACCGCCGATGCAGGAGGCAGAGAGGGATGCCCTGGGGGCATGATGGAGGCAGGCAGAGCTGGACCAGTGCCATGCCTCCCCCTGAAGGGCTCCCAGGCCAGCCCCCGCCCCTCCTCACCCCTCCCTCCACCTAAGAAGTCTTGCTTTATATCCTGGCTGGGAGTTTGAGAGGAGAAGCAGAGCCGGTGGCCCCGTCCCCGGCACAGCCCGAGTGTGCCCAGGAGGATGGCATCCCGCTCTCCGTTCTGCCTGTCCTGAGAAGGAGCTCCCCAGCGCGCTGCGCTTCTCATCTCCGGGCTGGAGGCCTCCTCGCAGGTGCGTGGTGAGCAGGGGTTGACAGCCACAGGGGGGAAGTCAGCGTCCCATGAGCTCTGTCTCCAGTGTTTGCATTTCCACCTTGCTGACTTTGGATGCGTTGCAACTGTTGCTGAAGTCAGCTATGCCAAGGGGATGTCACTTATTGATCTTGCAGAACACTTCAGCTTTGCTTCTTTCCTTTTCTTTGTTTTAGGTCCTAGACTGGGACTTGAGCTCCTGCTGTTTTTGCCCATTGGCTGGAGCTTTACCAACTGAGCCATGCCTCCAACCCCACCAGAGCTTTTCAGATGGCAGTGGTGTGGGCTGCCCAGCCAGCGAGCCATCTGTGTCAGTTGGTGATGGAGAGGTGTGGATTATATTCACATCTAGTGGATGGAGGCTAAAGATGTGAAATTAAAAAAAAAAATCCTAGCTGGGTGCTGGTGGCTCACGCCTGTAATCCTAGCTGCTCAGGAGGCTGAGACCTGAGGATGATGGTTTGAAGCCAGCCCAGGCAGGAAAGTCTGTGAGACTCTTATCCCCAATTAAACCACAGAAAAAGCCAGAAGGAATGAGGTGGCTCAAGTGGTAGAGTGCTAGCTTGAGCAAAAGATGCTCAGGGACAGCGCCCCAGGCTCTGAGTTCAAACCTCAGGACTGGCCCGCGGCGGGGGGGGGGGGTGTGGAATCCTAAAATTCACAGGAAGTCATGCATAATGAGAATCAACCCACTTTATGTGTTCAGTGTCAAGGGTCATCAGCCATGTCCAAAAGCTGCAGGTGTGATGAGAAATTACAACAGAAGATAGAAGTGCAGAACTCAGCCTGTGTGTGTGTCTGTGTGTGTGTGTGTGAGAGAGAGGGGGGGGGTGGAGAGAGTAAGAGAGACAGAGACAGAGAGAGAGCTTGTGTGAAGTAGAAGTTCAAAGAAGGTTCTAGAAGGAGGTCCCTTCTGACTTGGGATTTGACTTGCAGGAAATTCAGAGGAAAGTGTCAAAGTGGGTAGAGGCGGTGGGCCCGTGTGCACAGGCAGAGCTGTGGGGTGTCTGGGTAACTGTGTCCAGGACAGGCTGTAATGATGGGCCGCGGCCACGCAGAAGAGCTTTGCTTCCATGCAAAGCATGGGGCTGGTTTTTATACAGTAACATCCACTCAGCAAAGGTCACCTGATAGAAATGTATGTCAGCGTAGAGGGATTGTTTCCGGTCTTTAGCTATTAGGACTAAAGCTCTACAAATAGTTGGTATCTGTGTCTTCTTGTTCATTTTTGTGAGTGTCTTTTTGCTCCATCCTGTGGAGGACATATTACAACAATTACAACAAAAGCTGCTATAGAAATTTATGTGCTTTTTTTTTTTTTGCATTTTCTTAGCAGATAGTGACTGTACAAAATAGAGATGAGTTTGTAGATGCATGTAATGCAGCCTGATCAGGTTCATCCAGTTCCTCTCATCCCTGCTCCCCTTACCATCAACTCTTTCCTTATTCCAAGCACTCTCCCTCCTTCCCTCCCTCCTTCCCTCCCTCCCTCCCTCCCGCCCTCTCTCCCTCCTCCCTTCATGTCCACCCTTTCCTTCTTTTCTTTTTGTGCCACTGGGACTTGAACTCAAGGACTGGGTGCTATCCCTGAGATTTTTCGCTCAAGGCTAGCTCTCTGCTTCTTGAGTCACAGCTTCACTTACTGGCCTTTTTTTTTCTGGTTGAGTGGAGATAAGACTCTCACAGACTTTCCCTTCCTGGCTGGCTTTGAACCACAATCCTTAGATCTTAGCCTCCTGAGTAGCTAGGATTACTGATGTGAGCCACTGGCCCCTCAAAAATCATATCTTTTCTTTTTAAATGTAGTTTCTGTAGATGAAAGACTTTGTGTCTTTCTGAGTCTGGTGCATTTTGCTTAGTTTGCTGACCTCCAGTTCTATCTCCTGTAAACAACAGGATTTCATCTTCTTAATGGCTGAATGAAACTCTATTGTGTATGTAAAGCACATTTTCTTTTTTCTTTTTTTTTTTTTTTTGCCAGTCCTGGGCCTTGGACTCAGGGCCTGAGCACTGTCCCTGGCTTCTTCCCGCTCAAGGCTAGCACTCTGCCACTTGAGCCACAGCGCCGCTTCTGGCCATTTTCTGTATATGTGGTGCTGGGGAATCGAACCTAGGGCCTCGTGTATCCGAGGCAGGCACTCTTGCCGCTAGGCTATATCCCCAGCCCCACATTTTCTTTATTCATATTCATTCAACTGTTGTTAGGCACCTATTTGATTTGTGTATGTATGTGTTTCTCTGTTTTTCTTTGCTAGCTTCCTGTGCATTACATGAACATTTTGAGAATTATATTTTATTTGTCTAATGATCTGCATGCATTTACTTGTAGAGACGATTTTTATTTTTGGTAGTTGCGGGGTTTGAACTCAGGGCCTGGGTGCTGTCCTTGAGCTCTCTTGCTCAAGACTAGTGCTCTAGCACTTTGAGCCACAGCAAGACTTCTGCCTTTTGTGTGGTTAATTGGAGGTAAGCGTCTCACAAGTACTTTTCTGTTTGTGCTGGCTTTGAACTGTGATCCACAATCTCAACCTCTTGAGTAGCTAGGATTATAGGTGTGAACCACCAGCTCTTGACTTACATAGATTTGTTTAAAAAATGATCACTCTTACATTATAGATGCATAACTTATCACCTCCTATAGGTCAACATTTTACCAGTCTAAGTGAAATGGAGAGTTGTTTCTATTTTCATATTGCTATTTAAAAAATGAAAATCCTTCCGCATCTACTGGGGATCCCATTATATTCATGCAAAATCATGAAAATGACTCCCTTCATATCCCATAGCTCATGTAGTCAGTGGAACTTTGTCTCCCAAACTATTTCAACGGCTTCTATCTCACCAAATATTCTCCAACCTTCTCTGTCTTAGGCTGACTGATAGAGTAAAAGGGGACCGGAAGGACCAGGACAATAGATCTCTCTCTCTCTCTCTTCCTGTATCATCATCTTCAATTCAGAGGGTTAGGAGATTACAGTAATAAGAAAGAATCTGGTAGGTGTTTTTGGTCACTTGTGTGTCTTGGAACACTATTGTTCTTTCTGAGTTCAAAGTAGATGGTGGTTGCAACCCGTAAGTGTGGCCTCCCAGAGCTGTCCCAGAAGCGGCATTCTTACCAGATACCCACCTGATGTCCATGTAGAGGGCTTTCTCTGGATTCTGGCTTCGTGGGACATTGCCAACAGCTTCATGCGCATGGTAGAAGGAATCACAGACAAGCACATTGTGCATCTCTTTACTTATGGGCTTGCTCCATGGGTTCATTGGATTTTTAAATTGGAAAACCAAAATTCAAAGACAAACTCATGCTGGGTGCCAGTGGCTCACACCTGTAATGCTAGCTACTCCAGAGGCTGAGAGCTAAGGATCAAGGCTCCAAGCCAGCCTGGGCAGGAAAGTCCATGAGACTGATCTCCAATTAATCACCCACAAAATCTGGAAGTGGAGCTGTGGCTTAAGTGGTAGAAAACTAGCCTTAGCAAAAGCTCAGGGGCGGTGCCCAGGCCCCAGGACTGCCAAAAAACAAAAAAAGACAAACTCATGAATTTCATGACATTGACACTGACTATTAAGCCAAACCAGTGGCCCTTTGAGCCCAGGCCTCTCCCTGTGCGGCTGGTCAGCTCCCTCATCAAGGAGCTCCTTCCGAGGCCCTGCTTACCTCAGTCCATGATCCAGAGGAAATGCAGTTTCTGTTTCCAAGTACTGCTTGTTTGTGATTCCCTCTTCCATGGTATATTCTCAATTTTTGATGATCAGTTATAGAAGTTGTTCAGTCATTTTATGCCTTGACAGGTGAGAACTAATTCCCTTATACCCTTCCTTTCGCTTTCTGCACCATACTAGTTACATTTAGTCCCTCTTTAAAATTATATGTAGTTGGTATATTATGTATATCTTTATGTAAGTTTCTTCCTCCCTCCCTCCTTCCCTCCCTCCTTCTCTTTCTTTCTGCCTGTCCCAGTGCTTGAATTCAGGGCCTGGGTACTGTCATTGGGCTTTTTGCTCCAAGTTGCCACTCTACTACTGGAGTCATAGCCCCAGTTCCACATTTTGCTGGTTAATTGGAGATCAGAGTCTCACAGACTTTCCTGCTTGGACTGGCTTCAACCTGTGATTCCTTAGACCTCAACTTCCTGAGGATTACAGGCATGAGCCACTGGTCCTGGCTATAAAATACATTCTTATTTCCTGTCATACAACTTATAAAAATGATGGAAATGTACCCAGAGCCTCCATTACAAAGGAGCCAATTTCTTCACTTGTTTACTCCCCTTTTACATTCACATAGTTTGTGTGGGCTTTTATTTGCTGTATTTGTTAGGATAATACTGGAAGATTAGAAACACAACTGATCATAAAACAGCACTGGGTTGGAGAGTGGACAGGCTGGCAGGCCCATCATTGATTTAGTCTGATGGAAGCATTTTGAATTCAACCACAGATCAATAAGGTCTTCCTGTCACCCATTCTGTGCAGGTTGGAAGTGGCGGTGTCACTTCTTTTATATTCCTTCGGCGGGAACTTAGTCATGTGATTACACCTTACTGTAAGGAAATTTGGGTAGGAATGTAGTCAGATTTAGTGTCTAAGAAGGAAAGGAAAACTGTTGCTAACCGTAACTAGGGACAGCAGAAGGATAGGATACTAGGGCCAAGGAACTGGGAAAGGAGAGCAAGGATAGGAAAGGGGGGATCAGGGGGTCCAGAGGTTACTGGCCTCTGAACCTGTTAATAAGCTTATTCATTTAGTTCAGTACAGGAAAGGTGACTACAGGTACATTCAGAGACTTGGGTATCAATATCTTAGAAGTTACAACCATTAACAGGAGGCATAGTTTGTATACAAGTGATAACTGACTCCCTTAGGAAGCAGAGGGAAGCAATAAACACTCCAACATAGATTTTCATAGATTAACATAGATTTCCATCTTATCTCCAGGGTCTTAAACATTTTGTGCACAAGCAGCTCATACTTTGGGTAGAAACTTGAACCTCTGTTTTGCCTAGACTGTTTGATCTTTCCAGGGCTCCGCTCTCAGACTTCTGAGCTGTTAGATGGCCTTCCGATCTCTTAACTCTTTTTTTTTTTTTTGGCCAGTCCTGGGCCTTGGACTCAGGGCCTGAGCACTGTCCCTGGCTTCTTTTTGCTCAAGGCTAGCACTCTGCCACTTGAGCCACAGCGCCACTTCTGGCCATTTTCTGTATATGTGGTCCTGGGGAATCGAACCCAGGGCCTCATGTATATGAGGCAAGCTCTCTTGCCACTAGGCCATATCCCCAGCCCCCAATCTCTTAACTCTTTCCAGATCTCACAGCTCGGCTCCAGAGTTTCCTACAGAAAACTATTTTGCTTGATGACTAGTAGACTCTGTCACTCTTTTTTCCCCCCTGAATACCAGGGCTTGAACTCAGGATGTCTTGTTTACTTTTTCCTTCACAGCTAGTGCTCTACCACTTGAGCCATGCCTCTAGCCCAGTATTTCTCTTTTTTTGGAAATGGAGTCATATGGACTTTTCTTCCCCAGACTGACTTCAAGCTATGACCCTCAGATCTCAGCCTCTGAAATAGCTAATATTATAGGCATGAGCCATTGGCATCACCCAGAATTTGATCATTTTTATATTGTCAAATCTTTAGTCTTTATAGTATCTTTAATACTTTATTGGTAAGTTGATTCTAAAAGCTGAAAATCAATTTCCAGGGCTTACCCGAATGCCACTGTGTGGTCAGGATACGGTGTAGAGCTTAACTCATTGTAGTTAGTCTGAGGAAGATGGTGCTGTGGTCTGAATATTGTGTTATGTCAAAGTCACAATTGATGTCCAGTTTTCAAGCAAATGGGGTTGGGAGGTGGGGCATTGGGAGGTGGTTAGGTCCTAAGGATGGAACACTAACGAATAGGATTAATGCCTTTGTCATAGAGGTCCAGAGAGCTGCGCTTTGCCACATGAGGACACAAGGAGAAGGAAGAAGGTGCTGTCTATGAACCAGGGGGTGGGACCTCACCAGACATAGAATTGGCTAGTATCTGATCTTGGATTTCCTAGGATTTATGTGATTTACAACCTACCTGGATCTATGGTATTTTGTTTTAATGACCTCATGGGCTAAGGTGGAAGGAATTCATCCACTGGATCTCAATATTATATTTTGGAGGGATAAAAAACACACAGTAGATGGAGATTCAGGAAGCACTTCAGAATAGTTGCTAAGAGATCTGAAATGCTTCCATGGTCAGAAAGCTTCCGTCTCTACAACCACATGGGCCAGCTCTGTGAATAGGAAGTTGTCTTGAAGAGGAAGTTTCCACTGTGGCATGCTCTAGAACCACGCAGAGCTGCTCTGACCTGGCCAGCAGAATGAGTACTATAAGCCTTCACTCAACACTTTTCTCTCCCTCTTTTTTTATGGCACTGGGGATTGAACCCAGGGCTTCATACTTCTTTTTTTTTTTTGGCCAGTCCTGGGCCTTGGACTCAGGGCCTGAGCACTGTCCCTGGCTTCTTCCCACTCAAGGCTAGCACTCCGCCACAGCGCCGCTTCTGGCCGTTTTCTGTATATGTGGTGCTGGGGAATCGAACCTAGGGCCTCGTGTATCCGAGGCAGGCACTCTTGCCACTAGGCTATATCCCCAGCCCCCAGGGCTTCATACTTCTAAGCAGGCACACACTTTATTACTTTAGCCACACCACCAATTCACTGCTCCAACATACGTGAAGCTTATGATTAGACACTTGGATTTCTGTGAATGCTTCCAAAGAAAACCCCACATACCCACAGCTCTGCATTTCAGCAGAGTGTAGCACAGGTTGCTCAAAACTCATTCTCCCTTTGCCTCACTTCATTGTTGAGAAAGCTGGAGCATATCTGATGAATAGGATGTAAATCATAGGTAAGACTGTAGCTGCAAGAGATCCAATAAATGTAGTTCTTCCTTTTCTAGCTTCCACCATTCAACAAAGGTAGATGGAGACTGTGTATCAATTTTCTGTGGTTATCAAACTCCATCCTTTTGAATAATCATATTCTTTTGTTTACACTTAAATAGAAAATTACTAGCTTCTTTTTTTATGTCAGTGGTGGAGCTTGAACTTGGCGCCTGGGTGCTATCTCTGTTCTTTTGCTCAAGGCTAATGCTCTACCACTTTGAGCCACAAAGCCACTTCCAGTTTTCTGGTGGTTAATTGGAGATAAGTCTCATGCTTTCCTGTTTGGGCTGGCCTTGAACCACGATCCTCAGATCTCAGCCTCCGGAATAGCTAGGGTTACAGGTGTCAGCCATCAGTGCCTAGCTAACTTTTTTTTCCTCCATTATTTTTCTATTTTATTAGACGTGATAAACATATGTAGATTAAAAGGTATTTAGGGTGAAATACTGAACTTTATGGGACAGAAGGAATTATGAACAGGTTATCCTCCAAATTCAAATTTTAGAAATTAGCTAACTTCTTTTTATTTTTTTCATTGAGCTTTGTTTTATTCAAACATAAATTCCAAGATACAAATTGTAGTTATTCTCCGTTGTGTTTGATTTAAAAACATCAATTAGGCTTTGTTAACAACTTCTAAAACCAAATGTAGTTTAAGACTAAAATGTCTCCCAGTCTATTTTTGAAAGATTGCTCTTTATTTAGAAACTACTCCAATTTTCACTCTACAAAAAGGAAAATGATGCTATGAGAACAAAGTTATAATCTGAAAGACCTCATGAGGAGAACTTTGAACCATTACTAGAGAAAGCTACTATGGTAGTCAGGCTTAAACAATGCACAAGTAAATTTCTGGTCCTTTCCCACCCATAAAGAGGTACCTCACATACCTTTTAGTCTATCACACATAACTTCTTTTTAATGATAGGACAAGCACCTGGAAAAATAAAGTCTCTGTCTTCCCCCCAATTGAGATACCTACTATCCTATCAGTTATAATTATCTCTCAGTGATGAGCCTTCCCTATCTTGTTCCACTACAATCCCATTTTCATATTTTTTAGTCTAACATACACCTTATAAAAAATCAAGGAGAAAGAGAGGAAATTAAACAAACAAGGAAAATAATAGAGTCGATGGTCCTTTTTTCCTGCAAGTGGTCATGGAGCTACATTACTTGGGCATTTACTTGGTGAAGTAACCCCAAACTTTATATCAGAGTTCTGAGACTTGTTCCTGTCAGGGTCAGTGTAGCATCCCATTCATTTTACCTCCAGACATGGCAATAGTTACAGAAACCTTTGAGAATCTCTCATGTCAACCACCCCACATATAGGAACCTACTCTCTTTTTTTGTCTGCTGATTTGATGATATAGAAAAAAGCCAAATGGCTAGGAAACAGGTCCCTAGAACTTTGTGTAGTGGAGCTATTTTTGGTTGTTTAGGAGAATTCCTTTCCTGAGCCTTTAGGTCTCTAAGTCAACTGGAACCAAGAGATAGGGGGAAATATTTGTAAGGGGCTTTTAGATTTAATAGTTAGGGGCACCTCTCCTGTTTCCATTCCTTTGCTACTGGATTCACTCATTTCTAGCCATTTTATATTAGTGTCCAGTTCTGAGCAAATACTCCACCCTGCCCACCACACCATAAATAAGGCGATGACTCCACATTGGGGCTGTAGTGAAATCTTGAGCAGTTTCATTCACTGTTAAATTAATCTACCTGCTTTGGGGTGAGGAGGTCCATGATAAGACCCGTCTATCCTGTGGATACGAGCCTATGATCCGTGGGTCTTTTATCCAAATGACTTAGCTGGATAGAAATCATGTCAAGAGGGATAGTCTTGAATGTCAGAAAGCCCCAGATGCTGTGCTGGCAGAGCTACCACCAGCAGTGAAGACAGACCCACAACTAAGGCCATGTCTACTCCAACAAGGGCAGATTGTTTGCTCTTCCAACAGAGGAAGGTGTCTAATGGACGGAGATGATTGCACTGAGTGATTGGCGTTGTTTCTGTTACAGAGTACCCAGCAAGGATGAGGAAACCCCAGTGCTACCACCCTGACCACTCAGCTCATGAACCCATTGAGCAAGCACTGGGTTTGAGTAGGGGACAACTGGGACTTAGGGTGTAGGTTGCTTTGTCTGCTTGGTTTTCTGTTTCATCTGCATCTGAAGAGTGTAGTAGGCAGAGAGATACCCATACAGTAACCTTTGGGTCTTGTGAGTGTGGTAAGTGGGCCCCTGTAGTCATAGCCATCCTTACATGAAGAAGGCAGGAGAGAGAGAGTCAGGGAGGACTTGAAGCAGAGGTGGAAGGAGTGCAGCTCTGAGTGGTGATGGCTATGAGGATGGGAGGGAACCACCAGCCAAGGAGTGCCGTCTCCACAAGTGGAAAGAGGCAAGAAGATGAACACCCCGGGGTTCTGGGAGGGAAGGGAGCCCCTCCATCACCCTGACTTCAGCTCACTGAACCTCACGGCTGGCTTCTGACCTTCAGAGATGAAACTTAAACCTGCATGTCCCAGTCTTACCAAATCTAAGAAATTTTCAGACATTTCCCTCTTCCTTTGATTTAGTTACTGTTGGTCATGTGTTGTGAGGCATGTGTCCATTACACTTACGTTGATCAATTTATTGGCCTAAAACTGTCCATGGTTTTATCTGATTTTCCTCCAAGTATGGGCGGGATGCTAAGCCACACCACTTTGCTCATCCCTAACATTGGGGCGTGTTATCTCAGTTTTCTCCTTCATCATCCACAGAGCCAGAGGTTTATAACGTCTATTCATTTTAATTTTTTTTAATCCAGGAGCCAGGTTTTGGTTTCATCTCATTCTTCATAGATTTTCTGACTTCTATTGCACTGAGCGATATTATTTGTTACTTCATGTTTTCCTCTTCCTTTGGGTTGAATTTACTTTGCTAGTTTCTTAAAGCAGAAGATCAGCCCATCCATTGATATGAGACCCATTTTATTTACTAATAGGGGCATTTAGTGTCTCTAGAATAAAGAGAACTACATTTCTATTATTTAAGCCACTCATCTGTAAAGTTTTGTTATAGCAGCCTTAGCAGACTAATACAGATTCATTAGTATAGGTTGATTCATGACATACCAATTCTAAATGCACGTAAGTCTAACACTAGCACTTCACAATACATGAAGCAAAAGTGATAACACTAAAGGGAGAAATAGATATTCACAGATGGATGTTTGAATACCTACCATTCAGTAAGTTGCAGTACCTTTTTCTCCTTGGTTCTTAGGAGTGCCTATTTCTGCTGTAACTTTTAATTTCCCTTAGGTTAGCATCTCAAACAAAAAAATCTGAAACCCAAAATGCTCCAAAATTTCAAACTTTTCCCACTGGTGACATGATGTCACAAGTGAAGAATCCCGTGACTGACCTTGAAAACAAAAGGCAGACATGCCATAAAAATGTGGACATTTGCAATAAGGCTATATATATAAGGTTTATATTAAACATGTATGAATTTGGATGTAGACTTGAGGTCCATCCCCAAGATTATTATCACATTATATCTATGGAAATATCCCCCAAATCTGAAAGAACCCTACCCCCAATCTCATCTCAGGCACAGGGACTATTCAACCTGTATTTAGAAGTGAAGGCATGTGCTCAGTTATTGGAGTTTATTGAAATGTGGCTCTTCCCAAGCCTTATTGTTGACGTAGGGATAATATACACACATTTCCATTTGTTTATAGATATTTATTTATTCACTTTTTTTTTTGTCAGTCGTGGGGCTTGAATTCAGGGCCTGAGCACTGTTCCTGGGCTTTTGTGCTCAAAGGTAGTGCTCTACCACTGTGAGCCACAGCTCTACTTTTGGTTTGGGGTCATTAGTTGGAGATAAGAGTCTCATGGACTTTCCTGCCCAGCCTGGCTTCAAACTGTGATCCTCAGATCTCAGCCTCCTGAGTAGCTAGGATTACAGGTGCGTAGATACTTATTCCTATATCTCCATATTTTAAAACAGAGTTCATACCAGTATCTCAAATTCCACAGGGCTGGCTGGTTTCTGTTTTCTCTCCTGCCGTGTCTCCTTTATCCACCTCCAACGGTGCCCCATCCTTAGTTCGTTGCAGGTTGGCCTCATTTCCCCCTGTGGGAGCTGTGGAAAGCCCCCCCCCCCACACACACCACCCTTGTCACCAAGCTTACAAAGCAGTCACAGTCTTCCTAAAATCCACATCAAATCCGGCCTCCTGTGTTTCCCCGTTGCTGAGTCACGCAGCCCTGGAAGGCCACCCCAGCCTCGCTGCTCAACGGAGGCCTCAGGTCACTGAGCTCAGCCCCCAATGATGCCCCGCCCCCCTTGAAAAAACCAAAAACGGGTATGGACCTCTAGAAAACTTTGCAATCCATTTGCCTTTGCTCATCCCAGGTAACCCACCGGCAACACCAAGCCTCAGCTTTATTTCCCCCCCCGCCCCCCCCGGTTCTAAGACCACAGAGGCCAGACCTACACCAGAGCAGCCTCCCTCCCTCCCTCCCTCCCTATTTCCCTCCTGCCCTCTCCACCTCTCAGGGTTTCTTTTGGGGGGAAGATCTCACAGGAAGGGGAGAGTTGCTCAGGCTGCAGGGCCTGCAGAGGGTGCAGATGGCCGCCAGGGGGTGGTGTCCCCCCACAGATCAGCAGCTCACTTCCAGGGCAGGGGATGGGGGTACTGGCTGGGGAGGAGGTGCACTGGAGCAGGCGCGGCCTGCACTCAGGTGCTAGACCTGGGCCTGCCCTGCTCTGTCTTCTGCACCTTGTTTCATTCATTCATTCATTCATCCATTCATTCATTCCTCTTACAGTCTGTGATCCTTTGTCCTGGCTCGGCTCCTTGAGTTTTCTCTTCAGAAACATGGCTGCTCATTTGAGAGAGTTAAGAGTCCAGGCCTTCCTTCTGAGGTGGGGAGAAGGCTGGAGAGGGGACCCCTGGAGCCCTGTTTACTTTCTGCTCCCCAGAGCAATGCTTTGACTTCTAAACATTTGCAATGTGGGAGCAAGTTTTATTTCAAAATAGCCTTTAACTCTTAGGCACGGCCTCTCCGTGTCCCTGGGCAGAGCTCCCTGCCCGTTGGCAGAGATCCGGGCAAGACGTTATACACACTCACCCCTCAGAAAAAAAAAAAAAGAGGGGTGAGAGGTGGCAAAAATCGCTCAGGGGTCAGAATTCTTTTTATTAGTTAATTTTTATTCTTTTTTTTTTTTTTTTTTTGGCCAGTCCTGGGCCTTGGACTCAGGGCCTGAGCACTGTCCCTGGCTTCTTCTCGCTCAAGGCTAGCACTCTGCCACTTGAGCCACAGCGCCACTTCTAGCCGTTTTCTGTGTATGTGGTGCTGGGGAATCGAACCTAGGGCCTCGTGTATCCGAGGCAGGCACTCTTGCCACTAGGCTATATCTCCAGCCCCTATTAGTTAATTTTTAAAAATTAATTTTAGGTGGTGGTGGGAAGGAGTTGCCATTTAACAAAGGAGCTTATGAATACAATGCATCTTGATCAATGCCACGGCTTTCCACAGTCTCACGCACCCCTCCTCTCCTCACCCCTTCCTCACTCTTTAACTTTGTAGGATACACAGTGAATTCTTGGGAGTCAGGGTTCTTGAGCCACCTGCTTCCTGTTTCTCCTCCTCTTCCCACTCCTCCTCTTCCTCCTTCCTCCTTCCTTCTTTCTTTTTCTTGTGTATGTGATGGTACTGCCTGGTTTAAACTCAGCGCAGGGGCTCTACCTCTGGAACACACTCCCTTCTGCTTTTAGCTGTTTTTCAGGTAGGATGTCCACGGACAGAGATATTCCTATGTATGACTCCCTTGTAGCTGGGATTGATTACAGGCATTTACCACCACATTGGGACCCCTCACTGTCATTTCAGCGCAGTGTCTGAGAGTCTTCTTCGTGAAATGGAAAGATCAAGTATGGGTTGAGTGCTCTCAGCTCAGCTCTGACATCACGTAATACAAAGAGGCCTTGGTGCGTCTCGCTTGTTTTCCTTGTCGGTAGCAGGGCAAAGCAACACCACCTGTTCCCCGAATCACGGAGGCGGAACAGGTGGGAGGCCTGTGAACCCGCGTGCAACCTGGCAGGTGCAAAATAAGCTCTGTTTTAGAGCAGGGCTGCTGCTTCGGTGACACGCAGGCAGCCGTGTGGCTATGAGACTTTGCCAGGACGCTGCCTGTAGACAGAGGGTAGGTGTTCAGGAAGATGCTGCAGTTTGAATCGCGTCCCGGAGGGCTTCTGTTACTCCTGAGGTAGCACCCCGGCTTTCCAGAAGGGACGAAGATGTCTTCCTGTGTTCCCCCTGGCACCCCGGAAGCCACCTCCTCGCAGGTGAGTGTGTACCGCCCATCTCGGTGTTCATTTTCTCACCTCCCTATATTTTTGCCTCCACTTCCCCCCCTGACTCCCACACAGGCAGCCTCTTCTTTGGGAGCCTGTGTTTACAGGCTGAAATGGTGCTCTTTGAGAGGCCCCCCCCTCCAGGCCCCCCTCCCCCCGGCAGTGCCCAGGGAGGCAGGGCTGGGGAAAGGACTGGTTGTGTGGTGTGTCTGGGGCCGGTTTTCTCTGGCACTCGTTGGCATGGGAGCAGCAGGGCCTCTGGGCTGTGGGGGGCCATGTGGGCTGGCGTGGGCATCTCAGCAGTAGCCATGGGGAAGGAACCAGTGGCTCCTGACCAAGCATGCTTCTGTGGGGACAGGACGCTGGTGAGGCAGGGGTAGGGGGCAGGGGGGCGTGTGTTGATGTGGGATGAGACCTAGAGGCAGATTTTGAAATACGGTGGGTTTTTTGTTTGTTTTGGGTGTGTGTGTGCATGTGTGTGTGTGCCAGTTCTGGGGCTTGATTTCAGGGCCCGGGTGTTGTCCCTGAGTTGTTGTGCCCAAGGTTGGTGCTCTACCACTTGAACCACAGCTCCACCTCTGGCTTTTGGGCAGTTAATTGGCAATAAGAGTCTCGCAGATCCTGCCTGGCCTTGCCTCAAACCGTGATCCTCCGATCTCAGCCTCCAGACTAGGATTACAGGTATAAGTGACTGGTATCCAACTTGAAATATGGGGTGTGTGTGTGTGTGTGTGTGTGTGTGTGTGTGTGTGTGTGTGTGTCTGTGAGTGCCAGTACTGGGGCTTGAACTCAGGGCCTGGCTCCTGTTCCTTAGCTTCTTCTTTTTTTTTTTTTTTTTTTTAGCAGCTGGTGATTCTTACCTCTACTTCTTGCTTTTTGCTGGTTAATTGGAGTTAAGAGTCTGGTGGGATTTTTCTGACCCGGGTGGGCTTCAGTACTTCAGATCTCAGCTTCCTGAGGTTGCAGGTGTGAGCTGCCGGCTCCCTGAGTGATTTAATGAAATGGGTATGAAGACATTTTTCACCCACACGGAGTTGTCTCTAGTCACTGCTTCTCAATTTCCCCGCAGCACTTACACTGGGTGCTGCGCATGCGCACGGATCCCTTCTCGCTGCTTGTCCTGTTTGTTCAACTTCCCTGTTACTCGAGGCCTAGCAACTGGGTCCTAACAAGGAGGCTCCTGGGCCAGGCTTGACACAGAGGGCACGTTGGAATCAGCGCCTCCAACAGTCCAGCGTTGGACCGTTCGATGATTGGAATGAAGGCCAGAAGCAACGGCTTCTGTGTCTCCAGGGCTAACACTTGGCTAGGCCTGGTCTCAGCCTTCTTTCCAGTCCCAGGAGTTCAGGGAGGGAGGGGAGTGAGGCCCCTGTCTCTGAAGGCTCTGCGGCCCCTACTCTGAGCCATGAGGATGGATAGAGACACCCCTTTTCATTTTCTTTCCCCAATGCCATTTGCAAAAGCAGAACATCTTTGAGGAGTGTGGTCATATTTTCCAGGCCCCGAAAGCTCCGGAGAGCCAGTGAGTATTATTATAACCAGAGGCGACTGGGGACAAAGGAAGCTTATAATTTTGTAAACAGAAGCTTGGGAGAGGGAGCCCAGCCTGTGATGGCTTCTCGGGACAGAGGCACAATTTGGAAAAACTTGAAGCCAAGGCATTCTCTGGCACTAAGAGAGAGACCTCCTGGGGCCATGTGGCCGTGTGCATCCTCCAATCCCCTCCTCTCATCTCCGGCTTTAGCACCCCTGGTGATGGTTGCTGACTTCTGAGATGCTGGCAGAAGTGCTTGGAGGTAAAGGCCGGAGGCCCTAGGCTCTCAAGTTTCCTTGCCTGCAAAAGGAGATGGCAGCGTCTGCCCCGGAGTCTCCTCTCTGCCTGTTGCAGGGGGCCAGATTCTATTCTTGCCTGTGCAGATACTCTAGCGTTCATCTCTTGGGGACAGACAGTAGTACTTGGGGATGTGTGCTAAGGGCCACTGACATTCCAGGGGACCTTAGAGGCCTCCCCTTGACCCAAAATCTAAAGGATGCTCATCACCAATACTGAGTTATGAGCAGCTATCTATGTGCTATGTATTTACGTAGGATTTCCCTTATACCGTATTTCTTTGTGTTGATACTGGGGCTTGAACTCAGGGCCTGGCACTGTCCGTTAGCTTTATTTTTCCCCCCCTGCTCAAAGCTGGTGCTCTACCCTGAGAACCATAGCTCCATTTCCAGCTTTATGGTGGTGAATTGGAGATAAGACTTTTATATACTTTCCTGCCTGGGCTGGCTTTGAACCAGGATGTTTAGATGTCGGCCACCTGAGTAGCTAGGGTTGCAGGCATGAGCCACCAGCACCTGGCTTCTATCTTATTTAATATAAGAATCCTGTGAGACAGGTGTTGTGATTGTCCTATTGGTTTTTTCCCCAAGGTACAGAGAAGGTGAAGGATGAGCCTAAAAAGTGCTGGGCGGCCACTGTTTCTTTGAGCCAGCAGGGGGAAGGAAGTTGGTCATCAGCGTTTTCAGGGGAGAAGCCGGTGAGGTGAGCTGTGGGAGGGGGAGGGGGAGGAGGGCAAGGGGCCTCCCACCCTGGGCCACCTTCCTCTGCATGAGTGTTTTCGGTCATCTTCCATTACAAGCTGAGAACGATGTGCCCGGACCCAGTGGAAGAAATGCTACTAAGGAAACAGGCGATCCTACTCCCCATAGTCTAGATGCCCTGCAGATCCCCCTTCCCAAGGCATGCTGGGATGCTGGGATATGGCTTGGGATACATGCACGAGAAGCCCTGCAGTGGAATTTTTCTAGCTGGCTATGGATTCCCACCCTGCCCAGGGCATTTATCTTCCTTCATGGTAGTAGGATTTTGTTTTTTTCCTATCTTTTGTCTTTTGTCCATTTCTCTGCAGTCCTAGTGAGAGCCACATGGTGAGCAAGAGGAAGCAATCATACCCTGCTTGGACCTAATTTAGGAGGTGCTGAAATGGGCCACCTGTCCCCAAACGTCCCTCCCACGCAGCCTGTCACAAATCCTGACCACTAGGAGAAAATTGGGGAGTGTTAGGGTTTGAAGCGGCATTGGAACCCCACCTTCCAGCAACAGCCCCCTCCCTGGTCTCCCCAGTTGAGCCCAACTGGGCAGACCAAGGTGGCAGAATGCAGGCTGCCCTGCCCTGCCTCAGGATTCGGCCACCAGCCAGCCTGATACTGTGGCATGCGTCTAAAGAGCTCCGACTCTGGAGTCACACAGTCTGCATTGAAGTCTGGCCTCTGTCACTTAGTATCTGAAAGATTGGTGCCTCCATTTCCTACCCTATGAATGATGGTTAGTGTGCCGCCCCCACCCCAAAGAAATTTGGCTTTGAGATAAAGCACTTAGGATGGAATCCCCATATGGACACTGACTAAAAAAATGGCAGCCAGGGTTGTGGAAGTAGCTCAGTGGTGGTAGAGCACTTGCCTAGTAGCCAGGAGGTTGTGGGTTCCACCCTCCACATCCGGTAGCACAGCACAAAACCCCAGCAAAACAGCAGCCAAAATGAAACTCTTTCCCCCCTTCTTACAGTAGGATTTGCAAGTTCTTTGCTATGCTAATGACAGGGGCAGGGCCCAGGCCAGGGTTGTTGCCGTGCTTCTGTGAGTATTTGTCGGAAGGGCTCCTTTTTCCCTGGAGTATCTAAAGGGATTAGAATTCTTCCCAGAAGATTCTGAGAATTATGCTAATCCAAAGGGAGGTTGAGTCTGAAAGCATGGGGTCCAGCAAGATTGGCCCAACGTCTCCTGGGCTCCCAGGAGCCTCAATATCCAGCAACTCTCCAAGGAATATCCCAGGCCTTGAAATGTGTGGCGTGAACTCTCCTTGTAACACAACTCACATGACAGTCAAAGATGGGTGCTGGTAGCCAGCGAGGTGTCATGAGGGGGAGAATCATATGGGTCTGGGGACAGAGGAAGACAACCTTGAAGGAGCTTAGCCTGCCAACTCTTGCTCCTAGAGCTAGGAAAGTGAAGGAAAGGACAGAACAGTTCAGATGGCACCTGTCGGGGCTGGAAGGATCCTTTAGGCATCATGGGGCCTGGAGATTTGTTTGAGCTGTGTAATGATGGAAACATATGTGGTCAGGCTGAAGATGCTCTGGGTGACACAGGGGAGGCCACTCAGAGTGCTGGAGCTCATTCTTGGTTCCTTTGTACCTGCCCAAATGTGATATAATGGCTCCTACCCTGGAGGGACCAAGGCAGATGGGCTGGCTGACCTCTCTGTCCTCAGCTGGTCCTCACGCATGCCAGCATTTCTACAATAGAAGCTTTGCTGTTTGAGTGGCAGCTGGAAGCTGGCTATCCCCCCTCCCTCTATGTCACTGACTTCTAGAGAAGATGGTGACAGCTCACCACTCTTCTGCCATCTTTGGAAAGTTGCCCCCAGGATGCTGGCTGCCATCATCTCAGTGGTATTTCTGAATACCATCGACCCCTCTCCTGGCAGCTCCTGGTGGGAGTCTTATTAGGTTGCCAGGGTCAATGATGTCATTGCCATGGTTGCTAGTACTGGGGCTTGAAGTCCTGGACCTTACATTCTCAGCTGTTTCTGCATCATGGCTGACGCACTATCACTTGAACTGTACTTCTGGTTCTGGCTTTTTTTGGGCTAGTTAATTAGAGATAAGAATCTTGTGGATTTGTTTGTCCAGGCTGGTTTTCTACCTCCATCCTCAGATCTCAGTGTCTTGAATAGCTAGGATTACAGATTTGAGCCATTGATATTCCTGAGGAGCTGGTAGTAAGCCACTGGGGCCGGACACCTCCATTGTTTTTTCCCCTTTTCTCCTCCCAGGAAAGCTGGCCTTTGAAAGCCACCTTTTTCTCCTTAGTTTCTGTTTTCAGCTTACTTGGGGCTAAAACTCAGGGCTGGTTTGTGCTGGGACTAACCTCTCTCTAGTTCAAAATTGTCCTCTAGGGAAGGAAGGAACGATGGGAAAGTGTCAGTCATCCTACAATCCATCTTCTCCAGGGGCAAGTCCCACAAGAGATCACTTGGTTTCTGTGGCAATCCTTCCCCACCTCGACCTACCTTGCTCACGTCTGGTGTGTTCTCGGCGACAATCTGGGAGAGCCGCACTATCTTGGCCTTTCTTGCCCTCTTCAGGCACATCCCTTCAGAGGGTGGCGGAGTGGAATGGCCCCAGGCTAGTGAAGGGGCTAAGGCCAGGCTGTGGGTGGGGTGTTTGACTTCACTGAGTCTTCAGCTGAGAGCTGGTATGGGCTACTTGCTGCCCTGTGAGGATGAAGAGCACCTTTCTTTGTGTGTGTGTGTGTGTGTGTGTGTGTGTGTGTGTGTGTGTGTCTGTGTGTCTGTGTCTGTGTCTGTGTCTGTGTCTGTCTCTGTCTCTGTCTCTGTCCCTGTCCTGGGGCTTGAACTCAGGTCTTGGGCCCTGTTTCTGACCTTCATTTTGGTCAAGGCTAGTGCCCTACCATTGGAGCCATAGCTCTGTTTCTGGCTTTTGTTTTTGGTAGTTTAGTGGAGGTAAGAGTTTCACAGGCCTGCCCAGACTGGCTTTGAACCATGATCCTCAGATCTCAGCCTCCTGAGTAGCTAGGATTACAGGTGTGAGCCACTGGTGCCCAGCACCCTCTTTAAGGGCATAGGAAGGGGGAAAGAGGATGGTATGCGGACTCTTATCATCCTGCCAGGGCTCTATGGCCCTGAGATGTGAAGTTATACAGGAGAAGCCCCTGGAGGGCAGGGTAGAGCTGCTGGAACTTGGTATTTGTGCTAACGGGCCTTAGATATTTAAGTCCCTGTTCCAGCCTCAGTGCTCTCAGGAGTTCTTTGGCTGCTCTTTCACTCAGGTATCCCAGATTGGTTGAATACCAGGTCCACTTGGGACCAGAAAACCAGTGCACCATGTTGGGCCCTTTCCTATGGTAATGCGCAGGCCTTTACCCTATGGAGCTGGGCTGCAGGCATCAGCAGTGCTGCTTACCATCCGCTGTGTCCTTTCCAGAGCACATGCCAGCGCCTTGTGGAGGCTGTGGCTCTCACTGGAAAGCCAGCGGCCGGGGCCAGGAAAGTTGATTTTCTTCTGAGATGCTTGCATGGGCCCCCGGCCAAGCTCTACTGAGGGCTGGCGACGGAGTAGGAAATCCAGCTCTCCATTACTATGGACTCTAGCGGCAGTCTCTGAGCAAGAGAAAGTCTCCAGGAGACCAGCACCCGCTGGTGGTACTGAGGAGACTCAATAAAGAGAGGAGGAGGTTACTGGAGATGGGAGGGGAGGGCTGTACCCCTGCAGTGAAAGTGCTGATCAGTGAATCTGAAGCAGAGAGAGGAGGGAGAGGCTGTGGGAATGGGGAAGAAAAGCATTGGTGATAATGGAATGAGAGTTGAACTCGATGGGACAAGAACAGAGCTCCATGGTCTGGGGCTCAAGATGGTAGCATAGGAAGGCTTCCATCTTGGGAGGTAGAGAGGCCTCAGGACAGCAGAGGACACTCTCTGTGTACACTCTAGCACCCTGTCTGGTACCTCTCACCAGGACAAAACGTACCAGGGCAATGGTTCCTTTCTGTCTGGTTCATTACTTCAATCCCAGCACAAGAAATAGAGCCCAGTATAAAGAATGAAAAAAAACAACAACTCAGTTCCATGGACATAGGAAACATAAGGTGTCTTAGGGCAAGAGCCATGAGTCCTTTATATCTACTTAGGGTTCCACAAAAGCTTGCCAAAGGAGACTTTGGGGGTCATCTCTGTAGGGAGCAATCTGTGTGTGTGTGGGGGGGCTCTTCCTTGGGGAGCAGGGTAAAGAGGAGGTAGACTATGCTGGGGGTGATCTAGGACAGAAGAGAAGTGATGGGAGATATTAGTTCAAGTGAGTGGACAGAGGACCAAGGCTGGGAGACTGGAAGAGTCCTTCCTACCTCCTGGGCCTCTGGAGAAGGTGTTCTTCAGAAACTTGGGGGATCCAAGATGATATTCTTTGGCAGCAGGGCCTCAGAGCAAGAGCAGGGCCAAGAACAGAGCAAGAACCCTGAGCTGTGAAGAGTGGATCTCAGTGGTGGCCAAGATTGGGGTCAGGATAGGCCCAGACAGGAGAAGGCAGCCCCTGGCTGGCCAAGGGCTTCAGGGCCTCAGGGCTACAGGGGCCAAGGCAGCTGTGATCCGAAGGGAGGACCCCAGACTCCATTCTCCTGGACTTCCTCTTATGTTTCCTGCTTGTATTGGGGGAAGGGTGGGCTCCAGAGGGGCTGTCGGTGATAGCAACAGGAGGGTCTCTGTTACCAGGAAGTGGACGGGGGCTGATGTTGGCCCACCAGCAGCAGGCATGGGGTAGACAGATCCAGCATGAAGACATTGGCTGTGTGGATGAGGAAGGCAGAAGAGGGCAAAGTGAGCATCATTGCGTGAGCATGTGAAGCAAGCTCTCTTCTGCCTGTGGGTCAGACGTGGATTTTTGGCCTCCCAGTTTGGAACCGGAGCACAGTCTTTCTAGGGAGGGATTGTCCTTTCCGTGTGACGGGATGACCAGCATAGAGGATGGGCAGATAAAGGAAGTCACGGAGGAAACCAGGCAAGTGTGTACCTTGGCCTGTGGTCTAAAGGCCCAGGACAGAATTGTCCACCACTTTCTCAGAAGTGTAGAGAGCTCCAGCTGTCCCCCCTACCCCACCCAGAAGGGTCCAGTATCCATCTGTACTATCCAAGCTGGAGGCAGGGAGGGTGGCTCAGAAAGGGAGGGGCGGGACGAGCCAGCTCCTTCAAGCAGGTGAGAGAGGAGCGGCTGGCTGGAGAACACAGATGTTTTTTAGCTTTGGCTTGTCTTGGAACCCTCGCTGTGGCAACAGCATTGCATATTCACTCCACCAACACTTGCTGGAAAACTGGCTCTGTCCCAGGCACTGGAGTTAGGAGCTGTGCACATTTGCTGGTGCACCATGGCAGGCGTTGGTTTCTGTGGATCTCTATGGCCTGTGGGAGGTAGAGGGATTAATTGGATAATCACAGACTGGAGTGTGGGTCCCAAGGACATTCAGTGGCCAGGGAAGGGGTTCCTTGGGAAATCGTACTGTTTTGCGGTTGAAAGGATGGTTAGAGTTTGCCTAGGTGAGAGAGAGTGGTATGAGGAAGGACATTTTTGTTTTCTACTAAGGAAATAGCATGGGCAAAGGAGCACGGCGTGTTTTAAGGACTATCTCAGGAGCAGGATGACGGGGATGGGGGCAGTGCGCAGCTCTTACAGGCCTTGCGAGAAGAGTAAGTTAGCTGGCAGCAGGTAAGGGAGAGAACTCTCAAACTCTTGAGGCTGCTCCAGGCAGAGTGGGGTCCTCAAAGCTCTGGAGACGCAGACAGGCTGGTGGTGTGCTAGGAATCTTTTGCTAGCACAAATCCAAGCCAGCTGCTCTGAACATTGGCACTGCCAGACTTCTCAATAGCCTGGGACCCCTGCCAGTCATGATGTTGTCCCTTGGGTCTGATTTGCAGGGCAAATTGGCTCTTTAGTGGTTCCACATTCTCTTGGCTCTCAAGTCCTCATCCTTGTCCCCAACTCCATCTATCAACCTTCCCCCCCACCCCAACTCCCTTATAAATCCCAGTTTGGATTTATAAGGAAGGGATCTAACAAATCTAAGAGAATTCCAATTATATTCAAGCGAGACTCAGCGAGCCGTGGAGGGAGAAGTGGTTTGTTTTGGGTTCTAGTGCTTTGATCCACCCCTTTTCTTTTTCATGAGTGCTCTGGAATAGAACCATGATCTACAGCTCCTCAGTTGTTTCCCCCGCCCACCCCCCCACCACACACACCTCCCTCCGGAACCCATTATCTTCTACCCCATAATCACAGGACTATAGTGTCTACCCTATCCTGCCTCTCTGCCCTTGCTTAGCTAACTCCCACAATGCACGTGGCCTCGAACCTGTACAAAGCTGTGGCATGCAGTTCCCTGATTTCACACCCTGTTCCTCTGTGTGAAAACCAACTT
Organism: Perognathus longimembris pacificus; assembly: GCF_023159225.1. Lineage (NCBI taxonomy): Eukaryota > Metazoa > Chordata > Mammalia > Rodentia > Heteromyidae > Perognathus > Perognathus longimembris. The sequence goes on from NC_063164.1 coordinate 16,248,851, forward strand.
CTCAGCCCTAGGGGGTGGGCAAGGATCTCAGAGAAGAATCACCAGCTCTGAGGGACTTCCCACTGCCATGCCTGCCTCCCTTCCTTTCTTCTTTCTATCCCCAGCCTGCCTGGTCCCTTCAGCCCTCTGGCTGTTTCTGAGGTTTGGCACCTGTGGGCAGTTTCCCCCTGACCCTTGGTTTTCTTTTCCCACTTGTCTTTACTTGAACCCATTTGTAAGCAAAAAAAAAAAAAAAAAAACAAACATTTGGGATGTTGTGCTTATTTTTTTCCTTGTTCCACGGAAATTACTCAGAATGTATAAGTATGTGTTTTCCTTAGAAAATAAGATTCCTTTACATTTTGGCTTTGTGGTTCCCGAGTCAACTGGCCCACAGAAACCCAGGCTGCCAAGAAGGTCCTCTGTCCAGGAGTCCCTTTGGCTTTGGGATGGCACCCTGCGTCCCCTGGGGGCCAATGCCACTGTGGCTTTCTTTGGGGCTTCTCCTCCCTCCTCAGCTCAAAGTCCCCCCAACTGGGCCAGGGGTGCATCTGCCACACTGTCCTGGCTCCTGACCCCCAGCTCCCGTGCTCTCTGGTGAGGAGCTTGTGGAGCTAGATCAGGGTACATCCAGATCATTCTCTTCACCGGAGGAGGGCTGGGCTCGGCAAGGCTCTCCGGGAAGGCTGAAAGTCCCTGCTTCCTGCCAGCTTGCGGTGTGAAGCCGAGGGCCTGGCCCTTGTTTTCTTCTCCTGTAAAGAGGGCGTGTTAGCAGAGTGCGTGCACAAGGCTGTCTGTCGGATCTGACAGCTAGGAATTCTTACATGCTAGATGGTAGGGACGCTATGTGGCAAGATATAACCATCAGTTCAAACCCTAGCACACGAAAGAAGAGAAAAGGAGAAAGAATGCAGCACTGCAAAAGGTCTTGTCCACGTGCGTGTGCTCATGCTAGCTCATTTGTCATAGAGAGCAAAGGAGAATAGAGGCAGGACTGGGCTGGGACGACTCTTCCCATCATTGTCCACCAAGGTGAATCACCTGATATGTTCTTTCCTTAGCTTGGCCCTCTGGCCCAAAGTTCCCTCCTCCCCCCATCAAAAATGCCTTTCTGGCTGAGCACTCGTGGCTCATAGCTGTAATCCTAGCTATTCAGGAAGGGAGATGGGGAGGGTTGGGGTTTGAGACTGGCCCAGGGAAAATGTTTATGTAACCCATCTCAACAAAAACAAATGGGCGTGAGGTATACACTTGTTATCTAGGCTATAGTAGAGGCATAAATAGGAGGATCACAATCTAGGCTGGCCTGGGAAAAAAAGAGAGACCCTACCTATCTTAATAATGTGAGCAAATAATGTAAGGTATGGTTCAAAAGAGCACCTGCCCAGCAAACCTTAGTTGCCCCCCCACCCATTGCCTTTCTATTTGCAGAGCCATGTTCACAAGAACCAAATGAGGGGAGCTACCTGTGTCTACTAATAAACAACATGCAATTTCTCCCACAATGGAATATTATTCAGCCTTTCAAAGGCTAGACAGGATGCAACATGGGTGAATCTTGAAGAAATTATGCCACATGCAATAAACCAGACACAGAAGGACAAATGTGTGACTCAGTGTGCATGAGGAGGTATATAGTATAGTACAGCACAGTCAAATCCAGAGTTGGGATGTGATTACCAGGAGCGGAGATGGTAGGGATGGGGAAGGTGTGGTAGATAATTATGGGTACAGTATTTCCACTTGGGATGATGGAGAAAGTTCTGGAACTAGATGGCAATGATGATGCTTGTGTACCTAATGATGAGTGCACCTAATGCCAACAAAGTATCACTTAAATGTGGTGATAGTGAGAAACTTCACATTATATGTATTTTTCACCAACATCAAAAAGTAGCAGAAGTAGCCAGGCATTAGTGGCTCACATCTGTAATCCTAGCCACTCAGGAGGCTGAGATCTAAGGACTGCGGTTCAAAACCAGTCAGAGCAGACAAATCTGAGAGATTCTTATTTCCAATTTACCCACAGACCGGAAGTAGGGGTGTGGCTTGAGAGGTAGAGACTCCGGAGAGGAAAAAAGTTAAGCACAAGCAAGCTCTGAATTCAAGTCCAAGTACTAGCACAAAGAAGAAAATATATAGTTTTTCAAGGCGGAAGTAGTCAATAATAATAAAAATAATAGAAATATCAATTTGCTTTTGAAACAGCTGGGAAGTTTGTCTGAAGCAGATGGTGACATTTGAATTGGGCTTCCAAAGATGAGGAACACTGTGCTGTTTGGGCTGGTGGGGCAGAGCAAGTGAAGGACTGGGGAGCATCAGGTTCAGTAAGATTGGGGGACAGCAGCCTATCCCTGTGGCTGGACTGAGCCAGGCCAGGTAGATGGGATGATTTGGGAATGGGCAAATGGCATCCAATTGTGAGGGTCTGGGTTCATGCCAAGGGCCATGCCACCTCTACAGGTTTGTGGCCAGATTGTGGCAGAAGTGTAAATCTCCCCTCCTTGAATCTGTGGACACTGCTAGGATGAGCCTAGAAGAATGCATTTCATTTGAACAGGACAATTCTAGGTACAGGATGGGATTACAGGGCAATGTGTAGGGCTATTCATGCCTTCATTATAGCTTACTGTTAAGGTGGCCATGGGCTTTCTGATCCATGTCTGGTTATTTTCTCTGAGAGTCCTGTCCCGAGAAATCTGTTCCTTCCTTGGTCACTTGGTGCCATCTGGCTCAACCCCTCAGAGCCTGCCTCTTCCAGGATGCCTTCCTGGCTTGAATCAATGGCAGCCGAGTTCTCCGTCCAACTCCCATCATGCCCAGCTCTCCTCCTCTTACCTCTTAACGAGGAGTCTATACTCTGGAGCCAGAACATCTGGCTGTGCTCAAATCCTAGCTCTGCTACTTAGTACTGTGCAAGCTTGGCTGGGTGGTAGGACTTTTAAGCCTCAGTTTCCTCACGTGTTAAACATATTTCTTCACATGCGTCTGCTGGTTGCAGTATGGAAACCCCTGTCCACAGTATTATACTTTGTGCTTATGCCGCCATTTCCCAGTCTGGGGAGAACTTGAGCTATGGGATACCATTGAGCTCCCCACAGTGCTGGAGTGGGAGGTTCATTACAGGTTGATGTATGGCTGGGGTGAGGAGAACACCTGCTCTCTGCTTGGTTCAGGGACTGAGCTTGCCTAGGATTTTCTGACTGGCTACCTTACTGTTTTCAACCATGAGGGGGACATTCTCCCTTGCAGCCTCCCTGAGCTATACGTGCATTCACAGGGGCCTCAGCCTTCTCAGGAGCAGCCCCCATGTCTTGGAGAAGTGTAACCTCAATGCAGTAGGTTAACATCTTGGCAAGCTCAAAGCTCTCTCAAAATGCTGCCAAGAAATAAAACAGTGAAACTGTTCACATCTGTCATATCAGCTCTTGGGAGATGGAGGAAGCAAGATATCAAGTTACAGATCAGCCTGGGCTACAGAGAGTGTTCAAGACCAGGCTTGCTTACAGAATGAGACCTTGTCTCAACCCCCCCCCCCCAAAAAAAAACCCCACAAAAAACCCCAAAAACAAAACCCCAACAACAACAACAAAAATGAAATATTGGAGAAAGAACAGTGACCTGCAGCACATAAGGAGAACATGAAGTTATTTGCAAAGCCATATTCCCTTAGAACAAAGGGTTTTATTCCAGGACCCTATCCATATCCATAAAGGAATGCGCTTTATTCCCAAGCATGCTCTGTTAAGTAGCACGTACCTCCATGAGGGAAAGACGGTGGACGTACTTTTGGGCATGTTGAGCTCAAGTGATGGAGCTCCTGTTGAAAAGGTTAAATCGGTGTGGATGGGAACTAAGTGTGCTCCAGCTTTTGGGAACCTCAGCTTGCCTCATAAAGATGGTGGTTGGGAACATTTCTGGGCGTGCTCAGTTTTCTGTGCAAGGTTTTAGCTTGAGAGAAACACATTGGAGGTGTGGTTAATATGGAAGGCGGCTTGCCTACTTAGCTGCTCCTAAGTGAGCTGACTGGTTGCCGTACTCAGCCTGCCAGGTCCCCTAGCACTTCTTGATACGTGATTGTTCATCTAATATGAATTAGGCACCACTGTATGCCACAGAGGGCTGGGCTCCAGGGATGGTCAATGCTGAGTGCCAGGCCCGACCTCTACACTGTTGTTTCATTTAACTGGGACAGCAGCCTGGGGTGGGGGTGGGGGTGTCTGTCAGGCTCTGCCTCTCTTACAGAAGCATTATCTCCATGGGGAAATGAAGACGCTCATGGAGATTACCTCCATAATGAGAGATTTCTCTGTAGCCTCCCCATCTTTTCCCATGTAGGCAATGGCTTCTTGCTTGGAATGGGTCCTCTGGGCCCTGTAGGACCCCTGCACCCTTCAATACAGCCCCTAGTGCTTCTGGGCCCCCACGTGGGGGAAGCTGCAGGTTGTACCAGGCCAGTGCTGGGCCTCTGTGGGGCAGCTGTGTGGAGGCTATGATGCTCTTCTCTTTCCTAATATCTCTCTTCTGTTCTCACTTGCGTTGCATCCTGTTAAGTTCCCTTCCCAGGCTAAAAGTTTCCAATCTCTGGGCTTGTTCCCAGAGTGAAATTCTTTGGAAATTTTCAGCTGAGTTCACTTAAGTTATTGTGGAGGGGGCAAAGGCAGACGTGGGGGAGGAGGTGGAGAGGGGGAGAGGGAAGCAAGTGACGTCATGGCAACAGCTTTGGGCTGGAGGTTGGGAACCCTGGATTTTAGTCCTGACTGGGAGGGGTCCTGGGGGCTGAGTTGCTTTATCTCTCCGGAACCCATTGGCTAATTTCTAAAACTGGATCTCTCAAATAAATCATCTTTCAAGTTCCTTGCACACAGCCCTGAGGCTTGCTGGACTGATGGCTTTGTTTCAGGATTCCATGATTATCTGTATCAAGTACTGTTTTCCTCCCACTGTGGGCAGCCATCAGAAGGTTCTAGCTTCTGTTGATGCCTGTTCGACTCTGCCAGCCCCTAAATCATAATCAGCCATGTGGTTGGACCATAGAATTCTCAGGCCTTCCTGGCCTGATGGAAATCAAGCAGCTGGCCCGGAAGGAATGGGCTTTGCTCCGTCCACCCTTCCTCTCCTGTTTGTTTGGTTTTGCGTGTGTTCTGCGTCAGGGATGCCGCTCTGACACTTAGAGTCTAGATCTGCACATGTTGTTTGGTTTGGGAAATCGAAGACAAAACACTTTGTTGATCTTGATTTCAATCCAATAAAGTTTTTTTTTTTTTTTTAAAGAAACTCAGGTTATTGGCTTGGATTCAGCTGATTAAACACACACACACACCACACACACACACACTTGCACATGTGCCCAAACAAAATTGAAGTAATTAAAAAAATTGCAAGCTGGGCTGTGAATTAGTCCTTCTAAGAGGGTCTTCTGTCAATGAGAACGCTAAGGTGATAGATGGAAGGGGGGCAGAGAGCAAGAGGACAGAGGTCAGTGTGGGTTTTTAAAAAAATAATTTCAGAAATATACTAGGAAATGGTTTGGAACGTGTGGGGTGAGAGGGGTCCTCCCTCAAGATCTGAAAAGTCAGATGGCCCCCCGGTATCCCTGGGGTGTCTTAGCACCCTGCCTGTACATGGAGGGAGAGATGCGCCACTCTGGAGGGATGTTAATACACACTGGAAGGATCTACCCACCAGGCTCAGGGTGACTCTCCCTGGGTCATGGCCCAGCTCTTCCTCCTGTCTCTTTCTTCTCTAAACCTGGATCCTGAGTCTGCTGGGGTAATTATTTGAGAGCATCTGGCCCTAAGCTCCTTTTGACTCTTGGCTGCCGAGCCCAGAGGCTCTGCGAGGCTCTGCTTGGTTTCTGCTTCCTTCCACTTCCTGCTAGGCTTGCTGCCTTGCTTTGCCCTTAGGAGTTTTATCTCCATGTTAACCAACCATAGTTCAGATGGCAGCTTTGTAGGTATGAAAGACAGACTGGGAGAGGGAGCTGCTTTGGTTTGAAGATGTCTCTCATTTACCCAATGGGTAACTTTTGGCGACTTCTGAAAATATCACTATTCATCACCACTTTGTTAATTGAATAGCTCTTATGGCCTTGTCCTACCCACCTCTGATGGTATTATCCACATTTGCCAGCTGGGCTACTCACACTTGTTGGAGATGTCTGGTGCTGGGGAGGTCCCCACATTGTCCCTATGGACTGCAGGTCTAAGAAGGCCTCTTACTGCCAAGGCTACAGGACTATTTCTGCAGGCCTGGGACCCTTTGCCTTAGCGAGTCTAAATAAGCCAGGGATTTGCTTCTGCAGCAGTGGGCCTTGGGGCCTTGGTGGGGGTTTGCCTTCCCTACCAGCTCAGCCCTGGTGTGGATGGAGTCCCATGCGGGAGTAGTTGTGGAGTTCCATAGTGCACAGCTGGGCATTTAAGAGTTAGAGCCACAGGGGAATAGTTACAGTGAGCATTCTGGGCTGGGGCCATGCTAGAGCTGGAAAAGCAGCCCTGGCCCCTTTGCTCCGCCCACTCCACCTCTACACAGACCCAGAGGTTCCAGGTGCAAGCATAGGGCAGCCCTGCTGGCCACCATGGAAGTCCTGGGCTGTGCTAGCTCCTGGGGGTGGCATGTACCAGTCTTGGGAGGGCAAAGCCCTCTGTAGGTATCTTCCTTCCAGAAGGGAACAGGAGCTCTAGGCTGGCATCTTCTTGTGGTTGCAGGAGATGCTTGTTATGGAAGAACAGAGGAAGTTCAGGGTGGGAATGGGTATTTGGAGAATGACCCAGAGCAGGGACCTCTTGAAGGAAATGCTAGACTTGCTGGCCCAGCTTAGAAGGGGGTTTGCTTACGTCTTGAAGTGAGCTATTGCAGAATGTAGAGTCATGGCCCTGGGTCAGACGTGATTGACTCTCCAAGCTGGAAAGGGAACAGAACACATTATTAAAGCCTCTTCTGAGTGTCAGGTGCTGGTGGCTCACACCTGTAACCTGAGCTTCCCTGGAGGCTGAGAGCTGAGGATTGCAATTCAAAGCTGGCCCAGGCAGGTAAGACTTCGTGAAACTGTTTATCTCAAACTACCTGGTAGTAGAGCTGTGGCTCAAGTGGTAGAATGCCATCCTTAAGCACAAAAGCTCAAGGACAGTGCCCAGATCCTCAGTTCAAGCTCTAGGGCTTGAACAAAAACAAACCACTTAGGAGTAAACTGAAGTTTTAAGAAGCAAATTTGAGAAGAGGCAAACTCCTGAATGCAATAAGGCCACTTTCTCTCAGATATTGATGGTAGTTAGAAAAATGTTGCTGGTTTCATCTCAAAAGCTCCACTGGGACATTTCTTGTGATACATCCACTTAAGGCAAATCCTTCAAGGCTATGAGTAGCTCAACGAGTTTCCCACCAACTCTTCTTCCTGCGTAAGTTGAGAAAAACACCAAGAGTGCTGAGTGGTAAGAATTGTTATTTTTTAGTCCCAAAACAGAATGATTCAAGTTAGGAAACTCAGTCTGTCATTTTGACACTCCCACGGTCAGGTTAAAATATGTCTTCTTGAATCATCCCCCTTATAAACACAAAATGCAGAGAATTCTCGACTTCACTCTTAGTGCTTTTCTCCCAGCTACTACTCAAGAGGGCTGAGATCTAAGGATCATGGTTCAAAGCCACATTAGGAGGACAAATTTGTGAAACTCCTGTCTCCTAGTGAGCAGCAAAAAGGTGGAGGTAGAGGCGTGATTCAAGTGGTAAAGCACCAGCCTTGAGCAAAAAAGCCAAGTGAGAGCAAGAGACCCTCTGTTCAAGTCCCAGTGTGCACACATGCATATACACACACACAGAGTTGGAGAATCCTTGGTCTACTGAAAGTCACTTTATTGCTTTAAACTTAAATGTCATGAAACTTCTTCCAGTAACCCAGTTTCCCTTTAGCAGTCTTGCTATGGAAGTTTCTCAGAGTGGGCTGATCAAGCAGTCAAGTATCCTCCAAGTCCTTTCAGCAACCCAGACTCTTGAGAGACTCTACAAGTCACAGATAGGAGCAGAGTTGCCCCCCTGGAACAAGTCATGTTACTCTGAGAATGCTTTCCTGGCCTACACAAGGAAGCTGGCATGGACGCGTGCCCAGCCTGGCACCCCATGAGAGATATTTGAAGACAAGACAACAGGCAGCGTGGCAAGCACAGTCCCCAGGAGACCTGGTAGGCTCACCTTGATGTTCACCTTCAGGTGTCCTTCCCCAGCAGGGAACTGGCCTCTCTGCAGGCTGGCTTTGAGTGAAGTCTCCCATCATCATCAAACTGATTGAGAAAGGGCAGCGACAGGTCCCACTTGCTCATGGACTTTCCGGAATCCTCTGGTAGAAGAGCCAAGCTCAAGATTCGGGTTTCTGACATCTGTTTCAACACTTGTCATGCGCCTGGGACCAATCTGTTCTCCACCCAATGAATGCATTCATTGCATACATGTGTGCTAAGAGCCTGCTAGTGCCAGGAATTATTCTAGATTCTCCAGGGAAGGATAACAAAGTTCCTTAGGGCATGGCACTTATGTGTGAACACAGAGGGAGACATAAATACACATATGCGCCTTCACTAATGCATACTTGTGCACATGCACACACATGTGCATATACACACACTCCCATTTTGATGCCAGTTTGAGGATGAATGGAATAGGTTAAGGGGAAGAGCATGAAGCAGAAATAGAAGCTTAAGCTTGGGTGACCAGGGAGGCCATGTGAAGAGGTGACTTCAAGCACAGACCAGAACGAAGCCAGGGTATGAGCCTCAATGACATGTAGAGAAAGAGGACCACAGAGAGAAAACAGCTAGAGCAAAGGTCCTGAGGTAGGATGGCGCTTGGTGAGGCTCTAGGCGAAAGGGTGCTTCTGAAACTGCGTGAGTGAAAGAGAAAAGGGGTGGGCAGGCGGCAGAAAATGTAGAGGTTAGGGCAGGCAGGGCTCCGTGAGCAAAGATTTTGCTTGAAGTGTGAGGGGTATTGGAGAAATGGGCAAGTAGAATCTGATTTTGTAATGTATGGAGCTTGAACTCAGGGCCTAGGTGCTGTACTTGAGCTTTTGTTTTTGCTCGAGGCTGGTGTTCTACCACCACTTAAATCACAGCTTTACTGCCAGCTTCTTTGCTGGTTAATTGGAGATGAGAATCTCAAGGCTCAAGGCACTTTCCTGCCCAGGCTGGCTTCAAAATGTGATGCTCAGATCCTACCCTTCTGAGTAGCTAGGATTACAAGTGTGAGCTACTGGTGCCCATCTGACTTCTGATTTGGGTTTTAAAAGGATCTCCTGACCACTGCATAGGAGAGACTGAAATGGAGGAAAGACAGAGAAGGAAGGGCATGATAGAGCAAAGCAGGGGGCTTGGGGAGGTGAGAGTTTTGGGGAGGTGAGAGGTGGTGTAAGTGTGGCACAGACAGGTGACAGCTCCCCGAAATACCCCTAGCACGGAGCAGGGGCTCAGCACAAGGCAGGGATGGGAGCAGAGAGCTGTGGGCAGGGTTATTCACCCTGGTGGGTTCCCATCTCTTGGCCTGTGGCTCTCCCCTATTGGATCCCTTCTTTCTTTCTTTTTTTTTTTTTTGGCCAGTCCTGGGCCTTGGACTCAGGGCCTGAGCACTGCCCCTGGCTTCTTCTTGCTCAAGGCCAGCACTCTGCCACTTGAGCCACAGCACCGCTTCTGGCCTTTTTCTGTATATGTGGTGCTGGGGAATCGAACTTAGGGCCTCGTGTATCCGAGGCAGGCACTCTTGTCACTAGGCTATATCCCCAGCCCGGATCCCTTCTTTCTTGGAGCCTGCCCTCTTGCTGCATTACCTTAACGTCTAAGGTCCTTACTCCTTGTTCCTTTGACTTGTGGGCTTCAGCCACAGTCCCCATTATGCAGTAGTGGGCCCCGCCTGGTCCCTGTCTCAAGCTTCCATCTCCTTCTCAGTCTGTTCTCCAGTGCACACACAGAGATGCCTTGCACATCTCTTCCCAGAGCACACCTCGGTTCTTTCCCATGTTTGCCAGGAGTTCCACCAAGCTGCCAGGGGGTGGAATACCCAGCGATGTGGGGGAGATGACACCTCGTGTGGATAGACTGGGGCAGACGTACTTCCTCCCCTCTTCTAGCTCGTGGAATGTCCTCGGGCACAGTGATTACGCCTAGGCTGAGAGAAGACGCCCGCTATGTGAGACATGCAGGTCCCGCCCCTTCGCGAAGCTGTAGACAGCTTCTTCAGTTTTGCTTGTATTTGGTGTTTTCCCTTTCCCTGGCTCTCACCTTGAGATTGTACCTCCCAGTGCCTACCTGCTTTCCTCCCTCCCTCCCTCCCTCCCTCCCTCCCTCCCTCCCTCCCTCCCTCCCTCCCTCCGTCCCTCCCTCCCTCCCTCTCTCCCTCCCTCCCTCCCTCCCTCCCTCCCTCCCTTCCTCCCTCCCTCCCTCCTTCCCTTCCTCCCCCTTTCTCCCTTCTGTCTCTTCCCCCTCCTTTCCCTTTGCCCTTCTCTCCCTCTCTCCCTCTCTCCCTTCCTTCCTTCATTCCTTCCTTCCCTCCTTCCTTTCTTCCTCCCTCCCTTCCTTCCTTCCTTCCTCCCTCCCTCCCTCCCTCCCTCTCTCCCTCTCCCTTCCTTCCTTCCCTCCTTCCTTTCTTCCTCCCTCCCTTCCTTCCTGTCCCTCTTTCTGTCTTTCATGCCAGCACTGAGCTTTGAACTCAAGGCCTTGTGCTCTCATTGTGCTATTTCCACTCAAGGCTGGTGCTCTTCCACTTGACCCATGCCTCCACTTCCTGCTTTTTGCTGAGTAGTTGGAGATAGTCGTATGTACTTGTCTACCAAGGCTAACTTCACGGCAATCCTCAGATCTCAGCTTCCTGAGTGGCTAGGGTTATAGGCCTGAGCCACCAGTGTCAAGTCTTAGATTTGGTCCTTTGGTTTTGGAGGTTGGCCAGGCCCAACCTTCCCCTGGTGTCTTAATAAGAATGGAAGGAAAAGCAATTGTTCTCTCCTGGCATTGAACCCAGAGTCTGAGAGCTGCTGGGGGCTGCTTCCCAGGGACTGTGGAGGAAACCCATCTGGCAGAAGGAAGCAGGCCCACAGAGGGAGGCAGAGATGAGCAAGACCGAGAGTTCTGGATCCAATTGCTCCTGAGCCCCAGCTGCACCCCTGCCCTTCTCATATTTTCCTCTGCAATAAATCCCTCCACTTTCCTGGCTCGTTAGCATTTGATTTCTGTCATTTGCTGGATTAGTCAGGGTCCAGACAGAAAACAGAAATCACTCTGGACATGTTTCACAGAGTCCAGTGTGGGGAACTGGTTACATGGCGTTGGCACCTCTGAGAAGCCAAACAGTAATCCATGACACAGAAGTTGCCTAGGGCTGGAGACACAGCGGGGGAGGTAGGATTGCTGGCCAGCAGGACAGTGCTGCTTAGCAAAGTCTGAAACCATGGCTAGCCCCGAAGCAGAGGTTGCTGCTGCTTGAGAGACTGCTCAAAGCACAAAGAAGGGGCAGAAATAGTATGTGCTCCCTCTGCCTGAAGCCTTCATCTTGCTGCTCTAAGGACAAAGCTGTCCCAGAGTCATTGTGCCAGGGAGCCCAGGAGAGGTAGTTTTCTACAGAGAGGCAAATGATGGACACACTGGTGGTCTTACACCATTGTGTCTCTTTCTGACCCTAAACCATCTAGACCATTGTCAGCCTGGGCATCTGACCATGATGGATCTGCGGTGCCAGTCCTCTGCTCTTTCTGGAAAGTTCTTCTACAAAGGACTGGGGACAATAGCAAGCAATTCATACATTTACTGTCCCTGAAAATTCTCTGTGTGTGGTTTCATGCTTTTTTTTTTTTTAACCCCCATGGGGAAGCTATAGGAAATTAGGTTTATTACCCAGGGATTCAACCGAACCTCAGACAGTACCAAGCACAGCTATAGAATTTCCCCAGCCAATGCCTTCCTTCTAGAATGGTTAGAAAGAGTCCCTTGAGTTCAGCCTGGAGACTGATTGGAGCTGTCTGAGCAGCTAGCTACCATAGAGAGTTGCTAAGGCAAGCTGGGTACCCTGGGAATTCCTTCCAGGGACTGGAGGGTGTTTGGTCACTGGGGAGGCCTCAGACAAGGTTGTCTTAGAAAGAAATGGAGGAAAGATTTAGCTTTGAATTTGAACAGAGTGGGGAGCCAGTGAGTTGCGATGACGTGGCAGAGGCAGGGAGGGGACGGGGGTCATGAGAGGGATTTCTAGAGTGACCAGGATGACTTGCTGGATGCTGTCCAGGCAGTGGGGTTTGAGGTCCGGTGGAGCTCAGCAAAGAAGTTCTTGGGAACTTAATGGGGACAATTTGGGGTTTTGCAGATCATCTGTCCTGAGGCTCTTTGACATATGTTGGGGGCACACAGATCTCTATACATCTATATTTTAAAGTAAATAAAATGTTCTCAGAGCAAACCACATGGTACTGGATGGAGTCAGATCTTGTCCTGAAGCCTATGCTTTCTGGCCCTGCGGGAGTCTGTGGTGACCCTTCCAGGCTGGAATCGGGGTTTGCTAGGTCAGCTTCTGGCCCTGGCCTGGGTTTCTCAGAAGTTACTGGGCACAGAAAGCCTGTTGTACCCCAGCCTCAGTTTGCCTTTCTGTGAGACGAGGAGGACTAGGGAGGTGAGGTGCTAAGTCCCTTGGGGTTATTTGTCTACTTCCCTCTCTCCTCCTTAATTTGTGTATCCCAGTACCTCAAAATAGAGGTCTTTATGGAAGTCATGAAGGTCGAGTAAGGTCATAAGGGATGAGGCCCTGATCTAATAGGAACCATCTCCTTATAGCAAGGGGAAATGCGGACAGAGACACATGGAAGACTGTATGGGGATGGTCTCTAAGCTAAGGAGCGAGGTCTGAAACAGATACTTCTGGGAGCCAACCTCGTCAACACCTTGGTTTTTAGACTTCTAGGACATTCTGTTTTTCTGAGCCTTTCTGTCTGTGGTGCTTTGACACAGAATTTTTAAGAGAAGGCACACACTTTCCTCCTGTCATTTTTTTTTCTCATTGTGGAAGTGTCAGGAGATTTCGTGTGCCCCCCCTTTTCTTTTCCCTCCCCCTCCTTTTTATTTGCTGCATTTGTTCCTATATCATCTGAACAAACGCATCTTCCAGGTCTTTATTATCGTCACCTGAAATGTGGATTAGCATTGTCTGCCTTCAACTCTATATAAGTACTGAAGGAGAACGTTGGTGTCGATGGTCAAGTGGCTACAGGGATGGGATGGAGGTAGACTATTGGAAACTACTGCCCTTCATTCCTCAGGGAGGAAGGCAATGCCATTGTCATGTCTTCTCCAAGAAGCTTGGGAAATGGGCCTTCCAGAGGGGGTGGTTCCATTTGAAGACAGAGCAGAGTGGTGAAATGATTCCCAAGGGCTTGGAGAACAAGCTTTCCATTACTACATAAAATGCTATTGTGAATACCCTTGTGCCGACAGGTATTGCTTAAATAAAATAGTCAAAATAGAATTACATGCCCCTGGGACTTGTCTTTTTCCTTCCTTAATTGAATGGTCATGGGTAAATCAACTTGAACCTTTGTGTGTGTGTGTGTGTGCGTGTGCACGTGTGTGTGTGTGCATGCAGGTGCATGCACAAGTGTGCCTGGCAGTACTGAGTCTTGAACTCAAGTGTTTTTGCATTCTCCTTTAGCTTTATCTCTCAAGGTTGGAGCCACAGCTCCATTTCTTGCTTTTTTGGTGGTTAATGGAAAATAAAGAGTCTCTTGGATTTGTGTCTCTCCCCCTGCCACCCCCCCCAGGCTGGCTTTGAACTACAATTCTCAGACCTCAGCCTCGTGAATAGCTAGGATTACAGGCTTGAGCCTCCAGCACCTGGTAAAGCTTATGTCTTACCTCTAGAAAGTGGCAGATAATACCTTCTTTCCTATTTTGATTACCTGATTATTAGGATCAAATTCACGAATATTCATGCAAGTGCTTTGAGACCATAAAGTATCCAGTCGTACCAGTCCAGGTTGAGTATCTTTGCCTGTCATGTGACCTTGGATCCTACCCTTCCCTGCTGGGTCAGAACCAATCAGATTGTATGTCCTCTTCCTCTTCAGGATGGCACCACAGTCTCCTTTAACTTACAAGTACTTGCTTCTAGACTGTGAGCTCTGTGATGGACAGGATGCGCATTTCATTCAGGGTTCTATCTGCAATGCCTGCCCCATCATGGCAGCGGGGGTGGTGTTAACACATGTATTTTTCTTTAAGGAGCAAAGATATTGAAGCAGAGAATGCCCCTGATCACCCAGGCTGCAGACCTGTACTGGGAGCGAGTCCAGTCCTGGGTGGGGATCGCACAGGGTAGGCCTCTGCCAGTAGGCCTCTGCCGGGCAGTGGGACCTGACTGAGGCCAGCTTTCAGTGGAGTCACCGGGCAGTATGGCTTCTCTCAGTTCAGCTAACTCCCAGAGGGCCAGCCCCTCCTCCACCCCAGCCCATTGTGACTGGAAGGCAGCAAGCTTGACTTGTGTGCCCATTACAGAAGGCAAACATATAATTCAGGTCATGTCCGGTGCCATTTGGAAGGAAGCTCAGGTTTCCCTAAGTGGAAACAGCATGCTCTGAAAGTAATTATGGGTCGGGAAGCGTGTTCTGGAACGAGACCCAGCATTTATAAGCAAAGGTTACCCTTCCTGCCTGGTGACGGGACAACCCCAGGGTGGGGGGGGTGCATAATCAGGCCCAGTTATCCCCAATCCCATCCCAGGGGGCCTGACTCCTGGAGGCGTTGGGTCAGACTGGCACTGCCAGGATTCTGCATGCCAGCTAATCTGGACTTTGGCCCCTAATGGACTCCTTGAGGCCCCCAGTGGACTCTCTTGAATGCTGGGACCTCCCAGACTAAATATGGTGAAGTCTTCCTTAGGAGTGATGATGGGACTGTGGACAGTTCTGTCCCTGGTGATTGTGGCACCATAAGGAAGTGGAACTGGAAGGAGTGTAAACAGTTGTATGCTTGTGAAAGTTGAATGCCAGTCGGCTCTTTGGGGGAAAAATGTCCCTGATTTGTAGCGTCTGTTGATTCCTGTGGTGAGAATACTTTTACCATGACCAATTTTAAGCAATGGTGTGATGTCACTGGATGTGAATTTGGGAAGCAAGGCCCACATGTGCCAATGTGGGAACCAATGTGTATTGAAGGAGCCAGTCTAGCACATTAGCTCTGAACATCTTGATACCCGCAGGTCCCTTCACCCTTACCCCACTGGGTCTTATTCAAGTTCATCTGCCATATTGCTGATACAACTGACCAGCTCTATCACACAAATAGACACTGAAGTAGAGTGGGGGTTCGCTACAATGAAACGGGGTCCCCCCCAAGGGAGGGGATTCCTGGTTCCCCCAAGAGTCTACCACACAGTCTCCAGCTACAAGATGACAATAAGACAGTTTTATTGGGGAAGTAAAAAGTGAACAAAAAGTGAACCGACCGGCCTTGGTTGCAGCCCAGACTCGGGAGCCAAAACTGCCGACCACATGTGCAGGATCAGGGCCCAGACTCAGGAGCTGGAACCGCCCGCACGTGTGCAGCCCAGACTCGGGAGCTGGAACCGCGTGTCCGTGTGGCCTTCCAGCCTGGTTATAAGGTAAACATCACAGACAAACTTGCCACATGCAGGTGACCAATGAAGATACAACACTTACAGAGCATGCTAGGCTGCACGCAGGTGGCCAATAGAGTTACATTCTGTCTCATAATATCTATTTGAACTAACCTATCATTCTAGTTAGAATTGACGCATGGATTTGGCGGGGCTCACATGATGCAGGTGGATACGCCTACTCATAGCAGGTTCCCTTGAAGCTCCCAGGCCTCAGGTGGTCAATCTACATAACTTATCATAATAAAGAGTAGCCTCCCTGATTAGGGTCGGGGAGAGCTTAGTGGAGATGGAGTTGGCTTCTGCTCTTATCTGAGCTGGAGTCAATCTGAAGTCCCTCCACAGTTAATGATGGCACTGGCCAGATCTGACCTCCCTGTTACAACACCTGTGCCTATACAGGATTCCCACAGCTGGTTCATAAGGATTTCTCTCTTTCATGGCTTCTCATTGTGGTTTTACATGGCTGCTGAATACATTTCCAAAGAAATGAATATTGGAAATTAAATTACTGCCACCAGCTCTAGTACTGGTGTTTGAACTCAGGGCCTTGAATGGGCTTGGGTTGTTTGCTCAGCTGGCACTCTGCCACTTGAATCACATCTCCATCACAGCTTTGGTGCTGATTATTTTGGAGTTAGAGTCTTATGAACTATTCTGTCCAGGTTGGCTTTGAACTAAGATCCTCTGGATCTCAGCCTCCTGAGATTATAGACATGAGTCATCAGTGGCCAGCTCCAACTTTACTCTTTTTTTTTTTTAAGTGACAGAAAGAGATATTCATTCCTCAGTGTTAAAGATCTTTTAAGATCACAGAAAGAAAACATATGCACATGGCAAAAAAAATCATTGTCAACTTGTCGAATTTCTTTTTAAGGAATCAGAAACAAAAGAGATTGCAGCTTCACACTGAAGCGTGAGTACCTAGACAGTTACACCTGTAAGTTTCCCTAGAATGTTGAGAAATTGCCTGTAAGGAGCTCCTTTCCCTGAATTCTTCTAGTGCCCTGTGGACTTTAATCATTGCTATGTGTGAACTCTGAAATAATTTCTCCGTTTTGAGAAAGATCGCCTGTTTTGTGTCATTATAATCGGGAGTTCTCTGTAGTCACTGTTCAAGACCTTGAGCAACAACGTAAAGTGTTCTTAAAACATTCTGGAAAGGCTGTTTGTTGTTGCTCTAGGCTGATTATCTCAATAGGCGGAAAGCTCCGATCTTTCTTCTCAGTACAGATCTGAAAATGTCATTGCCACAATGTGACAGAAAGAAATCACCACAGAACTACACATTAATGAGGGTGTTTAGCTATTCACAGAATAAAGATAGACCTTTCTGGTTAGTCGAGGTGAATTCTTTTTTTTTTTTTTTGGCCGTCCTGGGCCTTGAACTCAGGGCCTGAGCACTGGCCCTGGCTTCTTTTTGCTCAAGGCTAGCACTCTGCCACTTGAGCCACAGCGCCACTTCTGGCCTTTTTCTATATATGTGGTGCTGAGGAATTGAACCCAGGGCTTCATGTATATGAGGCGAGCACTCTTGCCACTAGGCCATATTCCCAGCCCCTTTGGTCAGTCGAAATTGTCAGTTCTCTGATGGACTGTAAACCAGTTCTCAGCATGGTAAGGGTAGATATTTTCTCCTTGGCTCTTGCTCTGAAATGCAATCATAGGCACATTGCACAGTTCATATCACAAGTTCCCAGCCTGGCCCCCACAGTGCCGGCTTCTGCAACTCATTGCTTCAATTTAGACCATTAAACCCAGGGGACAAGGAATCTCTCTGTTGTTCTGAATAGCTTTTAGTTTTCTGACAAAAGCAGCATTTTTCTTCAAGCTGGAGTCAAAGTAGCTAACAAAATTTTCCTCTGATACATTTGTCTGGGCCATTTTGGTGTTTGCTATGAAATTGCTTTCTTTTTAGGCAGGGAGGCAGGCAGGCAGGCAGGCAGGCAGGCATTTTACCAGTAGAGCCACAAAACCAGCCCTTTTGGCTTTAGTTATTTTTCAGATAAGGTCTTGAGCTTTTGTTTGAGCCATACTTAGAACCAAGATTCCACTACTTCCCTCTCCCAATAACTTAGGATTACATGTATGCAGTACCATACGAGACTGATTTGTTTTTGGTGGAGGTGATGATCTGGGGCTTGAACTCAGTGTCTGGTTGGTGTCACTGAACTGTTTTTCCTCTAGGTTAGTGATCTATCACTTGAGCCACAGCTCCACTTCCAGCTTTTATTTTTTTGTAGTTTATTAGAGATAAAGAGTCTCATAGATTTTCTTGCCTAGGCAGGTTTGAACTGTGATCTTCAGATCTCAACCTTCTGAGTAGCTAGAATTATAGGCATGAGCCAACTGAAGTTATTCTTTAAAACTGGTACCATCCCCAAGCTTCATGATGAAACTGAATATATTCTGATTTTTCTGTCAGCTGAGCCAGTTCTTCTTTCTGATGTCTTTTCCTATTCTGTCTTTCTATTTTCTAGGTTTTCTTTCTTTTCTTATTTTTGTACTGGAGTTTCAACTTAAGACCTTGTACTCTACCACTTGAGCCATGCCCCCAGGCCTTCTTTTAATCTCTCTCCATTATGCAGCTTTTTCTTCTTTTTCTTCAATTTTTTCTTTATTTTTTGTCTTCTTTTACCTGTTTTTGTTTTTCTTTTATTTTGCTTTTCATGGGTCTTGAACTCAGAGCCTGGACGCTGTCCCTGAGCTTTTTTACTCAATGCTAGTGCTCTACCACTTTGAGCCACAGCGCCACTCCTGGTTTTCTGGTGGTTAACTGGACATAAGGGTCTCACAGACTTTCTTGCCTGGGCTGGAAGCTCAATCCTCAGATCTCAGGCTCCTGAGCGGCTAGGATTATGGATGTGAACCACTGGCACCTAGCTTCACCTATTCTCTCTTGAGTTCCTTGTCATACCTTCTTGTGCCTTCAGTGACCTGTTTCAACTTCTTGCTTACTTATTCTTTTTGCTCTTCTTGTTTTCCTTCCGTCCTTCTACTTTTAACTTGTAGCTAGCCATTTTCTAGCCATGTTGTCCATGCTAGCCTGGTTTGTTAGCACCAACTCTAGGACCCAGCCCGTGCATCACCCTGCCTATCTTGTAGCCTAGACTCATCTTCCCTGGCCCGCTTCCTTTTGATTTTGCTGAGATAGGATCTTGATATGTAGCCCAGACTACTCTGGAACTCCCGATTCCACTTCCCATGTACTGGGACTGTAGGCATGCACTACCATGCCAGGCTTACTCTTATAGTGTTCAACAATGGTTTCACATATAAACAGAAGAGCATTTAACTGTAGGAACACTAAAATTACACAATCAAATTTCCTTTACTGCTTAACCCAAAACTGCAAAATTCAGTTCCAGACATGACATAATGGAAACATTCACAAAAGGAATCCAACTCTTTCCTCTTTATGTTTCATTTCCTTTTCTTTTTTTTTTTTTTTTGCCAGTCCCAGGGCTTGAACTCAGGGCCTGAGCACTGTCCCTGGCTTCTTTTTGCTCAAGGCTAGCACTCTGCCACTTGAGCCACAGCACCACTTCTGGCCTTTTTCTATATATGTGGTGCTGAGGAATCGAACCCAGGGCTTCATGTATATGAGGCGAGTACTTTAACACTAGCCCATATTCCCAGCCCCACTTTCTTTCCTTTGAACCATTCCTACAGTCTGGCTTTTTGCTGGCTATTTTGGAGATGGAGTCTTGCAAACTCTTCTGCCTAGGACAAAGTAAACATATCTGAATCTCACTGCTAGCCTGCTTCCATATCTCCTAGATCCTCCTGAGTAGCTAAGGTCATAGATGGAAACCATCAGCATCTAACTTGTTCTTCACTTCTTGACACCATGCATGCGCGTGTGCATACACACACATACGTACACACAATACACACACATATCCTACCAGATTCTTTTTACTTTCAGGTTATTGATGAATGAGGAAGGAATGAAAGGAAAAGATCTAACAATTGTCTTACCATTCCCTTTCATTCCTTCTGTTTTTTTTTTTTTTTTTGGCCAGTCCTGGGCCTTGGACTCAGGGCCTGAGCACTGTCCCTGGCTTCTTCCCGCTCAAGGCTAGCACTCTGCCACTTGAGCCACAGCGCTGCTTCTGGCCGTTTTCTGTATATGTGGTGCTGGGGAACCGAACCTAGGGCCTCATGTATCCGAGGCAGGCACTCTTGCCACTAGGCTATATCCCCAGCCCTCATTCCTTCTGTTTTTTGATTCTTCTTCTTTTCTTTCTTTCTAGTACTGCTTTATGCTTGCTAGACAGGTATCCCTGGGCCTTTCCTCCAGCCCTCCCTTTCCTTCTGTGTCCCCATTTGCAGCATAGATAAATGATTAGGTCACAGTGGGAGTCAACAGAGAAAAGAAAGGCGTGATTAGGTTTTTTGATTGTATGTGTTTCCTAGAAGCTATTTCCTGTTCCTGGGTTCAAAGCCAGCTCTGCTTAGAATGGAAAGCTGAGTTTTCTGGGATATCAGCTCTCATGTTTCTGGAGTATTGATGAAACACACTCTGTACTCGCTTTGGGTCTTACACTGCTGTGTATCAGTAATCCGCTATGATTCTGTATTCATGAGAAATATGGAAGTGTCTTCCATATACCGAAGGAATTCTGGCCAGACATCCTCCCATTTCTCTTGTGCTCACAATTTCTTTGAAAAAGAAAAGAAAAGAAAAAGAAAAGCTGGGTGCTGGTGGCTCACAGCTGTAATCCTAGCTACTCAGGAGGCTAAGATCTGAGGGATTGTGGTTCAAAGCCAGCCTGGTCAGGGTAGTGGAGCTTTGGCTCAAAGTGGTAGAGCACTAGTCTTGAGCAAGAGCTTAAGGACAGTGCCCAGGCCCTGAGTTCAAGCCCCATGACTGACAACAACAACAAAAATGGTAGAATAAAAATTTTAAGATGGGCCAGGTGCAGTGGCTCATGTCTGTAATTCCAGCAACTGGAGGACAGAGATCAGGAGGCTCTAAGATAAGATCAAGGCTAGTCTGGGCAAAAAAGTTGGTGAGATCCCATCTCAATAATCCTATCTCTCAAATATGTGGGGGACATAAGTAGGAGGATCAAAGCCTGATGCTATAGGGCAGAAAGCTCAGCCCTAATTAAAAAAAAATCAATTAGAAGCAAAAAAGACAGGAGCTATGGTATAAGTGGTCAAACACCTGTCTGGCTAGCATTGGACCCTGGGATCAAACTCTAGTTCTGCCTCCTCCTAAAATCAGAATTTCAAGATGGCGATGAAAGAATGTCAAACTCAATATGTGTGAGCACGAGACCTTGAATGACTACATGGAAGGCTTGGCCAGGAAGCAGGGCTTGGGTATTGATACCTGGGTTCCATTTGATTCATTGCCTCTGCTCTACTACTTGGTTTGTTTTCCTATTTGAACTCAGGGCCTTGTGCTTCCTTGGCTTGCTTGCTCAGTTGGTACTCTACCACTTGAACTATGCTTGCTTTTTGCAGGTTATTTTAGTGATGGGCATCTCCAGGACATTTTTACCTAGGCTGGCTTTGAACCTCTGTCTTCTAGATCTCCCAAGTAGCTAGGTTTATAGTTGTGGTCCACCAGTGTATACAGCTGCTAAGTATTTTTTTTTTTTTTTTGGCCAGTCCTGGGGCTTGGACTCAGGGCCTGAGCACTGTCCCTGGCTTCTTCCCGCTCAAGGCTAGCACTCTGCCACTTGAGCCACAGCGCCGCTTCTGGCCGTTTTCTGTATATGTGGTGCTGGGGAATCGAACCTAGGGCCTCGTGTATCCGAGGCAGGCACTCTTGCCACTAGGCTATATCCCCAGCCCTGCTAAGTATTTTTAATATTCTCCTTGTCTAGGAAGTTTTATCTGGAGGGTCTGAGAATGCTCATAGAAATAGACTCTTGCTCCATTCCCAGTTCTTAGCATGTGAAATGAGTACGTTCTGAAGGCTGTGTCCCCCTAAAATTCACATGTGGAAACCATCGCCTCCAAAGTGATGGTATTGTCATCAACTCTACCAGTGCCTTGGTCTTCCTGTAGAGCATGAGCAACAGATGTCTTGCTTAGGAGTCAGTCTGTGGTTTGGTCACAGCAAGACTGAACCAGGTATTTGGGGGTGGGGATGAGTGGGACCCAGCACTGCCCCGTAGAACATCAAGTTCAGGCAGGCAGGCGAGACTGCAGCTGCGTGGGAATAACAAACCAGCTGAGGTTTACCATTGACTAAATAAACCCTCAGACGTCTGGGTGGGACTCCACTTCTGTGTGGTGTAGAAGTGAGGGGACCCTTGGGTCATCCTTCAATTGTATCCCCCTCATCTGTGCCAGAAGATCAAAGCCCTACAGTGTGGGAGCCCTTTGCTGCAAAGTCAGTATGTTTTTAAAACAGGCCGCAAACATCGCAGAATGTCGAGGTTCACTAAGTATTCATTAAATAAAAGAACTAGTAAACAAATTACAGAAAGAAAAGGACCTCAGAGTTCTGGGATTGCTTTCAGGCAGATGTTTCCGGAAGTGCCTTAGCCTGAGCTTCCGGTCTTTTTCTCTGTGCTGCTCTGCTGCCAGGTCTAGGGGAGCAGAGGGACTTCATTCCTGCTTGCTGAATGACGGGTCCGAGAGGTGCCTCCCCTACTTCCCCAGCCCAAGAACTCATGGGGGCAGAGGTATCTTCCAGGCTCATTGCTTTGGGGCCCTTGATGAGACTCTGCCTGCCTAGAAACCCAGCTAGGCTGAGCCTGGGGGCTCTTAGGTATTGGGGAGCATGCAGCGGGGAGCCTCAGAGCCCATGGGCACAGCAGACTTGAGGACCATAGCTTGCTCTTCAGCCCTGGCTCCCTTCAAAGTCTTCACGGCAAGCACTCTGGGCTGTCTCTGTCACCCCGTGTCCCTGTGCCTCCCTAAGGGAAAGCCAGTTGCTAAATCTCCATGGATCTGGCTTGTCTGGGGCACAGAAATGCCACTGGGGTCAAATGCCTGCTCCCTTCAGGCCCAGTGGAAGGCTCAACTCCCTTCTGGGTTCTCCCAGAGCCTTTCATCTGTGCCTCAGCAGCCAGGACAGAAGTCACAGCCAACCTCGTGACTCTGGTGGTGTGTTTCCTCCTGCCACGGGGGACCTGATGATATATCTCCCTGCAGGCACTTCCCTCCAGGGCTGCTGCTTGTGTAGATATGAAGCATATGGCGATTAGGCAATCGAATATCTTTGACTTCTCTCTCAGGTGGTGGGGTGGGCTGCTGGATTGGGGATGGGGGGGCTCTTGCTTCTCTTTCATCCATTAGGGTGTCAAGATGCAGGCACTGGAACGTGGCCACAGGTGGTGTGGAGTGCAAGCCAGGAGTGAGCTCCAGCAGGTCAGCTGTTTGCTGAGCTGGGCAGGCAGGCAGGGTGCTGGAAGGCACATTGTGTTCCCAGCACACCTCCAGCTGGGAAGGAACCCAGCCTGACAGAGGGTGGAAGAGAGAGGCCAGGAAGAGGCACTCATGCCACTGGGTCCTGCTCTGCCACTAGCCTGTCAAATGAGAGTACGAATCAGAAGAAGGAGGGGTGTAGAGGATTTGGTTGGCTCCTCGCTCTGCTTTTAGCACCTGCTCCCCCATGCTTGGCATGGGTTCTCCTGGGTCCTCATTCATACTCTGCCCCCTCCATAGACAGGTTCACACTGCCCCCTTTCCCCAGTGGAGGCTTGTGTGCCAAGTTATTGATGTGCATGAATCCATATAACCCTCATGGCAGTTCAAAGAGGCAGCCATTTTTTCCCCATTTCTTTATTGTTAAAATGATGTACAGAGGGGTTACAGTTTGATACGTAAGGCGATGAGTACATTTCTTATCCAACTTGTTACCTCCTCCCTCATTTTTCCCTCACCTCCCTCCTCCCATTTCCCTCCCCCCGCCATGAGTTGTACAGTTGGTTTACACCATATAGTTTTCTAAGTATTGCTGTTGCATTGGTTTGTCTTTTTATCCTTTGTCTCTCGATTTTACTATTCCCTTTCCCTTCCCTAGTTCCAATACATGTATATACAGTATCCAGGGTACTAAAATCAGTTACAGTGATATCAGAGGTAAAACCACAGGAAAGAAAGACAAAAGAAAAAGGGCATAATTTCACATGGTATGTTGAAAATAACAGCAACAATGACAAACCACTTGTTTCCATAACCTGAAGTTCATTTTGCTTAGCATTATCTTATGTGTTCATATGGACATAGCTATTGAGCTATTGTGATCTTCTTCTAGGACTATCCTAGATGTGTACTAATTATTCCCAATGAGGGAGACCATAGAATCTATGTTTCTTTCGGTCTGGCTTACTTTACTCAGTATGATTTTTTTTTTCCCCAAGTCCTCCCATTTCCTTACAAATGGGGCAGTGTCATTCTTTCTGATAGAGGCATAGAATTCCATTGTGTATATGTACCAAATTTTCCTGATCCACTCATCTACTGAGGGGCATCTGTGTTGGTTGAGGCAGGCCTTTTATCATCTGCTTTCTCAAAATGAGAAAATGGAGGCCCAGAGGGGTCAAGTAACTTGCCTGACAGCTGGGGAGGGGACAGCTAGATGTGGGGGTGGTGGTGGTGGGTTTCTGATCCCAGAGTTTTGTGATTTAAGCCATGGATATCCCACCAGCTTACTGAAGTACTTCCCTGAGTTCTGGAGCTCTCTGTTGGTTCCTGGATGGTTAATTTTAAGGCTGTTTGGAGACAGGGGTCTGACATTTACATGCTGGCTTCTGACTGTTTTCTTTTTTTTTTTTTTGTGGTACTGGGTTTTGAACTTGGGGTCTTATACTTGCTAGGTACTTGCTCTACCACTGAGCCATAGTCTTTTTGAATTGGTTCTTTTCTTTTCTTTTTGGTACCAGTCCTAGGCCTGGAACTCAGGGCCTGGGCAATCTCCCTGAGCTCTTTTGCTCAAAGCAAATAGTGCTTTCCATTTCCAGCTTTTTAAGTAGTTAATTGGAGATAAGAGTTTCACAGACTTTCTTGCCCGGGCTGGCTTTGAACCTCAGTCCTCAGACCTCAGGCTCCTGAATAGCTAGGATTATAGGTGTAAGCTTCTGGCTCTTGGCTTAGGGTCTTGCCTAAAGAGTGGTACTCCTATTTTAGTCTTCTCCAGATAGCTTCAATAAGAGGCCCAAAGCACTGTGCCCAGCTATTGGTTGAGAAGGGGTCTCACGAAGCTCTTGTCTAGGCTGGTCTTGACTTGTGTTTCCAATCTTGGCTTCTTGAGTAGCTGGGATTACAGATATGAGCCATTGTGCCTAGCTTGGCTCTTGGCATTTTAACTGACCATGTGGGCTTGTGGCCTTACTGTGGGACACGTGCTGGAACAGCACCAAACTGGGTATGAGGTCCGAGGCTGTGAGCCCAGCCTGGGGGCTCCCTCTTTTTTCCAGGATCAGCTCTGTCCCTCTGTCCCTCTCATCACTGAGTCCCATTCCGAGACAGAGTCCCTTAAAGTCCCTTAAAGTGGTAGAATGGAGAAAGCTGCAGCTTCCCCTTCCCTCCCTCCCCTTAGGACCTATTGATTGGCTTTGGGGAACAGAGCTGAGTAGGACTAAGGGTGTCCATGTTGGCTTCTAGACTCATGGAATCCTCTAGCCTCGGCAGCTGTTAGAGTCAGGCTCTTTCCAGAAGGATGAATAAAGACAGGGTCAGCATCCTGGTAGCTGAGAAGGTTCGAGAGGCCATCACATGAAAGCCCTTTCTGAGCCCAGATAGCTGGCTTGTGGAAGGCACCAGGGGCAGGCAGAGCTGGCTTCCTCCGGCTTTGCTGGGCAGCCAGGTGCCCATGTGGCCAGTGAGGCCACCAGGTGACCAAGGATCTGTGTCCTCATCTGGGGCACCAGCCCTGTGTTACGGGGCAAGTCTCTGTACTTCATTGTGCCTGGGTTTTCTCAGCTGTAAGGAGGAGATAATGTGTCTCCGATACTTGCTCTCACCCCGCTGCTGTGGAAATCCTTGTGAGATAAGAAACACATGTTGATGAGTGGAAAGCGCTTAAAATATAAATAAGCCTTAGTGAGGTAGTCCTGGATACAGAGCCATGGTTTAGACCAGGAAGTGGTCATGTGAGGGTTTCTGTCTAGCGGCCAAGAGAGTATAATAGAAATAGATCGGAAACTTCCCACGGGGTTTGCAGTAAATCCAGAGCAGGTATGAGTCGTCAGTCTACTCGTGTATCATATTTGATCTGCACTAATATTTTATACTCCTATCACAAAGGCTAAGACTTTCTTTTCACCTCAGTTCCATACAGTGTTTGGCAAAAGGCATACTTTTATATAGGTTATGCAAAAATGTAGAGTGGATGTAGTCCTTGCTGGAAATCCACGTACATTCCCATTTCCTCATGGATTTTAAGTAAATAAAAGCACCGGTACCTCCTCTGCCAATGAAATGAGTTAACTAATGGAGGTCTATCGTGTCCGGTGGAGAGAGAATGAGGGAGCCCCAAGACCAGGCTGGGGCTAGTGTGATCTACCATGTGAGCCTCATCTCCACTTCTAGCTTATTTTGGGGAGGGGGAGTAAGTTTATGGAGATAAGAATCTCATATAAGTCAGGTACTGGTGGCTCCTGTCTGTAATGCTAGCTACTCAGGAGGCTGAGATCTGAAAATTGTGCTTTGAAGTCAGCTGAGGAAGGAAAGTCTATGAGACGCTTATGTCCAGTAAACTACTCAGGAAAGGCTGGAAATGGCGCTGTGACACATGGTAGAGCACTAGTCTTGAGCATAAAGATCAGGCTCCGAGTTCAAGTATCAGGACATACACACACACACACACACACACACACACACGTCTCATAGATTTTCCTGCCCAGGCTGGCTTTGAATTGTGATCCTTAGTTCTCAGCCTTCTGTGTAGTTAGGATTACAGAGATGAGCCACTGACTATTGAATGCTCATTTACTGCTGGACAGATAAACGGACACAGTAATTCTCTCAAAAAAGCAGTGGGATAGAGGAGGATTAGCATATAAGAAATGGTACATGTTTAAGGTATACAATTTGGTAAACTTGGACTCATGAATAACTGGATATATTATCCCACATACTTTCCTGCCTAAGCTGCCTTTGAACTGTGGCTCTCCAGATTTCAGGCTCCTGAGTAGCTAGGATTACAAGTGTGAGCCACTGGTGCCCGGCTGGCCTTGGGTTTTGGTTGTACCTCCTTAGTGATGAATGCTGTTGAATGTCTTTTCATCTGCTTATTAGCCATCCATGCATCTTCCATGAGACTGTATCTCATCAGATCTCTTCTCTGATGTCTCCATTGGCTTGTTTTCTTATTACTGAGTTTTGAGAATTCTACCTGTAAATCTGAATATGTTTGGAGTTGCAAACATTTTCCCTCAGTCTGTGTCCTTTATCATTCAGATGTTAAGGAGCAGATAGTATTTTTAAACTTTAATGAATTCTGTTCAATTGATTTGTTCTCCTATCACATGTACTTCCGGTATTGCGTTTTAAGCAATCTTAAGAAATCACAAAGCTGGTTGTGATGGTGCATATCCCTAATCCTAGTGCTCAGGAAGCTTGAGGCAGGAGATCTCAAGTTGGAGTCCAGCTAGGGCTACATGAGAAGACCCCGTCTCAAAAGAAGGAAGAAGAAAGAAAACACAAAGGTTTTCTTTGGCATTTTCTCTGTTCCATTTGTGTCTATGACTCATTTTGACTTAGTGTTGTATATGATATTTATGTATATGATATGATATGATATGGTGTTTGCCATTCCTTGTATAGATTTATATTTCCATCTGGCTTTGTTTTCCTTCTGCCTAAAGCCTTCCCTTCCACTCCATTCGATTCCCTCCCTCCCTTCTTCCCTCTCCCCTCCCCTCCTTTCCCCTCCCTTCCCTCCCCCTTCCTTCCCTCTATGGGTTAGAGAGTGCCCCTCACATCAGAAAGCTGAAAAACAGGAAGGGGAAGGACGATGACAGGCACAATGGTATTGCTAGTTCCGTCTTCCAGCTCTCTCCAGATGTGTTGGGTGCCTGGGAAACCCTGGAGCCCTGGCTGGGATGAAGGACCAGAGAGGGCCTTGGGTCCACAGGTGCAAGCCGCCATCTGCCACCCTCGAACATCACATCACGACTCTTCTGTTTCCAAGATGTTATATGGTGCAGTGAGCAGCTGAGGTTCTTAGCGCATGCTCACTTTGAAGGCAAGGAAAGTTGGGTGTGGTAAACAGGGTAAACAGAGGGAGCTTCCTCAAGGGCAGCTGTTTCCTGCTGGAGAGTCTGACGGGTGTTGTCTCTGTCACCCTTCTTTTCCAGGAGAAAGTACTCAAATTTAGTACTCTGTTCATCCCTAAGAATCTCTAGAGAGGGGAACCTAATTACTATCTAGTCATTCATTTGCTTACTTATTCATTTGGTCCTTCATGAACATTTATTGAGTCCAGCAAAGGTGCTGTGGTGAATTAGTTGAACGAGGCTACTAGGAGGCACCTACAAGGCGGCGTCTTCCCCAGACACAGGAGGAAATGTAACCTTCTGCGGTGACTGCTCCAAAGTTCTTCCAGTGCCATAACTGGAAGATTGAAACCGACTTACAGGCTGTTCCCAGGGGGAGGAGCAGAGGGCCAGAAGGAGTCTCATGCTGGCTACCTTCCCTCTGACTTCCTGGGTCTCTTGAGTTTCCCTTCTAGCTAGCTCTTCTGTTTCCTTGGTGCCAGCTGACTTCACCGAGGTAGGAATTGGGGGAATGAGCTCTAGTTTTCAGGCGACCTGGTATGGGGGTGGGTGTTGAGCAAGGCAGGGAAATAAAAAGTCCCAAAGCCCTGTACTAGACCATCCCAGACTCCCCCAAACCTGAGAGCAGAGTAAGTAACACTTCTCCCTGTGGGGGTGCTGAAACAGTGGACTAGAGACCTAAGGGAGATTAAGGTGGGGGGGGGGGTCGAGCTTGGGAAAGAGGGAGGCAGGGTGTGGGGGGGTGGGGGGATGGGGTAGGGTGGGGTGGGGTGGGTGGTGCCCTGATTATCAGAACAGTGGATTTAGGTTTGCTGCTGGGAGTTAAGGAGCTAGAGGAGAGGATTATTAGGAAAGAGGAAGGGAAGTCTGTATATCGACTACAATAACAAAAAAAAAAGAAGGGAGGAAAGGAGAAAAGGAGGCAGAGAGAAGGGAGGGAGGAAAGAGGAAGAGTATGGGAGAGAGAGGGAGGAAAGGAGAGACTTATGAAGCTATAAATAAGGGATAAAGAGACAGAAATGAGGAAACGCACATGAAAGAAAAGGGAAAGAAAGGACAGGAAGTATGTGCGTGCAAACCTATGTGTGCATGCGCATGCACACACGTGTGCATTTGTGTGTACTTTCTGGAGGAGGCTTTCTGTCTAGGGGTACCCTGGTCTGGAAATTCTAGGGTCTCTGCCACTCTAGAGTGTGGTGAAATAGCCTCAGAGTTTTAAGGAGTGAAGGGAGGCGCCTGCCAGGCCTTAATTACAGCCTCACAGTGGTTCTAACCCACTCTGGCCTCTCAACTCCCAGAAACACGACATTCACACAGGCGCATCAAGCAGCCCTGCTCAGGCCTAGCAGCCTAATAGCTACTGTTGTGTTTGCACAGCATCCGCAGGCATCACGGGCAATTAAGAAAGTCGTCCATTGCCATCGTGGGCTGCCATTTACGGTCGGAGCCTGGAACCCCTCCAGGTCAGTCAGCCCAGCCCACTGAGGAGACACAAATGATCTGGGGAGGAGTGTTGTTTCCTGGGAGGGGACCCCTGCCAGGAGCTGGCAGATCCCCAAGGGGGGGCAGACAAAGGCTGCTTTGGGCTCCTGGAAAAGGAGGGGGTGGGGACAAGCTGGGGGCTCTGTCTGCAGAGGGACGCATATGCACACCCAGGCATACCTCAGCACAGGCAGGTGTGCATGGGCAAACTTCCATGCCCGGCTTCACGCACGTGCTGGTCTATGTTTCCTGGCTTGTACAGGCATCTGTCTTGACTTAATGGGATATAGATACAACTGTTTTACCCGTGCTCTTTCTGGCAGGCACTCTCACGAATGCAAACATCCTTACACACGTGCACGTGGAGAAAAAGCCTAGATAAACACAAACTCAAGCCAGATGTGGCTCACATCTGTAATCGTAGCTACTCAGGAGGCTGAGATCGAAGGATTGCTGTTCAAAGCCAGCCCAGGCAGGAAAGTCTGTAAGAATGTTCTCTCCAATTAACCACTGCAAAACCAGAAATAGCACTGGGGCTCAAAGTGGTAGAGTGCTAGCCTTGAGCAAAAGAACTCAGGAATAGTGCCCAAGCCCTGGGTCCAAGCCCCAGAACCAGCGATGACGACAACAACAAACTAAGCTCACACATAGTCATATCCAATCTTTCAGTCAAAAATTTCAAAGCAAGACAGCTCCAAAGACCCTTAACGTGTGCATGATGTAGACTTCAATTTTGTATCATCATCATCATTACTATTATTATTAGTGCTAGTCCTGGACTTGGATTTAAATTAATTCAGGTCCTAGACACTGTCCTTGAACTTTTTTTTTTTTCCCTGAAGGCTAGCATTCTACCACTTGAGCCACGGTTTTATTTCCAGCTTTTTTTGGTGGTTAGAGATAAGAGTCTCATGAACTTTTCTGCCTGGGCTATCTTCAAACCACAGTCCTCACATCTCAGCTTCTTGAGTAGCTAGGATTAGAAGCTACTGGCACCTGACTTTTATTTTATTTTATTTTTTCTTTGTGCCAGTCCTGGGGCTTGCACTCAGGACCTTGAACTCTCTCTTGGCTTTTTCACTCAAGGCTGGCAATCTACCACTGGAACCACAACTTCATTTCCAGGTTTTGGGGGAGTTAATTGAAGATATGAGCCTTACGGTTGTTTGTACCCTGGCTGACTTTGAGTCTCAGTCCTTAGATCTTAGATTCCTGGGTAGCTAGGATCATAGATGTGAGACACCAGGGCCCTGCTTTCAAACTTCCTTTCATGACTTTGAATAAAGATGGATTTGGGGATGAGATCTGATGAACTTCAGTAGAAGACAAAAGAGGGTTGGAAAGAAAATTACCCTTTCTTTTTGATTCTGTTTTGGGCTAGGGCCAAGGCCATTTACACAGTGGAGAGATAATGGCTGGTGGCCAGCGACATTTAATCCAGGCTTGTGCCACCTGACCCTGTTGCTATTCCATGCGCATGACTTCCAGCTTCTCAAGGAGGGAATCTCAAAATCCTATTGGTCTGGTAAAGGCAGAACCCATTCCTCTTATTTCCATGAAGCTTTTGCTCTTGGCTAACCTGCCCAGCAGTTAGGGGAACTGGGTTGAGTAGA
Source organism: Perognathus longimembris pacificus (assembly GCF_023159225.1). NCBI lineage: Eukaryota > Metazoa > Chordata > Mammalia > Rodentia > Heteromyidae > Perognathus > Perognathus longimembris. The sequence continues at coordinate 16,279,737 of NC_063164.1, forward strand.
GAGGGTTGTATACTGTGTCTTGGTGATTTAGATTTGCTCGTTTTCAAAATTGAGTTTGGAAGTGTTTTCATCCTTTTCTGAGGTTTGGAGTTTTTCCTGTTTCTCTGCCTCCCTTATCCCTATTTCCCGCACTGTTATTAGGGAAAGAAAATTGGAGACCGTGTCCATTTTTGAGAACGTGTCCCAGAATAATTGTGCCGTGACACACAGGGAGCGCAAAGGAGAAAACAGGAAGCCGAGCTGCAAGAGCTTGTATGAAACTGGCAAACTGCAGCAAAGCCTTTAGCCAGAGAATCCTCAGCGAGCAGCCATTACCCACAACACCCTTACCACCACCACCAGGCCTGGTTCCCAATGGAGGCTGCCATTGGTTTGCTTCATCTCCTGCTGTGGGAATGGTGACCTGCCCCCATCAAGACCCCAAGACCAAATTCAATGCATTTGTTCTTCCACGTGGCAAATGTTGGCTTCCAGCAACCTCTGATGTCCCCCGAGCCCAACCCCTGCCACAACCCAGGGGGCCAGGGCCTCATTTGAAGCCTGACAACCACATTTGTGTGGAAGATTGTGTGGCAATTTAGATGTGGGTCAGAAGGAGCTTCAAGGAGCTTAATTGATGCCAGTATTTTCATGCCACTTCAGCACCTCTTCACCTCAATTTTTCAGTCTCTCTTAATTTCCAATAAAATGTGTCGGAAGATTGGACTGAACCAGGGGGGTCAGCAGGCAAGATTCCCCTGGAGAACGCCCATCCCAACTCAAGGCATCGGCTCCTGCCCCTGGGCTGGCTGCACCAAGTGGCGAAGGCTGGTTTTCCTGTATGCCGTGAGAATTACTTCCGTGTTTTCATGCTGTCCTTACCAGCAAGGAATCAGGATCCTTTAGTTTAGCTGTAGGAGTGTATTATGGGGTGCATCAGTTTCGTTTCTCTGCACAAGAAAATAACCCCCAGTCATAGGAGAGACTTAAAACATCAACATTATTTGTTTTTTGGTAATTCTGAGAGCCAGTGATTTGGGTGGGGCTCAGCTGGGTGGTTCTGCAGCTCCTGGGCCAGATGGGGCTTTTTCAAGCATCTGCTGGCAGCTGGCAGGTGATGGGGGGGAGGAGAGAGAGAAGTAGAGGGAGGGAAGTAAGCAGAGAGGGAGAGAGAGAGAGAGAGAGAGAGAGAGAGAGAATGAGAATGTGAGTGATTTCTTGAGGCCCAAGCTCAGCAATGGTACAGCATCACATTTGCCCTCTGAGCAAATTATAAGATTGGTCTGGGGCTGGGAATATGGCCTAGTGGCAAGAGTGCTTGCCACATATGCATGAAGCCCTGGGCTCAATTCCTCAGCACCACATATATAGAAAAGGCCAGAAGTGGCGCTGTGGCTCAAGTGGCAGAGTGCTAGCCTTGAGCAAAAAGAAGCCAGGGACAGTGCTCAGGCCCTGAGTTCAAGCCCCACGACTAGCAAAAAAGAAAAAAAAAAGATTGTTCTTACATCTCTCTTGCTAGGCGACATGCAAACGGTGTGGTCTGCAAAGCAGAGCAAGGTGGCCATTTTTATAAGTTGGCATATGGGGGATTTTGAGCTGTTCTTTGAAGAGCATTCTAATGAGTTGAACTACTCAGCAGTGAGCTGGCCTGACTTGCCTGCTTTGGGCCTGTGTGGAAGAAGGTGTTGGGACCTTCTAAAAGCCTGCTCGGTCCCAAGCGTTTATTCCCTAAGAACTTATTCTCAACAACCCAGAGTTGAAGGGTTTCATCACAGGAGAGTTAGAAGAACTGGAGTAGTTTTTCTAATTCTTAGTTGCCCCGATCTCGGTCATGTCTTCTCATTTTCACCCCCATCTCCCAGCAAAGGCTCTGCTCTTTCCCTTTTACCCCAAATCACCCCGTCCTTCATGTCCTGACCTTGGTCACGTGTCCCCCCTCCCACTCACCTGCCTGGCTCTGTGTCTGGCTGGAGGTAGGGAACAGAAAAGGAAAGCTAAAACACTCTCCCTTCCAAAGAACAAGTTTGGTTAGACTCTGATTTAGCTGTTCTACACTCTCGGAAGAATGAAATGTGTGGCAGGAGAGGGGTGAAACAGCACGTGCATTTTTTTTTCCTCTTCCAAAGAGATGCACATGAGCAGAGAGTGGAAAATAAGAGAAGCCAAGAACTCAAACCAAAGTCTGCTTTCAGGGAGGGAGATATAACTTGAGCTCCTGAGCTGGAGCCAGGCAGGAAGTGGGCTTGGCCTGCGTGAGGTACATGCGGCCTGCCTGGAAAACCACCCTTCCAGGCTCCCTTCTTCCTAATTCCCTTTAGCTTCCAGCCTCCTGACCCTGGGAACAATGAGGCTCTGTGCTGAGACATGCCTGTTGTGATGGCCTGGGAGAGAAGAAAGGGGGAAGCCGGTTGGAGTGGCCATGTGTGAATCACTTGTGTCACATGGCCCGGCTGGCTGTTGGCTCCTAGGTCTGCACAAGGACACGAGGCAAGTGTGGTCTGAGGCTAGCCCATGGCAGGGAGGCTGATCAGCCAGCTCTGGACTGGAAAGGATGGAGCATTGGAGGATAAGAAATGCTCTGGCATAGCAAGGGCTAGCAAGACTCTCTCTCTGGGCCCAGATCAGTATGGAGTTGGTGTCTGATTCTCCAGGGCTGGGAGTCATGGGGTTTGGGGCTCACCTCTGAGACCTGGTAGGCCTGGTTCAGCCCTTGACTCTGGCAAGCTCAGGGTTTTCCTCCAAGGCCTAGCAAGTGCCACTGAATTTGGAGAAGTGATGTTATTCGGGAATAGTTAGGGTACGAGACCCTGGGCTGCTTCTCAGAAGACCTGGCTTCTGAGAAGTCAGAGGTGCCAGGCTGGCTCCTGGTGGAGGAGCGGGAAGAGACTGGAAAGTGATAGGTGTAGCAGGAGGGAGACTGGGCACAAGTCCTGAAGGAGGCCTGCAGTGCTGAGACAGGACAGAATGGGGAGGGTGGGGTCAGCGCGGTGTCCCAATCCCTGACTCCACCTGGAAGAGGGCTTGAGCCAGGGTTCTGTTTCTCGGGTCTGATTTGTTCAGCCTGGTGTCTTCTCCCGAGCGTCCTGCAGAGGGCAGTGTGGTACTGTGGTGCTGTGGTGGGACTCTGCTGTCTCATCAACTTTGGACTCACCACCTCCTAACCTTTTAAAAGCTAAAGCGGCTTAGACACAATCTGAGCCTTGCTTGAATGCCATGGATTAGCCTGGCACTCCGGGCCCCTTTTGCTGGGAGAAGCCCCCCTCCCCCTCCCTCACCCCCAGTCTTGGAGCTGCTCACAGAGCTTCCTACCTCTCCTCTCTCTTCCCTGTACCCTACAGCTGACCTGTAGCCTGGGGCTTATACATATGGCCAGCGAGCGTTACGGTTTTCAAGGCACATTCTCATCTGCTTTCCCAATCCGTTCTGGGAATGGATGGAACACGCCATTTTATAAAAGACAACTGAGATTTAAAAAAAAAAAAAAAGTTGTTAGGACAGAGACAAATGGGGGCACCCACAATCCAGAGCTCAGTCTACCAATACTACTTCCATTCTCCCCAAAGAACCACCCTGTGGTTCCGTTTCCTCCCCAGGGAGGCAGTGTGGCGCCTCTACACAGCCAGATCCCTGTGTGGCTCTCTGGCCACCAGCACAACCTTGGGTGTGCCATCGTTCCTGCAGATCAGAACAGAGGGAACGTGAACTTCCCTGGTTCCAGTGTTTGGGTCCTGTCCCCAGTCACAAATGAGCTGACTGAACTGGAAAAGCCTGGCGTGGTGATGGGGTGTGTGTCTGGGAATTCTGAGTTGGATCAACTCTAATCACTGTAACTCCTTGTTTCCACATGCTGGGCTCCAGCTCTCTCCCTGGAGTTAGGACAGCAACTCGGATTATGAGGGTACCCCTTGTGCTACAAGTGACACAGAGGGCGGGGACAGTGATGGTGAGGGACAGAATCTTACCGGTGTTAGGTGATGGCTCTATCATTGAGCTACATCCCTAGCTAGCCAGAGATGTATCTTCCCTTCTCTTCCCTTTTGTGCCGAGACTGGGGCTTGAACTCAGAGCCTGGGTATTGTCCCTTAGCTTTTTCACTCAAGGGCTATGCTCTACCATGTGAGCCACAGCTCCACTCCAGTTTTTTTTTTTTGGTGGTGGTGGTTAATTGGAGATCAGAGTCTGATGGAATTTCCTGCCCTGGCTGGCTTTGAACTGCAACCCTCAGACCTCAGCCTCTTGAGTTGCTAAGATTCTAGGCTTGAGATGTGACTAGCCCACTCTTTTGTAAGAGGTGACATGGGAGAAAGGAGGAGGTAGCTCCCCAACACACACTGAGAAGGTGTCCTTGGGGGTATTTAGGGTGGAGGAGAGGGAAGGACAGAGCAAGGCAGAGAGAGTCTGAGACTCATGACTCACATGTGCACATCATTTAGCCACCATTTAGCCACAGGATGATTCCTGTGTTAGGTGCTATGTACTTTCTGCCAGGTAAAAGGATTGCCATTCCCCATTTACAGTGAAGAAACTGAGGCCAGAGAGGTTGGTTGACTAGTCTGAGATTACACAGCTCAGTAGGACACACTTCACTCATCACTGCTCCCGGCTGTGTCTGTGTCCCTGGATTTGGAATATCTTCCTTATCCTCTGTTCAGAATTTGTGCTGGTAGCTCATGCCTATAATAATAGTTACTCAGGAGGCTGAGAACTGAGGATTGTGGTTCAAAGCCAACTTGGGGTAGTAAGAAAGATCATGAGACCCTCTTTTTCAGTTAACCAGAAAAAAAAAAAAATCTGGAAGTGGAGCTGTGGCTCAAGAGCACCAGTCTCGAGTAAAAAAAAACTTAGGGACAATGACCAGACCCTTAGTTCACTCAGTCTTCAGTACTGACTCAAAAGCCAAAGCCAAGAAGCAGAATGTTCTCATGGAAAAGCTGAAGAGCTTCTGCTATTCAGACTTTCTGAGAACTGTGGGAAAGGATGTCTGTCTGTCTATCTGTGTACTTACCACCTGTCCCCCTCATATCCTACCAAGCAAAAAGGTGGCTAGGCTTTCCATGTGATGCATCTGAGACCTGACAGGTCAGAGGTCAGGGGTCAGAGAGTTACTCAGGCCCCATAGCTGGTCAGTGTCTCCTGACTCCACGTTATAGGATCTTATTCAACATGACAAGGCCCCTGGGAAGAGAGCCACCCCCAGGCTGCACCAGCTAACCCAGGCTGCTGGTTTCCTGCTAGAGAGGTCCCAGCCTTGGAGCTCTTGGGAACTCTTTGCAAGTCTAGCTCCAAGGGCTGAGCTCTGCCCTTCACTAGGAACAGCAGGGGTTTTTTGGTTTGAATGCAGTGCTCCATTGGTGGTGGTGTGGGGCTTGGGGGCCAGGGGCTTTCCCACTGAAACCTTAGCCATGCACTGGGTCAAGGCTGAGAATCCACCTGGAGCACAAAGCTTTGCACTGCAAATGCCAGCTGCCCACCAAGCTGTGGCTGCTGCTGTCCGGAGGGGCACCTGGAGGCAGAGAGAACCCAGAGTGAGCCATGGGGATGGTACCTCCAGTGGTGTAATGTCATTTACCTGGGTTTTCACGCTATATGGGCATTGAGTAGCTGAGATGTTGGAGAAGCCATTTTACCCGGTTTGAATGGTATAAATTAAGGAAATCTTTTCCCGTGGCTGGGGCTTACAAATCTAAAACACTAGTTTTTAGAGATTTTGATTTTTTTCTACTTAACTTATTCCTTCCCCTTCCACAGTTTTACTTTTCTGCTTTAAACCTGCCACAGCTAATTAAATGACTGCAATGTAAATCTTCCACAGTTTACCTTGACAATCAGGCTACCTTCTTAGCTCATCCCTGCTATTCTTCTCCTCTGGCTCTATCCTCTTTATTTGTTCTTGTTTTTTCTCACCCCATTGAACGACAGTTTCTCTGAAGTGCACCCCAGCATCACAGCTTGACTTCAGTCAGGGTAAGTGAGCCCCTGGCATGCTCTCTGGCTTTGGGACACTTGTGCTGTGGCTGGTGACTGTCCTGGCATGTGGCTTAGGCATTCAGAGATGGCAGCAGTGGTGTGACAGTGTGGGATGATCTGAGAAGGTCTGCAAAGCGGAGGGTTTGCTGGGATCCCATCACAAGCAGGCCTGCCTGCTGATCGACCATGTGGCCTGGTCTGAGAAAGGCCAGGGAGACCGGAGAGAAGTTAGATGGGTTTTGTCTTTGTAGAAATAGAGGAGGTATTTTCTGGTCTGTTAAAATGAATTCAAGCTGGGCACTGGTGGCTCATGCCTCAAATGCTAACAACTCAGAAGGCTGAGATCCCAGGATGGAGGTTCAAAGCCAGCCTGGGCAGGGAAGTCTGTGAGACCCTTATCATCGATTCACCAGCAAAAAGTTGAAAGTAGAGCTGTGGTTCAAATGGTAGAGTGCCAGCCTTGAATGAAAAAGCTGAGGGTCAGTGCTAAAGCTCAAGTCCTGGTGCTGAGACAGAAAGAGGAATTTAAGCGGGCGGAGTATCTGGAATAACTGACACACCATCAGGAGATGGTCTACTTTGGTAGAAAGAGACTCTGACTAAAAGCAGAGACTCCAGCTGTGCATGGGGGTGTGTTGCATGGATGACAAGAATTCTACCAACTTTAGTATATGAGGGCTCGCTCACCTCAGGGAGCATCTCCAAATGGCTTAATTTTTTCATTGCTTTGATGTTTCAGACAGCAGCCTTCAAACCAGCATGCCAGACTTAGCCTGCACAAACACTTTGCACCAGATGATCTGTGTCTCCATGTCTTCCCCTCCCCACTCCACCTCCCTCTAGCCCTGCTGTCCAGGCAGGTGGGCCACCGAAAGCCCTGGGTTTGTCACTGAGTGTGCCACCAGGGTGGAAGGGGCTGAGAGCCAATGGGCCACATTCAGGCACCAGCTTCCTTGACCTCAGTCACATTTGGAGGCCATGACGTCCTCACAGCCTCCGGTGGGAGGCTGCCGTGGAAAGGAGACCAGAATGACTAGTAGCTTACATTAGCACCCTGGGTCCCTGCCTGATCTGGAGGATTTCCAAGTAGCACTCAGTCCTCCAGGCCTGGGATGGCGCTCTCCAGGATTCAAGGAGGTTGGATGTTGTTCATTTAGGTTTAATTTGTCTAAAAAGGTTTGACTGGTCAACACTTCTGGAAGCCCTGAAATCTGCCCCCACCATTCCCCCCATGGCAGGAAAAGCGTCGAATCCTTCTCCTGAGCACAAGACTCTACAGGCCCTTAGATTACTGTCACCTCATTAGATTTCCTTTGTTGACTGGTGGAACAGGAAGAGAGATGGCCATGTCTTGGATCTTCTTTGAGCTTTTGCTCCAACTTCACCAGAAGTGATTTGCATTTCTGTAGCTCATGCCAGGTGGAGACCATGAAAAGACTGTGAGATTGGACTTTAGAGGCCATAAGCTCAAGACCCCAGCTTTGTTTCAGTGATCTGCACTTCAGCTCGCTTAATTGTAGGATATGAAAAAGAATAAAGGTCGATCTGAAAAGTTTGGTGTGATGAGAGATTATGCATGTGAGACATAAAAGACATTGCTCTGTGTTTTAAACATTTTTGCTATATAATCTAGAAACAGTAGAACAGAAGGAAAGATAGGAGAAAAAACAATAAATGACCTAGATGTTAAGGAAAAAAAAAGACATTGCTTGTTGTAAGAAAAGAATAAAATTCAATTAGATGAAAAGGCTTAAAAAATTTCATCTCCTATAAGATACTCCTAAATTTCAGATTTATTCTGTTCAGTTATTAATGCTTTGCTCTCACCAAATGGAATCATACATATTTTATTTATTTATTTCTTTGTTGCCAATGTGATATACACTTTCATACGTAAGGCAGTGAGTATATTTCTTATCAAACTTGCTATCTCCTCCCTCATTTTCCTCCCACTTTCCCCCTTCCCAATCCCCTCTTCACCCCCACCCCCAGTTGTACAGTTGGTTTATAGCATATTGTCTTGTAAGTATTGCTGTTGCATTGTTTCACCTTTGACCCTTTGTCTCTCCGTTTTGATGTTCCCTAGTTCTGATAAATGTATATACAATACCCAGGGTACCAAAATCAGTTACAGTGACATCAGGGGTAAAACCATGGGGAAGAAGAACAAAAGAAAAAGGCATAATTTCACATGGTATGTAGAAAATAACAACAATGATAAACCACTTATTTCCATAACGTGGAGTTCATTCGCTTATCATCATCTTATGTGTCCATATGTACATAACTATTGAGCTATTGTGATCCTCTGCTAGGAGAATCATATGCATTTTATATTCCATCCCTCTCAATTGAATCAGCAACATCTAATCTAGATTATTCTTTTAAGTGGTTATACAGTATGTCAGCTATTCCACAAATCATTATTATTAAATATTTACCATGTTTCCAACTTTTGTTATCTTAAACAACACTGTAATAAGATCACTGTCTTATATCTACAATGGTGTGACTTTGTCTGGTCTTTAGCATATATGAGGTTACTACCTAATATGTGCTACCAGTCCTCCATATCCATTCATGGGCTTCCAATCTGTGGATCCAACCCAGAGGTTAAAATTTTGGTTAGGACTTCAGTGGTTGTGTCTGTCTCTAGAAAACAGGTGATATCCTACACTAATTTAATGTCAAAACTATTTATAGAGGCTTTATATTGCACTAGCTGCCATAGTAACCCCAAAATGATTTACACTGTATGGTGTACATAGATTATGCATAACTACTATGTGGCTTTCTGAAGAGATGTGAGACCCCATGGATTTTAGAATCTGTGGGGAATCTGGGAACCAATTGCCAATTGCTTTCCCTGGGTTAAACCAAGTAATATTTTTGCCATGCCATGAATACCTATTTCCCCAAACACCTAGGTAACTGGTTTTATTTGCTTTGATAAGAATATCATGAGGGACACTGTCTCTTTTGGTTGTACGTGAAATAAGATTTGTGAATGAAGAGGAAAAGAGGGGTAAGGAGACAGGGTAGAATCCACTGGTGAAAGTAAGCAAAAATTAGAAGAGGTATGGAAAGACCCAAATTCTCCTCAGGGGAGGAACAGGAGACCCGAGAAGTCAATTTAGGATCAGACAATTTCCTGTGCTGTTAGAACAAGAGCGTTTTCCATGTCTTTCAAAGTGAAAGGCACAAGGCCCCTCATCACCCTTGTAAAATCCATATTGAAGTTGGATATGAGGCATTTATATTTCAACTCAGAGAAGAGGATATGGTTGAGAAGAGGTGTATTTGTATGGTCTGTGCAAGAAGGTCACCTGAGGAAAATGCTGTAGGTTCTCAGGATGGAACTGTGACACAATCTGCGAACCTGAACTTCCCCATTGATCAGACAACAGAACTTCTAACCCCAAATACTAAAGACCCAGGTTAAAAAAAACTTTCGAAGTGTTTTGTTTGTTTTGGCTTTTTTGCTTTTATACAGTACTGGGGCTTGAAATCAGGGTTTCTTTCATAAGGGAATCACACATAAGTATTCTAAATATAATCAAGACCATTAATTTTGCACTGGAAGCTCACACCTAGTTTCTCAGGAGGCTGAGGTCTGAGGATCCCAGTTTGAAGTTAGCTCAGACAGATAAAACTGAGAGACTCTTATCTCCAAGTGACCAGAAAAAAAGCCAGAAGTGAAGGTGTGCCTCAAATGATAGAGCACCATCCTTGAGCAGAAAAAGCCATGCAAGAGCTCCAGGCTCTGAGTCTAAGCTTTCAAGTTGACACACATCCACACAAAAAGACCATTCAGTTAGCCTTAAAAAAAAAATACTAAGATGATTGCCTGGCACTAGTGGCTCATGCCTGTTATGCTAGCTACTCAAGAGGCTGAAATCTGAGAATCATAGTTTTAATACAGACCCAGCACTAAAGTCTATGAGACTCTTATCTCCAATAAAACACAAAAAATCTTGGCTCAAGTGGTAGAGCACAAAAGCTCAGAAACAGCCAGGCCCAGAGTTCAAGCTCTGGGACAGGCTGAAAAACACAAGAAACCAAAACCCACCAAACCAAAACCCAAACCACAAAAAAAGCAAAAAACAAAACACCAAAAAAACCAATAAAACACCCCACTCATAAACAAACAACAACAAAAACCCTCCAGAGAAACCAAGATGACATTTCCATTGGAATCTCAACATCTCCATCTTCCCTAGAATTCTAGAAACGTAAAGAGCCAACAAATGATTATTTCATAAGCATTAATCCTGGGCTGACTATTACTAATATTGCCAGTGATATTATTTTCCAGTGTTTTTGTGGACTGCAGTTTGACTTCATGTGGGGTGAAGGGAAGCTGAGGAGGAGATTCTTAGTCCTGTTTTCGGTTTTGCATGACTGTCCTTTCCAGCTGCAGGCTCTGGAGAGGAAACAAACATTGAAACTCCATCAGGGAGGCAGCTGTGCACATCCCATTCCATCTGGCTGGGAGGAATCACTCCTGGAAAACGTACCGAAGGGCAGAAGCTCATTTCCTGTCCTTGGCTCCTTCCCAGCCTTGCCCTGCCACCCTTCCCCACATCTTTCTGGCTCTCTCAGATGCCTGTTCCTGGAGGGCTTTTGGAATTGGATTCGGGGCACCTGTAGCTTAGCTTTTTCTCCTCAAGGGGGTTTAATGTGTCCATGAGAAATGAGTCAGCTTATAGAGCCTGGAGCAGTAAGAGATTTCCGTTCCAAGATCTGGAATCTTCTAGCCAGCCCAGAAAGACTTGTTTTTGGTGGGTAAAGGCACAAAGCCAAGGATGGGGCATTTTGGTTTTGGGCTTGGTTAGGCATGTTTGCCAGCAGGCAGAGCTATCTTGTTAAAAACAGGAAGATGCACTGGGCTGGAGTTTCCGTGCTCTGGGGCGAGAGTGCGGTCAGTTCAGCTCTTCTGGTCCCACAGTGGTGTGTGAATCCACCATGGGGCAGTACAATTCGAGGGCTTCACCTATTAGGGCTTGATTGTGCCCAGGAGGTGAGGAGCAGTCTTGCTCCCCAGTCCCAATTCTTCACATTCCCACCCTGACCTCTCAGCTTGCAGCCCTGCCCTGCTGCTCACCTCCTACACACACACACACACACACACACACACACACACACCACACACACACACACACACACACACCTGCCGAATAACAGCTCGTATCTCTTGGAGATAAATTTCATCCAACACTGTTTGCAACCCCGGAAAGAGAGGTTTCTTTCCAGCACCTTCCCATCTCTTCAACAGATAGACACTAAAGATTATAAACATTACCACCACCACCACCACTTGCTATTACCAACCTTTTCCTAGGTCCCTTAGTCAGTCTTTGGCAATCTGGAAGACTGGGCCCCATCCCCTCTCCAGTTTCTCTCCTCCCTCCCTCCCTTCCTCCCTCCTTCCCCTCCCTCCCTCCCTCCCTCCCTCCCTCCCTCCCTCCCTCCCCTCCCTCCCTCCCTCCCCCCCTCCCCTCCCTCCCTCCCTCCCTCCCTCCCTTCCTTCCTTCCTTCCTTCCTTCCTTCCTTCCTTCCTTCCTTCCTTCCTTCCTTCCTTCCTTCCTTCCTCCCCTCCCTCCCTCCTTTCTTCCCTCCTTCCCTCCCTCCTTTTCTTCCCTCCCCTCCCTTTCTCTTTCTTTCTTTGTTTCTTTGTTTCTTTTCCTTCCTTCCTTCCTTCCTTCCTTCCTTCCTTCCTTCCTTCCTTCCTTCCTTCCTTCCTTCCTTCCTTCCTTCCTTCCTTCCTTCCTTCCTTCCTTCCTTCCTTCCTTCCTTCCTTCCTTCTTTCTTTCTTTCTGTTTTATTTTTTTGCTGGTCCCGGGCTGAACTCAGGGCCTGGACACTATTTCTGAGCTTTTTTTGTTCAAGGCTAGCACTCTACCCACTTGAGCCATAGTTCCACTTCTCAGTGTGTGTGTGTGTGTGTGTGTGTGTGTGTGTGTGTGTGTGTGTGTGTGTGTGTGTGATTAATTGGAGATAAAAGTCTCACAGACTTTCCTGCCTGGGCTGGCTTTGAACTGTGATCCTCAGATCAGATCTCAGCCTCCTGAATAGCTAGGATGACAGGCATGAGTCACCAATGCCTAGCTCCTCTCATTTTCCTCATTGCCATGAGATGAGCAGCATTACTTGCCTTCCCTTCCCTGCCATGATCTCTGATGATCTGGAAGCAACAGAGCTAGTGACCGTGGACTGAACCTCTGAGACGAGAAGCCAAATGAAATCCTTCTTTGTAAATTGTTGGTCTCAGATATTTGGTGTCAGCAATAGGAGAATGACAAACACTGTTTGACCATAGGTTTTTCTTGTGGTGATGGGAAGGGGTTCACCTCTACTAACTCCTCACAAAACAGGAACTTGTAGAGGTTGGCCATGTGCTGTACAGAGAAAAGTGATTCAACCAAAGAAATAGATCGGCTTCTCCTTTCTTGAAAAATACTTGTTATGTTTGTTCAGCCCTTTCAGCTTCTCAGACCTCTGTTTAGTCTACTTTCTTCTCAGATCAGGGTGGGGAGGAGACATGGAATAGTAATTGCTATTAAGCGGAGTCTCAGTTGTCTCATCTATCTAGACAAATGCAACTGAATGTGTGTTCTGCTTATTTATAAGGCTAGGTCTTATACTTAAGTTCTGTCCTTTGTCCTCCAAAACTTGAACATAATATCTCTGCCAAGCTCAAGTCTGTGAAAAATTATACTTGGAAAAGTTAAATGAATAGACTTTCTCAGAGGGCAGAACTTAACCTCCCTGTCCTTGGGCAGGGAAACATATCACTCACGGATGCTACAGGACATGGCAGTAGCTCCTACATCCTTCCCTCTCCTTCAGTCCAGTCTGTTTACAACACACTCCCTACTCATCTGTAGCCTTGGCTTGCTTCTTCACCACTGCAACTAACGATTCTTAGTGCATTTTGCTATTGAGCTCTATACTTCATCTGCTTTTCCCTTGTGCCTGGTGGAGTTGCTTGTTGAAAGAGGTCCATAGAGGGTGACATGGAGAACAGATAAGATGCTCCACAGTCAAAGAGGCCCAAATTAACAATATAGGTGTGTGTCTTCCAGGAATGGATGAAGGGCTTGCTGGACTCTTTGTGGCTACTGATGACAGAATCCATATCCAAAGTGGCTGAAGCACCTAAAGGAATTTGTTGAATCATGTGTCCTAGAATGATGAGGTGGCATGTACATGGGGCATGCCTGGTCTGAAGGGATCAATGCTTCCATTAACTTGCATCTTTCAATTGTTGGTTTCGGTTTTGGGGTTTGGTCACAAAGGTCATACTCAGTGACATACTCATGTAACTCCTATGTGAGCCTGATTTCAAAGGCCTTCCTTCATTCTACTATGGATTGGTACCTTTGTTTTATTAGGAGGCTATCAGGGGAACTTAGAGGATATGGGTCACTGTGAACTGGTTCCTGATAGAGAAATCTCTGTATCTCGGGATAGAGAGATGGTATTCTCTGAAGTCCATCTGAGCTCTTCCCATCATGTTCTCTTTTTGTCCTTTCCTTTCACTCAAGGCATCCTGTTCCCACGTGGGTTCTCTGTATGTAACTGGAAGGGAGGGCTCCGCTTGATTCCTGATGTGGCCCCTGGAGATGGAATTGGTGTGGGGAGTCAGGGCAGAGGGAGGAGGCTGCCTGTGGAGAAGCAGGTTGAGCTGCTGGGCTGGCTTGCTGACTCTGGCGATATCTGAGGCTGCAATCTGGACACAACTCTGTCTCCCATCCAAATTCCCATCGCAGGAACAAAGTGACCTGAGACCTTGTCTGTCCACGTCCCCTTCCCCTCCTCCCACAAGTGGTTTCCATCAAGCTTTGTAATGCGAGAACCTTTCTGGAGGCCAAGGTCTTCATGCTTAACTGAAAGTTGTTGAGCCACCATTTCCACTTTTTAGCAAGTGGATTGGTTTCCAGATGGACAGCCTTGAAAACGGTCCCCCTGTGAGGACAAAACAGGTATTGCTTGTGGAGGCAAGACATGGTGCTCAAGGCCAACTTCTGATTTTTTCACAGTTTAGAGTGGGTAGGGGAGGGTGAGGAAACACTTAGAGAATCTGGAGAAATAATATCTATAACTCAAAGTTAGCCATGATTATGTAAAAATCAAGCTGCCTGCATGGACTCCTCCCCTGGGTAAGATGCTTCTAAAGTTAAGCAGCTGAAAAGATACATTTGAACGATTTCAGTTCTAACTTGTACATCATCCTGTGTCTACCCTCCACAGATGAAGCCAAGAACCTGCTTATCCTGGAATTCAAGTCAAGTGTGATCTGTATCAAGATGTTCTGTACAGACTCTCACTCTCCATGAACCCCCAGATCCAAGGCAGGTCAGGACCAAGGGGAAGGGGAGAAATCGCTGCTGTATACTCAGCTCTTGGCTCCTTTACAGCACTGCTTTTGGTTGGAACCTGCAGTCCTAAGTCTGCTAGATTTCTGGTAGAGGAAATGGATTCATGTGTCTCCCAAACTGAGAGGGCTGAGATAGACCAAGGCCAGAGATGGGAGATGGGGAATTGGCTGTGCTGATTTAAGGAACAATCTGTGGGCTTTTTCACGATGAGAGTATGTCCCTCAATTTTCAGAGTTGATGAAGGCCTGATTGTCACTGGGGAAATCTCTTTAATATTCAAATTCATAGCCATAAAATTTGTGTAGTTATTATAGGTATTAAGTTTGGGTGATTTGTTTATTTGCAAAGCCAGGACAAGACAGACCAGTCATGTCCATTTACTACCTATAGGTTATAGGAGAAATTCACCTGAGGACCTCCCAGGTGTCCTTCTGCCCAATGCCGATATTCTTGGTATCTACAAAGAATTCAGAGGAAATCTCCTAGGGTCTGGAGAAGTCTAAGAACACTGGGAAATGCAGATAGGTGAAATCTTTGACCCAAAAGATATTCTTGGCCCAGAGTTCAGGGACAGCATTGGAAGCAGCTCCAGATATAGAGTTTGGGTCAAGTTTTACCACAAGGAAATGATCTGAATGCTTGATGCTGGGTCACTTTTCCCAGCTCATCATGGTATTCCCTCCCCTACTTGGTTCCTGGTGGCTGTTTGATATCCAGGCTGTCTGATATCAGTAGAGATTGAGATAACCATTGTCCCTGCAAGTAGTGCAGATGAGACTAGATGCAGGGACAGCAAAAACAAAATAATGCCCCTCTGCAGTATTGTGTACTAGTTTCTGTGTAAGGTACTTTATCTAAATTAAGTCTCTGCAGAGAATACCTATTTTACCAGGATTCAAAGAGGTTGAGTGACTTGCTTAGAGTCGCACAGCCAGTAACAAAGTCAGAATAAAAAAACGCAGTCCTCTCAGACTCTAGAACTCATGGCAAAGAAAGCAGAATTTAAGCTGTCTTTCTTTTTATAATTATCAGTATTCTGGGGTACTCTGCAGTATTATTTTCATAAAGAGAAACTAACATAAGAGAACAAAGGAATGAAATGGTTACAGCCCTAAAGAGGTTAGCAGGTGAACCTGAAACAGAATGTAGATGGTTCATTCACTTCTTTTTTTCTTTTTCTTTTTTAAAGGATAGGAGATCCAGTTGATTGCATAAAAAATATAGGCTTAGGGCACCACCTCAGTCAGATTGATAAACATGGAAAACACTGAGATACACATTTGTCTAGTAAGCCAAGTGGTAAGAAATGTAGGAGCGTAGGGTCAGGAATGCTGGATAGGGTGATGCTTATAGCATCATAGAAATCAGCACTGGAGGGGATTAGGAAGGCCAAGATGTCTAGCTCTGTATCACACCCCTGGCCCGCAGTTGCCTGACTTCCCCTTGGATTTCCACACCGATAGGAAGTAGAGGCTGTGAACACCACTTCTGGACATTTCTAACTTCCTGGACATTGGGTCAATAGTAGTACAACCTCAGTACTTTCAGACTGAGCTCCATGAGTGCAAATGAGCCACTGTGTTATATGTAGTAGGAATGTCAAATGATCCAGCCACTTTAGAAAAGAGTTTGGTGATTTCCTTTGAAGTTTAACATATGTTTAGCCATATGGTTTGGCCACCACCCTGTTTTTAGATAGTTACCTGGTGATGATACATATCCATGCTAAAACCTACATGAAAATACTTCATAGTCATCAAAAGTTGGAGACAACCCAAACATTCAGATGGTAAACAAACTGATATATCTGTGCCATGGAATATTGCTAGTAAAACATTGAAAAGACTGTCTGTTATAGGCAACATCATGGACAAATCTCAAATGCTTTATCTACATGAAAGAAACCAGATTCAAATGTCCAAGACGATGCATGCCATGGTTCCATTTGTATGCCATTTGGAAGAGATGACAAATGGAACACACACACACACACACACACACACACACACACACACACACACCTTGGTTTATAGTTTCCAGGGGCTAAGGGAGATATCTACAGACTACAAAGAGGTAGAAAGGGATATTTTTTGCATGAGGGAAGAGCTCCACACCTTGATTGTGGGGGGTGATATTAAACTGTGTGAGCTCGTGAGAATTTATAAAAACTATATACCTAAAAGGATAAATATACAAATTATACCCCAATAACTCTTACCTTAGAAAATATTTTAAAATATGCAGATAGAAAGTGTCCTCATTGGATGGCCTGTGTCTGTGTGGCTGCAGGATTTGGGGCACCATGGTGATGCTAGTAGAGAGGAGTCTTTCAGCCTGTGCAGATCTGCAAGGGGTGTCTCTTGTAGATGTCTTAATTCATGTAACCAATGCTGGGGTTTGAATAATACTTTCCTCTGGGCTACAATGCTAATGTTTCAGTGGTTGGGTTATAGAAGCTCTGTCTCTGAATTTTCACTTGATCTATAGCTTGTGCTAGGGCCTTTCTACCCTACCAACCCTTGTGTGTTCCCTCCTGTTCTGACCTATTTGATAGTAGTTTTCTTTTTCTCTAGCCAGGACAATCGTTTTCTTTCCTCGGTATTTTAGTGTCCTATGGCTCTTCCTGAGAAATTGCTTGAGTCATTAGATATCATGGTTGTTTTTAATGTTTCCTTAGGAACTTAGGAACTTTTGTTTTCCACAGGAGGCAAATGCCACCAGGCTGCCTGGGATAGTAGCAGGGCTGCCATTTTGCCACCTTGTTCCCAGAACCTCTATCACATGCGCAGTATTCCATATTTTTCTACTTCCATGGAAGATTCTTAAAATTCTGCTTCTCCTAGCCCCAAATTTATCCCCCTTGTTTCTACATAGGAACCCCAAGTTTGGACATAGTTTAAGTACTTTTGTTCCGGGGACATTTTCACCCCATACAAACCAGAGCTATAAATCATTTTAGAGGTTGAGAAAAGCTGTGATAATATCTAACTCTAGATGTTTGTAATAGCTCAATCCTGGGTTTTGTCTAAAACCTATTTTCCACATGAAGATGTTTTTGTTTTCTACTAGCTTCTATTTATTGTTCCCTGTGGGGTGCACCAACTGGCCCTGCCTGTCTGTGCGGGGGAGGTGTGTGGCTGTTGCGCCTCCGGAGTGAGTCCCTGAAGAGCCCCGCCTGCCTCAGTCCCTGGGGGCGTGCTTGCTTGCACCACCTCCGGAAGCGGGATCCTGGTTAGCCCCGCCTTCCTTCTTCGTCCAGAACTGGAAAGGGGGCTCTAGCTGGCCACGCCTCCCAGCCTTAAGACCATGTGCAGCAAGATGGCTGCCGGCAGTAACCTGGGGGCGGTCCTGCTAGTACTTAGGCCGCCCCTTAGGGAGGTCCCATGGCCTTCTGCCCTTGACTGACAGCTCGGACCGCCAATCATAGCCCCTGGCTAGATATGTTACACCCTCCTCTTCCTGCCATTGCCCATACTTAAGATCTGGTCTGCACCATTAAACTGAGAGCAGTCTTGAACTTCTCCCGAGTTGTCTGATTGTCCAACTGCGGGCAAAAGGTTGGGTTGGGCTGAGTGCAGGCGACTCGCGGCTCATTACCTATTCTGGGTTCACTCAGTGGGGTGCGCTTCCTCGCCTCTCCCGCTGGTTGGGAGAGCACCCGGGGTGCAGGGACCCCTGCAGTTTCCATTCTCCTTTGGCACCATTCTGGGCAAATCTAAGACCACTTCTATGTGACAGGCCATTAGCTATTTTGAGAACTATGATCGTGTCTTTCTGGAATCTTCTATCTAGGCTGCTTTTTAGTAACAATTCCGCTTCTTCTAGGGACACCATGACTGGAGTCCTGAATTGAAATGCAGACCCCATGTATAAGCAAAACAGGAAAAAAGAGAGGAAGAGGTGCTTTTTAGAAGAGAATAAGCAGGAAGTCCCCCACCATACTGTCAGAAGAGCCTGACTTGTGCTGTGGATCTGTTTCCATTCCAAGCAGAAAAACCTAAACTAACAATCTGACATTATTCTCCCAGTTGAGTGAAATCCCCTTTGTCATCAAGGAATCTGGAGCGAAATGATATTGCCTATGGAAATTCTCTATGGAGTTATTGGCATTTTTTTGGATAAAGTATTTGTATACTTTGGTCTCAAAGTGGATTTAGCATCTTCTAGAAGTGTCAGAGCTGGCTAGATTCTGTGAGGAGGTCCAAAGGGAGGAAATGTTCCAGTTTTAATGAAAGAAACATCCTAGACAAATGGGGGAAAGACCCAGAAAAACAGAAAGAGAGAAGCATAATGTACCCAGCTCTGCTCAGAGCTCAAAGAAGTTGGCACTGTATGTAGTTCTGGTGCTCAATCAAGGTTGAAATATAACCCAAACACTGGCGAGTTTGTGGGCCAACTCCCTACATTTCTGGAATGGTCTCACTGAGGGTTAGAAATATATTTCATACTCTAGAATTTCCTTTATTCTTTGCCACCCAAGCTGCCTCTTCTATCTTGTGCCTAACAAGACCCACTTCAATCTTAGTAGAGCTTGTTTACTGAATAGAGATGGAGTCTTCTTCACTTCCCGCTCCAGGACTGTTTCTGAGGAGGGCACTGTATTTATTTGGAAGAAGTAGTTTGATTCACTGTGGGTGAAGGGACAACCCAAGAGGATGCTCAGGAACAAATGATGCCTTTAGAACGACTTTACATGTGACAAAGAGAGGAATCTGTGTTGTTTCTAAGAGAGAAGACTGGGGAGAAAGAAAACAAACGAGCAAAGAGCAGCAAACAACAACAGAAACAGAAAGTGATGGGCCATCCATGAGACAGAAAAAAATCTTGGGGAATGGTTCTGATTCCCTAAAGGATTAGTATAAGGAATTAAAGTCACCAGCTGACTGGTGGGGTATAGTCTGGAGAAGGGCCTATGTACTGTTCTGAATTTAAATGGAGAAGGCAGAGACTGTGGTTACAAAACTAAAGAAGACTAAGTTACTTTGGTTTCCTTCTCTATTGGCCTCGAATGCCTTTGAGGCTCTATCTTACTTGTCTTCATATTTCTAGTGCCTAGTATATTATCCTAAACATCAAATGCCCTTAATAAATGCTATGTGAAGGAAAAAAATATGAAAAGACTCTTGGAGTCAAATCTTGTAATTTTTACAAGTGACAAGGAGCAAAAGGTAGCTTAGACTATTATTCAAGTTGTATATAAACTGTCAATATTGATTTCTAATCAAGTTTTCTCATTCAAAGTCAAATCTTTCTTTCAGTGTTGTCTTTCTTATGATGAACCTAGCCTAAATGGATTGGTCCAGTCCTAATGTACCTGCCCTGTGAATCTTGGCACCTAATAAAGAATCATGGAAAATTAGAATAGACAAGAGACATTAGAAATCGCATGAGATAGTTTGAGCCCTGGATCATTTTTATGTCACTTAACACTTTGTGTCTTTGTTGTATAAAATATGCTTTAATTTAAAATAAAGTCTCTTAGCTTGTCAACACAGATGTATGGTTCACACAAAGAATAAGCCTAAATTGAAACTATAAAATACATCGGGTATAGAATCAGTGCTGAAAAGTGCTTGGCAAATGTTTTACCAGGAATAAATCTTTATGATTTCTCACTGGCTTCCTGGTGAATCAAAAGCCCCCTTGTTTAGTTGAGCAGCTCAAATTAGGATATACTAAGGAGGACTTGGAACTCAGTTTTTGAGAAGGAGTTGGAGAAAGCCAAATTGGAACTCCAGTGGTGGGGTGACGGTGTGAGGAGAAGAGGGGAGAAGTGATAATAAAAGGGCAGACTGGGAGGACAGTGAGATCAAGGGGTGACCTGGTCAGGGAAATAATTATTTTTTAAGAATAAAAAAAATGGAAGTTGTTCCTGTTCTCTAAGCTGGCTATTTCCACCTCCTGGAAAGCTGGAGCTACATTTTTGAGCAAAGTGGTCCTATTTCTCTGAGAATTTGTAGAAATCCTGGGGAAAAGTACTTCTCAGCTTAAGGAGTCGGGAGGACCCAGAAGATATCTGGGTGACACTAGACTTACTGTCATGGAAGTTTATGTACCTACAAACATCAACATCTTGAAAATTATGTCTTAAAATGGGCAAGGTGATAAAACTCACATAGCAACTATCAAACTTTAACTTTAATTTCATCAATTGAATGGATTTCACACACTTCAAAAATTATCTTTAAGTAGTTGTACAAAAGAGTCGCCATTCAACAGTTTATGAATACGAAGCATTTTGGTCAAAATCTGGTATGGATTTTGTTTATGTCATTATGGGCCAAGAGATCTCACATCAAGTGGCCAGGGAATGCAGGTCTTTACCCATGTGATGTTGGAGAGCTTGGGGAAAAAAAATGGATGTAAGTAGTGATACATTATCTCAACAAGTTTCTATGGTAAAGTCTGATAAGTTCTCATATCATCTTCTAGCCAAATAAGAATGACATGCAACATCTCCACGAACTGCTCCTGGCCAAGAGCACCATGAGATTTAGAGCTGTGATGCTCTCAAGCTCTGTGAGAGAACCAAGGCTACAATAAGCCATAAAGCATGCTCCACTCAGATGAATTTAACTTTTAAAAGATCTTGCTGGATGATGAATTTTTTTGGGTTTTCCTGATGATCAGATATGCTCTTTCTGCATCGAAATACCCATGAGGATGCTGTGTAGCCTGATAATTCTAGATTTTTATTTCTTTTGGTACCTTGCCCATGTTTTTCATTGCTGCCTCTCCAGCTGTCCTTTTCCCATTACATACAGAAGTTAGTGAGCATGCTACATCTAAACCCTTCCCATGTATAAATGATGATATAAACAACAAAAGGTCCTAGTGCTTCTATAAAACCAGTTGCTTACCGGTCTGTCCTCATGGTGGACCTTCCGGGCCATAATGTCATTCTCAGCTACTTAAGCCAAAGCGATGAGAGATTTGTGTACGTGCCCAAGTTGATGAACAAGATGGTAATAGTCTCACTGGACAGAGTGGGCTTGACAATGTAGAACCAAAAAGGTCAACTCAGCAGTGTTCAAAGACTCTTTAAATAGTTGTACTAAGGGGCCTCAATTCAACATGTCAGTTTCTGAGTACAATACATCTTGGTTGATATCATCCTTTCTGCTGTTCATCCCACCCCATAAGCCATAATCTTTAAGTGGTCAAAGATCAGGTGACCTTCCTCTAACTTGTGACCACAGATACAGAGCTGTCACATTGTTATTTAGGAGGATGGCCTGCATTTTCAGCTAATCCTGTGGCGATCACAAGGTCTTGTCTTTTTTAGAGTATTGGCCCATCCTTTGTCACAGTCACAAGTGTGTCCTGCCTTCAACCATCCACCCCAGCAATCAGCTTTTGTTTGGACATGTCTGAGGAGAGATTTCTGAGGATGTTAAGAGCTTACCCACCTGTTATTGAATTTATCTCCATCTTCACATACCTCATTGGTAAACTTGCTCACAGTAACACTGGGGCATTTGCCTTATGTTTGCCTCTTCTTTCTCCACTGCATTGGTGGCTGAGGTGCTATTTATTCTCTTGGTGGGTAGAAACAACAAAACCCAAAACATACTCTCCTGGTACACTGAGGTTTGTGTACATTACATGGAATGCCTAGGCTCTGCTCTGGTCCAGGGGTTTCTTCAGGCCATTGGTGAGAACAGTGGCGATATCTTCTCTAAGATTATCACCACAATGAAGCATTTGTTATTGGGTCAATCACCATCTTGTGTATGGGAAGCTAAACTCTGGTGGTAGAATGAAAAGGGATTTTTAGCTTGGCTACCTTTCAATGTCATTTTCTAATTTTTATCACACCAGCCAAAATGACTCCTGAGACTTTCCAAAAGCAATTTCCGAAGTATCTATAACCACAACGTTCTCAGCAATGGGAAGACATCCCTGTCCCAGTTTGAACTCAATTCTGTTACACAGGGTTATTATCATGAATCAGGAGGCCCAGATTCCAGGACTGTAGGCACAGACTTGGCTTGACTGTTCTTCATCCTGTCAGCTGCGGAAGTCTGATTGTCAAACCATAGGTGGTTCTGTGGGGGGGCCCTGTCAGAGGGCCTGTCTTGTCAGTGGCAACAATGAGGTAGAATGGAAGGTCTCCCTTGTGTTCAAGTTCTTCATCAGGCAGTTTTGTCTGCCTGCCTTCTAGCATAAGCCGATGGACAGTAACAATGAAGGAGGGGCCAGTAAGAAAGCTAGAGGGGTCCATGATTGCTCATGTTACCGTGAATGATGAGGAAAAGGAGGGCAATGAAAATGGCCATAAGCAAAGTGCTGGAGCTCAGTGGTGGTGGTGGTGGTGGTGGTGGTGGTACCTTGCAGTGAGGCCAGGGAGGCAAATGTTTGTGACCATGCCAGCTACTATGCCTTCCAAACAGTCTGTAGATGTGGAACCAGTGTTCTTTGTTTCCAGGAGATTGTCACACACAAAGGCACAAGAACAGGACGGGAGCTTAGACCTCCCAGGGAGATGGATTTTCTCTCTTTCCTCCTGGAAAAGCCAGCAACCTGATAGCCATAGGAATTTGTCTTCTTTAATCTCCAGATGTCCTGACCTCCAGCTGTCTGCTGGGGCTGCATTCTTCTCTGCATTTCACATGCCCAGGGCTCGCTGAGAAATATTGAAGTGAAGTTGACCATGACGTGAGTGCCTTTTGCCTCTTGGTAATAAGAAAAGGTCACCACAACCACTATGGTAAGCAGAGAACACAGGCATGCGTGTGCGCGCACCCCCCCCCCAGAGATATATATGTATATATGTATATAATATATATTCTAGGGATACAGACTTTCCATTGGAGTACTGACCCCCAAATGAATGCAACTTAGCATAGAAACTTAGCATCCCAATGGAGATGACGCATCTGTACATCATTTGTTGAGGTCTTCATGTTTGGTGTTTAAGAGGCCAGAGGGTGTTGTGCTGTCTCAAGCATGGAGCTTCCTAACTACCATGTTATATGAAATACTGTGCCCTGTTTCTCTTCCAATTCTTCATTGCTGAATTTTGTGGTCACCCAGGTTAAGTTCTTTCTTGTATTCCTCTTTCTGATGATTCTTTTTCAGTTCCAAGCATTCATTCTATGGCCACTATATATTTTTATTGTCACTCCTGTTTTTTCCCCCTCTGCATCTATATCTCTACTGAGCTGCATACAGTGAAATTTTTGGTGATGTTTTGGCTATCATATGAATGATGTGGATAGAGGTGGGTTGAATTTTGTCACAGAGACCTGTATGTCAGGAATGGGTCACTGAAGGGCACAACCCCAAGATTGGAGCCATACTATGGGCCTAGAGCTTAGAGGCCCAGCTGCAGGAGCTCCAGGTGAGCACACTGAAGGACCAGTGTCAAGATGAACACCATAATGGTTTCCTGTACCCCACAGTGCACCTGCTCCATGTTTTAGATCTCATTTCTTTCAGATTCTTATCTATTCTTCTATGTCAAAGAGTAGCTAAGGGTAGAACCTATGTGTGCTGCCTCATGTGCATTTTCATTACCTGGGAATTGAAGATAGATACTGGTTGAATGATTAACTGGCCTCACAGTTTAGGAGCTGTGGGTGTGTGTCTACCACTGGCAGATCAGTGTTGCCACTGATAGGGAGGGAGAAGGCCTGATGAAAGACTCCCTCAAACATGGGCCTGAACCAGTAAAGTAGTTAGCTGGAAATCCTTGCAGGGAGACAGGCCCCCATACAACCAAGCTTTGATCTTTACATCTATAAAGTTAGTATGCGAATAGAAGTATTTATCTTTCAGGGTTTTTATGATAAGGGATAGTGAACATAAGAGTATTTAGAATGACATCTGGTACTTAGCATTAGTTAATAATATTAATGTTGCAATAAGTAATCATGATTAGAAAGCAGTATGTCCACCAGAATCCTCAACACAGCCCTGCACACAGTATTCATTACAGTTAATGATAACAGTTTTGGTAGTTTTGACTTCGGAAGGCTTTCACAAGCATCTTTCAGCTCTGCTTCCTCGAAAGAAATAAACCTTAGTTTCACCCTCAGAGGAAGGGAAAACTGTATAGCCACCTTATACATGTTTTAGAAGAAGAAATGAATAAATCCTATTTGTACCAAGCACTGATGCCAGATGTTGGTTCAAACTTCATCTGGGATTATGGACTGTGACATGACTGGAGGTAGAGCTCTTGCCCTACCTACTACAAAGCTCCTGGTTCAATCCTTTGCATCACACAATAAAAGGCATCCAGAATGATTGGTGACTTTGCAGTGATGAACCTGAACCCTGAAGCAGCTGCCCTAGAGACCTTTCCACACCAGAAGTTCTCATTATCTTGTGGTTCGTGTAACCAACAATCTTCCTTTCCCTGAAACCCACTTCAGATTTGGATCTAGCAGATGCTTCAACATGACAGGGGCGTTGATCACTAGGTCTGCTTAATTAACAGCTGATCAGACTGTGCTTTGGAGGGGTTCCTGATGTAACTCTCAACTTCATCAGCAATGCCACAGTCAGTTTTAAGAGTTGAGCTGATGCTGCTTATCAAGGGACCTTAGCTGTTATGACGCGGGGCCCTGGCTTGATGCTCTTAGCTAAAGCCAAGTGTTGGGTGGTACCTTGGCTCTTTCAAGAGCCTGCCTGGCCCATTCTGGTGGTATGTGTCAGAACAGCAAGAATGCATTGCCTAAGCTTGGAATGTGGACTGTCTCTGAGGGGTAGCAGAAGAGGGGATTGGAGGGAGAGAACAGGTTGTTCAGAAGGACATGTAAACAGTCATCGACTCCAGCATTCCTTCTGTTAGCCCCAGTTACTCACAGTCAGTATATTTTGGGCATTATTCTGGGTCAGGGATGGGTGGAGTTGAATCAAGAGCAGATGCCTGACACTGCCCAGACCTAATGTGCATAGGTACAAATTTGACCTTGGAATAGGATGGGTGTGGCCTCGAGGGAAGACTCTACCATTAATATTTAGAAGGAGGCCAAGTTATTTTAAGGAGAATTCAGTGACCATCTTTTCAAAGAGAGAGTTCTTGATTTGATGGTTGGAAAGAAACTACAAGTTCTGTGTCCTCCCCATCCTAACCTTTCTCCATTCGGGCAAAACAGAGTGAGATGAGAGAGTGCTTGGTGGGTTTGTAGAGATGAAGTAAGACCCATTTTCTACAGTACCTGCATGGGTGGTGGTGCCATTCACAGATGTGGACAAGCCCAGATAGAGGTACTCAGGAAATTAATGTTTTCTCATGGCCCTTCCAATCTTCTTCCCCTAGGGGAATTTCAAATGCCCTAGAAACTCAGAATAAGTGCCACCTCCAGTATTTGTGTGTATTTGCTATCTCCCCTCCCACCTCCGTACAATGTCACAATTGTGACATTTGTGTGTTTCCTATTAAAGAGCCCAAGACACTTTCTTGGAGCTGTGACTTCTTGTTTTTAAGTTGATGATTTACAATACACACAAAAAGGAAATATATTTCTTCGGTTCCATATTTGTGGTTGGGCCCTAAAAATAGCTAAAAACAGTTTGCTATACAGAAAAGGCACCTTTGACCTTTGTCAAATGTAGGCAGTTCTAGATCCCTGGACTGGGGCAGCATTGAGTCTAGGTGCCTGGACACCTGGACCAGTGTGGTCAACATGAGTTCCTAGGTCAGAGCGTGACCCTGTTAAATGATAGAGATGGGCAGGATTTAGAATCCAAATGAGAATGACAGACGTCACTCAAGGTCAGGGATCATAAGTCAGAGGTCCATACCAGTCACCAAGCCTTACCCAGGTACAGCCTCCAGAATTCCAGCTTGGGAGGAGCTTTTGGATTTCTAGTTAAATGCGTTAGATTATAATGCTAGGATTTAAGCCAACATACTTGTAACACATGGAAATGGCACATCAAATTCTGTTTCAGAGTGATTGGGTGGTGGAAATAGAGCCCAGTCTTAGTGCTTGGGGGCGAATCTCTCTGTTTCTCCATCCCTAACACTTTTGCTCACTCCCTCTCTCCTCACTCCCTCTCTCTGTGTTCTTCTCTCACTCCCTCTTTTGAACCCGAAAGAGTGGCTGGCATGTAGACATCAGAGTTCTGCACAGGAAGGTAAACAGCAGCTGAATCTGGCTTCTCAAGAGATCCACTCTATTCTTGCAGAAATCCACTGGCCAAAGAAGCAGAATTCTAAGCAGGTGGTCTCTCCTTTCACAAGACGTTTGGTGCAGCAAATTCCAGCCTCATATCTGTGGGCAGTGCCTCAGAGGACACCACAATGGGGTTTGCTATATACAATTTCAGTATTCAACACAGTGGAATCAGAGCAGTGATCTCTACATGATGCCAATCGCCAGACTGGAAAAGGAAAATTCATTTGTCCTTTTGTTCCAGGGACACTCTGAGGAGCAGAAAATGCCCCCACCTTTAGAATCTATGAAATGGTAGTGACTGGTTTAATTCCCTTAACTCAAGAGCTTTTTAAATGATCTTAGAGCATAAAGGAATTGGAACCCCAGGGGTGTCCCTAAGAGAAACTGGAACCCCATGGGTGCTACCTTTGGATAGACCTCAGACTCATAGGTCATTTTCTGAGTGCCACATGCCAGAAAACACTAGATGGATAAATGCATTCAGCCCAGGACTCCCTGCATGATGCCAGGCATAAAACTTGCAGGTGGCATTCATTAAATTAAAAAAATTGGTTTCTTCACCTTGACAATAAAAATAAAATTTAAAAAACTGGTTTCAAGGAAATGTTATGAGATGATAGTGGTGGTTATATTCTAGTTAGCTAATTAACTGTACTTACTAAAGTGGGGGTAGGATGGAGTTTGAGTTTCAACTTGGTAGGTCAAGATGCTTCTACTGTATGAAATGTCCAGAAAACGATGCTTTGTTCATGTTTGGAAAATGAAAAAGATGAGTTTGAAAATAAAAGAAAAGGATGAGTTAGCAAATAAATGTACTTGGATTCTTGTGTCAGCTATGGATTCTGATGAGCTACCATAGGTAACCCAGGGGGCATATCTAAGATTGGGATTAGAAAGAATATGCTAAGGATCTAGGGACAAGGTAGAAACAAACAAATCCATGAGAGATCAAAGTGAGGATCACCTATAGGCAGCAGTGGCAGATGGACATCAGGAGGTCATTTGGGGCCTTGTAGGGGGTCTTAGCCTTTGTCCCTCCATAGGCCATTTCCATTTTAAGTGTAGCAGCTATTTGGAGTTTGAAGTCAAACATGATCCCTTGCTTCTTATGTGCCAAAGTACCCTGGAAAAAAACCAACAACTAGGGTTACCTAGGGGAAAGGGCAGTAGTAGCCTGGGCAGGGAGCTAGGCAGACTTGGCCAGTGTATCAGGCGGTGCTGCAGCCTGAGAAGAAAGCAAGCATGGAAACCTTAGTGGGTGGGTAGAGGGTAGGCTGGCCTTTCCTGCTGTTCTTTTCCATCCACAAAATTGCTCAATCATTGGATGAAAGGAGTTCTGTAGATGTTATGGATTTGGAATTCTAGAGGGAAAAAAATCTTAGGACTCTGTAAATTTCAACTGGAGATGTGTACAGATGACTTTGGAAGGCACCTCAGCCTCTCTGGATGGGAATTGGCAGGGAGGTCACAGGGAGGGGTGGTAACAGCTCTTAGTGTTGCTGGCCGATATCAGTGAATATTGTGGGGTGGGATGGCTGGATATTTGCCGTGTTCAGCCCTCTCTCTGAGCCATGCATGGATTCCAGAATAGGAGGTGCTGGTGGACAGCAACGAAGAATACGGCATAGAATTTAGCAATCCTTGCTTGGTGGGAAGAAACAGAAACTTAACCAAGTCCAATATTAAAAAGAGCATGGTGGGATGAAATCTAGAGTGAATATATTTTGAGGGTCGTGACTCAGGAAGTACCTTCTCTGGCAATCTTTTCTACTTCTTGGGCAACTGGATTTTCCTTTCTAGCTTTCCCAGGCACTGTGGGGAGCACTGGCCTCAGACAGTCTGGGAAGCAGATGTTATTGCGTCTAGATGCTGGATGTAGAATCTTCTAGATTCTAGAAGATCTTACTTACAACCTCAGCTGTACGGGCTAGCTTGTGAGTGTTAATTCTAGGATCTATAGCAGTGCTAAGGTGGCTGCTGACTGTCACTGGAAATGAGGCTAAGACCAACGATCCTAAGGACTCTCCCTCACACCCCCAGAACCTAAGATCTTGATCCAGAAATTCATGAGTGGGACCAGAAATTAATATTTGAAAAACTTTATGATTTAGTTGATGCACAATTGCAGTTGGAAATCTCTGTAGCTGGGGCTGTTTCTCTGAGACAAGATCCTCACTTTCTAGAATATTTTGATGTAAAAAAAATAGTATTGACCCAACATCGGCAGTAATCTCAGAGTGTTATAAATAATGGCATTGAATGTTGAACAAATATGTAAGATCTGTGTATCCTTCCTTCCTTCCTTCCTTCCTTCCTTCCTTCCTTCCTTCCTTCCTTCCTTCCTTCCTTCCTTTCCATTTTCTTCCTTTTTGTCTGTCTGTCTATCTACCTATCTATCTATCTATCTATCTATCTATCTATCTATCTATCTATCTATCTGGTATCTATTTAGTAGAATGCATAGAAAGGATCTCATGTTATTGGAATCATTTTAGGCAATGAGCAAGTAGACAGGTATTTAATTAAAACAAGCCTCCTCTTTTAGTCTACACAAAGAGAACTTTCTCTCCACTGCCGTCTTCTTAGTTTCTCAAATTTTAATAGTTTCTTTCGAAGTATTTATAGATCAAGCTCTGTGCAATGTGCAATGTGAAGGTATAGGACTTTAGATTCTGTGTGGATAGGATCTTGCTAGCTGTTATTTGTGTTTGTGTGTGGTATGTGTGGGTGTGTACATGTGTATACAAACCTATATGAAAAAGGATTAGTTTCTGGAAGTTTGACTGAAATGTCCTTAAACCAGACAGGGAACAGAATAACATACAAGCAGATGGATGGGACTGCCATCAACATATACACAAACTTGGCAGAATCTAGCTAGGGAATTAAGTGGGCAAAATGGATGGTGACTTTGAAGAGGCCTAGGAAAGCAATCTAAAAGGAGTGTCCTCCATCGGGGCAGGCGATATCTACAAAGATGAGAAACGGATCCCTTCAGAGAACACTGATTTTGTCAGCTCCTTGAGTATGTGGCCAGGCTCCAAGGTGGCTCCCCTGAAGCTCCCACTAGTCTTTGCTGCGCACCAGTTGTTTGCTTGATAAACAGAGCAAGCCCCTGGAGGGTGTTGAAAGAAAAGGGTGTGATCAATGCTTTTGGCTGACAGCACTCAGAAAGACTAAGAAAACAAGGGCATAAGCTCTAAAAATCTTTTCGGTTTTGTTTACTCAGGCAAAAGGGAGTTGAGACTGTAGGCATTAGTGAGTCTGATGAATAGATACAGCTGACCCAGCAAAACCTTGTCTGTAGACCCCTTTTCCTTGACTTTACCTTCTTTTCTAAGCTCCTCCCCCTCAAAGAAACCAGCTTATGCACATACATTTTTTTCTTCCTAGGAAGATATAATGTTACTTATTCATCTCATTATTTGTCTTCTAGCTCAGAGAACTAGATATAATTCTGAAGACTCAGTTCTGTATATGATGCTACTGCTTCTTTTATTCCTTTATTTCTTTTTCCTCTCTGTCTACTCCCATCCCTCCCCTTCTTGCCCTTCCCCATCTTTGCTCCCTCCATCCCTTCCCTTCCTCTATCCCCCCTTCCTACTCTCTCTTCCAAAGTCTTCTGGGCCTGAAAGTCTTCATCCATTGTTTTATTCATTTGTGAAGCTAGCTTTATCATGAACTTACTCTGCCAGTTATCAGGATCAGAGAGAAAAGCTATGCTGTCTTCAGGTTGTTTGTAGTTTGTATGTACAGAGAGAAAAGCTATGCTGTCTTCAGGTTGTTTGTAGTTTAGCAGAAAAGAGTCAGGTTCCAGACAATCAAATTGTACATGCATAATTTGTCAGGGATATCTCCAGCATTGAAAATTTTAACTTACCTGTGCAAAAGATATGTCAGACCAGATATGTCAGCAGATTTTTACAACTACCAATAGGATAGAATGAAGACACCAATCAAACACGATCCAGGGGGTTACATGTCTCTCTGTTCAGCACTCTAAAGCTTTTCTACAAGTGTGCAGCATTCAAAGAGATTAGTTTCCAAAGGGGTTGGGAGAGGATTCCTACACTCTTGAGATAGGTGAGAAGTGGAAAACCCAGAGGAAAGGCAGGTGAGGCAAACCTGTCTACAAAGTTGTAGCCACATGTGGGTCCTACTTCGGTGAAAATATTTGTCCTTGGGCTTGCCATACCATCCAAATCAAGGAAGCTTCATAGTTTCTAGTTTCTCTGGATTTTGAAAATAATTTTCTTTTTTATCAGTTAGAAAAGAAGTAGATTGAGGGGGAAAAAATCAAAGCAAAGGGGAGAGATAAAAGATCAGTGTGTAACCCCTCAGAAGAAAGAATGCACAAAATCATTAGGGGAAATAAATATGATTAAGAGCAAGGAAGCATATTTGGAAAAGAGCTTCCCCATAGAGCAAAGTTCTTGCTTACTACAAGATGAGCCCTCAGTGAGTGAAAGTAGATCATTTTGGAGTAAATTGTTTAATTTGATCTGGGAATGGAATGTACCTTTATACCTCCTTTTTCAAGGAACTGGCATATTTACAGCATGCGATTCATTTACTGAAGATGAGGACAAAACAGATTTTGGCATTTCCAGAAAGTTAAGGATGACAAAATTTCCCTCATTCACACACACACACACACACACACCACCACCACCACCACCACCACCACCACCAACAACCCTTAAAACTGTGCTCCATATGGACAGAGTGTCTTGCACCAAGCTCTAGAGAGTTTGATGCTTATGTATGTATTTGGGTATGAGTGAATGAACAGGGAGGCTGGCTATGGGGTGGACTTGTTGGTTGCTTCCCCCCACCCCCTGCCCCTTGGCAACAGTTTCAGATAATAGTGCTTCTCACATGGGGTAAAGTGAGTTTATACTTCCTGGATAAGCGCACTTAATTTGGAGCTTCTTTCGTAGACAAATTCCTCTTATGTTAGCGAAAGGGCACTTTGGGGCTCATAACCACACCCGTGGATTTGAAATATTGAGGACAGAAGAACACATCGGACGTAGTGGTAAGTATTAAAAGTAATTTGGGGGACACTTATCAATTAGAACAGGAAGGGTTTAAAAGATTGGGCCTGTGGACATTTTACAGGTTACTGACAATATATCTAGAAGACTTCTGTATGGCTTTACAGTTTACTAGAGATTGAGCTTTCCTTTGGTTGTTTTCCTATCTGTTTTAGGCAGGTTAAATTCTACTAGGCCATTTCTTCTGAAATTTTGTTGTGCTTATAACCAATAAGTTGGTTATCATCTTAAATGTGAAAGTCCATTCCACAAATATTTGAGTGTGTATGTTCTGAAAGGCCTGGAAGTAGGTATGGGTAATATAAATTCAACTGAATGTTCTTTAGGTGAATCAGACTGATGGTCTGGCAATAGGGGGCCTTGAAGCTAATAATGGGACCTACCCTTCCCAGTACTCTGACCAACACATAGCAGTAGGCTTGATTCAGAGAAAACACAGGAATGTTTTCAATAATGATAGTGTGTCTAGAGAGTATTTCTTCTGAAATGCTGGTTCAATTGAGCATCTAGATATCCCAGTCATGACCACTATTACTGTTTCTTTTTTTAAAATAGCTAAAAAAAAAGCTTAGTTATACAAAGGAATTTCAGTTCAACATGTTAGTTTAAGAATATAATGGATCATGATCAGTTACTCCTTTCATAATCCTCTCTCATCTCTCCCAACCCTACTCATTCCCTCAATTTTCCTAGTTTATTTTTTCACACAATATATATTGAAGATCAAGACTGCATTCTCCCATTCTTCCTCTCTCCATTCATCTACCTCCATCCCTTTGCCATCACTCCCTTCCTGACACCACCAAAGCTTTCTGGTATACATTTGTTAAACTGGAAGTTGGTTGCTCAAAGGAATTACAACACTGGAGTCCTTCCCTGTCTATACCATGCTTGTTTCACTGTTTCATGTGAGCTTCAACTCCAGCCTTCCAAGGAAGGCTCTCTATAGGAAGGGGAAATTCAAGAGGCCTCTCTATTTACAGGATTTCAACTGAGGAAGCCAATATGGCCACTTTTTTTTAAAGAGTGGTAAAGGTTATAAAATCACCGGGGCAGCCTAGTGAAGCTAAAGTGAAGCAGAAAAACATTGCTCACAGGAACAGAACATACTCACAATCTTCCTCAGTCTTCAGTGGGAACTCTCCTTGGGTTTTGTGGTTATGATGATATGATGCCAACTGTGTATCTATCTCTTTGTGCATACAGAGATGACTAGTGTGTATCTTAAAGATAACTGTCTACTTTACTGTGAATCCCCACAAAATAAGACTAGCAATCATCTCTACAATATTATAGTTTTCTTTAACTCTGGATCTCCCACCACAGAATCTGCCTGAACATTTTCAGATTGTAGGATGAAGCATATATTTTACTACTGGCCTTTTGGACACAATAGGTAGAGTTTCCCTTAGTTCTCAATTTCCTCTTTGTAGAATAGAAAGAACCTGGGTAAACAAGTCTCCACATTTCCCATGACACAAAAGATGAGAAGATGATGGGTAGTAGGGAGTGGCAGAGGTCAGCAGGGACCTTATCATTGCTTCCAGTGCCCTTGCTGCTGGGTAGCAGAACTGTGGAGAACCCATTGTCTTTTCCTTCTTCTCAGCTCCATTAAGCCCACTGGGAATCCTACTCCTATACCCATTCTGAGAGGGGCTAAGTATTAATATGTGGGCTAAGTATTAATCCCTAACACATAGCATACCAGAAAATGGCACCCAGTATCCACGAAGGGAGTTTTGGGGGTCATGGCCAAGATTTCATGACTAATACAAATGAGGTCCAGCAGTAGAAGAAGCTAACCTAAGGTCATTATTAGTTGTTAGTATCTTCCACTCTTACACTTTGAGATTATCCTGGGAGAGTTAGAGAGCTTGGAGAGTCCTCTCTGGAGATTTTGAGGATCATTCTGGCTCTTGGTTTCTACTGGGCCAGAGAAAAATGTAATTCCATTTTGTTTTTCCAAGTGCTTTATGTTCTGTGCTTTTCTAATACTCCAGTCATCTGTTCACTTGCCCTAACTTCAGAAATGAAACCTGTGTGATCTACGGAAAATTTCTTTGCGGACAAAATTAGCTCTAACCTCTTTCTGCTTTGTTCCATTAATGGTCTTACAGCCAGTTTTCTTTGGGCTGTCATCTGTGGTATTTTTTTTTCTTTTACAACTTTGGAGATGCTCTGACCCTCTGTTAAGGATTGCTGGGTCACTATACCTCAGTGAAAAATTTGAAGTTTGCTACTGTCCCTTAAAACATTTATCTTGCGTACTTTATCAGCTCGCCTTATCTTCCACTCAATTAATTTTTGGATCTCATTTTTTTTTCATATTAGAGTTTGAATTGGCTAACAGATGTGTTGGTTTTATCTATCATCAACGTGGTATAAATTGATTTGGGTCTGAAGCAAAGCTCCAGGTAAAATTATGAAATTGTTGAGGTGTGCCTTTGGCACTCATGTTATCTCTCTTTCCTGTCCTTTCCTTCTTATACACTCTCTTCTGTGTGTTTTCCCTAGTCTGGCTGTTTCTCGTGGAAAAAGTATTTGGCAAATACAATAATTTTATCTGATTAAACCATCATGTTTTTATAATAACAGAAGTTACGAGAAAACTTTAGGCATTTCCCCATCCTACTCCTCTTCAGTTTGTGCTAGAAATCAGTGGTCTCTACACTTGACTGATCATAGAGTACTTGGAGATTTTTGTTTCAAATATAAGATTCCCAGTCTCACTTTGTAACACAAGACCAAAATCTTGGATTGTGGCCCAGAAATCAGAATTTGTTTTTAAATTAATTTGCTTTATTGTTATTATAGATGTGATATGCAGAGGGATGACATTTACATGCATCAGGTAATAAGTACATTTCCTTTCATATGGTGTCATTTGTTTCTCCCATTCCCTCCCTCCTGTCTCTACCCACGAATTGTATAGTTCACTTTCATCAGTGTCCAGAGAGCTTCACTGCTGCACCTTTTCACCCCTTTTCCTTGGGACATCAGAATTTTTACTGAGAACTCTGAGTAATTCTATTAGCCACTGACTTTAAATTGGTAGGTTCTTTTTAACTGTAAGATTTGATGACGCTGTGATTTTTTTCCTCGTCATAGCTCTATGAGGAATATGTCAATGTTACATTACAACTAGTATGAACACCACCCCCATCCCCCTACTCCTCTTTCTCAATCATTATTACGATCATCATGATGAAGATCATAATTTATCATTTATCATTTCACTATATAACAACTTAGCCTGAAGTAAAGCCTATCTTAATACATCTTTAACAATGAAAAAATGTAAAGCTCATATTGATTTATCAAAGCCATTGATGTAGAGTGGACTAGAATGTCTAACATCCTTAAACTACAAGAGGGGAAAATATGTTCTATGCTAGATTTCAGTGTTCTTTTTGGGGGATGATGCCAGGGTCAGTGAAGGTGTTCTCAAGTCATTAAACCTGTCCTCACTCACTGTAAATTCCTTCCTCAAAGATAGGAAATATGTCTTATTTTCTTCATTTTCTCCACACCTAATTCACTCCAAGCATTGTGCAAGCACAAGGACAAAACTCTCAAGAGAATACTTGTTGGAACAGGTCTTTCTCCCAGGTCTTCTGAACTATAGTCCATGATATTACTGTTATATGCTACTCAATATACTCCAGGACCCCAAAGTATAACTTGAGAATAGGGCTTATTTTGTTCTATTGTGGATAGGTAGATCTTCGGGTCTTAAAATAATGAAACTGTGAAAATTATGAAGAAAATTATCTCTAATGAAATCTCAGGCATTGGGTAGTGAGATCCGTTTTTGGAAAGTTACAACACACACACACACACACACACACACACACATACACACACAGAGTAATTTGATTTTTAACAAGCCTCCAGTATGGTCCAACAGGGGAGGGAAGCTCTTTTCAATGAGTGGTTCTAGACTAACTGGATATACACATAGGAAATATAAAACATCTCTACCTCACACTATGCTTACAAACTGATTTGAAATTGAGTTGAAGGCTTAAATATGGAAGTTAGAACAATAAAAACTTTTAATAGAAAACATTAGAGATTTCCTTGTTAATCTCAGGATAGTCAGAGACTTCTTAGTTTTGCCACAGAGTTACTAAATACAAAAAGGAACTTTGATAAACTAAGAATAAATGAATTTAGATTTACTGTATGTACAATTAAGAAATGAAAAAGCAACCATGGGAGAAAGTATTTATTGAAGCATTATTATCCAGTATTTACAAACAACTCTTGCAACTCAATTATCACACGACAGATTGGTTTTAAACAACTATGGAATATTGAAGAGGAAGTTCACAAAGCTATTCTAATGGCCAATAACATTATTAGTCATCAGGGAAATTCAAATTAAACTAATAGAGATATTATTGTATACACATTAGAATGGCTAAAATAAACACAAATCACAATATGAAATGTTGATCAGAGTGTGGAGCATCTGGAACTCTACTATGCTGCTAGTTAGGGAATAAAATGCTGTAACCTGTTTGTAAAATGGTCATTTTCTAATAAAATTCAATACTTAACCCATAACCTCACAATTTCATTCCCAGGTATATACCCAAGAGAAATGAAAATACATGTCTAGCAAAGACTTAGAAAAGCTGTGTTGTTAGTAAGTGCTGAAAATAACCCAAATTTCTTCCAATGGGAGATCAGGCAAGTTGTAATATATTAATAACATGCAATAAACATTACTGATATGAACAACATAGATGAATTTCAAGGACAGGATATGAATGTGACATGCTGGTTACAAAAAAAATCCATGTGGCCTGGTGGCTGGTGTGTGTGTGTGGGGGGGGGGTGGTTTTTCTGAGGCCTAATGTCTTGGTAGACTCTGCTGGAACTTTTGGCTGGAGTGCCAACCTGTGGTCTTTCCAACATGGTGGCTAGGGTGGTAAGACTTACTTGATGCTAAGGCCCAAGAAGGAGCTTTTCAGAGAATAAGGCAGAAACT
Source organism: Perognathus longimembris pacificus (assembly GCF_023159225.1). Lineage (NCBI taxonomy): Eukaryota > Metazoa > Chordata > Mammalia > Rodentia > Heteromyidae > Perognathus > Perognathus longimembris. Next base: position 16,316,248 of record NC_063164.1, read on the forward strand.
AAACTTTGTGTCACTTCTGCTGAATTGCATTGGTCAAAGAAGTCACACTCCTGCTTAGATTCAGAGATAAGGGTCAAAGACCCCACCTCTTAGTAGAAGATGTGTCAAAGAATTTGCAGCCATGATTTTAAATGAGTCTAGGAATTTTCTGTAGGTGATGAGAATATTCTAAACTTTGAATTACGTAGTAAATGTGTTAAGCATATAAATGTGGGATATATTTAAGATTTGCATCTTTTGTAAGTTATACTGCAATTTAAAAAATTTGCAAATGTGTAAGGTAATTTGCTGTCATTATTTTCACAACAATCCTGTGACTCAGCAAGTGTGATCTCATTTTATAGATATTCTATTTTATTTTAAAATGTGCCAATATCAGCAAGAACCAGGGCTCACAACCAAGTTTTCTCACCCCCAAAATCTCTTTCTAGTAGCATCATATGACAGGGACAAGACATTTCATTTATTCATTTATCAGTACCTCCCAAGAACCCAGGGAATATGGGGTTAAGAGTTGGGGATTATGAGAAGAATAAGAGATGAAGGAATAGTGGTAGAATGGACTCACCCAGCAGTTTCCTGCCTCTCAATAAATTTGAAACAAAATATCAGATGTGTGTGGTATGGAAAGGCAATGGAGGGCAATAATAAATAAGAAACAGTTATAGGTAAGAGACATCCAGAAAGATTTAAGTTTGCATTTATAAGAGGAATGACGGATTCTAACATAAAACACTAAGCAAATTTTAGGGAAGGAGATATTTCTCTCTCTCTCTCTCTCTCTCTCTCTCTCTCTCTCTCTCTCTTTCTCTCTCCCTCTTTCCCACACACACACACCTCTACCCCTCATGCCTGGTGGGGCTACAAACAAAAGAGAAACAGAAAATCTCTGGAAGATCCACAGGGTACCAAATGGCATACTACAAAAATAAAATTTAAGACAGGACCAGAAAAGGGATATCCTGAACATTTTTACCTTTCTCATTGATGCAATGGAAGAGGAATCAGCTTAGGCTAGGTGTTGTTTTCAAGTCAAGCCTTATAGACATAGAAAGCACAAGACCCTTTATGTCTACAAGCCCAAAAGGTCTCTCTCCCCTTCTCTGGCTAAGTAAGAATCACTGCGGACCCAGGAAATTGATTGCGACATGAATTCAGATTCATGGACACAGATCTACTTGAATAGGAAGTGAGCCACGAGCAATGAGAAATGCCACAGAGGGGAGCTGGGGGTAAATGTAACAGAAGTATGAACTGTGGTAAGAAGAGACACCTTCTGTGTGTGAATACAAGTGAGGGCACTGGGACAGATGACTTCAAGGCTAGTACACAAAGGATCAATCACATCCAGAAACAAAATAAAGACAAGTATAATTACAATTTTCAAGCTCTGGGACAGAATCAAGAGACCAAACTTAAGGATTGATGGTATAGAAGGAACTGAGATATAAGCTAAAGACATGTAAATTCTATTAAATAAAATTATAACAGAAAAATGCCTCAATATAGGAAAAAGATAAGGGCATTCAAGTACAAGGGTACCAAATAGCTAGTAAAGAATATCCTCACATCACATTATGTTTAAAATGCTGACTACAGAACTAATAAAAAATATAAAAAGCATCAAGAGAAAAGCACTGATTTACTTACAAAGGAAAACTCATCAGAAATACTACAGATCTCTCATTTGAAAATCTAAAAGCCAGAAAAGCACAGAATAATGTATTTCAAGCCAACTAAGATTACAATATTGAACAAAGTTGCCTTCTCAAATTAGTGGAGAAAAAAACATTTTCAAGATAAGCATAAAGTAAAGAATCATGATCAACAATCCAACACTGCTAAGAATTTAAAAGAAATCCTACACACTGTTGAGAAAGAAAGATGATCACACACAAGACCTCAGGAAATAATAAAATTTTTTGATGGAAATAAGTGAACAAAGGAAAATTAAAAAAAAAAACTAACATGTTTAACTCACGGAATCAGAAAACTTAAGAAAGAAAACAGGTAACAATACTTGAATAAGCCAGGAAATAGAATAACAAAATTAAAGGAATCAGCAAAAACTTCTCAATAATGATTCCAAATGCACATGGTGTTTCTTATTTCTCCAATGAAAAGACAGATGGGTTGATTAGATTAAAAAGCAAAACCCAACTGTGTATTGTCAGCAAGAAACCCACCTTAATGGCAAACACACATGTTGAAATTGTGTATACTGAAAAATGATATACCAAGCAAATGGAAACAGAAAGCAATTGGGTAGGTATACTCATATCTGACAAAGTAGACTAAAAGTCAAAATTAGAAGTGGTAGTGAAGATCACAACATATTAATAAAGGGAATAAGCCATTAAGAAGATACAACAACAGTACATATGTTTTCATTAAAAATACTATTGAATATAAAGGGACAAGTAAGTACAGAGTGACTTCAGTTTCCTACTCATCAGGTGGTAGATCATCTTGATCAACAAATTTCAGTTCTAAACAGAACCAAAGATCAAATGAACTGAAAGACATAGTGGATTCCATTCAACAGCTGAGAAACACACATTCTTCTCAAAATCCTATAGAATGTTCTTCCACATCGAATACATTTGCCATAAAGCAAGTCTTAAGAAATACAAAGAAATAACTCCTTGTATTTTACCATGTCATAATAAAATCAAAATAGTAATAGCAAGAGAAATTACATACCATATGAGCACATGCTTTTGAATGGTCAGTGGGCCACTGAAGAAACCAGGGGTGAAGTTAAAGAAGTTTCCTAGAACCAAAATGAAACTGAGACCACAATTTACTAGGTCCTTTGGGATATCAGATTTCAGATAAATAATGAAATAATACACTTCAAGGTCTTAGGAAAATAAGAACTAGCCCAAACTAAAAATTCACAAATGGTAAGAAATAACAGAGATCAGGGTGGGCATAAATGAAATGGCAACTAAAACAACAGTGTACAGGATCAATGAAACAGTTGGGTTCTTTGAAAAAAATAAGATTGACAAACCTTTAGCTGAACTAACCTCTAGGGAGAATTAAGACCAAACTAATAGAACTAGAAAAGACAAAGGCTATTATAGAAAATCAGAATTATAAATCCATTCACAATAGCCTAGAATCCAGGACAATATTAGGAAACATTCAAAAACTTATATTCCAATCAATTGTCTAAGGGTGAAGAAATTGAATACTTTTTAAAAAACACATGACCTATCAAGAGGATATTGACAATTTAATTGATTTATAACAAGCATTGAGTTTGAAGTGTTAATAGTTTCCGAACAAAGAAAAGCCGAGGACCAGACAAATACATTGATGTATTATGACAGATCTATAAAGAACACCTTACAGTAATGTTTATCAAACTGTTCCATAAAGTAGAAAGGGGGAAAAAAACCCTACCAAACTGATTTTATGAAACTAGTATTACTTTGATACCAAAACTGGATAAGAACACAATACATCCTGCCTTCTTGTCTGATTGACTAAGATCTCTGTTATTGCCAGTCCCTCCCTCCCTACCCCCCTCCCCCCCTTGGCCAGTCCTGAGACTTGACCTCAGGACCTGGGCACTGTCCTTGAGTTTCTTTTTTCTCAAGGCTAGCACCCTACCATTTGAGCCATAGTGCCATTTATGGCCTTTTCTGAGTGGTTTATTGGAGATAAGAGTCTCATAGACTTTCCTGCTTGGGTTTGATTTGAACCTTGAGCCTTAAATCTCAGCCTCCTGAGTAGCTAGGATTGCAGGCATGAACCACCAGCACCCAGCTACTCTCCCTCTTTCCTATGGCTTTTCCCTTCTTATAGCATTCATAGTCTGCTGGAGATCGGCTAGTATTGATATATGTTTCTCTCTCAAAGACAATCCAGTCTTCTTAGTTTAGTACATCTCACAACTGTCCCCATCCTGCCTGGTAACAAGGGTCCCCCCTGAAGCCTGTGCAGGATTGGGGACTAGATCAGTCAGGGGGCTGAGAACCTATGGCATTGCACTGGCCTGGCTTTTCGGTCTGAGTATACCCTAAGTTATTTGTTCTGAGAGATGGGAGGGGGGTGGGTGGGTTTGTAGTTATTCTGATCCTGTGATAGATTTGCCTCATTTATCTTTTGCTTAGGCTCTTTCTGTTCCTAAATAAAGATCACTATGAAATAGTATTGTGTGATTAAAGCAGCTTACCATAGATCAATCCATGATACAGGCAGCCTGACTTTGCCCTTCCATGACATTTATTGAGTGTTTACTGAACTTTAGGTCTTCTGCCAAGTGCTTCAACAGCATTGTCTCATTTAATTGTGACAAAATGTCTCACATGAAGATGTTATGCCTCAGAGAGATTAAATAACCTTTTCATGGTCACATAGCAATTAAGTGTATGAGTCAGAATTTGAACTCAGGATTGCCTGTTTCTAGTGTACATAATCTCTTAACCTCTTTGCTATGCTTTCCTGGCTCTCAGAAGGGTATTAAAATGTAACCAGCAGCTAATAACACCTGTCTATGTGCCAGACTTGGGGCTTGGAGTCCAGTGATGAGTGAGACAATTTTTCTGCCTTTGAGGCATTCTCAGCCTAGTAGATAAGGCAGTCAGTCTTGAACGAAGTATTTCTAATCAGGGCATTAATAAAAGTTCAGCAAGTTAATATGGAGTCATCAAAGCAATGGTCTGCTGCTTTGAGGGATAGGCTAAGCCTGGAGCTGCTTCCTGGACCAGGTATCTAAGCAGGGTCTGAGGCATGCAGGACCTGTCTCTTCACAGTGCAGAGTCTATTGGAGATAGAGAACACAGATAGGCTGCCCTTCACCTCAAGGTGTTTGTGATTTCATGGGAGATAAAGTCCAAACCGGTGAAGTGTCTTTGAGGTTTCTATCTTCAAAGCCTAGAAGCCTATGTTACCTGAGTATGAAAGGGTGATTCAAATGCCTGCATTAGAATGGGTGATTGGTGTTAGGGAGTTGAGGCCCCAGGCAATATAACAAAGAAGTAATGTGGAAAGAATTTCCAAATTGGACTGAAAACCTAGAACCACTCTGGTCACTCACTGGACTCGTGATATTGGGTCACAAGGTTGGTTCTTTGCTCCGGAACTCAGTTTCCCCCAGGTGCAAAATGAACAGTAGTCTGTAAATGATCTCCCAGTGAGAAATTTTGGTCAGGGATGGATGTAGTGGGGCTCTGCTCTTTCAGAGGTTAAACTGGAGGCTTCTGTTCTGAAGTATCTTGTTCAATTACCCAGAGACTCAGATTTTCAAACTGCCTAATGGACATAATATCCACTCTGGTCCTTGGCCTATTGTGTTGTCCTAGAATGTGGCTTTGCTTTTTTTCTTGTCCTGTCTCCCTGTACCTTGGGACCACTAGTTTGGATGTTCTTTTTAGGTAGATCTAAGGCTTGAGTTGCTTGAACTGCAGGCCTTGTACATATTAGTTGTATTATTATTATTTTTTTGCCACATTGCCTGAGAAGTCAGCGAATTGTTGAGAATATGAGCCTAATTCTTCACAGGGTCTTATTTCCTCTTCCTGTAGGTTTCTGAGTCCTACAGTTTTCTCTTTTGTCCCTAAATACCTCTGCTACTTCTCTGTTCAAACAATTACATTAGAACATTATGAATATTTAGTTGATACTAATCTCCAACCAGCTATGTGATCTTGGGTGAGTCATAATGCCTCTTTAACCCTTGTTTGTAAAATGAGAGTGTTAGACTAGATCAGTGGTCAATTCCTGGGTCCAAACGTGGCTCATTGTCTTCTTTTGTACATAAAGTTTTACTAGAACTCAGTCAAGCCATTTAGCTACCAGCTATGTTTCATACAACTGCAGCAGAGATGAATAGTTGTAACATTGTATAGTCTAAAAGATTTACTATGTGATCGTTTGCATAAAGGTTTGCCAATCTATGAATTGAGTATTGTTAAGCTTCTTTCCAGTTTTTAGTTTCTTGTGGTTTTAAAAGGAGATGAAAGCCATTCTTCAATTTACTTAACACATACTCATAGTCTGCTGATGCCAGTAGGTGCAAGGTATTGGGGGTATAGACAGGAATTGGCATCCTTCATGACACAAATCCTGTTTGACTCTTGTTATTCTAATATGTCAGGACTTTTCATGTTCACTCTTGCAAAGCTAAATTTAACATTCTCCGGGAATCCCTTTCTTTCCCCTCCAGGCCAGTCTATATGTGTCTTCTCTTCTCCATATTTTAATAGAAGCATATTTACTGTTACATTATTGATGATGATGTTTATCTCATTATGTTGAAAATTGTTTCTTAGGCCTTCCCTCCTCCCTCCCTTCCTTCATTATAAATTATATACTATGTAAATACTATAAAAATGATACCATATAAAACAAATACTATATAAAATACTACTATACTATATAAATTATATACTAGACCAAGAGTTCAGAGTTAATCTTACTAGTTCAGAGATTATTTTGGCCCCATCAATTTTCAAAGTATAGGACAAAGAATGTTGGATACTGTTTCTACCAGACATGGCAAGCACTGTTGCTGAGATTTCATTAAAATTACTCGAGTATTTGTATCACCAGAACAGATTTCCCCTTTCTTTCATACCTACTCTGCCACTGAGCCTAGATTAGTCAGTAGCTGGGCCAGTGATGTAGAGATAATTCTTTCCTCATAACTGCACATGTGGATCTTCTGCTCCAGATCTTATACTTAAGAAGGCCCTATTCTAGCTTCTTCTCTCTCATGCCTATTCTTAAGGAAATTTGTCTACCCAGGTTTGATCTGATCCGTGATCCTCAGATCTCAGCCTCTTGAGTAGCTAGGATTCTAGGTATGGCCCATTGGCCATACCTGGATAGTATAATGGTTTTATACACTGACCCTTCTTGGCCCATTGAATCTGTGCAGCAGTTAGTTCAAATGAGAGGGGTAGAATGGAGGGAATTAAATCATGGCATTGGAAACTGGCAATTTGCTTCAATTGCAAGAAAAATGTCCCAGTTTCCTTGAGCATCGAAACTTTGATGAAGAACAGATTTTCTCTGGCAGTACAAATTCCCTTCTGTCTGAATTTGGCAGAGGAATGGCCTTGCTTGATATTATAGGCATTTCGATGCATTCTCTGCTTAGCAAAGTTGGAATATATTTCAACCAACCCCTGTACTGATGTAAAGCCATTTTTATTTGTAATGAGGGTTCATTAACACACACACACACACACACACACACACACACACACACACACACACACTTCCACTGATTTCTGGCATCTGGGAGGCCAGAATCTGATGATGTCCCAGCAGGAAGCCCTGAATTTTTCTACATTTTCTACCTGTGGATAGTGCTGGGATTTAAGTACTCCCTTTGTTCCCACCCCTTTGTTAGACCTTTCTTTGGTTCCTCAAAACGAGAGAGATATCAGATGGATGGCTCTTCCAGAGGTCATCTTTTCTTCTACAATGACACGATGACAAGGGAGCCTGAATTAGGCCGGGTCCAAAGGAGGTGTTAGGAACAATATCCATACGGGGAGAAGGCAAATCTATGGAAAACCATTGGGAAGCAGGAAGCTTCTCTTCTCTTATCATTCTGTTCATGTAAGGGGGGATCCAGGTGAATGGGTGATGAACAAAAGGGACATGGATGCCAACCTGCAAGGCTGGTGATAGAGAAAAGCTATGAAGGCAGAGGCACTGAGGGAGAGAGGAATACTCGAATATTTCAGAAGGCCAAAAGCCTTTGTGAGTGGCAGAGAGATTTTCTTTTTCTTTCTTTTTTTTTTTTTGGCATGCTTTTAATGCCTTATTTCTGGGTAATTTCAACCTGTGATTATCTAGTAACTTCCTTACCTAAAGCTTCCTACCCAAGCACACCTGGATATGAGCTCTTTGGGTCACTGCCATGGAAATTATGGTCACAGAGTCACAGAGCTGTCAGGGACCTTAGGAACCACCCAGTCTAGGATCTTAACCTGCGAGTTCTGAGAATGCCTGGGACTGAAACAAGAACCACACATGTGCTTATCTTTTCAGAGCAAGAAGGGAAGGTACCTTTTTCTGAGGGATGTTTCTAAAGAATACTAGGATCCAAATGACTGGTTTAGTTCCGTACATCTGCAAACCACATTGAAAGCATGGCAGAACTGAATATCCAGCAAAGCCTTGGAGAGAGTCACTGGGAATTTTTTCCATTAAGTAATAGTGAGTCAGATAGTAGCAGTCAGGCTGGGGCCTACTCTCAGTGCAGAGGCTTCTTTTGTGTACTACCAGCTATGTACTACCTACGGTGTCCCTATGTCTCCCTCATGTCACCTGATGCATTCAGCCAGCAACAAGGACTATCTGAGTCATATTCCACCATCTACTTCTCAGAATTTGTGGTCCTGGAAAGGTATTTGTAATGGATAGGGCTGGTTTTCATGAGACGAGTGTTCACTCTGGTCCTGTTTTTCCTTCTGGTCCTGCAAACCTTTATGGCTTAAGGGCCTGATGGATGAAGACCTTAAGACTTGAGTTCCAGAAGTAGACACTGATTATCTGTGGATTTCCACATCTGCTGATGTATCCACTGCAGATTAAAATATTAAGAAGCTTTTTGGCTTTGTCACTGTTCACTGTATGTACTAAACTCCATCTGCTCTCTTCAGTGCTTCATTCTTTGACTACCCCATGCTGTCTGATTCTTCTGGTACAAGCTTTTCCTTTGTCCAAGAACACCTGTTCTTTGGAAATGCCTTCTTATTCTTTAATAAATGCCCTGATGATTCCCTCTTCTGTGAAAGTTTTTCTAACTCTCCTTGGCAGAGATCTGGGGGCTCCTTTCTTCTTATCTGTATGCCTGGTGCAGAGTGTATTGCAGAGTTCAGTAGGTACTTGTATGGCCATACATGTCCTTACTGACCTGTGAACTCCTGTGGAGGAAGCTGTACTGCACAGAATAGGCAAAGGAAGACTGTCACCTCAGAGGAAGCGTTTCTCCCCTGGGGAGTGGTGATGGTTCCAATGAGAACTGCTGGACATGGTTCAGAGATGTTATTCGACATCTGACAGCACAGAAAAACTACAAATGAACAAGTCCAAGAAGTCAGTCGGCTGTTGTTTAGAAACGTGCCTTAGGAAATTAGCAATCCCTGGAGGAGTCTTCCCGGCTGGCACAACTGTGTCATCATGGGTTACCTGGGTCCATTAGGGAGAAAAGACAGGGAGTATGTAGCCTTTGAGTAGAGCAGTATGGAATAATACCAGTAAAAATTGTGAAGAAAGATTCAAACCTTTGATTTGTACTCTAAGGCCTATTATGAATCTGCTAGCTGCTGGAGAAGATGACACTGGGATTCCGTCCAACGCTGATATTCTAGAGTTTAGTGCACAATGAACAGGTCCTCTGTGCCTGCCCAGTCATGCTGGACAAGTGAAGTCAACCATCACTGGCACTATGAAGGTCCACATCTTCCATCTGTGGATGAGGGAGGGAGGCACACAGTGGTGAAATCATTTGTGCAGGGTCTCAGAGCCTGTGCTACCAGAGCTAGAGGTTAGTTTATGTAGCCTTGGTATGATCCTCCAAAATCCTGACTTTTACTGTCTTCCTGCTGGAAAGGTAGAATAGGTAAATCCTCCTGATGTGATTTACTAGAACAGCAGCGAACATCTCAGGTCTTGCTCGATGCTTGGAGATTCCCGCATAAAGTGGAAGAGTTAGGGGGGATAATAGTAAGAATTTCTCCATGCTTCTTCATTTTGGAGCAGCAGAGTCAATGGGTGTGACTTTCATTGGCTAGGCAATCAGCAATCCTAGATCTGAGAAACAACACTTCCTCACTGGGCCACAGGATGCAGGAATTGACAAGTAAAACCAGCTAGGGCAAGTTTGGTCTCCTGGCTACCGCTGAGTTCCTGATTAGCTCCAAAGTCCTGAACAGCTCCAGAAGATACTCTTAAAGGAAGAAACAGACAGACCTCTGAAGTTACTATGTTTCCTTCCTATTTGCAGTGGTGAGAACCTGATCTTACAAAGTACAAGTACACCACTATATATTTAAGAGCATTATGAAGGAACTTTATTGCCAGACTGAACTCTGCTTCTCCTTATTTGGGAGCAGCAGAAAAACTTCTTAAATATATGAAAGCAGGCCTCTTGTCCTCATGAGACTTTTCTTCATCAGGCTAAATACTTCCAGTATGTTGTAACATTATTTTCCTGTTTTGGTTTATATTCCCTTTTCTATCTGTCATTGTCTTTTTCTGATTATGTTCTTCTGTGCCTTCCTGTTAAAATCCTAAGCGCTCCAGTTCTGGTCTGGAAATATTTCCTCCCATGTCTTGAATATCAGACATTCATTGATGTTCCAGTTGTGTTAGCTTTCTTAATTATTTATTATTGTTTGGTATTGTACCAGTGACCAACTTCTTTTTACCTCTTGCCACTCTGTTTCTGCACTTGATGTTTTAAATGTATACCAGAGTCTTATTCTGATTATTCTATGTTTTTGTGAATTGTGATCCATATTCTAATCTGACTCTTCTAAAATTTCTCTGCTAGTATGTGGATAAGGGATAGAAGGAAGGACATTGAAGAGCAACTCCTGTTTACTGCTGGGGTGGGAGACAAACTTTAGGGTGTTCAGGTTCTTCTCACAATTGCTAAAGCAGGTGCTCTAGCTCTGAGCTATACATCAGACCTTATTCATACTGGTTATTATTATTTTCTTTTTAAATAGGATTCTTCCTCTTCCCCTCTCTAGATGGAATGGTAAGTACATGCTACTATACCCAGATTATTGTGTGGAGATGAAGTGTTATAGGCCTTTCTGCCCTGGCTAGTCTTGAACTGTGATCCTTCCAATTTTAGCTTCTCAAGTATGTAGGATTATAGGTATGAGCCACCAGTGGACAGTCGAGTTAGAACCTTGTCCAATATACTGGAAGCAAGTCCTAAAACAGAGAACATAATGTTAACATTTCCCTTTTCAATTTTTACTTGTGCCAGGGATCTGAGAAAAAGGTACAAACAGTAGTAGCTCAGGGAACCAGAGATCTAGATGGAAAGTCCTAACATAATGATCCAGTTTCTATCCACCTTTTGTGTGTACCCTTTATGCTTCCTCTGGAGCTCAATCTCATTCCTTTCAGACACAGAATCAGAGGGCAATGTGGTCCTTACCCTCATAAAGAAGCCTGTGATTGGCTTGGGAAACAGCACACTGGCTAGGGATGAAGACATATTTGTGTTAAGTAGCACAGAGTTGACCACAAGTCAAATGGAGTCTACACAGGAAAATACAGGACAGGGGCAGACCCATCAGGGAATATCTCAGAGGAAATAGAAATGGAGCTGGGTTCAGAATAACTTGGGAAAGGAAGAAAGGAGGAAAGCTTTTCAGGGCAAGGAAGGGCATGAACAAAGTGGGTGGGTGGTGACAATGACCCTGCAGAGGGCCAGGGATGGAAACCAGACAGAGTTGCTTTTCCAGGCAGCGGTAAAACTCCCCAGGGAGACTTATTTGGTGCAAGGACCTTTCAAAAAACCCCAGCTCTCTTGCTCAGTTCGACTTTGTCATTCCATTTTACGGGGGGTGCATTTGGAGATGAATAATGGAATCTCCCTTCTTTGGCTTCCCCTCTCACCTCATTATCTCCCCTGCTTCTCCTCTGCCATTGTGATGCTATCCATTGTGAGATGATGTAGTGGGATTTTGATGGGGCTCCTTACTGGAGCCAATGACATACTGTTTGGATCTCCAAAAACCTGAGCTAAATAAACCTCTCTTCTTGTTAAGCAACCAGCTCAGACATTTCATTATATGGACGAATGCATTAATTATGATCACCTGGTAGTGCAATAAATAGGTCACTCAAATTTATTTCACCTGTCTCACTGAAACTCTGTACCTTGTAGCCACCATTGTTCCCTTTCCTATTCCTTATCAGCCTCATTGCCACCTTTGAAAATCTATGAAAGCCACCTTTCTACTCTATTTCCAGGAGATCAGCTTTTTCCCATGGCATGTGGGTACAGGATCAATTTTTTTCCGTGACATACAATCATCTTTCTGTGTGTAGCTTACTTTGCTAGCACAAGTCCTGCATACCTATCCCTTCTCTTTATTCCTTCCTTGCTGTTTTTCTTGCCACTGTCTTCTAAACTCTCTCCTAAGGCATATTAAATCTTTGTCAAACACGATGAGTAAGATATAGAGATACGTTGATGTGGTCTCAGTTTTGAAAATTCTGTCTTATTGTCACTGTTTGCTGAGCCATACTTAATAGATTTGTTTGTGTGTGTGTGTGTGTGTGTACACGTGTGTGTGTGTGCGACTGGAGCTTGAACTCCAGGTCTGGGCACTACCCCTTAGTTTTTTTCTCTTACATGTGAGCCACAGCTCTACTTCTCTACTTCTGTTTGTTTGGTGGTTAATTGGAGATAAAAGTTTCATGGACTTTCCTGCCTGGGCTGGCTTTGAACCTTAGTCCTCAGATCTTAGCCTTCTGAGTAGTTAGGATTACAGGCGCGAGCCACCAGCAACTGGCTCTGTATCTGATTTTTTATTAGAATATATAGAAATATATAGGGCTGGGAATATGGTCTAGTGGCAAGAGTGCTTGCCTCATATACATGAAGCCCTGGGTTCGATTCCTCAGCACCACATATATAGAAAATGGCCAGAAGTGGTACTGTAGCTCAAATGGCAGAGTGCTAGCCTTGAGCAAAAAGAAGCTCAGGCTCTGAGTTCAAGGCCCAGGGCTGGCAAAACAAACCCAAAAAGAATATATAGAAATAACATGATTTATTTTATTGTCAAGTTGATGAGAAATAACATTATTAACAATGAATTGAGTGAAGAGTTGGTTCATATTCATGTTAGTGATGAATAATCATTAGTAATGAATAGCAGCTGACACCTACAGAGTGCTAACTGGATGAGTTAGGTATATATTTACTAGGATTTAATAAGCATGATAGTCCCTTGATGAAGGGCAGCTATACCATCCTCATTCTATAGTTGAAAAAAAATCAAGGCATAAATGTTAACATAAATTGTACAAAAATACTCAGATAATAATGACAGTCCCAGGAGCAGCACAGAAGTCTGACTTGGGTTCTTCATTACTTACACTGTTTCACCACAGAAAACACAGCATCAAGGTTCTCAAGGAGAAGGAGCAGAAAGGGAATTTTTAAAAAAAAATTGACACTCATTCTAGTAAGACACTGTACACATGTCATGTCCATTAATCTTACCTAAGCCTGCAAGAAAGATCGTATTCCCCCATCTTCCAAATGAAGGGAACAGATGCTCAGTGAAGTTGCTGGTTGTGGTCAGGCTGCTACAATGGTAGTCAGATTTATACTGAAGTCTGGATTCCCCCAGGGTCCATGGGTTTCCATGACAAGTGTAAACTGGTTCTCAAGCAGCTGGTTTGAGAAGGGTGAGAATGGGCCCCGTGCGAACAGAGAGAACAGAGAAAACTTTTTTAACCATTAAAAAATAGAAATCCTGGCATTTCAGTCCATGTGACACAGCTGGGCACAGCTGGAAGACAGCAGTTAGGCAGTCTCTGCAGCCAAGGTGCTGTTGACTCCTGCATTTGAAGACAAAAGAGTATGGGCAAATATTATGTGTCAGTGTGCAAAGAATCTGAGACTATAGCTGGCATGGTGCACACCAGTCACTGGCTGCATCCCAAACTATCTGTCCTCTTGGGACAGGCCTTGTGCATGCTATGCAAGTGACCTAATGCTGAGCTCCTTCCCCAGCTTCACTGTGACCCTTTTAGACTAAGCCATCATCTGAGATTATGTCAACTGCAAGATTTTCTGTGGATGGCCAAAGGACGTGGGGAGGGGGGCAGGAACTCAATTACTGTGATTAAAAAAATATATTTGGTTGTTCTGGGCCCTTATCTGCCTCCATTTAGGCCAGCAAAGCAGAAATAGAAATTGATCATATAATATGAGGCTTATCGAAATGAACTTCAAGAAATGGAAGCAAGAGTTCCCCCACCCTCCTCCCCCACCGCTCCATACTGCTATGGCTCTTTTTTTTCTTTTCTTTTTTCCTTGCTTTATTCCATTCTGCTGCTGTTTTTGATTTCTGTACCCTTGTCTTATATATAACTTTATCTGATTTGAGGAGGGGAAATGGAAGTGCAGAAATGGTGGGACAAAGGGTGAACCAATTTAGCAGTGCAACTCATTACGCACTATGTTGGAAATGAACTTGGTGGGGGGCGGGGAGTCAGGAGGGGAAGAACTGGGAGAGAATGAGGGCAGGGGTGATATTGTTCAAAAGGAAATGCACTCATTACCTGACTTATGTAACTATAACCGCTCTGTATATCACCTTTACAATAACATTTTTGTGTTTCAGTGAAACTCACAGTTTCTAAACCTCAAGAACCAAGATGGCTGGAACTACTTCCAGAGTTTCTGCTTTTGTGGGTATAGTCTAGAGCATTTTGCATAAGTCCCAGTGATGTTGCTGCTGTTGGTTTGAGGATCTCATCCATCTAGTTCCGTCATAGGAATGGAAGAACAAGCCTAGATATGCTTTGTATTTTCTTTTCATCATAGCATGATTTCTGTGGAGTTCCCTCCCCTGCCACTTGCCCTCCACACTTGCACTGAACATGCCAGGTATACTAGGAGGGGGGGGGGAAGGCAGAAAACTCGATCCATCCCAGATAATTCAAGCAAAAAGTCTGATCAGAGGCTCTTACAGAAGGGAGAGTGGGAGCTGAGTGCTAGGACTCCAGGGGAAAGTAGGGGAAATAACATGACCTGGGCTTGGTGAAAGAGGATGGGGTGGCTGAGGTAGAGCTGGTGTTGTGGATGTACATGGCTATGGTCACAAATACAGCACAAACCTCCAGTCACCTCCAGGAATCTCCCACTGGCAGGACTGAGATGGATTCCAGAAGGCAATGGAAGACATAGTTCTGGGGGACAGCCTCCTTGGGAACAGGATAGAAATCTGGGGCGAGATGAGAAAAAACATGAGAGAATTGTTGGGCAAGACTCTGTTCTCTCTTCCTTGATAGGGTCTCATCTTATCTCTGTACTTCCAGAGCTCAGTAGATCCAACCAAGCCTGGAATGGTGTCATAATACCTGCAGTGGTGCAGTGATCCCCAGTTCCCAATTAGTAAGTTAGGACCCGGACTCTGTGTCGAGGGGGCACCAAATCATTGGGGAGCCTAGGGAGGCTGTCAGGCAAATCTTGGCTCTCTATCTTGCCTTGCGTTTCTAGTGATGCTCACTTGGAAGGTGATAATTCCAACTTTCTCTGCCTCCAGATGGCCAGAGTAGATTGGGAAACAGAGGTGTACAGTTTCTACAGCAGGAGTCCAACAGAACTCCACAAGGTTGGAGATGGAGTGTGGGGTGGTTGCAGGAAGAGCGGACAGAGTGTTTTGTGTGGCTTCCAAACCATAAGGAACACACAGTGCTTGGCGTTGGCTCAGGACTCTCTTTCCATCTATGGAACAATGAAAATGAAATCTCTTAATCCGTAAGAAAGGAAAGAAAGAGAGTGAGAACAGAAGGGAGAAGGGAAATGTTTACATTTGAGAATGTCCCTGAGCTGCCAGGCGAAGGGCTGTGGTGCTGCTGGCTTAGCTGGCGTGAATTTAGGGTCTGTATTTACCTTTCTGTGGCTGTCGAGATATTTTTCTGAGCTATGAAGCAAGATCTTGTGTCAGATAACCCCTTCCACAGTAAGATGATATTCAAACATTTTGAGAGCAACTGAAGGTTGGCCAGCTGTTTTATAACCTGGCGTGGAAGCCAGGGAGCTGCAGACAAATTTGGAGGGGCTCTTCACCCTTGGAACCATAGGGGACTGGTGAAATGGTCTTGGCCCTTCGCGCATGGGTGACAGGAGCTCCTTTTCCTCTAAGCTGCTAATTTCTTTCCTTCTTGAGAGCAAAAAAAAGCATAAAAAACTGTCTGTCAAAGGATTCCTAAATCTTGAAAAAGCAGTAGGGGCTATAAATCAGGGTTACAAAGCTCTGGCTGGAGATGGAGAAAATAGACTCCCTTGTGTTCGGTGGGTTCCTCTCCATCATTGCTTGTTTTCCTAAAGCTCTGTATAGAGAGAATGGCCTTCACATAGCTCACTCTAGGAGCCTCAGCTCTGTCCAGGAACTTACGGTGATGCCACTAAGAGCTCTTCACACCAACACAGTGTCTCCTTTCAGTGTTCCTTCTAGGAACAACAGAGCAGGGTAAGCTGGGGCTGCACATTTGTAAGGCTGCAGGGGAGCAGCTCTGGTGGTGAGAGCCCACGCTGCAGAAGGAGAAAGCCTGCCAGCACTGGGGAGGGGAAAGGGAGGGGCTTTCTTCCTTAGACAGAAGTGAGTGCCTGGGTTTTGTCATGGTCTCCTTGTGACAATCATTTCTATTGATTGCCTCCCTGCTGCCACTGGTACTCACAGTGGGTTTTGGACCTCTGAGCTTGAGCTCACCTTCTTTCAGGGTCTAACTTGGAAGAGACTTTTTTCCTTTCTGTCTTATTCATCCCCATGGTAGAAGAAAGATCTGGCGAGGTGAACTCTGGGGTTCTGTCCAGCCCAGACAGTTTATGAGCCTATAGTATGACCTGGGTTGTTGTCGCCATAGATTCTCATATAGTTCACACATCTCTCTAGCATTCACAGTTGTGCAGGGAAGTGGAAACCAGAGGCTTGGGAATCTGGTATAGTTGAAGAATGTATCATCATTCTTATAATTGTGGAGGTTAGGTCATGAGCACTACAAAGGTGCTCCAGAGAAGACTTAGTAACAGACAAGCCTGGGGCTCCTACTTCATTCTTGAGACTTGTGAGCCGTGGTTAAAGTTTCTCATCCCTCTTCATCTTCTGGCATCTTTCTTTCTATGGTCTCAAGTGTAAGTGTGACTCCAGAGCTAAGGAATATCTCAACCTTTCTAAGTTGGCTTTATGAAGCCATCATCTCTTTATGTTTAGATCTAAGTTAGATCCTCTGATTAGAGGAAGTTGGAAGCAAAAGAACCATGGAGACAGGGAATGAGTTAAGACTGGTAGAAGGGACCCAGAGCTAATGTGACCCTGTCTTTATTTGTTGGATTTAAGGTGCAATCTGACAACAACCATTACCAGCTTTGTGGTCCAGTACAACTTGTCTTATTTCCCTAGCGCTTCTGTTTCCTCATCTGAGAGATGTTTGTCATCCTTTGGAGATAAAATTACACCTGTCTTTGAGTGTGGCTGAGAGGATGACATGAAAGCATTTCTGTAAGGCATTCCTATTTCTACGCCTGTTTCTACTTCAAGTTCGACACTGAGTTCATGAGTTTCATTTCTTTCTCCTTTATTAAAACTTCTGGGAAGAAAGTGGAAAGAGAGAGTTTTGGATTTAGCCATTTCACAAGAAGGCCAAGAGTTTATTTGGAGTCACCTTGGCATATAGGAAGGGTGACCCACCCGTATGCATATTGCCCTCTGAGGCTCTTAAAGGACGAGAGTAAATTTACATAAACATAAACACATGGTGTGGCTCATAGGCTGTGAGAAGGTCAAGACAAGGATTAGATTTACTATGAAAATGTCTTTCACCCCAAGGATTACCAGTGTTGGATGGGTACCTTAGAGTTCCTTCTTGTGCCTAGCTGCTTTTCTTTCCTTTGCCCACTGCTGGGCCCTCTACCGGCCTCTTTCCCCACCTCTCTTGGATGCAGTAGCCAGGTGAGTCCGCAGTCTTTTGTAGACGCGTCCTATATGTAGTTCAAGTTTCTCAGCCTGGAGCCCCAGTTACTCCACAGCCCTTTTGTTTGCTGATTCTGGTCGCCTTTCAACTTTACATCAGACTTAGTTTGTCAAAGGAATCTCTTCTCAGATAGGTTAGGAAGGGGAGTCCAAACCTGTTGTAGCATGTTAAAAGATGTCCTAATAGTCATGAAGTACCACATAGGCTACATAGAAATAAAAACCTTCTAATAGTGAGATTTCCAGCCCTAGCTCAAGTGGATGAGTGATGGACACTCCAGGATCAGAGGAGACAGAAGTGCTTACAGCAGTTTTTTCTCTTCTGTAAATCAGTTCAGATATGGCTTGGTCTAATAGGAGCCCACTTGGGAGTGGGGGAAGGTAGCTTGAAGCATCTCCCATAGTGATTTAACTCCCTCCCTATCCCTATGTCTTCCATGCCCTCTTGTCCCCAATCCCCTCCACACAGGGGCCCAGACCCAGATTCACAGCATGGCTTCTCCTCTGCATGTTCGGCAGAAATTTGCTTTGTTTCTTTGCCCACTCCCAGCTTTTTTTTTCAGAGAACAAAGAGGAAGTCCCGCTACAAACTGTCCTCTTGCAAAGTAATTAAGCTCACGGCATGGGGGCCAGTGCTGTTCAGGGCCGGCCAGTGTGGAGTTGGCAATAGGTCTGCCAGGAGGGACCTGCTGCTTCTCACGTCCTTCCATTCTCTAGTGGAGGTGGTGTTCCTGCACGTGGCTGTCCCAGTGGTGACATTCTGGGCACAAGAAACTCATGATGTGTCTTGGGTCATGTTGCCACAGTGCATTGAACCACGACTTCCTAGTTCTATTGGTCACTAGGATACTGCAGACTCACCCACACGTGGTGGTAGCTGGGTTTAAGGAAGAGCATTGTTCACTGGGAACTTTATGAATCAGCTCATAAAAGAAAAAGTTCTGTTGCCAAGGCCATGGGTTGAGAGAGGAGGAAAAGAAAGGAACTGCTTCCTCTTTGTGGAGTGGATAGGGGCCAAAAGTTCTTTTTCTTCACTGAAAGAAGACACAGAGACTAAAGAAAAGAAAGAATTTAAATTAGAACTGAGAATTAGAATGTTTTAGCCCAGGATGGTAAAATATTCTGTGGATATTCTTCAGAATAGACTAGGATAGGCATCAGAATCATAGCCAGAGACCAGAATGAATTCTCAGGAAGTACACAACTGTTAGAAGGCACAGTTGTAAAATAGGCCAGCAGTACAGTGACAACTTCCAGAATCTCTGCCATGAATCAAAAGCATTTTAGTGATGTCTTCTCCAGAGGCTACATTTGGACCCCTGCAGGTTCTGCAGCAATTTATTAGAAGAAAGGTTTGGGCTGACTAAAAAGAATATTTTTTAAAAACAATTATCAGAAGTCTAACAATAAGATGAGTCTGTTTTCATCGTGATAGCGACAAGTTTCTGAGTTCAGGGAGTATTTAAATCAGGGATTCAAATCTTAAATCCTCCGGAGTTTTATTGGAAGGATGGAACTGTGACAGTCCTTCACAATGATAAGATGCCATATTATTTATTCAACTGTCTCTTAGGGTTCATATACTCGGAGCTGTAATTCCTTTTGGTGGGAAAGTTATTCCCCTAGGGTGGGGTCTATTCCTTTGAGTACTTACTGCATACCAGGCCTGGAGGAAAAATAATAAAAGTGATGCAGTGTCTTTTCCGTTGTCTTCTTACTGTACAGGAAGGCAGACAAGGAAACACATAAATTACAACACAGGGAGGGATGAAATGGAAACACCAAGGACAGTAGAGGCACAGAATAGGGAATAGAAACCAGCTCTCACTGGGGGAATAAGGGAAGGCCTCCCAGAAGAGGCATCTTTCTTCCAATCCAATGCACTCTAATCCAGCCCATAGGCTGAATTATTTAATGTCAATATGTGTTAAGGCAGAGAAAGGATGCAAGCACATCTTTTCTAAAAAGCTATGCAGAACCAAATTCATATCGGTACCCTCAGAGTCCTATGCCTTGGGGTGGATACATAAACAAAACCTAGTCTTTAAGGAGCTTCCAGTCTCAGCGCTGTTCCTCTTTTCATGCCTTCCTCTCCCCTCCCCATACAGAGGCAGCAGACTCTCAAGGAGCAGCAGGAGAAAGTTGTTCCTGTGGTTCCTCTGCCCTGCCTTAGATTTGAGGTGATGCTTCGGCATGTTGCTCTCTAAATTATGTTCTTGGGGGCACAGGGACAGAGCATGCTCTGCTGGCTTCTTCCATGTTTGGATAATAGCCCATAGGTGATGTCTTTTGAATGCCAGAAGGAGGCAGGACAGGCTTTGTAGATTGCTTCTTGTTCTGGTGTGGTGATAGGTAAAGAGAGCAGGGGTGTTAGATGGGGGAAGACAAAGGTGGTCTCTGACTCATCTTACATTATTGTACCACTGGGAAGATTCGCGGTGGGGGGTTGGGCTAGGCAGCTGGGAAACCCAGCCATGAGACATAATAACAAGCATACTTTCTAGTACAGGTACTTTAGCCATATGACTTGTTAGCTAGGGACTCAGTATGAAAAGGGTACACACATCAAGATGGTGTAGAATAGCAGCTGCCAGAAGCAGTTCTCTCCCTTAGAGATGAAAGGGAAAAAAAATCAAGATGTTGGAATGATATAATGTCGAAATTTCAGAGGATGGATAGAAACTCAGATCTTGGAGGTGACAGTGCTGGGTGACTCGGTGATCCTGTTAGAAAAAGGGAGAAGAAAATAGGAACAGGAAATAGCCAGGAAGTAGACAGGAAGGAGCAGGGTACCTTCTTCCAGCTGTGCAGTCTCCCTCTAGTGCTTCCTAGTGTCAGAGCTTAATGAGGAAATAGGCAAAGCAGAAATTTGTTTCCAAAGGCCAGCTCTGGGACTCATAAAATCCAAGAACAGGAGGATGTGTTTGTAACTGAGCTTTTAGCTGAGTAAGTGGTGCAACTGGGTTGTTGAAGAAGTGTTAGACCAAGAAATCTGCCAAAAAAAGTCAGTTTGGCTTCTGAGCTAGTTAAGGTAGTATTAGCTACCGAAATAAATAAGCGTGGAAGTAGAGATGGGCTCAGGTACAATAGAACAGTTTTTTCTAGCTTGCATAAAGCTGGATATGGATGTTTCTGATTACAGGGTAACTTCTCTCTAGGCAATAATTCAGGGAGCCAAAGTCTTTCCATTTTCTGATCCTATAACTTCAATACATGACTTCCAAGTGTGTGCATTCATCTTATTATCAACACATCCACAACGTTAGAATTTAGTCTTTACTTCAATAAAATATAGCCTAGGCTCTAATGGTGATTTTGGATTCAAAGAGGTTTTCTGTTTATTCTGATCCCATTTTGAGAAGAGAATGGTAGAGAAGATACTTTCCCTCTTTTCCCTTTTAAAAAATTAGTGAAATAATTCATACTCATTAGTTAAGAAGAAAAATAAAGTAAAAATAATAAAAAATGTATGTTGCAAACATGTTTCTTGCAGTTTTTGTCTTTTGATTTATTTTATGGTACTTTTTGAATGCAAGTGTTTTCTATTTTAGTATTGTAAGCTTTATTAATTTTTTGAATGTCTTTCTCCTTCCCTACTCCAAAGTCATAAACACATTCCCTCATATTTGCTTTCAATACTTTCATATGTATATTGTTAAGGTTTTCTACTCCATCTGGACTTCATTGTAATGAATGACACAGCATAGAAAATGCAATTTTGTTTATTTTATTAACCAGATGACTAGCTAATTGCCCAACTATCTTTTACTTGAGTAATATGTCTTTTTCCAGTGATTTGTCTTAATTTTTTCATATGCCTGACATATTAGTTTTCTACGGCTATTATAAGAAATTGCACAAACATAGTGGCTTAAAATAACACAAATTTATTATCTTACAGTTCTGGAGGCCAGAGTTTGAAATGGTGTCATCTGGCTAAAGTCAAGGTGTTGCATTCTTTTTCGAAGCTGTAGTGGAGGATCTTCTCTGCGTTTCCAGCTGTCTACATTCCTTAGCTGATGGCCCCCTTCCATGTGAGACACAGCAATAGTGGCTTGAGTCTTTTTCATGCAGAATCATTTTGAAGCTGATTCCTTATTTTCTTACAAGAACTTTCATGCGTACATTGGTGGTACCTGGAAATCTTTCCATCTTGAACAAGGTGAGCTAATGTTTTAACCTTAATTTCCCAACTTTGCCATGTGCCAGGGCACCCTTGACCCATTCATATGTTGAAGTCTTAACCCCTAGTATCTCAGAAGGAGACTGCATTGAAGGATTGAACCCTTAACGAGATAGTTAAGGCTCAGTGAGGTTAGATGGTTGGGTTGCCCCTAATCTATCTCCTGGCTTCCTCTATAGAGGATATTTGGACATACAGAGACATTAGGGAGAAACATGTTCAGGCGTGAAATGATGATGTAAAGAAATAGCAGTAGGTGCTTTCTGCAAGCCATAGAGGAAGCCTCAGAAGGGCTGGGAATATGGCCAAGTGGTAGAGTGCTTGCCTTGCATACATGAAGCCCTGGGTTTGATTCCTTAGCACCACATATATAGAAAAAGCCAGAAGTGGTGCTGTGGCTCAAGTGGTAGAGTGCTAGCCTTGAACAAAAAGAAGCCAGGGACAGTGCTCAGGCCCTGAGTTCAAGCCACAGGACTGGAGAGAGAGAGAGAGAGAGAGAGAGAGAAGAGAGAGAGAGAGACAGAAAGAAGAGAGAGAGAGAGAGAAAGAAGAGAGAAAGAGAGAACCTCAGAGAAAATCAACCCTGCTGGCCTTTTGATTTTGTACTTCTGAGCTTCCAGAACTTTGATATGAGACCCATCCATTCATCGGTATTACATTCATGCATATGCTACATGAGTAGTATTGAGTAGTATCTAAATGATTTGGCATTGTGACGTGCTTTGCTAAAAAATATTGAGTTGATCTTAGAACCAGTGAATCATTGAGGGTCCTTGGATGAGGGAGTGAGAAGATACAGCAGTGACTCAGCGAGACTGAGGCAATATAAAGATAGGCATAAGGGGGCTGGGGATATAGCCTAGTGGCAAGAGTGCCTGCCTCGGATACACGAGGCCCTAGGTTCGATTCCCCAGCACCACATATACAGAAAACGGCCAGAAGCGGCGCTGTGGCTCAAGTGGCAGAGTGCTAGCCTTGAGCGGGAAGAAGCCAGGGACAGTGCTCAGGCCCTGAGTCCAAGGCCCAGGACTGGCCCCCCCCCCCCCCAAAAAAAAAGATAGGCATAAGGGGAAAAGGCTGTGATCTTTTGTGAAACTTTTCTATTTGGTGTGTTGAACTAGCTTCTGGCCCTCACTGAAAAGGGATCAGACAAAAAGAGGGATACAGTGGCTGGGGCTAAAAAAAGCCTGTGAGAATGAGATAACAGATATGATATATGTGGTAGATTTGCCTAGAGAATAATCAGTTCAAAAAACATTTTCTGGGTACACGTCTTAATTTTCTCTTCACATTTTTGTCCTCCTAACTCAAGGGGTGATGGTGGCTGTACTTTTGGGCAAGATCATTAGAAAGGAAAGGAAGGAGTTGGGGGTGGTGGTGGTGGGCATAGACAGTATACTTTTTGTACATTTCTAGCTATCTCAGTAATTTCAGCAGTCTGGCTTCTGAGTTAGAGTTTAGTATTGAGAAGAGTCCATTCTGTATGTAGAAACAAGGGAACTGAGCAGATAGGAGTCTGTTGATCTATAAGCACAAAGACTCAACATTAAGGATAATGGGAAAAAAGAGAAACATCTCTATCTTTAAGTAAGCTGTTGCCTGCACAGGTCTCTGGGTTGTGAACCCTTCAGAGTGAATTCCTGAGCTCCCTATGGCAAGGGATAGGAAAAGGAGCAAGGGATTTAGAGTCACACAGATCTGCTTACTGGCTGTGTGACTTGGCTCTGCTTTCGTCCAACTCTCTGCACCTTACTTTCTTCAGCTGGAAAATGAAGATCATACTATCACCTGACTCACAGGATTATTTTGAGGACTAAATACAAGAATGCATGTGAGAATTTTTTTTTCAAATTTTTATTATCAAACTGATGTACAGAGAGGTTACAGTTTCATACGTTAGGCATTGGATACATTTCTTGTACTGTTTGTTACCTTGTCCCAAGTACTGCTTAAAGACCAAACAGGAATAATATAAATTTTTCTAGTGAAGTTTCTATTGTCTTTGAATACAATGCAGTAAGCTTTTTTTTCTAGAATTTTCTATGTTGTTCCATCTGGAGGTGTTGATATCCAGGAGAAAATGAACAGCCTGGGTCCCTCAGGTTTTAGAGAGGGCTGTGACATTAGCCTATAGATCAACAAGCAAATGGATGAACCACCTTGCCTTTCTGAGAAAGCTCAGGTCTTCATTTTAGATTTCATGACCTTCTATCGATTTTTTAAATATAACTTAGCGTCCTATCATATCTAGTTGAACTTCTTATTTAGAAACTGTATTTGGACAAGTAAAAACACTATTTTAAAATGGCTGGGTTTAGAGCTAGTTTAGAGGAAGAAAAACATGGCCCCAGATTGAACGTAATGAGATCAGGGGTAGACTCCACAGTTTTCTTTTTATTTTATTTTTTTATTTTTTATTTTTTGGCCAGTCCTGGGCCTTGGACTCAGGGCCTGAGCACTGTCCCTGGCTTCTTCCCGCTCAAGGCTAGCACTCTGCCACTTGAGCCACAGCACTGCTTCTGGCCGTTTTCTGTATATGTGGTGCTGGGGAATCGAACCTAGGGCCTCGTGTATCCGAGGCAGGCACTCTTGCCACTAGGCTATATCCCCAGCCCCAACTCCACAGTTTTCTGAAAATGTAGTGTTCGCCACCATTCTTGCCATCTCTTGAGGAAGGCTTTGATGCTTGCAAATTTCTGGTAGTGCCTTTGTTTGCCCCATGGAGAACTTGCCACTCTCTGACCATCATCCCAGAGCGGCACGGTAGCAGGGTACCAGGGCCAGTGTTGGCATCTGATCTGTGGTCCAGAGTGGAACGAAGACAGTGCAGAGGGGTAAACAGCAATGAAGCATTTTTCCTGGCAACAGGTCTTGCGTCTAAGAGAAGAAAGGTTGTGAAAACTTTTTATTTGGTTTAGTTTTCCCTGTTGAGCAACTGATAATCTTCCTTTGTGTTTAGGCATGGCTTTCGTTAATGCCAGGGCTTTTTTCCTGTTAAACTGTTAAAATGCAGAGTGACAGCCCTTTGCAGGTTAAAGGTATTTATTTCAAGTCCTAAATCAACTTCAACTTTTCTTTCTTTCTCTACTTCCCCTCTCCCTCCACCCCCCCTCCCTCGTCCCCCACCCCTCATTCCTCCCCTCTGGAACTTGGGAAAATCCAATTTCCTTCCTGCCTTAATCTCTCTCCAGTTTTGCAAGCACTCTGCTCCATCAGCACCTGCTCCTTCCAGCTGTGAGATTCCTTTTGGTAAAATACTTTGTGTCCTGCCAAGTTGACTTCGGACAAGACCCCCATGGCCACTTCCTGGAGCTCTTAATGAACACAGTTGTTCTGTTCCTGGGTCCCCAGGAACTTCTCCATTCAAGCTATTAGCTCGCAGTGCTTTCCACATTTAGAGTGATATTTCTGCCCTGGGCCCCCAAGCGTCTGCCCTTGAATGAGGAAAGAATTTGAAATTGAGCACTCCCAGTGCTGGCCTAAGTGCTTTGAGCTTTACAGTCCCAACTCCTGTATCACAGGAATGTCAGGCTAAGTGAGAGAGACTCCAGACCTGCCACCTTCCTAGCCTTGGGGCTAAACCATCATTATTAATGACAGCAATCACCACTCAGAACTGGAGTCATAAATAATGAGTGTCTTTTAGCAGTCACAAGAATGACTGCAAACATCCATCATCCACACACCTCTCAAAATAGCCATGGGAATGAACAGCATAGCTGTTAGGGCCCATTTGGATCTATATTTCAATACTAACAGTTTGATTTGAAAAAGAAAAGTCCAAAGTAGTACGGCGGGCTGTACATGATAGTGATAAAGGTTTTAGACACACAAAAAGATTCCATTGCCATCTAAGTTTGAAGAACTCTGTCACATACAAAGCAAAATCAATTTCTTTGTAGGTAGACATCTCGGAGTACTTCTCTAATGTAAATTGAGAATTTACAGGAAAGGTAATTTGTGTTCCTGCAAAGCATTTGACATTACTTTCCTTCCTTCCTTTTTTTTTTTTTTTCTGCCTTCTTCAATTCTGAGAAAGAATTGGGAGATTTTGTTTTATTTTTCTTTCCCCCCAATGTTTTATTTTTTAAAAATTTTATTATCAAACTGATGTACAGCAGAGGTTACAGTTTCATAAGTTAGGCATTGGATACATTTCTTGTACTGTTTGTTACTTTGTCCCTTATTCCCCCTCCCCCCTCCCCCATTCCTTTTCCCCCCCATGAGTTGTTCAGTTCATTTACACCAAACAGTTTTGCAAGTATTACTTTTGTAGTTGTTTGTCTTTTTTTACCCTGTGTCTCTCGATTTTGGTATTCCCTTTCAATTTCCTAGTTCTAATACCAGTATACAGAGTTTCCAATATACTCAGATAAGATACAGAGATAGTGTAGGTACAACCACAGGAAGGGGATACAAGAAGATCATCAATTATAGAAGCTACAGTTACACATAGCACGTTGAAAGTAGTTACAACAGTGATATAACAATTGTTTCCATAACATGGAGTTCATTTCACTTAGCATCATCTTATATGTTCATAACGGTATAGCTATTGGGCTCTTGTGATCCTCTATTGTGACTTGCCTAAACCTGTGCTAATTATTCCCTATGAGGGAGACCATAGAGTCCATGTTTCTTTGGGTCTGGCTCACTTCACTTAGTATAATTTTTCCCAAGTCCTTCCATTTCCTTACAAATGGGGCAATGTCATTCTTTCTGACAGAGGCATAAAATTCCATTGTGTATATGTACCACATTTTCCTGATCCATTAATTTACTAAGGGGCATCTGGGTTGGTTCCAGATTCTAGCTATGACAAATTGTGCTGCAATGAACATTGTTGTGCTGGTGGCATTACTGTGATTTTGTTTGTGGTCTTTTGGATAGATACCCAAAAGTGGGGCTGCTGGTTCATAGGTGAGTTCTATGTTTAGCCTTCTGAGGAATCTCCATACTGCTTGCCAGAGTGGCTGAACCAGTTTACATTCCTACCAACAATGAAGCAGGGTTCCCTTTTGGCCACATCCCCTCCAACAGTTGTTATTGTTAGTTTTCTTTCTTTCTTTTTTTTTTTTTTTTTTTTTGGCCAGTCCTGGGCCTTGGACTCAGGGCCTGAGCACTGTCCCTGGCTTCTTCCCACTCAAGGCTAGCACTCTGCCACCTGAGCCACAGCGCCCCTTCTGGCCGTTTTCCATATATGTGGTGCTGGGGAATCGAACCCAGAGCTTCATGTGTAGGAGGCAAGCACACTTGCCACTAGGCCATATTCTCAGCCCCTAGTTTTCTTGATATAGGACATTCCTACTGGGGTGAGATGGAATCTCAATGTTGTTTTGATTTGCATTTCTTTTATGGCCAGTGATGTAGAGCACTTTTTCATATGTCTCTTGGCCATTCTCATTTCCTCATCAGAGAAGTCTCTTTTTAAGTCTTTAGCCCACTTGATGAGGGGGCTATTGGTTCTTTGCGGTTTTGTTTTAGAGGAATGTAATTTTTTTAGTTCTGCATATATTTTAGATATGAAGCCTTTGTTCATTGTATGCCCGGTAAAGATCTTCTCCCAATCTGTGGGCTTTCTGTTTATCTTGTGAGCTATGTCCTTTGCCCTGTAGCAGCTCTACAGTTTGATGCAGTCCCATTTGTCCAACCTTTCTTTGATTTGTAGCCTTTCTGGGTCTTTGTTAAGGAAGTTCTGTCCTGTGCCAAGGAGCCCAAGTGTTTCTCCTACTCCTTCCTTTAGTGTTGCTTTCTTTCCTTTTTAAGGCTTAACATGTTGTATCTTGCAGAACCACCCAGTGGTGGGTTAGAAGTAGTTACATCCAGCTCTCGGTGTTGGCCAACTTACATGGTGTAAATACTCCCATCATGGCTCATTTCAAGCTGCCAGTGTGAAATTACTGAACATGGAGTTGGGAAGACAAAATGGGATCTCCAAGTTGGTGTGAATTCACTGGTGGAGGGTCAGTACTCCACTGTGAAACACCATATGGATCCAATCTCCCTCTTTCCAAAGAGGATGAAGAAGTTAACAGAATTCTATGCATGTGATTGGTGTTGGATTCCATAGTAAGGCAAGAACAGATGATGACAGGAAATTTCTAGTCCTTGGCATTTGTGCTCACATCTCTACTCAATGGTAACATGGATTTTCTCTGTTTGAGACTAGGTTAGGATGGATACTGGATTCATTGATAAAGTTTCTTGGTTCTCTGAATTCATAATAAAAGCCACCTTACATTGCATGGGTCCTGAATTCATAATAAAAGTCACCCTAGAGTCCTGAGTTTGCTACAACTTGACTGCTTTCTTGTGTAGGTGAGGATCACTACATTAGCATTTACTTTTCCCTTCTTCTGTGATCTCTGTTCAGTTAGGAAGCGGGAAAGCCCTCCTTTCTAGCTTCCCTGTTAACATATGGACAAATCCTTTTGATTCTGGGGAGTGCACACTAGACACCTTTACTCGCATAGTGCGTCTGTTAACACAGAGGCAGAAACTTAGATTTGTTTCAGCAGAATTTGGCCTGGTGAACCATGTCGTTCTTTTTCAGCTGTTTACTTCATGGATTCTGAGGTTACACTCACCTTGTTATCTTCTTCTCTTCTGTTTTTACAGCCTCTTCACTCATATACTAAATGCTCGAGTTCTATCAACTTCATATTCCCTTCTTCATATTCTCCTCTTTACCCTTTTCTTCCTTTTTAGGTCCTCTCTCTAGATGATATCCATTCTCATGGATTTACATACCACCATTATGCTGATGTCTCTCACACTTACCACTGGAAACCAAGCCTCTTCCCCGAGCTCCAGACTTCAGCAACCAAAACTCAATTTGGACTCTATCTCTGGATGCCGTGCAACTTTCTCAACTTCAACTTTTGTGGAAAAGGAATGCAATGTTCCTGTTCCCTCCACCATTTTTCTCTCAACCCTCCTTATCTCAATGAGTAACAGTTTCTGAAACCTTGAGTTTTTAAAATGATCTTTAAGTAGTTGTATGAAAGAATTGCTATTTAACAAAGCAGTTAAGGAATACAAGGCATCTTGATCAGTGTCACCCTTTCAACATTCTCACCCATCCCTCCCAACTCATCCCTTCTTTCACTTTTAGGATTTGTTCTTGATTCAGCTTTTGTGTTGATCTTCTCTTGCTAATCTTTCAAAGTCTTAAATGAATGGATTTCAGTCTACTTTTTTCTATTATCTCCTGGAGAACCATTGGCATGGATTATGCTCAAATCGACTGCCTATATCATCTACTGGATTTCCCTATGAAGAAGAAATATTGAGGAGCGCAGTTGCAGCCTAACTACTCTTTCTTCTGACCCTTTTCCAGATCACTAGGCCTCGGAGAACCCTGATATGACCTTCTTGTCCAAAAGATCCCAAGTTGATGTCTGCTTGTTCAATGGATTCTGTTAACCTGGCTTCCTCCACCTGTTCCTCATATTAAGCCCTTGTTCTGTGGTCTGTGCAGTTCAGGACAAGCCCCATTACCAAATGTAGGTAGCTCAATGGACAAAGAACCTGGAGAAAATATAGAGAGATGAAGTTCTTCAATGAGAATTGGTTTATTCTTTTATTACTATGGGTTGCTAGGGTGTTTGGGATTTTATAATGATTTCTTGTAGACCTCAACCTTAAAAATAGAAAGCAGAGGCCTTAGAGGCAGACAGTCTCAGCTGTGCACTTCATTTTTTTTTGTCAGTTGTGGGGCTTGAACTCAGGGCCTAGATGCCATCCCTAAGTTCTTTTGCTCAAGGCTAGTGCTCTACCACTTTGAGCCATAGCACCACTTCCTCAGTGTCATTCGATACAAACCAAAGTTCATGTGTCTCCAAGAATACCTCTGTGTTGAAGGAGGAAAAATAAAAAGTCTGGTCTTATGCTCATATAATTGGAGACCCTCTTTAAGAAAACATAATTCAACATGTCATATAAAAGTGAGTACTGACATTAGAAGAAGAAAAGAAATCGCAGCAAAAATGATGAACTCAAATACGCTTACAAAACAAATATCACAGAACATAAAAAATAAGATACGTATTTTTGTCACTTCACTAATGGACTACTTCTATAATGATTTTCTACATTTTCACAATATATTCTTTTACTGCTCTTTTTATATGTTGATAATTTGGTGGCATTTTTATAGTGAGAACAAAGACAATCCATTTTTTCTTTTTGTTGTTTGGGATTTACTTTTAAAAGTGATTGATTCCTTAGGATGTTTTCTGCAAAACTAATATTTTCTTGTCAATGTCATGATTTTTTTTGGTATAACCAAATCTTAACTTCAAAAATTCTATAATTATTTTTCTTGTAATTTAAGGCATTTCTCATGTTTCTCCTTTAAGGTTTAAAAGATAAAAACATATATAACATATAAAACAGATAGAAGGTATATAATTATCTTAACTATTTTTATGTGTAGTTCAGCAGTATTCACATTATTGTATAAGCCAAACTTCTCTTTTTGCAACACCGAGAACTCTTCCTTGCCTCTCCTCCAGGCCCTGTTACATTCCATTCTACTTTAGTTCCCTATGCCTTTGCCCTCTGTAGGTGCCTCATGTAAGTGGTACCATACAGTATCTGTGTTTTCGTGACTGTTTTTCTCTGTTTGCTTTTTGTTCAGCATAATGTTGTCAATGTTTATATGTGTTGTAATATATGTCAAGATTCTTTCCTTTTACATTATAAGTAATGTATTTATGCATCACATTTGATGTATCCATTCATATGTGGATGGGCATTTGGTTTGTTCTCCTTTGAAAAGTATTATTTTCTTGTTATTATTTAAATGTTGTACAGAGGGGTTACTGTTTCATAAACCAGGTAATGAGGATGATTCTTTTTGGACAATGTCACCTCTTCTTGGCTTCCCCACAGTTTCCTTCCATGAGCCCCCCACCCCCACCCCCTTACCGAGCTCTCCCTCCCAACAGGTTGCATAGTTTACCTTCTATATAGTGTCTACTGAGTACCATGGCTGTATCTATTTACCCTTCATCCATTTCTGTGCTCCCTTTTATCTCCCTCCTCCCATCAAAAGACAAAAAGAAAAGAAAAGAACAAAACAAACCAAAACCAAAAAGCAAAACTAACACCATTACCACCACCACCACCACCAAAAGAAACCCATGTTTCCATTTCCTGGAATTCGTTTCCATAAAAGTGTTCAGAGGCATTTTGCCTTTGGGTTCCTCCCATGAGTGTCCTCATTTAATCTCACTGTTTCTGTGTGAGTACCTAGAGTCCTGCACAATTTATCATGCCCCGGTATATTTTAGATCTAGTTTGTACATATGAGAGAAAACATGAGCCATTTGTCTTTCTGAGCTTTTCTTACCTCACTTCACATGATTTTTTCTAGGTCCATCCATTTCCCTGTAAATTGCATAATCTTATTATTTATAATGAATGAGTTAAATTCCATGTGGGTAAGCACCACACTGTTTTTGTATAACTCATCTATTGTAAGGCATCAGGGCTGCTTCCATAATTTGGCTATTGTGATTAATGTAGTAATGAACATGAATGGACAAGTATCTTTTTGGTGTTCTACTTGTTGGCTGTAGTAAATAATACTGCTATAAAGATAAGTATATAAATTGTATCTTTGAGATCTTACTACCAAATCTTTTGAGTATATACCTAGAAGTATAGTTGGTGGATCATATCAGCTATATTTTAAATTATATGTATGCATGTGTACATGTGGTATCAGGGATTGAACTCAAGGCCTTGTGCTTGCTAGTCAGGTCCTCTACCATTTGAGCCGTAGTTCCAGATCTCTTATGTTTAATTTTTTTTTTTGTGGGGAGGAATACCAAATCTATTAGTTTTAAATTAGCATAATTTGGAAATTAAACTAATTTTTTCCATATGTTTATATAGCTTTCTTCTCTTTTAAGGTTGAACTATAAAGCAGCCCAAGATTCTATTCATTACACTTATTTAAAATATCTCTCTTTTAAGGAACTTCTATTTGTGGAACTGTCATACAGCTTTTTTTGTTGTTATAGTTGACTTGTTGATGTTAGAATTGCTTTCATTTCATGGACATTAATATTTATTCTATAGCACATCTATAATTATGTACCCAGAATTGGCAACTATATTCTTAAGATGAGAACACTTCCAAGTATTGATGAGAACTGGACCCTCCCCTTACAGTTATACATTTCTGTGAATGAATTGTTTTCCATGAAGTAGTCTAATTTTTTTATTTCAAACCTTGGTTCTTCCATATGTGACTTCTGGGTCTGATACCCTAGGATGCATTTATGTCATAGTAGGCCCTGTGGCCTGTCACCTTTATGCTATGGCACTCGGTGAGTCAGTACAGTGGGTAGGAAGGTGATTTCTGGAAGTCATTTATATATTGGGATAACTCTAACTATAAACAGAAGAACTGAGCAGTCTAAATATAACCCACCAACACAAAAATAAGTGTACCCTGGATTCGAGTCTCTTTTGACAAAAGTCCTCAAATACCCTTACTACCTGACCATAGGATATTAAAGGAAAGTTCAAGTGGCGAGAAAAGGTATGGAAACCTTAATGGATGGAATTAAAAATAACTTTTCTTTAAAACTTTTTGACAAATAAAATTTACCACATGAGACATTGCTAGAACTATTTCCTGGGTCTTGAAACTGGCCTGGGTTAAATGAAAAATCCTGAAGTTTACATTTCATTAACTTCAAGATAAATAGGGTCTGGGTATACAATGGGTAAGTAGAGGCCTGTGTCTTTCAGAAATGAGAGAGGACAATGATCTGGTTAATTTACATCTTGAGAACCCAGGCTCCTAACATAGGTCCCAGAACATTTTCTAGCTTTCCTGTATTTCTGCAGTTACATATCACTTGCTTAGTATTCCTGGAATGGTCTGTCTTGGCTGGGAACTATGGATTTCCTGGTAAGATGACAGCAAGCTGTGATATTTTTATTTTACTATCTCACCATTCTTCACCTGCAACAAATGTCCCCTTAATTGCTTCAGCATGAACCCCAGCTGACATTCTCCATTCCTAAGGGTCTCTCAGTCCCAGTCTTACAGTAAACTCAAGACATCCAAATGGTGCTGCCAGACATGGCAGCTGGAAGCCAGACATCACGGCCGATTTAAGCAATTAGCTGAGCTCCCATCCTGGGCTGGCCTTATTAGGAGTGTACAGATGTCCATTGCTAGAGCTGCCTCCCATCCCTGAGGCAGGCTGTTTCCCCAGGTGAGGCTAAACTGGTGTCTGTGGGAGGCATGTCAAAACTCTGAGAGCTCTTCCGAATTTCCAGGCCTGCTAATTGAAGCTGAGAGACAAACGCAGAAGCACCAGCCATTGCTGTCTGGTCCCTAAGGCTCTCTGGTTTCCCACGCCTAATCACTGTCTGCACAGAGCTCTCCCCATCTGGGGGCAAGCCCAGCTGCCACAGCGCAATTGATTGTGAAGGGTGTTCAGGCAAAGTCATGCTGTTCATCCACTGCTCAGCTCCCACCATGACTAAATAGGAACATCTGGAAAAGGGTAGGGCAGGGGTAGGGTGAGGAAGAGGAGGAGGGTGGGAGAGGATTAAACCTGATCTAGCTTTATGGGAAGGTTTTTTTCAGCGATAATGTGCTTTTTCTTTCCATATGGTGGGAGGTGGAGAAAGGAGAATTTCATCCTAGAAGGAACTGACAGAGGGCCAGAGATACCAGCTGTTCTTAGGGCTTGCCATGTACTCTGCTAGAGACATTGTTTGCATCACAGGCTATGTGAAAGGTCCCCCTAGAGTTTTAGGGCACATAACACATGTGTCCACAGTGGCCTAGCCCTGCTAGTTACACTCACAAACCAAACCACAGGGCTGGTCTTAGTTTGGTTGTTCGCAGGAGAGTTTGGGTACAAGTAGTTTATTTGGAAGTAACACAGGAAGCACCCATGGGGGACATGAAAATGAAATGGGAAAGGGAACAGGTCAGATAAGGTGTCAATCACCTAATCATCTAACTACCTAATCATCGATCACCTAATCAAGTGGTCACCCTCGTTTCATGAGCAACTAAGATTATGGCTGCAGACAACTGGGGTAAGTCAGTTCTGTGGAGGATCACCTGGGTGATGTACATCATGATTTATAATTGTTCCACGAAGGACAAAAGTCGCTGGAGAATTTTCCCACTGATTCATATCTGTCATCGTTTGAGGACTGTTCCCAGAGTCCTCACTTTTCTGACAGTTCTAATCTGCCGTGCTCTACAATAAGCACACTGTGATGGGAAGAGAAAGGAAAGGAAAGGAGTCTAGAAGTGAATCCAATATTGACCCTGTCTACAAATGAGCCTTAATCCGAATGTAAGATCTTAGAGGTGAAGAAGTCATCCTTAGGAGGTACCATCTCCTTTACTTTTATTGTCTGACGTTCTCAGTTCCCCATGGTTCTTCTGACCCTGCTACCCTATTCCTCAGGGAAGCTTGCCTTCAAAGGCCAGGATAAGGGTGGGAGGAGTAAATTGGTAGATGCATCATATTGAGTCAGAGGGGCAGAAAAACCAGGTCTGATGCTAGTAAAGGCTGTGGGCAAGGAAATGATCTACCAAGGTCTCATTCTCAATTGTTAATAATTTGTGCAGTGCAGAGCCCTTGGATTGGAATACACTGAAGCAGTGTACAAAACACTCCAACTACTTCTTTTGTTATGTCTTGAATATGAAACCCTCTCCCACCCCAGCTTATAAGTTGAATGCTTGGACTGTGGCTGGTGACACTATTTGGGGGAGATTCTGGAAGCTTTCTGGGGTAAGATCTCCCTGGAGGAAATAGGTGATTTTAGGTATGACTGGTCCCTTTCTGTACTTGTTTTCTCTGCTTCCTGTCTGACATTATGTGAGGTGCTCTTCCATACCCTCCCTGCCGTGATGGAAACTGAAATAAATCTTTTCTCTTTTTAATTGTTTCTGTCAAATATTTGGTGACAGTGATGAGAAATATAATGAGCATACTCTGGAACTTGGGAATGTGTTAGTTCACATGGCAGAGGAGGAATTAAAGTCGTTAACCAGCTGGTTTTAAAATAGGAAGCTGGGCACTGGTACCTCAGGCCTGTGATCCTAGCTGTTTGGGAGGCTGAGATCTGAGGATTGTGGTTAGAAGCCAGACTGGGAAGGAGAGTCTGTGAGATTCATATCTCCAAAAACTACTCAGAAAATGTTGGAAGTGATGCTGTGGCTCAAGTGGTAGAGCACTAGCCTTGAGCACAAAGAGACTCAGGACAGTGCCCAGGACCTGAGTTCAAGCCCAATGAAGGACTGGCAAATAAAAACAAACAGACAAATAAAATAGAGCTTTAGCCTAGAGGAAGTGGGCCCAGTGTAATGACAAGGGTTCTTAAGAGTAGAAGGGCAGAAGAATGTCAGAGGGAGGAGAGAAAGAAGGGAGGAAGCAGGGAAGGGGGAGAGAGAGAGAGAGAGAGAGAGAGAGAGAGAGAGAGAGAGAGAGAGAGAGAGAGAGAGAGAGAGAGAGAGAGGAGATCAAAGCTGCAGAGATTCAATGTTCCTGTCATTGTCATTGGAAAAGGGCCACAAGCCAAGCACATGGATGACCTCTGGAAAAGACAAGGAAATTGATTCTCACTGAGAGCCTACAGGAAGGCATGTAGCCCTGTTGATTTCTTATCTGAGCCAAATGAGACTTATTTTGAACCTGTAACCTCCAGAATGGTCATATTATAAATTGGTGCTCTTAGAAGCCACTGTTTGTGGTGACTTGTTATCGCAGCTGCAGGAAAATGACAGAAGTTCTGGTCTCCCCAAAAGCTTTACTTTGCTCTGTTACACTCCGGCTTCCAGGTAAAATTTCATTTATATTTGGAATTCAAGGCTGAAAAATCTGAAAGCCAATGGGCCAAGCCCCTATGTTCTTGGAGATGCTAGTCAGGTGGGGGAAAGTCACAAGTAGAAAACCCTAGATAGTATTCCCTAGGAGAACCTCCAAAGTCTTTTAAAATTGGGGGTCAGCTTTCAAGGCTTGATGAAGGTGGGGTTAGATACAATGTGGTCACTCAATAGGGCCCGGGACTTGTTTGTTGAATTCAACTGAGCTGAGTTGGACTTAAACCTTAAGTTTTGTTACTTTCCCCGCCCCCCTTACCCTGAAGACAGCACCACCTGATTTCATCTGAGAATGCCTTGTTAATAGTTCTGTGAGTACCCCAGATATTTCCTGGGGCAGCAGAGTTTGCACTGATGGTGAACAATCTCTAACAAGGCTTCTTCTTTCCATACACTGGTCATAGAATTCCCCAGACTTCTCTGTGGTTGCTGAAAGTTTCAGGGTACAGATCACCAAGGCCCTTCAACAATGTGCAGAAGTTTGAAAATGGCTTTATTAAGGGTAGGCAATAGTGACAACCAAGGAAGGGCCTGGCATGTATGGGAAAGTGAGTTTGGCAGCGAGTAGCAGGGCTTTAAACCTTTTGCAGGTTCTCTCCAAAGACAATGGGTCCAAGTCATCCATCTCTTGGAAATTTCAAAATAATGAAATGAGTTTCCCGAGGGTCTTTTAAGACATGGCCTTGGCTAGGACCCTTAGTAGAGACTCTATCCCTGGGAAAGAGAATCTATCTCCAGCCCCCAGAAACTGTAGTTTATGACTTTTTCTTTAAGGCATAAGCCTGAATGGATGTTCTACTGGAATGGATCTACATTATTCTCTACTGGAATTAGCAGGGGTGGGGGGTACAAGGGGGTAGGCAGAGAGGGGGCGGACTCCAAGCCTACAAGGGATATTCTCTGTCTTCATGTAGCATCTTAGGTCTGATGAATCGTGCCAGAGGATGGGTGCAATATATCACCATTTGGTTCAAAGGTACAAGTGCTATGTCCTTCATGGCATTATCTAAGAGTAATTCATAATATGTTCTAGACAGTTGCCAGGAAGGATGCTGAGAAGCTTGTGCAGATTGGGATTTCTCTCCCTCAATCACCATTGTGTCTTTGAATAAGAGGCATCATAGTCCCACATCAAAGTTCTTTTTCTTCCTTACCTTTCCCTCCCTCCCTCTCTCCCCTCCTTTCCTCTTCCCTCCCTTCTTCCCTCCATCTTTCTCTCTTCCCTTCTCTCCATCTTTCTCTTTCCTTCTTTCTTTCTTTCCTTCATTCTTTCTTTCTGTCATCCTTTTGTTCTCTCCTTCCTTCCTTCCTTCCTTCCTTCCTTCCTTCCTTCCTTCTTCCTTCCTCCTTCCCTTCCCTTTTTCTTCCTCTCTCCCTCCTTCCCTCCATCCTTTCTCTTTCTGTTTCTTCTTTTCTCTCTCTCTCCTTCCTTCCTTCCTCCCTCCCTCTCTCCCTCCTTCCCTCCCTCCCTCTCTCCCTCCTTCCCTCCCTCCCTCTCTCCCTCCCTCCCTCCCTCCCTCCTTCCTTCCTTCCTTCCTTCCTTCCTTCCTTCCTTCCTTCCTTCCTTCCTTCCTTCCTTCCTTCCTTCCTTCCTTCCTTCCTTCCTCCCTCCCTCCCTCCCTGCCTCCCTCCCTCCCACCCTCCCTCCCTCCCTCTCTCTCTCTTTCTTTCTTTCTTTCTTTCTTTGTTTCTCTCTTTCTTTCTTTCTTCCTCTCTGCCTGTGTTTCTGTCTTTCTCTTTCTCTACTGATCGATATAAACCCCAGCACATGTAAGGCATGAACACTTCCATGGAGCTACATCTCCAGTATTACAAATCCATTTAAAAAATTATTTATTTATTGTCAAAGTGATGTACAGAGAGAGGGGTTACAGGGTTCATTTTCTATATATGTGGTGCTGAGAAATCGACAGGGCTTCATGTATAGGATGCAAGTACTCTACCACTAGGCCATATCCCCAGCCCTTACAGTTTTATATGTAAAGTAGTAGTACATTTCTTATCAAACTTGTTACCTCCTCCCTCATTTTTCTCCAACCTTCCCCCCTCCCCAGCTCCTCTCCTCCCTGCCAGTTGTACAGTTGTTTCACAGTGTATTGTCTTTTAAGTATTGCTGTTACATTGGTTTACCTTTTACCCCTTGTCAATCCATTTTAATATTCCCCTTCCCTTCCCTAGTTCTGATAAACATTTATACAATACCCAGGGTACCAAAATCAGTTACAGTGACATCAGGGGTAAAACCTGTGGACAAAAGTAAAAGGCATAATTTCACATGGTATGTTAAAAAAAACAACAACAATGATAAACCACTTATTTCCATATCTTGGAGTTTATTTCGCTTAGCATCATCGTATGTGTTCATATGTACTAGCTATTGAGCTATTGTGATCTTCTGCGAGGACTGTCCTAGACATGTACTAATTATTACTAAGGAAGGAAGCCATAGAGTCTATGTTTCTTTGAGTCTGGCTCACTTTTCCAAGTCTTTCCTTTCCATTTTCTTACAAATGGGGCAATGTCCCAAGTCCATTTCTTATTTTCTAGCTGAGGATGGGATGATCACCCAAACTTCATGTCTCGGGGGTGAGAAAAAGGTCTCATTCTTTCTCCTGCTCTGGTCAGCTTCATTTCCCTGTACAACCATTAGTGCTCAGAGTTGCTAGGAGATCTTAATTGACAGATGATGGTTGGCTAGTTTGGCCAGAGTGGAGCCCTGAAGAGCTCAGGATTTCCCCTCTCAAAAGTTACTGTGAGTTTAGACAATCATGTCAATCAGGCACTGGCCAAGGGAACTGGGAGTAGGTTAGGAAAGGCTGATTCTTATTGGGCTTTTCTTGGCTTTATTGGTGGCTCTTTATCACAGGGATTTGTTCACTAGCTTTACAGAAATCATATGTTCTTTGTTATAAAGAATATTTATTGGCCTGTCTGTGCGTCTATCCATCTACCTACACACTTGCAGATTGTGTGAGGTCATGAACAGGAGCACTTCCTCAAAATGTCACTTGTAGCCTAGACTGGGAACTGTGGAGAGAGCACTTTGGATTGGCAGAAAGCATAGAGTCCAAGAGCCTCAGACGAGGGGATCATCTGATTACCAGTCCCACAGGAAGCATGGAGACAAGTACTGATGTGGGGTATGGCTCCCCTAGAGCCTTCTCCTGATCTGAGCTATCACTTTCCCTGGCTGAGGTGTTCCCTTCCTGCTCGGCTCCTTCTGGGAACACAGAGTGCTGTCTGTGTAACTGGACTTGGAAAGGCCTCAGAAGACAAGGCTTTCCAGATCGCTGGGATCTGAGGGACTCCTGTGGATTTTGTTGGAGTCTCCCATCAGCCGGGGCTGGGTTCCACCACAGTGCAGATGACTTCCACATTGCTTGGTTGGTTTGTGAGGATTTAAATGAGAACATAAAGATTATAAAACAGACACTCTTCCCTCTTTAGTGTTAGGGAGCGTCTCAGTGCCTACCACAGGGCTCCGGCTTATTTTCCAAGAGAATCAATTGGCCCAATCTGCTTATGGGGGGATTGAACTCTGAGTGCTTTCTAGTTCTCCTCCTTTTTTTGTTCTACATTCCAGTAGTTATTCCTTCTGATTGAACTGTTAAACCAGGGTTAGTAATTTGGCTACTATGGACAAACCAAAATACAGATTGCTTCCCAAGTTTTCTCCTAATGATGTTTGCACATTTTTTTTTAAATGTTTTCCATTTCAGTACCACCTACCCACTGCCTTTACAGAGGGAGAAAAAGTGAGAGAAATGTTTAAAAATTCAAATGACCACACTGTGGTTGTTTTCTTTATGTTTGACTTTTAAAAATTAATTAAATTTTGTTGTGCAAAAGGGGTACAGTTACATAATAGGCAGTGAGTACATTTCTTGTGATATCTTACATCCTCGTTTTTCTTTCCCTTCATGGATACAAAAAATGTGGTACCTATATACACAATGGACTACTACATAGCGATTAGAAATGGTAAAATATTGGTATTTGCAGGGGAATGGTCAGAATTTGAACAAATAATGTTGAGTGAGACAAGCCTAGAACACAGAGAACAAAGGGGCATGGTCTCCTTGATATATGACTGTTGGGGGTGGGAGGAGACAGTTGAGTCCAGGTCTGCGAAACAAAAAACTTCAAATGGTATTTCCACAGGTTTGGGTCAGTGACCTTACATTATGTATAAGCAAAAACAACTCCAAGAGAAGGACACAGGAGGATTCTATTGTTGACATTACATTTAAAGTTCTAGGTGAATTTACTTTGGCATACGCTTCGTGGTTACTGTATATGATTCCATATTGTTGATATCATCAACTCCTCAAATTTCATTGGTACCCACTAATGCCTGAGAAACCCAAAGCAAGCCTGGTCCAAAATGCCTTTGGAGGAGTTTCCTGGGATTTTGCTCTGGGAAGACTAACCAGACTAAACCTTTAACCTAAGCTGTAGTCTTGGGCAAGTGAGTTTTCTTTTTGAGACTTCTGTAAAATAAAGGGAGGGGGTGCTCCAAGTGGTCTCCAAAGCCACTTCTCTTTCTGCCATGCCCACCTGCATGTTCTATCCCCCATGCTAGCCCCACCCCACAGCCGTCTCCCAGCAGGCCACTGGGGCCTTCCTACAGGCAAGTTGGAGAGCACATGGATTTATGTGGGGCACTGGCTTCCCCCAGCAGCTCATTTCCGCTTATTACCAGAGGGACGGGAGTCATTATTAGCCTGCTTTGCTTACTGAGGCCTTCACTCCTGAGATTTTATGTAGTGATGGCAGCTTTAGCCCTCAGGGCTAACAGCAACAAAATTTCTGGTTGCACTTTATTAATCCTAGAGCAGAAAAGTGAATCCAAGGAGTACTTGGGGGTGGGAAGGGGAAAGGAATGACTTGAACCTTCAGTGGAGGTGGGCAGAGGTGAGAGCATGTATGGGAATGCCTGGGCCTGGAAGCCCAGCCAAGGTTCTTTCTTCTGCTGGGACATTTGTAGTTAGGGTGACATTGGTTATTATTCAACATGGGGGTAAGAGCTGCTACATTATGTAAGAGGAAAATGGAAGAACCATAAATACAGTGAATCTATAGATAGAAGAAGCAAGGAAGAAGAAGTTAGACTTTGCTTAGAGTTTCTTCCTCTTCCTTTTCCTTCCTTCCTCCCTCCCTCCCCCCTCCCTCCCTCCCTCCCTCCCTCCCTCCCTCCTCCCTCCCTCCCTCCTTCCCTCCCTCCCTCCCTCCCTTCCTTCCTTCCTTCCTTCCCATATTGGTATTTGGTCTTGAACTTAGAGCCTCAAGCTCTCATTTGCCCTTTTCCACTCAAGGCCACTCTACCATTTGAGCCATACCTCCAGTTGCAGGTTTTTCTGGTTAACTAAAGCTAAGAGTCTCATGGGTTTGTTTTCTTAGGTTGACTTCAAATTGTAATCCTCAGATATCATCTTCCTGAGACCGTAGGGTTATAGGCAAGAACCATCTTGAGTTGGGTCTAATCAGCATTTATTAGTTCTACAATCTTAGAGAGTGTGGATGTCTTAACATTTTCTCAAAGGGAAGAGTAAGGTTTACTCTACTTAGTGGTGGTATTTTCAACAGGGGCCCCAAAACTCTGGGACTTGAAGTCTGAAGAATAGACTTGTCTCAGGAGAAGTCTGGAATTTCTTTCCTATCAGTAATCACAGAAACTTAAGTATTTGGTGTAGCATCAGCCCTTTGGGATGCTCGGGAAACAAAGGAATTCCCTAATACATTCTGGAAGTTCTACAAGCTCTTTATCTTGGAGAATAACATTATACCTTACCTAGAAATATCTTAAGAATCTTACAGGGTAAGGGAAATTACTTAAGTTTTTTCAACCTTCAGGTACCCAAATGTATTTGAAAACAGAATCATTTTGTTGTTGAAACATCTACTAATCCTTCCCACACAAATAGTATTCTATGAATTAGACTTTGGGAAATGCTGTCCCAGGCAAACCCTGCCAGTGGAAACTTGTTCTGGTCCATTTGGTCGCATACCACATTTGGAGTTCTTGCTCAGGGTCTGTGTGAATGGGATTTTATTTCTCTCTAGATCCCAGGAATGGCATGTGTATGCATTTATTTTTTGCTAAATCAACCACGGGCATGGTATAAACCAAAAGTAAATGAACTGAAAAGAAAGGGAGAATAATGGATGTAGCAGATATAGAAGTATACTAACACACTTCCATTTGGGAGAGAAAAAAATTTGAAGAGGGAGGAATTTGAGTATCTAGGTGAGTAGAAGTGGGCAGTCTGCTTGTATTAATTCCTCCAGCTGGAGAGAGAGGAGCGGTAATTGCAGCGGACTCAGGCAAGATATTTTAGAACCAGGAGCCTAAGGTACTCCTACTAACTTAAAACAACTAATTTAAAAAGTTATCCCTAAGTAGTTGTATATAGGGGTTCCAATTCAATGTATCCGTTTATGAGGACACTGCATCTTGGTCAAAGAAACTCCTTCCATTGTTCTTCCCAATCTCTCCTAACCACCCCCTCAATTTACTGAGTTCCCTTTTTTACATATGTGCATTGAATATTGTGATTGCATTTGCCCACCCATTCATTTAACCCCTTCCCCTTGACCTCACCCTCCTGATAACCTATGCTCATGTTTCCTAATATTTATTTTGTTAAACTGTAAGTTAGTTATTCAAAGGAGTTACACCATTGGTATCCTTCCAGGTATAAACCATACTTTAGTTAATACATTTGTATAGATATGCATATATGTGAAAATATATATCTTTCATATATATTTATGATATAGATCTAACTTAGATCTAATGTAATAATTATAATTTAATCGGATACTTTTAATTTAGATCTAGTTTACATATTTATTTATTTTTGTTGGCCATGGGGCTCTTTTGCTCAAGGCTAGTGCTCTACCACTTTGAGTGACAGTACCACTTCTAGTGGTTAATAGGAGATAAGATTCTCACTGACTTTCTTACCTGGACTGGCTTTGAACTGCGTTCCTTGGATCTCAGCCTCCTGAGTACAGGCATGAGCCACAAGCACCTGGCCTAACTTATGTATATATTTATAATTTAGATCCACATGTGAGAGAAGACAGGCATCCTTTGTCTCTCTGAGCCTGATTTACTTCACTTAACCTAATTTTATTGAAAGTGAAATGTCAGGGCAATAAGACAAGCAGGGAAAAGAGAAGGGAAACACAAAGTGGTATTATTATTGAATTTGCCATAACCTTACAAGAGATACACCGTGACTTGTTTGATAATATGGTGTATATTTAGAGAGAATATAAGAAGCAGCCTTAGAAAATCTTGACAGTTCATTGGAAGAATAGGGGTAATGGGTTCTTCCCATCTTCTACCTCTCTTCAGAGCTTATCTTCCAGGCAGCAGCCAAGACAACAGAGCCCCATGAGTCCAACCTGTTGACCTCAGTGCTGGAGTAGCTGAGGTTCATGCTGTCAGGTGCCTGTTGGAGGTCACGCCAAAGCTCACTTCCTGCTCTGTAGGGATGCTGAGATGGATGATACTTTAGAAATAGAGTAATGTCAACAGTAGCATCTGAGACGCTCCTCTGAGCAAGCAACTGAGGTCAAGGGGCCAATCCAGAGAGAAAAATAGAATAAGCCTAGTATGAAGACTGTCTTGAGAAACAGAAAGAGAATAAGACTGGGAAAGGGAGAATGATGGAAAGGGTGACAATAATCAAGATGCATTGTACTCATAATCTGACTTGTGAATTAAACTTCTTTGTACAGCTACGTAACATTTTTAAAAAAGAATAAAAAGTCCACCCCTCCCCCCTGAAAAAACAGGGATTCAAATCTCTCTGGAAAGGGAATGCAGTAAGTAATCCTGAGATCTAGGCATGATAGCAAGAATGGATAAGATTGGCCAATGAGAAAGCCAACCTGCCATCCATTCCACATCGGTCTGACATTTTGGTGGGGCCACACCCTTGCAGTGGAGGATGGCCATGAGCCACAGTTTGCTCTTTCTCCATCTGGGAACCATTTCCAAGCTGGCTAATAAGATGGGAGGCCTTATGTACTAGGAGTTGGTTTTGCCTGTGTTAGTATTCAGACTATGGCAAGTTTATTTTGGTTCAACTTTGGATCACCCACTCCCAGAGACCCGTGTGTCCTTTGTGTGGAAACCCTCCTTTTCTTTGTGGTCTCTAGCCTGACATTTGGCAGGCCTGGTCCAGCTGTGAGGCCATCTAGAATTACATCTTTACAGTGGCTTACAAAAGATTATTTCTCTCAAGCTTCACAAATATTTTTCTAAAGAAAAACAAAACACAACTTGGGCAAGGACATTGGAGGGTCTTCTAAGTCTCTGATCTGTAGGAATAGAGCAGACTCCATCCTTGAGGTATAGAACACTTAGCTTGGTGCTTTAGGGCCATGGGGCCATAGAGACAGAGGGAATCAGAGGCCAGTCTCTGGACACGAGTTTTCAGAGTTGAAGTAATTTAGACCCTGACTTCATTGTAAGTGTCCATTTTCATATCATAAGTTGCTGGTGGGGTCAGGGTTATTACATAACTCACTTAAGGTCACAGGCAGCATGCCAGGCATTGGTAATGCTAAATGTGATCATCAGGAGTGCCTACATTTAGTCAGAGTTCTTTTCTCACTCCATTGGGTATTGCCTCCCTTCCAGAATCCCAGGATTAGCAGGAGACTCCTTGAAGGCCTTAAATTCTCAGCAGATGAATGGCGGAGTACTGACTTAGGAGGTGAGCATTGTATATGTTAGCATAAATTTAGGATGAAGGAACCTGGACCTACATTACCATTTTCTTCATTGTTCTCTTCCTGTCCCTCAGGGATGGGCAAGCCATCTTTAGGAATGGCTCCTAGAGAAAATCATTGTCCTAGTCTATCTCATCTCTAGGTACAAATGA
This sequence comes from Perognathus longimembris pacificus, assembly GCF_023159225.1. Taxonomy (NCBI): domain Eukaryota; kingdom Metazoa; phylum Chordata; class Mammalia; order Rodentia; family Heteromyidae; genus Perognathus; species Perognathus longimembris. Next base: position 16,360,918 of record NC_063164.1, read on the forward strand.
GCTTCTTTTCTCTTTTTGTCTTCCTTGAGTTTCTGGCCTGCACCTAGGTGTGGCACAGATTACTAGTGTGGCCACCACTTGCGTGACCTCCACCGTAGAGGTGACTGTGACTAGTCCTTAGCCCCTAAGCATGGGGGTTCCTAAAGGAAAGCCACAGAAAAAGAAAATGGCCTTCCTGGATTTTTGTTTTTTTTGCTCTAGTTAGTAATTTCGAGATTTATCAAAATGCTATTTATTGGTGCCTTGGTTTGAGTAGGACATATGAACATTGCTTTAATTTTGACTTTGCTTTGAAGGATCTGTCAGATGACTATCGTCTGTCATTGCTTGACAGACTATATGGGCCATTTTTTAACATGAGTGTCATTGTATCTCAGAGAAATAAGTTCTCTAAAGAAGCCCTGAGCCCCTAAATATGCCGTGGTGATGCTGAGAATGCCCTGTGTGGCAACTGGTATTTCTCTGATACTGTTTTATTTCAAAGGCAGAAGGGGTTTATTTCCTCTGTATAAAGACCAGCACAGGGGCTGGGAATATGGCCTAGTGGCAAGAGTGCTTGCCTCCTATACATGAAGCCCTAGGTTCGATTCCTCAGCACCACATATATAGAAAATGGCTCATATATAGAAAGTGGCTCAAGTGGCAGAGTGCTAGCCTTGAGCAAGAAGAAGCCAGGGACAGTGCTCAGGCCCTGAGTCCAAGGCCCAGGACTGGCAAAAAAAAAAAAAAAAGACCAGCACAACTCCCTTATAGTATTTAGAAAATATACTCAATAATAAAATGTTGGAACAGGTAATATTTTTTTAAAAGCATCTAGTAAACAATTCTAAGATACATTTCATGAGAACCTGGGTCTTCCTGAAGGAGTTTCAAGGTATACAAATATTTATTTCATTCTAAAACTTTCATAAACTATTCTAAAGCTATACTTAAACAACACTATTAGACTGTACAATTTAATTGCATTTAGCTCTGAAAAAATTGAACTTTCTCTCTTTTTTCCCTCCTCCTCTTTTTTTTTCCTTTTCTTTCTTTTATTCCCCAGTCGTGGGGCCTGAACTCAGGGTCTGGCCTCTGTCCCTGAGCTTTTTGCTCAAGGCTAGCGCTTTACCACTTTGAGCCACAGCGCCTCTTCCGGGATTGTGGAAGTTAATTGGAGATTAGAGTCTCATTGACTTTCTTGTCAGGCTTGGCTTTGAACCCTGATCCTCAGTTCTCAGCCTCCTAAGTAGAAATAATTACAGGCATGGAGAACTGGCACTCAGCTCCATATATATTTATCTTTTAGGTGAAAGAGAGCACACAACCTTTGTCCTTCTAAACCTGACTTACTTTGTTTACTAAAAAGATCTCCATTTATTTCATTTTTTTCTTTATGACCAAATAATATTATATTGTATCTTAAAATATTTTTGTTGGTATTGGTGTTTGAACTCAAGATTTCAAACTTCCTATGCACTTGTTTCACCTTGTAAATCATATCCCCAGTCTTATATTCGTAAACCAGCCATCTGGATGAATCTAAAATTTGAGACTGTATAATTAAGTTTTACATAGAATATCAGTTTTTTTTCTATAACTCTCGGTGTGATTTTTTTTATTAATCAAAAAGTCTAATCATTCAGATAAATAACAGGTGACTATTACACATTTGAACTTAAGAAATGTCTTATGCTAATAAAATCCTACCTTTAGTGTGCTATATAAATTATGAACTTCTACTGCTAAAGGCCCACTCCCCAACCTTGAAAATGACTAACCAGATGTACATTCAGGTGAACTTGAAGACCTGAGGAAATCAGATGCTTGTCAAGGTCATATATCAATTAAAAAAATACGACTCCCCCCAAAAAAAAACACAACAAAAAATGGTTTTTGAGCTCAGACTTCCTGTCTCTTTGTTTACTTTTCCTTCTGTTTCAACTTGTTCCAGGGCTTCATGGCCCTCATAACTGAGATTTTTTTTCAGCCCATTTTCATTTTTCTCAGTCTTCAAGTGAGAGAACAAATGGAAACTGTGGGTTGTTAATTCTGTCCTAAGATTTAATGTGTCACATATTTGGTCCAGTTGTTTCGTGAATCAACATCCCCCAGCTTGTATTTCATACTTCACATTGTGCTGGGAGCTGAAGGTGCAATGGTACAGCAGGCACTTTCCCAGAACAGTCAGAAAATGGCCAATGAACAAAGGTAGAACTGACGCTGTAGGTCGGAGGGAGCTTTATAGGTGCTGTGAAGGAAATAAGCAAGGGATGGCAATGCAATAGAATAACAGGATGAGTCCTTCCAGACAGGGAGGCCAGAGGCCAATGGGTTTCTTGGCCACATATGAGTACATTCTAGGGCTGTATGAATGAACCATGATCCTAGAAGGAATGGCTTCCTTCACTCTGAATGTTATCAGCAAGCTTCTTTGCCTCAGAACACAGAACCTCAGTGTTTTGAAGGGCAGAAGTTACGTGAAACTGTTGAAGGCTGTAGAATGTGCACAGGTATTTAAATAAGTATAAGTAATTAAAAGATGGAAGTGAAACAAGACTAGATGAGAGAAAGGTCTTCCCTAATCACTGATGTAGTAGCTAAGGAAAATATCCACAATATAGAACTGCTTTGTTTTTTCCAAAGTATAAGCTAGGAACAAATTTGATTAAAATATTCATTGGAATATTTGCTGCCTTTACCTTCTCTCTGAAGGGAGTTTTGACATCTGTAATTTTTTTTTTTCTGGAATCTTTCTGTGCAGGTAAAAGTGAAGACAAAGGAGGAAAGAGCAGGCAAGATGAAGGACTCTGAAGTGGATACATTCCATGTCCAGCATTGGACATGGGGGCTGGGGGTGGTGTGTATTGGGTTGGGAGTCTGAGAGGGTGAGATGAGAATTACCAGAAGCTTCTCAGGAAGTGAGCCAAGCCTGCTGTCAACAGCCTCAGAGTAGATAGCAGATGGGAGAAAGAGTGTAATTGCTTTTCAATATCTCAAGATTATGACCCAGGTGAGGCCGATATATACATTTGTACTTTATAGATACAATCATATCTTTAGAATTTTATTTTAATGAAATTGTTTCTCTATCTTCCTTCTCTCCTTGCAATACATCCGATTAAGTCTGGAACAGTCAATTTATTTTAAGAAGGAAAATCAATCTACATAAGTGATCTTTGTGAGCCAGTGGAAGGTCTGTCATGTTTCTTTTCCCTTTATTCATTCTCCTGGCTTCACTTACCCTTGACATGTGGGTAGATTCTAAGTCCACATCCCTCTTGTGGTATCCCAGTTGGATATCCATCTTCACCTCCATGTCCCATAAGCATGTCAAACCCAACATCATTTCCTTACCTTTGGCTGAGTTGTACTGAAAACAGTCTGAGCCCCAGACTCTGCATTGTACTAGTCAGAGTTCCCCAGGGAACTGTTTGCATGTATTACATGTGTGTAAATACATGAAGAGAGTCAATTGAAGTAAATGGCTCATGTGATTATGGATCCTGGAAATCCAAACTCTAGAGCGGGTGAAGATCCAGAAAGGTTGATGTTACATTTCTAGTTTGCATACCATCTGCTAAAGACTTATCCTTGCTTGATGAAGGGCAATCTTTTGTTGTATTCAAGTCTTCAGCTGGAGAGATGAGGCCTTACATTACAATGGAACACTTGCTTTACTCAAAGCCCACCAACTGGATTGTCAATTCCATGGGAAATACCCTCACAAGACATCAGGAGTAATATCTGACCACACATCAGGGCACCAAGGCTTACCTAAATGAGCACATAAAATGAACCATTGTGTATGAATAGCTTATTGGAGAAATTTATCCCAAGGAGGATCCAGAAAAAAAAAAACTAGAATGAAATGAATAAGGAGAGGAGAGAGAGAATACAGAACAAAGATGGATAACCAAATTTACCATAGATGATCTAACTTTGAGACCTTTCATCCTCGTGTATCCACCAGGCCTCATCTCCTGTCAAATGTTAACTGCCCTGTACTCCTGGACTGTGCACACTGAGCCCAGTGGACCCTTAGGCATGCAAGCCACTGCAGCCATGAAACCTTGGGTGCAAGAGGCCATAGGGACAACACTCAGGCTAAAGGTATAGCAGCATTGCATCTGCTCATAACGTGCGCATTGCATAGCACTGGCAGCTGAAGTTGTGGCTGGAGTTTGACGTATGGCTTTGGAGCTGCAGGGGTGCTCCAGGGGTCTGCAGAGGGGGCAAGGGCCTTCCCTCCATGAACCTCCTTGCCCCAAATTCCTGTTTAGAGGACTGATACTACTCCATCTTTCCAGCTCCCAAGCCTACATTATTCTAGATTCATTTCCTTCACCCCTCATGTCTGAATAGGTTGTTTCCACTTTTCTCATATCAATCTATCTATCTAGATATATCTTCTTTTCCAATCCTGTGCTGCCACCCCCTCACTGTCCATCATTATGCGTTCTCCTTTCAGTGCTGTGACTGGTTTCTTTGCCTCTTGTAGTATCCCTTGCTTAAAATTCCCCCGCAGCTCTGAGGCTCAACGGGTACAGTTCCTCCGGTTCCTCCACTCTGCACACCAGCCTGCTACAATCCCACCCTGTCCGCTCATTCCTTCTCTTGTGACAGGGCTCCCTTGGATGTTCGGCTCCTGTCAGGAAGAGCCCTTGTAGGCCATCTGGGACAACCTGCTCTTCCACTCACTCCAATACCCTTGGTCATGCTCCACCCTCTGCCTGGAATGTTCTCCCCCTCTACCCGGAATGTTCTCCCCCTCTACCCTAGCCCAGGTTCACCTGGTGAACATGTAGTCTTTCCAGACTTGGTTCATGTCCCATTTTTTCTATGATGTTGCTCTCAGTCTTCCAGATGGAGAGCTAGTGATGCCAGATTTTGGTACCTTCTCTGTGTCTTTGTGTCTATCATAGAGTGAATTGGACTCATGTTCAACATACCCATCATTCTCAAGCAGAGATAAAAGCTGTAGGAGACACAAAGGACTCCTTCCTGCCCTGGCTGTTTCTATATTGCCTGACACAAAGCAGGTGACCAATAAGAAAGTCACAGAGGAAGTTCTGAGGGACTGTGCTCAGACTGTGGGCTGGAGGACTTCCTCCCTTACACCTTGATGCAGGAGACTGGGAAACAGGCACGTTGTGTTCTCTGGCAAGGTTTCAGAAGAGGTCAGAGCTCTGTGCATCTGGATTGTGTTAGGGACACACCTGGATTATGAAGTGGTGATGGTAGGCTGTTCCTTGGCCCCTCTTTAGGCTCAGCCTTCAGAAGCCAAGGGTAGTTTGTGCAGAAGTTGAGTTCTTGAGATCTGGCCTGGAAGGTTAAGTGCTGGCCTGTCTCCACTCTTAGGTTCTGAGAATTTGTTCCCTAATCTGTGTTTACAGGGTTCCCAGGCTGGAGTCCCCATGAAAGGAGTCTTTGTCTGATAGAGGAATGGCTTTGGGGTTAATCTCTCCTTGGATGCATTTTAATTCATTTTAATGACTCTGCCTCCTGTCAGGCTTTTCTTCTGTCAGGGGGGTTTGTTAAAGAGATTAGTAAGAGGAAAGGAGCTCAGATCTAACCTTCCTCAGAGGGCACTGTGACCAGTAAAACAGGGCTCTGCAAAATCTATTAGGATTCTCTGGGAAGTGTGTGTGTGTGTGGGGGGGGGGCGATGGTTAGGGCAGGGGAGCAGGAGAATTACATACTAAATAAACTTTCACATATACATTCTCTGTACAATCACCAGCCTGCTGAATACCCCCACCCTCTTGCTTCTTCTGCAGCAGAGAGTGAAAACAGGCACAACAGAATGATGTCATTCCTAGGCCACTGTCCTTTCTTTTGTCTCTCTCTCTCCTTCTCCTCTAGTTTTGTATAAACACAGCTGTTTGTAAGGAATGCTGGCTTGGGAAAACATAAACCGCCTGCGTTAATGACTGTCCCCTGCTCCCCCTGTACTACTGAATGTGGGAGTCTGGAATGCGTTCTGCCCAGCAGATCCATTGTCTGTCTGCAACACCAGGCCTTCAGCTTTCTGTTCAGGTCTGGGGTGACCAGACTCAGGGACTGTGCAAAGCCTAGCAGGCAGACAAAGGCAAGCCGATACCTCAGGTCACCCCAGGAAGATCCCCAGGGGTGCACACAGAGGGGAGAAAGACTTCCCCTTTCCACTCTGGGAAAGCAGGGTAGAAGAGTGAAAGGTTTCATGGTGGACACAGGTGTTACAGTTCCTTGATTCTACAGTTTTGTCCACATAACTTCAGCTTCCGAGAGGCCAGTAGGGGACCAGACGGCAGTGGTGGGACTTGACATCCTCATTGGTGTCAGCTGCTGTGGGTGTGTTAGAGGCAAGTACCCCCCCTCCCTTCTTCACCATTATAGTCTTTCCTCCTATTCCAGTGCAGGCACCACTAATTACCATTTGGGCGAACCTCAGAGGTGGCTAATGGGAGGAAAGAAACCTGAACTCGTGCTGTCAGCATCTGCTGAAATTCAGGGGTATTGCAGCCCACAACAATTTATTGGCAGTGGTTTTCTATTTCCAGGCCTCAGAGGTTAGGATGATTTTATGTCAAGCTACTGAATTTGGCATTTTAGCTGAGAACCTACTTGCTCCTTGGCCCTATCCCAGACCTGCCATTCTCTCTAGGTACCCACTTTTTCTCCGGCTTTGGTGGTAACAGCCACAAAGAAGTCACAAGAACTTCCTGAGCCTCCTTTCTAAGGGTCAGGCGCCCTATTGGGGGGGGGCCCAGAACAGCTGTTACTATGGGCCAAATGGATTCAGTGTTGGAGGAATGGGAGTAGGTGGTGTTTCAGAAGTCTTGTAGGGTATTTGTCTTGTGTTTCATAGGGATAGAAGACAAGACTTTGCCTGCTTTTCCAGTATGAATAGAAATCACAGGGCATACTATATAGCTCTTAGTTGCCTCTCCTGGCTACGATTTTCCAAAGAAAATGTAGGTCTGTATCCTTATGTTCTGGTCACTTTCTTGGAGTTAGACAGGTTGCTAGATGCCTTGCATTTTTAACCTCACAACAACAGCATGATATGGAGAAGTATAATTTCATAATTATGATAAAGAGACTGAAATAAAAGCAGTTTAAGAAACACTTCCCACTGAATGAGTGATTCCCACTAGTTTTGATGTTTCTGACTTCCAGAATTTAGGAGACAGAGGATGCAGGAGTGATTAGAAGAGGCCTGACTCACAGAGATGCCCATTGCCTATGTGAGGTGCTCTGGGAGATAAATATAATAACATCACTCCTTTCCCAAATATTTCCCTAACAGTCCCACATCCAACAATCTAGAGTTATCCTTTGGAATTAAGCATTGCCCACCAAGTTTGCTTTGCTTATGAATGCAAATATTTTTAGGAAGTCTTTTATCCATAAAATGTTCTTTTAAAAACTCCTCTCATTACCTTTTAAAATATTTTACTTTAAATGAATTACATTCCTTGTAAATTAATGCTTAACAGAAAGTATCTTGTGTTAAAATAAATGACTGGGAGGTAAATCTCTTAAGGGAGTTGGAAAGTGTTAGTCTTTGACATTTACAAAGTACATTTTAAGCAATTCCTAGAAATTGATCAAATCTGTTAGGGGAAAAGAATTTCTCTTTCTTTTAATAGTAGAAAATTTCATCCTTCTAATCTGAAAAAAAATGAAAGATAGACATGGGTATTAGCTTTCTGAGATATACCTAACTAACTGTAATCATTGGGGATTCCACTTCAAAGAAGGAAAGAAGGAATTTGAAAGCTATGTTGGAATGGAGCTTCAAATATTATAAGATGAGATGATATTTGTAAAAGTACTTGGAAAAACCCTAGAGTTCAATGAATAGGAGCTATTATTGTTCTTTCCAGGAATCAAACAAATAACAAAGAAGAAAGTGAGAGGGAGAATTTCGTAAGGCATCATTCCCCCAGTTTTCTGCAGACTGCTATGCCTGGGGTTGTTAATAGATGATACCTAAGTATAGCTTCCCCATTAAAAGCACGTGGAATATGCTGGGCAAAAGTGAAGTGTTTCTTTGTTGCAGGAGTCATGAGAACTTTTAATAACATACATGTACATGGTAATTAGCCCATGGGGTGACAAAGTGGTGATGCTTAGACATACTAAGACCTTTAAGAGGTAGAACCTAGTAGGAAGTCATTTGGAAGTGCTGCCCTCAGAAGGGAGCAAGGTAGCTCTTATGGGAGCCTAAGTTAGTTATAGGGAGAAGAACACGCTTGGCTCCTTCCCTAAGCCTGGCTTCTTGTCTCACCAAGTTATCTCACCATCTTGCATATCCTTTTATTGTGATGCCACCCAAATGAGGCCTTCCCCAGAGCTACACCAATGCCACTGCTCTTGGATTTGAGAGCCCTGAGCTAAACACATCTTGTTTCTTCATAAAGGGTCCAGCCTCTGGTATTTCAATTAGAGCAACTTAAAATGGATTAATACAAAGGCATTTTGACTCTGACATCTCAGTGTACTTCATCTCTAAGACCTTCCCAGCTCTCAAGGTTTGGTGGAATTCAATGGAGAAGACAGGCAGTAGACAGTGTTAAGGTTTGAATTTGAAATGTTTTCCACAGGCTCATGTGTTGAAGTCTTGGTTCACAGCTAGTGGTACTATTTGAAGATGGTGGAAACTTTAGGAGATATGGCCTCTTCGGAGGAAATAAGTCATAAGAGGAGTGCTTTCTCTCCCCTCCCTTTCTTTCCCTCTCTTCTTCCTTTCCTTCTTCCTTTTCCTCCTCCTCCTTACTATCTCTCTCCTTCCCTTCCTCCCTCTCTTTTTTTCCACAGTTCCTCCTCCTCCTCCTCCTCCTCCTCCTCCTGCTCCTCCTCCTCCTCCTCCTCTTCCTCCTCCTCCTCCTCCTCCTCCTCCTCCTCCTCCTCCTCCTCCTCCTTCTCCTCCTCCTTCTCCTCCTCCTCCTCCTTTCTCTCTTTCTCTCTCTCACCTTCTTCTGCAACATCCTGTTCTACTACACCTTAGGTCCAAACCAACCATGGACTGAAACCTCTAAAACCATGAACCAAATGACTTTTATTCACTTCAGTGATTTCTCTCAGGAATTTTTTTCACAAGATACTCTGAGTAACACAGGAAGTAAATAGCCTAGCCCTCCTTCTGTACCATGGAAGGCCTTGCTTCAGGCCCGCCTCCTCTTCCAGCCATTCTAGTAACAGTTGTTAAACTCATCTCAGCACATTCTTCCTTAGGCCCCATCTCCAGGTACATAGAATTAAGAATGAACTCCCTAGTGACACACAGAGCCCTGCAGTTATGACATGGTGGTTCAGATAGTATAAGTTCAAGTCCTAGCTTCACCACTTATAAGGGTGGCAAACTCGGGTAAGTTGTTTAATTTCTCCATGTGTTGGTTTCTGTCATCTAAAACACAGGAGCAGTAACATCAGCCACACACTGAGTCATGGGGAAGACCACCGGCTGCATGGTAAGACATGGAAAAACATTAGTTGTTATAGTTATTATCACTGCTGCCATCTTGCCTGGGTCTTCTATGTGTTTTCTGAGCTTCAGGTAGCAGGAAAACCTCCCTAACCATGTCTCCAGTGTGTTCACATCATTTCCTTAACTTAGAATGCCTTGTCCCTTGTCTTTGCTTGTACAAAACCCTACAAGATCTATCCCAATGCTATTTTGCTTCTTGAGAATAGCCTGTGTTTTCCCAACTTTCTCTCCTCTAATTGCACCAACATTCCTCTATAAGTTTCTTAGACTTTTAGCATTCAACTTTGTAATTTTGTGTAATTCATTTGATCCTTGCAAAGATGCTTTATTTCTCTTTGATTTCCTAGGCAATTTCATTAACTGGATCTTCGCTAAAGGTTGACTGAACTGCTATACTCTTAGTGAGATTATTTCTCCCATTCTTTCTGTACATGCATTACCAAACTTGATATGAGGATTGGTGAAAATGGCCTGGACTAGACTAGGCATGAAGGAAGGAGTAGAAGCCAGGAAGAAGAAGAGGATTAAAAATATTCTGTGATTATATGTCTTAGTTTCCTTTATTTTCCCCATTAACTTCCCAGTTAAGATTACTCTAGCCCATTTTCCCTATTCACTCTTGTACCTAGTCTTTTGTTTGCTCCTTGCATAGTTAGGGAAAGCAGAAGGAAATCAGATATGAGTCTTGCCTGCAATCACAATATTACTATATTACTGTAAGTCTCCACAGTTACTAAATAATTTCTATTTTCAGAGAATCTACATGTGCTAGAGTTTTAGGGATAAGGATGAGCAAATCAGACCTGGGGGGGCAATCTTCATGAAACTTGCAGTTTGATCAGGCTACAATCAAATAAATAAAACATGCAATTGCCAAACCCAACTAGTGCACGGTAGGCATTTAGAGAAATACTTACCAATCAATGGAATGATTGAACATAAGCATACAGGCAGTCATTATTCTGGGCTGACCCTACATCAGGATCTCATAGGCCATGAGTCCTACACAGAGGTAGGGAGGACCACAATGAGGCATGACAAAGCCTGCTTTGAAAATCATGTCTGACACATAAGCTGATCTGCTCCTAGATGCAAGAGGGTATTGTTTTCTGATAGTTCTACTTTGCAATGGTGCATAGGCCTGCACACTACTGCTGTTAACCCTCCCAGAGCTCTTACAGCCCTGTGTACATACCACTAACCACAGTCAGCAAGTTTATTGTCATTAGTGTGTCTATGTCTGCACTATAGCCTACATAGGTCTCACCCTGATTTCTCCAGCCTTAGGATACACAGCCTGGCCGATGGCAGGACTCAGAATAAGATTACTACGAGAATGAGACAACATCTTGCATGATACCTTTTTATCAGAGTCCTGGCCTCTCCATGCCTACACCAGAAAACCAAACTCAATTGCCAACCACCTTTTCCTGATCCTGACTTTGTAACCACATCATTTCTCCCTGGAGCAGACTCAGAAGATTTTGTGAAAGACAAGTCCGTAGGGAACCAGACCACTGTTCTTTGGGGGATGGGATAATTTCTGAGGTGGTGCATTGTCTTTCCCAACTGGAGAGAGATATAGAAAGGGATTCCCCCAACTCTCTACAAATGGAGGAATATCACGGGTAGGAAAAAAATATCACATACTGTCCAAATATGTGACAAAGCCATCCCTTCCCTACACTAACTCATTCCCTCATACTTTGGACAAAGCTTGAAATCAAGTAGAGGGCCACACTGAAGACAAAGAGAAATTACTTGGCTCACACCTTAAATTCTGAAAAGCTCATAAATTCCTTTCTAGGAGATGTTATAAACAAGACTATGTGGTTAGAAGTGACTTCAATGATTATTCAAATCTCTTTGTTTTTCAGATAAAGCATCTGAGTGCCATTATGTCTTGCCCCAAGGCTATGTTTTTCATATGTCTCCCTAAAAATGTGTGTTGGGAACTTAAGTCCCAGCACAACAATGTTGGGAGGTGAAGTCTAACAAGGGATAATTTGACAATCAAGGTATAGAATAAAAATTCTTCCCTAATCTTCAATAAAAGTCCATCCATTCTACTTGATTGGCTCAATGAGGATGAATGCCTACTTCTGGACAAATAATTTTGCTAAGGGAATACTATATGCTGATTGGACTTAACCTGATTACTTGAGCCAGTAGTGGTTGGGAAGATGAAATGGATGTATTTTACTCATACATTGATATGCTGAATTGAAACACATTTTTTACAACTACTTAGAGGTAATATACAAAAAAGAAGATGAAATTACCAGGTTATTAGAAGGTACATCTGAAGACACATTAGGTAAGTGGAGGAGGGTGGACCCTTGAACAAAACTGGCCTTCTAGGAAGGAGAAAGAGGTTGATGCTGGACAGACATCCTAGAGAACTCATCACACCTCATACATGGAAATCTGTCTACTGCTAGTACCAGTTGTGTGCTTGCTGAGAATTCATGAGGGTCCATCTCTGAGGTTGTTGGTATTTCTTACCCTCAGTTGAATTGTCGTTGCTTTTGGGTTCTTCCTGAAGTGGTGACAAGGTGACGAAGCTATTTTTGCTCAATACCTGAGACATAAGCTATAACATTGTATTTATGTAGGAAATGACTGCATGAAGCCATTTGCTTCCACAAGAGGCCCTATAACTGGACTTGCTTCAAAAAGGCGAAGCCTCTTTTCCAAGATCCTACACTGTGGAGTGTCAGAAATATTTTGAGAAACGGGCCCTTCCACTGCACCAGGGGAACAGCAATATCTACCTTTTCATAGTGAGGAGTTATATAGAGAAGACAAACTTTAACCAGGGGAAAGTTCTTAATTTCTGTGGGCCCTGGTTTATACACTTATATAGTAAAGGCATCTTACTAAAAGATATCGAAGGTACCTTCCAATTCTAAGAATCCATGAATAGCTTTTGATGGTGGTTCTTTTCCAAGAACCTGACAACACTTGTTCTATTAGATCATTTAACTACAGATTATTTGTTTAAATAGTTTCCCAGGAGTAACCCAGAACATCCTACATAATAAACCAGTTGTTAAATCATAAACAATATGGACAGGATTCATCATCATTTTGCTTCTCAGCTGAACATCCCTGGGGCCTTGAGTTGCTTGGACACTCAGCCTAATGGAGTGTTGTCAGGGATTCCCTCTATGGGTGACCTCTTTTCCAAGAATTAGAAAAAAAACCAAAACAGACTGTAACAAACACTAGAGCTCTACGGGAAAAAAAGTACTCTTATTTTATTTTTTAAAAATGAAATGAAACTGTAAGAATCAGAGAAAATTTGCCTGTGTTCTTTTCCTTTCCTTCTTTTTTTTTGGCTAGTCCTGGGCCTTGGATTCAGGGCCTGAGCACTGTCCCTGGCTTCCTTTTTGCTCAAGGCTAGCACTCTGCCACTTGAGCCACAGCGCCACTTCTGGCCGTTTTCTGTATATGTGGTGCTGGGAAATCGAACCCAGGGCCTCATGTATACGAGGCAAGCTCTCTCGCCACTAGGCCATATCCCCAGCCCCTTTTCCTTTCCTTCTTATCCTTGTGTTCTCAATAGCAACTTCATACCCTGTATCTTGGTATGGTTTCTGTTGCTGTAACAAATACTAGGCACTGAGTATAAAGAAAAGAAGTTTTTCTTTTCACAGCTCTGGAGGCTGGGAAGTCCAACAGCAGTGACACTGGCTTCTGATGAGGGCCTTGTTGCTGCTTCAACTCGTGGTACCAAAGCTGAAAGGCAAATCGGCATGCGCCAAGACACAAAACATGAGAGGGCACCTTGATTTCTAGTAACCCCTTCTGAGGTTACTAAAACTAAAAAGAGAGAATTCATTCAGATGAGGAAAGAGTTCATTCATTCACAAATACTTGGTCCCTATCCTCCCCAAAACTCCCAATATTGCCATCTTGAAGAATTAAGATTCCAATAGAGGAACTGTTTTGGGGGCAGACACTCAAACCAAAGCACCTAATTACTCTCAAGTTCTCAGCCTATGGACCCCAAAGCTTCATGTAACTACTAGAGTGCTCTATTTCCTTGAGTGGTCACAGGAAATCTAGTGCCTCCAGACCCAAAGGAATGTGTAGAGAGAGTACATAAACAAAGATGGCCCAGCATCAGCAGTGGCATCTCTCCAGTGACATTTTGTGCGTGTCACCCAACAACTCTTCTTGAGGCGCTCTGGCCTGTCTTCAGGGGGTAAGGAGAACAGTGGAGTCAGGCACACCCAATTAAAGAACTGAATGTAAAGTGCCTTTACAAATGGAGGAGGTGACTCTGCCGAGACAGGCCAGTGGGGAAGGAAGGTAGTTCCCAGGAACAAGGTCTTTCAGAGCTTGAAGTGTAACCAGGAGGACAGCCACACGTGCTCAGGTGGAGCCAGCCTGATGCTCTCCCTTCTAACGCAGAGGCCGCAGAAGAAGTGAGGGTCTCTGCAAGAACATGGCGATGTGGGTTGGGAGTGGCAAAGAAAGGCTTAGGGAAGGGAGGAAGGGTGATGATATTTATGTTGATTTTATTTATTTTTATTTTTTGGCCAATCCTGGGGCTTGAACTCAGGGCCTGAGCACTGTCCCTGGCTTCTTTTTGCTCAAGGCCAGCACTCTGCCACTTGAGACACAGTGCACTTCTGTTTTTTTTTCTATATATGGAGTGCTGAGGAATTGAACCCAGGGCTTCATGTATACAAGGCGAGCACTTTACCACTAGGCCATATTCCTAGCTATTCATGTTGATTTTAATATAGGCAGTTTAGATGGAAATATCCACTGCAGTCTGATTTTTTTTTTTTTTTTTGGTACCTACAGCTCAGGGAGGTGGAAAAAAAGCGCAGCACGAGTCAGGATCTGCAAATCAAGCCACCATCAGGTGAAGCATGTCCCAAAAGCATCATAATGACAGTGTGTGATACTTGGGTCACCATCAAGCTCTCAGTTTGCCAACCCCCGCTGTTTGCTTTACCATGGCATATGTTGGCACAAGTGGGTGGACAATGTACCCCAGCTGGTCTCTGAGATACCTATAGAGGCTGTCCTCCTTCTGAACCTTTGTAGTAGCATGGCCACCTTGTCCTCCTTGGTTTATAACAGGCGAAGTAGGGATGTTCCAAACTCTCCGTTTTGCTCTCTGGATGTATAGAGACCTTCCCACAGAGATATGAGACTACCTTGGACTCCCAAGGCCTCTTCTAGATGGGAATGGGCTCTCTCTTACTTTCCAGGGAGAGCTCCTGGGTTCCTATTTCCACTCAGTTTAAAGTAAGAGAGGATCTAGCTACCACGATGGGTCAAATTCCACAAATAATCATGTAACATGATCAAGGTGCTAAAGGGAAGCAGTAACTATACTGCTTAGTATAGTTATACTATAGCTTAGGAAGGTCATCCAATTATTTTGTCATTTGTTACAATTTCAGCAAACAGAGGGGACCAGAAGCCAGAACCTCCACACTTCAGTCATTTTTGTTTCCCCCCCTCCCCCCCCTTTCGGGAACCCATCTGCTTTACTCCCTTTGAGTGAAGTGAGAAACAGAACAAGATAGAAATGGGACTTCAGAAAGACCACGGGGCTAGGGTTAGTACCGATTTTTAGGTTAAATGGATGTATCCTGGTGCTTCTTTATCATTTATCAGATCCATGGATGCTGGAGCACTCTCCTGATTGTCATGTTTTGGACTTTTTTCTTAGAGGGCTGTTAATGGATTGTGAGCGAGGGCACCCCTGGTTATAAGTCATTCCAGGTGACACTGCTAAAGAAAGTAATGGTCATGCAGACACTTGTATTCTAGAAACCTCTAGAGGGTACTTCTCAGGTTCCTTGCAGGCAATTTGGATTCAACCTTTGGAGGGATATTTGTCATCTACAACTTCCCACCTTGAAATGGGCTGTCCTGTGAGGCAGCGGGCTCTGATCCATGGGCGTGATCAAGCAGGGCAGAAGGACCCACAGACAGCGACACTGTGGAGAAGAACCAACATAAGAATCAGCTCTATAAACGCATCCTAGTCCATGCTTTGAGCGGAATTAAACTTCCTTAAGTCTCAAGACCTACTAGGCCCCATGGTTATTCTTTCTCTGAGGTCCTGATCTGGATTGGATGCCATGGTTAAAACTCAGGAAGCCTGGGCATCAGACCAGGCCAGGCATCACCTTGCAGAGCAAGAGCACCTGCTTGCTATTCCTTTCAGATCTCCATCACAACTGAGGATTAACCTTCAGGATGCTGAGCTGTCCTTTTCTTTCCTCCACCCACTTCTATGTGTCATTTCCTCTACTCCCTCCTCCTCCCAAGTCCTAAATCCACAGCGATATTTATTTTTGCTCTCTGAGAAGACATGAAGAGAAAGAGGCTTTGATGTTCTCCCTAGAGATCTGCGGGGAGTGTTGTGTGTGATCAAGTTGGTGCTAGGTTTCCTTGTATCTGTACTGCTGGAGAACAGGAGGAATGGAGAAGAGGCAGACAGGGCGTTGGCTGGTCTCATGGACATCTTGCTGTGAGTGGGGCCAAGAATAATGTCAGCTGTCTCCTATGGCTTCAAGAGGCCACCAGAGAAGGGAGAGGACATAGAACATCTCTGCCTCTCCAGCTGTGCTGTTCTCCCTTGGCTGTATCCAGCCTGAACTAGGTGAAATTTAGAGTGCTATATTTCCATGCATATTCACAGAAACTCTAATGCCTCTGGACTGAAGGCAATCTATAGAGGGAGATATAAGTAAGAACAGTCTAACCTTGTGTCATTTATGCCATCCAAAAACTTGTATTCTGAGTACCATCCCAGGGACACCTGGTGTCATCACATGCTGTGGTGTTGGGGCTGGTAGTGAACTTGGAGAGGTATGAGCCTCATGACCTTGTTGGTTAAAGGACAGATATCATGGCCAGAGATTCCCACAGGGAGCTGGTGGCAGAGCCTGGGCTAGCCTCCAAGTCTACCAAGAGATCCTACTCCTATCAGGGACAAGTCCTTACTGTTATTTGGGCCGTGTGAATAAATTCTAAAATGCCTTAGCTGCAGGGGACACCCCCATTTATCTGCTCCTTATTCCCTTATACAGGTGAGGAGATTGAGACTTAGAGAACCAAAATGCTCAGAGAGGTGGAATGACTTGCTCTATAAATATAGTACCATTAAATGCAGACTTGAAAACCTGTCCCCAACTTACCCTCATGCCAACCTGGATGACAGCTTTTCCAAATATGAAAACTGACTATTACTTTCAGAGTACTTTTATGTTTTTCTAAAAGCTTTCACAAACCCAGTATCATTTTATCCTCACCCTAATCCTTCTAGCAAATTGAAGCTCATAACACCATGATTAAGTGTTTCCTAGCCCGGTGCTAGTGGCATGACTGTAATCAGGAAGCTGAGATATGGGGATTGTAGTTCAAAGCCAAAGTGGCAGGAAAGACTGTGAAACTCTTATTTTCAATTAACCATCAAGTGTGGTTCAAGTGGTAGAGTGCTAGCCTTGAGCAAAATAACCCAGGGACAATGTCTAGGCTCTTGAATTAAAGCCCCAGGACCAGTAAAAACAACAACAATAACAGCAACAACACACAAGTGTAGTGAAGCCACTTTGTGTCAGGCACGGGTGTGCAAATCTATGCAGTGGCCTTAGGAGTGAGTGGCAGCTTGGTCATCTGTCCACCTTCCATGTCACTGGCGGAGTTTCTCTATGGTTTCTAGGTCTGAGAGCAGGCAGGAGCCCCAGGGTAATTTTATAAATCAGTGGAGACTGTCTGCAACTCTGAGAGTGTGCTATGATTTCTAAGGTGGTTATGGGCCCCTTAGAATGTATGCTTTGGCCTTGGATAGATGTAGGGCTGGGCAGTAGAGAGCACACAAGTGAAATTATTGTCTGCACAGTGCCTTGCACCACTTCATATGATTGGAAAAGGATATTCAGAACCACCCCCCCTTCCTCATTCTTGGGGATGGGTGATGGCCTTGACAGTGCACACAATATATTCTACCAAAAACATATACTGATGCTTGGTCTCTTTCTCCAGGCAACACCAGCCCACTGTATACCTTCTCTAGGACTCCTCACCAGACCCTCATGCAATCCCATTCTGAACTGTGCACCCAGGACCTTGTGTAAGTCCCTCAGACACATAGAAAGCCACCCTATATTCCAGAAAGGCATCTCTTTTCCTGTCCCAGACACCCATTCAATTTCCTTTCCCACACCCACTGTCCACAAATTCTTTGTTGCTGCCTAAATTCCACAGGCTGGATAGAAATCTCCCTCCATTCTCCAGACTCCTTTTGTGATACTCAAATTGGCAGCAGCCTCCGAGGGTCAAAGTAGAGTGGGTGTGATGGTGGTCTTTAGGCTGCCTGCCTTTGCTCCTCCTTCCTTATGGGTGTTTGCCTTTGTTTCTACAAACAAGCATATTCCCACACAGCAGCTTATTTTGTCTTTCTTGCTGTGAAGATCATAGATCTGAAATTCCCAGGATGGAGATGATAATTGAGTGAGTGCCCTGATGCTCAGAGAGGTGAGGAGAATGAGCCAAGGTCAAACCCACTGAGGAGCAGGGTTGAGTCCTGTTCTATAACTTGCACCCAGAGGCATTTGCTCTTTAATCTTTGTTCTCTCACTCCCCTGGGTGACCTCACTCCTACTCCCTGGCATCTTTTTAGTACGGAAACTTCATGGATGCCTTTGTTTCCTTCGTGTACCTTTTTCCCTCCTGACAGCAAAACTCTGAGCAGTAGGAACACATCCTTCCAGCTCAGCCATCGTGTAGCAGGGGACACACACAAGCACACACACACACAGACAGACAGACACACACACACACTTACACCAACTGAACACAAGTGGTAAACTATGTCAAAAGGAAGAAAGGGACAAAGAGAAAGACTCATGAGTACAGACAGAGAAAATGGAGAACAGAAAACAGAGAGGTAGATGGTAATTAGGGAAGAGAAGAAAGATGGGGGTTTTGGAGTAGGAAGACTGGATCTTAACCCAAGTGTTACTACTTAGGAAATTCATTTAACTTCTCCAAACAACATTTTCCTATCTGTACAATGGGTGTGATTTATTTTTTAAGTGTCCGTTACATATTACACTTTAGGAATGAGAAATATATCAGTGAATAAAATATTTTTAAAAATTCCACCTTCTGGGCAGAGACAAAAAGCAAAAATAAGGGCTGGGAATATGGCCTAGTGGTAAATTGCTCGCTTCATATACATGAAGCTCTGGGTTTGATTTCCCAGCACCACATATATAGAAAAAGCTGGAAGTGGTGCTGTGGCTCAAGTGGTAGAGTGCTAGCCTTGAGCAAAAAGGCCCTGAGTTCAAGCCCAAGGACTGGCAAAAAAAAAAAAAACAAAACAACAACAACCCAAAATCCAACAAAACACAGCAGCACAGAAAGTAAAAATAAATAAATAAATAAATAAATAAATAAATATATATATATATATATATATAAAATAAGGTAGATCAGAAGACAGCAGTTATAGGGTCTAGGAGGAAACCAAATTGGGACAGTACATCTGAGGAGTTCATTATTGGACTTAACTAGGTAAAGGATAACAGGGCCAGAGGAGCCATCAGTCCACTGTGAAAATGTGATCCTGAGTGAGGGGAGAGGGAGAGAAGCACCCGGTTTGACAGAGACCTCAGGGAGTCAATCCTGAAGACCAGGAAGGATATCAAGAGTCCCTGTCTTCTTGATCTACCCAGTAATTGGTCAATTGCAGTTAGTGGAAGGTATGGTTCTGGTATGATGTGGTGGTAGATTTCAGAGTAACTGTGGTCCCTGCTAACAATGCTTCTTGAAGACCTGTAGGGGGTATCTTCTTAGCTGCTGCAGGTGTGGAAAAGAACATTTCTACGGATTAGAGCAAGGTAGGTGGGGCAGAAGGGTGGGATATGAAGGGACTGCAGGATTAATGTGGTGGTATAAGTCACCTTTGTGGTGAAGATGATATTTGCATAAAGAGTAGAAGGTGAAGGAGAGAGTCATGTAGATGTCACAGTGGTCATTGATGTTGGTGTCATCATGCCATCAGCTTTGGAGGACAGCTTGCTTGAATCCATGCAAGGGAAACCATTTTATAATAACACAGACTTAGCTGCCAGAGAACAAACAGACAAAGCCATTTGTCCTGGCCTTTTGGGCTGACATGTTCACCCCAAGAGAGGAGATGCTGGCCTCTATCCCAGACTGTGTGGAAGGCCTCTGATCAGAGTAGGGGGAAGCAATGTGGACCACACAACCATTGGGAGAGGAAGACTGCTCTGTTTCCTGCTGCTGCCAGGGATCCAGAACTGGATGGTGAAATAGCCCCCAAGAGTCTCCAGAGGATAGAATCTTATTTTCAGCACAACAATGGGATATAAAACAAAGTCTTCTTTTCTCCCACGGCTAGATGGATATGTTATTCTCCCTGACAACCACAGTTAACAATAGCTCCCGATAAGAGATAATTTTGTCTCTGTGGCAAACTCTGGTAGACAGAGTTTCATCATAAAAGCCCCAGGGTTAGAAGCAAGGCGCTGGCAGCCTTCAAGTGTCTAGCATGTATCGGGCTGGGTTCCAGGTGAGGTAGCTTAGTTGATTTTCGTGGGTATTTGAATGCTTAATCCATTTTTCCAAAATAGGAAACTAGAGAGGCCCACGGCTCTCCTGGTGGGAGTTGGGGATCCAATCCATGTCTGCGGAGCTTCTAAGGACACCATCCTCCTTCTCACATTCCTTACTACAAGTTTTCCTTCTAGTCCCTCACATCTACCTCTCTTTGTATCCCTGACAAGGAGTTGTATTTTGTTTATCTGAGGATCTGTCTCCCCATCCCTTATCCCTTATCTATGTACCTCCTGCCTGCAGAGGAACAAGTCTTGAATGTTTGTTTCTGCTTGATCCCCAGCATGTGTCAGGGCCCTCGGGTTGAGTGATAAATGGCCCAGCCACAGCTCCACTAGTTGTCTGCAACTTGCTGGTGAGAGGAAGGCCATGGATCTTGTTAGTCCAAGGAACTGGGGTTCTTAAAAAGGATCCTAGGTCTAGTGTTACCTAAGGGAGGTTGTTAAAGAATCCAAGGGCCTGATCTTGAAAGCTCTGAATTGATAGGCTCAAAGTAGCCTATTTTAACAAATACCACTGCTCTGTGAGATGCAGCTGGATAGGAACCATCAGTCTAAGCAACGGTCCTCCACACGGTGGCATGGCCTGCCAGGGCCAAGGAGAATTGACTGTGCCAACTGGGGAATGCCCAAGTGACTCGGCTTCCATGTCCAATCACAGGACAAGGATCGGGGTCAAGGCCTGGAAGAAGGCAGGTCAGATCTGGAAGTCTCATGTGTGTTCTCTAGCATTCTACTTTCCTCTGTGTAATCAGAAAAGCTCCTACACTCTCTTAGAGAAAGGGGTAAAGTTGTTAAAAACTCTGCCCAGTCCTGAATCTGTCCTGTGTCAGGTGGTGGAAATGTCAGCGGTCATTCATCCTGTCCTTATGACTGGTGTATGAACTGGAGAGTCAAAGTTTGTGGTCACATGACTAATAGTTCCCAAGTCAGGTGTAGAGCCCATGCTTTTGATTCACATTGAGGCTTTCATTCACTCCTCAAGTTCATGTACATGGACAGCTCTGACCTCAGCATCCAGCATGGCCCTGCAGGACTGCCAACTCTGGAGACACACAAGGATGCGTACTGGGTCTGGTGAAGGAAAACCTCTGAGAGTTTATACCCCCAGTTGCCAAACCCTCAAAGTTTTCCAGGGGCAAAACAGGCAGCTAGTCCCATCCCTCTGTCCACACCCACTCTCTGATGTTTCCCATCCATTTCCTGTTTGTGGACTGGACCCCACCCCTGAGGTCATCCTGTCCTCATCTTTTGGTGGAGTAGTATGTGATGTAACTTTAGATGGCAGTAGACAGTGTTTTAGTAGGAAATACATATTATTTACTAGATGCTAGGTTCTAAGGACACTAGATGTATTTTCTCATCAAATTCTCACAACTATTTCCCATAATAGGAATTACTTTATGATCTGTATTTCATGAGGAAACTGAGGTATAGTGAAGTTCAGTAATTTGCCCAGGGCCTTGTATTAGAGGCTAGTTTTAAACCCAGGCTCTTTAAGCCTGTGCACTAGTTTCCTGTAAGATTATCATTTCATTGTGTGTTAGAAAACAATAAAGAGTTTTAATGGCCAACCGAGAGATAGGGACTCCAATCCAGCTTGCTGTTAGAAATTGACTAAGACAAAGGCAATTTTCAAAAAACCTAAGAGCTTAGCCAGGCACCTGTGTCTCTAGCTCCTCATGAGGCTGAAATCTGCCAGCCTGAGCAGAAAATTTGTGCGACTTATAACTCCAAGTAACCACCCAAAAGCTGGAGATGATGGCCAAGAGACACGTGAAGAAGTGCTCTACATCACTGGCCATAAAAGGGATGCAAATCAAAACAACACCGAGATTTCACCTCATACCAATAAGAATGTCCATTATCAGAAAAACGAATAATAACAAATTCTGGAGGGGGTGTAGCCAAAAGGGAACCCTACTACATTGTTGGTGAGAGTGTAAATTTGTTCAACAACTCTGGGAAGCAGTATGGAGGTTCCTCAGAAGGCTAACCATAGAGCTCCCCTACGACCCAGCAGCCCCACTTTTGGGCATCTACCCAAAAGATTATAAGCAAGACCACACTAAGACCACCAGCACAACTATGCACAGCACAATTTGTCATCGTTGGAACCAACTCAAATGCCCCTCAGTAGATGAGTGGATCAAGAAATTATGGTACATAGACACAATGGAATTCTATGCCTCTATCAGAAAGAATAACATTACCATATTTGTAGGGAAATGGAAAGACTTAGAAAAATCATACTAAGTGAAGTGAACCAGACCCAAAGAAACATGGACTCTATGATAGTTTCCCTCACTGGGAATAATTAGTACGCATCTAGGATAGTCCTAGCAGAAGATCACAATAGCTCAAGAGCTATGCCCATTTGAATACATAAGATGATGCCAAGCGAAATGAACTTCAAGTTTTGGAAACAAGTGGTATATTATTGTTATTTTCAACATGCCATGTGAAACTGTGCCCTCCCTCCCCCCCCTTTTTTTGTATTTCTTTCCTGTGCTTTTACCCTTGATATCACTGTAACTGATTTTAGTACCCTGGATATTGTATATACATGTATTGGAACTAGGAAAGGGAAAGGGAATACCAAAACTGAGAGACAAAGAATAAAAAGACAAACCAATGCAACAGTAATACTTACAAAACTATATGGTGTAAACCAACTGTACAACTCAAAAAGTTCAGCATTTGCTGAGGTTTCATTTAAAGCACCATTAAAAAAAAAACCCTCAGAATATTAGAGAACTATATTTACATATATATATATGCAAATAGTACAACTCCAATAAAGCCTACCAAAATTGTTTTTTAAAAATAAAACAGGAGGAGGAAAGAGGGAGCATTTGTCCAAAATTCATTGCATGTGTGCTGTAAATATCACAACAAAGCCTCTTTGTACAACTAATTTAATAAAAAATTAAAAATTCTTATCATTAAAGGAACTTTAGTTTAAATATCCTCACTTACTACTGTTTTGGAATTTAAAATGGCATTGGGATTCTCTCTATGCAAATCTATTTGTGTATGTATAATCTAGTTAGGTTTAAAATTAAATACACATATATCACAACTAGAGTAAAATAAAGGGAAAAAGTTTCAGACAAGACAGAGCTGAGTTATACAGCACTATGATAGGTAGCTACTTTTAAACACCACCAGCCTTTTCTTCTGGTACCTAGCAACTATAATTCCAAAAGGCTCTTCTCAAAGGGACAGCTCACATTTGCCCTTGTCTTCCCCTTTCTCTGTGGGCCAAGCCATACACAAACTCTGTCCTACAGGCTGCCAGGATACACTTCCTTTGTTTCCTTTTCCCTGGGACCCTCTCTTTCAGGCTCATACAATCCTTTCCTATGTACCTATAACCTTACCCTGTATCCCCAGGGAAGGGGAACCAACGTTAGTAATAGCTTTATTGACTGATTTAGTTTTGGTGGTTGGTGCTCTGGAATTGCTTTCTGAGTCCTGCTGTCTTTTCTCTTTGCAATGCCTTAGTTCCCTCATCCATGAAATGAAGATTAGAATTGATGGTCACTTGTAACCTATTATTGACCCAGTGGCGTTAACCCAGAAATATTGTTTATTTCCCCTTACACTTCATTTGATTTCCTCTTCTCTTCAGACTTAGCTGTCACAGCAAGCCATGCAATTTCCCATTCTCCAGGAAGTCCTCCAATAAAAGTTAGTTTTCAATGAGGGTGGGAGAAGTAGTACATTATTCTTTTCAAATCAGCGACAGGAGAAGAAAAAAAGCCACAAAAAAAGAAAAAAGGAACTTAAAGCAAATCAAAACAGGAAAACCCACCCTTGCAGGAGGAGATGGGGAGGCAGAAGGTCAGCCCTCACCACATTCTGAGCAATCTTCAGCTCTTCCTTGCGGTTTATATATTATTAGAGATCTTACCACAAATAATGAAGAGGAGAAGCTGGGCAGTGCTGACAGCTCTGATGGGAAGTAGCTCCTGCCCAAACAAAAGCTCCATCTAAAAATACCGGGCAGGACCTCACTATTTCTATAGACAGATGGACCCTGCAGGCCAGCAGAGGGGCAGAGGCAGGGAGGAAATTGTATCTGACAGTGATAACAATCTGGCATCTCCCAGAGTTTCACATCCTGAGAGTCCAGCGGGCTGTCCAGATCTCCACTTGTGCAAGGAAGGCGGCTGTAAATAGAATTTTCCTGGGTTCCCAGTGTGGCCACCCTGCTTGAAACCCACAGAACCTCTCCTGCTTTTCTCTCAAACCATCTAGGGCAGAGGGATGAGATGTGGAAGGAGATTAGATAGGACCCCATCCCCCATTTTAGTCCTCGCTTGAGAATGAAGCAGATGACATCTGTTTGTGTTCTTGCACATGTAACTTGCAGGAAGTCTTGCTTCACTTCTTGAGATTTAATCTCTTGGATCTGTAACAAGGGAGGGACACAGTTTCAGAAGCAGTATGTTCAGTTCAGTTCCGAGAGATATATCTTAGAGGGGGGAATTAGTAGAAATGGGGTCAGGTGAAGCAGGGACCAAACATGGGAATGCCCTGGGGAATGGAGGAGGGTAATGAAGGAGTCTGTGACTCCTTCTGTGACAGAAGTCTGTGATATGCCATGCATGAGAAAGTACAAAAGTAAACAGCACCACTCTGTGTGGAGATATTCACCTTGTCAGAGCTTCCCAGACTGAATGCAAACACCAGGAGGGTAAAAACAGAGGTGTAGTAACAGAGCTTCAGAAACCATGTTTAGATATTTGTGGGAATAGATGATCACATTTGCTTCCTGGGAAACAGAAGCCACTCTAAATAGTTATAACAAAGAATGTAATAAGGGGAATTGATTAGCAGGTGATGGACCTGCTGAGAAATCAAACAGGTCTGGGAAAGCAGCGTTGAAGTTATCCATAGGTGGCAGCCTGATTGTTAAAGGCTGGAAGAATAAAGAGAGAGAGCGTGTGCACGAGAGTGGGAGCACAAGAGAGAGCGAGTGCTTGTGGGCATCTGAAACCAGGCCTAGGCCTACACTGACCAGTGGTAGATAAAACCTTGGAGGAGATGCTGGAGCCATAGAAGAGATACTAGCCTCAAAGGACATCCTAGACTCTTAAGGAGATGATGGTGCCTCATAGAAGATGCTGGAGCCTCAAAAGAGAATCAAAAGTAGCTGGCGATAACTTGGGTATCAGAGGAAGAATACAATTTAACTTCTCTGCTTTACATGCAATTCTTCAGCAGGATCCCTGCCTCCCTTTCTCCCTCCCTCCCTCTTTCTTTCTTGTGTGTGCCAGTACTGGGGGTTTGAACTCAGCCCACTTGGCTCTCTGCTCAAGGCTAATACTCTACCACTTGAGCCACTGCTCTACTTCTGGTTTTTTGCTGGTTAATTGGAATGTCACATTTTTCTACTTTGATTGGCTTTGAGCTTCCAATCTCAGCCTTCAGAATACTAATGATTACAGATGTGATCCACCAACACCCTGCTTTCATTGTATGTATTTTGATTGGAGAATTGTATTAATACTCATAGGTATATAGTATTTCCAGTCGTTTTGTTGTTTTGTAATGTATGTTTTACTTACAACTTTCATTTGCTAAACTATTAACCCAGTGAGATTTATTTTTTCTTGTGTTTTCCTGGTTGAAATTATTGTCTTCTTCTGTGGTTAGGATTACTTTAAATGCCATCTTGATTAAGTGGTCATGATTGTGTGTGTGTGTGTGTGTGTGTGTGTGTGTTTTATCATGGAAGGCTTTAATTTCTCCAAATATGAAGAAAAACTTTGATGGTTATATCAGGCTGTCAGTTGTCTTCTCTCAGAGTTTGGGAACTATCATTTCCTATCATCTTCCAAAAATTCCATTGAAAACTCTGTTGTTATTTTGATAGGTTTTCCTTCATATACAGCTTGATTCTCTCTTGCTGCTTTCAGTGTTCTTCCTTTACTTCATATACATATGGTGTTTCAATTATAATGAGTCTACAGTTGTTACTTTTTTGATCCTGTCTGATACTTGGATGTACTTTTTCTTGAAATTGGTGCCATTTTTGCTATTACTTTGCGAAACATGTGTTCTGTGCCTTTAGTTTGTATCTCTTCTCCTTCTATATCCATGTTACACAGATTTGGTCTTTAGATGATGGTCTGAGATCTTCATTGCCATGCTCACATGTCTTTAGTATAGTTTTTGTCTTTGGTTTATCTAACTTTGTGTACAATCCTTGATACTCTATCTTCAAGTTGTTCCTTTGCTTTAATAATACTTGTAAGTGAGTTTTATATTTGAGTTATTGAGCTTTTCATTTCCAGGATTTCAATTTGACTTCCCTTCAGTATTTCTAGATTTGTATTGCATTCCTCCTTCATATCCCGCATTGTCTTCCTTATTTCATTCAGCTGTTTAATTGAATTCTCTGAGTTTATTTCAGCTATTTACTTGTATCATCCCTGAATTAACTCATCTGTATGTGGATATACTTGTATATAATATTATTTACGCCTTTAAGTTCACTGTTTGAAATTTCATCTGCTTCACCAACTTTCAAGTTATTTATTTTGTAATTGTTAGATTTTAGAGGAGACTTTTTTTTTCATATTACTTGTGTTTCTATTAGTGGATTTATGCAGCTGAGGCCAAGTAATTGATTGAAGGTTTCGTTGCCTGTAGTTTTCCAGTTGGAATAGTTTTAGTTTTTATGCAGACCATGTTGAAGTGATATTTTTCATCGTGTATAGGAGACCTCAAATATAGTGATCTGGCCACGGGTACAGATTGGATAAACTAGGTGGAGTCTTGTGCAGGATGGTCAGTTGTCTGCCTCAACACTTTCTTCACTACGGAGGCTTTTCTTTTTATGTAGTGGTTACCATTGTTTGCCTCAGGGAGCCTTTTTTTTGTTCTACATGTACCCCAGTTTGTGTCCTCAGGGGCAGAAAGTGTCAGGCCTCAGGGGGACTCTCAAATGAGTCAGTGAATGATGGGAGCAGACTGCTGAATTCGGGGAGATATAAGGCATCTAGTTATCTGCCTGTTGACCTCAGTGTACATCCAGCAGTTCACCACCCTTTGTGAAGAAGAAGGAAGATTCATGGAAGACTGGAAGATTCATGATTCAGAGGGCCTGGACATGGACCCTCAATTTTGACTGTGAGCAAACATAAGCCAAGATACAGATCCCAGGGGGCAAGTCTCAATGCTTTCAATCCCTGCCCAAATTCTGTGTGTGTGTGTGGAGAGAGGGAGGATGTCAAGGCCAAATACTAAGCTAGGCACAGGATTGGTTCTTTGTCCTCACCTCAGATGATAGGATTTACCTGGTCATGTGAGATAAGGCCTCCAGCCACTGTGAGGCGCTGTGCTTCTAATGCAGTTGCCCATAGCTTCAATTTCTCTGTGGTTCCATTTCAAACTTTTCCATTCCTGACCACCTCTCATGGCTGTCTCTCATCCAGACTTGGTGCCAAGGTATTCCCAAGACTCTTAGCCATGATGGTTCCTTGTTTTCAGGCTCTCAGGGCATCTCAATTTCAAAACAATAGGTTCTTTCTTAACATAGTGCTTTAACACTTGTAATCCTAGTACTTTGGAGGTGAATTAGCGAATTACAGTCTGAGGCTTGACTGGGCAAAAAGTTCATGAGATCCCTCTCAATAGAAAATAAAGAGTTGGGTTTGGTTGCATGTGTTTGATAATTCAGCTATGGTGGGAAATTTAAATAGGAGGACCACAGCCCAGACTAGCCTGGGCAATACTTGAAACCCTATCTCTGAAGACATGGCTTATGCCACAAAGCACCTACAATGTGAAGCTCTGGGTTTAAACCCTAGTATTTCCACTCCTATACCGCCCCAAAAATGAAAAGAAAATCTTACCAAACAAAGACAACATGGAATCTATCACCTTCTGAGATAAAGGAAGTGATAGAATATTATGCTTAGCAAGCATAGCCTTTCACACTGGACGAGTCACTGTCTGATAAGTCTCTGTACCAAGTCTAAGACTTGTGGGGGGTGTGGGTTTATCTTGAAGCTAGAATTGGAAGTCTGTCACCAGGATTGTCTGTTTTACCTTGTGATGGTATCTGGCCTCTCTTCTACTTTCTGACAATCTGGGGATGGGCTTGGAACTCTGCTGCTTTTCTCTGTTGCCTTGATTTCTCTGTGCTTTTCTGCCATCCTACAACTGTTGTCATGATTCTTGATACTCTTTCTGTCTTCAAAATCTAGTCTCTCTCTGACTTTTCTCATTCATGGAGTCGAAATGATAATGAGTTTTAGACTGTGTTCCTTTGTTGCCTTGCTCAAGGACAGGATCAAGGTGGGGATATGTAGAAGCTGCATTGAGGCCAATGTTGTCTTTTGTAAAAATGTCAACCTACCTGGACACCTTGTTATCCCAGAGTAGAAGGGAAAAGAGAGAAGCAGATGGTTAAACCAAGGTAAAGGGAAACATTCTCGGGACGGAACTGGAAGTTTCCTGCTGGTGCTGGTAGAAGATGGTACTTACTGAAAAATAGAGTTTTAGAGGTCTACAGATACTGGGCATGGAGCAGTGATCACTGGACTAGAAAGGACTGTATTGTCAGACACAAGGGACTTCCCAGCAAGTAGTTGATTTGGTTGACCCATGACTCATTGTGCCAGCATTTTGAATCTTGGCACAATTCTGGGAGAGAAGCTTCCCATGACAATGGAAACTTGACTCTGCCTTGCCTTCTAGTAGTTTTAAGGGCTTGGAGTGAGATTTAAATGGCCCTAAAGAAAATGTTGACCTAGGCCACTTCTGATACAGGTGAGTTAGTGAAAATAGCCAGCTTCAGGTAGGAGCATGGCAGAGACAAGCAGACAAGTATTGCCTGTATGACTCTGTTTTTAATTAAAGATAATGCTCTTTCCCTTCTTTCTTTCTCTTCCCCAAGGAGAAATAGAAGCAGAGTTCTCGCTCTCTGAGTTTAACCAGGACCTCCCTAGGGCAGCAGTCAGGCAGGAAGATTTAGCTCCTTCCCCTCCACTTCCCTCAAACCTCTCCTGGAGGCTGTCTGCCCTTCTGGGTTCACTTCCTGCCCTGCTCTTGAATGCTCCCCTGCGCAGCTGCTCCACAGCTGGTGGCCCTCCAGTCACCTTCTGCCTCCATCACTTCCCTGTTGAAGGGAGCCTGGGGAGAGTGGGAAGGTGCTATGTCAATATAAGACATTTCCTCCTCTACCCCCTCAGCTGTGCAGCTCAGCTGTGTGTCCTCTGGCACCCACAAAAATCAAACACCTGCCTTCCAGATGTTTGCACCTACAGACCGGCAAAGCTGACTGCAACCAGTCTCACAGAAAGTAGACAGGTATTTAAGTGAGAGCAACATTACATGCGGTTCTTAGCCTGAAAAAGGGTTATTTATTTATTGTTTATTTGTTTCTTTTAAGGGAAGGGAGAAGGTTGTCCTTTCCATCCCCTTATCTGCACTCTACCTTTAGGAAGTACAAAACCACACAGTTGAATTCTTTGTGCTTGAACACTAATGGGAAATTCCATGACTTCTCTTGGACTCAGTGCCAGAGGATTTTCTTTATGACCAACAATATTTCTTTACAGTTTTAAAGGGAATAGGCTCATACTATGCAAAACACTTGTATTATCTCTTTTTCCTCAGGGTAGACTATTAGGAGGGGAGGAAGTGAAGTGAAATGAAATGAATAACATCTTTGGGAAGGCCACATAAGACTATTCAAATCTACACCTAGCCTCAAAGTAGCTATGATATGCCTTAACATTTCTATCCTGTTTCTGTCCTCTTTAAAATTTGGACTCAAGTACCTTTCCAGAAAAATATCAACGTAGACAGAAAAATACTGTCAATAGTGTTGGTCTAGATATCATTGATGAAGAATTTGAAGTATCTTTTGTAAAAATGTTCTCTAATCAGCTGGGCGCCAATGACGCATGCCTGTAGTCCTAGCTACTCAGGAGGCTGAGATCTGACATCCATAATTAGAAGCCAGTCTGGGCAGGAAAGTCCACAAGACTCTTTATCTTATCAATAAACTACCAAGACTCTTATCAATAAACTACCAAAAAGATAGAAGTGGAGCTATGGCTCAAGTGGTAGAGTGCTAGCCTTGAGCAGAAAAAGCTCAAAGAGGGCACCCGGGCCCTGAGTTCAAGCCCTAAGACTGGTACACATATGCATATGTGCACGCGCATGCACAAACACACATGAACACACATGTGCACGCACAAAGTGCTCCAATCCTTAAGAGATAACACAGTTGAAATGAATAAAAAAAATAGAGAAAAACACTCAAAGGATTCTCAACAATAATAACAGCAACAAGTAAGAAGTGGAAAATTAGGAAAAGAGAAAATTGCTTATGCATTCTGAAAAGACCAAAACCCCTTGGGATGGGCTTGACAGAAAGAAAATGTCATGAGAAAATCAGGACATGAATGGACCAATGGAAATTATCCAAAACACAAAAATAAAAAAGATTGACAAAAGAGATCAGACTTTAGGGGAGCTGTGGGTTGTTGGAGTACTAGAAGGAAAGGATATGAGGCTAAAAATCAAATTGTCTGAAAACTTGAAGTTTTATTCATTTTTTTATTTTGGTGATACTAAGGTTTGAATTCAGGGCTTTGTGCTGAGTAGGCAGGTGCTCTGTCACATGAGCCAGATCTACCATTATTTTTGCTTTTGGTTATTTTTCAGACAAGGTCTTGCCTTTGGCTTGGGGCTGGCCTTGGACTACAATCCTCTTATTGATGGTTCATAGAACTCTGATGACAGACATGTACCACCATGCCTGGCTTGTTTTGTTGAGATGAAAGTCTCACTAACTTTTTGCCTGGGCTGTTCTTGATCACTCTCCTGAGTAGCTGGGATTACAAGTGTGAGCTATAATACTCAAACCAAACATTTCCAATTTGGTGAAAAACAGAAGCCTACAGATTCAAGAAACTCAGTGAACCTCAATGCAGAATAACACAAAGTAATCAAACCCCAGACAGTATCCTAGTCAGGATACAAAAAAAAAAAAAATGATGAAAGCAGATGAAGAGACGTGACCTGTATGAAATCAAGGCTTCTAAACACTCTGGACTTCTCAGATTTCTCAGCAGAATCTAGAGACAGAAGAAATTGGGGGGGATAAACCTAACACTTTTTAAGTCCTTAAATGTTGGGGATTCATCATGGCCGTAAGGGGGGGAAGGGCGATGAGAGCACTCCTGAGATGCTACCCTTTCCCCAGCCCTGGGGCAGTGTGGAAGTGAGCCACACCTATCTCCTTCTGGGTCCAGAACCAGAAGGGGTAGCTTTGAGACCATCCCCCACCTTGCGCCAGCCAGCACGTGTGCTCCCTTTTCTCGGGCTTTGCCCAGAGGGCGGTACTATGGGAAGTGACGTTAACCCATGACGGAGGCCCTTGGGAGCTGCTCTTGGACTGACAAGCTCGCCAGCCTATTGCCAGCTCCTGCTCAATCCTCATCATCATCACTATATTACTGTGAGCCCCTCCTGATTAAACCGCATTGCTCTCCGAAGCGTCTCCGAGATTCATCTGCGCCTGGCTTCCTTGGTGAGTAAGGAGGGAGGAAAAGGGGATCTCGTTCGGCCACGTGCACTTTAGGCTTGCCCGTGTCCCTTCGCTCCACCTTGGCCGCCGGCGGGTCAGGCGCCCAGGGGAGAGGGTGAAAAGGGGAGCACTGATAAGGGAGTAAGCTTAGCATCCCTGCATCAGGGGAGGTAAATCTAGCCCGGCACTTAAAGAAAAAAACTGTATATGTAGAATTCCATAGGCAGTGAAAATACTCTTTTAGGATGGAGGATGAATAAAAAAATTAATAGGTAAAGAAATAAAATAAGATTTGTTACTAGCAATCCTGCTCTAAAAGACTCATGAAATAAAAAATCTTCAGGCACAGAGAAAATGATATCAAAAGGAAAACTGGGAAATCAGGAGTGAAGGAAGAGAACAGAAAATAAAGTATATTTGTGAAATTTAAAATACTGCTCTCCTATTAAATTCTTTATGATATGTTTAATGGTTGACACAAAACCCATTGTCTGATGGGGTTTTCCATGTTTGTAGATAGACTATAAAGACTGCAATATAAATTTGAAGAGAAAGAAACCAATATGATGGTAAGATTTTTCTATTCCACCCAAAGGGGCAAAATATTGAATCAAAGTAACTAAAAATTAAATGTATATGTGCATATATGGTACATATAAAGGTATACTACAATACGTAGTAATTTCAAGAGAAATATTACCCAAAGATATAGAGTAAAAAATGCAATAGGTACAGTAAAATAGAATGTGAAAAAATATCCAAACAAACCCAAAGAAGGCAGAAGGGAAATGAAAGAAAAAAATAGAACTAAAGAATAAAAATGGCAAGCCTAAATCCAAGCATACCAATAATTATGTTATAAAAAAAGCTCACTTCAAATGCTACATAATTATGTGTTGCAAATGATATTTGGGTGGGTGGTCCCTTAAGACTATAATGGACTGAAACATTCCTGGTCCCTAGTGACATCATGGCCAGCCTACAGCTATCCTTAGTCATGTGTTGTGGCGATGCTAATGTATACAGACCTACTATACTGACAGTTGTAGAGGTATAGCATATATAACTGTGTAGAGAATGTAATATTTGGTACTGATAATAAAAAGGGTTATAAAACTATGTGCTGTGTTATGGTGGTATCATCCTGCTACAATATCTGTTAGTTACATTATCTTTTGATTTTATCATTTTATTTTCTACTTAATTTATCTTCTGTGGTTTCTACCATGTAGCCCAAGGGAGGGGGTCGGGAAGTCGGTTATGCCCTCCAGGTTTGTGTAAGTACATTTTATGAGGTTTGCCTGTGATGAAATGGTGTAAGGGCTCATTTCTCAGAGCATCTTTCTATGGTTAAGCAGTGCATAACTGTACACAGAAAGGGATTTTATGAAAGTTAAAGGAATGAAGATGATTAATAATAACACTAACCAAAGGAAAGCTGTAGTGGTTATAGTAATATAAGACAAAGTAGACATGATAGTAAAAACAAAAGGATCATTGATAAAGGCCATTGCACCTTACATGAATTCACCAAGAAAGCATGCAATCCAAAATGTTTTACCCTTAACAACAGAGCTCTAAAACACAGGAAGGAAAAACAGATACAAATGTAAGGAGAACTAGATCTGTAATTATAGTCAGCAACTCTAAAAGTCTGTTCTCACTGTGTGACGGAACAAAATTAGCAAGGATATGAAACACGTGGGCAGCACCACTAATCCAATGGATATAATTTAGTAAAGGAGACTCACTCAGTATCAGTAGGATTCACATTCCACCCAAGTACACAAGGCTCATTCGCATGACCCGCCATACCAAGGGTCATAAAATAAACCTTAACAGACTGAAAAGAATTGAAATCCTGCAAGCTAAGTTCTTTGACCCTAATGGAATTAGAGCAGTTTCCATAACACAGCAGGAAAAGCAAACACTGTTGTGACTTGGGGATATGGGAAGATTTCTTAGACACAGTACCAAAGCATGATTTATAAATGAGCAAATTGATAAATGAAACTTTATAAAACTTTAAGAAAAACTCTGAGAGACACCTTTAAGAAAATGAGTCACTAGCCCACAGGTTGGAAAACAACATCTGAGAAGGGACTTGACCACAAAATATATAAAGAATTTTCAAAACTCATGAATAAGATAAAATAAGTTCAAAGGCCTTGGACAAACACTTTACTGAAGAAAATATAGAAATGGAACAGGAACATGTGCAAACATGCTCGGCATCACTAGTTATTTGGGAGATGCAATTTAAAGCCCAATGAAATTAAAACCATATTCCTTAAGGAATGGTTGATGCTAATAAAGGCTGACAACAGCTGGGGCTCAGCACAGCTGGATGGGGAGCATGCAGGGACTGTTATGGTGTGGTCTGATCAGATCCTGGTGGATCCCAGATTTAGTTCTGTGACTTTTGAGTTGTTTCACAGTTTGCTAGTGGTGGGCACAGATTCTGAGACATGAATGTTTTATATGGTCCCCAGGGCCAACTCAGCCTTATTTTGAGATACTCGGTGTTTTTTTTTTTTTCTTAGAAATTCCCTAGACATTTAAGAGAAGAAGGTACTACAACACACTTGTTTCCAAAGCCATACCACAGGGCTCTGTCTTTTAGGGACTTACCCTCTCTTCCTCCCTTTCTTCCAGCACAGCTTCATCTAAGGCATCCATTCCTACTGTGGATGCCTGAACTCACTTCTGTGCCTTAGTTCCAGTTTCAAGGGCTTATGAAAAGATTCCTCAAATCCTGGTGGTAGTTAGTCCTAATGATTATTTTCTCTTTCTGTACTGATCTCCCTTTATACTAAACCTAGTACTTCAGCGTGCAATTTCAAGCATATTTAAATTAATTGCGATCTAAGAAGGGCAATAAATAGTAAAGAGAGAAGGCTACATTCAGAGTTCAGTGCTTCAAGCTCTGAAGGAGTCAAATAGTGTTTTCATAGTATACTTATTCATTTGGGGGGGGGCGGTACTTAGCAAATTCCCAGTACTACTAAGCTTAGCAATAAAACAATTAGAGGGTTTCCACTGCAGTCAGAACAGAGAGACAATGAAACAATCAGTCACTAGGTGATATGTCAAATGATAGAAAGCATTATAGAGACATAATTCTATGATCTAGAGGTGCTTTTGAAAGGTGATTGGATCATAAGGGGACTAACGTCATCAGGGATGGACCCATGGATGAATCCAAAGCTGAATGGGCTAGTAGGAGGTGAAGTGTAGTTGGAGGAAATCGATCACTGGGGATTAGCCTCTGAATTGTGTATTTTTGTCCCAGGATCCTTCCTCTCTGCCTTCTGTCTTCCAGGAAGTAGACCACTGTTCCATCACATGCTTCCCACAATGATGTTCTGCCTCAATACCCACAGGTCTAGACACAACTGACCCACATGACCATGGACTGAAACCTCAGAACCTGCGAGCCAAACTATGTCTTTTCTCCCTTTCAGTTGTCTTCTGTGGCATTTCATCACAGCAATAGAAAGCTGACTGACAGAGGCCCTTAAATTGAATTTGAGGATGACTTAGTTTATTCTCTTATGGTGCCGAGGCTTTGACTTCAGAAGCCAAAATTGAAAGCTATTTAGTTTTAGTTTACCAGTACAAGGTTTGCAGTATCTAGAAGAAACTTCCAAATTCCAGATGCTTCATCTGTAACTTGGAGCCAGTATGATCATCGCGGAGTCAAGAAGAAAATGGCAATGCAGGGGTCCTTAGCAAATGTTTATAAAACAAGAACATGTGACAGTCATTCACGATCTCTCTAGAAAGATGGATATGGAAAAGTTCCAGAAAGGAAAGAAGTAAGCTTCTCAGAACAAGCTTACACTTCTAGTTTTTTTTCTTTCAAAACAGTGATTTAGAAAGTATATGAAAGGTAATAAAAATGACCAGAAAGACTGGTGAAAGAAGATTTACTAGGGAAAATCAAGCCCCAGTTGTACTGAAGTGGGAGAGGAAGGGTCATAAGCAAGTTAGCTATGGCTGTTTTTTACTCCAAAAATACCATGGCCAAGAGAGTTTTAATTTTCAACTGACTACTTTGCTTTGTGACTTAGTCCTTGTGACTATTTACTTCATTGTCAACAGGGGAAACGTAGGAGTTTTCATATGTGATATAATAATAAGGGATGCATACCAATCTGCCTATTAAATTTTGTGTTAGGAGGATGCCTGTGTGGTAGAAGAAAAGCAGCTAATAAACGAGGGAAGAGGTAGCAAATTGGATAAGAAATGTACTCACTGCCTTACATATAAAACTGTAACCCCTCTGTACATCACTTTGACAATAAAGAAATTAATGAATTAAAAAATTCTTCATGCCTTTTGCTCCTTTAGATTAAACTGATAACTGAAAAATTCAAAATTTCCACACATGCTTCATATACCTACTTCCAATAAGGAACAATTTTATAGCCATTCTCAGTTCTTCTTTCCTATCATCTCCCTCTCTCCACGATATTTGAAGTAATTCCAGAAATTAAATTATTTCAACCCTAAAGATTTCATGTGTATCTAAAAAATGACAAGGGCTCCTCAATGCTATTATTCCGTAAAAATCGAATCAAGTTTATACTAGTACTCATTTAGTTATCTCATGAGTATATTTTCCTTATTTAGTCAATGTCTTAGGGAAATCCACACATTGCCAATGATTGGGGGTAGAGTTTTTTTCCCTCAGTCTTTCACTTGAAATAAAAAAGAAAAACACTTGCAAAAATTGTGGTGAGGTGCTATGTACTCAGCTTTCTCAGTTAACCAGCACACATTACTCAAACCAAGAGACTGACAGAGACATAATGTCACCTGGACTGCAGTTCTTCTGCAGAATGAACTGGATTCACCTGCATTTATCTCACATCTTTCCATAGAAGTCAATGACGTTTTATCTTATGGATGATTTATATAACTCCACCCAGACAGAGCTACTGTAACCACAGTAGATTTCATTCAGCCTATTCACATTCTCTGTTCTCAACTAAGCCCTGGAAACCACTTCTCTACCTCTACAATTTTAGTTTTAGAAAATGTTACATAAATAGAATCATAAAATATGTAACCTTTTCATCCCTCTGTACTTCAAATGACTTAAGAAATTTTCCATGTGAGCCTAGAATGTGGAAATAACTATCTAAGAAAATAAAATACCCACCTACCAAAAGGATGGCCAGGCAAATTGGATATGCATTCAATGTATTTTAATTGAGGACCTGAGATGTGCTTGTAGCTCAGTGGCAGTTAAAAAAAATTATTTTCTGGTGATTGTGGTTATGTCCTGTGTTTTGTTTGGTAGGGTTGTCAGACTAGTGTCTACGAGTCATAAAACCATTATTCCTTTCAGGAAGTAGATGTTAGGTTTGGCCTGGGTTTCAGTCTTTGCTTCTTTCTTCCCATGTCTGGGATTGCTTGATTCCATCCACACAATCAGCCTGTCATAGTTCATTCAAGCTCTTCCAAACAAATACCATAAAGTGACTGGCTTATACACAACATAAAGTTATTTCTCACAGGTCTGGAGGCTATGGATCCAACATCAAGGCACCAGCAGATTCAGTGTCTGGTGAGAGTCTGCTTTCTATCATCATTGAGGCCTTTTCAGTGTGTCCTCACCTGGTAGAAGGGACTGGCTTGCCCTCTCAGACTCGTTCATAAGGACAGGGATCTCAATAACAAAGGCCTTGCCCCATAAGCTAATCACATCCCAGAGGTCCTGTCTCTGAACACTATCACCTCGGGTGTTGATGCACATAAGCCTTAATCTATGAATTTTAGAGGAACATAAATCTTTAGTTCATTGAAGCCTACTTAAGTCTTATAACCAACCCTTATCTGAAGCAGAAGTGATTTCATCCTGGCCTTACAAGCCAGAATTCAGAAGACTATGCCTTTTCCTTTTGCCTACCTTGGACTTTGGGCACTGATTTTTCTCATGAGTCTGTGTTGAGCATGCCTGGTGCTCATTCCCTGTGAGTAGAGCCTTCATGTCTGGTCACGACATGTCACTGTGATTATGCTTGGCTTTTTCTTTGCCAGCCTACAGTCCTAATGCTAAATAATCCCAGCCCTGAAGGATACCGAGGCTGCCCAGGTCCCTACCAGCATGCCAGTCAACCTCTGTATCTTACTCTAAAGATTGAATTTCTAGTTCCCATACCACAGTCTACCAGTTGGCTCATAATTCTCCTTCCTTAACCTTCTCAAGCCACCGCCTCTTTCCTAGTCCTGTTTCCTCTGCATTTCAAACTTTTCATAATGTCTTGGACTTAATCCTCAGTGAGTTCTAGTTGCTCTTTCTCTACCCTTGGAAGAATTTCTTTCCCAGCTTTTGGCCTGCAGGGTTACCCTATGCCACATGATTGAGGCATATAGAATTCTTGGTCTAAAGATTTGAAATAGCTCTTGGTTCTTTATAAATATCTGTTCATGAGCTGAACTGAGAACAGAAGGGAAACAAGTTATATCAATTCTTAACTGACTAGTAGTAGTAGAGTGATGTGGAAAAATGAGTTAGAATATGGCCTGGTAGAGTGACAACTCTTTGAGAACTCAAAAGACCCAAGTTTTAGTCTAACTTCAATTCCAAGTAATTTGGCTTAGAAGTCAAAATCTTTGGAGCATTATTCTGTAAAGCAAAGGAACAAACCTCACAATTATTCTTCAGTTTTCTTCTGGCTTTGACACCCTAGACTGGTGTTAACACCTTAGACTTTAACATCTTAGGTCTAGGCAGCTCTGTATCACTTTGAGTCAAGTCATCATCATTTTTTTTTTTTTTTTTGGCCAGTCCTGGGCCTTGGACTCAGGGCCTGAGCACTGTCCCTGGCTTCTTCCCGCTCAAGGCTAGCACTCTGCCACTTGAGCCACAGCGCCGCTTCTGGCCGTTTTCTGTATATGTGGTGCTGGGGAATCGAACCTAGGGCCTCGTGTATCCGAGACAGGCACTCTTGCCACTAGGCTATATCCCCAGCCCATCATCATTTTTTACTGAACTGTGGAGATCTATATTTCCCTACAGCTGCTGGAAGCATTGAAATCTCACATCACATTACCTTTAAATGCATACATGCTGCCTTAATGGCTACCCCTGCCATTGACCTCAGGTTTAAGTCTAAATTTCTAACATGATTTTCTATGTTCGATATGACTTGACCATGCCTAGCTTCCTGATCACTTATTAGGTCCCTCCTTAACATCATAACCTGCACCTTAGCCTCTTGAAATGGTTTCGTTTCCAATGCATCTTACCTCCCAATTTCAATTCCTGGTTTTAGACTCCAGCTTTCCCTATAAAAATACAATGTTCCGAGTTCTTGCTTTATTTCTCATGCTTGCCACATCACATGGAACAATTAGGATTTACTTAAGGAATGAATGGGTCACATTAATGACCATTCCTTTATTATTTCTAAATTCATTCATTGCTCAACAAGTGAGTGGTGGTTCTATTTGAAAGCAGTATAAACCCAACTCTGTTAGTTTCAAGTTTTTAAAAAGCGAAGGGGCAAAGCTGGATGCTGGTGGCTCGTGCCTGTAATCTTAGCTACTTAGGAGACTGAGATCTGAGGATCATGGTTCAAAGCCAGCCTGGGCAGAAAAGTCCCTGTGAGACTCTTATTTCCAGCTAACCACTCAGAAACTGGAAGTGGTAGAAGTAGAGCACTACTAGCCTTGAGCACAAAGAGGCTCAGGGACAGAGCCCAGGCCCAGTACAAGCTCCACCCCCCCCCCCCCCCGCTTGCCCCCGCACAAAGAGAAGGGACATATTTGGAAATATAAGAGGAAATCCATGTATTTATTGGTTCATTGGAGGGGATTCAGCCACACCTAATGCAGGGATTCAAACAAGCTTATTATCCCATCCTTCATTTATATGTATCTCTTGCTCTTCTCTTGTTGCTCTTTATTCTCTTTGATAAGGAATACATTTCTGTTCCTTGTAAAGACAGAGTCCAGCCTTGAATCACAGGACACAGTGGCTAGATTCTGTCTGACTGGCTTGAGTCATGTAAACACAAAGAGAAGAGTCACTTTGACCAGGAAGATAGTGTTCTATGATTGCACAGTGTCCAAGCCAGTGGCCATTCTTGTGACCAGGAGAGGAAGGAGGGCTAATCAGAGGCAATGTAACATAGGGTCTGGAGCACAAACTCAACACCTAGATCAAACCTGTATCACCTGGATTCAAATTCTAGCTCTGCCTCTCACTAAGCATACAATCAGCAAATTATTTATTGTTTTCTAGGCTTCCATATCCTCATCTTTAAGATGGACATAACGGTACACATTCACAGGATTTTGTGAGGAGTAAATGGGTTAATTGATGTATAGAACATATATGGAAACAATGGAAACAGTGCTAGGTGTATGCTAAGAATGAAGTATTTGTTAAATGAAATAAACAAATAAAGCAATTGAGTTGTAGTTTCTAAGGAAATAACCACATCATTCGTGTTCATATTTTTAGGAGTCTTCTAAGCCCAAGACACTGTTATCAGCAAGGAAAAAGATGGGGGAAATTTCTTCAGCTATTCCAATAAATTTATTTCTAATCCTGGCCTGTGATTTAAAATGATGATCTTTAGCAGTGTGAACTACATATTTGTATTTTAAAACAAATTTCCCACTGAGATTGGCAGCCATGGATTATACACTGCACTTTTCCTAAAAGAAAAGAAAAATGATGCACCTAGCATTTCATGGCAGATACAGGATCTGTTGGTTTTCTCAGCAAGGTGATAAACAGAGTTTGTATCTATAGATTGGCCCAAGGACCTCTCCAAGCTTCGCTCCCAACACTCAGCTCAACAATTGTATGGATTTGGCTTAGCAGCTGCAGCTTGGAGCTGCCTGGACATCTCCCACAAAAGTCTGTGCTGAGTTGCAAAA
Source organism: Perognathus longimembris pacificus (assembly GCF_023159225.1). NCBI lineage: Eukaryota > Metazoa > Chordata > Mammalia > Rodentia > Heteromyidae > Perognathus > Perognathus longimembris. Next base: position 16,401,449 of record NC_063164.1, read on the forward strand.
CTGCAGAACTCAACCTCCTCCATTGGCATGATCTAAGCATGTTATAGTTGCCACATGAAAGAAAGCTGCTTGTTTCTCAGAGCAGGTTGCCAATTGGATAACTGAGTATCCTCCTCCCAGCCCATAATAAAACCTCTCCTAGAAGCCTTTATTACATTTCTCTGTCTATACAGCAAGCTTGGCTTGGATGGCGGACAGCGGAAGGAGGTGCCATCAAGGGTTCTCAGTCTGGTGCCTGAGGCTCTTGTCTCTGACACTTGGGAGGGAAGTAGGCTGCCTGGCAGCGAGTAGGGCTTTCATTCCAGAGCTTGACCTGGCCTGTGTAATTAAATACTCTGGCTAGACCCTATCTCATGGCTGAGTCACCCAGAGAAGGTACAGTTACTAGATTCTGGGAAACCCTTCCCTGGTGGTGAGTGTTTACATCCACAAGGAAAACCATGGGCACAACCTCAGGTCCCCTCCAAATCACCTTGCCCTTATGATCCAAATAAGAAGGAAGGGACTTTGTTTTTGCCTGTATGGATTGGTGCATGATATTTGTTTTATGTGCTACTTTGTGCCTTTGAGTAGATCAAGAAAAGACTATAAAATCCAGACAATGGACATGTACGTGACAGATGTGAGAGAATGAAAAGAAAGTCATGAATGAATCTGTGTGTTCTTACCTTTGTGAAACCAAATAATGACCATAGGATATGAAAGGACTTGAGTATCAGAAGACACCTTAGTTCACCCACATCGTTTAAAGATCTTGGAAAAGACACACTTTCTTTGATTTTTACCTTTCTCTGAAAAATGGGATTAAAGGATTGATGAAAAACTTAGGAAGCTAAGTGCTGGTGGTTCATACCTGAAATCCTAACCATTCAGGAAGGTAAGATCTGAGTATCTCGGTTCAAAGCCAGCTGAGGCAGACAAAACTGAGAGACTCTTATCTCCTATTAACCAGCAACAAGTCAGAAGTGGCTCAAGTAGTAGAGCACCAGCTTCAAGTGAACAAGCCAAAAAATATGAAGCCCTTGAGTTCAAGCCTCAGTACTGGCATCAAACCAAACGAAACCTTAAGAAATGACTATCAAAGCATTTTACAAACTATGATCTGTTAGGTCAAAGTTCTGGCCTCTGATAGTAGTTTTCTAAGAGGCCTCCTCTATCATTTCCTCCATCCTTCCTTCTTCACTGTAGATCCTGGCCAGAAAGCTAACAATCAGAACAAGCCTACCACTCCTTTAGGCAAAAGGATAATTCTGGCTTGCATTGAACACTGACTGACTGCAGTCTTAAACCATCAACTTCTTTCTTTTTTTTTTTTTGGCTAGTCCTGGGCCTTGGACCCAGGGCCTGAGCACTGTCCCTGGCTTCTTCCCGCTCAAGGCTAGCACTCTGCCACTTGAGCCACAGCGCCGCTTCTGGCCGTTTTCTGTATATGTGGTGCTGGGGAATCGAACCTAGGGCCTCGTGTATCCGAGGCAGGCACTCTTGCCACTAGGCTATATCCCCAGCCCCCAACTTCTTTCTTGGACAGAATGTCTCTTTCCCATTGCTAAAGCTCTGTTCAGCTTGGAGTCCTCCTGGGAGCTCCTCACCTGAGCAGCTATCTCACTTCCCAGTTGCTAGGATGGCACCTGGTGTGTAAAGTCTTTGAATTAATGTCTTCCCGCAAATTGAAATTTGTGTATTATTATTAATTTTATTTCTATTTATTTAGTGTGTGTGTGTGTGTGTGTGTGTGTGTGTGTGTGTGAAGTGACAGTAGCCTGGCTGTTGCTCACCATGGACGTTTTTATTATCCTGGCCAGGTGAATGGCAGAGTCTCAGTCTTTATGCTTCATCATCTTTGAGTCTCTATCTCCCTTTAGCTTTCTCCAGAGCCAGCCTGATGATTCCCATAGAGGGTTTTCCATAAACATTAGCTGCTAGAGTGAATTGGTTCTAGGGGTTTCTAGACTGAAAGATTTTCAAGTGGCAAGAGTTTTTTTTTTTTTTTTTTTTTTTTTTTTTTTTTTTTTTTTTTTTTTAAACACAACAATTCTAGATCCTGGTCTCATTTCAAGGAAGCTCAGGCTCGGGAGTATGAGAGCCTGCATTTGGTTGACTGGAGTCAGTTGCCCAGGACTCACTTGACCCATGGTTCATACCTTCTGAGTTCAAGCTGCTGAAGACCTGGAAGAATGTTGATAGCACCAAGAAATTGTACAAGATGCCCAGGATTCCATGGCAAACTGTCCTTTCCTAGAGGCTTGTAGAAAATGTCAAATAATAGAAAATGATTTTTAAAAAGTCCAATGTATTCTCTCTTCTAATGGCCATTTCTCTGCACTGTCTGACCTCTTCTTGCTTTAAGGGATACATAGGAACTAAAAAGAACAAGATCTCACTTCTAAGAAATCTGCTTGATGTAAATGATTTCATGGTCACATCTCCTCTCTGTAGTTTTTCCTGTCTCTCCTACTCCTAAATCCACTCTTCTCAGTCTCTATTTCTTGCCCTTCTTTCTCTGCTCACATCAGAGCTGTAGGTGTCCCCAGTACTTGGTTTTCTTGCTCCACTACCCAATTTTCATGGTCTCAACTTGCATCTCTACTTTAAGGACTCCTTCATCTCTGACTCTGATCCAGATGTTATGATTTCTGCTTTCCCAGATCCACAAAGTGTCCTGCTGGGCCAATGAATTCTTCTTTTGCTTTTCTTTTTTTAAAAACATATTTTAAAGACAGCGACATTTTGTGGTTCTACAGTTTGCACTATTTTCTTAAAATATATTTTTATTATCGTTATGTACTTGTACAAAAGGGTTACCATTCAACAAGTCAGTTTATAAATATAATCCATCTTGATCAATATCACTCACTTCCTCATTCTCCCTAATTCCTACCAATCCAACCCCTCCCTTCAGTTTTCCTAGTTTCATGGAATATGTATTGACTATTATGACTGCACTCTCCCCGGCTTCCTTTCTTCATTTGTCTACCACTCTTCATTCCTCCACCCCCCGCCCCCGCCAACAAATTCTTGTCTCTGTTGTCCGGTTAGAAATGCTGAGACTCTGAGCCAAGGGGAAGTCTCTGACCCATAGGCAGAGTTGTGGTCACTTAGCCATGATATTGGACCTGCTGCTTCCTTCCAGACAGGCCTGGAGCTCCATTTCTGACCCAGAACACCATGTTTGGGATTGCCTATTCATCCCTCCTGATAAGATGAAAAGCTCTTCATACCTATCCTGTCTCTTCTGTCCTCATAAAAACATCTCTTTCCTTGACCTTTTTCTTACTATGAGGAATCTATTTACTCATAAGAATCTCAGTTTGCATATCACATCTGTTCTCTTGCTTTCTTGTCCAAGATTCCCCAGCTGGTTTTGCAAACAGGAGGAAGTTGAAGGATTTGTAGTTGTTGTCAGTGGTGGTGGTGGTTGGGTGTTCATAATAGAATATGTGAGCTAGAAGAGTGCTGCTTACCATTGCTACTTGGGCCTTTACTAGCTATGGAAGTCAGGGTATGTTTCAGATTCTAAGATTCTTGAGATTTATGTCATAAGTCAGCATTGACCCCTCACTCCATCCTGTCTTCTTTTCTCCTCTTTATAGGAGACCAGGGTGACTTGCCCTCTTGTCATGTTTTACAAGGGGGAACATTTCCTCTTCCCATTTGTCTCCATCTCTTGCTGGATTTGGGGGCCAGTCATGAATGGGGGCCCTCTGTCTACTTAGTGCCTTTTCTCCACTGCTCATAGCCTTCATGGGGGCATGAACCCTGCCTCAGTACTGCCTTGGCTCTGACTGTGGAATGTTTCACCCTGATCCTTGGTGAACCAACAGCCTTTTCCTATATGAAGCTAAGCATTCTTCCTGTTGTCTGTGGCTTTACCATAGCCCTCAAGGTCCTGTTGATGACTGTGTTCATGCAGACACTCTGGAGTCCTGAACACATGGGCAAGGGACTCAGAAAACCACGGAGAAGTGAGGTGATGTGTGGATAGTTTGGGCTCAGGTGCTTCATCTTTCCCAGGTAAGGAAATGCAGTCCCTGATGCATGAAGGGGCCACACATCCAAGCTAATCATCTGAAAGGAAACTCAGGCCCTGTGACTCTGCATGGTATTTTTCTTCTCTGGGGTATAACTGGACTAGGAGAAGATGATAGAAAGTGAATGTGGGAGGACCCCAGGCAGGGTGGAGCTCTCGACCCTAGAGTTCCTCAGCCAAAAACGGAGAGCATTGGTTCCCAATGGAGGTCCTGGGAGCTGTCAGGACTTTATTAGTAACCTGTGTTCTTACATATGGAAAGGAAAGAAGGATAAGAGGAAAATTGCTCTCTTTATGGTTTGATGACTTACCTTAGACTACTTCTTTAAGGGTCAGCCAAGTGCCCACTTTAACTCACAAGCTGGCTGATAAAGCAGAAGGAACAGCCTTTCAATGGGGGGGGGATTCAGGAGACTGGAACCATCACAGAAATAACAGTGGTTAAAGAGTCCAAGTCTTAGTTCTAATGAGATGAACATCCAAGTATCCTTGAGATGGGGATGCCAGGTCCTGTGGAAGTAAGCTCCCCATGGAAACTATCTACCTACCTCGATAGTGCTTAGCTCTGGTACTGAGCACCACAGATTGCCTCCCTTTCTGTCTAGTAGTTTGTTTTTGTTGTTGTTGTTTTCATGAAGCAAAATGTTTGTGAGAAACAGGATCCAGAAGTCACTGGTTGTCTGGCTGATGAGAGGAGGCTAGGCCCAAAGGAAAAGAGACCAAGTCTGAATAGAGGGGTGCTGGAGGCAGGTGCTTGCCCACAGAGTGCAGACTGTTCCATGAAATGTGGAATGTTGAATGGACTTGCTTTTGTTATTATGCTGAATTTCTTCATATGACAAGATTCTTTTATGTGCAACAAAAGCCTCGTCTAAGCCCTGACTCCCAGGATAAGTGAAAAGCCATTTTGTTGTGCATCCTTTCCCTTTACTTAAGTTGTATTTTTTTTAAGTTGTTCCAGAATAGATGGGAAATATGTCATCAGCAGTTTTTAGAGAATTATTTTCAGGATTCCACAGATAGGTCTATGTTGATTGAAATTAAACCTTTTCAGGTGCCATGCGGAGTTAAAAGTCCTGGTATCCATTCCCAGAGCATCCAAACAAAATTCTGGGCCCTGGCCACCACACACAGCCCTTATCAGATGTTCAGGTGGGATGGAGCCTTGAGTCAGGGCATTGCTTTACATGTTTCTGGAACTTGTCATACTCTCATCCTTGTAGCTATGGGAAACCCCACAATTCACTCCCTGTCACTGGGTCACTGTTCTTCTTCCTCCTGGATATCAGCTCCAAGGTCATTCTGTTTTTGAGCAGATAGTCTGGAAGTATTTGATTTACCTAGAACTCTGAAAACAGAACTTATTTGGTGGATCCTAAGGATCTGGAAGCTTCACTTTTCCCCAGCCTCTACTTTCTCTGCTTTCCCTCTTTCTCCTCAATATTCTTCCTCCATCTCTTCTTGTTCATATTTTTTGTTCTTAATCTTTTTTCCTTATTTTTCTTTTCATTCTTTCTTTTGCTTCTCTATCTCTGATTTTTCATTTCTTTCTCCACTTTGAAATGTGCAAAGAAGTTTTTAACCTCATTCTGAACTTACGAAGACCAGGTTACTCTTCTTTGAAAAGAAATGGAGAAAGCAAGATTCCTTTCCTTTCCCTTTCATTTTCATCTCCTCCCCTTTCCTTTTCCTTTCTTTCCATCTTGTCTTGCTCTTTCTTCCTCCTCCTCTCTACTTCCCCCCTTTAAAAGGTGAACTCATCAGCAAAAGATACAAATCCATATGTCAATCCACATTTCTATGTCTCACCTGATTATTTGAAGTGTCATATAAACATACAATCGAATAGAAGTTGTAGATTTGGACCCTCAGCTGTTGTCACAGAGGCTATATTCAGTGAGCTAGCAGAAGGGGGCCACGAGGCTCTCTTTCTCTGCTGCATTCATCCATTTATATCGCTAATGCTTTTGCTGTATCAAAGTACAAAACACTGCGTAGCTTAAAGAAGGGAATTTTTTTCCCCTCCTCATTCTGGAAGCTAGAAGTCCATGCTTAAGGTAATTGGCAGAATTCATTTCTTCTAAGCATTCTGGCCAACAGATGTTTGCCTTCTTGTGTACTTGCATGTTTTTCCTCTTTGAATGTGCATCTCTTCTGTTTCTTCCTGTCTTAATTTTCCCTTCCTATAAGAATACCACTTAGATTGGATGGAGGCTTGCCCTAAAGGTCTCCTATTAATTTACTCACCTTTTTGAAGACCTTATTTCCAAATACTGTCACAGTCTGACATATTCAGCATTAGGACTTCAATATACAGATTTTGTGAATGGAAAAGAAACATAGTTCAACCCATAATACTAACCTTAGCTCTTAAAGCAGTGGATTCTATTTTCTCTACTAACAGTCCTAGGAAACATGGACTCAAAATGGCCTTGGTAGTTCACGAAACAATTTTAATTTTAAGGTGCCCACTGTGATACAACTTTACTCTGTGATTACTGGACCCCACACACTGGATACAAAGATTTCTGTTTAGCAAATTAACCTCATTTTCCTCATAGATGGATAGGATACTGAGAATTTTATAAACACCCTATTAAAACTGTGGCAGAGTTGATCTTCTGTTTTAAGCATTGGGATTCTTCATAGGATGCAACTAACTTACATGTATTTGGAAGCCATTGGGAAGGTGGATAGAGAACTCCCAGGTTGGGCAACCTAAAGCTCTTAGCAGCTTTCCTCATGCTGGATCCACAGCTAAAAAGCCCATAGACCTTTCAGTATGGCTTCTGCTGAGCTTCCTTTATCATGGTGAGGTGGAACAAAGAGGAGGGTGAGGCCAGTAGCCAGCTACTTCTCTCCCCAGGTCTTGGGGTCAGCAAGAGAGCTTTTGGGGAAATGCCTCTGTGAGGGAGTCTGTTGGCAACACAAGGGGTGCTCTTGTTATTTCCAGCCCTCCTGAGCAGCCCAGGTAGCTTGGCCTTTCATCTTAATGGGCAGTATTACTGGTACATATTACTCCATTCTCGCAGAGGTAGGGTTTTCTTTAAAGAAATAATTAGCAGGTACTTTCAAACCACTCCAGTGACTCATTCTTCTTTGAAATATTAACCTGGGGTTGTCTCCTTCAGAGAATAAAATAATGATGATAGCAATTTATTTCATAGCTAAGTCCAGGCTAATTAGCATATCCCCTATGCCTAGAACTTAAATAACAATCTTTAAAATCTCTTTCTACTCTAATATGTCCTGAAAAGTCCATCACCAGAGCTTTTCCCTTGAATGTTGTTTTTTCTCTCTCTTATTTATCATCATCATGTTAGTTGTACATATTTATGAAGTCTAGTGTGACAGCTGAATACATGCGTACAGTATGCAATGATCAAATTAGACTAGCTAGCATCTCCATTTCCGTAGACATTAATTTGTTTCCCCTCCCCTTGTTGATTACCATGCAATCATTGTACATACAAGGTACACTATGTCCGAGTTTCTATAGTGGAGAGAGAGATGCCTCACATGCAGAAGCTCAGAGGACCTCGTGTGTTCTGGCCTCAGGTCTATCTAGCACACAAGAAGAAACGTTTATAGAGCCAAGCAAGGATCTACCCACAAGGAGACTCAGCGCTGCTTCCTGGTTGTAAATTTCCATGTTTCATTTGTCTTTCTGAAGTCTCAAGGATGCTGAGAAGGATACATGGCTCGCTGGTAACATAGCCTCTTGAGTAATAAAAAAACAACAACAACAACAAAAAACCACCTTATTGATTTCCCCTTTTCAAAGCCCACTTCAGGGTTCTAATTTCCCTCTACAAATTTGTTTCCCATTGCAGTTTCCTACATATGTGTAAGGCAAGGCCTACCCTTTAAGAATCAGAATGAGAATAATAGAATATACTGTGGAAATCAGCTATGTCCAATCTTCACATTTTACAGATGAAAACAAAACCCCAAAAACCTGGGTTCCAGAGCACCCAGGACTTTCAGTAGGCCTTATGGGTGACTTCAGAGGGAATTAACACTAAACCAGTATCCTGACTGACTACATTTCTGTTCCATTGCTTAGTTTTAGACATTAAGGCTTTGTTGCATTTATAGGAACACGGACCAGGTTTCGGGATAGAAAGCCTATAATCTTGAAAAAGTACTTAAATGTGAGGCTGAGTTAGATTCTACTGTCATGTGTGCCTAGATTCCCAGAAGAGTAGTGGTGAATAATGTCAATTGTCTTTCCATGGAGGCATCTTCTGCTTGGGGCATTTCTATTAACTGCACTTCCTCCTATTTAGGTTTCCTCTTTTTCTTTTAATGTAGTGAAAATACAGGGCCCAGGAGTCTGCAGAAAGCTAGGCCTTAAGTTTTTGCTCAAATGTTCCCATGCCTGAAAAGAGATGCTAGACTGTTGGGTGAGTGGGAGATTAAAACACATTGTTCATTTGTTTAAAACCAAGGACTGATAATAATCACCAGCTTCATGAGGTTTGTAACCACAAGTAGTCTCAGGCCACCTTAGCATTCACCTCTCTATCCAACACTTTAATACATCTAGGTTCTGGCCTGTAATGCACTAAGCTGGGGCAAGTTGTTTAAACTTAGTAAGTCTCAATTTTACGGAATATAGGATGGAAATAAAAACTAGTGCCCACCTAGGATTGTTAAGAAGAGTAAATAAAATCTGGTATATCTACTTATCTATTTGTCCATTTATCTAGCGCCTAACACATAGTAAAGAATTTGTTAGACAATTTTTATTGCTTTTATGTCTCAACAAGTCTGAGAGAGGCCTTGTTGATTCTTCTAAATTTTTAACCCATTAGCCATCTCATAGGCTTGGTGTATGAACTGGGGGTGATGTGAGGGGTTGTGATTCTATGTCCTAAGTCTTTCTTTTGCATGGTTGTTTAGCAGCATTCTATGGCCTTCCCCTGGGTCCTTTGTCTGCACTCTCTGTATGAAGGACTGCCAGATCTATCTTCTCTCAGATAGACAAGGACACCAGGCCAGTCTTGCTTCTTTGCCAAGCCAGAAATCCAGTGGGAGGGACCAGCTCCCCACCCTCCATAAAGGGGAGAAGCTCTCTTCCCTCACCCCAGGCTAAGTCATTCAGAGGCTATAAAAAGATCCCAGTCCACTTCAAAGGGCTTTTTATCAGCTTATCCATGCAGATCCTGTTCAACTCTTCTCATTTTCAAAGGGAGAATGAAATCCCTTGGCTGAACCCCTAGCTAGGCTCTTACCTTCCTTAAAATATCTTTAACTTCAATTAAACTGATCCTTCTTGGCTTCCTTTAGGTTGTCCTCACAAAGAGTTCCCTAACAATCCCTCCCTCCTCCCTTCTTGCCCCCGTCAAAGACTTGTCATTCTGATGTGCAGAAAATGTGTACAGAGTTAAGCCATGTAGCCTGGGCCTGGCTGTGATGCTGTGGGACCATTTTTGAGTGTACTCTTTTTTGAGAACATAGCAAACTCAAAAACACTTCTGTGCCTATAAAGAGGAGCAGTAAAGTAAGCATTGATTTGGAAAATAATGTGCTGGTTTTCCTAAGTCTTATTCTGTCACAGATCCCCTGTGTGAATCTGGTAAAGTCTGGGTTTCATTTTTCTATAATTAAATGAGAGAGAAAAATATAATCATTCACAATGATCTATTTCTTTGCTGTGATTGCTTTTTTTTTCCCCTAGTTCTGCCTCACCAGTAAAAAGTGTGTTTCTTGAGGGCAGGGAAAGTTGTCTCACCTGTATACCTGATTTCTTGAAAAGCATTTATTGAATAAAGGTATTTGGATTCTCCTCTGCCATACCTTTCCATTTTAACCAGTTGTACCCTCTATGCCACATGTGATTGTCTGTGCCTTCAGAATCTTTCTCAGTTTCACTGTCTTCCAAACAGCTTTCTCCCTCTGCCAGTGGAACAGTCTCCAGGTAATGGAACATACTCTGTGGTAGGAAATAGATCAAATGACTCTCTGGCTCTTCTAACTTCACTCATGCTAGATATAGCACATTTCTGGTTATAGGATCTGGCTTCCTTTGCAAGGGTGTCTCTGCTACTTAGAAGAGCAGGAAAGGTATCTCTCCAGTGGGAAAACATTGACCAATGAGAAAGTATCTGCAGATAAATCCATGGCTTCTTCACTCTAGGAGTTTATTTATTTTCTGTAAACATGTGTACAGATGCCTAGAATGATTGAGTGGCTACTGAATTTGTACTATATAAAACTATGGTCATCTGGATCAAACAGCACCTTTGCTTCTCATTCTTTGCTGCCTTATGTCCCTTTTGGCCCTTGCTACCCTGGAATTGTGCTTCCCAATAAACTTCTAACACTTTAGTCTCTCTTCAGATCCTGCTTTCTGGAAGCCACATTTAGGTGCCATTTACCCAATCTACTTATCCTTAAATGTCAATCTACTACCAACCTACTCATCCTTAAATGTCCATATGAAGTTAGAAGATAATGCTGTACAGTTACCCACTTTAACAAATATGAAATTAGGTCTAGAGAAGGAACCAATGGCCCGGTTAGTGGCTGAGCTAATGATTGAATCAGGGGACTCCAGTTCTTGCTCCCAATGTCATTGAATGGAAGCATTGAATGGAAGAAAAAGCTTTGGTAATTTTTCTTCTGTAAGTGAAAGGTCTTTAGTGATGGTAACATTAGGGTGGAACATGTTCTTAGCTGGTCCCTGGGTTGGATGATTCACTAGCATAGGGCAGTGGAGGCGAACCAGGACAACTGATATCTTGTACAAGGAGGAACCATCTGCTTTTGATCAGCAAAACAGAGACACCACCCTGGTTGGGAGTGAGAGCCTTGGTATCTGCCATTTACAGGGCTTGGGGAGCAATGCAAGCTGGACTGATGTTTTCACTTTCTCATTTAGACTTTGTTGCTACCCTGATTAAAACCAGGACTCCATAAGCCCTTTAGAAGGGCCCTTTTCAGAGTTTACAAGCATGTCTTTGTGTGCAATTGCATCTGAGATCCTTTCCTCTTTTTCCCAGGGACCAGACCAACAATCCCTGTGTGAGGGTTTATCTACATGGCCATTGTCAACTTTTAGGATAAGAGAAGCAAAGAGAACAAGGGGCTCATAGAAACACAGATTGGAAGGGGATTCAGGATGCATATTGCTAACCCATCTCATTTTATTGCAGATGAAGAAGAAAATAAAGAGCCAAGTCATGTGATCTGCTCGGGGTCAAGCAAGTAGTTTGAGAGAGAGAGAGCTGGATTCTTGAAATTGTTTAATTTTCTAACCAATTTTCGGAACCAAATTCAGAGAAGAAAGTTAGGATACTCCAGAAGGCTGTAGAGGGCAAAGATCAAAATGTTGAATATCCCTCATCCTTCTCCACCCTAATTCCAGGATGGAAATGAAAGACAGAATCCTGGTAGCCTCAGCTCCATGACAACTCTGCCTCTTCCTGGCTCTGCCTCCTAGACTGTGATGAAGAAAGAAACTAGTCAGAGGGAAATTATAGGGTGTTTTTGGGAAGAGGTCAATAGCCATCTTGCTAGTGATACTGATACTGTTTCCTTCCTTTAATGTGGGAAGAAAAATGATAAGAATATTTTATTCACAGGGCCATAGCAAGCAAGAGGTGAATGTATGTCTAAAAGTATTCATCTGAGCCTTAAAAGAAAACAAATGAGGGTAGTTGGAAGAAGTAAAATCCAATGGAAAATTCCAAGAGAGTTTCATTAAAGGACTCCTTATAAAGATGTCACTTTTATCCTAGCTCAGCAATGTTCCAGCATTAGTTACGTGGAATGACCAAGGAGGTCTGCTAGAGCACCTGGGCTCAAAGGGAATGCAGAAGGAACAGTCAGAAGAAGCTAGAAGAAAAATACCAGTGGTCTAGAGAAAAGCTTTGGATAGGCACCATTGACCTTCAGCTGGAGGAATATCCAACCCAAGGTGATTTCACAGAGAGAGAGCCAGAGGAACATACACACCCCGACCTCATCCTCCCTTCCTCTGACCTTCTTCCAGAACTCTGTTGGCCAAACCCAAGTGGGAGTTGGAGGGCATGGGAGCCTGCTGATATAATTTGTACAGGTCATCCTCCCAGAGTAGAGAGAAGAGTGGTGAAAGGTAGAGAGTGAACCTGGAAGGGCAAATGTAAGATTTCTACACAGCAGATGCTTGTTAAACCCTGAGATCATTACCACAGTTAGTGGATTCAACCTGGTGCCATCTAGAACCACCAAACTGATGCTACCTACCCACTGTTATTGACTGACAACTTGTACTCAATTCTCTCACCCCAGACTTTCTCTTGAAAGATCATACTCCCTTCCCAAGGACAATCCATATTGTATTTTCTTTTAATTTGAGCTACAGCTATCTCTCTGGAGAATGATTAAGAAGTCTAGCCCTGCCCTGATGGGATTCCCAGGGGATGGTTCATATGTTTACAACCCATTCTTTACAGGATACTTCTTAGTTTTGGCAGATGGTGGTTGTCTGCCCTATGCCCAGGTGCCCTTCTTATAGGAAATTTATTTATACTGATAGACACCTTTGTAACTCTTGTCTGACTAGTGTCCAGTTTATTCCTACCAAGATGGCCACTCCTTAGAAGAGTTGTGACCAGGAGGAAGCTGAGGTTTGCGTGTGCTGGCCAGTGGAGAAATAGAAGTAGCACAACCAAACATAAAATATCAGAAGCAGTTTACTATTTACAAATCCCAAAGAGAAGAGAGCAGCATGTTTCAAAGGGCCAAAGGGAAGGTGGAAATCATCTGGTACACACTTAGCATATCGGGAGCTGGGAGCAAGAGAGAAGGATCTGTCAGACAATGCTCTTTACTGGGGTCCAGAGTGTTATTCAAAACAGCTTTCCTATGGGGAGATCTCCCATGAGAGTATATAGAAAGCAGTTCCCAGGAGTCACACTGTGATTGAGAGCTGGTCACTGTGGGGTATTTGCATAATCTGTTCAGGCCCTGGGTTGTACTCACAATCCACCATCAAGTAGGTTGTATGCAGCTGTCTCATAGGCAATCTGTGGATTGAGGGCATTGAGGAACTAGAAAAAGATGGAGAGTGAGAGACTGTATCAGGGTGACTTTGTACTACCTATGGTGTGAGCAGTGGTAGTCATAATGGATGTTAAGGCAAATGAAATCACAATTCACCAGGGCCCATCTCCATGGTTGGCTTGTATAGACCTTTCAAATTCTAGACAACTCAGAAGGAGCATTCTACCTGCAACATGGATAGAGGCCTTTGGTTGCTACTCGCTCATGGTTCAGTTTCTTCTTCTACCCAGTCTTGCTGCCTTTCCTCCCACTGGAGTTGATTTTGCGAATACCTTCCTCCCTCTATACAATCCTTCTGCTCAGAGTTTGGGGAAGTGATCTGTGCCCCAGAATAACACACCCTCATTATGTAGTTGGAACAACTACCCTAAGCTCAGCCTTACACTTCAGTAATAATCGTGCAATTTGTAGAAGTTCCTCTAAGCCAGGGAAGTTCAATGAGGGTTGAAATTTGTCCTTTACAGCACTTGCTGCAAAGGGATACCTTTTTTTTCCTAAATCATAGAGTTTCTGTATGACTTCTTTCAGCCCTTGCTTCAGGCATGTTGTTTTCAATGAAGTGTCCCCACAGATGTGACAGAAAGGAAAAACAAAATGTCCAACATGAAGTTGCAACATCCTCTGGAAAATTCAGAACAGGCTGTCTGTTCTTATAGACTCTTAAGAAGTGGTACTGAGGGTGAAACAAATCTCAATCTGCCTTTAGGGGTTAGACTTGTGTTCCTTCTTGCCTCCTGGCTGGCCTTATTCACAAGTAGACAGACGATAATGGATAGTCACCTTAGTAAAGCTAATTCCAAATTGAATTCTCTTGCTCAAGAGATTGCTTCCTCCTTCCCATGGGATGAAAAGAATTATCTTGCCCATTCATGGTCGAGATTATGCTTCGAGAATATGCTTCACTTTCTCATTTTCTGAGGAAATAAATGGGGGGAGAGAAGAGTCCCCAGAGCCCTAGATCTCTCTTAGTTGCAGATGGTAGGTTAATTTCTTGGACTTCTTGTGTAGTCTCCTACTATATGAAACTCTACCTGGCCTTACACCATTGAAGTACTGCCTCTTATCTGAGTGGTGAGATTTCTAAGAGGAGGAGCTGAAGGGGGCCATGGTGGCTTCCCCAGCTGGCCCATCTCTTCTTTCTGACCATCCTAGGAGATCAGGAATAGTAGAGCACTCCTTCACTTTTTGGCCCCTACAAAATCCTGCACCCCCAAAGCAGGCTCTGCAGAGGCCACGGAGCAGACAGAGCCAGCCGTGCCTTTGATGCAGCTCCAGAAGGAGGCCACTCTCCTTGACCAATGGCAGGGGATTCTATTTCATGTCGACATTTCCTATTTTTCCTTTTCTTAAAAACATCCCTGCGGGAGATAAAGTATTGTACATTTATAGTTTTGGCTTGCCAAGAACATCCCAATAGTTCATCTCATAAATCCTGCCAGGCCTTCCTCCAGCAGCAAGTCATGACCAGTTCTACCAGGCCTGGGGAAGGTAGGAATCAGTGAGAAGCCAGCGAATGGCCATTGGTAGACCTGGGCAGCCTTGGCAGCTCGAATCTCCTTGTCCTTCCTACTCTCTGAATTTTGAGTCACAACCTTCCCACAGACAGTCCACCATTACCTCTGGAGATAATTTGTATCCATTCTTGCTCTCCTTCTCTCCACCCAACCTTGCCATTCCACTCTGCTTTGTCATTTTAAATTCACATGCAATGCAAGCTCTTTCTAGTCACTGGCTCAAGAAGTCTCAGGCCTGGCTTAGGCCTCACTCAAACCATAGTACTTCACATTTGTAGAAGAAAGCTTGACTTCTCCCAAAGCCATAAGGCTTGGAAAGAAGTTTCCTCCATAGCTAGCTGGCTATGCCAAGAGATGGGAGTTCTGGATCCAAGGGAGATGGGAGGGCAAGGAGTTCCATCTTCTCTCTTTTTTTTTTTTAGTAGCACTGAACTTCCATTGAGGTTGGCTGTAGGTGAGCTCAACAAAAACCATCTCTGAGTCCAAAGTATTTTCCTTTCTTGGGTACTCTTCTGGCTTCAGTTTTCCAGGTGTTTCTTCTTAGGCTGTTTGTCAAACTGGTTTATTTCACTGGTGTATCAAAGCCCCACATCCTGACCTGTCTCCTTCTGTCCCTCCCACCTTCCTATTTATTTCAATCTCTCCAGCTCAGAAGAGAGGAACAGTTGAATATTATTATGAGAGTTATTTTAAAGTTCAAGCCATTTAGTCCCTTGCCATAGGAGAAGAATCTGAGGTCCAGATGTATGTGATATGATGTGTGTGTGTGTGTGTGTGTGTGTGTGTGTATCATGCCCACTCTTATCCAAAGTTACACATAAAACCCACAACTCAGTCCCTCACTAGTTCTCTTTCTGTGATAGCGTGTTGCTTCTCATCCCCCCCCCCCCGCCTTACTTTAGTAAGAGGCATCCTAAAAGATGCTTTTGTTGGGCCTTTTGAATTCACTAAAAGCAGGAGACCCAGCCCCAAGTCTCCACTTTGCACCTGTGACTTTTGATCTGATCTGTTCTCAGCTGCAGTCACTTTGCCATCACTGTGGGCTCCCAGAAAGACCATATTCACTGATAAACATCTTGTGACAAAAGGCAAAGTGCCCCTCAGACAGGGAAGGCCATCCCTTATCTAGTGGCAAAGGGCAAAACTGGAAGCAATAACAACAAGTCCTGAATCCCTCCAAGGACAGAACTCCTGCTGGGGCATGCCTTTCTCATCCCCTGCTCCCAATTCTCTCTATTTAACAAAAGGCCAATGTCTGTGCCCCTGAATATGGCTGAAGATGGCGTGAAAGGCAATTTTTCTGTGAGTGCTGTTTTATAAATCTCCTTTATCTGGCCTTCACCCAGTCTCTCTATTTGGGATTTGGTGACTAGTCTCTGGCTCTAACTTGGGACTCCTAGATTTTTCTAAAAACCTTGTTTCATTCTCAGGAATCTGCACCCCATCATTGCTTGTTGCTCCAACTTTTATCTTGCTTTTTTTCAGCTTTTATCTCCATGTCAATCCTTGATAGGAAATAGCAAAGGCCTGAGGATGCCAGCCTGGATCGCTAAGGTGGTCAGGTTCAGAGCTTAGCTCTAAAGCGGAGTTCTATTGTTAATTGGGGATGTCTCCTCTGTGGGTCCCAGGCTGCCTTAAACATCTGGAAGGTGGACAGTGATGTAACAGTTTTATCTGCCTAATGCTTGAATGGAATGAGCACTGAGAATTATTTTTGGAATCAAGGAGGAAACAGACATTTTGTTCCTTTCTGAGCCACCCAAGGAGGACTTCACTGGAACCTTTCCTCTTAGAAGGGGCAGGGAGGCAGGGATTTCTATGTGGCTAGAGAAGCTGTGTTTCATTTCTTTCTTGAAATGACACGTGCCTGCCCCTCCCCCAACCAAGAAGAATATGTTTAAGTTCTGGGTACTGTTGTGGAGTATGGTATGGTTTGTGCTTCTTTTAGGGCACATGGGAAGAAAAGAAGAAGAAAGGGAAAGAGAGAGAGAGAGAGAATGAGAGAGAGGAAGAAGAAGAAGAGATGACCCTTATTTATTGCCTAAGAACTCAGGAGGCAAGCAGGTCACACTTAATGGTACTGTGGACAGGGCAAGCATAAGTTTCTGGAAAGATCAAAGGTTCCAATAGGAGAACTGCTTGGTTTGGGGATTTCCACTGTCCTTATCATGTCACTCCTGGGGCCTAAGCCACTAAAGTCTATTTTATTCCAAATCCTTTGGAGATTAATAGTCCTGGGAATGTGGCATACTTTGAAGGGCCTTTCATTGTAGAGTAATTACTTAAATTAAGTTCTCTGAGAGCCAAGGGAATTCCAACCCCACCAGCTCAAAATATAGCTTTTGAGCCACACTGACCTGCCCTGGAATCTCAGATTTCTTTTCTTATACTCTCTGTGTTCTCGAGCAGAGTAGAACAGGGCATAGTTTTTTTTTTTCATATTAGAACAAGAATCAATATTCCACAGATAGGAATATTGAGAGTCACAAAAGAGGCCCAGAGTAACTGATACTCTCTGCCCACAAGGTATTCAAGAAATTTCACTTTCTGCTTTGAAAAGAATTATCTTGAAGTTGTTGTATATAGGAGTTGCCATTTAACAAAGAGGGTTATGAATGCATTGTATCTTGATCAGTGTCACCCCTTTCAACATTCTTATCCATCCCACCCAACACATCCTTTCCCTTACTTTTCTTAATTTTGTTACACACACTCACACACACACACACACACACACACACACGTTCTTGACTGCATTCTCCCCCACTTTTCCTCTTCATTTGTCTACCCATCTCCCCTTAACCGTATTTCCCCTCTTGCAAGTACCTGTTACCTAGTGCTTATTTTATTAGATTTTGACTTTTCCTTTCTAAGGAAATATACTACTCCAGTTCTCCGTCGAATCTATGTATTTTAGTTCATACATATGTAACTACTTGTCTGTCACCTAAAGTGTTTCCTTATAGGTTTATAGCCTAAATCTGGCCTCTAAGATATGAGTTTTTGGACTGTTACTTGCTGGTGAAATCATGGAGTGACCAGGCTGTTTAGTGTTAATTTGATATAATCCTCATTCCCTGGGAAATTCACAGCACAAAAACAATGGCAAAATAGAAAAATGTTCAGTGCTTTCTATTTTCCAACACCCTTCCGCTCTGCCTTCATTCACCTGTTCCTCTCTCTGCTTCAGCCTCCCTAGCTCCAATTTTTCCATTTGTGCTCTCCTATCCTCTTCCAGAATCTGAAATTCCTTCCCCTGGTGACTCCAATTTGTCTTTTGGATCTTAGAGAATTTGCACCCATCCTCTAGACCATTCAAGGTCCTCTGTTGTAGGTTGTCAATGCCAACTACACACCACAGTGCAATCAGATCACTCAAGTACTGAGTTATGTATTGCTCATTTCACCTTTTTGAGCTGTGCCTCCATGAGAGTAGTGCTTCTCTAAGTCATCCTGAAGGCCCCAGTATCCTACAAAGTGATTTGTCCTTATACACACTGGGTATTTGTTGAATGAAGGAATATGGAAGGTTGAATTTTACTGCCAGCACCAAGTTACCACAGTAGACAAGGATACTAGGCATTGGACAATGAGTTTGGGGATGTCACTGACTGAAAACTGGGAGGACTCCTGGCAGCAGATCCTAAGTGGGTGTAGACCCCTTTGTTCCTCTCATGTTCAAAACTACCAGTTTAAATAGACAGAGGACTCAGTCCAGATTCTTAGGATGTTTCCATGGGCCAGTTCCTAACAGGAGCAAGCAGCATCACCCTCGCCACTGCTGCTAAGTTTATCCAAACTTTGTTCCTCTCTTATCACAGCTTGGTGACCAGTACAGTTTCAAACCATTGTTTCCCAGGACATTTTTAGAACTGTACTTCTGAACAGATGTTAATCCTCCTAGTACCTTCCAATGGAGTTTCTGTGCCATCCAGCAACAGCACACTTTTAGAATAATCCACAATGTCTGAAGATCCCTTCAATGTTTTCCATCTCAAGTCTCATAGCATTCCTGGCATTAGAGCAGGTAGCAGTTGCTGAGCGGCACCCATTGGTACCCAACTTAGGGCAGGACTAGGACCTCTAGTGGTCAGGGACACATGATGGAAGGGTAGATATTACCCTTGCCTTCACAAACGACAATCTAAAACAGTAGGAAAAAAAACAACAACAAAAAACAGGTGGGAAATTCTAGAAGATTCTTTTCTCATGGTGTGTTTAAAGTGTACTTCAGTGCTAATTTACCAGGAACAATGACTAAAAAAATTTTTTTCACCACTAATTGCTCTTTTTAGCTTCATGAAAACACATGGTGACTTTCCTTTGTTTTTTCCTTCCTCAACAAAACTCCAGTATCATTGACAATGGAACAAATGGCATTATGTTCAAAATTACAAATGGCTTCATTTTAACATTTGTTTAATTGCTCAGCCATCACTACAATCAAGATAGATACACAACATACCAAGCTGTAATGGCTCAAGAATGTAGTCATGGCTACTCAGGAGGCTGAGACCTGGAGGATCATGGGTGGAAAAGTCTGCAACTCTCCATCAGCAAAGTGTCAATGGGCACTGTGGTTCTAGTGGTAGAACTCCATCCCTGAGCAAGAAAGCTGACCATCCTTCTAATGTCTCCCTTTTGTTTTCACAGCTATCCCATCCCTAGACAGCCAAGCAGCCACAACTGCTTTTTGTCTTTATAGAATATGTATAAATGGAATATTCAAAGCAGGTACTTGGCTGGGAATATGGCCTAGTGGCAAGAGTGCTTGCCTTATATACATGAAGACCTGGGTTCGATTCCCCAGCACCACATATATAGAAAACGGCCAGAAGTGGCGCTGTGGTTCAAGTGGCAGAGTGCTAGCCTTGAGCAAAAAGAAGCCAGGGACAATGCTCAGGCCCTGAGTTCAAGGCCCAGCACTGGCAAAAACAAAAACACTCAAAGCGGGTACTTTGTTCTTTGATGTATGTGTTTAGCTAAATTCTTTGGCCCAGTCCAGCTGACATAAGATTAACTGTCATAATATCTTAAAAAACATTCAATCTAGCAGCCCAGTGAGCAAAGATACCTAATTCAATTATTTAGGTTTTCTTTCATTTCTCTCAGCTCTGTTTTGCAGTTTTCAGTGTGTATTTTATATTCTCTTTGCTCCAAGCCTATTACGGTTTTTTTTTTTTTTTTTTTTTTTTTTTTGGCCAGTCCTGGGCCTTGGACTCAGGGCCTGAGCACTGTCCCTGGCTTCTTCCCGCTCAAGGCTAGCACTCCGCCACTTGAGCCACAGCGCCGCTTCTGGCTGTTTTCTGTATATGTGGTGCTGGGGAATCGAACCTAGGGCCTCGTGTATCCGAGGCAGGCACTGTTGCCACTAGGCTATATCCCCAGCCCCTATTACGTTTTTAATACTGTGTAAATAATTTGTTCACAGTACTAGGATTTGAAGCCAGGGCTTTGTGCTGGCTAGGCAGGTATTCTCTCGGGGAGCCAAGCTTTCAGCCTAGCCCCCTCTCCCCCTGTGATTAGTTTTGGGATAGGGTCTGGCTTTTTGCCTGGGCCATCTTGGAGCATGATCCTTATATTTTCACTTGCCACCATACCTGGGATAACACTCATGCACCAATATTCAACTATCAGTTGAGATGGGATCTTGCCACCTTTTGGCCTGGGCTGGCCTCTGATTGCAAACCCTCTTATTTCTGCTTCCTGAGATAACCAGGATATTGGGTGTAAGCCACTGACTTTGTTTCTTATTTATACTTTTCTAGGCAACTGGTATACATGGATACATTTTTGTAAATTGATCTGTGTTCTGCATTTCTGCTAAATTTGCTTATTACTTCTGCTACACTTTTTAAAAATTCAGTTTTCAAGAGATTTTCCACAGAAACAATCACATACTCTGCAAATAAAGACCAGTTTAAATTTCTTTCTTGACAATAAAGATATAATGTAGATACTTTAAATTTTTTTCTTACGTTATTGGACATGATAGAATCTCCAGTAAAATGTTGAAGTATTGAGAGCCAATGTTTCTTAAAACAATTCCAAAAGGTTTGCTTCTTTTTGACATATAGATTATATGGCATACATATTATACATTTTACATTTAACAAGGTGTAAAAAAGTTTTTCTTTCTACAACTTAAGTGATATTATTGGTGCCCCTTGCAGATAGAAACCAAGAACGGTTCTATACAGCATAAACACAAACTATAGGACAGTCCCACAGAACAAAGAACCATTCACCCAAATATCAGTAATGTATATCTTGAGAAATTCTAACTCAGTGTAAACATCTTTACCATTGTACATTTCAATTTCTCCTGAATGCTTGTGGTTTTGCTATTGCTGCTTTTTTACCTTTATTTTATTTTTCATTTCTTTATTGTCAAAGTGATGTACAGAGGGGTTACAGTTCCATAAGTAAGGCATTGAGTACATTTCTGTCTTATGTATGAAACTGTAACCCCTCTGTACATAATCAGTTATTTATCTTTTGAGTAGGGACAACTAGTAAGAAAGCCCTCTTATATATTCACCCATGTAATTCTCATTTTTGACACTCTTAGTTCCTTTGTGTTGTTTCTTATTTCCATGTAGGGATGGATCCAGCTTAACATGGCTATGGCCATTGTGGTCAGAACTGCTACTGAATCAGATGACCCTGGAATGCCTCCCAAGCCCTAAAGGATATATAAATAAAACTATTAAAATAGTTAGCTGATATTTCATTTTGGTCACTGATGCAGTGATTATTTCTTTTTTTTTTTTTGGCCAGTCCTGGGGCTTAGACTCAGGGCCTGAGCACTGTCCCTGGCTTCTTTTTGCTCAAGGCTAGCACTCTGCCACTTGAGCCACAGCGCCACTTCTGGCCATTTTCCATATATATGTGGTGCTGGGGAATCGAACCCAGGGCCTCATGTATATGAGGCAGGCACTCTTGCCACTAGGCCATATCCCCAGCCCCCAGTGATTATTTCTTAAGAGATGTTTGATAAATTAATTTTTGGTTTTTTTTTTTGTGAAAGTCCAGGTACAATTCAGTTGGCTAGAGATCATCTTTGTCTAGTTTATTACATAAGCTCCCTTTTCCTGCTCTGGGGTGAAAGAGTCCTCCTGTTTTTACTGCTACCTAACACACTGCTTTCCACACATCCTTAATAAATTATGTTCTTAGATTTTCTCTTAGAATTACATTGCAAGCTTATATTTCTATGCCTCTTTCTGCGGTCTCATAACACCTTCTACTATTAGCAGCTGGCTTTTGTACGTTGAGTTTTTACTGAAACATTCCATCTGGCATCTTTCAACTTTTGCTTGAAGGACTTTTATATTTTCTATTTTTGCTTGAAGGACTTACTTTTATATTTTTGTAATGTTATTCTGCTTCTGGTTAGTTCTTCTGTGTTTTTTGCACTTCTGAAAAACACTTTAGTTCACCTTCTTTTTTTAAATATATTGTTACTAGGTATAGAATTTTAGATTTAATATTTTTTTCAGTACAAGTGGTTTTTGTCACATGATTTGATTTCAATGTTCAGCTTTACAATGGTGAAAAGGTGATATAGATTTAGTAGAAACCACACTTGGAATTATTATGTTTTCCTGTGCCAATGATCTATGGAGAACTCTAGTATGATGATGGACAATGGCAAAGATCCACAAGTCTCAGTCAACCACAGGATTACACGGGTAATCACCAATACCTTGTAGTGTGTTGTATGCTTTTGTTGGTTAAGTATACTAAGTGTGAACGCAACTTAGGATACTTCCAACTTACAATATGCTTTTAAGGAGAGGGTTCCATCATTGAGACAAGAATTTGAACAATGTAATTCCTAGAAAGGCTAACTTTCAGTCCAACAAGATGAAGACCAGAGGCAAGTACTCAGAAGGTGGTAGGAGTGGTTAAGGGGAGGAAGGTGTACAAATGAAAAGAGGAAAGAGTGGAAAATACAGTCATAAAATTGAATGCATATCCTACAAAATTAAGAAAGCTGAGGGGAGGGGAGAGTTGGGAGAGATGAAGAACAATGAAAGGGGTGACATACATCGAGAAGCATTGTATTCATAAACTTATGTTGGATGGCAACTCTTTTGTACAACTACTTAATGATAACAATAATAATAATGAGAAACAGAAGGACAGGAGTTGATCAAAGCAAAAAATAAATCCAAGCTAAAAAAGTGAAATGGAAAAGTAAAAAGAAAAAGAAAAAAAGAAAGGCAGGGAGTACTGTTATTCCAATGTCTTATCATCTGTGCTGTTTCTGACAAGAAATCTGCTATCATCCTCCACACTTCTGTACCTAATAGCTTTTCTTTTTTTTTTTTTCTAAACTTTCTATTTATTATTGGTTTTGAGCAGCTTGTCTATCTAGGGTCTTAGTTTAGTTTTCCTTTTTCTTTTGTGCTTGATGCAGGTTCAAATTCTTGGATATCTGGGTTTAGATTTCCTATCAAATATGTGGAAATTTTAATATTTATTCTTTCTGTGTATTTTTTTCTGCTTCTCTTCCTCTTCATTGGGCAATTTGATTACTCTATATTTGGTACTTGATCATATCCCAAAATGTCCTTATGTTTTATTAATTAAAAATTATTCATTCTTTGTTTAATTTTCAGTAATTTCTAATACTATGCCTTCAAGCTCACTAATCTTACTTTGAAATAGCCAATCTTTCATTTATACTGTGCAGCATATTTTTCTACTCAGAAATTATACTTTTTAATGCATACAAGTTTTATGTAACTGTATTTATCATTTATATCTTTAATTTTTAAGAATATCTTTAAATATGTTCAAGTATATAATTCTTTTAATAACTTTGTTAATTATGCCTATCAGACCTAATTGATTTCTCCCTTTCATTATGGGTCATGTTTTTCTGGTTTTTTTTTTTTTTTGCATGAATTGATTTGACTATAGAAATTTTGAATTTTATCTTACCAGCTTACACATGTTCTTGAGCATTTTTTCTAACATGCCCACTAAATTGTTTGTAATGTTTGGTACTTTTGAGTCCTGATTTTAAGATATATTAGGGTCATGGCAGCATCCATTCAAGAACTGAGGATACCTCAAGGCTAAAGGCAGAGCAGTGCTGGCACTCTACTTGTAATGGGTTTATTGGGAAGCAGTCCTACTGTGCACTCAAGCAGCATCTATATTTTAAAGATACCATATCATGGTCCTGATATTTCTGGTAACAAATATGCTGTCACGCTTCATTATCCTGGATTAGATTTCTATTATGGGTGTTGGAGCAGGTAGTGATCTCAGCGTTGTGTAAAGGTTGGTCACTGTCCTTTCAAATCCTTTCAGGTGATTCTTTCACTAATTCTGTTTAGTTTTATCACTTGTATTGGCAATTACCCAGCAAAGTACTTGAGGGGACTCTTCCAGATTTAAACTTTTTTTATTGTAGAGGTCATGTAGAGAGGGGTTACAGTTATATAAGTAAGGTAATACGTACATATTTTGAACAGTGTTATCCCTCTCTCATTTTCTACCACTTTCCTCCTCTCCCCACCCAAGTTGTAAAGTTCATTTCCAACAGTATGTAGTAAGTATCATTGTTGAGTTGGTTCACCCTTTGTCCCACCATTTCTGTGACTCCCTTTCCCTTCCCCAAATCAGATACACTTACATACAAGACAAAGGTACATAAATCAAAGACAGTGACAACAGGGAATAAAACAAAGGAAATAAAAGAAAGAAAAAAGAAATGACTGGAAACAGCACAACAAAAAAACCTATTATTTCCAATTCTTGGAGTTCATTTTGATAAACATCATTTTATATGGCCATATGCACATAGCTATTGAGCCATTGTGATCTTCTTCTAAGAATATCCTCCTTTGTTCTCACCATTGGATGCTTGAGTGCTGTTTAATTAATCATGTCCAAGTGTAAATATTTATCTTTTAATGTCCTTTGGATTAGCTTGTAGATTCATAGCCATATTCTAGTTATTTCAAATGAGGGAACTCATGAAGCTTATGTTTCTTTGTGTCTGCCTTACTTCATTTAATATGAATTTTTTTCAAGTCTTTCCATTTCCTTATGGGTGGGGTGATGTCATTCTTTCTGATGGAAGCATATAATTCCATCATGTATATATACTGCATTTTTTGATTCATTTATCCACTGAGGGGCACCTGGGTTGATTCCATATCTGAGTTATGGTAAATAATGATGCAGTGAACATGGTTGTGTTGGTGTCATTAGTGTGGGCTTGTTTGTGGTCATTTGGGCAAATGCCCAGGAGTGGGATTGCTGGGTCATAGCAAAGGTCTATGTCTAGTCATTTGAGGATCCTCTATACTGCTTTCCAAAGTGGTTGAACACATTTACATTCCTACCTAGTAGCATTCCCCTTGGACGCATCCCCACCAGCATCTGTTATTATTAGTTTTCTTTTTTTTGCCAGTCC
The DNA here is from genome assembly GCF_023159225.1 of Perognathus longimembris pacificus. Taxonomy (NCBI): domain Eukaryota; kingdom Metazoa; phylum Chordata; class Mammalia; order Rodentia; family Heteromyidae; genus Perognathus; species Perognathus longimembris. Next base: position 16,426,479 of record NC_063164.1, read on the forward strand.
TGGGGCTTGGACTCTGGGCCTGAGCACTGTCCCTGGCTTCTTTTTGCTCAAGGCTAGCACTCTGCCACTTGAGCCACAGCGCCACTTCTGGCCATTTTCTGTATATGTGGTGCTGGGGAATCGAACCCAGGGCCTCATGTATATGAGGCAGGCACTCTTGCCACTAGGCCATATCCCCAGCCCATTATTAGTTTTCTTGATAATAGCCATTCTAACTGGGGCGAGGTGGACTTGCAATGTTGTTTTGGTTTGCATTTATTTTATGGCCAGAGATGTTGTTGAACATTTCTTCATGTGTTTATTTATCCATTCTTATTTCTTCTTCAGAGAAGTCTCTATTTAAGTCTTTAGCTCACTTATTGATGGGGTTGCTCTTTCTTTAAGGATTTGTTTTTGGGGGGGGGGGTTAATTTTTTGAGCTCTAGATATCTTTTAGATATGAGGCCCTTGTCATATGTATAGCTAGTAAAGATCTCCCAGTCTGTGGGCTTTCTATTTATCCTGCTGGCTATGTCTTTTACCAATCAGAAACTCTTCAGTTTACTGAAATCTCATTTACCCAGCCTTTCTTTGATTTGTTGTGTTTTTGGATCTTACGAAGTTTTGACCTCTGCCAAGGAGTCTTGGAGAGGACTCTTTAAAAAAGTATTATTATCTTCAAGTAGTTATACAAAGGACTTGCCATTCAAAAAAGCAGTTTATCAATACATTTTGATAAATATTACCTTTTTCAAAATTCTCACCCATCCCTCCCAACCTGCCCATTTTCTCACCTTTCTTAATTTTGTGGAATATGCATTGAGTTTTCTACTGCATTCTCCCCCACTTCTCTCCAGCTGAGGACTCTTGTTATCATTTGGATTTTTCACTTTGCACAGTTCTTTCCAATACTCAGCCCTGTGAACTCTAGCTACTTGAATCTCTCTGGACTTGCAACTCCATAAATCTGCTAGACTCTGAGTTCATCTGCTCTAAGGCTTAGATAAGCCTCAAGGTAATAAACTGGTTCAATAATAGGACTCACCTCATTTGTCCCTATCTTTCAGAGATCAGTGACTTTTCTTTCTTTCTTTTGCCAGTCCTGGGGCTTGAACTCAGGGCCTGAGTACTCTCCCTGGCTTCTTTTTGCTCAAGGCTAGCACTCTACCACTAGAGCCACAGTGCCACTCTGGCCTTTTCTACTACAAATGTGGTGCTAAGGAATCAAACCCAGGGCTTCATGTATACGAGGCAAGCACTCTACCATTAGGTCCTATTCACAGCCCCTCTTTCTTTCCTCCTTTCTTCCTTTCTTTCTTGACCTGCTGTTTAGTGCCTTGAAAAATGTTGTTTCATATATTTTGCATGTAACTTATTTTGTTATTTCAGATCAGATGCTCAGCCTATTTACATATTACTTCTGTGTTAGTATGTTTTCTGTCACTGTAACAAATGCTTCTATTGTCCATTTATAAAGAGTAAAGGTATAGTTTTTCTCCTGGTTTGGAAGGTTTTAGTCCATGTTTCCTTAGGCCATTTATGACACATGGTGAGCCAGCACATGGCAGGGAACAAATATAGAGCAAGGTACTTACCTCATAGCACCCAGGAAGCAAAAAGAGGAAGAGAAAGGGGCTGAGGCCCAATGATCTCCTCTGAGAGCATCCTCCCTTTGACTGGAAGACCTCCCAAGTAGCTGTACCTTTTAAAAATTCCAAAAACCTCATCACTAATGCGTCAGACTATGAACAAAGCGTTTAACACGTGGGCTTTTGAGGGACAGTTATCTAAACCCTGACAACTCTTCCTGGGTTAGAATGGAGCTCTTACTTTTCTGTATCTTGAGAACCTGATTCTTCCTGACTGCACATGCTTGCCCAAACTCATAGAGTGTCACCATCAAAGGGTATATTTTGTAATATGGAATATATTTACTTAGAAGAAGATTAAGAATGTTTCATAAATAGAGGACATTTGGAAAATTGTAGAGTTGACAGTCCTAGGTCTCAGGAGGCAGTCATTTACAAATAAGTTGTATGAATTTTGAGAAAATTGCATGGCCATCTCTAGATTCCAGTTCTTTATCTTTTCTGGGAGGTTGCTGTTGCTTGCAGCTTAGTGAAAGTATTGCAGGAGTAATGTTAGGTAATATATGCACCTAGCTTTGTGAATTTGCTGTATTCTCATGCATTACCCATCTGCTTTCCTCAGCTTTCACACTTCGGAATGATGTTTCATCTTGTCCTTTTTGCTAGACTAGGATCCTTGAGGGAAGAGATCCTATTTGTTGTTTGCCTCTGTATCTTCATGTCTCTCTCTGTGTGCATGCATTTTGATATAGGTATAGGAATGATGGAGTAAATGAACATTTGAATATTGAAAGTTAAGTGCTGCTACATTTTTCACATAGACAAAAAAATTAAACATCAGTATGAAGTCATTGAAAAGAAATCCAAGCCCTTCTTAACAAAATGTCAAAATTTGTGAAACTCAGTGTCTATGGCTTAGATTTGTAGATGCCTTCTCCTTTCCCTGTTTTGCTTCAAGGCAGTCTATTCTCTATATGTGTGAGAGTTGTTTTTACTGGCAAGGGGTTGCATTTTCAATGTGTTGATTATTATTATCTAATGATCTTATGGATTTTTTAAATGCTGGTACTGGAGCTTACATTCAGGGTCTGGCTGCTGTGCCTTAGCGTTCTCACTCATGTCTGGTGCTCTACCACTTGAATCACAGTTCTACTTCCTGCTTTTTGCTGGCTAATTGGAGATAACAGTCCTGGAATTTCCTGCTGAGACTAACTTCAAACCATAATTCTCCTATCTCAGTCTCCTGAGTAGCTAGGAGTATAGGCATGAGTCGTCAATACCCAGCTCTTGTGGCTTTTTATTTTGAAATAATTGTAGATTTATGGAGAAGGCATTAGATAGCACAGAGTTCCTGCACTCTCCATGTAGCTGCCTTTATTGTTAAGATTTTACATAATGTGGAAATGTGACCAGAACTATTGTCTATTCACATTGACAATATTCACTAAACTACCCACTTTATTTCAATATCATTTTCTTTGCACTGTGCACTTGATCTGTGTCATGATCCAGTCCAGGACACGGTAGTGCATTTTTTTTTTTTACTATGTCTCTTTAGTCTTGTTAAATCAGCAAAAGTTTCTCCTAGTTCCTTGTTCTTCATACCTTTGGTGTTTTGAAGGGAATAGGTAGAATGTCTCTCCATTTGGATTGTGTGGTGTTTGCTCAGCAGTAGGAGTTAGAGATCAGAGGAGAGAATGCTGCAAAGCTGCTTTCTTCATTACATTAGTGTCTATATGGTGTCAGTGTAACTTATTGCCAGTGATGACAGCCCTGCCCCTTTGCTAAAGTATTATCTTCCAGGTTACATTTTTTTCTTTAGCATATGTTTGCTAGGACTGCATCACCACATACAGTGGACACTGAAGGGGAATGGAATTAAACTCTACCTGTGGAGATAGGAGTATAAACTATCTATCTATCTATCTATCTATCTATCTATCTATCTATCTATCTATCTATCTATCTATAGCTTGAAGGTATGTACCTTGAGCCCAAGTAAATACATTGGTTCTTAAAGTTTTCCCCCTAATGTTTTCATTTACCCATAAATAAATTGCCTATGTTCTGATAGTAATTTTGTAGGGCTCTGATTCCTTCTCCATTCCATCTTTATAGGGTTTTCCTGTTAAAAATTGTTCCTTCTCTCATTTATTTATTAAGTAATTTATTTGTATCAGAATAAATTCATAACTATCTATTTTATTATTTTGTTTTTGGTTTGAATCCAATGCTATAATTACCTATTTCATTCTAGTTTGAATATCTTTTCCATGCTGACTAGTGTATATTTTATGATGTATCTACCACTGGTTGATTTCTGAATACATGGTACAATATTCTACATAAAGCCATACTCATTTTAGGATATTTCAGACATTTTATGTGACTAAATCACTCATTCAACATTCACATATTTCTAAAATAGATCAAGCCTTGAGAAAAAAAAATAATGCTCAGGAAACAGTTTGGTTGCCCAGACTTCAATTAAATGCGTAAAAGAACACAGAGTTAATTTTTCTCATTTTACTCATTCTTTTGCTACAAATTCCAAAGGCTAACTCTCTTGTCTCTCAACAACTTCCTTGGGGTCAAGTATCATCCTATTTCTGTTGCACCAAAGCTCTGAAGTTTATCGATCTCCACTGCACTCTTTGGGAAGTGTGAGTGGTAGTAGAATTCAGAGGTAAAGGCTGGAAAAAGAGTTTGTCCTGACCAGCAGCATGGATAAACCACCCTGGTAGGTATGCACATGTAATTGAAAGTAGTCGAGAGATCATTTTCATTGGGTCAAGTATTCTTAGTTTTTTTCCCCAAGGGGAAATTAAATCAAGCAGAGTAAAAATAATAAAAGAAGGTAAGATTCAGTTTTATATATAAAGCCTTCTTTCATATAACACCTCTCTGCTTCACTCTTCCATATCAAGAGTTTTCAAGGCTGGGCTTTCTTTGGCCTGAATAATGAGTGAGTTCTAAGCCATAACCAGCTGCTGAACACCTCACTCAACTTTGCCTTTTTGATCCCTGAGTAAACTATGAGAAAACGAAAAGCTAAGAGCCTCATGAGGTAGCACTGGCCACTGGAACTCATGCTCTGTTTGGACAGAGATTTTTTACTTGAGTTGTTTGACTATTTCGTTGTCTATTTTGAGATAACTAGTGCCTTTGGCATCTACTAGACTCCATTGGATGCCCTTAGTGGTTGTACTTTCATGGGGCAGAGAATAACCAGGGAAACTTGGATTTCTGAATGCTCCCATTCATTCCACGGAGGCATTTCCTTCTGCCTCACAGCCTCCCCAAATCCCTTCCCATTTCCCTTCCAGCCCTCTGCCATGTGAGCTGTTACCAATCCATGTTTATTTAGGCACCATCTCCTTTCCATGTATATGTTTCATTTTTCAATGCACCCAACATCTTCTCATTGCCAGCTGCCTTATTTTACACATGATAGCATTTGGACTCCAGTTAAAAAGACTAAGACCACTTCTGCACCTGGTGCAGCCATCCGCCTTCCATCTCCGGAGTAATTTTTTCCCCCTTTTCTGTCAATCTTGAGTAAACTATGGGAGTGGAAATGGTGGAACAGAATTTCGGACTCATTTACCTGAACAGTTTATATTATTTGGATGTCTCCCAGCCATCCTGTTCTATCTCAAGTAAGGTCAAATAATTTTTTCTGACCTCCTGTGGCTCATAAATTTCAACTTATGTGTGAGCCATGTGTCCACATTTCTTGATTTGCTTTGACTCATACCAGATGGGTAGTTACAGGCTGATGAGTGCATCATTAAAGTAACCATTATGAATGTTTAAAAAAAATATATATACACACTTCTACATATGTACTCACATAAACTTTTAAAAAATCATTGGCAAAGCAGAGAAGCACGTATTGGGAGCAGATAATTCTGTTAAAAGCCCTTTCCAGGGCAACTAGCATCATTAGGTCGCGAATACAGCTGTTACTGTGTGTTAATCCATGAATTCAACGATTTAACAAATTCCAACTAATCATCAACCATGTACTTATTGCTATTAGAAATTCCAAAGACAAACAAAATAGGACAAAGTTCTTGCTTTTGATGACTCATGTTCTTGTATATTCATGGAAAATGTAAAGGAATGAAGGGAGAAGAGAGCAGACACTTTTTTGAGGTACTTTGGTGTTCTAAACTCATTACATTCTATGCTGTTGTGTCTTCTCAAGACCCTCTAGCTTTCCCATGGGATTTCTTGCTCAGTATCTTAACAACTAAGTTCACACAAATGAGACAAATATTCAGAGTATTATATATATCAGCTATATGTGCTATAGTTGAGATGCGAAGCATTGAGAAAGAGACTGGATTCACTATCCAACCCCCTGAAATGAATGGACCCTAAGAACAACGTTGGAAGCTTATTTAACATGTTGGTTTCTAGGCTCCATCCTGAGCGATCCTGGCTCAGGGAACCAGAGAATCTGTAACTTCATGTTCTCCTAGAGGAGGAGGGCTTCGAACCACTTTGACAGATTGAGGTGGACTTCTACATCATATAGATGGTTTGTTCTGAAGTTCAATGTGGCTACATTTTATTTCTTTCTCAGATCCTACTGTATGAAACATTGTCAGAGAGACTTATTTATCCATTTCTTGATTTAAAAATATCATCATCATTTAACACCTTAATGGGAATTATATCATTAATGGCCCTGATCTCCCAGCAGAAAAGGTAGCATAAAACATTAAATGGAAGTCATGACTAATAGGAGAAAGCAAAGGCCTTATTTCTAAAACTCTGTTGCGAGAACAAGTATCAGGCTCTAGTTGAGAATGTCTCACAAGTCCCTGTTCACAGCTGCAATCAACAAGGTGACATGTAGCAAGCCTAGCTCGCTGCCTCCTGCCTGATGTTCCCAAAGATACGTTTCATGCAACTTTCCTTTCTGAACTGTTCATTTTAGAGTTATTTTTCCGCTCTGATCAGATACTTCTCAGAATTTTCTCTCCCTAGAGACCTCTCAGACATCTTCAAATCATCTGAGGAAATTCTCAGGCCTTTTGTGTGTAGACCGACCATGTGCTTCTGGGTATGTTATTGATTACAGATGTCTCATAGCCACAAACTCCAGGGTGCATGGAATATTGCCCTTATTTTCTTTAACTTGGCATAAACACAGATCTGATTCTTCATATTTTCATATCTTCTTATCTTCTTCATATCTCTGGTGGGAAATTCAAGCTGACATCCAGGTATTTCAGAACGTAGGATCCCAGAATTTTTAAAAAATTGCTATTGTAAAGGTGATGTACGGTTACATAAGTCAGATAAAGAGTACATTTCTTATTGAACAATATCACCCCTTCCCTCTACTCTCTCCCAGTCCCTAACCACAAGTTGCATAGTTCATTTTCAATATAATATCTAGTGGGTTCACTGCTGCATTTGTTTACCCTTTGTCCCACCATTTCTGTTCCCCTCCTGCCCTCCCAAAGACACATAAACTTACAAATAAGACAAAGGGAAAAGATAACAAAAACAACAACAATGCAAAAAAACCCTCCTGTTTCAATTTTATGGAGTTCGTTTTGATAAATATTATTTTATATGATCAGACGCACATAGCTATTGCATGTTCATGATCCTCTCCTAAGAATATCCTCCTTTGGTCTCACTGTGTGTGAATGCCTAGAGACCTATATAATTTATCATGTTCCAGGTTTTGTTTTTTTTAACCATCCACTGTGTTTACTTGTAGATTTACGGGAACATTCTAGTTTCCACAAATGAGGGAAATTATGCAACCTGTTTCTTTGGTTCTGGCTTACTTTGCTTAATATAATAATTTCCCCCAAGTCTTTCCATTTCCTTACAAATGGTACAGTATCATTCTTTCTGATAGATGAATGAAATTCCATTGTGTATATATACCACATTTTCTTTTTTTTTTTTTTGGCCAGACCTGGGCCTTGGACTCAGGGCCCGAGCACCGTCCCTGGCTTCTTCCCGCTCAAGGCTAGCACTCTGCCACTTGAGCCACAGCGCCGCTTCTGGCCGTTTTCTGTATATGTGGTGCTGGGGAATCGAACCTAGGGCCTCGTGTATCCGAGGCAGGCACTCTTGCCACTAGGCTATATCCCCAGCCCCATATTTTCTTGATCCATTTGTCCACTGAGGGGCATCTGGATTGATTCTATATCTTGGCTATGGCAAACTGCTGTAATGAACATGATAGTGCTGGTAGCTTTAGTGAGGCCTTGTTTGTGTTCTATTGGATAAATGCCCAGGAGTGGGATTTCTGGCTCATAGGGAAGCTCTAGATTTAGTCTTTTGAGGAGCCTCCGTACTGCTTTCCAGAGTTCAGAATCTTATGATACCAGAAATATGATGGAGCCCTTCTGGTAAAAGAAAATGATCTACATGTTAGGGCTGTCTGCCATACCTTCATAGTGTACTTCATAGCATTACAGTGTTCAGGAAATCAACTTGTGAATCATAGATTGCCAAGGCCATTGAGTTCCAATACTTTTGACTTTTTTCCTGAAGAAAAATGTATTATTATTTATGATAAAAGACAAAATTATTATTCATGTACAAAATGATCCTTATGCTTTATAGGAGTTCTCCAGCATGCAAAGCTATTTTGGGAGAGTGAAATTATATTTTCCTCTATGGCTCTTATCCCTAAAGTGACATGAGGCTCCATCAACCCAAATCTATGCATGACTTCACCTCACTTTAGCTACTCCAGGACAAAGATGCACTTGGTTTTCTCTTCTTCCTCTGTGTGTCTTACATTTCTTTGTCTTTAGCACACATTTTTTTTTTACCTGCAGAACTTTCATCTTGCCTAATTCAATAGCAGCTGCAGATATCTTCTTGCTTCGTCTTCTGGAAGGGATATAATAATCAAAGGGTTGTAATAATCCCTCTGGGATTTGAAGACTGTAGTTCATGTCCTAGCCTTTAGTCAAAGAAGCTTTGGCTGGACATTTTTGAATGTTTACTGAATATGGCCTTTATTAAAATACCTATACCCTTTAATATGCCTACCACATAGGAGATGACCACCTCTGTCACTAGAAAATCATCAGAACTATAACATTCAAAGGAAAAAGTGCATCTGGATTGGTGCATGTGAGATGGGTATACATGCACCACTTTTTATCTTCTTTTGTTTTTTCAACAAAGCAGTCTTTCATTCCACTAAGTATAATTAGAACTTCTGTTTGGTAATATACTGCCACTACTTATATGCAAGTAACTGACTTAAACTCAAAGGGAAATAGTGCATATGTATGAATAAATCACAATGAGAATGAAGGTGCAAGAATCATCATTATTTATATTCTTGTTCCTGCAACTTCCAAATTCAATCATCTCACAATGATTTATTGCGTGTCTGCCATCATACAGCCACTATGCTAAGCATCAAGTCTACAGTGACAATGAGAAAACAGTCATCAAAGTTATGATCACCTGAAAATAAATGTGAAATTCCCTTGAAGACATCTTATTAGTTACAATCCCCACACTCTGTGAGAACGTTTAGACAGAGATAGAAGCAAAGACATAATACATTCAAAGGAAGCAAAAAAGACAGAAATATTAAAGAATGGCAGTCTGTATCATCTTTGAAGAGGTTTTGAATGGATTGATAGACACCTACAACTAGAGAGTACTGAAGGCGAGAACAAGGGCAAAGCTCACAACTCTTGGTAAACTAAAGAATGAGCTAGAAGGACAACATATCAAATTGTACTTGCAGAGTGAGCATGGGTGGGAGACAAGGTCTGAGACAGAGGTCAGGATGTGGAGGGTCTTGCAGACCAAGGTACAAATCTGGGAGGCCACATCTGGAAAGAGGCCTGAGTTATTTGAGAGTCCTGGGAGGGGAGGAACTTGGAGATAAAGCACAGATCTGTCGTGCGTGCCAAATGCTGCCACTAACTCTGAATTGGGAAAGTTAAATAATCCAAGCTTTGGCTTCTTTTTCAGGGAATTCAGGCCAAAAAATTTTAGAGAGTTGATTTGGCTCTTAGACAGGCAAAGATGGAGACTGGCTAGTAGTCTGGAGCATAGCAAGCTCTAACTAAATGCAATTGTCATTCATTTCCTTCTGCTGTGAGTGGTGTATAGACTGTGACACTCACAGCAGCCCACTCAGAGGACATTACTGTTTCTATACCATAGTTGTGGAAACCACTAGTTAAGGGTTAGCAACAATTACTGGTAAGTAAGTAAACCAGCATTCAAATCCAGGCTTGTCTGACTCCTAACCCCTTCTTTGTTTTTGTTTTACTTGGTAATTCTCACTGAAGTTCTCAGGGGCTAGTAGAATTCAGCCCTAAACTTTGGAGGTAGAAGAGTCAGAAGGGCAGCAAACCTTGAAAACTTGAAATCTTGCACTATTATTGGGTATATGGCCTTAGGTCAGAGTGAAAAAGAGGAAAACATTAGGGTGGAGGAGGAGGGAAGAGGTGGAATCTCACAGAAAGCATTCTAGGAGTTCATGGGGCCACATAACCTGGTTTCTTGTTTTTGTTTTTGTTTTTTTTTGCCAGTCCTGGGCTTGGACTCAGGGCCTGAGCACTGTCCCTGGCTTCTTTTTGCTCAAGGCTAGCACTCTGCCACTTGAGCCGCAGCGCCACTTCTGGCCATTTTCTGTATATGTGGTGCTGGGGAATTGAACTGAGGGCTTCATGTATACAAGGCAAGCGCTCTTGCCACTAGGCCATATCCCCAGCCCCTATAACCTGGTTTCTTTAGCCATGGAAATGCCCAAAGCAGGAAAGAAAATGAATTGGCAACTCAACCTCACCATGCTCTTCAGGTTTTTTTGTTTGTTTGCTCGTTTGTTTCAGTTATGGAGCTTATTGGACTAGAAATACCAGACAGGAGTGCTAATCCATCTTGCCAGTGCTTTCTTAACATTGATGGACTTTCAACTTGCATGTTCTCAGAGGATGCTTGGCTGACCATCAGTCTGTGTCCAACAATTGGTGAAATAAAGGGGAGGACTACCGGGTTAACTCGTAGCCATTGGGAGTTAGAAGATATGGAAGGGCTGCGATGATGAGTAGATTCTGTGGCAACCAGTTTGATGTTCACAGTCAGTTGCTCTAGGACATCCTGCACACAATAGAAGAAATCTGAGGGCTAAGACAGGCAGCCATGTGGGACAGGACGCAGAAGCCTGGCTTTAGGTTGGCTTCTATGCCATGCTTGGTGTCATAGCTTGGCTCTGTGATCTATTTTTGGTTTGAGGATATTACAGAGATTTTTATAGCAAGATGGAGAAGAGACTATAAGCAGTATAGGAGTCAAGGCTCTTGTCAACAGCAGAGTGTAATGTTCATAGGAGAGCAGGAAGCAGACCTTCTCCCAGGGACAGTTGTGTGTAAGGGCTCAATAAATGCAGAGAGGAGAGAAGTGGGTTAATTTTTTTTTGAAAAATGGGGCATTCATCTGAGTTTTTAATACCCTCAGTTTATTGTATTCCTGCCTGCACGATTCACACCTCCTCAGAAAGTTTAAACCTATTTTACCCTTTGTATTGCCTGGACGTGGTTGGGGTTCCTTGAGAATAGATTGGCTTTGTTCAAGGATGTGCAGAGAGGATGGGAGGTGACATTAATAATAATTACACAATTTTGTAGGGCTTTTGTGTTATTGATAGATTACATAGAATGCATTAAACACATTAGGCACAATCATGTTAACCTCCAACATCTAAGTCTCCTTGTATTGAACAAAAGAGGGAAATGAGTCTCAGAGAGATGATGTAACTTGTGTGTGACAGACTTCTAATCTTCATCTGTGTGATTGAGAAAGTCAGGTGAGGTTGGCCAAGGAAGCAGGTGTGTATTTGGTGAGGAGGACATAGAAGGTGCTAGGATAAATCTGGGCATGCAGAAATCTTTTGCAAAGCAGCACTAGAAATCACAAAGGACAGTCATTTGGGAAGTTCCGTGGGAAGCAGAGCTTTGGCTGTATCCACTGAAGCTTTTCCCCAGTTATCATTCTCATGTTGTCTTGGGAAGATTGCTCATAGCCTTCATCTGGACTTGGCTGGACAGGAGAGGACAGAAAAACCACAAAAAATTGTGTAGAAAATTAATGAGTTAGTTTCTTCTTCAGAGAGAAGATGAGGAGGTGAACTGTTTTAGACAGCTTAACACATTTTTTTAAAAAAATATATATGCTTAGAGGATTGGGTTTTATTTTAACCATGGCATATTTCACTAGGCTCTCACAGCTGATATAGTAGCAGAGAATAACTTAGCAGCCCCAGAACAAAGTTATGCAGTGTGGTGGGGGTGGGGTGGGTGGAATGGGGAAAGGAGAGTTTCTCTGTTTCCTTGTTTTCAGTTTCAGAAGACTCAAACCTTCTGTCTGACATAGGCCATGGCCTTGTTGGTGCCTCCATAATTAACAAAGAAAGTTTCTTTGTTAATGTATCCAGTACAAAGCTTTTCTTACCTCCTTTCCCCTATCTACTAAAGCTGTCACACAAATGAGCACATACTGAGACCTCAAAGAAATCTCACAGTGGACTTGAAAGAATCAAGAATCTCTCCTTTTCTCCTTCTTGGGTTCAATTTTTGCGGGATTCTCCATGCATGGCTACTGTACAGTGTTGGGGTTCTGAGGAGCCAGAGAGATGGAAGGTAACCAGCAAAAGGGGGATGGTAAGGAATAGCTTGGACAGGTATCAGGCGTGTGGCTTGGACAACTGCCAGGAATTGGCTGGATGATTCTGAATTGCTGAGGCTTCATGCCCAGGAAAAAAATCTTTGCAGAACCACAGCTGGAAGTATAGATCTATCTTTTCAGACCCATGGAGCTTTCAACTGTCTATGTTTCTTTCCCCCAAAGGCCTTAGCTCTCTTTCAGAGAGTCATGGGCTGGTCACAGGAATTGGACCTTTTTACCCTCGGGCCGTGAGGTCTCAGAACATGATGAAGGTTGTTAATTTAAAGCAAAGTCAGGAGAATTTTTATTTATATCATTAGGGACTGCCTTGCTTTCTTGAGAATGTGGAGGACCAAGAAGGGTGCCAGGTTTCTTGCAATCTGCAAGAACCATTATGCCATATCTACCTCTCTGTCTTTGCCCTAGTCAAGCAACCATGAAAGGCACATGTTGAGATGAAGAAGAAAGAGGTCCCCAGAGTCACTGTTTGCAGGAGAATAATCAAGTCTCATTGGATTTTGACTGACTGGGAATTAATCTCCAGAGTACTAAAATGCTGATTAGAAGTCTGTCCATATCAATCATTAACAATAATGAATACGACTGATAGGATGGTGTTGGGCTGGCTGGTCGTGTCTAAGGACAGTTTTCTGGTATGCCAGAGTTTCTCAACATTAGGCTGATGGAAGCCTGCCTCTGTCTAATATGACAAAACCCCCATGACTTTTTTTTTACAAGGTTATTTTGTGGGATATCTGAGTAGCAAACAATCTCAACCATCTCAGGATTGCTGAGAATACCTCAGCTTGACAGTTGGAAACATATGACAGACCGCTCTTACCCATGTCAATTAACTAACTTTCTAGGTACTCCGGTCACACACACAAAAAATTGAGATGTGACTGCATAAACTCATTCCACAAATATGTGTTGGGTGCTTACAAGGGTCCAGTGTTCAGAGTACTAAAATATAATGACATTTGACCTGCTTCATGGCTCTGATTCACCACCCTGGCAAGATGGTGGTTATATAATGTGATGGAAGTCACCATGCCCAGAAGTTGAGCTAGGTACTGACACAAATCAATGATTTCCTCTCAGTATCTCAAGAACCCCCATTAGGTCAGAATTTTTTTCCTCTGCTTTTTTCTTACGGTGAAGGAGACTAACATTCCTCCAGGTCACAAGGCTGGGGACTACCGAGTTTTCTCAGCCCTCCAGTCCCACAGTGTTCTTTTCTCTTTGCATAGGAATTTCAAGATTCCTTCCCAGATGATCCAGGGTGAGATTTGGAGATGTTCTCTCTGAGGTCTGCTTTGCTTAGTGAGTAGAACCTTCCTATAGGTTCTATAGGAGAGAAGATATTTACAAAGAATTAGTAAGCAAATGCTTGTTTTTAAGACATGTAGTTGCACATTATAGAAAAAAAAATGGTGACAATTTGCTCTGGTCCTTTGACTTCTTCTTGAACTATGACATAGTTCCTTGTTTTGACTACTCTTTCCACTTGTGTGCAGTTGTTGATGAGGAGAATGGTCACTTCCTTAGATGTCTAGTTTCCATAGTTTTCTCCATGTTAACTGGAGGGGAGATTTTGTTCTCTGTTCCAAGTGAATTTCTTTTGATTTAAACTTCCATCAGATGGGTAGTGCTATAAGGGAGATATGTGGGGCTGGTGTGAAATTGTAAGACTTACTTGATCATGGAAGGGGAACTCAAAGGTGGGAATTAAAAGAAGTTGTCCAAAATAAAGTGCATCCCTCAGGTTAAAGGTTTGAGAGAGAGAGGAACAGACATGAGATGCAGGCTGAAGAGTCATCTTGTAGCAGAGCCAAAGGAATTGCCAACTCAGTACAATATTGCCTTTGATGCTGTTGCTCCAGGGACTTTCTCTTTAATGGAGGGTAATTAATTACCATCATCCACTCTTACTTAGTAATAATCTTTTACAAGCACACAGGCATTCCAGATGCATACTGTTGTCTAATACCTATGCCAGAGGGAAGTGGTTCTTTGGTGGATGAACATTGCATCCCTGGAGAGCTTCTGTCTCGGGACACTTGATCCCCAAGACTGTGTGACTCATTAGCCATGTGGGTCTGGGAGAGCGAGATGTTCCTGGTAAGTCAGTGGAGTCTTGGATACACACATAGAAGGGTCTAAGAAAGTGACACCATGGAGTTAGTTTAGTTCTCTTGAGGCAGAGTCAGTCTCCTGGTTGTGTTGAATAGCTAGTCCAACCTCATTTCTGTCTGTGCTAGACATGGCCAGCCTTTACCATTTTAGATTTCAAGCTCTCCAACCTGAGCCAGGCATCAAAGAAGCATGTGCTATTTTTGCTCTTTTCAGCTCTTCTTGAAGATGACTGAGGTCATCCAGCTGAGAGCAAAAAGAGCTGTTCAAGGACAGGTGCAAAGTAAATATCAGCTATTAAGGTTGACTTCATGAGGATTACATGTTTTGAACATGTCGTGGCAACTTCCTCCTCTGCTTGTGGCTTTGTTTCTGTTATAAAATAGGTGTTTCAGTTGAGAGGTCATTCTTATGAAGATGCTTGGGCAGAAGGGGAAAGAGGGAGAGGCAACTGACTTCTACAGAATGTCAAGCTGGTCACATTCAAGTGTATTATCCCATTTAAGCCTCTCCACAGCTTTTTAAGGTCAGACAGTGAATTTTACTCATGGAGAAAGAGAGGCTCAAAGAAATGATGAGAAGTGAACTTAAGAGAAGTTAGAGCTTGCTACCAATGCAGTCATAGGACTCTGCCTACTCTGTTAAGACCCTTTCTTAAGGAGGCCAAGAGACCGAGGGTGTCCAAAGCCAGACTAGTTTATCCTAGTGACTTCCTTATTCTAGTCTTCTCTCCTCTAATCTTTAAATTGTATCCATCCTGAGAAAACAGAAATGACAAAATGGTAAGGCAGACTTTCTCCAACTCCTCCCTGCATTTTTTTATTGCAACACACCCTTCTCTGGCTTTCGCCCCTCCATCTTCGGCAAGCAGAGCAGCCTGCTCAGCTCCTCATCCAGGCTAGAGTACCCTCCTCCTCTCTCCTGGGCTGCCCCACCCTCACGCAGCCTCTCTTGGGCTCCTAGAGTTTGTCAAGTTCCTGGTGACAGGGAAATTAGAGGAGGAACACGGACTGCCAGGCTGTGTCAGGTACCTGAGACCCATTCCAGAAGATAAGCCGAATGCCCTGCCCTTGCTGAGTCTCCTGAACACCGCAGAAGATGGCATTCCAGAGATAAAGTTCCTGCCTTCTCCCCGCCATTGGCTCTTCCTTGCTAATGGAGCCTGCAGATTCCAGTCCTCTGAAGAGAGGAAGGAGGGAGGAGACCTCCAGGATGGGGCTGATGTGGCTACTTCATGCTGATCAGCCACACACATTCAGTTCTGAAAGTATTCTTCCTCTTCCTCCTCCATTTTCTCTTCCTCTTCCCCCTCCTCTTCCTCCTTCTCCATCTCTCTCCCACTCCTCCCCCTCCCCCTCAGACATTCACAATATGTTCCCCCGTAAAATGTGACGAAATAATAACTAAGTAGATATTGATTAGAAAAAGAATAGTTGCTTTCATCCTAAAAAGTTGATTCTCTTGGACTAGAGGTGTGGTTCAAGTGATAAAGTGCAAGCCATGAGCCAAAGAAGCCAAGTGAGACTGTGAGGCCAGGTTCAAGCAATTGCACATGCACACATGCATACACATGCATCAAAAAAGAAAGAAATTGATTATCTCTATTATAACTTCTATAAGAATTGAATTGGAAAAAGAAGTCCGTGTGTGTGTGTATGTGTGTGTGTGTGTGTGTGTGTGTGTGTGTGTAAAATGAGAAAGAAAGAGAAAAGAGGGAAAGGCAGAGAGAAAAGATGAATGAGACTGAGAGAGACAGCTATGAAGTGGGATCCAAGCTTCTTGCCTGGGACATATGAGATTACTGGGGTTAATGATGGAAGAACCTCAGAACTATGTCTAGTAGAGATCTCAATTTAGGATAGAGCTCAGAAACCACTTAGAAGAGAGTTTCTTGACCAGCTAGCTACCTCAGTGTGAACTCCAGTCTGGTAGAGATTCCAGCTGGGAGCGTAGACCTTAATGCTATCATCTGGAGCAGAGCATGCTCTGAATTTGTCCTGCCCTTGTTTGAGGGCTTCAGTACCTTCGCTGTCACCTAAATATGGAGACACATTCCTATATACTGCAGCTACATTCTGAGCAGAATAAGGGCTAAAAATCTCATTTGAACCATTGGAACTCATGATTTCTAATGTCCAAAGTCTAGGTGGTTTAGCAGTTATCTCACCAAGAAACACTTTGACAAACACTCCGTGTCCATGACCAGGCACCAAGAACTGTGGTGCTGTGTGCTCTGCTAAGAGATCTGCACGAATCATCACCACGAGGTGAGGCTAAAAAGAAGGTAAGCGCCTGTCTCTTGTGCAGAGAAGCACTGGGAAGCAAAGGTGAGTGCAACCTTGAGTTTTCTGTCTGGAAGACACACAGTTTTCACTCCTGGTTGGGTGGGCCTTCCTCTGGAAAGCCCCGCCGCAGTACACCCACATTCCTAGCTTGTGATTGTCCTGTGTGTGTGTGTGTGTGTGTGTGTGTGTGTGTGTGTGTGTTTAATGCCAAACAAACCCCTTCCAGACACAACAGTATAGAGTGACAGCCATTTAATCATGACTTTCCGATTCTGAAGGTCAGATATCAGAACAGGCAGGGCACAGCGGGCATGGTTCTTCTCTGCTCCATGATGTCTCAGCCAAAATGACATAGAAGGCTAGGACTGGAGGATCCACTTCTTAGGTGACTTCTTCATTCACACATCTGGTACCTTAGCAGAGATGGCGTCAACCGCAACATCTACTTGTGGCCTCGTTGGTATCATTGTCATCGCACAATGAAAATTATCCAGGGCTCCACAGAGAGTTCTCAGTCTCTATACAACTAACTCTCCTTCTTCACTTCCCTCTCTTCTCCTTCTTCCTCTTCCCTTTGTCACTTCTCTTCTCCCTCCTCTCCTCCTCTTCCTTCTTTTGACAGTAACTTGAACTTGCGCTATCCCCCAGTCCTTTTATTAGGGTCTCATTCTTTTGCTGGGACTATCCTTGAACTGTGATTCCTCCTGTCTCTGCCTCCTGAGTAATTGGTATCACAGGTATGAACCACCATGTTTGGCCCCCCATCCTTATTCTTCTTATGGTAAAAAAACTAATCATATTTAAATGGAGGAGACATGGACCCTGGAACTCAATAGCGGACTGTCAAAGGATTTGTGACTATGTCTTAAAACCATTATGTATATTAGAATTCTGTGCAGTAAGTAAATGAGTTGGTCATATCAAATTGTGACATATGCCAGTGGCATATGTTTCTTTTTAATAAATTAACTAGCTTGCCATCTGGGAATGTGGCTTAGTGGTAGAGTGCTTGCCTAGCATGCAGGAAGCCCTGGGTTCAATTGCTCAGCACCACATAAACAGAAAAATCCAGAAGTGGCACTGTGGCTCAACTGATAGAGTGCTTGCCTTGAGCAGAAAGAAGCCAGGGACAGTGCTCAGGCCCTGAGTTCAGGCCCCAGGACTGACCAAAAATAACAAATAAAATTAAATGTGAATAAATTAACTTGTGAAGATTGAGATGGAGACCATTTGCATTATCACCTGGCTGAAACTATCCTCTTCTTTATATTTTTAAAATTGGCAGCGGGACTTGAACTTAGGGCCTGGGCACTGTCTCTGAGCTTTTTGCTCAAAGCTAGTGCTCTACCACTTTGAGCCACAGCTCTACTTCCAGTTTTCAGGTGGTTGATTGGAGATGAGTCTCTTGGACTTTCCTTCCCAGGCTGGCTTTGAACTATGATCCTCATATCTCTGCCTACTGAGTAGCTAGAATTACAGACACGAGCCACCAGTGCCCAGTTTCCTCTTCTTTATCACCATGATGATATAGAAGAAAGGGTTGGTAGCTTCCCAGGACAGAAGAACAAGTGGTTATCATTAACTAATGGGATTTCTGTGTGTGTGTGTGTGTGTGTGTGTGTGTGTGTGTGTGTGTGTGTGAGAGAGAGAGAGAGAGAGAGAGAGAGAGAGAGAGTGTTCTAGGGCTTGAACTCAAAGCCTGGGTTCTGTCGTTTAGCTTTTTGTCTCAAGGCTGGTGCCTTACCACTTCTGTCTTTTTGTTAGTGAAATGGAGAAAAGGGTCAATTAAATTTGTCTGCCTGGGCTGGCTTTGAATGTTGATCCTCAGATCTCAGCTTCCTGAGTTGCTATGATTACAGGTAGACAGCCATCAACCCTTGGTACCAATGAGATGCTGACTGAAGTGAGAACAAAGAGAATAGATACACCTTTGTCTAGTGGACATAGACAAGGAGATACAGAAGAATGTGGAGTGGAGACACATTTGTGAGCCATCTACCCATAGGAGAAAGCATGTGCAAAGGACTGAGTACCCTCATATCCTCAGGAGGGCTCCATTCATGGCCATCTCCTTCTTTCCCATGTGGAATTGTGGAGGAACAGCTCTTCATGTTGGCCAGGCAAAGGCAACTTTAGCCTCTGCACTGGACAACTGGTCCTTGTTGTACCTCAGCTCTTGGGTACAATTTGTTTTCTTGGTCATGATGATTTATCGCTGTGCCTCATTTACTGGTTTGGTGGATGGCATACTAAATCCCTAGGAGCATAAAATGCCTGTGTGTCCAGCCTTGGGAGGGGGATGGAATCTAAATGGGTTCTTTTGTCAGAAGATGTAGTGACTTATCTGTGAAACTAGTGGTCTTGTATGTAGCTCCTTTGAGCTTTGGTATTTGTAGCCTTGACCAATCATTGCCACCACACTCCTCACTCAGCTCCCAAAGGCCCCGTATTGACTTCCCAGATTCAAACACTCCTAACTGAGTCAGTCCACTCAAGAGCAATCCCTGGAAAGCCAGTTAGGCAAATGATTTTCCTATTGATGAGTGTGCCAAGTGTATCTCAAATTGGATACTTTGTAATACCTGATGTGATGATATTTATATTTAGCAATTATACCAGGAATAAGTAAGCAACAATGTCAAGAATCTCTTCACAAATTTAATATGGATGTCTCATTTTTGTGATAGTAACATAACATAAAGAAACATATTTTGTCATTAGTACCGATGTTCCTGCTTTTAAGTGGCAAGTTGTCAGCAGATGTTCATATGCAAGAGGTATAATTTTAGCCTATGAATACCTTTGGTGTTCTTCATGTGATTTGGGATATACATTTTAAATTAGTCTACCTTATAATTGATTTACTTTGTTTTCAAATTTAAATATGAACAACTGATGTTCTTTATGTTGAAGATGTACTTTCAATTTAATGAACATTTTTGATGTTTCTAGTACTTCTGAATACAAACATGAAATTAAATTTGAGTGTTAAATTGTCAAGCATGCCTAATTAAACCTAATTAAGACTGGTTGAAGTATTGGCAAACATTACTAAAAAGGGCTTAATGTGTGTGTATGCTTAACAAAGTAAAAATGACATTTATATACAATAAATCAGAAGTGAATAAAAGAAATTTTATTACCTAAAAATATTGATGTAATATAACTGAAAAATAGGAATTGGGGTTTTACTCATTACTGCTTTTACTGACGAACTACAGAAAATTATGTATTTTGCTTGTCCTTCTTTGTGAAATGGTTTAAATAACCAGATTTTTTTGGGGGGGCCAATCTTTGTCTGTTTCTTAGCATTTTGTTTAGCTAGTCAATCTACCTTGTTTCATTATTTGTAGACATTAATAGTCACGTTTTAACATGTGTTATGTGTCCCAGTAGTTTCCAGGTTAATCATTCCCAGGCTAGTATGAGAACACTCCTTGTCCCTTTGGGACTGCCCTTTCCTTCAGGCCTTCTCAGTGGCTCATTGAGGTAAATTTCCAAATAGCTTTAAAATGAAATTAAAATAATAATTTTTTAAAACCTTTAGAAAACACCCGAAGAATTGTCAATGTCATTGAGAGTGTAATTTAAAATTTAATTCCAGTTCAAAACATCCTAAAGAAATCAGAATTAGCTAGAAGAAAACTCTCAATTAAAAATTAGAATGTACCCAAGAGCTTTCACAGAAAGTGTGCAGAAAATGAAAAGGATAGGTATTTCCATGAAACGTCATGACATAAAATTTTATAAACTTAGTGACTTGGTTACTCACCAAATTGATCTTTCTAAGAACTGGTTTTCTGGGAATTAACTTTTGCAAATTGTCCTCTCAGAGAATCACTTTGACAATTAGACATTCATGGAAATGATTTTCACAGAACTGGCAGATTTGACTCATTTTTACCCTCTTAAGACCTCTAGAGTCTTTTACCTCTTCTCTCCCCGTAACTCCCTGTGAATCTCCAGCTGGCTCAGACTTTGGGTATACATTCTCTTTGTAAACAATGATGGCAAGTCTTAAAAGTAGAGGCCAAGTTCATGTCATTTCTTTGGGGCATCTGTCTTGCTCACATAAAGGAGTCTTAGTGACATTGGAGCATCCTTGTCCCTTCCCTGTCTCCACAACCCTGGAAGAAACATTGAGGGATAGAATAGAGTCCCATCCATACAGCCAAAGGGACACAGCAAAGCTTCTAAGTGCATTCCACAGATCTTAAGGTCATTGTACTTGGAGTTTCCCAACCCCAGTACTAATGACCTACTGGGTAGATGATTCTTTACTCTGGGAAACTGTCTTGTGTAGGGGACGATGATTAGCAGCATCTCTGGCCCTGTCCACCAGGTATCATCATTTCCTGATGGATGATGATCAAAAATGTCTCCAGACATTGCCATATATCCCTGGTGGGGCAAAATCATCTTTAGAACTTTATGATATACCCTCTGAATGGTTTGGGGGCCTTACAACTCCACTGACTCCTTTGGGGTTTCCTGGGAACGAGTCCCTGTTGGAGTCCTAAGAAGATTGTGGGCTTTGGGGCACACTGCTTGAAGCTCAGATCTTGTTTCTGTAACTCACCTGGTTTGGCCTTGGCTAAGCCTCTGAACCTATTTCGGTCGTTTACTTCTAAGTTATAATTTTGAAATTTTATTGAGAGAATTACTAGCCACATGTACAAAACGTTTAGCCCTTCGCTGTGTATGGTGACGGGTGTTCATTCTATTGAGCCCCAAATGCTTCAACATCCCTTTTTTGGTCATCCTCTTTCTGTGCCATGCAAATGATCTGATTTGGATCTCACAGCAGCTCAGACAGAATCCAGCCCCAGAAGGCTGCTGTTCAAGTCACATTCCTTCACAGCAGGCAGAAACCCATAAATCTTAATTCTTTTTCATCCAGTTCAAAGATGACAACATAGTGTTAAGCTGGGAAGGGATAGGGCTGAGGGCTGCCACCATGATGGGGAGATGAGGCCACTAGCAGGCTTTGCTAGGAAAGTTTGACCTTCCAGAGGCCATGACAGCCCGGGCAGAAAGGCAACCTGTGTATAGACAGAGCAGCATCTGAATAACCTAAAAAGAAACTTCAGCCCGAGTACATCCTTTCCTCTAGGGTTATCTAGTGTGGCCACCTCAGGAGGGCTGGGCTGGGAGACAGACTGGCATCTCTTTCCATACCACTTGCCCATTTGGATTCAGATTCTAATGCTCTCCAGGAAGAACAAATAAGATACAAATCCTTGTGTTGGGAGATCCAATAGATTACCTGAGCCTCCAGAACAGCCAGCATCTGCTGGACAGTTACAAAGAACACTGATGTCAGGGGCATCAGCTGATCTCTATGTGAGGACAATATCGAACTTCTTTGTCTCCTTGCAGAGGTCAAGGCTATACATACCTCAGATGCCCCACCTGGAAGCTGCACTTGAAATAGCTCAGTTCCTCTTGACAATTTCACACCTGGAAAACAAAGGCCCTGTGTGGACTGCCACCTTTTGTTAGGGAGGTGTTATGAGTCAGAGTGCTGAGGATGCATCTGACTGGGACCAGCAAGATTCCTGAGTCAGGGATGTCTGGCTAGATGGCAAGGGACCTAGGGAATTTCCATCGGTTGATTTTTACAAAATATACATTTGAGGATAGTTTCTTAAATGCCAAAGCTGGCTCTTGTTTTTCCTTAGGATGGGAGAGAAGGAATTAGATTAACAAGGGTCTAATTTGAGAGGATGGTCTCCGGAAGAAGTGTTACTAGATAGAATCAGGCTGAAGTGGTGAGTACTGTTGGGACTTGCAGATGAAGCTGTTCGACCTGCCATTTCCTGAGCAGGAGGGCCTGCTAGCCAGGGGATTAGATCAGATTGTTTAAACATGGGGCTCCTGCGTCTGGCCTGAGGCTCCATGCAATTTACTGACAATCTCTTGATTTACTGTCCTAAATCCCACTGAGTGCCATTGTGAATCACCAGGACCTGTCTCTGGGAAGGTTTGTTTTTGGGTTTTTTTTTTTAGAGGAGAGCTCTCCAAATGGGAGGCTTCTTCAAGCCCAGGGATGAAGAGCAAGTCTGTATTTTCTAAGTGCATAACCTTGTTTCTGGGGTCTCTTTGGGGGGCCTGGAATATACCAGAAGGAAGAGAGATTTTCTAAAGTTTTCTCTATCTTGGGAGATAGGGAGAGGGGCCCACACAGTTGCAGATTGGAGGTACATAGCCTGCGCTCTCTGAAAGGAATTTGCTGTACTCTGGACCCTCTGGGTACAGATATGACCTCAGTCCTAGATATATTGAGCCTAAACTATAGGAGCCTAACCGTACTTTTCCTCAAAGGCCACTCTGTTTTGAGGATCTTCTAATCTCACAAGGGTAGACAACTTTTTTTTTTTGCAAAAGGCCATTTGGGTATTGATTGTACCATTATGGACCATTAAAAACCTATCCATAGAATCACATGAGCTCTAGGCAGCCGATGAAAAATATTTCTGGTCTTTTCCTGTTGAGTAACCAAATGGTTTTGTCAGGACTTCTGTGACCCATGGGATGGACATTCCTGACTCCAACTAGAAAGCTCAAGAACTAAAGAAACTCTGAGTGAAGCTTGTTGGCCTAATGTGACCTTCTAAAGTTAAAGCAGCTGGGAGTTGGAGGAGTGAAACTTCACCTGGGCCAGTGTGTGTATATGTCTGGATTAGAGTACAGAAGTCTTTCCTCCTAGTCTTGAGCCATGTTAGATAGTTCTGCCTTGCTCTCCATCAAACCTCAGTGTGATGGGGATGTAGAGTTGCTTTTTCACTTGTTTCCCTCCTGTAAACACTATCTACCCTTGATAGCACCCAGGATAGCACCAACGAAGTGTTATCTTTCTTTAGTAATACCTAATTGAGTTATGCACCATTAATAACATTCATTGCATCATATTTATTGAACTATCCATTCAACAACTATCACTAAATATGTATTGAGTCCTGCCTGCTTCCCAGGGATGGTACTCAGATTCTCTGTGTACATTATCGTGTTCAATCCTCAGAGCTGCTCTAAAGTAGGGCTAAGGGGTATCTGGCTCACGGGCCATATAAGGCCTGGTATATGTTTAGATAGACACACAAACTTCTCCTGTGCTTTTTATCATCTGCCCATTTGTCTGCACTGATACTTTCCTATAGCTGTTATAAATGATCTAATTGGCCATTGGGAGGAAAATGGTTCTCCACCCCTGCTGTAAAGAGTAGCTACTCTTTATCTCTCCAGTTTATAAATAGACACGAGGAATCTTAGAGAACTGGTCTAAATGTCCAAGTCCACACAGTGGGACTTGGATTCCAGACTTATTTCTGCCATTTTCTGCCTGATACTTGAGTTGATGAGCTTAATCATGATGTTGTACTATATTATGTCTTCTACTTTAGTTCAAAGTAGCTCTAGTGAAAATTAGCTCTAATGACAGGAATGAACTTAGGTATTACTGTAAGCTGTTTGCAGACCGGCTTTCAATGTTTTTCATTGCCTATATTATACCTCTTTCCATAGAAACCTTCCTCTTCTTCTAACTCCACATACAATTTAGCACTCCTATTTTTCAATTGAGCCCATCACCATTTCTTAAGGGCAGGAAAGTATTTGGGGCCATATGAAACTATCAGAATAATTCACTCCAAGATTAGATGATGTATGCTGAAGTGATTTATTTGGTTATTTACATTGCTTTCTATCTCAAAGAAATGCTTCGCTTTTGTGTTTTTATTTTTTAAAAGTAACTTGTTGGGACTGGGAATATGGCCTAGTGGCAAAAGTCCTTGCCTCTTCGTATACATGAAGCCCTAGGTTTGATTCCTCAACACCACATATATAGAAACGGCCAGAAGGGGCGCTGTGGCTCAGGTGGCAGAGTGCTAGCCTTGAGCAAAAAGAAGCCAGGGACAGTGCTCAGGCCCTGAGTCCAAGCACCAGGACTGGCAAAAAAAAAAAAAAAAAAAAAAAGTAACTAGTTGTACTAGAAGTTGTCATTTAACAAGGTGGTTTATGAATACAATGCATCTTGATCAATATCACCCCATTTAACATGCTCAGAGAAGGACTTTTAAAAGCTATAAAAAAAACATACTGGGGTTGAAGTATATCTTATGAGTACTTTTGATAAATCTTGCGAGATCAGGGAAGAACTGAGGCCATAAAGGTGGTTCATTTTCACCAGAAGTTGGACATTTCCCATATTCTTCACTATGACCCCAGCTTATCTCTCTAATTACAGAACCTCCTCCATCTCCCTGAGTGTGTGCATGCTTCCTTACAGCCCAACTTAATCTCATACAATTAACCTCAAAGGTTATAATATTGCTGCATTTCCCTATGTTACCTGCTCTGCAGAATGCTCTTAGATCTTTCTGGAAGGAATTTCTCCTTTTACTTCCTTACAGGGAGGTTACTGCCCTGATTCCTTATCACATTTGCCACATTCCACATGGTACCACCGAGTACCAACAGATGTTAACCTTGCTGGGCTCATAAGTGGGAAGCTATAAACTGATTATAAACAACTGACCAGAGGGTCCTATTGGTTTTCGCATGCTGTCCTGTTTTCTGATACAAGAAAGATGATCAGGGAGTGTTGGATAGAATCAGAAAGAGCCTTCTTGATCTCTGTGGTGGACCTGGATTAGGGGGAGACAATGAAAGCAGATAAGGAATTGGTCATAGTTTGAAGTGCTCAGAAGACTATGTAAGTCTGTTCTTTCCTGCCTCTGGTTTCCCCACAATTTCCCCAGGATATTGTCCAGTTTAATGTTTCTTCCCTCTTCCTCCGACATTCTACCAAAATGTGTGTAGGTGTATGTTTGTGTGTGTGTGTGCACATGGATGTGTACGCAGGTTTATTTCGATCTGCCAGTGTTGCATTACTGTGGCTACAATTGCAAATGCAGATGCCAAGAGATAAGAAAGCCTATGAGTGAGTGACAGTTGGGTATAGTTTTGAAATGTCTAATGTTGGACGTTTGGATGTGCATTAAGGACACTTGTATCCATCTGCTTGGCTCCCTGAAGGTTAAAAATGGTAGAAATCCATGAGCTAACAAGCAGAACCATCTCCTGACCTCAATACTTTAAGAAAGGGAGAATCTCCCCAACTCGTTTGGTACTTGCCTCTGTTTATAATGAGCAGGACCCATTTCCATGCAAAGCAAGGGTGTTGCCAAAGTGACCCATGGAGCTGCCCTTCTGGAATGAATCATCTGTGATATTGTCTCTTCAGCCACAATGTGTGGACAGTACATATCATTATTTTAGCCACATGAAAACTGAGAACACCACATAAAGTCACGTTATTGAGCAAGAGTGGTTATGGCGACCTTGTATGTTTTCACATTTACCCTTGCAGCTCTTCTGCTCCTTCCTTATTTTGGCATATTTAGAATTATGGTCTGCTCTTAGGAGGGAGTTGGTCCAGAGGCAGGACCCTGAGCCCAGAGTAGCCTGGAAAAGAGAGGAGAAGGTCAACACATTTGGCTTCTTCCTGGACTTGTTGAGAACTATGAGTTTGGGAGGGAACATTCTGACCTTGTAAAAGAAATTCAACACAGACACGTGGCAGTTCCCAGCTGAGCCCCTATCCCTTAGAGGGCTACAAATAGAATTAACAGAGACCTCAATTCTCTTTAAAACAGCCTGGGAAGCAAAATTGTATCTACATTTTGCCAAGACTCAGTTAACACAGAAGTTATTTTCTTTGTGGTGCTGAGGCCCAAGTTAAAGATTTAGATATTCTTTTACTAAGAGAGAAGACTTGGGATTGAGAGAAGTTAAATGACTTGTCAAAGGAGGAGTGGGGTATTAGTGGTTGAAATAGCCTGGAAATCAAAGAATCTGACGGTAATAAGAACTTATCAGTTCGTAATCTTAAAGGTCAGGATTCAAATACGTTTTAAATCAATGAATACAAACTTAGATTCTCTCTCTTTCTCTCGACAAATGTCACCTTACGATCTGGCAGGAGGATGCACTCCTAGATCCAACAGCTTTGTTATATTTCAGTAGAAGTCTGGATAGAAAGAAAACAAAGAAAGGGTATGGAGCTCTGTTATAGCAAACATAGATAAAATAATTCCCAATAAAAAAAAAGTTGCCACTTGAGTGAAAAATAGTAAGACTCTGGGACCTGGTAACTAGAGAGGCCTGGTTCTGGGGACGTGAGTGGAAGGGCTGGCCATGCAAGAGGCCGGGAAGTATGGAGAAACATCACTTCTGTAGGAGAGGAAGCCACTTGTCAGAGTGCAGCTGGACTTTTCGGTGAAGAGAGCTAACAAAGCAAGAGTGTCTCATACAACACAAGTGAATCTTGAGGATCAGAAGCTAGACCAACCCTTGCCCCCTAGGTGCCATTAAAGAAAGAAACTACACTTTCCCTTGCCAACAGAAGAGGGTGCTCTTGAACTAAGAAACATTCTCAGTCACCTAGCCATCAGAATTGTCTCCATAAAAGCATGGATGTCAGCATTTAAAAATGAAAAGAAAATGGCAGACGACATCCATAGGGAGAACTAACCATGTAAACAAAATAGAATACAAACATTTCAGCAGGTAAGAATGTTCCTTACTCAAATTAATGACAAAGTCAAAGGAAACTTGAACACAACACTCAATTGAAGTAAATGTCACACACAGATTAACCATTTAAATTTATGACACAGAAAACCTTAAATCACAAGTTCCATGGTTGAGGGTAAAATAAATCCCTTACCCCGCAAAAAAGCAGGGGGGAAAAAGGGAAATAAGAATTGAGTGAGTGAAAGAAAGCAGTGGAAGGAAAAGAAAAAAAATTGCCTTAAAAAATAAAGGCTAAACCACAAACTACTTGTGGAACTATAGGAGACATAGAAAGTCATGAGAGTCAAGAGAATGGAGAAAAAAGGAATGAAACAAACAAAAATACAGTGTAGGACAAATTGATAGAAGGAAGCCTCAGAAGATCTAGAAAACATAATTATGAACAATGCCTAATATCTAAAACTATAAACCAAGATGAATTTCACACATGAAGACTTGAATCCTTTAAAAGAAAGCAACCTGGAATGGTGAATTCCAAGACATACATTAAAAAATATTAAAAATTTTCATTTTAAAGAGAAGAAAAAACTCTCTATCTATAGACCAAAAAAACCCTAATCACTTACAGTAGAAAGAAAATCAGATTTCTCAGGTGAAGTAGGAGAACAATGAATGTAGTTGCATTGTTGAGAGGCTACAAAGGAAGTATGACATAGTATTTTCTACCTACTTGAGCTAATCTCCAAATATTAGACTGTGCAGCAATTTTCTAGGTGAAGATGAAGTGGGGGGGGGGTGAGGTGGGGGCAGGGAACTCATAGTCCCTTTCAGAGGACTCCACTCTAAGATAAATGTCTTTCAACCCAGATGGGGGCAAGGACTGAGGAACCACTGGGAAACTGAATGTGAACCCTGAATATATTTCAATGTAAATCTGTAATAATCAGGGAGAAAACTATGGCATGATCATTGTGTGTCTTTAGAAAGCAGATAAAGTATGCTGTTGCATAGGTAATCGTTGAGAGTGAAGAACAGCATTTAAGGAAGATGAAATAACAAGAAGGAGACTAAATCTGAAGAAGCAGACTATAGAAATTAGAGAAGTATTAGTATCCAGGAAAGTACTAGAATGAAAATGTTAGCTTTCTTCAGTACTAAAAGAAATACAAAGTGGAACAGGGAAAAGAAACCACATTATGCAAGAAACATAATGTACACAATTTTATATAACATAGGAGGTAAGATCAAGCTCATAGTCATATTTTTAAACTAGATCTTATGATTTAGTAATGAGTTTATTAATGGTTTGCATAACTCTCATTTAAAACATTTTCAAATTGACTTGCACAGGCAAGAGTATACGATACATAAAAGATAAGCCTGTATGTAGTAGTGATTCAGAAAAGCTAAGAACAAGGGACTAAAAAAGTACTTCATGCCTGCAATCCTAGTTATTCAGGATGAGCTGAGATCTGAAGGACCTTGGTTTGAAGCCAGCCTTGGCAAAAAATAAAAATAAAAAATAAATTCATGGGCTGGGGATATAGCCTAGTGGCAAGAGTGCCTGCCTTGGATACACGAGGCCCTAGGTTCGATTCCCCAGCACCACATATACAGAAAACGGCCAGAAGCGGCGCTGTGGCTCAAGTGGCAGAGTGCTAGCCTTGAGCGGGAAGAAGCCAGGGACAGTGCTCAGGCCCTGAGTCCAAGGCCCAGGACTGGCCAAAAAAAAAATAAATAAATAAAATAAAATAAATTCATGAGACATCATCACCAAATTAATTGGCACAAAGCTGGGCTGGAGGCATGGCTCAAGTGGTAGAGTGCCAGCCCTGTATGAGGCTGTGAGTTTGAACCCTTGTACTGGCAAAACACACCAACGAAAGATATCTATACCAGATAAACAGAAACAGTAAAATTAACAATTGGTATTATCAATAATGTAAATAGTGTGGATGTAGTTATTTACCCTCTTCTCAGACACAGATACAATGTTGGCAAAAACTGACTGCACATGTGGTCACTGTCTTTGTCTGTTTGGTCTGTTACAACAGCAAACTCACTATAGATGTAGTGACGTAGGAACACCAGGAAACTAATTTCTCTCAGTTTTGGAGCAAGAAGGATCCTGTTCCTGATTTGTAGGTGACATCTTCTTGCTACGTGTGTAAGCTGCTTGGGAACTTAATGTGATGGCAGGGACTGTTTCTCTGGAGTCTCTTTTGTAAGCGCAGAACTCTCACAACTTAGCCGTCCTCTAAAGCCACCACCTCTGAACATTGTCACTTTGAAGGTTAGCATTTCAACCTTAGGTTCTATAGGGACAATTCATAGGAAAGCTTGAGAAGTGCTCCCACCTGATGGGGCTGGGGATATAGCCTAGTGGCAAGAGTGCCTGCCTCGGATACACAAGGCCCTAGGTTCGATTCCCCAGCACCACATATACAGAAAACGGCCAGAAGCGGCGCTGTGGCTCAAGTGGCGGAGTGCTAGCCTTGAGCAGGAAGAAGCCAGGGACAGTGCTCAGGCCCTGAGTCCAAGGCCCAGGAATGGCCAAAAAAAAAAAAAAAAAAAAAAAGAAGTGCTCCCACCTGAAAATAACAATAACATTTTTCTATTAAACAATTATTAGGTGGAAGGGGATAGATAAACTAAATTGTAGAATTTTTAAAAACAATAATAGAATGAAAAAATACACATATAAGAATTTATGAGCCAGTGACCTGAGGAACACCCATAGTCTTAAATACTTAAATCAATAGAAAGTAATTAAAATGAACAAATTTAATTCTGAATTCAAAAGTCTAGAAAATTATGAAAGAAAGCCAAAGGAAGGAAGTAATAAAGATAAAAGAGGAAATTAATGTGGTAGAAAACAATAAAAAGGATAGAGCTAATAAAGAATCAACATACTAGTTCTTTGGGAAAAAAGCAAAAGCAAAAAAAAAAAAAAAAAGGAAAAAAGGAACGTACCAATAGCTAATTTAATCAGCAAAAAGGGGCAATGCATAAATATACAAATAAGGAAAAAACTACAAAGAAATAACCATGTAAAATTTATTTCCCATTTTACTTGGAAAATAAGTCTTCAGTGAACTGCTTTGAGAAGGTATTTGCAAATATGTGTGAAAATTATGGAAATGGTTATATTCTTTGAAAAGTACAATTTATAGAAACAGATCTTATTTGATATAGAAAACTTAAGAGGACCTTGCTTCAGAACAGAAAAATGATGTAGACAGTTATTAACACATTATTCTACATAGAAACACCAGACCCACAAATTTCATTCATAGAATTCAGCAACTTTGCAAAAAATAAAGTCCTCTCACTGCTCTGTAAATTATTCCAGAAATGGAGAAAAACATCTAAATTTTATCCAGGAAGGGAATATAACATTGATACCTAAATCTAATAATGACGATTGATACCTAAATCTGATAATGATGAAAATGGTAGTTACCATTATCTATTGTAAGAAGTTATCAGCTAATTTTCCTCATAAATATAGATGCAAATATTAAGCAAAACACTAGAATTTCCACTAAAACATCATTACTAAATTCCTGGAATACAAGGAGTCTAAATAGTTAGAAATCTATCAATATAGTTCCCCTAATTAGTTAGTTTAAGGAGAAAATCATAAGATTATCTCCACAAAGGTCTTCAGCAGTAAACCATTCCTGATAAATTCACTGAATAAAATCAGAATTGATAAATTTTTATCAATTAATAGACATGCACATGTGTGTATTTTGTATATTTACGTATATGTATATATGTCTGTCCTAAACTTATTTAATTGAGGAATGTGGGCAACATTTCTGCTAAAGCCAGATATGATGATGAGATATGATCCTTATTAGAGGAATCAATACAATTAGAGAAAAGTATACAGATTTGAAAAGAAAAACGATATCATTCTTTAGAAAGATGGTTATTGCATCATTTGAAAAGAAATGGGAAGACCTGGGGGGAAAAATCATATTAAGTGAAGTCAGGACCCGAGAAAATAAAAAAATGCGTGTTTTCCTCATACGTGGAAGCTAGAATTAATTTGTAAATATATGAGTAAACATTTAGGGGTTTATCCAAGTGTACACAAATGTATTATCCAAAATATGGTAGATTCAGGGGCGAGCTTAACTGGTGTAATTCCGTAAAAAGGCTAACCCACATTCCATCCAAATAAACTGGAAAGGGGGAGGCGAGGTCAAGGAAAGGGAGGTAGATAAGTGAAAGTGAGAGAGTATGCAGTCATAAAATTCAATGCATATCTTACAAACTTGAGAAAATTGAGGGAAGGAATAGGGTTGGAATGGATGGGGAGAATGATAAAAGGGGTGACATTGATCAAGATATAGTCATAAACTTCTTTATTGAATGGCAACTCCTTTATACAACTACTCGAAAAGAATGAAAGTATATTAAAATAATGATATAATGAGCCATAAAAAAGAAAGACTATTTCTATACCCAGACAAAATAATAGTAAAGTTTTAGTGTCTACGAGAACTAGGGAGGGAGCAAACGAATCCAAATTAGATAAAGACATCAGAAAGAGTAGGATACAAATTAATTCATAAAAATCAATAACCTTTACATACACAAAAATAGCTAGTTTAAGATATAATGCAAGAGAAAAAGTTCTTTATAAATAAAGAAAATGTCGAAAACTAAATAGAAATATGCACAATGAGGAAAATGTTTAGATTTATTTTTATAAATATACATTGATAGTACTAGAGGACTGCATTATGGTGATTCCATAGGTGCATTTAGTGCACTTTAATAAGCTCACCCTTGTATATATTCCTTTAACTTCTCCATCTCTCAGCTTTTTCAAATAGTATTTTCTGGTTCCATTTGCTTTCTTTATATCTATCTATCTATCTGTCTACCATCTAGATGTATACATATCAAATGTATATGTAAGGTACTTTAATCCTCTTCATCCCTCAGTCCCCTAAATGAGGAAAATTTTAAGATACTTCTGAAAGATTAAAGCAGACTTGAGCCAGTAAAAAGGACTCATTCAGCATCTTATAGGAGTCAATTCTTCTCTAATTAACATAAGAATTTTACCCAGTCACAGGAAAAAATGTGAATTAGCCTTGTATTTTGTTTTCTGGAACTAAATAAATTGATTTTTAAAAGCCATGCAGACAAGCAAACATAGAAGAACAGTTGGGGAACTCTAGTCAGGGGGAAGAGGAAAGCAGTGATGGGAAAATTATTTCCCAAATATTTAAAAAAAATTGTAGATTCAGGAGTTAACTTAAATGGCCTAATTCCTTAGAAAGGCTAACTGACGATCCAGCAAAATAAACTGGAAAGGGGGAGATGAGATCAAGGGGAGGTAAGAGATGGTGGATATAGTGTAATACTGGCACATGATTGTACACCAGAGGAAGAGAATATAAAGTCTAGAAATAAATTATGCATAAGAGCTTATCATTTGATAAAGATGGCATTTAAAATTTGGGACTTTTTTTTTAGCAAGCATATATTTAATGTAATAGGTTAAAAAGAAAACATTTCCTGTTTGGAGAATAGTTAAAGACTTTGGACTCTTTATTTAATCACTTTTGTTGGGACAGTTGGATAGCTATCTGGGAACAGATAAAATAGGATTCATACCTTCTATTTTTTTTTTTTTTTTTTTTTGCCAGTCCTGGGCCTTGGACTCAGGGCCTGAGCACCATCCCTGGCTTCTTCCTGCTCAAGGCTAGCACTCTGCCACCTGAGCCACAGTGCCCCTTCTGGCCGTTTTCCATATATGTGGTGCTGGGGAACCGAGAGCTTCATGTGTAGGAGGCAAGCACTCTTGCCACTAGGCCATATTCCCAGCCCTCATACTTTCTATTTTATACCAAAATAAATTTACAAAGGATTAAGCAATAAACATAAAAATATACATTTACAAATGAAAACCAGTCATAACATGGATGAACTTTTTTTTTGTAAATTGAATATAGGAAAAGTTTTCCAAATGTGATCCAAAGTCCATATATAATGAAAGATTGA
The DNA here is from genome assembly GCF_023159225.1 of Perognathus longimembris pacificus. NCBI lineage: Eukaryota > Metazoa > Chordata > Mammalia > Rodentia > Heteromyidae > Perognathus > Perognathus longimembris. The sequence continues at coordinate 16,459,705 of NC_063164.1, forward strand.
GAAATTTTACTATATAAAGCTAAGCAAAAATTGTGTAATAAAAATAAAATCATGTGAGTAGTGACTCACTGGGAGAAAATATTTACAATGTGCAACAGAGATCTATGGCTATCTTTAAGATATAAAACATTTTTAAATATTGAGGGAAAAGGACAAAAATTATGAATTTCTGCAAAAATAAAGGAAAACAATCCTGAAACACCTACAGCCATGATAACAGTTATGCAGCACAAGACCATAGACTTTTGTCATTGAACAAATTGGAAAAATCTACAAATTTAGCCATACTGCTGATGAGGTTAGTGGAAATAGGCACTTGGGCAGCAGATACTTATTCTCACAGTTCAGGAGCTGAGAAGTCTAAGGTCTATGTAGTCACCTTGGTTAAGACTCCATCTCCAAATAGAGCCACATTCTGAAGGACTGGAGGTTACAACCTCAATGTAATGAATTTGAAACCATCCTGCCATTTATACATGCACTTCTTTTTAGCATTTTATTTATTATTTTAAATTATCTTTATGTAGGTGTACAAAGGAGTTACAAATTCAACATGCCCATTTGTGAATACAATGTATCTTGATCAGTTCATTCACCTTTATCTCCCCAGCTTTATCTATCTACAAATTGCTTTTGAAAGTTTATATGGTATAATTCATTGGGAGGAAAATATGGCAGATCTAAAAAATATGTGTGCAATATTTGCCTTCTGATCTAGAAATCCAACTCATATAATGTTGCCCTGAGATTAAACATCAAAAACAAATATACAAACTAATATGCACAAAGCCAACAAAAATATATGGTTAAATTAATTAATCCAATTTTGATTTGTCAGAGTAAAAGTAACAGAATACATAAAATATTGACCATGGAAGTGGTGATCAGTTTTTGTCTAAAATGTTATTTCATTTATGCATTCATTTAGTAATTTCCTCTGTATATGGCACTCATTTGGTTAGGCCAAATGAACATTTGTTTAGGTCTTAAAGATAAAAATGTGACCCAGTCGCTGCTTCACATCCTATTTGGGTGGACATGCTACAGCATCAATTAAATATAGTGCTGTAGTAGCTGAGAGAACAAGTCACTATCCTGGAGATTTCAGAGGGCTTCAGAAAAGACCTGAGATAGCACCCTGCATTTTTTCTTCGTAGCACTTATTCACAATTATGGCTATGGAATGATTTCAGAGATGGTTGAATTAACATTCATTTCCCCACTAGACACTGGGCACTGTGGGAGTAGAGACCAATCACCCATCTTAATGCTTAGCACACTTTGTATTGCCAACAACGTGTTAAATGAGTGAATGAACTGTTTCAGAACTGAATGATGAACATTTTGCCAGATTAACAAGCAACATTGAAGTGTCTATACTCGTAGGCAATAATGTATAAAGACACAAAGATATGAAAAAGAATGGCATGTTTAGGCAATGGAGAATTGTATGAGGTAAGGGATATGAAGGCCAGAGCTAGAAAAAGGAGCTGTACATCAGCTTGGGAAGGCTTTGGGGAGCTTATTGAAAGTCTGGCACTTTTTCTGTAGACAGTGATGAATTGTAGAAAGATTTTTGTAGGTGAGAAATATGATCAGCTGGGCTCTCCAAAAGATGGCAGAGCATAAAGAAAGTCAAAGAAGACCCCAGCCAGCAGGAGAGAGTACTTCCTGATGTATGAACATTGGCTGGGGGTGGTTAAGGGTAAATGAACTGAAGGACCTACCCCTTACACACACGTGCACACACACACACACTCACATCCATCTGAAGTATAAGGAGGATTTGAAGTCCATTTGGACATTACAAGAGTGCACTTGAAAATGGTGTTGAGGTATCTAGTTTGAGCAAGTGGGTAGATAAAAATGGATAGCAAGAATCTGGAACCAACCCAGATGCCCCTCAGTAGACGAATGGATCAGGAAAATGTGGTACATATACACAATGGAATTTTATACCTCTATCAGAAAGACTGACATTGCCCCATTTGTAAGGAAATGGAAGGACTTGGAAAAAATTATACTAAGTGAAGTGAGCCAGACCCAAAGAAACATGGACTCTATGGTCTCCCTTATAGGGAATAATTAGCACAGATTTAGGCAAGTCACAGCAGAGGATCACACGAGCCCAATAGCTATACCCTTATGAACACGTAAGATGATGCTGAGTGAAATGAACTCCATGTTATGGAAACGATTGTTATATCACTGTTGTAACTACTGTCACGTGCTATGTGTAACTGTAGCTTCTATTATTGATGATCTTCTTGTATCCCCTTCTTGTGGTTGTACCTACACTATCTCTATATCTTATCTGAGTATATTGGAAACCATGTATACTGGTAAACAGTGGTATATAGGGTAAAAAATACAAACAACTACAAAAGCAATACTTGCAAAACTGTTTGGTGTAAATGAACTGAACAACTCATGGGGGGGAAAGGGAAAGGGGGAGGGGGGAGGGGGAATGAGGGACGAGGTAACAAACAGTACAAGAAATGTATCCAATGCCTAACGTATGAAACTGTAACCTCTCTGTACATCAGTTTGATAATAAAAATTTGAAAAAAAATGGTGGCATTCACTGATACAGAGGTTTGTATTTCTCCTGAGTCATGTAATTGGAAGTGTTTGTCTAGAACTTAGGAATCTCCTTTGAGACAAAATCCTAAGTCAGGTAGTCACGGGTAGGGAAGTTACACTTGAAGCTGTTGTGAGAGATGGAATTTCCCAATAGAGTAGACTACTAGGAAACACTGATAGTCTTTGAAAATTCCTTTGTCTTATGTCTGCCTCCGTAATAGTTCATTCCAGTGCATTCGACCCTCAAAGAGCCTGTAAGTTGGGAACATCTGTGTGTCAGTGTCTAACCAGGAAACAGAACTCACTGGGTTGGTTTGTTATTTTTGTGAAGGAACTACTTTCAAGGATTTAAAGAAAAACCAGTTGAGAAATTTAAAGAATTTGAGGCACCCAGAACATAGCAACAGTGGGAGACCCTTAGTCCTTCTAGACTGAGGAGCAAGGAGAGGAAATGAGGTTCCTAGAGTGAGAATCAAAGCTGTGGAGGAGGAAGATGCCTCGTGGGAAACTCAGACAAAAGAAAAACTTGCCTTTGCCTTCTGCCACAGAGGCCTACATGAAAAGTGAGAGATGAGAGGGAAAAAAATTCCAACTTCCTCACTTCTACATTCAAAAAAGGAACACTTTGAACTATAATGCACATAATGTAAGATTTTGTGGAACAGGAAATTCATCATTTGAAAGCATACAGTGGAATAGGATTTTAGAAATCTACTCTTAATGCTGTGAAGTCATCACTATTATTCAATTTCAGAATATTTTCATCCCCTCAAGTCAGTTTGTGAAGGCTTTGGATGCCTTTCTAAGGACTCTGGCATTTATTCTCTAGGTAGTGATGAGTCCGGAAAGGCTTGTAGGAAGAACCTTCAGCCAATTAGGATCCTGAACAATGTGGCAGCGACAGAGAGCACTTTGAGCAACGAAGAAATCTCATACCTTTAAGTAATTGCTGTAACTATCCCTTTCCTTCAGCCTCTGTAAGCTACTGAGCTATTAGTAGTTTTGTAAGCCATTAGTGAATGTTGAATAGTCATGGTTCTGGGTGAAATGAAAGCTATAAATAACACAGGGTGGAATGTCCCCCACTCCCCATGTTCTCCATATGTTATGGCCTTGGGAGGAAAGACACTGTGTATCTTGAGGTGAACAGAAGAATGTGGGATGCAGGGACAGTGCTTATAAGCTTTCTAATTTTAATGAAACTCCGGATGGGGAAATGTAGCAGGCACTAGCTAGGAAAATCTTATACCTGGCTTGTGTTTCAGGGAGATCGGCTAGATGTGATGTACCTGTACACTGGTGAACAGGGCAGAGCCACCTGGCTTCTTCTACCATTTATCCAGCCAGGCATGAAATCTGGGTAGATAGGAAAATCATTATCTGCCCCTTTCTCCCCTATGCTGGTGAGATTGAAGTACAAGCAGAGAAAGTTTAGATGTTTGAATTTGCCTATGGTTAGTTAAAAAAAAAGAACCCAAAGACAAATTTGGATACTATTTACTGGCATTTTATGTGGCTCTTGTCTCATCTTCTGGATGATGCTGGTAATCAGAGTGGTCAAGTGTGACCTGTGTTTCCATAGGAAGTTTTGAATAGCCTAAAAGGAAGGTATAAACTTCAGTCACATTCGGCATGTCCCCATAATCTTTGCCATGGGAGTCAGAGTTCCAATCTTCTCTTTGCCTTCCCAGCATTCTCTCTCTTGATCTTGTTCTCTTTCCATCCTTCCCTATTGGCGTTTAGGAATGAACACTGTCCATTTCACTCAGACTGCCGCAGTGGAAAGAGTTCTCACCAGTGGTGAGGACATTGGAACCGAGTGCCAGGGGCCCACACTGGGCTCAGCACGTATTTGGAGCTGGATCACCATTATTGTTGGCTGTTCACAAAGAAGTGGTCCCTGAACCTTGGGTTAGTGGCAAAACCCTAAACACAAGATGTAGCAATGCATCTGAATGAAGTTAGAATTCATTGGCTGTGGTAAAATCTGAGGGCAACTCGAACTCCCATCTTGTTCCCCTGAGGAAAGCCACTAAAAATAGTTCCTCATTGTGGTTTCTGAGATTCAAAGAAAAGTCAGCCTAAGTGGTTTCTTACACACGGTTTAGAAGGCCCACGGGCGTCCAATAGTTCCCACCAAGTTGGATTTTGATGGGTTAAATGTAACGCATCGGTAACATAAGGATTAAATTTCCTTTCCAATACACATGGGTTTTAAATGAAGGAAAATAGGTGCATGGGGTGCATAATGCATTTATTTTGCAAACCCAGGCATTCAGAAAATAGTTCAAGATGTCTCAGCAAATCAAACCAGCCACCCTGTCTCCCCTCTCTCTAGAAATGACTGACTATAAATGTATAGTGCTAAGTGCATAAAGAAAGATTTTCTGGAATCTAAGTTTTATGTCTTATATTCTCTGGTAAGATTAAATTTTCCTATATGGTCTAGTGATAGAGTGTTAATTCCCCTCTCCTACCATATTATTATTGATTTTTTCTTTAAGTAGTTGTACAAAGGGGTTTCAATTCAACACGCCAGTTTGTGAGTAGAATGAATCTTGACCAGTGTCACCCCTTATGTCATTCTCTCTCATCTGTCCCAATTCAATTTACCCAGTTCCATTTTACATATATATATATCTGAAATATTATATGTTTGCCCACCTTTCTCCTTTCTGTTTGTTTGCCCTCACTCCCCTTGACGTAACTCTGCCTGTGACAAAACATATTATAGCAGCCAAGTATTCATTTTATTAAAATGTTAAATTAGTTGTCCCAAAGAGTTACAACACTGGAACCCTCCTCTGCATATATTATTATTGATTGTAAATAGTCTGCTAAGAGTGAGTCTTTAGAGGACTGACCCTTTCCTTTACCTGCATTCACTTCCCCCTTGTTTCCTGGATGTCTGTGGTTTTTACCATCAAGAACCAATACTAATTTCAAGTGAAAAGTATTCGCTTTGTCTCCAGTGTACACATGGTAGCATATTAGTGAGAGCTGATTTGAGGTAAGACCAACAAATGGAGAAAATGTGGATCCGTTTTTTTTTTCTGTTATCTAAGCAAGTTAGAGTGAATAAGTGAACAGAGGGAGGCAAGGACATCAAGAATGTAAGTTAGGATGCTGCTTCAAGCAACAGGGAGGGAGAAATGGGAAAGAAGGGCTAGAATTAGAGACAAGATCAAATCCTAAGAAACTGTTGACGAAGTTCACTTCTCCTGTGCACAACCAGATAGGATCAAATGGTCCCACTAATCTAATTTGTTTTGACCAACTTAAGTGATGAAAAGTAAGGATGGGAATTTATCACTCCCTTTCAAGTGAGTTGTCTTAGGCTAAATGTGGTGCTTTACGAACATCGTACTGATCAGATCTGAACCTAGTGTGATTGTTCTTTCTTCCCTGTTCTGCCTTGTTGAACGAGTTTAGATACAGAGTAGAAGGGAAGATGAAAGTAGAGAAGATACTTTCAAGTTGTAGACTACATTGGGGGAGACTGAGGTATTATTGCTGGAGATGGAGAAAGGAGATCAGATGAAGACAGATAATTTTAGAATCACATGTGTATTGCTGCTCATTTAAAAACTGTTCTGAATTAAATCATATAGGTAGTTGAAGCTATCCTTATTTCTTTATCCATTTTCTACTACTATGACTAAGGTAGTGCTGACAAATCCTTAGCAAGTTAAACTTTTAAAAAACAATCTGACTTTTTATAGTATTTATGGAATACCATAAATATTGAAGTATTCTTCAACCATGTATATGCTTTGTAATGATTAAATCCAGGCAATTAACATTTCCATCTCCTTAAAAACTTATCTTTTCTGTATGTTGGAAAACTTCAGACTCCTATTGTCCAGTTCTTCTGAAATATAGCAAATTTAATACAGATTGTGGCTTCCCTTCTGTGCTAGAGAACAGAAGAACCAATTACTCCTCTTTCTCCATCCTCTCTATGAGAGCCCCTCCCCTTCCTATGCATAATGATCACTCCCCTCCTCGTTTCTTCTGTGATGTCAACTTTTTAAAGTTTCACACGGGACTGAGAATGTATGTCATTTGTCTTGCTGTGCCAGTTTATTTTGCTTAATGAGATGTCTTCCAGCTCCATTCCTGTTGTCACAAGTGACAAGACTCTATCTTCTTAGTGGAGGAAGAAAATTCATTATAAGTTCTCTTTATTCATCCGTTGGTGAATGCCTTGGTTGGTATTGCACTTTAGGCACTGTGAACGGTGCTACAATAAACATGAAGGACAGATATATCTTTGTTATATTATTTCATCTCCTTTGGATGTGTGCTCAGTAGTGGTGAGGTTGCTAGATCATGTGGTAGTTCTATTTGTAGCTCTCTCTCTCTCTCTCTCTCTCTCTCCCTGCCTTCTTGCTCACAACTGATACTCTACTACTTGAGTCATGCCTCCATGTGGGCTTTTGGCTAGTTAATTAAGGAGAGTCTATTTTTGAGGAGCTTCTATATTATTTTCCATAATATCTGCAACAAGAATTCTTTCTCCCCATCTCCATATTCTTCCCAGTACATATATATTATATATAAATATATATTAGACAAAATATATCTTCAAACCACTTTCTTACTTTTTAATTGTATTATTTACTTTTGTAGTTGAGTTGTTGAATGAACATATTGAAATTATTTTCTTCTCTTCCTTAGGTTCTCTTTTAACTTTGTTGATTGTATTCTTTGCTATGCAGAGGCTTAGTTTGAGACAATTCCTTTCATCTATTTTGCTTTAGTTATCTATATTTTGGGGGTCTTTTCCAAAAAAAGATCTTTGCCCATACCAATGTTTTAAAATGTTTTCCCGTATTTCTTTCCAGGAGTTTCTGATAATATGACATTCAGGACTTTGATCTGTTTTTTAAACTATTTTTGTATATGGTAAGAAAGTGAGGTTCTTTTCTTTTCTTTTTTTTGCATCTGTATATTGAGTTACTCAGCACCACTGATCGAAGACCCTATCATTTCTCCAAAGTATGATCTTGATGCCATTGTGGAAAATCAGTTGACCATAAATGCATGTGGGTTAGTTTCTGGGTTCTTTATTCTGTTCCACTGAGCTATGTGTTGGGCCAGTTTTTAGGTCAGTGCCATGCTGTTCTGGTTGTTACAGTTTTATAGAACATTTTTGAAATCAGATATTGTTATGCTGCTAGCTTTATTCCTTTTGCTCAGGAAGCAAATTGGGCTTTCATATTGATCCCTGTCCTTGATTTTCTGCCTGTGTTGGTTCTTGTTTCCCTGCTTCTTGGGACTTTCTTTACCTTCTATCTAGTCACTGAAACATGAACAATGCTTCTTCTTTTGATTTTTTTTTTTGCAACAATGATAAACCGTGTCAGCTTTCATTTAAGGTTCCACATTTTTCTAGAATTTCTTCAAACATTTTTTCATATGAAAAAGGTTTATATATTGTTACTATCTATCTAAGCTTTACTTTAGAAGCAAGGGACTCAGCCACAGCTTTAAAGTAAGTAGTCCCTCGCTGATTGAGTTCTTGATGAGATGCCAGATGGGTATATATTGAACATATGTGGTTCCAGAGATGAAATAGGAGGACATGAAGAAATAAGAGGGTATCAGAGAAAGGGAAGGGGAATTGGGGAGAGAGCTAGGAAAGAGATTAGGATAGAATAACTTCCGAGGAGGTGAGTTCCCAGAGAACAAGTAATGTGACCAATATTGTGCAAGAAGTGGAACTTGCAGGTCTTGGAGATGTACCAGTGGCTTCACAGTTTACTCTATATGTGACCAGTGGTCCACCTGGGAGAGATCAAACCTGGGTCATGACACATGACCATTCAGAAAGCACAGAGATGGGAAGCGATTGCTACTGTCTTAGCCTTTTCATTCAAGTTGATTAGGAATAGAAGATGTAGTTATCAAAGTGTTTAGAATTAGGACAAAGGAAAGGATTTGACATTTCCTTTGGAGTAGAAAATCAAACGAAAGTACTCAAGGATCCTGCATATTCCTCCAATCAAATTGTAACGGCAAAACATCCAAATTGCTCATGTATGCCCATCCCCCAGAATCTTGGTTGTCAGTTCCACTCAGCTCATTCCCTTGCAAGATTGTCAACATGAGTTTAAAATGTTTCCTTTTCCCTGAGGCATTTGTTCTTTCATAGTTGACTGTCACATGAGGGGTTAAAGATTTAAGACAAAGAAGTCAGCTACTGAGCAGTTTCATTATGTCTAGGACAAAGAAACGGAGGAAATGGTGGTAGGAGAAGGAACAATCCAGGATCAAGCATCAGTTGGGATGGAGGTGATGAGGGAACTCCAGAGCCTGCTGAAAGCACCTACAACTGGACCACTTGGTAGGCCAGCATCTCTGTGCCATGGTCTATTCCTCAAGATGCTTTGTATGTTCCTCGTCTGTCTGCCTCCCATACCTAGGCAGTGTGGCATTTGAATGGAGAGGGGTAGGTGTGCTACTAGGCCAACTAGCTTCAGCTCTTGACCATGCCACTTAGTATTTGCCTAATCTCTACAAGTTACTTTGCCTCTCTCAGCTTTAGGTTCCTCATGTGCCAAGTGGTTCTTGAGGCTATGCCAGGTGATTCTGAAAAACACATTGCAGCACCAGGTCTGATGTGTGCAGCGCATGTAGGCGAGTGTCCAACAGCACAGGGTTTGGGGAAACCAACAGACAGAGTCTACACCCTGTAGCCCTTATTAGCTACATAAACCCGAGCAAGTTACAACCTTCATGTGCCATTTTCTCTGAAGCTGCAACATGTGGCAAATAAAGATGCTTATTAACCCACAGAGTAGTCAAGATTAAATGTAGTAAGATGTGCAAAGTAGTTAGAAATAACTTTATAAGTAGCTTAAATGTGTTCATGTGCATTGCTGTGATAAAATCAGCCCCCACAACTCACTCCTCAGTGCACGCTAGAAAAAGTCAGTTCTCATGATTAGCCTGTGTCCAACCTGCTAGAGACCAAGTCCACTCTATTGATTCAGTTAAAGACCAAATAAACAATGACCAAGTAACTTGAGGTCTCCTTGTCTCCATGGGTGGAGGGAAAGGCCTTTGCCTCTTTCCCTGTGTGACACAGCAAGTGAGTCAGTGTGGGGAACCCAGAGCTGTCAGCACGCTATTCCTCCCTGTACAAGGGGCCGAGGAAGGAGTCTTCAGGACAGTGGCTGCACTCTGGGTTTGTGGTTTGCTTTCTCTAGTACCATGTTGATCAAAACTGTAGAGCTATAACAAACAGCTCCAAGGACCTCCTAAAGGCTCCCGCCCTGAGCACTGGAGATGTGAGTTGGGGAATAGGGATATAGTTTGCAAATCGGTGGCTTCGAGTCTCTACCTCTTGGAGGGGGGGCTATAGTTTCAAGGACGGCTGCCCCCCACCTGTGCAACCAACCAAACTGCTTTGCTCATAACCAAGGAGAGAAGAAACTCCAGTAAAGCATGTGAAGATGTCCTGCTGGGTTTCTATTTTCACCAAGGACCCTGTAACACCATGGATTCTCTGCCAAGGGAGTGTGGTGCCATGTGTGTGTAGGGGTGGGGGGGGCATGCGTTTGCATATGTATCCATGCTTACATTCATTCTCTAATGACTTCCACAGAAAACACCTCCTCCATCCTGCCTGTCCACAGCATTGGAGCAATTAGGTAGGACTTGGACATCATGATTCATGCTTTAGCAAATTTAATTTCAACAAAACATAATTATGGTGAGTCACCTAATCGCAGCTGTAATCACAGTCCGCCTCTCCAAGAGTCAAAACAGTTGAGGCAGTCAGCAACTATGAGTATGTCTGAGGCCTCCAATCTTGTGCCAAACAGCCATATTTAGGGCTCCAGTTCCTTTCAAATTTTTGAAATTACAGAATATTTCAGACATATATAGAGGTGTAATGAATACTCTAGTGAATACACTTATATGTACCACCTACCTAAAAAATAAATATGACAAATACTATTAAAGTTTCTTATTATTGGATTATTTATTCCCATCTCCCAATTTCCTGGCAGAAAACAGTATTTAATTTTGGTATTAATCGTTCTCATTCTGTCTTTATACACCCACTCTCCTATATCCTTATCATTATCTATAATTATTTATATGTATTCACATACACATATACATATGTTTGTACACCTTAAGTATTAAATAAATAATTGTGTAGCTACAAGTTGTCCTGGCTTAACTTTTTAAGATTTATCTGTATTGAGAACTTATTTTTAGTTTTAATATAGTTTGTTTTTAAGAATTATACGTGTGAATGGTTAAAACACTACATAAATCCATCTCTGTGGATGTTTAATTTGTTGCCAGTGTTTTCTCCTCCTTTCTTTCTTCTCTCCCTTCCCTTGCTAAGCAAACATTGTACCATATTATCCCTACCCCAGTCATTTTGCTCCTGTGTTTTCAGATAGGTTATCTCTAGCTTTTCCAGGGCCAGCCGTGTATCTCTGCCTCCTGAGTAGCTGGGACCACAGATGTGTGCCACCATTCCCCCCTTGTCACCATTTTCTTTTACAACCAACAACGTCCTTATACAGGTTACTGGGGCACATGTGAGCTTCCTTGGTTATTCAAGTTGATGAGTTGTTGGATATTTACCTTTAAATGCTTAGCAATATGACTGAATTTATGTCAATTATTTTACTTTTTTCTTTGTTCTGTTTCTTGACTTATTTTAGAGCACTTGAATATGCTTAGTTCCTTATTTGATTTAGATTAGTTTTAACTACACATTATTGTATGTATTTTAGTTGTGCTCAGTGAATCATCTATCTACCATATCTGTCTGTCTATTTATCTATCTATCTATTTACTTTCATAGTCTTTCAAGAATTAATAGTATGCCACATGTAAACCCAACAACTCTATAGGTTTCTTTACTCCATATCCATTACCTTTTTACACAATTGTCCTAAGTATAGCATTTATAAACATTGAAAATCTCACCAATATTCAAATTTGTAGTGTAAGCAATTACAGATATTTTAAAGAGTTTAAGAGGAAAGAAAGTAATTTTTTATGCTGACCTAGATATGATACATCAACTTGCTAAGCTGGTAACAGTCCCAATTTTCTGCTATAAAGAAATTTTATAATATGATTGAAGTCTCCAATCACTACTGGCAACTTTAATCAAAAGGGAGATTATCCTATGTGAGACCTTTAAAAGAAGGGCAAACCTTTCCCTGAGCTCAGCAACTCCAAACCTATAAGGTCTAGCCTTCTCATTTTCTTCCTTTTTGATCACCTGCCTTAGCCAGACCCCATAATTATATAAGTAAAATTCTTCGTAATAAACTTCTCTCTCCTCAGGTATATAATGTGTATCACATACACATATACATACACTTGTCTGATTGAACCATGGCTTATTAAAAATGAGTTGGTTATATTGGGGATAGCTTTCACCTATAATTCTAGCTACTCAGGAGGCTAAGATCTGAAGATCGTGGTTTGAAGCCAGCCTGGGAAGGAAAGTTTGTGAGGCTCTTTATCTTCAATTAAGCACCCCAAAGCTGGATGTAGAGCTGTAGCTCAAGTGATTGAACACCAGTCTTGAGAAAAAAAAAGCTAAGAGACAGTGCCCAAGCCCTTCTACCAGCATACACAAAATATGAGTTGGTTACGAGAGAGATCTCTTGGCTTAGTGTTTCCCCATCATTTTCCAGCTAGCAAAATCTACATGAATCCAATTGTGTAGAGATGGAGGGCTTTAAACTCTATATGCTAACTAAACTCAAGGAATTCTAGCTCCAGTCATGTCTCTGCTCTGAGAGGGAAGGCATCCTCTAAGCCCCATATGAGACTCAGAGTGGAGAGCTGCAAGAAAGAAATGGGAAAGCTACTTCGATCACTTTCCTTACATGGAACCACATTTACAGCCACATGGCCTTTCAAAGGATTGGTGCATAGTTGGCAGAAACAATTGCAAGTTTTAAATGATGTGCTTAATCTGTAAGCTGCTTTGACCACACACCCAGCCTATCCATAGCAGCACTGAGGGCAGTGACTGGGTCCTCAGGGCTGTAAATGTTGCTTCCATGTGCAATGTAATTGTTTTCCCCTTCTTCTTGCAAGAAAGGTTAACAGGGAATTTTATTCTGCCTCCCCATCATTTCCTTTTTAGAGATTCAAAGAATTAGAGTGTGCCGACACGTTGAACAATTTCCTAAGAAATGTATCATTTAACTTCTACTTGTTCTCCTTTAACTTCTTCTACCAAATTAACCTTTAATTTTAATATCCTCTTAGAAATATATACTTAAATTGAAAATCTCTGACTTTAATTAATTTTCTCCATACACAAAACTCCCCCCCCCCCACATACCATTTCCTTCATATTTTCTACAAGTCCCTGTCTCATTTTATTCAGGCATACCACCTTAATTCTTTTTCTCCATTTCTTTCTGGGAACTACCCTTCAAATAACTCTTCTGTCTTCCTCCCTCTCTTTTTATTCCTCTCCACCTCCCCACTCCCCCACCTCAATGTCAAATGGATCTGCATCCCTAAAGCCTAGAGAAACATTTTCCTATTCTGTTCCCTGGATGTTGGCCAGTGGTTTCTCTTCTTTCCATTGAGGATAGCTCAATCTGCATACTGCTGAGATAACCCGCGGACCACAGAGTCACAGTAACTGCAATGGTAGGTTTTGATTTTTCCAATGTCAGCTCATCATCTTGCACTATTTCCTTCTTTGGGTATGCATCAGATGAGCATAACTAGGGTCTATCATGCTCTACAGAGAACCATTGGATCAGGAGACAGAAGCTGTTAGCCAGCTGGTTATCTCTGTTAAATCATTTCTTACTTTATTAAAGTCTGGAATCACACACTGAGATGCTAAAAGGAACTGGTCGTTTAGGATGATAAGGAAAGTGGTCCTGGTGGGCTCTGGGATGAATGAGGGATTTTTAGCTTTCCCTTACATCCTATATTTAAAGAGGCATGCCCGATTCTGATTGCTACCATGGCAGTGAGAGACACAATGTCTCCAGATTGTCAGAGTTTTCTAGAGATCCCAGGTATAGGCATTAAGGAAAACAACTATGTCAATATCTAGGTATTGGCGACTAATACAAAAACTCAAAAGTTAAACTTTCTGTGGCCCTAGTAAAATATGTCTCCATCTTTGGGTCATTGGTGGTAACCTCTAGACTATTTAAAGCTCCTTCCAGTACTGAAAAGTTATACTTTAATTATCCAAATGCTCTGGATTGAAGAAAGAAGTCATGTTTAACTATGAAGAAGATTTTCCTGGCATCTTGCTCTCATAGCTTGGAACAGGTTAGCAAGGGAGAATTATAAAATGTCTTCCAAGTGATCTTGAAGAATAAAAGACACTTCCCCTTGTCTGGGAACAGTTAAAAGCCATTGCCAGGAGGGGAAGGGGGAAAAGTTCCCCCCTGGATTTCTTCCCAGGTGGGATACTGTGAATACAGTATTTTAAGGGACGAGGTAATGGTTTGGTTTGTAATTCCCAGGACCCCTCCCAACTCAATTCCTGGAATTATCTTTGGGGATTCTGTAAACTGAAATTTAAAGTTACAGTTTGTAACTTCCCCTCTAAAGTTTAGATTAGGTTTCATAACTTGGAACTCAAATCAGAACAGCTATTGGAGTGTGGATGAAAATGTCTATAGCTCTGGTTGCCAGCATGTTAATGAAAACCAGAGAGAACAATAAATAAAGGTGGAGATGAGTGATAGCCAAGATAGGAGTCTTTTAAGTGCCCTTCCTTTTCAGTATCGCTCCCTCTTTAAGAAAAATGATTATGATGATCCTGATCCATTTTCTTAGGGATTAAAAACACCTAGGAAACCCACAAACATCTTTTATACATGATATGTCTCAAGCCCAAAGTCAGCAGTTCAACACGCAGAGCAAATTCAATGTAGTTACTGATTATATCAGGATAAATACTAGGTCTCTTATTCCAAAGTAACCACAGCAAAGTAAACACACCACTACCCTTTGGAAGACACTAAAGACAGAGACCAGAATGCAAGCTAGAACACAGATGCATTTTCTTATTAATCAAACATATTATAGCAGCATTGTCTATATTAATGGGGGAAGGAGATGTATGGAAGCCCAGGAAAGCCAATGTAGGCACAAGATCCAATGTCAACGAACTAAAGTGCTTCTGATGACTGTCCAGGAATACAGGATTGTCTGGGATTATATTCTTCCCTACCACCATTGTTTATCACTTAAAATGTTAAGCATTGAATCTGTGTAGTTGAGAGGGTGGAGGGACAGAAAGCTCTAACTAATTACTGTACAGTGAGGCCTTGTGCTCTTTTGCCTCTCCACCATCAATTTTTCCCTTTCTTGAACAGCATCTTGAATTTCCTCTGTGGCACCTCACTTATCACCTTGTATGGAGTTTTAGTGGGCCTCTCAATCAGTTGACCACATGGCTGAAGGTTTAGCCTAAATGGCTCTCTCAGGAATTTGAATTTGGGAAGAAATAGCATGGAGGGAAGTCCACATAGCCTGATACAGACAATCAATGTATCCTTTCATGCTACTCAGGATCCTGTCTCACAATAATGCTATTGTGAGATCTAGTAGTTTCTCTATCCAAGGACTGCAGAACTATCTCAAAGACTTCAAAGAGATTCTACCATCCATCAAAATTATACAGTGTCAACCTTTGTTGATTGCAACCTAAGAAAACTAAAAAGAAAACAAGCTCAAACCACAAAACCCCTAACATCTTCCTGTGATCTCATCATCAGATCTGATGTTGAGAAGACAGAGAATCTGTTAAAAAATTATTAGAATTAATAAGTGAGTTTGATGAGGTCAATAAAAGATTAATTATATTTCTACACACTAGCACAAATAATTAGAAAAATAGACAACAAATGCTTGTGTTATGTCTTCCTAATGAATCTGTATCTATAAGTATGGCTGAGATGAGTTAAGGAAGATCTCAGTGAGTAGACTTTTGTCATAAGCTATAAATTTAGGGGCAGCAATAGGTTTCTGAAATAGGATCTCAGAGCTGATGGTGGTATAGTACAAGTTCATCTTTTCCCACCATATAGAGAAATGAGACTAGAGGGGTAGGATAGCCTTTTGAAGTGTAGCCTATTAAAGTTCATGAGTAGTCTTTAATCGTACCAGCTTGCTGCTTCTCCTGTGGTCTAAGCATCCTTATGTAGATGACTTATGCATTGAATAAGCACAAGCCTAAGGCCAGTAACTGGCCTATTTGTCTGGATCTGCCATTTTTTTTTTTCTCCCAGAACATCTTAATGCCACATAAAATCAACAGGCTAGCCTCACTATCTGACAGTCTCTGGTTGATTTCCAAGGCTGGTAATCTGTGTCTCTGACTCTAAAGGGAACATGTTTCTTCTGGGATTCTTATACATTACTTGCAGCAACTCAGTGACCCGCATTCCAATAAGAAGCATCTTTGTATTACGTGTTTTCAGCATTTGAACACAGACAGCATTTAAGCCCTACTTCTCTTCCTTCTGGAGCAATTACACTTTAGTAACCAAACTCAGACAACTGCAGAGTTCCACCCCCACCCCCCACCCTTTATTTTCTCTCTGCTATTTTCCCCCTCTCTTCCGTGGGTTATTTTTTCCAACTTGGGAGACAAGAGGAATGTGTGTCCCAGGTAAAGTGAGGAGGGAAGGGGAGGAGCTATGGCACTGACACATCAAAAGAGCCCTTTGTGTTCAGGGCACATTATTCCTGGAATCCAATCAAGTGCCCCAAAACCCAACCAAGCTTTTCAGACAGCACAGAAACCAGTCATGCAGGCCTCTTGGGCTCTGCCTTTTTTTTTTTTTTTTTTTAAAGCTTTATAGGGTACACAGAATTATTTGGTTAGGTCTTTTCAACCGTGTGACATTTGGGTTTTCAATGGCACAAATGGAGTTGATCATTAATTATTTGGACGCTTTAATTAAAAAAAACAACTCACTGTGGATTTATGAGGGTCTGCTGGGGGGCAAGGACAGGGAGCCCTTTAGCGATTTTCTCATTTGAATGAGAGTGAGGGTTGTGAAGGTCTAGAAAGGGATGCCATAGAATCATCTTCCAAGAAGGTCTTAAACCCAAGTTAGGGTTTATTTGATGGAGGAGGGGCTTAGAATGAAGAAGTGGAAAGGAACACTAGAGAATAGAATTCTAGGACCTGCCAAAATGCAGTAGGGGGCAGGGCGCTGAATTAAAAAAAAAAAAAAATCAATGGTCTAGCAGGGAGCCGTCAGGAGCTCCCAAATCAATATCTTTCCCATCAAGCTAGCAAGTCCTCTGGATTAGGCTGTGAGTGGGGGTGGGGAGGGAGGGCTGGAACACTTGATTAACAGAAGTTAGAAAAGGTCTCCAGGGAGAGGGGATTGTGAGGGGAATGTTCAATGTCCAGAATGGGGAGGTGGTGAGGGTATAACACCAGGGCATCTATTAACCTCTGTCTTCTTCTCTACTCCCCATGTATTTCTTGAATCACATTCACTACTTCCTGACATCCTGAAAAGCCCTCACATTCCCAGAGAACATTGCTCCAGGCACCTGGGTGCCTCTCCACAAAGGTTAAGCTCAATGACAAGTGATCTGGAATAGGATGGAGACGCCTGGGAAAGGAAGTAAGTTCTCCAAAGGTCCTGGAGTTGAGGGATCTCAGGGGGGAAAAAAAAGGCCTAGGACATTTAGAAAATAGCTGGTGAAAGTCACTTATCTCTGACATGAAATGTAAGTCGTGCCGTCTGCCAGAAAGAAACACAATGACCCCTGTCCCTGTCCACAATTGCTGATTTCCACACTTGGAATCTGTGAAAAAAGAAAACCCTTCCCATATTTAATGTAGGCAATAAATACACACACACACACACACACACACACACACACACACACACACACACAATTAGGTATCCCTGATGTCTACTTTTTTAATTGTAGAAAATTATTTCAGGAATTGTTACAATGATGCTAGGTGGTAGGATTTTATCTCCTTTTATAAAAGAAAGAAACTGAGTCTGAGGGAATTCAAATATACCCAAAGTCATAAGATATTAGTAGACTTAAACTCCAACTTCCTGGAAAAAAATATATTTCTCACGAAAGGCTTCATAGCAGTATCTGCAGTGTTATTGCCTGAAGTTCTCCAGCTGGTGCTCCAGGAGCAATCCAGAGCATCCACGAGTGGGTTATTTGTCTTTCCTTACGACCACTTCCTTTCCAAAGCTGACCTGTATGCATCTGATTTAGAGATGAGAAAAAAGAATAGCAACCAATTTTTGTAGCAAGTGCATCTGGAATATGTAATGATATTTTCTTTGTTGAGGGTGTAAAGTTAGGGAGGTCAAGAAAAACTCTGAAGATACACCCACCTTCAATTTTATAGCAATAGAGTAATGTGATTCTAAACTAGGAAGCATGGACTTAGTCAACATGAAAACAAGAGCAAGCTTTTGTGTCTTCTCCCAGCCTCCGTAGATCAGGTTGGAAAGGAAGTGACTTGAAGTCGCAATACAAGAAGAAATTAATTGCAACTTTTCCCTCAGCGGCAGGAGAGGGGAGTGGGCCATTGTCTCAGGAGTGTGAGGCTTCCCTAAAATGCTGCCATCTACCTCAACCAGATAGTAGACTTAGGGAAATGAGCAGTGGATGTTAGTAGGTGAAAAGTATGTGCTTTTCTGACTTCAATTTTTCAGTATAGTAAGGACAAACTCTGAGGCCTGAGGGTTACGGGGCACTGTGATGGCTTCCATTGAGAGGTATGCTCTGTGCTCTGGGCAGCACTAGCGAGGCCCATGACTTCTGCTAATTTTCATTCCAAGGATATGGATAACAGCTACATTATGACAAAGGTTTATTATCTTACTTGTTGCATTTCAGGGCTGTCTGGTGATGAAAGTGAAGGTAAGCTATCACACATCTGAGTCCCTTCATCTGGGACCGCCTCACTTCAATGTAAAGATTAATAGACTTGGCATTCTTCACTCCTTCGGAGTTCCTCAGAGATGCTTTCCAGTCCTCCTCATACTGAATTAAGGTCACAGGCAAGGCCTGCCAAGCATCCTAAGGTTTTCCTTTGTAGACTAATTACATGAAAAATAGCTATGAACTGTGATGTTTGTTTATTCTTCTTTTTCTTCCTCTGGAGAGTAAAGCCCATGAACGTAAAGACCATGCCTCACACTCACAAGTAATTTTCAGAGTTAAGCCATATTCATTGATAGAATACCCCAGTTGTAAAGTATTGATTGATTGCTGGTCCTGGGGCTTGAACTCTGGATCTAGGCACTGTCCTTGAGCTTCTTTTTTGTTCAAGATGAGAACACTCTACCATTTGAACCACAGCACCACTTCCAGTTTTCTGGTGGTTAATTGGAGATAAGAGTCTCATGGACTTTCCTGCCTAGGTTGGCTTCGAACTGCAATCCTCAGATATCAGCCTCCTGAGTAGCTAGGATTATAGTCATGAGCCACCACATGAGCCACTGATTTTTTTTATTAGAATATATTGGCTGTGTAAAGGGGTTAGATTGTGATTTTCCATATATACATACCATATACCCCAAACAAATTCACTTTCTCCTCTCACTCCCTTCCCAACTCCTTTAAAACAATTTTGGTTGATCTCATTGTTCTATTTTCATAGATGTATATAAAATACTTTGACTATATCCACCCTTCTTCTCCCTCCCAGTTCACCCCCCTCCCTTCTACTAGTATTCACCTCCCATAGAACCTTTAACTTTACACAGTAATCACCACAACCAAGTGACATTTTCCTGGAAATGAAATAATTTTATTCCTTCTATTTATGGCTGACTCATACTCCTTTGTGTATATACTACACGTTCTTTTTCCATTCATCAGCTCTAGAATATGTGTGTGACTTCTATAGCTGGGCTCTTGTGAGTAGTGCTGCCACACACATGGATGTGGAAGTATCTCTTATTATCCTGACTTGTAGTCTTTCAGATACCTGCCCAAGAGTAGTTTTTTCTGGATCATATAGTAGCTCTAGTTTTAGATGTTTGAGGAAATGGTGTACTGATTTCCACAGCAGTTACACTAATTTACATCCCACTAAGAGTATATTGGAGTTCCTTTTCTTCCACATCACCACCATCATTTGCTGTTGTTTGTGCTCTTTATGATGGCCATTCTGACTGCAGTGAAATGGTCTCTCAATGTCATTTTGACTTGCATTTCCTTATGGCCAAGGATATTAAGCATTTTTTTCATATATGTATTGGCCATTGTACTTCTTTGGGGAATTGTCTAGTCAGTTCATTTGTCCACTTATTGATTCTTTTGGGGGGGGGCCTAATCTTTTGAGTTCCCTATATATTCTGGTTATTAGTCCCTTGCCAGCAATATAACAGAAAAAAATTCCCTCTCCTTCTCTAGACTATCTCTTCAGTCCAGTAACTATTCATTTTGCAGAAGCTTTTAAATTGGATGCAATCCCATTTGTCAGTCCTTACTCTCATGTGCTGATTTAGTCTTCCACATACCCACATTCAATTTTCTCTGTGTTGAAGAGACTGAGCTCATGATGCAGACCCACGGATTACAGGGGCTTACTGTATTTCCCTATTGGCACTCTGCTCACTTTCCCATAGGGAGTTAGTTTTAGCATTTTGAAATAACTCCAGTGCCTTGTAAACTCCATCAACGTCAGAACATTTCTTCCTGGACTTCATATTCTAATATGAGTCTCTATCCTAGGCCTAAATTGACGCTGTCTTAGTAATGTGTTCGTCCATTGTGGCTGTGTCTATGTTGTCCTGTGCTTAACCCAACACTCTCTTGGAATTGAGACCTTCTGTCTGTCATGGCAGATTATTAAGAGATGCCAGAAGCACTCAGCTTTTGCCACTCGACTCGGACCTTCATTCTGTACCTTGTTAGCAAGTAAGACAAAAAAATATGTCGGAAGAAACAGAGTGTGAGAGTGAGAGAATATGTATGGCATGTGATGAGAAACTGTGAAATGTGATGAGTACTGTGGAGAAAGTTGGGGAGAGATGAAAAGAGGGAAGATAGATAAGGTAAAAAATAAAGAAGACAGAAACACAGAGTGGGTGAAGAGATAGAGGATGAGAGAAAGAGAGAGAAGAGAGAGCAGAGCCTCTGAGGCCTCTGTGTACTGTTCATAGGAAAACACTTGTGATCTTTCCTTAGAGAGAAACTTAGAGAACATCATGTACACTTTGGCTTTGTCATTTGAGGATACTGTGACTTGTGGAAGTGGGATTCCAAGAGATTCAACTACGTTCAAGCCACAGCGAGCCTACATATTTCCAACAGATTTGTTGCATTATCTGATGTCCCGATTCTAAGTTGTCAGGAGTCCCTACACAAGCAGGATTGCATGCAGTGCTGGCTGGAACCCTGGATTCAGCACAGAGAGACCCAAGGCTAGTCTTAGTTTGTAGGCTTTCTCTCTATGTGCATTAGAGAAAATTAGTTACTCATTGCTTTCTAGTTTTCTTGTCCATATGCAGCCACAATGATAACCTCGGCCAACTATACAGGTTGATTGTGAGACTTGTGCAAATCAATCCATTGAAAGCATTGTGTAAATTGGAATGTTATAATTATAGGAGAAAATATTATTTAAATGACATTTCTTGGTACTTTTCAAGTTCCTCCCACAAAGATAAGTAATGCCACCCTCATTGATGAAAGGGTCCCGACTCCCATCTTTTCTTTTCCTTTTTCTATATTGATGATCAAACCTTTGATTTGCATAAATGGATATTTAAGGAGGCTTATCTATCCTAGAAAAGTGAAGCTTGCTTCCACTCTACTTGGTTTCAGCCATAAAGGACTTTTCTGGAAGGAAACATGAGGCCTTGAGGCTGCAGACTCTCAAGGCCACAGGGCCCTCAAAAAGCAGCAGGAAAAAGGTTCTCCAGGTTTTCATGCATTTATGAGAGGATGTGGTAGTGGCTGGGAGAGCAGGTAGGTTTCCAGGCCAACAAACTATTCACATTTTAGAAAGCCTAGAGTTTTCCTTGGCTCCGCTACCAGATGCTTTATCTGTTTTCACTTTAAAGATGTGTTTCCAAGGCACCGGTTCCTGAAATCTCTTGGCTGCAGTGTGGTATGAGATTCACAGTTGCAGGTCCAGGAAGAAGTTAAGCATCCAGGGAACATTTGTAGCAGGGTGGGCTGTCCAGAGGAATGCCGGTGGAGATCTCACCACCAGGAAGGGGAAAGAGAGCCAGGAACCAGGACCCTCCACAGGAGAAGTTCTCTCTCCAATCCTGATGGAAATTCATGTCAAAAATTTTACTGTGAGCAATCCCACTAAGTTCTTGTGATTGTGGAAGGAATGTTGGGCTTGCGTTTATAGAATAATACTAGTTGAGGTGAATCTTTTCACAGGAAGGCTTTTTCTTAACTGTCTTCGCCATAATCCCCTGCAATTGTGGTTCCTCTGTCCTACTTTGATCCTTTATTACTGTGCATATGGAGTCTTGGGGAACTCTTTTGCCTATCCATTAAAATTTGAGTTCTGAGCATGGTGCCAGTGACTCCTGCCTATAAGCCCAGCTACTCAGGAAGCTAAGATCTGAGAATTATGTGGTTTGAAGGCAGCCTAGGCAGAAAAGTCCATGAGACTCTTATCTCCAGTTAACCTGCAAAATGCTGGATTTGGAGGAGTGGCTCAAATGGTTGAGTACCAGCTTTGAGGAAAATGCTCAGGAAAAGCACCCTGGCCCTAAATTCAGGTACCAGTACTGGTGCATGCAAGTGCCCCCCTCCTTTATCTGTAAATTCTCCAGTGTCTATCCCAATGTATACCACATAAATGGTATGTTACATAACATGAACAAATAATTACAACCTAGAGCAGTTAATAATAAGTTCTAGCTATAGATTCCCATGCATATTAATTGAACATCTGATATATGTTAAGACTTACTGTCAGTATTGAGAAGCACTTGGGCACAAATTCTGCGCAAAAAGAATAGGGACAAAAATGAGCCATTCCTTCCATGACTTTTTTCCACCTAGCTGTGCTCAAGTCTGATCTTGGAATTCCCACATTTTAGCTACTTTGTTCTTGTCAAAGCCTGTCAACTACTTTGTCCTGGTCAAAGCCAGTCCTAAGCTTTAGTGCCCATCTTGTCGGACTCCAGTAGGCTAGTTTAGTAAACTGGGCTTCTCTCTTGGGAGTTCTGACCTAACTAGATTGGGTAAGTACAAATAATAGAACAGTAACTCATTTCTCCACTTGGGGAAAGACTTTCTAAGCTTACTAGAGAGCAATGAAGTGGCATATGAAGTAGTGAGGTAGGAAGGTGGGAAGTTCTTGAGGTTAGGCTGGATGGAAAACTTGTTGAGCTATGAAAGTGACTTCAACCTCAAGTGACAGAGAGCACTGCTTTATGGGGAACCTTAGAATTTGAGTGGAGACATGCTTTATGCATAAGTCCTGGTCACTAGCGTCAGGTTCATGACATCACCCTTAACGTATCAAAGTTGCTCTTCTGCTTTTCTCTAGCTCCTGTCTGCCAGGTCTCAGTTTGCTAAGAATAATTTAGCAATGGCAGAGTCGCAACCTTTCTGCCAACAGATAGATCAATGATGGCAGTTCCTGAAGGCTGCATTGAGAGAAACTTGAGACAGCAATGGGTACTTAGTGTGTCTTCTTGGACTGGCAACCCATTGGCTATATACCACTCTACCTAACTATCTCAGTTCTTTGTCTCATTGTGTACCCTAAATGGAGGAATGTGCTTTGAATCTTCCTGTGACTGTGTTTCCCACCAGTCTTTCCTTCCTCTAATCTCAATGGTTCTGAATAAGAATCCCTTCTCTCTATGAAACAGCCAAATCTAGTACAATGTTTTTCATAAAATATCGCATCCTTGTCACTTAAGGGTTGATTGAGACAGGCTGTCTAGGGGAAGTTTATTCTTCCCTTTGTCTTTCCTTCCTTCTGACTAAATGACAGATGGTGATAGCCCATGGGTTAAGATTAAAAACGTTAATACTGCCCCACCCCCCACTCAGAATGAAGTAACCAAAATAATAGTGAGAGTCTGATTATGAAATGACTATTCTTTGGCCTGGGAATGAAATCCACGAAGAAGAGAGGGGTCAGATTCTTATTGCAGGGCAGAAAAGGGAGGTGTGTGTGTGTGTGTGTGTGTGTGTGTGTGTGTGTGTGTGTGTGTGTGTGTGGGGGGGTGGGGAGACACAGCTCCATATACCTTAACACTCTTCTAGGTAGAGGGAGTGTTGGAAATCTATGGTGACTCCTTTATTAGGGAAACCAAGGCCCCAAGAGAGGAATAGTTTTGAATAAAGTCGTAGGTAAGAAAAGGACATTACTCAGTTTGCCATTGGAATTTTTAAAATGGTTTTTAATGGTTAAAAAGTTTTTTTGAGAGTGAAGTTGATTTCCTCAAGTTTGATAATTGGGAGAAATGATGACCGGTGATCTTTTTGGTGGCACAGGGTTTTGAACCCAGAACTTGGTATCTGGAATGCAGGTGCTCAGCCATTTGAGCCAGGATCCCAGTCCTGCCTGGCCACTGACATTTTGCAGAAAGAACATTTTAGAAGTATACCTCCACCATTGGCCAAGGCAAGGTAACTCAGTGCCCCTTGCATGGCTTGTACATTTTTATTCTTTCATAAGATGCATATGGAATAAAAACATTTTTAAGTTTATAACTTGGGATGGAAAAAAACCTTATATTACACACCCTCTCTGATCCTTCAATATTTTTTGCCTATAGAATTTCTAGCATGAGATAGGTACCCCTAAGTACTTGCAAAGTAGGGGGGGAAAGCTTACCTTTTCTGTTTGTAGGGTGTTGGCATAATTGAAGAGACAGGGAAGGAGGGAGAAAGTGAGGAAGAAGAAAGAAGAGGAAGGGAGAGAAGAAAAGAAGGAGAAAAAAGTGAGAGTTGAAATTAGAAGCAGAGAGAGAGAAAGGGAGAGAGGAAAAGAGGAAGGAAAGAAGGAAGGAAGGAAGGAAGGAAGGAAGGAAGGAAAAGAGGAAGGTAGGAAAGAGAGGAAAGGAGAGGAGAGGAGAAGGTAGAAGAAGAGAAGACCAAAAGGAAGAATGAAGAAAGAAGGAAGAAGAAGAAAGATAAGGATGAGGAGAGAGAAGGAAGAGGAGAGAAGAGGGAGAGGAAGAAGATAAAGAAGAGGAAATGATGATGAAAGAAGAAAGGAGAGGAGTGAGAGAGAGGAGAAGGAAGCAGGGAGAGATACAGGAGGCATTCCCTAGTAGTCTATGGATTCTTTGCACACCTTATAACAGGACCTCTGAGACAAGTGACACATGTAGCTACAAAGACCCAGTGGAACAGAAGCTAGGTATCTTTCTCTGCCTCTAAAATTTGCTTGGGTAAGTATATTACCATTCAGCAGCACAGAGGTTCAAAATGATTCTGTAACCCCTTTCTCCTTTGGGGAGATTGTCAATGTATTTTTTTTTTCAACACATTCAAAACCCCAATTGTTTATAGTAACTGGAGATGGCAGAACCTGGCTGAAGTGGGAAGGCTGAGTTTTATCTAACCTCTAATTTTCTTCTCTCAAGTTTGTCCAAGTTCCTGAGACGCCTTTCTCCTGTAAATTAAACCATTGTTTGTTGAGGGAAATATAAATTAAGAGCTCTGTTTCTGCGTTAAATGGAAACTTGGGCTAGGGAAGCAGACTTTTTGCTATGCTCCTCAGATCTCCGGTGTAATACAGGAGTTGGAGTTGGTGTGAGACTTCGACGTGATGGATTCTAGAGGAATACAAAACCCTAAGAATGTGGAATTTGGTGGAGCCAGAAACTGCACCTAAGTTTGGTTCATCAAGGCTCTTAATAATCAGGTTGGAAAGTTAATGGCATTATTGAAAGGGAAAAGTCTCTTTCCCTTTAGACATAATGAAGTCTGAAGCCATCCATATTTTCTAATTGGACTCCCTGATGCTCTAGCCAAAGTCTATGCCCAAAGCAACAACAGTGACGCCACGGCCATCCCCATGTTTATTGTAGAATGGCAGCTAACCTTCTAGGAATACATGAATGGTCCAATTATGGATCTCTGGATTGTATGATTTGGAATGTATACAATTAAGGAATAACTCTGGTCCAAACCGTGTTTGTAAAACTGGGGTAGGGCCAATGGGAAGTAACCCAAATCTTCAGTTTCTTTTTCAGGGCTAGAGATAATGATTGGAGGCTTTAGCTTGTCCTGTGAAAGACAAAGGCAATTGAGAATCCTTTACTTTAATATTCACAAGCTGCCAAATTTCATCTTTAAGTACCTCTCCAGTCTGATGACCCTGAAAACAGTATTTCCCATGACCTTCATAATAGTTACTTGCATAGGCTTTGTAACACATTGATGATAGATAATGAGCAAAGCGAATACAAAGTATTAACAGCATGCAAACTGCAATCCTACTTAATTAAATTATGAAATTGCTATAGTAAGTAGATAATTTATGGAAGACTCTGAAAATGTGTTGCTTAAAACTTGCATTGTTTAGCTAGGGGTGATTCAAGCTTGTAATCCTAGCTACTTGGGATGCAGGGATCTGGAAGGTTCTAGTTTGAGGCTAGACTAGTCTAAAAGTTTGTGAAACCTTATCTCAATCCACGGCTGGGTTTTGAGGTACATTCTTGTAATTCCAGCTACAGGGGAAGCACAATAGCTGTAGGTGGTGACTGACACCTGTCATTGCTAGTGACCTGAAGGAACATAAGGAGGATTATGGTCCAGGCAAACCTGGGGATAAAGGGAGACCCTATTTTGAAAATAATCAATGCAGAAAGGGCCGGCAGAATGGCTTCAGTGGTGAGTTTGACTAGCAAACATGAGGCCCAAAGTTTAAAGCCCCAATCCTGATAAAACAAAAAGAAAAAGGAATGGTATGTTCAACCACTATTTAAAAAATACATACCAGGAGTTAAAAATGCATATTCTAGTGCTCTACCTTCACATCCATTGGGTCAGAGTTTCTGGGGATAAGTCCCAGGAATCTTCATTTCCAACAAATTATTATCATTGATGGAATGGCTGGGCATAGTGTGCATATATATGTATTATAATTTTTACTTTTATTTTTGCAGTACTGGGGTTTTGAACTTAAGGATTTGCATTTAATAATCCAGATAATATTACATCACCAGGCCTCCTTTGTTGTAGTTATTTTTTTGGATAAGAGTTTTTGCCTGGGTCCATCTTCAGACTGTAGTTCTTCTATCTATACCTCTCACATAGCTGGATGACAGGTGTGAACCACAATGTATGGCTTTGTTGGTTGAGATGGCTGATTTTAACTAGGCTGGCCTTCAAGTAGTGTCCACCATCCAAGTACTTGGGATTATAGGCATGTACTACCACACCCAGGCTTATACACTTATTTTAAAACACAGTAGATGTAGTTGTGATTAGCCAATTCATGTCATCCTCCAGAGGGAGCTGAATTTATACAGCTTTGGGTTCTGATGTACTCTTTGAATTATGAGATAGTCATTTACAAAATTGCTTGGTTTTAGTAAATGTTACTGATACTTAGAAAATGTTGGAATCCAGGCCCTTGAACAGTATGTATTTGAGGTCTAAATTACTGATGGAATCTTTTTACAGTCATAGATGGATTTGGCTCAATAGACATTTAATGTGAATCTCCTTGGGCTGATTACTGAGTTTCTCAGACTTGTCCAGCTATTGTTGAGTTGTCCCAGCAGTTACCCAGAATTGTCCTACCCTGCTAGGACAACTCGGAGGCAACTCACAATATCATCTTTGTTATGGTTATCATCTGGGGAAAAAGGGGGGGGGGACAGAAATGTCCTAACCTAATGAGAAAGATGCATGCCAGGGAACGAGTGGTCAAGGACTCTAGAAACATAAGACTTGAACTAAGGACATTTAGATTTAAGTGTCTGAATGTGCATATCATGGAAGGAGGGATGCGTTATGCTGGAACTAATGGGCTGAGAGGAAGCTTGGGGCTGGCAGGAATGGTTAGTTTGAGAGATCTGTGGTTTGGAAGGTTATGATTTAGGGAGGAGGCAGAAATGGTCACTCTGTTGCTTTGCAAGGCTGGCTACTCTGACTTGTGCCTTTTCCTTTCAGGGAGCCAAATGAAAGGATTAGCAACTTAGGGGCAGGACTTACTTTCTGGAAAGCTTGCACCTCCTGAGTGTCACCCTCCTCCCACTCAGCCCTTACACATTTTCTCCTGCTCTCAGGACAATGGCATGGCTTGACCTCCACAGTGCAGGGCTGGGCCATCCTTGTGAGCATCCTCCTGAGGTCACTTCTGGGCACATCTCTCTAGTTCTGAGCTTCAGGGCCTGTGTGAGAAAATCTGAGTCCTTCCAACTCTGCTTCTTCTCCAATGTATGGATGTGTCCTAGTGCCAGCAGGAACAATGTCAGAGAAAGGAAACTTGTGTGTGACTCAGATTCATTATTCAATTGTTCTCTAAGAGCTAAAAGTGTCATTTGTTATAATCATTGAACTATTGTTTCAATGCTAGGAGTATGGGAAGCTCCCCCCCTTGTATATTTATAAACACAGTAGAAGAGTTTGAAGATTTAAAGTAAAATTTCTCCCTTCAATAGCTTACCCACTCTTCAGCCCCTTTGTGTGTGTGTGTGTGTGTGTGTGTGTGTGTGTGTGTGTGTGTGTGTGTGTGTGTGTGTCCTACACCCTTGTGAATTCAGCAAAGTGTTGTTGGGGCACAATTGGGCTGAAGCAGTACCAGAGAATAGAAACAGAAAGCCATTAGTAGCTTTGGGCTTGGAATCTCACAACCATAAGCTGCCTGGAAGAACCATTTTAGGAAATATTCCCTCAGGCAGGAGTGGAGAAGGAAATAAATGGGCAGGTGATTCGATTTTACCTTTGGAAAGTGCTTGGAGGAAGACTGGGAGGAAGTGTGCAGAGAGTCTCAGCAGATGGTGCCTTTATTAAGACTTCTGCTTCATGGCAGAAAGTGGGAGTGACTGCAAACACAGCAAAGGAAGCAATCAAGCAGGTGGTAGGATCAAGGGCCTAGTGTGTAAAAGTTTGTTTGGACTGATGGCCTGTAGTCACTGGTGTGAGTACACGGCTAGGGGAGTCAGATGGGTTCTAGTCCTCTGTGAATACCAAACTTTGTATCTGCCTTGAGGATAGTGACTTTTTAAAAAGATTATTATGAGAATTAAGTTTCAACTCCATCAGAATAGCATTTCAAACCATAGATTTAATTACTGTTTCTTTCTCCTTTGTCTCCTATCCTCTCCCCACTTGCTGCATGTCCTGAGGAGGTGGCCAGGGAGCTTTCCCTCAGAGGGTAACGGAGGCAGGAGAGATGGTAAGCTCTTAGAAGCCATCCATCTCTATCTGCTCCCTGGGATGGTGGAGCGGCTCCTTCTAGACACAGATCTGTCTCATGGTGATTGGTGATTTGGGGGCCTGAGATCCCTCATTACTCAGTCAGCTTCAGAGATAGGGCCAAGGAAAGGATGTGCTGATGCTTGCTGAGCCCCAATCTCTTCTGTTGGTTCTTCATGATTAGGGAAAGTGTGAGTCAGGACAGATGAGAAAGACAGAGAAATATAATATTTGAATACTTGTAGGTTTACTCATTCTGGAGTAAAATGAACTGACCCGCAGATGAGTATTTCCTTTCATGCTTTTGTCTTTAATTTGAGATGTCCCTTCTGAAAAGCAATTTTCAAGGTGGGGAGGAGTAATCCATTTATGCTGTGATAGGGTGGACCTCCTCCTCAGCCATCTAGGAAAACTCCCAGAGATTTCAAAGACTTCTTAACCTTTGCTGACATTTAAAAGCAAACAGAAACTGGGCAGATAAAAAGTGAGCCTGAAAACAGGCAGGTTGATGTCCAGCTGGAAGGAGGATAGTTCCTCCGGATTCCTTCCCTTTTACACATGCTGCATTCTGAAACTGGCACAGAACATTGAGGGCCCCCTCCCCTCTACACACACACACACACACACACACACACTCGGAGTTAGTTGTCATTGTGAAAATGAGCCCAACAGAACACGATGCAGATGAGATTTTTATTCCTTTATCTGTCATGAAGGTTTGAAGGTTTTAAGGGTGAGATTCAAAACAGGGAGAATTAGCGCGGAGCTGTTGGAAAATGTGCAGCGGAGCACGGACTCTCTCCCTTTCACAAGCCCTTGCTTTCTCTCTCTCCTTCCCTCCCTCCCTTCTGTTTAACAAGTTAGCAGCATGTGGCTTGCCCTTGTTCCAGCAGAGATTATTAAAATAAAAAAACACCTTTGGCCATAAACATAAGTGAAAATCGAAACACGCTCATGAAAGTTTATTATTTTTCGCTTCAATAACTTCACCCTATATGGCGAGCCTCATGTACCTCAGGAGGTCTTTGGGTTAGGTAATGAAAAAGTATGGTGCTGGGCATCCCAAACGATCACGGTCAGGAGGCAGCTGGGGGTTGGTATGCCTCTTGGCCTCCAGCCTGAGAGCTGCTCAGCCATGGAGGCCTACAGGCTTGCTGGAGCCTACTTCCTCATTTGCTCTCCTTGGGGCTGTCCTGTCCTTAGCATTGTGCTAAGGGAGTTTGTGTTGAGCTGATTTTAAGCCAACATATTCAGGTCATATGGCTGACTCTGTAGACTTACTGGAGTTTTGCTTTTACTTAAGGCCCTTTTAGCTACTGAATTAGAAGTTTCTCAACTCAAAATGAAGAAGGGGAAGTATAAAAGGACAGATAGTAAGAAAACAATGAAGAGACACAGTGGGGGAAAGTTGGCCCACAGTCCAAGAGGGGAGGTCCAGCTGAAGTAATTTATTTCTGGGAGAGAGGATGACTTCCTTATCCACGATGGCTTTTCTGGGGAAAGAAAGAGAGGAACCAAGGACTTGAAATACAGGAGGTGGCTCTTTACATGTAAAAAGGAAATTTCTATACCATTTGAATCACAATTACACACTTTTTCTAGTCCCTCCCTCCCTCCCTCCCTCCCTCTATTCCTTCCTTCCTTCCTTCCTTCCTTCCTTCCTTGCTTCCTTCCTTCCTTCCTTCCTTCCTTCCTTCGTTCTTCCTCCCTCCCACCCTCCCTTTCTCCCTTCCTCTTTTCTTCCTTCCTTCTGCTCTCCTTTTCTTCTCTCCTTCCATTCTTTATATCTTTCTCTCTTTCCTCCCCTCCATCCCTTTCCCCTCCCTTCCTTGTCAATCTTTCCCCACCCGTCTTTATTTTTTTTTTTGTCACCTATAGGTAAATTTAGTCTCAAAGACAGCATCATCCATTTCAGGGACTAAGCTCTTTCCCAGTGATAAAACACAAGGCTTAGAGATAAATCTTCTCATTTGAATATGGTGATCATGTTCTCTGGCGTTCTTGGTAACCCTGGAGTGGATATTAAATCTGAATTTAAGGCAGCAGATGGAAGAAAAGATGATAGAAAAGAGATGAAGAAATCACACCATATGACTCCTTACCAGGGTCCAAGGTTTGCCATCTGAGCCTGAGCACATACCCCATGAACAGAAGTTAGTCCTTTGACTCAACTTGCTGCAAAGCAGTCTAGAAAATTCTACTGTTACCATGAGAAACAATCTGCTAAAATCATTTTCTTTGTTAATGACTAAAGAGAGAAAATATATAGATAACAGTGAGGGACTTCTGTGCCAGCAATTTGTAGAGCTCAGGGTTGGCTTGATCACCAGGCTTTCCCATGGATTTTTTTGTGCTTTCTTCCATCAAAATAGTCTGAATCAATTTTATACAAAGTCTTTCAGCTTCATACTGTAGACCCAGAACTCTGTTGGAACAAACATGAAGGGAAAATGATCAAGGCTATTCACTACTACTCTAACTTCATTATCATTGTGTACCATTTTAAACAGCTTACTTTGCATTTACTGATGTGAAATGAATGTGCCCAATTTCCCAAAACCTTCCTGGGAATGCATTGGCGCCATACTCTCCTTTGGATCCTTCTTGGCTCAAGGATTGTAGTTTTTTTTTTTTTTTTTTTAATTCCAGGGATGCTGCATGGTTTTAGCCGCTCATCCTGAATAGAATGATTCATGTCTCATCAAATCTCACGTTTCCTTTCTCCGGGCTGCCCTCTCCTCTGAGCCATATGCGATGTTTCTGGTATTTCCTTTCCAGCCTAATTAAATCCATTAGGACTTCTTGTTGACCTCATGAGTATGATTTAAAATCATTTCTGAAATATGAAATGATCCCAAATGTTCATGATACAGCTTTCCCCCAGGGCAGGGGAGGTGGATCACAAGTAAAGAGCTTCTGGCTGGAAATGCTGAAGCGAAGGCAGATGTGGCATCTCTGGAGAAAGCAGCATCCTCCATGGCTGGAGCTCCAGCCTCAAGGGATGATAATGCTCCCAATGCTCCCGAAAAGCCTTCTACTGTTTTCCTATCCCACTCCCTGTACCACTCGGTCTAGTTTTGAGCAAGTGAGGAGAACTAACATAACATTCTATCACAGTGGGTGAAGATCTTATGTTGATTCTTCATTTCGATTGGTGACATGGAACAGAGCTCAAGTAAAATCATCTGTATATTCTCAAAGGCATTGTTGGAATACCCATGTCATAAACTGGGATTTTTTTCCCCCCTACCAATCACTCAAAGTTCCCTCAGTCAAAAAAGAGGGATGGAACAGGGTATGGATGAAAGACCAATAAGCTCTAAAAGTGAAATAGAAGTAGTGATCTTCCTCCAATTCTGGGTAGTTAGTATATAGGGGCAGTCACGCAGCATATCAGCGATAAGGTCTGGTGTTAGGACACTGCACCTGCTATTCTGCTTATCTGCAGAAGAAACACTTTTGCTTCACCCATCAGATGGACTATCAACACCACCATTACCACTACGACCATCGGCAGCAGTGACAGCAGTAGTGGCATGGATGTAGAATTCCTAGATGTAGGCTCACATCGGGGCTAATGTAGTGGTAATTAGGGTTCACACCTTATTCATGCTTTGAGGGAGATTGTAGGCATAGTGAAAAGATTCTGGATTGAGAAGTGATATAGATGAGTTCTATTCTCAGCAGAGTGTAGTTTCTGGCAGTTCTTCCTTCTCTGAGTTTTAGTTACAAAAAGTTTTTCCTTTTCATTAGCTTCCAAATGCTTGAGATGACCAATGAGATGAACATGGGTGCTTGTTACAAATATAGATTTCCTGTTGTCTTCTATGATCTAGGGATTTGGTGAATTGAGATAGTTCAGAAACCCAGGGTTGTTGCCACCGCTTTTTCATTTGTTTTAAATCACATGAATGCTTTGTTCTTCATCTGTGGCTCTTGCTTATGTCTCCATACAACTCTAAACTGAATTTCATGGCCCTAAGTCATCTTAGACCTTAGCTCTAAAGTCTTCTACTGTGTTACTATTATGTGTGTGTAGTAATAAAAGGAAAAAATGACTTAAAACCTAGTGGAATTGAGTTAGCAGAGGTTTGCTGAAGGGTTACCTTTCACAATTTTTTTTTCCTCACTGAAAGCACTTCATTCCAAATCTATAACAGATGTCAACTCTACAGCTGACCAGAGCTTTCTGGATGAATGGCCTGACCCATTCTTCCCCATCATCAAATGCAGTCATGTCTCTGGAAAAAACATTCCAAACAAGCAGGAGGAATCCTCTTCTCAGGGACTCTTCCCAATGCCTCCATTTTGTTTGGGCCAAATGTTCATTTGATTAACCAGAATCACTGGCAGCCAAGAGCAGAGAGGAGAATCCATTTTGTGTTTCTAAGATGGGGGCGAGGCTATTCTCTAACTATCCTATCTCTGAGTCTCTTTCCTTGGCAAACAAGATGGCTTTGCTGCAGTCTCATAGTGTTTCTTTCTTGAATCCAAAGAATTAAACAGAAAAACAAAAAAAAATAAAAAAATGGTTCCTTCCACCATATAAACTGGAGCTTCTTTCATCCATTGAATGACATAGTTTCTCGCTTCTTCCCTTCACCATGGGGACAGGGTGGAGTCCACATTCCCTCAAGGAGCCCAAGGCTGTAACTTTCCTGGGGAATACACTAGCCTCTAGATTATATTTCCAATTCACGCACACACAGTGCTTCCTACTGTCTCTTAAATTATTGATCTCTATTTACTGCTGCCAGCATACCCCCTCCTTCTCTCCCCAGCTCCTCCTACCAGGGGTCCCTGCTCTCTTTTTCATCATTTGTAGAAGTGTTTCCATTCTTCTTCCATTTTCAGGAACAATTTTGTTATAAGGAGTTCATAACTGTTGCTAACATTTTAATTTCCTTGTTTGATGAGATTTACATGACACTGAAGTTTTGTGATATAATTCTTCACTTGCATCCAAGTTTTCTGTGGATGGATGTTTAATTTGTGCAGAATTTCATTATCATCTGATTTACTGTGGCCTCAACAGAAGAAAAGATTTTTCAAATGTTAACTTTTTTCTGTTTCCATTCTTCTCCCTGTATTTTTTGTGTCTGTCATCCTAAACACACACACACACACACACACACACACACACACTTATGTACTTATGTACATAATCACCCTATCTTTTCCTAGCTTTCCCTTTTTCACCCTCTCCACCTTTCTATTTTGTCTTCTCTTTCTAGTCACATTTGATAGATTGGCATCTTGTTTTTATATTCTACTAAAACTCACTCTCTAAGAGCAGTTTTGTTGTTGTTAGGGGGAGGGGATTTGAACTCAGAGCCTGGTCACTGTCCCTGAGCTTTTCTTCTTCAGGCTAGCACTGAACCACTTTGAGCTGCAGTGGCATTTCTGGTAGTTAATTTGAGGTAAGAGTCTCGCAGACTTTCCTGTCCAGGCTAGCTTCAAACCATAGTCCTCAGATCTCAGCCTCCTGAGTATTTAGGATTATAGACATGAGCTACCAGTGCCCAGCTAAGAGCATTTTGATTGTTTTATTTTTATTTCATTTATTTATTATTATTATTATTATTATTTATTTTTATCTTTAAGTACTTGTCTAAAGGGATTTCACTTCAACATGTCAGTTTATGAGTACAGTGCATCCTGACCAGTGCCACTCCTTTCATCATTCTTTCCTATCAAGAGCAGTTTTTAAACAAGTGTTCTATGGTAGATGAGAAAAGCTTTATCTATTGGAAAAGATATGTATATATATATATATATGTATGTATGTATATCAAAAGATATATTTTGGCCTTAGAAGTTTCCTTTTTACCCTAGGACTGTGACTCACATGTCTTGTGGAAGACAAAAAACATATTGTAGCTTCCTAAGGGATAAAGACAGAGCCATCTAAAGAACATGATTTTTGCATGATAGTCCTATATTTAAAGCATGCATGTGTACCTGTGTGTGTGTGCGCATGCGCTGAGACTCTTCCCCCTGCTCCTCTTTTGGAAGGCAAATACAAAAAGTAGGTCATAGTGAATTTTCCCAGGGCTGGAGAATTTACCTCCTTTACCCCAGGCAAAACAAAATTTTGATCCTCCATGCACAATGTCAGGACTTTTCTCTTTTTAACCATTTCATTAATGCTCACCTTTTCTCCCTCCCCTAGCTGAAAATTTACCTACTGTGATAGTTTCATAATGCATCTACACCCCTCTGCTGTCATTCAGGCACCAGTTTCCCTCCCCTTGCTGATAGGCAGAGCTCTGTGACACATAGAACGTGGCATATACTATGTGCGTGACTTTGAGGGCTGATAAAAAACCACGTGGTCTGTGCCTGGCTTTTTCTCTCAGGACACCATATTCTACATAGGCACATGAAAAGAACACACAGAGGGCTCTGGCAACAGCTCCATCTGATAGCCTCATTGACAACCAGCACCCAGACATCTTCAGATGACCCCCGCCCCCCAAAAAAACCAACTTCCAGCTGCTCCAGCTGATGCTGATCGAAGCAGAGATGAGTTGTTTCGTTTCCATGGAGACCTGTCGGTATTGTAGGTTCATGAAGGATAGAAATGTTATATCAGGCTGCTGAGTTTTGGAGTCCTATCACCCAACAGTAACTGGACACCTGCTTTGTTTTCTCACTCCTTCCCACAAGTAGAAGTACTCATGTTCTCTAAAATTTCTGGGTTTGATCCATGACCCTCATTCTTGAGCATCCTAGTTCTGATCCTGTAGAACAAGTCCTGTTCCTATGAGCCACTAGCTTTGCAATTATACCAGTCGCTTTGGGCTGCTGTTCCCTGAGATCTAAAATGACCTGATGACCCTTGTGATTTCCTCCAGGCCATTTTACATGTTCTTTCCTGTTGGTCTTCTCCAGCTTCAAGGGTGATGTTGCTCTCTACAGTTCTACTACACGTGACTGAGATGCTTTGTATCACCTGCTCTCTCTTTGCAATAATTGCTGGCTCATCCAGTGGGATACATGCTGCTGCCTCAGGTACCACTGTAGGCATGGGCAATGGCAATGTTGAATAGAAAGGGTGATCCCTGACCTACTGCTGCAAGATAATAAGTGGTCAGCACCTCACAGGCTGCTATTTTCTTACGTGTGGCCTGAGATAAGTGAATGGAGGGGATCCCTGCTTGATTATGGAATTCCGTACCCCTGATGTTGTTGAAGTAGGAATCAGCTAGGGGGGATGGGGAAGGTCAAGGATGTGTATTATCTGTGTAAATCTCTGAAATCCTCCAGATTCCTTCTTGGTCTCATTCAGGGGACCTGAATGGTATTTCTCTTTTTTGATGTGGCAGCCAACAAAGAACTTGTTACAAGTGAAGAAAACCCATGAGGCTAATTCATGTCCAATAAAAGATTACTTCTTAGTCAGTTTCTCTGGAGAAATAATGAATTGGCTCAATGGGAGCAACCACAGGCCAAAGTATGTTGTGAAACCAAAAGCAAAAGGAGAAAGAAAAAAAGAGGATGGAAAAAAAATATAATCAAAAAAGGTTGGGAACTCCTATAAAGGTCCAAACCAACAATAATTCTGGAAGTGTAGCATTTGGGTGATGTAGCTTCAAAATGAGTTGGCTCCTAAGCATGAACTGGTAACTAGCCCTCCTCTTCCCCCTCTCTGTTTTCCAGGTGGAGGATCATCCCAGAGGCTGATTGGGTCCGTTAGATCTCACCTTGAATCTGAGATCTTTCCCACATAGCAACTATACACTGAAGGATACGGCTGGCTTCATTCACTAGCCCCAAAGCCCAGATTCTTGAGCTCACTGTGGAGATTTCTCTTATGGGGCAGTTTGATCTTCAGGCCATTCTTAATGTGAATACCCCAGGTCCAGGTTGACTTTGTGCTTTCTGTTGGGCCTTCTGCGATGTCTCACCTGACAGCGCCTCTGGAGTTCCTCAAGTTCTTCCTCAATGTCTTCATTCTCTGCATGGCTGTTTCCCATGAGTCACTTTCAGTTATCTATATTTTAATTGACTAGATAAAGAATAAATAGATAATGGGAAGAATCAATATATGCCTATGGCTTTAGAAATTTTAAATACATATATGTATATCCATGCATGAATATACACAGGTAGAAATGAACATGGTATGTGTAGGCTAGACATGGGTTGTCTCCTGGGAGAGGACATCAGGTGGGGACTGGGCACAGAAGATGGGGAGATACTTTGTGTTATGTATATACATATATGTGTGTATATGTATGTATATATACATTATATATGTCTATATACATATATGTGTGTGTGTGTGTGTGTGTGTCTGTGAATCCTATGGCTATTTTATAGCAAAGTAACTATGTAACAGCCAGCGTGTGGGAGATGGTGGGAATGGGTATAGAATATATCTTGTGCACAAATGGTGGCCTACTCCATTTACCTTTTGTTTGTTTGTTTAAACTCAGGCCCTGAGCACTGTCCCTGGCTTCTTTTTGTTCAAGGCTAGCACTCTACCACTTGAACCACAGCGCCACTTCTGGCTTTTTCTGTTTATGTGGTGCTGAGGAATCGGACCCAGGGCTTCATGTATGCTAAGCAAGGACTCTAGTGCTAAGCCACATCCCCTGCCCTGCATTTTACCATTTTGCATCTTAGTTTTCCATTTAACTATACATCAGGAAATGATTTGTAATCATTCTATTTGTAACAATCTCAGTCTTTTAATAATTGCTTTTGTCTTTTTCCTTTTCCTTTTTCGTGGTGATACTGGGGCCTTCAGGACTTTTGAGTTTTTCCTTAACTTTTTGGTATAAGGCTGGCATCCTACTACTTAAGCCAAATCTCCACTCCCAGCTTTTTGCTGGTTAATTAGAGATGAGTCTTTTAGATTTGTGTGCCAGGGTTGATATTGAACTGCCATCTTCAGATCTCAGCTTCCTGAATAGCTAAGATTACAGATGTAAGCCATTTTCTAGTTACTTTTTAAAGATAACTCGCACAAACTTTCCTAGTTGGGCTAGCCTCAAGTTGCACCCCTCCAGATTTCAGCCTCCTGAGTAGCTAGGATTATGGATGTGAACCTCTGTCAGGATATGAAGTGTCTGCTCAGGGCAGTGATTACAGGCTTGAGAAAGCACTTAATGCAGCTGGTGAGGTTCAAAATTGGGCTATTTCCCTCCCCATTCTGATAAAGCACTTCTCCCTTGTAAGGAATTTCCATAATTCTCAATATGATCCTTCTTAATGAACATTTTCCTGTTTCTTAGGGACCTAGAGAAGAAAGGAAAGGGAAGAGTAAATATTGCCGAGCTACTTAGTATCCTTGTGGGTCCCATGGTTGAACAGTATGATTTTTTTTTCTCTACAATGGTCTTTGTTATTCTAGGACTGTATTTATATTTTCATTGTGACCTAAGTCCTTCGTTTTGGCCATATCCCTTCTCCATGACTAGGCTTTGCCGTTTCCTTGGCCTTTAATGCCTTTTCTTCTGGGCTCTAATAAACCCTTTCAGAAACTTCCTTATAGCTCCTTCTTCCTGTATCTCAGAATGAATGCCAGCTTCTCATGCAGTGTTCAGGTCGTAGCTGTTGATGGGTTCCAATAGTAGGATTGGCATTCTATGCTTGCTTTTCTGGTCCCTGAGATCTCCTTGTCCTGGAGGAATTCTTGGTGCTCTTTTCTCATCCTCAGTTCTTCTCTGTGACGGAGGTGGGGTAGAGAGCTCCCAACCTTCTCATATGGCCATGATTATCTCTATGTGACAGAAAAACAACCCCCCTGGCTGAGGATTTGTGTTTCTTTTTCGTGGGATCTTCTCAGAATCTGATCTAAGTCTCCAAGCTCTGTGTCTAATCTGTTTTCTTCTTAGCCACTATCAAGAGTACAGCCCCCCAAAGTATTCCTGTCTGAGGACACCTTCTACCTTCACCCACACACCCATTTTCTCTGCAGCCTTCTCTATGAGACATTCTCAGGGGAAGTACAGTCCTGTGCAGAAATGCATCATAGATAAAAAAAAGTAAAGAGAACTCTCCCCACTGCAGCTCCATTCCTCAGAGAAAAACATCCAGGGCTGCTTTTGCTTTTAAAGCTTTTTACTGATCATCTCCCTAAATATGAGAACATACCTTGACTTGCATTAAAAAAAACCTCAACCTATCAGCATCTTTTCTTTTCTCTATCTTTTTGATGAGAGTAGGATTGGAATTCAGGACTTCTACCTGCTAGGCAGACACTCTACCACTTTTGCTCCACCCCTTTTTGCTTTAGTCATTCGTTTGTTTACTTATTTTTTTTTTTGTGGTACTGAAGATTAAACTCCAGATTGCTGGAAACTGACATGATGAACCTGGATGGATTTACTTATTTTTCTTCTTTCAGCACATGTGGGACTCAGGGGAAGATCATATCAATGTAGAGAGATGTGAAGGAGACACATTAGGCATATCTGGGTAGATGGTATCTGGGTATATTGGTATCTCCAATTCCAACAGGTCTGGGCTGTGATTAGCTATCACTTTTTGGAACCATCTAGCGTATAGATATCTGGCAATCAGCCTCTGACCTAAGAAAGCTTGTGCTGTCCTATAAAATATCGGGATTAGTCACAGTGATAGGGGACAGGGAGAGGCTGGATCCTTGAAACTTCACACAATATTTCAACAATCTCATTTCCTTTGGTGGAGTGTTCACTGTTCAGAATTTCCAGTTGCTCAAAGGTTGCCAAGTGGACTGACTTGAATTATCTCTTTTATTATTGCCCCTATCAGAGCAGAGTGAGGAGTCGGAAACAATGAAACATGATTGTCACTCCCTTTGGTGGCTGGAACTAGGCATGGGACTGGAAGTTGAGAATGGAGGCTGAGAAATGATGTTGGCATCACTTCCTGAGTCACCCTAGGATGGCTCTGGGAATTTATCTCAGGGGTCCCCATGCCCTTCAGGGTCTCTTCAGTGCCTTGCATGCCAATGCACCCTGAAGAAAACCAAGGTTTCTCTCCAGGCTCCGTGGCTTATCCAGGCTGGTCTCCACCTCCCTTTATGATCTCCTTTTAAAAAATGTCATTTGTTAAATACCCGATGCTCTGTATTCTGTCAAATGTAGTATTAAAAGTGATGTGCTATAGTTCATAGACAACACTAAGCTCTTTTTTTCCCTCTTGATGACATGGCTCCGAATTCTGCTGAAAATCCCCTTCATTCATTTCTCCCTGTACTTACCTCCTTGTCATCTTCAATACCTCAACTTAAATGCCTTCTTTATGGAAAGGACCTTTTAATCTTCCATGGCCTTGGGTGACTCTCTTCCCATTTTTACCTTTCACAGAACCCTAGTTATTGATGTTTAGGCACTTATCACAACTTGTGATTGCTTTGTTTATTGATTTATTCCTTGGTTGTCTCCCAGCATTGGGCAGAGATCTACATTTGATCTTAGCCAAAAAGCCAAGAAGTGCTGGAAAAGAAGCTCTTAAAGGCCTGCACACAATAGCAGATCAAGTAGCAGAATTCTGGATGTGTATTTCACTCTCAATAGGTAATTGTTAGATGAATGCAACAGACAGACAGCATTGAATGCTTTTAGCTCAATGTACACACATGTAGCTGAAGGACAAAAATCGTTTCATATAGTCTGTGAACTAGATAATGTCCCCCTACAAGACTGGGCCTTGATTGACCTTGGAAGATAGACTAAATGATGTGGATGTGGCATGCTCTCTCTCTCTCTCTCTCTTTCTCTCTGTGTGTGTGTGTGTGTGCGTTTGTGTGAGAGAGAGACATGGAGAGAGAGAAAACTAAAGAGAAAAAATATAAAGACAAATAAAAGCTGTTCAAAACAAAACAGATGTTTCACCTCAAATCCACTTTGTTTCCATGAGGAGAAGGGGAAGCTGGAGCATTGTGGGGTGATAATAATGATTATTTGCCTGGATCTGGCTTCCTTCCAAGCTGCCTAGTCACTGGCTAACTGGAAGTCTCAGCTCTTTCCTCCCCTTGACCCCTTTCTGCCTCACAAATGAGTCATGACCAAAAGCCCTCATGAAAAAAGGGTTGACAAGTGGCAGAGGGAGGGGGCAGTTCTGAGGTTTTACGTCCCCAAGGCCTAGAGGTGGATCTGACAGACCTGGAGGTTGCCTTGAGGACTAGCAGCCATGGTTCCAGGCTTTAGAAGACAGAGACTTGGAGCCCTGGTCTATAATGGCTTCAACGTGGAGGCTAATGGCATCAGTGTGCTCCTGCTCAATTCTCTGCCCACACTTGGCAGCTTTTGCATTTCTCAGCTTCCAGTAGCAGTGAGTTGTATAGCAGATGGGAGTGAGCAGCAGCAGGTGGCACCTTCTAGGGTTCTGGTTCTTGTATTCCTGGCCTAGGGTGCTGGCACCCTACCTGGAAAGTCACCAATGTTGCAGCTCTCAGGTCTAGGGCGTAGGAATCCCCAACCTTCAACCATGATATGTATTATAGTTCTTCACAGCCCTTCTTGTCTATGTTACTGGTGCCCTTTGTCATCATTTCTTCCCCAGCCATTCTCTGGAACTCTTTAACTAGCTGCTTCTCCTTGTAACTATCACTGTCACTAGTACAGTCTTTGCAATGGCTATTGCTTAGACAACCTCTCTGCTATCCTCTTCTCTTTGTGTTAACAGCTTAGCCCACGCTATTGACAAAGATCAAAAGTAGGCAAGAAAAGACCACTCAAGAGAAGGGTCTTGAGTTTGGCCTATTGTTGCAACTTCAGGTTAGTAGCACAGGAAGAACTGTGTCTTTTGGTTAGCTTACATAGTCAGAAAAGGGGCGTGGCAAAGGTGTTTGCATCAATCATGGCACAACCACTCATGCAAATGAAGGACTCTGCTTGTACCAATCATATCAGCCTCTCATTCAAATGAAGAATCGTTTGCATCAATCGTAGGCCTTCTATTTGTCCACCAGAGGAAAACACTCTTGTCTGAGTGAAAATGGCTGTCAGGTCATTTAGAGTTCACCAAAGGTTGTGATGACAAAAACATCTGGCACATGATGTTTTAATAGACATAGCTTAGGCAACTCTGGAGCCAGAGTTGTGCTTTGTGGAAGCAAGGAGCTATGGTTGCAGTGTAGCTTCCTTGGGGCATCTGTGGAATGTTCAAAGCAGGTGGTGCTGGCATGGGAGAAGTCTGATGGCTGCTGGGCTCAGGCCACGGGGGCACCAGGGGAAGGTTTAACAGCTTCCAATTAGGGAGCGGAGTCACCCCATGCCAACAACTTAGCTTATTTAAAGAAAGAACAAGCATTCAGGAGATATTACTTGTGATAAAGGTCCATCATTAACATTAACCTTGCTTAACATTATGTAACACTGGATAATACTTAAATTCCTGTCTCAGCATCCCAAAGGGATGGGAGTCTCTCTAGTCTACCTCAGCTTTTGGGAGGTTCTGAGGAATTTTTTTTTGACACCAAAAAGCAAATGTAGTTGTTGTGAGCTCTAGGGAGAAGCACTGTTCTTGAATGTGTGCAGACTGGGTTGCTGGCTGTGGGACTCTGTGAGAATCAAAATATTTCTACCGAGGACCAGGCTCTCAGGACATGGGGGCCATGGAAAAGGACAGAGCTCAGTCCCTTAGCCTCAGATGGGAAGAAACTTCACCTGAGACAGGAAAGAGGCACCGTATTGAGTCTTTTTTTTTGGGGGGGGGGGCAGTCCTGGCCCTTGTGCTCAGGGCCTGAGCACTGTCCCTGGCTTCTTTTTTGCTCGAGGCTAGCACTCTGCCACTTGAGCCACAGCGCCACCTCTGGCCTTTTCTCTATATGCAGTGCTGGGGAATCGAACCCAGGGCTTCATGTATAAGAGGCCATATTCCCAGCCTCCAAATATTGAGTCTTTAGCAGGCTAATTGATGGTTGACAGGGAGAGATGCTACTCGATGTCATGATGGAATGCTATGTAGAGACCCTCAGACAACACTGCTTCTGAGATTCAACACTGATTAAATAAGGTCTTAGACACAAACCAACACTAGGCCCCATTCTTCCTGAAAATCAATATGGGCAAGAGCGGGTTCAGGCCGGGTAGAACTGATTCTTAGTGGGCTAAGGATTTGTACGGGCTTGTGACTTATATACTGATTTTCTAGGGACACTTTAATGGTGAAAACAAAATGATCTTGTTTGGAGACATCTTGGTGGAATTCAAAAATTCAAGTGATAAGAGTTATAATCACTCTCTCAAGAGATTAAAGCAGAAAAAGCATTCAGAGGAGAGATAGCCGTGACCCCTGTCCATGACCAGAGCAAGGATGAGCCTTAGGGCACAGACAGACCCTGACAGTGAGGTAGGTTTTACTGCCTCTCACTTTTGCTTGCAGATCACTTTGCAATTCACCCTACATTTGCTCGGGCCAGCCTCCTTTCCTTCCCAGCTCTTCCAGCTGCTACCTGCTTACCCTCTGTTCAGGGAAGTTGTCCCAAGGAGCCTGTGCTGCGCTCTTCTCTCCACCTTGGACTCTTTTGCACTTATATTCTAGTTGGGATTTGTCAGGTGTGGCGGATAAAGGTAGAGTATCCTCTGAGAGGCTCTAAGAAAGAGTCAAAGTCTGAATGAGTAATCAATAGTTTCTTTTTTTTTCTTGCTGTACTTAACAATCTACCTCAAGGCCATAAGCAAGGCATGCTTGGCCTATGATGTGGGAACCATGTAGTCCTGAGAGCTACTCTTGTCTTCTTGGCTCTCATTCTCCTGCTTGAGTAAGAAGGCCTGAAGTGTCTTGCTGAGGTGCAAGAAGGTCTTAATCTCTCAAGTGTCTTTGCTCATGACTTATCACCCTACATCCCATCCACCTTAACCTTCATCACTGTTAAGTCCTAATTAAAGTGTTCAATATTTGACATTTCTTACCTGCATTTCCACCTCTGTGTGCAGCATCTTAGCCACATATTTCAAACTGAATATCAAAGTAAGTGTGTGTGTGTGTGTGTGTGTGTGTGTGTGTGTGTGTGTGTGTACTTGGGCTTGAACTGAGAGCCTTGTATTCTCCTTTGGCCTTTTTACTCAAGGCTGGTATTCTACCATTTGAGGTGCATTCCCATGCCTGCCTTTGATTTTTCTACCTAGGACAACTTTGAACCATCAGCCTTCAGCTGTCTGAAGTAGTTCACCAAACATTTTACTCTTTCTTTTTTTGTCAGCCATAGGGCTTGAACTTGGAGCCTGGGTGCTATAATTGGGCTCTTTTGCTCAAGGCTAGTGCCCTACCACTTTGAGCCACAGTTGCCACTTCCAGAAAGGTGGTTAATTAGAACCAAGAGTCTTAGGGACTTTCTTGCCCAGGCTGGCTTTGAACCACAATCCTCAGATTATAGACAGCCTCCTGAGTAGTATCTTCCCTTTCAAGAAGCTTTTCTGATTCCTTATTTCTGATTTCCCCTACCTGATTAATTTCCTTCCTTCCTTCAATATCACACCTTTGTCTGTCTACACACATCTCCAGGCTTCCAATATTTCC
This sequence comes from Perognathus longimembris pacificus, assembly GCF_023159225.1. Taxonomy (NCBI): domain Eukaryota; kingdom Metazoa; phylum Chordata; class Mammalia; order Rodentia; family Heteromyidae; genus Perognathus; species Perognathus longimembris. The sequence continues at coordinate 16,504,105 of NC_063164.1, forward strand.
AGAAACAAGAAGCTCTCAGGTTGCAAGTTCCTGTTCTAATGCTTGGTGGAATCTTCTTCCAGGTAAGTGATTCCTTTCTCTGGGTCTGGAGTTGGGGGAGGGGGAAGTCAGAACTGTGTCTACATTTTTCATGAATAGTTTCCTTTCCCTGTGCTGAATCAGGGTGTAAATTGGAAAACTGTACGTGAATACCTCATCAGGATTCCATGATCATTCCTTGTTTGATTCCAAGATCATTCTTTGTTGACGTACTTGCCTCCCTGACTTCTGCTCGTCTTCCACAGCCCCGTGGTTGACAAGATGGGGATCAGAGAAATGGTCTTGACTCGACTGGGTGGTAGTTTTTATGATACCTCAGCAGAGCATGGTGGGAGGGAACCGAGAGTAACGGGAAGCAGGATGAAGGGAAAGAGTCTGTGCCTTCAGGGGTCTTCAGAGTTTATTAGAGAAGAGGGATCAGCAAGCAAGAGTCAAAGGAAAACACGCAAAGGTAGTAGGAGGAAATGGCTTGGAAACCTCAAATGTTGGCTCTTGGGTCTTCCTTTTACCCACCATTGACACTCCTGGCAACTGTCTAGGAGTGTTTCAGACATGCTTTGGGTAGAGCCCGAGAATGAATCAAACATCTCTTTTCATAGACCCACTGGGCTGGCTGAGGGGTGTGATGGTCGTTCATTCTGTCCATTTCCTTACCCTAGGCCAGACCACATCAATTCCTGCTGCCCAGCCAGGGGTATCTCCTGTTTCCAAACCTCGCCGGAGATGGATCTTACCCAGTTCTGTCTGCTTTTCCTGCCCTGGTGGTGGTTTTGAGCCTTGGTAATGAATGGCTGGGACAGCTGCATTCCTTGGACAGGTTCAGGCCTTGCATATTTGTCAAGGGCTCACAGGGAGGGAAGTCAGGGGGATTGAGAGGCAAAGGCCTGTGTGGTACAGCCCAGCTATACTCAGCTTTTTCCACTGAGCTGCTCAACTGCGTTCTGTCTGGCTTCCAAGGTGGGGAAGTGGTTCCTATTTGTAAGAAGATGAATGCTGGTATTTGACTTATTGCTGTATCAGGGCCCAGAAGTTCTGGCAGGGAATGCATCACTTTAATTTGGAAAAAAAAAATTTAAAGGCTTTTAATTCCACCTGCCTGCTCTGTCTTGAGTACTGTACTTTCCTCTCCTGTTTACTTTCCCCTTTCACCCCACTGCACGGTGGTCAGTGCTGCCTCTGCTGGATGAAATGCTACCAGCTGCCAGAGTTCAGTGCTGCAAACTGATGCCCTAAAGGGAAGAGGAAGGGAAGCAGTCTAAGGTGGTGAAGGGGTCATGTGACAGGAAAAGAGAGAGTGAGGATGGAAGGCTGAGATTCATTTATTTTTAAAGACAGATACACCTGAAGAATTGTCTGTGTGTCTCCCTTCCAGATGACTTTAGCTCTTCCCTTCCATTCTGAGGAGTAACTTTAAAGATAGTTTAGAGGTCTACTGTTACTGAGCACAAATAAGAAGTCTTGGCCAGCACACCCATGGATTCCTCATTTGGGGGTGCTTATTTCTCTTCTACTTTGCCTTATGGTCCTCTTGCAGAAGAACTGGAAGAAAGCAGGAAGATGGGACTTCAGGAAAGGAGCACCTTGAGCAAACTGGTACTTGGTAAGGACTGAACTGCATCAGCAACTTCCTTGCAAGACGTTTCAGGATATTGTGAAGTCAGAAACTAGACAGCAGAGGTTTGAGGAGGAGATAGGAATAAGGTTCAGAATGTCCATCCCAACAACTTCAGGATGTGATCTGTGAAATAAAGAGTAAAAGGTCTGATAAAAATTGAGTCTTGAAATAGACTCGAAGTCTTCTCTATCTAGTATCTTCTCTATTTAATATCCAGATTCGCCTTCTCAACCTGCTCTGTGCCCTGAGAGGCTGATTTTCCTTGACAATGTTAAGGGAGTCCCTGGTAGTCTGGCTTCTCATTGGGTTTGCCTTACAGAAAACACTAGTAGGTGGTCAGTGTAAAGTTTATTAAAGTGGGTAGCTGATAAAGGAGAACACCATGTGGTATTCAGGCAGGAGAGAAAGTTCATTCCCAAACTGATGGCCTGTGGCCAAGGTGATGCATGGCCGGAGAAAAGGAGAGACCTGGCCTGGCCCTGCCTTATCTAGCACAGGGGCAGGGGGGGTGTGGCCAGGTGGATTAGGATGTGACCTCAGGGAAGGGGAAAAGTAACTGAATCCAGGTGTGCCAGTTACCCAGGTAACTGTATGGAGACTTAACCAGGTGGGTGGACCTTACAGGGAGAAGGTGAGAAAAGGAGAAGTTAGGTGTCCTCTCTCTGTGTTTTCCAGGCAGAGGTGTAGTGGTCCAAGGCCACAACTCCTACCAGCAGCCAACTGTAGCCTAGAGTCTGGGTCTCTACTCACTCTATTCCTTGCTTCCCACTCACTGCTCCTCCAATCCTGGGTAATGATGGCTTCTGCTTATTTTTAATTTTGAAACTATTACCAACAATTCCTTGCAAGTGACTCCTTTGTTAAGCTCTCACCAACTATCCCATTTAATATGTCATTTGTTTCTTTTGAGAAGTGGGAATGGAAAAGAGAGACCAATAAAACCCCTGGTTTCACCAGAAGACCCCAGAAAATGGTAAGAAGATGGAACAATCACAATAAAGACAACAATGGTACTTGAACACATATGGGGGAGGTTTACAGAAAATGTTAGAAAAAAATAATAGAAAATAGTTGAAAATTATTAAGAAATAAATGTGCTTAGGGTTGTTAAAGAAGTAAAAATTAAAAATAAACTAAGAAATGATGAGGCAGAGAAAATAATACATATAAGAGGCTATTTAAAGTAAAGATGATAAATCATAATAGTAATACATACTCATAGAAAAAAAGTACCCAATAAATGGAATAAATTCTTGAGAGTCAAAAGAAGTATTAAAGAGAATATAAGTCTGGGCACTAGTGGATCATACCTGCAATCCTAGCTAATCAAGAGGTTGAAATCTGAGGATTGAGATTCATAAGCAGCCTAGGCAGACAAATCCCGAGACTCTTGTTGTCAATTAACCAGCAAAAAAACTGGGATTGGAGGGGTAGCTCAAGTGGTGAAATGCCAGCCACAGTGAAAAAGCCAAAAGATGCTGACCTCAAGCCTTACTACTGCCACAAAAGAGAGGAGAGTAAGAAATAGAGGGAGGGGGAAGAGAGAGAGAGAAAGAGAGAGAGAGAATACAAGAATATAAGAATATAAATGGGTGTGAAGATTGACTTCTTTATCAATTTCATTGGGCCATGAGGTTACCAGACATTTGGTCAAAATATTATTCTGGCTGTTTTCTGTTTGGATGTTTTTGAATGAAGTTAACATTTAAATTGATAGAGTAAAGCAGATTGCTCTTTTCAGGGTGAGTGAGCCTCATCATATCACACTAAGTTCTGAAGAAAACAAGAAGAAGGGAAAGCTTCTGTCAAGCAAGGGGGAACTCTTTTTCAGACCTCCTTTGTATCCTTGGCTCTCTTGGGCTCCCTGGTCCACCCTAGAGATTTGGAATTGACTGTCTCCATAATTGGACAAGACAATTCCTTTTGGTATATCCTTTTCTATATGTGTAGGTATCTTGCTGATTCTATTTCTCTGCAGGGTCCTGTTACAATGGGAAAATATAGAAGCCAGTAATATAATCAGAATACAAACAGAAAGAGAAATGACATATACACCCACACATAAGGACACATACAAACCTGGGATAGAAAAGTAGATTGAGAAGCTCCAATATGCATCTCATTTAGTTCTGGAATACAGAGAATGTCAAGTTTCCAGAATGAAAGTCATGAATATTCACCTCATGTATGAATAGAAAAATAATTGACACAGATATACTTATGCTATAGTGATTTGTGGAGCAGAAATAATAAAAACACATATTAAAAGCTTTAAGAAGGAGCTACTCAGGAGTCTGGGACTTGAAGGATCATGATTTGGAGCTGGCCCAGGCAGAAAAGTCTCTATCTCCAAAATAATCAGCAAAAAGCAAGGATGGAAGTGTGATTCAAGTGGGAGCTGAGCAAGCAAGCTATGCAAGTTTTAGGCCCTGAATTCAAACCCTAGTACTAGGGTAAGAAAAAAAAGCTATCAGAGGAAAACAGAAAAACAGCTTATCCACGAAGAATAAGAATTACGTTGACTAAAGGATTACATCTATCCCCATTAAACCTTCAAATACAAATGAGTTCATATCTTCCTATCGCTGTGGAAAAATATAGCCAGCTGGAATTTCATACCTAGCTAAATTTCTATTCAAGAGTGAAGGCAAATTAAGGACACATTCAGTTCCATAAAAACTAAAGGGATTTACTAGTGCTGGGCTCTTATATTTAGTGCTAAAAGGAGAAAAATGAAATTAGAAATAATCATTGGAAGAAAGACAACAGTTGTAAATTATTTCAGCAAAGTGTGCTAATCATTGACTACAAAATTCAGTTCGTTTAAAAATGTTTGGAGCTAAAACTCTAAACAGCATCAAAGGATGTTTGTGGCCAGGACTGCTCAGTACAGTGTTGAAGCCCTTTCTAGGATCCTCCTCTAATTCCCAAGGATGCTGGGAAATAATGAATACATCTAGGACTTAGCAAAACCTTCCTACATGCATATAAACTTAAACATTTATGAATAGCCATTAAAATAGAGCAAAAGCAATTTTACTTCTAAAGCATAAGTGCTGTGGGGTAGTGGAGAGAATAGCTCAGTCATTGGTGACCCAATCTAAGGCAGGAAAAGAGAAAAACGTAAGAATTCAAAACAGAAGCATGAAAAAAGAGGACACCAAATAAAAGTGAATAAACACAGATTTAATAAGAAGTAACAAAGTAACAGAATCTTACCTATACTGCACGCTCTGATTTATCTGATTACACACACACACACACACACACACACACACACACACACACACACACATTGTATAAATGCCCAAATCTGCTCAGGAGGGAAACATATATTTAGGAGAGAGTGTACAAAAGAACAAAACAAAACAAAACAAAAAAAGGTTGTGCCATGCCTCTAGCCTCGATTTTTGCTGACTAATTGGAGGTAGAGTCCCTTTTCTGCCCAGGCTGGCTTCAGACACAGTCCTCTCTGGATTGCAGCCTCTTGAGTAGCTAGGATTTCAGGCTTATCTAATTTTTACTTTGTTTATTCAGTATTTATTTATTTTGTACCAGTACTGGACCTTGAACTTAGTGCCTCATGTTCTGACTTAGCTTTTTCACCCAATACTGGCATTCTATCACTTAAGCCACAACTATACACCCGTGTTTTTTGGTGGTTAATTGGAAATAAGAGTCTTATAAGACTTTGCTGCTCAGGCTGGCTTCAAACTGAGATGCTCAGATCTGAGCCTCCTCATTGTATTTTTAAGAGAAGAAAATGAAAAGTGAAAGTGCCTGACAGCTAAAATATGATTAAAACTAGTATGGATTTATGGCACAGGGAGACTTCCTACTTGAAAGGATGGTTTAGGTCAGAGCCAGGGAGATATAGCAGAGCCTATGGATCAATGACTCTAGGTGCTCACAGAGGTCCTGCTCAGATCTACTGGAAGCCAGGAAAGCAAAGGAACAAGTTATGAGGCAAGCAGGGTTTAAGTTCTAGAGCAAGATTGTCACAAAGAGAGGCTGGTCTTGCAGAGAAGCAGTGAAGACTATTTAATTCCCTTGTCACCAGGCTGCCTTACGCACTTGAAGTGATGGAACAATTTTTAACCTAGTATTTATTGAGTACTCGTTATGTGAAAACCACTCAAACAAATCATACTTAAATCATCTTAACACTAGCCTTATTGACTTTCTACTTCCCTTTCTCCTTTCCTTTCCCTTCCTTCCTTCCTTCCTTCTTTCCTTCCTTCCTTCTTCCCTTCCTCCCTCCCTCCCTCTCTTCTCTCCCTCCCTCCCTCCCTCTCTTCTCTCCCTCCCTCCCTCCCTCCCTCCCTTTCTCTTTCCTTCCTTTCTTTCTCTCATATTCGGATGCATACTGAGATTTGCACTTGGTAGGACTTGGACTATAAAGCCATGGTGTCAGCCTTTCTCTTGCCATAGGTATTTCTCACATAAGTCTTGGGGAGGGGGTGTGATATTTTCCTTCCTAGGACTGACCTTGAACTATGTATGATCCTCCTACCTAAACCTCCTGTGAAGCTAGGGTTACATGAACCATGACGCCTAGCTTGTTAATTGCGATGTGTATCTCATTAACTTTTTTTTTTCCCCTCTCTGGATCTCTGTTACCCTAGCTGTTGGGATTGCAGGTGTGAACCACTGTGCCTGGTCTTGACTTACTTTTTCATGTAGAGGCAGTATATTGCAGTTACTGGGTCATGGGATAATATAGTTTGAATATGTAACATCTCTCACAGATTGATGGGTTAAAGACTTGGTCTCCAGCTGGTGGGCCTATTTTGGGAGGAGACAGTGCTGGAGGAAGTGGGTCACTGGTAGCTCGTCTTTAGAGGCTATTTCCTTCCCTCATTTCTTCCTGCATTTCCCTTTGCTGCTTCTTGTCTGCCATGAGGTAATCAGGCTTCCTTTGTCACGTGCTCCCTCTTCTATGAGCTTTACCTCTGGCCCCAAATCAACAGAGCCACAGACTATGGACTATAAAGCCTCTGAAATTACTTGCCACAAGAAGTCTTTATCCTTTACATTGTTCGTGTCATGTATTTGGTTACTGTGACGTGGAGTTTGTGGTTTAGATCACTGCTTTGCTCCTGGGTAGCTGTGTGACTGTGGAAGCTCACTTAACTTCCCTGTGCCTTATTTAAACATGGAGACAATAATGATATCTAAATGACTTCAGTGTTGTGCAGAGTAAATGTATTACTAGATGCAAAGAGTTGTCATTCAAAATCCCTATGTAAGTGGTTGCTAATATCTTTTTCTATTTTTGAATGAGAAAACAAGGATGTGGATGGACAAAAGCAAACTGCAAGTGCTCACAACTGGTAAATGTTAAGAGCAAGATCTCAAATCCAGGGTGGACTAACTCTAGAGCTAAGTGTTTGATTGTTACACTATTCTGCCTCCCTGGGAGACAACAGACACAGAGACATCAGGAATAGGAATTATCAGAGACACTGGAGAGAAGTAAGGTTTTCCCATGACAAAGGATAGCCACTTCCTCGTAGAGATCTTTCTGAATTTTCTCCTTCTAGTAGCAAACATGGCTGGTCCTTCAGCCTCTGCATGAAGGGCAAATGGAGACAATGACCAAGCTCTTGGAGTCTGCTCACCAATACATTCCCTCTTTTCTCCATTTTAGCAATCTATGGAGATACTTGGGACATCTGCCCTCCCCAGAAGGTTGGAGCCCCATCTCTCACCCCAGTGCATTCCTGGTGGATCTGAGCCAACAATGGAGGCCCTATTCTCGCTAGTGACTGGATTTGGCACTGTAGCTTTGGCCAATAAGATGTGACTCAGGAGGAGGGTTCTGTGGAAGTCATGCTAATGCATGGGTGGATGAACACCGTTGTGTGTTGGGGGCTGATCTTCGTCCATTGGGCTGTAATAATAAAATAACATAAATGAAAGTAGCTTACTAACAAAATTTGCTTTCTCACAGTTTAGAGATGGAGCAGTCCAAGATCAAGATACTAGCAATTCAGAATCTGGCGAGGATTGGCCTTCTGGTTTCTAGATGGTACCTTCTCAGTGGAAAGTGTAAGGAGGCTTTCTGGGGATTTCTTTAATAAGGACTCTGCATTCATGGCCTTTTCACTTCTCTAAGGCCCCATCTCTTAGCAGCATCACAGTGGTGATTAAGTTTCAACATGTGAATTTGGAGGTGGGGGGCAAAGATATTGGGGACCCATACCAATGAATAAGACTCTGGTAGCCACCCAATAGCAGTAGGTTAATCTAGCCCGAAGATGAGGCCCCACAGTGAGTGATAGAGTAGACAGATGGACAGAACATGGGTCTTGTTGATGTCAGCAAGTTCTGAGCTATTCAGTCCTGGTATTGCTGTATCTCAGGATTTTTATTATGTGAGATAAAATGCTTTCATTGTTCTAGTTAGTTGAGATGTACAGTTCTCTGTTATTTGTAGCAGAAAGCATCCAACACAGTTCTACTACCTAATGAAACTCTCGCTGCCACTGGAGAGAAAAAGAAAAATAGTGCCAGGGGATCAATAGCTTGTACTTCAAAGGGTAGCCTCGGAGAAGGAGTTTTGTCCCTAAGAGAAAGGAGTGGGTTGTGGCAGTTTATGATGACAGTTGGCCTTTGTTTCTCATATCATTTTGGAAAAGGCATTCGGTGAACTGAGCATGTGCTGGTAGGGAGAAACAGCGTTCTCCCAGCCCTTTAAACGGAGGCTCTCATAACAACCAAACAGGCAGAGGGGGGAGGAGGAGGGAAGCGGGCTGACAATGCTCTTGGAGCTTCTCCCTCCTCAGATTAGATGCCTGAAGGTAATAAAAACCACCCCAAAGAAACTGTTAAAAAGAGGCCTGGGGCCATGCATCCAAGAGAGCAGAAAGGAAGGAGGACAGAAGGAACCTGTGGAAAGAAAATCTTCCAGACCCAATGACTGTCCAAAAATAATGAGACCAAAGTTCAAAGAAGTAATTGAAACCAAATAAGGAAGGAAAGGCCTAGCCAATGAGGGGCAGGCGAGCCCTGCAGGCAGCAGGCGAGCCCCAGGATAGGGCTGAGCAGAGTTCAATTTAGGACAGCTCACAGGTCAGAGGAAAGAGAGAACTGCTGCTAATGCTGCCCAGGTCAGAATAGGGGCAGGATTGAATGGAGCCTCTCACCTCCCCTGCCTAGGACATTCCCTCCATTGTCACCTTTAGCCGGACTGTTCTAATTTGCAGTGTGCACCTCAGCTAGGTTGCTTTGCTATCTCCACAATGGACAGCTCACCAGACCAGACAAATGAAGCAAGCCTTCTTAGCTAGCGATAAGCAAAAACCTTCTTTATAGGCCCTAGTTTATATTTTACTGTAGCAAAGAACTACAGGGCTATCCGGTCAGCCGGGGATGGTGGATGTTAGTTCATTAAGTACCCAACTCAATTTGTGGATTCAGGTTCTTGGTGATCCTATAATCCAGGTTGTTGTTCCATGGATGCACTCTGCATTCAGATACACAAAGAAGCTTCTGATTTTTCCCCTTGTGATTGATCTAATATTAATATTAGCATTGGCTGGTGGAGCAAAGGCCTGGTCAGGACATGAGATCTCAGTCTCTTCTAGTCCAGTAACAATGATATCAAGAGATTCTGCGTGGTTTGAAAGTTCCTTCTTTTCCTTGCTCCTTCCCAGATGGTACCTGTAGATTAAAGGAGAGAAAACATTTCCTCATGGAAGGAAAGGAGGGGCTCTGAGCCACACGTATGCTCCTAGCTTTTGCAGGTGTGGCTGTCTCCTGATGATTGGTGACCCCTGCTTCCAATTACCATTGTGGACAATGTGGTTTCTTCTTAATGTAGGGCCCTCTCAACTCCTCTCTGGTCCTTCTCTGAGCCCTTGTGATGCTCTGGGTTCAATGTCACTACTAGCAGGCTATGGAGTACACATGATGCAAAGGTTTGCTTCCCCAGTCACTTTTTTGTCTTACCGCTAAGCTGCCCCAAGGACCAATGTTGACCTTGGCTTTGTATGGGGTTTTTCAAGGAGGCTTGTAGTTTCGTCCAGGCTCTGTCTGGGAAGAGTGCTACCAGTCTACTCTCATAAACATTCTCAGCTTCCTTCCATACTGACGTGCACATTTCCATTATTCCCAGAAGGGAGGAAATTGAACAAGTCTAATTCTATGTTAGGGCACTAGAACAAAATCTAATATTTAATATTAGAGATTGAGAAAGACAAATAGGGAGTGAAGAATAAGAGCCTGTTTTCGCACATAAGTGGCATGACTTTTGACGTATTTTAAAATGGTAACAGTTGCATTAACATAGGTGGACCCTTGACGCTGGTTGGGAGCCCAGTATAGAAAGGAACTTCATAATGGTTGTTTTCTGGCTGAGAAAGGAAGGGAAGGGAAGGAAATGGAGCTTGGACAAGAATAACATCTCTAAGGTTTCTCCAAGTTCCTTTTCTTTCTGAAGTGTAGGGTTATACCTGCCCTTGGTTTCTTTCGATTTAAAGTAGCTCAGGTGACTTTATCATTTCCTGTCCCTAATCATCCTACAGGAAGTTCCTAAGGGAAGCAGCACCGTGGGGTGCATCTCTACTACCACAGGAACAGGTGGCGTAATGAAAAGGTGCTCCCAAGGAAAGTCCTTTGTAGGGTTCATTTACATTAACTTGGAGAGGTCAAAAGAATATGATCAACATATTATATATTTATATAGCATTATATATAATATATGATATATATCACATATGTTATATATTTATATGACATTTATATAACATATTAGTATATTTATATAACATTTATATATAAATGTTAAATTCTTACTTTTTGTCACTTAGGCCTCCCATGACATATATGTATATGCACACGCACATATCCACATATGTATATGAATATATGCATGTGTATGTGTACATATGTACAGATAGGATCTTAGAGCTGAAGCTGAGAACAATTTTGTCTTTTGTATCCTGGTATTTTGCCTATCTCCTGACAATTGCTGCTAGTAATATGAGATCTGTCATTCCAGCTCATGCTTTTCTTTAACAGATTCATAAATCTGATGATACAGGGCACTGCTTGGCATGATTAACATTTTCCCCCAATGGATACCTTAGTGCTTGAGATGTTTTGTAAACTTTTTTTTAATAAACAATATGTTCTTGAGATTTCTTATTTACCTGTATATAGACCTAGTCCATGTTTCTTTTTTTTTTCTTTTGGCCAGTCCTGGGCTTGGACTCAGGGCCTGAGCACTGTCCCTGGCTTCTTTTTGCTCAAGGCTAGCTCTCTGCCACTTGAGCCACAGCGCCACTTCTGGCCATTTTCTGTATATGTGGTGCTGGGGAATCGAACCCAGGGCCTCATGTATATGAGGCAGGCACTCTTGCCACTAAGCCATATCCCCAGCCCCTAGTCCATTTTTCTTAAAGTGCTTCCAGATACTGTATTCAATTTGTGGATAAATCATATTTCTTAATTCCTCACAGAAAACAATTCTCAATTCCAAAAAAAATTATTTTTTCCTCATGTTTTCTTTTTAGTGATAGGAACTATTAGGTTCACCTACGACTTCTATTTCAGAGCAGAATTGACTGGAAGACGTTGTTCCCTGAAACACAGCCTGGGCTTCCAGCTGACTGAAATGCTGTCAACCAGCAGACTCACGAACCCTGCATGTGCCCACACAATTACAGATTATGTGTCCCTGAGCCTTGCTTTGACATAGCCCCTTCTCTGGCAATGAAGGTCACAATGGTTTCTTTCTCCTTGGGCTGCTCTGAAGGATTATGAATTCTTACTGTAGCATATGTACCCGGTGTCTAGCCGATAGCAAGCCCTCTGTTAGTAGATGTGTACATTAATGAATGTCCAGTGTAGAATCAGGACCCACGAGTCTGACCCTCTGATCAAGTTTCTTTTAAGAGATTCTAACTGTGTTATGTCTGTTGATAAGACCCTGTCTCCCAAGAGTTTATGATCTGTGAGACACACGTCCAATCTGGACTTAGGGAGGCAGAGGCTGTTAAGGCTAGAATGTTAAGTGGTGAGCTAATAATCCCAAATGCTGTCAGGACTCACCAGTGCTGTTAGCAACAGGTCCTCGGGATCATTAAGAGCCTGCCTTTGCAGGACCTGCTGGAGCCTGTTACAATTCAGTGCCTGCAGGAAGACAGCTCAAAGCCCATTGCTATAGGCCTGTTCTCTGCACGAGTCCGGCCAATCAGAGCTCTGTTGCTACACGGCCCCTGCTGGCCTGCTGGCAGAGCCTCTGCCTCTGGCTCTGGTCTCAGCCAGCATACTGTCTGCAGACATCTCTTTGCTGCTTGTTATTTTTTGTTTGTTTGGATTGATTATTTTAAGCACCTGATACATACTGCTCTTTTTTTGTTGTTGTTGTTGTTGTTCTCCTCCATTCAACCTCTACCCACACCATACCACTCAGGACACAAAAACACACATGAACCAGACTTGGAATTATTAACAAAGAAGCTTTGATCTGAGATAGAAAAATGATTTTTTGAAACAATCCTTTTTCCAGGATTTCAGTTAGGCAATGCTGAGAAAAATCTGCTTTGTAAGATATCTGGGGACACTAATTAAGGGTAGCTGCCATTGCTACATGTTTAACTTCCCAGTCGTTCATTTGTTCATTATTTATTTATTTATGAAACCAACAGGAGAGAGAAAGCGGGAACAAGGTCTCAAACAATCTTCCCTCTATGCAATCCCACTTTTCCCAGGGACCCAGCCCAATGCAAGTGTGACTATTTACATGCAAAGGGGCCCCTCACTGCTTTTCTCCTCTTTTGGCTGAACATCTGGATTCTGTTTGCCCACCTCCCCTCTTGCACACCCATGAGTGACAGGACAAAAGCCAGGCAAGCACATTCTTGAGAGAGGGGGTTGTTTGCAGCTGAGGTTCATGACAGCACCAGAGCACACTGGAAGGGGGAAAAATGCAGAAAAGAATGAATGAGTGACCAAAATGGTGAAATAAAATGACTGTGGATGAAAGGGAAAGATCTACTGGGGTAGGAAAGTGTGATGGGTCAGGGAGTTTGGGATGCTAAAGAAGACAAAAGCAGGATTTTCATCAGTGACCTTTGACCTATCTGATTGGCCCTGGTGAAATTTTAACAGAAGTGTAAGTGCCATTTGGAACAGCTGTGTGGCCAGAGTGTTTTAAACTAAATATTGCTCTGATAAGCATGTGTCCCAAAAACTTCATAAGTGTCATATTTGCTTATACTCCAATGTTAGAGCCATTTTATAATAACATACCCAAATAAACCATTGTCACGAGTAAGAGTCACAATGGTATAGAGGAGATTGTGATAAGAAGCCACATTTTCTAGAAACTTGGCTAACGCTAGTTCTTAAGCTGCTTTGCTAAAAGACTGGGAATGAAGCAGGAGGTCCAAGGGATTCTCTTCAGAGATTTGGAAATCCTTCTGGTCTCTGCTCCCTTTCTAGATAGCTGTCCCAGTGGAAGGGGCATTTGCCATGTTATTCATAGAAAATACAATGTAAGAGTTTACAAGCAGGAGTGGCTGCATCTGGTGAGTTCTGGTTTTAGTTTTGAAGAATGTAGTATGAGGACCCATGTGAAATATAAAGACTCCTCTGTCTTCAAAAGCCAAGGTCTAAAATAAATAAGAGCTAAAAAAAACACCCATAGAAAATCCCATGTTTTAAGGTTTTAAACAGAAATAATATGTCTAACAATAGCTCACGTGGCAGAAATACATTTTTCTATTTTTAGGTTCATGACAGTCTGTTTCTTTATTTACACTTAAACAAAAATCATTGTTATTGTGAAAGGTAACATGATCTCATTTTTTAATGAAATTGTACCTTCCTATGTACGTACATTGAGAGATGTCAGGAATTATTCTTTCCTAAAAAGGGTAAAGGTTACTTTAATGGTAAACTATCAAGTTGACCAGAGTCACATACCACAACCTTCAGGATGAAGGACCATAATGTAGTACCAAGCTACTAATGTGCTGAAATTCATTCTCTTGCCCTTCACTACTCAGTTCTTAACTATAATATAATTCTACAGGAAAATTCCAGAGAGAAATGACTTTCTATTCTACCACAAGGTGTAAATAAAATAAAAAGAAACAATATAGGCCAAGTCATGATTCCTTGACCTTCTAGACCTTTCTATAAGATCTGGATTGGCTAAGCTGGGTGAGAGTCCAGTAAAGTTTTATGATTGGAACTGAAAATGAGACACCTCAATGTGTTTGTCTTTCCTTGTTAAATTAGCCTTTCCTATCTCATTACATAAATTTGGGGCATAAAGCAGTAAACAGAAATTTGGCTGAAATTATACAGAAAAAGTAGAAGCTCATGTAATGGTTCTCTCTGACCTGCTTTCTTCTGGGCCTAGTCTCTTCAAGGCCATCTTCTCTTTCCTTCACATCATTTATATTTCTTACTACTAAATTAGTGGACACTTTCATTGATCATTTTTTTCTCTACCACAAAATGAGTTTCCAGTTAGGCTACAAAACAGATGAACAAAAAGTATGTGCAAGGATGGTGTGTTGACATCTTGAGAATGGAGGTTTGGCCTCTGGGTGATGACAGCTTCTGTCCACAGCCCAGAGATGAGCCACTTGCAAGGGAAGGTTAATATGTAAATGGTCCATTGTGGGTGCTCTTTCTTCACTGAAGGTAAACTTGGTCAGGACAAGAAATTCCAGAGACTTACCCAATCCTTCTTCATAGGACCTTGTTTCACTTTGTAGAATTATATAAAAACTATTTTGCCAGATTAAAATATGCTTCATAGAGTTAAAATCTCTGGCCGAGTACTCACATCTTAACTAGAATGAAACCTCTCTTGATTCCATTTGATTTGATGTGTACTTATGTACTGGAACATACGGTATATCTGTAGAAATGAGAAAGGCAAGAAAAGAGAAGGAACTGTGTTGTGTATCTTTGGATCAAATTAATTTAAGAGTCATTTGGATGAATCACAGAGACCTAAATTCTATGAACAAAGAACCTGGGAAACCTAGTTATGAACCATTTACAGAGGACTTAATTGTTCATAGTTTCCATGTCAGTGCTGCTCCAACTTTAATAATTCCTCTCTTCTTTGGCCCTACTTATTGCAGGTGAGATGTATGGCTTTTATCTCTAATTTTTCCATATGAGAAGGTAGACTACAAGATTTGACTACAGACAAGTCCCCATGAGAAGCAGAGTAGAGAGAGGAGAAAAAGAATTCCACTTTTCCAATCTCTCTTCACCTCACTGTCCTATAACAAAGTCCTTCAGAAACCACTGCTGTCCTTCTTGTGAGACAAACATGAATCTATCTTGGCTTAATATTCCAGAGGAAAGTAGAAAATGAAAAGACATTTCCCCTATCTTGCCAGATAGCTCAAGGATAACATTCTTCCCCACAAACAACTGCTAGAGTCCAGTAAACTCTTTCAGGAAGGACAAGAAGTAACATGAAGTATTTGGGCCTTATTTTGTCCTGAGACCCTGTTATAGCCAAGCTGGGTGGAAGTATATCTTGCCAAGATAATGAGCTGAAATCAGAATGCATCTTTGTTAGAACAGGCCTTTTTGAAGGAAGAGAATTGGATAGTAGATACGTCCTTAATGGCTCTGGGCAGTCCACAGGTCTGAGGTCCAGACTGGAGTCTCATTTTCCATACCTCCTGAAGAGCTGGAATTGAGCTGAGGTATATGGATCACCACCCAGCCCATCTTGGAACTCACAGTGGAAAATCATGGGGGTAATATGATGGGACAGTCTGGCCTTCTTGAGACCAATGCATACTTACATACTTTTATGCATTCTTGGTACAATTTTTAATTTTGAAAAATGAACAGGTAGCATTAAGAATAGCTGCTCATTCTTAAAATGCTTTGGGGAATCAAGAATTTAGAAGTGCCAATGCTCTTCAGGGAGCATAAAAAAATCAAGGAAATCAGGGAAAATTGCTTCCAAAGAGAAGAAGGAAGTAGATGTTTGGCCTCGAGCCCTGATAAACCGTTGAGTATTTGTATGCTTTGTTTTTGTGGTAGAGTTAGCTTGAAGATCCTTTGATGCGTTCTTGAGACAGATATTATTATGCTCCTGCATGATACTGACCATAGGGAAGGTGAAAATGAGTAAGACATGACTTCTGTGTTTAAGCAATGGTAGACAAATTAAGTTAGTCTCTCTCTCTCTCTCTCTCTCTCTCTCTCTCTCTCTCACACACACACACACACACACACACACACACACACAGTCCCAAATTCTCCAAGGCATCTTTTGGCAATGTGTCACTTACTTCTGAGAACTGTAAAGTTGTTCTGTACTTACCTACATCTAATGAGACTTCGGACAGAATGTTAGGACAGTGTGGAGTCCTGTATGGAATAATGCCAGATCTCCTTATTCCTTTGCCATTAGGAATGAAGGAACAGAGTTCACAGAAGACAAATGTCTAAAACAGCTCCCCCGTGTCTCCCACTTCAATGGATCGGCAACACCTAACATGGTTTGATCTTTAGAAGGTTCCATTTTAATCTCATAAGCAATAGCCACTCCAATAACTTCCCAGCCCCAAGCTGATGATAAGGGTTTTCCTAGTTCCTTCACATCCCCTTCCATATCTGCTACCCTCCCTACTGTAGGGTGTCACCCTATGGTGACAAGGAAAGCTCAGCATCCTCTAACACATCTTTATCCTTTCTCTGTGCTGTGCTTTTGCCATCACTTCAACTAAAACATTTTTCATATGTGCTTGAAAAATCCATCTCTCAAAACCTATTCCCCTTTTTGTTGATTTCTAATATTTTCTTTCTCTGTTGATACTCAACCTTACCATTTTCTTGTTTGGTCTTTAAGGAGCTTTGCTCCAGTAGGGCTGATGTCCTACTTGTTAGTTGAAGGCCTAACAGAGCCTTGACTATGTGTTTTGCACTGCAAACATACCTTGAAGGGAGATATTCCAGAGACCCACAGCTCTGTGTAGGCATAATCAAGTTTAAAACTCAAATATCTTTTGGTCTTTGTTCTTACCTCCCACTTCCCTTCACTCCTAACCCAGTTCATGACTTTGCAGAACTCATTTCAAGTCCTGACTTGTGTTCCATTGTACATAGTATGCCTTCTGTTAATTTAAGAAGCCTACAGGTTTAAATTTTCCTTGGAAATATGTGATTCTGGTTGTGAATTGAGTTAAGGACACATAGTAGAAGCCTATTGATTATGGGTAAGTGATGCTTTGTTGGACTCAGAAAGAAACGTAGGTTCGTTGTATGTCCAGTAAAGATCTTTTTCCAATCTGCGAGCTTTCTGTTTATCTTGCGAGCCTTATGTACTTCGCCCTGCAGAAGCTCTCCAGTTTGATGCAGTCCCACTTGTCCATCCTTTCTTTGATTTGTCGCATTTCTGGGTCTTTGTTAAGGAAGTTCCGTCCTGTGTCAAGGAGCCCAAATGTTTCTCCTACTCCTTCTTTTAGTGTTTTCAGGGTATCTGTTTTAATTTCGAGGTATTTGATCCATTTGGAACTGATTTTGGTGCAGGGTGATATTTAAGGATCTAGTTTTAGTTTGTTGCAGGTGTTGAACCAGTTTTGCCAGCACCATTTGTTAAAGAGGCTGTCTTTATTCCGTCCTATTGTTTTAGCCCCTTTATCAAAGATTAAGTAGGCATAGTTCTGTGGGTTCATTTCTGGGCCTTCAATTCTGTTCCATTGGTCTTCAGGCCTGTTCGGGTGCCAATACCAAGCTGTTTTTAAAAATTAAATTCCTCCAAAACAAAACCGCAAAGAACCAACAAGTGGGCTAAAGACTTAAAAAGAGACTTCTCTGATGAGGAAATGAGAATGGCCAAGAGACATATGAAAAAGTGCTACATCTTTGGCCATAAAAGAAATGTAAATCAAAACAACATTGAGATTCCACCTCACCCCAGTAAGTATGTCCATTATCAAGAAAACTAACAATAACAAATGTTGGAGGGGATGTGGCCAAAAGGGAACCCTACTTCATTGTTGGTGGGAATGTAAACTGGTTTAGCCACTCTGGCAAGCAGTATGGAGATTCCTCAAAAGGCTAAACATAGATCTCTACTATGACCCAACAGCCCCACTTTTGGGCATCTACCCAAAAGACCACAAACAAGAACACACTAAAGCCACCAGCACAACAATGTTCATCGCAGCAAAATTTGTCATTGATAAAATATGGAAACAACCCGGATGCCCCTCAGTAGACAAATGGATCAGGAAAATGTGGTACATATACACAATGGAATTTTATGCCTCTATCAGAAAGAATGGCATTGCCCCATTCGTAAGGAAATGGAAGGACTTGGAAAAAATTATATTAAGTGAAGTAAGCCAGACCCAAAGAAACATGGACTCTATGGTCTCCTTTATAGGGAATAATTAGCACAGGTTTAGGCTAGTCACAGCAGAGGATCACAAGAGTCTAATAGCTATGCCCTTATGAATGCATAAGATAATGCTAAGTGAAATGAACTCCATGTTATGGAAATGACTGTTATATCACTGTTCTAATTACTTTCAACATGCCATGTGAAACCTTAGCTTCTATTGTTGATGATCCTCTTGTATCTCATTCCTGTGGTTGTACCCCCATTATCTCTGTATTTTATCTAAGTATATTGGAAACTGTATATACTGGTATTAGAAGTAGGAAAGTGAAAGGGAATATCAAAATCGAGAGACAAAGGATAAAAAGACAAATGACTACAAAAGTAATACTTGCAAAACTGTTTGGTGTAAACCAACTGAACAACTCACGGGTGGGGGGGAGAGGGAAAGAGGGGGGAGGGGGAGTGAGGGAGGAGGTACAGTACAAGAAATGTACCCAATGCCTAACATGAAACTGTAACCTCTCTGTACATCACTTTGACAATAAATAAAAAAAAAAGAAAAGAAAGAAACCTAGGCTCTGCTCTGAAGGCAGATGCTTGTTTTAGCTGCTTTTTATTTGCTTTTCTGTACTCTTTCTCTTCTTCTCTCTTCCTCTTTCTCTTTTCTGCAAGATTCTTAAGTCTGCTAAACTGGAGTTGGCTCATGATTCCACTCAGCCTGAAGAGACACCTCTGCACAGTAGACCCTTGGTTTAGGACAACAAGTAGATGGAACTTTTGGGAAATCACTGAATGAACGGAGGCTCGTTCTAGAGGCATCCACTCTGGGTAATATCTAAGAACACTGGTGTTATGTTGCCTCAGGACCCATGAAACTTCATGTACAGAGCAAGTAGGATAAAGGAACTGATGATTTTATTGCTTCATTCTGACAAGAAGAGAAGGCAAGATCCCAGAGCCTGGCTAAACATACAAGGGCTCCAGGGTTCCTGATGCTGGAGTGGGCTGCCCTTGGTTCTCACATCCAGTCTCCAAGTTGTCCCTTACTACTCACTCCACCCACTTCTTCTTTCACCCTGCTTCTCAAGCACCCATGTTCTCTAGGTGCTCTATGCTCTCATCCCTCTTTCACAAACTCATTCTTCAAGACCCAACCATTCCTATGGCTTGAGCTACACTGTAAGTTGTTGTCTCTGACTTGACCTGATTCTTCTTTATTATCTCCCATCTTAATACATAACTCCAAGATGTACTCTTTCCCAAGCCAGAAAACTACATCTTTATTGTAACCTTCCTTAATAGTCACTAAGTACTGTCCACCACCAGTTGGAACCAGCACCTTGAGTTTGGTCTCACCAAGTTCTTCCATTCTGACATCTCTTTCATTCTTATGGGTAACTATAGCCATACCTGCTAATTACTGTGTGATCTTTCGGCCATGCAACTACAAGCGTACCCCCAATCTTTCTGTGCTTATAATGATCTAACACAGGAAAGCTTTGAAGTACATTTGAGTCATTTCCCAGTTCTGACCATATAGAGTTCACCAGCTGACATATATCACAGGCCTCAAGGTGAAAAACCAAGCTTTCAGACTTTTAACTCATTCCCCACCTCCCAATATATGTTTTTAAAAAGTTCCTTCTCTCCTTCTTCTTTGTGAAAAAGAGACTCTGATTGAAACATGACAGCCTGAGGACCCAAATCATTTAGCCAAAATATGATTTCTCCAGACGTCCCTAAGGAAAACAGTCCAATGTCCTTTCTGTCTATTCCAGCATGGATTGGAGCTGCCTGGAGCCAGAGCTTAAACAGAGTGGCTGTTCTTTTCTCTCATCATCTCTGTCACTGCTTTGAAAGTATTGTTTCATGGCTCTGAAGAGGCAGACATATAGATGGAATGCTGTAAGTAAGATACGTGTTCCTTCTGCAAATTAGTGTGAGGATAAATATTAACCCTTGTCCCTTTTCGAACCACACCACTGTCTGGCCCATCAACCAGGATACCAGGGCCAATGAGGTGGTCCTAAGGCTGGAGGTTTTCCTTCTTCAATCTTGATTTAGAGACTTCACTAAATGGCCTTCATGAGATGCAAATGAGAGATGGCATACCTTCTATGAGCTGAGGAGCTCAACGCGGTCTTTGAAATCACACTGCCCTCTCTAAGCTTGAGGAGTTTCTAGGCTTCTGGGTGCCAAGCTGTAGAAGAAAGGGAAGTGCAGGGACGTGCATTCTCCACTCTACCAGCTTGTGTTTTGCTACATATGGCATGCGAAGTCCATACTTAACCTTCAATATCTCCTGTCATTTTTCTCTTTTCTACAAAGACCACAGAGAAAATGCTTTTTACCACTATGAAATCTAATCTCCACTGTATCTTCCGAGTCTAGAGAAGAGAGAGAGAGAGAGAGAGAGAGAGAGAGAAATACAAATGAATCTTATGAAGATATTGTTGATATTTCTGGTAAGAAGCCAGCAGAGACCATTGAAGTGATAATAAGATATCTTTGAATTTTATTATATATACTAATCTGAATAGGAACATTTATTTATCTATATCCTCCTGAGTCCACCCTCCTCTTTTATGGATATGGAAAATGAGGCATTCAGCAAATTTGGGCTGGGCTCTAGCCTCCCATCCTGTGTACTTTCCATTACTGTCTGCTTCCTAATTGCAAGCGGATTTCCTTATTCTCCAGAACCACAAGGAGCATCAACATTTGGCTTCAGAGATGCTACTAATCCCCGGATAAGTGAAAGTGAATGGACAAGATAGCACTTAAAGTCTCTTATTCCTAGACCTAGATGGAACATTTGTAGTAAACCCTTGGCACTAGATTTCTCCAGCATTTTTTTTAACCTTCTCTTTGCAACTATGGAAGGAACTATGGTGCCGTACACATTACACATGTTGATTCACTAAGGAGAGTTTTTGTTTTCATGTAGGGAACTAATTTTGGTCTGCAGGGTTATTTGAGATACAGGAAGAGTAGAACAGGTCTCAACATGGAGTACTGCGAGGGTTTCCTTTCCCTACCTAGAATAGCTGTTGACATAAAATCAAATGTTAGAATTCCTTTAAGATAAAAATTTGGGAAATGTATTAAGTTAGGAATTGGTTTCTGCTTCTGGCACTTGTAACTCCAGTGTGTGTGTGTGTGTGTGTGTGTGTGTGTGTGTGTGTGTGTGTGTGTGTGTGTTTGCACGTGCCAGTATTGGGCATTTAGAAACTGGTTGCTCCTTTAGCTCTTTTTTTTTTTTGGCTCAGGCTGGTACTCTACCACTTGAACCACAGCTTCACTGCCAGCTTTTTGGTGGTGAACTGTTGTCCTCAAATCTTAACCCCCTTGGGATTACAAGCACGAGCCACTAGAACCTGGCTGTGCCTCGTAAACTTGTCAGTATATTTATTTAATTAGAAACCAGGATGAGCACTGAGCTATATTGGTACTATTGCAAGTACTGCATATTCAGTGTAGAATAATACAATAACCCAGGTCTCGTAGGTCATACATTTAGTGAGCAAAGCACTTAGTGACCCACAATTATTAAATAATAATAGCAACAATATGAAGAAAAAATTGACTAAGGCAATAGACAATATCAGAGAAGATAGGTGTATGTAGGGTTGTGTTATAGGACTTTGAAATGGGTCTGCCAATATTTCTTTTACTTTCCCATGCAACTATGAAGTCGAGTTCCCCTCCCTTCAACTGTGGGCTGGGCTTTATGAGTGCTAAACAAATAGGAAAGTAGAAGTGATGCTGTGAATTGGAGAACAGGAAATGGCGTCACTGTGTCTTCCTCTTCATGTCCACAGGTTGTTTGTTCAGGGGAAAGTTGGCTATCATGTTCTGAAAATACTCAAGCAGTTTATAAAGAAGATCACGTGGGGCTGGGGATATAGCCTAGCGGCAAGAGTGCCTGCCTCGGATACACGAGGCCCTAGGTTCGATTCCCCAGCACCACATATACAGAAAACGGCCAGAAGCGGCGCTGTGGCTCAAGTGGCAGAGTGCTAGCCTTGAGCGGGAAGAAGCCAGGGACAGTGCTCAGGCCCTGAGTCCAAGGCCCAGGACTGGCAAAAAAAAAAAAAAAAAGAAGATCACGTGGCACCATAATGGTGACTTCTTGCAAGCACCATGAAAGGAGCCATCCGGAAACAGACTCCCAGCCCCTGTCCAACCTTCAGTTCACTGCAGCCCCTGTCAACAACTTGACCACAGTATAAAGGGACAACCTGAGCTAGACCACCCCGGTAAGCTGATTCTGGATGCTTGAGTTGGATCTGTAGGTCAACCATTAGTGATTGCTTCAAGCTATAACATTTGGGCATCATTTGTTAAACATCAATTAGAGAACGAATACACATGTTTAGGGAAACTTTTATAAGAGGATAACTGGTGAGCAGAGATTAAACAAAAAAGAAAAGAAGGAAATGAGTCATGTCAAAATATGCACAAGGAGTGCTTGAAGCAAGGAGAACTGAACTGGCAAGGTACTGTGGTAAGAATACCCTTGAATTTTTAAGACAAATTGTCCAAAACTTGGAAATGGCCAAGAGTAATTATATTTTCAGTGACAAGCTGGGCCTCTGAGTCTCTGGGGGTTCATTTATTATATTGAGATGTTCTCCTTTGATGGAATTTCTATCATCTATTGTTTTGTAATTCAGTGGAGGTAGAATTCAACTTGTAGAACATGAATACTAATACAAATGATCTTTCCCTCAAAAATATGATGAATATCATCTCATAGAAATATGACTGAGCCAGATGCTGGTGGCTCAGGCCTGGAATCCTAGCTACTCAGGAGGCTGAGATCTGAGGATCACAGTATGAAGCCAGCCCAGCCAAGAAGGTCTGTGAGACTCTACACATCGTATTCAGGCAAGTTTCATTTACTTTTGTTGCATTGTAAGTACTTTCTCTCATATGACTTTTGTTTTTGTAACTTTTAATTTTCCATGTGTCTAAAGTTCTCTAATATTATGTTAAAATTACCTGAATTTATTTTTTCTGAGGATTAAGTTTTCTCTTTATCAAGAATTGAATATTTATAATTTAAATATCTCTACCCTACTCTAAAATAATAATAATTATTATTGGGTAGTACTTGAATTTGAACTTAGAGCCTTGTTATTGCTAGATAAACGCTCTACCACTGGAGCCTTGTCTTTTCACTGGTCCTCTATTCTTTCTTGATTTTGAAAACAAAAGGCTTTCAGTTTTACCCAATTTGTATCTTTTTTCTTTTGTTCTTTTTGCTTTAAAAGGGAGTATAAAAAAGAGATCAACCAAGAAAACATTGCATAAGTCCATAAAATCACGAAAATTTACTCCTGTATTTTATTCTAAGAGTTTAGTATGTTAATTCTTTCAATAGGTCAGGGGTCCTTTCAAGGTTGTAAATATTTGTTTCCATTGTATAGTAAAGATCTTTGTGCATAATGATCCAGTTATTCCTACCTCACATACTAATTTGAAAAGTATTTCTAACCTTGTATTTTTTGGAAGAGTTTCTGAAGGATTTGTGTTAATTCTCCTTGATTGGTAAGTTTTAAACTTACTAAGTGGATTGCTTGTCATTGATCCAGCCATTAAAAATTTTCAGATTCCACATGCCAATCTATTAGTACAATGTATCTTTTTCTGTGCTTAAAAGTTATTTTTTATTGTAGCGACTTATGATTATCACCATCTCTTAGTTTTTGAAACTTAAAAAAATTATCTTTAAGTGTTTGTACAAAAGGGTTTCATTTCAACATGTCATTTTGTGAATACATCTGGATCAGTTGGTCTCCATCATTCTCCCTATCTCTTCCAGCACACACCCCCTCTGCCCCCCGCAAGGTACATATGTACATTGAATATTACGACTGTGCTGGCCTTCCCTTTCTTTCTGCATTAGTCAGCCTTCCCTCCCTAAAACCTCTCCCTTTCCAGCTTTCTTGTACTCATTTTGTTAAACAATAAGTTCGTTGTTCAAAGGAGTTACACCATGGCAATTTTCCCTTCCTTATACCATACTTCAGTCAGTATGCTTATATATATATGCATATGACCATCTATACATTTTCTTATGTATTTATAATTTAGATTTAATTCTCAGATATACATATAATATTATTAAAATGTAATATATACTATTTCTATATGCATTCAGATATACATATATTTCTATATTTATGTATATAAATATATGTGTATGTTACATACATATATTATATATTACATGTTTATGTATCTAAGTATATAAATGAGAATGTAACTAAAATATATGAACATATATAAATATATGTTTGAGTAAAGTCACATATTGTTTGTATCTTTCTGGACATTTATCTATACTATGAAAATTATCTTATTTGCTGTATGAAGTTGCTCCTAGGGTTCCCTTAAATAGTTTTCTTTTATGTAAAGTTGATAGCAATATCTCATCTTTAATTCATGGTTTTCTTAATTTTAATCTTTCTTTTTCTTTTTTCTTGGTCAGTCTACAAAACGCTTACAATTTTTACCAATCCAAACACTTTTCTAAAATTAAAATTAGCTTATAAGATTTCCACCAGTTTTGTTTTGATTAGCAAATTTGCTTCAGCATTTGTCTTAATCAGAGAGAGAGCGGGAGGGAATGAGATGAGAGAGAAAGACAAGACAGATCCAGTAAAGGCTTGCACACGGTACTAAGGAGAGTTAGTTTCACACTGAGTGAGATGAATGCTACTGGCATTGTTGCAACCAAATCCTTTCCTCAAATGGGACCTCAGCGAATGATCATAGGTCTACACTTTCTCCCATGAGGACATGGAGAAGAGGAACCGGGCTATGGAATAGAAACTGCATGGCTGTCACCAGTACTTAGGCCACGTGTGAACGCTGTTTTCATGAACTAGTGATTTGCCCTTAGTTATTGTTTTTCAAACCCTAACTTTGTATTAAGTAGAAGAAAAAGACAAAAGAATTTTAAATAGCTAGGCCTGTATCCTGAGAAATGTATCTTTGTCCAAAAAAGCTGCTGCTTAACATTTTGAGCATCCACACGGAGTATAGGATTGTCATTCGACCTCCTAATAGAAGACAGTGGGCACAGAGAAGGCCGAGAGTTGAGTGACGAAGTGGCTCCTTCCTAGCTCCATATGAGCTGGTTCTAGAGATGGGAAGCTTATGAAAGTGGAGTGTAAAATTGAGAGAGTAAATACAGGGGTCAAGGGAAGGGAGCTGAGAGGTGTTATAAGAAAGTGACAGGAGGCCTCAGAAAGATAAGACATTTGAATTGGAAGAAGAAAGCAAAACTTCTGTTCATGAGTATCCACAGCACAGGTTTAGGACATGAATGTCCTATGATGTTTGAGACTGAGAGTGACAAAGGCCAAAAAATGAGCAAAATGGGGTGCGCCAGAGAAAAATATCCTTGTAGAAAGTTTATCTTAAAAATAAATTAGCAAGCATTCCTCTTTAGTCCGCATCTCAGGCTGTTGACAGGTTTAAAAACATGATCAAATCTATATTCCCTTCATTAAATTATCTTTTATTTTTATTTCATTCTGCCCCTGTCGATCTAAATCTTAATCTATTTAAGAAGAGCATACATATATATATATATACACATACATATATAAAGCATATATACACACATATATAGGTATATATGTATACATTTATACATAGATATGCATATATACATATATATGCATACATATACACACTTACAAGGCATACATATACATATATACATATATGTTCTTTTTGTTAGACTATAAATTCGTTGTTCAAAATTCTCCCTGGCAAACTTCTGCCATGTATAATAAAGTCCTGCTGTTAGGCTCGTTTCTATTTTCTCTTGCCTTTTGCTCAATAGTCTTTAACCTGCCTCTCCCAGAGTTCAGCTGAAGTCCTGAGAAGTGATGCAAACCCCAGACAGCCTCCCAGGAAAGTCAGTGGGCCGGAACAGGTAGGCAGCCTGGGAAGGGGGATGTGTCCAGGAAATGGTCTGACCACACACCCCTGGTAGCTTGGGGGTCATAAGAACCTACTTTGCTCTCAGGCCTTTTGAGGGGATTTAGTTTATTAGCTAGATCCCCAATATGAGGAGCTATACAGTGAATTCCTCAAAGATTTGCTTTCCTTCCTCTTTCTCTCTTTTCAATTAACAGTAGAAGTCCCCAGGAGAAGCATTGTATAAACACACGGATAGAATTAAGATAAATGCATTCCTTTTCCTTAGGAAATTTTCCATGATGAATGAACAGTTCTTTACTCCTTAGTCGGCAAGGTCAAGTGCTGGCTCTTTGAGAGAGAGAGGGATTCACATTTTTAGAGCTGAGGCTCAGGATTGGGCCTGTGGACCTGACCACTGAGGATGGTGTGTGTGTGTGTGTGTGTGTGTGTGTGTGTGTGTGTGTGTGTGTGTGTGTGTGTTATGGCCCTACACATTTCTGAGGGGAGAAAGGAAAGGAGAGCCAATGATTAGTGCTGATCTCTCTCAAGAGGTTTTCTGCTCCTGTGGCTGAAGAGCCAATCCCAGGGTCTCATGGAATTGGCCTGACTACTCACTGCTATTGGGGATAAGGACATACTTCTTTATAATGTAATTTTTATTATAGTTATTAACAAATATCAATTATTCAATGGAATTCATTGTGCATTCCCACATGTGCATACATGGAGTGTTGACTATGTCTGACTACCTTTCTTCTCTCTCTCTCTGCTCCTTTTTCTCCTTTCTCCCACTGGCTCCCTTCCTCATCCCTAACAATTCCACTGTGTCAGGTCATTCTTTCCTCTAAAATTTTAAAACATTTTCACATATGAGAGAAAACTTGTGATTATCTATCCTTCTGTGAGACTACTTTTTAACAGGAGAAAATGTTCATCTTGGACAGACACAAACAAAGCTCGTGTTTCTTCTAAAAAGTGTTCTCTAGAAAGTGAGCAGATATCTAGGCAAAGTGACTGGAAAGGCTTCATGAAAGAAAAGCTTTCAGTGAATCTGGGCCCACACCTGGCTCTTCCACAGAATGAAGCTCAGAGAGTGTAAATTGTATGTCAAGAATCTGCCGACAAACTCTGATTGGTGACATTAGTGGAAATTGGACTACATTTTTCTAAGGGTTTTTTTGTTTTAATTTTCACATTCTGTATCTGAGAGTTACAGGGATCCAGGAATATCTTTAAGCATTTGGTTGTGTTTTTCTACCTTCTCTTCCTGCACCCTGTCCCCTGTAGTGACTTTTAAGAGAGCTTAGCCTAGCATACTCAGAAAGCTACTGGTTTGCAGAATAAAATAGCATTTCTTTAGATATATTACTCTGGTTTCTTCATAGTATACTATTAGCTTTAAAATCAGGTAGGGATGGAAAGATCCAGATTATATGGTGTCTGCTGCCTAGGAACATAGGGGAATGGAATAATAGACAAGAGGAAAACATCATGGCTTGGTAATGATGATCAGAGCTCCCCACATGCTTGGCCATCAAGGCAAGAGAAGTATAAGTTGATAGGCTAGGGTGTGGTTCAAGTGGTAGAGTACCCATCTAGTAAGTATAAGGCCATGTATTCAAACTTCAGTATCAATGAAAAAGCAAAAAAAAAAAAAGTGAAGCATAAGTTGAAGCATGATTGGACAAAAACAAAATGATGTAGTGAGTAGAACAGGCAGTGAGTTATTTTTATTGCTCACCTGTATTTTTATAGGTGTTCAGGACTTTTGTCCATCACTCATGAGAGATGAATCTCCATTTGGGCTGTGCTCTCACCAGATAGTACACGGTTCGAATCCATAGTTAAGACTGCTTGGCCTGTAAGGTGAATGGCTCTGGCTTCTCATGTCAGATACATAATTAAGTAAAGGTAAACATAAGAAAAAAAAAAGAAGAAGAAATGATCTTCGTCAAAACAGGCTAGCCTTGTACCAACAAGTCCATCCTGTTTCCATCCATAAAATAAGCACTTTTCTATCCTGGGTATCTCACTAATTCTTAATTCATCACTTTTGAATGTAGCTGAAGTCTCAGCATTAGATTTGTTTCAAATATTACATTCTACTTGCAACAAGCCCTTTCTTAGAGTTCAACTTCTTAGAAACTGGTATACTTCCCCGAAACTTTTGGCTATGTTTCCACACACACAAAAAATAAGTTCACGTATTTGGCAATGGTAGCCCAAAAGGAGTCCAGCAATGGGCATGACTAACTTTCTCAGAACTCCAGGCTTTTGACTAAACAGCCCAGCAAACAGGAAAAGAAAAGCTATGTGACTGCCTTCCCAGACACCTTCTTTATCTTTTTATCTTTATCTTTATCTTATTATCTTCCTTTCCCCCGCCTTTCCAATCACCTCTTCTTTATTAAGAACATGACACTAATAAAAGCTGCTAAGCTGGTCTTATTGAAGGGTCGTAGAATTATCTAGAATCTCTGGTTCCACCAGAGTCTCTCTGAAATGTTCACGGCTATATTTAAGCCCTTCTCCCACTGATTTAGGCTTATGGAATCTGGACGAAGAATTATTTTTAAAATATTTTTATTGTTATTACTACGGTGTTATACAGAAGGGTTACCATTTCATAAGTCAGGTAATAAATACATTTCTTTTTTGGACAGTGTCACCCCTTTCTTGGTTTTCCCCTAGTTTCTCCCTCCTGTCGCTGCCCACAAGTTGCATGGTTCGTTTTCCACAGCGTGTATACTGAGTGCCATGACTGCATCTGTTCACTTGTCTTCCCCCTCTTTCTGTGCCTCCCTCTTTGTGGTTGGAGAATTCTAACTCACTTTTCCACTCACTCTTTGGGATAGGCAATGGACCCAATAGACTGCCCTGCAAGGGGGGGCGTGATGGGGTCTGGGAGACACATCCTGCTCAGTGAGGACCCTTTCAGGATGATGTCTACTCTGAATCAGCTGTTTGTGAGGAGAGGAAGAGAGGACTTCTCCATGAGGAAGGTGGTTCTGCGGAGTCTTACAGTCTCAAGGGGCATGGGATTCTTGGAACTCAGGGAACCTCAGAGGCCACAGCAGTGTGAGAGATTCAGAGTGCCGGTGGCCACGGAATCCCCTTCTGAGGAAGAAATGGAATGGTAAAAACGCACCACAGAAAGACACTCTTCTGGGGCTGGGGATATAGCCTAGTGGCAAGAGTGCCTGCCTCGGATACACGAGGCCCTAGGTTCGATTCCCCAGCACCACATATACAGAAAACGGCCAGAAGCGGCGCTGTGGCTCAAGTGGCAGAGTGCTAGCCTTGAGCGGGAAGAAGCCAGGGACAGTGCTCAGGCCCTGAGTCCAAGCCCCAGGACTGGCCAAAAAAAAAAAAAAAGACACTCTTCTAGAATGAGTTAAGGGTAAGATTTAAAAAAATGAATGAAGCCTTGTCATAGAGGATGTGAAGAAAACAACCCCTAGGACAAGTAGGCAGGGTAAGGCAGAGCACAGAGAGAACAAACAAACAAACAAGCAAGGCTATGTGTGATGAAGGCAGGCAAATGTTTTCCCATCATGTGCCTCTCTCCCTCACTACATCCTGGGCATGACCACAGGGAAGAATAAGGGAGGCTTGGATTAGTGATGATAGGACAAAACTATGTTTGGGGAAAACCTGACTCTAGAAGTTTCTGGTCTTTAGATTGCAAGTAGAGGTCCAGGGATATTATCTGTTTTGTGGGTCGTGTTTGGATGACCAAATCGTTTTTTGCTTTCTAGCTAGAAGCACCAGATTTGTAACTTGATGGTTGCATAGTCAACTGACTCAACTACTTGTGAGTTCCAAGTCCGTGCTTAAGATTGTAGGGAGAGAGGACTTTCCAAAGAAATATCAGTGACCCTAAAGATGCCAAATGAAATTATACAAGCACCAACTGGATACTAAAGAATAAGTTTGCTTCTGAAGGCATGGTCAAGTGATAGTGAGTCTAACCGAGAGTTTCATAGTATGTGGGTGACTAACAAAAAAGAAATAACAGGGTTTTATTGGATTGTAAGGGCTGAGCAATGCATAGTCTTCCCCATGGTTACACCTTTTGTGGGGATTTCCTGTATATATGGTGCTGGGGAATTGAACCCAGGGCTTCATGTATATGAGGCAAGCACTCTTGCCACTAGGCCATTTCCCCAGCAGCATTTTCCTTTCCTTCCCTTCCCTACCCTTCCTTTCCCTTTCCCTACCCCTTTCTCTTTTCCTTTTCCATTCCCTTTCCCTTTTCCTTCCCCTCCTCTTCTCTCCCCTCCTCTCCCCTCTCCTCCCATACCCCTCCTCCTCTACCCCTCCTCTCCTTTCCTTACCTCCCCTTTCCTTTTCCTTTCCCCTTCCCCCTTCTCCCTTTCCCCTTTCCCTTTTCTTTCTCTTTCCTTCTTTTCCCCTTCCCTGTCCTACCCTTCCCTCCCTAGCCATCTTTCCTTTTCATCTCCCTTTCTTTCCCTTCCTCTCTTCTTTTCTTCTTTCCCGCTCTTTTCTTCATTTCCCTCCCCTCCCCTGTCCGCTCTTTCCTCTCTCTCCCTCCTTTCAGCAGTTGTGGGATTTGATCTTTGTGTCCTCTTTTGCTTGCTAGGCAAATTCGTAGTCATGCCACTGGCCTTAGAGGGATCTTGTTTTTGAACTCATCATTTTGAGATTCATCTGTGGTATGGATTGCAGTGCAAACAGGAGATATCCTTTTCATTATAGAGTCCAACATCATTAAATGCCTAAGCTATGTCACATTGTGTTTTAAGCATTCACTGACTGAAAGACACAGGGGTCATTTAGAGTTTTTGTTGCTGTCTTTTTCTTGCTAGTACAGACTTGACATGCATACAAGCATCTATTTAGTGATACACTTGGTACATATAGGAAGTTAAGTTGGGGTTTAATTTGAATATGAGGATTTTACATTCACAGCAAATGTGATATTTATTTATATACTATATACTTATATATTAATTATTGTATTATCCTTTTTTATTAATTATTTCTGCTTTGATCTCATTGCCTTCCAGTTAAATTTACTCGACCTTTTCCATTTCCTTATGGCAGAAGCTGAAATAATAGTTCAGAGGCTTTCATTCTTATTCTAATTTAGCCATTTGGTGTTCTATATTTTCCCCAGAGTATTACTTTAGTGCTGTAACACAGATTGCAATGTTCATGTTATTCAAAACACTTTGCAATTTTCCTTTCTTAGTCTTTCTCTGACAATGATCACAATTTGGTAATTTGATTATTACTACAATGTAAACAAACAGAAGAACAGGTGACACCTAATGGAGATAATTGTTACCTTAGAAGAAGCCATAAAGGAGAGCCTCTGGGAGATGACATTGTATTCAATGCCAGAAAAGTCAAGTCAGGCCACTGAAAAGCTGCCTCCAGAACATTCTAGGCATAAGGACAGCAAGTCCAAAAGCCCTCTCCCAGGAAAAAAAAAAAAAAAAAAAAAACCTGTGAAGAAAGGTGAAACAAAGTTTGTCTTAAGGTATATTCTCAAAGCATGCTTTCTCCAAAAAGCATGAAGCCTAGGAGCAAGTCAAAGGCACAAGACAGAGGATTTCCATGTTAGGCCCTCCATAGTCCTTAGGCTCAGGGTAATGAACCAAATTCTCTTCTCAGTCAAAAGCTTGTCATCCTAGGAATTCTATCTCAATTAGGATAGTGTGAAGATATATTTCCAGTGAATTAAAAATTCTCTCTCTCTCTCTTTCCCATATATACACATACTCTTTGGGGAATTGAACCCAAAGCCTTGTGCATAAGCACACACTCTACCCTGAGATTTGTCCCTGACCCAAATTAAATTGTTTATCCTTGAGAACATACCATGAGAGATCACTTTTTTCAAGCTTCTTTTTCAATATTAAACAACAACAAAAACCCAAAAACCTGCCCAGATCGACTTCAAGCAGTTGATTCATACCAGTTATCTTTCTTTGGCCTGGATAGATTTCTCTGATTCTCAGTGACATGATTAAACTGATAAATTATGGACGCCATTGAGTACCATCCACTTTCAATTTTATTCTTTTTCACCACAGGACCTGTGATTGGAAATGTCCTTTAGACAGCCATAGCTGGCTGCGGTACCACCCGGAGCCAGGAAACATCTGTTAAAGACATGCTAAAGACATGGCTCCCTACGATTGTTCTTTCCAAGCTGCCTCACTGAGGAATTCTTCTCATTATCTTTAGAATCTTCTCCAGCACTTTATTTTTTAATCCTCCCCCTTGCCTCTTCTGAGCTTTCATCACCTCTTCCTAGTCTGTCCTCATGTGAATGATTCACATTTTGTATGTTTCTCATAGATCAGTCTTTAAAGTCTAGAGCAAATTCGACTTTTTCTTTCTTCCAGTAGTAAGGACCTGGCTCCTGGGCGCTGAACCCTCACTTCAGTCTCCTATACATAGGACTATTATTTTTGCTCCTTCCTCTGGACCAATCACAAAGGTGCTGGGCAAGACCCACCAGATGTCTTACCATGAATGCACTTCCCAGAATGGAACCATTTCAAGAGAATGAAGAAGAATTCTGTCTGGCCCTCTTGGGGTGTCTCTGCCTCTGTGCAGCATGATGTAGTTCTTCCCTGATGTTCACACATTGTGACAAAGGGCTTTTCTACCGTTTTTGTTTGTTTGCTTTTTATCAGTTCTGTTTCCTCAGTTTCCCCAGTCAGGAAATCCCGATAGCTGAGAGAAGTGACAATTACACTCGCCTCACCACCATGGCACTTTGGCTAGTAGGGGAAGAATATAGTACTTCCATCTTGTCTCTCAGCCTATTTACTTGCTTCTCCTCAAAGCAGGAAGAAGAGCTGAGTTGACTGCTGGAGGCCTGACTTTCACTGAACCGCATTTAATAGAGGGTGGAGTGACAGCATTAAATGCCTTCAAGAGTTCACACATGGTATCATTTTCTTAGTTTATTGGCTCAGTATGTGTGTGTGTGTGTGTGTGTGTGTGTGTGTGTGTGTGTGTGTGTGTGTTTTCTCTCAGGGGAATTGCAAGCTCAAACTCTTGTTTCTTCTCATTGTAAACTGTAGATGGTAAACTTCTGCATACCAGGTCTCCTGGTATAGAGACATTGGCAGAGGAGAGCTACCTTTTTTTGTTTCTGATGTGCATCTATACTAGAACATAGGACATTTTTGTAGCTAGGATACACGTAGCTGGCAAGCAACTCCGTTCAGCTGTCTGAATGGTCCAAAGACCAAGGTTTGATTAAATATGGCACAAAACCCCACTAAGCATAAGATCTAATTTTTGTTCTTAAGCAATTTTCTAGAAGCCCTTCTTTTAAGGACTGATTAGATACATCTTTCACCAATGATTTGGGTGGTTTCTCAATCTCCCCTGGGATCTGTAAATGTTTTGCCTTTTCAGTTGATGGGGGCAGGAACTAGAAGGAAGAGACTGTTACCTCCCTTTTCATCCTCCATCTAAATTTTTAGACTGTATTCTGTAGCTTTAAAAAAGTGAGTCTACTCTGGTTTCTGTTGATTGTACTTTTCTCTTTTACAAAAGGGAGGTGAGTTTTAAAGTGACGACAACTGATTGTCTTCCAGAGATTCTTGTTGTGTGTATGGCCCTTCCTACTCTTGCATTTGTGTCTGAAAAAAACAAAACTGAGATGCATCAATCAGATAAGTGTACAAAGAAATGGAGAGTCTTGGGTGCCATGTGTGGAATTACAGACACATTGTCAATCTCACTTCTTCACATCTTTCCCATGGTATGTGAACTGGTGCTATG
The DNA here is from genome assembly GCF_023159225.1 of Perognathus longimembris pacificus. Lineage (NCBI taxonomy): Eukaryota > Metazoa > Chordata > Mammalia > Rodentia > Heteromyidae > Perognathus > Perognathus longimembris. The sequence goes on from NC_063164.1 coordinate 16,537,818, forward strand.
TATTAATATCCTGTTTCCTCCACATCAGGGAATGAAGGAGATATAGTGAAGTTCCAATGCCTACAAACGGCCCTCTTGGAAGTCTGTCATGCTATACACCTGAATTTTAGATAATAGTCTAATAACACTCCTCTTGTCCCTGGAAAGAACAGATTAAACATCAGCTACACTACATCATCCACCCATGTTGATGGTTGATAATCCAACACTTTTTCTCCCCATTGGTGCAAACTCTGCAGATGGAATGGTGATTCTAGCTCCATGGAGAAAGCCTTGGATGTGTTTAATTTCCTCCCACACTCTGTGACAAGGAGCTCATTTCGTGTCTTGTGATCAAATAACTGTAACTTTCCAAGAGCAGAGTGTGTTGGAATAGGGATACTAGGGGTCCTTGTGTCGTTTGGGGCATTGCCAGGATAGCTACAGGGTCTGAATGTTTTTATTTTATTTCTTCTTTATTGCCCTGCCTAATTCTCCCATTTCAAAATGTCGTGGACTAGGCTGGTGTCATTTGTTTTCATAAATTAACGTCGATTAGAATTTATGGCCAGATGGACCCTGAAAAATAAGAGCCTTGTGAGTCTCTTGGAAGGTTCAAAGAAAAGCAGTGGGCAATACTCTGAGTGAACTTTTGCACTGCAATGTTTCATTCTGGGAGAGAGTAAATACTTATGAATTTTTTTTTCAAACAGCTGGGTACAAAGGATCATTTCTTAGGATTATTTTTGCTACTGCTTCTAATTCCTCTTGCAACTAGAATAAAAAGAAAATACAGTGAATTCTTCATACTGGGAGACCATGTGTCTTGGGAAGCAACCTCACTGTGCTTGGGAATCAGAAATCCAGAGCCTGAACCGCCCCCCCCACCCCCCCACACCACCAGAAAGTTCCACAGCCAATGAACATGGGCAATTGGGAGCATGTTGGATTGTAGCGTGTGGAGAATCCAGATCTCTCTTTTTGTTACTCCTTCATGGGTCAGTGGAAAGAACTGGGTCAGTGAGAGGCACTGGAGGATTTTTTTTTTTTAAACAAGTCGAAACACTAGAGAATTTGATGATTCTATGATTCTACGAAATAATGGCTTGTGGGAAGTTGGTCTCAAGGTCGGCTGGCAGCAGCCAGTGAGGAGGTTGCTTGGTTAGGCATTCAGAGACCACGTGCAGCTGGGTTGATTCCTCCCACAAAGGCACATGCCTAAGGATGTGAAGGGCAAGTACCGAAGAAACCCCTTTTCCTGAGCCCTCTTGGTATCTAGCCTTGTGACTTGAACTAGTCACAGAGATTTCCAGTTAGTTTCCTTTCCAGGTAAGACAAAATATCTAGACAGGACAAAAGCCAGGCTCCTTTCCATCTCTAGCATTCCATGGATGACAATCTTTTGATTTATGAAATTATGTGAGATGCAACTATTATTTTGTCCTTGTAGTCAAATAGTTGGAATTTTAATTCTCCTTAATAGGCACAAGGCTATTTAGTGATCTTTATGCATCCAGTGCTCTTGCCATGTATTTTTAGATTTGAAAAGTAACTCTCACATATAAATATGTAGAAAATGTAGGAACTATGGTTTCTTTCCCTCTTGGAAACCCATAACTAGATTGGAATTTAAACTCTGTCTTCAGGACATATTGACTATCATTCAACAAAGCCCCTTACCTTTCTTTGAAAACACACACTAGATACAGAACACTTGGCTGACCAATGGAAATGAAGGAGGGGGTGCTAGTGGCTCACGTTTATAGTCCTAGCTACTCAGAAGGCTGAGATCTGAAGATTGTGGTTCAAAGCCAGCCCAGACTCAAAGTGTGTGAGATTCTTAGTTCCAATTAATCACCAAAAAGCCATAAATGGGGCTGTGGCTCAAGTGATAGAGTGCTAGTCTTGAGCAAAAGAACTCAGGAACAGGGATCAGGCCCTAAGTTCAAGCTCCAGGACTGGCACTAAGAAATTAAAATAAATGTTCAAGGAACACAAGGTCCTGAGTTCAATCCTTAATACTGCCAAAAAGAAAAAAGGAAGGAAGGAAGGAAGGAAGGAAGGAAGGAAGGAAGGAAGGAAGGAAGGAAGGAAAGAAAGAAGGAAAGGAAGGAAGGAAGAAAAGTTAAAAAAAAGGAATTAGGAAAGCATATTTCAGGCAGAGGAAATAATACATCTTTTTCTCAGGACAAGATTTTCCCCAATACCATATTGTGGGTTGGGAGAAATAATGTAAGAAAGATGGAAGGGTCCCAGGATAAACACTGGACATCTAACAGACTAAAAGGCGGTTTCTTATTGTGTTTACATATCTTGGTGCTCTTTATAAATAAAGGTGACTATTTTATATAAAAATTTTGGTGAATTTAATAAAATAACAGATCGATGTGTATATGGAATAGCTTCTATATCTATATTTATTTTTTCTATGAAAAAAGCCTTGTGAGAGGTATTCCCTTCCCAGACATCACTAGGGTTAATACCACGTAAATCTCAGCACTCCAGAAACATCTGTTGGCCCAGGGAGAGACATCTGAGCCAATGACTGTCCTAGGAATTAGTCCAAGAAAAGAACTTTGCCAACCAGAGTACTCTAGATTGATAATCTAAGCGACCCAATGAAGTGTTTGAAGGCAAAATAGGAGTACAAGGTGCCAACAGAGGCTCTTGCTCAGAAAGCACCTGAAACCATGAATGAAGAGAAACCCCTTGGAAAGTGGAGGAGAGGAGAGCAGAATGAAAGAACAAGTCGTTCAGAGTGGGGGATGAACAGTTAAAGCAGAGGTAGCTACAGAAAGAAGCAACATTGTGAAAATAGAATAAACACAGAAACTAGCTCATAGGGTAAGGCTTGCAAAAGGCAATAGAAATTGTTTGTGGAAGATTAAAAAAAGGCACTCATGCCTTGCACCAGTGGCTCACATCTGTAACCCTAGCTACACAGGAGGCTGAGATCTGAGGATCCCAGAGACTGTTATTTCCAATTAACTATCAAAAAAGCTAATACTGGAACTGTGGCTCCAGTGGTAGGGCACACACACGCTTATACACACACAGGCATTTTATTCAACTCTGCCCCTAAAAGGGAAGAGAAGAAAAGCAGAAGAAACAAGCAGGATGAGAGGTGCACAAGCCCTTCTTTTGTTATGTGACCAGTTTGGGGCTCAGTTAGTTTAATGCCACCTGTCTTTATAATAAACTCCCAGCAACGGAGGTTGTTTGAATACTTTGATGTCCTTGAGTGTGTTAGAGATTATGCAGGTGTGTAATGAGATCTACATGCCTAATCAAGTTGCTTTTATCAGGTAATTAGGACGGTTTTGGAGCCAGGATTGGTGAAGGAAATGGAGCATAGGGGCCATAGACCTGCAATGATCTGTTCCCAGGGACCTTCCTCGTCTTGGAGAATAGCAAAGGCCAAGGCTGAGAACAGTGATGAAGCAGCTGTCCTCTAAGGTAGTAAAATGAAGGCACATAAGCAGGAGGGCAGAGATTGTAGGAGCTAGTGGCATGGAGCTGACATCTTGGGTTCAAACCCCAGCTTTGCCCTTGCTAACTTTATCACCTGAGACTCATCACATTCATCTCTGTGCTTCACTTTCCTTGCATGCAAAAAAAAATGGACATAACATATTACCTATCGTCTAAGGTGGTTTTTACTATTCCCTGAGTTCATTTTGTTACGGTGGGTCTACTTGGGGGACCTTGTGTCTCTGCGCTGTGTTTTTACATGGCTCCATCTAACCCCTTGTTAAATGGGAGGCAGGCGTCTGGAGAGCCTCAGCTGGAGGGAGGAGAGGGGAGTGAGAAGAAGGGTCAGAGTCGGCGAAGGGAAGGGACATGTTGAGTGGAGTCTGCAGTGTGTATACTTAGCCATCAGTCTGATAAACACAAGAGGCCCAAGCTGATTGCTTGCTCAGTTGTCAGGCACGTGGCTCCTAATGTTATATTTAAAACACTACTGAAATTATAATCCTGTTGTAGTTTTCTTGCCCGCTCTTCATCAACCTGGGCTGAGCGTGTGGCTGGCGGGGAGCCAGCATCACCCCTGACCTCCTCCTCCTCCGTGTGACTCAGTACACACCAGACACTTTAATAGCCTCAGAGCCCAAGTTTGAACTTGTCCTCAAGTGAAAGCCTCCCTCCTCCTCTACACCACCCCCTCCTGTCCCCTCTCACAACCCACTCTCTCGTTCCAGTTTATCAGCCAGTAAATTCAGAGTTGAACTCGGAACCAGAGGTTCATTTATTTGGGGCAAAAGACAAATTTCTTCCAAGAAAAAAAGAAAAGAAATAAAAAGTAAAGGAGGGGTATAGAGGAAGGTTTATTTCGTTTAATACCCACTTAAACAGTAAGAGCTCAGGGAGACAGCCCTAGAATGGGAAGTGGCTCACTGCAGACAGCAGGGCTTTTGGATGCATGAAGTAGGAGTGGATTTGCAACCACATTTGAAATGACTTAAACATGCAGCTAGGGTAACCAACCATGTACAGATGGTCTCTTGGTTTGCGAGGTGGGGGGGGGGGGATATGGGGTCATTGATACCCTGGTGACTTCAGAACGGGAGAGAGAATTTGGGGTAACTATGGTACCCACATTCATTTATATTCTTTCTGGGTTGTGTGGCCACTGACCATGTGACCTCCCTCCTGCTTTGGGGGAACAGAAGACTTGTGGATATAATATTGCCCTGGTGGGTTTGCCAACTCTCTGAAGAACAAGCAACAGTTCCAGCAGTACAATGTATGATGAGTTACAGAAAAAGGCATACAATTAGCTCAGCCTCACTTACAATGGGAAAATGACACCCAAATCATCAGACTGGAAAATATTGAAGTTTTATAGCTATCAGGTTGGGAAAATTCATTACGAGTTGGGAGCTATTCACTATTGGCAACAGTATGGAAAATAATGATCCTTCTCACCAAGGCAAATGGCATTACATTTCTGGAAGGAAATTGGACATTATCTTTCTACTCTAGATTTACTTGATTGTGTCATTCATTCCCTTTTAATCTCATGAGGGGAATTCACTCCTTCTGTTTTTAATGTAGACCATTTTGTATGAATTCCTGAAAAATGTGAGATACCATTTTTGTGTGGATCTATTTTTAAATTATGAAAATGGCTATATTTCCAACATTATTAGGCAGACATTGAAACTATTTGCTTCAAATGACTGCACAGAATCCCAGCGTACACACCCATTATGGTTTGTGTATCTCCCAAGTCATAGACTGGCACTTGCGACCAACTTCTCACCTTCTGCCCCAAAGAAAGACAATGCAAAGAAGATAGTACCACGGCAGCATACCCTCAAATAGTCAATGAATGTTCTTGTCCCTTTATAGATAGGTGAGGGCATTTCTTCGATATGCTTTTGTATCTATATCCATAGTTGCAAACCTATGTGTTTAGGGTAGGACTATTGGATAAGAGTACTTGAATATATTGAATTCGATTGATCAAGACAGAAATTTGACAATATTTACAGATTAAAAGTTATGCACACTCATTGACTATTTTTATGTGCTTGTTAATTTGAGAACAAAGTATGTTACTGGGAAGGGGAGTATATTCTAAGTACCCAAAATAACCAATTTTGGTAAATAAGTTTGTCAAGTATATGAAAGCTGCCAAGTATTTGCTGCTCATGGCTTTAATTCTAGTTACTCAGGAGACTGAGACCTGAGGATCACAGTTCAAACTCAGCCAGAACAGGAAAGTCCATGAAGCTGTAAGCTCCAAGTAACCAGCAAAAATCCAGAAGAGGAGCTGTTGTTGCTCAAGTAGTAGAATGCTAGCCTTGAGTGGAAAAGTTAAGGGACAGTGCCTAGGCCCTGAGTTCAATCCCCAGTACCAGAAAAAAAAAAAAAGAAGAAAATGCCTCTAGTTTGCTCATTATGTACTACAGAATGGTTAACTTGACCTAATGTTCTTTCTCTCCTTCTTGATTCTAACTTGGATTATATGAGTCTCAATAGTCTTACTAGGAAGGAACTTTCATCTACAAAGTAGGTCCTTGATGAATAGGGTATAGATAGATAGAGAGACAATATAGGTGTTGATACATACTGATAATTCTATTGATGTTAAAACAGTTAGAGATGTGGAAGAGACAGACATATATAGATATAATTGTTTCCCTGTGCTTTTGTGAGTGTACACCTGTGAACTTTACGTATATGTGCAAGTATGTATACTGTTTTCCAAAATGGCACATGTATATTATAAGGATAAAGAGGCGGAGCCCTGACATCACTCTGTTTAGATTGTAAATCTGACTCCCCACTTGCCAGCTAGTCAATGTGGACAGTTATTTGATTCCTTTAAGCCCTAGTTTGCTTACTCCTATGATGGGGATTGCTACCTGTCTCATAGGAACTTCGGAGGATTAAATGAAATGAGCATACCTGGCATTATAGTAAGCACTCCATATATGGTAGCAGGTATTTACTGTTAAAGGAAGAGTCCAAACCAGCTCTGCCCAGTAAAGAATTTTGTTCCAGTTCAGTTACCACTAACTCATCCACTAAGAATTTCCTCTGACTGGGAATATGATGGAGTAGATGGGAGGGGCTCATGGAGGCATGCAGAACCATAGAATATGGGGCTCTTGGAACTCAACTACCCTTCCAATTTCAGGCTTTTTTTCTTTTTTCTTTAGACTAAAGCAAACAGAATGCCCAGAAATTCAGTGGTTCATGCTAATTGAGGCTGAGACTATAAAATCAAGCTTCCTGATGGTCACCAAGTTTTCCTTATAGGATTTAAAACCATCTGGGCATGGCGGCCAGAGGAGAAAGAGTGATACCCAAAATGAATGGTCTGAGTTCCAAAGGGCCATCTGACCCATTACCCTGCCTCTGCTTCCTCTCTTGCTATGGCACCAACTCAGAGCACAGTGGCCAGAACCAGGGTCATTCTTGGACACGTAGGAGGTTGCAGAAGTGAGCAGGCCACAGCTGGGTTTAGCAGCTATGCTACCTCACTTGTTCCTTGCAAAGAAATGAGACCTCCCCATTGCTCTTCAACTGAGAGCCCAAGTGGAGTCTTTGAGACGGGATCGACGACCCCTGTTCAAGTCTTATTTCCAAAAGATGGGACACTCTTAATTAGCTTCAGATAATGATACCAAATCTCACTACCCAGAAGTCAGTTCGACCCTCGTGTGTTCCCCAGTAGAAAGATGTCATATGGATCAACGTCGCTGCTGTAATCATCACAGAGTCTTTGGAGGAAAGGCCCTGGGCATCCACACAAACTGAATGAATGAAAAGATAAAGGAAAAAGTCTTTGATTTCTGTCTTCTGACATCATTTTGGTTTGGTGTTAAGGATTTTCTAATAATTAGGACTTCTGAAGTGAAGTAGTAAGTTCCTTATCCCTGAAAACGTTCAATCACAGGTTGGCAGTTTCAAAGGCCTTCCTTCCATGGGAGTGTCCTCTCCCTCCTTCTGCCCACCAAAGCAGGGACTTATTGAATAGCGTAAGGGAGAGGCTCATCAGATTTCTCATATCGAAAGTTGTTTTGTGGAGGGAAGCCAGTGTACTGTACAAGACAAAAACCTTACCTTTAGCATTAGGACACTGGCCAAGTGTGACAGCTAGCTTAGTGGCTTTCCTGCCGGTTTCTTCCACTCTCCCAATCTTGACTCATTGCCCGTCATAGAATAGTAAGTTCAGAGCATCTCTAAGCTGCCTTTGTTGGGAATTTGGTTAAGAAGATATCATAACCCAGGACCACAACCAAGAGGCTTAGACAGAAGAAATGTATTGTGTCACTGGTTCCAGAAGCTAAAAGCCAAATTGTCTGTCGTATGATTCCCTGTGGGGCTTGGAAGAGAGCATCTCTTCTGGGTCTCTTCCATGGCCTGTGGATGGCCATGTTCTTTATCTCCTTGTTCACACTGTCTTCCCTCTCTATATGGCCTGGGCACAAATTTTCTCTTTTTGTGAGTATACTAGTCATAGTGGATTAAGGCTCACCCTAATGATCTCATTTTAGCTTGATTATTTCTGTACATATCCTGTTTCTAAATAAGGTACTAGAGGATAGAATGTCAGCATATAAATTTTAGAGGGACACAACTCAATCTGGAAACCCTCCCCTATTGCGACCATTCCATAAGGTCATGTTGCAATTGGCAGGATAGGTGAGTCATGCAAGCAACCATGGACTCCTTTACATCTTCCCAATTTGGCCCAATTCCCCTCTCCCCAGATAAACTAATATTTGTTTCTCTTTGGCTTTGATGGGTAGCGTGGGTGGCAGAAACAGAGAGAGACAAAGATACAAACACACCGAAGAATAGTTTGCACATACTGCCTCCTCTCAGAACTACTACCCAGTGGAGAAAGAGAAGCTGTGGGCCAAATACATATCTGGTTTCAATGTAAAAAACAGGCCTTGGGCTCTCCTTTTGAGGTTTCCTAGAGGGCAGTCTTAAGATAGGAATAGGAAAGCCATGGCATTGCAGGACGGAGCTGTAGTCTCACATTCACACCAATAGCAAAATAGCTCTGGTGATGTAATTCAAGTCTCATCTTAGTAATTACCCCACCAGACATTTATGTTGGGCTGGGTCCCAACGCCCATCTATGGCAGCTTGTCATCTCCATTCTGGGCACAGATGACCCATTTTGCTGTTGAGTACATCCTGGAACCCATGGAGGGTGGGAGGAGAAAGGGCCCTGAAGATACATCTTCTGCTGTGCTCAGAGTACCCAAAGGCTGGGACCACTGGCCTTCCTTTGTCATGCTCAGGATGGTCACAGTTCTAGGTCAGTGCTAATTGGTTCAGATGCTCACTTGGGACCAACTTCCAAGCCCATGATCTCATTTAAAAAAAAACCCAACAACTTTGTTTGTTTTAGGGTTAACTACTAAGATTAATCCATGATCCTGTTTACTCTGCAACTAACCAGATATTTCAACTGACTGGAACTAGATATCTCAAGCTTTCATTCCTCCAAACAGTTTTGCCAACTTTATGTAGTGAAGCTTTTAGAGTTCACAGGAGGGAAGCTGATGCAGGCCATTTTGAAGAGCCAAGAACTTAATGTAGGTAAGGAGTCAGGCTATCTTGGGTGACTCAGTGGATGAAGACAAAGACTTTACCTCTTGTCTCCTGGCTGTAGTGGAGAGCTTCTTTCCAGAACACTCTACTGCCTGACCTGACCCCATCTGCAAAGCCAGTGGTTGAACATTCCAAGCAGCCGTGGACAACAAAGCATTCCGCCATATCAACTTCTCAGATCTGTCAGCCACAAATATACTTGGGCCTTCTCCAGTTTCTGGAGTTGAGAGAAAGAGAGAGAGAGAGAGAGAGAGAGAGAGAGAGAGAGAGAGAGAGAGAGAGAGAGAGAGAGAGAGAGATTTCATCCGATCATAACACAGCTCTCTAACTAGGGAATGCTAGTGTAAAATATTGAATGTTTTACTTGTCACCTGGAAACCAACAAACTAAGCAAATATGAGGTAGCCAAATTGAAGGGAACAAGTGGTCACGAAAGCCCAAGAACTCCATCTTTTGAAACTCCTTGAATGTGTGTAAGAAGAAATTGACCATATTGTTTACCAGTTTCAAAGTGTATCAGTTCTAATAGGCAATAATTGTTGGGCATATAATATTGCAAGACATTATTCTAAGGATGTATACATTCTCTCTCTCTCTCTCTCTTTCCCTGTCTCTTTCCTTCTCTCTCTTCTCTCAGCACTGGGGCTTGGACTTCATGCTTGTGCTTTTACTCTCAACGATGGCATTCTATCACTTGAGCCAGACTTCACTTTTTGCTTAACCTTTTGCTAGTTATTCCAGCTAGAATATTCCCTTCATCCTAAGACTTATGTAATGAAGGACTAGATGAAAACACACATAATCTTGCACTATCATCTATCACAAAACATCACTCAGAGAAGTGACATCAGCCTTGCTAGAAAGAGATAGAAATGTTGTACAATCTGCTTGGGAAACCACAATAATGTGAAATCTTCCTTCAGTAACCATGAGAGTGCTCAGATTAAAGAGGCTAGTGATGGAGCAAGACTTATAAGTTTTATGAGCCCCTAGTCCTACAGAAGCAGCCAAATTGTCATTGCCTTTTTAAGCACATCTAAGGTCTCAGTGTACATGTCAGTCCAACAGTGAAAATATTTCCTATGTTTTTATTAAGGTGCTCAGTGAGCCAATGAACTTAAAAATATCAAGTAAAAGGCTGACATACAGGAAGTATTAAATAGTAATTAAATGGCCACAGTTCCAGCTAGTTTGAGAAATTAAGACTCAGGTGGTGGGGATTATTTACACGAGACATTTTATAAAATGGATGGTATATGACAGGAAAGGAGCTGATGGAATATCAATGTCCTATGAGTGAGATCCTCCGTCACCTTTACTCTTAGAAACACACCTGCCTTGTCCTTGAATCTCTTACTTCCTGGTAATTGTTTTCTGGGAATGTGGATGTATATGGAACCATTTGTGTGGGAATGCTCTCGATATTTATTTTTAAGTTTTCTTTAAGGTATGCTGAACTACACAGTCCAGAACAAACGTTAAAAGATATTGACACCCTTTGTAAAGAGGTTAAAAGATTTTGGCTGTACCGCCAAAAAAGAATTTCCAAATCTGACAGGCACTTTGTGCTTGTGGACAAATTCCTGACTTTCTCTGAATGTCACTTCAAGGATTAGTTAGGGTAATTCATGTAAAGCACTGGACAAGTGCATAAGAGGCATGCCATTCTGCACTTGTGTCATTGTGTTCCATAGCATGTCAACTATGTGCTAAATGGTTATTTGCAAAGCAGTTTTATGTCTGTCATCCAAAATGATCTTATCTGATAGTGAGGTAATCAGAGCAGGAGTTAGAAACAATGATTCTGAGATGAATGTATTAAGTATGGTCACGTGTTCTTGGCCCTAATAACAGTAGCTCTGTGTTTCTAGTTCTAGCCAACTATTGATCTGGTCACTGCTTTCAGAGGGAATTGGATGAAATCACCCTCAGGTGGTATAATTTACAGTCAACTGCATAGTGACATGTGTTCTAGAAATGGGAAAATGACACTCCGTATCTGCTAGTTGGAAGGGTGAAGGAAAAAGGGTTGAGAAGCTTCTGGTTGGATCAGAGGGCAGCCATTGAGTCATAAGTTGTTAAGGTATTTTTTCCTCCAAGGACTGCCTGATGAGCTCTGAAAAGCAGATCATCTCTAGCATTAAATTCTCAGAGTGTGGAGGCAGAGTTGAAGATGAAGGAAATCTTGCCTAGTTCCCATGGACTGACTGCCTTGCATGAGGTCTAGGGGAGGGATAGCAACAACAGGATGAGATATGAGACTTGATTGATTGGGCAGCTCTACTGCCTGGCTTCTTCATGATGGCCTCCGATCATTGTACCTAAGATGGCAGATTGGACACTGACCAGCTGGTTTTGGCCTGAGATTCCTGGAAGTCTCCTTAGGCATCAGTTACTCCACTTAAAGTAGAGGTGAGCAAGGTTCAATTCTGGACCAGTGCACCGAAGAGAAGTAACATGAGCAGATGCACTGTGCATTGTCTTAAGCCTTCCCTCCTTCTCCTTGTGTTTCCAGGCAGTACTGTGTCTTCTCCTTCATATGCTCAGTGGTAAGCCTCAGTGACAGTCCACAATGAGCTGAATAGGAAGTCAGCATGGTCTTTTGAAAGCCCAGCTTCTTCCCTCCCAGATCAAGTGGCATCAGAAAGCACAAGCTACCTCCCTCCCATTTTTCTCATTCACCCCATTATACTGGCCACTGTCATAAAGCAACAGCAGGCTGGGACTTATTGTTTATTTATATGTTTATTCTAACTGTTGTTTGTTTAAAACAGGTTCTTGTACCTCATATAGTATTCTTCTGGCAGAAAAGAATCCTACCCTTCACAGCTAATTTCAATACTTGGAATTTCTTTGTTGGTAAGCGATCTCGACCTGTGTTGCCTAAGTAATGGTCATTGTTTCCCAAAAAGTATTCCTTCTTTTTTTTTTTTTTTTTTTTGCCAGTCCTGGGGTTTGGACTCAGGGCCTGAGCACTGTCCCTGGCTTCTTTTTGCTCAAGGCTAGCACTCTAGCTCTTGAGCCAAAGCACCCCTTCTGGCTTTTTCTATATATGTGGTGCTGAGGAATCGAACCCAGGGTTTCATGTATACGAGGTGAGCACTTTACCACTAGGCCATATTCCCAGCCCCTCCTTCTTTTCTCTTTTAGGAAGAGAAGTCACAGTGATCTAATCCAATTTAAAGGCCTCTGAAAAGCATCTATTCTTTATTATAAAATGACCTGTGATTTTTTTTCTCCTCCCTAAATCTCAACCTCTAGAAATTTTTAAGCTTATGTTTTTATTTCCTGGAAATATGCTAGAAAAGTTTCAAATGACACACCTTGGTGCTGATCTCTTCATTATACTTTAAGAGAAATGAGTATCAGCTTTTATGGAAAATTAATTTTAGCAGAGAAGAAAAGAAGATCATTGGACTGGATTGCAGGAGAGAGACTAGAAGGAGGGGTGGGAGGGGCAGGAAATGGGGTTTCCTTTAGGAAGACAGGAGTAGAGAACTATACTGACAATGCTGAAGAAAATGTTCTTTTCATAATTTTGAAGACAGTCTGTTCTTATGACAAGGATCTAGAAATGCAGAGGTGTAGCATGTTTTCTTCAGCCAATCCACCCTTACAGGCTGAAGCTACAACCCTTGGGCATTGTAAAATGAAGCTAGTGAAGATCTGATGTTGCTCAATAATGAATGAGGGAACCAGCAAGGTGTTGCAACTTTGTATGTGCAATGTATATGTCTGTCTAAATTAGATTTGGCCCCAGGATGTGTTTAAAATTGTCAAAATCATGTAATCAAAGAGTAAAATGGTGGTCCCCAGTGGCTGGAGAGAGGAAAGAATGGGAGTGACAAATCAATGAGCATTAAGTTTCAGCTAAATAGATGAGTACATTCTAGAAGTTTGCCATATACTGTACTTGTAATCAACAATAGTGTGTTGTATACTAGAAAAGTGTTAAGATCTCATGTTAAGTGTTCATGCCAGAATTTAAAAAATAATCATCATTGCCTCTATGGTGTTTTCCTAGAAATCCCCAGTTTGTGCTACTTCAGTACCTCCAGCCCTCTCTGGTGTCTCTAGTAAATACTTCTTGTCTTTATCCTTTTCTTTAAAAACCATATTAACAAAGTATTTGTTCCAGTGTGTGCCTCCCTCACTGATACGTCAGCTAAAGATTGCATCTCATATGCTATCTCGTCCTGGATTTCAGACTATACTACACATTCCACAAATGTTTCTTTAATAGCTTTGTATTGAATATAAGGATAATGAAGGTGATTTTATAGATGAGCATCTAAAGCTATATAACATGACATCTGTAGCTATTTTGGAGGAAAACTGAAAAGTAACCAACTGTCCTTTTGAGGATTTGTAACCTAAGTTAGAACTAGATGGGAGAAAGAGTATCAAGTGTGCTGTTGAACATGTAAGCAATTAGAGGCAGCCATTCCATAGTATAGATCTCAGAAAGTCAGAAGAAAGAATTGGGAAGATTTTCACCTTGAAGAAATGGTGTGTGTGTTATTGAAACTGCCTATAACACCTCATTATTATGTATAATTCTTGTGTTTCAATGTTTTGGTTAAAAATAAATATAGATCTGGGTGCTGGTGGCTCATCTCTGTAATCCTAGCTACTCAGGAGGCTGAGACCTAAGGATCACAGTTTTTTAGCCTGGGCAGGCTACTCCATGAGACTCTTACTTCTAATTAACTACCAAAATGTTGGAAATGGAGCTATAGTACAAGTGGCAGAGTGCCAGCCTCGAACAAAAGAGCTACAGGACAGTACCCAGGCCCTGAGCTCAAGCCCCAGTCCTGGCACTAAATAAATCACAAATACATAGATAAATAAATAATAAAATTCTTAGAAATCATCGAGTCAAAATCATATGAGAAAAACATAAATATATAACATATATATGTTTGTGTCCATATACATAAAAGGCTGGAATGATAGTCTTTTGGGTGAGATGGTGGAAACAGGTAACACTGATCAAGATGCATTGTATTCATAAACTGCTTTGTTAAATGACATCGTCTTTGTACAGCTTGTTAGGAAAATGGAGGAGAACAGAAAAGGAATAGGCCTGACTGGATCAACAGTCGAGGACTGTTTATTGAAGAACAGCAGCGGAGGGGCACAGACCTTCCCACAGGATTGGAAATTGTGGGAGGGGGTGCATTTGGGACCAGACCTATATGGGGGTCTGAGCAAGGAGGCAGAGGTTAATGAAGGAGCCACTAGGTCTAGGAAGTTGGGGCTTTTCCATTTGGCCCACAAAGGGTTGTTTACAGCTGGGCCTAGGTGAATTGCCCCACCTGCATATCAAAGCAGGTCCTCATATTGAGGTTTGCCTGGTGTCTGTATGGGCCTGAGGCAAGAGGGTGGGGGCCAATCCTTCCCAGCTACTTAAAGATAATAATAAAAATAAATAGAAGTGAAAATGATTGCCACTGAAAAAGTAAAGAAAGAAAAGAATGCTAAGAGTGAGTAATAACTAGTGATGTTTCATGCACTGGGACCCTCAACCTGAGTGAAGTGAAGCATCTTATAACAAAAGCCTTTGTGCTCTTTGTTGATTGTGGGATTTGATGTTTTCTTGACAGTTTGGGTGTTTAGTGTTTGAAAGCAGTAATAAAAACCTGATTCTGTTCAAGTTAATTGTAAGGACTTGCTACAAAGACATCATCAGAGTTGCTCCACAGGCCACCAGGCTGAGTTCTGGACAAACTCACTTGGAAGCCAGCATGACACTAGCTGAGAAGAAGATCTAGATCTGTTTCTAACCCCTCGCCCCCTACCAGAGGACACACCGGCTTTGACTTGTTTTCCCAGAAGTCTTTGCAAGAAAGCCAGAAGAACAACTGTCAAGTGGATTTAAAGAACGGCTAGACTTAGCACCCTAGCACACAGAAGTTCAGACTTCCAACTAAGAAAAGAGTTGGGAAAGTGGTTTAGTGGTAGAGTGCTTGCCTAGCATGCACAAAACCCTAGGTTCGATTCCACAGTACCACATAAACAGAAAAAGCCAGAAGTGGTGCTGTGGCTCAAGTGGTAGAGTGCTAGCCTTGAACAAAAGAAGCTCAGGAACAGTGCCCAGGCCCCAGTACTTGCAAAAAAGAAAAAAAGAGAAAAGATGGAGATCTTCACCGGCCCCATCCCACCTGACTGGTAGAAGCCTCTCAACTTACAAATACCCTTGTCATTTCTCCTGGCAGGCTTCCCCATGTTGTTTGTTTGTGGCGACGTGACCCACTGGCGCCTAGAGACAGGGCCAGTCATAGAAGGCTTTGGAATCTGTTCAACTCATTACTCTCCCCACCCCCACTAGGCTTTGTCCTCCAGCTCCCCCTCTGGGGCCCTAGGATCAGATTGCTTGCTTCCAGGTGCCAGAAAGACACTTTTCTGTTTGTTCTCCCACCCAGACTGCCCTCTGTTTGTCCTTCCCCCAGGTGGGGTGGCAAGTGACAGAGGCTGTTTTTGAAATGAATCTCTCTTCTTTTCCTCCCTCCCTTTTCCCTTCTACTCCCTTCAAACCACAAGAACATATTGGCTTCTTTCCATCTCTTGGGGTTTGTGTTGTAGATTTGAGTCTGCCCTTGTTTTCTGTAAATAGCCCAGAACTTAAGTTAGAGGGTGCCGTCTGTGATGGTGAGCTGCCTTTGGCAGAGAGGAAAGAATGTAAGTAGCTGGTTTGAACTCAGGGCCTGGGAAAATGGCCCTTAGCTGTTTTTTGTTTTTCTCATAGCTGGAGTTCTACCACTCCAACCACAGCTCCACTTCTGGTGTTTTGGTAGTTAATTGGAGATAATAATCTTGGAGATAAGACTTGCCTGTGTGGGCTGGCTTTGAACCCTGATTCTTAGGTTGGAGTTTCTTGAGTGGCTAGGATTACAGATTTGAGCCATCAGCACCTGGCTTGACTCTCCTAAGAATGCGATCTGTAAGCGACTCTCTAAGAAATGCCATCTGTGCTCTCCCTTCCGATTCCATCCTAGCACAGGTGTCCTTGCCCCTGTCATATCGTACTCCCTTTGAGTATAAGAGATCATCTTCTTTCAGTACTTTTAATCTTATCCACTGATCAAAGATTCCTTTGAGTTTTTCCTGAGGATATTTTCTTTTGGGGGAGCCTACCTACCTCTGTTAAGATAGCCGAAGTTCTATACGAGACAACTTTTGGGGTGCAAGTTCACTGAAACCTATCTCAAACTTACTTAAAACAAAGAAAGGAAGTTGGTGTTCCATGTCACCGATGTCTTGGGGTGAGGAAGAATTCAGGGATTCAGAAGCAGTAACCAAGACCCAGGCTTCCTCATACTTAGATGGCCAGAATGATCAAATAAGAACACAAGATACACAGAAAAATAATGAACTTCATTTTTGTTTTTTAAAAAAGCATGATTATGTTCCATATTGCTTCCTTGGCTTCACCTGGCCAGATTTTTTTTTTTTTCCATAGTGTGTTAGCTCTCCTGATCTTGGGATTGCGTTCAGACAGGTTCAGATGTGGTGATGGAGTGATTGCTAGAGCTCATGTTTTTGAGCTCTGAAACCACAGAATCATAGAAAGAGAACCCATCTTTCCCAAAAATCCTGGCAAAAATCTTAGGGCTATATCTCCTTGGCTCACTGGGGTCTTAGGATCATCATGGAAGTAAACGACAATGGCAAAAAGCATTCGGAAGGGCTGGGTCATGTGATTACCCCTACCAATAGCATGCATAGAATTAGCTTCATCCAGGCCCCCTGGAGTGCCCCACATCACATCTTGGGAGCATAGAGATGGAGACACTGGAATTGCTCATGGCTTTGCTTCCAGAAGTAAGTCTGAAGAATGGATGGCAATTTAGCCAACTTCTGAATCACCCTCCCAGATAGTATAGACGTTTATCTACTACTACCATCTTTTTGTGGCCTACAGGATTCACTAGGGGTCTTGAGACAGCATGTTGTCCTTTGTTACAGAGGCTCCTGATACTTACTTTGTTTCTATAATATACAAATAAAGGCTATATTAACCCCAGGTAACGCTTGCTAGAGGAAGTGCATTTGAGATAGACCATAAAGAAAGGCAGGGTTTAGACAGGCAGATATGTAGAAAAGAAAGAGAAAAATTCCAAATAAAGGAACTAGAATAACTAAACCCATTGACATTGCCTCTCAAGGTGTCTCTTGATGTAGGCCTAAACTGCATTGTGGATGAGGAAAGTTCAGGAAAATGAATAATTTGATAATCCTCCACAGTTAGAGACAAGAATGCTATTTGGGAGGTGAGGGTAGAAGAATTTTTGAGGCCAATTCTGACAAAGGTAATGCAAAACCCAATCTGAAAAGCAAGACTAAAGGGCTGGGGCATGGTTCAAATATATTAGACCTGAGATCAATACCAAATACTGAACAAAAAAATAGTGATACGAGACATAAAGCAGCACACCCCCCACCCCCCAAAAAAGGGAAAGGACCACTCAGCCTCTTTTCTATTGCCCTTGATGATTTCACTCTGCCTCTCAAATTTGGACACCCATGTCAGCAAACAAAAGATTTGTAGCCAAAGGGGCTCATGTTTCTTAGTTTTCAAATAGAACAGGGTTGCATGACCTTAGCTATAGAGCAAGGAATATTTCATATGCCTCCAGCTGATTTTATATTCTTTCTGAGCACTTATTTTTATAGTTTTCTTCCAGAATGTTATCCTGATCAGTTCTCTTCCCCCTCCCCTCATCTCACATTACCAGAATATTTCAATTTTATCATTTAGCATGATGGCCAATTCCTTCCTCTATCTCCTCCAAATTAAAATATGCATTAACCTTCCAGTTCATGTCTCCCTGTGTGTGCTTTTTAGAGGTCTGAGTGAATGGCACTAGATCCTTTAATCAAAGACCACGAAGTATGTGAAGTTTTGTCCCGGGATGACCTTCAAAGGCTGCAATAACAGCTGGAGCATGAATAGTAGCATCCCTCACAGGAGATTCCTGGATCTCCCATTTGTCTTATTCCTTAGGAGATCCTGTGAATTCAGATGCATAATTGAGAGACTGTTATTCACCTGTTGACCCTCTTCCGTGAACTACCACCTTCAAGGATGGTGTTAGACCAGGCCCAGTACTCTATGTAGCCTACAGTTCTTCCTCCTCACCTGCTGCTCTGATACCCGTCTCAATTTCTTCTTCATTGCACACCTTCTGTTGCCATTGTTGGATCCATATTCTCTAGCATGCAAACTGTTGAGTTGAAGTCTGCTTGAGAAAGTGTTCATTGTTTTGGGTCCGCTTCTCTGTTTTTTTTTTTTATTTGATTATTTTGGAAATACAGATTATAGAGGAGATTTCCTAAGGAAATGAATTGGAATGTGAGGTTCTAAATAAAAGATGTCAGTAGAGGAAAAAAAAATACTACTAGGGAAAAATTCAGGAAAAAAATCAGTTTGCGGGGCTGGGAATATGGCCCAGTGGTAAAGTGCTCACCTCATATACACGAAGCCCTGGGTTCAATTCCTCAGCACCACATATATAGAAAAATCTGGAAGTGGCGCTATTGCTCGAGTGGTAGAGTGCTAGCCTTGAACAAAGAGAAGCCAGGGACAGTGCTCAGGCCCTGAGTTCAAGCCCCAGGACTGGCAAAAAAAAAAAAAAAAGCAAAAAAAAAAAGCAAAAATCAGTTTGCCCCATTAAAGACATAAAAGTCATACTTTGGAATCGGTGACTGCATGTTAAGCTCAACTGGACAAGAAGAAAACAACACAGTGGAATGACAGACCTAAACGGTGTGGGGCCATACTCTCACTCCTAGGAAAACCCATACCTACTTCCTGTTGGAAAGCTGGGTTCAGTGTTCTTCTAGGAAAGAAATGGCTAATGTTTCATTTTTGGTCCCATCACGATTAAGTTAGTCTTTGGAGGCTAATTCAGGATCCTCCCTGTAGCCTCCCCTACCACCAGCCTTATCCACCCACCTTGTATGTTTATTTGTGCCTCTGTCTTCCTCTCATGCATCATGACTCTTATTCTGAGATCTTCTCCAAAGCAGGTTTATCCTTTATGCCCCTTAGAGATTAGGTGCCAGAAAACAATAGCCTAGTCCAAAATGTTCTTTTTCCTCATTCTCATTTCTCATAAAAGGCACTGCTTGATTTCTTATTACTTTCAAATCGATCTCATGGAGGAGCTTTAAATGCACACAAAGCCAGTCTGCAAAGGTTACGTAGCATATACAATGTCCATTGGCATATAGATGACACTGTAGGAAAGGCAGCACTGTAGAACTGGTAAAAATGATCAGTTGTTGCCAGGAGCTGGAGGAAAGGAGAAATAGAGCATAGGAGTTTCTGGGCAGTGAAACTATTCTGTGTGCTGTGTCAATGACATTGTTCATTTGCCAAAAGCTCACCAAAGTGTTCAATACAAAGAGTGAACTCTAATGCAAATGGTGGCAGTCTAATAACAAGGTTTCAATATTGCTATTTCAACTGTCACAGCTGTACCACACTAATGTGAAGATGTTAAAAATAGGAAAACCAGGGAATATATGGAAATGCTACTTTTTTCTATAATCCTAAAGCCTCTATAACTATCAGAGTCTTTTTAAATAATGATTCCTTTTGCCCCAAGTATCATTTTTTTCCTATTTCTTTAAGGACAATTTAAGTTAAAAGAATTAAGTTTGCTGAGGGTCAAATTTAGATCTTGAAGTTACTCCTACATCCTTAGCATTTAAAGATATTTCACTAGAACCAAACACAAAATCATTGTTTTGGTGCTATTTCAAAATAATTGAGGTAGTTGCTCCTCTTGGTTCTGCCCTTGGTTCTCTCCACTTCTCGTTTGTTCTTTCTCCTGTGCCTTCTTATTGGCTTCAGTCTATTAAAAAGTCTATGCTGTGGGCTGGTGAAGTAGAATCCTGAATGTGGTTTTAGAAGAGTTCCCTTCCCTCCACCCGGTTTGGAAATGTTTTATTCCTCCCCTCATAAGAGCGATGATGTTCTTAGTCATCCTTAGATGGCCCAAAATAGCTGACTTGGGAATCCACTGAGTTTAATTCCAGTATATGGGTCATCATTTTAAAAACCTTGGTCACACGTATCTGGGATGATCCATGAAGACTCTCTAGATATTTATTTAATGAGAGCTGCTAACCCAAACAGAGAGCTATGTGGTTACAAAAAGAATTTTAAACAAAGTCCTTGAGCAGTGTTCAACCCCTCTCTTCTGTAAACAGCACCCCCTCCCACCCTCCTGTGTTATTCTACAAGGTCTAGAATTATCGGCCTCAAGACATTGAATCGACAGAGCTCTGTGCTTCCACCAGGCAGAGAAAACTGCATGGGCATTGGGGACTGAGGATCAGAGGCAAATCTGTCAGCCTTGGAGTGAGACTGTTTTAGAGGCTGGAATGTTTTCCTTCTCTCTTCATCAAAGGTAGGCTGATGGGCAGAGAGTAGTGTAACGAGACTGATGGATGTCAGATTCTGTGAGGCATCTTACACAAGTCACATAGTTCAGCTTCGGAGATGGGCATTCAGATGCCGCCTTTACCATCCAGGAGAGAAGGCAATGTGTCCAAGAGGAAGAAGAGGCAAGATCTTTCCTGTGGTGTTGGTGTGATCCAATGGTAATATTACACGAGACACAGCCACAAGCCAAATAGATGACTTGAAATCCACTAGCCCTGATGAGAAAAGTAAGATGCTTAAGAGAAATTCACTTTAATAAATAATGTGTTTTATTTACCCTCCACAGCTAACACATCATCAGCTCAATATAGAGTTCATATAAAAATAATGAGCTCTTGCCCCCTTTTTATTGTTTTGGAAGGCTTCAGAATGTGGTGTGAGCTTAATGCTTATGGTCCGTCTTAACTTAGACTTCTTGCATTTCAAGTCACGTGTGGCTCCGTCTCCAACAGTGCATTCTAGGTCTCCTGCTTTTATCCTTGGACCCACTGGTACCACTCAAGGTTGCTTTTACCCTCCCCACCAACTGAATTGTTTTAACATGCTACCCTTGACTTTTGGTGAGGAACACACCATAGAAAATGTCACAGCCCTTGCTCTGCATGAGTCACTGATTGTTTCCAGATCATTCTCTGCTGTCTCCATCACAACACTATTTAAAAGAAATATGTAATTGTTATGCTTTCAAAATGATATGCCTCCTTCTTTATCATGGTGTGTATTTTGTAGCTGAGTCTGTTTTGATTTTGCATTGGCTACTAGGAGACTCAGGGCCAAATTGGACTCAATTGTATCTATGGATCAATTCACCATTTAATGAGGAATTATAATGACATGTTTTGTTAAATGTCCCTGGACTTCATAAATATGTGTCATGTGTTTGCAGTGAAGTTTTCTTTCTTGAATTGAAAGCAACTTAGATTTGCTGGAGTTGAGAGTGTCTTAGATTCTTTCTGGTAATGAATAACCAGTGTTTATAGAAAACAGTGTGCTATAAATCATTTAATATATGAACAGCTCTGGAAAACTTGTTAATTTCTGAGACATTGGATGCATATTTTGCTTTGAATTTTTAAAGTACATTTTTATTACCTGTAAGTAGTTGTACAGAAGAGTTACCATTCAACACATCAGTTTGCAAGTACAATGCATCTTACTGATGCATTTAACCTTCTCCTCATCTTGTCCTTCACCATCCCTCCCAACCCTATTCCTCCCCTGGATTTTCTTAGTTTAAGTGTAGATTCTTAGTTTTCCTTAAATAATTTACTTTGGAGCTCTCAATAGCTCATTCCTTCTTGAAATTTCTTAAGTTGTGCTTCCAAAATGAAAGCAGTTATTACCTTTCCTTTTGTGTAATATAAAGAAAGGACAGTGGTGAGCAACACTGTTCCCGATGGCAAGGAGGCTTTTCCTCTCTCTGTAAACATGATGTACAGGTATGTTTACCCTGAGCTTCAGTTTGATTTATGAAGAGGTCAAATGCTAGTGGTTCTGTTTCATGAGGGCCTGTCAGAGAGGTTGGCATAGCTGGTGGGGCTGTGTTACCACCCTCTGAAAGGCATTTCCATATAATTATAGAAGGGGAGAGACATCTGGAAGGAGCATTTAAGGTCTTTGCGGTCATCCAGTATAATGACCTTATTTTACACATGAGAAAACCATAGCTGTATCCACCCACAGTATGATAGCTAACTCAGTGTGTAGAGACAACCATGTTTGTGACAGTGCCATCTATCTGGGTTCCAAGGAACAGGAGCTCTAATGGATCTTTAAGTGGAATAGGAGCCCATTCATCCATTTCATATGATGCATCCTTTTATCCAGACTCCAAACTGCATTCACCCTAGCTTGTTTTTCAGTTCTTGTTATCATCACTTTGCCTACTCCAGCCAAAGTCCTCAAAAGTTAAAGAATTCTTATTTCTATATCAAATATTATACTGTTGGTTTTTCTTATTATTGTTGAATTTGGGTCAACATCTGGAATAGAAATCTATCTATCTATCTATCTATCTATCTATCCATCTATCTATCTATCTATTATCTCTACCCATCTATTATCTATTTGAACAGAGATATTGAACACTGAGATAATTGACAAATGATAGCAGACCTATTATTTTTAATTTCTTGGTATGTATGAACCACCAGTGAGGGCCATGCAGGTGGTTCACAATTAAATAAGACATGCTTATGTAGCTTGCTTCAGGGTCACAAAATTAAAATATATAAAATGGAACCCTTAAATCTCTGTCATCCTCTTAAATCTGTCACATAGGAGTAAAATATACATGAGTAGGTACATTAATTAAAAATAAAAGAATCATCCATTCTTGATTCCATCTCTGCCTTATCATCCTTCCACAATTTCATCCCAACCATTCCCCAGTTTCCATGTTTAACACATATTCAGCAGTCTCTATTTCTCTTTGGTCCATACTACCAGCATGGTGGATTGATTCTATAACTGCTCTTAAGTTCCTGCAGTTACCCATTTTTTACAAAGAAGCCAGCATGAGTATATAAATATAAATTATATTATATTACCTCTCCATTGAAAGCCCTGCTGTGCTGTTCCAATGAGATGCAAACTCTTTCTGATGGTCTGGGAGCAGCTCAGTCTCACTTCTGCAGCCACTTCTCAATCTACTCTCTACTTCTGCAGCAAAGCTCCAGCCACACTGGACACTGCCATCTCTTCTGTTGCACTGTTTATAATTAATTTGATGATACTCTCTATAAACATGTTAACTGAATTTGCAGTTGAGTTTTCACCTATTCTGTAGGAGCATTTATGGTATATTTCAATTGCTTGAATAAAGAATCCACATTCCAGAGATTGCCTCAGCAAATGCTTCAAGAGTCAATTTCAAAATCAACATTGAAAGACATGTGAATTAGTACAAAGGCTAAATATAAAGTGCAAATCTAATATAAAGTATAAAGTTAAACAGTTTTACCCTGAGGAAAAGAAGAGCCTGCTTAGATGAAAAGTTGCAGAGCACCTTTCCTTTTGTATAACGCAGAAGATTCTGGAAAGCTCAGCAGATCAAGACTTTCATAGTAACCACCTTGGTCTAGAACTTGATTTGGTCTGGGCATCTCCACTTTGTGGAGTCTCTGCAGTCTCTGCAGACTTTTTTTTCCTCTGCCTCGGCGTTCAAAATTCAGTCAAGGTATTCATGGGGTCCATGAAAATACCTTTCAGGCAAGGTTTGCCTGACTGCCTTTCTATGGGTCCACTGAAAATCTGTGGGCATCCATTGAGCTTGGTCTGAGCTTGCTTCCATTGCAATATACCCGCTGGCCTGTGATTGTGGAAGCGGACCCAGCCTGGCTTTCCTCCTACTCTGATTATATAAAGAATGTAATAGTTGTTAACAGCTAGATTGGCCTTAGGTGTGGTCTTGCCCCCTCCCAAGAGGCTGAGAGAGTTCTTGAACACCTCTAAACATTTAGTTGCAATTCCTTCTGCCTCGATTGCTCTCTTTTATCCTCCTCTTGATGTTCATCTTCTAATTTAGCTAGCGTCAACTCATGTTGCAGCTTTGTACAGTGGCCCTAGTTGTCCACCCTTTCTATTTTTTTTTTTTTTTGGCCAGTCCTGGGCCTTGAACTCAGGGCCTGAGCACTGTCCCTGGCTTCTTCTTGCTCAAGGCTAGCACTCTGCCACTTGAGCCACAGCGCCACTTCTGGCCGTTTTCTGTATATGTGGTGCTAGGGAATCGAACCCAGGGCTTCATGTATACGAGACGAGCTCTCTCGCCACTAGGCCATATCCCCAGCCCCTGTCCACCCTTTCTAAGCAAGACCTTTTCTGTGACATTCAAGTTGCCTTCCTCCCCCAGCCATTCCATGCTGAATCACAGAAACTTGATCTAGCTAGATGTAATCCACGGGCAGTATTAATGGGAAACTGGAGAGTGGCAGTCTAGTTCCCAGAGAGTCAGTTTCTGAACTGTGTTGTTACCACCTCTTCTCACTGTCCACTTACCCCAAGAGTGGCAGCAGGCTTTTCGAATTGTTAATCTGACTAGTCACATTGCTCTCTATTTGTCTAGCATATGTACAACCAATTCCTTGTATGAGATCTCCTCTGTTTATAAGACCCAGACGGCTTCTGTTTCCTGATTAGGCCCTGTTATAGTAGATTATGTCACCCTGCTTAGTGTTCTCTCCCTACTTCCTTTTAAAAGTTTTATAAGCATTGCTAGGTGCTGGTGGCTCATGCTTGTAATCCTAGCTATTCAGGAGTCTGAGATCTGAGGATCCAGGTTTGAAGCCAGCCCAGGGAAGGAAAGTCTGTGAGATGCTTATCTTCAATAAACTGCTCAGAAAAAGCTGAAAGTGGTGCTGTGGTTCAAATGGTAGAGTGCTAGCCTTGAGCAGAAGCAGCTCACAGACAGTGCCCAGGCCCAGAATTCAAGCCCTAGGATGAACCAAAAAAATAAAAATAAAGGAAAGAAAAAAAGAAGAGAGGGAGGGAGAAAGGAAGGAAGGAAGGAAGAAAGAAAGAGAAAGAAAAAAGAAAAAAGAAGGAAAGAAAGAAGGAAAGAAAGAAAGAAAGAAAGAAAGAAAGAAAGAAAGAAAGAAAGAAAGAAAGAAAGAAAGAAAGAAAGAAAGAATACAGAGTTTTGGTGTTTTGGGATATTATTTCCCCCTTAATATCTTTATAATCCTAAGTACTTAATAAGAATGAGTTAAAAGAACAAATGAGTGTAGTGATGATGTCTTTGTCTTTTAATCTTGGATCCATGAGGTACTCAATACAAATTTGAGTATAGAATTAAAATTCTGGAAATTTAGTGTGAATGTGTATATAAATTGTTGATATGGATTTTTTTCCTCCTCACTGGCAAGAGACCAGAACTTTTTTCAGTGTCTCTTGGAATATTAAGGCCACTGGAAGTTAAGAGTCAATGCAAAGAGGAAAAGATGTCCACATTATAATTGCAACCAGAATTTTATATTAATAACATATATTATATAATTTAAAGAATTAATAACAGAATTTGGAAGGACAGAGGAAGAAATGAGTTTCTTGTTTTACTTGTTTGCAAAATCTTACTAGTCATCCTTGATATCTTATTTTTTCTTATTATCAATGTCAAACAAATCAGCATCTGTATCAGTTGGCTCTACCCTCAAGACATATCAAGAGTTTAACTACCATCATTTCTCTTTGTTTAGCCCATGAGCTTTAAGTTATAACACCCAGCTACTGTGTTAAAGGAATGTTGACTAGAGAGTTGAATTAGCTTTGCTGTGCTAGAGGCATATTTTGACTTGCTTGATGAATAATCCCATAGGTGATTATTGAAATTGCAAGGAGGAGGGCAATCAATGGTGAAAGGTAGAGAAAGCCTGAAAAGGAAAACAGCAGTATAAAAAATGTGTGCATGTGCACATGCATGTATGTGTTGTGAGAGAGAGAGAAAGAGGAGAGAGAGAGAAAGAGAAGAGAGAGAGAGAGAGAGAGAGAGAGAGAGAGAGAGAGAGAGAGAGAGAGAGAGATTGCCAACCATAACAAATGCCTACCAAGGAGTTCCAGGTCATCCATAACTCTTTTGCAGTCTCCCCATCTGTCATCCTGAAATGTTGGTGTGATTGACTTCAAGGAACATAGTCAACTTTTGTTTTTGGAGACAGCAGGATAAATATTACAGTTTTGGAACTGTTGGCTCAAGACTTCAAAGCCTTGAATAAAGCTGCTGGATGATTTGGGAGCCACCTGGCAGGAAATACAACTTTTGCAGTTTAGTGTAATTTCTTTCCTTCCCATTCCTTCATTCCTACCTGCCCCCTCCATCCACCACAGCCTCAAATGAGCAATTCAGATGCCATACATGCTGTTTAGAATGTGGGTACCAGCCAAGGTCACAAGGCTCAGTGTAAAAGAAGTAAGTTCCAGCTGTATTCCAGACCGGATTTCCAAGGCTGGGTTTCCTGATTCTGGTTTTTCTCCACATTTTTATACACACACACACACACACACACACACACACACACACACACACACACACTCCAACTTTTAATTTCCTGCTTCTAGAAAGAATGATGTGACAATTTTTTGATCTTCTCCTATGTGGATTCAGGCCTCTTCCTTGGCCTCACACCAACTTTGTATCTGTGAAGGCAAAAGTGAAAATAGATAGTATGGAAGCACACAAGAAAACCAATAATAATAATAAATAGACAATAATGAGTTTCAAAAGTTTAACAATTTTATTTGAAACCTAAGTCTACACTCAGGGCAGAGGGTGTTATGAATGTAACAAGTAGTAAGAGCTCCATTGGAACCAACATGTATTTTTATACTTAGTAAGTAAACATGACTGACTTGCTTCTGTTAACCTTCCTCTGGGTTATCAGACATACTAAGAAACTATGCCTATGTTTAGTTATCTTCCTACCTGTCCAGGTGTAGCTGTAGGTACATACCCTCTGCTCCTTTAATGACCCAGTGTTTGCATCATTTGGGCATTCAACACGGTCAGTGCATAATCTACCCACCTGTACCTAGATGTGGCCCATGGCCAGCCTTGATTTCAGCTTTCTGTACACTTAAAATCAATTCTGTTCACTTTTTTTTGGCAATGACCGTTATACCACAGCTCTAAAATATCAGCCTCATCAAAATCTGTCTAATGTGAAAGACTGAAGGAAGAGCAAAGAATAAGCTTGAACTATACATTTAACGAACTTGTTTGCCCCACTCCTTATGTATTATTACGAAATTTATATCTAATCTAGTGTGCCTTTATCAAGGAGAGAGAGGCTATATACTTTGGCCTCTTTCTAAAAAATCTTAATTGCTAAGCAGTAGCTTTATAAACATGTGTCCTTCACTCACCAAGAATTGTTGAAAATCTGCTATGTGCCAGGAACAGAATCCAACTCTGAGGACACGAGGTAGAAGGAATGCAATCTCCAGGAACTCATAGTGCCACACGATGATGAAAATACGTCAGAGGGGCTAGGAACTTGGACTCAGCTAGAGAACTCCAAGGAGAAGATACTACCCCTAGCTACTATATTTTATATTATATTTTGTAATAGAGCAGTATCTATTCTGACATGCTTTGAAAGATTACTAAGAGGCACTCAGGTAGAGAAAATAGGGTACTAGGTCCTAGAGAGTATATCTAGAAATTATCATGGCAACACCAATTTGTGCCAGTGGGATTCCATTCCTGAGTGTCTGAAGTGAAGGTATGGAGATAGCCAGGCTGGTAACACCATGTGTGAGAAATGAAAACTTAGAGGGCTAAAAAAATAAATAAATAAAGCTGAAGAAAATTTGCTTGCCAGAGGTTGCTATGAGCAGGTTCCCATTTCAAAAATCTTGCCTAACTCCTTCTCATCATGATCTCCTTGAGAACGAAGTCTGCTTTTGACTAGTTGGCATGAATGGCTCCCAATGAAAAAAGCAGAACTCAGTTCCAATGGAAACACTGAATATAACTTATCCCAAATTCCAGAGATAATACCATCAATTGCCTTAGCCTTGGTGAACTTGTAAAGATGGATTGGTTTTTAAAGACCTGTCAATATAAAGATACAGTCGGGAAGTTCTTTTAGAAGCCTGAAATGGAAGACTGGCTTTGGTTTTGCCTGATCAATTTTCATGTGATAGAAGAAGTGGGGAAAACAAAACAAAAACAACCCATGTTCTAGAACATTGTCAATAAGTATCTTTGTATCTAGGCTAAGATGGAGGGAGCCTCAATTAGATGCAAGTTGGAGACTTGATTTGAGCCCCCCCAACCCCCCCCCCCCCCAAAAGGTCCCTGGAAACAGGCAGGCAGGATGGGATCCTAGCTCCTTTAATTGAGTGAAAGGTTCTCCCCTATGCCTTCATGTACTGACATGGAAAATGGAGCTACTTGTCACAGACTGCCACTGGGGATACTGTGAAAATTAAATGTGAGTAATTGTGCAGTCAACACTTTAGACCCAATTCCTGAATCTATTGGGTTTATCAAAAGTATTACTCATTAACATATCATGTGGTCCCCAACATAAATTAAATGGAAGTCACACAATTAGATGTCACAGTTCTTAACTCCCTGTCTCTTTTAGTGGTAAGGAAATGGAAACATGGTTGGCAGGTGGCAGGGGTCTGGCCCAGATGACCATGGCAGAAGTAGGGGCTCCCTGACAGGTGTGACTCTGATGAACTCCCTTTCCCATCACTGAGAGATGCACTAATGAAACCCTGCTTCTTGAAGACCTGCATTCTCACCAAAGTTGGAAAATTGCTCTATGCTATCCTGTTTACTATTGGTCTGAACATATTTCTATAGTACTCCAAGCCTGACTGAGGCTAGAGGGGATTTCATAGTATTCCTGGGCTGATTTCATCTGATTTAAGACATACACAAGTATGTGAACATACTATACACACCAACACCCTCATACCACCACACTTACAACAAACACACAATAGCATACTGATACCTACACACTCACACCAACATTCACATACCAAAATGACTATGGCTCTCTTCCTGAGGTCCTAGGAGGTTAAAAAGTCCACTTAAGTAGATCCTGGATTCAGGAATTCTCAACAATTGTCCTAAGTTCCAAAAGGTCCTGAGGTTTCCACCTAGGACAATGGCCTGAGTGTGCTGTCTTGCAGCAGGCCAATGACAGGTTAGCTGACCAGCCAAAAGCTCATCATTAAAAAGAAAACACAAACCTTCAACCCAAACACCACAGCTGCACTCTTCAAACCAGGTCTATTTTCCTAGAATATCTGGTTACAGCATTTTCAAAATGAGCGACCTCATTATCAGTAGTGTTTCTGAGAACTAAGCATTCTTCTAGAAAATGCCAGCTCTCCAGGGTTGGCAAGAGCTGCAAAGCAGACACATTCTCTTGCCTGCCTCCCCTCCCTCCTGTAGGCATCACCCAGCCAAGTCCAACAGCCCAGCATAGCAAAAATGAATGCCAGGACCCAATTCCTTTTAAGGAGCTGGGATTCTGGGTAATCAAGGGAGGGAGGGAGATCTCTTTCCCTAGAGCAGGGAAATAGATGTTTTTCTTAAAAATTTAAATATGTCTATACCTGCACAAAGAGACAGAATGCGTGTGTGTGTTCTCTTTCTAGACAAAGATTGAGTGTCTCCAGCTAGAAGACTCAGCTGTCCCACATTGCTTGTGTTTAACAAGATTCAGTGGCTCCTAGAGAGCCCAGGCTCTTCATGGAAGAAGCTTGCATTCCAAAGCCCTGTTCCGCTCTATCAGTGACCTTCAGCATATTGCTTCATCTCCTTGAGCCTCAGCTGTGACATCTGCAAACTGGATCAGTGCCTGCTCTGCTGGGTTGTGGTATAGATGGAATGAGGCACCATATACAAAGCAGATGTCATCAGGCCTGGCCCTTATTACTCACTCAATACAAAGCCAATGTTCTATTGATGTGATAAGTGGAGAAGGATGAGAGAAGGGAGTGACAGACATGTGGTAGGAATCACACACTCAACAGGAACCCAAGGGTGAGAAGAAATGCCCTTTTGGAAAGTCCCCTCTACCCCCACCCCAAGAATAAAACCCAATCTTGTGCAGAAATAAGTCAGAGAGAATAGAGAGGAAGGAACCAAAGTTTCAAGGCTGAGTGTGTGCTGTCATTCCAATGAGACACTCACAATTCCCTAAGATTCCCTCACAGGACCCATTCCAGACTGGTTGCTGAATCTGTCCATGGAAAGATTTGACATCCTGAATTACAATCTTCAGGCAGGCAAGGGACTGAGAAATGGGAAGTGGGCAAGACATCACGAACAACTTGTTTTTCTTCATTGTCTCCCTAGGGATGGTATCACGTGTCAGAATATCAAACACCATCTATGTGCTGTCTTCCAAACTTTTGGCTTATAAATGCAGCTGCTGGCTGTAAATTTCTTCTTTCATGGCTGTAATATACCTAGATATCAACTCTAAAATCAGTTCCTGCCCTTCCTCTCTTCTCACGTGGCTGTGTTCGACTATACCCCTTGGATCTCATGAATGGCTTCCTGCATTATTATGCAACTTTTTAGAGGCAGGAAGTATTAGTAGAGCAATGTACTAGGCTCTAGGAACTTTGCTAAGAGTATAATGGGAAAATAAGTTAAATAAAATAAATAACCAAAATAATATAAAAAAAAGGCAGATACAATTCCTGCCTTCAAAGGGTTGGCTAAGTAGTATGGGAAGCAACATACTGTCCTGACAATATTTTTTTCATGTATCTCCTTGTGATGTTTTAAAAGAGAAGTGGGAGACAGGTGGCCCCACAAAGTGATCCTGGGATGACACACTGAATTGCTTCTTAATGGGAGAGAATGTGTATTGTGATCTTAGTGCTCCCCAATTTCTTCACCTCCACTTGTTAGGGAAGATTGTACTCATCCAATCCAGAGATCAGCTGTGGCCTTATGACTTGTGTTTGCTAATAGAGTAGAAACAGGAAAGATGGAGGATGCATTGGAGGAGACCCTTCAACGGGCATCATCGGGTTATGTTGCTCTTTCCCTCTTTTCACAAGAGTAGTATGTTCCAGGAAGGGGTTTTCCCTCCAGTCTGGATCTTGGAATGAAGAAGAATCATGGAAAGAACAGCCACCAATGTAAATGTCAGTGAGCGGGAAAATTTTGTTGTAAACCACCAAGGTTTTGGAATGGTTTACGACTATATTGAAATAAGTAAAGCTGACAAACTATTGGAACCAGAAGTGTAGTGCAATAGAACACATACAATGTGTGATACTGACATTCAAGTTAAATGTCACCTATCAAGGAAACGTGTGTGTGTGTGTGTGTGTGTGTGTGTGTGTTTTCTTTATCAGCAAAATATGAATATCTTCATATCTCCTTCTAGAAGACTCTGTCACTGGTTGCTTGTGTTTGAAGCAGCTCAGTGGCCCCTAGAGAACATGGCATCTTCCCTAGAGGGACAAGAATTTCAAAGCCTCTCTTGGCCCTTTCTGTGAATTTCAGCGTATCCTCTAGCTTCTTTCAACTTCAGAAAATGGTATGTCATTCGGTGGTGAAGCATTCAGCAAAACTGTCACTTGTGAGAAGTTGGCAGGCAGATTCTGTGCCTATATAAAACTATACATATAAAAAAACGTATAAAAATCACCCCAAGGCATGGTGGTATACAAATGTAAGCATTTATTTCTTATTCATGTGTCTGCAAGTTGGCTGGGGTTCAGTTGATCTACACTAGGCTTGATTGGGCTTAGTGCCAGTTGTATGTTGAGTTTGGGTGTACTCCAGTCATTTCTCAAAGTTCTCAATAGCATAGTGTATTATTAGTGTCCTACTGCTAGAAGTAAAGAGTCAAGGCTGGGTAATGTACAAAGAAAAGATGTATTTAGTTCACAGAGACAGAAAGTCTAGGATTAGGGTGCTCCTCCTGTCTGTTTGACTTAAAGTAGGGTTGCATGCAAGATAGGAATCCTCTCTCATTTGTGGCAAATTGGGAAGCCAGAGTAGAAAGGGGCCAGTCTTTCTCTTTGACAGCAATGCACTCTTGTAGGGACTAACATTGTTTCTGTAAGAACCAACTGCACCATTTCTTCCAAGGACAGTAGTCTAACCCTTTACGCTGTGCTCAACCTCTTAAGGTCCCACAACTACCCATCACCACCACACTGAGGACCAAATCTTTACCTACAAACCTGCGAGGGAAGGAGGGGATGCTCAAAGGATATCCAAGCCATTGTATCCCCCGAAAACCTTCCTTTCTGAGATGAAAAGGAACTATACTTCAGAAGGAAGAAGCAGCAGATATTCACTGAGCTACAATTTAGTCCACTCAGGTACCTAGTGAACTTGTGGTTCTGGGTTAAAAAGTGAGAAAGAGCCCAACCATTTTGTTGTGCTAGATTTTAGCTGTGCCCTGGTGCTTGATAGATTCTTATTTTGGACAAGGCATAGATTCTCTAAATCTAACTCTCCATTTGAAAAATAGTGAAAAACTAACTTAACTTTTTTTTTTTTGCAAAGAATAGAAATTTTAGGTAACTCATTGTAAAAATTGCAACTGGGTGATGGTATTGCTACACTTGGGAAACCTATCTCCTGGAATCCTAGGGAAAGTCAACATTGAGGCCTTAGTACAGAAAACTAGGCAGCCCAGGGGACTTCAGGTCATTCTGGCATTAGTAGGTGTGAGCTGGGATTGTATATATCTTTATTACTGCATGTGTTTGTGCACTGGCACACATGTGTTGCCATGAGAAAGAAAGAGAGAGCAAGTGAGAGAGAGACAGAGATAGAGACAGACAGACAGACGACAGACAGACAGAAACAGAGACAGAGACAGAGACAGAGACAGAGAGATAGAGAAAGAGAAAGGGGAATTTTGCTGATGACAATCATTCTTAGGCTCTGAAATATCATCCTACTTGCAAGGTACAATGCTAAGAGAAATAACTTCAGGTCGTGAAGAATGTCTCCTGACTTTGTCTCTGATACTAGGAATATCATGGCTTTGCTTCCTGGAGGGAAAGGAAAACAGATATTTAAAGGATCTGGGTTTTCTCCATTTCTTTTTTTATTATTTTTAAGTAGTTGCTCAAAGGAGTTGCTATTTAATAAGGCAGTCTATGAATACAATGATCAAAATCACCCCTCTTAACATTCTCATCCATCCTTCCTCTACCTACTCCTTCCCTCATCTTCTTAATTTTGTAGGATACACATTGGATTGTCGACTCCATTCTCCCACTCTTCTCTTCATTTATCTACCCCTTTTGCTTTGACCCCACCCCACCCTTTCAAATATCCACTTCCTGGTGTTTTGCTGAACTTTGAAGTCTTCAGTACAGGGTTTATTATTAAGCAAACATCAGCAATGCAAATGTCTTTCTAAATATTAGTGACATGGTGGCATTTCAAGTTAATCGGTGTTAACAAAACTGAAGCAATATTCCAGGAACGGTCCATGAAACATAGTCCTGAGAAAATGACAGATCTGCTGCAGGGAGTCTTGGTGATTGGGGGAGAGTTTAAGTCCAGGTTATGTAAATATGACTGAACATTATCCAATATCTAGGGTACTAGATCTCTTCCTTGGGGTCCGGCACCTTGGAGGGTCCCCTCCTGCCTCTCTTTCAGTAGTATCTGTCCATAGGGGAAAAGTAATTTGTGGAGTATGGGGATGTATGTGTCTAGAATCTCAGCCCTTCTGGATTCGTGGGGCTCTAGAATCCTGTTCCTATGGTCTAGCTGGCTTCCTAGTCTGCATAGGATTCTTGCCTAAGTTCATCAGCATGATGGCCTTCTTTGCCAGTATGTGGAAATGTGTCTGCAAAGATGTCAATGAAAGTGAGCTATCTGGATGCTAGGATATCCCTCTTCATACATTTGATTCACTCTAATGGCTAATGGAGCTTTGCGGGGTGGGGAGGGGAGGAAAGAAAGGGATTGGGCAGAAGCCTGACTTGGTCTCTTATATCAGGCCTTGATATATTACAGGAAGCCTTGCTAATGAAGGGCAGGAAGGCCCTAATTGTTATCCTTGTAACATTATTAAGATACTGTAAGACCCTGGTTATAATACATGGTATTACTATGGCTTGGGCAATTCTGCCTTGAGAAGTAGCCACAAGTTTCGTCCTGATGGGTACAAGTAATGAAGCAAGGAAAATCCAGTTACAATTTTACTGCTCCAAAGCTCATCCATCTTCCTCATGGCCCAGCCACCTGTAATGTGGAACAGGCAAGACTTGGTTCCCTCACAAGTCATTCCTTTCTCCATGTGGAGTGCCAGAATGTTCTCTCCTTGGAAAGTTTATAGAGAGCTCATATCCTGCATATTTGCCCTTAATAACGAAAATGTTAAATATTTTTTAAATAACCTTTCTTTTACAGGCCAGGAATATGTATCCTCAGGACTTTTGCTTTTTCTAAACATCCTGAGGACTATAAAATTCCTTGGACTGGACTCACTGCCATGTCAGGAGGGTAGCTACTTACTTTGTTTTTGAGGTTCTTTTCAGTTTATGGGGTACAGCTGGGTATGAGGAATATTCTAGGCCTCTATCACTGCTCTTCTATTTGTGTTCAGTCTCTAGTGGCATTTTCCCTGATGTTTGCATGAGTAAGCACAATACTTTCTTTCTCCTGTGCTTTTATTTGTCTGAAGAGACTCAGATGCATTGCCACATGTCTTCCATCCTCACAGAGCTGTGTGTGTCCATTGCTCCTTATTTGCCTTCTCCAGGGGTCCACTCAACAGGCAATAGACAAGAAAGAGTGTAGAACTTGGAACTGGATGGCAGGGTTGAAAACCAAAGTTCTTCCTTATTAACTGGGTCAACTGGGCAAGTCAGCTAAATATATATATATATTCTCCTTGGGCTGGGAATATGGCCTAGTGATAGAGTGCTTGCCTTGTATGCATGAAGCCCTGGGTTCAGTTCTTCAGCACCACATATATAGAAAATGCCAGAAGTGGTGCTGTGGCTCAAGTGGTAGAGTGGTAGCCTTGAGAAGCTCAAGTCCCAGGAATGGGAAAAACAAAAACAAAAGAACTCCTTTAGGAAAGAAGTCAGGTATTTATTATTTTTTTAATTCAAAAAATATGTACATAGACCTACTCTGGGTCAGACTATAAGAAAGGCATATGTACATAAAAAGGAAGCACTCAGATAACCACAGTAATTTTAGCATGTAAAGGGCTGAGCAATATACTGTCTCCCTCCCAGGCAAGGTTTGAGGTCAATGTGTCTGTATCCTGGTTATACTCAGTAGGCCTGAGCCCTCAGCTTCTGGGGAACAGGAGAATATTAAAGTGGGTGCCTCTCCACCTTATTTCAGGGTATTACATGTTGTTTATGTGCCATCACTGTTCAGATTGAGGGCGCCTAACATTTTAGTGTTTATAACTATTGTTTGTGTGTTTGTTTTTGTAATCTCATCCACAACTTCCTTTCAAAAGGAAATGTAGGAGCATACTAAAGTGGAACAGTCTCAACAGGGTTTGTTCTGATGATCTGAAAATGGGATCTCTCTGGAGGATTGCAAAACAGGGCTTGGGACTCAGGTCTCTGAAGAGGCAGATGATCAAGGAGGAGAAAAGCAAACATCAGGCTCTTTTAACAGCAGAGGTCTTTGAACACTGGTAGAACCTAGGGCTGGGGGGTTAAAAATCAGAAAAATTTGTATCCAAATCATAACACAGAGAAAGGAAATTTTCTATCCCTATACACTGCTTGAGCAACTGATTGGAGTTACAGATACTACTACTGTTCTCTCAGCAGAAATGTATTAAGACCATATGTAAAGATAAATATTCTGATCCAAGCAAGATATGAAAACAAGAAGCAAAGAGCCAGTCAGTGGGAAACCTCGTGGACTGTTATGTTTCCACTCACAGTAAAGAACACTCAGAACCACAGGAGGTTGAGATCCCATTGGCCCTTTCGTTTGCTCATTTATTCAATAAATATTTATCAAGTACCTGCTGTGTGCTGGGAATTCAGACTGAAGTCAAACCAGGCACAGTCCCTGTCTTCACTGTGTGCTAGTGAAGGCCATAGACATGGATGGGATAACCATACAAAGTCGTCTATGGTTGTCAGGGTGACTGCCATGGAGGAGAGGAATATGGTACAAGAGAAACCTGGAAAGAGGAGTTGATCTCATAAGGGAAGACTAAGTGGGTTTCGCTAATGTGTCGACAGCCTATCTTCATGGTCCCTGTGCCTTCTCATTCTCCTCTGCTTTATTCTTCTTTCTTTTTGAAATCTTTGTGATTACACTGAGCCCACCTAGATGATCTGGGGTGGTCTCTCTATCTCAAAGTCTTTAACCACGTCTACAAAGACCTTTTTAATGTATAAGGTAAGGGGTTTTAGAGATTAAGATATGGATATCTTTAAGGTGTCATTACTTTGTTCATAATATCAGGTCATCTATATGAAAGAGCTAAAGAAAGAATGATAAATGAAAGGCCATTTTTAGTTTTGAGTATCTAGAGATCATACCTTAACTGTACTCAAGCTCAGCTAAAGAAAGTGGATGGAAGGTCAAATGTCTAAGCAGGAGGAAATGTTAAGGAAGTGAGAGGCAGAAGCCAAAACTTAATGCCTGAGTAAAATATGTATGGCCTATAAGGCTGGTTCACTCTAAAGGCAGATCAAATGCTTGATAATCTCAGGGATTTGTGAATTGTTTTGAAAGTACATGGATGCTGGCACTATGCCTCTGTCTATAGCAGGACTGCCTTAACAGTTCTGGGATGTTATTTCTCCAAATGCATTGCCCCTGCCTTTGGAGGGAGTCTGGTTTCCTGCTCTTTTGGAGATTCCAAGTATGCACTGTTTATTAGCATCATCGTCCACCCCCTCACACACATACCTCTTCCCAGAAAAATCTCAATTGGTTTAATCATATTTTGTGTTTCCCTAGTAGAACTTTTCCAGTCCTCCTTCCAGTTTGCTTTTCTGGTAATATTATTTTCTTCCCTTCCTTTCTTTTCTTCCATTTCTTCCTCAAGCATAAAACACCACTAGGACTCCCTGGTATGGGATACATACTAAGAAAACTTAAAATGTCTTTAGTCAAAAGGGATAGTAAAGAGTAGAGAGCTGACAGCACACCGGTCCCAGAGAGTCCTTCTTCCTTCCCATCCTACCACTACCCGCAGAGAGTTCAAGTCCTCTTAGTTCCACTCAGGAGATTACCTTCCTTAGGGGTCATGGCTAGTTAAAGGTGGAGTAGAGATGGATTTGATGAATAGGCTAGAACATTTCCTGAGTCTCCCTAAGCCAAGAAAACAAATGCATTTCAATAAAGGGATAGGCATTCAAGATGTTACAGTTAGGAATTTCCAAAATTCCCTGTGGAACCGGAAGTCACATTATTATTAATATTCTAAGAGCCAGTTTTCTCTTCTCTCTCCCTGTTGGGGCTTCCATTGTCTAGTATCAATGAATCTTCTCTTGTGGAAGAAGGAAATATTGTGCATTGCGTGGAGAACAAGTGATTTCTAGAGGTTGAAAAAAGTGGTCTAAGGGAGTCTGAGTTGGATCAGCACATGCTGTAAGATTGAAATATGACACAGAATCTTCTTTACATCTGCAGCATGTGAATAAGAACTAAATTTAAAATGTGGGAAATAGGAATAGGAACTAAAAGTCTCCAGGTGTTTGCTCTCTGACTTGCAGAGGCTAAGAAGTGACTGCAGAAAGAGCTGTCATTTCTTCTCTTTGTCACTCCTGTGCAAAATATGGGGCAGAGAGTCCTCCTCTTCTCACCTGTATGTGGCAGGAAACAATACTCTTATGAGAGAATTGTGAAAACTGTGGTAACACCTACAAAACACACACAACATATATGCATCTAATAGGCCTTTGTTAAATATTCACCAAGAGTCACAAGGATGAGCTTATGGTGATGATAATGAGAGCCTCAAGTTTTCTATCTTTTCATTCTAACTGAGTTCTCAAGCTTTAAAGAGATGAGGAGTCTGGTTCTTTTTGTTTTTTAACTTCATTCCATTCATAAATTAATGAATTCTAGAAACGTATTCTATCCTTTATTGAGCCAACCTACTAACATATTTTCTCAAAGTTACCTTTGGTTGTTTGCCTCTCCTGTCACTTTCCATCTCTAAGAGCCTGTCTGGTGATGTTATGACTAGATTGTGATATCCGAGGGGGAATTTAAGAGAGAATTCTATAACACAAAATCCTTTAGATCCTCCTACATCTGCCCTAGATCATCCCTTGTAGAATGTGAACTCTTAAAAATGCTGATAAAAATCTATATTAAAACCAACAGGTCACATATTTCTCTTCTCACAGCATGTATAGTTGAAAGTGGGTTATAAACAAGATCTGCTAGAATGAATGTTCTGTTTTCCCCCAAATAACCAAGTTGACTGGAGACAGACAGGTATATAAGATTTCCTCAAAGCCCTCTTCACAACCCTTCTGCTTTTCTCATGCTTTGCCCCCCAAACCCCTTTCCCAATTCCCCTCGGGGGTCTAAATGCTCATTTACAAGAGGGAAGAAAAGGAATACCAAGAAGAGAGCTCATTGCTCAGTGCCACCCCTGACAACAGGTCCTCCAGGTCCCTCTCTTCACAGCCTATAAACTGCTCTGTAAAATTTAAAATGTGTAAATTTAGAGAGACCAAGAAGAGCCAAGGGGTGAAGACCCATCTCTAACTGATGAGCCAGGCATACTGATGAAGCAGGAACACGAGGTCTTGCCAATTACTGACCAATAAAGTATCTCCCCTGCCTTTCCTCTTTTCTTTCCCACACAACACTGAATCGGGACACAATGAGGGCAGAAAGGTCAACAAAAAGTCACAAAACAAAATACCCAGCATGACCCGAGTTACAGTGGCCTCTCTTCTGCTCTCTTAATCCTGTGTGGATCCCTCGGTCATCCTGATTTTCCATTTCAGGAAAGTTTGAATTGAACACCAAGTGAAGGCTGCTGCCAAAATGGTTCCATCTGCCAAAATGGGCCTGTGGAAATTTAGGTTGTTTAGTGAATCCTGAGAGGTGGTGGAAAAGACAGGAGGCAGATTTGAGAGACAGGTCTGTGCTATGCTGGCTTTGGAGCGCTGATAGGTTGCCTGAGCCCCAGTTGCCCTATCCATGAACATGAAGGCAAAAGAATGAATCTTGTGATTTCTTAGCCTGATTATCAGGTCTGGGACCCAGGGACTGTCAGAGCCAGTATCATGGGAAACTTGGGACTGAAGTTACTTGCATTCTGAGCCCTTGGCTCAACCTTTGAACATGCTATGTGCATTACCCATTTCTCTGACTGTCTAAGATAAAATTATATTCACAAATTGGAAATTGAATGAGTGAGCGAGAGAGAGAGAAATTAAAAATGAAATACAAACATTGGCTAGATACGAAGGAATGACATTATGAAACTGTCAAATACTGGGACCAACAGAATTACATTATTCCTTTAATCACTTGTTTGACAATAAAAGCATTATATCTATAGTTTAAGAATACTATTCCCAAGCAAATTTCTCCAGAAGGCAATGAATCAGAATGATCATCTCTCACTCAGT
Organism: Perognathus longimembris pacificus; assembly: GCF_023159225.1. NCBI lineage: Eukaryota > Metazoa > Chordata > Mammalia > Rodentia > Heteromyidae > Perognathus > Perognathus longimembris. The sequence continues at coordinate 16,577,380 of NC_063164.1, forward strand.
GGCATGTGGCATGGGTGGGGAAGTCTCAGTTTATTTGGTGCTGCAATAACAAAATACCCTCGGATCATATAATTTATAAAGAACAGAAAATTATTCCTCATCTTCTGGGATCTGGGAACTCCAAGATCCAGAGGATAGCAGGTTTGGTTATCTGTCAAGATGGTGCCCGAGTGCTGCATCCAGCAGAGGGGAGGAAATATCCCCGAGTAGCAGAAGCAGAGTGGAACACTGTAGGGAACACTTGTAAGTGCTCTTTTATTTGAAGAATCACAGATGAGTTACTGTTTGGATAATGAGTTCCTGCAAATATGTTTGCCAACAACCTGGGTTAGGCAAAGATCAGCTATGGAACTGCTTTTATGAGATCCACTGCAGCCAGTGAAAACATTGGTTAACTTCTCAGGGGTTCAGATTGGAACTAATTGCTGAATATTCAAGGTTCATTGGGCCCAAAATATAGAACATCTTGGTTGGCTCCAAAATGGATGTGTCAAAGAAAGGCAAAGCTATGAAACTCTGAAGGCTGCTAGGACAGAAAGAGGAACAGCTGAATGAGAGCACAGGGTAAATTCTCTTTTGGACCAGATAATCTGCTTTGTTCAGAAAGTTGAAGCCATTTATCTGAGGTTACACAAACTTATTAGTTGATGGGAATTCCTGTTGAAGTTCATTCCTTTACCAGTGGATATTTCCTATGCCATGTTCTCAGTTGATACTATGATCTGTAGTCTCTATTCTGCCTAATTCTTTTTCCAGTGGATCATGACAACTTGATTCTTATTGAGTGCGCAGAATCTGCGAAGCCATGAATTTCCTTCCTTGCCAGACATTTCTTCCTTTTGTTTAAGGAACATAATGGGGAAATAAAGCATAGATGAGAAATGTTTTCAATTTGGAAAGAGAGTAGTGACCATGACTTTTGGATAAGGGCTCCATAAATTGTCTATAAATATCCCCCCAAATATCTGAGCTGCTGCATGCAGGCTCACTTAGTCAACAAGGAGGTCTGGGGGCCTTGCCAGGAAGTAAAGAGTTTTAGAGTCCAGGGCATATTCTCCATATATTCAGAGGGGATGTGCAATCGAGCCTTGGAAACAAAACTAAAACAGAATTAACCTTTGCACTCATGCTTGGCAAGTAAAAGATGTTCAATAAATAATATCTATTTCCTTCTTGGTGAAGTCCTGAGTTTAGTGGTTATATACTTTCTCTCTTGGTTAGCGGTTGGCTTATCCAACCCAAAGTGGCCTTCTGAGTGTCCAGTATATACATCTGGAGTGTGTGTTGTGAGTCTGTTGAGAGGAGACCGTCCTGGCTTTGTTATTTAGGTAGATGGAACTGGACAAGGTCAGCTGGGTTTTTGAGAGTTCAAACTCAAGGCCCTCCCACTGGCAGGGAGCAGCACATCCTCCGGAATGCCATCCAAGTGAGTGCTCTTCAGAAAGTCACTGAGCTGAAGATCAACATGGAACCCATCATAGCTTTTGTCACTTCATCTCCTTCATTATATGTTCCACACTTGGAATTCCTTCATTCCACTCCAGTATCCTTCTGCATCTTTCAGAGAAAATATTAAAGCAGGAAAAAAAATGTAGCCAACTTCCCTCCGTCCTGCCCATCCTTTTGGAATGACTCACTTGAATGGGGACAGTTAATCTTAATCAGGACACTGTGACAGTGACAGAAGACATCCACACCACAGCACAGTGGTGCCAAATACTGGAGAAACAACCAAGTTTCCTTCCTCTAGGCTGCAGTGAGGGAGATGAGGGACAATTTGGTTGTTTTAAAAATAGCATTTTGCAAAGTGAGAGCTGACTGTATCTGCTGGACAGGCAGCAGGGCAGGGTGGTTTAACACCTGTCCTAACCACTGAGTGTAAGCAGGCTGTTTTAATAGTTTTGGCCGGAAGGGGATACCAGCCACCAGGCCCCAAAGATCAACTGCACCTTCTCTAGAAGAGAAATAATGCTTCATGTTTGCGCTGGTGATTTTCTCCACAGAACTCAGAGCTTCCGTCCATGTATCCTTAGACCATTTTCCTCATTTTCTGACAGGTGCAATTACTCATCTCTTTTCCTCTGCCCATCTCCTGTTTGCTTTTTCTCTCCCTGGGTCACAGTTTCCAATGAGACACAACGACACCTGTACCGTAGTGAGGCTTCAGTCAACAGTGTATTCCTGTTGGGACCAAGCTCTGTGAGTCCTGGGATGACCAGAAGGAACCACCTGCTTACCTTATGAGTGTTCTCAGCTTTTCATTTGCAATTAGGGGATGGAGTCTTCATTAGCAGGAGGTCTAGAGTTACACCCTCAAGGTTCCAAACCTCCAGGGATGCAGTCCAAAGTGCAGTGCACAGTCCTGCTTCTAAATAGAGGACTGAGAGACAACTGGAGCTTCTCATCTACCCAAATACAAGTCAATTTTGGTTCAAGTTCTTCCACAGGTGAATTGTCCAAAAATGTTCCTGACACAAACTGATAGGTATTTCTTTGGCCATATAGTTGATGGCCTGGGTAGAAGCACAGGTTTCAAGGCTATACAAAGAACGGTGATGCAAGAAAAGTTATGCAAGAATTTCTGGGGGTAATGGTAGAAGGGATTTGGTGTTCATTCAGGATGAATTCACTCCTTGAATACTTCACTGGGACAATCTTAGTTCCAATTGTATTCCAATAAGGGCTCTATATACTAGCCTATTCTCTAACTTTGTTATGAATTTGCCTTTCTCCTGTCTACATACTGCATGTACAAAGTATTGTTGTGGCCACTAGTTTAGTTACACATGAGGAAGTCATTCCATTTATTGACTCTATGGTTTGCTATCTAGTTCCTGGCTGTTTTCTTTTCCAGATAGGATGCTCAATTAATTTTGTATTTTTCATCATCATGCATACTGTTGTACGGAAGAGAAAAGAAGACATACATTGGTGGAATTGTGTTCTAGTGCATCCAAATTACACAATGCATACAGCGCATTCAGCACTTGGCTGTGTTGCAATCATGGCCTTGAGAACAGACATCATAGAGGAAGAGCAGATGGCTCTCTCCTACCTCTATCTTGGGCCTATCTTCAGTTCAGCATCATAAGGTCCTTATTGACACTACATTTTCCCAAGCTTGTTATCATCTATTTATCCCACAGATGCTACTTGAGCACAGACATGTTGCCAAGCACTTCTCAAAGAGAGTATAGCACAGACGCATAATAATTATGTAGTCTAGTCAGGGAGGGCAAGATATATACATATAGAAACAACAATGATAAAAAGTAAAAATATAGGGTCTTAGAAAATGCAGCCAGATTCAAAATGATCATGAGATTTCTTTCTTAGGGGAGTACTTCAGGAATGAGAAGAAAAGTAGGTAAGGAAGGAAAGATGAACAACAAAGTGGAATTTAATGAGGTGGACAGTTCTTGGTAATAAAACAAGTGGCTTGAGCTCACAGGACTGTCTGGTAAGAAGATCTTAAGAAATTGCATGGTCCATGGGGGAAGAAAGGTAAAGAAATTGCTCATTGAGTGTTGCCTCTCCTTAGTAAAATCTTCCATCTAGGGTGCATTAGCTCCCCTGCGTTCTGTACTCGTGTGTGTGTGTGTGTGTGTGTGTGTGTGTGTGTGTGTGTGTGTCTCCTTGGGTCTAATGTCTCATTGGCAACAGGGGCATGGCAAGACAGATAGAAAGAACTTTAAAACATAGGCATAAAACAAAACCCTACCAGCTGTGCTCCCGGGCCTCGGGATCCTGGCTTTCATAGCATGTGGGACAGAACAAAAGCCAGAAACACCTGAGACTGAGGGAGCTGGGGTGACACATAAGAGAAACTTGACTCAGTGAACACAGGTAGGAGCCAGATTAACTATGCTCTTAGAAGTGAAACTGGGGACACAGTGCTGAGGGAGGACCTAGGGAGAAAGAATGTTCTTAAGTGGCACTTGGCAGTTCTGTAGCGTGGGGCTGGGCTGAGCATATCCACTGTAAAGGAGACATCACGGTTTCAAGCCCATAGAGGACCACACTGACGACAGAGACAACAGTGCAAGGCTCAGTCTGGGCAAAAAGAAATAGAAAAAGGAGAATGAATGTAAAGATGTATTGAGGACAATGCTGAACATAGAGGTGGGGCCAAGCTTGGAGAGCCAGGGTGAGGAGTTTTGATTCAAATCTTCCAACAATGGGAGACCATTGGTGCCGTTGTGATAAAGCTTTAATTAGGGAACTTCGGTCCCTCTTTTTCACAAATTCTATTCTGAAAAGTCAGGCATTTGGTCATATAATGGCACTTTGAATAAGAATATTATTAAGTAGAGACTTGGTATTGCAGATTTTTATGGGACATGTCTATTTTTGTAATTTAAAAAATATGTTCATCTAGACATTGATACACAGGGAGACCTCTTAGGAGAGGAACACAGAGGTGTAATGCCTGTGTGCCTTGGATCACATAAAACAGGATTTACTGAGATGAACTCCAGAAAGGGAAAACAAGAGTTTTTTCTTTGTTGCTGTTTTAGTTTTCTTTCCTTTTTGTCTTGTTTATCTGTCTTGGGAGGATAAGGAGGGAGACAGAAATGGAGGGGAAAAAGGTGGACAAATGTAGCAGAGGTACTCATTAGATACCATGTTGAAAATGTACTATACAACTTGTGGGTGGAGCCAGGAGGGAAAGCATGGGATAGAGAGGAAAGGGATGACATTGCCCAAAAAGAAATGTACTTTTTACCTGACTTATGTAACCGTAACCCCTTTGTATATCACCTTTATAATAACAATAAAAAAGTAAAAATTTAACTTAAAGTAGTTGAACAAAGGAGTTTCAGCTCAACATACGTCACCCCTTCCATCATTCTCCTCCATCTTTCTCAGTATCACCCATCCCCTCAAGTTACATTATGTATTTTCATATTATGTACATCGAACATTGTGACTGTATTTGCCTACTCTTAAGGTTATGTATCCTGTTCTCCAGTTTTTCAGATGGATGAATTGAGACCCTTAAAGTTCAGTCAATAAAATTCCTATGTTTACTGGCTGTTGTATTTGTAGAGTAGAGGGAATCGGTCTGGGTTACACATGGACTGGAGCAGATGCTCGGAGGGAGGGCGGTGGGACTATTCCCAATGCAGCAGCCCATACTTCCCCATGTTTGTCCTGCCTATAATCTCAGACAGGGCTCCTTTCTTAGTAACAAGACACATCAGTGACATCCCCCGCCCCAGACTTCCATCCATCCCACTAGCTTAATAGGTTCCCAAATGGGCAGCAAGTAGGGCATATCAGGTTTTGTCAAAACCAAACCAAACCAAATAAAAGAGATCCTGACTAGAATGAGTAGAAGTGGAAATTGTCCACTCTGATGAGAAGTGAAAATATATCAGCTTCATTGAAATTGGAGCTTTGTCTTAAGTAAACTGTTTGTTAAGGTTGGTCATGAAGGACACATGGGTGGAAAATAGTCATCACTACTAGTTTTATTTTGTTTTTAGAATCCCTGGAGAAGACTGCTTAGACTCCTCAGTCTCTGAACTCACAGGAAGAAGTCTTCTCCTTTTCAAAAAGAACTCACAGGTCCATCCCAGGTGTACTGGTGGACTTTCAACCTGGGTTAGCCTTTCTGCTACTAGAAAATTCAGGGAATTCAGTTTCCTTCATACTCCATGAGAGCTAGCTGGCCCTAGAATGTGCCCTTCACTACCTATAATTCTGAGCTTCCTTTCAGAATCAGACCTTTGAGATTTCATACCATGCCACTATACTTTAAAACAGAATTCTCCCTGAAAATGCAAAAGGACATCTCTTCATTCTGGAGTTTTTGCCCTTTTTCTTTTCCTTTTTCATCTCTCGCCTCTTTTTGAATCAACACCAAGTCAAAGCCAGATCTTAGAGCAGAGTTGGCTGCCACATAATTTAGACGTGTTTGCATAACATTCCAAAAATAACTCAGTAAGAATGGGTTTTTCTTGGAATTTATCACTGCCTGGCAAATGAGAGCCCAAACATAACAACTTTGTGCTAAAAAGGCAAGAGACCCAGTAAATGGAAATGACAGTGGCAGAAAGAAAGGAAACCCAGGCAGCAGTCGACTTTTATTATCCATGATGGTGTGAAGCAGAAATAGAAAACAGGAGTCAGGAGAGGGACAAACATGGCTTTTGCCTCTGACTCTCTGTTTTATCCAGGAATTAGCAACAGCTGACAGGCTAAGGAAGCAAGAGGAAGGCATCTTGGGTGTCAGAGAAAATTTCTGCTGCTATGTTTTTCCATCTTTACAGCTGAAATATTTTCTGTATTGTTTTTAATGGCAAAAAAACCCAAAACCCTGCAGTTTCCTGATCTGATAAACTCAACTAAACATACATGAGCCATAATAAGTAACAAGAGGACAGGGACAGAGTAGTGAGCCTGGATCCTAAGACTTGGAAGGGTGATGGAAGGGTGATGGCTCTGCCATCATCTCTGAATTGCCTGGGACAAGCCTAGTAACTTCTGTGGGTGGTTCTTCCACCTTTGTACTGGGGGCTGAGAAGCTAGGATCACAGTGTGAATTAGTGAGAGTGTGACTCTTCTTGTTATAAAGTGTGGTCAGACCAACACAGTGGAGACAGGAGCCCCCAGGCTCTCACATAGACATTGGCACTTTCTAGTGTCATCATTGTTATAAAGCATGAGTTCTTGTCAGGGGTGGAATTATGTACTGGGATCCCCAACTTGTGACTCTAGAGTCCATGGTGACTCTGGCATTGTAGACAAAGGGATGTGTGTGCTGCCTACCTCTACATTCCTCAAACCCCTCCTCTTTCCTCCCTTCCTCTCTTACTTTCCATTCTTTTCTCTCTCACTTTGCCCTGCTCCCTAGTCACTCACATATGCCTATGACTGCCCACTCTTCCTCTAGTTCAATGGTCCCTTAAGTCTGTATCTTTCACTCTGGCTTCTCTTCTCAATAATAACATCTATTCAATCAAGTAGACATTTGGAAACCCTTAGGGGTACCTCCTCCTGTCTGAGGTCAGATGGTTCTACCTTTTCTTCCTTTCTGAACGTCTTAGTTCATGTTGCCATAATACAATACCACAGACAGAATAGCTTAGGAAACAGAAACGTATTTGTTACCATTCTGAAGACTTTCTGGAAGTTCAAAACCAATGTGTGATCGGATTCAGCATCAGTTGGGGACCCTCTTCTTGGTGCATCAAAGACCATCTTCTTGCTATAGCCTCCCATGGAGAAAGCATATCCTATTGCCTATTATAACTAATCACCTCCCAAAGGCTCAATTTCATAACATGATTACATTGGGAGTTAAGCTCTGACATGAGAATTTGTGAGAATCACAACATTCAGTCTGTAGTAACCACCTACAGTCTATAGCTAACCACCTGCAATGACCACATTGTAGGTGGTTAGCCAGACATTCAGGAGTCATCCTTTAATCCTCTCTCTCTCTCTCTCTCTCTCTCTCTCTCTCTCTCTTTCTCACTGTACCCTCCCTGCCACTACCCTATGTTCTCTTTTTCTGGGCCAACTTTGTCCCTTTCCCATTCCTTTCCGATGTTGCAGTCACAATAGTTCTAAAAATACAAACCTAAACACATCTTTCTTCAGTTTCACAGCCTTCCCTAGCTTCCCTTTGATCTCAGGATAAATTTAAAACTTTTTAAATGCAACTCACAAGCTCCACCTCTTCAGCTTGCTCTGTCTCTGCCCTCATGTCTTGCCAAGTCCTTTCTGAAGACATATACTATAGTCTCTGTACTTCACAGAGCTGGGTCATCATGAAAAATTGCTATTTGTAGCAAAATCATTTTGGTACCTTCACCCATCCCTGTACTTCAGACTCCAGTTCATCTTCCTTTCCTATAGCAAACCCATCTGCACTCCTACTCTGGCTCCAGAGAAAGAGTCAGTTACTATTTTCAGAAACAGAATCAATGGGCCTTTTCCTACTGCCTATGGGTCTTTTGCAAAGATAGGACAAAGTCACCAGTTCTGAGCATTACAAAAGCAAGGTCAGTTTTTACTTCTGAGCTACCCATCAAGAAGGAAGCTCAAGAGGAGGAAAGGTAGAGCTCAAAAAAGAATACAGCCAGACCAAAGGAAGGGAACATGGCAACCTAGTGTCTGGCTGGTGGCTCCTCCTTGCCCAGGGTGGAGGGAGATAGTTTCATAGGTTCTCTGGCAGCACTAGTTACAGGAACATGAACACATGTATGCCTTCCTCAGACAGGAATAGAGGTCCCTCTCACACTCTGAACTCTACTAGAGCCACTAAGATTCGTGATTAAGTTACCACTTACAGATAAGTACATGTCTCTCAAATTATGTTTATAAATGCCAATCATGTTCTAAGGAATTCAGTTAGCATTTTGGCCTAGGTCCAAGTCACTTTTTCTGAGGTATATCACCTTGTTGATGACAGAAAGCTGAAGTTTCAGTTGATTCAGAGAGCTGTCTGGTGACTAGAGAAAGCCTTATTACATGGTGACCTTTCCCTAGGGCAAAACGTCTTTGAAAGAGGAACATTTTCTTGGAGCAGCCTATGTGATTGCCCTCTTGTGCAGTGTTAGAAGTACCTTCTTGTTAGGGGGGAGTTGCCTTTATTTATAGAAGACATTATATTCTGTCCTAAGCACAATGTAGAAAGCAGCTGTCATTTTACCAACTGCAAAGGAGGGGAATGGAAGAAGTGGGGGTGAGACGGAGAGAGGTGAGAGCTCATAAAGTCTGGAGAACCTTCAAGAGGGTGTCAAAGGAGCCAGACAAGAGTCCCCAGCCACTTGATCAGCTTCTCTTCGGTAACCTCAGGTCTCACCAGCAATTATGCTGATGGAATACGTTCCAAATCCTAATCCTCCACATCCCCAGGGCCTGGTGGTCTTAATGAATGACCTCCATTGTGAGGTGTCTTAACAGCTTTTCCTTGTCTGAATGTAAATCTTGCCTCTCTCCCCTCAGGCATTCTACCAATCCCTCCACCCCAACTCTCTACTCCCGTTTGCTCCACAAACTATTAGAATGATAGTCAATAAATCATTCCAGCAGCCATGGAATGGCAGGAAAGATACCTCATCCATAACCACCTCCATCACTCCCTTGGCTGAAAAGCAATCAAAATGGAGATTCCAGTATTCTTTGGAAAAACCCAGCATCTGGTAGGCAATGTGGAAAGCTATGTCTTTTACCAACTGCCCTCCCAGGCAAGAAGCTGCTTTGCACTTGAGTGGGCTGGGTGACGGTTCTGAAACCATACACCATACCTTCACATGACACACCTGAATGTTCCAGAACAGAGCATGGCACATGGGAACTGGGGAAAGAAAATGAGCCACAGAGAACTGTAGCTTACCTTCAAATCCTAGATGTACTGTTGGAATCAAGATGGCTACGGCTGAATTCCAGCTGAACTATAGCCTAGTGGGGTGGTTCCTGGGAAATCCTCCCAAACCCTATAATCTTGTTTTTGCTATGAAATGGGAATAATAATTACTCCCAACTTCAGAGTAACTGGAAGAATTAAATATGCTGATGCTAGGAAAGGATCTAGCTTAAGGCATAGCACCTAAAATGTCCTTAATAAAAAGCATTTATTATTACTACTATTGCTATTAGTTCTTGGTAAATCATTTGACCAAGTACCCTTGTTAAGTGAAAATAAATATGAAAACATTTACAGAAATATTAAGGAAAGATAAAGCCTCAAAGAGATTTCCTGGTGGTTTCAGAATACCTGAAGTTATACTCAGATTGTACAATTCATATGTTATGATAAGGGAGTTAGTAGAAAAAGTTTAGGAAGGCTTAAGTCAATCCCTCTCTAATCTGTCTATCTATCTGTCTATCTATCTATCTATCTATCTATCTATCTATCTATCTATCTATCATCTCTCTAGCTATCATCTCTCTAGCTATCATCTTCAAATCTATATTGATAATAAATCTGAGATCTAAGGGAACTCTGTGAGTTAAAACCAGAACCCAAACAAAGAACCCCAAACATCTGTTCTCTTATCCATTGCTATTTACACAGCTATGCACAGCTCACAGTTCACTTTTAAGAGACCTGAGGAAGGTTACTTCCTATTATTTATTCTGAAAAGTCTGTAATATTTTTTTCCATTCTGCAACCAAAGACTTGAATGATTATGTAAAGTTATAAAAAGTAAAAAGAAAAAAGACATGAAAGTCATAGTGATGTGTCTTCCACAAGTTGGAATGGCTGGGCTCACAACACATTGACAATGTCACCTTGAATTATAGCCAATGAAAAAGGTGATTGGAACATGTGAATAGAGATCTTTGGTGGTCCAACCACTGATATACCCTAAACATAATAGGTGGTCTATAATATTTATTGAATAATACTGAAAGAATAAACATAGTAACAAGAAAATTGGAATTTTTAAAACATTTAAAAATTGTAAAGGACATTACACAAATAGTTTGCCTCTTAGTCTGTTGCATGAGTCACCCTCTCCTAGTTAAAAGTCCCATTTATGGTTTTTAATATTTATAGAAGTAACAAAAACTGGTAGAACCCAAAAGTTAGAAGAAAAACTACGCTCACCTTATGCTTCAGAGATAATAATAAACTCATTTTTCCAACATAGAAAATTATTCCTCCCTTGGAATTCTGTGACACTAGAGTTCATACGATTCTGAGATAAAATCATCCCTGATTTTTCTGGTGTTGACCATAAAAATTCCTGTCTAGAGTCTTTCCTTTCAAAGAGTCATTCATTGTCATGATTTCCACTCTACCTAATCAAGGAGGAGCCTTACTTTCCAAATTGTGTGCCATCCTTTCTCTTCAGTTCTCTTTTGCTAAAATGGCAACAGGGTACTTGAAATTTTTATGTGTTGGTATTTTTCTTGCTGATCAGAAATGGAAGAAATTATCTTCTCTTCCCCTTGGTGATCTTCTTTGACTTATATGTAGCACTGCCTTCCAACGTTTCCAATCTAGAGACCACTGTCATTTGTATCTTTCTCTAGTGATCCTTGTCTCAGCCCAACTCATTTAGTCCAAATCCCGGGCACTAGCCCTTCACATTCTGGTCCCTTCATGTCTCATGTCTCCTGTATAGCTGTTGTCAGAGTGAGCACTTTGAAGCTCAGCTCCTGCTACCTTGCTTCATAGTCTATGGTCTCAAATGGTTGGAACACCCTTAGCCTGGCATTCAAGGCCCACATTTTGTGCTCTGAGCTATTATTTTGCTAATGTTCAACTTCCCTCCCGTTTCTAAAAGCATCCAAGTGTATTAGACCTGCCCTTCTCTTCTCTGCCTCTCTGTTTTGCTCATATTGTCCCCTCTGCTGGAGCCCTTCTGTGCTCTCCTTCTTCCAGCTAAGCTGGAGTAGAAAAGATAGGTAGAATATTCAAATGCTGCCTCCATGATAACTCCCAGGGCAGGAGTTCCTTTGAATCTTCTGCACTCCATAAAACTGCATACATGAATACATCCTGTTCAGTCAACTAGCTGTGAGCTCCGTAAGACTTGCTTTTGCTAAAGGTTGAGAGAAGGCCAAAGGCCACTTGTCATGCTTTGAACTTGGGCAAAATATTATTTTCTGTTTTTTCTTGTTATTTAAATGCAACAATAATGTTTATTAAGAAAGAAATACACTTTTTTGTCAGTCCTGGGACTTGAACTCTGGGCATGGGCGCTGTCCCTGATCTTAGGAATACTTTTAATAGACTGAAAATAGGCCATCTCTAATGTGAGGATGACAAGGATTGTTGCCCTAGCTCAAGATTTTAGTGAAGCATAAGATGATTGGAGCATTGAATCCCCCCAAGACCAGCTCTTGGGGTAGAGTCAATGTCAAAACACTGGGAAAAGTTTACTGAATCACACTTGATCTCAACTGGCCTGGGTAGTAAGTTAAAGATCTGTTATTCATGTAACTATTCATGAGCTCACCTTAGACTGGAATTAAAGCCTATCAATAATCCTTAGTGGGTAGAATACTAACAAACAAGTGAATAAAAAAAAAAACCTGCCTGTGTCCTTGGTAGACTAGTTTCTATTCTTGTCTATCCCCTACCCTCCCCCCAATACACACACTTACTTAGCTCTTTCCTGAGGGTGGCCTTTGATAAGACTTAGTAGATGATAGAAGAATTATGTATCCAATTCATCCTATAAGAGGAAAGATTGATTAGCCTAGGAATAGACCTAACATTTTAAAACTCCAGAGATGATTACTCTTGAGAAGAGGTATAAATAAGCTAACTATGGTGAAACAGAAGAAGGACCCCAAGTTCAAGGCTAGCCTGTGGTACATGTTACATATTGCAATCCTGTCTGGATCTAGACTAAAAGAGTAATCTATAGATGAGGAAAGAATCTATAGAGAGGAGAGAAAGAGAGAGAGAGAGGGAGAGAGAGAGAGACAGACAGACAGAAAGACAGAGAGACAGAGAGACAGAGAGACAGAGAATGATTATAATTATAGTGGAACTATTTGGAGGAGAAGAGGTGGGGAGAGAGAAGGAAAATAATGATAGTCAGTAAAGTTCAACACTCTAATTACAAGTCTGAATGGAATGATAGATAATAATAGCAGTGTCTTTCCAATAAAAGTCAACCATGTTAATGATGAAGTAGATAAAGCATTTCTTTTTGTGTGTGTGTGTGTTGTGTTTCTTTTTTGTTGTTGTTAGCTTTTTATTTATTTTTTTTCAAATTTTTATTATCAAACTAAAGCATTTCTGTTAAAAATCTGTAATGAAATTAAAGCACAAGCAAGCAAAAAGAAATGGGAGCTCAAAAAGAAATGGACCAAAGGAGTTCAGTAAAAGAAGGCACATTGGTAGATGTCTCCACCAGTGAGAAGTTATTGACTGATGGGCTAATTCTCCCAGCCGTTATGGGCTGTGGTCTTTGAGCAAGCCTCATAGACTGACCTGCATGCTGGTGAAGCTGGAAATTGGAGTTTCTATTTTCTTTGTATATTTTGACCTAAAAAAAAGTAAATCACAGAAAGCCACATGTTTCCTAATAATAAGAAGCTAAGGACAGTGCAATAACTCTGAAGAAAACTAAGAGCCAAAGCTTGTATTCAAGGCGTTGACTGGGTATTCACACTTTCACTACACTGTTGGATGGATTTGAATACATGGGTGAGTCAGGCTGGAGAATCAAGTACATAGCATGAAAAAATGCCTGTGAGATGATTGTTACATGTGAGTTTTGACTAAGCTGGATTATTCTGGCCTTTATGACTCTTACCCTTCTCTACCACCATTACAGTCTTTGGATATAGTGATATGCACTGAAATGTCAGTAAGAATTGGATTCTGGAAGTCTTTGTATATATGAATGCACTTGTGTATCTGCTTTAGGACTGGGGTTTTGCTTAGGAATCCATAGATACATGGGTCATCATTCCATTTCAATGAACTCTTTATGAACTTCAAATTTTACTTAAGAATTTCACTTTCAGGATCTAGTTTACTTATTTTTCTAGATGATATATATACTTAAAGTTTTGATATACATAAACAGTGAACAAAAAGCTGTCTCAAGATAGTTAAAATATCTGCCCCATCATGAGTATGTGCATATGTGTAGTAAGAACACTTTGTGTCCACTTTCTTGCAAATAGAATGTGTACATCATAGTGTTACTATTAACTACAGTCAGCTTGCTGTACATGAGAGTTCTGGAACCTTCCATTGGGTACCCTGGTGACCTGCTGACCACTATTCTACTCTCTGCTGCTATTAAATTTTATTTTTTTCATTCCAGGTCTATGTGAGATCAGGAGTATTTTTCTCCCCCCTCCCCCAGCTTTCACGTAACATGATGTCCTCAAGTTCATCTGGGTAGCAGAATATTTTTCTTTTTAAAGTAAAATAGTATTCCATTACATATGTAACATATGCTAAATGATGGCGAAGAGTTCTATCTCTGGAATGTATAAGAGCCAATACATTAAAGGGAAACATAAAGGGGACAATGAAAAAACTCAAGTACCATCTTTCCATTCTAAAGATAGGACCCATAGATGCACTGAAACAGGAATACATAGAGGGAAGGGTAGTACTAATAGGATATTGTTGGAAAGCAAGAGAAGAGAGACAGAGGCAGAGACAAAGGCAGATATGGAGAAGGGGAGGAAGGAGATATATGTGTTCATCAATAGAAAATATCATATGTATATATAATACAGTATATGTTTCCTCTAAACAGCATACATATACATATACATATATGTACACATATACATGACATTAAACTGACTTGATACCTTCATAGCCATCTAAATCTTCACATGGCAACCTTTTAAAAACTTGTTTCATCAACAATTTAAACTGAACCTAGGGACAATATCCTGGACTGACCCTAGGTGAGTCTGCATACAAAGGAAAATGCAAAGTATTTCCTTTGTGTTAAATAGAAAATTCTTAAGATCACAGATGCCAGGTTCAAGACAAAAAGAGAGAGAGAGAGAAAGAAATCCAACCAGGAAATGCAATTTTCACAAATTAACTCACCCTGATGACTCATCCGAGATGCATTAAGTTTTCACATTTAACAACCTCTTCATTGAAAATACTGAATACCTTCTGTCTCTTGCAGATGAGTTAATGTTAGTCTTAAAGCTTTAAAGTTCACATTTCCTAATTCTTTTGTTTGGAAATAAATAACCTTTCTGTTTCACTGGCATGGACTTGAGAATGTAATTTTTTTGCCCAAGTGGGAGGAATAAATGAAAATAAACACTCAAATGTGGCTCTCTGCTTGTGAAATATTCTATGGGTCACAGAAGGTTGGGTCTGTGTCTGAACGGCCTCTGCTGGATCCGTCCCTGGGATTCTTTTTAGGATTAAGTTACTCAACTCTTCAGCCAAATCTCAGTTCCTCACTAAGGCGGAGCTTAACATGCAAAGCTGAAGTGGGAAATACTTGTCCACCCAATCAGGATTCGGAGAAAGTGCCTCCAGAGAGCCAAACCAAAGCCTTGCCATGTCTTCCTACCCTCTTCTCCTCCCTTAACACTTTCTTAAAGTAGAAAAATATGTGGCCTTGCACATTTTGGTTGCCTTAAGGAAGAACAAAGGAGTTTCACCAATCATCTGTACAAATGTGGGAAGGTCATAAGGGATAGTAGAAGGGAGATGAGACTGCCCATGGTTTGGTGATCTCGGGGACCAGCCTACCCATGCCAAGTCAGGTCATGAATGTAGTAGAGCTAAGAACAGGATCTAACTTCAAGGTGTGACTCCAATCCTAACCAGTCACAATGTATGGTAACTGTGGGTGAGGAACCTCAGCCCTTGAGCTCCAGTGTCCCCTCCTTCAAGTGATGGGTTCATAGAGTGCATGGATGCAGACTGCGAGGACACAACAGAATGGATTTGGCTGCAACTGTTCATGTTATGCAGTGAGCTAGGTTGGCATCCCCAAGCCAGACCCTGAGATCATTTAGTATTTTGTGTTGTCCAGAGTTCTCTGAACTGAATGTCTTAACATTTCAGGTGTCTGGCAAACAGGTTCCAGTATATCTTTTCCAGTTTCTACTGCTGCTTCTCCCCTGTGGTGGATGGGAAGATTGCATTTCTGGCTGCTCTTCTGATTAGCATAGACCACTAAGTTGATATAAGTGCCGAGATTCACTTTGTGCTAAAGCATTGAGTTGCTGCTATGAAGCCATTCAGAGTTCTCTTTACTCTGCCATAGGGACCAACTATATGGTCAGCGATGACAATGCTTCACTGGACTTGCAGTGAGGATGACATGGGGTCTGTATCATCATGGCTTCCATACAAACTTCAAAGGATGTATATAGATAAGTGAGATTTAGTCCTTGTTGTTTTAAGCCACTGACACTTGGAAGGACTGGGTTGTTTTTGCAGCAAACTGTATTTATATTCAATGATGAATGTCAGAACTGACAAACCAGACTCCTTGCTCATCCCAACGGAAGTCCAAGAATAGCTCAAAATTCCACTTGGGGGTTCTTTTGATCCTCAACCTCCCAAATACTGGGAGTACAGACATATGTCACCAGGCCTGACCAGCCATACATTCTTTTAAGAATTATTCAAAAATCTTTCCATTTTCTCTCCCATCGATGTCACAGTTCAAAGCTAGCCTGTGCAGGAAAGTCGGGAGAATCTTATCTCCAGTTAACCACCAGAAAACCAGAAGTGGAGCTGTGGCTAAAATGGTAGAGTGGTAGAGCTCAGAGACAGCACCCAGGTCCCAAGTTCAAGCCCCACAACCAACTGAAAAAAGTCCTTCTCTAGTCTTCAGTACAGAAAATGGCTTTTCAAGGCCCTCTCAAAAGAGCCAGTGTAATTAATGACATAATTCATTCAAAGGAGAGGTCACTTGCAATAGGAACTTCACAGGAAACAGGGAAGCATAACCTCATTGTGTCTGCAAATTAGACACAATGTCTGGTCCTCAAGCTAGATAAGCTGGCACTGTGCCATTTAAGCCACTTGGCACTTGGCTCATCCCATTTTTGTGTTGATTTTTTTCAAGATAGGTCTCCCTATGCTATGACAGACTAGGATTACAATTCTTCTATTTGTTCTTTCCATTGTTGCTGAGATGACAGGCATATGCTATCTTTCCCAGCTATTGTTAAGATTCCATCTTAATTCACCTTTCCTTTCTCTTTTTATCTTTCTTCCTTTTTGTCTTCCTTTCTTTTTTCTCTTTTGTTCCCCCTTCCTTCCTTCCTTCCTTCCTTCCTTCCTTCCTTCCTTCCTTCCTTCCTTCCTTCCTTCCTTCCTTCCTTCCTTCCTTCCTTCCTTCCTTCCTTCCTTCCTGCCCTGGCTGGCCTTGAACTGTGACAGATTCATCCATCCCTGCCTCCCAAATTGGATTACAGGCTTGAGACTCAGCTGATTTGCCAATAAATTAGTTAAAACAAAGCAAGAAGAAATGAACATTTCTAGCTTTAATCTACTCTAACTTGAGCGTTTTGATATGCCTTTATAGAGCAGGAGTCAGCGACAAAATCCTGCACAGGGAAAGCAAAGACCTGTGCATGAACACTCCTAAGTGGCACTATGCTTCCGTAGAGTGGCATTTACCTTCTTCTGCCAACACTGGAGTCAGCCAGGGGAGATAGCAGTACAATAATGAGCTAACCTGTCATCCATCTGGCATGATTTTGAGGTGGGTTTGTAGATGGCACAAAAATGAGGACTATCATGGTAACTCCCAGTCTGTTGAGCTCTGTGAGTGCCCCTTTTAGTGGCTGGAGAAAATTGTTTGAGCCAGAGGAAACAAAGAAGTGGGTAAGAATTGGTCAGTGTTGATCGATTCTGGTTGGCCAATGAAAATGCTTTCCTTTCTGGTAAAATATTGCATGGGCAATGAGCGATGTGTAGGCATACCTACCACTCTCAATACATCCCTTGTCTAGCTCCATTCTCTCCCATGCTCCTTTGCAGAAAGCTCTCAACCCACAAATAACATAGTTCAGTAGGTTGCCTTATTGGATCACTGTCTGTAATGATGACATTCACCGCCAGAATAATTTTTCAGGAGCTCTGGATAAGCCTTTTTCTCCTAAGTAGTTGTCTAGGACTGGAAGGCTTTTACTGTGTTCTGTCTTTCTTTCCTGCTCCAGTCCTGCTTTGCCTGTTTAGGGGGTAGTATAGGAACTGTGAATGGGCTCATTAAACAACTTTATTACCAGATACAGATAGAATTCTATCTATCCACTACACTGTGACATCAAAATGACTGAGGGCTCAGAGCTAAATTGGGTGAGATGGTGGGCAGCAGTCTGCTATTCCCATAATTCTATCTGTGCCTGTAAATGGACACAGGGGAGGCTGGGCTGTTAAGTAGATGCACATGACTGGCTCGATAGACTGGTGGTTTTTCTCTTAAGCATGCAATTTATTTGTCTAACTCATAACTGGGTGGCATATGTTTAATGTAAACACAATAGTTTTTTAAAAGAACCAAATTTATTGAACATTTACTATAAGCCTGACGTGCTAAGCCTTTTGCATGTAGTAACTCGCAGGCTCATCACAACAAACCCTGTGATTGCCCCTGTGTTAGAGAAAAAGACGCTAGGAGAGGATGAGAAACTGGCTTCTTTCACATTGCTATTTTGAGCCTGTCTCTGAATTCACAGAGCCAAACGCTAATCCTGGGCTTTTCATTGCTGAGGTGTTTATTCACTCAGGTGTATGCTCTGTCTTGATTGGCTTCAAATACCCATAAAAATAATCTTTTTTATTTTCCATCTCATTTTGAGGTGGGAGGGTGTTCTCACACTTTGCTTTCTGAACTGCAGTGTTAGGCAAACAGGGCTAATCTTGGCCATCAAACTTGGCACCTACAGCTCTTGTTGGGCAGCTTGGAAAGGATTATACTGATTGAAGATGGAATAAGGCTAATGGATCATGCTGAGAAAAGAGGAAATTTGCCTGCAGTGAAAGACTAGACATGATTCTCATTAATGAAGCAAGAATCATGGAGGAACTTAAGCAAGACCTATCTCTTTCATTACTAGTCCTATCATTGGTGAGCACGAGCCAGCAGGCCCTTTGGCCTGAAGTAAATACCAGTAAACTTCCATCTCAACATTGTAGCTCAACCATTTCGTCTGTCATTTCCAAAGAACTTCTGAGGTTTCTGCCTTCTTCCCATCTTTGTGCTTGCGGTTGGTTTTAATCAGAGACAACGTGCTGATTCAGCTCCTTGGCTGAATTTATTCAGCTGGTGCAAAGATTCTGTGACAGGGTTGCATTTACAATTTTATCACTGCCTCTTGAACCTGAATAATTTATCATGTTCTTTCTAAGGCCCCCTCCCCCTTGCTGTTACCATCTTCCAGAAACAGACAAGTTCTTGCTGTAAGAATCAAACTTATTTGGGATGTGTCTGTTTTTTCTCACCAAATTCTGATACCCTCTTTTTTCCTGTCAAGACATAGTTTGGAAGATTTTTTTTTTTCATACTGATTAATACAGCTTAGATGTGTTAGAGATTTCTTTTGTAGGGCTTCATCTCAGAGATGTAAATTCTGCAACAAAAAAGAACTCATGATTAAATGAATATTTCTGCTCAAGAATTTACTATCTTTCACACATTCATTTTTTATCTTTTTTAGCTGAAAAGACCAAAAAATGACAGTAGGCTCCAGAGAGATGATCTTACACACCCTACATGTACGAGGAATTGTCCTACCCTGGGCAATTTCTCTGTTCAAATGTGGGAACAGCAATCCTGATGGAAGTAGCAAATTACGTTCACGGAGAGAAATCTTTTCCCAGCATGCCAGCAAGATGTTATTGCTTTTCTCCCTGTGCACTTGCTCAGGCATACGCAGATGTATCTGACCTGAATGAAATCAGTTCATCCTTTTGTCAGTGAAGACAAAGCTGGAATGAGCAAGGAACAAACACATGTCTATGCACGGACACAGTGTATGACATTCGGCATACACGAATGTCTCCTCACATTGGAGAAGGCGAAATATAATTGCTATCTAGTGTGCAGAAGTTAGACGCTGCATGTCTCTACACAACAAAGAAAAGCCTGGCACAAAATATCAATGGTGCTGGATGTAGGAAAGCCTGCTCTTTGTGAAAAAGAAATTCTTTGGAGCTTAGCGCTGGAGGCTCATGCCTGAAATCCTAGCTCTTTGGGAGGCTGAGATCGGGAAGATTCAGGCTAACCTGGGCAGAAAAAGTCTATGGAACTCCATTTCCATGGAGAAAAGCTGGGCATGGTAGCATACGCTTATGACCTCAGCAGTGAAGAAAAGCCTAAAATGGATGAATCATGTCTCAGGAATGTGCTAGGGCAGAAAACAAGACTCAATACTAAAAGTAACCAGCGAGGAACAGGATAGAAGTGTGGTAGGAGCACCTGCCTGGCAATTGTGAGACCCTGAGAGCAAACACCTGCATTGCAAAGTTTGTTTGTTTTAAGAGACAAAGAAAGGAAGGAAGGAAGAGAAGGAGAGAAAAAAGAAGGTCTTTTGGTATTTCAGTGCTTGTGAATTTTTTCATTTTTCTCTGCACTAGCCTTATTAATATATGCTTAAATTATAAATTAATGTTTATATTATAGGCTTCACAGGGAAAGCAGGGTGCAGGCAGAATATCCTATGTTTAAAATAATAATAAGTAATATAAAACATGAAAGGAGCTGACTTAAACTGTCTTGAGTCTCCAACTTACCAATTTTGTGATCCTGGGCAAATAGTTTTACCGTCTCAGACCTCAAGCACTGCTGGTCAGATTTGGAGCCCTTTCCCCTTTGAACTTCAAATATTTGTACAAGTGGCTTGCAATTTAACATGACCATTTAAGTAGACAATACTTCTTGATCAGAGTTACCCCTTCCAATCGTTCTCTCCCATCCTGTTTGTTTCCTCTAAGATGAAGATGCTAATATCAATTCTTGTAAGCATTACTTGAGATGATAGATGGAAAGGGCTTTCTGCATCCACCCATTCCTTGGTAAATGGTGCTAGTTTTTATTCTTTGAATAGTACTTTTGGTTTAGAGACAATTGAACATGGTGATTCCTCACTGGTTGACAGGCTTGGCTGATTTTACATGTCAATGTTCCTAGAGGGAGGAGTATCTAGGAGGCAGGGAAAGCATTATTTGGCGTATGATTGTGAGTGCATTTCCAGAGGAAGTGTAGCCACTGAGGCTAAGTGGATGAGGTGGCCAGACCTGCTTTCTCAGTGGCAGGCACCATCTGATTTTCCAGGGTCCAGAAAGTAAAAAAGCACAGGAACCTGCTCATGCCCTGCCTGGGACATCAGAAGCCCTTCCAGAGGACAGCAGTCCTTCTCTGGGTCTGACTTTCAGCCTCAAGCTCAGAGCTCTACTGTTGATCTATGTGGTTCTTAGGCCTTTAGAATTAGACCACACCATGGTCCTGCCATCTCAGGTTCTCCAGTAATAGACAGCTTGACATGGGATTTCTCTGCTGCCCTGATCACATGAAACAATGTCCTGACACAGCCCCTCTTGTGTATCCCTCTGCATAGCTATTGCATTTGCTTCCCTGGAGAACCCTGTTTCTCACTGATTGGTAGAGTGGGACTCCTAGATCATCTCTGGGTGCCAGTCACTGTCTAGACTTGCCATCATTACGTCTGGATCCAATAAAGAAAGGAAATCATTTGTAGAAAAGGAGGGATGTAGCCAGAACCTTTGGACCCTCTTTAAAGAGCTGTTGGGAATATGGGGGCTACAGAGGAGAAGTGCATTTCAGCAACACACTCAGTTCTTGTAGTCTAAGATTCCAGTAGTGGGAGATTTACATAGAAGCAGAGTCAATATAGTGGTGTTTTGGGAAACAAACCAACACACAAACAAAGCCATTTTCAATCAGCAGTATTCTCCTCCCTTGAACCTCTTGAACCACATTGCTGCTGTGACTAAGGCTGAATGACAGCTCCCTTGGGCTTCTGGGCAAACAGTCATGTGAACCATGCCTGATCGGTGAGGGTGAAGGACAGTGAGTAATCAATTTGTCCTTGGGCTTAACCTTACACAAGGATAATTATAGACAAATGAAGGGATAATTGTGTAGATAAATGAGATCTGGGGTAGATGCCACTTGTCTGGTAAGCATTGACTGATATGTATTATGTACTGAGGAGAAGATAATGGAGTGAACTCTGAAATTTTATTTTCTAAAGAGGATTATTATTGCTGCACATCCTAATGCACAAGGCAGACATGCCTTAGTTGATGTTTGGGATATGTAAAAACTGCCGGGGGGTGGAAATCCAAGCATTTATGATGCTTGGAAGAAAAGAAGATGCTAGACTTAGACCTCTGCGCCGAGCTTAATTATATTGTCCATGTTTCGTGCAAGAAGTTAGGTTTCATTTGGATGAAGAAACAAACAAAACGCCAACAAAGGCAATAAACAAAGACTGTAAAAGGGCTAGGAAGATTTGAAAAAGAACTAAATAGAACATAAAAATGAAAAATAAAATTGTCAAAATAAAATGTCTCATGTATTTTAGACTTCAATTAAGGGATTACTGTCAGACTGTAGCATGTGTGTAATGAATTGCCCAAAAGACAACACAAAGAGAGAGAAAGCAGGAGCCATGTTAAGGGAAATGGAGTCAGAATGAGAAGACTAACATCCCACAAAATTATTCATGAAGATGAACCAATCTTTGAAGAAATAATGACAAAGAGACTTTTAAGACCAGATTAATAGACAACATTTAAACACAAATGAAGTGCAATGCATACCAACAGAGACAAATTAAACAATATTTAGGTTGAGTTACAATATGTTAAACATCCAGTCCCTAAAGATAAAAATCAACCAGAGAAAAGGTACAATACAAATGTTAAAACTTACAAGTGTTGTAATCTCAGGTATTCCAGAAGCAGAGACAGGAGGATCAAACCCAGCTGGGACAAAGTTAATCCCCAAACCTACCTGACACATTCCAACAAAATAATGGAAATGTATATTTGAAAGTTAAGGGGTGCAGTCAAGGGGAAGCATGTAGACAAAGGAAGAGAGGAAGGGGCTGGGGGGGGGGGGTGACAATGAACACAATCATAAATTTAATGCATATCGTACAAAATTAAGAAAATTGAGCCAGACACCAGTGGCTCATACCTATAATCCTAGCTACTCAGGAGGCCGAGATCTGAGGACTGTGGTTCAAAGCCAGCCTGGGCAGGAAAGTCCATGAGACTCTTATCTCCAATTAGCACCAGAAAACCAGAGGTGGCACTGTGGCTCAAAGTGGTAGAGAGCTACCCTTGAGCTGAAGAGCTCAGGGAAAACACCCAGGCCCAGAGTTCAAGTCCCAGGACCAATAGGATCAGGAGTGATGGGAAAGAACTATGAAATAAATTAGCTCATCAGGATGCATTGTGTTCACAAACTCATTTGTACAACTACTCTTTG
This sequence comes from Perognathus longimembris pacificus, assembly GCF_023159225.1. Classification (NCBI taxonomy): domain Eukaryota; kingdom Metazoa; phylum Chordata; class Mammalia; order Rodentia; family Heteromyidae; genus Perognathus; species Perognathus longimembris. The sequence goes on from NC_063164.1 coordinate 16,600,278, forward strand.
TACAACTACTTAAAGATAATTTAATTTAAAAAAATCTGAACAACTAACTAAAAATAAGGAGCTTAGGGGAGAACTCAGGTAGTAGAACCCTCATCCAGCAAGCCCGAGGCTTTGAATTTCATCTCCAGTGCTGCAAAGAGAAGAAAGCTAAAAAGTGGAAAAGTAAGAGTTTCAGAAGACTTCCTCCAGCAACATTGGAAACTAATACTCATAGCAGTAAGGGTTTCAGAGATCTAAAAAAAGAAGGACAATTGTTGATCCAAAATACTGTCCTAAGCAATACTACCTTGGCAGAACCAGGACTGAATAGGGCAATTTGATACAGCATAAAGGGAATTCACCATGACCTAGTTTATAAAGACATATACTTCAGGAAGTGGGGAAATATTTTGTAGAAGGAATATCTAAAATAACCAAAAGGAATAGTCAACAAAGACATTGACAAGCATGAAGAGGAATTTAAACAGTTGGTTGACAGCCACCCTTGCATATTGGTCATCTGGTGTGGAGTGTAATTTAAATGTCTGGATAGTCCAGACATGGATACTGGTGAAAACTCCCCAGGTAAATCTAAAATGTGGACCTAGGCAAAAGCCATCAAGATGGACAAATATGTGTATGGAGATTCATATATACCTAAATGTATATGTGTAATTATGCATACATATATGTATCTGTATAATGGTGATAATTGTAAAGTTAAAAAAGGTAAATTTAAAAATAGTAGACATCAAACTAGGAGGTGGATATGAAAGATAAAGTATACAAAGATCATTGCTTTGTTTACAAGATTTAAAGTGTAAACAAATGATTAAAGCTAATTAAGCATGATTCTCAGTGAACTTTTAGTAACTGAAAAATAGTGAGCCTACAACCCAAATCAATACCCCCATCACACATACACATGAATAAATCCCAAATAGGAGAAGAAATAAATACAGCAATAAAACTTGACAAAACAGAAAATTAAATTGGTTTAAATTAAAATTGATTAAATAGAACAACAAATCACCATTTCTCCTTTATTAATATTTTCAAAGAACTGACTCTTGCCATGATGGTTTGAAAAAGAAAAGACACAGATAAAAATGTTAGAAATAAAAAGGGAGCAACACATCTCCAAACATATCCCAAATACCAAATAATAATAATCAAAGAACAATGTGAAAAATGGAATCTTAGGGATTTCTATAAAAACCCTTTCAAAAAATCAATCCATACTTAACAAACCATCTCATTAAGTAAACAAAGGTCCAAATTATTTTACAGGAGAGTTTTACAAGAAACTATCTAAAAAATTTATTTATTTCTTTATTGTCAAAATGATGTACAGAGGGTCCTTTGTTAGATGTCTGGAATAGTGTAAATTCTCTCTTGGACTCTGTCAACATCTGTTCCTCCCCCATACCCCAAGAGTGAGGGTATGATCCAAGGATGTAATCATCATACACTTGCATTAAAGAGCCTTTAAAAAAAAAATGATGTACAGAGGGGTTACAGTTTCATACGTAAGGCAGTGCATACATTTCCTATCCAACTTGTTACCTCCTCCCTCATTTTCCCCCCACCTTGCCCCCTCCCCATTCCCCTCCATGAGTTGTACAGTTGGTTTACAGTATGTAGTTTTATATTTATTGCTGTAGAAGAAAGGCATTTTTGTTGTTGTTGTTGTTGTTATCTTTAAGTAGTTGTACAAAGGAGGAACCATTCAGCAAAGCAGGTTATGAAAACAATGCATCCTGATTAGTGTTCCCCTTTGAATATTCTCACCTACCCCCTCCTGACCCACCTCTTCCCTTACTTTTCTTAATTTTGCAGTCTATACATTCATTGCATGCTTGGCTTCATTCTCCCTCTCACAATCGTCTTCATTTCATTCATACATTCTTCTTCCTTGGCCCTCTCCACCTCTTGCAAGTACCTGTCTCTTGGTGCTTATTTTGTTGGACTTGGACTTTGCCTTTCTAAGGAATTACATTATTTTACTTCATCCTCGATTCTACCATATTTCAGTTAATATATTTGTCACTACTTACATACCACCCAATTTACTATATGTTATGGGCTAATACCAGCTTCCACATATGAGGGAAAACATGCAACCTTTGTCTCTTTGGTCCTGATGTACATCACTTAAGAGAATTTTTTTCTATTTCTTTACAAATGGCACAAGGAATTTATAATAATTGGCAATGAGTGTGGAGTACATCTAAACAACCAGCAGATATCAATGGTAAATGTAGATAGACACACACTCATGTATACTGACTGAATGTAAGTCCTAAGCTTTCAAAGCTTTCAAGAAAATAATTGCTCCAATAATAGGAAGAGATTGTTTACAAATTATGAAAGTGGAAAATTCTCAATTTACCCATGAGTACAATTTAATCTCAATTTCAAAATCGGGAAAAAGAAGGAAAAAAAGGTAATTACCAATCTCACTCACAAAACCTAGATATAAAATTAATCCCGAGAAACACAGGTTGCATAGTTTCCCTGTTTTGTGGTAGGTAGAATGTGCCTCTAAATCTACAAGTAAACATACTGGGTGGTAAGCAAGGGATTACAAATTAATTACCTGAAGTGTAATAGACTCTATTGAGAGCACAAATAGTATAGTCATTTTAAAAAGACTAAGTCAAAGCCCAACAAGATAAGTACCAGAAAATGGGTATTTTCAATAGGGGAGGGTCGAACTGAAGGGAGAGGGGTAGAAGAATAAAAGGGAAAAGGTTGAGAGAATGCAGGCAAGAATTCATTGTAGTGCTCACTTCAGCAGCACATATACTAAAATTGGAATGATACAGAGAAGATTAGCATGGTCCCTGAGCAAGGATGACATGCAAATTTGTGAAGCGTTCCATATTTTTTATACCTAAAGAACCCCATAGACTCTACTCCCAAGCTACTAGAGCTGATCCAAAACTTTGGCAAAGTTCCAGGATATAAAATAAACCCTCAAAAATCAATGGCCGTTCTATATGCTAATGACCCAAACGCTGAGGCTGAAATCAGGAAAGCAACTCCTTTTGCAATAGCCTCAAAAAGCATAAAACCTAGGAATAACCTTAACCAAAGAAGTGAAAGACCTCTATGATGAGAACTTTAAAAACATGAAAAACCTAACATGCTCCTGGATTGGGAGGATTAATATAATCAAAATGGCAATATTGCCAAAGGCTATCTACAAATTCAATACAATACCCATTAATATCCCAACACCATTTTTTAATGAAATAGAGGAAGCAATCCAGAAATTCATATGGAACAATAAAAGACCCAGAATACCAAAAACAATCCTAAGCAGAAAGAACAGTGCTGGAGGAATTACAATACCAAACTTCAAGCTGTATTATAAAGCTATAGTAATAAAAACAGCTTGGTACTGGCACCGGAACAGGCCTGAAGACCAATGGAACAGAATTGAAGACCCAGAAATGAACCCACAGAACTATGCCTACCTTAATCTTTGATAAAGGAGCTAAAAAAATAGGATGGAAGAAAGATAGCCTCTTTAACAAATGGTGCTGGCAAAACTGGTTCAACACATGCAACAAACTAAAACTAGATCCTTATATATCACCCTGCACCAAAATCAATTCCAAATGGATCAAAGACCTCGAAATTAAAACAGATACCCTGAAAACACTAAAAGAAGGAGTAGGAGAAACACTTGGGCTCCTTGGCACAGGATGGAACTTCCTTAACAAAGACCCAGAAATGCTACAAATCAAAGAAAGGATGGACAAATGGGACTGCATCAAACTGCAGTGCTTCTGCAGGGCAAAGGTCATAGCTCTCAAGATAAACAGAAAGCCCACAGATTGGGAAAAGATCTTTACTGGCCATACAACGGACAAAGGCCTCATATCTAAAATATATGCAGAACTAAAACATTATATTCCTCCAAAACAAAACCACAAAGAACCAATAGCCCCCTCAAAAAGTGGGCTAAAGACTTAAAAAGAGACTTCTTTGATGAGGAAATGAGAAGGGCCAAGAGACATATGAAAAAGTGCTCTACATCACTGGCCATAAAAGAAATGCAAATCAAAACAACATTGAGATTCCATCTCACCCCAGTAAGAATGTCCTATATCAAGAAAACTAGCAATAACAAATGTGGGAATGTAAACTGGTTCAGCCACTCTGGAAAGCGGTATGGAGATTCCTCAGAAGGCTAAACATAGAGCTACCCTATGACCCAGCAGCCCCACTTTTGGGCATCTACCCAAAAGACCACAAACAGGAATACACTAAAGCCACCAGCACAACAATGTTCATTGCAGCACAATTTGTCATAGCTAAAATATGGAAACAACCCAGATGCCCCTCAGTAGACAAATGGATCAGGAAAATGTGGTACATATACACAATGGAATTTTATGCCTCTATCAGAAATAATGACATTGCCCCATTCATAAGGAAATGGAAGGACTTGGAAAAAATTATACCAAGTGAAGTGAGCCAGACCCAAAGAAACATGGACTCCCTCATAGGGAATAATTAGCACAGGTTTAGGCAAGTCACAGCAGAGGATCACAAGAGCCCAATAGCTATATCCTTATGAACACATAAGATGATGCTAAGTGAAATGAACTCCATGTTATGGAAACGCCTGTTATATCACTGTTGTAATTACTTTCAACATGTGATGTGAAACCATAGTTTCTATTATTGATGATCCTCTTGTATCCCCTTCCTGAGGTTGTACCTGCACTATCTCTGTATCTTATCTGAGTACATTGGAAACTGTGTATACTGGTATTAGAACTAAGAAATGGAAAGGGAATACCAAAATCGAGAGAAACATGGTAAAAAGACAAATGACTACAAAAGCAATACATGCAAAACCATTTGGTGTAAACCAACTGAACAACTCATGGGGGGAAAGGGAAAGGGGGAGGGGGAGGGGGGAATAAGGGAGGAGGTAACAAATAGTACAAGAAATGTATCCAGTGCCTAACATATGAAACTGTAACCTCTCTGTACATCAGTTTGACAATCAAAATTAAAAAAAAAAAAAGGATTCATTGTATATACCACTTCATTGAGAAATACAAGGGAAGGGGTGGGTGGAAGGGTGGTGAAGATAGTGCAGTGGTGACACAGATCAAGATGCATTGTACACATAAACTGCTTTGCTAAATGGCAAAAAATTCAATCTATAATCTCAAGTTAAGATATGTAAGGGAAAGGATGAGTTGGGAGGGTGGGTGAGGATGTAGAAAGAGGTGATATTTATCAAGATAGACTGCTTTGGTGAACTGCAACTCCTTTGTACAATTACTTAAAGATAAAAAAATATTTCTAGGGCTGGGAATATGGCCTAGTGGCAAGAGTGCTTGCCTCGTATACATGAAGCCCTAGGTTCGATTCCCAAGCACCACATATGTAGAAAACAGCCAGAAGTGACGCTGTGGCTCAAATGGCAGAGTACTAGCCTTGAGCAAAAAGAGGCCAGGGGCAGTGCTCAGGCCCTGAGTCCAAGGCCCAGAACTGGCAAAAAAACAAAAACAAAAAAAAATATTTCTAAAAACACAATAAATTAAATGTTATGTTACACCATAGTAAAAAAAAGTTTATTCTGGAAAACAATAGTGGTTTCACAACAGAAATTCAGAAATGTAATTTATGAGCCAGGTGTGGTGGTTCACACCTGTAATAGCTCTTGGAAGGCTGAAATTGGGAGGATTGTGGTTCTCAGGAAGTCCAGGCCAAAAGTTCCTGAGATCTCATCTCTCCTAATAGAAGCAGGGTGCTGTGGTGCACGATGGGTCCTCAGCTGTGGGGGATGTTTAAATCGGAGGATCATGGTACCTATGGTTTTCTAGGCAAAACAAAGACTCTATCTCATATATGGTGAAAATGAAGAGACGGATCAAGTAGTGTGCTTGCCTTCTGGGCTTGCATCAGGCCTTGAGTTCAAACTCTTGTATCATCAAACACAGAACAAAAGGGGGAGAAATACAGTCCGTGGCACAAACTAAACATAGGAAAACAGTATATAATCATTTAAATAAATACCAAAGAAATGACTTCTATTTCAAAGGTTTAAATGAACATTTTATATAAATACATATTCACTTGTGTACATGTGTATAGTTATACACTGTATAAACAGCCTTATATAATTTTTAAGTCTATTTTAAGTATATATAATTTTTACACATAATATGTAGCTGTATAAATACATAGAATAAGGTATAAAGTGTGTTTAAATGCACATTAGTACATAAATACATATATTAGTCATACATATACTTTTATATGGATATTGATGTATATCATCATGTCAATATGTAAGTATATATAGAGATACACGGTAGGACAAGTTCAATTTTTGAAGGCTTTCATTTTGGGATGGTATCACCTACTGGTAGCCCTTTGTTTTTCTACACAAATTTTAGAGTCAACTTGTCAAGTTGATTAAAAATATCTTTTTGGGAGAATTATTCTGAATACATAAATACCTTAGTAAAAATGCACATACTTACATTATTTAGGGTTCCCATTCATTTAGATTACTTTCTGTTAAAAAATCTGAAAATAGAGTAGAAGATACCTTTATTCTCTGTATTTTTTTGAGGTCACCAAGTATTTCTTAAATAAGACAGAGAAATTCTAGCTGTAAAATAAAAAAGATTACTTAGAGTGCAAGGCCCCGAGTTCCAATGTTGGTATCAGCAAAATAGACACAAAAAAAGATGACTACATTTGACTAAAAGAAAAATAAGAGTTCTCTTTTATTAAAGGATATCATAGGAGGAGGAGGAGGAGAGGAGGGGGGAAATGAGTGAGGAGGTAACAAGTTGAACAAGAAATGTACTCACTGCCTTATGTATAAAAGTGTAACCCCTCTGTACATTACTTTGACAATAAATAAATAAGTATTTAAAAAAATAAAAGATACCATAAAGTGAGAGTCAAGCCAAATACTGCAGAAAGGTATTTTATTAAGTCAAGAAATAGTATTCAGTCCCTGAATAATAGAAGAAATACAGGTCTCGGGGAAAAAAATCCAAAAGATAGAAAAATAGGCAAATGATTTGAATCAGCTTCTCACAGAAGGAAAAGTTGAAATCTCAAATAAACATATTAAATTCTTGCTTTGATGAATCCAGAAAGTTCAAACTAAGGTCTAAATTAAGTCCTGTTTGTAACTTGAAAATTTCAAAATGACTGAATGAGGAGGAAGTATAATGGAATTAATAAATTGTAAGAAAGAGTCTACATTGTATTACTACTTTGAGAAAAATCAGTTATTCCTTCTAAAGTTGTATATTTGCATACCCTTAGGCCCATTAATTTTACTTTTAGGCAGAGTCTAGAAAAACCCTGGTATATGGGTGCTAGGAGATATTTAAGAACAGTCAAAACAGCATTACTCTGTAAGAACATAAATGTACACTCATTTGCTCCATCTTTGCTCAGTACACTCATATGAGTAGAAGTAATTGACCTTCAGCTATAGGAAGCAGCAAAGGTCAAATTCATAAATACAATAATGTTATGTGGGAAAAGCCAATGAATGGCAGAACACGTGGTGTTGCATTGCAAATTTCATCCAGTTCAGCAGTTAACAAAAGGTTATGGTATTTTAGGATGTGTGTGTGTGTGTGTGTGTGTGTGTGTGTGTGTGTAATAAAATTATATACACACAAAATGTACCAGGAAATTTGAGAAACTGAATGATTACCTCTGGGAGATAGGAAGAAATATACAGGTGATAGAATGAAGTTCATACTGACCTCACTTTCAAATTGAAATGAAGGTATAAGAATTTACCTTGCTACTATCAACTCTCTCTTTTTTTTTTTTTTGGCCAGTCCTGGGCCTTGGACTCAGGGCCTGAGCACTGTCCCTGGCTTCTTCCCGCTCAAGGCTAGCACTCTGCCACTTGAGCCACAGCGCCGCTTCTGGCCGTTTTCTGTATATGTGGTGCTGGGGAATCGAACCTAGGGCCTCGTGTATCCGAGGCAGGCACTCTTGCCACTAGGCTATATCCCCAGCCCCTCAACTCTCTTTATTAGACATATGGAAGTGTGTTTGTAAGGAAATAATGGAGGCTGTGTTCCTGTCAAGTAAAATTGTTAGGGATCCTACTTTATACTAAATTTGAAGTGTTTCTCCAAATTAAACATATTAGATTTCAATAAAATTTTGCTAGACACTAAGAATGAGAGTAGGCTCCAGTAATCTGAAAGCAAATGATTAAAGTGTGAGCTCCTTAAATGCTTCAGTGATAGGATGGAGTGTGCAATAGGTGACTTCGGATAATCCATACCTTGGTATTCTCCTCTTGAGTATAAACAGAGCCCATGTCATGATGTAACCAACATAATGTATGAAAGGTGTTCGGGTGTTTACTCTCTTGATTAGATTATGTAATATGGTGAAGGTTCTGGAATGTCACTCCTGTGACTATTTCTCACCAAGACTCTGCTTAGTACATTAGAGGAAGTAGTTCTCCTGGTTGCAATCATGGTGTCAACTGCCTGGGGAATGTAGTAGGGACGCCCAGCACTTCAACAACCTGAGGACCAAAAAGCCCATAAAGATTTGGGCTTTACTCATACAGACTAAAGAAATGCATTCTGGCCTCAAGTAGTGGCTCATTCCTATAGTCTCTTCAAAGTTTATGCCAGCCTAGATCAGATTTAGTGAGTTTGCAGACTGGTGGGACCCTGAGAAGAAGGCTCGAGTAAACAGTGGTGGAATTTTATCATTATTGTGCTATATAAGAACTGTTGGTGGGCTGGGAATATGGCCTAGTGGCAAGAGTGCTTGCCTCGTATACATGAAGCACTAGGTTTGATTCCCCAGCACCACATATGTAGAAAATGGCCAGAAGTGGCGCTGTGGCTCAAGTGGCAGAGTGCTAGCCTTGAGCAAAAAGATGCTCAGGCCCAAGGCCCAGGACTAGCCAAAAAAAAAATAATAATAAATAACTGCTGGATTTGGGGTGATTGGTTATGCAGCAGTAGAAAGCTAATACATGGGTATATCCACCCATCTTTGTATTTACAGCATAACATGGAGCTTAACTTGTGTAGATTTTTGTTCATTTTCCATTTTTTTTGTTTACACACACACGTGTGTGTGCGTGTAAATAGGAGATGTAAACAAATTTGCTCCATAAGGATGCTGAGAGAATATTGCTGGGAACACAGACGTGTGTGTGTGGGGTGTGTGTGTGTGTGTGTGTGGGTGGGTGGGTGTGTGTGGGTGGGTGTGTGTGGGTGGGTGTGTATGTGTAGACATACATGTGCACTGGTTCTGGTCCTGGGGCTTGAACTCAAGGCCTAGACATTGTTCTTGAGGTATTTTTTTTCTTTAAGGCTAGCATTCTACTCCTAAACCACAGCTCTACTTCTGGCTTTTTGCTGGTTCATTGGAGATAAAAATCTCACAGACTTTCCTGCCTGGGCTGGCTTTGAACCCCAAACCTCAGATCTCAGCCTCTTGAATAGCTAGGATTCTGTAATCCTTGAGCCACAGGCCTGGCTGAGAGGCCTCTGTATTAGAAGGTGGGTGGAATGAAGGCAGATCTTGATAATGCCAAATGCCATGGGCTGATAGGAGAGAAGAAAGGACCTGAGCTTCCCTCCCCTGCCCACAAACCCCCGTCCCCAGCCTACAACACCTTGAGAAAAGAAACAAATGATACTACTTCCTTACCAAGAAATAAATCAAACTGAAGTTTGAGAGTCCTCTTTTGTAATCCCTGCTTATCCAAGGATTGGGAGAGGACCTAGCAATTTTTTATTAGTAATTTTTTGATACATAGACTCCATAAGTTGTAGGCACCGCAAAACCTGGCTCCATCTTCCTCTGATAAGCCATGGAGAACAAGGAGCCCCGAGGGCTCCCCTTTGGACCTGCAGAGCATTCAATACAAAGTTCAAGAATACAGGAGTGAAGCAAATGCTTAAACAAAATGCTGAGTTCCTGGGGTGTCACCTTCCTCAAGTCTGAAGACTTCATCATTCACTCATGCTTAAAACTTGAGTTACTGGTTGTGCACAATTGTTTATAAGTTGTTACAGTATATAATTTTTACTCATTGATTGTGTACTTTTGTCTAAATGGTTAACCCCTTTGTATCAGATAAGTTATAGCAAATATTCAGGGTTTCCTTTTTGCTCCTGTCCTGTGATTTCAATGTGTCTCATAATTTCTTGAGGGAATTTTATAGAGAGGCAACAATTTATATCATTTAATCTACTGAGGTTCTGTCTAGGTCCCAGTTCTTAAGATTACTCTCTTCAATATTTCTCAGTGAATAACTTGTTTTGTGAAATGAGAATATTTCTCTTAGATCATATTGGTATCAATTGATCTAGAACAAGGTCAAGTAAAATATAAAGTAAAAATTTCCATCTCAAAAGCTATTAAGAAATAGTAACAATATTGTATTGGGCACATATATTATTTCTGGGTTTCTTCTCTTTCTTTCTTGGTTTCACTTTTTGTTCGTGCCTACTATTTTTCCTGGCCTGCTGGCTCTAGTGTATGGAGATACTGTATGAGATATTTTCACAGAAGAGATCAACAGCTAAAGACACATGACTGCCAGGTGCTCATGGCTCATACCTGTAATCCTAGCTATTCAGGAGGCTGAGATCTGAGGATCACTGTTTGAGGCCAGCTTGGGCAGAGAAGTACATGAGACATAATCTCTGATTAGCCACCAAATGCCAGAAGTGGAACTGCAGCTCAAATGGGACAGAACCATCCTGGAGCAAAAAAACTAAAGCATACCACCCTGAGTTCAAATCCTAGGACCAGCTTGTGAGTACACACACACACACACACACACACACACACACACACACACGCCCCATTCTTTGACAATGATTTAATGAAAGCATTTGAGTAAGTCAAATTCCAAGAAAATATATGTAGGTACCTCCTCCTCCTCCTCCCTCTCCTCCTCCTCCGCCCCCTCCCCCTCCCTCTCCCCCCCTCCTCCTCCCCTCCCCCCTCCTCCTCCTCCCTATTAGAATTTATAGATAGATTGCCCCTAAAAGCAATCTGTTCTATAATGTTCTGATCTCTAATGTTCTGACATTCCTCGATTGTCATGTTCTTTCTGCCATTTCAGGTCAAGAAGTGTCACTAAACTTTGGTATCTGGGAAGTGAGTCTAGGCAAATGCCCCTACTTTCCTCCTGAAGTCACTAATCTCTGTCTCCAACATTCCTTTTAGTTTCTGGCTTGCTGCACACATGACTTATGACCTTTTCCAGCTTGTCATTTACTGACTAGATTGAAGTTCAAACCCATGGCCACTTTTTCTCCACTCATGGCCAGGATTCTTGGAATTGTATCTTATAGGCACCTGTGCTTCACTTCCCAGGGTCTTGAGTCATACACTTACCGTAAGGAGGCTCTCTGCTCCTACCTGTATTTCTGTAATGCAAATGAATATGTTCCATTGACACAGTGGAAGTGAGTCAGGATAGTATTGGACAGGAGTGGGGAAAGAGCAAAAGCCTTCAGAATGGATACTGCACAAGCATTTTAAGAAAAATTCAACATGTTTATTGCATTCAGAGATTCTTCTCCAAGAAGTTCATTTCAAACACTTGTTGACAAGTTTGCAGTTGTTCTTTGCTACCTAAAAGTAGCCCCAATGGCTCAGGGCTCCACCATCATCGGCACTGCCCCAAGCCCATCAGACAGGTTTTTAATGAAGACCTGCCAACATGTCCCCTCGATTTTCATTGTGATTCTTTTTTTCAGGTTGGCACTGGGGCTTGAACTCAGGACTTCATACTATTGCTTAGCATATTTGTTCAAGGCTGCACACTACCAATTGAGCCACACTGCCTCTTTTGGCTTTTGGCTGGTTAATTGAAGAGTCTCTTGAATTTGTTTGTGTAAGCTTCAAACTGGGATCCTCAGGTCTCAGCCTCCTGAGTAGCTAGGATTACAGGTGGGGGATTTTTCATGTGCAATTGTACTGAGCATTCAATTGTTTCTGTCCATGCTCTGATACCTACATAGGGCTGGGTTAGAATTCCTATCCTGTGTTTCTATGGTCCTATTATTTATGATGTACAAGACTTTTCATGTCACTGCAGAATAAGCCTCCTTGGTAGCAAAATCGAACCCGCTGCAGTCTGCACCAATACTTATGGGGGCTTGGGAGCTTCTTAGTTCCCATCAGGCCTCGGTTTGCTGTGTTGGAAAACACAATGATGGTTCATGCTCTACATCAGAGCGTCACGTCCAGCACTCTGTGCTAATCCTCTGTGCATGGTGAGCAAAAAACCTCAAGGCCCTTGGTTCTTCAGGTTCCTATTGTTGCATTTATTCTTCCAGGCTGGGTCACTGGGGTCTTTGATGTCTTTGTAGAAACATCACTGTACCTGAGTGTCTGACATTGCTATTGCCTTTGCTTTACACGGAGAAGCTGAACACTCTTGCACCCTTCTGGAGCTTGACACTGCTGGTCCACCCCCTCTCGTCCCCCAAATCTTTTAATGTGTCCTGGAGCTGAAAGTCATAGGCCACAACTGCTCCACACTGAGTGGATAAACAAACCATAAATAACTCTGCCGGCACTCCATAAACATGGGGCCAACACGTCTCCTCCAGCCTGCCTGTCTCTACAGGCTGAGGGAGTAATGTGAGCAAGGGTGCCTCCTCCCCAGTGCTTTAGGCAGCATGAAGGGATCAAAATGTAAACCAGAAGTTTCTCAGTGGGTGGAGTGGAGCAGCTGGACTTCATCTTGCTAAAGCCAAAGTAAGAAGAAGGGGGCTGATCTCACTAAAGGAATTAAAAAACATCTCAGAACAAGAGAGAGGTAAAAGAACTAAGATTAGATTCTAAGAAGAAGAAAAAAGTCCTATTTTCTAAAAACACACAAAAAGTAGAGTTAGAAGCACGTGCACGCTTGCATGCCTGACCACACATGTGCACTCACGCCTTTGTGGGATCAAGAGAACTTTCATTCTCATCTATAAAAAGATAGCTAGGTCTTGGCAAAGGTCTGCCAATGTATTTGCTTTGTTTTATAGGTTTGAAGTTATTTTTATACGAAATGCCTACAAAAAGTGCCCCTCAATGGACGAATGCATCAAGAGAATGTGGTATATATATACCCAATGAAATTTTACTCATCCATTAGAAAGAATGATATAGTGCTATTTGTAAGGAAATGGAAAGCCTTGGAAAAATTACATTAAATGAAGCAAGTCAGGCCCAGATTGACAAAGGATCCATATTTTTCCCTCATATGTATAAGCCAGATTTAGCTTACAACCTCGTAAGTGAATAGGTCGGGTGGTATGCAACTGTATACAAATGTATTGGCTGATTCAAGGGAGATTTCAAATAGGGTAATTCTTTAGAAAGGCAAAATCAAAGTCTAGCAAGATAAAACACCAGGAACTGGGTACTTAAAAGGAGTGGGGTGGGGTCAAGGGCAAAAGGGGTAGAACAATGAAGAGGAAAAGAGAGAGAAAATGGGGGAAAAGCAGACAAGAATCCATTGTATACTCTACAAAATTAGTAAGGGAGGGAGGGAGGGGTAAGTAGAGGAGGGATGGGTGAGAAGGTTGAAAGGGGCATGATATATTGTATTCATAAACTGCTTTTTTAAATGTCAACTCCTTTGCACAACTACTTAAAGACAATAACTATTTTTTTAAAGGATATGTCCCTCATATGCTGTAGTTTTCTATAATACCCTCTATTCGCTAATAGCACCCCTATCATCCCTGACAGTGTCCATTACCTCTCTGGTCCCTATGGTAGATTTCTTAACCCCAGGAGGGATAATTCTCTGTAGTGAAGCTTATCTTGAGCTTTGTAGGATATTCCCCAGCCTCCGTGGAATTCATCCAACAAGTGCCAGCAGCACCCCCATTTATTTCCCATAGCTAAAGGTTTTCTGAGAATTGGAGATAGAAAACAATTGACTTAGAGTTTTATGGCAATTTCATGCCCGAAGCAGGAGTGCTTCTATAATTTTACACTTCTATCATAGTGTTCTTTCTCCCACAGGGTGGATATTAAGTTTCCAAAGTACCTATTTTTTCCCATTTTATAATGAATTCTGTACTCATAGTGGGAGATTGCTTGGTCATTTCAATATAGAGTTGGTGACCAAGTGGATAGTCATAGAATTTGCAGGTGATGACCTTGTCTCTGAGCTTTCTGCACTGACGAATGGGAGTAGTAGACACCGATTTCAAGCCAGTCTGGAATACTTTGACCAGGAGGTGGTTGAGGCTAGGAGTATCTGATTTTTTGGTGCCTGTGAGATACTGCTTGTTAAATACTTTGCATATCACCTTATCTATTGAGTTGTGTTGTTATGAAGATTAAATTAGGTGGCCCAGACATGACTAGCACTGTGGTAACCACTCAGAAGACATTAGCTATTATTACATAAAAGAAAGAAGCCCCACCTACCACTCTGATCTCACCCTTCCCCTGCCTAATTCATCCATAGTCATACTTCCTGTTTCTCTCTTTCACCCCTTCTTGCTTCAGGGCCTTTCCTTCCTGTACCACTGCCTAGTGCACTCTAATACTTGACACTTCTCTTTCACTCCTCATTATGTAGATTTCTGCTCAATTGTCATAGCTTCAGGGAATCCTCCCCTAACCTCCTTCCATAAAAGAGCATCACCTAGCCAATGCTACATAGCTTTGTGCTAGCTGGACCAATATTGACATTTATTATTGTTTCATTACCTATTCTGCCCTCTTAGCTACAATATGAATGTTTTCTTGGGTGCACTGTAGCTCCACTTTCTATCCCATCCTGGTAGAAGCAGACAGCCTGGCCTACAGCCCATGTGCCCCAGGCACACTTGTGGAGGGGATAAACTAAAAGCAAACTCCAGCTGCCATTCTAAGTCCAGTGCTCTTTCTAGTCCACTAGATATAAAAATATACTTCTTTGAATCCATTGATTGACTAGGCTATTATTTATTCCTTGATTCATACATTCCTTGATTGATTCATTCATTAACTCATTCTTTTGATAAACATGTACTGGGTTTCTTATTGGTTATCTACCCCTTTAGTATGGGAAAACATGTAATAAGTGAATTTTGATCTTCATTACTGGATGCAAATCAGTCAGTAAACCAGAGAGTCAAGCTGGGTGCTGGTGGTTCACGCCTGTAATCCTAGCTACTCAGGAGGCTGAGATCTGAGGATTGTAGTTCAAAGTAAGCCCCCCACAAAAAAGTCCATGAGACACTTATGTTCAATTAACCAGCAAAAAGCCAGAAGTGGAGCCATACATCAAGTGGTAGTGTACTACCAACATGGAGCAAAAAAGCCAAACAAGAGCTCAAAGCCCTAAGTTTCATCCCTAGTACTGGCAGATGAAGGACAAAGAAGAAAGAAGAAGGAGAAGGAGAAGAGGTGGAGGCGAGGTAGAGGCAGAGGAGGAGACGAGGAAGAGGAGGAAGAAGAAAAGAAGAGACGAGGAGGAGGAGGTTAAACCAGAGACTCCCAGCTAGACTGCCAAGATTTTTTTTCTGCCACATTTGCATTTTCCTCAGCCTCCAGAGCCAACTGCCATTGAAAGGCTCCCAGAGAACCTAGACTATGGTGCCAGGTGCCATCCAGGCACCATTGATCCCAAGATGGATGAGACTTGGTGCTAGACCCAAGCTGGTTTTGTGTCTCACAGTCTTTTCTGTTCTGTTCTTGTTGCCTTCCTCCACTGCTAGTTACCCTTAGCCCGGGCTGCTGTAGTGCTTTCTGTTAGAAAGCACATAGGCTCGGCAAGACAGGCCAGCTGCTGACAGGTCCTAGGGATAAAGCTTGCTGTGTTGTTTTCTACTGAACTACCATCCGTTCATAGGAATGCCTAAAATTATACTTTCTTGGGATCATCTGTAAGCAGCTCAGGGCTGCTTGGATCTTTTTTTTTCCCCAAGTATGTTGTATGCTCTATGCATTCTAAGGATTTCAAATCTCAACATTCTGAGAAGAAAGACAGAAACAACGCAAGCAATAAACAGAGGAATCTTGATGATGTAAATGGATCCTAATTCATTTTCTCAGATGCCGCTTTTGAGGTCCTTTGATTTCAAAATACACCTGTTTGGCTTGCTCTACTGGGCATTAAACAGAGGAGGCTTCACTTTAGGCTGAGAGGTGGTTGTTTCCGTAGGATCCTCTGCCATCATGAAAGCTCACAGTCTGATCAGCTTCCCTCGCAGTGTTGCTGGATTTGTGCTCAGACTTTGCTTATTGAACAAGAAAGACTCCCCCTTTGCCCCCCAGAAGTCAATGTACCCCCTGGCTTCACTAATCCAAGTTCTGGGGGATAATATTGAAAGTTCCAAATGGGTGTGTGGTGGAGGATGTTACTCAATAGAGCACTCCGCTTTCAGACACGAAGGAAATATGACACATCTGAGTTCCAAGAACCAGAATGGCTGAATATCCAAACTGAAACTCAACATCAGAGCAAACCTTATTATGGGGACTATGTTTGTCATTTGCAAAAAACTGAGTCCCCTTCTCTACAGGTGAGTCTTGCTCTTCATATCAGTCCAATTCTTGCTGCTTCACCTCTGCATTCCAAACCATGAAGCAAATAAATCATAAGATACTTTAGTATGTGCTAGAAAAGCATGCTGACTCTCCTTGATCATTCCAATATCATTATATTACTTTAACATCTATCATCTTTGATCCTAGTCCAATTAAGTTTGTCTTAAAGAGGATTACTTGGTATTCAATAACAATACTAAAGTTCTTAGTTTTCCTGGGATGGTACAAGAGACATGAGACCCACATAAACCCAGATCTAGATCTTCTCCTTGTTCATACACATCTTCCTGCTCCACAGGAGTTTCTTAGGGTCCTCATTATTGTTTATTTTATGTGTTTATCAATGAATCTGTCGACACTAGCACACATTTAGCTCCTGTCATATTTTCCCCTCCTGTTCTGGTCCCATAGATCAGTGTCTTCACTTCCAGTGCCATTTTGGGGGAGGGGGTGAATCTTAATCTTTCCATCATAAGATTAACTTCTATTTGCCCACCAGTATGTACGTCCAGAGACTGTCACCTTAAATTGTTGGTTAAAGGCCATACTATAGTCTAGGCCAAGGTAGGGAACTGATAACTCTTCCCAGTTTTCTGTCATACATTTCCATCTAAACAATATTCACAGCGTTTTCTAGAGAGGCAGCTTCCTCAGACTTGGTCTCTGACTCTGATAGTCATGATGTCTGAAGCCAGTGGGGTATTCACTGCCATCTGTTCTTCATCACTACCCAAAATTTGACTCTATTTCCCTCATTCCCTTCATGACAAAGTCCCATGCATGCCCTTCTTAGCTATAAACATACCCATGCCTGAATTCATGAAAGCACAGCCAGGGTTATCTGAATTGTGCTAGGAAAAATTGCACAAGGCATTTCCTTTACAGAATGATAGAAGTGAACTGAGTCCAATTGGGACTGATTTTTGTCTAACTCCCTCCACTACATCCATTGCTCTTTTGTTCTTGTGCTCTTTGGTTCCTAACGTGAGCTCCAAGAATTTTTCCCTAGATTTGACATTAATTCATGGTCTGAGGCCTTGGATTAAATGGAGGTCTTGCAGGACTTAGATATTGTATTGGAGACTGGGTAGGTAGCTACTGGCAGAATCCTCTCTCCTTGAGGCTTGGTTCAGTGCACCTCTGCACTGAAGCAAGTGAAGGTCAAATTGCCCTGCTGCCTAATAAGAAATAGCCAAAGAGGATGAGACAGGGTGTACAGGACTCTTAGAAGGACTTTGTTCAGGAGAAAGCATATTGTAAACCCACAGGTACACATTGTTCTTCATCGATATTGCACATACAGTTTCAGAACCCAATTAGTTGTCATCTTTTCCATGAGGACTCTGTCCTTTTTCCTCTAACATTCACCTGACATTGTGGATTTATTCACAGCCCATGTCATTCATTTGTATCACCTCTCCTCAGAAGCCCAGAACTATTTCACTGTTGAACTAAGGCCTGCTTCTGGAATTCCTCTTGATGCGTGCCCCATAAAGCCACTCTGACATTCTGTCATGATTTCATTAACAAAATCTGTCTTTGAAGTGAGTGTGCGTTTAGACTTAGAATCATTTCCACATTTTTAAAATTAATTTCCCTGCACCTGGCTATAAATAAGAGTAGAAAGTATCAACAACACTTCTTTTTTCAAAGAAAATATACTTTTAAAAATTGGGACAGAATTCTCTCTGAATAGACCAACTGCTTTTCTATTTATCAAAAACTCTATTTTGAAGGAATTATTGCTATATCCTTTTCCATAAAAATCATGATTTGAGGAAATTAGCCTGATTCACACTCTTCCAAGATCCCATCTTAGGGCTAGAATTATGGTTTTCCAAAAATAGGTTGACTTTGGGGTTCTTTATGATGAAGAGAGCTGAGAGTGACAACATGAGGACTTGTGAAATATTGCACTACAGTATTAATAATTTGGTCACAAGCAGTGTCCTTCATCAAGCCTACAGCCTAAATCAAATGGGGATTTAAGATATTGTGCAAACTTATACTGGATGTGAACAACAACTCCAGACATGTGAGGGAGTATGGCAATAACATAAGATTACTCTGTACTCCCCACTAGTAGATAGCATTAGAAGATATGAAGAAAGGAATTAAAAGGGAAAATTCTCATATCTACTTTCATTATTTAAATTTGTACAGTTAATCTACTGCTTTTTATAATTTTTAAAGGCTACTAACCTCAGAAAAGTTTACTAGTGAATCCTCTTCATTTTAAAATTAATTTGTCATATGATATTTGGGGAAAAAAGTATTAATGGTTTGAAACTCAAAAATAAATACCTTTGAAAACTATGAAAAAAGATGTTGTGCAAACTTAAACATTTACTTTTATTGATTTGTGTATGTATTTGCTTTTTTAAAATTTTATTTTCTCTTTTTTTCTTTGCTGATACAAGGGCTTGAACTCAGGGCCTTGAATTTTTACTCAGCTTGCTGACTTATAGCTGATGTTCTACTATTTGGGCTGTACATTTACTCCAGCCTTTTGGATATGAAGTCTCATAGACTTTTCTGCCTGCACTGGATTTGAACTGTTCTCTGATCTCAGCCTCCCGAGTAGTTAGGATTACACACATGACTCATCAGTGCCTGGATATATTAATTTTATTGTTTACCTTGTTCTAGAAATAAGTTATAGCAAAAGATCTAATTTGGATATGGTTTATGAGAAAAAGAACTCTGATTATTCTCATAATGATCCTAAAGTAATAATCTCAGGTGACTGTGCTGGTCAGATTCTGGGTACAGGGTGGGGGGTGGGGGCAGAACAGATGGGCAGCATATAGAGGAAGGTGATCAGGACAATATAAAACTTAGAACTTGTATCATGAGGCAAGCTTGAAGGGTATAGAGACATCATATTAACCTTGAGAAGTGAAAAATAGTGGTCTGTCTGAGAAATGCTTCTGACTATAAAAAATGCCTGTTAGAAGAACATCCGCATGGAGTAGGCTGTACTATTTGGTAAGGCTGAAAATGAGATGGATACATGAAAGCTACAATGCAACAAATTCTTGGGTAATGAAAGGAACCATTTCTTAGGGAATTCTGGGAGGGGAGGGGCAGGGAGGGAGCAAACATATTTCCTCATGAAGTTATGTGCTCAACTTCCCCAGCAAGAATTCAAAAGAGGCTCTGAGACACCTGCATGATGCTGTGCAAAGACGATTCCCTCCCTGATCCTCTGGGATCTGAGTCAGGCTAAGGGCTAAGCTTGTTACTGGGATGACAGTCTTGACCATCTGGGGCAACAAAGCAAGGAATGATGCCAGCAATGGGTCACCCATTGGGAAGGGCAGGCCAGGCTAAGCAAGATGAACACAGTAGAGGTAGGTGGAGATGAATAGGACCCGACTGCAGGAATTTAGTCTACCTATAATAGCATCCATCAGCATCTATACTGACTTCTTTCACTGAGTCAAAGATGTATTTTATTAAACACTTGACAGAATTTTGCTTTAGTACAACCTTAGATTTCGAATTCCAGTATTGCATAGGAAACTAGTCAAAATCCTCTTTTGCCTGCTTGTCTTCCTCTGTCAATCTTGTCATCAATGGAAACACTGTGAATAAGCCCATGGGTTTGTCTACATTTCTTCAGCCTCTGTATCTTCTTTTAAAAAAAAGGATGCTAGAGCCAGGTGGTAGTCCACACATATAATCCCAGCTACAAAGAAGGTGGAATCAGGCAGATCAAAGGTAACCAGGGAAAAAACAAGTTTGTTTTTTTCAATTTCAAAAATAAGGTTAGAAAGTAGATCTGGGGCATGTTTAAGAATGCTTGCCTGGCAAGCACAGACTCAGGGTTCTATCTCTAGTACATTTTTTAAAAGATAAAACAAAACAAGCACCAATCCAGACAAGGCACTAGTTTGAAAGGATGACACCTGAGTAGTAATTTGGCACTACAGGTTAGGAAACATTGGCTTACTTTCCCTAGTCTTGTCTGAAAAAAGAAGGGTCCACAAAAATCTTTTATGCCAAGCCTAAAGTACCAGGGAAGGACTGAAATTTATTATCCTTTGTCACTTGCATATATTTTCTCCTACCATGGGAAACATTCCATGTCATATATTAGCTATTTTTTCTTGGTCTCCAAGTGTATGTCCAATTGATGTTATATATATATATATAATTTAAAACACAATTGAAGTGTAGCTCATTGGTAGGGCACTTTTTTTTTTTTGTTTTTTTTTTTTGCCAGTCCTGGGCCTTGGACTCAGGGCCTGAGCACTGTCCCTGGCTTCTCTTTGCTCAAGGCTAGCTGTCTGCCACTTGAGCCACAGTGCCACTTCTGGCCATTTTCTATATATGTGGTGCTGGGGAATCGAACCCAGGGCTTCATGTATACGAGTCAGGCACTCTTGCCACTAGGCAATATTCCCAGCCCTTGTTTCTTGTTTTAATCCTCAGCATTTGCAAAAGCAATAGTAAATACATAAGTAATAAAACTTCTGTGACTTGCCAGGCTCTGGATGTCATGGGACTCAGGAAGATGGAGATCAGATAAAGCACCATAGAGACAACTGGAAAAGGGGAAGAAATTCACATTTTTCACCTCATGGAAATATATCTTCAAGGCTCAGTTTTTTAAAAAAAATCACTGAAGCCAGGAACTGGTAGCTCATGCCTATAGTCCTAGCTACTCAGGTGGCTGAATCCTAAGAATCTCAGTTTGAAGCCAGCTAGGAAAGTCCATGAGACTCTTATCTCCAGTTAACCACCAGAAAATTGGAAGTGGATCTGTGGCTCAAATAAGCAGAGGGCTAGCTTTGAACAAAAGAGCTCAGGGACAGTGCCCAGGTCCTGAGTTAAAGACCCACTCCCCCCCCCCACACACACACCAAAAAAAAAAAACCAACAAGTTTGACAAGAAATGTACTCACTGCCTTACACATGTAACTGTAACCCCTCTGTACATCACATTGACAATAAAAAAATTTAAAAATGTACCAGTATTATGAAAGAAATGTGTTTTATTGCTATTAATCTCAGGACATGTTATTTGTTGTTTTTCTAGGGGTTTTAAATTTCTAGAATTCTACCTACATTTTCAAACAATTTTGCTTTAATGTGAACAGTTCAGTATTTACAAAGATACACAGAATTATATTTGAGATGTACTCTAATTATATCCTGTTATATTTATGTTTATCAACTCTTGTCAGTTCTGATGATGTTTAAAACTTAGGTATACTTTGGAGCTGATGAAATACAGCTTATGTGGAAACCTTGGGGGGATCCCAAAACATTTGAGAATGAGAAAAATACTTCAAATGATGAATTCTTATCATGGGTTCCCTCATAAGCAGAGCCCGAGATGCGTGACTACTTATTTAGGAATATAGTCCTGGAATACAGGATTGAGAGAGAGAGAGGAAGAACTGGGAGGATGGTGAATCAGTCCAAAGTTGCCCCACTGAGTTGATCAATGCCAGGGACAACTAGTTGCATGCCCTGTGAGACTATTTCAGAAGCTTTAGAAATATATTTTGGAACCCTCTTCATTTAAACAGACAAAAGGACATGTGTCCATTCATTCCCATTTCCCATGAGTCAAGGATTATCCTGCAAATGTTAATCCTCTAGTTTTTTGATCTGTGCATGTGAAGCTCTGAGAGATGGCCATAAATTTCCTATGCCATGACATCAAGGAGCGTCAGGCTGTGAAGCAAGAAGGAGAAGAGCTCTCGGGTGATTGATGGCAATGGTTGGATGAAGTCCTCAGGGTACTGATTGCTACAGCTACAGTGAAGTAAGAGATAAAACTGGTTTTATACTATGCAAATATAGTGCCCCAAATTTACTGCCTCTTCCTGCCACTTCAGCAAAACTCACCATAGCTAATAATTTTGCACATATTCTTGAATCAATCGGGTCTGCTTCCACAAAGGGTCATTTGGCCCTCCTGTCATGGCTTCCCCTGGGGAGGACTGTTGGTCTCCTTGGGTGCTGCCACCTCTACTGGGCACCAATTCTCCTCCTGCTAAGAACTCCAGCTCTGCCTCTAGACACTATGTTGCTCTTAAAATTCTCCCTCCCTGCAGCTTCATGGCTTGGTTATTTGGCCAGATTTCTTATGCCCAACTTAGCCATGTTGCTGAATCCTTCTTATTTAAGATTTTTTCAGTCCTTCCTGGAAATGGGCACTTGGAGATAGGGTCTCCAGAAAGCTTATTAGGGTGCAGAGTTCAATTTCATGCTGGGACTGAAACTACATAAATATTAGCATGAACATTTATAAGTATATTTGTAAACTCTGGGGAGAGATTTAAAATAGAGATAGAAATGGAAGGAAGAGAGAGAGACAGACAGAGAGAGACAGACAGAGAGAGAACTATAGAGGAGAGATGAGAATCTTGAAGCCCAATTTGAAGCAAAAGAAGGGAACAAACTGTCTTTTCCATCTCCCCTGTACATATAGCTATGACTATATGATATTGATAGATACATGAACTGATTTTCTTGGAAAAAAATGATATTCCCATCTGGGATTAGATTTTAAAGTTCATCTACTTCTACATATACCTCTAAGCCTCAGCAGTTGAATTTCTAACATTTTCCAGAGAAAGCATTTCAGTGACTTTCATTATTTATCTACTGCTATTAAACTGTACTAACCATCTAGATAGAATTCCTTGCAAATGGTTTCTGTAAAGCCCATGTGTTCTATTCTAAGCCCATTTCCTAGGCAAAATCCAGTGGAGACAGAGAACAGCTGTTATGCACGGTGCACCCTGTAGGCTTTATAAATATGCTTTGCCTGACTAACTAGGTGATTTTTATTCCCTGCATCTCAATTTCTCAAATTTGTGAAGGCTAGGGATCAGATGCTAATAAGTCATTTTTCCCAAGTATAGCTAATATCTGTTCAAATAGCAAATAGAAAGAAAAGTTACTTACCATGTTTTTAACCAGCAAATAGTTCTTCCCTGTATCCCTGCAGTGCCTAACTATGAGTGTCCTAAGAGCGGTGAGACCTTCATGGGTCTTCATCTTTTCAGAGAAACCCAAAGCATTTGGAGAGATGAAATAGCTCATCTTCCACACACTTCAATAGAGACAAAGAACAAGGCAGGCAGCCATGAAGAAACATCTTCAGGGTCAAGAAGACACTGTCATAGAAAGGCTGACTGAATCCAGAACAATTTTCCTGTTTCTTTTTTTATAAAAATGTTCGTTCTATGAAGCCATTTTGTCTGCTCACCATGGTCAAGGAGCTCATATATATTAATAGAAAGGGAACTTCCAAGATCATTTTATGTGGTTTGCTATCTTGGGATGTGACTAACACTGATAAATAAAACACCGAAGAGAAGATGGAAATGCAAGGTCCAGAAATGAACAACAACAATAATAATAGCTCCTTTATGACAGATTCTTTGCTTATTTAGTCTTTTGTGCTAACCTCAATGTATTAGTCTAGACCAGAATCAAGCTAGTTTAAATATACTACTGGGCTTGCATTCTGCTATTCCTTGATTTCCAGTTCCACTTGTTTCATAGTCTGCCCAGGGGACTTCTCAGTCTCCTTCCCATGGCTCTGCTTCACTGGGTCTTGTTTTTTCTTGCGTTCTCTTGTGGTGGCTATTTGGACACCAACAGGTCCAAGATTTTTTTTCCTATTTCCATGCAAAAGAAGGATTATTTCTCCATAGGGGTCTGGCAGACTTTCAGAACTCAATGTCAGTGGCAATGATTGTGTCCTGAGCCTATCCTTGAACATAACATTGGTCATATGTTGGTCTATGACCTATGCTGATGTGGAGAAGTGGAGAGGGGGAAATGGTGGTGGTGAGCCAAGCTCTATTCAAACCATAAGAACTGAGTGAGAAGCCCACTTTCCATGCATCCTTGATTTGCAGTGACAGAGGAAGCAGGAGACAACAGTGACTAGCATTTGTGTTGTCTAAGTTTGGATACTAAATTTCTAAGAACTCATTTCCTATAGGGTACCAGTTCAGAGTCAGCCCAAAGAGGATCCAGTGGAGAGCTGAGGACTCAACTTGTTCATTCTTTGCTCAGCTTGTGGTGTGCACCTCTGGCCTAGCTGATCAACAGCCAGCGAGGCCACATGAGACCCCAATGCTATGTATCCTGGGTCCTTGGACCCTCCTGCAAGATTGATTTGTTGTTTAGTCTCACTGCTGACCCATGCAAACAGCTAATTCTCTAGTCCTTAGCACTCCCTTTATGACTCAGATCCTTCTACATTTGTTGAAGGTCTAATTCCAAGGAAGATTACCATTTTCTTCATGCTTATTAATGGGTCTGATTTCCTGACTGAACTCTAAATGGCACACTGAATAAGTAAACATGACATATAATTAGGATACCTATTATCCTTATTTTATATCTGAGAAATTAAAATGATGGCTCAAGACACTTAAGGCTTTATCTCAGAATTACAGAATTGCTAAATCATAAGACCAGATCTCAAAGCCCACGAGCTTAGATATCAGCTAAACTGAACTGCTTTCTTCTTTTCTTCTCAATTATAGACTCCACTCTTGCTTTGTGAGGGCCACAAATTCATGGTAAGGCAGAATCCTTTGGGTTTCTGAGAAGAAAAGGAAATAACTAAGAAGAGGGCTCAGGTGTGGCTCAGTTGTTAGAACATTTATCTAGCAGGTGCTAAGGCTCTGAGTTCAATCCTCACTGCTGCAAACAGACAAGCAAGAAGTAGAGAGGGCCCAGAGGTGAACTGCTACCCAAATAGAACAAATGAATAGCCATAGGCCTGAGACTGCTCAAGACTTGGGAAAAGAAAGCAGGGAGAATAATTAGTTTCACCTGTTGGAATGAGCCTTGACTTACTCCCTTGCACCCTTGGCAATTCAGTCTATCTGTGGATGAAGGCCTGCTTTTTACATGTCTAATTAATTGTAAGTAGGAATGTTCTTAGATGACTGCTATGGCCACTCAGCCAAACCATCACCCTCTCTCTGTTTTTGTGTGTTTAACCATAAGCATTTAAATAGTTAAGTCAACATGCACCCTGCTTGTTTTGGTGTAGAGAGTGGGATGAGCCATGACCTTACACATGTCTGGTAGCCCAGGGGGTCATTGTAAAGTTCCCAGCAAAGCACTCCAAGCCTTTATGAGAATGAAGGGCATTGCTCTTTCAAATCCTCCTTACATCATTTAGTACTAGGGAGGGTTGAGGGAAAGAGCCAGAAATGAAAGTGTATTAAAATTACAGATGACTTCCATAACTTATCCAGAAAGTGAATGAATGAATGGGTGGAATTCATTAGCATGTGTTGAAGGACCCCTCTACAATACTGCTTGTAGAAGAATGAAAAGTCCATCACTAGAAGTTTTCCTGAGCTGGATTGGATTTTTGTCCACTCTGTGGCTGTTTATTGGAGTGCTCAGTGCAATCATGCTTGGTGAATGAATAGTAAATGAAACTTGGCTCATGAGCCAAGCAACATGAAAAGTCAATAGGATAGGTACAAGTGAGTGAGTAGTCAGAGTCCAGAGTACACACCAAAATACCTTAGTCAAAATTGGAATAATTTAGCAAAAATATTGACCTATGGAAAGACCATAGTCTCACAAGCCTCATTTCTACCTTAACCAATTCAGTGTGCCCACAGAAATTCCACTTCTCTTCCCTGAGTCTCACTTTTCCTCTTCAGTAAGATGGACTTGAATTAGCTGGTCCCTGGGAAGCATGGAGCTACATAATTTTATAGAATGGGGGGAATAAGGGAAAGATCAGCCTCTGTGTGGTGGCTTAGGAGATTTTCCATTTACTGTTGCCATTGTATCCACGCCCTCGCCTTGCTTTTCACCCTTTAGGAACATGAGTTCATTCTCAAATCTCTACCTCCTCAGTCTCCCTGAACCCTCTTTGCCTGGAGCCTCCATTTGATGGCACTTGGCTGGTGCCATCAGGAGCAGCACAGCGGGGCTTCTCTGAGTGGGCCAATGAGGACTGCTGCATTGATCTTGCCACAGTGTAATGCTGTGCCCCACCCCCCACAGACAATGGACAATCTGTGCTTCAGCCTGAGCAGGAAGGTGGCAGAGGCCAACTAAATGCATACCCTGTGCCCCTCTGGACTCGAACCAGCACTGGAAATTGCCATAGAATGTTAAATCCATTTGCCATGCTGCAAGAAAAGGTGAAGCCTGAGCTATCTTTCCTTCAGCAGTTCCAAATTGCTTTTCTAGCTGCCTTCTGCGCTTACCCAGTGGGGCCATCTACCCTTGGGACTATAGGTCTGAATAATGGGTGATCTGGTTAAATACCAAGAGTCCTAGAGACACACATATACAGGAGTGTAATCATATGACCACATATATCCATCGACTCTCATAGTTCAACACATAGGTGTGTACTTTCTGCTCTTGTTCTCCGCCAAATAAATTTTCTTATCGTTGAAATGAGGAAAAGAACTTAGGACAGTTCAGAGTTCCCTTCAGTATTAATGCTTCAATTCCCAAACTCCTTCTTCATCCTACTTCATCATCATTATTATTGCAGGTAATTTTTCAAGAGTTTTAAGGAAATCCATTCATGGAGTGAATCATGCAGAAGTATCACTCCCTGGATTATTGTTGCTGTTATATATGGTTATCAATAATGATGAATATAAAGTTTGTGGATAAAAAAGAGAAAGAGTGGTGAAAACATGTCTTAGATTCAGACCTCCTCCTTAAAATTCTTATTACTAATTGTGTGGCCTTCAAAGATAATGTAATCATGTGATCTATTAGGTCCTCAGTTACTTCCTTGGTAAAACTGGAACAACAGAAAGTTTATCCAGAAAACTAAGAGTTTAAAAAGAAATAACATAGGTGAAAGAATCTGCCCGTAGGGAAATTCATTAGCAAGTGAACAAGCTGTGATTAATGCACATTCAGCCAGAGTAAATTCATCTGCAGTTTCATCTAACTATCTTTAGTTTCTCCTTTGGTCATATTGACAGCTTTGCAAGGTTTTGGTGTGTTTCCCAAAGAACCAAATAAAGATGAAACCCTATGGTTTGTATGTTACAGGGATTAGTGATTTTCAGGAAATTAGCATACAATAAAATAATTTACGGGTGAAGCAATGGTCAGATTTCAGATAACAAATGCAGTCAATTAACCAGAATAATCCAGTCTTACTAGCACAATCATTTCCACGTAAGGAACCACACACCTGCCAAATTCAGAAAAACAGATCCTTTGTGATTTTTCCTGGAGCTCTAGCATTGAGAAGCTGCCAGGGGGAAGGAAATGAATGCCCTTTAATTCCTCAGACCTATTTTCATCAAGATACTGACTATTTTCAGAAGGGCTCAGCTTCTTTCCCTCATTTTCTACCCCAGTCATTTTACTGCTCGGAGGATATTCAATGAGACATGACAAAACTTTCACTTTTTCTGAAACACCAGTTGAGTTTGTGTTTGAGCTTAATGTTCAACAATGTTCACAATCTTTCTTCTCCAATTTTGTTTAAAAGGTATAATTCAGAGAATGCCCTGAGAGTTTTGTCTAAGTTACAGAGGTTTCCAACCAACAGCTAACAAGGCACTTTTTGGTTTTAGGTTTACTCTTCCTGAACCATGGCTCCTGTTTGGAAATAGGTAACAACCTGGACGGATATCAAGCTGGCTGGAAGGGGTGTGTGTGTGTGTGTGTGTGTGTGTGTCTGAGTAAAGCAGAAAAATGGAAGTGCTATACACTTCTAAATCAGAAGAAATAATTTCTCTTTTTGACTCGATTCCTACTCTTTTCTGTGGCTCCTTGTTGGAAAACATACAGAGTATATATCCCTTGAAAGAGCTAGACCTGTTCAGGAAATCATCAAAATGAGGAATGTCTTTCCAAGACAACTTTTGTCTTTCTACATGGGAGGAAAACAGGAAATGCCTTTCTCACTTCATTTTTTTTAAATGTTCCAAGTTATTATAGGTATACTTTCTTTAATTAATAAGAATTTAATCTAATATCCCAGAAGATTCTGTGGCTTATTTGAAATTTTGGAATTAATGATCAGTGCTTTAATTTGTAAGACATCATGCTATTATTTTAAGTCTAGAAGATAATTAAATATTTCACAATGTATAGATATTCAGTAAATGAAATCATTATTATTTCCTTAGCCCTCAGTAGATAGTTCTGCTTCCCACCTTTGTAACCTTGGATCAACTATATCAAATATAATAGCATTTAGACCTTCCAAATTTGAGACTCAATAACACCTTTTCCTATAGTTAAAAATAAACATACAGTCTTACAAATTCATATTGCATCATATAGTCTGATAGCCTTTGCTGGAAGAATATAGTCCATGTTTAGTATAATTGACTCAAATTATATATAAATTTATCTATATACTACCTGTATTATACATATATGTAATATATACACACACACTATATGTAATACACACACACACACTATAGTTTGTCCTTTGGGCTTATCTAGTTTTTGTATTATTTATTTATTTATTTTGTCTTAAGTTGGGTCACCAAGAAATCTTTTTTCCATCCATGAATTTTTTTTTCATTTTTTCCTGGTTATCCAGAGAATGATAGCTTGTCACCTTGATTTTACTGTCGTCAAAAGACTATCATGTTCACTACTTGTGCAGCCTAACTAACACCCCTTAACTGTATTTATGTCTCCTTTGCAAACATTATCTTTGACATTAATTTTAGCTTTCCATACTTTTAAACTCTATAAAATACTGCCATTACTATTTTAAAGAATCAATATTAATTTATATTTGCCCACACATTTGTCTTTTCCAGTGTTCTTTATTTCTTCCTGTAGTTTATGTTTTTATCATCTGGGACAATTTTTCTTTTGTCTGACAAATGCTCATTGGTATATCTTGCAGTGCACACTTAGAAGTGACAACATACTCAATTTTTTAAATTTCTGAACTTTTTTAAAGGAATCTTTTCACTGAGTATAAAATTTTGTTTGATAGTTGAGACTTTCAGTAATGTCTCCTGTCTCCTCATTCCATTGTTTCTTGGATTTCAGCATTTCTACTAAGAAGTCATTTGCATCATTGTGTTTCTAAAGGTACCTGTGTTGTTGTTTTTTTTCCAGATACTGTTAAGATTTTCTCTTTGCCTCTAGCTAACAGCACTTCTTCTATCACTGTTGGGGTTCTTTCTCTGACCCGGCTCGGATGCTTATTTCTTTCTCTCTTATTACCCTCCGTATCGTCCTCTCCCCTAACCCTCGGCCTGCAGGTATGTTAGGGTGGGACGTAGGGGTTACTCCGGCCTGGCGTGCGCATGACCTGCGTGGTAATGTGGCCGCTATCCTTCCCTGGGAGCTAGCGTACATAGACCACGGAGTAGGCTTCTGAGAGCGAACTAACTTTATTGAGAGAAGGACAGGGGGAGATGATTCCGAAGGAAGGGGGTTGGCCAGGATTCCGATAGGCCAAGAGCTGTCACTTGACCTCCAAGGGGCTGGGTCACTTGAGCCCACCGAACCCGGGCGGGGTTGGTGGGCGCCCGGCTGGCTGGCAGGTTGAAGGGCTGTTGGCCCAACCGGTTTCTCTGGATTCCAATCTAGAGGGGGTAGCAGGGCCGCATTCCCCAGGGCTGGGGGAGGTGCATCAAGCCCCTTCCATCTAGGGGGGAAGATGGACCCCAACATATCACGTATATGGATATATTTTACTTTATATTTTTCTTTGCTGGGATTCATTGAGTTTTAGGCTACTGATTTTTAGACTGTGTGACCTTCATCAGTTTTTGAAAAAAGTCAGACATCACATCTTCTAATTTGCATCTGAGCCTTTTCGCCTTCTGTCATGCCATTTATATCTATCTTATACCTATTGACATGGTCTAGTGCCTCTTGTAGTTTGTCCACTTTTTCTTCTTCCTTGTGATTCAGTTTGAAGACAGCACAATATTCAGATGCTTAAAAATATGAATTAAACTCAAACCTTAAAAAAAATACCTAATGGTTGCTAAGTTCATTTATTGAATTAACTTTAAACATTATACCTTGTATTGCCAAAATGTTCATTTGATAAAGTTTGAATTACTTGTTGAGTTTAATCCATGCTTTAATTTCTTCTGTCCCATCTTTTCCTATTTTTCTTGAAAATATGAATTGTATTTATTTTAGTCCTCTCATCCTAACTGCAATTACTCCTGGGTCTGCTGCTATTGTGAATTGTACATGTGCATAAAAGAACCACAGATGTTCCATATGGGACTAATATCTACCAAGAGGAGTCCTCATTACCGTGTTAGGTAGAAAGGATGAGTCCTCAATCATCTCAATATGATACAGAATTGAGCTCCTTTTGCTCCCTCCTGTGTTAGATAGAAAGAGTGAGTCATTGGTCATCTCAGTGATACAGAATTGAGCTCCATCTGGGTTGAGCTGCGGTTGTAAAGTCTGATTCACTTCTGGTTTTCTCCTTTGTTTATCACATATGGCTGAAGGCTTTTCACTGAAAGCCATAGTCTTGAAGACCATGAAAATCTGACTTTTGCAGACTTTCAACATATTTCTGTAGTCTTCCTCTCCACACAACTTGAAAATTTGGTGAATGTCTTGAGGTAGGCTTCGTGTGTGTGTATGTGTGTGTGTGTGTGTGTGTGTGTGTGTGTATGTGTGTGTCTTTATGTTCCCTAGCAGCATTTGTAAGATTTTAATATTCATTTTCAAAGCATTCTCGTGACTGCTTTGTAGAACCCAAACTCATTAAATAGTCTTATGGGACCACGTGTTTGAAATTTCTTAAGTTTTCAAGTATGTCAGTTTAGGTTCATGTGTCTGACAATCGTTTTGCCTAATCCTCTTTCTTTCTGGAGATGCCTGTATCTTGATAAGGCAATTCTCAGCTCACACCTCGATCTGGCAAGTGTCTCAGTGGAAAAAAATGACTGATAGTCATCAGGTTGCCTCCAACTAGTTTCCTGTTTTGAATCTTTAGCTGTTTCAGGCCTCATTGCTTCCACAGATAGTTGACCACTCAAAAATATGACTTTTGGAATGACTTACATGACCTCAGGTGCAGAGACCATGACCTATGAGTCTACTGCATCCTGCCGGGAAGGTGAAGCCACAATTTTCTGAAGTATGTTCTCAGGGGTTGGCTCTAGTCGTTTGTTGTTCACCATCCTTATAATAATGAAACACAGCTGCAGTGATATACAACTAAATTCAAGCTTGAATATGTCCATTCCATATCAAGTGTCTTTCTCTCAAAATTACATATCTATAAGCATGATAGACAATAAATCAATAATTTCTTTTAAACAAGTAAATATCTATCCTACAGGTAGCATAAACTAGAGGATAAATTTAGACGGAGGTATTTCATAACTGATCCTGGGACTTCTAACAACCTGTAGGATATTTTCTCTTAAAAATAGAATTTTGGCTGGGTCCAAGTAGCTCATACCTCAGCAGCTGAGACCTAAAGATCATAATTCAAAGACAGCTGGGGAAGGAAAGTTTGTGAGACTCTTATCTCCAACAAACTGCCAAAAATGCTGGAAGTGAAGCTATGGTCAATGTCCTCAAGGACAGTGCCCAGGCCCTGAATTCAAGCCCTAAGACTGGCGTGCGCGCGCGCGCGCACACACACACACACACACACACACACACACACACACACACACACACACACTACAATCCCAGCCAGGTGCAGGTGACCCATGCCTGTAATCCTAGCTACTTAGGAGACTGAGATCTGAGGATCACAGCTAGAAGCCAACCCAGGCAGGAAAGTCCATGAGAATCTTAACTCCAATTAACCACCAACAAAGGTGAAAGTACAGCTGTGGCTCAAATGGTAGAGCACTGGTTTTGAGCAACAAAGTTTGATGACAGCACCCAAGAAAGGCATCGAAAATGGGATTTATTGCTTCTATTTTGAACTTTTAATTTTATGTTTGATCTAAGGTAGGCACTTATATAAATAAGCACTTATAAAGTATTTTTACATTTAATCCATACCTTTGGACATTAATCCTTTTGTGAAACATAAATGTTGAGTGAAACTACCTGACATTATTTTTAAATAAGTAAGTTGTGTATGTTGATGCAATAAGGAACAGAGGTAACAGTTCTAGAGGACACACTAACAATGTAATTACACTATCCTACATCACAGATGATTTCTGCAAATTAGATCGAGTCTCCAATTCATGCCATGTCTTTTTGTATTGAACTTGTCTATTCCAAACCCAAAGTTATCATAATTGGCCAAACTTCCTATTTTCAGTTGATGTCTGTAAACATACTTGAAATTGAAGAATTTTGCCGATAGTTTAGCAGCTATTTCCAGCTGATAGACTTCCAAGTCATCAGGACACCAAGGTAGTCATTTCACGGGAGTATTCTGGCATTTTTCTGGTTAATTGGAGTTAAGAGTCTCACAAATTTTCCTGTGTGGTTTAGCTTTGAACTGTGATCCTCAGATCTCAGCCTCCTGAATAGCTAGGCTTACAGATGTGAGACACTGGTGCCCAGCTTTTTGGGGAGCATGTTTAAAGCATTCATTATGTTTTTGAATAGAGAAGTTAAGCAACTTGTTGGAATAGGTTTTAATGCTAATAATCTTGGGACAAAAGCTTCATAATGGAACACATTGAGTAACTGACCAATTGAGCCCTTTTGTGTGCCAGAATCTGTCCTAAACTGGCTGCTGTGACGATTTATGGTTTATAAATGACAGGCAAAAGACCTGGGGGAAAGTAGTCAACATGGGATTTAGGGCTTACTGACCTGTTTTCAAACACCAGCTATTCAGTATTCATCAACGAATGCAATCTTGAACAGTCTGCTGTCAACATTTAACAAAAGCTTAGCTGGCAAGGGGGATTCTAAATTCCACAGTTGGTTCAAATTTAATTTTTCTTAAAACAACAGGAATCCTTGAACTTTCTTTATGGTTGGTTTAGAATTATGTCACGTTTGTGAGGTCAAGAAACTCAGGAGCAAATTTGAACTCTTTTGTTACCTTTATGCTGACCTTTAGAAGATATATATGTATATATATGTGATATATATATATGCACACACATATCTGTACACATATATAGACATATACATATATATTGTATACTATTCATAGACTATATAATATGTACTATAATATGTATACATAATTACACATATATGTACACATACACTTAAACATGCATACACATGTGTTTTCTTCCTTATCATGGTCTGAATTTTCTACTCCTTCTCTTTCTTATTTTGTATTTATTGTGTATATTTAGATATAGTTTGTATTTGTGCTGCAAGATACCTCAAATTCTCTTAAACAT
Organism: Perognathus longimembris pacificus; assembly: GCF_023159225.1. Classification (NCBI taxonomy): domain Eukaryota; kingdom Metazoa; phylum Chordata; class Mammalia; order Rodentia; family Heteromyidae; genus Perognathus; species Perognathus longimembris. The sequence continues at coordinate 16,634,102 of NC_063164.1, forward strand.
GAGATAAGATGCATAAACTAAATGAAAATGTCCTTGCATCTGTGTATAGTCTCCCCATCTTTGGGAACTCAGTTTTGTTTGGTGTTCAAATGGTGCGGGGATCTGTTTGTTCTAATCTTCCAGGAAGATCTACCTGGAAGTTCCGTGTTTGAAGGATCAAATGTTTCTACAATTTTAGTGGGCTTCTAGCTCTCTCAGTGCTTTTTCTTTTACTGATAAAATTTGCTATTCTAGGCAGTACAATGCTTGTGGTATTTCTTCAGCACAACCAAATCCAAGCCTATGTAATAGAGTCACTGTGTTAGGTTCCACTACCTGAGAGGAACCATGGAAAGACCATGTCAGAGGTTTCAGTCCATAGGCACCTGGCTCTATTGTTGCTGGGCCACAGTGAGTCTGAAAACCATGGCATGTGTCAGAGCAAAGAGCAAAGTTATTCACCTCATGTAAACTGACTGGGAAGCATGTGTGTGTCAGGGCTAGGGTATATACTTTTTGCCTGGGATTCTCTTGAACAGTGATTTTCTTGATCTCTCCCTTTCTAGTAGCTGGGATTATAGGCAGGAACAACTGTGTTGGATCCGGGACAGATCTTTGCAGTAGCTCTTTGGGGTGAGGAAGTCTGCTGGCCTAACCAACAAAGTGGAGAAAGTAGTAACCATCAAAGTAACCAAAGGATTTGGGTATCTGAATGATAAAAACATATGCCTTTGAATGCTTCTTTCTCTTAAATTAGTTACCAGCATATAGACTCAAGATAATGCCAATCACTTATTAAAATTAACAGAATAACAATCTGTTAACTGTTGTTTGGTCTTCCAAGTAAAATTTGGCTAATGTTGCTTCAAAATGGACCAGGTATATGTAGTTCCTGTTGTCCTTGGGTGATATTGTTTTCCTTATTTATTTGTTTTCATTTAGTTTGGTTTGGTTGGTTACATTTGGTTTTATTTGCTGGTGTCCACATTCACCAAATCCATTTGTCTGCAGTCCCCCCTGACTCTACCTGGAATCCATCTTGCAAAGGCCTGTCTGAGCTGCCAAGGCTGGCCCCAGAGCCCTAGATCTGAACCTCACAGCATCTGTCATCTTTTCAGGAGAGCTAAGTGTTAACATTGTCCTGAATGCATTTGCCTTTCAGGAAGATTAATGGAGTTCAGTGTGCAGCAGATAAGCTGGCTAGGAGGAGCCAGGGAGACTGAGCTGTGTCAACAGAGCCTAAAGGCAGGGGAGAACTAAACTGATTGCTCAGATAATCTCTGTTCTTTCCCCCTTCCCTCCTCCCATTTTCTTCCAGATTTGGTGTCCATATAGAAATGCAAAGATGGATGAAGTTAATCCATGTAAGACACTAAAATATACCTTGAAACCCAGCATGATAGATAAAATTGGATTCCCCGGGCAGAGAAGCCTGGAAGTTGCCAAGGATTATGAAGATACATCGCAGTGGGGGAGGGGCTGCAGGTGCAGAAGGACAATGTGAGCCCTTCAGGGGGTCTGCTTGAGCAGTGATCATTACTAAAACTCCTGTTCAAGGAGGGCAAACCCACTGACCTTATCATTCATCTTCTGAAGAAAAGCTGCAGAAAATTAATTTACAAGGTGAAAGGCAGAGTGTTTACCAAGAGTTATCCTTCTCTGTTGTCTCCCCTATGCACCTTAGAAGACATCAGGAAATAAACATTTAAAGGAACCTACCAAAACAGGATGCTGCCCAGAGTAACTTTGTTGGATTGTATCTCCGGGGTGTCTTTCCAATCTGGAGTCCTTCTAGCTTCTATACTAAGTAGAGACAGTTTCCAGGCAGATCTTTTACTTTCCATTTAATAATGATCTCGGTAAAGTTATCAATTAATGGTCTCAAAGCCCCTCTTTCCTTGGGATACTTCCAGTTGCTGGAAGTGGAGAAGTTTCTTCTCATTTTCCCCAGGATTTTTCTGTCCAAGGTCTCTCTGCTTAAAAGACCTGAAGATCATAGATTTCAGGATCATTCTTGGCTTCTCTAATTTAATAAAAATGAGGATAAGAATGTCTGCAATTGACTCACTTACAATTTTCAGGTGGCTCTCTGCTTCAGCCACTGAAGGCATCAAAATTTCTTTTATAAATGCATCATCTTAGGTTGGCAAATTAATTCCCTCAATTACGCATCCTTTCAAGGCTGTCTTGCAAGACAATTGGTAGACTATTGATACGGTTAGAATAATAAGCAGATGTTAGCCTTTCTTAAATACTACCACTGCCACTACTAATGATGATGATAATGAGAATGGTATGGTCAAGTTTCCAGAATTATTGGAATTACTGAAATAACAGAACAATGATTAGTAGTCTAATGTATACATTGTTGCATCAGAAAATTGCTTCAGTCTGTGCAGATTATGGTATTTGGCCAGGAAAAAGATAAATGAATGGTTGCTATGGGCTGAATGCTTGTGGTTTCCCCTTCCCAAAATTTCATAAATTGAAGCCTTAATCTCTGGAAATGGATTTGGAGATGGGACCTTTAGTAGACACTTGGGTCATGAGGTAAGTCCTTCCTGCTGGAGCAAGAGCGCCAATATCCTGTCTGTACTCTTTGCCATCGGAGGACACATAATAAGAAAGACATCTGCAAAGCAGCAAGTGGGTCTTCATCAGGTATTACAGCTCATAGGACCTTGATTTGGGATTTTGAGCCTCAAGAACTGTGAGAAATAAATGTTAGTAATTTGTTGCAGTATCCCATCCTAACAAAGATGATAGGCATGTGTTATAAAGTGTCACAAAGCAAGATGTTTTGGCTTTTCCCAGAGCCAGTAATACAGTTTCCATAGTAGTCATTCTCCAATGCCTTCTTCCCCACACTCCGTGATAGGAACATTTTCTCCTGATGTTGAGTTGCTCCTGGAAGGTGGTTATGAGCAATGCACCTTTCCTTTGCACTCATGAAGCCAGGGATAACTGAAGGGAAGGGGACAGGTGGATTCCCATTCCATGCTAATCAACTGGAATGTCTCCAACTGAGGGGACTCCACAGAGCTGGAGGATGACACCCCAGGGAAGGAGCTCACTTAAGGGAAGTGTCATCTGGACTTAGATAGGAGGCTCTACCACACAGTTACGTTATGAGAGAGAAAAAATGAGGGAGGAGGCAACAAGTTGGATAAGAATGTGCTCACTGCCTTACATATGAAACTGAACCCTCTATACATCACTTTAACAATAAATGAGAAAAAAAGAAGAAAAAAAATCCAGTGCTGCAACTTTCTCAGGTGTGTTTGTTGGTCCTATAAGTGAAGAGTTAACATTATTTCAATATAAAGATGGTCCCCTTTTGGTACTCAGGCAGTGACATGAGACACAAAAGGGACTTTGTTTTTCTACTTGCTGCACAGGGGTTCTGGGAGTACCTCATAACTTTTCCATCTCAGAGTCACCATCATTTGGTACAGGCAAATCTGAAATACAGTCTTTTTTTTTTTTTTTTTGGTTAGTTGTAGGGCTTGAACTCAGGGCCTGGGTGCTGTCACTGAGCTTTTTTGCTCAAGGCTAGTGTTCTACCACTTTGAGCCACAGTGCCACTTCAACACAGTCTTTAACACAGGCTGGCCAACTATGTCACTTTTCCCAATCCAAAGGGATTATCAGAGATGTAAGCTTTCCATCTTGAAAATGGAAGCATCTATATGTACACACACATAGCTACATATGAAGGTAGAGATGCAACCATTAGATTATCCATACCAGATAAAGATTGTATAATATTCCGGTCAGTCTAGAAAGGATTATACCACTATTTTACTCATCTTTTGGCCCTTAGATGTGTTGAGAAAGGATCCATCTAGTCCAGAGGGCTAGTTGAGTATAAGGCTATGGATTTTTTACCAGTCAACTTTAATTAAGATGGATTCTAAGCAGCAAAGAATACAACCCATTGTGCAAAGTCCCTAGCACCTGGCATTTGCCTCCCTGCCTCTACTTCATACCTTTCCTTCCTGTAGCTAGGATCTAGCAAGGTGGATTCTATCCAAAAAGGAGAAAACAGAACCCGCATGAGAAACAGCTCTCTATTCAGAAAAATGAATGCTTTAAAAAAAAAAAAGTTTCTGCATTGCCCCATTCAGAAGCTCTTTGAGAAATGAGCTGATCTTTGTCTTGTGGAAGCCATCACTATGAAAGTTTAATGCAAACCCTTTATTAAAAAAATCCATTTCCAAACTGAATAGGTGCCTTATAAGAGAAATTTTGTTTTCTTTTCATGCTAGACCTAAATTCAGCATCCTATGGATGTTTTATTGCATAGCAGGCACTGAGAGCTAAGCCAGCTTTCTCCATTCAGGAATGGTAGCTGAGAAAAACTGAATGAATAGCCTAATTTTTCCTTCTCTCCTTCCCCTCACTCCATATGTTTCTTGATTTCTAGCTCATAAATTTAATTAGATAAATATTTTTAAATATGGAAGATGGAGAATGTGTGAATTTGATACATATGAAACAAACTTTATGGACATGGTGCTATGGGCCTATGCCATGTGTTTGGGGAAGGGGGTATTGTGAATCATTTATGAGGAAGGTAGAAGGGTTCATTAGGAAAGAAAAAAGATTCTGCTGTCTCACTGTAGGAATCAATCCATTGTGGGGAGCCAAGGGAATGCAGATAGTCCTGGAAGATAACGCTGCATCCATAAGCTGGTAAGCCATGTGTGCGTTGGAATGGAGATGGTTATATGAGCTACTGGTTGAGTGAACATCAAGGGAGGGAGGGAGCAAGCAAGCATGCCCCTCCAGTGGCAGTAATAGACCAGCAGGAATGAGACTTCAGGTGACCCAGACATGGTTTTAGGGAACTTCCTCAAAAGGCTACCAGGAGGGAAGCAGGGCTCATGGTCTAAACTAGTACTATTGAAAGAATTATGTGTTTGCTGACTCAATGGTTTAGGGACAATGAATAAAAGTCTAACATCTATTGGTTATAAAATGAAGCTTATTTGGCACAGAGCCATGAATGGGTTAGAAATTCTGCAACTATGTGGTATCAATACCAATACTGATCAAATAAGAACATATGTGTATGTGTATACATTTACATATATATACACACATATACATATATATGTATATATATATATTACAGATAATGTTCTCATTTTCATAAGGAACATGATAAGGAGATAATTTAATGGTATTAGATTGGCACTGAAGCTCTCAAGGCATTTGGTACATGGAGAGATACAGAGAGAGAGAGAGAGAGAGAGATCAATGAATGTGGCTACAAGTATAGAGGTATATCCATTTCCTAGCTCTGTCCTCTTAGAAGTCTTTAAAACAATGAGACCCAGTGACAATAAGCACCTCTGGCTTCCCAATCTTAGTGACTAAATACTATTCTCTCCTAACAGCAATGAAGGCACTTTGAAGAAATGGCCAATTTGAGGGCCAGGGTTGGGAAAGTAAAAGAAAAACCAGGAATGTCTTTTTAATTTTACAAGTGAAAGGCTTCCAAAGAATGCAAAAGACTATAAAAATATCAGAGCTTTTCCTCAATATAATAAAGGCTATATATGACAAACCCATGGCCAATGTTTATACTTAATGATAAAATTTTAAAACCATTTCCTCTAAAATCAGGAAAGAGACAATGATGCCAACTCTCTTCAGTCCTCTTCAATATGGTATTGGAATGCTTAGCCAGAGCAATAAGGCAAGAGACAAACATAAAGGGGATTCAAATAGGGAGAGAAGAAGTAAAATTCTCCCTTTTTGCAGACAACTTGACCCTGTATTTAAAGACCCCCAATCAACTCTTCTCCTATGTTACTTGAGCTGTTTCAAAACTTTGACAAAGTAGCAGGGTAGAAAATTAACCCAAAAAAAAATCAATAGGTTTTCTGTATGCCAACAATGAGAAAAATGAGGCTGAAATCAGGAAAGCAACTCCTTTTGTAATAGCCTTAAAAATTTAAATACCTACAGATTAACCAAAGATGTGAAGGACTTCTATTATAAAACTTTTCAAAACATGAACAAAGAAATTAAAGCAGACTTAAGTAGAAAAGCTTCCCATGCTCCTAGATTAAGAGGATTAACATTATGAAAATGGCAGTACTGCCTATCTATAAATTCAATGCAACGCCCATTAACATCACAACATTTTTCACTGATATAGAATAAGCAATCCAAAAATTCATATGGAATAATAGAAGACCCCAAATAGTAAAAACAACCCTTAGTAGGAAGAACAGTGCTGGAAGAATATCAATACCAAACCTTAAACTCTATTATAAAGCTGTAATTATAAAAACAGCTTGGTACTGGCACACAAACACACCTGAGGACCAATGGAACAGAACTGAAGACCCAGAAATGAACCCAAAGACCTAAGGCTATCTAATCTTTGATAAGGGAGCAAAAAAAAAAAAAACTCAACAAAAACAAAAATCACAGGATGGAAGAAAGAGCCTCTTCAACAAATGATGCCCTAGAATTATTTATACACATATAAAAATACCCTGAAAATATTACAGGAAGAGATAGGGGAAACACAGGCTGAAACTTTCTAAGTAAAGATCCAGAAACACAACAAATCAAAGAAAGGCTGGAGAAATGTGATTGCATTAAACAGCAGAGTTTCTGTATGGCAAAGCATACAGCTAGCAGGATAAATAGAAAGCCCACAGGTTAGGGGAAGATTTTTACTAGCTATACATCATAGAAGGGCCTCATATCTAAAACATACTTAGAGCTCAAAACTTAAACCCCCTCAAAAACAAATCCTCAAAGAAACAGCAACCTCATTAATAAGTGGGCTAAAGACTTAAAGAGAGACTTCTCTGAAGAGGAAATAGGAATGGCCAATTGACACATAAAGAAATGTCCAACATCTCTGGCACTTAAAGAAATGCAAATCAAAACTCCATTGAGATTCCACATTACCTCAGTTCGAATGGTCGTTATCAAGAAAAGTAATAACAGATACTGGAGGGGATGTGGCCAAAGGGAATGCTACTACACTGTTGGTGGGAATGTAAACTTGTCCATCCACTTTGGAAAGCAATGTGGAGGATCCTCAAAAGATTAGATACAGACCTTCACTATGACCCAGCGATCCCACTCCTGGGCATTTACCAAATGACCACAAACAAGGCCACACTAAAGCTTACCAGCACAACCATGTTCATTGCAGCATTATTTACTGTACCTCAGATATGGAATCAATCCAAATGCCCTTCAGTAGATGATTGGATCAAGAAATGTGGTATATATAGACAAAGCAATTCCGTGCTTCCATCAGAAAAAATGACATTGCCCCATTTGTAAAGAAATGGAAAGACTTGGAAAAGATTATATTAATGAAGTAAGCCAGACCCAAAGAAACATAGGCTGCATGGTTTCCCTCATTTGTAATAACTAGAATATGTCTAGCTTATTCTTAGCAGGGGATCACAATGACTCAATAGCTATGTGTATAGCTCATATAAAAATTATGTTTATTGAAATGAACTCCAAGAAATAGAAATGAGATTATTTTTAGTGTACTGTTTTCTGTTATTTCTTTCACTTTTTCCCTTTAGTTTATTCCGTTGACACTGTTTTCCATTTCTGTACCCTTTGTCTTGTATATAAGTTTGTCTGATTTGGAGAAGGGAAGAGGAATCACAGAAATGGTGGAACAAAGAGTGCACCCCAATTCAACAGTGATACTCACTAGCCACCATGTTGGAATGAACTTTACAACTTGGGGGGAGAGCAGTGAGGGGAGGGGGAAATGGAGAAAATGTGGGAGGGGGTAACACTATTCAAAAAGAAATGTACTGGGGCTGGGAATGTGGCTTAGTGGTAAAGTGCTTGCCTAGTATGCATGAAGTCCCAGGTTCGATTCTTCAGTACCACATAAACAGAATAAGCTGGAAGTGGTGTTGTGGCTCAAGTGGTAGAGCACTAGCCTTGAGCAAAAGAAGCTCAGGGAGAGTGCCCAGGCTCTGAATCCAAGCCCCAGGATTGGCAAAAGAAAAAAGAAAGAAAGAAATGTACTCATTACCTTACTTTTATAACTGTAACCCCTTTATATATTATGTTTATAATAAATTTTTTTAATATATTAGTGCTTTTTAGCTTATGGGAGCATCCTTTGGCCACTGAGATGGTTTAGACTAGAGAATAAATTATGATTGCAAAATATTGTAGCTTTTTTAATAAATCTAGAGCTCACTGACTAAACTAAGGAAAGAGAAAGCTCTTCCTTATATTAAAAAAAACACCTGACTAATAAACGAAGAAGGAATGATAAAATTAGAAAATGACCATTTGCCAAAAATGGGGAGCATGTTGCCTAGACAGGAAGCCCTTTCAAACTAGTTTATAGGATCATAATGAACTTGGCGGCTGACCTTTGAGAGGTCAAGTATCTGAATTTTGCAGCACTAATTACAGAAACCTAGACAGAGACACGTCTCACTCTTTAATAGGACTGTGTCAAAAGCCTCCATTTAGGATGATGCATTGGCTGTCGAGTAGGGTCCCTCCCCTGCCATAAACTCTGGTGACTTTACCCCATGTTCAGACTGATTTTTGAAGCCAAAGACAAGCAGAAGAGCTCCTCAAAGATTTACTTAAGTCCATTGGCTTGGAGAAACATTGCTGTATCCAGAGGCAGCAAGCACGTTGTTGTATATTTGAACAGTGCAAGACACATAGTGAACGCTATGAAATGTTTGTGAAGGACTGAATGAGAAAAAATTGGTTGTAGTAGTTAATCTTTACTAATTGACTGGATTAGTCAATTGACTGGATATGCCTACAAGATGAGATGACGAAAGCACATCTCTGGGTGTGTCTGTGGGGGCATTTAGATAGGGAGGGCTCTGAAACAATCACTGAATGCTTTAATTCATGGATGCATTTATAAAATGGTGGCAACATTGGGAGGTGGTAAAAGTAGGGGCTAGTTGGAGGAAGTCAATCACTGAGCTGTGTCCGTGGATCATACCCACTCCCTCTCTTCATTCCTTTTCCTCAGCTTCCTGTCCTTCATGATGTGAACTGCTCTGACCCACCATTCCCCACCCACCACGCTGTACTGACGTCTCTGAAATCATGAACTGAAATAAATCTTTTCTCTTAACTTGAAATTGTTTCCATCAGATATTTGGTCATCACAACAATAAAAGTAGGTAATATGTGGATAAATTAGTCATCAAGAAAGCTTCAAAAGGAGAAAGTCATTCCTTCATGATTGCCATCTAATTTTACTCCAGTAGTTGAAAGAGTAATTTCCTCTTTTGAGTACCTGGAGACAAGGCATAAGCCTCGGCTCCTTTTGTCCTAGTCGATCCTTGCTTGACTTTATGAATGACAGAGAGCTTGAGCTATAAAATACACCATTGTAAAGGCTTCCTGAATTTGAACATTCTGTTGTTTTGTGATGGCCTCCATTTGGGATGCTGAATTACTCCAAGTGGATTTGCTGGGAGGCCCTGAGTAGCTGGAGAATGGTGGAGATGAGGCGCACACATGGAACGTCAGCACACGTATGCCAGCAACATAAATAGACACTTAACTGGAAACAGCTGTGCAGAGCCATTTAGTAAAAGGTTGAGTAGCTGAAACCAACAGGATGGGGTGGGAAGGAGTTCAAACTCGCCCCATGAGGCCTTCCTAAGGCTTTGCAGGAGAGCAAGAACAAGGTCTGGGAAGTGGGGAAATGGAACAGCTCATCCTGTCCTCAACATGGAGTCCCTGCTGACTTTCCACTTCTGCGTGACCTGTGCAGGGTCATGCTCTTTATTTATGTCACAGACAGGCAGAAAGCAGCCTGGATCACTCTGAGGGTATTAACCAAGAAGAAATACAAATCAGATTTGACCAAAGGGAAGAGAAGCCTCAGACATCTGCCTGGGAATAAGAAGGATATGATATGTTACTTTACCTGGTTTCTTTCCTGCTCAGCAAAGTCACTGGATAAATGATAAAATTTATAGCATGTGAAGGGCTGAGAGGCCAGACCTGCAGAATTCAAGTCTGAATTCTTGTTCTGAATGTTTGTTCTCCTTCATTTCTAATGGAATCTGGTCTGAACAGTATCTCCATAGTGTCCTGAGTGGGAGGTAGTGGCAATGATAGCTCTTTATTTTGAAGGTGAGACAATCATACCACTTTTAGTTAAAATGGTGGTCTTCTAAGGTTTAACATGAGGTAGCATTGTATATTTCCAGGATTTAAAAAAGTCACCTTTAAGTAGTTGTACAAAGGGATTTTAATTAAACATCATCAGTTTATGAGTACAATGCACCTTGATCGATGTCACTCCTTCCATCAACCAATCCACCCTGCTCCTATTTCCAGAATTGTGTGTGTGTGTGTGTGTGTGTGTGTGTGTGTGTGTGTGTGTATTCTAGGGCTTGAACTCTGGGCCTGGGAGCAGTCCCTGAACTCTTCAGCTCAAGGCTAGCACTATGCCACTTTGAGTCACAGCACCACTTCCAGTTTTCTGGTGGCTAATTGGAGATAAGTCTCACAGATTTTCCTGCCCATGCTGGCTTTGAACCACTATCCTCAGATCTCAGCCTCCTGAGTAGCTAGGATTACAGGTGTGGCTCCTGGCTCCTATTTCCAGAATTTTAAAGCTATAACCTAAGTCCTTTATTATACAGAAGAGAAAACTGAAATATGACATGAGGAAGGATCTTCACAGTGTCTCATAAAGAGACAAGAGCTAACACTTCAAATTCTAGCCCTACAAAGACTAAATAGTAGATGTCACTTTGCCATCTGTACAACTGAACTGTCTTTCCTGTCTCACATTGCTTATCATCCAAAAAATTTGATCACTTCCTTCATCATTTGATACCTCTGAGCCAAATTCACTTCCTGCAACCATCACAGGAAGCAATGCCCATTCAGCTCATTTGCCTCAGTGTTGCCAACACTCTCTGGGCTCAGAAAAAAACAATTCCACTGAAGTTTTGAACAACAGTGGCATTGTTCTCAGAAGTATGTCATTCCATAGTAGCGACTGTGTAGCATACTAACTTAAATTGGGAGTTGGAATCCTAGTGTTGACATTATAGTGGGACAACTGGGGAGATGAAATGAGAGAAGATTCTTATTTAATTGTCCCATTTAATTTACAATGATCTCAAGCCTGTAATCTTAGACAGTGACTTAAGCCTGGAATCTTAGCTACTTGGAAGGTGGAGATATGAAGATTAGAACTTGAGTTAGGGCAAAAAGAGGTTTGTGAGACCAGTGGCTGGGCACCATTGAATGTTCCTGGGCACAGTGGACTCCCCAGTGCCAGGGGGAATGTACATGTGGGGGGATTGCCAACCAGGGAATAAAGCAAAACTACACTGCAAAAATAACAAATGTGAAAAGGTGTTGGAGGCATTGCTCAAATGGTAGAGTGCCTGAGAGAGAGAGAGAAAAAAAAAACAAAGAAAGCTAATATGTATGAAGCATATGTATAGTTTCTGCAATAAAATATCTACTATTTATTTTTAAAGGCATGAATTCTCTTTTAGTACTCCGGTTTCTGGGGCCTGCTGTAGAGTTAGAAGCAAGGTTGCCTATGTCCTCCATCTCTGTGACTTCCAGAGCACAGAAATGGAACAATTCTAGCTCACGTAGCCCTCACCTGACTCCAGTGACTAGCAGACATCCAAGCAAGAATAAAATGATTATTGATTTCAGCCATCATGTTTAAGATAGTTTGTTACACAGTCAGTGGGAACTCATGCAGGAGTCTCTGGGGTTCGTGTCCCCAAATGAAGAAGAGGCGATGTATGTGGAGCAGATGCCAAGAGCCATCCACTAGTAGAGTTCTTTACTTGGCAGAGAAGATAATTTTGCATGGAGTTCATACTTACACTCTTCCTTGGCCCCTCCTTTCCTAATGAAGAGTGCAATTTGTGACCCCAGAATGGAGACAGCTGGTTGGGTGTGGTGAGGACCAGGATATGACCTGGCCTCATGAACACCATGTTCTAAGTAGATCAGCCAATCAGCCTGCCTCTGTCCTCCTGGAAACTCTTACCACCCACTGTCTCCCAGACTAGAGCACCCCACCCAGCAGTCTCCCTCCGAGACAAAGATGCATGTGAGCACGTAGTGGAAATGCCACGCAATGAGACTTGGCAGAAACTGGCTTCCCACCACTCTGTGTTGGGGCTCTACGAGGTCAGAAATGCCACGTTGAAGTCTCAGGTGCCAGAAAGGCTCTCCTCCCAGGTATGCTCCTCTCCAGTGGGTAGCTAGGATGAGAAACTCTACTCACACCTTCAGAAATCTTCTCTCACTTTTCCAGCCCTTTAAGAAAAGACGTTCTTACTCTTGTTACTACTGCCACCTATTTTCTTTATCTCTGTCCCACACAACTGCAGGTGCCAAGTTTGCTAGCTTTTAAGAGTCAAAGACAAAGATCTGTAGATTTTCAGACAGCCAACTTTCCAAATGTCTTCTTCTAATCAGTATGTGCTTAGGCAGACCAGTTGTGTATGGATAGAACCCTTCGTGGTTTTAAAAGTCACCTGCTTTTACCATTGTTTCTCATGGTAGCCCAGCTCTGAGGCTCTTACAGAAAATGGCACAGAGTGGAAAGGTAAGTTTGGCAACAATTCCAGGACCATCTTTTCTGCCCTAAAATAGTCATGCCTCATTATACTTGTTCCTATCTCTAAGATTTTGGATCCTACCTTCTAACTACCCACTTAGCTCTGCTTGCTTTAATTTTCCAATCTGGCTTAATCTATGTTCATCTTCTTTTTTTTTCCTTTTAAAAATCTATTTATTATTATTGTAAAGGTGATATACAGAAGGTTTACAATTACATAAGTCGGATAAAATGTACAGCTTTTTGAACGCTGTTTCCCCTTCCCTTGTTCTCTCTGAGTTTTTTTCATCCTGTCCCCACCCACAAATTGTATAGTTCATTTTCAACATAAGGTCTAGTGAATATCACTGCTACATTTGTTCACTCTTGTCCCACTGTTTCTGTGCCCTCTTGTGCTCCCAAAGACAAATGAATGAACAAAAAAAGACAAAAGGAAATGAAAACAAAAACAACAACAAAGAAAAAAATTCTTGTTTCCACGTCCTGGATTTTATATGGTCAGATGCACATAGCGATTGCACCTATGTGATCCTCTCCTAGGAATACCCTTCTTCGATCTCACTCTGTTCAAATGTCTAGAGACCTGTATAATTTATCATGTCCAGTGTATTTTTTTCTTTTATTACCCAGCGTGTTTACTTGAAGATTTATAGGTACATTCCAGTTACCACTAATTAGGGAAACCATGCAATCTATATTTCTTTGGGTCTGGCTTACTTGACTTAATATAATTTTTTCCAGGTCTGTCCATTTCCTTATGAGTGAGGCAATGTCATTCTTTCTGATGGAAGCATAGAATTCCACATTTCATCGATCCATTGATCCACTGAGGAGCATTTGGATTGCATCAGACTTAGAGCTCAAAAAAATTAATGCCCCCGCCCCAAATAATCTCTCAAAGAAACCAGCAACCCAATTAATACATGGGCTAAAGACTTAAAGATTTGTCAGATGAAGAAGTAAGAATGGTTGGGCTGGGGATATGGCCTAGTGGCAAGAGAGTTTGCCTCGTATACATGAGGCCCTGGGTTCGATTCCCCAGCGCCACATATACAGAAAACGCCCAGAAGTGGCGCTGTGGCTCAAGTGGCAGAGTGCTAGCCTTGAGCAAAAGGAAGCCAGGGACAGTGCTCAGGCCCTGAGTCCAAGCCCCAGGACTGGCCAAAAAAAAAAAAAAAAAGTAAGAATGGCCAATAGATACATGAAGAAATCTTCAACATTTCTGGCTAACAAAGAAATGCTAATCAAAACCACATTGAGATTCCACATCATCCCAGTTAGAATGACCTTTGTAAAGAAAACTAACAATAACAGATGCTGGAAGGGATGTAGCCCAAAGGGAACTCTACTACTCTACTATACTGATGGTGGAAACTTGTTCAACTACTATGGAAAGCAGTATGGAGGTTCTGCGAAAGATTAAACTTACAGCTTCCCTATGACCCAGCAATTCCTGTCCTGGGCATTTATCCAATAGACCACAAAGAAAGCCACACAAAAGCTACTCGCAAAAATATGTTTGTTACAGCACTGTTTACTATGTTTGTCTTTCTGATTTAGCATTTCTCCTTGAATGAGATGAGAGCCCCTTGTCCCCAAATCAGTGTCCCCAAACCTCTTACCAATGCTCTCATTTTTTAATCCTTAGATAATTTTTTTTTTTTTTTTGGCCAGTCCTGGGCCTTGGACTCAGGGCCTAAGCACTGTCCCTGGCTTCTTCCCGCTCAAGGCTAGCACTCTGCCACTTGAGCCACAGCGCCGCTTCTGGCCGTTTTCTGTATATGTGGTGCTGGGGAATCGAACCTAGGGCCTCGGGTATACCGAGGCAGGCACTCTTGCCACTAGGCTATATCCCCAGCCCCCTTAGATAATTTTTGCTTTAATTTGGGGTCCAGAAAGGGCTGATAATAAATATTTCAATCTTTTTCTATGCCATTTCCAATATATGTGGTTTGTTTTCTTTTAATTATGACTTCAAACAGTGAACAATCATCTTTTATTTGGGGAGTGTACATAGACAGGGGTGTGGTGGGGTTGGTCTCTGAGGCCTCTTAAATGAAAGCTGACTCTTATCTTCTTCAGACACAAATATTCCTCGAAGTAGCAACTTCATAATTAATAACTCAATGTGAATTAGCTCATCTCAGCTTTCTAGTTTCACTTGGGTGGAGCCAGGTTTAAAGAAGGAGTGGGATAGATAAGGATTCTTCTAGTCAACCTAGATTTTTAGTCAGTAGGAAGAATGGAAGCTCTGGAAGCCTTGTACAAGGAGAAAGAAAGGAAAATCCTTGTCCATGATAACGTATTAATGGTTTTGGCCAGGGGTGATAATCTGAAGTATTTAAGAACCGACAAGATGGGGCACTTGTCACATCCCAAAGACATTATGTGGACTTTGAGCAAAACAAAATCATTTTATATAAGGCATTCAAGCTTTTATTACCGGATCATGAGGAGATACAGACTCCGTTAAGGTTGGGCAGTGATGAGTGAAGCAGTGTTTGTTAAGACATTCGATTCCATGTGTTTCCTTGACATCTTTGAGCCTGGCAGAGCTCCAAAGGTCTATTTCCAAGTGATCCTGCTAGATATGTAACTTAACCAATAGAATGGTTTTCCCAGCCAGGTGCTCAAGGCTCACCGGGGAGGCTGAGATCTGAGGATCATGATTCAAAGCCAGCCCAGGCAGAAAAGTCCCTGTGAGACTCTTATCCCCAATTAGCCACTCAACACCTGGAAGTGGAGCTGGGGCTCAAAGTGGTAAAGCACTAGCCTCAAGCAAAAGAGTCCAGGAACAGCACCCAAGCCCTGAGTTCATGCCCTACAAACCACATTTTTTTTTTCCATCCCAGTTCTCCTTTCAGAAGCACCACGTGCACACCATCCAGGTCTAGACTCAGTGGATTTTAGTTTTTTGCCAGCCCCAAGTGTACTCCAACCAATTACCTTCTCTAGTAGGAAATGGGGGAACCCTCATCCTCTTGTCACTATGAAATCTGCCACCCACAGCTCCTGCTGGTTTACTATGTTCCCAAGTGCCACACCATGAGCCTGCCAGTCATGTGGGGTCATGTCATGTGTCTCCTTCCCTGGGCAGTGAGCATGGATGGCTAATGGGTGCCACGTGCTTAGCCAATCTCATGTCATCTAGGGTTAAGATCGCTCTCACAAATGGGGTAAATAGAAAGAGTGATGACTGACTTCCAATGAATCCTTGGTAACAATGTACCAACCAGTACAAGCAGTACTGGGTCTGTATTTGCAGACCCAGTCTGTACAAGCAGTGGGTCTGTATTTGAACAGTTGGTACAACCATGACGCAGTTTGGTTTCCTAGCTAATCCTCTTCTCCAGATTTTGTAATGAACAATGGCAAATCTTCAGTCAAGACCCAAACTGGTGTTAGTGTTCAGCGATAGCCTGGATATGGCCTGAGAGGCTATCATATTTTGTTTTTAAAAATCTACCAAGCCATAAGGAAAAATGAATTTTATCTTTTGCAGGAAAATGGATGTAACTGGAAATCATCAGAGTAAATGAAATAAGTCAGATTCTGAAAGAGAAATAATCATGTTTTGTCTCATCTGTAGAATCTAGGTTTTAAAAGTCAGGAAACTAAAAGGAGGATTCATTTAGTAAGAGGAGGAGAGGACCAAGGGAAGAGGGGTAAGATAAGAGGTTATGTGGATATGGTGGAAATGCATAAATGTCATATTGAATCTCACTACTTTGTACAATTAAAAAATGAGTTTGTGCTGTTCTAGATATCTCTGCAAGGAAGAAACTATCAGACTTTTACTCCTGTAACCAAAGTTTCTATATTATTTGAAATAAAAAAACAGTAAGAAAATAGTGAATAAAATCATCGATGACTCTCAGAAAGAAACTCACAAGTCACCTGGTGACTTTCATTATATAATAAGGTCCCTGAAGCTCAAGGGGAGGAGGTAATTTGCACAAGGTTAGACTGGAGACAAAATCAGCTAGAAAGAAATGGCATGGAGGAAATAGGAAGGCAAGGGAGGTGTTTATGTGGTTTGTGGTTGTCTAAGAGTAGGGAAGTGAAATCAGAACCTCTCAAAGAATCCAATTTCAGGGCTTGGCTCCTAGCACACCCAGGAGTAACTGTTTCAGTAAAATTAAATGAAAATTTGAAATAACAGATACTGATGTCAGTTTCATAGTTGAATGTTCAAGTGTTTCATATTCAATTGTTGGCACTGTTATGCTGCCTTCGTTATGTGATATGCAGATACAACTCTGCCCTGTATTAACACTTCAATATCCTACTTCCAGTAACTGTCCTAAGTCAGCCAGTCCTTCCATCTTTCACCAGGTTTATCCTCTCTTTCAAGGAGGGAAAATTAAATCCCTGCAAGAGGGATCTTTTAAGACAGGCGCTGGTTGTTCATGCCTGTAATCCTAGCTACTGGGGATGCTGAGATTTGAGGATCACAGTTCAAAGCCAGCCTGGGCAGGAAAATCAGTGAGATTCTTATCTCCAATTAACCACCAGAAAGCCGGAAGTGGTGCTGTGTTTCAACAGGTAGATTATTAACCTTGAGCTGAAGAGCTCAGGAATAGTGTCCAGGCCCAGAGTTCAAGCCCCACAGCCAACAAAAAAAAAAAAAAAAAAAAGAGGGATCTTTTTCACTCCCTGTCCTTCTCCCCTCTCTCCCCACATCTCTCTTAAAGTAGTTAGCTGCTCTGTTTTAGTGAAATTGGGAGGTTTCTCCTGACAGCAGGTGCTATGTTCTAAGTGAAAGTAGGCACCTGGAGAGTACCTAGACTAAGAAGCTGAAGCCATGGTATTGGGCCAGTTGTTGGCACTGATCAGCTCTGTGACCTTGGGAATGTGATGCTTCTCAGTGTAAAATGAGGGTTTCACAGATCTCATCTGAAGTGACAGTGACCTCCAGCCCTGGAATCCTGAAGTTTTGGTGGAATAATGAGGCCATACTCAATCCTTCCTTCCTTCATCTTCAGCTGTCCAGGTTGGGATGTGAACTCTGGGGGAGGAGCTCCTGGGGAGGTTGTGAGTAGAGATTTTTGTAAGACAAATCAGGTGTGAGAGGAGTCTCATGCTGCCAGAAACTGGAGTGTGTGACTGTCGCGAGCTCTGGATCATCCTCCCAAATAGAAGACTATTATCTACCTCTAATGCCTGAATAAAGGCAAAATATTTTATTATTCACCATATGGAAAAATCTGAGTGATGGCCGTGCAGAACGACTTCCTCCCCAAAGACTACAGCATGTGAAAAGGTAACTAAAGAGCAAATTTACACTGGAGAAGCCTTCAATGCTTATTGTTAGATGACCACGGTTAATACCAAGAGGGAGAACTGATTGGTCTCATTCCATCTATAAGCACAACCACAGTCTCAACGGTAAGAAAATTATCAGAGAAATAGCCAGTGTTCTTCAAAATTGTCAAGTTCACGGAGAAACCAGGGAAGTCTGAGAAATCACTGTAGCCAGCAGGAGGCCAAGACGACAAGTAAATACATTCAATCAGTTATCCTGAATAGGATCCTACAACAGAGCACTGGGTAGAACTAAGTAATCCAGCATAGGTATGTAGCCTTTCATTCACAATACCAGATCAATCTTGGTTCATGATTTGTCACAAATGTATCTTACTCATTAAGAAGTTATTCATAGGGGAGAGAGTTTTCTATAGGGAGAAACTTTCTGCACATATAAAAGCATTCTAAAATAAAAAGGCTATTTAAATAAAATGAAGAATAATTGTGTTTTATATATATTGTTTGGTTATTTTTTAGATGGGTCTTACTATATAGCTTAGGCTGGTCTCAAACTCATGATGGTCCTGCTTTATCTTTCCTGAAAGTGCTGGAATTCAAAGTGTGCTTTACCACACCTAGTTTCTCTTTCATTCTAAGAGGAAAATGGTAGACAGAAAGTTATAAAGAAGGAACAAAAAAAAAAAAAAAAAAAAAAAAAGGAGGGAAGAACAAATATCTCTGGAAAATAATACCAGAAACTTGAGAAGATCCAAGCGAATTAAGACTTGTTGATAGATTGTCAGTTTTACACTTTGTTCCACAGGAACGTATTGTTATTTATTTTAATTATAAAAAATAGTGAAGATACTAATAAGAATCATTCTCCATCTTGGTACAAAAGGAAAAAAAATAAGTAAAAATGACCCTAGAGCTTTGTGAAAACCTCGGATGGTGAAACATATCCTGCAAATCATTCACGGAATGGCGATGGCGGCACATCCTGAAATTGGCAGCAGAGATGATAAAGCTTCAGAGACATCATAAGATCAAGACACCCAAGTCTCAGCATCTGGAGAAAGGGACTTGGAGGACCAAGTGGGAACAAGTGTGACTGATGCGACTAGAGAGTGTCCATTGGAAATCAGAAGTTAGATGAGGGAAAAGAAAATATGCCAAGCCATTGCTTGGCCCTTAAAGCTGTGGCTCTGAGAGATACTTAAGGAAGCTTTATGGACTTTAAAAAAATATTGTTTTCTATGTACAAGAGTATTTTTATTTTTTGTTTTATTATTTTTCCACGTCCTAGCCTAGAAACTCTAGTTGGGAGAAGTCTGTGGACAAAGTCATATTTCTTTCACCATGCACACTGTGGCTTTCGTCCTGATTAATTAAGTCCTCTACTACATCTGTGCACCTTCCTGTATTGTTCTCAAGGGACAGCAAAGCCTGAGCCTCATGCCCTATACATAATCAGCTCTCTCCTCTGGGAGGAAGCATGTCTCTGCATCTGTATATCTTGCAGCTTAGCTCTGGGGCAGATGAATAAGTATTCCATTATTCTAGACCAACTTTATTGGTCTGTCCCCCCAATTTCTGTCAGAGTGTTTGCATTACTTAGCTGAGAGGAGCATAGAATTTATTGTCTCAGACCAGAACACTTGCCAGAGTAAAAGTGAGATGGTATTAAAAAATAACTGTGGGAGAACAGGCATATGGGAACTGCCCAAAACAAGCCAGGATGTAGTCAGGACAGCTGTGACATTTGCTCTGCTGGGGGAGAGAGAAAACAAAAGGAGGCACACATATCATGTCTATATATCTAAAATCTACACGTGAAGCTGGGAAAGTACCCCATAAATACATGCTGTTCCCTGACACAATGTGGTGGTCTGTAGTGAGTTGGCCTCAGTCTCAGCCTTGAATCCCTAGATCCTGGATCATCTCCCTTTCATTTTTTTCCTTGGCACTTTCCTATGGGTAGACACCCCAATTTGCATTTTAAGTTCTGTTACTGCTCCCCATAAATAGCCTCTGCATGGCTACCCAGTAAGTAGCAGCCACAGTCCTTTAGAAAGAGAATTCTAGGGCCTGTGTACCCAGAATGTGGTTTAGAAGGTGGAGTGAGAGCCGTGGGTGGGCTTGCTCCTGTGGTTTTGCAGATTCCTTCTGCTCTGGGGAGGGGGTCAACCAGATGCAAACAGAGGAATGGTCTTTGAAGTGGGGGCTAAGGGAAGGTTCTTCTTAATATGAGCAGAACTGCCCTGCCACAAATCTTCAGGGTAAAATTCTAACCTCCATGGTGGCTGTACTTGCCGATAGAGCCTTAATGAAGTAAATCTGTATGAGGTCATAAGGGTGCAGCTTCTATATTAGTGTTTGTACAAAATGAAGGGGAAACAGCAGAAATCTCTCTGTTCACATATGCACAAGGAAAAAAAAATCCATGAAAGCATACATACAGCCAAAAGGCAAGTCAGCCTTCTCCTGTCTATAGGCTGAGCAAAGCAATCTCACCAGGACGCAGTTCTGCTGCACCCCCCCCCCCCCCCCCGCCACACCATACAGAAACTGTTGTTTAATCCTCCCATCCCCCAGTCCGTGATGCTCACAGATGGCAGCTCAAGCACTCAAGGTGAGAATAATGCATGTGTGCAACCACCCGATCTCAGGAATGCCCTGCCTTCCAAGAGTTATGAAATGGCAGGAATAGAATCTTGAAGCAGGAGGCCTAGATTAAAAAAAAAAAAAAAAAGAGAGGTAGGAGAAAGCACGTTAATAGATCTAGAGTATGGGCACCAGCAGGAAGATTGAGCGCCACTGGGGTTGTTTATTCATCCTTGCATGTAAGAATGTATTAAATTCCTACATGTGTCAAGCATTGTGTTATGCAGTGGAAATGCTTTCTTTAAAAGGTGGAAAGGCCTCCTCTTTGCACTCAATGTTCCTACTTTGGCACACTGGCTAGTAGTGTTCAGACAGTTCCTTAAATAATAATAAAATGGACAGACAGCACTCTTTGGGGAAAGCTTGTTGGTTCCAGGATTCCTCAGTTTCATTCTCCATATGTTTTGCATCCCATGTGTTAACCCTTGAGGGGAATGGCTGGGCAGGGCTGGGGGGGTGGGGGTGGGGGTGTCTTTTTGTTGCCTTGGTGATCACTTCTACCCTGACACCTTCAGCAGTTGATGGAGGAGGGGGATGATAAGCCTTTCTACCCTCTGGGCTCAGCTGGGGCCCAGATGTAGCTCTGGGTAGCAGGGTGAGGTTGGGAGGTCACAGAAAGGTGAACACATGCAGGCTCTCTAATCCCTAGCTCTGTCCTGTGGTGAAGAGATGGGGGTAAATGTGAGAACTTCAGTGTGGGAGGTGTCCTCTTCCTGATAATCCTGCATGCCATAACTACCTCCACTTTCCTACTTCTCAGTCACTGGACTAGAAAATTACTGGACTCCCAGGCTACTTAATACACTTGGAATTAGCCTTGATTTTCATCAGCCCCAGAGGGGTGTCTCACAACTTGCTCACTTTTTTTTCAAAAGGAAAGATTGAGCTTTCCTCCTGGAACCCTTCATTCCCCAACTCCCCAAACAGAATGCTTACCTCAGACTCCTACAATGGCATTATTCTGGGTCAGAATTCAGGGTGACATGTGATTTCCAGAGTCTCAACATAAAGTTAATCTGATTAGTATTGATCACCTACATAAAACTTTTTAAAGGGCTTGTTTATTTTTTTCAAGAAAGCATTTTATTTCCCCTCTCCCGTATCTTTTTATTTATCATCTCTTGCCAAAGCCATAAATGCACCAATTGGCTCCATACCAGAACATAACTCTGGGATTTCATGGTGTAGAAATTAGGGAGAAAAGAACCTAAAAGTTCTCAGCTGCTACTTCCAACTGAGGGAATGAAAGAACATGTTTAACTCCTGCTTCACCCATGAAATTCACTTTCCAAAAGTTCTGGTTTTGGCTTGGAACATCTTGGAAAAATAAAATCCTCTAAAATGCTAAAGGGAGAGTCAAATCTCCTATTCTGACAGGCGTGTGTGTGCGCGCGCGTGCGCACGCATACGCGCACCATCTATGTACACACATAGGCACATCGGTCCTGGGACTTGAAATCTGGGTCTGGGCTCTGACTCTAAAAAGGGTTGTTTCACTTAAGGGAAGTGTGTTACCACTTGAGCCATAGCTTCATTTTTGGTCTCTGGGGATTTAATTGGAGATAAGAGTCTCTTCAGACATTTATGACTGGATTGGCTTAGAATAGCAACCTTCAGGTCTCAGCCTCCTGAGTAGCTAGGATGACGGGAGTGAGCCACCTTGCTAGGCCCAGTCAGTTTCAACTGGATGAATGAGCAACAGCCTATGATTCTGAATGCTGTTGTCCATCCCTGAGTTCCTTTTTAGTCTGTCTGTCCAATTTCCTTCCTGGAAACTTTGGGTCAATTTATAGCTGCCTTTCAGTTCTATGCCAACAGAGCAGAGATTGAGATGGAGATTGAAGTAATTTAATAATCTGATCAAACCGACAAGACCTTTTCTAATTTTCTTAGGAGATTTTCACATAACCATGTCCGTCATTGCTGAGCTGGAGTAAACATCTGCTACTGCTAATGTATGCCTGCTCCATGGGACCAAACATCTTCCACTTTTGTGTTCTTAGAGAGACCTTGGTGCCAGCATCTAGCCTTGAGTCTCAGTGTCCCCATCTTAGATTCCTCCACCCTTGAATCTGATCCACACCCAGTCTCTGGATCTAAAATAGCCTACTTCCCAGGGAGTATCACTCTGCTCACCCTGCCACTTTACCCACTCACTGGGTTGGGTTCTTGGCTGGTGATTTTGGAAGCCTGCAGGGCAGAAGTGTGGCACTGAACTGCCTTCAGAAACTCCCAGAGAGGCCAGGCATAGCACAGTGCGCAATGCAGAGGAGCTTGTTGCCAAGATATTGCCTTTTTGTCACTTAAGTGGAAGATCCTGGTCCTATGTCCTTTTGTAGGTCGTAAGCAACTCTTTGCAGTTCCCATCTTCCACAAGGCTCTCACAGAAAAACCCAAAGCAAAGGGAGAGTGTGGAACTCTTCTTTTTCAAATGAGCTCGCTCTGAAAAATACATGGTTCATATCATTGTTGGGTATCTACCCAACTAAGCAAGACTGAGCATGTGCTCTAAAGGTACTAGGGCTAGGCAGAAAATAAACAGAACAGAGAATAACTAATCTCTAGTGAACCTTTGCAGAGTTTTATGATAAAAAAATATCTAGGATGAAAAAGCTATTACCCTTCATAAAACTCCTAAGTCATATCTCTTTAAAGTTTGTCACATCCAATTTTTGTTTTCCTGAGCCCGGGCCTCTTGGCATCCTGCATATCAAGGTAACGGCATAGGGGCACAAGGTGGAGGTGCTTGTGGAAGAGGAATGAGCACCTAGGTGTCCCAGAGGAAGGTGTGACTTAGAACAGGTCATATAAATATTCAGAATCTTCATTTCTTTTTGTGTCAAACAAAAATCATCTCTGATGTTCAAAATCCCTGTTAGCTCTAGAAGTCCATGACACTCTAACGTTGTAGCTGTATATTCCTACACATAAACGTTCTAGCCAGCTGCCCGTTGTCAACATGGCTAGTAGCCTGGGAAGCCATAATCTCATCGTGAGCACAGGGATGAAACTCCGGTGTTGCTGTCCATCAGTTACTCTAGAATGACATGGCACCCTCTCGAAAGGAAGAGACAGTAGGCTTCTGAGAGAACGGACACCCTAGAGTTAAGGTCTGGACACTTGCTACAAGTTGTAAACCCATAAGAGAAGCTTCTGGGAAATAGACATAGAGTCCAACACTTGCACAGGCCCTGCTCAGCTCACCCAGCCACTCCATCAACCACTAAGAAAATCTAATGGACCTTTCCTTCTTTTCTGACCCAGTCTTCCCCCTCCTAGAAAGATCCTGGTCAGCGCCCACCTGGGCAGTGACCTTTTGGGGAATGCAGTAAATCCTGCCTAGCTGATAATCTCTAAGGAGCCTCTAGGCTTTGGTGCCTTGTGACTCCTGCATAATAACCAGTCACATGGAGGTTGATTTCCAGAGAACTCACCATGGCCAGTTGCAACCCATGTCCCTGAGATGTCAGCTCTGCCAGGGAGCTGGGGACGGGCAGTCAGACATCTACAGGAGACTAGCAGCAGGAAAGAACAGCACCTCTCAGTCCTGCCCTCATGTAGGACACTGAAGTGGAAGGGTGGAAGTGTTTTTAAAAAGGGGAGGGGACTTCTTGGTATATTGGAGATTCAGGACCCGGCTCTCCATAGGCAAAACTAAACTGATTAGATGCCTTAATGGTCCAGGTCCTGAACTCTGTGTACTGACTCAGTGGGTGGGCTTGCTGTTGTTAAATGACCCATTGACCCCCAGGAGAAAGGTATGGGCCCTGCTGCCCTGGGCTTGGACTGCTCTCACTCCTGCCTTGGGCAACCACAGGCTTCAGCTGAGGAGAGCCGGGAGCAACAGAGTGATTGGAGTCTTAGGGTGTGCTTGCTGGGCCTCAGAGATAAGATGGGCTGGTTGTCCCCAACCTCCCCTCAGCTCACATCTGCCCTTCTCCTCATCCTCTTCCTGCCTCTTCCCGGCCCTTCTCTGCCAGATCCTTTGACTCTTCTCTTTTTAACTGAAGATAGCCTTTCTAGCTCCCTTAGTGAAAAGTTGAGGAACCTGTCCTGCAGGATTTTCCTCTCCTTTCTGCTCTTTCTGGAGTGAAAATTCCTGCATTTCCCAGTAACAGGTGCCATTAAATGGCTCTCCTAACCAATTTTAGGCAGAAAAGAGTTCTCAGAAGGAAGGAAGGGAAGTCAGCTTTCTTTTCCCAGAGGAGGAATGAATTAAGTGTATCTCCCCAACCCTTTTCCCTGCACCATCACCCCAGGAAGGCAGCTGCCAGCCCCCAGGCCTGCAAGGGCTTTCTCTTTCCAGTCACCAGGGAGCAAGGCTTCTGTCGTAGTCCAGAGATCTTTCATCCAGGAAGTGCTGAGACCAGCCAGATAAATAAGTCTCTTTACCCCTAAGTAGTACTAGGGGTACTACTGAATTAAAGATGTCTGTAGCTTAACAGCAGTTAGTCCTGGGGACAACAAATCAGAAGTAGGAATCCTTTCACTTCCTCCAAGGGATCTGTGTTTGCTAACTCGGGGGTTTCTGCTCATTGAATTGGATATTCCAAGATCAAGAGGCAAGTGAAAGACCCTTAAAGAACATAGTAGAGTACCATCCTTCCATGTCATCAGTAACTTATATATTTTCCAGATCACTCAAGCCTCAGGACAAAAAAAAAAAAAAAAAGGTGTATGGGGAGGAATCCTGAGGACAAACACATAGAAGTTGTCCAAGAAAATATACATCAGTTCTGTAGAAGTCTAAACTCTCTCTCGTCTCTCTCATATTTCTTCCAAGTGGTCCTAGGTTTCTGTGTCCTTGAGTGTCTCATCAGTGACCTTGAAGGGTCTTATGTATTGTTATGGTTTGGGGTCTTAAATGCACCCTCCCAATGTTGGGAGGCAGTAGAAACTTTAAGAGGTGGAGCTTAGTTGAAGGAAGTTAAGGTCACTGGGAGCATGCACTCAAAGGAGGAAATTGTTGACCTAACCTCAGAAGCCACATAATAACATTACGGCCAAACTGTAATTTTTAGCAGTCCAGTTACAAAGTCCAATTCACACTTTGTGGAAGGAGAGTCAAAGTATCCCTCTTGAAGGAAAACAACAAAAATTTGTGGGCTTATTTTTAAAATCATCATGTGTTCAATCGACCTCAGCGGTATCAATGTGGTTGATATCTTCTCATGAGTAAACCCAAGAGAAATAAGCTCAATAACTTATTTTCATTTTCAAACAACCAAAATTGATACTAGTATATGGGATAACAATGTTCAGAAGTCAAGGTTCATATTCTATTTACAGGTTTCCCCTGATACATTGTCTCAGCCACATCACTTCTCCTATGCTCCAGTTTTCTTATTTACAAAAGACATTTCTGCCATTTGAACAAGGGAAACAAAGTTGAAAGAAACAAATGCAAGCTACATGCAAAAGAATGACGTTGAAGCTGCACACTGGTGGTTCATGCTTGTAATCCTAGCTACTGAGGAGGCTGAGACCTGTGGATTGAGGTTGGAAGCCATCCTGGGGAAGAAAGTCTATGAGACCCTTATCTCCAATTAATAATCAAAAAGCCAGAAGCTCAGGAACAGTGCTCAGGCCTTGAGTTCAAACCCCAGCCAAGACTGGCATGTATACACAAAATGAATAACATTGGATTCTCATCTACCATCATATACAAAAATAAGTTTAGAATGGATCAAAACCTATACGACGTAAAAGTATAAAACTCTTAGAAAAAAAACTTGGGACAAAGGCTTTATAACATTGAATTTGACAGATTTCCTGGGTATAACACCAGAAAGAAAATAAAGCCCCTCAATTTGAACTTCGTGTAAACTCAAAAATTCTTCATATCAAAAGATAATAGCAAAGTGAAAGTATCAGCCTATAGAACGGAGGAAAATATTTGAGAATTGTGTATCTGGTAAATGATTAATGTCATATATATGGAGAGAGAGAGAGAGAAAGACAGAGAGAATCTCTAAAATCTAACAACATAAAGCTAAACCGATCAATTAAAAAGTGGGCAAAGGACTTGGGACAGATGTTTCTTCAAAGAAGACATACAAAGAGTCAGTAAATATATCAAAGAATCTTCAACATCACAACTCATTAGGGAAATACAAGTCAAAATCACCACAGGGTACCACCTCACGTCAATAAGATGATTATTAGCAAAAACAAAAATAAAACAAATAAGCAAAACAGAGAGTAAAACTGGTGTCGATGGGATATGAAGAAATTAGAACCTTGGACACTTTCGGGAGAAATACAAAATAGTAGAGATTCTGTGGAAAATGGTAAGATGATTCTTAAAACAATAAAAAATAAGACTATTATATGATCCAGTAACCCTATTTTTTTTTTTAGATAGATTCCTTGGAGAACTGAAGCCAGGTTCTTGAAGAGCCATTTTTATACCATGTTCATAATAGTACCTTACAATAGTACCTTATAAGCCCATTAATGGATCGATAGATAAGCAAAACTAGTTATATTCATAGAATTTATTCAGACATAAAAAAAAGGAGGATGTTCTAACCTGGATTAACCTTGGTGACATTAGCTAAATGAAATAGGCCAATCACAAGAAGATGAATACTATAAGATTGCTTATGTATAATACACTGGCAGCAGTCAAAATATAGACAGAAAGTTAGATGGTGGTTGTCAGGGGTCCATTTGTGAGGGGGATGGGAAATTATAGTTCTGTAAGTAGTGAGTTTCAGTTTCACAAGATGAAAAGAATAGAGATGGATGGCAGTGAATGACACTGAGCTGAACACTAAAAATGTTTAAGATAGGGAATTTGATGTCACACGCTTTTTACCACAGTGAAAAATAACTGGGGGAAAAAACTAGACAGCTGAACTCAAAGGTTTTTAATGTCTCTGGTGATTCAGATATTGCCTTTTCCAATATTATCTTTTAGATTTTTAGGGTTTAGATTTCATTTATGGAAACCTCTCTTGTGTGGACCATCTATCTATATATCCATCTACCTACTTACCTACCTACCTATCTATCATCTATCTATCTGTCTTCTACTTATGTTTTATGTATGTTTAAGATATTTTCACATATGTCTTTATGTTTCTAAGCCTATCTAAATAAATCTTTCATAGCCTTCAGTCACCAGGGGGAAGGTAGTGCTGTTTATGTTACAAGAACAACATCATACTTTATTTGCCCACTGTAGTCAGAGCACAGCATGCTATTACTATAAATGGGGCATGCTGGTGTTTTGTTATAAAACGCCCTTTGATGTAGGACAGCCACAGTCAGTCCAGTGACTTCAGCCTACTGCAAAAAATAACATGACAGATCTTCTCATGGTACAGCATCTCCGCACACATTCCAGGAACCTGAGGCCATATACTAAATCCAAACAGAACAACACTGGTTTTTTTTTTTTGCCAGTCCTGGGGCTTGGACTCAGGGCCTGAGCACTGTCCCTGGCTTCTTTTTGCTCAAGGCTAGCACTGTACCTCTTGAGCCACAGTTCCACTTCCGGCCTTTTCTGTTTATGTGGTGCTGAGGAATCGAACCCAGGGCTTTATGCATATATGAGGTGAGCACTTGACCACTAGTCCATATTCCTAGCCCCAGAACAACAGTGTTTTAATGATTACAGATGTGGCCACTCAGCTTTGAAAAAAAGCTTCCCTTCTCTTTTTCTTCTTCTTCTTCTCTTCTTTTCCCTCCTTCTCCTCTTTTTTCTTCCTCCCCTTCTCCTCCTCTCTCTCCTTCCCCCCAACTCCTCCTTCATGTCTAAAGCTTGGTGTGAATCAATCAGTCTGGGCATAAAGAGACTAATCCTTCAAGTTGTTCCACAAGCCACTCCTTACTATTCCTGAACCTACATCCCACATAAAAAATACCCATTAATCAGTATTTCTATTTTCCCACAAGCACCACCCATTCTTAGTACAAAAGACTTACTGGAAATGATAATCTTTCAAATATACCAATGAATCTGTTGGGTTTTTTTTAATTCCTAAATTCTAAGTGCTTTCCTAGTTTCTGCATTTCCCTAGCAGTTCTTTGTACGTACATAAACTGGAGAACAGGCCCAGAAGGACAACTTGCTCAAGGTGTTCGCAGTAGGCTATTTGCTGCAAAATGGGAGTTGGAGTCAATCAGCTGTCCTTTTGCAGAAAACAAGCAAAACAAAAAGTGGCAGAGGCATGATCTGGAAGCAAAGCGCTGATTAGAAGCATACCGACGATTTATTGCTGCGTAACTTCATTTCAATCAACAAACATTTATTATGGATCAGGAGCCAGCATGACTGAGCTGACTCCTTTGGCTCCGGGTCTCTTCACAGTGCTGCAATCAAGTATTGGCAGGAGCTGTGGTCATCTCAGATCTCATCTGGGTGAGGGAATGACTTGCTTCCAAACTCGCTAGCAAGTATGTTGGCATCATTCAGTTCCTTTCTGCTACTGGATTGAGGGCCGCAACTGCTTGCTCACTGTAGGCCAAAAGCCTCTCTCTAATCCTTGTTGTTAGGTTCTCTATCAGTTTTCAACTGATTTCCACCAGCGTGAGTAAATAAGAACACAAAAGAGGAAGACTGAGGATTTTGCGATGTAATCTCAATAGGAATATCCTGTCACTCTGTCCAAATTCCATTTGTTAGGAGAAAGTCACTAGATCCAGCCTAAGATCAAGGTCAGGTGATTGTACAAGGCCATACATATCAAGAGGCTGCCATCACAGGGAGCCATTTTTGAAGGAA
Source organism: Perognathus longimembris pacificus (assembly GCF_023159225.1). Classification (NCBI taxonomy): domain Eukaryota; kingdom Metazoa; phylum Chordata; class Mammalia; order Rodentia; family Heteromyidae; genus Perognathus; species Perognathus longimembris. Next base: position 16,663,333 of record NC_063164.1, read on the forward strand.
ACAAAATAGGAATATAGCTTTCAATGCAAGGCTCAACAGTAAAGACTAGAATTAAATGAAGTCTGTAACCAAATACAATTTGTTTAAATTAAAATATACAGAAAACAGTGTTATTTGCCTTTAAAGGATCCAAGTCAGGTCAGTCATATATACTAATCACACTCCTGCATTTGCATTCTGGGTATAAAGTGTGGATGAGAGCAAATAATGACATAAATCCGCAGACTGTGAACCCAGGATGAAGTTAAACGTGACGTTTAACAAACAACTCTGGGTCCCTCAAATCAAGTCCCTCTGCCCATTTAAAGCACTCATCAAGATCCATGCCTATGAGTGTTGTCACTCTAAATTAGTTATCCCAAAGGCTCAGACATTTTTATCCAGCAAAAAGTATCATCTGTGACCATGTGCTGTACCATTAGGTGTCCTTCAGATAGAGGTGGTCGTCAGATCACACTTGAGAAACTGCTAAGGAAGGATGGCTTTAAAAGGAACTGTTGTTAATACCAAAGGCACCAGCCATTCTCAAATGTGTACGTAATCACAAATACTAGACAGCCACCTCATGCAGTATCACTATTACCTTTTGATAATCCTAGGGCTCTGGTTCACAGTTCACTGATTCTAGAGTTTACCTTCCTCATAAAGTAGACCTTGAGATCTCAAGAGGCAAAGTTCAGGAAGGGGTCAGGGCAGAAGTTTGTGGAGAAAGATTTCCCTGACTGGCTGTTACAAGAAACCACACCTCATAACTGGATTAGCCACCTAGAGAAAGGACTTAGAAATCTCCCACCCCCAAAGTGCGAGCTGAAGTATGTACTAATGAGATTAAGTCAAGAACCCTAACGTCTCCAGTAAACAGCCTCCCTCAGATGCACTCCTTGTGAGATATTTTCCATATTTGGAAAATAGAAAAGATTACACAAGCATGTTAACAGGAGCAAAGAGTGATGAGGTAATGACAAGTGCCTCTCAGAAGGCAGCAGGAACAAGGCAGGAAGATCTGATGGCAAGGGGAGTAGATCTAGACGGGTTGCAGGTGTACAAGGTAGAACTTCCTCATCAGGCAGGATGTGCTGGACCCTGAAGAACAGTCAAATATCCTAGTGATAAAGCAACAGTCCTTGTTCTAGTTTTATATTCACCGAGTACCTTTTTGGTCTTCCTTTATTCATTCATTCTTTTCCAAATGCAGACTGGATAATTTCCACATAGTATTATGCTAGGTACTGCTGAACTGGACTGTGGTTTAATTTTTCTGGTGGATTTTAAACATTATGAGGATAGTTTCTAACAACCAGAAGACTAATAAAAACAAAGCACTTACAATGGTAAGATCAGAGAAATAAGTTATGTCTAATGATACGAACTGTCACAGTTTTTGATTCATCTTGAAGCTGACTCCAAGACAAGAATATAAGTGCAAGTAGTCTATTTGGAAGGTGAAAGGAACACATCTAGGAGAGTAAGTCAAGGAAGGCAAGGAAACTGATAAAGAGGCCTAGCAGCCCCTTTTATCAGGGTGCAACTGGTGTCAGAGGTTACTGGGTGGGGAACTCTGGGAGACAATAGAGATTCTACATTGTATGTACTTGTGAACAAAGTTATTATGCTCCAAAGTTACTGCAAGGAATATCCATCCACTAACTCTCCATCAGTCATTTGTTGGGGGTTGTTTCTTGGGAGATTACATCCTGGACACTTCTGCCTGTCTTATATGAGAGATGAGCGTGTTCTTCTCACTATGTAGAGTTACAAATGCTTTCCACAAATAGCTTTGAGAATGTAGATGGATTCCAGGGAAATGTGGGTGGGCTCTCAAGGCCCTGTCACAGGAGTTCACATTTTGCTGCATGCTTCAAAGTTCCAGGCACTAGATTAAATCATATTACCACATTTAATATCTGATTAATAATCTCCATTTTTTTCCAAACCAGGAAACAGATGTGAAGTAATAAAGTGATTTGTATCTGGTCTCATCATCAGCTCATAGGGATGTTGAGATCTGAACCTAGAAAGTTGGTTTTTATGACCCAAATTTTTGGCCAATGCTCTATACTGGCCCCCTTAAGAGTTTATAACAGTTGAGGAAATAAAAATAGATTTTAAGATGTTGGTATAAAATCCAGCTGTTTCATGAAGTGTGGACCAGATTTGGCACTGAGATTTAGCACTGATATAGAAGTACAGATGTGGGAGATTGGATGTCATAGAGAGTTCATGAATGGTTAAAGGCTGGAATATAAATCACAAGTGATTTTGAATGTGAAGTTAGGGAGTGCATTCACAATGGGCTTGGCAATAAGTAACTATCAAGCCTTTTTGAGCAAGGTCATGATAGCATGAAATGAGATGGGTTTGAATAACATTGACAAGTGTAAATAAGATAAAAACAGTGTTGCTAGTATAATAATAAACAAGAAGCAATTATTGTCTGAATTGATCAAAGGAAAGGGAAAGATGGAAAGCAGGTAGGATGGCCAGAATTCAGGATTTGAGGACACTTCTCTGAGTCCAGAGTTGGTGAGAACATGGAACCGTAAGAGAAGAGTCACTGCAATTAAGACTTCCAGAGGAGGCCATGAGTGTGGAAAGATAAGGAAGTTTAGACACAGACACTGGGCTCATTCATGGAGTATGGTAGAGCGAGGTCCTAGAATGGCTCCCTTGGGACTTCCAGGGCAGCGTCTGATCCTACCTGAGAGAAACTTCGTACTCTGTTCACTCAGGTGGTCAGATTGCAGGTAAATTGGTACAGTACCTCTCACCAAAGAAAAAGTCAATTCATAATTGCTTGAAGACTTGATTCCCAAGCTTACAGTGTTTCAACTCCCTGTCTAGTTGGTACATTACCTTGAAATGGACCACTCTTTCTTTCCTTTTGTTATGCTTTCTATTCTGTAACTTTAAGTGCATACCTACTATAAGATAATATATTTTATATACCATATACTATATATTACATGATATATGTTTATAATAAATATATAAATTAGGAAATCAGGAAAAATCAAACTTATTTATGGGAGAATGTGACAGGTTTGGGAGACTATATATATAGGTTATGTATAGTTATGTATTTATGTACATATATTGGTTATGTATATTTATATATTGTGTAATATATTTTCATATTATAACATATATATCACATATACTTCATAATATATCATATATAATATGTTGTATGTTATGTACTATATTATATTATGTATATTATAATAATATGTAATATATCATAAATGCATTATATGTATACAGATAACTTCTCTGTGAACATGCTGTTCAGAATCTTAACTATTTGTTTTCCTGATCATTTCAAAATGTCAGTATCTTCAGGTCTCATCTTTTCCCTTGAATATATTTTCCAGATACTAAGGTAGACATTAGTACCAGGGTATTCCAGTAACGCCTCAAACTCCACGTGGCCCAAACTAAACCTGTCACATTTTCCCACAAACAAGTTTGATTTTTCCTGCTTTCCTGATTTATTTATGATCCTATCATTCCTCAACTTGGCAAGATTCAACACCTGGAATTGTCTCCAATTTTTTTCTTGTTAACCGCACACTCCACCAAACATGTGCCAACATCATTGATCCCGTGTCACTCCCAGATCTTGATGTTGGGGCCTCTTTCCCTTTATATTACTATAATAAATGAATGCACCACATAGTACATACAGGCTCAAAACACAAAATTAAATTGAACAAGTTAAATTTGAGTTGGCTGTCTTGTGATGCTTCAAATGAGAAAACATCTCATTCTATGAAAGAAAGTATTCCAACAAGTTGGGCCCAAGGGTTGGGTTCATAGGCTAGAGGCAGAAATGGGACAAAACATGAATGGGCCATTCAATAATCATTTGCTTTACAGGATTTAAGAAGAGGGAACTTGCACAGCATGCTGGATCAGGTAAATTAAGCCCTGTCTAATTGATGGTTGTGAATCTCCTATTTTGTTGGAGAAGTTGCTCATTTGGGAGGTTGACTCTGTGTAACCTAGCATGAGTGACTCCTTGCTGATTTGATCTGCTCTGCTAGGTCCTAGCGAAAAAGACTAGTGGGAAACAATGGCTTCCATAAACCTTTGATTATCTGTAGTGTAGTGTAGTAGTATGGCATAGATTAGGGAGTCAGCAGTAGGGGAGTGTAGTATGGAGTAATGAAAGGTAGATAGGGTCATACAGAGTAGAGTAGGGTAGGTTGCTATAGGACCAATTAGAGCATGGTAGTATATATAGGATAGTGAGAATAGGATAGCATGGGGTAGAGTTATATAGGGTGGGGTAGGATGGGATAGGGTAGGGTAGGGTAGGGTGATAGTATTGGGCAGGGTAGTAGGTAGTATGAGGTAGGACAGGGTAGTATAAGGCAGTGTAGGGTAAGGTTGTAAGGGTAGTATAGTTTTGGTGTCCAATATTACCTAGCCTTTCACCTGAAAAATCCATCCCCTCCTCTTATATGTCCTTCTCCCAAATTGGGGGTTGTCCTCCCATGGTATTCTGCTTTACATTTGAACCATTTGCAGCTCTCTTATGATAATAAATAAAACAGGACTAGGTGCCAGGCATTCTCCCAAGAGCTTAACATAAATCATCTCCTTGACTCATCACAAAAAAATCTCCTTTAGTTACATACATTTTCTAAATTAATTAATTAATCATCAAAGTGATGTACAGAGGGGTTACAGTTTTATATGTAAGGCAGTGAGTACATTTCTTATCAAACATGTTACCTCCTCCCTCATTTTTCTCCCACCTTTCCCCCTCCCCAATTCCCTCAGTTCCCTCTCCCCCTCATATTTTTTTCCACAAAGGAGAAAAGTGAGGCACAGAATGATTGGCTTTTTTTTTTCAAGCTATCCCAGAAAGTAGCAGGAGCTGCATTTAGATCCAGGTATTTTTTTTAAGTGTTTGTGTTGAAGCTATGTTTAAACTCTTGGCCTTTTTTCTATACTATGAACTCCTTAAGATAGTGATTATTCTCTATAACGCTCACTCATTTTCAGTTCTTTCCCAACAAGAGCTGGTACTACTGAAAATTGTGCGTGATGGTCGGATCCAAGGGACCACAGGACTAGAAGTCATATGAGCCTGCTGGTGCTGTAGAAGAGAGACAGTTCCCCTCTCTGAATGATAAACATTAGCCAGATACGATTGTTTAGGTAGAGCATAGGTTGGGGGAAAAAGACAGAAGAAATGAAGTTGCAGCCTACATAAAATCAGACGCGGATTTCCAAAGCATGAGCAACACACTGCCTCTCCCTTCAAGCCCTACTTCTGTTAGACCTCCCTTGCTGGGTACTTATAAACACACTCTCACTAAACCTAACAAAAGGAGAATCAGAATTAGAGAGGTGAAAACACAGACGGCATAGTAAGTAAGAATGTTTGCTGATGAAGGTGGGGTAGAGGCTTTCTGGGAGGCCTGATAAAATTACTTTGGGGCTGAATGAGCTTGTAACCCTTTTCTATTTTTGTGCTTTGACTTCAGACATTTTTTTTTCTCTGAAACAAATCAATGACCCAAGAAAACAATTGGTGGTGGGAGGAGGGGGAAAGTCCCTGAGCTAATCCTGGAGATTGAGGCAGAAACACAGCTGCTCTGGATTTTGGCTGGGGAGACGAAGGGGAGGCATGATTGCTGTTTGGAGAGACCTGTCATCAGTTGGCCTGGTTCTGAGCCCCTGAGTCCTCTGTCAATAAGCACTTTACAAGGGAGATAATGGATTTAGAGCTGAAGGTGGAGGGAGGTTGTGGGGGGAAAAGATAAAGACATGATCTGAGCCCTTCTATCAACTCCTTTACTGTAGTGCTTATGGACATAGACCATGACTTTAGCAGGGCTGAGTGGGAAGGAAGGAGACTGTAACACTTGTTAGGGTCAGGCCTCTGCAGCTTGCTCCACCCACACAGGTGGCAGGTACAGTGCTAAATGACAGTTTGGCCACCATCTTGACAAAAACAAGAAACAACAATCCCCTTGCAAAGAGAGAACATGGCCATTCACTCTATAAGAATGGGGGTCAGAATATAAATTAGTACAGCCATTATGGAAAACAGTATGGGAGCGCCTCAAAAAAATTAAAAATCAAACTAACCTAGGATCCAGCAGGTCTGCACACAAGTACATTGCCAAAGGAAATAAAACCAGTATAGACACAAAGGGACCTGTGATCACTCCCATGTTTATTGTGGAATTATTCACCATAGCTGAGATAGACAATTGGTTAAGTGACTATCAACAGGTTAATGAATGTATATACCCAGCATAAACTACTCATCCTGAGAAAATAAGGAATTCTGTCATTGTGACAGACAGCCTAGGGGAACCTGGGAGACATTATGTTAAGTGGAATGAGCTGGGCACAGACATAAACGGTATCTAATTTATGTATAGAATTTCATGGTAAGTACATGTTTAGGGTGCTGGGTCTGAGGAAATGGTGGTCAAATGATAGAAAATTTGAGTCAGGCAGGAAGAATAAGCTCAAGGGATTCATTAGACAAGATAGTAACTAGAATTAATAACTATATTATATTCTTGAAAGTTGCTAAAAGACTTATTTTAGTGTTCTCATTAGATATGTGAGGTAGTCCATATGTTAATTAGCTTTATTTAGTCATTCTGAGATGTACAAAGGCATTATATTTTGTACCATAAACATAGCCAACCCTTGTCAATTAAAATTAAATGTCTAAAATTAAAATTTTCTATTAAAATTAAGATAGGTGATAATATTTGGCAAATATGAGAGAGGACAACTAATATCTCAACAAACTGAAGAAAAATTTGCCACTGTTTTTCTAGGATGACATCCTTTCTCTACACATTTTGAAATTCAAAGAGAGTTCATCCAAAGAAAGTACAGGGGTGAGGAAAGTTAGATACAGATAGACCAAGTCTGGTGCTAAGATGCTGAATCATTTGTTAATGACTTTATTAGATGAAAAATTATCCAAGAAGCCACATATTGAAGGATTGAATCTTGGAATCTTTATTAGCAGTCTGCAGGAAGCCAGTTGTTACAAAGGCCTGCAGCGGGTAAATACCCTTAACACTGTCAAGAAACAGGCCAGAGAGGAAAGAAAGAACAAAAACAATACAAAAAAGAAAACCAATAAAACAATCCAGCTCCAATGGAGAGCTGACTTAAGACACCACAGTGACCAAGGATGAGCCAGGAGACAGGACACAAGAGGACAACATGGAGACATGTGGTATGGCGTACTGGTGCCTGGGCTGGTCTGACCCTAAATAGGGTCAGGTCAGGGGGCTGGGTCACAGGAAGCTCCTAGTCCTAAGCACTAGACTGACAGGTTCAGTAACCTATAGGACAACTGCCCACCCTTGTCTCTAGGGATTCAAGAACATCTATCACCTGGGAATGGGACTTCCCTTCCTCTAGAAATTCAGGCACACCCATCAAGACAAGATGCCAGATAGTCACCATGTGGACAATGATGACGCTGGCCAGATCTGACCTCCTTACCACAACTTTGTTATCAAACCTAGACTTCTCAGAGAGAGCAGGCTAACGTATCAGGAATTAGTGTTTCATTTAGAAAAATATGATTGTGAAAAGTAGTACATGTCCCTAGATTCCTCTTAAATGCCCCATGGGCCCAAACCCTATAGAAGAGCTTATTGTAATGTCACCTTATAGCTCACCAATTTACCTTTAAATAAATAACAAATAGCTTCTAATTATGTTTCATCAAAGCAGAGCAGTTTGCTAGTTCTAGTACATTCTTTCTCCATGCTGGTCATATCCTCCTGTATGTTCTTCTTCTGTCTACTTTATCATCTGCTACAAGTTGGCAAAGTGGGATGGAGACATGACATGTTTCCATCTTGCAATGACTCTGCCCATTCTCTTGCTGGTTAGCACCTCAGATTTTCCCAACACACACCTACATGATACACAGCTAGAAAACACACATCACACATCTGACCAGCCCTTTATCTTCTCATTTCTCAAGAGAAAAGCTTTCTCTGGAGAGAATTAAGTTCTCTAGCATTCCCTGAAGGTATTTATTTGCCATCACCACCTTTCAAAAGTTAGGTGAAACCAAGCATCCATGTTTTGTGCCTATAATCCCAGCTACTCAGTAGGCTAAGATGGGGAAGATTGGCATAGTGGCAGTTGCCTGTTATTTTAACTACAGTGGATACACAAGTAGGAGGAGCAGAGCCCAGGCTGGCTTAGACATGAAGCACAACCTTTCCTCAAAGTAACCAAGACCAAAAGGGGTTGAAAATGAAGTTCAAGTGGTAGATCACGTGTCTTACAAGCATGAGACCTTAGATCCAATCCCCAATATTGTCTAAAGCATTTTCTTAATGAAAAAATAAGCTGTAGTCATGTTTTAATTTTGTTCCCATAGTCTCAGGTCTTTTAACCTCAACAATGAATATGTACTCCTGGAATACTAAATGTAAGCAAGTCTCTACATCCACATTTCTTTAGTCTTGGACAAGATAAACAGTCTATAAACAAAGACACATATTGGTATGTGTGCATTGTGTTTAAGTTTGTGGGCATATGTATACACATATAACAGACATATAAGAAAGATATGAAAACAATTGTTTCTTCCTCTACTCCTTTGCTTTTCCTATATGCTTGTCTCCAGGACCAAAGCTTTTCAGCTTTCTTCCCTTGCTCGTATCTTCCCATTCCTTCTTCAAGGCTCCCCCAATTCATTTTTTAAGCCCAGTTTTATCTGGATCCTTTCAAGGAATTTCTGTGAGATACTCTAAATGCAGAGCTCCAGCCTCCAGGCTAAACTCTGGTGTGCCTTTTAGTTATCAAGGACATAAATCTTTCCCTTAGCTCTCTCACAGGGATTATTTAAATTGGTCAGATAGAGAATCCATCAATTTCTTTAGAGCCCAACCCAAGAATAGCTGTTAACACAAGGCAAAAGTTTAAGCTATTAAGCATGTACCTGCAAGTATTTGCAGTCTTTCATTTCCTCTGGGGAGTGCTTTCTTGGTGGGAGGGGCCAATGGGAAGAGAGCCCAGAGCAAGGAAGCTGATCTGGGAAAGCGCTCCTCTCCATCTCTGCCGCTTTCATAAACCTCTCAGGGAGAGGTTTGAAATGCATCAGGAATAGGCCCATGGAAACAATTGAGGAGTGTGTCACATACCGCTCAGGCCCAACATCCCCGTCTTCAAACCGATGTCACCTCGTAAATCCACAGGCACGGCCTAGATCCATCAAGGAGCTGAGCTGGAGATTATTTGTTCATACAGGGGTCAGGTGGAGGAATCTTTGGAAGATTCCTCCAGTGTTTTGGTTCACCCCTTTGCCTTCAGGTGAAAATGGAGCTTGTGGTGATGCCAGGCTGTAGAAATGAGAATTGTGCACAGAGAAGCCAGGCATCCGAGTTAGAGAGGCTTTGGGCATTGACTCCCTCTCCCAAGAAAGGAAGAGAGGTAGAGAGGGGCTTTGCTTTGGCTTTTACCTTGTTGTTCTAGGAATTTGGATATCCTGTCTACAGTCAGGTTGCTATTGCAATCAACAGGAGAAAGGCAATTGACAGAGAGATAGAAAGGGTTAGAAAGCTAATTGACAGAGGAATAGTCAGGAAGTGGCAGCCATCCAAGAGCATCAAGAAAGCTTTTGGATGTTCATTGTCAACCCAGAGTGAGATTTCTTTTCAGGAACTGGGGAGGTGGGGTGTTAACATATCATCCACCTGGATGTCCCCCTGGGGAACCCCTAAATAGCAAGCATATAACATAAAGCAAAAAAGAGGAGAAAACACTCAAGAGGTAGCACTTGTCACATGTATGAAATGCACGAAGGTTTTCAGAAGCAAAAGGGCAAAGTCTGTATATTCAGAAATGGGATTTTCTTAGAAAGAAGGCTGGGGGGTGGGGGGGTGGATTAAACAAGTGAAGAATTTACTTTAAACCTTGTTCTGAAATTTTGAGAGAGAGTGGTAAGCAGTGATTTGTTGGTAAATGTTTCAAAAGCTGTCCCTCCAAGGGAAAGGAATAAAACTTATTTATTCTACTCATCTATCATGACTAGCCTCACTAGTCAGCTGTGATTTCAAGTGCGATGGGAAGTCACTGATTGTGGAGTTGGAAAAAGATGCAAAAACCTAAGCTTCAGAGCTGGTGTCAGCTGGCTCCAGCTTGCCACTGGTTGTAATGGATACCCTAAAAAGATTGCTAAAGAATGCTCCCAAGTCTTGTGTTGTGTGCCCTGAGGCTGAACGGTAGAGCTAGGAGGGGCTGGGAGGGAGGGGACCGGTTCAAGGCAATTCTTCCCTGTCATCTTGGACTCCCAGCTGTAAATGAGAGAGTCCTGTTCTCTCTCTCTCTCTCTTTCTCTCTCTTTCTCCCTCTCTCTCTCCCTCTCTCTGTCTCTCTTCCTTCCTCCTTCCCTCCCTCCATCTCTCTCTCTCTCTCTCTCACACACACACATCCAGATCTATCATCTATAGATCTATAACCTATAGATATGGATATACATGGGATTTTAATAAAAAGCAGAAATTTTAAATTGTAAGACAAGAATCTATCCTCTATATCCACAAATATATAACATTTGCTATCTTCAAATCCCGTGTCCCAAAATGTTTCAAAGCCCCACAAGAGTGGGCTGCATGGTCAGTAGGTGAAAAGAGGAATTTCAGATCTTAACAAGAGTGGTCTCTTTTTTGAGGCACTGGAAAGATGGCACCTAGCTCTTGGTTCAGGTAAAGGGTCTTATTAACAGAGCCTGGTGGGGATCATGGAGCATTCTGGAATGTAGCCCTTTCATAGCCCTTGGCTGGCTGCACGGCCCAGATCCACATGAGATTGCGCTTGCCATTTTCAGATGGATGCTGCTGCAAGTGCTGGCATAGCAGTCTGGGAGCCGTGGTGGGCCTTCTCCTCCAGGGAGGAGCCCGGAGCAGGGCGGCCAGGCCGAAGTGGAAGTGGAGAGGCAAAGGGGAAGGGAGTCCTTGGAAGCCAATTGCAACATCCTCCTGGCTTGGCAGCGGGCCTAGGAGCCTTGTGGGCTTCTGGGGGAAAAGCCAACAAGAGAGGACAGAGTGAAGGAGGAAGAGACAGATGAAGAGGGACCTGCTTTCACAGGCTGGGAGCTGTGTGTGCCTGTAGGCAGAACTGTTGACTAGTTTCCTGAAGTAGCTTCCTCCATGCAGAGAACTGGAAAATGCAGTAAGATGGTGAGGGGCATGGGACATTCACAGTCGAGTTTCAATCTCATAACAAGCCCAAGGGGCTGGCGATTATGATGTCTCAGAGGGTGAAACTGAAGCCCAGAAGATGGCAAGAGAGGCCCTGTACCACACAAACATGCAGTGTTCAAGGTGAAATGTGATCCTACCTTTTTCTGTACCAAGGCTCTGCTTTTGGTTTTAGGCTCTTTTTAGCACTTCAAATTCCAGCCTTGGGTCTCCAAAGCCAATCTAGTCCACTAACACTCTAGGTGACTTTTCCCAGATGACTGTAGTCGCCTTCACAGTGGGGTTTCTGAGTCTGCAGCTCATCTACAAAGACCGACAATATGCGTCTGGAAGGTGCACCTGACAATCGTAAGTTGTCTTTACATAACCAGGGCACCAAGCAAACCTCCTTCTGCCAGAAGATAGTTAATAACACCGATGATTTCTTCGACTTCTGGCTTTGGATAGCAGCACGCTGTATGACATCTACTATGTATCCTCACTCGAGTGTGGTCCCTGGTCCTCTGTTCAGTCATAAATCCAGGCACATCTATCTATCTATCCATCAGTCCTTGTGGCTTTGCTGCCTTCTGAACCCTCCCAGCACAAACATGAAACTCAACACAGGCTCCTCACAAGGGCACTCAGCCCTTGGCTCTCATTCAGAATAAACAAGCAAGTCTCTGGCCTCTAAAGCCCTGCCCCAGTGTGAAGTGAAGCTATCAGGGCCACACGCCACCCCCTCTGCTGTTTCCTTGCCCCTTGTTGTGTCTCCTCATTGCCATTTTCTTCTTCCCTATAAAATAACCAGCTGCCAATGTTTCTCATACAAACTGTTGTTAACTTTCTATGATTTAGATGTACCAATCTTACAAATTGTTTTTGCAAACTGTTGTTAAATTTTTGTGAGTTAGATGTAATGTTCTGTTTCTTCTGTTGATATGGTGGCTCCGCAGACTGTTCTTTCTGCAACATATCCAGTTTATTGCTGGCATGTAGGAATTCCTATACATGTATTTCTACAAAGATCCAAATAGGTATCCAGCATTTACCATGTACCTGGAAATATATGAAATTCTTTATAAAGAAAAAGTCTTTGATCTTCATCGCTCCATAAAGTAGAGTCTGTGATTGTCGCCATTCTCATTTGAGCAAAATGAGGCTAAGGCAGCTAAGTTAACACTCAGTTATTTAAAAGTAAGCTGGACGTGGTGCTCGTCTGTAATCTGTAATCTGGAGGCTGAGGCAGAAGAATCAAGCAAGTTCATAATGTGGAGATAAATTTTGTCACTGTAGTGAAATGTTGCTAAAAAGAAAAAAGTAAATGAATTAAACAACTTGTGGGTGGGAATGTGAAGGAAAAACTGGGAGAGTGAGAGAAGGATGACACTATCCCAAAGTAATGTACTCTTTACCTGCTTTGTGTAACTGTAAGTCCTCTGTACATCACCTTCATAATAATAATTTCTAAAAACTTAAGAAAAAAATGACTACGTTTGTAGCTGGGAGCCAGTGGTTCTCACCTATAATCCTAGCTACTTAGCAGGCTGAGATCTGAGGACAGCAGTTCAAAGACAGCCCAGATAGGAAAGTCTGTGAGACTCTTACCTCTGATTCGCCACCAAAAACCTGTAAACAGAGCTGCGGTTTAAGTTGTAGAGTGCTAGTCTTGAACAACAACAAAAACCCTCAGGGACACACACGTATATGTACATGCACGCACGCATGCACACACACACACACACACACACACCATACACAGTTTGCAAAATTAATAAGTAGGAAGTCTGGTGCTGAAAGTGGTATCCTTAACAACTATTCTATGTTGCAATGAATCTAAAAATATGCATGCGTGTGAATGAATGATATTGAAATGAACTATATGAACTGTACATTTTAGAGGTTAGAATCTGTCCAATAGCAGCAGTTTCCTAAGATTCAACCTAAAATACCCACCCCAGAACTTCTCAAATGTGGTGCCTTCAGCCCCAAGGTATATTAATAATCAGTCAAGACTGTTTTCTGAGCCTAAGAATAAAGAATTAGTGGGTATACAGGTAGAGAGCGGAATATGAGTTAGCAGAAGCTAAGGCAAGCTTCATTTTCACAGGGAAGGAGGCAGGAAGCAGTGAAAAGATGTGTGTGTGTGTGTGTGTGTGTGTGTGTGTGTGTGTGTGTGTGTCCAGGCGCCCTCGTGTGTGGGCACCAGCGTGCACTTGGGGGAGGGGGAGGGTAGCAAACATGAGGATAGCCTTGCTTTCTAATAACTTAATTCTATCTTACCAGAGTGAGAACCCATTTCTCCAAGAAAGACATTTTATAAGCTCTCCCTCTTTCATGACCTCATTACCTCTTAAAGGTCCCACCAGCTCTAAACAATGTTACTTTGGGAAATGAATTTCAGTATGAGTGTTGATAGCCACAAGCCATATCCAATCCATAGCAGATAGCAAACCCTACTATCCAAAAAACAGGAAAAAAAAATACTTACTACGTGTTTTACGTCTCTTATGGCATATCTCTATCTATCAAAATGTTTTAAATTCATCTAAAAGTCAATGTATATTCGTTGGCTGTACATTATACCCACTTGCTTCCATCTTGTCTTAGATACACAATGGAAGACAATGCAAAAATGTAAAATATTATTAATACAAACAATATTAATTAAAATATAAAATAAATAAGTAATTAAATATCATAGATAGTAGTTAAATATCTTTCTCTGCATCCTTGGTAAGTTTTTCTCTTTATGTTTTTGTGCTAGTACTGGGCACTGTTCCTTAGCTTTTTCAAAAGCTCAAAGCTGATACTTTACCACTTGAGCCACAGCTCTAGTTATGGCTTTTTGGTAGCTAACTGGAGAAAAGAATCCTCCCTAGACTGGCTTTGTACCCTACTTCTCAGATCTCTGCCTCCTGAGCAGCTAGGGTTACAGATATGAGCCACTAGTGCCCAGCTGTATCTCTGACAAATTATCTTTGTCTTCTCCTGGGGGAAGACTAATAACTTAGATCATTTTGGAAACCTTTGGCTTAGCATAGTGTTGCCAGCAGAAACAGATTGAAAACTGCACGTGTAATACATACATACATTTTTTTTTTAAAAAACAACCGAAAATGGAACAAACAAAATTAGTTCCAAAACAATTCTACCTGATTGAATATATCCCAGGTACTATGCTTTCATTGGATAGCTCTTGTAAAAATTACTCATGAGCTATTTCAATTTTCTTATTGTACAACTAAATTTTCCTAATCTGGTGCATAAAGTATACTTATGGCACATCTTCACGTGGCCAAATTACATGTTGAGTGCTCAGTGGCTCAGGGTGGCTAGGGACTACTGTACAAGACAGTGTGGGGATGGAGGATTATGACCCTAAAGGCAGAGGAGTTCCAGGGCATACTGACTGTGTGTCCACCAATATAGCTGAGGAGGTTAGAACAAGAATGCAAATCCATCTTTACCAGCAATAAAAACAGTAATCCTCCAGTTCCTTTAGCTAGATGGCCCCAAACACATCACATCGCATGTAACACAATCCCATCAAGTGGACATTATACATGAGCATGTCAATGTATGTACCGAACATAGGTGGGAGTGCACACCAGCCATGGATATTTGTGACCTTGAAGATATGGAATGGAAGGATAAATTCCAGATAAACAATGGTTACGTTTTAGTCTAAGCATGTTCCACACAATATTTTCTTTAAATAACACAGGGATAATGCTTGATACTTTCATGACAAATACATATTTGTATTAAAAATATTCGTTGTTTATCTGAAGTCCAAATTTCAAAGTAGCCTATTTTTGTTGTTGTTTTTGACCATTGTGGGGCTTGAACTCAGGGCCTGGGTGCTGTCCTTGAGCTCTTTTGCTTAAGGCTAGTATTCCACCACTATGAGCCACAGCACCACCTCTAGTTTCTGAGTGGTTAGTTGGAGATAAAGAGTCTCAAGGGGAGACTTTTTTCCCAGGGCGGGCTTCCAACCACAATCCTCAGATCTCAGCCTCCTGAGTAGCTAGGATTACAGGCATGAGCCACCTTCCTACAACTTGTTTTTGTTTTACAGTTGACCGCGTCCAGCAAGTCCAGTGGGCTGTCATTATCCCTAGTGGGCTGCAGTAGGCATGGATGATGGCTGCTCTCTGCCCCACCCCCACCCCCAGGGAGTGCTGTTTTCAAAGGAATTGTCTCTGAGGATTCCCAACTGAGTCATGGCTGGGAGGGGCTTCTCATTCTGCCTGCCATGATACAATCATTCTGAAAGAAGACTCGTGTCCATGTCTTTCATCCTATTACCCTGTATTTGAGCAACTAAGGAGTTAGTTGCTCGCATTTGGATTATTTTGAGAAACTGGCAAGAGAAGAGATTTTAGAATTCTTAAGTGTCTCCCTCCCCTCAAGGAAAACACATACACACACACACACACACACACACACACACACACACACACACACTACTAACCACAGCCGGCAAAGATGTCTGTTTTATACTCAGCCCTCAAAGAATTTATAGCACTAAGTATGGACCATGGTCCACCATTTCGTTACATACTCATATGTAGCATCCTGCTGGAATAATGTAAGTGGTGTAGAAGACTGGGGGAGGGGGTCAGAATTCCTCATTCAATACCTAGGGCATTGCTAATTGCTGGTGAGAAGATGTACACTGACTTACATTAAGCTTTCAGAAAAGTAAAGAGGATAAAACCTTATGAAGCTCTATTCATCAAATTCACGTTTTTGGTTTTCATCAGCCTGGTGTTAGTTTTGGTCTTGAATGATTTAGAGATAAACTCAGCTCCAATAGCTAATGCGTCATTCCATCCCCAAATACAAATGATGAAGAAATGAAACTGGGTACCTACTTCAAGTAACCACAATTTCTTTTCCTAGCATCTTAATGATGCATGAATTCTTTGATCCAGAGCTTTCTGATATCTAATCCATTAGTGGAATTGCTTTTTCCGTCATAGCCATCTTTAGCAGATCCAATTAGCTCTGGCTTTGGGGCTATACTTCAAATTAGAAGATGGATGTCTTATCAAGGTCTCAAAAATGTTCCTGTGTATTAGTGTTCAACAAATAGGGCATAGACATGTAATTTAAAGAAATCAAGAAAAGAGATTATTAAACTATAAAAATCCCTACTTTATCAGCATTCAAAGAAATAACTGAACTAATATGTTGTCAACATACATACATATGGCTTCTGTATCAGATCAGTTACTTGGCTTTACCTCTGTCTTTGATATCAACCCTACAATCCTTCAGTATTAGTATATTTGGAATCAGGTGATTTCACGGGTACTTATTACATAGTATAGAAATATAGTTAATGTGAGAAATATACATTCATATACAAAATTAGTAAGGATTCTAGGTATTACCTGTAATGATGACTTTGTTTTGTATTTTGTAGATTGGAATTAGACTTTGTTCAAAATGTTATGTGTGTGTGGAGGGAGACGTTATATATTCAAAGAGTAGAA
Source organism: Perognathus longimembris pacificus (assembly GCF_023159225.1). Taxonomy (NCBI): domain Eukaryota; kingdom Metazoa; phylum Chordata; class Mammalia; order Rodentia; family Heteromyidae; genus Perognathus; species Perognathus longimembris. Next base: position 16,680,029 of record NC_063164.1, read on the forward strand.
TATTGCAATGCCTATAATGGTTTTGAAAACTGTTAATTTTATGAACTCAACACAATTATTAATAATTTCTAATTTAATAGGAGCACGTATTTCTAGTTAATAATGCAGCAGTCCCAGTCTTATGATAAGTCAATTGAACAATTTTCTGACTTTATGCAAAAGTGACACACATTCAGTAGAAATGTCACTGGGTGTTTGAAAGCATGGTGTGTTCCCTCTCAATATTAGCAGTCAGCTAGCTGGGCTACTTTTACTCTGCTTGGATAGGAATAATATATAAGGAAGAAGTTCATTCAGTTCTGGCAATTCTGGTCTATTGAATGCCCAAGCCCTACTGGCTGAAATGGTAGACCTGAAAACTTACAGCTTCTAGCTCTGAGAACTAGTAGCCATTACTCTTTGCTTTAGAAGCCAGAGACTTATGGCAATAGACATTCAGATTGGAGTACTTGATAGCTTTAGTCATCCCAGGCATCTAGCAGCAGTGAGTAGAAGTGAACAGCAGGGAGCCACAGTAGTAGGTGGTGCCACACAGTGTGACAGCTGGGATCTTCCATGCTGGGATCTTCAGCCCTACAATGAGTATTACAGCTCTCGAGCCTACAGTGTTGGCATCCACAGTCCTTAACAGTGACAAGTACTACAGCCCTCTAGCCTAAGGGGCCATGGCCCACCCTTGGTCCTCAAGATTTGGCGATTCCTTGGAGCTCTTCCAGTGACCAGGGCCTGCAGTTTATCATCTTTAGCTCTCTGTAGCCCTCACTGTTTCTGTCACCTCTGTTTTCCATTGTTTCTGCCATAGGCCACTCTCTGAAAACCTTCAACTGCTATCTTGTTTCTGTTGTCACTCCCACCCTTGCTGCTATGGCCAACACTATTGTCATCTTCACTGCTGATGCTCTGGTCACCACTGTCACTCGGATGCTTCCATCATCCTTTGTTCTTGTTACCAGCTCCATCCGCTGTACTAATAATAAACATTAGAATTCAGCAGGAAAAAGCCCCTCAAGGGCAGCTATTTTGGTTGTGATACTGGGGTTTGAACGCAGGGCCTCACTCTTGCTGGGTCAGCATTCTACCACTTAAGCCACACACCCCTATCCTCCAAGAACATTTTTATTGGGCCTAATGTTGCAGTACCAGGTAGAAGCACAGAAAGATTTCTCCTGGCTGACCAGAACAAAAGGAAACCAAACAAATAGCCTGCCTCAGTATCAGAAAGAGTGTGACAAGGTATTTCAACCAATCACAACAGTACTTCATGAAAATGAAAGACTGTGTTAGCACCAATCATGGCACAGTTCCATGTGCAAATGATGGACCACAATTGCACCAATTGCAGGAGCCCCTCATACAACTGGAGAACTGTGGTTGAGCCAAGTATATGCATTCTGCTGAACCATCAGGGAAATGGCCTGGGTCAAAGTTACTAGAGTCATCTCAAGATCACAGATACTCATGATGGCAAGGAAGTCTAGTGTAAGCTGCTAGAAGAAGTCATGATTGAGATGGTGCCTTGTTAAGTGTTCAGAGCAGTTAGTGCTAACATAAGGATTGTCTTGATGTTTATGTGGCTGATAGTCCTTTGCTCAAAGGCAGTTGGGGCAACAGGGAAGGGTTTACTAGCTCTAATTAAGAAGTGAGATTGCGGGGCTGGGGATATAGCCTAGTGTCAAGAGTGCCTGCCTCGGATACACGAGGCCCTAGGTTCGATGCCCCAGCACCACATATACAGAAAACGGCCAGAAGAGGTGCTGTGGCTCAAGTGGCAGAGTGCTAGCCTTGAGTGGGAAGAAGCCAGGGACGGTGCTCGGGCCCTGAGTCCAAGGCCCAGGACTGGCCAAAAAAAAAAAAAAAAAAAAAAAGAAGTGAGATTGCCTCAGTCCTCAACACCTTAGCTGATTTTAAAGGAAAAACATGGACATTAAGAGAAGTCATTATAATAAAGACTTAGGTTAACATTAGCAGTGATTTCATGGTGATTAATAGTGCCCAAAGAAAAAATGGATCCCTCCAATTTGTCTTACTTCCTTCTCTGAAACTTACTAAAGTTAAGGAGAGAGAGGGGTTGTTCCACATATAGCTAACATATTATAAGTTGGTTTCCTAAAATGAACCGGGCAGTCTTGGGATGGTAGTGCTTAAGGCAGCAAGGAGAGTCAAGAGAAAAAAATAATTAAGAGGCTCAAGAACAACAAGAAAATTAAAATTTGAAAATTAAAAAAAAAAAGAAAAAGCTGGGTATGGTGGCTTAAGCCTGTAAGTGTAGTTTGTGGGAGGTGGAGATTGAAAGAGCAGTTTGCATCCAACGGAAGGATAAAAGTTCACAAGACGTCATCTCAGTCAGTGTCTGCTTGTAGAAACATGTGCTTGTCATCCCAACCTACAAGGGACACACAGTAGCTGAGTGTCGTAGTATGTACTAACAAGCCAGCTATTAAGAGAAGCACAAATAGAATAGTCATGGTGTGAACTGGCCCAGGCATAAAGCAAGACCCTATCTTTAAAATATTCAATGTGGAAAGGTAGTAGCAGAGAGAGAGAGAAAAAAAAAGACAAGCAGAGTAGCTTAAGTGGTAGAACATCTGCCTATAAAGCATGAGGCCCTAAGTTCAAACTCAATACTAACAATAACAACAAAAATGCTGAAAAAGTACACAAACCCTTTCCACCATCACTTGACCCCACACACAAAGTTTTCAAGTACAAAAAACATATTTTATTGTACTGACAGGAAACAGTGCTTTTAAACATATGTCATAAACCAACCCAAATCACTAAATCCACGAACAAAAATGCAGGGGCGGGCTGGGGTTATACACGAGGCCCTAGGTTCGATTCCCCAGCACCACATATACAGAAAACGGCCAGAAGCGGCGCTGTGGCTCAAGTGGCAGAGTGCTAGCCTTGAGCGGGAAGAAGCCAGGGACAGTGCTCAGGCCCTGAGTCCAAGGCCCAGGACTGGCCAAAAATAAAAATAAATAAAAAATGCAGGGGCACAAATTATCTTCAGTTATAGAAGATTCTTTAATGTCTTCATAGTCACAGGCTATCATTTTTATGTTTTTCTTTCACCAAAGAAAAACACAAAATGAGTTTCAAGACACTGCAGCTAAAAGGAAGGCAGTGCTCCAACCTAAATTAAACTTCTTCAAACAAGTACTTATTTATATTTGTAAAAAGAAAAACTCTGTGAATTTGAAATATGAAACACACATACAGCTAAAATTAAGAAGATAAGAAGCTAAAAAAAATTAGTTGACTGAGTTCCAGAAAGAAATTGAAGCAAAGAAAAAAAATCTATATACAAAATAATAGCTAAATTACAAGGTGCCACAGGAAGACTAAATTTGAATGATAACATAATAAAGGTCATTAAGGCAAAAAAAGAAAACTAATCAAAAGAATAAAAATTATACTTCTAAACTATCGTATTTCAAAGATAAACCAAAATATAAATCTCTGACTATCAAAGCTACAGCAAAAATGATTTTAAACAGAAGAGTTCTAGAAATTTCGCACCCCAAATCCCTCCCTGAGAAATCTACTTGAAGATGAAATTCAGCCAAGCAGGAGATTATGAGGGACATTTTACCCATGGTGAATTTTAAGTGTATTTAATTATCCATACCTGACAAAAGAGGGAACCATGCATGGAAGAATAAGGTATTATATAACCACATTCCCTATGATATGAGTTCTAAGTTCTGACAAAGTAGAAATGTACAGGCTCAAATGCAACCTGGTTGGATAGCTTGAGAGCTAACTAGAAAGTTGGCAATATACAAACCTGGGAAATTATTTCCTGAGACAATTACCATGTGAAACAGGAAACAAAGGGGGAGACACACATTGAAAGAGAATAATACAATCCAATATGTGGTTTTTGTGCAAGCTACATTCTGTGCTGCAGGTCCTTGGGACAAGAGTCGGCCTGCAGTCACCAGCTTTCTAAGACTCCCAGTTTGACTTCTCAAGATGTGGCTTCTTGGGCTGGGAGTATGGCCTAGTGGCAAGAGTGCTTGCCTCCTACACATGAAGCTCTCAGTTCAGTGATTCCCCAGCACCATATATATGGAAAACGGCCAGAGGGGGCGCTGTGGCTCAAGTGGCAGAGTACTAGCCTTGAGCAAGAAGAGGTCAGGGACAGTGCTCAGACCCTGAGTCCAAGGCCCAGGACTGGCCAAAAAAAAAAAAAAAAAAAAAAAAGATGTGGCTTCTTGTGATTGAATTCCCGGATAACACTGTCTTGAAATCTTTGAGACAAATGCCCAACAGCAGCATTGCTGAATCATAAGTCATTCAAATTTTGGTGTTTTTTTTTTTTTTTGAGGAATCCCTATACTGATTTCCTTCATGGTTGCACTAATTTACATTCTCACCAGCCATGTGTTATTAGTATCTCTTCTTTCCCTCATCTTCTCAGTATTTGTTGTTTGTAGGCTTGATGATGGTCATTCAGGCTAGAGTGGGGTGCAATCTCAATGTTGCTTTGATTTTCATTTTCCTTAGGGCCAAGAATGTTGAGCATTTTTTCATACATTTGTTGAACTTATTTTGAAAAGTGTCTATGTAGCTTTTTTGTCCATTTATTGATTGGGTTATTGATTCCTGAGGGCCTTAGTTTTTAAGCTTTTTATATTCTAGTTATTAGACCCTTGTCAGAGGTACTTCTGGCATAGATCTTCCATTCTGTCAGCTATCTTTTTAGCTTAGTGACAATGTCTTCACTGTGCTCACAGTTCCATTAGTCAATTCTCTCTCCTATTTGTTCTGCCCCTGGAATTCTATTCAGGAAGTTCCTGTCTATGCCAATAAATTCTAATGTTTTCCCTACTCCTTCCTGTAGCCGTTTCAAGTTTTCAGGTCTTCTGTTAAGGTCTTTGAATCAAAATGGGTACAAAGTGAGGCTGGGATCCAACTTTAGGCTGTGTGTGAATGCTCCTTTCTCCAGCACCATTTGTTGAAGAGGCTATTCTTTCACCATCATTTTGGGCTCCTTTATCATACACCAGTTGGCTGTATGTGCATGGGTTTGTTTACTTGGGCAACTCTGTTCCATTGGTCTTTGAGTCTGTTTTTGTGCTGGTACCAGGCAATTTTTGTTACTATGTCTTTATAGTATAATCTAAAGTCTGCTATTGTAACATCACTAGGTGTGTGTGTGTGTGTGTGTGTGTGTGTGTGTGTGTGTGTGTGTGTAAGTTTTTTACTCTTACCTTCTTTGGCTGATAAGATGTACACATCTGAAAGTATCTAGACATTAGCAATTTCATACAGTAACTATCTACATAAACTACCCAAGCCTCCAGGCTGAAGCCTTGCTAGAGAAACAGCCTGTTTGTGGATGATCCATTGCTAGCTCTGGATACAACCAGCAGTCCACAGCGAATAAAGCTTCCTCTGAACTCCCAAGCAGGCAAATCCTCTTTTGACTTCTATCCCGATCAGCATCAGATGTCTGCTTCCTATGTCAACTTTCCCCCAAGGTGCTGCTGCTTTATTGAGCCTATAGTCATTGCTAAAGTTTCTAGACATATTATCTACATTAAAACATCTTAGTAATGTGGCTGCCAAAGCCAGCTCACATCTACCCTGTCAGTTGCAGCTGTTACCTAAATACATCTCCTTTTTGTATAATCTAATTCCATCCTTAGCCATGATACCATCTGCTTCTCTCTCTGCCTAAAAGCACCAGCCACTCATTCCAGTGCTGCTAAATCACCAACAGAAGCTATCTCAGTAATAATAAGACACATTTTTAATGTGAGGTTGTCCTTTTTACTGGTCATCTTTGTGCAGTTCATCCTGGTTTCAGTTTCAGATATTTATTTTTTATTTCTTTATTGTTAAAGTGATGTACAGAGGGGTTACAGTTTCATACATAAGGCAGTGAGTATATTTCTTTTCCAACTTGTTACCTCCTCTCTCATTCCCCCCTCCCCCTTTCCCATTTCCTTCTCCCCCATGAGTTATAAAGTTGGTTTGTACCATATAGTTTTGTAAGTATTGCTGTTTCATTGGTTTGAGTTTCAGATGTTTATGTTGCTAATGAGTGCTCAAATTCAAGATGTAATCTCAGCATTAGTCTTGTGAGAAAAAGACCAACTTGAAGCACTTTCATAGGTGAGAAGAAAAACATAGACTTTTGCCAAATAAAAAAAGGTACATTTTTGTCTTAGGACCTGAGCTTGCCTAGGTCAGTCAGCCGGTGATAGTCAGACTGCCATAAAAGGGAAGTAAGAGTAGAAGGGAGAAGTCTGGACATTCTCCATTTAGAGTGGACAATAATTCCACCTACTTGCAAAGTATGTTCCTCTAAAATGCCACACTGACATATTGGTCCTTTGCTCCTACTGGGCCAAGAGATGATCCCAGAAAGCTAGTGATTGTGCTGAGGAACAAGGCAGAGATGGCAAACTAATTAAGGTAGTTCCCACTCGTAACTCACACTCAAGTTTGAGGCCAGGACAAGGGAGGTTTCATGGGATAGCTAGTAAAAACTTAATGGAGCTGGGGCCTGTAAGGAAGAACACAGAATATACTTTAGAGATTTGCTCCAGCTCTAGCTCAAGTCTAAGGTAGCAGAAGGACTGGGACATGGGAACCTAAACCACTTGCTGCCACACCAACCAATCAGATTAACATCTCTGGTGAGTGCACAGGGGTCTGCATGAATACAAACCACTGTACTAAGTATTGCTTGTACTGTACTGTGCCTAAATGAATTAAGACATTATAGAAGTTAAATACCTACTGTCTCTGCTCCCTAACATTCTTATGAGTAGAGGCTTGTCTGTTCATTTTCAGGTCTTTGGAAATGCCCCCACATGGCCAGGGAAACTCCAAGTATATCCTTGGGTTTTCTTTTCTTTTCTTTTTTGTATTGTAGAAGATTATAGTCCTACTGGAAATTAGTGGTGTATTAGTCATCTCTTGCTGCATGGCCAACTATCCCAAGGCTAAAGGCTTAAAACAACAGTCATTCATTATCTCAGAGTTTCTGAGTCAGGAATTCAACAGCAGTAGAGCTGGAAGATTTTGGCTCAGGGTCGCTTAGCAAGTTGTAGTTAAGATTTGACCAAGGTGAAATCATCTAAAGTTCTTGCTGGTACTGGAAGACCTCTTTTCAAGATGCCCACTCACATGCCTACTGGTCTTCTGTAGGAGGCCTCCATTGCTTTATCCATGAGCTTTTGTCCATGACTGTTGTAGGTCTTTGTGAAATGGCAGCAGCTTTCCACAGAGCAAGTGATCCAAGAGATAAAGGAGGACAGAAGATACTCGGTCTTTCAGAACATAGCCTCATTTGACATTTTCAATGATTTTTAGCCTCGTTTTTCTTGGTAGAAGAAAGAAGAGGAAGAAGGCAATTAAACTTCACCTCTTACTTCATTTATTTGATTTTGTTTTGTTGCGGAGATCTAATCCATGGTGATAGTCCAGTGCTCTAGCGCTGAAATGAATCTCATACTCTAAGCCATCTTTTAAAAGAAAACATATTAAATCATTCATGGGTGTGTTTTGAAACGATTCACCACAAATGGAATGGGCAGACCAGAATCTGAAAGGTCCAAAGTTATAATTTACTGCATTCAGTTGGATCCAATAGAACACGGAGGAGAAAGAAACATGAGCTTTGCGTTCACATGGACTCAAGTATGAGGCCTGGACACGGGTGGTTTAATGGGGTGGCCAATGATGTCTTTTAGGCCCCTCATATTCAAGAGGGTCCCATGTTTTGTTTAATGATCTGTTGTTGCAGTCTCAAAATTGAAATTCTTAGTAATTCTTAGTAACTTTATCTTTGTACATGTGCTTTGTAAGTGATGTCCACCAGAAGTAAGGAGCATGTCTGTAAGCAGAACAGATGACCACATATCAAATATTCATCATTATTTTTGATGTTCTACTTGCATATGACCTTTGTAATATCCCATGAGTACAGGACCCACAATGTTTGGGTGCTCAATGAAAATTCAAAGCAATTGCAAAGCAAGTGTGCAATATACAGTGTCTGCATCTGAGCAAGCAGGACTGTCCAATCCTAAAGAACTCCTGATTTTCCATTAAAAGCAGAATTTTCTTTGAATGCAGCAAGGGTGTAATGGCCTTCTAGGAAACAAAAATTTGCAAAGCATCCTGCCATATGCTCTATTACTCATATTCCTTATTTGTCTTAGCCAGCCCCACACTGAAAATGATGATGTGGAATGCAAAAGAAAGATCAGGCACGCCCATCCCCATTTTCTTTTCAGTCCTTCTTTACTCATCTGTAAGTCTGTGGAAAATATGAATAGAAGGTGCATATATTAAGAAAAGTAGTAGTAGTAGTAAAGTAGTTGGTGGTATAGCTCAGTGCTTGAGTTCTATGCCCCCAGTTCTGCAAAACAAACAAACAAACAAACAAATCCCCCCAAAACAAAGTGAAATGAAAATAATTTAATTAGTTTTGTTCATAGTAGTATCTGCACAGAAATAATGCACAGCCTTTTGCAGACTTTAATTATCTCTGGAAGACTCACAGTACTGACAGCAATACAAGTGTCATTGATAGCTGTTAAATTATACTGTTTCAAGAATTACCACAAGGGAAAAAAATCTATACATATTCAATACTGACAATTTTTTTTCTAGAATTTTTGTATCATAATAGGTTGCATCCACAGTTTGGTCCTAATATAGCAGAATGTGTATATTAATGGTAAAATCTGTGCTAATTATCCACAATTTTATTTTTTTACTTAGGACAACACTAAATAGTAAAATAGCTCAAGGAAAAGAAACTACTGTGACAAGCCATAAAAGATCTGGAAGAAAGGAACTAAATTTATATCTTTTCCTTGCATACGTGTGTGTGTGTGTGTGTGTGTGTGTGTGTGTGTGTGTGTGTGTATTGGGGCTTAAACTTAGAACTTGTGTTTTCCCTTGGCTTTTGTACTCACAGGTAGTGCTCTACCACTTGAGCAACACCTCCAATCAAACATTTTGATGGTTAATTAGAAACAAGAGCCTGTTGTTTCTCTCTGCCTTAGCTGGCTTTGACTGGTTATCCTCAGATTTCAGTGTGCTGAGTAGCTAGAATTACTTGCCCAACCAACTACCACCTGGTTCTTACTGTCTTGAAAGACAGATTTTCTCTGCTTTTTTTTTCGTCAGTCTGAAAATTATTTAGCTACCTTGATCCTGCCTCATTTTGTTGCTGACTTAGTCCCTAAAGACTCTCTAAATGACTGTTTCCAGATTTTAATTTTCTTTCTTACAAAATGAGGATCTCCAACACGTCATTTATAAAGTCATTAGAGGATAAAAGACCAAGATGCTTTAATAATAATTAGTATAGTGCCTGTCTGGTATATGCTCAATGAATAAGATGATATTGCCAGTTGATATACACTGAGGATGCAAAGGAAGGATGGAAAGAAGGGAGTGGAAACAAAAGAAGAGATAAAGACTTCACATCAGAAGGTGCTTCAGTCTGAATAAGGCAGAGGCCCCGTGGTCCGTGGTTGAGATTAAATTCCAAGGATGATAGATCCCCTATGTGATGAAGGATGAAATAGTCCCTTTACTATACCTCAGACAAATTTCTATTGAGATCCATCTTTGGTGGTTTCCAATCTTTGATCACAGTTACCTTTTCTACCTAAAGTATATTACTCTTTTTATGGATCAACTGAAAACTTCTTCCAAGTCCTGGAATCTTACTGTCTACCCCCAGTTTTTCTCTATTACTCATTTGATTAGGAAAGAGGAGAGGAGGAAACTCAGAAATGGCCTTGAAAATTCCATCCACAGCCACAATGAAAACATGCCATCATCCTTTCCTTTTCCTTTCATTTTTTTCTTTTTCCTTCCTTCCTTCCTTCCTTCCTTCCTTCCTTCCTTCCTTCCTTCCTTCCTTCCTTCCTTCCTTTCTTCCTTCCTTCCTCCCTCCCTCCCTCTCTCTCTCTCTTTCTTTCTTTCTTTCTTTCTTTCCTTCTTTCCTTCTTTCTTTCCTTCTTTCTTTCCTTGTGCCAGTTCCTGGAGCTTGAACTTAGGTCCTAGGTTTTGTGTCTGAGGTGTATTTTCTCAATAGAAGAAATTCATGGATTTTCCTATGTAGGCTGGCTTTAAACTGCAGTCCTCAGATTTCAAGCCTCCTAAGTAGCTAAGATGATAGGCATAAGCCACTGGTACCCAGCTTCTCTATTTCTTATCTTCAGAAAAACTGCTTGTTACACTTTCCAGTGAGATTATAGCAAGAAAGAAATACTGCAAAGTCAAGTAATAATTAAGGGTCTTAATTATAGGCCCTTCTGCTGAAATATGTGACTTGACTTCTTAAGAAATCAAACATTATCAAAGATCATATAATCAAAACCACTGTCACTATGAAATAGTGCAATTTATGGGCAAGAGAGTTTGAAATTTCAAAAGTTATCATTTTTCCCTGAAAAAAAATAAAAAATCAACTTGATTTTAATAGTTTCATATTGTCATGGCCGAACTAAGCTAAATATAAAGATTCAATTATGAAGTCATCAAAACAAATCTTAAATAATACTGAGAAAATTGTCAGAGTAACAAATGTCCCAAATTTGTAATTGCCTAGGTAAATTTTAAATCATTCATTTAAACCAGCCATTAATATTAAATAAAAAATATAATCTGTTCAATGACTAGCCAGCCACTTAGACAAAGCAAATGTGGACTTCTATATCTTTGAAAAACTTTTCTACTCAGTGTATGTGATACATGCTTGTCATTATTAGAGAAGCATTCTAACTAATGGGTATTACCATATTACCTAGCCATGAGTTTTACCATTATCAGTGGGAATTATCAGAATCAATGTGTTTCATGCACTATCATAGTCAGCTTGGGTTGCTGTAACATATTACCATTGACTAGTTGACTTGTAAACAACTTAAATTCTGAAAGCTGAGTAGTTCAAAATCAAAGCCCTCATAGATTTCAGTGTCTGATGTGGCCCTTTATATCAGTGTCTTTTTGTTCTAAAGCAGGGAAGCACAAAGCCCTCAGAATGCTTTTTATTAAGACCCTAATTCTCACGACCAAACAACTTTCCAATGGCCCTACCTTTAAGTGCCATCACATTGTGCAATAAGACTCCATCTATGAACTTTAGGGCCCCTGCAAACATACAGACTATATCTTACATGTAATAATAACCTTGTATTGTAGTGTAAATAACTGAAATATAAAGGAATGTTGTTACATGTAAAAGATAAAAATTATCTTTCTCTTGTTGTTTTTAACAGAAGCCCATGGGCGCTCTTTCTAAACATGGATGCCATAACGCTTAAAGGAGATATGTTCACGGAAGTGAATTCATAGCTCACGCTAAGGAGAAAGTTGATAGGCATGGGCCCAGTCCAGAGGGTTGAGAAAGTCTGGCTAGAGGGTGATTCCAAGTTCAACAAGAAATGAGCTAAGCAGGAAGAGAGAATTGAGAAACTAAACAGACATGCATATGACATATATGAGAAGAGAAAAAGGGCAAGAGAGAAGACAATTAAATATCCTAGTTTGGGCATACATTCCTGAAGACTGAGCTCAGCACCAGTGCAAATTCTATGGTCACAAAGTGATTTATACAATAGAAGTCAGTAGTAAGATGGGGGCAGGTTTCCTCTATGCAACTCCATGAAGGAGCGGAGCCAGGGCAACAAGCAAGAGACTATATTTTAAGGAAGGAGGAAGAGCATTGGGGATTAAGAAAGAAGAGACAACCAGACAGCTAAAAAAAAAAACCACTCATAGAGAAATAGAAAAGCAATGCAAAGCAAAGTGGAAAACAGTCCACAGTTCCAATCCTGACTCTCCAAGTGCAGAGGGGAACAGAAGCTGAAACCACAAAGTAAGTTAGGCAGCCTTGGTAACATCAGAATGGCAGTCTTAACCACAAGATGAGTCCACAGTTCTGTCAAGCCTTAAGTCTGGTGTGGGGATTTGGTTGTAACAGTGATTCCTTCCAGTGTGGCAGGCAGTGTGGGAGAAGAAATGCATTACACTGTTTCCCAGTATCTTGGATTGCTGTAACTTGGAGTTCTCTTGAGTGGGGTGCCTATTGTTTGAGACTCAACTATTCTAGGAATCCCCAAATAAGGAGCAATCCCAATCCAGAGAGCCTGGGGATGCCTTGACACAGTATCCCAATGGGAGAAGGCTGGGAGAGATCTTCATGGAGAGGAGGGTGGTCAGTCACAGATGTGATGAGATGTCCAAAGAGCAGGGAAGGTGGGCTGCGGAGAGCACAGTGATTGGTGATCCTCCCCTGATTTGTTGTCAGGAAGGGCTGAGAGGACTGAACTTGGGTCCAGTGGATCACTTGATTTCTATTGCTTCCTGCTGAGGGGCTCGCTGCTGACCAGGTTTGGAAGGTCTCAGATCAGGAAGCAAAGTGTATGTCTCTTCAGTTCTCTCCCTTCAGTATAGTGAGTTCTCAGGGCTCATCCTTCCGCATGGACACTTACTGTCTCAGCTGGAAGACTCTGAAATGAGTGGGATCCTGCCCTGTCCACAGGCTACAAGATTGACAACCCCTTGGCCAACCTAATCAAAAGAGAGAAATGATGCAATTAATACAATTAGGGATGATAGGGGGGTATTACAACAGATACCATTGAAATCCAGAACATCACTAGAGAATATTCAAAAAAACCTATTTCAATAAATTGAAAAAGCCAGAAGAAATGACTATAGTGAATTTAAAACAGTAATAAAGATTTCCCTAAAAAGAAAATCCCAGGACCAGATGAATTCACTTTGAAACTCCACTAGATCTGTGAAGAGCTATACTAAGTGTCCCACAAAGGAGCTGGTGGCTCACACCTATAATCAATCCTAGCTACTAAGGAGGCTGAGATCTGAGGATTGCAGTTCAAAGCTGACCCAGGTAGAAAAGTCCAAGAGACTCTTATCTCCAATAAACTACCATAAATAAATAAAGTCAAAAGTGGAACTGGCTAGCCTTGGGCAAAAGAAGCTCTGAAATAATGCCTAGGCCCTGAGTTCAAGCCCCAAGACCAGTACAAAAACACAACAAAACACAAAAATCTCATTCTATGAAGTTAGTATACCAAAACTGAATAAAGATTCAAAAACAAGATAAGAAAACTATAGCCCAATTTCCTTGAACACAGAGGCAAGGAAATGGATGTAAGAATGTCTCTGGAATCTGAGACTACATTGGTTGGCATCTGCATATTGGTATCTAGCCTACCTTGCTATTGTGAGAACAAGTATCGTTACCTTAAGTCCAAAGGCTGAAAGCAGTGAAACCTGTTCTTGGACTGTTTACAACAGACATCAAATAAACAGATCAGTGCTTCAAACTTGAGTTCAGTTGACAAAAGACTTCAAAGCCATCTTGTGTGACATGAACACAGTGGTGTTTTCATCTGTGACCTGACATTCTCTTACTGTAGGAAGTCCAGTTCCAATCATGACTTGAAGGTCAACTGAGGTACACATCAAAGCTACACAGCATGTACTATACTACAGCGGGCAACGATGGAGAAGGTTTTGTGAGAACAACTGGGCATTAGTCATGCTCTTTGAGAGCATTCTCAAGAGTTGGCAGCAATGACTGGCATCCAGTAATCAGCTATGAAAGAGCAATTGGAACTGCGGGTGAAGTAGGGGGAGAGGGAGCTCCAGCCTCAAAGCTGGTTAGGTTGTCTCAAATCATTAGATATTCTCAAAGGAGAGGGACCTCCTAGCTTCCTTAAGACCCTCATTCCAGTTTATACCAGTGCTCAAGCATACTTCAAACGGCATTCATAGGTTAGATTGTTTTTAGTCTCCCTAGAAAAAATAAGTACCAACGACTTTGTTTCTTTCTTTTAAAAAATATATTTGTCTTTAAGTAGGTGTACAAATGGGCTTCAATTAAACATCAGTGTATGAGTATAATGCATCATTCTTCTCCACCCCCATCTCCCCAAACCCCAAATTATCTTTGTACATTAATTTGTATTATCTTTAAGTAGTTATACAAAGAAATTACCATATAACAGATCAGTTTATAAGTACAATGTATGTCAATAAATATCACCCTTTTTATCATTCTCCCCCCTCCTTCCCCTCCCCTCAGTTTGCTTAGTTTCATGGGATGTGTATTGAATCTTATGCGACTGCATTCTCCCCTAACTTCCTCTCTTCATTTGTCTATCTCCCTTTCCCAAACTCTCCAAAACTTCTTGCCGAGGGGAAAGAGTCTTTGCAGAAAAGGGAACAATCTTGATGCAGAGCAAGCAGAACTTCTTTGGTGATGAGACACCTGCCCAGAATGTTCCTGTTTTTCTTAGAAAGCATTTCCATTCTGCTTGGCTTGGGGAACAAAGCCAGAGTCTGCTTTCGAGGAGCAGAGATTTCCAATAAGTTGTTTGAGCCGTTGAGAGCATGGGGGAGGCTCCCCTGTATGGGGCCGTTCACCAGGCCCGCGGCTGGCCTGGGAAGGGTGAGGTGCTTGATTTACTTCAAGTTTTCAGACCAGACACACGTTAAAGAAATTTCTAGGTGCCAGGGAGGGATAAGGTTAATTAGAACACTGAGCCTAGATACCTCCCATTCCCTTGCCTGGAGTCATGAACAAACTTCAAAAGTAGGGTGGGAAAGGAGTCAGGAAAGAAAGCCAGGGGTGTTAGGCAAGGTCTCCAGAGGTCGTGCCCCATGTTGGGCTTCCTAGCAGCCTCAGTCTTGGCCTGCCAGGCATGATGTAAATAAAACAAGGCCAGCCCTGGAGATTACCGTGCTCTTCCTCCAAATCACTCCCCTTTCTCTATTTTTCCAGTGGAGTCGATAGAAAAAAGATGTACCTCCTCATTATTAAAGAGAAAAGAGACCGAGATTTATTTTTTATCTTTGTGCTTCAAATTTATTTATGTTTATTTGCTTATATCAATTTTATGGGGGGGGGATTCATTCTAACATCTCCATACATGTTAATGTTGTATTCTAATCAATTTCTCCCCCTCTATCATATTATCTGCACCCTTCCCTCTAAGAGATAGCATTCCTAAAGAGAACAACATTTAAACATTTTTTGTTTATTTATTTTTGATTTTTTATGATCTCTAGTTGTACAGAAGAGGTGCCATTGAACAAAGCAGTTTATGAATACAATGCACCGTGATTCAATGTTCTCACCCCTCTTGACTCACCCCTTCCTTAACTTAATTTTGTGGTATATACAATGTGTTCTTAACTGCATTCTCCCCATCCTTTCCCCAGCTCCCTTCATTTGTCTATCCCTCTCCCTTGGTCGCACCCTCTCTTGTACGTACCCATTTCCTGATGCTGATTTTGGAGACCAATGCATTTTGAACACATTAAAATCACCAAGCATGTTTTCAGATGTTCTATCAACTAGCTTCATTCATATGAACTTCATAGTGCTTCTGTCATAGTTCTTACACTTAAAAGTCCAATGGGTGTGGGTACATCACCTAACTTAGTGAGCAATATAGAGTGTGTCTTAAACGGAGCTATGTCATTTCCCAGCTAGTCTGGAAAGTCATTAGAATCCAAAGATAGTGGAAGAAAGAAGCATCTATTGAATTATGAAATTCTCAGTACATATAAGGTACTATTAATTACTCAGTAAATTGATTTATACGACATCTGTCTTTGAGATTCTCCTGCTTAAGAGATGGTTCTTTTCTCCATTTATCTCCAATGTGTATTCTGACTGTAATCCAAAATCACTTGGATATAACTGATCTCAAAGATCTGACCCTATCTTTGGCATCAGCCAGAAAACCAAATCTCTCTTCCTACAATTGTCTTTACTTGCAATGTAGCTCCCCAAAATAAGGAGGTTCCACAGCCTCACATCCCAACATTGAGCTTGATAGAGGAGGCAGTATCAGGTTGATGATGAGGAAGAGTACAAGTACAGTGAAAGTGAGAGTGGTATTAGGAAGAAGAAAGATTATTGTCCTGATCATGATAATATCATCTTAAAGGTTGGTATCTCATGAGAAGCAGAATTTTCTATGAACAGTCAGGAATGCTGGGCCATTCCTAAACAAAATAAAGTCCAGAGGAAGACATTAGAGAAGGAAACTGTGGGAAACTGGTGAGAAGAAATATTAAAGAAGGGGAGAACATGAAATTGCTTAATCCCCTACTATGTGTCAGAGTCCCCTACACCCCCTCCCCCTTCTCATTTCTCCAGTCTCTCTCCTGACTTCTTTCTGCTAATGGATTATGTCACCACAGAGAGGACAAATCTGGGTGGTATTGTTCTAGAAGCACAAACCCTTTAGGAATCCAGACAGTACCCACCCATTGACGGCTAAAAGAAAACATAAATCTGAATCAGGATGTTAGTTGACATGGAAGAGGGAGGAGAGCTGGATCTTGGAGTGGTAGTGGAAGTACATTTGTCAGGAAAATACCCAAACAGCAACAGAGATCCATCCCCACACCCGGTGACCCCTCCCCAGCCCTTGTTTCTATGGAGTACCTGCCAACACTGGGCTCACCCACCAGATTTTATCATCATGATCCAAAGCTGAGATAAGATTAGAGTCGAGTTCCAGTTCCTTTGCTTGCTAGCTGTGTGGCTATCCCAATTAACTTCTCCCACTCTGTCCCTCTTCTGTTAACCAGAGCAAGAATGATTATTAGGTGTTGAGTACGATTGAGATTTATTTAACCCAAGATTGAGGTTTGTTTAACCCAATACCTAGTATAATAATTGAAGTCTTTGGAATTTTATTTTTACTTATTCACATTTTTGGAAGAATTAGGGATTGAACTCAATGCTTCAAGTGGGTTCAGCAAGGCCTCTAGTAGAAACATGCCCAGATCCTTTTTGCTTTCAGTTTACTTTTCAGGTAAGGTGTTGCACTTTTTCACAGGCTATCCTTCAATCATATTCCTCCTTTCTTTGCTTCCAGAGTAGCTAGGATTAGAGGCATGGACTTCCATTCCTGGCATTATTATTATTATTATTAATTATGTATCATCAGTTTCCCCAGGTTACCCATTTATTAAATGGGTAAGTGAGATCAGGAAGATAAAACAGTTACAATCTCTGAACCAGAAGAGCAAAGCATCGAAGGTCAATAAGTAAGACGATGCAAAGATCTCAAGAACATGTCCTGGCTCTGGTCCTGTATGTGAATCCTCTGTGTAGACAGAAAGGTGGATTTCTGGCTGAGGGGGAGGGGTGTTCCACAAGATTGTGGAGCTAATGAGGGGGCAGCAAGAAGGCTGCTGTGTATTCCCATGAGAGGCTGTCAGAGGTCCTTCAGAGGCAACTGCTGTTGGGTGCTGAGCTCTCAGATCTGTTCTACACTGAGGAGGCCCGGCAGAAGCAGTAGGTATTTACCCCCAGCTCCTTTTGGAGCCTCACCCAGAGCAGCTTTGACTCTATCTGCTTAACATATTTGAAATCCGAGTTGGATTTGAAGAAAAGAGCAGGCTGCTAAGACTACATGGACACCACCAAGCTAAATGAATCTAAAGTGCTCCCCACAGAGAAGATGTCAGCATTCCCTCCAGACTGTCTCTGCAAAGGGGGGCCTGGAACAGACACATCTCAGCTTCCTGTGCATCTGTATTCAGTGCTTGAGTCTCCTTGAGCATCTGTGACTCTCCACCTAGGGCTCTTTAATTCACAACCTATCCCCCAATGCCTCTTTAGCATCTCCATCCTTCATCACTTTCCCATCAACACAGCTCATTCCCACCGAGGCAGAAATGAGAAAAGAGGCCAACTGCTTCTAAGAAAGGCTTAATTGGCTGGGAGTTACTAGAAAAGCAAGTTTTCTGTTTGTGGAGGGACCAAGTGAAAAACATAACAAGTTAGACAACTGTTGGATTTATTTAACTTGAACCCTATTTCATCAGTCAAAGTCATAACCTACAGGTCAGAGGTCAGTCTGACAGAAATATGCACAAATAAGCCCTGTGGGGGTAGTGGGAGTCTGAATATTCCACTGAAGAATTTTTCCCCTCCAATGTGAAGTTCTCAAGGACTAGAAGAAGATTCTGTGGCTGAAGAAAAAACACCACAACTAGAGCTTTCTGTAAATTTTTTCATACCAAGAAGTGCAAATTACATTTAGATAAGGTTAGACTCTACATTCCAGTAAAGTTTGAATGTGAGAAATAACTTGGGTCCATCATTGCCTTCCTTATTGCTTTATGAGAAAGATCTAAGTTCTTTTTTACAAAAAGAAATAAAAAGGGAAAAATAAAATAAAGAAGGGAAGAGAGAGAGAGGGAAAGAAAGGAGGGAGGAGAAAAAGTAAGGGAAGCTGGAAAACAAAAAGGGAAATGTATAAGACAAAACAGAGAGTAATCTTTAGAAAATAAGAATCCCATACAGTAGATAAATTCCAATATGCTTCCAAAACAGCCTGTGATGCAGTTTCTAATGTTTTAAAATTCTGAATATTTTTACTGGGTCATAAACATGCAACAGAGGTTGTCAAGACCTATTCTCACCCTATTGTTAGAAGCAGCTGACCAGGCAATTTAACAACTCTCTACAACACACACACCTCTCTATGCTTCTAGTGTTCTATCCAAAATAGGCCTGTTATGACATAGATCATGATCACATGTTAAACACCCATCTTTCTATGGAAGGAGCCAGAAGAAACAATGTGAAGGAAGTAATTATACAGCAAACTTTTCTAATTTCAGCGATCTGTTTCCTATTCCACAAATGTCTAAACTAATGTGTGCATTGACTTATCCATCTCATTGATTTAAATGGGCTGCCATGATGATTTTATGACACTCCATGTGTTTCTAAGCAAGGGTCCTAATAGAAACATTAAAGTCTCATTCCTGTATAAGGGGATCTGTCCCCCACAAAACCTAGGTATTTTGACATAATTCCAGGAAATCTGCCTGGCTGGAAAGGTATTTGGAGCACATCTGCTCCAAAGATAGGCAAAAGATATGGGGTGCACATAAGCTGGCATGGAGCCTTATGTATGTAAAGAAAAGACCAGTGCAGCATTCCCCTTTACCTTTGAGCCATCTCCTGCTCAGTCTTACTGAAACTTTTTTTTTTTCCAGTCCTGGGGCTTGAACTCAGGGCCCGAGCACTGTCCCTGGCTACTTTTTTTTTTTTTTTTTTGCCAGTCCTGGGCCTTGGACTCAGGGCCTGAGCACTGTCCCTGGCTTCTTCCCACTCAAGGCTAGCACTCTGCCGCTTGAGCCACAGCACCACTTCTGGCCGTTTTCTGTATATGTGGTGCTGGGGAATTGAACCTAGGGCCTCGTGTATCCGAGGCAGGCACTCTTGCCACTAGACCATATTCCCAGCCCCATGAAACTTTTAAGAAGTGCTCCAGAATATAGCTTGTAGTATTCTATTATTCAAGTATAAGCTCTTACTTTTTAAAAATTCTTCTGTCTATTGCTCAGTGTTTACTTTTTGACATCTAAGAGGGTAGAGCAGAGCCTACTTCTGTGTCTGGTGACAGTTACCTTCCATCCATCCTCACAAGCAGAGTTCTGAGACCTAGATCCAAGAATTCCCAAGAGCTCCCCAGCTTAAATGTCTATGAAACTTAACTGGAGAAGACTCTGGGAGCTAAAGTAATGAGTGTCTAATCCCCCTACTTCCAAGTTGAAACTGAGATAAAAATTCCAGTCTGGTATTCGGAGTTGGTACTGACTCAGCCAACCTCAGGGAAATTTATACCTTCGCCACATTCTGGGCAGTGGTGAAGCAGAGAGTGGAACCTGTGCCTTCTTACCTTGTCAAAGCTTTGACTGCAATCAAATAAGATCCAGAGGTGATGCCCTTCCCAAACCTTATCCCTTATCAGTCAAATAGGTCAGCCCATCAATTCTCTCACAAGAAGGAATCAACCAGGTGGTCTAAGAAATGTCAGGGCAGAAGTTGCAAGGAGTGCAAGAAGTTGCAGGCATGCAAGAGGTGGGGAGAAGGAAGCTTTATGTCTTCTTCTCTCATCCCATTGACAGATAGATCAGAGCTAAGAATGTGTGGATGCTATACGCTGACCCATCTAGGTTTAAATTCTCCTTCTTTACTGGTTGAGTGACTTTGCAAAGGTTCTTTTAGCCTCTCAATAAACCTTAGTTTCCTTAAAAGTGAAATGGAGATCATTGTAGTGTTTTTCATAATAGGGTTGTGAAAGCTTAAAAGAAAGCTAGGAGGTGAAGTCTTCAGCAGTCTGCCTGGGCAGCCAAGAATGCTAACTATATGTTGCTTGCCACTTGTGTCCATTGGGGCTTTTTGTTTTGTTTTTTTGAAGTGGATCATTATTTTGAATCACTATTCATTTCTAAGTACTTGGGATTTTTCTATTGTCTTTATACAAACATCTTTCTTTTCTACTGTTTTTGGTAATACAGACATCTTTATTGTGGTTGTAACTGCTAAGGTGAGAAGCTGCATCTCTTTCTTGTGTAGTCTGATGAGTTTGTACAAGTGCAAAGGGTTGGGCTTGGAAGGGAGGCTTTTCTCATTTCTGCTTTCTTATTTCAGTTTCCTGAAACCTGCAATTCTACGCATGTGCAAATTTGCACTTCAGTGATGGGCTAGGATGATAGTAGCCCACCTGCTGAAATAGTAGGATGTGAGCAAAGATGACCAACATTCTGTGAGGGATTTGATCCTTCAAACATTGAGTTCCCTTCTTGTGTAGAAGGATTTGGGAAAAGGAATGACCCCTTGCCTCTGATTAAACCAGAATAACCGAGGAAGGTTCTGATCTCAGGAAAGTCTCCTCTGAAACCATCTCTACCATGAAGATGGAGAAAGAGCCAAAAATGATGAGTGAAGAAACTTACTTTCTTGAAGGGCTGCTTTCCTTGGGATCCCTTTAGTAATCAAGCCAGAAGGCCAGTTGAAAATTCTCTGATGATTTGGAGAGAATGGGAGAAAACAACAGTTCCTGGAATTATATTGAGGAAGAGATAATAAAAATTTAAATGGACTGAGAGTAGGAGAATAATCTTACAACACCAGATGACAGGAAGATATTAGTAGCTACCTGTCACTGTTCACTTTGATTTGCTCCAGAGTGGGGAATGAGGATTATCCTTTTTTTTATTGCTATCCCTCTGTATCATTTAACTTCTTGCCTTGAGTAGTTTATGTTCTAATTTCATGATTTAAGAAAGAGAAGAAAAAAATAGAAGATAGAAAGAGGGTCAAGAAAAAGAAAAAAATAAGAAAGAAAAACCAATTTTGCCTTAGTGTCAGGCCCTGAGATACCTAACTCTCTTATAGAGCAAGTCAGTTCTTGAATCATCCACCAGGGCCCCTACCTTCTGAGCTCCCCTCCCTCCTCTCCTCTGTGGCTATTTTGTCAGTAAAGCAGAACCATTGGTATCACTAGAACTTAATTTCATTCTGTTTTCTCTAGTCCCAATGTACCAAAGGCATTCCCAAACTCACAGAAGATTATTATTTTTCCCTTCTACTTTCAAATTAGGAATGGAACCCCAAACCACACAAGTGTTTCTTTTCAGGTTGAGAGTCCCTGAGCACAAGGACAACAAGGCCTCAAGGATTTTATGTCAGCTTGTGATCTACAACAGTCCTTTGAAGCTGAATCCTTCAGTATTGTCCCAAACCTTCAAATGCATATGAATGTGGCCAAGACAAGGAAAAGACAAGATGTTTGAATTCATCTGGTTACAGTCCTGCCTTCTTCTTAAGTCTTCAAAGTTCCTCCTGGACTATTCTTGGTGCTTCATCTGCCTGAGCCTATTACACCTTTGGGACCACTGCTCTTTCATTCCCATGGAGACTTGCAGAGAGCACGGACTTTGGGAAACAAGACCTTTAGGCAGACAGGCCCGTGACTGTGTGGATTGGCACAGGTGTCAGCACTTCCCCTGAAGGCAGAGACGGGGCAGGAGGCACTACAGGCCAGGAGGCTAAGTTGCAAGAGTATGCTAGCCTGGACGCACACTGGCTTCTTGCCTATTTGTAAAATGAGCACAAGAATTACTGCTCACGGGGGTATGGGGGTAGGAGAAGGTAGAGAGTTAATGAATCAGCATATAGCACAAGGTTGATGCCTCTTATCATCTTTTCACAGTATTTAGTTTCCACCAGGGCTTGCTCTCTGATAATTCCTTGCCATCCCTTTGCTTGTGCCTCCAGCTAAACCTGAAGTTCAGCTTAATAGAGAGAGTCAGGTAACAGCTGGGCCTTCTGGCCTTGGTCGCCTTCTGAGACATGACTGTTGCCTTTGTTATCTAATTCAGAAGAGGCAGTGATGGAGAGAGAGAGAGAGAGAGAGAGAGAGAGAGAGAGAGAGAGAGAGAGAGAGAGAGTACGCGCGCGTGTGTGCGTGTAAGCGAGCGAGCGAGAGAGAGAGCGCACTCTGGATTTATGGAGCCAGGCCAAGATATGTGATACATAGGAGTCTCTAACTCTGCTTATGGAGAAATCTTTCATCACCTCCCCACAATCTGATCTTTGTCTCCTGTACCCAAAATGAATGATATCTTCCCTCGTCTTTTCACCACATCTATTAACAGGCAGATAGATGTCATTGTCACGGTCTGCCCTCTGAGCCTGGCATTCTCCAGTCACACATCGCTTAAGCTCGTGTCTGGCAGCTTACATTCTTCTTGTGAAGAAAGAAACTGAGAAAGAAAGAAGCTAACAACAGAAGAGAAAGAGCCCCCAGGAAGCTCAAATACAGCAAAATACAAGATGGAGAATATGGCAGGGTGTTCTAGAAAGGCTTATGAGACACAAAATCCTTCCTTTGGGTTTGAGATTTTTCTGAATACAGGCTGGAGTCTGCTCTTTCCATATGAATAAAACTCTGTTATTTGGACAATATGCAATGGGGCATGTGAGAAGATAAGAATAAAGAGAATAGGACATGGTCAGCCATATGGTTTCCATGGCTTTTTCCTGAGGCTGGGTTTACCTAAGCTGAGTTTATTCCATGTCTTGAACCTAGGATCACCCAAGCTGAAAGTATTTGAATGTATTTTCCATACACACACACAGCTTTTTAGAGACCTTAGCTCAGCCAACCTTTATAGCAAGCCCTTAAGAAGGGAGTTTCTGTGATCTCACTTGAGAATACAGGGCTTGTCTAGTTTGTAAACTTCACCTGATCTGACCACTGTGCCACAATGCAACCTTGAACGACTCATTTTTCTTCCCTATATTTTGAAGAGGATGAAGAAAATGTCCTCTGCATTGCCCCCATGCCTTAGTCTCTTTGTAAGTCCTTTAGCTTGTTTCTTCTCTATTGCAAAGGGAAAGGATGAAATTAAGGCCAATGTTCAGTTCCCACATTTAAAATAAAATATATCAATGTTCAATAACATCAGTAGACTGCCACAGAAATCTGAACTTTTTCTATTGATTCTTCACCTCCTTCCCACCCTTGCCCATACATTCTCCACTGCTCCTACTCTTTGGTCACCTAAAGCTGTACAGTGTAACAAACAGAAAGGCTCCTTCTTTTCTTTTCTAACCCTCAGCAAGGCTCTCTTTACCACCATGAGCTCTGACTTACTGTCCAGGGACATTTCCTGTCCATATTTTTACCTCCAGAATCCTCTTTCCCTGATGCTCACAGATGGCCCTGAAGAGATCACCACCAAAGTCATGTTTATAAAAATAATATTCATTTCCCACCTTGCCTCCAAAGTGAAAAAGAAAGGAACCAACTTCATTTAAGCATGGAAAATGAAATTAAACATAACATATGTGTGTTCCAAACCCCGAAACTGGCACCTCAGGTTCTGTTGTGCTTACATGGGATTGAAGGGAAGAGGGGGAGAGCACTGTTTTAAGTTACATAAGCATTGAGGAAAAGTGTAGAAATACATTCAGACTCTTAAAGTTTGTGCAAAAGACATCCAGTGGCTTTATTCAGCAGCAGGGTAAGCTAATATTAGAACTTCTGCCTTAATAAGCAGCTATTTAAAAGATAGCGGGTCGGGGGGGGGGAGCTATGGTGTTATAAAAAGGGAGTCTGTGACACTGGCAGGCAACTCCCCGGGTGAATTTGGCAAGGAATCCACAGCCAATATATGCAACCTTAGATGTTACTTTAAATTCAGTTTGTAAAATGGGCAGGGTGGCGGGAGGGGGGCGGGGCAGGGGGCTTAGCAAGCATGATTGAAGTCTCTGGTCTTTGAATCTGCAAACCCAGAAATACGATGCCAAGGAATGTAGACATTTAGCATGGGCTTCAGATGGCTGCTAACCTTTAGTCTGCCTTGGGATGATTTAAAGAAGCACATGCCTGCTCTTCTCTCCCGAAATACCCATCCTAGATTAACAAGCAGAGGATGGTGAACATATTTTAGTACATGTTGAAGGCATGAAGAGAGATGAGACAAAAAGTAGAACTGTTAGAAGTTCTTTGTTTTTGATTCAGGACTCAAATCAAGTGTTCTAGAATGCTAATTCTAAATAATGTAAATAATAAAGGTAGTTGTTTGTCTTCTCACTGGTCAAGAAGTTCAATGTCAGCATGGCTTCAAAATTGGTTCATTCAGTGGTCCAGATGTCAGAGATCTAGATGATTTTCCACCTTCTGCTTTGCCATCCTCAATCTGTCATCCTCCATGTCTTACTGCTTTCAGGGTCGTAATCTGGTTGCTAAAGTTCCAGGCATCACCTGCAAATGTTACAACTGCCAGAGAAGATGCTTTCCTTTCCTGAGTGTCTCCTTGTAAAGGTAGGAAAGCGATTCTAATAGTCTCTAAACTCTTTTTTCATGATATATAAGCCATTGGCCGTGGCTTATAAACTTACACCAATCTGAACCTTCCTGTTGCATCGTATGACTGTAGTGGAATGTGGACCCCCAAAACACCAAGTTCTCTAGGCAACTGGAATTTAGAAAGAAATGTATATTGTCAGGGCAATGCATAGCATCTGCTGTGTTCTATAACATAAGACCTCCTTGAAACTCTGCATCATCCAAATGCATTCAGAGAACTCAAGAGGAAATGAAAAGATCAGCAAGTAGGAAGGAACTTATTTTCTTATGTCTCTCACAGCTATATTTCCCACATGGTATATACCTGTATGGGGGAAAAAGGAATGGAAAGAAATATTAAAACTGAAGCCTTTGGGTCTGTAAAGTCCAAGACACACAGGTACTTTGGATTTGTCGTTGGTGCAGCTAGAGGTGAAGAGACTAGACTCTGAAGCCACAGTGCTACAGGTCACAAGCTGGCTCGATCTCACTGTAGTCACTAACTTGGGGCAAGTTGTTTTACCTCATCAGGGGAATGATGACAGAAATTACTTTGTGAGGAGGCTAGGAGGAGTGATATGAGTGCCTGCTACACAAAAATAGTCACAAAAGCATTTGCTGTACAATTATTATCTAATAAATGCTTTGTTTTGTCACACATGAACAATTCTTTTGGAATGTACATCTTAAGGCCCATGTGTGTCCGAAGGAAATGAGCCAATGTTTTCCTGAACTGGTTTTTATTTCGGTCAAAAGATAATTGAATATTCTTCTTTAGGTTTTTTTTTTTTAAAATCACAATAGAGTCAAATTTAGACATGTAGATAGATTCTGAACATCTACTGGAATGAGAACTCCATGTGGTCAGGAACCATGTCTGTCTCCTGAAACTTCTGTATCTGCAGACACCACACCTGAGTCTGGCTCCATGTTTGATTTGCTGTCTTTTGAATGGATGAATCTGTGAATATCAGCCCCCATCTCCCACTCAAGTCAATAGCAACAACTATAGTCCACAACTTTTCCAGACCATTTTCCTCTGGAATGTCTCAATCTTCTTTTCTCAGAGTCCTCCATTAGCCCAAACTTAGCTAACCCCTTTCTCCATCCTCCATCCTTTCTCAATCCCCTCTCTTCCCACACTGAACTTCAGCAAATTTATATTAATGTCATAGAGGTCAAGAAGACTCAGAGTATCTTCTGCTTTTTGTCATGATGGAGGAAATCACACTTGGCTTACCTTCTGTCATGGCTGAATCGAGTTCTTTAACAAGACATGGAAAATCTGGCGGCCAGTATATGTGAATGTGACCCAACTTGGAAAAGAAAGGTCTTTGTAGATGATCCAATTAAACTGAGGTCATTAGGGCAGGCCCTTGCCCAATACCATAGTGTCCATATTTGCATACAGACACACTCATAGAATGAATGAGATATGAAGACAGGAAGTTCTCCATCTATAATCCAAAGATTGCCAGAATTACCAGAAACTAGGAGCACAATGAAGAACAAATTCTACGGAAGGCACTAACCCTGCGGACTCCCTAACTCTGGACTTTCAGCCTCCAGAACTAAACTTCCCTCTCCCCTCTTTTATGCATAGTTAGTCTCATCTTCCAAGAGCACCACAATGATTACCTGAGCTTCTTCATTCTAAAACATTTTCTAGATATCCACTTGGATTTTGAACTTTTTATGAAGCCATGTTTAGCCAGTGAATCCAAACTATTTGAACGTAATGCTGATGACCGAGCAATGAAGAACTCACCAGAAGATAATGAAATCCTCATCCTTCATCAAATAGTGCTGGAACTGAACCTAAATTTGCCTTCCATATTGTGAGACTTTCACTCCTTCCCAACAAATCACTCCTTTAGGCTCTACCTGCCTTAGGGTAGGACCGGAGAATAAAGCCTTCCCTTATTTAGAGATTTGTTGCTAAGCGTTGATAGTTTATTTTATTTAGGGTCAGAAATTTCAAAGCAGCCTTTTCTCTTCCTTCTTTTCTTTCTCCCACCTCTCCTCTTCCTCTCTTCCTCTTCTCTTTTTCCTCTTCTTCATCTTCCTCCTCCTCTTTCTCCTCCATCTACTTCTTTCTTCTCCTTCTCCTCTTCCCCCCTCCTCCTTCTCTTTCTCCTTCTCCTTCATATTCCCTTCCTCTTTCTCTTCCTCTTTCTCTTCCTCCTTCTTTCTCCTTCTTCTCCTCCTTTTCCTCATCCTTCTCTTTCTCTTCCTTTTTCTTCTTTCTCCTCCTCCTCCTCCTCCTCTTCCTCCTCCTCCTCTTCCTTTTCTTCCTCTTCCTTTTCCTCCTCCTCCTCCTCCTCCTCCTCCTCCTCCTCCTCCTCCTCCTCCTCCTCCTCCTCATTCCTGTCTGTTTTTTCTTTCTTTCATTTTTTTCTATATGCACAACCCAATAGTCATATTTCTCTATAGATCTGTCATCAGTATGAATCTATGAATACACATGGCTTTGTTTATATAGACACACAATATGTGGATCCAATTTCTCTCTGTGTTATGTGTACACCAAGCTTATATTTGGAGAAAACTTTTGAAGGCCGTATTTGATACAGTGCAAAGGCAGCTGACAGTGAGGAGAAAGAGTTCCCAGTTATCAATATAGAAAAGCTGAGTGAGACACAGTTACTTTAAATACCAAAAGTTCCTGGACTCAGGATGGCTGAGGATTCAGAGAAGAAAAGAAAGACAGAAGGAGAGAGCCAGAGAGGAGGGGGGGAGAGGGAAGGAGGGAAAGTTCCTTACATTCAATCCCTCTTTCGTTTATCTTTTTCTTTTAGTAGGAACATTCTCAAAGTAAAAATATCTCAGCAGAGGGACCTCACAGCCCAGCTCTTCCAGACAAGTGTCTCCTGGCTGCCTGAGATTGCCACTTGCTCCTAAGCAAAGCCTGAGGACTAAGGGGGGTGGGGAGAGAATAATTAAAATAAATTAGAGGGTAAAGGGGGGGAGGGGGGAGATCATGTCTGATCCTGTGGTTCAGCCTGAGGCTCCAAGGCTTGAAAGGACATGGCTGGGCAGGATTATTCCAAGGAGCCTGGCTTCTTCACACCTTGTCCCCCAACAATAATGGGTGCATTGAATACTCCCTCAGCCACGGTAGTGTCCATTTTGCCTGTGGCCCTCCGATCTGAGAGCTACTGCCAGTCTAAAAGACTTCAAACCACATATTGCTTAGTGTTTCCAATTTACAAGAGTTGTTATTTAGTACCTAAGTGGATCCAAGATTTTCAACAGGCTATAATCTTGTCTCCCAAAGGAAATCGGCAATGTTATGGAAATTTTTATTTATGAAAATAAGGGATTAAGTAACATATGCTACTGGCCTCTAGTGTAGGGTTGACAAATGAAATGTCAAATGTTCCATCCATATAAATTTCAAGTTAACAAAGAATATCTTTTAAAATTATTAGAAGGTCCGAAACGTTGTCCAGGCCATGTTGTACTTGTAAAATCCTATTTATTATGTATTTGAAATCACTGGACTTCCTAGATTTTTGTTTGTACAATGCACATAAAAACCCTTTCTGCCACAACCAAGAATATTCCAACTTAAATATCAAGAATCCAGAGGCTGGGCTGGGGATATGGCCTAGTGGCAAGAGTGCTTGCCTTGTATACATGAGGCCCTGGGTTCGATTCCCCAGCACCACATATACAGAAAATGGCCAGAAGTGGCGCTGTGGCTCAAGTGGCAGAGTGCTAGCCTTGAGCAAAAAGAAGCCAGGGACAGTGCTCAGGCCCTGAGTCCAAGGCCCAGGACTGGCCAAAAAAAAAAAAAAAAAAAAAAAAAAAAAAAAAAAAAAAGAATCCAGAGGCTGATGAGGAACATGTAAGTAGAATTTAGATGTTTGGGAGTAGCTGGCTTTTCATTCTGAGCATGTACGCTAAATATAACATACAAGGATTGAGTATATGTTTCTCATAGAGCCATTAATGCATACATGTGTGTTTCAGCCATTTTGAGAAAGTGTGGCAGACATCTCAGCTCTCTGCAGAATGCACTGAGAGGTATTTATGGTAGGTTGAATCATGGTTTTAATATGAAATTAGTTTTTATCCTTGGAACTTATAAATATTATCTTATTTGAAAGGGAGGGGATTTGGCAGATGTGACTTGAGTTAAGGAGATGAGTAGTTGAGGATCTTGAGATGGGTAGATTACTTTAGATTTCCCAGTGGTTTTTGAATGTCATCATAGGAAAGAAGCAGAGATTACACACACACACACACACACACACACACACACTCACACACACTCACTCACACACACATACAGAGAGAGAGAGAGAGAGAGAGAGAGAGAGAGAGAGAGAGAGAGAGGAAGCAGAGGGGCATATGGAAATGTTGAAATGATGCTGCCACAAGCCAAAGAATGGCTGCTACCACCAGAAGCTGGAAGAGGCAACGTAGGAGCGCTTCTAGATCCTTTGTGCACCCTGTACCTATTTCAGTTTCACCTTGATTTCAGTTCCAGTGAAAGTGGTTTCAGACTTCTGGCTTCCAGAATTGCAAGAGAATAAATTTCTTTTGTTTGAAGATACAGTATGTATAGTCAGTCATTTGTTATAGCAACCAGAGGACAGAAATACAATGTTCTCCTGGAAGATGCAATTCTGACTGGCTTATTATCAGGGCTGGAGCAATAGGACATTTTATGTCCCAGGAAAGGAACCAGATGCAGCCTGGGTTTTATTGACCTTTACCTTTATGCATGATGATTCTAGTGATGGATTTTAAGTTTGGTTATTATGGTTGTGGCAGGAAAATAATGACCTCTCCAACTTCCTTAGATTTGAATAAAACACAAATATATTCTTTCCAAGCATGGTGAAGCCCATGTCTAGAAAGTGGGAAGAACATTGATTAAATGGAAAGTTAGGCATACCTGCCTAACCTGGCAACCCAAGATTACATTCTTGGTTTGTAATCTGGATTTACACTGTCATATGATTCAACTCAGCTATGCCCTATGGGTTGACCTTTGGGGGACATAAGACTGTGTGTCATCTAAGGCTTAGGCCATGGGATTGAAACAAATGTTTTGTTTTGCTTTTTTTTTGGCGTGAGGAGGGGAAATATCCTATTTTGGGTTCCTTTGAAAATATCTCATGAAGAGACAAGTCTCACAGGACTGCTGCACATGTCTTTGAAAGCCTTGAGACATTTGGCCATGCTCTTTGGATGAGGTTCCAACAGCAGGAAAAAGCACATGCTTCCAGCTGAAAAATAGGAAAACACATGGAAGTGCCAAGAGCGATAAGGAGTTGTTATGTGTTGAGTAACTCAAAAGCATGCCTCGGTTATTGAAGGAGAACAAACAGAAGCATTGGGATCTAGGCTGGCTCTGCACTTCTGAGCACAATCCTGACTCTACTCAAGTTAAACCTGGGATGCGGATGTTTTTCAAAACAACCTGTGGGCTTTACTAATGTGCTATTGCAGGACTCAAGACATCTTTCTGCCTCAATAATCTCTGGGGAGAGATGCCACGTAGCCCACTTTACGATAGCTGGGGGGAAGATGTGTGTGTATGGAGCTGTGATGTGGCCAGGGTTCAGACAGCTGGATCCTGCTGGATCCGAATGGTTCGCAAACAACACAAAGATGACCAGAGTTCAATGAGTGGTCAGCCTTACCTCCAAGAAGAGAAACGTTCAAAGGAGAGGCCTATTTGGGACAGCCTCTTCCAATACTCACTGCTGTTGGACAGAAAACAACAACAACAACACACAACAAGCAAACAAACAAAAACAAATTCTTATAGTTAAGCTAAAGAGTCTGGAGAGGAGCCTTCAATCTTGGGTTGCCTTCAGTCTTGGGTTGTGATCTAGACTCTACCATCTACTAAGCTTTGCAACTGTAAACAATTTACCATTGACTCTCAGTTTTCTTATATGTAAAATTGGATGGAAAATAGCTGCTTCATGAAGATCAGCTAAAAAAAAGCACATTTAGCACGCTTGGCTCAGGGCCTAATTTACAAGTAAGTGCTCAAGAAATAGTTACTGTTCTATGAGTTCTTTAGGGCACAGGTGGGTAGAAACCACTATCATAGTCTATGACATTCTAAAGTCCAATATCAAGAGACTTTCTGTGTATGTGTGCATGCATGCAAAATACTATTGCTAATAATAGATACTCCAGTGTTTCCAAGTTGGTCTGACAATATGGAATGCATTATCCTGCTAAACAGCTGTTCCTTGCTCGCTTATAGAACCCTCACCTGTCCCAAGGAACGTAAAACATGCTCCACAAACACACTGGACTATATTCTCTGTGTGCATCTGTGTCTGTGTGTTTATGTTTAAGATATCTAGACCCTAGTATTTGGCATTAAACTGGGGTAACACTTTAATAGAAAATCTTTTACTTTGTAGGCCTTCAGAACAAAGTAAACGAGTGTGTGGTAAGCAATATACAATAGATGAATGGAAGCTTAGGTTTTCCTTCCATTTCTGTTTGGCTTCCCATTCTTTCCCAGTCAGGAGAAGGCCTGAAGAGCCTGAAGGTAGCTCCTTGATGCTGAGATTCTAACCTGAGCCAGAAGTACTCCTGTGGCAAGGCCACCAGCTGAGGGCTTGGGAGAGGTTTATGTTTCATCTGTGACCTGCAACACAGCAATAAATTGCTTTTCCTAGCTTTGTTTCTTTTCCAGTATGCTCTGCCCACCCCATGGTGTCTAGAACAGAAGTTATAAATAGATCTGATCTGGCTGCTCCCCCTCTCCTGTGATTCTCTAAGCTATTGTAGGACTGGGTTTCTCAGCCTCCAAAGGAATGACATCATTTGGGAACAGAAAGTCCTTCCTTCCTTCCTTCCTTCCTTCCTTCCTTCCTTCCTTCCTTCCTTCCTTCCTTCCTTCCTTCCTTCCTTCTTCTTAGGTTTAGGGGAAGTCCGTCTTATCTCCTGTAGAATGTTGAGTAACACCTCTGGCTGCCATTCTTAAATGCAATGTTAGTAGCAACTTAGCTTTGTGTTAGCTAAGAATATCAGGAGGCATTACGAAATGTCCCCTGGAGGACAAAAATCACCCCTGCTCAAGGGACTTTTTCATTTTTTAAGCTATCAGGGACCCTTGTATTTTAACTTATTACATTCTCTGTGGTCTTCTTTTTCTCTCTACACCCTTCTGCACTGTGATGCACATATGCCCCACATATATGGCAGCTCTTGGCTTTCTTTTGTGCCTGTGCTGAGTGTCGTAGGTCCCCTTCCCAATCTGCTGGCACCTTCTATCACCCTTCCTCCCACCCCTTTGCACATCTCTTTCTCTCTCTCCCTCTCCCACAGTCTCTTGGCCTCTCTGTCTGTCTGTGTGTGTGTGTCTCTCTCTCTCTCTCTCTCTCTCTCTCTCTCTCTCTCTCACACACACACACACACACACACACACACACACACACACACACACACACACACACAGTTCTGGATCCAAGGAATTAATCAATCTCTTTTCTGCCATATCATTTATCCACTTCCATACAACTGCCTGCATGTGTCTGTGTAAGAAGTTCCCTTCTAAACATCAGCCTATTGGTGTGTGAGCCCCATGAGGACAGTGGTCCAGCCTCTCCTGTCCATTTTCCTCCCCCAGCCACTAGCACAATGCCTGCACAGAGCAAATGCTTCATAGAATATTTAGTTAATGTAGAACCTGAGAAATGACATTTTGAAAGATAAGAGTTTTTTCTTTGGAGCCCTCTAATTTGTGGAGACCAGAAGTAGGCCTTACTGACCTTTTTTTTGTTGTTGTTCATACATTAGTGAGCCTTAATTATAGGATGGGTGTCCTGGGTTTTGAGGTTTATTTCATTAATCTCCTAACTCAATGCAAGTTTATGCTTGAGAATTCTGGGCAGACAAATTGTCATTAGCTCAACACATGATCATCAAAATATTTTTAGAAAAAGAAAATAAAGGGGGCCTGGGGCCAGTAAGTTGCAGGTCTGGTGCCCTCCAGTAAGTCTGTAGCTTGGAGCAGAATGAAAACATAGCTTGGAACAAAAATGGTTAATAAGAGAGCCTCACAGTATGAAAAGCTGCTGACAAAATCAGGACTATTTAGTCTACAGGGCAAGACTGAGAAGCAATCTGATAGTGGCACTTTAAACTACCTGTAGCCTGAGGCCTTTGCAAACAATGCAGATGGATGGCCTGTTTGAGGTGAGTGGACAGGCCTAAACTTGTGTCTACTGAGAAGGGGCTGCTTGTTAAAGGAATTTAAGCAGGCACTTTCTAGGCTGTAATTTCAACTAAGCCTTTGGAGCATGTCTGAGAGTAAGAAGTAAAACAAACTTTACTTAGGGACTGTCCCTAAATTTCCTGCTAATAGGCTATTAACTATGGATTTTAATTTGGGACGAAGTCCATATAATATCTTCCCCTAACGTGAGACAAGACAGTCAAACTAAAGTAAATGTTTGCTGCTTGTTAATACACACACACACACACACACACACACACACACACACACTTGCATTCAGCTTTACAAACTAGTTCATGGAATTTTTCCCACCGTAAGTAATGTTAGACTCATCTAACAATTAACTATGTGAGAAATATAATTCTTGTTTTTCTGGGTATTTATATGAGTTATCAAATGTTGGAAGAGAATTTGGAAGTCGTAACTCAAGCTCTTGTTGTATGGAAGATGAAGAAGGTCAAGGCATAGGAAGAATGAAGAACTTTTCCTAAGGTGCAGGATGGCTTAGAATATGTGGGCCCTACTCCCAGTTCTTTAGTCAATTGTCAATAACCTTCCCCACATAAATGTCATAAAGAGCCAGAACTGAGATCTAAAGGGACTTAGAAAAATTTGTAAGAAAACAATTTGTGGAGCATTTAGCATCTCTGAGACTCCAAAATATTTTACAATAAAGTTTCATGCAAAAATTAAGCCCCGCAGACAATGACCTGAGTTATTTCTTCAGTTCTTCTAAATGGGAGTCCATCTCTACTTCTATTCCAGAAGCATAGAAGTTCAACAATTGCACACAAAAAGTGCCTTGGAGCTCAAAAGTGTCATTCTCTAGTACAAGGTTTTTCAAATTTCTTCTATACATGTTTTCAGCTTTGTGGACTACATGGCCTTAGTTGCAACTGCCTCTCCATTTTGTCTTTGCAGGAGGAAAGCAGTAGTCCATATTGCATAAACAAAGGGGCTGGATTTGACTTGTGGGTTACACCTCTACACCAGTGGAATCCTGAATGAAGAGGGACTGAGAACATGCAACAGAAATATCCTCAGATAGTCATCAAATGACTCAACAAGGAAAGGCCACTGGGAAATTCCAGGGTGTCACTTATAATTTCCCCTAATATACCTAACTAGGGAAAATCAGTAAGTTCTAAAACATAGGCTCATTGGCATAATCGAGTCACCATTTTATGGACAGACAGTTCCATCATTAGGATGCAATAAAAAGGACAAGTGACTCCTCCTGAGGCGTTCCAACAAGAAGAAAACTTGTCTTAGGGCCTATCAGAAAATAGGTCATGCTCACTACAGAATCTTTCTGAATCTAAAGGGGCATGTACTTTCTGAATGTTGGCATCAGAAAGTTGTCAGAATGTTAGAAAACAAAGCAAATGTACTAAGCTTGGTTGTATTTTCAACTAACTCAGGCACTGAAATATTTAGCACAAATATGATAGGGTTAGGGAGAGACTGAATTGCTGGGCATACCCACATGTCTATTCAACCTTTGTGCTTAGCTAGAGCTAGACTGAGAGCTTCATGAAGGTAAGTGTTACACACAGCTCAGTCCACTCATTCAGGCATGAGTCTCTCATTCATGCAGGTAACAGGTATTTGAGAGCTTTGCCTGCACAGGCATTTTGCTGAGAACTGGGGATCTACTGGTTTTCAACAACAGATAAAAGTCCTACTCTTGTAAAAGTTAACATAGGGGGCAGGGGCAGGGAAGGGAAGGTTGATCTCAACTTTAAAAAACTGGAGGAATGTGAAACTATAATGTGGTAAATGCTGCAAAGTAGCAGAAGGTAGATCTATATATGAAAGTAACAGGAGTTGTAATGTTAGTAGGCCAGGAAAGACTTCCTCGGGCACTGATGATTTGGCTGAATCTCAAAGGAAGATTATGATTTAAGGAGAAGAGGGAGAGGGTAACAGGGAAGTGGTTCAAAGGCTATATGAAAGGAGGGAAGCATAGAGAATATGAAATAACCTACCAGAAGACATTGGGAAAATGGGATGGGAATATACTGTTTCAGATCGTGTTGAACTGGGTTAAATTTTTGCCATTCAACCTAAGAGTCTTGGAAACCAGAGTGAGGAGATATAATTCCAGCTCCTATCAAAATGAGATCTTCAACCTTAAAGGAGAAAATGGGTTGGTGGTTAGCAAGTGCAGATTCTGGATCAAGAGACCAATTGAGAAGTGGCAGGCAAAGTTGTGATGTCAGGTGATAGTGAGGGAGATGAAGGGGAAAGCTGTACTTGAAAGAGGGGGAAAGAGATTGAACGAACTTATTATGGATTGAATGTTGGAGTGGAGGAGAAGGAGATGTAAACAATAGCTTCTGGAGTTACTGGTGCCAGTAAACACTTGTTGAATCCATAAATGAATGTCAGCCCTTAAGATTGGATATGCAAACACCTCTCTCATCTTCCTTTTGCAGAAACACATTCAATGCTCACTGGTCACTTTATCAAGCTACTATCAAGGCTTTGCTCAGAGAGCTGCTGTCTAGACAAGCATTCATAACTTCATCCTCTCCTCTTCCTCATCTCTGTGTAGCATTTCCTTCATAAAACCAAACTATCATTTGTGAGATGGGCACTGAGCTTTGTTAGGCACTCTGAGAGCAAGGTTCAATTTCTTTCACTCTTAAGTTGCTAAGTACAGTACTTAGCATAGAAAGGCACCAGAAGTGTTATACTAGATAGAGGCCTACATCTTCATTCTCAGAGTTGCCTGTCTAGTTGAATAAATAAGATGAAAAGACCATAAAAAGAATTAGAAGAAAAACCATCAGGCTGAATGAGCCAGGAGTTTTCCCTACCAAGTTGGTCAGAGAATGCTTTTCTAGTGCTGTGTTAATATGTCATTTTGGAGAGAGTTACTTCAAAAGTGTCTTTCTAAAGTAACAGCCTTTTGAGTGGCTCTCAACACACATGGCAATGGACCTGAAGATCCCTCAATGTTTGTGTTGCAGTGAAGAGTAGGGTAAGCTAGGGCAACAGCATTAGTAAAGACAGAGGAGAAGAGAAGACTCAACTGCGAAGCCCTGCCTTGAGAATTCTGCTCAGGAAAGATGGAAGGGGCGCCTTGGTGTAGTGCAAAAGACTCCAAGAGACCTTGAGATATTCATTCTTGACTTTGTATTTTATTTAGCTACGCTCAAGGCAAAATGGAAAATTTCTCCTAGCCTTTCAAGCAGCACTGTGTATTTTGTTTTCTGGGAGACTTGCCACAGAGAACTACCAAATCACAATTTCTGTGGATAAAGCTATGAAAGTGTATTTTTGTTGCTGCTGTTATTATTGTCGTTGTTGTTGCCAGTGTGGGAACTGATACTTCCAATACCTAGAATAGAAATGTAATTTGTTAAGCTGTTGCAAGAAGTGCAAGAAAAGTGGTAGAGGCTTGGTCTAAAGGATCTGGGTATGAATGTGATGAATGAAATGCAGATTCCCAGCTAGCTCTCATCCTTTTCTCCTTTTAGGTGTTCAGTGGCACCTCCGGGGTGAGAAAGCTCACCATTTAATGCTCATTAAATTCAGTCTTCCCTTTCAGTTTTTCCACCCTGCCTATCACTCTGTGGCTGATCAGATTCTGCTGTAAAGACCAAAGAGTGAGTTTATTTTGGAGGTGGCTGAAAATCATCTGTAGGGGAGTGAAGGCTACAGGGTGGGGCAGAAGGAGAAGGTGAGCTGAGATGTACTCCCAGCAAAGGCTGCAACCATACATGGAGCTTTGGCCAGGGACCTATGGCCATACTCTACCTTAAGGTACCGGTGTCAGGCACTGGGGAGAAAGATGTGTGGTCTTAGGCGAAAAACTTTTAGGAAAAAGCTTTACCATCTCAGGAATCCCTGCTCTCAGGCTCAGCAGCTGGGGAAGTATTGGTTCAGTCCTGAACAGGACGGTGGGCGCTTGGGACATGGCACAAAGCATAGTGCAACCCTGTCCCTGCGTGAGGACTCAAGACCGCCCACAGTTCTTTCACTGACTTCCCCAAGCCCCACCCCGCCACCCGGCCGAAAAGCAGGCTGGCATTATAAATTCAGCATAATCTACATCTGAACTGCTTCCATAACTTTCTTTTATGTTCCTTTGGGTCCAGCCCCCAAACTGGCTGTTTCTTTCCCTAGGACAAACCTACACCTTGCACTCCGTTTTGCATCCATGAAGCCCGTATTCCCTCTCTTAATACGTTTTGTTCATCCTTCAAGTACATGTAATAATATGTTTCCTTATCAACTGATTTCTACTCTCCTCTGTTCCCCTCCCTTCCCACCTCCTCCTCCTCTTTCCTCCCCTCCCTCCTCTCTCTCTCTCTCTCTCTCTCTCTCTCTCTCTCTCCCTCTCCCTGTCTCACAAACACACATACACATTTCCATCTGTTTTGTGTATGGAGTACCTTGGCCAATGATCCTAACATATTACAAGGTTCTAATTAATTGTGAAAACATCAAAATGTGTATTTACTTAGAAGAGAAACACTTGTAAATTACTAAACCAAAATCCTGTGGAAACAATCAAAAACTTGCAGCTATAAAACGTTATGTTTTCCAGCTTAATTTCCAGTGAGCTTATGCACTTCATTTTTTATGGTTTCAAATATTCCAAAAAAGAAAAACCACCAGATTGTGACAAGAAACCTGGACTTAAAGTAGGTGACAGAATTCAAGTGTTTGTATTATCACAATTTGTAAAAGTGTACCATAGACACATGAACTTCCTTCTGTGGTCCTAATTAGCCTCATTTTTAAGAGGTAAGGTTGATAATCACTATGTCCTTTTCAGTCTGAGAGCCAATAAAAAGAGGAAGTAGAAATGGAAATTTCCCCAACTCAGTCTCTTTGTCATCTCCTGTCCTTTGGCTTAAAGAATGCAGACTTAGTGATCATCTTCCACCTTCTCTTACCCCAAGCCCTGACCAATCTCCTCTTCCAGATTCATTTTCTTTTGGGCTGACTGACCCCTGCAATCTTGTGAGTGTCCATGAATGTCATTTTCTCTGAGAAAATTTTCCTTGACCTCCTTGATAAGTACCTTCACATTTTATACTGTAGAGGAAGAATACAGTTTATGTATTTGTTCATTTAATGCTTATATCCCCACTCATACCCATATTCTGAGAGAACAGAACCACAGGATAGGACTTAAAAACTGATACTTGGAATAATTAATTGATGAACAAATGTAACATAAACTAATGAAGGACATGGTGTCTGATCAGTGATCATTTGCTTCTGGTCTTACCTTAAAATTCATATATTTATTCAACTCTTTCCCACCATGAGACAGATGTTCACATTCAATCCATAAATTGAGAGTGAGGAAAGTCAACGCAGCCATGGGGACAATCATGCTGACTACAGTTTTAACCTCTTTTGACTTTCCAAGAATTGCCTTAAGTACATTCTGTTTTCGAAGTTCAGCCTCTCTTCTGCTTCCAAAAGCCTGTTCCAGCCCATGCAGCTCATCCCTGGCTCTGAATATGGGAGGGATATTGAGTCCAGTAGTTTCAGAGCCAGTTCTAGCAGAAAAGCAGAGATTAGGAAGGCTAGAGGAATCAGGATGTGATTCGTTTGACCTCTGGGTGCTCCCTAGTTACTGTTGTTTCATATTATGAGAATAGATCAGGATGAAGCAGATTCAGGACCATCATGAGAGAGAAGCTGAAACCAAGCCTCTTCCTAAGCAGCCATTTCCTTGGGAGAAGGAAGCAGGACCCATCCTCCAGCAAAACAGGCCTACTAAGTGTAGAAATAACCAAATCCAACACAGCCCGGGTATCAGCCTTTTCCTTCTCCACCTGCTTCCAGTTAACTGAGTTAGATGACACAGGTAAGAAGATTCAAATCACCAAAGATAATTTAACTCTACCACCACACTCCACCTCACACTCAACATTCATTTTCCTTATATACGTACTTACAATTTCATTGCAGAATCACCAGGGGTCTTCCTGCCTTTGCCCCAAATTGGAATAACGTTTACTGTTGAAATCCAATCTTTTTTTTTTTTTTTTTTTTTGGCCAGTCCTGGAGTTTGGACTCAGGGCCTGAGCACTATCCCTGGCTTCTTTTTGCTCAAGGCTAGCACTCTGCCACTTGAGCCACAGCGCTACTTCTGGCCATTTTCTGTATATGTGGTGCTGGGGAATTGAACCCAGGGCCTCATGTATACAAAGCAAGCACTCTTGCCACTAGGCCATATCCCCAGCCCCTAAAATCCAATCTTTGAAATTCTGGTAGAGATTTCTTTATCATGGACCATAAAGGATATTCCTCTTGGCCTCAAAAGACTTCACTGAGTGCTACACATAAAATCAAAGATGAGAGAGTCTGACTCTGCCACTAACACAGTGGATTTTCAGTCCAAATTCATTCATTCTGCCATTGACACCAGTGCTCTAGAGGTGAGGAAGACAGAGGAGAGTTCCAGCTTTTGCCTGTGACCCAGAATAATGATTGACAATCTCTATATTCCTTTCGAAAGTATCCCAAGAGGTGGGTCAATTTATGAGTACTTAGAATAGAATCTACTTCTCAATTTTTCCCTGTAGGGCTCCCCGGTTACAATGGTGTGGATAACAGGCATGTATCTCCAGGCTCATTCATACATGCCCATCATTCTGTCTTCCTTTCTCTTTTTCTTAAGCCAAAGACAGTCTTATAAAATCTCCCCTCACTTGTAGAAGAAATACTTCACAGACGATAGAGCAGTGGTATAGAAACCAACCCCACCCTTGGATCTAGAAGCAGGATCAAAGAGATGTTTATTTTCCCCATATTTTGTCCTAGGGAGGCCATTTTGATCCTTTAAGACAGAGCTCATGGCGTTGTAGAGGGCTCTGAGTGACAGACGTCAGGTGATCAAGACAGTAAGGTGTTAATGCAGTTACTTGGAAACCCCAATACAGTATTTTACATAAGATCCAAGCATGAATGGGTGATCACTGAGTACTCAAGGGAGAAATCCCCAAGTTAGGAAACTAGAACAGCATCCATGCAGTCCAAACCAGTCATTCAAATACAGAAGATGCACTGTGTAGCTGCCTCTCAGATAGCTCCAGCCTGCTGCAGAAGGACTTTGACAGTAGTTTGTGTGTTCATCATTTGAATAAAGCCAAGGAACAATTATATTGAATGGGAGGGCCAAATGATATGTGTATATGAGGGAATTGGAAGCAACCATCACTATATTGTGCCACTTTAGAGCATGTCACTAAAGAAAAGAAATCGGGGTGTTTTAACTTTCGATATGACTTTTTTGCATAGTGCCTTTATATAAATAAACTGTGGTGTTCCTATACTACACATACATTAGTGTTCACCAGACTTGGATACTT
Source organism: Perognathus longimembris pacificus (assembly GCF_023159225.1). NCBI lineage: Eukaryota > Metazoa > Chordata > Mammalia > Rodentia > Heteromyidae > Perognathus > Perognathus longimembris. Next base: position 16,720,291 of record NC_063164.1, read on the forward strand.
TTTCTTCTGAGTATTTTTGTCAGGTATGAGGGTATGACCCCAGGGCCTCAGGGCTTCATGCTTGCTTGGAGGAGATCTACCACTTGATTCATGCCTCCAGCCTTGCCTTTTGCTGGTTATTATAGAGATAAAGTCTCTCAGATTTTCCTGCCTGAGCTTGCATTGAACTGTTATCCTCCATGTCTCAGCTTCCTAAGTAGCTAAGATTGACTACAGGCATGAGCTACCAGCCCCTGGCTCTTTACACATTTTTTAAATATTTGAGCAAAGTTCAGTGGGCCTTCTAATCTGGCTTAATGACTGAAGTCTTTAGTCTTTTCTTTTGCACAAACACCCATTGGCACACCTGCTGGATGTTCAGCCTTGAGCCATCAGCACTGCATATGACAATCAATGTCTCCCTCATCTTGAGTCCTTCTTACTCTAACACCTCCATGACTTCACGGAAGTGGAACCCATCTGCCCAGCTGTTTGTCTGTGTCCTCAAATGTGCAAAAGACACAGGAAGACAACTGTCACCCAAAGTTAAAAGAATTAATAAGAAGAATGATTTTAAAAAATCTACTATGTCTACAAAGATTGACCCTGATTAGGATACAATATTTTCTAAGCAATGGTAGCGAGAAAGATGAGAGGGGGAGTAGAGCAGGCCCCAAGAATAACATCCGACTTGCTGCTGCCAGCCCCAGTTCAGGTCTGGAAAAACAGAAGCTATATCCAAGCTGGCTTCTGGGAAAGCAAGAGAGGGGATGTGGGTATTTGCTTGGAGCTGCATTGGGAAGTGTCTTCCTGCTAGTGAAGCCATCTGATCAACTGGAAATGTGCAGCTACGCTTTCCGGGAGAGAGTGTGAAGCTAAGGAAGGCAGAAAGACACCCATCACAAATCAGGGCACTTGATGTGGAAACTGTAGTGGAGGGTGAAGGAACAAGAACTCATTCATGTTGGAGATGAGGTTCCTACGCTGGTAAAGTAAAAGAAAAGCCTCCTTCCCACAGGTCTGCAGGCTGAACTATTACTCTATGAATGAAAAGGCTGTCAGAATTCTACACACAGCCAGGGAGTGGTTAGAACCAAAATGAAAGAAAACACTCATTTTCAAGTGCAGAGTGCAAAGTATAAATGCATGCAGCCTGACAGAAAATTGAGGCAGACTTTCCTCTTAAATATGCAGTCATCTCATTCCCAGACTCAACTCTCAACTTAGATGCAAGATATAATTTCAAATGTCAACTGACCCTCTGGAGATCAATAATCTCTTTCTCTCTAGGTGGTAGTGGAAATACCTCTCTTTGTTATGTGATTGCCTTCCATATTCAAACCTATGATAGAAATACTGGCCACTATATAACACACTCGGAACTTTCCTAATCCCCAATATCATGATATATGATCCGTCCATACAAGTAATAATAAAATAAAGGAAGAAGGTAAGGTTGTATGGCCATGTTTAGGGAAATAAAGCTGAGGAGTTGTAATATCTAACTAACAGGACTTGTGTCACCATTATCCTATTTTGTGACTTGGGACAAGGCAATTAACATCTCTGAAACCCAGTTTCTTGATTTACAAGGACTGGTTCCACTGATCTTTGGGCTTCTTTGAGAACTAAATACTACAATCTAAAAATGATTTTAAAAGTATCAAATGCATCCTCAAATACAAGTTAGTGTTTTGATTTAAGGACAGCAAAGACCAACTCATTGTTGATGTATCATTAAATTAAAAGACCTAGTTTTAAGGAATTTAAAAATAATAGAAGAATCAATCTCTTCTAATTCTTTACCAAAAAAAGCACCTCAGGGCACTTCCTTTAATTCACATTCCATTTTGTAGAGAGTCTTTGAAAAATTGCAAAAAGAAGTTAAATTTCAGTGTGGGATAAACATCTTGACTCTATCTGGAAGGGGGAATGTCTGTTTCCATTAAGCGATCCCAATTTCAAGGGCTCCATCTGAGCCATAAACCATCATTCTCCACTTGGACGGCAGAGAAATGAAATTCTAACACTGGATGGAAACTCTAGAGGTTGGCTCTTCACAAAGATTCTTTATTTTCAAAAACTATGGAGAGAATTGGATTGGCAAACAATGGTGTGTGCAAGTGTGTGAGTGTATGTGTGTGTATACTTGCATATTTTTCCAATTCAGCATAAAGAAAATAACAGGGATATGAAAGAAAGACTGAAAGAAAGAAGTGATTTTTAAAAATTTCCCTGAACATAGTTCAAGAAAAACATGACTGAGTCCAGAAAAAAAAAAGAATATAAAAAATTATAGGAGTAAAAGAATATATACAGTTGGGTTTCGTGGTTGGCATCAGCCTTTACAGGTTTTATTGGTATTTCTTTCAGGCATTTCATCCCCTTCCTCTTTTCTAACAGAACTCCACTGTGGAAATTGCAAAGCCACATGCTTAATATCACAAGCAGGGTGACCCACCACGTTGCTAGGGATCATTTTTGAGTGGGCATGTGCCCCTCCTTTTGATTAGATACTAACATCAGAGAGAAAGTCTTCTGGAAGGTTTGGGGGAAATATCACTTCATTGATTTTATGAGATAGCCTCCAGTTCTGCTGGAAGGTGTCATGAATGAAATAAGGCAGACTTCTGTGACTGTGGAAGGAGCCATCCTTAGGATGGCAGATCAAAAAATTGCAATGCTCCCTGGGAATAAAAGGAAAGAGGCCCGCCCTCACAGTATTCCTGATTGGCTGAACATCCAACTCTGGAATTAACCTGCTCTCTGAACTTCTTTCTGTGTGATCTTTAAACACCCCTGTTGTTGACTTGAAACTGGGACTTCAACGACTGGCAGCCAATATTGTTTCACCATTGGTGCTGACACTGAGATGATGTTGACTGAAGGTGTGACTCATGGGCTAAATTGGTGCTCTGTGAAAAAATAATCAGTTGAATGAATTGCCAGAGGAATTAAAGGCCTACTCTGTCCTAGGCATCATGCTCAATTATTTTTATTTAGTTAGAGATCCAATTTCTGTTCTCAGAAAGTCCAACTTCAAGTAATATGACATTACATTCTCATAAGCAATAAAGTATGTGCATATTGCTCTGAGCCATAATTTTTCCCACAAAAGTGCCTCCACTTCTTTGTGTAACAAATTGCTTATTTGCAGTGATGTGCTCAACCCACTTAAAGTAAAAATGATTGTTTTAGAGCACTACATGTTGGCTCAATTAGAACCTGCTAAATGGATTATTGTTTTCTACAAAGCACCTGTTATGTTAGGCATCCTGCCAGTAGCTTTAGGGGATATAAAATTTGAAAGGACCATCCTTGTCTTCTAAAGGCTTACAATTCAAGAGGCAAGACAAATAGTTATTGTCTAAACTTAATCTGCATCAAGAACACAAAGGAGAAACTCATACAAAGCTGAGAGGGGGGAAAATCACTTCTGGTTGGTTATCAGACATATCTCCAGGGGAATCATGAAATTTGAGCTGTGCCATGAAAACATGTAGGCTTTCGACAATCAGGAGTAGGGACAAAGCATGTAGGCTTTCAATAATCAAGGATACATGTGGGCTCTCAGTACTCAAGGGTGGGGACTACAGATACTGACACCACCCATCCAGAGTGGCAGAAAAACCCTGAAGGATATGTTCATTGATAGACTGGCCCAAATGTCGAAATGATCCAGAACAGAGAGGAGATGGTTGAAATGTTTTGATGAAAGAAACCAGACTCCAAAATATCTTGACAGACTGGAACAATAGACTGTATCTAACAGGGCAAAAGTGACGTGGGCTAAATGTACCATTATGCATTGGCTTATTAAAGGGAAAAAATGTTCATAACCACAGCTGCTTATGTGGAAAGGATCTTCTGGGTTTTTTTGAGTGTATACTCCATACGAATCCACAGCATTGTTGCCAAAAAAAGGAGCTAAGGCATGCCTTTTTTTCTCTCTCAGAAAATATAAGATGCCTTATCTTTCTGTTCAAAAGTGATCATAACATGTTTTATTAGTATTTCATTGTCCCCACAACAAACGACTAGACATTTAGTGGTTTAAGACAACACAAAATTATTTTCTTATACAGCTCAGGTGGTCGGAAGTACAACATAGGTCCCTCTAGACTAAAATACAGGTGGTGGCAGCTTTCTGCATTGTTTTACAGAGACTTTATGGGAGAGTCTATTTCCTTGTCTTTCTGGCTGTTGTTTGAGGTTTTTTTCCAAACTCATGTACAGAGAGGTTACAGTTTCATACATTAAGCATTGGATATGTTGTTTGAGTTTTGTTCCTTGGGTTTACAGGACCAAGATTCCATATTCTCTTTCTGGCTGTAAGCTGAGGGCTATGCTCAGCTTCTAGACACCACCATATCCTGTGGCTTGTCCACTTCCAGTATCAATGTTGGTAAAAGTAAATTAAATCTCCATATCACTCTCTCTCTCTCTCCCTTTGCCACAAGGCAAGGTGCTTTGTTTTTAAAGATCTGTGCCTGTCTTGATTGGGTTGTGACTAATGGGATGGTCACCTTCTCTCAAAGTCTGAAATCTTAATCACATCTGTAAGCTCCCTTTGCTATGTGAGGTAACAGCACATAAGAATTGGAGGGATTTGGGCATGGACATCTTTCAGGGGTAATCCTTCTGCCTGTGGCATACCTGCCTCTTATCTGAATGATTCTACTCAGGGCTGGTGGGGACTGGATTATCTCAGCTAGGTCTTGATAAATTGGGATCAGATCCTTGGGAAAGTAAGTCACAGTTGTTAGATGATTCAGAACTCTATCATTTCTTAAAGTGAGAACTAAGTGAGAATTGAGAGCATTTTTCCTGGATGTTTGTGAGTAAGAGGAAGCATACGAGCAATTTCAAATTATCTGCAAGCCTGTCATATAAAGTAGATTTATTCTGTGCTATACAAAACACAGAGCAGAACCAAGGGGGGAAAAACAAATTTTGGCTTGATATAGAAAATGTAAGGTTCCAAAAATGGCCCTAGTAAGCTATTCTTGGAATGCATGACCTTCTTCATGCTGCCTCCTCCACACTGAAGTATGGCTGGACAACACAGCAGGAGTAGCAGTGAAGGACTTCCGAGTGCATCTACTGAGATGCCGTAATGGCTAATAAGGGGGAAAAAAGCAAGTGTTAGATTGATAAAGTTTGAAAATGGTGGACATGCCACTTGTCAGACATTGCCAATCAGATCTACTTTCACAACCAGGCATGATCAATTAGTACTTCCATACTTGTGCCCAAAACATATGGTGAATAAGTCACCCAACAAACCTGGAACCATGTTGTTAGAAGTTCAACCATGCTACTGATGAGAGACCCCAAACAAGGCCAGCAATAAATCTGAGAGCAACACAAATGGCCAACTCACAGAATCAAGAGCCAAAGAAATGGCTATTATTTAATGCCACTAAGTGTTGGAGGGTGATTTGTCATGTAACAGGGTCAGCTGGTTATATGGATGTATTTGTACACATGTCCAAACATGTTTGGAGTGCCATATCATGAAAACTCCAGGTTGTTTTCTCTTTACTTTGATTGCAAAATCAAGGCAAAAATAAACAAAAGATCCACTGGCTTTCACAAATCATTTCAGCATTGTGCTTACATTTAATGTGCTATTTACTGACGCATGCCTATGCCTATTTCCTTTACTAAATTTGATGGTTTTCTTGATAACTTGAATGTGTGTAGTATTCTTAGTCACTTTACTGTCATAATTCATCTACCTTTAGAAAATAAAAAATCAAAGTGTATTTAAATGGAACCATGGGCCAGTAATTAAAAGCAGATGGTTTAAAGGATCTGTTTGAAAATATACAAAACAGAGAAAAAAAAGGAGCAGAGAAATCAGAAAAAGCCCCCACAATTTTGATGGGCCCAGGATAATTGCAGAGAACAGAGTGTTGAACCTCATGCCTAGCACTTGTCCCATGAGAACAGAAAGTTGAGATTAAGCACTACCAAGCTAAGGAAACACAGACATATTTATATGACCCAAACCTAGTGTTTTTTTCTCTAAAATAACTCAATGAAACTTTAAGATTTGCAGCAACACTTTTTAAAATCATGCAAGTTTGAATTAAATTCTCTGAAGTGCCCGACATCTCAAAATTGTGGAAGGCATACCGACAAAACAGTATCAATGATTTTTGACATAGTACTGATAAATTAGGTTCTACATGGAATACTTTATAAATTTAGTACCTTCTAAAACTGATAATAGTCCTTTGAAATAGATGAGCTTGACATTAGAGCCTAGGTGCTCTCCCTTAGCTTTTTTGCTCAAAGCTGGTTGTATACCATTTGAACCAGAACTTCACTCTGGTTTGTTTTGGAGGTTAATTGGAGACAAGAGTCTCACAGACTTTGAAACCATGATCCTTAGATATTAGCCTCATGAGTAACTAGAATTACAGGTAAGCCACCAGTGTCCAGCTACAAACTTTTACAGAATTCAACGCACTTATGGCATGCAACATATTTGTAATAAGTATACATCATGGAATGATAAATCACAGTAATTATTATGTCTATTACCTAACATACTTGTAATATTTTATGATGAGTACACTTAATTGGGCTGGATTTTGCTTTGGTCTTTCTTGCTCTTTGTGGCTACTTCACTGTGGTTCTTGTAACAGGAAGTGCTACTTGCTTCCTTCAGCATAGGCATCAATGCTCAGCCTGCATTGGTTGTCTGCACTCCCAGAGCTTGGTTCAGGAACCGTTACTTTCCTGGTGACCATATGTACACCTAAAGGAAGTAGGAGTGAGGAGGACCCCAGGTAGAGTGTTATGAGGTCACAAGTCACCTCTGCTCAGATAGATTGCTGACTCCCAAGCCTTCATCTCAAGGACTGGACTTCAGTGACACATTCTATTCAGTGTGCTTTACCTTCGTAGGTTTGTGTTTTGTAAGCTGGCTAGCCATCTGAGACCATTCTTCTATTTAGTTACCTAATGCATCCAAATGTCTGAAGCAGCTGAATCTGGTCATTAACCCTCACCTAATGTAAGCCAAATATATTATAATTAGACAAATAATGTTCTTTTGGAGGGTAAGTTTAAGAAAGCATGTGAGGAGCACATGTATGAACACAGCTACCTGTGATCATGCATGCACATATCACACACACACAAACTCATTCACACACATGCACATTCCTAGGTGCCATAAGGCAACACTGTTGTGGAGAATATTCATTGTTACCACCATGGTTTAGTTCCCTCTGACTATGAAGTCTTGCTTCTCCTTTACTAGCCTTCTTTCTGGAGCTACTGGAAATGAATGGAAATAATTTGCAAGGATAATGAACTTTGGGGGGCAGTTTGTTGGAGTTCAGACTTCTTTCTGAGATAGTTTATTTAGGTCCCTTTAGTAAAGAAACATGTCCTAATTAGGAAACCACCAAGTTAGGATTGCTGTCAAAAGAATAAAGAGATAAGAGATGACATATTTTGAACAGTTACTCTCAGTTAATTATTTTACATGTCATATTTCTTTTCACTATAACAACAACCTTAGGAGGTAGATATGATTATCTTTATTTCATAGATAAAATAGAGTTCAGGTTTTGTATCCAGACAAATGGATTTAAACGAAGGATTTTGATCATGAAAAGCTATAGGTGACTTCCTCTGAATACACAGACATGGCTTCAGGAGTGTGTGCAAATAAGACAGGGTCCAAATCCAAAGACACATGTATAGATTTGTCTTTATGGACTCCCATTTGAAAGGTAACCTTGGAAAAGTCTCTCCTGTCTCTTTGAGCTGGTCATAGTGATAAAGGTGGCGTACCTACCCATCTTTAAAAATTCTGTGTTTGTAACATAAATCTTAAAGGATATAACTTTTTCTCATGTCTGTGGGACAAAAAGAAAGGAGCCCAGTATGAATCATCTACCATGGAAATTTGTCCTTTCCATTGCTAATCAAAAGATGTGTCCTTCTATCATGTGATGAATAATGTAGAATCATGTCTCTATTGTCTATACTAGGATCTGGTCTATTGTCCTGTTTTCTAGCTTCATAGTAACAAAGATCATGGCCATTAATGAAATAATTAGAATCAATGCACCAAAAGGAAGGTAGTGGGCGATTGAATTAATCAACAAGGAGCAAAAAGTCTGGAAAGGAAACAGGAGGAAATACAGTATAAGGGAATTATCAGAAGAGAGAATGAAAGGAAATGATGTGATGAATGAAAAGGAAATGGAAAGTAAAAAGATATGATACAAATCCTTAAGGTCACAATACATCTGAGTGGCTCAGACACGTTACTTTTCCTCTTTATGAGGTCTGAGATTTCCAATTTAAAATGGACCACATGGGATGGCCGGGCAAGGGGGTGAGGGTTGACAATCACTAAGAATTTTCCTGCTCTAAAAGTTTGTATTCGATGTCTGCACCTCAAGAAGTGTTTTGTTCATTAGAGATTAGCTTTCTATTTTCAGGGATGTCTTCTGCACTGATTCACTTTCTGAAGGACATAGCCAATTCCCTGAGAAGTTAAGCCAAGCACATCTTCTCATGTCGTTCAGGAATCCAGGCATTTGGCTGAGACAGAAAGTAAATGCCTCTTATTAATGTGTGACAAATCCAGATAGGGAAAAACACTATTTCTCCCTTCCCATATGGCACAGCTGAGTATGGCTGGCTTTTCTGGCCTTGAAATGGTTCCACCGACAAGGTGGGTCATTTTTTTCACAAGATGGTGACAATCCAGTTTGCATCTTCCATGGAGTTGAGATAGGGTGAGAATTCTTCTGTTATAGCCCAGAGGTGTTAGCAAGGGCTTTGTCTATAGCATTGGCTTATCTGCCAGAATGAAGGATAGGTGAATTACTATGAGAAGAAGATGCTGATTCTGAACTTTCCTTAAAATTCAAGGTCTTTGGCTTTGTAAGGATGAAATAGTTTTCCCAAAGATCCTCTAACCCAGTTTCAATATGGTGAATAGGATGAGGCCTTTGATAGAAAGGTAAGGCAAAGGAGAATACTTTCCTACCTTCTCTTCAATCTGTAGGTACAAAAGTTCAAGACTCACTGTTTTTTCATGTTAAGCCTGTTGAGGTCCTTAACAAGACTTGATGAACTAGCTGCTTCCCCTCTCCTCAAGTCTGTCAAACAGACCAAAGTGTTGGTAAGACTTCACCTCATAGATGTAAAGAACAATAGCCACAAGAAAAATCGAAATTAACCTTAATTCATTTTTAAAAGAGCAAGGGAATTCTTATGGAAAGAAATGAAGTCATCTCCTCTGCCCTCTAGATTGTGTTGATGTAAACGACAGATGGGCAGTGACCTTTTCTCAAATGCAAGTTGACATGACAAAGCTCTTACTTTGCATTAATAATTTCCCCAAATTAAGTATTTGGCTATTCTAATTTTGTAGTGGCATGGGTATGAGTAACCACACTAATCAATATGTATCAACACATTCATCTTATGTCATATAACCAAAATTAACCAAATATGCATATTTTTCTAATGTGCAATGTAATATCATATGCAATTAGGCATAAATGTAAAGGCTTTGTATAAATGAAAACCAGTCAAGTTTGAAAAAAAAATACCAAAGTTTCAATTAAAAGGTAGAAAATCAAAACAGAAACAGGCAAATTGCAAAAATTTATTTGGATAAACATACATACCCACACTCATACATACATATGCCCACGCAAGTATGCATTCATTACTATTTCTTAGAAATGGCAATGACAGGTATGTGTGTCATATATTGGGAAAGTTTCATGTTGAACCCTAGAGATGAGTGAACTATGACAATTATTTAATTGACTAGTCAAAAGAAGATGTACTTGGGTGCTGGTGGTTTATGACTATAATCATAAATACACAGAAGGTTTTGGTCTGAGAATCACAGTGTGAAGCCAGGAAAGTCTGTGAGACTCTTATCTCCAGTTAAGTACCAAAATCCAGAAGTGGAGGTGTGGCTTAAGTGGCAGAGTGCAAGTCTTGAGAGAAAAAGCTAGGGTCAGTGCCCAGGCCCTGAGTTCAAGCCCCTGTATCAGCACAAATAAAAAAATATTATTTATATATTATAATTGTTTTATATGGTATATATCTATATGTAATATATATTAACATAATGTAAACACGCATAAATCAAAATATGTAAATATATGTTATGTATATGTTCTATACATATTTATGTATTTAATACATAATATGTATTGTATGTATATTGCATATCTATAATATATTATATAAATTTATAGTGTATATTATATAGAAACATTGTATAGACATATAATTTTTAAACATATTTGTGGGCTCTAAACTTTTAAATAAGATTTTTATCAAGGACCACAGTCCAATTAAAGAAATCCTTATCAAAATCCAATTCATCTTTTCTTGGCCATCAAAGACTGGAAACTTATCTTCAGACATGTTCTAGTGTCATATAACCAAAATCTTGAAAATGTTCTTCCCAATGAAACTAACATGTCTAACATTCATTTGTATTTTGTCAGAACTGTGTAGTATGTTCCACTTGTTCACAAGATAGTTTCTAACTTTTCAGATCACTGTGGTAACATTGTAGCTCTCACTTACATATTAAATATGGCTAATTATTTGAAGCCATGAATGTGGGAACAGATGAATGAAGAAATGAAGAAATCAATCAGATAGCACTTGATAGTTATTTGTCACATACTATATATTCATTAAGCTCCCAGGGTCCCTGTTAAGTTTCAATGCCTTGAACTAATCTCCCCCTCCAAAGGGTTCTTCTCAACTCAGAGCAGAATGGGCCTACTGTCACTTGCCACACTTTGTAGGGAGCATGGTGGTTCTATGGGAGGAAAGAGGGCAGAAGGTATGAGCTAACTGTAGAGTATCGTTCTTAACCCTGTAATTCCAGTAGTAGCCTGAATTCTACAAAGGAGATAAAAGTTCTTTGTGTGGAAGCCACAAGAGGGCACTGGACTACTTTATGGACCTAGCTCTACTGAACACCCAAAGCACAAAGTAAGGGGTTGGCATTCCACTGATGACAGTAATATGTGGCCACATCAGTTGTTAAGTCCTCAATATCTATCCCCAAACACTGCCTGCAATCATGGATGACATAGAGTTATTGGTGACGAAACTCACATTCAGATGCCACACTTAGATTATGCTAAATCTAGTAGAATCTACATGTAATTTGAAGAAAAACAACAACAACAAGGAAAGAGGAGCAATGTCCTTTCCCAAAGTTCTAAGAAAAAGACAGTGGTTGTTTAGGCTATGAGTCCTGTGAACAGCATGGACCATGTGGGAGACAGACCGAAGCCTTCCACATCTCCTTTTGGAAAGCCTAGCACCTGATGAGTCTGTGTTGGCCCTAAGAGTCTCTCTAGTCTATGAGATTTACAGTGAGCATTACGCGAGGTGGTATTCACTTTTTGCACCCCTAAAGTGCTTTACTTCATAAAGTTTTCAGAAAACAAGTCTTAGGCTAAGAAAAACATGCTGAAAATCCTCCTATTAGGACACACCAAGTTCACGGGACATACTGAGTTCACACAATTATCACTCCATTAGAAATAGGCAAGAAAAACCAGCCAATAGGCTAATCTAAGTAAAATCAACAAGCAGATTATTTGGGTCAATGAAGAAGTGTCTTTACAAATCCAAAATAGCTAATCAGGTTAGTTCAGCCAAGTGTGAATCTACCTAGGGAAAAGTAATCAGTCAAAAATGTTGCTTGGGATCATAGAAATCATATGTAACATTCAAGGCTTACTTTTTCTTTCTCTTTTCATTTTGAACAGTCTATTGTGTAGAAAATGATTTCTTTCCCTAAAGTTAGATAGATATATGGATAGATAGACAGACAAACAGACAGGCAGGTAGGCAGGCAGGCAATACTAGATCCAAATGGACTCAGATTGAGTGTTATAGAAATACCTTACTGTAGGGGCCGGGAATACGGCTTAGCAGTAAAGTGCTTGCCTTGCATACACGAAGCCCTGGGTTCAATTCCTCAGCACCATATAAACAGAAAAAGCCAGAAGTGGCTCAAGTGGCCGAGTGTTAGCCTTGAGCAAAAGGAGGCCAGGGACAGTGCTCTGGCCTTGAGTCCAAGCTGCATGATGGGCAAAAAAAAAAAAAAAAAAAAAAAAAAAGGAAAAAAATACTTTACTACTATTGTCACACTGGAGGCCTTTGAAGTAGCAGGGAAGAAAGGAGAGGGACATTTTTTTTTTTTTCCTGAGGCAAGGATCAGCTCTTGGGAAGCAAGAAATACCCAAGCAATTTTATGCAAAATCACTTGCAGTTGTTAAAAGAAACTCTGCTGTTCCTAGTTTCTTATTCATTAATCTACATTCTGAATTCTATATCCATGGCCTCCATTTTATTAGACTCAAGATAGAGACTCAGTGCTCTACCAACTCAGCCATGCCTCCAATCCCAATGGCCTCCATTTTTATCATTTAAAAATTCTATAGGTTATACTTGGGGGTATGTGTGGTATGTGGTACATGTCATGGCCTCATAAATGTGTCAGACTCTTCCTGATTCTGACCCTAGAACCACATTGCCCTTTGGACATCTGTCAGGTACTTTCTGTGGCTCTGGTCCTCCTGCACGTTCTTAACTTTGTCTTTCTAGCATCATCCTAATCGTTGAGCTCAGGAATCTTGCTTTGGCTGGAGTCAGTCTATTTCTGACATTGCCTCAGGGTTTAAGTTCTTTGCAGTGTCAGGTGTACTGATTCTGGTAATAATACCTTGGCTTCATCTACCTCTGAAGTGGCCAGTTTTCCTCAAGATTGGAGGGTTTTTGTTTGGTTGGTTTGGTTTTTGAATTCTGGCCACCAATCTCTCTATAGCCTTTAGTCTTTCACTCTTTTAGTCTTTAGTCCTAAAGTCTTTTGTTAGCTTTATGTTCATCTCAGCTCCTCTAATTCTTCCTTCAGAGTGGTGCCTTAAATGGTGGCAATAGCGTCCATCTTCTTTGCGATTCTTGACCTGCTCCTCTTTCTATCACACAGACTTCCTCTTGGGGGCCACTCCCAAGTATGACAAGGGAGGTGTTTTGTCTGCATTTCCCCCAATACGGTGGGACTTGAAGGCTGCCTCTCTGGACTGTCTTCCATCTGTTACCAAACACACACTTTTTAAAATTAGGAAATGAACATGTTAGTTCTCCTCTTAGCCAGGAGCTTGTCTGGTGTGATCCAGGGAAAAGATGATTAATGGAGCTAAGGATTCTGCCTTTGCCAGGAGGTGGCAGCTTCTAGGGAATAACTGAGACACACCAATCCAGCCTTCGCCTCAGATCAGGTGAACCAAGCATGGCATGTTAGCCCTTGAGGTTAGCCAGTGGCTATGGCAGAAATTATGCCCCCCACTAAGTGTCTGGTGGGTACACATGGCTCAAAGAAACATGGCAGTTTTTCCATTCTTTGGTTTACATAGAGAACAAACCTAGACAACCTTGGCCAACAAGAACTTGTCAGCAGCTTCGGGAATCCAGACTGGCTGTCTGGATCACCTTTGTTACATGGGAATGGGAGTAGTTTCTTTTTGCTAAATGTCATGTAGATTTTATTCCAAAGTCCTTTCTGGAATGGTAAGTAACCCTGCATGTAATAGGCCTGCACCGAAGAGGGCAAGAATGAAAGAAAGAAAAATGTGGAGAATTTGAATCTGCTTTGGTAAAACCCAGAAGACAACGTAGGAAAATTCCATGATGGTCTTGGCTGAACGCTTCTTTTCTCTGCTTCCGTCAGTGTGGAAATTAATCTGATTGCAAGACATACCCCAAAGTTACAATCTTATAATTCGGCCTCATTGAAAATTTGGAACTCAAAAATTTAGGGCATAAATCTTAAAGTCTGGTGGCACATAGGAACTCCTGGGCATGCCCCTCATGACTTGCATCTTTAATCTACCTCTGCCTGCCAAACTTTTATACACTGCTGGATCTACCCCAGTACCACTGTTTTCCTGAGGCCTTCCCTGGACCTTCTCTTGTTCCTCTGTGGTCCTTTAGTGCTTTGTGTGCATGGCTTCCTTACCACTTAAGTTCATGTAGGATTCTACATTGAAACAATTTTTATTCACCAGTAACCTCTGGAAAAATGAACAATTAAAGAATTAATGTACAAAAATAAAATCTATCCATTTGATGCATTCGAGAAGGGAGAGCAGACTCCCTATTTATCCCAAGAACAAGAGAGAATGCAAAAGAGATGGATGTTCACTTTTGAAAAAGTCACACCCTGCTCCCTTCTCAAATACAACACATCGCTGTAAAACACATGATCTCACTCAATCCATACCTGGAGTCCTTTTCTCTTTAATCAAATGGAGATTGTAATGATTAGAGCCAGAGAGGTTAAAAACCATTGTGCATAGAAATGGGGGACTAGAATCAAAAGACCCAGATTTCAACTGTTCCTTTCTCTCTACCATGTGGCCTCCCAGGATGCCTCAACCTCCTTCCAGACAAAGGTCCAGAGGAAGCACAAAGGGACTTCTATTTTCATCTTTTGGTTCCAACAAGATGTGGATCAGCAGGCAGGCAGACACACTTGGGAATAATGGATCTGCTCTTTCCACAGGCCCCCTCCCCCAGTGCCTTTATTCCCACTCAGAGTGACCTGCACAGAACAAGCTTGCTCTGTCATGACCACGTCGTCAGCAGGGGCTGTGTATTTAGTAGCAGGAAATATAAGCTTTTGTGGTCAATATGACGTCATCCCACCCACTAAACAGGCCTTTATAACTTGACCACAAAAAGGCTTGAAAAGCAGAGACACATAACACACAGAGAAAAAGGCGATGGGACCATCAACAGTTGTCTGTGCTGTGAAAGGAGCATTGTGTCTCCTAAATGTTTCCCCAATGCCTGATGGTTGGTCTTCTGTAGACAAAACATCTGGATGATATATGGTACATTCTCTTTGTAGTCAAATGTCTCAGTTCATCCTCTTGCTCTCTCCCTTCCTTCCTCTCCCCTCCCTCATTTTCTCCTTTCCTTTTATCATTTGTTTCTCCCTAAGCTTAAAGTATCTATGTATACATATATACACATATAGAGAAACATATATGTGTGTATGTATTAAGTCTTTTGGGTCTCTTAAAACATTTGCTCACATAATTCACTCAAATACATTCATACACACATGAAGAGATCTCTGATTTGATTTTATTTTATTTTCCTTAGGTATTTTACTGTTAGAGAAAGAAGAGAGAGTGTATAGAAAGAAACTAAGAGAGAGAGAGAGAGAGAGAGAGAGAGAACAAACATCTACAAAGACATTCAATAAATGTCTTAGTTGCTAACTAATTTTACAGAGAAACAGAACTAATGGCCCAGTGCATTTCAAGGCCATATTATCATGTTTAAGGTACTATTCTACTTTACCTTTATATTAATTTTAGGTAAAGATGGACATATGTTAGGCATGGATACAAATGACCCATTTGTACAAGGAGTAAAGAAAAAAAAATAGAGATACACTTTGGAAAAAAATCCCAAATAACTTGAATGAGAGTGAAGGGTATAAAGGAACTGAGAGACATTGCCTTTGTATAAAGTTTTCACCAATAGTTTTCATCAGTGTTCACAAGGGGGCAAACTGACAGAGTAAAGAGAGAGGAAGGGGGAAGGAAGGTAGGGAAAAGAGACCTGATGGGGGAAGGGAGGATGCTGGAAGCTGAGGTGCTTCACCTTTCAATGAATGGAGAAGTATGGCTTTCTGCAATTTGTGCCGCTGTGGAAAGCTCCCTCCTAGGCCTCTGAGATTCCCTTGGAGGAACAGGCAGCAGGAAACACCTGTTTCACTTCTCCCTGTTTTTATCCCCCTTAGAGAATCGGGGCCCCTACCCTTCACTTTCTCCAGTGCACAAATAGACAAGCAGATTTTCCACATGTCTTCATCTTTCTTAAGAGAGGAAGTCTGGAATCATCTATTAGCAACTGATGCATTTAGATGACCTCTCTGCCCACCTCCCCATTCCTTGGCTCTCCCTGCAGGTGAACTTCATTATTGCTTCCACACACCAGTTCCTTATACTTTTGGTCGAATAATGTTTCGTTTTTTTCTTCTCAGAATAAATGAGGAATAAGAAGTCTGTCCAAAAGAAGTTTAGGGGCAAAAGTAACTTCTGCTCATTGTAATTCCTGATGTTACCCTCCCCGTCCCTGAGACCAACAGGGAAGCAAATGCAGTTCCATTTGGAAAAGCACAGAAAACAGATGCAAGTATTCATCAGGTTAAGATAGCAGTCTGCAAATACCCTCCCAGGGAATGTGCACTGAACTATTAGCAGCTTTTTAGAGTAGCCCTCATCCACCAAAGGAAAAAAGCAGCCAAGAAAACATCTATATAGCCACATGCATAATGTAAACTCTCTCTTGCATACAGAAAAAATAAAATTCTGAAATCTAGAAAATTCAATAGGCTTGTAAAGACCTACAAAGTTTGCCATTTCTATTCCTGTCTTTAAACAGATTAATACCTACAGTAATGTCTACAACACTGGCTTCTCCCCAGTGCTTCCTTCTTCCATTCTCCAGAAAAAGAAATCCTCGAGGTAAGAAAGGACAAAAAAGGAGCAAACTAAAGTTCAATTATTTTGGTATCATTTACAGGAGGTTTCTATATCTGCTTGGGATAAATTGGAAGTGTTTCGCTTCCTGAGAAGTAAGGTAGTATACATGGTGTTCTTGGAGCCAATCAATCTTAGTAAGTCACTGGAAAAATTGAGAGAAAATAAAAGCAACACCGAAACCAGGAAATAAACAAGAGAATAAGAAATTCATGAAAGAAATCCTAACTAGAGTCAGTGAACTTTTGAACAAATTCACCATTTACAAGTGATTCATAAATGCAAATTTAAACATAGACATCCCTGGCTCCTTTTGAGTCTGGACAAAATGGAAAAGATAAACTTGTCATAATTCTTTTTACTTTTAATATTATTCATACTAGTAACACATTGGAAACAACATGTGTACTCACTGTGGTACAATCATCTCTCCTTATCTGTAATTTAATTCTGATGGTTCAGAAATAGTAAGTGGAAAATTCCAGATGTAAACAATTCACAAGTTTCAAATCGTGAATGGTTCTGAATACTATGAAGAACCCCCTTGTCACCCTCTCCATTCTCCCTCCTACCCAATATGTGAATCATCCATCCCTCTGGCCTATGTCTCCAAACTGTAGATGCTTCCTGCCCTCCATTAGTCATGGAGTAACTACCTCAGTTATCAGATAAAGGGTCACAGTGTACAATACTTGCATTCAAGTGACCCTTAATTTACTTACAATGACCCCAAAACACAAGAGGAGTAATTCTGGCAAGTCAGAAATACCAAAGAGAGGCCATCAAGTACTTCCTTTCAGTAAGGAGGTAAAAGTGCTCAACTCCATAAAAATGAAAAGAACTATATGCTAAGTCTGCTGAGGTCTGTGGTTAGCATGAAAGATCTTTGATCCATGAAGCAATGCCAGTTAGATAAGGAATTCTTGTTAGCTCTGTTGTTGCACCTCATGCTGAGCAAGTTATAGCCACAGCACATGACCAGTGTGTAATTAAGCTAGAGAGAGTATTATATCACAGGGTTCAATATTCTCCATGGTTTTAGCCATCAACTGGGATCTTAGAACTTATTCCTGTGGATAATAGAAGATCAGAGATCACATAAGTAACATAACCATTTATGTGAATATTACCACTCAAAAGTTATATGGGCCTATATGCCTTAACAATGGAAATATGACTTCCATACATTTTCAAAACATGATAAAACATGTATACTATTATTCCACTTCAGGGAAATATGCATATGTTTGTACAGTCAAACAGCAGAATGGACACCTATTACAATAGCAGTGATTATCTCCAGGTGGTAAAAACCATCATATAAGAATAATCTGTGTATTGTTCCATAGTGTTGCAGTGTTTTACAGTGAACACATGCTACTCCCAGAATCAATAAATTTGACTTCCATTTGGGAATAATGCATAATTAAATAAGATGCTGTACATAGAAGAGCATAGCATTGAAAACAGACATCAGCCTTACTGGGAGAGAAGATGTAAGGAGAGCTGTTAGCTTGCTTGACTCACTCAGAGCCTGACTGTCTTATATACAATTATCAGTGGGCTCTTCCTGGTCCAGATATTTCTTTCTTTGTAAGTTTCTTGCATTTGCTGAGCCTCAATTTCTTCATGTGTAAAATAATGATGATAATGTTGACCCTGCAATGCACTTACAGGAATTCAATTTAATAACATCTGTGGATTATTTAGGATGAACCCAATATTACTGTTATTACACAAATCAATTATATTTATACTTAACAAACAAGAATGTTATACTAAATTTGTTAATTGATAGAACACACACAGTGGCATGCTATATGTCGTTTGTAGTTTGTTCATCATTATTATAACTGGTGGTTAATGGGATGAGAGAGATTTGGCTATGATAGCTAGCATTAGTAAGACCTTGACCTAGGTAGAGTAGAGGATATAAAACTAAAACAACAACAACAACAAAAAGAAGGGCAAACATTGCCTTCAAAGTGCTTGTTATCTAAGGATGAAAACAACACAAGGGTCTCAACTGCAGTTGAGACAAACAATAATAGACACTGAAAAGCTGGAGACATTTATCTGAATCACCTGAAGACATCTTCAGAGAAGCTGTGATACTGGGCTAATATTTAAAGAAGATTTTTGTTTTGAGAAAGGCATGATGAAGGACATCAAAGGGAGAGGAGGGAACAAATGAAAAGACATTGTAGCATGCCTAGTGTAGCCAGGCATCTTCACAGAATCGAATGGAACAAGGGGCTCTCTACTTTCTCTACCTATGACTGGCCATTATAGCTTGAGCAACCCTCCCAATAGATCTGACTTTCTGGTATCTTGGCTGCAAAATGGTGTGAAGTATGAATTTATGCATGCCACCAAGCTTATCTGGTGATAGACTGGCATTCCTATATATGGCGAGTTTTGGTGAGATCTAATTTCTAATATCGAAGGTCCCGAGTATATGGAAGTTAGGGAAGGTGCTGGAGAGGACTCAAGTGTCTTTTCTCGGGCAGAAAAATCAACTTGACTTTTGGTTCCTGCAATTTCCTGGTTATTTCTAATTTGGAGAGCAAAACAAGCTTGATGGGGACCAAGTGGAGGAGAAGCTTTCTTTCTTTCTTTCTTTTTTTTTTTTGCCAGTCCTGGGCCTTGAACTCAGGACCTGAGCACTGTTCCTGGCTTCCTTTTGCTCAAGGCTAGCACTCTGCCACTTGAGCCACAGCACCACTTCTGGCTGTTTTCTGTATATTTGGTGCTGGGGAATTGAACCCAGGGCCTCATGTATACGAGGCAAGCTCTCTTGCCACTAGGCCATATCCCCAGCCCAGGAGAAGCTTTCTTGTCCAGAAGGCAAGTTAGAGTTGGAGCCCTCAGTGAACTCACCTTTGCTGACCTGCAAATGGTTCAGTGAGTACTGCGAGGGTCAGTAAAACTGAATTGAAGAACAAGTTGAGAAAATATGACCCCTCAGGGAAGTGCTGGGAAGGAGCAGTCACCAGAAAATTCTGGCACCCAATTCCCCCCAGTAAACAGCCAAATTGGAAGCCAGCAAGTGACCTCTGTGCTGAGCTCCAAGGGAGTGAACCTGACTGAGACAAAGACATCCCTGAGGTATGGGATTGAGAGGAGTGTGGAACAGAGAGGAAGGATCCTGCCTGGCCAGTAGTACTTGCCACTCAGGGACCCCTCCAGTCATTGTCCCTGGCCTGCCCTACCATCAGTAGCTGGATCTGCTCTTCTCCACTTGACTGTACACCTGGGCTGGGAATGAGGGCAGAGATTCTTCATTACAACCTGGACCAGAGGAGGCCAAATATCCCAAAGAGCCTGACTTAGCTCACAGAGCTTTGGAAAAGAACAAAGTAATGCAAAATATCTAAAGATGTCCAAAACTCTACCAACTATTGATATTATCATGTAAGACCCTAAATATTCTCAGCTTTCAGATTCCCTCTTAGGTCAAGTTACATTGGAATTTAAAATCCAAATGACTAGGATATCTGGTTTTATGAGCCTTCCTTTCCAATAGTTTAACTAGCATGATTTTATAAAATATTGTAAAAAAAAAAATAGGAAACGTTATAAAAAGAAATTATAAAATTCAAGTTCTGCTCGCTCAAAGCAAGAAATCAGGCCATACCTGAAATTGGCTGCATTTTAGACACCTTGGTGTTTGCATCTAAAAAACTACCAATGCATGTAGAGTTCTTCCTAATGATAGACAGGACTGTGCCTCTCAGGTTTGTGCTCTCTGCCCAGCTTTGCTTCTTGAAAAGAGGCAGCTGTTCTGGGAGACCTCTATTCTCCACCAGTTTCTGAACATGCTACATTTTCAGTATTTCTCGAGCATTTTCTGTATTCCTCACACAGTGTGGAACTGAGAGTATGGGAAACATGTATTTTACTCTCTGTCTCAAGTATCTTAGGTTAGTTGAGGGAGTTAGATGTATCTAGAGACATAAAGAGCAAATACACAATTTTTCTGTCACTTTTATTCCCTTAGGTGTGTAGTGTTTTGCATATTAGTACATATACAATGCAAAGGATGGGTTTGCATTTGCATTTTATACATCTAGAATAAATAGCGTAGGTCTCTTGGCTCCAAGTATACACAGATGGAATGGCATTGAAGACACATGGTCTGTGGAAAGAGACAAAACTCTGGTTGGGTGATCCGGGTGGGATGCTACCTAATATTCCCATTCTAGAGATGTGCCACTGGTAGACTCAGGGCAGTTGGTGGTGACTTTTTGTGTTTTTTTAAGCAATGTCTGTGAAGTGTCTTACATGGTGCCAGGGTAGGGAGGTGAAAGAGAAAAGGGAAGTGGCAGATACTCAGCTTCTTCAGCAGCCTCAGGACATTGAGTTAAAATTTACATGGGAGGGGAAGCTCTGGAATGCCTGAGTATTCCACAAGTCTTGGTTATATGTCCTTTCGTTAGATGTCCATGTTGGATATCTTCTTCTAGGTCCTGGTGTGTTACAGGTCCCTTCATCCAACCTAGGCTGCATGGAAAATGCACAGCTGTCGGTACCAATGGCAGCATTCCTGGCCACTGGGGATGGGAAGAGAAGAATGAGCATAAAACATGGAGCTTTGAGAGGAAAAGACTGTATCTGGAGAACATGCCCCCTCTTTGGTGTTGGAAACAGCTGTGACCCCGTTGTTGTGCATCCATTCTCTCTGTTGTAGAGAGGAAATGGGAAGTATAGAGTAAGCATTTATTCCCTTCCTGACCATTATTTCAAAGGGACACTCCACTGGTACATGTTTGAATCAAGCTACATCCTCCTTACTGTGTTATCCACCAAGCAGTATTTATGGAGTACTTACTGAGTGTATATACAGTGCTAAATCTCTGGGGGAGCTCATCATGTCTATGAAGGAAAGAAGATAGCATAGTGTAGTGAGGCACATTGGAGCTGAGCCTGGATTCTATTATGTGCTCACAAACTCCTTAATCTCAATGAGTTTCTGTTTCTCAAACTACAAAATGAGGATAATAATTTGCACATGCGAGATTAATATGAGTACTAAAATAAAAAAAATATACATGGCTAGAACATTATAGGAGCTGAAAAAAATGATAGCTGTATTTACACTTATTACTGTTATTATGTTATACAATGAAAGACTAGCTACGGGCTAATCTGGGTAGGTATCTAAGTGAAGAGGTTATTAAGAGTTAGAAGCCATGAGTACCACACACAGTGACTGATAGGCAAACCATTTAGATGATTTAAGTTGATCCTTGAGCTCTAGAGTGGATATCTGGTGAAATGGTTGCAGATGGAGGGAGAAAGACCTGAGGCAATGAGTGGAGATGGCTGGAATGCAGGAATCCCCAAGAGGGGAGTGATGGGACCTGGGGTCAGAGGGGTGATTATAGGGTGAAAGGACTTTGTAAAGTCTTTAGCGCTTGCTCTGGATGAAATTGGAAATGACTGGGATGCCCTGAGTCATGTTTCAAGAGATTGCTATATTGACAACTGCCAGTAGGGGAGCATATGAAATGACATGCCTCATTTACCTGAAAATTAATAAAGTATCAAGATAATAACCACCTTCTGAACATTTGCAATGTGCCAGACTTTGTGGTTGGCAGGGGATCTTAGTAAAGACATGCAAGAAATACTTCAAAGAGAGATGATTGGATCAGGCAGCATTTGAGGAAGCTGACTTTACCTAAGGTAGTAGAGCTAGGCAGGGATGCCTAAGGATGTTAGCATATTGCTGTGATTTGCATAGGAAGTGCTCTCCCGGCAAAAGCTTGTGTGGTAAAGGCTTGTTCCCTGGCTGGTGGTGCTATTAAGAGGTGGTTCAATCAATAGGGAGTTACTGCACACCAAGGAGTTAATCCACTGATGAGTTCCTACTAAACTGGCCATTAAGAGGCATTGTTTGCTTAGAGGAAGTAGTTTCTGGGGGTGTGGCTTTGAAGGAAACACATTGTTGCTGACTCTTTCCAAAGTCTTTCTTGAGTCTGGCTCCTGACCTCCAAGAAGTCAGAAGCTTTGTTTCTCCTGGCTTCATGTTCTTGGTGCCCCTTATATTCTGCCTCACTCTACAAGCTCACATCAGTGGAGTAAGTCAGTCATAGACTGAAACCTCCCAACAGTGAACCAAATCTTTCCTCATTTTAACTTGTCCTCTCAAGTATTGTTATAGCAATAACAAAAACTAACACACACTGCTAGTGAAGGATAAAAGGAAGGTCTCCTTTCAAACCCTTGGCCCTGCCATTGTTTTGCCCTCTAAATTCGAAATAATTTGCAATTTCGGGAATCCAAAGTTGAGTAGACTGTTCAGTCATTAAGTAGGACCTTTCCCAAATGCTTTGAAAGTATCCTTATACTTATAAACTCAGATTTATAACTGGCATGAATCACACCGAATGTGGATAATTGACTAGCCTAGAGGCAGATCTGCGCTACCCAGTCCTGGAGAACATTTTAGAAAGTTTGTGTTTGAATATAGGATGACTTTGGGATAATTGCCACCCAGGAATAGGTTGCTGTTCTCATTAGCAGAGGGAACACTATTGCTAACATCACCTAAGTTTGTCTTTGTAGCCCTTTGAGTATATTTGGTAAATGAGAGATTCCTTAAGTGGAAATAATGTCTTGTTTTGGTTTTATATTTGGTTTTATATTAGTGTTAGTCATTTGGTAATTGGTCCAGTTGGAGAAGTTAGCTATTAGAGTAGAAGTATATCATTCACAAACATTAAGAAGTTAGGTTGTAAAACTTATGCTTTTATAAAGAAAAACAGAAAACAGATGAAAAGACAAAAAAAAAAGAGAGAAGGAAAGTGTAACAGAGATTGAACATAGAAAATACTCTGTAAAGTTTCTACATTAAATTCCAGGGTGATAATCTCTTAATAAATCCAACACAATTACTTTTACCTCCAACTTTGGAGTGAAAAATGTATATACTGTAACTAAATATCTGAATGGTTGAGACCTGGCTGAGTTTACAAAGGAACAGAGGGACTTGGGCATGTATAAAGCAAAGAGATAATACCTACCATATTTAAGAGGTACACGATTTAATTGAACCCATGTTTCTTTCATTTTTTGTAATGGAGAAAGTATGGGCTCAGTTTTTGCAGCTAGAACCATTTTACCCTTTGTGCCTTTAAAAGTAGTACTTTACTTCTCCATTGAGCCCAAAATTTCTTCACAACTACTTTTATTTTGTTTTGTTTTGAATATCTTTTCATCTTCAGTGAAGCAGTCTTGTGACCCTTCATATCCCCTGTGCGTTTCCTTCTCCACTAGATGATTTGTAAGATACCATCAAGAATGGTAGCTGATGATTCTGAGTTAAATATCTTTAAATTCATTTTCTTAAGATAGCATTAAAATGTGACAAGAAAAAAATCAAAATTCCTGTCACACACATTTTATGAGGAGAAAGAACTATGATTGTCATTCCTTTCCAATGTAAATGTTTATGTTTTCAAATCCTCAGAATTTATGTGAGTGGCTAGAGTATGAGCCACATGCACGTTTCTGTTAAGAAATCACACTTTATATCCTGTCCAAGAGAATTAAGTGAAAGGAGAAAGACACCTTTGAAATCATGATGGGAAATCTTCTAGACCTCCTCAGGACAGGAATGAGGTTTAAAGTAAATATCACCAGGCTGGAATGCAGGAATCCAACATGAATTTGTCCATTCTTTTCCTTCTGGGTAGCACCACATTTATATTCCCCCAGACAGATGTGTCTGGTGGCCTCCTGAGAAGGGCATGTCACCCCACTCACAGAGCACTTGGTCAATGGCTCCAGTGTCCAAGGAACTTGTCAGTTGTAAAATTCATTGTGTGCCCTGATCTCCTCTGCCACATTATTAACCAACGTCCTCATGTCCATTTCCCAGTGGATGTGGAGAACAGATAGCTATTATCTCCTTTAGGATAGACCATTCAGAAGCTCAACAATCTCAAGCACAGCTCCTCAGTTCCGTCCTTCTATCCATCATCACTCCTGCTAATACCCTCTGTTGCCCCCTCCCATATCCACACCACATAAATTCCTCTTTAAATGCTAGATAAAATACCTAATGGAAATAGGCATGGAGCCTGTGGAATGTCTTTAAGGCCTGCTGCTATATAACATTTTGCCTGCGACAAATGGTCCTTGGTGATCAACACTACTAATCCAATAAATCTGATTGTCTTCAGAGACAACAGGTGACATAGAGGAGGGTTCACCAAAATGTCAGCTAGATAGCAGTGGCAATTATGTGTGTGAAATCGTAATTAGCATTCACGTGAGAAGCAGAAATTATGACATAAGGCAGCCTCCACAGCCAGCCTGGGTGGATTTGTCTAGATTGTTCTAGTGAACTGTTCTTTCTTGGAATCACATGATTCTAAAAGCCTCCAGGGTTTAAAAAAAAAATGTCAACCCACCAAGGACAGACAATGGTATATTTGTATTAAATATATTTGAATATATGTTTGTACAGAGGTAAAGTAGATTATTTATACTTTTCCTAAGTGGGTGCTTTAGGTTTATATGAGATAAAGTGGTAAGGGAGAAGCTAGTTAGACAGGGAAGAGAAAAAAAAAGTGTTTCTCTTTTAATGTTTTTGATCCTTGTGGGAGGCACACTTTTTGGAAGATGGCTCTTTCTAGAAATGGCTAAAAATATGGCAGGAGTTAGGCTTTTGAGGAGAAAGATAAGATAGATGTTTCTGGGGGATATTAGCCTTCCTGAGGAAAGTTTAGGGAGAGGACAGGAATGGCCGTTTAGCTGGAGAAACAAGAAGAATCTGAGAGAAGCAGGAGAGCAAGGAACTCGGAGAGGGACCAGGAGTGAGTGGGGATGAATTGAGGGTGATTTCTAGCTAGATTGCAAAGCATAGCATGATTGTGAGGAGCCAGATCCACTGACAGCCAGTTTCCCACCCAACTTCTATGTCTTAGCTCTTAGAGCTGAAATCCGAGGATCTTGAAAAGCCAGGACCTGAAAGCAAGGACCTTGAGGTAAAGAAGTGCTAGAAGCCTTCTTCCTAGTCTCCTAATAGGTGTTTCCATCATCCCTACAACAACCCCATTACAAGACTGCCAGACTACACTTACATAAATATTTTCAGGAGCCCATATGCTTCTAAGCATATAAAGATGGCCCTAGCTCTTTGAGAAAACTTGCTTTGCTTCATCCAAACCTGGGTTATTATGGACTTCCTTTGTGTGATGACTCTCAATTTCAGAAGTGACAATCTGGTGCAAAAGGACCTTCTGGTGTCTGTAATGCTCAGAAAGTCACCACCATTTCCCACTCTGCCCCTAACTGTTCAGTTCAAAGCCCTAGGAGCACCATGGAGACTCCTCATGTGTTCCTGGTTGGAGATCGTGCTTTCTCCTTCACTTCTGAAAGATTATCTTCACTAATTTAAAATCCAAGGCTGGTATTTATTGTTTGGGCATTAAAAAAACTTATTTTAATTGATTTTAAGCATTTCTCAGTGCCCATGGTTAAAAAAAAAAAAACAAGGACAAACAGATTTGTTTAGACTTAACACAAAATTTAAAGATGCATTTATTTTTGAGTTGGAGAACCCAGAGGCAATGGTTTCATGAAATAGTAATAGAATAACTACTTTTATGATATGTGTGTGTATGTAGAGAAAGAGACAGACAGACACACACACACACACACACACACACACACACACACATTCAAATACCTTAAAATCCTCTCCCACCTTGATACCTTTGACTGTGGTTTCCACCTCCTTCACTGGACTGGAGTTCATTATGCCCTCCCTTCACAAGCTGAGAGATATGATCATCAGCTGCTGCACAGTTGATATGAAGGCTAAGCCTGGAACCCGAAGTCTGCTTTGCAAGTCTTAGAAGAGTGAGACAGGGTTACTATAGGACCATCTCAGAGTCAAAAGCAGTGGGTGGTGAATAGAATATCTATTAGAGATAGAAGATGCATGGGGAAAGAGAGACCAGTCTTAGCAAATGTAATTCAGAAGGTCTATACTAAATTACCTTACATTACCTTAAATCTCCTTAGTAAGATCTTACTAGAAAGTTTTAATTTTTTTTATAAAAAGTTTTGATTGGGATATTGTTGATATTCACCAAAACAAATACATTTAAGTTTTCTGGTATAGGAGAACTCACAGCAAGAATGTTAAGGAAGAGTTCAGATGAAGACCTGAAGGGAATAAAGTGGCAATGTGTACTTAGAATAACCATGGGACACTTTGGACTACATAAGCATTGAAACCCAAAGGCTACAGTGGAGATTGTTCTCAAAGGGAAGAGAAAGAAGTGTTAACTGCACGGTCATTCTACTCTAACTTTGCCTACTTTAACTTCAGGAAAACTCACATCTTTGCTGTTTCAACACATATTTTCTTAATACAGACATTTAAGTCTGTTAAATTCCTCGTCCTTCGTTTTCATGGACTTCCTGTGGATGTCAATGGGGGCAGAGTTGAGGATGGAGTAGGAAGGGGAGAAGTCTCTTCCAAAATTAAGTCTCTAAACCAATCGAAGAAAATCACAGCTGTTTCATAAGAAGAGGGTCAATGAGGTCGTCAATCTGTATTTCTCTCTGGGCTTTATCTCTTTCACTGTCCAACCCTGGGTCCACTATGTTTACTATATACCCCAAGAAATGACATATAATAACCATGTGCGGGTTGGAAACAGTCCAACAGGCTGGATGCTTGAATGCTAGGGCATACTCACAGGGCTGCATTTAGTGTGAACACTACTCCTAGGGAAAATTTCAAATATCCTGGAGTCAGTTGCACCCTGAGCTAATCAATGAATCCATAAGACCCTCACTCAGCACACACCCTCACTCAATACGGAACAGCAGCAACTCTGCGTTGTAGAACTTTTTACTTGCCAATGATCATTTCATACCATATTTCCCATCTCTTCAGCTCTAGTCACTAATGACAACCCAAAACCCTTGCTTTGTCTTGAGCAGAAGGCATTGCAAGATGAAAACCACTAAGAACCATGAAATGAAGAAGGATGTGTTACTGCTTTGGGGCTTTGAATTCCATTTTCCCAACAGTCCCACCCATTACCCCAGCCCCAGACCAACACATTTATTTCAATTCTACCCAAATGAGCTTAAAAAAAAAAAAAAAAGAAGACCCTCCTTCTGGAAGCTCCCTGGGATTTGCTGAGGGTCTGGTCCTAGTCCTGGGGAATCTCTCCCTACTCTAGAAGAAGGCATTACAAAATTAACTGGCAATAAAACCAACCACAGGGGGATTGTGGGGCATTTATCTTTTTCAGATACCTTGTTGTTTCTGTCCATCTGGTTGCAGTTAGTCCAGAGGTATAATTTTCAATGCCTCTCTCTTCTGGTAGACCATACAATTAAGGTATTTGAAAAACAAACAGCTCTTAACCACAGCACGGTAAGGAGCTAGTTTAGCAATCTGTGACCCATTTTCCCTGAGCAAACACAGTTCTATATCCAACATAGTCATAAAGCAAGAATTGAAAGTCAGAAGTTATTATTGAATGTAATAAACCCTTTTCTGCACTCCACTGAGAAAAGCCAATGGGATGTGAAGCTACTGTTCTTCTTGTACCTCTCCTCAGGAGTCTTTAGTCATTTCTTTAGGTCTTTCCCTAAATTATTGGCATGTATCTGGAACCTTCAGAGGGAAAGGCTCAGTGAAGTAAGCTCACTCTGGTTAGCAGTCTGGGGATCAGGAAAAGAAAAATGATGGTGTCACATTCCAGAGACACATGACTGTCAGTTTTTGAAAGCTGCTTGATATCCCATTTATGAACATGTAAATGCATATGACTATTGACTGAGCAAAAATTATTGACTCTGCATTCAATCCTGTCCTCTTCTCCTTCAATCTGGGTCATGAGACAGCCTACACAATGGGAGTTTTTTTTTTCCAGCTATGCATCAGAAAATGGTCTAATATCCAGAGTATACAGAGAGCTTAAAACATTAAACCCTTAGCAAACCAACAACCCAACTGATAAATGGGCTAATCAACTAATGGGAGTCCTCCAAGAAGAAGAAGTATGGCCAATAGACAAATGAAGAAAGGCTCAACATCTCTGGCCACAAAGGAAATGCAAATCAAAACAACACTGAAATTCTACTTCACCCCAATTAGAATGGCCATTATCAAGAAAACAAACAGTAACAAATGCTGGTGAGGATGTGGCCAAAAAAGATCCCAACTGTACTGCTGGTAGGATGTAAATTTGTTCAAACACTCTCCAAGCAGTATGGATATTTCTCAAAACACTATACATAAAACAACCCAATGACCCAACAGTTCCATTCCTGAACATTTATACAAAAGATTACAAACGAGGATACAATAAAGTTATCAGCATATCCCTGTTCATCGAAACACGAGTCACCAAAACGAGATATGGAATCAGTGCAGATGTCCCTCAATGGGAAAATGGATTTTAAAATGTGATATGGGGCTGGGAATATGGCTTAGTGGTAGAGTGCTTGCCTAGCATGCATGAATCCCTGGGTTTGATTCCTCAGCATCATATCTTTAGAAAAAGCCGAAAGTGGTGCTGTGGCTCAAGTGATAGAGTGCTAGCCTTGAGCAAAAGGAAGCCAAGGACAGTGCTCAGGCCCTAAGTCCAAGCCCCAGAACTGGAAAAAAAAAGGTGATATATATATATATATATATATATATATATATATATATATATATATATATATATATACAAAATGGAATTTTACTCATTCATTAGAAAGAATGGTACTGCAGAATTTGTAAAGAAATGGAAAGACCTGGGAAAAATATGTTAAGTGCAGTAAGTCAGGCCCAGAGAGACAAAGGTTGAATGTTATTTTCTAATATTTGGAAGCAAGAATTGGCTTATGAACTTTAAGTACATATATTGGGTGGTATGCAAGTATATACATATGTATTATCTGAAATATGGTAGATTGAAGAGAGAACTCAAATAGTGTAATTCCTCATAATAGCAAAGTCAAATAAACAGGAATTTGGTACTTGAAAGGGGTAGAGCCAAAGGGAGAGTTGTAGACAAATGGAAAGGAGAAGAAAAAGAATACAGTCAAGAATTCAATGCAGATCCTATAAAGTCAAGAAAGTAAGGGAAGCGGTGGGTTGGAAGGTATAGGGAAGATGTTGAAAGGGGTGATCAAAATATATTGAGTTCACAAAATGTTTTATTAAGTGGCAACCCGCTTGTACAACTTAAAGATAATTAAGAAAAGTATTCTAAAATCAGATAAAATAATAATAATAATAAATAATAAAATAATAATAAAATCAGATAAAATAAAGTTCTAGGTGAATTTCCTGTGCCATACCCTATGTGATTACTGTATATGATTTTGGTACACTGGATATTGTATATATGCCTACCTGATCTAGGGAAGGGAAAGAAAAATGAGGGTATAAGATATCACAAGAAATGTATTCACTGCCTTATTATGTAACTATACCCCCTTTGTACAACACCTTGTCAATAAAATTTAATTTAAAAAAAAGAAAGAAATTCACAGGAAGCCAGGCATGATGGCATCTGCCTGTAATCCCAGCACTTTGAAGTCTCGGGGAAGAGGATTCTAAGTTCCAGGCTAGTTCTGGGATGAATTGAATGGCACCCTGTCTCAAAACAAAACAAAGCTAAACAAAACACAACCAAAAATAAATCCAAAGAAATGTGTTTCTATTTCTGAAGTCCCTTTGCAAAATGAGAATTCTTAGAGATGTTTTAAATCATATTAATGGTCTTGGGTGAAAGAGTGCTCAAAAATGCTAAATCAGCCTGGGAATATGGCCTAGTGGTAGAGCGCTCGCCTTGTATACATGAAGCCCTGGGTTCAATTCCCCAGCACCACATATACAGAAAATGGCCAGAAGTGGTGCTGTGGCTCAAGAGGCAGAGTGCTAGCCTTGAGCAAAAAGAAGCCAAGGACAGTGCTCAGGCCCTGAGCCCAAGGCCCAGGACTGGCAAAAAAAAAAAAAAAAAAAATGCTAAACCAGAATTTGGATATAGGAGAAGTCGGAACCATCGAGTAGAATTGCCCTCATCCACACAGGGGGTCATTTCTGCAAGGTCATGTCTCTTCTCTCAACACTGTCCTAACTTATCTTGGGAAGGACCCATCATTCTGAGTTCAGCTCTAAGTCAATGGGGACAAATTGGTCTCCAGACTCCTCTCCAATGAGAGAGGGCGGTCCCTCCTGACAGGAAACACCTCCTCCACACTGAGGAGGCCCAGAGGTAAGCTGGAGATCAGCACTCCTCTTTTTAGACAAAAGCATGTGTGCCCAGGGCACCTGTGTGTGTAGGCTCCTCATCCTGACTGGCTATTCAGAGGCAGGATTGAGCTATATTAGTGTGGTTGTTTCTTCATCCATGGTGTGTGGATTGCATTTGGAGAATCTAGGTGAGTGGTGTGAATGAACCATCCATTTAGAAAGCAGGAACCTGAGGGGCAAAAGGGCACAGCACGCCTACATGCAGAACAATTCTGTTCTCCAACTCCTGATCCACCACTCTTTCTCTGTGTCTATATCTCTCTGTCTGTCTGTCTGTCTCTCTCTCTCTCTCTTTCCTCATCTATTGATTCTCCCTATAACAGAATCATTAAGCAAATATGTGTTCTTGGTACTTGGCTTTGTGCAAGAGATTTCAAGGTAGATATGAGTCTTGCCTGCCTTCAAGGGCTGCTGGTACGGTGCATCCTTTGGGACTTGACTTTCATCTCTAGCTTCTAGTTGCAGCCCACAAGCCCTCAAGAATTACATATAGACATCTGTATGGAAAGGAGGTTTAGAAGGACACAACAATTCAGATTTGTCAAAGGAAGAGAAAACCCAGCTCGAATGAAAAACAGATCTAGCTGAGAAATTAAAAAAAAAAACCCATGAATTCATCAAGCATGAAAATTCTTTATGCAAATATAATCAGCTTTTCCCCCCAAGTATCCAGACACAGAGAATTTTCCTCTTTCCTTCCATCTCAGTTGAATGGCTGGAGATGCCTGATTGACTGGTTATAAGTCTACTTTTTCCAGTGTGGTGGGCTACTTATAATCCCAGCACTTGGAAGGCTGAGGCAGGAGGATCTACTTTTGGGTTAGCCTGTGCTACATAAGAGGACCCTGATTCAAGAGGGGGAAAGAAACCCCTCCCAAACTCCAAATTTCCAGTTAACAGTTTCCCAGGCTCTGCTCATCTCCCTTCTCACTCTCCAGGAATAGCTGCCCCTCCTCCTCCTCCCAGAATACACTTCCAGGGTCCCCTCCCCACCCTTCCAGCCACCTGTGCAGCTGAGTTCCTCACACCCCTCAGCCAGCTGCTGAGTGAAGTCACAAGGTATTTTGGTCCCGATGACAGAGGTGCGAATGGCAGCTTCCATCCAACTGAGATGAGATCATGCATGCGAACGTGCTTCACAATTTATAACATTCTGATTAGGCAAACACAAGAGGCGCTTACTCCATAGCTTGGAAACTCAATTCTCTGTGCACAGGAGCCACAGGAGAAGGATTCTGTTCCTTCTTCATACCTCCAGCCTGGTCTACCTCCTTCTACCATCAACAGCACTCACATTTCCTCCATCCATCTCTATTGGAATGAAGCGAGGGCAAAAGCTCTGGATACAAAGATAGGCAAACTACTTACTTATCACTCTTTGTCACAGAATATAAGGAGTTTTCTTCCTGCCCCCATAGAGGCTTTACGTGTCACTAAAAATGAGAGTTGCCAGGGCTGGGGATATAGCCTAGTGGCAAGAGTGCCTGCCTCGGATACACGAGGCCCTAGGTTCGATTCCCCAGCACCACATATACAGAAAACGGCCAGAAGCGGCGCTGTGGCTCAAGTGGCAGAGTGCTAGCCTTGAGCGGGAAGAAGCCAGGGACAGTGCTCAGGCCCTGAGTCCAAGGCCCAGGACTGGCCAAAAAAAAAAAAAAAAAAAAAAAAGAGAGTTGCCAGCCTTCTCATAAGTCTGATTGGTTAGTTCCTAAACAGCCATACACCACAGAACAATGTTTCAGTCAACAATGGATTGCACCAGCAATGGTGTCTCCTAAGATTATAACGAGCTGCCATGACCCACTGACATCAAAGTAGTCATAACATCTTAGCACAGATGCATTACTTGTATCCCTGGGGTAATGCCTATGTAAAAGAACCCACTCTGCTGCCACCCATATAAAGTATAGTGCAAACAACTATGTACAGTACTTAATACTTGGTTGGGTAATTCATGACTAGATTGCTTATGTATTTATCACTGTTTTACTAGGCCCCTACTTGAAAAAAACAGAAGCAGTATGCCATGATTCGTGGGCAGCAGTTTTATATCTGCTGTGTTTACTTTGGTTGATGGGAGCCGAGGCCACATGGAGTGATTGGCCTCCACCATCCGGGCTGTGGGAGTACTTGTGAAGATACTCACACAGCAGCCAGATCACCTAGAGATACATTTCTACCTAGGAATCCATGATATCAAGCAACATATGACTGGATAGTTGGAATTTCTACCACTCACCCTACAGGCTGCCTACAATGACTATGCAAAGAGAATATTTAGGGCACAATATTGGATAATTCAGGAAAAACTAGCAAATGAGGGAGGCATGTTATTTTGGTCCCTCTAAGTTCACCACAGGTTTGTTTTCCCTAGTCTGCAAAGATACAGACTCAGAATGCCAGTTCCCAAAAGAGGCTCTAGTCTTTTCCTATGCTAAACTTCACTTTCTCAAACAAATACTCCAGTATAAGGCAAATTTGGCCATTCCTTTCCCTACTTAGACCATTTCATGGGGATCCTGATGCCTACATCCAAATCTCCAATCCCTGTCATCTCCTTAGAACCCACTTCAATCGAATCATCCAACTGCAGTGAGTTTCCTTTACCTCTCTGGCCATAGTTCTTTCCCCTCCTCCCCTTCTCCAGGCCATGTTCCTCAGTGTAGCATCTTTCATCTTACGTTTTGCTTCATTCTTATGTCTGTGTGAATATAAAGTGGGAAAAGGCAGGAGTGGAGAAAAAGAGGGGAACAAAACAAGGCTTCTCCTGAGGTAAATATAAAGGGCAGGGGTAGCAGACCTTCACTCTGCCAGACACAGTACCCCTTCAGAACCTCCTGAAGTACTTTCCAAATAGTAGCATTGAAGGCCACACACCATGGTCTTTGCATCTCTGTGATGGAAGCCCAAGATCTTGAAAGTTCAACAGAACCTTCGGGGAATTCTAGGCACATTCACCTTTAAGAGCTACGGGTCCAGAATGACCCCCTTGGCCTTTGTTTCTGACATGACTTTGACCGGGCTTGGGATGATAGGAATATCTTCTCATCTTACTAACATATCCCTCTTCTGCTAAGGTCTCTTGCTAAGATCCTACTTCCGTTCCAGATGCTGTGCTTGAATCCAGGCCCCTTTTCTCAGAGAAAAGGTCAGAATTGGCCTCAAATTCTCATTTGATTACCCAACCCCCACGAGTCCCCACCAACAGGAGTGAACATGACTCATAAAACCACAAGAAATGAATCTTTCAGCCCCTTTTCTTGTTTCTTCTATTATTTCTACATATAACTCATTTCTTACTAATATTGGTAATCGTTCTTCCTACAAAACGAAGAACCTACAGATAAAACTGAATTCTCCAGGGTTTATCTCCCTCCATAACCCACTCCAGGCAGAACTCTAGCATTATGTGCTGTGAATCCTTTCTGGAAATGATTCCAGGCATTACCTATATGGAAATGTATACAAAGAACATCCGAGGAGTTGGCCTTGTATTTGTCATGGAATTGTCCCATACTGCGGGTATTGATCTAGGTTGTTTTGTTTCTTCAAGGTTTCTGCATATTTTATAAAGCTCTGTCTCTTTTTTTTTTTAAGGAAAAGCTACATTATCTTACGAGATCTATGTTCCATTATTTATTCAGTATTGATCCTATTGATGGATTTTGGATTATGTCTAAGTTTGGCTTTTAACCTCCTATGTGCTCACATAAGTTTATCTCAGAAACAACACTGTGATGTGAAAGAGAAGATTAAAGACTATCCATGGGCTGGGAATGTGGCTTAGCGGTAGAATGCTTATCTTGCATGCATGAAGCCCTGGGTTCGATTCCTCAGCACCACATAACCAGAAAAAGCCAGAAGTGGTGCTTTGGCTCAAGAGTTAGAGTGCTAGCCTTAAGCAAAAAAGAAGCCAGGGACAGTGTTCAGGCACTGAGCTCAAGCCCAGGACTGGCAAAAAGAAAAAAAAAAAAGACTATCCATATTTTAAGTTTTCAGAGTTATTGTTAATAGCATTTGATGATGTTCACAAATGTCTCTATCAATGTTTACTGCTTCCTGCCTCCTAAGAAAGAGCCCCAACCTCTACCTTCTGTCAGCTGTCCCTTATTTGTCCACTTTTCCTACATTCTGAACTGGTAAGGTTCCCAGCTGTGAATTTCCTCTCATGTGGCTATCCAGTATCTGACACAGCTGTTAAGACATCCTGGAGGGGAAGTTCAGGAGTGGATCACCCCATCTACCTCAGAAAGCCACTGGGATCCCATACAAATCCACAACCTCCCATTTGTTTCAATTAAGTTGGTCTACATTGACCTTACCTCTACCAATCTGATATGCCATGATCTGAGCAATAAAATAGCCAAGATAATGTCATCTGCCAAGGGCTTGGTGTGATGCTTGGTGTTGTGTATTTTAAATATGAATACAAGCTTTATTTTTTGCCTCCAGAGGGCTCGTGACTGGATTAAGAAAGAGGGCCAAATAGTAAGCATAAAGCAGGCAATACAGTGAAGTTGAGGGTGACTAAATGCTGAGTATTAACCACTGTGAGTGGTCAGAAAAAAAAATAAAAAGGAAAGGATGGTCTTTGAAGGCAAACCAATTTGGAAAGCTTCATGGAGTAAAGGAGATTTGAGTTGGATTTAAATTGACATGAGGGCTTTGGGTATGGGAATAAAAGGGCATTGAAGATGAGACGAGCCCACTTAAAAGCTGACTTGAGGTAGGACACTGGGGAGCAGGGAGGGATAGGTTGTGATATAGAACTTAAAGAAGAGAGTTGGGAGAAGGGAGATTAGATGGATGGGGTGATTGGATGGGGGCAGAATTGCCTTCGATGTTAAGTGATTGTCTGAGCCATTGGTTTACTTCGAAAAGAATTGAAAATGACATTAAGTATCTGCTCTCCAGTGACTTCTGATTGCAGGTGTTAGAAGAAATGAACA
The DNA here is from genome assembly GCF_023159225.1 of Perognathus longimembris pacificus. Lineage (NCBI taxonomy): Eukaryota > Metazoa > Chordata > Mammalia > Rodentia > Heteromyidae > Perognathus > Perognathus longimembris. The sequence goes on from NC_063164.1 coordinate 16,756,095, forward strand.
CTCGACAAGAAGTAGAGATTGGTGGAGGGACAGGAAAAAGATTAACCCAGTTTTCTGGGTGATATTGTAACTATAGTTAAGAGTAGCCAGGAGAAGTGACAATAGCAGTGCAATGGCACCTTCAGGAATGAGAGAAAGAGAAAATGAGAAGACTTTAAGAGATGTCCTAAACAACAGCATATAACTTTCAAAGAGAATCTTCTCTGAGCTGGTTTTATTTATTTTTTAATGTTAAATGCTTTCCCAGGCCTATCAGTATATCACTCTACTTCTCTCTGTCTCTCCAACTGCCTGTTTGCCTGTCTGCCTCTCATTCTCTCCTCCCTCCCCGCCTCCATTTCAATGTCTCCCCAGTTCATCTGTCCTACGTGAAATCAGGGTAAGATTAACTTCTAGTTTCTCTTCTAGTTTCTTGGGATATACTGGAATATATGACACATTAACAAATCTCTGCCAAAAGGATGTGTATGCATCTACAGTTTTATGATAGGTAGTAGGAATGTATATCTTTTGATAAAATTCAGGTGTGTAACATTTTGATTCATTCCTTGCATAGGGATGATCATATATTTCCAGCGGGCACTGAATAGAAGAATGCCCTCATCAATTTTCCCTCTCCCTCAAAACCATCCTGAGTGATAATGACGATGCTTTTGGAATAAATAAGACGTCTTCCTTGTTGAGTTCTCCTATGTGGGCTATAGGAAGTGAAGGGCAAGTAAAGTGAGAATGATAAATGGCTCACTACAAACATGCCTCCTCCTGTCCCTGACTTGGGTCTGACATCAATAACAATGGTATACCTGTCATAACTCTGACTTCTTCTTTCTTAATTTCATCCCTCGTCTAGATCAAGGTCCTCGCTCTCTCCCTATCATGGTCTTTTGTCCAGCAAGAGATGACATCCCTGTGCCTTTGGCCATAACTTTGCCTCTGGTGATAAACGGCTTGGAAAAAGTGCCCTGCACTTCCCCAAAACTGAAGAGCAACTTTCTGGATTTTGATATTGAACAAAGGAATATTTTAGAGAAAGCCACTATTTAGCAATATATCTAAATTGTATTTCCGAGCCATGGTTTTGCATGAATTGAAATCATCAGCATAGTAGCACTTAGTATTCTGGAATAGAAAGTAAGTAATTATCCAGTGTCTGAGAAGTTAAAGCTTACAAGAGACATTGTTGATCTAAAAAAAAAAATGGGGGAAAGAATTGTAGATCCATAATAAAATTCCTTTTTCTACTCTAGAATCCAAAATCTGTTTACAAGTCACAAATTCAGTTTTATAATTTTAATTTTTTCACATATGGACTCCTGATCCATCATTATTTCCTCAAACAGACCCCAAATTAGGCTATTGTGCAAGATAGTTAAAAGTACTGATAGAGTGCTTCAGGAAACTGGGGACTGCCAAGCAACCTGCGGTTCTGGGGCCAGAACACTGGAAATTGTTCACAAGGCTGGGTAGCAGCATTGGAAATTCTGTCTACCTCAGTCCCCCACTCCACAAACTCAATAATTCCAACACCATAGGAACCAGTTAGTATCCAGCCAGAGAAGAAGAAATAAAGATGGGCAATCATAATTTTGATCGAAACTGGTAGAAAAATCCACTAGGGTTATGGGTAGATGACTATGGTGGTTTGTGTGCATCCTTGGAGATTTCTAGGCATATGATTTGGACTCTAGTGATAACATACACTGTATCACTCCAACTGGGGGAAAAAAGAAGAAAAAGGCTGGATGTGAGGAGCAACATGCAGTTGTGATATAAGCATCTGGTCTCTCTATCTCAATATGCCCAAATGGTACTCCAAGACAGCCAAGAAGCGTCACTTGCAGTGTTAACCACTATCTTCCCAGAGCATGTCACTTTGGATTCCTGCTATAGCAGTGATGCTACCAGACTGCCAGGGGGCCACCTACCTAGAAGAGATGTAAGAGTTGTTAGAGAAAATCCAGAAGCCTTGTACGTTTTAAGAATTCAGCCCATTTCTCTTCTCTATACTTCTGTGTCCCACTATGGTTCCTGTTCTCTCCTCCTGCATCCTGGGTGATGCCATGCGCACCAGCGTTCAGGATGCAGTGTACCTGCTCTTCATTTGCCAGAGGCAAGGACATAGAAATCATCCTGATGGTTCCCCAGAGCACAATTGGTAGTAAAATACAGTCAGCTCCAGCTTCTCTAGCCAGTAATGTACCACATTTCCAACCTAGGTACAACAGAGCTTGTCAGAGTTGAGGGAAGAATAAAAATGAAGCTTCATTAAGCCTGAAATGAGACTTTAATTATGACTCTTTTGGCAAGGAGTAGAGAAAAAAGGACATAAAAATATTGTCACATTGTAGCGTGTTTATCATTTTCAATGTGGCCCAGTGAAAAGGCCCTGGCAGGCTGATATAAAATATCTTCATGGACTCAGGAACTTCAGAGACACCCTTAACATTGCCAGCAGCAAAGCAAACACTGCTCTGGACAAACTCTGCCCAGACAGCAGGTTGACGAGGCGGTGGGTAGAGTGAGTCACTTCTGTCTTGTCCCATGCTTTTCCACACAGGCTCTTCCTAGCCTTAGAGCCCATTGGTCCTGCTCAATCCTGCGGAACAAATGATGGAAAGGGAAGAATCACCTTGGGAATGGAAGGATTAGTGCCTAGCACCTCCCTCCTCACAGCCAGTAGGCTGGCTACAGGGTGGAGGTCTGATTGATTGAGCCACAGCTATTCAGAAAGGGTCATCTTCAGACAGGAAGACCAACTTCAGCTGATACAATAAGCTTCAAGCTAAGGACAAGTTTGCCCATCTCCAGCAGTCTCTCAAGAAAGAAAGCACCCCAAACAGGTAGACAGAGTGTTAATGAAGAAGGGCAGCACTGGAGAAAAATACTCAAACATATATACTACTCATTTGGGTGGGTAAAGCCAGATCATTCTTATTTAAAAAAAATGATATGAAAAAAAAATAACTGGAGGAATAGAAGCAGAAGAATTTGGTAGAGTAGAACTTGAAGTTGAATGTCTGATAGGATAAACAAAATTGTATCTTGGGCTAGGGAAAAAAAGAGGGACTTTTCTAGAATCACTGCAGTATTTCTCCCACCAATCTCATTGCCTAAAACGGTGAGCCATTTGTTGACAAGTCTTCATGCATTCCATTCCTGGACATCTGCCCAATGGAGTGCTAGAGTGGAAAACTTTGTGTGGAACGGAAGCCATTCTTGCTTTGTCAGATGGACAATGCTAGTTAACTTATAACTTCCCACCACATTTTGCATATCTGGCCAATATGAGCCCAGGGAATCCAGCCCATTTCCATCTAAATTTAAGACAGCCAACAATGTCCTCCATCCCTAGATGACCACAACAAGTACCAGGATAAGAGGAATATCTACTGAGAGAGGAAAGAGAGAGTAAACATAGACATACAAAAGTAGGGAGTCAGAAACACGATCTCAATAGTCAGGCAATGCCATGCAATGAGCAAAGGAATAAATCAGACTAACAAATAAGTAAGACGAGTCCACCATGCCTAGCAGCAAGACACCAGTCCCCAACTCAAGATTTCAGTTTTGCAATCACCTCATTACAATTTCACCGTAAGTCCTATAGAAAAAAGAAGAGTCTACAATTTTATTTTATTTTATTTCTGGTCCCTCTTCTACTGGTCATGTGAAATACAGTAGATTCAAGAGAGAACTCAAATAGTGTAATTTCTTAGAAAGATAAATTCAGAGTGCAACAAAATAAACAGCAGGAAGTAGGTACATGAAAGGGGGTGGGGCCAAGAGGGAATGGATGGGTGAATAAACAGGAGAGGAGGGGAAGAATGCAGTCAAGAATTCAATATATATTCTACAAGATTGATAAGAGTAACGGAAGGAGTGGGTGAGGGAGGGGTTGGTGAGAATTTTGAAAGGAGTGACATTGATCAAGATGCATTGTATCCATAAACTGCTTTGTCAAATGGTAACTCCTTTGTACAAATACTTCAACACAATTTTTTAAAAGTTGAAATTGTCATTGGGACAAATATACCATATTATTCTAAACTTAGTATTCCTGAAAGATAGAAATTTTCATTGCTCTCCACAAAGGGGGAAACCTTGAGGAAAAATAATAGCTAACATTTTATAGCCAAGGAATAGACAGAGACGGCTAGCACAATCAGGAGTTAGATGAGATCGGGTGCATTCAGGGTGGTATGGCCGTAGACCATAATCAGGAGTTAGAAAGAAGTAACCTCCTATGTGTCTGAGTGCCAGTGGCTCACACCTGTAATCCTAGCTATTTGGGAAGCTGAGATCTGAGGATCATGGTTCAAAGCTAGCCTGGGTAGAAAAGTCCATGAGACTCTTATATCCAATTAAATACTTTTTTTTAAAAAGTGGAAGTGACTCACATGGTAGAGTGCAAGCCTTGAGTAAAAGCTAAGGGACTGTGACTAAGTCCTGAGTTCAAGCTCCAGTATAGGCTCCACTCCCCAACACACATTGCCAACACACACAAATAACCTTGAGCAAACTGTAATGTTGAAACCCAACAATATGGTAGTGGATCAGTCATGGTGGCCTATTCTTAGTGGCCAAAGAGGCCTCAGCATACAGAGAAAGAAGCAAAGACTGCCAGACACTATAGACACTATTTAGCAATGTCCTGAAGCCCCTGGCAACCTTCACCCCTCCCACCCCCAGCTGTCACTCAGGCCCATGGATGGGGGGACACTGTTCTCTAAGATGCAACCAAGATTCCGCCACCAAGATGAGTATTTATCAGGATGATTAGAAAAGATGTTCAGAATGGATGAAAGTACCTTTGGTGCTCACTTGGTGTTTATTTTCATGCTTGAGGTTTGCCTCTGTTTGGTATAGATTGTAACATATGTTATAGAAAATGTCATTGAGTGCCCAAGTGTGAAATAACAATTCAAGGTATTTGAAACTTATCTCTACTTTACCATTGCTGTCTAGCTAATTGAAGAGAAATGGGAGTCTTGGAGGAAATTTTTGGTGTATAAACTTTCTTGGGCTCCTGGAATCATATAATCAACGTGTGATGGAATAAGATGGAATGAGATTGTTTTTTTTAGACAGGGTTTTGCTATGCTAGCTTCAAACTTATGGTCCTCTTGCCTCAACCTCAGTAGAGTTGGTGTTTTAGCCTTGCATTTTAATATGTAATTATATTGGAATGAGACCTTTTTATATAAAGGAGGAGAACAATGCAAATTCCTGTGTAAACCCCAAATTTATCAAGGAATGTCTAGAGGACAGCCTTTGTGGGGGCTTTCTTTTAATGTTCTCTCTCTGTGTGTGCCAGGCTTTTCTTTCTGCTGGTCTCCCAGTGGCTCCCACCCTGACTCCTGAAGGAAGAAATTCATCCCATCCCAAACACCCTCCATGGAAAGTGGTTAGGAGACTCCTGGTGATTTCACAGAGAGAACAGCCCACACAGACGGCCTACAGGAAATAATCTCCAGCATAAATGTGTCACCAGGACTCTTACGCAGGGCTGAGGTATATGAAATTATCATCGAAGTTATCAATCACTTCTTTGTACTTAAGAAAAAAACTCACTTTCTCTTAAACTCAAACTGTATTACTACATTTTTTCCCCTTTACTCCTTTGAAGGCCAATCCTGATCTGGATCCAACTAACAAAGTAAAATTCAACCTGTGGTCTGTGGCCAAGTGGAAAGAATGCTGGAGCCAAGAAACGAAAAGCCTGGATTCCAGGGTCTGTCTCCTGCCACCAAATTCATTTCTTCACTGGTGATGCAGTGGGTCAGAACTCAGATGGCCCCCAAGTTTCTGTCACCTCTGACATCTTGTGCCTCCACTGTTGCTCACGGGTCCCACACTTGGTGAGATCAAGACTGGCTTCTTGGCTTAAGGGATGAGCCTCACACTCATCTCTGAGTCCTCTCGGGACTAAAAGATAGAAGTGAACCCAACAAAAGGTATCCATAGTTCAGTCACCCGTTTAGATACACTGAAAATAGTCATTCTTTTTGAGTTTATCACATTTTCTTCCCTTCTCCCCATGGGATCAGTGCATATTAATTGTACAATGTAGGGATTTCATTATGATGTTTCCATCTATTCCTGTAGTATATTTTAATCATATTCAACCATTCTATTTCTCTTTATCATCCTCCTCCCACTCTCCTTTTTATTTATTTATTATTTTACTAAGTGGGGGAGCTTATTGCAACCCTTTCTTGGGCATATATACAGCATACATCACCTTTGTACAGTAGTTTTTTTCTAGACCCATGTTTCCTATGAGAAGAGCTTCATTTTTCCTACTAGGATGAATGACCATTCCCTAGTTCCCAGAGCAAGGCCTTAGAGAAACATGATCTGGGCCCAGAGCAAGCCATCATAAGACCCAAACCAAAAGGAGCCTAGCAAGAAAATGAGAGGAAATTATATGAACAAAAATATATGCCTTTTACTACTATTTATGTCTGTCGTAAAGATTCAGTTGATTTTCATAACTTATCATATGTGCTCCAGAAAGTGAATACCACAAGAACCCAAATCCATGATTTCTTTCAACCACCAAGCGCCAGCTGTAAACCAAGACACCCTTGTTCAGCATTATTGCTCCTCATAGCGGGCAGCGATTCCCAGGGCTGTATTTGGGTTTGAACGAAAAGTCAGTGTGGAAAGTGTGTAGCTGGTGGATTTGCTTGGCTCCCATTCAGATTCCATGCAATGGACTCCTCCCAAGATTATGTGCTTTGTTGTGATTGGACCATTAGCAAGTCTGATGTTCAGTTTTCTATTGCAGCAAGAAAGATATAGCCTCTGGACTTGGTAAGGTCAGGAGTCTTGCATTAAATATTTATTCTTTTTATCTCCAACAGCTAGTCAATACTCAGTAAGTTGTTACACGAAGAGATGGATATGTGAATGATCCATGTTGCCCCTTCTCCTCTGTTCCACTGGGTCACTGAGGCCAGGCTCTGACATACATTCAAAGCAAAGGACGAAGCCACGGTTTCACACTCAGACAGTAGCCTCAGTGAGGCTAGGATCACACGACATCCTATTTTTTCTGCCTTCCCCTACAGTGAGTGACTTTAGCCTTTGATAAAGGGAGAAAACTCATTTCATTCTTCTTTTGTCTTTTTCCTCCTTAAAACTAGGACTCAGGGGAGTCTTCTTGTGGAGAAGCATCCTCAGCCTTGAGAAGTTTATTGAGGCCCAGGAAAAAATAACAAAGACAGGGTAGTTTGTGCCCTATAGCAGAGCCATCATAAGGGAACAAAGATCAGGAGAGTAAGAGACCACAGGCATGGTAGTGGGAGGTAACTGGACAAGGCAGCCATTGCTGGTAGAGAAAGTCTAATGCATATATGAGAGTGAATGGTCCTTACCTAGAGATTTGCAGTGCTCTGTGAGGAAAAAATACCCAGATCTTAGAATTTATGGGAGGTTCTCCTACTGGTGAACATAAGACATTTTACAAAAGATCACTTACTTGTACATGTTCCAGTCTACCCGTTCCCATTTTTCCCTATTGTTCTATTGTTGTTTTTTTCCCCACTTAGTGCTTATCACGGGGTTTTCATTTTTCAACAAAGCATCATCATTAACAGGCATATTAAAACAAGCCAGAAAAGACTGAGCTGAATCACACTGTGGGATTCCAGCCTCTTTCGTAGTCAGGGAACAGTGTAGGAGATATACGTTAATATATGATCACAGCGGAATTGACCAGGAATAAGTTCATCTCTATTTTCCTGATTTTCCATGTGTAACATAGTGACCATCTACTGTTAAATGAGTACGTGTGTGTGTGAGTTTCTTACTGATAAAATACAAAGCTTGGTTGTGAGCAGACTGGAGCAAGAGTCTTCCTCGAGTCTCAAGCAGTAATGGGGAAAAACTCAATAGTAGTACCCATACTAGTTGCTTTGGGTAGCATTCAGCTTTCTGTGGTTCTTGACAGAGACTAGCTGGTGGGCATCAATAAGAAACATGGAAATGTTCAGGTGCTGTGAACATAGAATACTGGGAATAAATAGACTCTGAGCAAACCTTTCTTTACTTCAGTAGGTTCTTTCATTTGTTACACAGTATACACCTATAACTACTTTTATTATTTCAGAATTTTTTTAACTTAACAAGAAATCACTTGGCAGCAATGAAGTTTTAAAAAATGAGGGTAAGTTTCATGCAAAATTAGATAGTGAATTTTCATTTCTCAAGAAGGTGGCTAATAAACACTTGACATGCACCAACAGCCAGTCAACATTAGTCATCCATTAAGGATATTACTACTGTCTGGAAATCAAAGGACGTAAGGCTGCTAAAGAATTAGCCACAACACTTCTCCCAAAAGTTAGTAGTGATTTTTTGAGACACATGTGCCTCAAGAAGACAACTTGACATATACGGCTACCATGTATCTATGCATTATTTAGTACAGTGTGACTTTTATTTAGATTGCATAATTCTTCTAAATTAATTGTATTCCTTATTTGATTATTTATTACTCATTTATTTATTTTTCCAGTTTCTACTGTGCTGATATAATGAAAGAAAGTATGCTATTCTATGTTAGCAAGCATTCAGAGGAGGAGAACATGGAAAAAAGTCAGATAATGATATTTTTATATACATTTCCTAGGTGCTTCAGGCAAGAAGTCCTTTGTTAATGAACCCAGCCGTTATTCTTTTCCTCCTTTCATTCTGCTTACTGTGGAGAATTTGACATCAGTATAAAGACTGCTGTAAATTCAGTCAAAAAGTAGAATGTGGAAGATAGAACTAACTTTGCAGTGGTTATAGAAGTACAAGTTTTATGAGGAGAAGCCACAGTGTAAGTAAGCAACATTGTTACTGAAGTGAGAAGGCAATAGAGCAGTAATGTACTTGAAATTGATTGCAATGTATAGATCATCTATAATCTTGTCAAACAAACATCAGCATCCCAGAATTTAAAGTAATCACTGTGGCCTGTAATATTTTGTGGTACCAGAAAGTAAGGAGGTGCTATAAACTCCACAATGATGAGAATGTATTTAAGGAATACAGGGACCAACTGCAGCAGGAGCTCCTTCCCAATGCCCAACAATTCGAGCACTACAATAAATCACATAGGTTATAAACACCTAACACTCTAGAACAGTATAAATAAATGTTACAATAAATAAACAAGTAATACAGGAGAGAGAAAATCCTTACAGTGTCTGAATAATTTGATTTTATACCTCCTTCTCCAAAAGGAGTTTAATCCACCCTATCCCTGCCCTTAGGTGTGGGCTGTATTTTGTCACTAGCTGCCCCCAGTAGAGTATGGGAAGGGAAATTTTTACAATATAGAACCATCCTGGCAAACAGATAATTCAAGTGAGCAAGGCTGACATCACTACCATGGCAGCATATGCCCTGGTATTGAGCTTCACATCAATGGTATTCTTTTTTTCCTCAAAGTCATAACCACTTTGTAACCACAAGAAATACACTGGACAAACACACCTAATTTAACATTCTACAAAACACTAGTCCATCATTTCCCCAACTTTCAATGTCATAAACAAAGAAAGACTGAGAAATTGTCATAGATCAGAGGAGACATAGATGCCTTGATTACTCTAAATAAGATATTCTGGAACAATGGGACATTAGTAGAAAAACTGAAAGAACCTGAAAAAAAATATATATGTTCAGTTAACGATAATGATGACCTAGTTGAGACAAATTTTCAAGCTTACAAGACATGAATACTGGAGTACTTGACTGAGATACAGGAGAATATAAGTAATACTTGCAACAATTCTTCAAATTTGAAGTTGATATAAAACTTGATTTATTAAACATGGTAACTGTAGCAAGAAAATTTAGAAATATTTTAGTAAATAGGCTAATGAGCAAAAAATCCAGCTGTAATTTTGTGATTTTTACAAGCAATATAATGACAGAACTCAAGTTCATTTTCTATAAGCATGCTCTCTAACATGTGTTTCGTTTTAACTTAAATTATATTGGCAATCTTTCATTAAAGGATTCAATGAAATGTAAGGACAAAAATACCAGCTTTTGGAGTTTTGACTGAATCTTATTGACAGCAAAGATTATGAGCAAAAACCCATAGATTTGCATCCTTTTAAAATAAATGGAAGAGGGCTGGGGATATATATGGCCTAGTGGCAAGAGTGCTTGCCTTGTATACATGAGGCCCTGGGCTCGATTCCCCAGCACCACATATACAGAAAACGGCCAGAAGTGGCGCTGTGGCGCAAGTGGCAGAGTGCTAGCCTTGAGTGAAAAGAAGCCAGGGACAGTGCTCAGGCCCTGAGTTCAAGCCCCAGGACTGGCCAAATAAATAGATAGATAGATAGATAGATAGATAGATAGATAGATAGATAGATAGATAGATAGATAAATAAATAAATAAATAAATAAATGAAAGAAGTAAGAGGTAGGAAGATTGTGCCCCAAGGTTAAAACAACCTAGACCCACCCTTAGTAAAAACTCAAGACCCTATCCCCAAAAGAGCAAAAGCAGGAAAGGCCTGGGGCATGGCTCAAAGGATAGAACCCTTACCTAGCAAGTACAAGGCCCTGAGTTCAAATCCCATCCTGTCAAATAAATTAATTAAATAGTGAGGGTGGGGAACTAAGCACATTATGTAAGGAACGAGAAACAAAGGAAACTGTTGTGTGAAATATTTGGGTCATACACTAAAATACATTTCTTTGCTCATCTAAAATTCAAATTCAACTGGTTTGCGATGTTTTTATTTGCTAACACTGGCAAAAAAAAAAAAAAAAAAAGATAAAAGAAAACTGGGTTCCAGCCTAGCTCATTTGTTTCACACACTTTTGTTAGCCTTTCCCTTTAATATGCTAGGGATAAAAACATTAAAACAAACAAAACCATAATCTTATCATTGAAAAACTTAAGTCCCTACTACCTTACTGTGTGCTGGTAGAGAACTTACTTGACTTTTCTGAAATAAATGCCCTTAACTGTTACATGGTAACAGTATCAACCCTAGGCTGGTTTGGTGTATAAATTGAGTTCTGGGTGTGAAAAATTTTGGTCAAGTCTTAACTTGCTGCACAAAGTCTGTCAAATCACTCCACTAGGCATCTTTGGCAACACTGAAACCAAAGCAGATTTGTGGGCTGAGTAACCTGACATGTTTTCTGATGGATTCAATATTTTTGCCAAAATGCTCTGCCTTGGGAATCAGTCTCCTCTTCTCCATCTTCTGAAGCTACTACTCCCTCACAAACCCCACCCAACCCTCTGGAAAGATATATTTGTGATGTATTATAAGGATAAATATTATAAATATAATCACACACAACCCCCCCAAACCAGTGGGTTGAATTTCACCAAATTTGGGATGCTCTATTAAAACAGAAGCTATGACAATATGCACGAAATTTGCCTTGGGAGGTCCCAGGGATTGGGAGATGTGGCTTTGGTATCTTCATAGCAGGTCTCAAGAGTTGTGGGTCATTCAGGGATGAGGAATCTATAAACAGAGAAATCCATGTTTAAAGTGTGAGTTCTCAAATAAAAGTCACAGCACAGATGGTGATTTGCCCATGCAAGCAGTTTCTGTGGGAGATAATTTTGTGTGTGTGTATGTGTGTGTGAACATTTATTGGGTACCATATGATAGACATTCTCCAAATCATGTTACATAATTTAGATATGCTACCACATATCTAAGACATATGTTTAAATAATTGTTAAATGGTATATAATACACAGCAATAAATGTTACTATCGGTCTTATTAAAAGGTTCAGAGAAGGTAATAGATGTCTGGCTTCGGAGAAAATTATTTTAAAGGAATGCTAAAATTTAAAGCTCAGGCAATCTCACTATTTTAGTTTTGTATCGTGAAGTTAGTGACAATTTTCCACTCTGCAGCTCCTCTGCCTCCCCATTCAATACTGGTGGTGGAACTTAGTCCAGGCTCATGTTGTACTCCATGTTAACACCACACAGACATTTGCTTTCTCTTTCTGGGTTTTAGGCTAAGCCTGGACAATTGGGCCAACACTGGGTGATGACTTGCTATCCAAAGCCTATCCTCTCATCTGTGATCTGACCTGTCTGTTGGAAGAAAGATTCCAGATATAAGGTAGAGCAACATTAGCAGGATGGGAGGGGAATTATCCTCTCTGGAGGGTTAAGTGACATCAGAATGGATTAGCAAGGGGAATCATATCACCTACTTTCCAGAGGAATTTTAAAAATAGCAGCAGCCTCTTTCCATTGGAATGATAGCAACAGTGTATCTGGGACTGAGTTTATACTGATCATTTAAGAAGTAAATGCAGTTTACATCAGAGGTCCACAAAGTCAAGGCAATTGTCAGCTTGTCTGGTAAATTCTGATGGAAGAAAACACACGCTAGCAGAATTGTGGGCTCTAGCTATTGTGTTTAGTTGTCTAGAAGGTTTAAACCCAATATAATGCCACTGAGTTGCCATTTATTTTGCCCCAGGCAGTGGAAATAATGGGGTTCATGTACTCATTCATTTATGCATTCAGCACCTGCTACTTTCCAGACATGATACTGGTCACCAGAGTCATAGTGTCAATGAGAGAAACTCAAAGCCTGGTGGCCTGGGTTCTGGTCCCAGTTGTAATCTTAGTAGTTGCTCTGCACCAATAACTTGAGCCTTTTCTGGGTCTGACCCTTACATTATACATAAGATTAGACTAAGGCCCTTTGCCAGGCATGGGTACCAGTTGACTCCGCTATATAAAATTGATGTCATTCATTCAGCAAATACTTGCTCACATCTTCTATGTCCTGGGTTCCGTGCTTTATTTGAAAGGATAGCATCTCTTATGGGAGAGAAGAACGTTGAGACTGGACAGTAAATGACACGGGCCTGAGGTTGCGTTACAGAAGTACACTTGAGGCACTAGAGGCTGGGTTTCTTGGAGGACAGCTAGGTTGAGTCTTTGAGGCTAGGGAGAACTTAGAAGACTAAGGGACTGATGGAAGGAATTCCAGATAACACGAAAATCATGAGCTAAATATGGAGGCAAGAGGATGTTTATTTCAGAAGTTTATCATGACTGAGAGTAAAATAGGGGTAGTCAGTAAGTGGGAGGAGAGGGAAGAGGAGGAGAGGGGAAGGAGACAGACGGAGGAGGAGGAGAGATAATGTGGAAAATGTTAAGGACTAAAGCAGAAAGTAAATGACAGAACTACATCTTGAAGAACTTTGTCTGCCATGTTCAGAGTTTGGACATTAACTTGGCATAAGTAGAGATCTCAAAGGACCTTAAAGAGCAAATTGATGAGGTTGGTGGTGAGCTGCAGGGAATAGTATGGGGAACAGGTATGGTGGGTAGAAAGAACAATCTAGAAGCCATCTGGTTTGGGGCTAAATGAAGGGACTTCCTTCTCCTTCTCTCTTTCTCTCCACTCTCTGCCCGTCCTGCTCCTCTCTTCATTTCTTCCTTGGGACGTCCAAGAAGCCATGGGAGCTTCGCAGGCAGAAAGGAATGCTCTGCGGGACCTCCCCAGCGGTGAGCACAGTAGAGGTGGTTTTGTGACTGTATAAGGAGCGGGTGACATCCATTCCTACTGGAATTCCTCATGGCTGAGACCACACTCCATCCCATAAGAAGGCTGTGACTGCTTGGAAATGACTCATCAAGAGTGGCACAGATGATACCAGTTCCTAAGAATCTAAACTATGTGGGTTGACTGAGCTCTGTCTACAACTAAGCTGGCTCTCTTCTTTCCTTGTGTGGTTTTGGCCCGGTGGAAAGTACCAGGTTTGGTCATATCCATCCCCAAACTCTGTAAAATAGTTTTCAGGGACCCCATAGTCATGTGACTTTAAGCACAAATACCTGAGTTAAATTCATGGACAAGGTATTCTCAACATAAAGCAAGTAGACCCAAAGATGGAGCTTAGCCCCAGAGGCTTTGCTGGAATAAATGAGAGGATGTTGTTATACAATCCCGTGTTCAGGGCTATGACAAATACCTGAAAGAAACAATTTGGCATGTGGTTTCAGAGGCTTAAATCCATGGTATCTGGCTCTATTGCTTTTACTCCTGTGGCAGGAACAGCACGGAGAAAACCCATTTCACCCCTCGTGGCAAATAGGAAGCAAAGAAGAGTAACAAGAAGGGACCAAGATCAAAACAGGCGCTTTAAGGTATCACGGCCACCATGACACATTTACTTCCAACCAGGCTCCAACTAGTCTAGTTCTACCACCTCCTAATAGTCTATTTTAAATTTCAAACTAGGCCCTTATCTCTCATCCTTTACAAGATTCAATCCAAACTGGATCAGAGATGTAAGACCTGGAACTTTGGAATGACTCTGGATCCAGGATTAAATATATGAATAGGAAATTTCAATTGCCCAGGAATTAAGAATAAAAATTGACAGACAAGTGTGACTGCACCAAATTTAAAAGTTCTATGCATTAAAGGCACAATAACCAGAATCAAGAGACAACTCACAGTCGGATGAAATCATTGCCAGCTATTCAACAGATAAAGAGTAAATATCCAGAATATGCAAAAGGCCCAAAAAATTAATCAGCAAAAGAATAATCTAATTAATAAATAGGCAACAGACAAGCCTCAGAAATAGCTAATAACAAAGACATTTTCAACATCCTCAGCCATAAAGGAAATGACAATCAAACTGCACAGAGATTTCATTTCACTCCAAGCATAATGGCACTCATCAAGAAAACAAACAACAACAAATTCTTCCAAGGAAGTAGGGGGAAGGAACAATAGAGATAGGGAAGAAACTCACACTGTTGGTGAGAATGTAAATTAGTACAACTACTGTGGAAATCAGCCTGGAGGCGCATTAAAAAGCTAAAAAAAATATAGGCCCATCACTCAAGACTCACACCTTTAATATTAGCTACTCAGGAGGCTGAAATTTGAAGATTGCAGGCTGAAACTAGCCCAGGTAGAACAGTCTGTGAGACTCGTATCTAAAATTAACTGCAAAAAAAAGGAAGGAAAGATGGAGGGAGGAAGAAAGGAAGGAATGAAGGAAGAAAGGAAGGATGGGAGGGAAAGAAGGAAAGGAAGGTGGGAGGCAGGGAGGAAGGGAAGAATGAAAGAAAGAAAGCGAGAAAGAGAGAAGAAGGAAGGAAGGAAGGAAGGAAGGAAGGAAGGAAGGAAGGAAGGAAGGAAGGAAGGAAGGAAGGAAGGGAGGGAGGGAGGCAAGTGGATCTGTGGCTCAAGTGATAGTGTTACACTGAGCAAAAAATTTTGGGGACAGTTTCCAGACCCAGAGTTCAAGCACTAGAACTAGCACACATAAACACACACCAAAAAGCTAAGAACAGAGCTTCCTTGTGATCTTGCCACACTGCTTTTGGGCATATCCACAAGAGTGTATATCAACATAGTAGAGGGCTAACTGCACACCCATATTTGTTTTAACACTATTCGTAACAGTAGTATAAGAGAGGTACCCCATAATCAATGAATAGATACAAAAATATTAAATAGATAAACAATAAATTATTACTATGCCATAAAGAAGAATCAAATGTCATTTTCAGGAGAAGGGATAGAAGTGAAGATCACCAAACTGAGCGAAATAAGTCAGGCTCAAAAATCAAATAGCCCATTTTTTCACTCATATATGGAATCTAGGTCCAAAATGATTTTTTAAATTATCTTTAAGTAAAAGGGGTTTTAATTCAAAGTATGAGAGTAGTACATCTTGATCAATGTCACCTTCATCATTTTCCCACATCTCTCCCAATGCCACCAGTCCCCTCAACTTTCCTAGTTCCATTTTCAAACATATACAATGATAACAGGAATGTAAAAGGGACATTGTGTATGAGGGTGTTCAATGGAAAGAAAATGGAAATGGAGGGGAAACAGGGAGGATAGTGATGAGCACTGAAGAATATTACATATGCATTCATGTAATTAATGAAACACACCAAAGATTGTTTTATAAAGGCAGGGATATGGGTTAAAAGATTATAATAGAAGGGACAAACCTGCTCAAAATACACTGTGTGCATCTTTGTAATTTGCATACAACTCTAGCAATTCCACCCCTGAGTATTTATCTAAAAGATTACAAACCAGGATACAGTAAAGCCACCAGGGCATCCATGTTCAATGCAGCAATGTTCACCACAGACAAGGAAGACAATCAGATGCCCCTCAATGGATAAATGGATCAAGAAAATGTGGAAGGACCTGGAAAAAAAAAATCACGTTAAGTGAAGTAAGTCAGGAGCCAAGAGACAAAGGTTAAGTGTTTCCTCTCATATATGGAAGCTAGAATTAATTAATAAATATATTAACTATAAATATATTATAAATTATATTATATTATAATATATGCTATCAACTATAATATATAATAAATATATTAAGATACTTGGGTGCTATGCAAGTATGCACAAATGTATTGACTGAAATATGGTAGATTCAGGAGAGAAGGCAAGCAGTGTAATTTCTTAAAAAGGTAAACACCAGGAAATAGATATTGTAAGAAATGAAGTGGGATCAAGTGGAGGTTGACAAATGAAGAGAAGAAGTTGGGAGAATGCAGTAAAATAAAGTCAATGTATATCCTACAAAATTAAGAAAAGAGAAAGGGTAAGTTGGGAGAGCTAGGTGAGAATGTTCAGTTCCAAGGGGTGACATTGATATTAGATGCATAGTATCTATAAACTGCTTTGTTGAGTGGCAATTCCTCTGTACAAATAGTTAGAGATAATAAAAGTATTTAAAAATATGTCATCTCCATGCAATGCAACATACTATTCTCATAAAAAAGGAGGTTAGGGGCTGGGGATATGGCCTAGTGGCAAGACAGCTTGCCTTGTATACATGAGGCCCTGGGTTCGATTCCCCAGCACCACATATACAGAAAACGGTCAGAAGTGGCGCTGTGGCTCAAGTGGCAGAGTGCTAGCCTTGAGCAAAAGGAAGCCAGGGACAGTGCTCAGGCCCTGAGTCCAAGGCCCAGGACTGGCAAAAAAATAAAAAAAATAAAAAATAAAAAAGGAGGTCACAACAAACACTACAACAGAGATAAACCTTGAAAGTATTATGCTAAGTTATAAGGAACTCACCTAATGAAGGCAACACCTTGTATGACTACAGCTATGTGAAATGTTCAAAATAGGAAAAAAATCTATAGAAACAGATTCAATTAATTATAGATTACTGGTAGTCCAGAGCCGAGGTGCAAGTAGAGAAACTGGGAAGTTAACTCTGAATGGGTACTTCTAATGTACACTATGAATTGCATACTGATAACAGCATAACTTTAATAAGAGCAATTTCAGAAATTTCAAGGCTAATGCTAACTAAATTCAGTTTTTTCTTTGATGTTATCTTTAAAACCTAGCCCCTGGTAACATATGGCTCTACCATACAAACACATTGTAAAAGACCAAAACTGCTTTTAAGACAACACTGGTGTTATCTCAAAAGTTTTCTACTACAGCAATAGTTATAACATTTAAAAAAAATATTGGACTCCAAATTACAAGGTGTGGAAGATGATCTAAATTAGTTCCTTTCAAGCATTTTCTTTCCTTAAAAAAATGGGTAGTCTAAATTATAAAAGGCAAAAAAATGGGTAGTCTTATTTAATAATATGCAGAAGCCGGAATAAAAATGGAATTGCTCTGGTGGGACAGGGAAGATGCTCTTTCACTTCACTCCTTTGGTAGAGCCAATGAGCAAAGTTTGAAAGCAAACCTAACCACTTTATTCTATGTGGAAAGGATTCAAAAGGGTAGACAGGACATGACCCAAACACATGTAGGGAGACTGTCCTGGTCCTGTTTCATAGTTAGTTGCTCATCCCACCTATATGGACAGCTGTCTCCATTTCCTGGGGATGGCTCATAACCAAATTCTCTGTGTGTACAATGCACAGGTGGCCTCTGGCAGGTGAAGCTGAGAAAGTTTGTTTCCATCCTATCCATATCCCCATACCACTGATTCAGCGGAGGAATATGATGGAGAGTGCTAAGAAATCTTTCAGGCCTATGTTCTGTGAAGGCACTAGGTAGATGAAACAACCAACTAACCAGCTGGATAATTGCTCCTCTGTAATTGTAGATGTACCCACAAGGCCTTTGAAGTTGCCTGTATTGAGGTGGATAATGAGCTCAACTCACACAGCTGTTGTGAATATCAAATGAAAGTGAAGAAGCCAAGTACCAGTGGCCCACACCTACAATTCTAGCTAGTCAAGAGGCTGAGATCTGAGGATCAAGGTTCACAGCCAACCCAGGCAGATTAAACCAATAATATTCATATTTCTAATTAACAAGCAATGGGCTGGAACTGGAGGCATGACTCAAGTGGTAGAGAGCCCACTGTAAGCAAAAGGCTGAGTGACAGTACACATAAAGCTATGAGTTCAAGTCCTGGGCATTAGCAAAAAAAAGATAAGAAGGAAGGACATGATGGAAGAAAAAGAAAGAAAGAAAGAAAGAAAGAAAGAAAGAAAGAAAGAAAGAAAGAAAGAAAGAAAGAAAGAAAGAAAGAAAGAAAGAGAAAGAGAAAGAAAGAAAAGGAAGGAAGGAAGGAAGGAAGGAAGGAAAAGAGAGAAAGAGAGAGAGGGAGGGAGGGAGGAAGGAAGGAAGGAAGGAGAAATATGAAAAAGAGAAAGAAGGAAGAGAGAAAGAAGAGAAAAAGAGAGGAGGAAGGAGGGAAGGAAGGAAGATGTGGACAAAAGGGACCATATATATGTACAGATTTTTTTCAGAATTAAATTATGCAATAAGGTGAGGGGATGGGTTAGGATGGAGGCAAGATTTAAATCCTGGTATTCTGATTTCACTGTCACCAGACTGAACTCTGAAGTTACCTCTAGCCTATTACTCTATCGTGTACAAAAAGTTAAAACCAGGTGCCAATAATCACTGCTTCCTATTGGAGAGCACTGAGTAACCAGGCACTCAGCACTCCAGGGTGTCTCCAGCCTAGGCTCATCTGAACTCATCATAACCTCATTATAACGATAAAGACACACCTGCAGGTGCTAGGACCAATCTGATCAGATCCAAATTAGGCAAGAAAAGAGGTGGCATCTTCATTTCCTGAAAACTTTTTTTCCCCGTAAAATGTTCTGGTGACAGCAAACATCTCACACCATCTCATAATCCAGTCCTAGTAAACTCCTAACTCCAGGCCGCCTGAGGGACCGCTATCTTTAAAGCTTAAGTTCCCTCCTCCATTCTTTGGCCTTTAAGTACAATTTCTTGCCCACTTGTAAAACTTGCTGGTTATTTGTGAACAATATTGAGTAGGAAAAGAACCTGAAGATTTGCTAACACTAGCCTGAGAAGGCTGACTCTTGACCTGAGTCCACAAATGATAGGCACTTTGCAAGTTAAGAGGGCAGAGAACAGTAGGCTTTGCAGAGAGGAGACCCCTTATGAATTGCTCTCACCCATCTTCCTCCCCAACATCTCATTCAATACCCAAGAATTTGCTCTTCTTTTCATGAAGTCAATACTTGAGTTTGGAGGCCATTTCCCTAATTCATTCTCTCCTATCATCTAGGGCTCAGTAACCCCGGATGGGATATTTTTAGTCTCCTTGTCACATTTCAAATGTAGGAGACGTGGGTCTACTTACTCAGCAATGGTAAATGAAGGCAATCGAGAGAGAGAGAGAGAGAGAGAGAGAGAGAGAGACTGAGAGAGAGAGAGAGAACCACACAATGACATGTGCATCAGAATATTACATTGAAAATGTTGAAATGGGAGACATTGATCAAGATGCACTGTATTCATAAACTGCTCTGTAGGATGGCAGTCCTTTGTACAATTACTTAAAGATGCTAAAAAAAAAACTTTCAAAAAAATTAGATTGAGCTGAGCAGTGGTGTCTTGCACATGTAATCCTAGCTAGTCAGGGGGCTGAGATCTGAGGATCATGGTTTGAAGCCAGCCCAGATAGTAAAGGCTATGAGATTCTTATCTCCATTTAACCACCAAAAGGCCAGAAATGGAGCTGTGGCTCAGGTAATAGAACACTAGCCTTGAGCAAAAAACTCAGAGACATCACCCAGGCTCCAAGTTCAGGCCCCAGGACTGGCACACACACACACACACACACACACACACACACACACACACACACACACACAACAATGTGCCATAAAATGTTTAAAATAATCATGTATATTTGGACCCACATATTGCCACCATCTTCATAATATTTTATAAAAAGCAAACAGTTTTTTAATTTTGATTGATTATAATTCAATTGAGGTTTTATTCTCCCCCCATTACTAGAAGTATATACAATCCTGTGCATAATAGTAAGATAGAAAGACACAAGGGATCCTGAATATGTCACTTGGAGACATGGAGAAGGGTGGAGGCAGACAGCCTTTGGGGCTCCTAGGGGAACTTGGAGAAGCAACTCTAGCCCATGGTTTCAAGAAACCGTCCTGGTGGAATGGGTCCTGATCCTGAAAGGGAGCCGGGAGGAAGGGCACACTGAGCCTAGGATAACAGACAGACCAGGAGAGGCCAAAACAAATGCATTGCTTCATCTCAGACTATTATCCTCTATCAAAGCCTTTGGCCTTTAGTCTGGAATGGTAGTTATTGAATGTCAATGCTGAAAGGGACCTAAAGGGGTCATTGCATCAATGCACCCATTCTCCTGCCTCTGTTTCAAGCCCCCATATCCTCTAGTTGTTGTGAAATTTCATTTCAATAGCTACAGAGCAGTTATGGAGACAGGAAGTGATTTCTATTGTTTAGTCTAAGCATCCCCAGACGTAGCTTATGATGTCTGCCTATTGCTTTGCAGGATATCTATCATTCAGTGCCTGTACAAGTCCACCCTCACTCACCCCATCTTGACCCAACAACAAATACTAGCTCCCTTTATGTATGAAGTATTAAGGTGCCTCTCCAAATATTTTTTCCTGTTATTTTTAGGGGAAAAGTTCAAACTCACAGTTGTGAGACTATTTCAAGAGGCTGGATAATGGAGAGAATATTAATATCCATAACAGAAGGTGAAGTTTTGCAGGAGGAATCCAGCTTGAATCTGGGTATAAGTATGGTCGTGCCTATCTGTAGTCTTATTGCTTGGGAAGCTGAGCCCTCCCTAATCATATGCTAACCATTGTGCTAAGGAAGGTCTTGAGTTCAAGGCTAGCCTAGGCTTCAGAGTGAAATCATGTCTCAACAACAAGAACAACAAAAAAGTAATGAAACGGGGTGAGTTTTTTTTTTCTTGTTGTTTGTTTCCTTTTTGGAGAGAGGATAATGAGTCTTCTTCCATCCCATATTTGCCTTCAATATCTTAGATACTTTCATCCTGAGTTTTCCTAACATTTTTTCAACATCTCTTTCCCTCCGGCATTGCTCTAGTATAGAAATAGATTTTTCGGGGCTGGGGAGATAGCCTAGTGGCAAGAGTGCCTGCCTCGGATACACGAGGCCCTAGGTTCGATTCCCCAGCACCACATATACAGGAAGCGGCGCTGTGGCTCAAGTGGCAGAGTGCTAGCCTTGAGCGGGAAGAAGCCAGGGACAGTGCTCAGGCCCTGAGTCCAAGGCCCAGGACTGGCAAAAAAAAAAAAAAAAAAAGAAATAGATTTTTCCATATAGAAAACCGAGAACCAGAAGCATCAAACTGGCAATACACTTGACCAGGAATCGAGGATGAGGTCATTGTCTGTGAGCATGGGTTCTCCTGTCCCTTCTGGCTGGCCACAAGACTGGCTGAGCCTGCATCCTCCCTCCCTCCTGTCACACCCACAAGCTCAGTCACTATGAGCTGCTGGAGTTGGGAGGGTGAGGTGGAAAGTGTTCTTCATTGCCCCTTGTCATTACGAGAACTCTGATTTCTTGGGGTCTGGGAGAGGGGCACATGTGGGAGGATAAGAGCTGTAAAAATGTCTGTTTGAAGGATGATCTTCAAGGAGGGGGGGGTGTCTGAGAGCAGGAATCTGCCAAAGGCCCATAGGAGGTGGAACAAGCAGTTCTGACGTCAAAGAACCTCCGGGGGTCTTGACACTGAATGAGATAATGTCTATTTCCCGAGGGAGCAGAAGCCACTTTCTCCTGAGAGTCTTGTGTAACTTGGGATATGGAAGGACAATAATGGATGAAAATTCTGTGCTGACCCTGAGCATCTTCTTTCTAGTAGGCTTGCCATAGAATAGACTCTGTGTGTGTGACACACACATGTTCACAAACACATACTCTCACTAGGCAGAACCCAAATGGGACCAGTCTTTCCTCCCTGCTCTTCTCCCATTCTCCTCAACAATCATCCTCTTGTCTTGTCTTGATCCTTCCTCGTTTCCCTCCCATTCCTTTCTTTACTCCAGCAAATTAAAGAAATCTGAGATTGCATGATGCATGTGGCAGGAATGGGGGAAGATTCTATTTCTCATCTCTTGAACCCCATCAAATTGAAGCCATTTACCCCACAATCAAGTTGAACAGCTCTCTGGAAAGGCACAGCACTTTTCCAAAGGATTCAAAGTAGGGTATTCAGATTCATTGATTGAAAAAATAGTCATGCTTCTTAAGTGTTTCCTCTTTGCCAGGCCTATAGATGGCTCTGCAATACTCAACCCCAGCCCCAGGTGTCCAGGTAGGATCTCCAAACATGCCTCTTCTATTTGTGCATCTTGAAAAAAAAACAAAACAGTAAAATCTAAATGTTCTAGACATGGCTATTTTCAGAGAAGCCCAAACTTTCCTTTCCAGCCAGAAAGCAGACCTTGTCTTGGCTTCAAGATCATCGTTGTCCCAATTTGCAATATTACTTGGCTCATAATGTCCACATACAAATCCCAGCCTTGTACCATCATCATATGAGTAGAGAAACTGAGATCCAACAATGTTAACTGAGCTTAAATTCTGTGTATAGAATATGGCAAGAAACCATTCAATCAATCAATCAACCATTTAGTAATCTTTCTGACCAGAATGAAGTCCTCACAAGGTTAAAGATTGAATAGATTGTATTCTCCCCCAACCCTGAGAGCACAGAAGTACCTGGGCACATTTCCAAGGGTTTCAAATCCACCTCATTAGAACCTGTTGGCATATCCATGTTGAGAGATTTCAACACCCAAGTTGAAAGATGATGCATGGGATTAAAAACCAGCTTTTCTCAACATTCTCAGGTGTGCTCACCCTTCTTCTCATAATTTATAGACTATTATAACACTTGGTGGGCAAAAGAGTTTCTTGTTCTTCCTAAGTTCTGCCTCCATGATCATTTGATTGCTATGGGCCCAGCAGTGATGTATAAGGGCACTGAGTTGTGTTCCTGTGGCCACTGGGATACCACCATAGACTGAGTGGCTTCACACAACAGACAAGGATGATCTCATACTCAGAGAGTCTTGAAATCTAAAATCAAGGAGTAAGCCAGGGTCTTGTTCCCTCTGAGATTTTTTTTTGTCTCTTCCTAGCTCCTGGGGGATGCTGTTGAGACTTAGAACTCTCTAAATTAGAGTTCTAATCCTCCCATCTCTGTCTGCCATCACCTGGCATTCACTGTGTCTGTTTCCTTCCTCTTTTTCTTCTTTAAATCAAATTTTATGAAGTTAAGGTTTATCCATTACCTTTTGATGTGCATAATAAAATGAATAGGACAAAAGTTAGCCTGTCTCTTCACAACGTCATATTTTACTTGGGAGTGAAACAACTAAGTTGTATTCTCTTAGAAAATTTCAAGTCTAACAAGTATAGAATACAGTACTATTGACTAGATTCCCTATACCATACACTAAGTTATTTGAATTTATTCATCCTACCTTATAGTAACTTTTTATCCTTGGATTAATGTCTCCCCATTTTTCCACCCCAGTAATAACTCTTCTGCTTTCTGCTCCTGTGATTTTTTTTTATTCCACATATAAATAAGATCATATAGATTAGTTTTTCCTGTGGCTTGTTTGTTTTACTTAACATAATGACCTCTGAGTTTATCCGTATTGCTCCAAATTGCAGGATTTCTTCCTCCTCCTTCTCCCTTTCCTCCTCCTCCCTCTCTTCTTCCTCCTTCTTTTAGTATTTCTTTCTTTGTAAAGGCTGAGTAGTATTATACACGTGAATATATATATGTACATATATATGATGAAGAAACATGTATCACAGTTTCTTTATGTATTTATCTTTCAACAGAAACTTAGTTATTTTCATACCTTGGCCATTGTGAATAATTCAGCAATAAACATGGAATGTAGATGCCTTTTCAACATACTGATATCATTTTTCTGGATGTATATCCAGAAGAGAAATTGCTGGACTAAATGATATTTCAATATGTTCCAATTATTTTTGAGACAGAGTCTCTCTATGTTGTCCAGGCTGGCCTCAAAATCATGTTCCTCCTGTCTCAGACTCCCAAATGACTGGGACTATAGGTTTTGCACCACCATGTCTGACAATAGTCTGAAAAAGGTTTTGAGGAAATCTTTATACTTCCTTCCATAATGGCAGTACCAATTTACATTATTACCAACAGAGTACAGGATTTCCTTTCCATACATTCTCCCCAGCACTCATTATCTTTTGTCTGTTTTTGATTCTAGACATTCTAATAGGTATCAGGTACAACCTCACTGTGGTCTTCAATTCCCTAGTGATGTCAATCAACATTTTCATATGCTAACTAGCTATCTGTATGTTTTCTTAGGAAATGTATCTGTTTAAGTTGCTTGCCTAATTCTTAATAGGGTAATTTTTTTTTGTCTGCTGGTTTCGCTATTGAGTTGTATGAGTTCTTAGATTAAAATGAGTTCTTAATGTAGATTTTAGTCGCTTATAGTAGTTTGTCTTTTCAAATGACATCAGTTCCATTGCCCTACCCAGATGACATCATCTTCATTTGACCCTGTTTCTAAGTAACATCCTGCTCATAGGTACCAGGAAGTAGGAGCTGAGTAGTTTGAGAAGTGAATTCCCCTTCCTGCAGGCACACAGTGCCCCTTTAATCACAGGCAGACATATGCATGAGCACACTGGCAAGCAAGGCAGCCTTGGCTGCGGCAGAGACAATGCTAAGGGGGTGGGTTTGACCAGGAGAGGCTGAGAATATTTTTTTACTTGAGCTCATTGGACACCTTGCCATGAACAGATCACATACTGATTCTGCTTCCAAAAGGAAACTAGAGCTTGAGAGCTTACCTAGCTGGCCAAGTTCACAAAGAAGATTGTGAGGAAGGACTGAAGCACACTGGTGGAAAGGAGCCTTAAAACCTGGAAGCTGTGCACAGTGAGGGGAGGGTCTCACCTTCCAGGTTCCATTGGCTTCTAGGATAGATGTAGCGCCACAGATGTAGAGATTTTCCTGCTGACAGATGGCTTCCATCTTTTCCAGTATCTTCCAGAATGCAGAGTACTTTGTTCTACACACACACACACACACACACACACACACACACACACACACACACACACACTTTCCCTCAATCCCTGTTTCTTTAATTGTTGTGTCTGGATTTCTGAGAATCACCTATTTTCTATGATTGTTCAAGAACTTTAGACAGCCTTTGATCCCATCTCTGACCAACCTAGTAAGAGTCCAGGCCCAAATAAGACTCAAGCTCCGCTCTTAGAATTTTATGACAGCCCACTGCTCAGTACGGTGCCATAGATATTGTCTCCTCATCTCAACCTCTTTGTTCTGTTCTCACGTGCCATCCCATATTGAGCTTGGTACACACAACCAGGGTGATTTTTTCTAAAACGTAAATCTGATCATGTAGAACTCTCTTACTCAAAAGTCTTTGGTGGTTCCTTATGACTCACTGGATCATGAAAGACGCAATCCTCATCAGGACTGAGGGCCTACCATGGTCTGGCCTCTCCCCTGCCCCGGACTCTCAGCTTATCCAGTTTACTTGCAGGTTTTGGATACATGAAGTACCTTTCCATTTTTATATGCTAGTCTTTCCATTAGAAAGCAAACAACAAAATCGAAGTGTTGGAAGTGGTGCTGCAGCTCAAGTGGTACAGCACCAGCCTTAAGCTGAAGAGCTCAGGGACAGTGCCCATGCCCAGCGTTCAAGCTCCATGACCAATTAAAATATAATGTAACCATGTTCTGCATTTTTGCCCCTTTAAAGAACCATGGTCTACTTTAGTCTGGACAGTTTGTAAATATAAAGACTAGGGGTGTCTTTTGTTGTTGTTTGTGCTTCATTTTGTTGGGTTTTTGTTTTCCCTCTTGAGTCTAATTCTTCCATGTAAGGAAACATTAGACCTTGGGGGATCTAGAATCCTTCTGCTTTCTGGTCACTCTTATTAACTCTGCGATTGCTTGTCAGGTCATCATTCTAGGCTACATGGACCTGAGAAAATGGAGAGTAAGAGCACCTTGTGTGAACACCACACAGTGACAATAAATCAGAGTCAGTGACACCAGTGGCTGGGTCTAAATTTTCCATGGCTGTCTGTGGAGGACGATCACATACCCTCATGTCTCCTCCCTCCAGTCACCCTTCACTCTATCCCATCTTTTCCCTGCTCTCCAGCCCTCACTAAGGCCCTCAGCATGCCACAGCTGGATCATCGCAAATGCTTCCCACAGGTCTTCCTGGCAGGCTCCAGCTGGCCTGTCATCATCATCATTGGGCAGAACTTTCCTATTTTCTCATTTTCCAACCTCCAAGTCCTCAAGTTTGTTTGTTTGTTTGTTTTTGGAAACTTTTGTTTCTTTTGTAATTTTCCCATCAACACCCCCATACAGCCAAGTTAAACTAACCAAAAAAAATCACTGCAAACACTGAAGATGGAAGTAAGCCACATGTCTTCCCTCATCCTCAGTTATACCCCCAGAATCTCAATTAGCTACGGAAACACCCAGACACCAGAATTACTCCTGTGTGGTTCCCCACTTCAGTTTGCTTTGCCTCGAATAGAAGTAACTAAGCATCAGACAGGGACAAAGGTCATTGACTCACCAGAAGCACAAACACGGGTGTTTCACCAATTTCTATGCCTTTCCCTTATGTCAATGGACACCAACAAAGTTTGAACTATCAGGCTACCCTCACCCAGAAAGTGCAGACAAGACCTGACAGGAGATTGACCAGTCTGAATCCCAATCTCAGAGCTTTGATCAGTGTGTTGTCCTAGGGAACCCTGTTCTCTTTGATGTAAGACTTTCAGCTGTGCTTTGCCCTGCGAAGAAACTGGGTGTGCAGAAGGGTATCCAGCTAGTGCATCACTATTTTGGTGCCACTAAGTATCATTAACCCAGCCCTCCAGTGCCTTGCACCATGAGAAATCCAATTAGCACTTTGGAGACATAGAGCCTATGGGACTCATAGGCACCCAAAATAAGGAAAAAGAGAAATAGAAGACAATAGAAAATTCTCCCAATCCTGCAAAGCATTGTCCTGGCAGGAAGTGAAATCTCCACAAGTCCCCATGAATTGGGCAAAGCATTATTGTGACTTGGGCAGAGTACAATAAAAACATAGCACCCACTCTCCACAAACACACATATATAAATATATTCCCAAACTTAGAAAAAACAGACAAGCAGCAGTTACAAAAATGCATTATATATTTATTTTGTAGGTTGACATGGAAGGACAAAGTTTTGGAATCTACTGGCTAGATAACTGATCTAGAGTAAGTCTCTGAACTTCTGAGTCTTTATTTCAACAGCTGTGTGTAACCGTAGTAGATCCAGAGGTCCATGTGATTCCATGTGAGAGCAATAGGTAGATCAGTGTCTTTTCTTCTAGCAGAGACAATGATAATTGGACTAACACTTACAGGATTCTCTCTGGTAAGTGTGGGTAAAGTACAAGGCAGAAAAATAATCTTAAATAACAGTTTTCCCGTAATGTTAGGTATGACACCTCTAATCTCTTCTTGCTTACATCACTACTTAGTAGTACAGAGGAAATACAATATTGGACAATCCTTTGGGAGGTTCACTACATTCATGCACAGTATTGTTATGTGAATCTGTGGTAAGAGAACTGGCACAATTTTTCATCCCTGGGTATCAAAAAAAAGGGAGAAAGGAGTAATTTTTTCTATGTAATCATGCAAACAATCACATCTCTGAACTTTGTGGAACTCTCTATATTTACTATGTC
Source organism: Perognathus longimembris pacificus (assembly GCF_023159225.1). NCBI lineage: Eukaryota > Metazoa > Chordata > Mammalia > Rodentia > Heteromyidae > Perognathus > Perognathus longimembris. The sequence goes on from NC_063164.1 coordinate 16,784,177, forward strand.
CTTGTATTTTCCAGCTAAAGCCCTCCTAACTAGGAGATTTTTGTTGTTGTTGTTCAGTTGTGTTATTAAAATATTGTGTCCATGAAAATGTGTGCTCCAAAGATTACTTCATTGATCCATGTAAGAAATATTTGTCTATAAATTAAGAGATTTCTTCGTAACTTTACAAGTCAGGCTCTCTGTCTTAAACCATTTCCCTTTCTTTAAGGAACTTGCAAACTAATGGGTGAAGCAAGAATATAAGCTGTTATTTTGGGTCATTTATCCCTGATGGAACAGAGCACAAAGAGAAAGAGTAAGATTAAGAGTCCTGAGCAGAGAACCAGCTGTTGTTGATGCCTAGCCAGACCCTAATTCTACTGTGGGCTGTCCTTGTCAAAGCCACCAGCTGTGGCAGACAATGCTGTTGTTCCTGCTATCAGTGTTTATACCACCTTCCAATGCCCTACAGTAGAGATTGAAACACAGGTGTTATACGTTCCTCCTGCATTTTGCATTTGAAGTATCCATGAAACCACATTCTGGCCAGTGGGGAGGTTTGTTGAAGAGTCTTGGTAAATTTTATTTTCCCTCGTTATTGAAAAAAAAGCAAAAGAAGGAAAATTTCTGTTTCTTTCATTTCTGATTTTTGAAAATATGATGTCCAATTATGCAGCACACATCTTACAAATATGAAGAGGCAAGGTAAGGTTCTTAAATCTGGGTGCCTGACAGTAGTGGAGACAACAAATTAACCAAGAGACCATTTATCTCCAAGATAAATCATAATAGTCCATCCTTTAGACTAATGTTAGTTTTTGCCGCTATTGCTTTTATCTGAATATTTCTCAACTCATTAAGACTTGCAATCGCTCAGAATTTCTGAAAGGAATAGTAGTGTTTTGTAGTCTATTATTTCTTGATTGTCAGTAGTTTATTTAAAAAAAATATTGATCATGAATTATGATCTGCTATTCTGCAGCAGTGAAGGAAATTTAACTCTTCTCCTTAAGTTCACCAATTCTCCTTTTCCTCTTCTCTCACTTGTTAGGTTTGCAATAGAAAATTTAGAAAAAAAACCCTATTTAAAGGGGTGACAGGGATCAAGATGCATTGTATTTATAAACTGTTTTGTTGAATGGCAACTCCCTTGTACAACTACTTAAAAATAATACAAAATATTTAAAGATATACCAACTCTTCCACATGATTGAGCTTGAAGCACTGATAATACTGAAATTGTTTACCCTAAGTCAAAGAATGTAATACTTTCAAATAATCAAAAGAAAAACTAGTCAAGGGACTTAATATTCCAAATTGTATACAACTAGAGCAACTTTTTAAAGCGAATGAAACAAGAATTATCTTTTCCTATGTTTTGTAGATCAGAGGCAGTTTGGAGATTTTGGAGGAGAAAGCTGCATAGAGGTATGCTCACAAGGAAAGGAAACAGAATACAAGTATTTTTACAGTATCCTGTGAACAGGATTTTTTTTTAAGCCATGGGTTGTTTTCCTTAAAATTGTGCACACCCTTAAAACTTTAAATTCTAAGAACCTTTTCTCTCTCTGCTGATTAATATCTATGAAACCTAGTTTACCATCCTCTGCCAAAATCTTATTGGAGACTCTGAAAAGAAAGAGTTTATAGAAACAGCAGATAGAAGGAAGATGTCTTTCCAAATGGGAAGGTGAGTGCAAAGGAGAGGACTAGAAAATGATGAGGTTGGCTTTGGTAGATTCCAAAGATGGGGCGTGATGTCACTGAAAGGGAAGATACATGGATTGAGGGTAGACTCTGCAGCCATGGCAACTGAAGCCTAGCATGCATGAGGCCCTGGGTTCGATTCCTCAGCACCACATAAACAGAAAAGCTGGAAGTGGTGCTGTGGCTCAAGTGGTAGAGTGCTAGCCTTGAGCAAAAGAAGCTCTGGGACAATGCCCAGGCCCTGAGAGTCTAAGCCCCAGGACTGGCAAAAACTAAACTAAACTAAAAGACTTGCAGGGAATCATATCATTCATGTTGGTGTCCCTCTCAGGAGTGAATCAGGCACAGCTGTAGTACAGCAACTTGGGAAATCAGAAATGTGTGAATTCTGGCTGCTGCTGACCATTGCCTTTATGTTTCAGAGTTTTCTATGTTGTTATAGGCAAGATAGGATTCTTGATTTTTATGAAAACCTCCCCTGATATTTTTTTATTTCATTATTTTAAGGAGTTGGACAAAGAAATTGGCACTTAATAAACATTTTTTAATACAATGCATCTCCAGCAATGTACCCTTTCAACATTCTCATCTACCCTCCCTTTCTTTTCTTCACTTGTCTAATCATTTCTCCTGAACCCCAACCTATGCTTTTCAAGTACCCATTTCCTGGTGTTGTTATTTTGCTGAACTGTGACTTTCCCTTTCTAAGGAATTATGAGTTCTCCCTTGAATCTACGATATGTCAGTTAATACATTTGTGAACACTTGCATGCCACCCAGTGCATTTAATTATAAAAGTATAAGCTAAATCTAGCTCCCACACATGAGAGCAAAAATGGATCCTTTGTCTCTCTAGGCCTGACGTATTTCACTTAACATGATTTTTTTTCCAAGTTCTTCCATTTCTTTACAAATGGTACAATATCATTTTTTTCTAATGGATGAGTTAAAACTCCATGTAAGTATCACATTTTTCTTGATCCATTCATCCATTGAGGGGCATCTGAACTATAGTCATGTAATATTCAATAAGAGAGCCAGAAACATAGGCTGGAAGAAAGACAGACTCTTCAACAAATGGTGCTTGTGAAACTAGATATCCACATGCATAAAACTAAAAATAGATCCTTATATATCACCTGGCACCAGCATCATCTCAAAAGGGCCGCCTCTCAATATATGATCTGAAACCACGAGACTGTTACAAGAAAGAGTAGGAGAAACATTAGGGCTTCTGGGCACAGGTAGAAACTTTCAGAGTAAAGATCCAGAAGCACAGCAAATAAATGAATGGCTTGATAAACAGGACTGCATCACACAAGAATATTTCTGCTCAGCAAAGGACATAGTCAGCAAGCTAAAAAGAATAGAAGATTTTTTTGCCAACTGTACATCAGACAATAGCCTAATAACTAGAATATCTAGAGAACTTTTCTTGATTTTCAAAACACCATCAGAATTTTTAATTTTTAAATTATATTTTGTATTATCATTAATTGTACAAAAGAGTTAACATTCCACAAATCAGTTGATAAGTATGATGCATCTTGGTCATTGTCAACCCTTTCATCATTCTCTCCCATCCCTCCCAACCCCTCCACTCTCCTCAACTTTCCTAGTTTCTTAGTTTCTCTCTTTGTGTTCCTACCTCCTCCATTTGAAGTCTCTCCCTCTCTCTCTCACACACACACTATTCATATACTAGTCTCCTGGTATTAATTTTTATTGGGCTATAAGCTAGTTTTCCTAAGAAATGACACAATTCAGATTCTCTCTTAGAAATACTATGCTTTTGTTAGTACATGTGTTTGTACTTGCATACAATTCCTCATGTGTTTACTTACATGTTTGTAAATTAGATCTAGATTTCATATATGAGAGAGAACATGTGTCCTTTGTCTCTTGGGTGGGCCTGACTTCACTTAAACTATTTTTTCCAGATCTATTGATTTTTTATGCAAATGATATATTATTCTTCCTAATGGATGGGTAAAATCCCATTATATACATATACTACTTCACTATACATTTTCTTTCTTTGTAACAATTAGAAAACAAAATGAAATATCTCCTCACACCTGTTATGATAGTTACCATATAACCAAAAAGACAAAGATGAGAATTGGGAACTCCAAACACTGCCACTGAGAAGGTAAATTACTACAATCATTATTGAAAATAAAATAGAGGTCCCAAGACAGTAAAAATAGAATTACCACATGATTCAGCAATTGTACTTTTTAGACATGTGCCCAAAGAAATGAAATAAATACCTTGAAAAGATATCTACATTCGTATGCTTATTATATCTTTATTTTCCACAGCTATGATATTGAATCAATTTGAGTGTCCCTTGACTGCTAGTCCATTACTGGACGGCTAGTTAAAGAAAATGTATGTTAATCAGCTTTGAAAGCCTAGAGAAATCCTCCCATTTTGTGACATGGATGGACCTGGAAAACACTATGCTAAGTAAAATAGGCCAAGTACAGAAGGCCCATTACTGCATTATCTCACTACATGTGGAATCTAAAACAAGTGAAGCCAAGAATGGCAGTTGCTGGAGGCATAGTGAAAGGAAAAATTGGGGAGTGGCTGATCAAAGGGTACAAAATTTCAGTTACCCAAGATGAATGAGTTCTACACATTTTTATACAGTATGGTTACTACGTGTACTATACATTTCCTTGATCCAAATTCATCCATTGAAGGATGTTTCTATACCTCTGGGCTGTTTCTGGACACTGGGCTCCTTCTATAGCATGGCTATGATGAATAGTATAGCAATAAACATGATTATTCATGCAGTATAGCAAGGGGCTTTACTGTACCCTCCTTAGTAGTCTTTTGGATTGATGCCAAAGACTGGTATTGCTGGGCCATAGGGTAGTTCTATGTTTAGGTTTTTGTTTTTGTTTTCTGGGTTTTTGTTTTGTTTTTGAGGAATCTCCAAACTGTTTTCTATAGTTTTGAACAAGTTTACACTAACATTTACCATTACCATTGCTTTAGGGTTCCTCCCTCCCCCCCCCCCAACATCCACACTAGCATCTGTTGTTGTTTGACTCCAGACATATGCACTGTATCCTATCCTGACTTGATAATGATATGAATGTGTCCCTCTTAGGTCATATTTTGGGGATTTATCCTCAACATAACACTGATCAGAGGTGAGATCTTTCAGAGATGAAGTCTTTCTCTTAGGAATCTCATGAATGGATAGATGCCTCTACTGCAACAATGGGTTCATTATCAAGAGAGGGGAGGTATTATGAAAGCAAATCTGTCCCTTTGTTGTCTCTTGAAATGTGATGTCTGCTGCTATGCTATGAAGCAGAAAGGAGGTGCTCATTAAATCCAGCCCCTGGATCTGGGACGTCTCACTTTCAGAACTATGGAATCAAATATGGTTTTTTCATTACAAATTACCCCATCTTGGGCATTCTATTATAGCAGCACATACACACACACACACACACACACACACACACACACACACACACACACACACACACGAAACAACAACAAAGAAATTTGACATTGAAGTCCCAAGACTAGACGAGATTTAGAGGTAACACAATCTTTCCTGCAATATCCAAAAATAAAGGTAAGGGTAGATTCTGTGAACAACTTTTTTGTTGTTGGTTGTGGGGCTTGAACTCGGCCTGGGCACTGTCCCTGAGTAACTTCTGCTCAAAGCTAGCACTCTACCACTTGAGCCACAGCACCATTCTCAGCTTTTTCTTTGATTAAAAAATTGGAGATAAGAGTTTCATGGACTTTCCTGTTCCAGCTAGCATCAAAGTGCAATCCTCAGATCTCAGCCTCCTGAGTAGCTAGGATTACAGATGTGAGCCACTGGCTCCCAGCTTCCTTGGATTTTTATAAGCCTCAAAGACCTATATATATGCAAGTATCTAATCAATCCTTAATATCCTTTCACCAGTTTGGTTCTTGGCAGCTGGTCTTTCCAGAAAATTGTAGTCTTTGCTGTTGCTTGTTTCAGCCTTTTCACTGATTCAAACTGGTGAGGATGAAGAAGGGGCTGCAACCATTTGTTATAACCTGGCCCTACTAAAGTTTACTCTCTCCACATGGCATTAACTATTGTGAGATGGAGAGGCCAAATGTCCTTCCATACATCTCACTGCTTTTTATCCAAGATGACAATAGTGAATAACCACAAAGTCAACTTCCTAATGCTTCCCTCTCAGCCTGTTCTCTTAAGCCGTAGTACAAGACGCTGTGGAGAAGTGAGGAAAGGAGGAGTTTGGTCATCACACCAGAGCTGTGTTCATGTAGTGAGAAGCCCCTGGAAAGGACTCTGGGAATCCGAAGGCCAAGCAACCTCTGCCAGTGAATTCCCTGTCCAGGTGATATCCATGTGGGCCACCCATGGTGCCACCTCACAGCCCTCCATCCATGCAGCTTACTCACTCCCGTGGTTACATGGAGCATGTGTCACCGAGTCCTCAAGACAGGACCACACATCTTCCCAAATTTCCCACTGCCATTTAGCTCCACAGCTCTATTTCTATTTCCTCCATCCAGGGCCAGAAATCTTCAAAAACATCATGCTGAATCCATCTCAGCCTTAAATTAGGGATCCACGGAGCAGCCTCTGTGCTATCCTTGTACAGTAGCCAGTGTCCGTGGTCAACCTTGCCTTCTATCCTTAGCAGGCTTGACAGAGCAATGAAGAGGAGGAAGCAGCCAGCCCAGATGGGGAGTTCCTATGTCTAGACAGGCTAATGAGTAAATAGGGTTCCTCCCAGAGATCCATGAATCAGGATAAAACATCAAAGAGTGATTATCTTCCCATCCCCTTCAGCCCATATCTTCCAGGGTTTTCTAGTCCATGAAAAATTGAGGAGAGCCCTCTGTCTTAGCACTGCGGCTTCTGCTTGATACAATCAAACTTGGGATTCCTCATATCCTCATAAGAGCCATGCAGTAGAGTGACTGCAGATTTATCTTTGAGGACATCCGCACCAAGCTGGCTTTTCAGAGGCCCACATGTAGAGCAAGATCTGAGTGGGTCAGCACAGCCTCATTCCTTATTTCTTCTCATTCTGTTTGGAGTAGTCATTCCTGTCTCATAAAATTCACAGCACTCTTTCATCTCCAAATCACTAGGTATGTTAGAATCCCGCTATTCTTTCTGCAAGATTCCACCTGTAGAAATTCATTTAACCCTTTGCTTAAAAACTTTTAGATATATAAGGGGCTCATAATGTCTCATGCCATCTTTGATCATCTCTGTTTAGGATGCTTTTCACTGAGAGGAAATTCCCAAATTCATAATAGAATGGAGTTTTATCATTGTGAGATACATAGACAACTTGAAATGGAGTTTCAGAGTGACTCTAATTTAGTGTAGTGAGTACATCACAGTGATCAGCCATGATCAAGACGGGGCTCAAGTTCAAGTTTCTGACCCAGTCTGAGTGACCAAATCACTATATCAGCACTTCTTTTTCCGGGTGGGGCTAAATCTCACCATTACATCTGTAGTCTTCTGTAACATGGTATTCCAGTACATAGAATACACATCTTGAAGTTATTTCTGAACCGTTACTCCAGTTAAATGTTGGATTTTTTTTGACAGTCTTGCTTTGTAGCCAAAGCTTGCCTAGAACACATGATCTTCCTGTGTTAGCCTGAGTGCTAGAAGTTCAAGAGTGTACCATCACCATATCTGGCTTCAGATGTTATGTATTTTTGAAAGACTTATGCCAAACACCAGGAGGTAGAGAGGACAATTAGGAGATGGAGGTCTGGAAGGGTAAAACTCAGTGCGCTCCCATCCAGGGCCCAAAAGGGAGCAAAGAACACTGCAGTTGTTTTTCTCTTGTCTGACTTCATGGATGGGAGGATGTAGGAGAAGTAAGAGAAACTCCAGTCAAGGCCCAGCTGGCACTACAACAAAAAGGGGTTCCTTTGATCTGCATAGGGTCCACTAGTTAACAAGGTCCTGCTCCAACCATGCCCTTCACTTCTGCTATTCACATAGAAGACTAAGATCATTCCTATTACAATAGAGAAGGAAAGGGGAGACTGGGGTTGACTAAAAGTCAACCATGACTTGACTTCAATTAAGGCTTTCAGGCACATGTTCCAGAGATGGTGTTTTGCTGACATACTATATCAGAAATGATGTGAGGTAATGTTCTAGCTGATATTTATTGAACACTTACTATACTTCAGGCATGCATCTAAGTATTCTCATATAACATGCAGTCTGCCTGTCATAATACTGTGAAACAGATATCATTTTTATTTTCCAGATAAGAAAACAAGCACAAGGGATTCAAGCTTACAAAGTTAATGAAATATAACACATTCCATTTCAAACTCAGAAAGCCTGTACCATGGCAATGCCTTGCATCTATATCTATAGGTGCCTAAACCAGCAGCCATGGTTTTCAATGACAATGACACAATGCCCCAAAGCTTATAGGCTATACAATCAGTTTCAATAGTATGCTCTTGGTTTTATCTCCTGGTAAAACAAGTTTTATTTCTACATAAAGTAGGTTTGAAATTTAGAAGGCACTTTAGTCTCAGCTGTACCTACAGCTGAAAAATCATGAATTTCCAAGGAGAAAGCAATATTTTTTCCTCTCCTCTTTCTTTCCTTTCTTCATTTCCTTCTTCCCACTCCATCAGAGTGGAAGGAGTCAGGCTGCCAAGCCAAATCAAGATGCTCCATGAAGTCAACCCCTCCTGTGTCCCTGTGGGTTTATCCAGATCCACAGCAAGGACTTCAGGGTGAATCTGGGACTCCTGAAGAAATTTACAGACCCCTTAGCTCTGCAGTTCCTGTACCAGGTGGTTGTTCTATCAGCCCACTCCCAACAGTTCCAATGTAAACTACTCTATCTGGACCAAAATTGTGCCCCATCTTAAAAAAAATAATAAAGGAAATAATAAAGGAAAAAACAGACATGGCACTATTGATCAAGTGGTAGAGCACTAGCCTAGAGCGCAAAGAGGCCCATCAACAGTGTCCAGGCCCAATGTTCAAGCCCATGATCAGAAAAAAAAAAAAATAAATAAAATTTTGTAATCCAGATTGCATGGAAAATGAAAGTAAAATACATCAGAATTACTGTGTGAAGTCTAGGCAGGATAAAAGGTTTCTTCTTCATGTCTTAAGAGTTTCCTGTAATCAACCAGTTTCATCTTCATGTTCAAATATCTTCTTTGCTGAATTTTTTTGTAGTTTCTTTGCTGTTAGTTTTATTCCATTGTATTCTGATAAATACCCAAGGTTATTTCAATTTTTATTTATGTTCAATTTTTTAAGTATGCATTCTATCTACAAACTCTCTTCTTAACTGTCTTTTCTGCATTTTAATGGTTTTGATGATTTGTGATTTCATTTTCATTTCATCCAGAGTTTCTGGTGTGAAATCTGCTATTGTTTTATTAGTTTTGCCTCTCTTTGTGATTTATTGCTTCTCCCACCATTCATTTCTTTATTCCATATAGTTAATGTTTTAATTATTATAAGGTTTGGAGAGTTTCGGCTTTATTTTCTCTGTTTGTTATTCCAAAAACCTCCTATAATCAAAATATATTGTAGTCATAATCCTGCCTTTTTGAATAAATATATTTGTACAAAAAAAAAAAAAAAAAAAAAAAAACCTACAGGAGAGCCAGGTACTCCTGGCTACTCAAGAGGCTGAGATCTGAGGACTGAGGTTCTAAATGAGCCTGAATAGACAAATTTGTGAGATTCTTATATCAAATTAACCAACAGAAGGTTGGAAATGGAGGTTAACTCAAGTGGTTGAGTAGCTGTGTTGAGCAAAAAAGCCAAGCAAAACCAGAAATACAGAAGAGGAAGACAATACACACACACACACACACACACACACACACACACACAGAGAGAGAGAGAGAGAGAGAGAGAGAGAGAGAGAGAGAGAGAGAGAGAGAGAGAGCCTAAGACTCATATGTTGGAAGATGAGTCCAAGCTCATCCCCTCACTAGGTCTTCTTCTACTCCACACTTCTGTTGAGGCCAATAGCATTTGGGCCAATACTTTTCTTTCTTTTTTTTTAAAGTTTTTATTATAAAACTGATGTACAGAGAGGTTACAGTTTCACATGTTAGGCATTGGATACATTTCTTGTACTGTTTGTTACCTTGTCCCTCATACCCCCCTCCCCCCTCCCCCTGTCCCCCCCCAGGTGTTCAGTTCACTTACACCAAACAGTTTTGCAAGTATTGCTTTTGTTGTTGTTTCTTGTATTTTACCCTTTGTCTCTCAATTTTGGTATTCCCTTTCAATTTCCTAATTCTAATACCAGTACACACTGTTTCCCATACACTCAGATAAGATTACAGAGATAGTGTAGATACAATCACAAGAAGGTGATACTCGAACATCATCAATAGTAGAAACTACAGATACACATGGGATGTTGAAAGTAGTTACAACTCTGATATAACAATCATTTTCATAAAATGGAGTTCATTTCACTTAGCATCATCTTATGGTATCATAAGGGTATAGCTATTGGGCTCTTGTGATCCTCTGTTGTGACTTGCTTAAACCTGTGCTAATTAGTCCCAATAAGGGAGACCATAGAGTCCATGTTTCTTTGGGTCTGGCTCACTTAGTATAATTTTTTCCAAGTCATTCCATTTCCTTACAAATGGGGCAATGTCATTCTTTCTGATAGAGGCATAAAATTCCATTGTGTATATGTACCACATTTTCCTGATCCATTCGTCTACGGAGGGGCATCTGGGTTGGTTCCAGATTCTCGCTATGACAAACTGCGCTGCAATGAACATTGTTGTGCTAGTGGCTTTACTTTGATTTTGTTTGTAGTTTTTTGGATAAATACCCAAAAGTGGGGTTGCTGGGTCATAGGGGAGTTCTACATTTAGCCTTCTGAGGAATCTCCATACTGCTTGCCAGAGTGGCTGAACCAGTTTACATTCCCACCAACAATGAAGTAGGGTTCCCTTTTGGCCACATCCCCTCCAACAACTGTTATTGTTAGTTTTCTTGATATATGACATTCTTACTGGGGTGAGATGGAATCTCAATGTTGTTTTGATTTGCATTTCCTTTATGGGCCAATACTTTTCTACCAGATATAACCCTTGAAAAGACAACTTTTGGTCATGAATCAGTTCATTTAACTAGAGTTCAATTTAGTCATTAGGATTTTCAGTGGATTTTTCATTAGGATTTTCCTGGATGCTTCTAATTCTCTGCAGAGTTCGGGAAGACTACTCTAAGTGAACAAAGAAAATGATATGATTTCTGTGATGTTCTGATCAGAGACTGCCCAGAAACTGACAACCTATGCAACAAAAATCCCAGCTATTTGCCCAGAAAATAATGGCTATTCATCTAGCTTACCTATCCCTTAGTGCCAACTCTATTGGTTTTACACTGAGGTCCTCCATGTAAGTGAACCACTTCATTACTCTCACTAATTCCTGGAAACCTTGAGTATCCAGCTCCTCGGTGTCAAGGCCTGAGTGCTGCTTTAGGTTCCATTGAAGCATAAAATGCTTCTTTCATCAACCATGATGTGGGCTCAAGTCTCGGCAAGTGGAGTCTGCCCAGTTCACCTTGTAAGCCTGTTTATTTTTAGCCTTGCTGCCATCCCATGTGGGTGAAAAGGTAGAGATATCCATCTGGCCAGTCAACTTTCCTCTCCTACATCTTGTCCTCAGTGAACTTTGAACAGTGTGAGAGAAGTCAGATGACTGGCCCACCAAGAATAACCAGATCTGCCCTGGGTCTGGAAGTGAGTGTGGTGCTGGCTAGTTGTGATTGGTCTGAGATGGGCCAATCGACAGATAGAAACATGCCAGAAGTACAAGTCAACCTAGCGAGTAGGAGGTCAAAAGAGTGAGCCAACTCAATGGGCGGTATCAATTCACAGGCTTGGGGACATGCTAGAGAGTGGGATTCAACCCATTCAGCCCAGAATATGAGACAAATCCAAGCATTTTTTCCTTTGGCAACAAGTTTCTGATTAAAACTTTTGTGTAGAGATCACTGGACAATTGAGCTTAGCCATTTGAAAAAAAGATTAACTGGTGATAACAGTCTAGAACAAACTCATGTTGTTTGCTCTTTTCTGTGCCTTCTGAATATGGCCTCCAAAATTCAGCTACCTTTGGGGAGGGTGAAATATATCTGCCATTTGCCCTCCACACAAACTGCCCATGTTTCTACCCATACATATACATATACTTGTGGATTGCACCAATCATCTCAAATTGGCTGCTTTCTGGTTACGCTTAACCAATGGAACACATCAATGTATGAGACGAGAGAGAAGAGGGTTATTAAAGTGTTTAATGTAGACTGCTGGGCCTCTCTAGGAAAGACCACAACTGCAATAAGACTACTTCTCTCTATTTTGTGGAAATCACTCCCAGTCCTTGTTTCTTCAGGACCTGTGGATGTCACTAGGCTGGGGGAAGGATATGATACCATTCTATTTTGTTTTACTTAAGTAATGCCCATATATTTCTATAAATATCTCCTTTATTACACTCTCCTACTTGGACCACAAGAAGAGGGGAGAGAGAGGGAGAGAGGGAGACACACACACACAGAGAGAGAGAGAGAGAGAGAGAGAGAGAGAGAGAGAGAAAGACTTTGCTTACATTGCAGTAAAAGTGAGCCCTCTAAGAGAATTCTTGGTGTAAGGAGTAGTAATCAGTCCCAGAACTGTCCTCCTGGGTTAGGGCCTTCCTAACAATGTGCATTGTTACTATTAAGCTGCACTATGAAAGCAGCTCACCACTTCTTCAGGTTCTGTTCCAATGGAGAACCAATAATTCCTTCCCTTAATTCTCCTTGCCATATTTATGCCAGAATAAGATAATCCACCATGGCTGAACACTAACTCACAAACAATAAAGAAGCCCTTGAAGCATACTGTTTTCTTATTCTGCCAAGATGGAATTAAATGTGTAAAAATTTCATGAGGGAAAATGCCCCTGAGAATTAAAAATAGATAAATGAAGAGTAAGGAATTACAAAAGGCCTGGGAGAAAGCGAACCTTCATACCAAAAGGCAAATAAAGCCCTGGGTGGGGGCAAAAGCATTCTAGAGAGCTCTGCACACTAAGGAAGGCTTGTCAAAGGTATCTAGGAGTTCTTGAACCAAAATGTAATGGCATAGAAATCCTAAGACTTAGAAAGGGGTCGGCCTCAGTATCCACAGGGCACTAAGTCATTGGTAGGGGGCAGTGTGCAAGGTGTAACCTTGGAGCAAACCCAGTGTTGATGGATGTTAGACTGCAGCCTCTGGGGCTTCTCAGCCACTAAAGCTTCAGGAAGCAGGAGGGTCTACAAGGCAGCAAGCATCTCATGGCCATGACAGCTGCATTCTGTTATGGTGAAGAAAGCTGTTGTCACACTTTTCAGGTCTGCCTCTTTGTCATGTCACATCATGCCACATAATTCTAAGAGAGTCAGTACACACTGGCAGAATCCATCCTCCTACCATCCCGGTTTCCCCTCAAGTGACAAAACTGGAGTTTGTGACCACGGCAGTTTATATTGTGAGCTCTGGAAAATAGACAATATCACATTCATTACAAGCCATAAACACCTATGATGTTTTGAGAACTAAAGATTTCATTCACTTTTGTTTGTTTTCTTCCTTTATTAAAGCAGGGTGTCTATTATAACTCAACAGTGTTCCTGTTACTGCAGGCATGGTAGTAAATAAGAAAATTGTTTCTTTCTCCAAGAGTCTTGATGTCTAGGTGAGAGATGAAAAACATATTAAGACTGCTTTTTTCCTATGTGCTGTGAACTGCTACAGCATTATAATTTCTGTACAGTCTGTGAAAGAGTGGCCACGAAAGAGCAGTCAGTTTTATCAGTGGAAGGTAGGGAAGACCTCAGTAAAATATTCTGCCAAGTCTTTGATGGTTTACCAGATGGGTATTGTAGGGACACAATTACCAAGCAGAGTATGTTAGATATTTTTTGTCACTGGGGCTCTGAGTTTCAGAGGGTTTAGTTCTTGGTCATGTGTCTCCCTTGGGCCCACAGTGAAGCTAAGCATCATGGCAGGGTGCGTGTGGTAGAGCAAAGAACTTGTCTCCTTGTAACTGGGAAACAGAAAGACAGGAAGGGGCCTGGGATAAGATGTAGCACCCAACACTAGGCCCCCAGTGGTCCACTTCCTCCAGCTGAAGCCCATCTATGCAAGTTTCCACAACCTACAAGTAACACCATCACAATATGAATCCATCCATCAGTGGATGAATCCACTGATGCCATCAGAGCCTTTGTAATTCAATCAGCTTCTCGGTGGTTGGATCCTTCAGCTGGGGACTAACCCTTCAACACAGTAGCCTTTCCATACTTGATGTCCAAATCATAACAGAAAGACAGTCATGAAAATAAGTAATAAGAGGAGTAATTAACTGGCTTGTTTGGAGTGTTACAACATTTGGAATTATTGGAACATGACAAATGACAAATGAATGGAAAGTAGTGGATATAGGAGGGGCTAAAGAAGGAGAAAATGAGAGACAAGGCTGGAGGCATGGATTCTAAATCAAGGAATAACAACATCAAATTTTCACTAAAATAATGGTTCTGTTCACTAAAATGGTTGTTTTCTCTGGATTGAGAAAGGACTGAGGTATGAGACTGAAAATAGGAAATCCAAATAGTTGGCAGCTATAACAAAGCAATAAGAGATAAGGTCCTCAGTGTGTTAACGTGGAATAGTGAAGTTAGAGAAGGGATGTGGTCAGGAAGTAGACCTCAGTACTCCTACTATGTGAATTTAGGGATGCACAGAGAGGAGGTAAGGAGACCAAAAGAGTGGCAATCACTGGCTATGGCTTCAGTGTTAAGTGAAGAAAGACAATATCATTCCTCACTGAAGTGGGCAGAATTCTTAAGATAACTCTAACATCTCCAACCCTGTTGTGCATACAAGAGATGCACACCTGAATGTGGATGGGACCTATGAATATGATGAGATGGCAAAAGGAAACTATTATATAATAATGAAGGCCTATAAATAATTGACAATAAGCAAATACCACAGGCGCTTTGGAGTGGGACAAACCTCATCAGATAAACTCCTGTTAGCTAAGTAATAGCAAATACTTATTAATGAGTATCCACGGGCATTCTGATGAAGCTGTTAATGTGCCATCACTTTTTCGACAGTCACAGAAAATAATCAGCTATTACCATGATCAAAAGAATTTCCCACATATCTTTTGTTATTCAGATGGGTTTTATGAGAAGAAAGAATTATTTTTTTCTCTTTATTGTCAAAGTGAAGTAAAGGGTTACAGTTTCCTATGTGAGGCAAGTACATTTGTTATCCAACTGTTACCTCCTCCTTCATTTTCCCCCGTCACCCCCCTCCCCATTTCTCTCTCCCCCCTTGAGTTGTACAGTTGGTTTATACCATTTGGTTTTTGTAAGTATCACTATTGCAATGGTTTGTCTTTTTATCCTTTGTCTCTCGATTTTGGTATTCCCTTTCCCTTCCCTAGTTCCAGCTACACGTATATTCAGTATCCAGGGTACTAAGATCAGTTACAGTGATAGCAGGGGTAAAACCATGGGAAGGGAATACAAGAGAAAAAAAAACAAAGCTACGGTTTCACATGGCATGTTGAAAATCACCACAACAATGATATACCACTTGTTTCCATAATTGGAGTTCATTTCACTTAGCATCATCTTATGTGTTCATATGGGCATAGCTATTGAGCTATTGTAATCTTCTGCTATGACTATCCTAGACATGTACTAATTATTCCCTATGAGGGAAACCAGAGAGCCCATGTTTCTTTGGATCTGGCTCACTCCACTTAGTATGATTTTTTCTAAGTCATAAGAAAGAATTATTAAAGATCACTTTGAAATTAATTTTGTGCTGTTGCTGGTGGCTAATGCATGTAATCTTAGCTTGCTTGGAAGGCTGAGTTGGGAGATCACAGTTCAAGGCCAGCCTGGGCATATATGCAAGATCTCCTCTTGAATAGTAAGCGAACATGATAGCACATGCCTATCACTGTACCTGTGTGGGAGGCTGAAGTGGGGAAGCCAGGGAAGAAAAGTTGTCCATAAGACTTCATCTCAATTGAACAAGCTCATCATGATGGTGTATGTGTCTGTCATCCAAGCCATGGTGAGAAGTTGGAATAGACTGTAGTGCAGATGAGCTCCTGGGAAGGAAGCAAGACTTTACCACAAAAATAACCAGTGCAAAAACAAGGATGGAGGTATAGCTCAGCAGTAGTGTATTGAAGCTCTAAGTTTAAATCTCAGTCCTGCTGAGGAAAATTTAAAATAAATATTTTATTAATAAAAATTCTCCATGTAAAAAAAATCTAATTCTCTTTTTAATCTACTACTTTCAATATAAAATTCTGATAGTTCTGATTATGGGCCTAGTAATTTGAAGGGACATTTGATTAAGAGTTGATTCCCATTATAGGCTTACTAAAACTATTCTGAACTACTCTGACCCATTTAATAGATTTCAACTATTTATTGAAATAGTTCATGAAATTTCACTAAAATTCACCATGTTTCACTTTAAAAAGTTTTGATCAAATACATTTTCTCAGTTCCTTATTTAAAATTTTTCTTATGAATCTAATAAATTGGCCTTTAAAAAAGAGTGATTCTTGAATACCATATCAACTGTTAGTTGAACACAATCTAAACTGTTTCAGCCTATTCTCATATCGAAAGGTCATCCAACTACATTGAAGTTATAAGATTGACCTGAAATGCCAATAAAATCAATTCCTTTAAACATAGGAAGGTAAAATACTAAAGAGGTACCACTTTCTAAATGGAAAAATATTTGTCAAGCAAACTCATTATCTGAATGTTCTATTTCTCATTCTCAATTCTGTGGGATTGTAAGATGATCACATGTGGAAAGAAGAAATACGCCCTCTCAACAACTTCAGGGGAGGAGGGCGGTCTTTCCCTCATGGCTGAGCCTGTGTGATGTCCAGCGTCATTGGTCAACATGGGAGGTCTGGAGCTGCTGATGCATAGAGAGACTTCTGATGACATGCCCCTACTGTCAGAGGAAGCACTTTATTATCCTTCCAATGCCTTGGGCCCCATAGTAGAAAAGGGGTTTCCCACCACTCATGTTCCAGTTTTGAGTCATGATATTACCTAATTTTTCCACCTACAGAAGTCTATAATCCTAGCATTGGAGTCACCTCCATGGTGGTGAACAAAGTCTGTTCCAGGGAGTTGACCCTCAGGCCACCCTGTTCCTTCTTGTCCTTGGCAAGAAATTTTCTTCTTGCCAACCATCAACTACTTCTAAGGTTCCAAGGGACAAGTCCTCAGCTACAGTAGAAGAGTGTTCAACGGAAAGAGATGCAGGCTGGAAAAGCACATTTGGTCGAGCTGCTCTGACTTTTTCCTTCAGGAGAGCTGGAAATGTGAGGGTGGGGGCTGGGTGGGTTATTTGCAGACTTGCCAGTAGGTCTTATGATTAAATTCCTGGCTATCCACTCAGCCTCACTCTGAGAAATATTTCCTTCCCCTGTTCCACCCTTTCTTTTTTCCATGTGATCCTGCCCAAGTTGGTACAGACACCTTGGGTGGCAAAATCCATTTGCTCTGTGAAACACACCCCCTCATCCTCTCCCACCAGCAAATGCTTCAGGTTTTCCAGGAGCCAATGAGCTCTAGGTAACCCCAGAGATACTCCAACCTTGGAAGATGGTCTCTGTTCTTAAGTACGTATATTCTCAGCCTTGCCATACTGTGTGTGTGTGTGTGTGTGTGTGTGTGTGTGTGTGTGTGTGTGCTCCTTTTTTTTCCCCTGACCTTTGTCATTTGTTTCCTTTATTTCTGTGTCTTCTCTCATCTCTCTTCATCACATTTTTCTTCTTCCCTTTTCATCTACTTTTTTGTACTGGTGGATTTGGGAATATACTTATCAATTAGGAGCATACTTAGCAATGTAATTTTAAGGAAAGTGGCTGGGAGATGAAGTGAGTATATAGTAGTGCCAATAAAAATAGTTAACCTTGTGAGTTGTTCCTACATGTCCTGAAGAATAACTTGTCTCTTAAGTGTCTTACACCATTTGTCTTGAAAACCATTGATTGATCTATTGATGGAGTCTTGTATTTTCTATGTGAAGAATGTTAGAAAAGTGATTTCCTCCAAGTCAGCATGTGTGACTGGACTCCATTTGAGATCCATAATCTCACCAAGCTACTGTGATGACTCAATGCCAATGACCTCTTCCACAGGATAGAGAGCTTCAATGCTATTTCTCTGAGATTTGTCTTAAACTTAGGGCCTCCATACCTCATCTTCACTTTGAGCTTCTGGAAAGACCAACCCACCAAGGAAAATTCAGAAATGGTTTCATTTTAAGAAAGAGAGTATTTAACTCTACCATTCAAGGAACTCTTCACTCATGCTTACTGTCATACTCTAGTAATTAAGTCCCTGTTCTAATACAGAACAGAAAGAAATCATCTGAATTGTGGACAGATGAGGTAAAAGCAGGTTCAAGTAGATAGGATGAAATTAAAGAAGTTTCTAAGAGGGGTGGGAAGTACATGTTCAATGTGGCTACAGTATCTGCCCTAAGGAATTAGTACTAATCACGTGTGTACCCCAAGTCTGGAATATGGTTTTATCCTGGTGCAATACCTCTCACGCGTGGCTATGTCACTTGCTTTGGTCAGGACACATTATCAGAAGTGACACAAGTAGAGGCATAGTAAGTACACTGAAGTTTTCCTTTGGAAACTGAGGCATATCATTCAAAATAAGGCCAGCCCAAATAAGCTGTCACAGAAAACACCAAGTGGAATTGGGATAAGCCATTCCACTGAGCCCTGCTCTAATTCCTGACCCAACAGAATCAGGAGCCTAAAGTCATTTGAAGTCACTTGGGTTTAGAATGGTCAGTTATGCAGGCACAGATAAAGAATGCATGCTCCTCAAGGATATGTGCCAAATAATTGCTCAGTGGGGTTCTTTTCATACTCATTTCTCAGTACCTATGGGCCAGCATCCGTCATCCTTCATGAGGTCACCTCTCCTGGAACATGAGGGCTCAGGAAATAAAAAACAGCATCAAGATGAACTTCTTCAATGGATCATGGTATCCAAGCAACTGCTTTCCAGCTTCTTGATAACAGCATACACATCATAACCCAAAGGTCATTTCCAGAGGTCCAAACTCACCAAGTATAATGGGAACTAGGTGAGAAAACTGCCTTCAGTTCCTCAGAGGAGCAGGAAAGGGGCCATTTTATTTTCTAGCCAGAGGATTCCCAGCAAGGGCTCTCACAAATCTTAAAGACAGGTAGGGGAGAAGAGAGAGGGGCAATCTGGTAGATGGAAGGATATAACTCAGAGATGCCCCAAAGGACAGTTTGACATCTTATGGGGAGCTAGACCTCTAGTGAGTTGGTAGACAGCATTTAGAAGGGATGAGACTTCATGGAAAGGACCAATGAGAGAACACTGACCAGTCAGCAAACAGATATGTGTGTCCAATGATCCCCCTACCTTTATCATCTTTGCTATTTGGTAACCGTCAGTACCTGGCACAGCAGGAAGAAGCAGTCATAACTGCAGTGATGTCAGGCAGGTCATTTCACCTTCGTCTCTGCTCCTTCTACTGAGCAGATTCGCCATGCCCTTCACAGAGAAAAGTGGGGCGTTCTGTTGTGTGTTATTTGTCCTTCTGGCCAAGGCTTGATTTCTCTTTTATCACACTAAAGGATTAAATGGGAAAGAAAATGGAGAGAAAACTATAGGTTGTCCTTTTCCTTCTTGGTGGTATACCCTAGGTCCTAGGGAAAGGCAAGATCTCTACCTCATAGTGAACCAGGTCTGGGGACAAGTCACCAGCCAGATAAGTTGTGGTTTGTCATCAGTGTGGGAGAGGAAGGGAGACAGGTGGAGCCAGGCCTGGGACAGGGAAGGAACACAAATATCCCAAGCAGCTGAGATAACAAGAACCCATTGAGGAGGAGAGCCATGTCAGAGGAAATGGGGCCAGCCAGGCCCTAAGTGGAAATTTTAGAGAGGGCAGCACAGTCCAAGTTCATAGGCGAAACCTTCCTGAAAGATGGAAGAAAGCAAGGAATGGGAAGGCCAAGTAAGGCTGGGAGCCCCCAAATCGAATGGAAATGCTTCTAAACGCATGGAGAAATAAATAATTCACCAAGTGGCAGCAGGTCATGAACCTGTGTCAGTAATGGTAGGAGAGAGAACAACAACAACTAAAAAAGAATAAAGAAAACAAGAAAAGAATGCAGGTGGGCAGGGCCAAGGGCCAAAGAGAGAAACTGGGGAACAGCACCTTGGTCTCAGGTTTCCCTCTGAAGACTGAACTTGTGAGATGAAGTCTTGACATTGTAGAAATATCAATTTAAAACATAATTGTGATTTATATTCTGCCTGGTGCTTCATGCTTTATAGCACATTTCATTTTATTTTTATAGTCACTCTGGGAAACCAGAAGGTCAGGTGTCATCAACCTCATTTACTGATGAGGGAATGAGTTCCTACAGTGATGGAAGGGACTCGCCAAGGGCACTGAGCAGACAGGGATGCAGAAAAGTGAAATCTTGAAGTGCTCACCAGAGCATCCTCAGTAGTGGTACCGAGGTCTGCCCATCAATTTACTGCTTTTTAAAATGATCATCATTTTTTTTCATACACTGAACTATATATATGCAAGATACCTTCCTTTGCCCCTATAAAATTTGCTTCATGAAAATGATTGTGCGATTTTGACATGAGTAACACACTAAAGAGTGCTGCAAACCATTTTGAGGGAGAGAGCGTGACACAGACATCATTGTAAGGAGGAGAAACACTTGAAAAAAATGTCTAAGGCAATTAAAATATAACAGTGAAAATAAAAGTTCAGTTATTATTTGAGCCCTCATCAACTTCCTCAAAGAAAGTCAACACATAATTGTGTGTTGTGGAAATTCTTTTCCATTCTATCCCCACTTCAAATGACCGCCTCCCTCAGGGTTGATGAGATGAGAACTGTGCTGACTTGGAATCACAGAGGTTTCTGCCTCATCCTTTTTGTGCCTGTACTGGAGTTTGTGCCTAGGGACTCAAGATCCCACGTGGCTTTTTCACTCAAGGCTCGAGTTCTACCAGTTGATCCACAGCTCCACTTCCGGTTCTCTATTGGTTAATTGGAGTCTCGTGGACTTGTCCACCTGGGCTGGCTTTGAATTGTGATCATCAGATCTCTGCCTCTTAAGTAATTAGGATTACAGGCGTGAGCCACCGTAGCCCCTGGGTTTGTTCTTAAGTGAAGCTGGGTTGCCGTTGCTTGGCCCTTCAGTCTGTCTATGGAACTGGATTTTCATCAGCAAATGAGCAGCAGTGTTGGGGGCTGTCGTCTCTGTCTCAACAAACTCAAGCAGAGCTGTGGTGATGGTGGTGGTGGTGGTACACCTAGCGCCTCCCAGAATGCTTTGCAGGAGAGGAAGTGGGAAATAAAGGCAGGTTGCTGAGCCCTTGGGAATCCAGAAAGGAGGTTACCGGCAAGAGGAGACAAAGGTCAGTATTCACACCCAACCTGAGACTGTTCCCTACAAAGCTCTTGACAACAAAGACTAAGTGACATTTGCCATGCCAACATGACTCACAGTACAAGGTCAGATGTGATTGTTTCCAAACTATGAACAATAAAGAACAACTGGAGAGAAGAGGTGGAGAGAGAAGGGTGTCAGAGGGATATGGGGAATGTCCACAGAGGAAGGGTGACTCCCACATGGTCTCTGAATTTGGTGGAGAAAAGCAGGAAGGAAATTCAGGGCAGAGATGGGAAAGAAGAACCCTGGGTGTGTGCAGGAAACCCTGGGAAAGCCTGCTGACAGCAGTCCTGGAAGGGGAGACATGCAACTAGAAAGCGCAGTTGGAGTATGGCCTGAGGAGGACCAGGAGGGGGCCCAGCTAACACTGAACCAGAACAACTATGCATGCATGTTCGTGCTCGAGCCATTTTCCCTCTCTGTGTGTCTCTTTTTTCCCCCAAGATCTCAGCTCTTTTATTTGTATATGAAAAAGGCTAAGGAAATCAACCCAATGATATGTGTTAAATTCTTACTGTAAACCAGGCCTTGCTTCACCAAGAACAAACTCATTCAAACCTTAAAACAACCATGTGAAGTAGGACCTGTGATGAGCCCTCACGTTACAGATAAGAACACTGAGGTACTCAGAGTGAAATGCTTTCTCCAAAGATACACAGCTCCTTGAATGAAGGAGCTAGGACATGCAATCCTACATTCTCGTTCTAAGGCTTGTGTTGCCCGCTACTCTATTCTACCTCTTCAACTCTCCTAAACCAGCCATGTATGCATCAAGTTTAAATGAGAAGGCATCTCTCTGGAGCAAAAATGAGACACATAAACCTTTTCCCCAAAACAATCAAACCTTGTCTTCCTCCTGCACCCTGGACTTATCTGAGACTCTTAGTGACCCAGGAGAAAACGTCATCTGGTTGAGTTCTCAGGTTGCTAGGCCTGCCTACGAAGAGAAAGTAGGGATATTTAGTGACTGTCACTCCCAACCATGCAGAATTTCTGTTTCAACAATGATTGCTTGTAAATTGCCTGGCAGCTGCCTGCATCATAATTGTGTACTCAAATGAGATGGATCTGAGAAATAACAAGAAGCTATTATTAATATGAGCAAAGGCAATAGTAATTAAAATAATGATTGAAGAGCCCTCCATGAAAGACAGGGGTCACAGAGCATGGAATTATAAAATACTGTGATCAGAGGGTAACATTGAGATCATCCATCCATTCATCATATGACTGATGAAATTGGATTCGATGAGACCAAGGTCCTCGTCTGGTCACTCAGCTGATAGCACTGTATTTCTGACCTGAACCCCTATTTCTTGAGTCTGTTCACTGGAAGCTGGGTCAGTTGATGAATACAATGCATCTTGATCAGTGTCACTCTTTCTTTCCATCATTCTCCCACCCATCCTCAAAGAGCCAACTCCATGGGCTGGGGATATAGCCTAGTGGCAAGAGTGCCTGCCTCGGATACATGAGGCCCTAGGTTCGATTCTCCAGCACCACATATACAGAAAACGGCCAGAAGCGGCGCTGTGGCTCAAGTGGCAGAGTGCTAGCCTTGAGCGGGAAGAAGCCAGGGACAGTGCTCAGGCCCTGAGTCCAAGGCCCAGGACTGGCCAAAAAAAAAAGAGCCAACTCCAATGTATTCCAATTGGGAGTCCAAAACAGGTCTCAAATCCTTGCCTTCATTCCCTGGAAAAGGAGCTCAAACACCAGAATCGCAGGGGCTTTGCAGCTCTCAGTCTTTAGGACCCCAGAATGCAGAAGGGCGATTTTGAGCACAAGTCTCAAGACAAAGATTCATTGCTTTGTGTCACACTCAAGCTTTCTCTACAAACCCAAAGACTGCATCCTTGATCCCATTAGTCTCTAAACAATCAAATGTCTGGTGCCTCCTTTCAGAAATGGTCTAACCAACATACTTGAAAGATAAATTCCACCCTCCTCAGGCTCAGAGACTCATCAGCTGTGGTTGTGCAGTTGCAGGTTGAATTGTCTTGCCTCACTCACTTGAGGGGCACCGGTTCCAGATGACAATCTCAAAGGTCCAAACCCTAATAAGCACATAATGTGTACTGAAATTTAACTCATTCCTTTCGAGGTTCCCTCAGTTGTTGTGTTTGTATTTTTGTGGCCCAGCTTTGTTACCAACAGTCTTGGCAAATGTTTGTTCCACTTACCACCTTATCTGTATCACTCTAATTGTATCTGTTTAAGGTAAAGGAGGAAAAGAAGGATCACAAGAGAAGCATGTGGAAACAAAGTGTCTGCTAGCAGCTGCTTGACCTTTGTATAAATATATCAGTGGGACAGGACTGTGAAGGTGTTAGCACTGTTCCACGAGATGAACATCCTGGTTCCCTGCTTCCTTGTGTCCAATAATCTGTATTTCCTTATACATCTGCTTCCTCCTATTCATGGCTTCTACAGCCATGGATTCAACCAACTATATATTTAAATGTGTGTGTGTACACACACACTGACCACACACACACACACACACACATACACACACACACACACACACGCACAATGAATCAGGTGGCTCATGCATGTATTCCTATCTACTCAGGAGGCGATCTAATAGAAAAGCCCATGAGATTTTTATCCTCAATTTACCACCAAGAAGCTAGATGTAGAGCTGTGGCTCAAGAGGTAGAATGCCAGCTTTGAGTACAAAAGCTAAAGGATATTGCCTATAACCTGAGTTCAACTCCCAGTACCAACATACACAAAAAATGTATCTGATGGAAGGGGTCACACTGATCAAGATGCACTGTATTCATAAAGTGACACATTCTGTTGTCCTAGTCTTATCCCAAAGGAGATCGAGGACCCAGCTCCCATATTCCTTCATTCCAAGCTCTGAATGGCTTCCCCAGATGAGACCTCATCTTCCTTCATTAGTCATAGACGCCTCAAACATCCTCATCAGCACAGTGACCCCTATCTTCCAAACTTTGTCATTTCCAGCCAGCTCTCATGTAAAGCAGCCCACACAGCCCTAGCTTGAAAGATTAAGCATCCAAATCCCATGGAATCCAGAACCGCCTCCCTAGATTCATTAAAGGTTATTTCCCAAGGAATGCACCAAGTGTCCTGGCATTGAAACTCAATCTATTCTGTCCAAGAAAGACTTTGCTCTCTGGAGGTGTCCGTCTCTCTATCCAGCAGAATCTCCTAGACACAGCCCTGTCCCTGTCCCATCTTTGCTCTCCAGTCCTCTTTTTGCCCTGAACACAACACGATCTAGACTTCATTGGAAAAGTCCTTCAAGTCATTTTCTTCACAAAGGAGAAAAAGGTACAGGGGACTAGTGAGCAGGGGTTATTTAGCCAAAACACTTTTAGGAAAAATCCAACAAGCACTCATCTATAGGACTCCTAAATCTGGAAGGAATGAGGGGAGAGGGCTTTTGACACAGGTCATGACTTCGCAATGATCACCAGCTGGCCTCCCCTTCCTGAAGATTCTGTAAGGAAAGAGGATTCAGTATTTTTCCTTTGTCCTACGTCATGGGCTTTCACAAGGCAGGAAATGGTTTCTCAATTCCTCTTGTACCAACAAGCTACATCTGATTCATATCTAATTTTCATAATGTCCCTTCATCTTCCCCTTCTAGATGAATGTCTTCATCAGCCTCACCCTCAGACTCCCATAGTGAACAGGTAAGTCCTCATGGGGAAATAGACAAAGGAGTCCAAATTGGAAGGGACTCCATCACTTGTACTTGAAAGTCTATGTGTTTTGTATGGGAAAACTCCATATAGTTAAGGGGTAAATGCAGGTTGCTATTAAAAATATAAAAACAAAAAATAAAGAGCACAGGAGAAGAAAATGATCAAATAGAGCCCAGTTGAAGACAGCCTGGAAGGAAAGCTGAGGCTGTTGGTTTCCTTGGTCTGGTGTCTACATGGTCCTTAATTCTGAAGAACAGTCAAGCCATTGCTGCCCAGACCTTCCTTGCTGAGGCTCTCAGACGTGCTTCCCTTTGGTTGGCCCCTAGAACATGGGTTTGTGTGAAACTACATAGGTTCCAGGATCTGATAGTCCATAGGTAAGCAGCTCATTCTCAAGCTCTCCTCTTGAGATTATACCTTTCTCCTTTCCAAGAAAGTAGACTTCTGAGTCACTGCACTGTGGGCTGTGGGCTTGAGGAAAGAGGGGGACAAAATCAGAAGGGGCAGAGCTACCCCAGACTGAATAGCAGGAAAGTAAACACACACACACACACACACACACACACACACACACACGCACCTCACATGCTACATACCACACACAGGTCATGTTCCACACACATGCACTTTCCACCTACATAGTGTCCACCACCCACACAACAAAGACCTTACCTCATGCATCCCACCCACCCCACACATTCATTCCATTCCCTATAAACATATATACCTTATACACATGCACCCTGCATCACACATACCCAATACACACATTACAAACCCAATGTACACAGCATAGCATATGCACTCACCCACACATGGTGTGCATACAACACACCACACACACACGTATCTCACCTGCCACATGCACAGCACATAGGTATGCACATCATCCCCATAGGCACAGCACATGCATTACACACATATCCACATACATAGTTCTACCATGTTGTGCCTATATACACTCATGCACACAGCACACAAGGTAACTCACGGATGAGGGTGAGTATGGAGGAGGGAGACAGCCCTGACAAACGGAAGGAAAGGTGAGAGCAACGAAGAGAGGAGCGCTGCAAGTTCACATCCCAATGTCTTTGAAAGCACAGCTGGAGGCACGGCACCGCTGAGGGTCAAAGGGAAGGCTGGCTTGCAGTCTCTGCTCTCTATCCACTTTCCACCTTCCAGGCCCAGCTCCTGCCACATACCTTCCCACTGCAGAAATCACTTGCTCTCCCCTCGCCCCCCTGAGCAGAGGTCCAACAAGAGGAATATCCAGGGCATAGGAGGGGTCTATCCCCAAGTGTTCCTGGACAGCAGCAGACATGAGCCGCATGATGCTGATACCTGTCATCTCTAACAGGCACGGAACTACAGAGAGGTTGTAGAACCTCTCCAGTGTAGAAATAGGGGTCCTCTGACCTCATCACTCTGCCCTAGGTTGTGGAGGGAGAAGAGACAACTTTCATCGACATGTAGCCTCATCCTATAATATGAACTCACTTAGCGGCAAAAAAATGTGTCTGAGTATGACCCTATACATAGGTATCAACCCCGCATGTACCCTCTAACTCTTTAGGTACCTTTAACAGGTGAGAAAAAATTAAGCAGCATGATCTGGTTTAAAGATTTTTTTCAGGAAAACAATAGATAAATAAAAACTATTAGGTGAGTAGCAAGGTAGAAATAAGGCACAAAGAAACAGAGGGGGGCAGTCTGCTGAGAGCCCACACTGACCTTTCTGGGACTCCTGTGACAATTAGAACACCTTTCTTCCTTCCATTGAGCAGAATCTTCCTGTAGCAAGTTTCGAACCTCTAAAGTTGGTGTCTCCCCTTGAGTGACAGCACACAGACCTTATCTCCCATCTAAACACTTCCTCAGACATTCGAGGCCATCTAAAGCCCCATTCCTCCTCTCCATCTTCCTGGCTCCCTTGGGTAGTCTATAGTGTGCCCAATATCAAACTCTCACTTGCCTGCCTCCTCCATCTGTCTGTGGTTCACATTTATGTCTGGCTAGAAGTCTCCCTTCTTACTGTCAGGTTCCACAGTTCAGTTTATGGCAGTTTCTTCCTTCTTAGTACTTGGGCTATAGCAAAGCCCACATTGCACATGGTCAAGATCAATCACACTTGTGACCCTGCCAACAGGGTCACATGCTCCTGTGGAAAAGAGCATGAAACAATTTTCAGGAGGAGGACTGTGTTCTAAATTATACAGGAGGCGTTGAGTCTGGACAGTTTTCATCAGGAGCTATGGCCTAGAGGTAGCAGGCCATACACAGTCATTTAAACTGAAAGAGGAATGTGTTAGGGTGGGCCCAGAAACTGGTCAGGCCAAAGCAGGAGCATGAGGGAATGGCCCTGGCCAGAAATGAAGAAGCAGAAGCTGGAGCCTGGGAGAAGAGACAGGTAGGCAGCACACAGCATAGCAAATCCTTGTGGCCAGAAGCAACAGGTCTACCCTGACTCAATAAATCCAGAGGTTCTACAATTGCAGAGATGGAGGTGCCGCCTGGACCAGCTGATTCCAGATGGCTCTATGGACATCTGTAGGTTTTACTTTGCTTTTTAACTCTACTGGTGATTTCATATGCACTTGGGACTGAGTATATGCAGTTATAGTGTCAGATGTGGGATATATAATGAAAGCTGGGTAGAGCCAATAAAAGTGACCCCTGACCGTACAGAGTCTGAAAGAGGAGACAAACATTAAACACAAAACAATCACCACACACTGCGATTTACACTTCAAAGGACAATAATGGAGTAGAGGCTGTGCATGTCACACAACATGGCTCATCTCCCCAATTCTGAGAGAAGATCCCTGGTTACAGACACCATTAGAATTCCATGTCATGAAATCAACTGCATGAAGTGTCAGTAATTCCATCTGTGAGGCACCAACACAAATAACACAAAATATAATCCGGATTTAATTTTTTTTTCCAGAATAACATTCTGAGCGCTATCTCTGCCCACTCTGTATTTTACACGATCAGTGTCTAAGGAGGTCAGTGCCTTCCAAATAAGAAAGAATAGTTTGATTCATAACATAGAAAAGACAAGAGGGGGGGGGGGCTGAGGCAGAAAGTACGCTAGGATTGCCTTGTCTGGGGAAGGGGGTAGAGGAGGAAAAGTACAGGTGGGAAAGGATCCTAAACAGCCACTGGGTTTTCTCACACTTAATGTTGGCTTCCTCAAGAGCTATGCAGCCATGGGGAAAATAGGTTATCATAACTGTTCAACTGGGCACTGATGGCTCTATGCCTGTAATACCAGCTGTGGAGGAGGCTGAGATCTGAGGATGGAAGTTCAAAGCCAGCCTAGGCAGAAAAATCTGTGAGGCTTTTATGTCCAATTAACCAGCAAAAGGTGGGAAATGGAGCTGTGGCTCAAGGCTCGGGTGAGTATAAATGCTAAGGGACAGAGCCCAGGCTCTAAATCCAAGTCTCAGTACCAGGCTTGCACATGCACGTACACACGCACACACACACACGCACACACACACACACACACACACACACACATCAAAGGAACAGAATGGTGATGAATGCCTAGAAGTCTCACTAAGGCACCTCACCTGATGATGATGCAATGGAACTTTAAAACAGATTTTGAGAAATCATCTATCCAAGGTACTTAATTGCTTTGAATTAAAATTGTTCTCATTTAGGAAACAGATGCTCCAAACTCCCACAGAGGAATTGTGTGAAGCTGCGAGGCACCTTTGTTGGGTGTCCGGCATTGTGCCAAGCCTCTTCTGACTCTCATTAGGAAGGATCCCGCCACTGGCCAAGCATCCATTGTGGTTGGGTTACCATGTTGCCAATTTTATAAATGTTGTGGTTTCATTCCTTCCCCCAAGCTTCTAGCTTGGGTGGGCTAGGTATTTTTCTCTCATTTTGGAGAGGATAAGCTGAAGCCAGGGGAACTTTGCTAAGACCAAAAGCTGAAATTTAAATGCAAGGTTATACATTCCCAATTTGAGAATGAACTAGAGGGAGTGGAAAGCATGAAGATATGAGAGAGGGAAAGAGAGAGAGAGAGAGAGAGAGAGGAGAAAAGAAAAGGAGGAGGGAAGGAAGGAAGGAAGGAAGGAAGGAAGGAAGGAAGGAAGGAAGGAAGGAAGGAAGGAAGGAAGGAAGGAAGGAAGGGGAAAACAAGGAGAAGAAGGAGGAGGAGGAGAAAGGGGGAGAAAAGTTGTTAGGGAGAAAAATGAAAGCATAAGATAATGGAGAAGAGAAAGAGAAATTTGTTGCAGGAGAAAAAATATTAGGGGAGAGGCAGAAGGTTCTGGAAAGAGTAAAGGAGGGAGGGGCAGACTAGGTAGTGGGCAAAGTCTGCAGTTTTCCCTGCCTCTACCTTCAGTGGCAGGATCCCTTTCCTGGTTCCTCTGCTTTCAGAGTGCAGGGTGTTCCTCTCTGTTTCCTGAAGCCTCACGGTAGACCCTCTTTGTTTTCTTTCCCAGCCTCTCCCAGGTCCAGAGGTTTGAAAGAACCTTGCAGTCAGGATACCTCTGGTCAGCCAAGACAATAGTTTAATTGCCATTTAAGAGAAACAGTGTGACTGACCTTTAACATGTGTTGGCTACACAGCATCCAAAAGTAGAGACTTTTTTTCATGAATGGGTAATTTTTCTCATTGGCAACTACTCCCTAAAGATGCATAGGCAGGTGGACCTCACCCACAGGTTAGGGGGCAGAACGAGATATCTGCAGATTGGTTTCCTGCAGTGCCTGCTCCCCACGCAAACAGGCAATTCCCTAAGGCTCAGTGACCTTCAGGAAGTCTTCCTTCCCAGAACAGGAAGGGGCAGACACTCCTACGTGATTAGCTGCTACTCTCTGGACCTGTTCTTGGAGGCAGATCTGCCCTCCATGGGGTGGATCATGAGAATGACCAGCCTCATAAGGATTATTTTGGCACTGCCATCATTAGAATTGATTATTGTTTTAAAATCTTGTACTGACACTTTCTTCCACTGCTCATATTCAAGGAAGAACTATCTGCAGGCCCCACCTTGGTGAGCCACTTATCAGAGTCAATCAGTCCAACAATCGGGCCAGGCTACCATAGTGTCCATTTCTGAGATGATTCTCCACAGGTAATGTCACATGACCTGCATTCTGGCCAGTCAGGCCTCCACTCAAATGTTGCCTCCCCTAAGGGATTCTTTCAAGTGACCTTCCCAAGGTAACATCCACTCGTTTCCTTCCCTGAGCTCCGTGTCATTGTTTATTTTCTTCATGAACTGGCCCTGATTGGAGGAATGTCCGTGTTTGTGACACAGGTTGTGGTAGTTATTGATGATGTCTTCCCTCCAAGCTTTCTTGGTCTTTACCATAACCTTGTGCCTGAAATAATCTACCTCTGAGTAGACTTTTGATAAATGTGCCCGTGGTAGATGGAGTACAGCTCAGTGGCAGAATACTTGCAGGAAGATAAAATAAAAACAAAACAAACAACAGGTAAAACAGTAATAACAACAACAGAGAATGGCAATGGGTGGAGGAATCGTCCAAATGTCCACATCAGAAGACGGGGTTCCCTGAAGGCCCTGTTTCTCTCCCTCCCTTACCTGTACCACTAAGAGATTCTTCTCTTTTTCTTTCTCCCCTTCATGACAGTGGAAAGTGATAGGCTCTCTCAGCCCTCACCCTTGAAGATAATTTCTACTCTACCACTCTGGCTATGTGCTTTTCTTAAATCATGTAGCCATAAATGCAAGGATGACCACGGATGATTCTGAAGATTAAGCAACATAGTATGAGTGATCTTGGCACATATTACCCAATCTGTTTTAGTATTAATTTATTTGTCTTCTCTGTTACTCTCCTCTCCTCTTTTCTTTCCTTATAACTTGTTTTCCTGCCTTCCTCTATAGAGGCCTCTATAGAGCCAATATATCGGCTCCCCATTCATAAGGCTTCTAACTGAACCAGCAGCCAGGTCTACTGGCTTGAGTTGAACTGAATTAGATGGGCATGAATGCAAGGGAAATGGTCTCTTCTAAAAGGAAGACAGAGTTAGGCAGAATGACCTGAAAAGTGCCAACAACTCTGAGATGTAAGAAGATGGTAAGAAGTGCTAGGGATGAATCAGCAGCCATGATTATTTGGGGGTACAATTCAGCCATGATGTTTTTGGGGTGCTACTCTGCTTATTCTGGATATCTCAGCTAAGCATATAGACCTACTGCATCAGGTTTGAGCTGGAAGAAAGAGACCTCACTTTGCAATGGTGAGAATGATTTCCTCGTGCTCTGCTAGATACAACACTGGGGCCTAGGGAGAGTCTATTCAACTCCCAGATCTCAGTTTACCCTCTGACAAGGAAAGGGAGACTAGAGGTCCTGAAGGCATCTATCTTCTAACTCTCACATCTCATGCCTAAACCAAACCAAATAGTTTTCTGCAGCCATTTTTAAATAAGAAATGAAACCAGAGAAGAATGGACTCTTAGAAATGCATCAGTGCTAAGACTTTTTGTGTACAATAATCTTAAGTTTCCTTTTACGTTCTGACTGTCCATTGTAATTGCTACAGCTACCTAGATTTCTTCCCTCCTCAGCTGAAGAGTCCCCTTCCCACTGGAGGAGGCTCTTCTCAGTCTGACAAGGGCTCAACGTGCCTCTAGATGGACTGGCCTCTCTTTTGCATCAGAAGCCATGGCAACTATCTCCAGGCCAAAAACCACTTGCTAATGAATACATTTTACAGGGTGAATGAAGCTTTGGCAATACCACCAACTTGGGGAAGCTCCCAAAGCCACAGACTTTGCTCAATGCCCAGAGGCTAGGTCCTGCCTGGAGGCAATTAGTGCCAGCTTCTCTGTGCCAGCATCTCTTCTTATTAGAACCCAGAAATGTGTCACCTGCCAGT
Organism: Perognathus longimembris pacificus; assembly: GCF_023159225.1. Lineage (NCBI taxonomy): Eukaryota > Metazoa > Chordata > Mammalia > Rodentia > Heteromyidae > Perognathus > Perognathus longimembris. The sequence goes on from NC_063164.1 coordinate 16,816,030, forward strand.
GCCCCTTGCCACCCCCAGCTGTCACTTTCTCTTTCACCTGCTCGCAGCTCCAAGGAAGTACAGCCACAGACACCAGGCATCCAGTCTATTTTTCCTTCTCTCCTTTTCTGGGCAGAATGATCACTCAATTTTGGAAAAATCCTACTAAGAAAGAGGTGGATGATTCTGTGTTTCCATCAGGCCTGTCTCGGTGACAATGAATCGAGCCATTGAGAGGCTGAAACCCTTTTGGCTTAGAGGCCATCTTTGTGGGGCATCATCTGTATTTGGGTCACTGACCCTGGCCTTAGAGGAGAAGATGGGGGATTAGTGGTGCTAGTACCTGAGTCCTTTCCCCTCATCTGTCTCTACTGGAGATGCTTGGAGCCTTTATAATGGACAGTCTGCCTAATGAATGTCATGCCTGCCACTGTCAATGACTAACCAGCCTACCTCGCTTGCCCTTAGGCAGGACCCATGTTCTGCCTACCTCTGCCAGCTTGGCCCATCAGCACAGGTTCCAGACTTCCTATGAGGAGCTAATGACCTGGAGAGCTGAGGAAGACATAAGAAAGAAAGACCCTAGTGATGGTTGCTCTGTCGTTATTCCTTTTCCTAGGGTGGTACTTGCTATTTTAGCCTCCTGGTGGTTGATGGTGAGGCTGACCTGGTTCTTGCTTGACTCAGCTTCCTAAATAAGAAAGCAGATCACAGCATTCACCTTCCTACTCTTTCATGGACAGAGAAATCGCTTTCTCCCCCCCTCCCCGCCCCTCCTTCCTCTGTTCTAACCACCACAATTTCGGTTATCAGTGGTCTATTTATTCTCAGAAACCCAACCAAAACTCCACTTGCTCCATGAACCAGCTAGCTCCCTTTAGTTCCCTGCAGTCTCCTTTCTTTCCTATTCCCTCCTGCCATTCTTCAGAGGAATACGTTACTGTAGTTACCATCTAACCCTTGAAATGTTGATCACTTTGTCTGCTACCAAAATAATAATAATAATAATTCTAGCTCTGTGTGGCTTCACATCCCCTGCAAAGCCTAGAACAGGGCTGGCCACACAGAAAGATCTCCTTAAAGCATTCTTGGTTATAGCAAGACACAAAAATTGGCCTATTTATCATTTCAGTTCTTCAGGTAAAATAACAAATTGACTTTCTGGTCCAAGTGAAGCAAATACAAGCTGGTCAAGACAGCTGAATCAATGTTAGGTGAGTAATAACTCAGAGTTATATGATGCCAAGTGTCAAGTGGGAAAATCTTAGACAAGCCAGATAGACACTGTGAAGACCTTGATCACAATGGTGTCCCTAAAGGGTGATGCTGGAACTGGTACACAATAAAAGTTCAATCTCATTCCTCATTTTGGGAAGAGTGGCCTCATATGAAATAGACTTAGACAGGTATTATTTAAGATTGCCTCCAATTTTGCCATGTTTTTCTTTGAGTCTTACTTTTTACATTCATGTAAAAGGAAAGGCCAGAGAAGGATTTTCTTAGAAATAAGGTGCTTACTACGAAGGGAAAAACAAGAGATGAAGTGTCATTAAATCAATTTCAAACACAGCCAGGTGGGAGAAGCGTGGGAGGAAGGTGGTAGAGAGAAGAGTACATTGTTCAATCCTGAGCAGAATGACAGAAAGGTTACAATGCCTAGAACTGACCCACACATCCAACATCCCTACTATTGAGATTTTATTTTACTAATACTAGAACAGACTGACTTCTGGGGAAAGCTGACCAGGCTGGAGGCAGGGAGGGCAATGGAATGAGTTGGCATAGCTGCATATTTGGTCTTAACAGGCTGCATCTGTGGGTAAGCACCTGCAGGCGTGCACAGGCTGAGCGGGGATGTCCCGCATTCATCTTTGGTGCTCACGAGTCAACAACCAGAAGAGGCTTCCGGAGCCATTGGTGGCCCTAACCCTCCTTCGTCTTGGAGTACACTTTTGAGATGCAGAAGCATGCAGTTCAATAGCACTTCAGACCTGTATTGAATCGGAATGGTAAGCTGGGTTTTGTCATTATCTCTTCTTCTCTTTGAGCTTCAAGACCCTGAAACTCAGTAATCTGAAGAGTTGGATTTGAACTTCAATAGTCTCAACCATGTCTTGGCTTTCCCAGGGAGGATACTGTGTGTACAGCTCAGAACTTCAGAGTAGAGGCAAACAGAGACAATGCTGACCACTCTATTACGACCTCCTTCACCTCTGCTTAGTCAAGTGGATCATTAAACTTATTTCCTGGCAGTCTTTCCCCTTATTTTAGCACTTATAGTTCTAAGGAGTGGATGAGTCCTTCCTGCAGTGGTGCCATTGACACAGAGTTCTGTGACTTGTGACAATCTTTTTTCACATAAAAGCTCACAGGAATCCAAGCAGGCAAAGGGCCCCAGGTATACAAGCAGAGCATTGCAAGGCCAGATGGGCCTCCTGGGGAATACTGATGAGAGAGAAGGTGTGCCACCAGAAGCACACAGCAGCTGCTGTTAAATAACTTTTCTCCTTATAGGTCTGGGTTTTCTAGATGAGAATTTCCATGCATGGCTTAGCTTCTTGTCCAGAATGTCTACGACACTTTAAAGAAGTGGTAGAAAGGACTGAAATGATTGAGGTTCAAATCAACCTCCCTACCTATATGCATCTGTAAACCCTAGCTTAGACACCAAAGCATACTGCGGCTCTAGCCCGAAGCAATTCTGTAGAAAGCATAATAAATGATCTCTTCACTTAAGAAAATATCAGAAACAGAAGGTATGGCCTTGCCTTGGTGGCAAAAAAAAAGGTACCATCTCCTTCACAGCAATGTTATCTGACTTAGATCAAAGACTCAATGACCAAGGAGACATTTTTCCCAGGAAAAGGAACAACTCTTGCTTTTATAAGTTGACTATGTTCTGTTTATATTGCGCTCAGATAGTGGAACAAGGTAGCTTTCAGTGCCGCGATTACCTACAGGAGAGAATTGCTAATGAGAAATGTTTTGTTGAGTCCTGTGACCCCCATCAAGGCTTCCTTCAGCAACAGAAGAATGGGAGAAGGGCCCATTCCAAGTCGAGATAATTGAGGGGTATTATAAGCGACAATCTTAAGACAGTGATAATGACTGCTTCAATTCAACTAATATCGGCCAAAGAGAAAAGGAGGATGGAGATCACCTTACACAGGTAAAAAGGAACCTTGTTAAAGTCCAGTCACCAAAGCCTCTGTGTGGGAAGAATGGACTCGCCTCTCTAGGCATCAGATTTTGTCATCAACGCTGTGGCTCCAACCTCTTTCAAGAGACCTCCCTCCTAGGATCCCTCTCTCACTGATTGACACAATGAGGGCACCTGGGTTTTTGTTTAAAAAAAAAAAAGATAAGTACATTTTCTTTTGAATGTGTCTAAAAGCAGGTCTTCCTCCATCATAGATTACAGTACGATCTGCATCTTACTTACACCTTATGAAGGAAGAAAGAAGGAAAGAATGGGGGTCTTATGAGTTACCCAGATAGAAAAGAAGAGCTACAATGGATTTTATCAAGAGCTCTCCTAGAGAAAGATGATATTTCTGGCACCACTCCCAGCTTTTCTAACCTCTCTGCACTAAAAAGAGGCCATCACCATGACAATGTGATTCTATCTCCACTATATGGAGGTAGGTTTGGTTCTGAGGGCAGCCAGCAGGTGTAAAAGCTGTAAGTAAATTCAAAGATCTGTTGATCAATGTCCCTTGCCTTTTCGTGTCAGGAATTTGAAGACGAGCAAATGTGACTTGATTTCCCGCGATCACAGAGGTGATGTGTCATACATACTAACCTTGTCTTTTGATTCCCACTTCAGATCGCAAAATCCAGACACATACACCTTATTTAAACATTTCATTTTTATCTCTCTGCCCTCTCTTCTTGAGAAGAGAGTCTATCCACCCCTGTTATCTCAGTACTAATGTACACCTTCTGCTCCCAAACAGAATTGATAGACCAGAGTGGATTGTGATCCAAAAGCAGCCCATCCATTGTCAGAGAGGAGCCTGTGCCCTGAGTAAAAATAAGAGGGCCAATAAAATCTCTGTATCAGAAATTCTTGCTCAGATCCACCTTCTGTAGCTAAGCATCCAGATCTAAGACATGGGTAGAATGCCTTACACAAGGTGAGTTTTCTGACAAGCCTATCAGAAGACAAGAAGAAAGGAAGCTGCTGAAGGAATAGACAGAGGAAGGGTATGACTTTCTTACCTGTACTATCTGAGACTTGCCTATATTTCTGATTGCAGAATTGTATTGTGGGGTTTCTTTCCCATTCCTCTACAGACCTGAAGTAGGCCTTTCATCTGATAAGTCCTGGCTTGCTTTTCTAGCATGCTTAGCTTCTAGGTGTTGACATTTTCAATTACTGCAATGACAAACAGTCTTTGTCTTAAAAGATGACATTCTTGCTGGGTATCCATGGCTCAGGCCTATAATCCTAGCTATTCAAGAAGCTGAGGTCTGAGGATCACAATTCAAAGCCAGTCTGGGAAAATCTGTGAGACCCTTATCTCTAACTAGCCACAAAAAAAAATGTTTAGCTGTGGCTCAAGAAGTATAGTGACAGCTAATAAAAAGCTAAGGGATAGAGCCCAGAGCCTGAGATCATGCCATAGCACTGGAATGCACACAATGGGCGGCGGGTGGGGGGGAGACAGACACCCAGAGAGGGAGAGAGAGGGAGAGAGAGAAAAGGAAGGAAGGAAGGAAGGAAGGAAGGAAGGAAGGAAGGAAGGAAGGAAGGAAGGAAGGAGGAAGGAAGGAAGGAAGGGAGGGGGAGGGAGGGAGGGAGGGAGGGAGGGAGGGAGGGAGGGAGGGAGGGAGGGAGGGAGGGAGGGAGGGAAGGAAGGAAGGAAGGAAGAAAGAGAAAGAGAGGAGAAAGAAAAGTAAAAGGAAGGTACATGTCTGCTGCAGAGAGGTCAAGCATATTAGGAACTTCTCAGGTACCATCTATAAACCTTTTGCTTGGTCCTACCCCTTGACAAGGCTTTGTCGATCAGCAGGTATGAGGATTTTGATTAGGCTTGTACAATTGGACTTTGTCTCACCTTAGCCTTATACTTTATGCCTCCCTTGCCCTGCCCTGCCCTGGTGCTGTGGGGTAAAATGATGGCAGAAGCTGCAACACCCTAGAGCATGTGCCCATTGGAAGGAGGAGAAGACTAATGAACATAGGGCACTTTTGATCAGAGAAGAATAAAATATCATAGGTCAGTTCTTCCTTTTGTCTCTTAAGTAAATACTCTTAAAGCTCAATGAGTAAGATTCGTCAGTGCTCTGCTAACATCAGCACAAGTTGCTGGTAGTGGTGGGAAGCTCTTCCACACATCCTTGAGTTACTTTAATGTTCCAACATTTCCCCCTATTCTGACTCCTTAGGATTACACTCCCCAAGGAGCAACACACTTTGTGCTTACTGCCAAGGAGCCTAGGCTAACACACCGAGAAACATTATGGTTTTGAGGGGCCATCACATTTCTAATTAGGACATGTGTTTGCTTTTGAGGATAGTCTCGCAGAGTCAATGTGGTTCTCATCTTGTCTGTAAATGCTGCCATTTGCACACTGCTTTATATCCAAATGGTCTTCTCTGGAACTAATTAGATTCGAGTTAAATCCTGAGAGTTCCAATGGACCAGGACATCATGACCTCCTCAGAAGAGACAGTCCCATCAGTCCCATAAGATAAGTTCATTCCTTTCCTTACGTGCAGTGCATGGCAGAAAGTAAGACTTTATTGATAAAAATAAATCATGTAGAAAAAGAAGTTACATGCCCCCTGCTCTTTCATGTCCATTAGCCATCCCTCTACAGCTAGATTTTCATGGGAATCTGTGATTGGTTGCTGTATTAGATTCTTAGAGCTGCTGTAACAAATTACCTCAAGCCAGATGGATTTAAACAATAAAAACGGATTCTATTGCAAAAGGGAGTTTACTTGAAGGCAAAAAGTCTGAAATCAAGGTGTTGGCAAGGCCATGTTCTCTCTGAAAGGTTTAGTACAGGATCGCTCCTGTTGGTTTCCCATAATCTTGGATGATTCTTGACTTGTGGAAGCATCCCTTCAGCTTCTGTTTCCGTTTTCACATGGTATTATTCCATAAGTGTGCCTCTGCATTAAAATTATTTTCTTCTTCTAAGGACAAGAAGTCATTGGATACGGGCCCAACCTAATTCAAGATGACCTCATCGTAACTTAATTATATTGGCAAAAGCTCTATTGCCAAGAAGGTTCTAGGTAAATATGAATTCAGAAAAAAATGCTATTTGCTGCAGTATAGTTGATGCCTACCCTAAGAAAACCATAGGCTGGTCTTTGATCCTAGGTGAGATAAAGGTAACATTAGGGTAAAGGAAGGACACAGGATCAGGGAAATACAAATGGAACCCAGGATCATTTAGCCATGATGGTCATCATAGTTGAGAATGAGCATAGTTTTCAGATTATCCAAAGACAAGCTTCACATTTGCTTGAAGTGAAAAATTCACTGATGCTACTCCTTAAAAGGAATATCCCATGCTCATTCGAATGCAGAGCTTCCAAGATCCTGACTAACATGTCCTGATTTTTTCCCTGGAAGATGCTCGGTGTGTCTGTTATTTAGAAGGTAAGATAAACAATGACTTTCTATTTAGAACACTTAGAGGTAAATATTCCAAAATCATTGAAGAAGCAGGAAAGCAGGTAGCTCTTCCGAGTGAACTTGGTTAAGGCCTAATCATATCTTCAAGCAATGGTGGAAAAGCTTTCAGGGGAGGGAAAATCTTGGCTGTGGGTCAATGATGATATTATATGAGAAGTCCTGTGAGTACTTAATATCTCTGTCTCTGTCTCTGTCTGTCTTTCTGTCTCCCTCTCTGCCCTCTTGCATTAAAAGGGTTTTAGGCAAGTCTCACTGATTCATTTTCTCAGTTTGATAAAGTTGAGCAGATAGCCATTCCATGGCCTGCTGTCAATCATTCTGTGGTTTGAAATTTAATCTCATTGAAGGCAAGGACCACATGTCTGTCTGTTTGTCTGTCTCCTTTTTTTGGGGGGGGGGTGCTGCTGATTCCATGAAAGTATATGACAATTAGGAAAATATCCAATAATTATTTGTTCAATGAGTACTGAGGATGAACTGCTTAGACTGAAGAACTTCCATTCAAACCAGAAGTTAAAACCCTAGGATTTAAGTGGTGGAACCTTGGGTGATCATTGACTAACCATTTACTAAGCACTATGTGGAAAATTGCAGACAACATAGAGAGATAGAATAATATGGATCTTGTGTCTTATGCTTTATTAGTATAATAAAGGGGACATTTATATTTAGTGTGATTACGAGTGTTAATATTTTTAAAACTAAGCCCTATGCCATACTTTGAACCCAGAATGTTCCTCAAAGGCCTATATTTTGTCTAAATCTTGGATCTATTAGAAAATGGTGCAACTTTTACAAGGTGGTGCCTAATGGAAGGAACTTAGGTCACCCAGGGCATGCCCTTGAAAAAGATATTGAGCCTCTGGATCCTTTCTGTTTGCTTTCTGCCTTCCCTGAGGTGAACTAACCTTCTCTACCAAATTTCTTTCATTAGGTACTATACCACCACAGCCGCTGAGCAACAAAGATCATTGACTTAGACTTTTGAAAAGGTGAGGCAAAATAAAAAATATTTTCTCCTTATGGATTGTTTTGTTGCTTTGTAATAGTACTAACAGGTTAATTACACATCCTATAACACTGTGCTAAGAGAAAAAAGAAAAATTAGTCTTGATTAGGGTAACCAGAGAAAGCCTAGCAAATTAGAAAGCCGGTAATTATTTATAATACTACACCATGGAATATCTTGAAATTCATTATTTTGTAGGAATACCTAGTCTTAGAACATGGGCAGTCCTTTAAGCTGGGGGACCATCTATACCCCTTTCACTAAGATTCCAAGGAAATGTCCTCTAATGAAGGAACATTCCAAAAGTTTAACTTAAAACAATTCTGTAAACTTCTTTAGCTTATCTTAAAAATCTCAAAGTCACCCATTCCTCACAGCCCAGGAATTGTTGGTAATGGTGTAAACTCAGCCTTTGAAAAAAGGACTTTTAAAATGTTTTTGTGTGGCTTGTTTCCCTCCAATGTCTTAGTAGCATTCAGAGAAAATTGGTGGTCTTCCCTAATTCAATTGTCCACTTGGCTGTACATTTTGAAATCAATATTCAATGGGAATTCACACATAGAGTTTCCTGGGACCACCCATCCTCCTTTCAAACCACTAGAGATCATTTAATATCTGGAACATTCCCTTAAGAGTTACAATTAGAAAGATCTGGATTCCACTTCCTAGTCTGCTGCCAGAATAAATTCAGTGGAACCAAGAAAATTATACACCAACCATTAACCACCATATCTTCTATCTTCTGAAATTTGCCTTTTTATGCCTCATATTAGTATGGATCAGTTAGTACCTGCTCAGACCTACATGGGAGAACCAGTCTGAGAACAGAACATCTCAGTGACCTGAATTGAATATGCGCGCATGTCTTTTTTAGTTACAAGGTCAAGTCAACTCAAGGTGATTTAAATGAATAAATTGACTAAAGCAATTGAGAAAAATCAAGATGGTTGGATCGAGATACATACATGGCATTATCAAGAGTCTTTTTTTTCGCCTTCAAGGCTAATTTTCAGTGGATGCGTATGGGTACTTTACCTGTTCCTAAGCCAAGTGTAGAGCCAACAGCATGATTGGCCAGATCTAAATCATGTGATCTCACCTGGAACTTCCAAGTTCTATAAGCAAGAACAGTTGATGCCCACATGGAATAGTATGGAGCCAGAGCCCTTTAGTCATAGCAGATCCTGGAGGCTCTAAAGAGGGCACTGTATAGAACTGACTTTAGGGATTCTGTTACTGCTGTGTTGAAGCTATTACTGCGCATGTGCACGCGTGCACACATGGATATTTTTTGCACCACCCTGCTTATTGTCATTGTGACAGAGAGTATGTCAGCCTTCCATTCTGCATTCATACCTAAAAGGACCAGTTTCATCAATGAAGCCAGTACCCTAACATCCTGCCCTACCTCTAGGATAGCAAACCAGGTCAAGTTCCAAGAGTTATAACTAGGGGCTGGGAATATGGCCTAGTGGCAAAAGTGCTTGCCTCATATACATGAAGCCCTGGGTTCAATTCCCCAGCACCACATATATAGAAAATGGCCAGAAGTGGCGCTGTGGCTCAAGTGGCAGAGTGCTAGCCTTGAGCAAAAAGAAGCCAAGGACAGTGCTGGGGCTCTGAGTCCAAGGCCCAGGACTGGCAAAAAAAAAAAAAAAAAAAGAGTTATAACTATCACCTTTAAAATCAAGAATCCAGCAATAGGACCCTGGTCACTCCAAGCCTTTCAGACTCTATACTACCAGTCTTTATTGGCCTGACCTCCCATCCTTACTTGTCCAATGACCGCACTGAATGATTCTCTACATTATACCTTGTGTGAGATGCCAAAGTTGTTTCTCTGTTCTCGCTGTCTTTAAGTTGGGGAGCCACATGTACTGTGAGCAGGTTTGTTCCTTATCTCAGTACAGTTGCACAATTCAGTCACCCAAAGGAGTAAAGTGGGTTTGTTTTTTTTTTGGTTGTTGTTGCTGTTGTGGTTGTTGTTGCTCTTGATTTTCTCCATGCAGTTACTTCAACTGCAATTTGATGTCTTCAAGCACTGGAGATGGGAAAGACATATATAATTACAAGAGTAACTAATGATACAAAGGCCTTATTACTGAGGTTTTCTGGGTGAGTGTTCAAGTCACAAAAACAATAGGGCTCAGAGGACGGAAATGAGTCTTCACATTGGAAAGGGGAGACAATCTGAAATCATGGCGCAGGGCAAGGCCAACTCAAACAGCAGGATTGTATGTCTTGTTCACATGAGACAGAAAGGCCTGAGAGAGCCAAGAGCCAGGGGTGGCAATGCTGGTGAGCTCTGGCTCTGACTCTTCCATGTCCCCTTTCCCAACATAATCGGCTCAATAAACAAAGCTGGCCTGTGGGTTATGAGTGAGACCCCTGTGCATTCAAAGACAGGAAAGTCTGCCTGAGTCACCCCCTCCCTGCCATCTACCTTGTCAGACCACAAACATGAGTGAATCTCAGAGAAGGTTGTAAGGCTCAGTGACATTGTTCTGTAAGCATTCCTCAGTCTTCATAGGAAAATTTCTTGGATCAATTCAGCATTTTTTCAGTTATTTCAACTCATTAGAGGAAAAGTCAATGCATTTGCAAGAGGTAACTTTCCAAAGGTTTCATAATTTCATTTTTCAGATAACCAGTATCAGCCTGTACCCCAGAATCTTCCCTCCCCTTGGAAGAATAGAGTAAAACATAATGTAAAAAGCAGTGGCCTGCCCACAGACTAGCTGACCAAGGCTGACTTCAGAGATGCACTTTTTAAAGGTCACGCTGTTCTAAAAGGTTGTTTCTCCATGACCCCAACATAGCCTAATGGAAAATTCACCCAAATCTCTTGTTTTATCATGAAAATCCAGTTCTAAAGATAGGCACAAGGCATGCACTCCAGGAAAATTCCATTTGGTTCAGCAAGGACTTCTTTAGTGTGCAGGTGATGGGTGGGTATTACATTTTGCTAATTTTTGTGAGCAAATAGATATTTGTATTTTGCTTCCCTCAAGCTCCTCATAATTTACTCATTTTGATACAATATAAATATTAGGGAGGGAGGAAATAATAAAAGCTTCAAATTCACAGATAATCCCATGCCCCATATGTGAATTCAAATCAAACAGATTGAAGGGACCCTGAAAGGCACTTTGATTCCTTCCCCCCCACACCCCCCTTCAACCAGGAAATAAATAATTATGAGCTGAGTCCAGCTTTAGGCACCAGAACTTTAGGAAGGAAAAGCCATGACCCTGGGGAGGGGGTGGGGGCATTCTCTCCCATGGTAGCAAGGAACTGGGTAGGAAAATACAAGCAGGTTGGGAAAATCTGAGGGGAAACCAAGATAGCAGGATATGGTGTGGGCGGAGCAAGGGAGAGAGCCATTGCGTGATGCTTGGCATGAGGGAGATGAGGGGAGATGAAGAGAAACAAAAGATTTGGGAAGATTGTTGGAAAAAACGAAAAGTAGAAGTAACTGTTCGAATCTTGTGGAGAATGTGACTTGGCAGAAATAGAGACAAAATCATTCTCAGGCTTGGAAGGGCGCTTGCTAAAGGTGTACCAAAGGCTATGTAAATCACACACAAGCCCTCCCCAGTATCCCCTTCCCATCTTCCAAGGCCTTGGAAGCTGAGGGTCTCTCAGGGCTCTTTTGTGTTTTTTCTCACCCTGCCCTGCCTTAGGGGGAAGGGCAAAAGTAGCTTGGAAACCAAGCCACCAATTTCATGCTAATGTCCAGACAGAGGAGGAAATCATGAAATCTAATTGCCTCAAGAACAACATTTGCCTGGTTTTCCCATGAGATAGCAGAGGGTACTCAGTGCAATTGGTCACGGGGTCGCCAGAGTTTAATGTCCAGCCTGGCTCCGGGTTCCTGTATTAGTCTACCCTTGGCAAATGAAACCGCCTGATCTCAACCAGTAGTCTCAGTTCCATGCCAAACCCAGAGCAGTGAGTTCTTTGTTTGCTCACTTGTTACTAAAGTTGGCTGAGAATCTCTTACTCCACCATGATCAGCTTCTTGCCTATGTCTTGACCAAGCCCATTCAAAGCTCTGGTTTCTTCTGTTTTTCAGGCTCCCAGGGAGTCTTCCTTGGAGCTGAGGTACCTTGACTCTGATCTCTAATACAGTCCCCAATAGATCACCTCTGATAGCAGCTTTCTGCTGTCTGGGCTGCCTGATTGCCTTTCCATTGGATTGCCGTAATGAACATACCATTCCTGCTTGAAATTTGATTCTTGACCTCTAGCCTATTAGAATAACTTCAAATGTGATCTTATAGATCTGATTGATATGTGATTTATAAGATCACATCTCCAGACAGTGATTTCTGGCCTTACTTCCTGTTCTGATCTATGGGATTTATTCCAAGAAGAATAGAAGAGGACAAAATTTGTTCCTTTCGAGGAACCTGATCTTTCTCATATATCCTCAAAAGTCTACCAGGATTTCTGCTCCAAAAATCCATTTGTTCTCTAGTCATTTTGTTGTTTTTATTTTTTTCTCATTTGTTTTCCTTTTCTATTTCATTGAAATGTGTGGAATGTAAAAAAGAAATACTGTGTAATTTCTGGTATTTCTAGGAAACAGATATGATAAAGTCTTCAAGGGTCTCATAGTTCTCCTAGGTCAGAAAGGAAGTCTACAAAATAAACAGGAATGAAGGCTTATGATATTACCCCAATGGTTCTGTTACAACTGTCCTATGGATTGTATACTTTTCTTCCTGTTCCTCTTTTCCTTTGTGTTGGGGATTGAGCCCAGGAGCCTTATACTCAGCAAGTGCTCTACCACTGAGCCAATACAGCTTCATCCCCAGATAGTGAAATGGGCATACTGAGTTTCCCATAATGAATGGTATAGGGAAATCAACATGGGTGCTGCTTCTGAAATTAGGTTATACAGAGGCTATGGCTCTCTTGTATGCCTTTGCCTTCTCCATTGCTTGTTTGCTCTCATGGAAACTAGAACCCATCACAAGAGCTGCTCTATGGAGAGATCCAGATGACAAAAAAATTGAAGATCTCTGGTCACCAATCAGTGAAGAATGGAGGTCCTTGGTTCAACAGTCCCTGGAGAACAATCCCTGCCCAAAATCATGTGAAGGAGTTTAGAATGGCTCCTTTGGATAAGACTACATGCCTAGTTTGCACCTCTCTTAGGCTATGAGAGACCTGATGAGGAGGTTGCTAGGTAAGAGGCACCTGGATTCTGAGATAACAAACATGTTGTTTTAAGTGGAGGATAATTGGTTATAAAGTAGTAGACATAATATGAGCCTCAGGAAGTCAGTGAGTGACAAAGAAGAAAGGAAAAAAAAAAGGACAATACACTTTTAAATAAGTTTTTCCCACTGTAAATCTTTCAGTTTTCCAATTAGCTAGATTGAGAGGAAAGCCTAGGCCCAGAGTTCAAGTCCCACAACTGACAAAAAAAGAAAAGAAAAGAAATCGACTTTCTTTTTCTTTCTCCACACATCTCCTAGCTCTTGGTTACAAAGGTCCTTCCTTGTCTTGGCTCTTGGAAGCCCAACACCTTGGATTCTGAACTTCGGAAAAGCAGGCAGATGGTGGTCTTAGGGATGACTTGCCTTCTCCATGCTTTTCTGAAGGGGTTCTACACACACGTCCCAGAGAAATTCTCCAGCCATGCCTTTGGAAGCCACGGAAAACGGAAGAAGGAAAGGAGAATGTAACTTCTCCAAGGACAAAGTCAGCATCTGGATGAACAAGGCCCACTGGTCTCCAAGGATAATTCATGCTGTCCTCATGCACGCTTGACTTGCTCATGGTCTGGCTCTGACCTCTGAAGGATGGCTCTTGACCAATGGGCTCCAGAGGAAATAGAGGCTACCGCCTGGGAGGGCTTTGGCCAGAGCCTCAGTCATGACCTCAGACGCTTCAGCTGCACCTGAGTACACACTTCCAGGGGAAATGTGCTCTCTATGGAGGAACGACAGCTCTGGCCCATGGGGTCTCTGTGAGATCACCCCAGATGGTCTAAATTAGACACACATACACACACACACACGCACGCACACACACACACATGCACACACACTTTCAAAAGCCCACACGACCGAATTTCATTTTTTTCATTCTCAAGTCCATATTCTGACCTTCTGCTAAATTGACTTTTCTTATGTAATTTTCTCAACTGCTTACATAAAATGTTGCTATACTGAATTTGCTGAGCAGCCAACACATTTGCAAAAGCACAGAGGCAAGCTAAACTCACTTCCTCAGCCGGTGTCACACCTGAGCATAAACAAACGGCCCAGGCCACAAAATGAACTGCTTTCCTGACAAAGAACATTCTCCATCATATGCATGCTTGTAAATAGTATAGTGAAGCCTATTAAAAAGTGTAAGAACAAAAAGGGGGAGAGGGGAGTAGGAAAGAGTAATAGAGGTAGTGAATATGATCAAAGTGTAAGGTCTACCCCAGGAGGGCTCCATGCAGATGCCCCCCCCCCACACACACTGATCAATTCTCCACTCAGTTACCTGGGTAACTGTCACACCTGGAGGCAGTTACATCCCTCTTCCCTGAGGTCACATCCTAATCCACCTGGCCACACCCCCTACCCCTGCTCTAGATAAGGTGACGGGGGATTTGCCCCTTCTCTCCCGCCATGCATCACCTTGGCCACAGGCCAGCAGTGGACCTTACACAAAGTACATTATATATTTGTATCAAAATATCACAGTGATATGTCCAAGTAATATATGCTAATAAAAAGAAACATAAAAGAATTTCTCTGCTGCCAAGGGAAAGAAAATATACTGGGTCTTGTACTCTCCTCTCCTTTGTCCCATCCTTACCCTTTTCTTCTTTCTCTCCCTGGACTTCAGCTAAAGTTAAACCTCAAAACCTAAGTAGTGACCTGAGATTTCATGTCTTCTCAGCCAAAAAAAAAATCTCAGATCATTTGAACATGTAATATTAATACACCAATGTCATGCCTGAACAGGTTCACTGTCTAGTGGATGATTTTCTCTCTCTCTCTCTCTCTCTCTCTCTCTCTCTCTCTCTCTCTCTCTCTCTCCCCTCTTCCTGCTCCCTTCCCCTTTCTCTCACCCCCCTATTTCTTTCTCTCTTTCTCCCGCTCTCTCTTCCCCAAATCCATGGGCTGGAGGTAAAAAAAGACAGTTTGATTCATGCTCATATCATAGAGTAAAATAAAATTCAAAAGAGGGGGAAAAGCAATAAGATAGCTAGCAATGTTGACTTTTCCTTAGCTTCTTTTATTTTTTTTTTGTCAAAAACACTTTACTTTGAAACAACCTTTTGCCATTTTTCTCCATCAAACTCCACTATGAAAAATGTCTACATATCTACATAATAACTAGGTAGCCTTCTGCTGATGAGCTCATGGTTGTTTTGTTGTGTCTTGTCATGATTGAGGAAAAACAGAAACTTGCTCATAGAAAAATACCCTTTCCGCTTTATTTTCTAAGCAAAAAAAAAAAAAATCTCTCCGTATCACTGTCCAACTGAAAAATAAAAAGTCACACTTGAGTATTTAAGACAGAAGGATTTAATGTAAGGAATTAGTTACCCAGGCAATGGAAGAGCTGAGAAGCCAGACAGGAGCAATGATGCAAATCAGAGATTGGCAACAGCAGGACACAGCTGCAGGGATGAAGAAAGAAATGAAGTTATCAGAACCCAGAGGCTGGGTCATCAGACAGACGTTGGAACAAAAGTACACCTGTCTATAAGGATTTGAAGTCCAGCAAGAGGCAGCTGCCAGTGGGGGGGTGGGGGGGTGGGGGGGTGGGGAGGATAACAGCCAAGGCTGGGAATGTGAAGGAGAAATAAGGTGGCCACTGGGTGACCCTTGCTGGATACCAGCTGAAGGAGGAGCCTGGGAAATGCAATCTGCCTTAAAGCCCAGCAGCAGAGCTCAAGAGAACAACAGAGGAAAACAGGCTGTGCCCCCATGCGTATACTCCTCTCACCTTCCCCTCCACCCTGTGCCCACTGCACATGCTCCTGACCTCCCATCCAGGCAACAGAACACGAGCTCTGGAGGGATCGGGGATTGAGACCACAAGTAAGATGCCATAGGTTCACAGATCAAGGTCATCTCCAAAGTCATCCGATTGAGCTCTTGACTTTGAACACCTTTCCTCCTGATCACTGGGGCTGTCCCAGTGTTTGACAATGCTAGTTTGACAATGCTAGAACAGGAAAGCTGCCATGTGTCCCAGGCAGCTCACTGAATACTATAATCCACATCAGGGAGCACTTGAACCAAAGCTAAGCTACATGACCCGCCATGTGAGATGCTTCCGGAGAAGAGGAACTATTGGAAGGTCTTCCTAGATCACTCCCCGCCCATCCCACCTTAAGACCCCTGTGAAATCTTCTCAGCAACCGGACTTCATGAAATCTGTGTCCCTCATGCCCACCCCACCCACAAGGCAAGTACAGAGCTACAGAGTCAGCAGCCTCAGAACACTTCTCTGTTCAGGGAGACTCATGCAAGAGCTACAAATTGGTTCCTAAACAATCAACTCTGGATGAAATTCAACAAATCACAGCTAAATCCTCCTCCTGGCAACATGTTCCCATGTTAATTATGACTTTATTACAACATGAACTTGTCTTCCTGTGCCCTTCAGAATCAGACACAACGCGATACACAAAGGAGAAGTAAAAATTTTAATATAAACGGAAAGAGTGGAAAATAACCCCACAAAGTTCTAATGGCTAAACAATGACTAAGGAGGCTATGATATGCACCAACATGAATTCACGAGTGTAAACAGTGTGGTGGGAAGAGAGATGATTGGAATAAACTGGGTGGGATGAGGAATTAGGCAGAGGCAGTTTCCTCTCCCTGAGGGAAGGGGTCAGGACAAAAGCGTCAGGAGGATGGCGAAAGGAGCCAAGTCTTGAGACTTTGGTCTGGGAATCTGCAGGTAAGCAGACTGTGGAGAAGGGCAATGCCTGAGCATCCTAACATTCACTCAGCAGAGCCAGGAAGAGTCAGGCAGGACCTAAGTTTGCCTCTGTTCATGACCCTGTTCTAACTCTTGCTTACTTTGTCACCTGAAGCCCATGACTTGCTTCCTGGGAACCTTGGATTCCTCTTCTGTAAAGTGAGATAATTCACATAGTGAATACTTTTTTGGTCCCCACCATGGGCCAGACACTGGTCTAGTGGGTGAGAATACAGCAGGAGAGATGTTATCCTTGATAACAAATATCCAGATTAACAAATAAATACAGAGTGTAATGACCAGAAGTTCCGAAAAGAAAAATAAAGCCATGTTCTGTGTGTGTGTGTGTGTGTGTGTGTGTGTGTGTGAAGAAAGAAGATAGATAGATGATAGATAGATAGATAGATAGATAGATAGATAGATGATAGATAGATAGACAGGTAGATAGATGATAGATAAATAGATAGATAGATGATAGATACATAGATAGACAGATAGATGATAGACAGACAGATAGGTAACAGAGGAGTAAGAGGTGCCAGGAAAGAGCTCACTGAAAATGTGGAATGTGAATAGAAATGAGCTATGAGGGTATGTCTAGGGAGGTGATCGAGGAGACACAGCACCATCCTGAGGCTTCCAAGGTTGATTTATGGGCCTAAATAAAACAAAGTTTCTCACACCCAATAAGCACTCTACAAATGCATGCTGCTGTTTAAATGAGAAAGGAAATATTCATGAAGCATTTTTGCTCAAGAATGAGGTTTAGATGGCTGACGCTCCTCAACTCTGGCTGTGTTCTTCGTGCCCTCAACATTACCTTCTTTCTCGCTTCTGAAGATCAATGTACCTCATAGCTTTCAGTTTACCGCAAAATAAGAAGAGACATAGCACAAAATAACTCAAACCAATGGATCCCCCAAAATTCCTGGTCACATTTTTAACAGAGGACTTTGTGCACAATATTTACTTGCCTACTTCTGTTGCATTTATGTTAGTACCCACAGAAAGATGCCTCTGTATAGAAGCTGGCCTGGGATGCCAAGCATTTGGTTCCTAAGTATTTAATATCAGGGGAGAGTCCCACAGCCACCTGAACCTTTGTACTGTTCAGAGGATCAAATAAGAGTGACTGCAGGAGACCCTTTGCAATCCATCAAACTACATTTGGTTACTGTTTTATGATGGAACTTGAGCCAGTCCTCAGAGCTCAAAGCACGGCTGTGGTGGGACATGGCCCACCCACGTTTTGGATGACTAAGACACACGCAAGTCTAAAACCAACACTTGCCCCAAGGAAGTCACAAGGCCGATCAGAGTCACAAAGGGACTCTTCTGTTTTTAATACTCCCCAAGATGAGAGTTGATGGCATTTGTTTAGATTGGCATCGAAAGAGAATCATTCTGTTGTGAATCCAAGTTGCTTAGAAAAATGTTGATTATGCCGCCAACCATCTGATTATAACAAGCAAGCGCTGCAGAGGGGAGAATGGGAGATGTTTTTCTCAGGGCTCTACACACTGCACAATTAAAGCTGGAGGTATGACATGGCTTCAGCACTCAGTTTAGTGCTATGACAACAGCCTTTTAGGTAATACAAATAGACTGTGTTGTTTGGTTTTGTTCAGACAGGGTCTCCAAAAATGCAGCCCAGGATGGCATTGAACTTGTGATGTTCCTACATCAGCCTCCCAGCTACTGGGATTACAGGTATGTATCACCACACCTGGTCTAATTTTTTATAGTGGAGATTCATGGAGACTAATATGATCGTTTTAGTCCTCCACAATTTTAGGTTACTGAATTTTGGAGCTGAAAGAAATGAAGAGGTCTTTGCAAGTGAATCCTTTGAGGTGCTGGAGTGATAAAGACCACAGAAAAGTTCTAGAAAGCACCATTAAATTTTCACCCTATAAGGACATCAACACCCTAGTGACACTCCAGGCTGTCACTAGGCATAAAACCAGATAGGAACTTCCCCTGAAATTCAATTTAGTCATAATTACTGGCAGAAATGAAGGGCAATAAAGGACAAAGGGAGCTCATTTAAAATTCCTGAGACCTTCCACACATTGCTTTCAAAAGAGGTTGGCCACCCACAAGCTTGTTCATTGTCAAAAGTTCAAAGAGTGCATCCTTTGGTATCTGACAGAGTTCTCCACCCAAGCTTGGTATCATGCCACTGAGGTTGGGCAAGGACATGGTGGCTTGAAGAAGGCACTTCCACTTTTAGGAGCCCTGGCGTGTCCCCCCTGCTTCCAGAGATGCACATTTGCATATTAAATGTCAATTCCCCCAAATCTCAAGCAAGTATATGGCTCTTTTCCATGATCAGATGAGAGAGAGGTACTTCTCTTATAAGGTCCAAACTTTCACTCAGCTTGGAAAGCACTAGGAGGCTCTTAGGGTAGAAGAACACCTTGATGCCCATGGACATCTGTCACATCCTCTGATGCTCAAGTCACAATCAAGGAGGATTGTGCTATACAGGCAACGTGCCCATAATGTACCTGCCACAGTTAAGTTCCTTTCAAGTAATTCAAAGTCATCTCTACTCTCTAACCTTCCCACCATCTTGGGAGCACTCTTAGTCACAGATGGGAAAAAAATGGGAAATTTTACTAAGTCTAAGAGCTTATTTCCCAGTGGAGGAGAGAGAATACGGAAGAGAAATAAGAAGATTGAAGATGAATGAGAAATAAAGAAGAGGAGGATAGAAAAAAAAGGGGGTAGAGACTGATGAAGAGGTTACAAGGTTTGCATAAAAATGTGAGCCAGGCATCTAAACTGGGTTTTAATTTTAGAAATATTCCTCATTCCATCTGTTATACATGAAAAAATGGGAGGGATTAATGGCAGGCAGGAGAAAGGCAGGTGGCCAGTTCTCTCTGAAGCCTATGCAGGATCTAACATCCACACTAACCTAAGATCCCAAAGAACTCCGACACTACATGGATTGCAAGTCTAGGGATAATGTGAGCCTGAAGAGCAGGAGATTTTAGCTCTTATGTTGGTTGAATGATTGGACACTTTATATCAGAAGATTCCGTCCATTTCTGTGGCATACTTAACCATGTTGGAAAAGAGAGTTGTAAGAGGACATGCGTACTAACTTGCAACTTATTTATGTGGAGAAACTGCCTACATTCAGAGGTCAGCCGGGGAATCATAACATGAAAAAGAATGAGCCCACAAGCCCAAGGCAGACCTGAGCTCCAGGCTCCATAGGAGGCTCTCCATTCACAATTGCTTTAAGATCTGCTTGACAAAAACTGTCCTTAAAAACAAAACCTGTCTCTAACACAACTTTCTTGCTTTGAACTGGGCTATGGTTATTGCTTTGAGGCACAAAAAGGTAAAACATTGGACAAAGATGGCTTTCTTATTCAAAGTATCCTTGCCTGTGGGTCCTACTTATGGCTCTCTGTGAGGACCTATCATTGGGTCCAGGCCAAGGGCACCATTCTAGGAACACACATTGATAGGGCCAGGACAGAGCTTTAGGAATCTAAGGCTGACATGCACTTATAAAGAATAGTTGGGGATGTGAGGGCGATGTGGCTGCAACATCTGTCACCCCATTGATGACCAGGGTTGATTCAGCTGATCTGGCTGGCTAGGTGGGTAAGGGAAGATGGGGTTCCTCCCTGACACCTCCATGTGCGCCCCTCCTGAAGTGACCTTCCCAGATAGAGGGGAACTGGTCTTCCGTCAAAGTATATGAGTAGCCGCGCTCCCCTTCTAAAACCTCCAAACAAGTTCTCAAGAATATTTGGAAGGGGGAGATCATAGAGAGAAGATTGTTGATTGATTTGAATATTGGCTTGCCTTCTAGCTTAAATGTATGAAAGAGCCAGAGCCCATTGTTAATCAGAAAATCAAGTTGAGCTTGTTTTATACTCAAAATTATTTTGTTTTGTTTCTAAATCGCTGATCACCTTGGAAACTGAAGAATAATCACAGGCAAAAAAAAAAAAAAAAACCCTCATTTAATTTGATATTCAATTCGAGTCCGTGGATTTTCAGAAAGAAAAACAAAACAAACTTGGATTGGAAATCCTGTTTCACCACTTTCTTATCATATGCCTTTGGACAAAGAATCAAATTATTCATTTGAAAAATAGGGCTAAAATGACATTCATATAGAGTTGTCATGGAGATGATGATTATTGAGAGGCTTGCGGCAAATGAGTGCCAGAAGTTGCGTTGCTAGGATCTGAGTGAGTCGATGTAAGGTTGTCTCTCTAACAAGTAGATCTCAAGTTTCACAAAGCTGTGAGCAGAAGTACATTCCGTTTGTCAAGCAGACCCTCGGGAAATCAGCTCTACCATGTGACACTCAAAGTGGCTTTGGGTAACAACATAACGGAAGTGGATGAGAACATAGTGTCAGAGCAACTGCTGGGACTACTAGAAGCAAGAATCAAGCATTGTTTAATTGGACTGTTCTTTGGTTCCCTCATCTTTAAAAATGTACTTAGTTCAAAGAGTTGTTGTGAAGATTAAATAAGATAATCCATGCAAAATATATTAAAGCCATTCAGGCACTGGTGACTCATGACTGTAATCCTAGCTACTCAGGAAGCCAAGATCTAACGATCCTGGTTAGAATCCTTGGGTCCTCTTATCTCCAATTAGCCACCAGAAAGCTAGAAGTAGAGGTTGTGGTTCAAATGGCAGAGCATCAATCTTATGCAAAAAGAGGCAAGCAAGAGAACAAGGCTCTGAGTTCGAACCCCAGTACTAGTGCACACGCACATGTACACACACACACACACACACACACACACAGATCTGGTGCATAGTAGGTACTAAAAAAAAAAGGTTATGTTTCTGTTATTAATAGTTCAATGGCTAGCTAAAATATGGCTGAAAAATAGACCGGGTTTAACATAAAGGGCTTTATGGTCTGTTTCATCTAAGGTTTCTGGAAGGGAGTGAATTATGGTCTAAATGGATTGGAGACTAGCTTTGTTTCATGATGAGTTGGAGAAATATTGGTAATACGGTGAGAACAGTTTGGTATTGCCCAAGGGATCTGAGGCCAGGTCACCAAACGGTTGTGAACTAGTCCCTTGACATAATATTTCGTTTCTTGGCCTATAAAAAGAGGGTGATAGTATCTCCTATGGGGAGCAACTGGAGAGCAATGAGAAAATCCTGGGAAGGTCTGGGGCATGGTTGGTACACATATTTCTGGAATTGGTTTTATGAGGAAGACTTTGGTAACTGAGAGCAGTGGAATTCCAGGAAAGGAGATGGCCAAGATGAAAAGCCAGTGATGGAAAGAACACTGACTCTCTTCATTCTGTGCATAGGAGGTGACCTGGCAGGAAGAGAAGGGCTGTATGCTAGGTGGATTTTCGCATTTACTGGCAAATGTTGCCTTGGATATCCAGGCCTTTATCCCTACTAAATGTGATGGATAAAGATAGAACTACCGATTAAAATACCCAGAGCCCTTTCAGCATCCATTCGACAGGGGATCTCCTAGTATGATGATGCTACTAGAAAACCTTCAGTTGCTCTGATCTTCATTTTTCCTTTCTCTTCAAGTATCATTCACGTAAATATGTTGTTGCTTCAAAACAACACAGTGGTGAAGTCCATATGGTCCTCAGGCCACCTCTATTGACAAGGGAACCAGAACTCAGAGAGACTCAAATATGAACCCCGAACTTCAAAGCTAATGAGCATGACAGTCAGGACTTGAACCCATAACTTCATATGTAGTATCGTTGGCTTCTTTCACCAACCACAGTAACTTTGGGTGCTTTAAGCCCCATTGAAAACCAGAACCTGGGTTACGTCTGGCAAGATATGTGGGTGGACTGGAATTTTCTCCCACTGGGATATTGTTTTGCTTACTCCTAAAATTGTTCCAAAGAGAATTGAAACAGCAAAACTGATGGGGAGTGGGAGAAGGCTGCGGCCTGGCCATGACTGAGTTCTCTACATTCGTGTTTTATTTGAAGCATAATATTTTATTTTGCAAAAGAAAACTTAAGAAGGCTGCTCTAACGGGGACTTAACCCCCTCAGTTGGTATTTTCTCGGAAGTTTGTAATGAACTCATAAATGCTAATGAGGAATGCTCTGTGGCTCCCCAGCAGTGCTGAGTCAAACGAGCCACGTTAGAGGACAGAATTACACAGGCCTTGGAATATTCACACCCACCCCACCACACTGGGCTGGTTGCTGGCATCAGGAAGAGCACTGTCTGCTCTGTCAGCTCACACACTTGCTGGCTTTCACCCTTTCCACAGCAGCTTCTGTGACCTAGATTATTTCCCCTGGGATGATAGTTTCAAAGGTCTCTTTTAAAAAGCCAGCCCTGGGAGTTTTCAGCTGTCCATTGGCTTGGTCAGTTGGTATGTGCTGAGCAGCCATTACTATGCCCAGAACTTCAGCAGGAGCTAGGAGACGCAATTCAGTGTTCCCTGCCTCCAGTCCCATCACCTCGTCCCCTAGTATCCTCCATGGTATGATACTGAAGAACCTGCACCAACCACAACTCCAGTGGGAACCACAGGTCACTAAGCTGGGATACGGCAGAGCATTAAAGAAGAGCTATTCACAAGGCAGGACAGAGCCTTCACCACTCTGGAGCTCATAGGGGCTGGAGGAAGAAACAGGAGCAAGCATTATAGCCTTCAACTAAAATGGAGCCACTGTACCTGCAGCCTAGAATGGAGGAAACTCATGGAAGATGACCCCAAACAACCACCATAGGCCAGGTGGCCCAGCACCATAACCCAGAGGCAGCTTCTAGAATACAGTTATGGATAAGAAGAAGCAGAGTACAAGACTGCAAGGACCAAAGTTGGTGCTAGAGAGTCAAAACAACAACCCTTGACCATATCTTCCAAACCCTGCTAAAGGAGCCTAAAGATTGAGAACAGCATGAGGGATGGAGTCACTGTGCCTACAATTGGCCATCAACTCTGCCTAACACATTTTCAGACATACCTATTTACATTAACATCACACACAGGATACTCATTTTCCAAACTTCCCAAGAAATTCCAAGTGTTCCTTGAAATGTTTTCCAAGGTTGCCTTTGATTGCAGGCACCTCTTTCCAGTTCTCTAAGGATGTCATTTACGTTTATAAGCTAGGCAAAGAGAAAGACCATGACCAGGGCTTAGTAGAAGAGTACCTGCCTAACCTAGCATATAGAAGGCCTTGGTTTTGATCCCTAACACCACAAAAATAACCAGTAGAACATATAAAATAGGAAAAAATGGACTATGTCACAAGCTCCTTATGTCATATATGGAACAGACTGCTCTTGGATGTGAATGGAGAGGATGGATGGTCACGGATGAATGGGTGGAGAAGTAGAGGTCATCTTCAGCCCTTGAGAACTTTATACCATGTCTTTGCAGCTAATGGACTGGGACATAGGTGACCGAAACCAGGAAAGGATGCTCCATGACAAATAGCTAAGTTCAATGAGAAATATCTTCTACTCTCTGCCTGACTGGAGAGATAGAGGGTATATTAAAGGTGGGAATACAGAAATCTAAATCCTTGGAGATTGAGAAGATAAACTACCCACTAACCAGCATAACTTTTTGTGGGATGTGTGAAAACAACAAAGTATTCATTGTAGAGTATTGTTCATAAAGCATCCACACTCAATCTCCTCTACTCCCCTCTTACATCTACTGCCGCAGCTGTTTCCAGGGAGCTAGAGCAAGGAAAGAGGGGAGGAGGTATGTGTACAGAAAAGCACCTTCAGTGCATCAGGCCCCCATGCTGTGTTCAATGAAAAACATCTTGCTTAAATTTAATGCTCTGAATTCCATGCTGTATAGTCCCCAAATGAGGAAAGATGCAAGATGCAAGAAAGGTTTCTGGACCGGCATCCTGGTCCCTTCACTACAGAAGTAGCCTGAGCTCAGGCACTGAAATGCCTAGGCATCTCCTGATTTCTTTTAGAAGCAGAGCACTGGACTTGGGAGTTGTGCTTTCTGGGAAGGGCAGGAAATTGCACTTGCACTTCTGAGAAACCTTCACATTTTCATCTCCTTCCGAAACAGTTTCCTTACTTCTGACAAAGCCTATCTCCTATGATAGAGTTTGGCAAAGTAAGATGAGTGGGCAAAGGTGATTTTAAAATCAGAGCAGGGATATATACTGATAGGCAGATCTAGGCAAAGCAGTATGCAAAAGATTTCCCCTGCTAGGTGCTCGTGGCTCATGCCTGTGATTCTAGCCACTCAGAAGGGTGAGATCCAGAAAACTGAGGTTCAAAGCTATCTTGAGATTGGTTTTATGACTGTCTTCAAAGTAATAAGCAAAAGGCAGGATTGGAAGAGTGGCTCATATAGTTGAGCACTTAAACCCTTGTACTCCCCCCCAAAAAAGTCCTTTGTACGGATTTGTTCTCTCTTCTACTCTCTCATCCTCTGGGAATTTGGACTCAGGAATGGCTTACCCATATAAAAACAGGTTCAGTGTGTTAACTTTATTTAGTTCAGAATATGTGTGTGTGTGTGTGTGTGTGTGTGTGCCAAAAGCTTCACAGGAATGGAGTCACCAAGATGCACACCATCATGTCAGAATGAGTTCATGAGATTCTTTTTCAATAACTAAAAAGATAAAGGAGAAAATGGATGGGGCCATTTCTAGAAAGTGAAGGACACGTGAGCTGATGTCTGAAGGGTGTGCCTCTCGCTGAGATGATGCACGTGTGTACGCATGCATCCATGTACACACATGCACATGTGTGTGTCAAAGGAGGGCTTGTTGGGCTTGTTGGGAGGACAGCATGGGGAAGTAGGAAGAACTGACAAATGGAAGGGCAAAACCGCTGATGTCAAGGAAAGGGGTGGCCTTTAAAGCCCCTCTGGCCTGCTTCCACTGAGCTTTCTCCTAAGTCATCTTCATTTCAGTCTTAGGTTTCCATAAACACTGCAGTTATTTATTTTATTTTCATTTGAAATGTTAAACAAGCCCCGAAAGGAAAAGCTGTTGGGGCAACTTGCGGCGTCTCCAGAGAGTCGCACCATAAGCATTTCTACAAGGGCTTGGCAAGGCTGCCTCTCCTTCTGTCCTTGACCTGGGGTTCCCTATGGAAGTCCCTTGAACCCCTGCCTTGGCTTCAGGACTGTGAGGAACTCTGGCTCCATCATATTATCCACTGTGATTCATAGAGGTAGCTCATCCACATAGTTCCACATAGATGGACAGATTTCCATCTGGAGAAACTGTGATTCCAGGCAAGCCCATCCTGCCAGCATGCTTCCTGTATTTCAGCCACACCCTCCCTGGTTGAAGCCTCATGTCTCAACCAAGCTGTTCCTGATCTCCTGTGTAGAATCAGGACAAGTGCACACTATATGTTCTCTCCTTTCAAATGACCCTTTCAGAAGCCTGTGGAGAGAGTTCCATACATAGCATTTGTAGTCACCTCCTAGATCAACATTTAGGATCCAACCTTCCTCTTCTAGTTTTTTACCCAGACAAGGACAAAGCTTTGAGTGGCCCAGTGTTTAGAATCATCTCTCTCTTATCACTTCTGGTTTTCTCCCCCACTAGCTCTCCTGGGTGGCAGTGCTTTTCTCACCTCCTCAGAAAAGGACAATCAAACTCATGAAGCAGGAAGGATGCTTATGGTACTTGAGGGAGATGGTCATGTGACACCTGCACATTGCTCCACACTCAAGTCATTCATGGTAACAAGTGATCAACTCACAAGGGACAATGGGGGACATCAGAGCAACCCTTGATCCACAGAATTCTGGACCCAGAGAGAAATGAGAGAAAAGAATAAGGCGGTTAGAGGACAAAAATACCACCCTTATCACTGTCAAATCCATTGACTATGGCTTCTTTATGAAGGATGTGGTATTTCTTGCTGTGAATCTAAGACATATACAGAATAACCTACCCAGTCATTTCCCTGATGGAGTCCAGCAGGCTCTCATGAAGGGCAGATCCTATCTCTAAGAAACTTGCGGCCTTGAAACACAGGACAGAGCAAAAGTTTTCCATTGGTAGGCTCACTGTAGAAGAGGAACAAAGAAGGAGGAAAAGTATATTTTCCTTCCACATTCATCCAATGAGAGGGAGAGAAGGCAAGAGTATTCTTCCTATAGAGTCTCCTTCATTTGAATGAAAATATCAGAAAAAAAGACACACTCAGCCCCCTCCACCCTAGTACAGTTATTTTCCTCCCATAGGGAAAAAAAACTAGAAAATATGAATAAATTCTTAATACTCTGTAAATCACAAATGTGACGCTGAACAAATAATATGCCTTTAATAAGTGGCCTTACATCAATGTCCTTTACCCTAGGTTGGATGCTGTTTAGAACTGACTTCCTTCCTCTCTGTCTAGCTCCAGCAACTTCTTTGCCTCCTATTATTGTTTGGTATATGCTCCTATGTCTTCACTTGTTTATACACCAGGCAATTTCACACCAGCTGTATCTTCTTCGGTTTCCCTCTGATCTAGCCCCTGTGGGTCACAACAACAATCCACCTCCATCCTCCCAAGCCACACCTTGTCAGGGGTTGGCAGCCTTTTATCAGAGCACATCTCTGGGTGTTGGCAATGAAGAACAAACTACTGCCAGTGCTTCCATCTTTTCTCCCAAGCCAGGCCCTCTGGCCTCTTACCCATAGGCCATGCCTTCCTTTGACTTTCTCCCCATCCGTCAGCACATTCCTAGTTTGAAGCCAAGCCCTGCCACATACCCCTGGAGACACATAACGACACTTTCTGAGCCTACATGCATACATTTTCTCCTGGTCCAACAAAACTTGTGGCAACAGAATTGAGGAAAGTTGGAAACCTGTCAGACACGGAGATAGCCCTCTGTTACCTACAGGAATAAGAAGGATACCTTCTCTGGGATCCTGGAGCCTTTGGAGGGCACACATTGGCCATCTAATGCTCAAATCAGGTGAAGGCTGCTCAAGTCCAATTTCTTCCTTATTTAAGTTGTGACCTGGTAGAAATCTTAGCAGTTGGCTTTGACTATTCTTGAAAGTGCTTTGCCGACATTCTCCTCTTTTTCTTTCTCAAGTATAAAATGGTATTTTTTCACCAAGAACCATCAGGCTCAGCTCATCCAATACTAGGGAGAGCTGAAGGCCATCTTGACTTTGCCTGAGTTCCAAGGCAGATGAATGTGTGACTAGAGGAAGTCATTTGAAGGAAAAGGTGTCACATGCTGTGGTAGGCAAATGAAGAGAAAAAGTGGAGAAGTAGCAGCAGGGTAGGGGGAATACAGTGTAATATTCAATGCATACATATCCTGTGAAACTAGAGAAATTGAGAGGATAGGTAGGGTTGGGAGGGATGGGGGAAAATGATGAAAGAAGTGATATTGATCATGATGTATTGTACTCATAATCTGACATGTTGAATGGTAAGTTCTTTGTGCAACTACGTAAAGATAATAAAATATAATAAGGAGGGAGGGAAGGAAGGAAGGAAAGAAGGAAGGAAGGAAGGAAGGAAGGAAGGAAGGAAGGAAGGACGGAAGGAAGGAAGGAAGGAAGGAAAAGAAAGATTGTCACATGTTGACCAGTTTTATGAATTTCATTCCCTGTTCAGCAACAATGAAGTTCTCTCTATCTAGGGAGAACTTGATATCTCTTGAACACCACTACTTAATGACATAAGGTCAAACATACCAAATATCATACTTATGGTGCCTCCTTCCTACCTCTTCCCCTACTACTGCTATATTCAATAGATTTATCATTTCCCCCAAAGGACAATCTAGTTTTAAACTATTCCCCTTTCACTCCTCCTAGTCAACCCATAACCAAATCTCATCTCATAGACTCCAGAAAGTCTCAGGTTGTTCCCACCCCTCCACCACTGTTCTCTCCTCTCTCCCAAATACTCATCTCCTTTCATTGGAATTACAGTTCTGAAGCTGGTCCCATGTCTTCATTAATAACCTCCTTTATTCTGTTCTTAAAACAGAGACCTGTGTAAAGCTAATCCTTGAGTAGACTGCTTAAGACCTTCTGGAGTGAGCATTCACCACCAGCACGATAGACAATAACCTTTGCAACCCAGTCCTGGTGTGCACCCCATGTTTTCACAGGCAACCTGTGTTTTTGCTCCGGTGCTGCACCTGCCACACTCTACCCCAGGTGGCCTCACTCCTCAGGGCTGTGTTCATGTTGCTCCTCATCCTCGGAGTAGCTTACCTCTAGCGTCTCTCTCTGGAAAGTTCCTGGTTCTCCATCAGATCTAGAGTCCAATAGGACCACGTCTATGAAGACTTTCCTAGCATCGTTAGACAGACTTAAAGGATGTTCTTTTGTGATGTATGACATTGGGCATTCTTCAGTAATACTCCCTTTACTGTATTATAATTTTTGCATGACTTGCCTCGAAATTAGACTATAACCTCCTTAGAAGAAGAAAATATATCTTTCTCTTTCTCTTTGTGTATAACTATGGCCAGCCTAGAATTTTCTACCCACTTGGCTATCAGTTCACATAAAAGTATGTGGTAACTGAACAGACAAATAGCAGATAGCAAAGAGAGAAAGACCAAAAACCCAAAGGTACTTGATGTTTTCTAGCTTTGGGGTAAATGAGCCAGAAACTATGAAAATCATCATGTTACTATGACATCAAAACTCAGCACAGAAGCTCAGGAGTAAAATGAAGTAGAAAGAACAATGAACTGGAAGAGCAAATTCCATGCAGACCAACGGTTATGAAAAATGACAGCAACTTTAACAGTAATTGCAAAGGGAAGGGAATTGCTGACCACTTAACTATCTTGACACACTTTAACTCATTAATTGTAGGGTTGTTGTTATTGCTGTTGTTGTTTTTCCAGTCATAGGGCTTGAACTCAGGGCCTGGACACTGTCTCAGAGCCTCTTGGTGCTCAAGAATTTGGATCTGTCTAACTCCAAACCATGCATTTCCCATCATACTTTGCAACTCGAGAAAGGAAATAAAGCATGAAATACACTAAGAGCTTGTGCAGTGGTGTTCTTGGAGCTGGTTTATTCTGGTAGAGGTGAGGTAAAGCAGTGAGTAAGGAGGAGGATAGACTCCAAAGAAGTTTTGTGGAACTGGCTGAGCCAAGACAAATACAAATTGCAACGGATTGAATAGATACTGGTTTTACACCCATTCATTGTATAGACACAAATCTGTGTTTCCCCACATAGAAAACACAAGCATAATCACATACACACACACACACACACACACACACACACACACACACACACACTGCTACAAGAAACTAACTCAGGATGGTTAAGAAGTGGACCCAATAAAAACTTTGCAGCCAGCCAGAACATGATAAAAAATGAGGAACGATGAAAGTTCAGAATGACTAGAGATGATCTAGACTGATGACAAGAGATGGGGCTAAAAAGTGACTCAGAACTCAGACCACACGGGCTGTCATTGACTTCCTAAGTACTGACACCTTGGTCTAGAGATGAACAGAAATCAACATTTGAGTTTTAAAATCTTATTTAGCCCAGGCAGGCTTCAAATTGTAGAATCTCCTGTCTTGGACCTCTGAATAGTGAGATTATAAGGCATGCACTATCATGTCTGAGTTTGATAAATAATTTTATAAATATAAAAAAAACATTGTGATCAAACAGCATTGAAATTCTAACTCACCCCAGTTAGAATGACCATTATCAAGAAAACAAATAAACAATTACAGATGTAGCCAAAATGAAACCCTAATATACTGTTGATGGGAATGTAAACTGGTTCAACTACTCTAGAAAGCAGTATGCTAGTTCCTCAAAAAATTAAACATAGAACTACCATATGATCCAGCAATTCCACTTCTGGACCTTTACCAAAAAAATTACAAACCAGCACACAGTAAAGCCACTACCACAACCAAGTTCATGGCAGGACTGTTCACCATAGCAAGGTATGGAATTAGCCCAGATACCCCTCACTGGATGAATGGATCAAGAAAATGTGGTATACATACACAATGGAATTTTACTCATTTATTAGAAAGAATTATATTGTACCACTTGTAAGGAAATGGAAAAACCTGGGGAAATTATGTTAAGGGATGTAAGTCAGACCCAGAGGGACAATGGATCCATGTTTTCCCTTATATGTGGAAGCTAGATTTAGACTACAAACTCATAAGTAAATATGTTGGCATGTAAGTGTACACAACTGTATGAATGTATTCACTGATACATGGTAGAATCAAGGGAGAACTCAAATAGTATAATTCCTTAGAAAGGCAAAGTCAAAGTTCAACAAAATAAATACCAGGAAGCAGGCACTGAAAAGGAGTAGGGTAGGATCAGAGGGGAAAGGATAGAGGGGTGAATAGGAGAAGAAGGAGTAAATGCCATCAAGAATCCAATGTATATCCTACAAAATTAAGGAGAGTGAGGGAAGGGGTGGGTAAGGGAGGTATGGGTGAGAATGTTGAAAGAGGTGACATTGATAAGATGCATTGTATTCATAAATTGCTTTGTTAAATGCTAACTTCTTTACACAGCTACTTAAAGATCATAATTTTTGAAAAAAGAATTGGACTCAAACACTATCTTAGCTTTGAGGATAGACTATCATAGTAGAATGTAAGGGAAAAAGAGAGTAGCACTAAGTAGATACCTTGAGAAACTTTTTGTGATAGATGAATGGAAAAACTGTGCAGGAAACTACTTTTCTTTTCACACCCCTGTCAACATTTTGTATTCCTAATCCCTAGTGCAGTGGCTTCAAATGGTGGGAATTCTAAAAACAATTGGGTTGATTCAATTCCAAGTATCTCTCACATTTAATTCTAATATGTTGGGTCTGATATTGCTCAGTCTAGTTTTAGCCCACCAAAGTTCATTTTTAAGTACTGATTTTTAATTTGGTCATTGGCATGGAAGAGTTAACATTGTTTAGTTCTTTTCAATGCGTCTAGCCTCCTAATTGCTGTATTTGACATCCCCCTCCCACCTTCCAGCCTAAGCCAAACACTATGTAACTCCTTGCACAATGACTGATTATTTCCAACTCATTAGTTTTCCTGGCTTGGTGAGACTCAATTTTATAAGTCAACTGGACAAGGGTCAGGGATTCCCAGATAGCCGAGTGTGTTTGAGGAGGTTTCTAGAAGAAATGGGCATTTGAGCTAGTAGACTGAGTTAAGAATGTTGCTTTCTCCAATGCAGGTGGGTAGCATTTAAACCTCTGAGGTCCTGACTAGAACAAAAATGGTGAAGAAAGAAGCATTTTCTTTACACTTATCCTGGGGACATGGTCTTTCCATGTCCTAAGACATCTGATACACTACTCTTCCTTGAACCTTTGGACTCAGGCTGGAAATTGCACCATGAGAAGATCATATCCCACATCTGTTGGGTCTTCCATAAACTTGACATTTTTTAAGAGTATAAGTTAATCTCTTGAGGAACTCTCATTAGATTGGTTTTGTTTTATGTTTCCTCTTGACTACATTTGTGTTGTCAGTTTTCAGCAGAAATCAAAGAGAGAAATGATGTTATTTTCTTCTTCAAGTATAATATTGGGAAACACATAATCTCCAGTGGTCCCATTGTTAGTGATGATAGTTTGAGTCATTTGGTTAAACTGTAATCCACCAATAAATAATCTATGAAGAGATCTTGGGAGGCTATGTAACATACTATTTCTCATCAAATTTTAGCCACAAGTTTATCATCCATCCACAATTGTTATCTTTGTATGTATGAATTATTACGGCAATTACCATTGCAGTGGTTACAATTTCCCGTACACTTACTAATTAACATTCAATTGCAAAGAAAGGCTTTCCTTTCTCCTCACTTAGTTATTCTTTTACTAATTTACATCTGTATGACTCATTGAGTTTTTATTTTATTAAATAGATTACAGTGTGTATTTAACATTATTTCCTTTGATGTTTAAACTTCCAAAGCATGGCCAGTGAAGTATGGCTTACACAGGTCTTGAATGTTTCAGATATGTGCCATCATTTTTGCAAACTTGCTCTTTTTTTTGTATAGTAAGATAGTTAGGTTCATCTTGTATCTTCTCTGTTCCCACCCTTCCATTAAAAAGTGGTATTTCTTTGAAGAACACTGGTTCCTTGTGCAGAGGAACAGTATTTAGAAACCAAAGTCTTAGCACTGTATGTGCCCATTATTACTGGAGTGTAATGCCTTTATTCTTTTTAATAAGCAAAAATGTATACAAGGATAGATATAAGGTAATGGATACAAATATATATAATGCATATAAATAGATGTATAAAGTTACCAGCACAATCATGTTCTTTGCGGCATTGTTTACCATAGCCAAGATATGGAATCAACCCAGATGCCCCTCAGCAAATGAATGGATCAAGAAAATGTAGTATATATACACAATGGAATTCTATGCTTCCATCAAAAAGAATGATATTGCACCATTCATAAAGAAATAGAAAGATTTGGAAAAGATTATATTAAGCAAAGTAAGACAGACCCAAACAAACAGGTTACATGGTTTCCCTCATTTGTAGTCATTAGAATGTGCCTGTAAATCTACAAGTAAACATAATGGATGGTAAAAGACAAAAACAATAAACTTGGACATAATAAATGAAACAGGACACTAAACTTTCACACAGTGAAACCAAAGGAGGATTTTCTTACAAGAGGATCACAAAGGCTCAATATCTATGTTCATATGATCATACAAAGTGATGTTTATCGAAAGAACTCTAAGAAATGGAAACCAGAGGTGTTTTTTGTTCTTTTGCTTTTTGTTTTTTCTCCTTTGTCACTGTTTTTCATTTCTGTACCTTTTGTCTTGTATGTAAGTTAATCTGTTTTGAGGAAGGCAAGGGGGAGCACAGAAATGGAGAGACAAAGGGTGAACAATGCAGCAGTGATACCCTCTAGACACTATGTTGAAAATGAACTCTACAACTTGAAGAAGAGGGGGATCTGAAGGGAAAAACTGGGAGAAAGTGAAGTAAGAGGTGATAGTGTCCAAAAAGGAATGTACTCATTACCTGACTTATGTAACTATAACCCCTCTATATATCACTTTTACAATAAAAATTATTTAATCTGTATGTATAATCGTATTTTTCTCATATGCACCATATTTTCTCATGCAACAGCATAATAGTAGGCTAATGTATATTGCAGACATGAGAAAAATTTGCATTCTTGCCATAAGTTCTGTCAGATCACAAAGTATGATTTCCTTGATGTGGTGTTAGATTTTTATTTGCTACATTTTATGGCAAATCATCTTTATTCTCTTCTCTCTTCATCTAAGTCTATTCCTAATTATTTTATTCAGATTCACTTTTATCTCATGAAGGGAAGGTACCTGTGACATACATTGCTTGGAAATTTACTTGGCATTTAACTTTACCATTTCTTTATGTTGATTAAAACCCACTTGCACTTTCAACAACAAAAAAAAATGTGGAAAACAAGTTATGGAAACAGCCAGAAGCCCTATACTGGATGAGTAAATCTAGACAAAAATGTGGTACATATGTAAAGGAGAATTTTCCTCATCTATTAAAATATATATATATAATTCCATTTTCAGAGAAATTGATGGATCTAAAAAAATTAAGTGAGGTAATTCAGGCTCAGAGAGACAAACGGTGCTTGTTTTCTCTTGTATGTGGAAACTAGATCTAAACTGTAAGCACGTATAATAACAAATACAGGGCTCTATGCATATACACACAAAGTGACTGAAGGATGGCATACTTAGCGGAAAAGTCCAAAGGTATAGCTCCTCTGAACAACTAGTAAACTGTTTATAAAAATGAATGCCAGGAAATGGAAACATGTTTTTGGGAGAGAGGGCAATGGAGGGGGACACATGAATGGAGGGAAGAAGAGTGGTCAAATGCAGGCATGATATCCAGTGCACATTATGTAAGAACTGAACTACATAACTGGAGGGTAGGGATGGGTGGGGAGAAAATAGGCAGAACAAAGGAAGGGGTGACATTGATGAAGATGCATTGTACTTATAACCTGACTTATGAAAGTGTAACCTCTTTGTACACCTACTTAACAGTAAAAAAAAAAAAAAGTCATGTAAAAAAAAAAAAAGCAATATGGAAATCAAGCATGCTCATGAAGCCAGTGGATTCCAACGACCTGGTTCATCAGAACTAAACATAGTACATGGTTACTTCCTGCGATGTGTATTAGAATATATTAAGTTCCAGAGCTAGTCAAAATTCCTAAAGTCTTTTAGTAAAGCATCCCTTAGACTCCTCTACAGAACGTTAAATTTTCCTCTAGTTTTCAAGGGAAAACTAGAAAGTCGCTGGGACCCTGAGTTTCATAGGTAAGATGCTCTAAAGTATATCTTAAATGCCATCTTAAATGTTATCTTCATGGCAAAGTGCCCCCTACCTGTCCTGCAAGTCCTGCTTTCTCTGAGCCTGAATCAGGTTCCTTTCTTTGAACTTATTCCAAGTCAAATGTCATTGACAAATTGTTTTCCTCTAAGTTCCAAGAGGACAAAGGCTCTGTCCGTCTTGTTCCACTGCTGCCAACGAGGCAGCATGCGTGTGTGTATTAAATACTTACTGAGTGTGAAATAAATAAATAAATGCTTACTGAATGAGTGAATGAATGATCTAAGGAAAGCAATGATTCTAAAGAAAGCACTGAACTCTCTGACTAGGTAGGGAATTTCTTGCCCCTAGTTGAGGGGAGAATTAGCATATTTGTCTCTCCAATCTTCGAACTCCCAAGAAATTTCCAAGCAGGGCTAGGTTTGAGCCCAGATATTGGGTGGCAACCTTAACAGGAGGTTCCCTTGCTCATGACCAGGGAGCTTGCAATAAAGGTCCTGAGTTCGCAAACTTGCACCTCCTCCTTCCGGGAGATTTTTAAGTCTAGGGCAAGTTAGTTGCTCATTCTGTTACATTTTTTTTCTCTTTTTATTATTCTTCAAAAAGTAGTTGTCTGAATTCATAAAGCAAGCAAGGAGATAGTCTAAATGGAAGGACTCCAGACCCTTCATTAAAAACAACAAGTTGGACAATGACAGTGAGTTTTTTGCTTATGTGTAGGTGTGTGTGTGTGTGTGTGTGTGTGTGTTTATATACATATATACAAGTTCCTCCAGCTCTCAAACCTCCTTAACAAACACTTCCAATGAATTAACATGGACCCAATCAAACATGCTAAAGAACACTTTCATTCTCACTTACTATGGAACTTGGGCTTCAATAATTTGGGAGAATCCTTTTGAAAGAACATCTGGTGCCCTGGATGTGGGCCTGTTAATCAATCTCCCTTGCTCTTTTGCTTTTGCTTTTCCTCTCTTATCCTCATCTTTCTTTGAAGAGGCTGTTCTTGTTTGAAATTTTCTAATCCAGAGATTCTGGCCTTGGGATACTTCATCAGCTCTTTGAGGTCATTTACAAATAAACCCGCCAGGCAAAAATCTCACTGCTGGGAACCCACAGTGGCAAGAGTCATCTGTTTATAAAGATCTAGTATCCTAACGAACATAATTGGCCTTAAAGAAAGCTTTTGTGGGGGGCAAATGTGACTTGAGAGCAGTCAGAGACAAGAATCCCAGAGTCTGATGTTGGATTTATTTTCTTTCCAGCTCCTCAGGAACTCCTAGGAACATACAGGAATCCCAGAGAAAGGGGAAAGGAAGATTATGGATATTTTCCCTCTGTTATGAAAGCAATAACCTTGGAGGGAAAGAATTTTTCTGTGCTTGTGCAGAAAGGAAGGAGGAAGGCTAATGGCAGAG
Organism: Perognathus longimembris pacificus; assembly: GCF_023159225.1. Lineage (NCBI taxonomy): Eukaryota > Metazoa > Chordata > Mammalia > Rodentia > Heteromyidae > Perognathus > Perognathus longimembris. The sequence goes on from NC_063164.1 coordinate 16,852,354, forward strand.
GTCAAATGTGATGTCACTCGCTGAGGATACTAGAGCCTCTGAGAATACTAGAGCACCACATGGACTCTCGAAGTGCTAAAGACATTCCCAGGAGCAAGTCTTAATAGGTGCCCGGGACACTCAAGTATTCAGTTAAATGTTCTTTGCTTTCCAAATTACTTCGTAAGAAGGCCAATTACCTCTCTAAGAGGCCATAAAGAAGAAAGCAGGGCCAGATATGGCTCTAGCTTTAACTCCGCTTCCTGGCACTCAGGTTGGACTCATGGCCCTGTGCTTTCTGTGAGAACAAAAGACTCAGTTTCTGAGACAGGACTATGAGTCCCTGTAGCTTCTGATGCTTGTAGGGTTGGGGCTAAGGGCTGCTCTGCCTCCCTGGGGCCAAAACTGTTCCGTGGTTAACAAGAAAACCTCCTGCTCCCTTCCGCCACTCATGTAGGAAAGGGATCTTCTGGTAGCTTCTTCCTATTGCTTGGCAAAAGTAGATAAGTAGGGGCTTTGGTATTTCCCCACAAATGCCCAGAGGATCCTGCTGGAATTCATGTTCTCTACATTCCTGTCATCTGTTGGGGACAAAGAAGGAGCGACCCAAAGGGGAGAGCCCAAGGAGGAAGAAGAACAGGCAGGAACCTTCATCCCTTCTCCACTGCTCCCACAGTTCACCTGTCTTCTGCTGTTCTGGAAAAGTGACAAATTCCATGGAGTTTCTAGACAGGTTTCCATGTTACCACATAGTGAGCAAGCGAGTCCCCGGCAGGTAGACGCAGCAGCCTGAGATCAAATGAGCCTGGCTGTAGCTTTGATGAAGTCTAGACATGCTCTTTGCACTCTATAGGATCTCCATGTTCCATGGCCTGTACAGAATTACCTGAAAGCCGGAAGTCTTCCCTCCACCCTGGGTCTGGAGATGGCAGCTCATTTCCTCAAGAGGCATAGAGAGTATGTTTTATCTTTCTGGCAGGGCAAAATTTGTCCTCCACGTACCACCTTCTTCTTCAGATCTACCTCACATACTCCCAATACATAAAGTGATAAACTCACAAGCAGAGAAAGTTCTTTCACACTTCCTCTGGACTCCAGGTACTTCATTCCTGCTTCTTATCAGGGACCAATCAAAGTGCATCTCAGATTCCATTGTTGTTGTCTAAACTGTGAGCTCCGACCACACAGTTATTGCATTAAGAGTGCCAAGCCAGGTGCTGGTGGCTCACACCTTTAACCTTAGCTACTCAAGAGACTGAGATCTAAGGACTGTGGTTCGAAGCCAATCTGGGAAGAGAAGTCTCCAGTTAACCACCAAAAAGCCTGAAATAGAGCTGGGGCTTACATGGTAGAGCTCTAGCCTTGAACACAAGAAGCTAAGGGATAGTACCCAGTGTTAAAGCCCCAGTACCAGCAACAGAAAATAAAATAAAAAGTGCCCGGCAAGACCCAGACACAATGGTACCCAGTTGTAATCCTAGCTACTTAGAAGACAGAGATAGAAGTATTACAGCCTGAGGATAGCCCTGGGTAAAACATGAGACCATATCTGAAAATACCAGCCAAATCAAAAAGGGCAGGGAAGCGGGGAAGGCTCAAGTGGTAAAGCACTCACCTGACCAGTGTTATGACCCTGAATTCAGACCCCAGTTAGTACTGCCCAAAAGAATTTTCTTTTAAGTACCAAATTAGTAGTAGGTGCCTGTGAATATATGTGAAAGAATGTTGGCTATCTATAACCATAAGTACTCAAAAAGATGGCAACACAGAAGCAGACGGAGTCATTGAGGAAAACACACACAAGAGATGGGACTCAGACATGTGGAGAGAAGATTTTTATGTATGATTTTGCTTATTCAGATAAGCAAATACATAAGCAATTACACAAAATCATATCCTGTACTCATAAAATGGCCTAATTCCTGTCAGATATGTCACTTATCTAAATCTTTTAAATCAGTGATTTCTTTATTAAGAGTACTTTAAAGAAGTTTAATTTATATATAATTAAATATACCCATTTAAGTATACAAGTTGATTTATACTGATGGGTGTGTGTGTGTGTGTGTGTGTGTGTGTGTGTGTTTATAACCACCACCAGTCTACAGTCTGGATATTTTTTTACTTTTTCTAAAATTTTGTGTCAAGTAAAATATTGCAGCATTATACACTTTTGTATCTAGCTTCTTTTGCTTACATGATGACTTTGAAATCCATCCATATGGTTGCATGCTTACTCCTGTTTGCTGAGTGCATTCCAGTACATTGTTACACAATAGTTTGTTGATCCTTCCAGTTGTTCCTAGATATTTGGGCTCTTGCCAGTTCGGGGTTATAATGAACAAAGTTTCTATGAACATTCATATAAAATTCTTCGTGATGAAACACCATATTTTTCTTGGGTAAATATCTGAGTAGAGTATCTGGCCGTATAAGATGAAGCAGACTCCTGTATATTCTTTCTGCCTCAGTCTTGGAATTAGCCATTTCTTCAAGGAACTAATCAGGTTCCATTTAGAGAATGATATTAGACCATCCCATTGCTACTTGGTGCCATTGCTATATATGCTCTATCAGCAGAGCCAGGAAATACTATGAGCATAATAACCCATGTCTACTTACATGTCTAGCCTGCTAAACACAAGCTCATGCAGATGGCACTTATGTTAATCCAGAACCTCTTGGTTCATTCTAAGGTTCCCTCTCACTCCCTGTAACTTGCCACTCCAATCATGAGAATTTGGCTCTCAGCATTTTCCGTGAACTTACTGACTTGTTTCATTTCAGTTTACAAATAGAATAACTTAAAAATATTTATCTTTTTTCTCTGTACTACCCTTTGACAATAAAGAAAAACGTTTAATAAAAAATGAAAAAAGTTTATCTTTATACTCCTTCAGAAACAACTTGACCAACCAGACCAACTAGACTTATGATCAGTTCCTTTTGCCTTTAGTGTTCCAACCTACATTCCAAAATGGCTCATGTTAACACCTCCCCGCGCCTCCTTCAGTGAGGTTATGTGTCGGGGATGGCTGTGCCTTTAAGAGGACAGCTGGCTTTAGCCCGTCCTGCCTCCTTCCGGCTTCAACCGGAAGAGAAGTCCCCGCCCCTGGGGGCGAGCACGTGGGTGCCATCATGGCAGAGCCCCCAGAGACCCGGCTCTTGGGGGGGCTGTGGTCTCCGCCCATAGAGGAAGTTGCATGACATCACTTGAGGGACAGCCCATTCAGCCAATCATTAATATTCAATTAGTCCCTCCTCTTCCTGCCCATCATTACCGTTATAAAACCTCCCCTGATTAAAGCTTTTTGAGACTGGTAGAACATCCAGACCGGCTCCCCCCGGAATCTCTTTCCTGCATCGGCTCCAGACACGTGAGGGGGACGAGGAGGGAGATTTCGGCATCTCTCCTCAGCTTAGCGCTGTCCATAAAGATACGCTTTACTCCTTCTGCAGGCGGGAGGGGTAGAGCTGAGTTTCTTTCATAGTTTGGGATTTGGGCATCTCCCTGGGAGAAACGGGGAGGGGGGGGGAGAGACGGGGTGAGCCCCGACAGTTATGTCACCCATTTATAATAGGGTTAGATTCTTTTTATCCTGGTCTGCATTTCATCCTGGAATCTCCTGATCTCCTAATTAAATTTCTTTAATTTGCATGCATTAAGGTTTACTCCCAGGGCTCTAAAGCTCTATGTGGTTTGGTAAATACATAGTGCCCTCAATCCACAACTGACGTATCACAGAAAATAGCTTTACTGCCCTAAAACAATTCACTATTCTTTATCTGTTCAACCTCCATCCCAAACACACTGCAACCACAGATCTAGTTTTCATGCCATCTATGGTGTAATCTTTTCCAGAATGTCATTTAAATAGAATCATACAGGGCAGTCATTTAACACTTCACTTAGCACCATGTATTTTCAAATTTACCCATGTGGTTGAATGCTTACACAATTTGCTTTTTTTTTTTTTTAAATTATCTTTAGGTAATTGTACAAAGGAGTTTCAATTCACCATGCCGCTTTATATGTATAATGCGTCTTGATCATTGGTACCCCTTCTGTCATTCTTTCCCATCTCTCCCAACTACACTCATCCTTTTAAATTAACCTGTTACATATTCACATATGTAGATTGAATTTTGTGACTGTATTCACCCACCTATCCTCTTTCCAGTCATCTGCCCTTCCAGCCCTTGAACTCGCCTCACCCCTGAATACATATGTTCCAGCTTCCTGCTGTTAAGCTTAATTCTTCAAAGGCGTTACACCATGAGAATCCTCTCCTGTGTATACTAGACTTTAGTCACTCATTTGTGTATATGGGCATATGACCCTGCATATGCTTTCATATATATTTATTACTTAGAACTAACTTCCACAAACGAGAAACATTATGCACTCTTCATCTCTCAGCCTCACTTATTTCACTTAACATAATTATTCCGAGATTCATCATTAACCTGTAAGTGATATAATATGAATAGTATTATTCTTCCTGATACATGAATGAAATTCCAATGCACACACATATACACAGATATATACATGTAGATGCATGTATGTACTCATGGTGTATATGTGCGCATACATATGTGCATATGTGTATGAGTGCATGTGTATGTGTATATATGTATGTGTATGATACATTTGTCTGTATATACAGTATATATGCATACATATTTCATATATATATACATACTTATATATCACATTTTCTTTATCTACTTACTCAATGTAAGGCATCCAGGGGCTGTTTCATATCTTAGCTATGGTGAATAATGCAGTAATGAACACAGGTGTGCAAGTGTCTTTACTGTATCCTGACTTGAAATTTTTTGGGTAAATGCCCACAACTTGCTTCTTGTCACCGAATAGTATTTGCTATCTAGATCCTATTCATTGGTTTATCCATTCACCTACTGAAGGCCCTTGTTAGTTGGTTTAGTTTTTGCTAGTTATAAGTAAGGCTACTAAAACCATTCTCATGGAAATATTTATGTGGACATGTGATTTGTAGTTAGCTAGGTAAGTATCCTGCAGTGTCACTGTGTGCATTGCTATGTTGTCTGTATTTGTATGACTGTATCATCACTGGAATGTATGCTTGTGCATGAGCTCACATGCTCTCATCTAAAGGAGCCGCAGCTCTTGGCACTCCTTCTAGCGGTAACTAAAGGTTAATGTTGTTCAGTATCCTGGTTAGCCATTAGCACTGTACATGTTTAAAATAGCCTAATGGCTCAATGGCTATGTGTATATGCTCATATAAGACAATGCGTATCAAAATGAACTCCAAGGAATGGAAAAAAAGAGGTTTTAATTTTACTTTTTGTGGGTTTTTTTTGTTTTCCCCTTTTGTTGCTTTTTAAAAAATTTCTGTATTTTTGTCTTGTGTGTAAGTTTATCTGATTTGAGGAGAGTAAGGGAGATCACAGAAATGGTAGGACAAAGGGTGAACTAACTCAGCAGTGATATGAACTATACAACTTGTGGGGGAAGGGGGCTGGGAGGGAAAAACTGGGAAAACAAAGGAAGAGGTGACACTTCAAAAAAAATTGTACCTCATTACTTGTCTTACGTAACTATAACCCCTCTTTACATCACCATTACAATTAAAACTAAAATTAAAATTTTAAAATGGCCTAATGGTACTCAAATTTTAGTTAAATTTGCATTTTCCTAATGACAAGTGAAATTGTCTCTCTTATGCAGTGGTGAGATATTTGTTCAGGTTTTATGTTTGCTTTTAAATTTGATTGTTTTCTTTTTATTATTGACTTATAATAATTTATTCTGCAAGCTAGGACAGGAACTCATACCTGTAATCCCAGGAACTTGGAAGGTAGAGATTGGGAGAACTGAGATCTTACCTAGGCTGGTGTAGGATAAAAGCAAGATCCCACATGCACACACACACACACACACACACACACACACGTACATATGTGTGTGTATGTGTCACACTATAAATCTCATTGTGAAAGGTTCATGGCTAGTCAGTAGAAAGAGATACAACAATTCTGATGTTAACTTTATATTCTGAGACACATGTGAATTCATTTATTAGTTCTAGTAGATATCTTTGTAGATTCCTTGGCATTTTCAACACATGACCCTGTTGCCTACAAATGAAGACAATTTTACTTTTCCTTCATATGTCTTTCATTTCTTTGTGTTTACTATTCATTAAAATAAATTACTTTGGAGAGATGAATACATTTAATGAGCATATTTGTTGTCATCGATGAGTCAATAAAATTGAATTTAATAAAGCTGACTCACTTAGCCCCACGTCCACAATCCAGATGCCACTTAAATTTCAAGGACAGTAGCCAGGAGGTGCCATTTACAGAGTCACTCTTGCTCGATTTACCAAATGAAGTTTGAGTTGCAGGACAAGAATCACCAGGTCCCAAGATCCTGAAGAAGAGAACATGGAGACCCCAAAAGAAACTTCTAGATTTCAGTTTGTACTTTGCTCATTCTCACCTTCTTTCCTCCTTTCCTCACTTTTTTCTTAGCCGCTCCCTCACCTGCCTTCTTCCTTCTCCCTCTCATCTTTTCCTTTTCTTCCTGGCACTTCCTTTCTTCTTTTCCTTATTGTTTGTTCTACTTCTCTCTCATGTTGCTTCCCCAGTCAACCACTTTTTCTAATTCCTTCCCTCCACAACTTGTAGAATGTCATCCCCATTTCTCATTGTGCAGCTGTTTTCTTTCTGCTTTATTGCCACACCCAGGAGTTGTTCAATCACTACTGCCATAACCATCTCTCTTTCTCAACCCCTCTGGCAGTCTTTCAACAGCTGGGCACTTCAGAGAAAACGTTGCTATTCTGCTGCAAAATCTTTAGTGGATTTAAGTCCCACGGATGTGAATGTAATGAATCTAAAACTCCCTCTTCCCATTTTCTTAAACCAAGCTGTTCTGACCATAAAAGGCAGGGATTCTCAAGTTTTTAAAAACCATCAGGGATCCATTATGTCTTTGGATGAGGCCCAGAAATCTACTTAGTTAACAAGTATCTCTCACCGCAGGTGATTTTGATACAGATGGGATGTGGACCAAGTGTTGAGAAATGGTGATATGGAAAAAGTTGGGGGTGAGGGGCTGTGAGATGAGTATCTTCTTTTCAGTGTACTATAAAATGAGTTCCTGCCAGCCTAGAATCTAGTCCCAGACCCATTCTATGTAGCAGATGAGCCAGACTGCTTGATTATGCCTAAGATCCTCATGTGGGAAATGTGTGTATACACACACACACACACACACACACACTAATATTTTTCATGACATTACAAGAAGACTCTAATAAGGTAATCTGGTTGGGTTTTTTTTAAAACACACAAATTACTGAAGACACAAAATGCTAACATTTGTAAATAAACATTACCTCAAGATTTCCTTTATTGCATGGTAACACATCTCAAGCAACTGTAAGTTTGGAAGAAAGAAAGTGAAAATCATAGTGCGTGTTTCTCAAGTGCAGTCGACATCCATGGTTCTCCAACTCACCAAGATACAGGTGACCATGGAATCTTGTGCAAGGAAGAATGGCTCAGAGGTGTGAGTGGAGTGTGAGGCTTTTGCATTTCTCACCAGCTCCTGGTGATGCTGAGGCTGCAGGTCAATAAAACACACAGGGAATGGTGAAGGAGTCTTAATTAGAGAAGTGGGAAGAAGGTGGCATCGGGTGACAATAAGACAGTGTGACTCAACCTGCCTCAAGGGAGAGGCTGGAAGGTAGCTCAGGTTCAGAAGAGCTCAGGTTCTCTTGAATCTCTTTCTGGGAGAGTCACAACACTGTTATTGTTAAGTGGGAGGAACTCTGACTAATGACTAATATCAAGGTTTATGTTCAGATTTGGAAGAGCTAGGAGGCCCCAGGAAACAGCACCACAGCACTGCACTTGGGGAATTCATTTCTCAGAAGTGACGGCTTTTCAGCAGCGGTCAGGCTCAGGAGGAAGAAGATCAAGTGACAGATTTGTCTTACTTGACACGATAGCATCCTTTACTGAACCTCAAGAAAGTCTTTGCCATTGCAGTGAGATATACAGAAAAGTGAGTCTAGGGTCTTTACATGAGAAAGAAATGCAAAAGTCCCTGCTAGTTCTTTAATCCACTCTCTGAGCTTCCTGGAGACAATTGGCTCCCTTGCTGCCTGGCTTTGGTTGGGTTCTATCAATGGAGGTGCCCCCTGCAGATCATAGGAAGGGACATACAATGACTGAGGGTGTTTATTCTATGAGAGCCTCCCAGGTGCGCCATGAGCTGGCAGTGATAGTGCCAGCCTTCTCAATTGAAGGCCATGGCTCTAGTCAGGGGCTCCTCTCCCACATCTACTGGGACTGATACTGTCATTCTTCTGGGAACCTGACCCCTCCACACTTTTGTGCAATTAACATACTCTAATGTTGCTACTCCTAGGTTTCATGACCATCTCACTAGTTATTTCCCTTTAAACCTCCTGCAACTTTGTAATCGGCCTCTTTATTTCATCTCCCCTTGGTTTGCTCTGTTGGTGTGTTTCATTTCCAGTGCTATATACTGTTGCAATTTCCATAACCAGAATTCTTGCAATGTACCTTCTGGTGCCTGGGAAGTGTCTTGTCCTTAAATGGCTCCCATTGGAATGGAAGTACTGGAAGGATAGAAAGAGATCGAGACTATCAGGGTTAGCGTGGAGGGGAAAATGGGAAGAAGTAACTGAGCTGATGATAAGGAATGGGTCAAGTTGGTGTAATTGCCTGAGGATGCAGCAGTTAGGATTCAAGCCCACCCACTCCTACTGGGTAAGTTACATCTATCCCACTCTCTTAACTCCTGGCTATTGTGAGAAGGCTGAGGATAAGCTCTCTTGAAGGCTAAGGGAACCAAAATGCCATGCTTTGAGCAGGGACTGTGGGTTATTCACACTTGTTGAGAAGAGGCTCGTGCTGTGGAATCCTTCAGTACCAATGTGAGTAAGATGTTTGCTGAAAGTGACAGGCAGAAAAGATGAGCAGAGATGGGTCATGATCAGTCAGCTAGAGGGCCTAAGGAATAATAACTAAGAGCTTGAACTCGGATGCTCAATGTTTGAGTTACAATTCTGGTTCAATATAAAAACTGCTGTTGCAGTTACATCATTTTTCTGAACGTTGGCGACCACATAGGTGAAAAAATGATAATAATGACCTATCTCAAAGGGTCAGTGTAAAAAGTATATGATTTAATTTACATACACTATGTACTGAGTATCTAGCACCTGGTAGAGACTCAGGAAATTTCAGTTTATATTCATGTCCATTCTCTTTCTGCATCAACATCATCCACCTGGAAATGATCTCAATAATCCTAAGAACAAAGACACACCAGATTCCTACAAATCCCACCAAACTTCCACAGTTTCATGTATTTAATTTGTCAAAATAGAAGGGTTTTTTTCCCATTTAATTCTGCTTCTGTATCACCAAGACATTGCAGTCATGACTAGGGTGTGGAGAGAGGAAGGACAGGAGCTTCATATTTCCCGGAAGCCTGTTCCAGTAGCATCAAGATGGCAGTATAGAAAGGAGAAACCAACAAGTGTGAAGAAAATGAATAGAAAAATATTCTTTCAATATAAGAGATAGGAGGCACTTACTTTTTCTCAAAACCATTACTTTCTGTTGTTCAGATCACCCCTATGAGTCTCTGTTAGCTCCACGATCTTATGAGTTGGACCCAGGCCTTGGACTCTTGGAGTTATTCTCCCCTCCTCAATGTCAAGACAGCAGAGTGAGTCAAGTGAAAGGAAATGTGTCAGAGACATTTACTCTGGGGTGAGAGTGCTTCCCATAGGTTGAGCCAAATGACCCACTCAGCTCTGAGCACATCTTTGGCTCCTGCACCTCAGCTGTACGTCTGAACATCTGTACATCTGGGAAACTCAGGAAAGAACTAAAGTGAACCAGGATGCCAGGAGACTCCAAAAGAATCTCGGCTTCTGGGATCATTTCTTTGTCTCTTCCAGGCTGATGGAAATACTTGCCTCCCTCAATATCCTCAGCCTCCTTTGGACACAAGCCCGGACTCCCCTAAGAGAACACTAAAACTAGGTTCCAGTAGATGGTCAGGATAATTAACTTTGTACGATGCTTCACATTTGACAGAACTGCCAGGGGATTCATGAGCATAATGTATTTGAAAAGTGCTTCAGAGAGTGCACATTAGAGGTACCAACCATTACGCACACCTGAAAACTGAGCTTTCATGAGGTGAAGTAAGATGGCTAAAGCCACGTAACAGTGATCTGGCAGGACCATGATCTTGTGAATAGACCTAAGAAAAGTACTGAAAACTACTTACTTGAAATAATTGCCTCCCCAGCATCATTTAAATGAAAATCTGGTTAACAGCTCCCTAAATCCTGCAGCCCGAGACAGAAATTCACATCACAACATCACAACTCTGCTCAGCTCAATACTGGGGTCTTACTTTTCTCCTGCTCGCTCCCCTTTTAAGATATAAATAAATAACATGCAGTATATTTAGCTGACATCAAATGCCTAGAGTCTGAGATTTTCTCATTCAGCACTTGAAGGATTTTCAATATTTACCCTAGAAAGTAATATTGATTAAGTAAGACAGAGGACTTCAGAGCTATAACTTGAATTCTAAAAACCATTTTCAGTGATTTATATGAAACAACTCAGGGCTTTCTTAGCTCTAAACTACATCTCAGTCTCCAAAACAACTTACTACTGGAAAGGATTTGAATCCTATGCAGTATTAATAAAGTAAAATCCTACACTCGAGGGAAGTGATGACTTTTGCACTGCTTAGAACTCATCTAGTGGTTGGTCAGTGAGAAGTGGCTCACTCTGAGGGAATATCACCAGACGCGAACATAGCCACGGGGTGGGGGTGGGGGGGGGTTGAATCTGACAATGGTAGCAACAGAGTTACTTAAGACAAAACCTGATCATGACTTCAAATATTTCAAGGGAAACAATATTTAGATAATAACAATAATAATGATGATGATGACAATTTGATTTACTAAAATTAGGTCCTGCTGCTTTATGAGACATGAGTTTCTGTCATTCTCAAGTACTTGGCTGTTATAACTCATGTTATATTGTAATGGCAATAGCATACTTATATGTCACAGGGCTCCTGTAGGTAAAATCTGTTGAACCCTTATGACATCTTGTAACCCCGTTTTAATGATGAAGAAAGTGAGTCACAATGTAAGCAACAAGCCCTACATCCGAGGAACCATTGTGTCTCAAACCTTTCTCCTATTCCTTGTGCCCATTCTTCCTGACACTAGATAAAGATGAATCCCATTGTAGGAGATGAGTTCTCTCCTTCTAATTTCCAGAGGGAAACCTTGAAATGATAAAGTAAATTCTTGAACTGGAAGACTACTTTGTATTCCACTGGGCTTTTGCATGTGCTGCAAGGCAAAACATGAGGGAGAGGGAGACTGGATGGAACTTTATAGTGACAGAGAAAGGACAAAGACTAAAGTCTGACCAACTGCAACTATTAGTGACAATTTACTTCTGGAGACCAACATCTTTTGGGACAACCTTCTTTCCAGTCATTATATATTCCAGAGACAATACAGCCTGTCTCAGCACATTATCATTTTGCCATCTGTTGAAGTAGACATTGGTTGTCTGTCTACCCAGCATGCCCTTACCTGGGAGTAGCAGCCTTGTTTTCCTTGAGTGAGAAACTAGCATGGTTTGGGAAAGGCTGCTTTTAACCTCTAGCCCTAGCATTGGTCACCTTGATGAGCCTGAGTCAATGTCAAATCCATACTTCAATGGCCACTGTAATGAATTCAGAAGATTCCATGGGGGCCCAGGTTGGACCCTGAGTTCCTTCCCCCAGGGCTTTGGTTGGAACCTCGGTGAAAGATGCCTTTTTGTCTATTTAGGGTCTCTTTAGGAATAGTGTGAAGCTGCTGGTAGGTGAGATCACTTTCACTTGAATAAAGTCTGCATGAGAATGGGTGAGACACAGACAGAAAGAACACTGAGAAGCTACAGCCAGCTGTGCCCAACACTTGTACTTCTGGAACCCAGTGTCAGAAGCCGTTACATAGCCTGCTTTGCTGCAACTAATTTGAGTTGCGTATCATTTGTAATCCTATAAATCCCAGTCATTTCAATTTCCTACTATTAAATCTTGAGGGGTATGGGGTGGATCACAGAATGAAGCCTTAGCTCCACTGGGTCCAGCCAGTGTTTCAAGGCTTCTGTTATCTTCTCAGTGTCAAGACTTGACGAAGTCTTCCCAATCATTCTTCTTCTTAGCCATGCTTTAGTAACTAAACCACCTAAAACAGATGAGCATCTTAACTGTTTTCTTTTTCTTTCTTTTCATTATAGAGCTTCCAAAAAGAGAGATCTTTCTAGGAAAGTCAGAGCCGAGCAAAGCACCATCAAATGATGAGTGCAATTGATTCAGCAGCCTTGGCAGAAAGAGAAATCAAATCAGTTATGATAGTATGCAAAATAACTGCAATTCCTTTAGATCTTCCCATATAGTGTTGAGCCAGGCAAGGCGTGGGCATGGGAAAGAGACATGGAACATGGCTTGCTGGTGTTAACTTGGGAAGCTTTTTGAAAGGGGAAGGGAGGGACACTGTGACAAATGGAGGGTGGAGGCAAGCCGTGGGATGTATGCTGAGAGCTAACTAAACAAACACAGTGCAGATTCTGAACTAGAGATGCTGCGGTCTGAAAGGATGCTTTCTCTCCCAACCCCAGATTTTGTCTTTTTTTTTTTTTAGCACAGAAGAAACACTGCAAACTAGAATTGAGACTGATACAAACACATTCAAGCATGCTGAGCATAAAATAAACAGCTTCTTGAAAGGGACAAATATTCTCAGTATTCTCAGAGAAAGAACCCGCAGGGTGGCCCATTGATATAAACCACATCATGCCAGAGGCTGCTGCAGAGTGCTGACGATATTAGGGTTTTCCTGGAGCCCCTCGGAGCATGTGCTGGGTAAATAGGGAGTGTAACATGTTACTTTATTTCCTAAATTCAAGCAAATGAGCAAATGCTAACCTTCAGAGAACACAGGGAACGCCCTCGGTGGCTCAGACATGATGAACTTCAGGACTCAGAAGCTTTTCCCTAGCTCAGATGTCCTTCTGAGGCCTACCTCCTTGAGATGTGGGATCTTAAGTCTGCAGTGTCCTCTCCCTATATTTAGCATGAAGCCTTAAGGAGGACTTTGACTTTGGGTAGGGCAGCAGCCTGCCATCTTGCTTTGTAGACAGGGAGTTGAGCCAGGGGTATTAGCAGAATAACCTTTCTCTCCTTGCAGGACTTTGTGTACCCACTGAAAGTACTTGGGTTCCACACTTCCCACCCAGAAGTAAAACCATCCCATGCATGCATCAGGAAGAAATAATGCAAACTACAACCAGACTCTCCAGGGCCATTTTCCCATGCAGTAATAGACATCTGGTCAACTGTGAAAAGCCCGTTGGTTCCCAGTTAGTTTTACCAAATGGACAATTAAATGGATGAAGTAGTTTATTATTTAACTGAATTCTTCAGTGCAGATCCTAATTTTAGATCTATCTATCATATCTATGTTATAATATATACATTAATTTTTTTCTAAAAACTTTTTATCATCTTTAAATAGTTGTACAAAGGAGTTGCAATTCATCTTAATTCTATCCCTCATCTTCATACTTTTCTCACATTCTAAGAACAGCACATCATTTAAGCTAGATTGATAGAGTGAAATTGAGCTCTTCAGACTTTCTGAAGAAAGCCTTCTCCGATGATACTAATAATGAGCTAGGTTAAATGGATGAAGACACGAAGGAATAGAAGACAAATGGAATAGGATGTTTATTTAAATTCATCTTCTTCATATCATAGACCAGAATAAATCCCCCAAACTCTTATTCACATCCAGATAACCACTATATGTGAAATTATCAAATATGGATTGGATAAGGTACTTTAAAAGTATAGTAGTATGGATTTTTTTAACAATAAAAAGATTGAGTGAAACATGCTTGTAATCTCAACATTCAGAAAACTGAGGTGAGTGGATTTAAGTTGGAGGCCAGCTTAGGCTACACCATAGTGAAATCTGTCCGGGGGGGAGGGGGGGAAGGGGGCCGGCAGGGAACATTGATAAACATGGCCACTTAAAAATGTTAGTCACTGGGCACTGGTGGCTTACTCCTATAATCCTAGCTACTCAGGAAGCTGAGATCTGAGGATCGCCACTGGAAGCCAGCAGGAAAGACTATGAGACTACTATCTAAAAAGGCACAAGTGGAGCTGTGGCATACATAAGTAGTAGAGTACTGCCTTTGAGTTACAAAGATCAAGGACAGTACCCAGGCCCTGAATGTAAGCCCCAATACCAACACCAAAAATAAATAAATAAATAAATAAATAAAAAACCTGAAAAGCTAAAAAATTAAACGGTGCTCAAAAGCAAATGGTAAGTCAAAACTAGAAAGAAGTATTTATATAAAACAAGATTACATATATAAGTCTTATCTGTAATCCTTGCTACTCCAAAGGCTGAAATATAAGAATCACAGTTTGAAGCCAGTGGAGGCAAGAAAGTCCAGGAGGCTCTTATTTCCAAGTAACTACCTAAAAGCTGGAAGTGGAGTTGTGGTTCAAAATGGTAGAGTGTTACTTAGCCTTGAACAAAAAAGCTCATGAACAGTGACCAAGCCCTGAGTTAAAGCCCCATAACTGACAAAAAAAAGAGAGGTTTTTATTAAACTGTTTATGGCTCCTTATCTTTTCTTTTCTTCTTTCCTTTTTCCTCTGGTTTATTGTCTTCTGTCCCTGTTTTTGTGTTTTTTTTAAATTTCTGAACCCTTTATCTAATTTGAAGATGGGGAGGGCAGGCACAGTGGAACAAAGGGTGAACCAGTTCAGTAGTGAAACCCACTAGACACTATGTTGGAAATGAACTATATGACTTTGAGGGGCATGGAAGTTGGGAGAGGAGAAGCTGGAAGAGAATGAGGGAGGGGGAGACAAGTTTGAAAGGAAATGCACTCATTACCCGATTCATGTAACTGTAGCCCTCTGTACACCACCTTTACAACGATTATTTTAAAAAAATAAATTCTTAACATATTTAACTATGAAGATCATTCAAACAAAACCATTAAAACACAAAAGTTTACTTCATGTCAGCTTGTGAAAAGTTTATGGTGTGAAATCTTTTTTTGGTACACCCAGATATTGAATGTTTATGCAACATACATTTATATATTTTCTTTTCGTAGAGTTAACAGAATATCGACCTGCCATAAAAATTGAAGAAAATGGGACTGAATGTATACACAGTCAAGTCATAAGCGATGAAATGATAGCTACCAATAAACACATACGGGCAAAGTTCAACATCACTTTTACTTACAAAGGAGTATAAATTGAGACAACAGTGAGATGCTTTTTCAGAAATAAGCCCTCATACCTGGTTGTAAAAAAAATAAAATTAGGATATGCTTTTTGGATATCCTTTTGACAAGCGTTGCAAATGTCTTAAAATATGAATGCCTTTGACCCAGCTGAGCTGTGTGTGATGGAACGCATGGCTACTAAGGAGAAGGTCACCCACCGGGGCAGAAGTTGAGCAGTCACAGAGGAGGCTGGCTGTCCAGGCACTGCACCTCATCCCCCACAGGACAAGGCTTCTGGCTGTAACATTAGCATTTGCAAACCCAGGGGGCTGTGCCTGGGTGTTTTTGCAGCTGGAGGTCAGGAAGAGGCTGGAATTAGACTGATTGAAATTTGGCTTGTAGGAGCAGGGAGGAACCCTAGAGACCTTCTGGTCTGACCTTCGCATTTGATAGATGATCAACAGGGGGTGGAGTGTGAAGAATGACCTGTCCAATAACCTACTCAATGGCCTACCCAATCAGTGCAGAGGTAGGATTTCAGGTCTAGCCTCCTAACTCCTAACCCAGGCTCCTGCTATTATCCCACCCTGCATTTCCATTCCAGCTCATCGGCCTTCTGAATGACGTGTTTCATGGCCCATCATCTGGCTTTCATTAATAACTAGCTAGTTTGGTGCTTTGTAATGTCCTGTCATAATGTTCATGGCTCTGCCTTTGGCCTCAGTCTCTTGGGTGCAATGTAATAGGAAGAATCCTGACTGGCAGGGGCCAAAAGGTGGCACTGCACAGGGGTGCCTACATAGACAGGGTTTCTACTCCAAGCATCTCCTTTTGTTCTTCTGCAGGAAACATGAATTAACAATTTAGAATATTCTTTACAGATCTTTTTTCATGTAAGTATTTTCTGAAAGCCTTGCTGCTTTAAAAAAGAAAAAGAGGGCTGGGAATATGGCCTAGTGGTAAGAGTGCTTGCCTCGTATGCATGAAGCCCTGGGTTCAATTCCTCAGCACCACATATATAGAAAAAAGCCGGAAGTGGCGCTCAAGTGGTAGAGTGCTAGCCTTGAGCAAAAAGAAGACAGGGACAGTGCTCAGGCCCTGAGTCCACACCCCAGGACTGGCAACAAAAACAAAAACAAAAGAAAAGAAATAAAAAAAGAAAAAGAAAGAAAAGACTTGTCAGTCCCAGCTATTTTGGAGGCTAAGATGGAAAGATCTCTTGAGTTCATAAGTTTGAGGTGAGCCCAGTCAACATAGCAAGGCTGTCTCAAAATTAAAAAAACAACTGTATGAACTATGCATAGAGACTCATAGAACAGAAATGCATACAAGAAAATTTAAGTTACCAAAGCAATTGCTGTGCAAATACACAGATGTATGGATGCTGGATTTGGGGTCACGTGCCTGTAACATCAGATGACCTTCCCAAAGACCAGATTGCCTCACCTATTTGGGAGGTGGAGATGGGGGTGGTGATCACAGTTGAAGGACAATCTGAGCAAAAAATTAACAAGGGGTGCATGGTGGTGCATGTCTAAAATCTTATCTACAAAGGAGGCATCATTTGGGGGATAATGGTCATAGTCCAGTGCTTGAAAACAAGTACAAGAACCTATCTACAAAATAACTAATTTTTAAGGGAGGTCTGTACATTTGGCTCAAGTAGTAGAGTACAGGAATTTCTGAACTCTAACCCTGATGTCACTAAGAAACAAATAACAAAGGGAAAGAACAAAAAAAAAGAAGAAAGAACAAAAGAAAGAGGGAAGAAGGGAGGGAGAGAAGGAGGGAGGCAGACAAGGAGGAAGGAAAGACCTGGAGGTTAATGAATGAATTTTCTGTGATAGAAAGGTTTCATCTTAAAACCCTTAAACATTACATAGATAACTTGCCTATTTGGCTATATCTAAGTAGTCTGAAGTGAGGCCAGCTTTACTCAGTGAAAACATAATACAAATCATACCCACAATTTCCAGCAGTCCAAGTAGCATATAAGAGGTAAAAGAAACGGATGGAATTAATTTCTAAAACATATTTTATTTCACCCAATAGATCCACAATGTTATCATTTCAGCATAGAACCAATATTTTTAAAGTATTAATAAAATATTTTGCAGTCTTCTTTCTAACCTTCAAAATCTGGCATGTATTTTATACTTGGAATACATCTCAATTCAAATGCTGAAGTCTTTTTAGAAATACTTGATTTATATTTAGATCTCATAAAACTACAGTTGAAACAGGATCAAGTTGTTTCAAAGACATTTAAAAGTTTCTCCAAAAACTGAAATGTGTGTCAGTTTTTTAAATTAGATTAAAGAATTCAGCTTTAAGTGGCATTTTCCACATTTTAAGTGTTCATTGGCCACATGGCTGCCATATTGGACAGCTCTATGATGGTAACCAGAGCCTTATGGTGAATTCTGACTTACTGGACCACCCACATCTGTTCTGGTTCAATAACCAAAACACCACATTATCCTAGTATAGAAAGAATAGCACTGAGAGAAAGGTCATCAAAGAAAGAAAGAATGATCAAAATAAGTTAAGAAGAGTTTCCATGGGGGAATGGTGTTTGAGGGTTGCTGAAAACACAAGGTGAGTGTCACATGATAGAGAGGACCAGAAAGAAATGGAAGATCAACCATCTCTCTAACCCAGAGAGAAAGCTCTTGTTAGTGCTTCAGAGTAATTCCGATATCTAGATATATATTTAAGATATGTATGTTTCTGAATCCACAGCTCCCATGGCTAGCCCATTATTGCTACATCCTTTATCTGTAGTTATCATGTGTCCACACGGAATGTTCTCATTTCTAAGAAATTATAGCTTAGGCAAATCTGATCTTTGAAAAGAGAAAGGATTTTGAACATCCTCAAAAGAGGCTGCAATGATAATACAATTGTTTCTTTAAATATCCAGTCCAACTGTTACAGTTAAACTGTAATTGGATTCATGGGGGAAATATTGACACCTACCTTTTAAAGAGCACACTTACTTTAGAAAGCAAAGGGCACCTGTTGTTGATCTTTCAGAGCTTCATTATGAAAGCTGTTTTCATAGTCAAGACTTTGCTTACAGAATGATACTATACAATGGTCTTGGTCTTAAGACTATGGAGACATGGATTGAGGATGTGATTTCTTAAAAGCTTCCTGCCTAAGCTCATGGGATCTACAAATTTGCCTAAATTCTCTTCCCATTAGTTCATTTCAACATTCATGAGCATATATTTCACCAGAAAAACAATTCCATTTACCAATAATTTCCATGTTGCCACTGGGTCATTTTGACTTATGCCTTCAATGTAGACTAAAATTTCCCAATCTTGTAGAATTTTATGTTTGAATTTGTCTCCACAGTTCCTTATGTGCATGCACATTCAAGGAACAGATGAGTTTGTTTCACTTTTTGTCTCTGGTAGTGTATCCCATGTCAGCAGTACCTTAGGAAAACTTTTTAATAGTGCAAGAACGTGAGAGGAATGAAGGTCTGACAGAAGTCAGGGCACAGAAGAATCTCACCTGTTAAGTAAAAGGAGTTGAAGAAGAAAATAAAGCCAGTGGTTAGGAAGCAAGGTAGATGGATGCTTCTTCATCTGCCTTATGTCCTTGGTAGTCTTCGGGTTAATACCTTGATCTGGCTCAATCCAGACCAGCTAAAGAGCAGCAGAAAAACTCAGGAGTGGTAGACAAGATAGAAGTCCAGACAGGAAAGAAGATGAGAGGTTAAATTAACCTTGCTCTCTCTGCCTATTTTTATCACTCTCTCTTGTTCTCTCTCTTCCTCCCGCATGCTCTTTGTCTTTTTGTCTCTCCTTTGCCCCCTTGGTCTCTTTCTCTTTTACTCTTCTTCCTTCTCCCTCCCCTTGTCTCTCTGTCTCTCTGTTGCTTTCTTGCTGGTTCTCTTGTTAGCTTACTCACTTTCACTTTTTCTCCCTCCCCTTCCTTCTCTTTCAGTCTCTTTGTCTCCCTCTTACTCTCTCACTCACTCTCTTTCCCTCTTGCTCTCTTACTCTCTTTCACTCTTCTTTCTTTCCCATCCCTCTTTGGAGAATATTAAGTCCTCTAACCCAAAGCACCGGATACATTGTTTGAGGTAAGTTACAAAAATCAGTGATTCAGGAAGTGAATCATCCAATAGTTCCCAGACACAGATGCTGCACTTTCACAATTCCCACAGTATAACTTGGAAAACCCATCGTGTTTCTTACTGGGAAGTTGGGACTCTGTGAAGCTCATACAAGGTAGTGAGTTGCTGTAACAGGTGGAGCAGATGCTCAAAGCAAGAGACTCATAGCTCCAAATCCCACTGACATGACATGTCCTACCCCACCTGATGAGCCTCTGACAGGCCTTCTCGTATAGATACCAGAGGAATAAGAAAATGATCACAGCAAAGTTGGTAGAGCCATAAAGGGATGCTCGCTAATTGGAGAAGTGGTGGTAAAAGAATGAAGAGGGATTTCATGCTTGTCTTTCAATCTAGTTAGGGTTTCCATTTAAGTTGTCTATTTGTATGGACTGTGATACAATGATAAATGCCTACTGTTTCTTTTCTTTTGGCGGGGGGGGGCCAGTCCTGGGCCTTGGTCTCAGGGCCTGAGAACTGTCCCTGGCTTCCTTTTGCTCAAGGCTAGCACTCTGCCACTTGAGCCACAGTGCCACTTCTGGCCGTTTTCTGTATATGTGGTGCTGGGGAATCGAACCCAGGGCCTCATGTATACGAGGCAGGCTCTCTTGCCACTAGGCCATATCCCCAGCCCAAATGCCTACTGTTATAAGAAGAAGAAAGACAGTTTGGTGAAAACAAAGGCAATTTACCTGGAAGTGAAAGAGCCCCTTATGTCCAGCCCGATGGCCCGGTTTCACCCTCATCCAGACTACACTTCACCTACAGTGACTCAGTTGAATCACTTTCCAACCTTATGATGGTGCAAAATCATACCCACACAATTATTCTGCGGGTCAATATAGTATTCAATAACTTACATGAGCTACTCAATACTGTATTTCAAAATAAGCTTCCCATAAGGTTATTTTTGTCCAGCTTTGTGGTAATGTAAGTATTCTGCACATGTTCAAGGTTAAGCTATGTTTTTTGTGGGTGAGGCATGTTAAATGCATTTTGATGATGATGTTTCCAGTTTTCCAGTGGAATTTCATAAGTCAAGAGGCAAAGCTGGAGGCATGACTCCATCTTGATTAGGGAAACATGGTAACAATTGTTAAAATGAAGTTAAATATTAGGTCATATTAGGTCAACCTGAGTGCAAAATTCTGCTTCTGTAAATGGCTTGCTTAACTTGTTTGTTGTTTGCTCTGTCCCCTGCATCTGTGCTATGCTTTTTCCTTTATAAACTGCAGCTCGAAGACTGTTAGGAGTCGCAGTTTCAGCTCCCAAGTCTGTGCTGTGTCCCTGGCCAGTCAGTTCACTTTCTGCTTCCCCAGTAAATCCATCTTTTTGCTTGGTGGACTATTGGAGGGACATGTATCTCCTCCCTCGAACTCTGTAACATTCTTGTCTTATGACAGCTTAAAAGCAATGGAGCCAGCCAGTGATGTACTGAAGCCTCTGAAAATAGGAACCAAAGTAAGTCCTTTCTTCCTGGAGCTGCTTTTATCCAGTGTTCTGTCATGGGGACAAAATAAATGAATAACACAGAGATATTTATTTGATTTGTCAAATTTTAATACACTTCAAATGGAATGGCCTTATTTTAGGCGTGCCAGAAATATTAACTTGCTCATCTTCATAACCAGCCCATTGGGCCAATAGTGTTACTGATTTCACCCTATAAATGAACAGGTTGAAACACAGAAAGGTGTAGAGTCTTGTCCTCTCTCTCTGAGCTATGCACAGAGCCAGAATTCAACCTCAGTGTGGCTCTGGGTCCATGTTTCTGCCATTATAGTGTGCCACAAGGCTCAGTTCTCATGAAATAGGTTAGATTACTCAGGGACACACATTCTGCTGAGGCTTCAGACACGGCGCAGCTCAGAAACTACTGCTTAGGGCCAAAGGCTCAAAACACAAAAGATCCATCTTTGAGTGTTTCTATAGGCATTTGTTGGTGTTTCCTATGGAGACAGAAACACAGTGTCAAATTCTTTGATGTGATCTTCACGGGCCACTTCCTCTAGAGTCACCTGTAGAGTCTCAAAACGCAGACACCTAGGAGTAATCTAGGCCTAGTGTCCTGGGGGTTGACATCTGGGCCTAGGCACTGTCCCTGAGCCTTTTTGTGTTCTACTACTTGAGCCACAGCACCACGTCTGGCTTTTTTCTGAGTAGTTTATTGGAGATAAGAGTCTCATGGACATTCTTGCCCAGGGCTGGCTTCAAACCACAATCTTCAGATCTCAGCCTCCTGAGCAGCTAGGATTACAGCTGTGAGCCAATGAATTCTGTCTAGCTTTTCCCTTTTTAACAGGTCACCTGGGGCTTCAGTGTTTGAGTGTGGGAGCTGTGGTGTCTGATAGGAGAGCAGACTTTACCTGAGCCAAGTGAAGAGTGAACCTCAGACAGAGAATCAAGTCAACAGAGAGTAGTCCACAATGAAGTCATTATCCCTAGAAGGCCACCATCATGCAAGATACTGGAATCTTGCGAAACTCTTTAGTCAACATTGTCATTCCTGCTTGGATTCAACCCCTGTTGAGGAGCCACAGGTGATTCTCCACATCTGATACCCAACAAAGGAAACCCGGCTGGTAAGGTCTTTGTGAACTCTGCAGCAATGTCTAGGCATGCTGGATGCAAAAATCCCACCCAAGAAGTGAAAGCAAGCCCCAAATCAAAGTGGTCCCATCAGAGGCTCTCGAGATTGCAAACCACATTGTTTTCATTTTAGGAAAAGCAAGCCCATTGTATAAAGGAAATCTCAGTCAAAACTTGACAACACAAATATTTGCCAGATGGAGTTGTTTCTCTGGTATTCTCTCAGCCTGTGTCAAAGAAGCATCTCAAAAGACAGAACTGAAGCAATTAGTGACAATGTCCCACGTGATGATCCAAGCACACACATCTATATGTGTGCACACGCATGAATGCATGCACGTCCCTTTAACTCCAGAATCAAAGGCTTTGGCTGATATTTGGGCAGGTGAGATGGACAAATAAGCAGAGCTAAAACATGGGCTTACAGCATTTGTGGATACGTGGTTAACTCACTCATGCTGACATTTTGGATCCAAGAGTGTGTTTCTTTCTTGGGCTGTCATTTATTTGTGTGAAAACTGTTTTGCATTTCCTTGCTTGTACATCTATGTCCCCTTGTCTCACCTCTGCTGGTGCTAGCTAGGAAACCCAGTATAAATGAAATCGTTTTTTGAGATTCCTTAAAGGTTTCGTTTATCAGGCCCTGATTCAACATTCCATGGGGTCCCAGCCACTCCCAGATGCTTTGGAAACGCTCATAGAAAGTCTAGGCCATTAACACCATCACCTCCTCCCAAATGATTGCTGTGAACCATGGAAGAGAGGGGAACATTTGGAAGTCCTATTCCGAGTCCTTGGTCTAAACACCTCAGGGGACATTGAGCTTTGTCACCATAAGGACTTGAGGAATATCTGTTGTGTCACCTTCCTTTTGTGTTGGACAGTTTTATTTCAACTGAAAATTTTCCATCTTAGATCCACTTCTACCAGCTCATGTAAGACACATAGCTTCTTGTCAAACATAGTTATACTGTGCTCTAGAACATCAAAGTTACTTCTCTTATTCACTTATACCCTGTACCTAATAGCTGTCTTCTTTCTATCTGTTCCTCCCCTTAAAGCCCTTCCAGTCTTTAGCAACTACTGTTCTAGTCTCTGTGTCTATGAGATCGATTTTTTTAGCTTCTACCGATGAATGAGAATGTCCACTATTTGTCTTTTTGTGCCTGATTTATTCCACTTATTGCAATGCCTTCCAGTTCATCCATGTGGCTACAAATGGTAGAATTTCATTCTATTTTATGGTCAAAATAGCATTCCATTGTGTGTAGGTACCCATCTCAACTATTCATCTGCCAATGAGCTTCTAAGTAAATTCTATATTTTGCTTATCGTGAGTTGTATTTTACTATGAGAGTATGGGTAGGTCTTCGACATAATGAGAAAATAAACACTTTTAAAAGATGAAATTAGCGAATAAAACAGCAAGTAGCAAACAGAAATATGTGGGAACTCGTGGAAGTAGATGGATGAAAGAGAAAGTCCTTTACTCAGACAAGTACAGCTGTCGGGACCCCTTTCACCCTCGTGCGTATCCTGCCCCGTCCCACCGGGCAGACAATACAGCTGCTTCCTGAAAGTCTGGATTAAATGCCCTCCCAAGGATCCTTCCTGTCCTGGGATGTTATCTCTCTGAATAATTTTCCAGAAGAGAGGTAATAGGAAGGGAAGTGTTCATGAAGAAGGGTGGCAGACAAAGGGAAAAGGGGAAAAAAAAGGCAATAAAACATTCCCTGATCTGACAAGAAGCATGTGTGCCGGGGTGTGGTTGGTAAAGAGAGAACCTGTCATCTGAGCACTGAGCAAAGGTTCAAGGTCATTTCTGGATTCATCCAAACAACCTCTCCTGGCACTTGTTGGCACATGGCAGATATGGGCCTTTAGATTTTGGCAAAGACAAGAAAATCAGGAATTCAGCAAAAAAAACCACCAAAACTGTTTTCCATTTTCTAAGAGAGAGAAAATGAAGAGTCTGAATTTTACAGGGTGGCTGCCAAGGGTGAGGCTGATGAAGGAAAAGGAGACCAGGAGGAGGAGCTGACTGAGAAGCAGGGAGGTCAACAAGGCTCAAGAATGTGGGGTGGAACACTCAAGAGGCCTGTCCACAAACACCTTCAGCTGGCCTGGGCTGAGATCCAGAATGGATGCTGAATTAGACTACTTTCCTCCTCTCCAACTCTCTCTTTCTCTCTCTCTCTCTCTCTTGCTCACTCTCCCCCTCTCGTGTACACACACACACACACACACACACACACACACACACACACACATTCCAGGCAATGGCAGAATCCTGTCACTCTGGACCAACTTTGAAATCCACTAAGGTAAGATACACTGGGTTTATCTGACCACTTTCTGATTTAATTACCATATGACGTTCAGCTTCACAGCTCAGTCTCTGCACACCTTAGTTTTCCTATTTGTAAAGCATAGTAGGTAATGCCTACTTCATGAGATTCTTCTAAAAACTAAATGTTGTACAAATACAACTTAAATTTTATGAATATGGCTCATAGTGGCCGCTATTGGCAATGAAAATTTCTCCTTTATGTAATCTTACTTATGAAAGCCCAAGAACCTTGTTTCCAAGTAGCTTGTGCTCAGTGTAACTATTATTTCTATTGGTTTAAAATCAGCATAAAAACCAATTAATTTGAATATTTGCATGTATGTGTTAGGAATTCTGAAGCTCAATATCAGGACACACAACCCATAGTATATGAAATTGCCCAAAACTCAGAAATAAATGGATTCTCAAGATCGATCTATGCATTCAATATAATCTCAATCAAATCAAGAGCAAACATTTTTATAGAAATTGACAAGTTTATTCTAAATTTCCTATGCAAACAAAAAAAAAACTAGAATAGACCAAATGACAACAAAAAGATTGGAGAAGTTAGAAGTTTAGATTTATTATAAAGCTACAGCAATTAAGAGAATGCTGCAAAGAATTTATATGAAGACAAGGAGTTCAGCCTGCGATCTGTATGTACGCTGCTGTCTGGAGAATTTCTCCCTGGTCTCTGTTGAGCTGCGCGGGGTGCACAGCACGGTGCCGTCGTCCGCACTAGTGTGGCATTGGGACTCCGCCCAGAGCTCGAATCTGTGATTTCAGACCAGCTAAGTTGATTTTTCCTTCCTGGCCAGAATCCCTGTACTGTTAGAACTTCTTTGAGCTGTCTATCTAGTGGTAAAAGTTTCTCTGGGGTGAGAAAACTGCACTGTTGGAGGGAGCTCAGCTAGGGCACTGTTGCTCCTCCGCCATCTTCTCCCGATCTCCGAAGGCAAGGAGTTCAATGAAATAAATTTTCCACAAACAT
Source organism: Perognathus longimembris pacificus (assembly GCF_023159225.1). Taxonomy (NCBI): domain Eukaryota; kingdom Metazoa; phylum Chordata; class Mammalia; order Rodentia; family Heteromyidae; genus Perognathus; species Perognathus longimembris. The sequence goes on from NC_063164.1 coordinate 16,877,770, forward strand.
GCAAACGCAACTCGGCATAGAAAAGACTATCTATAAATATTTTTTCTGGGATGAGTAGAGTTCTGATTAAGAGCAAGGAACCAAAAAGTCCTAATACTGATTGTACATCTTAGACTTTCAACCTACTTACACTGGGTTTCTCTTTCTTTGTAATAAAGCCAGCCAACCACACTCAGGGTTTACTGATGGCTGGTCAATGAATGTACTCTGAACCTGACATATCCCACAGGATGATAATACTACTACGATTGACCCTGACTGGATCCCACCACTATCCTTCAGATGTATCGTCTGAACTGATCCTTTGGGTCAAGAACTGACTCATCCTCACCTTTTCCCCAGCCCCACAGAGACCAGATGGCATTCCATATGCATTACAAGATGTCTGACTGGGATTTAAAGCCTGGGCGGTGGTCATGGAAAAGAGAAAAGCTGAATGACCACGCACGGGGTCTACGGCTGTGACCACGGCCCCTCTGCTCTGTCTGAAAACCAATTGAATGGAATGAAATCTTCCTTTCTGCCTGTGCGTCAAATGTGTTCCAGAGGAAGGTTGTCACCACTGACTCCGGAGCTGCTGCTGTTGCTGCTGCTGCTGCTGCTGTGGAAAGAATTCCTCACTTCTTGCACAGCCCCTTGCTTAAAGAGGGCAGCCAGATGCACCACAGTCTCAGATGCTGCTCATGGTAACTGCTTCACAGCCAAAGGCAGAGCCATAGGAGAGACAGCAACTCCGTCAAGATCCAGGGTCAGGTAGAAGCTAAGTAGACCCAGGAGAGAAAATTATTCTCACTGTCCAGTTAAGTTCTCTTCAACCTCACTGTTGATCCTGAACATTTTTCAACAGTAGTTGTCCATGTATGTGGCTGGCTGTCCTCAGTCTAGTTGTGAGAGAACTGTGGCCTTCTGGGAGCTCTTGCATTGTGGGAAAGAACACAGGCCCAGATGCAGATGGATGAGCCAAGTTTATATCCAAGCTCTAACACATGCTGGGCAACCTCATCATTAAGTTTCTATTAGTCTTAGTTTCTTTCTTGGCATCTAAGTAGCCCATATTCATTTGCTTCCCAGGGTTACTGAGGAGGCCCACAGTATACTGTTTGACCCATAGTTAACTCTCAACTATGAGCTAATATCATTCTTAACACCATGCTCATTATTGTTACAAGGGTAATAAAAGCGTCCATTCCTCAGAATGTCATTGTCAGTGTAAGATAGACACCAGGGAGAGGTTGCTGACACAGGGCCAGACCAGCCGGTATCCAAAGCAAAATGGAGAAACTTACAAACTTTTAAATGTAATAAAGGCTGGGGATGGGAGAGGATCTGAAAGGGCAACTGCCTGTTGCTTTTTCATGAAGAAGATGCAATAAGGAACTATACCAATGGCCAGGATGCCGCCATGCAGGGGATGACAATTTACAGCCAGGTAAAGGTGAGAGAAGACACCGAGATGGTTTGGGGGTGGAGAGGGCAGATTGTGGGAGAACAGGAACTAGAGGAGGCGGCACTGAGAAGCCCTCCAGGGAAACAGGTGGGACGTGCCAGGCAAGGACAGCTGAGGCTCTGAGTTTCCAAAGTGGCTGATATAGAATGTGAGGGCTGAGGGGAAATGTGTTGGATAAGCCAAAGGCAGGCACAGGCATAGCAGCCAGGACCGTACCTTTGTCACCTATCTTTGCTGCTTAAGACCAAGAAAATAGAGTTCATGGGGGCGCTGGGGATATGAGTGCTTGTCTCCTATAAATGAAGCCCGGGGTTCAATTCCCCAGCACCACATGTACAGAAAACGACCAGACGTGGCACTATGGCTCAAGTGGTAGAGTGCTAGCCTTGAGCAAAAAGAAGCCAGAGACAGTGCTCAGGCCCTGAGTCCAAGCCCCAAGACTGGAGAGAGAGAGAGAGAGAGGGAGAGAGAGAGAGAGTTAGTTCATGGACTCAAGATTGCTAGGAACCAAAACATAACACCCAAAAGCCAAAAAGGAGGGTTCTAAGGCAACAAATTAGGGGAACACAAGCTTATCCCAAATCTAAACATCATGATGGTAGAGAGTGATCATTGTAGTGACAGCAATGGAAGGAAGGTGAAAGAAAATAGAAGGAAGTTGTACAGCTTGGAGAGTGTTTTATATTATAAATCTTAGCAGGGCAAATGTAGGCTTCACTTGCACCCAAGGATCAATGAGAGAAGAATAGGGTGGCTATCATATGCCTGTACATATTTTACACACACCCCCTGCAATTTCCTCAAAAATGAACACATTTTTCTGGAGCTAAAGAATATGAGTGCATGTATATGTTTGAGTTTAGGTCACATGTGTGTATGTGCATGTGTGTATGATTATATCAGACAAGACCGAAAATAGAGATGCTATCAGAGAGGCGGGGAAGTGAGGCTGGGGGGGGGGAGGGAGACCATTTCCACAGATTATGCTGGTTACACCCATAATTATGTCTGAAAGATTTTGCCCTAGTGAATAAAATGGAAAACGTTACTAGCAGAGTGGAGGATGTAATAGCTCTTGCTTGTTATAAGTTATACAATTCTTGGCCTGATAATTTTCAGAGAAATCAAAATTTCATTCGGAAACTAACTGTTAACTTCTCTAGAGATGATAGCAATGAGTGTTCTAGTCTCATATTTGTACACCACTTCCCCCCAAATAGGAAAATGGGGGGAAGACCTGGGAAGGGCTCTCTCAGCCCCCTTTTATGACCATAATTCCATCTGCCTTACAGATTTCCTTAACTTTCACAAAAATAAATTTTACTTAAGTGGCAGCTACAAGTGACGAGTTAAGGGAGATTTGTGGGTTGCACAAAAAGAGATTTTGTTCCAAATCCCAAAGAAATGGCTTTTTGAATTAGCCACGCATCATGCCCTCCCCTTCTCCTCAGAGTAGCCCTCATTAATGCTGACTGGCAACAAAAGGCAAAAGGTTTTGGTCTTAGCCAGTGTTTGGGTGATACAGGGAGCCATCCTCTTTGCCTCTCAACACCAGATAGACTATCCTAGCCCCCTATATACTGTCTCTGACACGTTCAATAGAATATCATAACCCACTTCGCCCTCCTCCCTTCAATTACCTCCACCATCTTCAGGCTGTCAAACAAGCATGGCTTGAAGACGCAGCTATCAATAAAAGATGTGTGGTGTTATTCTACATCCATGTCTGATCCTCCCCTAATGCTCAAGAGGGCCCCCAAAAGATGAGTCTATTTTATCACCTTTCACAGCTATGGCTTTTTACCATATACTGCTCATTTTCTGTCGGGGTCTCTAGCCCCCTCATACTCTCCTGACCTGCGGGAGAGATGGGGAAACACACCCCGACTGACCAGGGAGCCAAGAAGAGGAAAGGGTTGACAGACCACCCACACCAGCCCTCCCTTACCGGAGAACAAATAGACAGCCGGGAGCTAAGTCAGTGCAAAGTCTCGTTTATTGAGGTTGATCCCGCTCTTAAATATGGCACAGGAGCCAATCAGGTCAAAGATCGGCAGGAAGGGGAGGGCTGTACTAGGGACTGTGAGGGGAGGCCTGAGCTGTCCGTCAAGGGTGGAGGGCCGAGGGACCAATCCTAAGAGGCAGCCTTATTTTATGTCACAGCCCACAGGACCACCTCAGGTTCACCACCAGGCGCCACCTTAGCCACATGTGGTCCCAAGGCTGGGAGGCGGGGCCAGCTAGAACCGGCTTTCTGGGTTCCCCTGTAATAGCCACAGGTGGCCCCAGGGCTGGGAAACAGGCAGGGCCGGGTGGGACTTCCTCTTTCTGAAGCGAGGCATCCCGGCACAATTCTCCACCACACATGCATCACACACAAAAACTTTAAAAGGGATTGAGCAATTGAACAATCTCTAGAAACCTGTCCAGGAATGTCTGTGAAGATGAAAGCAGCCTTCTCTGTCTGTTGTAATGATGTGATTTTTATTTGTGTGGAGATTTAAGTAATTTTTAGGACCTTTGGTGGCTAATACCTACAGATATTCACTAATGGGAGAATGAGTTAAGAAGTAAAAGAGTCCTTTGATGCAAATAAGATCATCCTGTGCATTAAAACAAAATAGAGGAGGCTGAACTTGGTGGTACATGCCTGCAATACCGACCAGCACTTGGGAGGGTGAGGCAGTAGGTTCCTGAGTTTGAGACCAGCCTGGGCTATATATATATACATATATATACATATATATGTATATATATGTATATATATATATAGAGAGAGAGACTCTAAGAGAGGGGGGTGAAGATAAGGAAGGGAGGGATGGAGGGAGGGAAGGTGGGAAGGAGGAAAGGAGGGAGGGAGGGATGGAAGGAAGGAGGGAGGAAAGAGAAGGAGGGAGGGAGAGAGGGAAGGAAGGAGGGAGGAAAGGGAAGGAGGGAGGGGAGGGAGGGAAGGGAGGGAAAAATTAGAAAAGGGGAAAATGTGTACAAAAGAAAAAGTAGGAGCAAAGGAAAATAAAAGAGAAGAAAGCAATTTTCCATGTAAATCCTATCCATCAATATTTCTGTCATGCATTCAATAAGCATGCTGAATGTTGATGCACACTAGGTACTCAGAACCCAGTTCATCCTCAAAGCAATCCTAGGAGCTAGACAGGATTTCCCTTTCAGAGCTATTCAGCTAAGAACAGAAGAGTTTAAGGGTGGAGCCCAGGTTACACAGCTAAAGGCAATATATCATACTTTGGTATTCTACCCAAATCCACTGTCCAAAGGCTTTGTGTCCCTGAACTTCGAATCCCAACCTCTCTGTCTGTCCATTATCTGTAATGGACAGTGATAAACCTAGATTTTTGAATCATTAATTCTGTGGGACCAATCTGGGCTCTTCCAGATACAGCAGGTGTCTTTGTCTCTCCATGCCTAGCATAGCTTTCAATTCTAATCACTTGGGCACTGGCTGGCCTGGCCTGAGGCACTGCACTGGAGACTCCAACCTCTAGATCTACTGTCACAAGCAGGTGTCCATCCTGGTCCTTCTTCACACACCTGAGCTCTCTATCCTCTTTAAGGGCCTACAACAGGAGGCACTCCGTTCCCATCTTCTATCCTCCCACTTGTGCAATCTCCTCAGTGCAGAATCCCCTCTCATTTTTCTTCAAGCACCCTTGAGCATGTGGAAAGGCATGCTGCCTCCTAGAGTCCTCTGCTTCCCCAGAATATTCAGAGCAAGCCAGCGTCAACTGCAGTGTACTCTGAGCTACAAACCTGACATGCAGCCTCTCCTGTAACTCTGACCTTACAGCTCAAGTATCCACAACCTCGTCTGCATGTGAGGTCACTGGGAGATTAAATAATATCCCCTAAGGTTACATAGCTCATAACTTATGAATTTGAGTCAGAAGCCTAACTTGTTTCCTTCACCATCAAACTAGATAGTTCTCCAAAAGTAAGGATGAAGATAGTAAATGAGTGGAGAGACAACCTGGGCCCAAAGAAAACCAGCCTCTCACTGTCAGAAGGTAAGAAGCCACTACCCAACATTTGAGAAGGCTCTGAGAAGCCTCTTAGTGGGCTCATGACTAAACGCAGTGACCTCCCATTCTGCGGCCAGTTCCACCTTCCTCAACCATCTGACAATATCCTAACACAGATACCCCCCAACCCCAACCTTTCTGCAGTTGTCAGGCCAATTTCTAGGAAAGGCTAAAGGAAAAACCTGTGTGAAAAGAAAAGCTGTGATGACCTTTTATAGAGGGGAAATTAGGGAAGGAGCAAAAAGAGAACATAAAGATGGAAGGAAGGGGAAAGATGGGAGGGAGGGAGGGAGGGAGGGAGGGAGGGAAGGAGGGAGGGAGGGAGGGAGGGAGGGAGGGAGGGAGGGAGAGAGAAGAAAAAAGAAAGGAGAGAGAAAGAAAGGGTGTGTGTGTGTTTTCTGTCAGGCTGGGAAGGAACCCAAGGAGCCTGGAGATGTAATGGGATATGGTTACAGATTACAAAAGTTTTGTTACAGCTGTAATAGCCTTTCACAAAGCATGGGCCTCCAGAGAACCATATTTCATCTCTGCTTTCCCCACCACACGAGAGGCTGAGGAGCTGAAAGCAGGGTTGGAAACTCATGAGGGGGCTGAGCAAGCTCTGACATCTCAGTGACACTCCCATCAAACCCAAATGAACCGGACCCAAATGCGCTTGTCATAACAGGCTTTGGATCACATCCCTGTCATCTGTTTACTTTTTTTTTTTCGCACTCTCCTTTTTGGAGATGTATTGCCTAGCAACCTGCTGTCTTGTTCTAAACAGCCAGGCACACAATGGGTACACACACATACATATACACACACACACACACACTCGGAGACACTGAGATAATATTTGAGTGTCTCCAATGAACTTGCTAGGACCAACAGATCATTTACTTGAAAGGGTCAGTTCCTAGAATTCAGGATAGTCAGAGTCGTTCCTTAGGTAGTTCCAGTCATTGACCTCCTGGAAGACTTTGGAAGGACTCTAGGAGGCAGCATGCCTTTCCTGTGTTTAATGGTATGGTAATAGAGAAAGCCCTAGAGGGATTTACCACAGGCCGACAGGCATTAGCCTAGCTCTGGTGGGGAAGAAGAACCGTGAGCACCCTCAGGGTGGCAAATCCTTCAGATCAAAACCTGCAACTGCTTGGCTGTGTACTGAAGGTTTGACTCACTTAATCTCCCCACTGGGGTCATCTTGCTATTCAGAGCTAGAGAGTAAGGTGCGGGGGGGGGGGGGGGGGGGGCGCGGGGGGGGGCTGCCCTCAGGCTTTTTCCTGCCACTTACAGCCCTGCTCAGAGGGTTGCCCTTTGAATTTAGGATGGAGACTGGTGTTCCCCCAGAGGCCCCTACTCTGACCTGTTTTCCTGGATTGGGAAGGGGTGGATGGCATGGGTTTACAATCTAAAGCAACCAAATGCCCCACTTCTATGAAACTGGCTACTCATTTTAACTCTTTGGTTGTAAAATTATAAAAAAAAAACAACAACCAGATACCAATTCAGAAAAGTATGCAAAGTAACTGTACACTTAATGGATCATTCTAAGGTACACTGGGCCATAGTCACCACTGACTCAAGGTGTAGATTCCCTCCATGTATCCCACCTCAATCTGATGGCCCCCACCTCCTCTGGAAGTGGCCATGCCTCTGATTTTAGAGCAGACCCTTCCTGGCATCCATTTGTAGTTTGGACACCAAAAGGGCATTTTCAGGTGGTACATTTTTAGTTAGCATGTTTGAAAACCTTGGTGTATCTTGTCCATCTCTTCATCTACAAGTCTCCCTGCTCTCAAATTCAAATCAAATGCCCCAGATTCTTCAGGACCATTATCTGAGCAGAGACTGTGCTACCAGTCAGCTAGGGAGGGAGAAGAGGAAGGGGAAGGGAAGGGTAGGGAGATGAGGAAGGACAGGGAGAGAACCGGATCAGAATAAATGAATAGGCCATATTTCTCCTTTGTCTGCCCTCTGGGTTTGAGAACCAAGAGGGCATTTTAGAAGCTTGTGACAGTGTTGTCCGGCTCTCAAGCCCTCCTATCCTGCTGCTCTGTTGACAGAGCTGTACTAACAGGGGCCTAGGAGGTCCTAAGCCAGGCAGGCGTATGGGCTTTTACCTAGACTCATAGGTTCTGTCGCTGCTGCAATTGCCCCAAGTGAAAACCCTACAACTTTATTCCTGTCAAGAGCACATCTGACAAGACAGAGACAGCCTGGTAACCAGAGAGGCCAGTGGGGAGTTGGAACACCTGCCTGCCTGTCCAGCCTCCATTGTTGGTTTGCTCAGTCTGAAAGTCTTCTATCCCTGCTCTGGGCCTCAGTTTCTTACCCTGGCAGCATGCAGATGAGAACATCCATCTTATGGCAACATGTGATCATGAGTGTTTGCAGAGTCCCTGGCTCCCTGGAGAGGAAGGCACCTGTGTAAACACAGCGAGAGCCCTGACACACTTGTCAGATGCACTCTACAGAAGGACCATGGGGGCTGCAGCCCTGATGTTGCTGGAACAATGGCATCTCTGTTTGCCCAGCTGACTCTCACCTTCCCCTCTGCTACACCCATCTCTGGCCCCACTGTTTTCTCTGCTGGGAAGGCCTTAGCCAGGGACTGAGTCTGCAAGAGACAGCAGCCCGATGTAGTCAGAAAAAGCTCCAGTGTGACAAAGTCAGTTTGCTGGTAAAAATGCAAGGTGAGATTTCTGGACTCTTCCACCTCCACATCTTGTATGCATCTCTGCAAAAGGAGAGAGTGCTTGGGGCAGAAAGCTGAGGCAGCATCCACCCAATTTAATTCTAAGTTAGCATTGACTCTTACACGGGTGCTCAGGGAACCACAAGCCTTTCCTCCCACTGTGGAACCACCAAGGAGCTCCCCTTAATCCAGACACTCTCGGGCTCATGTTCAATTTACACACACCTGTGTCCTCAATGAAGAGAAAAAGAGCAATCACTGTCCACCATTTTACTTTGTAAGCGGTATCTTGAGAAGTGTGAAATGGAAATTTGCATTTCCTTCTGTCCAGCTCAGAACCATTTGCCTTGTATTTGGCCAAAATATTGTTTTGTTCCATGTGATCTCAAACCCAGACTGGCAGAGCATATTTCAATCAGCTCACAGGACCAGCTTGTCTCTAAAATTGGACCTGATTACTGTTTCTTTAGTTTAAAACCCTGAAAGTGAGGATTCTGCAAAAGGCTCTCTTTCTAAGAAGTCGTGAATAATCTTGACGATCTACTGTCAAGCCTGAGTGACTTGGCCTAGATATTTTTCCCTCCTCAGCTACCCCCCATGGTTAGATTTGCTCCTAACTAAGATCCATTTAGTCAGGGGAAGGTTGGGGTGTTCGGGAGTCCCCATGTAAATTATCAGTGCCTGTCAATCACTTGGGCAGAATGAACGGATTCCAAGCCCTTGGACAATGAGAGCTAGAAAGGATTTCTGCTTGGTGTCGACAAGAGAGGAAGGCCAAGAGATTTGAAAGTTGACTAAGGATGGGGAAGCCTATGGGGCCCAGGATAAGAGCAGATAGAAAGTTAAAAATGAGACAAGGTATTCCAGTAAAAGAACTTGGCCTTCAAGGTTTTGCTCTTATTGTTGATTGCACTTCAGCCATGCTTTCTGGGGTTGCTTCCAGCTCTGAGCTGACAGGGAGAGAGTCTATTATTTTGAGCAGGGTCCTGGATCAGGAGGAAAACCTATGAAAACTTCAAAAGATGTAGTGAATATCTAACTCTAAGGACACAGAGCTGAGAGACAAGGGTTTGGTAGGCCACCTTGTGGGAATTTCCCAGGACTTGCTCAATAGGACACAACACTATAGACATTCAACAGATAAATTCATGGTACCAATATCACATACAGATAACTAAATATTATAATCATACTATCTAGCTATCTTTCCACTCTGTTCCAATTTCCTCTTTCCTTGTCTGTGTGCCCTGGTGGTTTTGTCTTGCAATTGATTTTTTTCCCTTATGTGATTTTCTGGATTGTTTCACTGTGCTTTTACTCCATGAAGTTCAAGGCTGCCTGTTTGGATTTTCATGGTTCTTCCCATTTTTCTTCCCACTTTTTTTTTTTTTTTTTTTTTTTTTTTTTGCTGTTGGTCTTGGCGGGCTCTGTTCTTGTGTTTCAGTCATTTCCTGACATTTCCCAATGTTTTCTCCTCCATGCCTTCTATTCAAGACTTCTCTTCCTTATCTCTAGCCCAATGGGTGTGAACTGAAGGTAAGGGTATGAGTTAGTGCCCAGAAGGGAAACTGTATTCTTCTTCATGGGCAATTGAGCAGATTGTTCTGGAAAAGGGTTGTTTTTTTTTCTTTCTAAATGCTTAAAAATGAAAAACTAGAAAAATACAACAGAATGAAAAGATACAATTGGGGAGGGGCTGGGGGAAGAGACAGTAAGAATGAAGAAGGAGAAACCAAAAAGATTTATGAAGGTATAGAACCAAGAAGTCAGATTTTTCTTAAAAAAAAAAAAAAGAAAGAAAGAAAGAGAGAGAGAGTGAAGTCGCCAGTAGTAGCCTTGAGGTTTATCTTCAAGGCTAAATTCAAAGCAGATGTGTCCATATTCCTCTCAGCTGACTCAGCTCAGACAGGGCTTTGATATGATCAGTCACATTTGAAATGTGGACCTTCTCCTATGCCATCAGACAAACAAGTTGTGCATCCCCTTTCCTGAAAGCCTATTTATCTGGGTTTTGTTAAACACTGAGACTCCTAGAGACCCACTAGTGTAAGGAGCCTCAAGTGAATCCTAGGGCCGTCCACTTCTCATTTGCATAAGTTCTTGGATAAACTGGATGATGAAGGTCGTATTTTGAGCTGTGAACATTTTATAGTATTGTGGTATATTTGGGCAGTATACTTGGTTAAATACACGCCCCCCCCCATCAAAACAGTTCATGTTAGTCCAGAACCTATAACAATGACCTTATTTATAAACAGAGTGCCTTATAAATGTGACCTGGCTAAGATGACATCATACTGGCATCAGTTGGGCCCTAAATCGCACACAACTAGCCTCCTTAGGAGAAGAAACTTAGACACAAAGATAGCGGCTCCTAGAGGAGGCTATGTGAAGACAGAGGCAGACCCTGGACTGATACCACCATAAGCAAAGGAACACCAACGATAATGGAAACCAGTAAAGGCTTGAAGAAACAAGGACAGTTTCTCTCCCAGAGCCTACTGAAGGCCTACCCCCTGCCACCATCTTGACTTCAGGCTTGTAGCTTTCAGAACCATGAGGGAAGAAATGATACTACTTAGAGCACCTAATTTGTGGTACCTTTATGGCAGCCAGGGGGCGGGGAAAAACATCTGTCTCAGTGTTGTCTATATACTAATACTGATCTGGCCTTTGTCTACAGGCATCTTTCTGGTTATACCAGGATCAAGGCCCTATAGCCACCAAGCCATCATTCTGATCTTGAGTGATCTCCTGACTGCCTCTTGTTATTGTCAGGCCTTTCATCAAACATGCTTTTGTGGGGGATTGCTCGATTGTGGGTCTGTTGCCTTTTAGTGCTCACTGTGTTTTATTTTGGTTTCTCATAAATATAGAAGCCCATTTGGAGAGAAGCCTGCCTTGGCAAGCAGGCCTTTGGCAGTTCTGACAGCTTTGCATATCTCTCAAATGAGTTATGAGTGGATGGGGATTGGGGACTGGGCCCTCAGCCTCTAGTCCCCTGAGCCCTGTGGTCCTCCCGAAGAAAGTGACCCAGCAGTTCTCCTAACTTTCCTTGCTTTTCCAGGAACAGGACAGCCACTTGGCTAGAGGCTGATAAAGAAGAAAAGGGCTATCATTCACACTCCCTGATCTCCCGGCTCTTCATAAGATAGTTCTAAACCATGGTGGAGAGTTTTCAAGTTGCTGTTCTTTGTTCCTAAGATTCCTGAGAAAATCTCCTGGCATAGCCTGATTGGAGCTACTGGTTCATGGCTTGAAGAGAGACTCATGCCAGACATGTGCTGGGAAATATTACCATGAGTCTAGAGAGAGTCCAAAGGTGAGAGCAGCAGACAAGGCCAGTCAGACACCTGAGCCAGCAGAGTATATGAGGCCAAACGAGAAGTAGGACATTGTCCTGAGCTGATACCCGAGGATTTTTCCTCCCTGTAATGGCAACGATGCTGCAATGGCAATGACACTCTCACTCTCTCCAAGCTCCCTGAAAACGGCTTCTTCTTTGAGCACTGATCAGGGCTGGGAAATTCCAGCCTGGTTTCTCTGTTCCAGGCCCAGACTCCTAGAACAGCAGGACTGGAAAGAACCCGAAGACCCCTGGGGCCAGTGGTCTCCAAACCAGGGTGTGTGCACTGCAGGAATTGAGCAAGACTAGTCACTGGGGTGTGGGAGGAAAGTGCTGAAGCTTCTAGCTATATTTATTCTGCTCTCAAAAAAAAAAAAGGGAGGGTAGAAGGGGGTATTATTAGTCAAGACAAGGATAGACAATAGTAAATCTATACAGTTTGTCAACATTCAGATATGAGCACCCTAATTAGAGAAAATATAAACAGAGTCCACCATTGTTGTCTGGAGGTGTCAAAGTACGTGCTGGGGGTGGAGAGTGGGAGGTAGAAGTGGGGAATTGAGTAAGTAAAGAGTAAGTAAAAGCCTAGTTATTCTGCTTTCTACCTTACCAGGCAATTCATCTTTGCTTTCGTATGATTTGTGCCCTGAATTTCTGCATTACGATTTTTGTGATGAAAAGGTTTTACTGAAAAGAAAAAAAAGTAGTTAAACAAGTCAGCTCCCTTATTTTTCAGATGAGAAAACAAAGGCCCCAGAAGAAAAGTGATTGCCCTGAGAGTCAGAGGAGTCATTAGGGCCAGGGCCAAGGCTACAAGCCCCTCCCCTGACTCCTCCGTGTGCAGCCCAGGCCATGTGTGCTGTAGAGCACGTTCTCTGTCTGGGTGACCTTACATAACCAGGCTGAACCAGAAAGAGACCCATGGGCAACATGGAGTCTCTCCCCCAGCCCTACTCTGCAATCCCACAACAGAGCCAAATGTAACTTTGCTGCCTGCTGGGAGGTGAGGCAGCCTTGGCGCTCTAATCGCGGCTGGCTGGTGGAAGCCGCATGCTAACTTGCCTGTTGTCCCAGCCCATGCCAGTGACATCCTCCATGGTATCAGAGGCAGGACCAGGATGAGGACACCCAAATTAGAACTTCTCAGAGGGCTTCCTCGGTGCTGTTGACATAAACAAAGGCAGCAACCAATCTTGCTCTGAATTTAGCCCCCGGGGAGTCATGCAGCACCGTGTTTCCTTTTAAGACCATCACATTTCATGGTGGCTCCTCCCGCCCATTCTCTGAGCTGTCACACTTGTTGCTCCCATCCCGCTGCCCTCGGGTACTCCCACACCCTTTATGGTTTTAGCAAGCTGGATGTGGGCAAGGCTTTTGGGGAAATTAAAAAGAAAGGGAAGAGACTCTTTAATTCCCACTCCCCGTGTGGGGAGCAGGAAACAAGTCCCTAATTTCCATTCTTCTATACTTTAACTCTGCTATACTAAAATAAATCTTTGCAGAAAGAAGCAAGGACGGAAGGGAGGGAGGGAGGAAGGGAAGAGAAAGGAAGGGGAAGGGGAAGAAGGGCGGGAAGGGGAGGGGATGGAAGAAAAGGGGAAGGGGACAGAAGGAGGGGAGGGGAGGGGGAAAGGGAAGGGAAGGAAAGGGGAGGGGAGGGAAAGGGGAGGGGAGGGGAGGGAAAGGAAGAAGAGGGAAGGGGAGGGAAGGGAAAGGGAGGGAAGGGAAAGGGAGGGGAGGGAAGGGAAGGGAAGGGGAAAGAGGGAGTGAAGGGAAGGGGAGGGGAGGGAAGAGGAGGGAAGGGGAGGGGAGAGGTAGGAAGAGAAGGGGAAGGAGGGAAGGGAAGGGGAAGGGGGAAGGAAAGGGAAGAAGACGGAAGGGAAGGGGAATGGGAAGGAAGGAGGGAAGGGGAAGGAAGAAGGGGAAGGGAGGGGAGGAAAGGGGAGGGGAGGGGACGGGAAGGGAAGGGAAGGGAAGGGAAGGGAAGGGAAGGGAAGGGAAGGGAAGGGAAGAGAAGGTCTAAGGGCCCTGAGCATTGGTGACTCCTAACTGAAATTTAAAGTTTGAAGTCAGCTAGGCAGGAAAGTCTGTGAGACTCTTATCTCCATTTAACCAGCAAAAAATCAGAAATGGAGCTGTGGCCCAAGTAGTAAAGTGCCAGCCTGAAGAATGGGAAGACAGGCCGATTACCTTAAAGAAAAGTGTTCTGAAGATTTAAAAGAACACAGGGAAATAAGGACTACAACCAGCAAGGTGACATTGTACATGATGTGATTCCCCAGCAAAGGAGCTAGGGGTGCTTCCTCCCCCCACTTCTGAGAGCCAGGATTGTACCTTAAATCTGCATCTGCCTAGTGCTTGGCAAATATTAAATGCCATATATGTGTGTGTGTGTGTGCGTGTGTGTGTGTGTGTGTGTTCTTTAAATGGATATTAACTCAATCAACAACAAATGAACACATCAATGAGACGAGAAGAAGCACATTTGAGTAACTGAGGGAGATTTATTAAACAGAAAGACTTGGAATGGTGTGCAGAATCAAAAGAGAAAAGATGTGCTTCAGATCGTGGAAGGAGTCCTAGGCAGAAAACTATAGCACTGCTATGTTGAGGCTGGGTGCTAGAAGATTAGAAAGATAAATACTAAAGCCAGCATGATAGACAGACATGCACTTACAAGGCTGAATCTCCAGGGGTTCAGAAGCAAGAGAAAAAGGTCCAGCTCTGTTTCCATCTTCAATCTCTATTATTGCTGTCTACCTCCCTGTTTCCTTTTCTTCTTCTCTTTAGAATAGGGTTATGATTTTCACAATGTCCCCCAAATCTCCATTGAGAGTCTTGGACATGGCAAAAAAAAACTTGTCCCAGAAATATAGCTACTGTTTTCTTAAGCCCTCTAAGAAATTCTAAACGAACCTAAAGGGTTTAAACATACCCCATTGCTTCTAAATAATATGCCCTGTAGGTACATTCACCCACCCAAAGGAGTCTCTCCAAGGAAATTTGTTTAACTTGGCTATTCTACCCAATGCTATTCATCTATTTTTGTTAATGATAAGCATTTTATTCCTTTTCTTGCCTGATGCCATGCTTTAGAGCTTTATTTATATGTAGGCTTCAGTAAGAAGCTATAAAACTTTCTGCTGAGAACATTATATGTTTAAAATCTGCTTCTTGAATTTGTGAAAATTATGCATGACTGAGTATCTAGGAAGCAGGAGCATGTCCTAGGTCACCTTTTTAATATAAGCGCTAGATATCAACTATGGCCTCAATAAATTTCTGTTACATCACAAGATGTCATTCCCTTAAGTCAGTCATTTTAACTGTTCTCAGATTTTTCACATTCCTTATTAGTCTCATCCAATAACCATGAGGCTCTGTGAATTCTTCCAACTCCTGGTATATCATTACTTCCACCCTTTTGGTGGCAGATTAACAAAGACCACTAAATCTTTGTCACTATTCACATCAAAAGGTGGGAGCTGCCTGGGTACCAGTGGCTCATGCCTGTAATACTAGCTGCTCAAGAGGCTGAGATCTGAGGATTGCCATTCAAAGCCAGCCTGGGCAGGAAAGCCCATGAGACTCTTATCTCCAATTAACCACCAGAAAACCAGAAGTGACACTGTGGCTCAAAGAGCACTGGCCTTGAACAAAAAGAGCTCAGGGCCAGCACCCAGACCCCCAGTTCAAGCTCTCCAACCAACAAGACAAAAAAAAAAGTGGGCTCTATAATTGGACATCGGTGGCTCATACCTACAATTCTAGCTAGTCAGGAGGCTGAGATCTGTAGCATTGCAGTTGGAAACTGGACAGGAGAGCAAAGTCTGTGAGACTCCATTTTTAATTAACTGGCAAAATTGCTGAATAGGGGGCATGGTTCAAGTGGTAGAGCACAAGCCATGAACAAGAAATTTGAGTGAAAGTTCAAGCCCTTGTAATAGCACAAAGATAAATTTGTAAAATGTTGGATCTGGGGGCTTGAGGATTCTGCTCAGTGGAAAAACATTTGCCAGGCTCTGAGTTAGGTCCTTAGCTCAGGGTGCGGGGGGGATGCTAAAAAGAAAGTTGTATGTTGTGTTTTGACACACAGGATGTGGCAGAAGTGACATTATACCAGTTCAGATATAACCTCTAAAAGAACTGATAACTTCTGTGATGGTGTCCTGGAACCCTGAAGTGATATTGCAGGGCAGAGACTGCATGGAAAGGAAGAGGTGCTCAGAGGGTCCAATCTTCTAATGACCCCCTAATTGTCTAATTGTTCTCTGAGTGCATGAGCAACCATGGGAGGAACCATGAGAGGAAAGTCCACATGACAGCCAGTATCAACTGCCAGCTATGAAGGTGCCACTTGGATGACAGATCTACTGCAACCTGCGGATGACTGTGGTCCCCGTCAGCATCTGACTGCAGCCTCATGACTGAGCTCAGGCAAGAACTGCCTAGCAGAGCCCTGTCAACACACAGAGTGCACACTACCTTGACAAAGATGGCTTTAAGCCACTGAGTTTTAAGTGAGTTTGTACCATGCATGGCAAGAGATAACCAGGATACATTGGTGGGCAGTCACAGGTGAAGTGAAGGGTAGGGCTTGTGTATCGGCCCTTCCTACACCATTTCGAAGATGGCTTTGCCACAGCTGAAAGAATATACAGCTTTTCACTTCACAGACAGGGTAACCAAAAATAAGAGGGACCTCCTGTTTATGAGGCTATGAATAACCGTGTGTTAAGCATGGAGGGCACGCATTTGCCACCTGCCATCATGTCCTCATCCTGGGGACAGCCAATTCGTCCAGCCCCCATGCTTTAAACTCAGTCCTGCCAGGAACTCTGTGCTGTGCTCCTCTTCCTACTCCTCCTCACCCTCCTGCCCCTCTTCCTTCTTCTCTTCTACCTAAAAAATGATCATGTAGCTACTTTGGGTGATGCATTCCCAATCGTTTATAACTCCTTTTCTTTTCTTTCTTTCTTGGGTAAAGTGCAGAGGTTTAAATTCTGAACCTCACACTTGCTAGGCAGGTATTCTACTACTTAATGCCTACCCACAACCTGCCCATTTTGACTTAGGGTCTCACATTTCCACCCAGACTGGCTTGGACCTTGATCCTCTTATTGGAGTTCTCCTAAATTGTTTGCTGGGGCTGGCCTGGATTTATGCATCTCCCCATAGCTGTCTGCCAGCTAGCTTGGATTTCAGGTGTCATCTACCATGCCAGGCCTCATCAATTCTAATGAGTGTTCTAAGAAGTATTTCCCCAAATGTTGTTTCAGCTCTTTCATCTTACTTCTTCACCTGGTATTGTGCTTTTATTTCCCGAAGTTCTGAGGCGTCCAAAAGGAAACGTTCATACAAACTCCTCTTTTCTCATAGATGTGATGGGCTGCATTACTTCCTTTTCTGTGGTAGCTGTGATACTGACCTTCAGCGACAACCAAATTTATTTGTCTAGAGAAAATGAGAAGATAAAACCACCTTTCCTGCTTAGTTGAATGGGTTGTAAAAAAAAAAGTCGAAATTTAAATGGATATAGAAAAATATTTCATGGGCACTAAAGCAAATGATAAACACACACACATCCTAGGTTGAGTTGGATACTGGACTACAGTTCACAGACTCTGAAGATTCGTTTTCATCTAGGCTGGAGGGGGGAAAGGAGAATGGGAGGGGGTGACTAAAGGCTGGATATTACTTTTGAAGCTAATGAAAATATGCTAAATTGTAGTCTACATACCTCTGTGAATGAACAGAAAGCAACTGAGTTGTCACTTTAAATGGGAAAACTGTATGCTATATGAGCTATATCTTAATGAAGCTGTGGGAAGGAGGAGGGAGGGCAAAAGGGAGAGGAGGGAGGAAAGCAGAAATCTCAAAAACCATCTCTTTTCTGAGCTTCTGCTGTTGGGGTTCAGCTTTGGCCTTGAGGGGGAAGGGCAGAGGAGAGCACTCCCGAGACGCCGCCCTTCTCCCAGCCCTGGGGGAATGTGGAAGCAGGCCACAATTCTCTGGGTCCGGAACCAGAAGAACTTGCTTTGCGATCAGCCCCCCAACTTTCTCGCTGGCCCATGTGCTCCCCATTCTCGTGGGCTTTGCCCCTGGGGTGGTGCTATCCAGGTGACGTTAGCCCATGAGGGGGTCTTATGACAAGCTCGCCAGCCTATCGCCAACTCTTGGTCAATCACCCCTTTTCTCATCACCCCTACTATATCAACTGTTAGCCACTCCCTTATTAAATCAGATTTGCTCTTGAAGCTGTCTCCGAGACTCCGCGTATGCTTGGCTTCCTTCATGGGTAAGGAGGGAGGATAAGTGATCTCGTACGGCCGCGTGCACCTGAGGTCTTTCCTGAGCCCCCCACTCCACTCTGGCCTTACCTGTGGGTCGGGTGACCAGGGGAGAGGTGAGAGAGGGAGCGATAAGAGTAGAGTAGAGCCTGACCCCCCGTGCCAGGAGAGGCGACCCGAACCCGGCATTCTGCCATTTGTCATTTCTGAATCCACCAGCCATTTGTTTCTGGGGGTCCAATAGCCTTGACCCACATCTGTAATATGTGATCCACTCAAGTACTGGAGTCTACCCATAAAGAAAGTTCATCCTTTGTCAAGATCATAGAACAACAAGAAGAAAAATGAACTAAGGTCAACTGAACATCCAGCAAATGAAGTGATTAAAGTCTGGTATATTAAGGTATGGGATGGATTCTAATTTCTACATCAGGCAGCTGAACTAGCACCTAAGAAATTATATTCAGTCAATAAGGGATTGTGGCTCTTACAAATGGGTCCCAGGACGGAGATGAGAGAAAATCACTTCACATTTGTCTTTACTTCAGGATCTGCCCTCTCTCTCCTCCCCACCTTCCCCTTTCACCTCCTGGCAGTGCTGGGGGAGCCTGTTCACATTTGGCCTCAGTTCCCATGCCTGCTTCCCCAGGCCTGGCTTGTTCTATAGAGAACCTTCTCTGTGTTCTTTCTGCCCACAGGTGCCATGAGAAATAGTGAGAAGGAACAAGGTTTGAACAAGAGTGAGACCTCCAGGAATCCAAGGAGCCTTGGGCCACCAGCCAGCCCTGGCCAGAGGCCCACCTCTCCCTCAGCCACTTGGCTTTTTCCAGGGCCCTGACAAAGATAAAGCACTCCTTAGCAAGGTCCTTCAGAGGACTCTGCTGGCCTGATCGTCTCACCCCTTCTCAGGACACAATCCGAACTTGGACCAGTAAGTACCTTGTGATCTACAAAAATTAAAAAAAGAAAAAGAGAAGAATCTCACTCTTGGGACATGCCTGTGAGGAGTGTGTTGCTATCAATCATGTTGGCCCATGATAGCCGCACCCTGACCCTCACTTCTCCAACACCCTCTTCTCCCCTGCCTGCTACTCTCAGCTCCCATCCAGATCTTGTGCCAGCATAAAATCAACAGAAGGGTTGTTGGACAGCTAGAAATCACCATCTTCTTTCACTCCACATCTCCAATCCCTTCTGGGACCTGCCCCATGCTCTCTCTACCCCCACCCCTTCCCATGGCTTCTCACTCAATCCATTCTTCTCTTGGCACCACCAGCTATTTTCCACTACCCAGCTGGCCTACATCCAACTCACCTCCCCAAGGGGTTTTCACTCCCCACTTCATCTGTCTCCTTCATGCTCCTCTGGTTGGAACTGGATCCCCTGGTTCTATTTCTAGATTCTTTCCACTGCCTTCTCTTGCATTAGGCAGCTTGCTTCTTCAAGCCTGCCCCTCATCTCACTAGCTTCTCATGAGCAGCTCCGAAATTCTCCTGCGGCAGGTGCAGATCTCCGTTGGCAACTATATTTTCTTTCTCTAGCGAATCCCTCCTCCTTCTCTTCATAGGAATGCAAATTTGGGAGGGGAATGAGGGCTTTATCACTATTTTGCATGCTTCAAAAAGGTCCTCAAGTTGTATCTGTGATGTCCCTATCACAGGGGAGCAGGGGCATAATTTCTCTCCCTGCTTGATGAAGCCAGACCATACCTTCTTCACTCACTCTTCTCCTAGTGTTGTTTTCTATTCTTCACTCCTTACCACCCAGACCCAGGTAGGACAAGCACACTCCTACATTCCTCTACAGCAGTGAACATACTATTGGGGACTGGAGTTTCCTATGGACACTAGCTTGTGCCACATACTGACTTGTCTCGAGACTTTCAGAGCCTTTTCCCCCCAAATCTACAGATATCTTGGGATGTCTGGTTGACATCACTCTTCTGTCATTTCTTCGGATAGATCTGCACTCCATTCTGCCAAGACATGACTACTTAATCTCCCAAATTCCCATCTCTAAGAATCTTGAAAATCTTTCCTCACAACTTCTTGTTATGGAAACCCCAAACATTTTGAATTTTTCTAAACAATGACTTCGGTTGGTTTTCTCCTCCTAATAAAGTAATAGCCCACATTTACAACTGCAACTGTGTGTATATGTGATCCCATCTGTAAGTATTTATGCATACACACACATAAAATAAATACCTAATATATGGAGATACATATATATGTGTGTATATATATATATATATATATATATATATATATATATACGTGTCCTGAGTTTCCTCCCTTTCCTTCTTTTTTTTCATACTTCAGTAGTCAGTCCTCCTAAGATTGGGATAGAGGAATATATCTTACACAAAAATTCTTCTAAGAATATGAATGAGCCACTTCTCTTCCTCTCATACCTTTCCTCAAGTAGCTCAAATTGTAAAACTAGTATTGACCATATTTACTATTTTACTTATCCAAGATCTTTCGGCACATGGATCATTGCAGATGGGCTGGGGTGTAGACAGTCATAGACTTGTTAGTGATCCAAAAGAAAATACCTGGACCTAGCGACAGAAAGTACAGGTTCGAGTTCCAGCTCCTGTGCAAACTAGCTGGATAGTATTGCACAAATGAGATGATCCCCTTGAACTTCATTTCCTGCACCCATGAACTTAGTAAGTTGATTTTAGATCCTGCTCCACTCAACATTCACTACATTATGTCTTCAAGATTATTTATCGTCTATTAAAGATCATTTATCCATCTGACCTTTGTCAGAAGAATTGTGATCACTTTTTTACATAGTAATTCTTCTATCCCCAGTTGGTTTACATTTTTGATTTCACAGTTCTTACCAATGTGGTCCTTCACAAGTATTAAGCTCTCTAAACCTAAGTGGTGGTTATCTCACTTGGGTGATACAACGCAATGGCAGCACCAAGTGATCAGTCTGCAAAGCATGTAAAACATGGGGTTTGAGTACTGGCATATAATAAGGCTCAGTGAGATGCCCATTGCTATCAATACATTGTCATTCATTTTTATTGTTTGAATGATCCCTGTTTACTTGAACTAAAATCAGTCTCCATAATAACCAGCTTGGTCATGACTATAAGAGCAGGCATGTTTGGCAAGTAAAGCCTACTTCCACTTATCTGTCAGTGTATGATCTATTTGGACAGTGTCCAGTCCTAGTGTGAGGCTCTGAATGATAGCCTTGGAATTGCATGCAATCACACGATTGGTTATGCACGTATGCTACATTCCCAAACAAAGCCTTAAAAAGTTTGAGTTTACCTGGCCAGCCCTCTATTTCCTTCACTTACTGTGGACAGTTGACTACTTAATGGAAAATGCTTGTGTGTTCCTAGATTACTTTGTATAGTTTGGGGATTGTATTAGTCATCATTCTGTCATTATGCCAAAATACCTAGGATGATTATGTAATAAATAGAAAAGGCATATTATCAATTAAAGTTTTAGAAATTCCAGCCCATGATCAGTTGATTTCATTCCTTTGGGCCTGTGGACACATTGCACATATTGCAGGAGCTCATAGCAGAATAAAACCACTTACACCAACATCCAGAAAGCAAAGGAGAGCGGAAGAAACAAATCCTATAGTCCCCTTTGTGGGCATGCCCTCAGTTACCTAGAGACCACCTATTAGACTTCACCTCTCAAAGGTTCCACCACCTCCCAGTGGTACCATTCTGGGGACAAAGCCATTATTATATGGGCTTGTAAGGGACAATCAAGACCCAAATGATAACAGGGGCATATATATACAGAACTCCTGGAAATCATCAAAGAAAGGACAGAGCACCCAATAGAAACATGGGCAACAGTTATTAACAGGCAATCGCAGAAGAAAATCAGTGAGAGACAAACTCTTTTTGTGATTGATCCAAAAAGGGATAATACAAAATATTTACAAGAATGGGAGAAAAGGTCACTCTGCTAAGAGTGTAAGCTAATGTCATTGTAAAGAAGAATATGGTGGTACTCTATTCAATCAGGTTTGTGCTCTGGTATACTCCAGACAGAAGTCACATCCCGGGATGAGAGTCCAGAGAAATGCTCCACAAGTCCCCCATGAAAAACTCATGGGAAAAGCTCACTGAAGGTTGGCCTGCTATATACTAGGGAAGAAGAGACTATGTGGATACATTTCTAATATGCTATATTGTATCCGAGACTATAATTCAACCCCCTAAGAAATACAGTAGAGAGGCAATATGTACTCTTCATTCCACATTCCCTCTTAGAAAAGATTATGGGAATTTTTGTGTTATTACCCAATAATTCATACTTATTAAAGATATTTTTTAAATACATACAAAACAAAAGAAGAAAGTATAATTCGTAATCCTCTCATCCAGCTATGAGTATACTGACGCTTTGTTGTATATACTCCCAGAATTTCTTCCTAGGCAATTACAAAAATGTCGTTGTCTGGCATACTTAATTTGAGTCAGACTGTCATTCTACTTGTAATCTGATGTTTTAATGTAATACTATATCATGGAGAGGCTTTACTACCATTCTACCCACTGAAGGTCCAACAGGAAACACGTAGCACACTCACAATGGGAAAAGTCCAGAAGCGTTCATTCACAAATGTCAAGTTAAGGATCCTTAAACATGGCTTTGGAGAAAGTTAAGGAAAACGATTTTAAAATTAAAAATTGTAAGAGAATGTTGTAAATAAAAAAAATTCCTCATAAAAATTACCAGAGACATGGTAATAGAGAAACAAAAACACACATTCATATATCAAGAACAATTATCACTCTGCTTGTATGGCTTTTAAAATCAAATACTTAATTTAGATAAGCTTTTATCATTTCAACTTAATATGCATGCACTATTTTCACTTTTTAGAAAGGACTTTACAGGTGAACTGCTTTCTATGTCCATCAAAGCAATAAACCAATTTTAGTCAATAAATACATCATAACTATTTTATAACCATCTTTGATTCTGCAGAATGACAATGAAGTCTGTTTCCTTTAGGTAGGAGAAACATAAGGAATAACATAATCCGAGCCTATGAGATTGAGCGAAGAAATGGTTCTGACCACCTGGGTAAAAAAAATCATGTAGCACTGGCTTCTTAGAAGGACTTTAGAGTTGCAGGAAATCAGCCGAGGAAACAGAAGAAGCAAGCCCCTTCTTTTTGATCTCCCCTTCGGGAGATAAGCACTATCGGAACCCCAATGGAAGCAAAAAACATAACCCATTGACACGGCCAACATGAGCAGCTGACGGCAGATCTAGAGGGATATTTGTGGGGATCTGGAAACTCACTAAACGTTTGCCTCCAGGAGTGTTCATATATATATATATATATATGTGTGTATGTATGTATATATATACATATACATATATATGTATATCAATCAGTTCCCTAGCCTTGACTATGAATCCTTGATCCAAATAAAATATTTGCTGGAAGCCAAGCATGTAAAATAAAAGAGCATTCACTGGGGGTGGAACCTAGAAACCAAATTTCCGTGCAAGAAAGCTCCACTGAAAAATGCTTAACAACCACTTCCCTACAGTATGACTTTAGTTAGCTGCATGGAATCCCAATAATTAATCAGTGTATTCTAAAACTTTGCTGAACATAAATTTCAAGGTTTTTTTTTCCCTTTCATATCAGGTTATGATGAACAACTCCACAGCTAAATATTGGCATAAAACACACCCTTCTTAGAAAGCTTTCTAGAACCTAGAATAATTGGTTCAAAGGGTAGGCACTTTGCTGCTTGATTTGTGTTGCTTCATTCATTACCCTTCCAAACTACTGTGCTTTTTAATATTAAAACTGACAGTGCTTAAAACATCTCAGTTTATCCACCTTCTTGTCAACACAATATTCTTGTTAAAAAATTACTTTAGACACACCAATGATATCCTACTGATAATTTAATTTTAATCAGACTGACTTTTCTTCTGAATTCTTCATTAGTTTTATATGCTTCTCTTTGTCATTGACTCAGAACAGCTCTTTACATAAATGATATATGTATTACACAGTTCCTCTGTGCTTATTATAAGCCTCCCGTGTTTACAGAAACACACCTACCAATATTTTCCTGGTAGATTTTCTTATTTCTTCCCTGGATGCCATGCATGGAAATGGTCCTACACCTCAAGATAGTCTATATAAGGTGTGTGTGTGTGTGTGTGTGTGTGTGTGTGTGTGTGTGTGTGTGTGTGCTTTCTTACTCACGGCTGCTTTTCTATCACCTGAGCCACACCTACAGTCTGACATTTTACTTATGTAAAGGTGAAGTCTCTCTAAGTACAAGTGCATCTCCTAACAATGTTAATATCCTAACTCTTGCTACAGGATGTTTAAACAACAAGTTTGACCAAATAGGAAAGAAAAAAAAATTGCATGGGGCAAGAGGCCATGAGAATGGAAGTAGGAAAGCCCTACCCACACCCCCAACCACATGCACCTGGCAAACCTCTTCCCCAAGGCCCACTCCTTCCCCGGACAGCTGGCATTTCCCGCC
This sequence comes from Perognathus longimembris pacificus, assembly GCF_023159225.1. Classification (NCBI taxonomy): domain Eukaryota; kingdom Metazoa; phylum Chordata; class Mammalia; order Rodentia; family Heteromyidae; genus Perognathus; species Perognathus longimembris. The sequence goes on from NC_063164.1 coordinate 16,902,093, forward strand.
CCCGCCCCAGACCTGGCCCTCAGCCACAGACGTGCTCCAAATGATGTCTATCCTTGGAGGATCTTTGCAGATGCTATTTTGATAAACCCCTAATCCTTTCCCGCCTTCTCCCCCCCCCCACCCCGCCCTTCACCTCTCTACCCAATGCCTTTGTGTTTGTGAGTCTGTGTGTGTGTGTTTTAAAGAAGGGAGGAGGTGAAAGACAGTAAATTCAGAACCAGCAAACACAGGCTTAGGATTCAGAGTAGGAATTATATAGAAAGTTAGCTGTAGGCTCTCCACTATTAGGGACAGGGAGGGGCTGCAGAGAGAGGTCCCCAAAACACAGCAGAAGAAGTGGGGTTGCTGTTCGTGTTTTGACATTGTTCTTCTAGGTGAAGTAGAGATTGTGTCTGCCCTCCTTCCCTCCACTGCTTATTGTTGCAGCTTAGTTTACTCTGTTAAATTTGCTATTACTGGTAAGTAACAATTAATGCATGACAGATAGATAGATAGACAGACAGACAATTGGATAATAATAAGTGTGTATATGCTTACATAGATGCATACATTTGTTTATGTAAAATTAAATTTAACTCAGGCCATTTTGGTTTAGGGTCTTTTTCTTAAAACAAATCTCACAATCCTATAGCCCCTCCCACCTCCCACATTACACTCCTCTGCTACATGCCATGGAGAAATACGTTACTTCAATATGCATGAATAGCATTACTAACAATAGATTACATTGATTTAACTGGGCACTGTAGCGTGTGTTTTCTAATAACTCAGATGGATAATGGTGCTTATTAAGTTCAATGTGAATCATCTTAAGGTACTATGCCCACAATAATCCTGTAAGGTATGAGCTCTTTCTTATCTTTATCCATATTTTACTGATGAAGAAAGTGAGGCAAAGGCCAACAATAACAAGAAAAATGTGTTAAGTGGACACAATCATGGAGTTGGGGTATTCAGGGTAGAACTTTAGCTCCCTAAAGTCCCTAGTGAACCCCATACCCTCTTCCCTATCTTCAGCCCGTGAAACCTGCAGGCCCCATCTTTCTCTGCTGATCAGGGTGAATGCAGAAGGCTCTCCTCTGTGGTGAAGGCACATTTTCAAAGCTGGCAGCAGCTGTTGACAAAAGAAGCTCTCTCTATGGCCCCTGCTCCCACCCCCTAGCAAATTCCACCCATTCACTCACTCTTGGGGCCTTTTTTTTTTTTTTTTTAAAGCCCAGGTGTAGGAGCTTTGTAGGAGAAGAATTGACAAGACAAATAAAGCAAAAGCCCTTTGCTTTCACACTTCAGTTCTAGCTTTCAGGACAGCAGTGACTACTCAGCTGCCCACATAAAAAGACTGATGGGCTTTCCTTAGTCCTGGCCCTCCCTTGGGCTAGCAAAAAGTTAGGGTGGATTATAGATGAGGCTCCCAGACCCTGCACCAACTGGGCCACAGGCTAGTGGCAGAAACATCAATGAAGTTAGTGCCAGAGAGGAACAGACATAGACCACATGTGAGGACTCAATTCAGATTACAAGTGAGATCCTTATGAAACATCTTTGATATTAATGGCTGCACCCAGCTCCCATGGGTGCAGCAAAGATGAAATGAAACCATGTTGATGCATCACTATAGTTCCTGGCACATAGGAAGTAAGCTCTAAGCATTCATTGGCACTTAGCAATAGTAGTTTGGGGAATGGATTCTTTATTGCTAATTAGCATGAGAGACAAAAATGAATCCATCCAGGATCATTTATTCTTCATTAGAATTGATCCTTGACATCTACCAAAAAGTCAAAATGTCTGATAACTATGGCCTGATTTCTCCTTTTTAAATTTTTTTTCAATAAACATATTGCCTTTTGTCATCTAGTATTCAATTGGTGCAGTGGAGAAACTTTATAGAAGCAGTATCTATTTACATCTCTTTGTTAACTTTTTTTCTTAAACGTCAGAGGTTCCAATGAAAAGTGAATTAAAAGTTCATCAAACTTGTTATGTAACACTCACTGAATTTTTTCAGAAGATCATTTGTTAGGGACAATTATTACCCTGTAATCATATCACAAAGGAGGTTACACAGTGGTAATTGTAGAAAGCTGAATAGTAGCTCCGCAAAGATGTTCACTTTCCTTGCCCCTTATGTAATAAAAGCCTTTGTAGGTAAAGATCTTGAGATCACAGTAGATTACAGATCTTTTTTTTTTCCTTTTTGTCAGTTGTAGGGTTTGAACTCACGGCTCAGATGCTGTCCCTGTCCTCTTTCTTCTCAAGACTAGCAGTCTACCACTTTGAGCCACAGCCCCACTTCCACTTTTCTGGTGGTTAATTGGAGCCTGGGCTGGCTATGAACTAAGATCCTCAGATCTCAGCCTCCTGAGTTGCCAGATTGCAGATCTTAACATCCGGGGACTACTGTGGGTTACCCAGGTGAGCCAAATGTAGTCACATGGGTCCTTACAGAGTCAGAAAGTGGTGTGATTGTGGAAGCAGACAGACAGACAGACAGACAGACAGGAATATGTTGGGGATTTATGACTCAGGAGCAAGACCATGAGTGGAGAAATGAACATGTCCTCCAGAAGGTATCAAGACAAGATCCTCTCTTAAGGTCTGAAGAAGGGATACAGCCCATGGACACCTAGATTCTAGAATTTTTGAACTTCAGAACTACAAAAGAACGAAACTGTCTTATCTTTAAGTCTTATCTTGAATTTACAATGATTTGTTATAACAGCATAAGAAATTAATTCATAGGGGAAGTAGGAAATTACAATGCAGTCTTATCCTTTCAAATGTCCCAGGTCTGCTTGTGATCTTTTCCTGCCTAGACTGGCTAGGCCTTTGCTGTGTGAGAACGCTTACTTATCCTCGCGAGTCCCTCCTCCAGGTGCGACTCATTTGGTTTCACACAGCCTTGTACTAAAGGTAGCTGTTTGTATAATAGGCTCCTGAGAACAGAGGCCACCGTTGATTACATTTGGGGTCCCCAGTAACTGATACAATGCCAAGCACACAGGAACATCAGATATACTAACTGAACTTGCAGTGGACAGGAGTTGTTTTTATTTTGTTTTTCTTTGTTTTTTTCCTTAAGAGCATTGTGTGTATCCATGCCACGTTTTTTAACCTTAAGCTCTTTGTTATAAGTTCATACTAACAAGCCCTTGCCCTGATGGAATATAGAGTCTACTTCTACAAATTTACTTGTCTAAGAGGCACCCTAAAAACAAAACAGAAGAATATTTCAAGTTCTAACTTCCAGGGTTTCATGGGGAGAGAAAACAAAGGTGCTAGTGTCATGGAAGGAAAAGGGTGAAAGGGTACCCCTGATGACTAAAGACTGAAGATTAGGCTAAGGCACCCTCCTTCAATGGCTACAGGATTATTGAGTATTCAATACAGAAAAAGTGCTTCTCATCTTAAAAGAAAAGGTCACTCAGCTCTTGCTGATAGTTTCCAACAAGTGTCCATTCTCCCATCTCGCTCCTAGACAAGATTCTTGTAGACAGTGACTCTCCAAACCATAGCTGTCCTATCTTAACGCCTGCCTGTGACTGGCTATGAGTCTCAAGGCCTATGAAATGTGGGTGGAAATTGCCTGGGACCATCTAGAGGCGCTGAGGCTGATAGGTAGTCAGAAGAATCAAGCCCTCTGGGCTAGGCTCATACCCTCCACATCTGCAGCCCTCCCCTTGTACCTGCCCATCATTGTCAGCTCTCGATTGGTTAGGCCTGTCCCCTGATCCCTCTGGGGCCTGGCCTCCCCATGACCCGGCAAGCAATGCCTATAATAAGGTGCAGGGTGTCTTTTCAGCTGGCAGCTGGGGGAGATAGTGGAGACGGGGTCAGAGAGGGCAGAAAGAAGAGTACAGCGCAGTGAGGGGAGGAGGGGGAAAAGATGTTGATGGAAGGCAACAGAGGGTGCTTTTGAAAGAAGTCTCCCCCATCAGCCCTTGTTCTCTGGAGACTTTCCATTTAATCAAAACAGAAATTTGGTTCCAAGGGAGCAAAGGAAACTTGTGGCTGTCAACTTAAAAAAAAAAAAAAATGAAGTAACTTTCCCATCCCACTCACTTGTCTTTCTCTCCTCCATGACTACTGGATAAAATTTCATTCCAAGGGCTTCTCAGTATGAGCCAGGCGGAGGGCCACGGTGAAAAATCTGTTCCCACCAAAGGCAATGTGCAGACATTTACTTAGAGAGTCTAGGTCCCTTTGCCAGTACCTAACAGCACAGCTTTGCAATGCAGTCACTGAGTCCTCAGGGATCCAGCTATAGCTGTTTCTTACACCTCGTGGACAGCAATTGTGGGAACTTGCAACAAGAGGGCCCTGAGTTAGACAAAAGAATGCAACTTACTATGAAAGAGTTAAAAGGCTATGGAAGCTGGGCACTGGGGGCTCATGCCTGTAATCCTAGCTACTTGGGAGGCTGAGGGTCTGAGGATCAAGGTTTGAAGCCAGCCTAGGTAGGAATCTGTGAGATTCCTATCTCCCTATTTAACCACCAAAAAGGCCAGATGTGGAGGTCTGGCTCAAATGGTAGACAGCCGGCCTTGAACAAAAAAGCTAAGAGACAGTGCCCAGGCTCTGAGTTCAAGACCCAGTCTGGGTGCACATGCACAAACACATACACAGAGAGAGAGAGAGAGAGACAGACAGACAGAGAGAGACAGAGAGAGAGACAGAGAGAGAGAGAGAAAGAGAGAGAGAGAGACAGAGAGAGAGAGAGGACCTGGAGCCTTCTTCTTGCTGGGAAGCTGGGAAGGAGACAGAATATACACATCTTGGAGTCATCCATACTCACTCTCAAATTTTAGCTCTGGGCAAATGATGTGCTTGCTCCATGTTGTCAGGGGTTTTTGTGTGTGTGTGTGTTTCTCTAATTGTTAGATGAGGAACATTCTCTGTTGAGTTTGGTTCAAAGCTGGCTCTGTATATTTTAAGTTTGGCTTAAAGGGTTCTCCATGAGTAGGAAATTATCCTCCAACTTTATGAGTAAACAGACTGTGCAAGTAACTGAGTCTCAGCCAGTTACAAACAGCCAACCAACCCAACCAATCCAATAAGAGAAATGTGAGACTAAGAAAAGTGACCACTCCAGTTGTGCCTTACTTCACTTGTGCTTTCTATATGTCATTTCCTTTTCTCCCTTGTGGCAGGCAGAGCAGGCATTCACAATTACCTTTGGTCCCAGGCTGCCTGATTGTAAAAATAAAAAGAAAGCCAAGTAACATCTACAAATTACTTGTATTGTAATTTTGGCTTTTAATACATCAGATGTTTAAAGGGTTATTGCGGAACCAGAATTGTAAGCCACTGGCTAAACTCCCGGGGTTCTATATGTCATGTCTAGCCAATCTAATATGCCAAATAAAGAGACAAATAGTTGTGAAGGGAAAAGAATGGAGAATCATTAATGCAGCACAAGCATGCATTTCAGCCTATTGTCCTTGTGTAGACAAATGCTTTAGAGGAAGCATTGAGGTAAAAGGGAAAGAGGCATGAAGAATTATTAAACAGTCAGGGCCCAGTTAGGTAAAATTCAAAAACAGAAAAGCCCTCGCTGCTAAACCCAAATGTTAATGTTTTTCTTACCTTATAAAATGCAATACACACGAAAGGAATATATGACGCACATATACAGATAAAATAATTGCATTACAAACACCTGTACTTCTCATTTGTCTTAGTAAAACTTCACAAATAACTTTGAGTAGCCATCTCAAAGCAACCACCACGTCGTTTTGTTTTCATCTGTGTATGCTTTTTTCTCTTCTGCATTTCTTTGTAATTTTAACACACATGTATGTAACATTAAACAATAGATTGTTTCATTTTTTGCTTGCTATTGAACTTCATATAAACCATACCATACTGTATTTATTCCATGACTTACTTCGTTTGCCCAACATTATGCTTTTGAGGTTTATCCACACTGAAATGTGTATGAAAATGCATTCTTTTCATTGATATACAGAATTATATTTTATGACAATCCTGTGATTTATTATTTGTTCCCTTTTGGGTGGGTTTCTGGTTGCTTCTTGGCTTGTGTTGTTATGAATAATAACACTTTAGTGGACTTCATGTGGCTCCCATTATATCTGTATCACGGATTTTTTATAACCTACACATAGAAGCCAACTGACTGAAGCACAAATTTTCCTCATGATCAACTATTACTAAATAATGTTAAATAATTCCTATGGTGAGCTTTATTTATATTCCACAAGCTGTCTGAGAATTTCCTAAGCTTTATATTCTCACCAACACTTGGAATTGTCAGGTACTTTCTGCTAGTGTAGAGGATTAATGGTGTGAGCTTATGGTTTTAATATGCATTTCTGTCAAATATTTACAGGCCATGCCTATCATCTATTTAGTGAATTGCTTGCTTACTTTATTTTTCCACTTTTTCTTAAATTTGTGCCTGTGTATGCTGCCCCTGGAGCTTGAACTCCGGGTCTGGGCACTATCTTTGAGCTTTTGAGTTCAAGGCTAGTTCTCTACCACTTGAGCCACTGCTCTACTTTTGGCCCTTCGGGAGCTTAATTGGCAATAAGAGTCTTTCCTGTGCTGGCTGGCTTTGAACTGCAATCCTCAGATCTCAGCCACGTTAGTAGCTAGGATTACAGGCATGAGTCTGTAAAAAATAGATTAGTAGTCATTTTCTTAGAGCTCTTTCTTTGGTATGTGAATTGAAGATACCTGTTGGGGTCCTTTGCCCCCAGCGCTCTCCTGGCTAGCGGGAGAGGCGGGGAAGTGTGCCCCGACAGAGGAGGGCCAAGAAAAGGTGAAGGGTCGAAAGACCGCCTGCACCCAGCCCCCCCTTTTACCGGAGGACACTCAGACAGCCCGGGAGAAGGTTTTCCACATCTCTCTTTATTTGGGAGGAGCTTGGGCCTTTAAAGCGGCAGGAAGGGGAGGGGTATAGCATACCTAGCTAGGGACTGAGGGGAGGCCTGAGCTGTCAGTCAAGGGTGGAGGGCCAAGGGACCAATCCTAAGAGGCGGCCTAATTCTATGTCACAGCCCACAGGACCACCTCCAGGTTCACCACCAGGCGCCATCTTGGCCACACGTGGTCCCAAGGCAGGGAGGCGGGGCCAGCTAGAACCGCCTTTCCAGTTCCGCCTAACAGCCACGTGGCCCTAGGGCTGGGAAAACAGGCGGGTCCAACTAATTGCCTCTTAATAATGCAAGGCATCCAGGTGGGCGTGCCCCACAGATACCTTCTTTTATCTAATAATTTATCTTGAGAAATAGATGTTCTGTGATCAACTTTTTTTCACCTTGTCTTTTATGAATAGTATTTTCTTGTCATTTAGGGAGAACATGAGACAGAAGAATAAGGTTGTGACTTCTAAGCATGTTCCAAACCAGTTGGCTAGGGTCCTTCTGCTCTCCCCAGGTTGAAATCAGGGAAAGGTGAGGAGGAGAAGTTCCCCTAGTCTTTCCTGGCCCTTATGGGTATTTGCCAGTAATAGAGAGGATTGCCATGGGCACCAGCAGTCAGATGAGCCACAGGGTCCTGCTGAGGTTTCTGATTGCCAGTAGGGTGGTATGAGGTGCAGACTCTTGGCTCAGGTCTAAGGCGTTAAGTGTTACAGCCCTCCTGTGCCCCAGTCTGCCTGAGGTAAGCGGAATATCTCCCGGCCAATCCCACCTGGATGGACACTGTCAGTTTTGCTTTTGCTGCGGATTGTTGTCAGGTCTACTTTTGCCATTCACCGTCACCCCAGCCCCAGCTGGGGCTCCCCAGCTTATCTTCCTGTGTGCTCTGCTAACTATGGTTCCTGCTGCCATAGGATCCATTTCCTGGTCTCACTGTTGCTCTGTTGCCAAAGCAGCTTCCTTCCTGTCGCAGCTGCAGCTTCTCTTGCCATGGCTGCCACTGCTGGTCCTTCTCTTCTTTTTCTTAACAAAGGTAGGCAAGACCACTGAAGAGAAAGTCTGTGGGACCTAAGGCTGCAACACAACACCAGGAGGCAAAGGAGAATGGTGCTCCCAACTGTTTGAAAAGTGAGTTGAGTAGCCCTAGCATACTTAAGCCAAAAAGACAGGGTGTGAGCCTGACAAAAGTGTCCTAACCAGCAGGGGCCCTTCATGCAAGTGAAGGATCCTGTTTGCACCAATCATGGCAATCTCTTATGCAAATGGAGAATCAGCTTGTCTTTATACCAATCAAATGTCTTCATGTGCTCAAAGTGCTTCCCCTCTGGCCTGGGTGGGACTGACTGTGGTGGTGGGGAAAACAAGTTTGATGCAAGCTGCTTTCTGAGGCAGTGCCTTCTAGAGCTAAAGGTGTGCTTTGTATGAGGGCAAAGGGGCAATCTGGCTATCTGGCTGGCAGTCCTTCGCTTAAGGCAGCCAAGGACTCAGAGAGAGGACTAGCAACTGACAATGAGGTAGTTAAGTCTTCCCCTTCCCCGACAGCTCAGCACACCTAAAACAAAAGTAAATTTTCAGAAGGGTGCTTACAGTCAAATCTTATCAGTAACAGTGCTTTAGCGGTATTTATTCATCCATGCTCTAGCAATGTTCACTTTCTGTCTCAGTGTGATCCAAGGAGAGGTAGGTCCCTATAATCTCTTCCAAGTAGAAAATGGTTACATACTTGAAGATGTGCTTTTCATATTTGAACGCAAATAGAATTATTATTAAAATATGTTGTCGCCTGGCTGTCCATTTTTATGGTTACCACCTGAAAAAAAGATATTTAAAGCTAGTGTTAGAAGCATTTGTACTTTTCCAGTCACCTGACTTTGAGTAAATTCACTTACTCGATCAGAAATCCTGGGGTTAGACTCCAGTAGCCTGAGTTTTAACACGCTCTCCAAAGAGTTATGATGAATAATGAAATTTGAGAACCCCTAGACCAATGTTATCCCGTCCCTTCCCTTTCGGGCATATGAGGAGGTTGGGGGCAGGTCTACACTGGCTAAAAGAAAATACCCCTATCCTTCACTGTTCACAGAGGATTGGTTCCAGAATTTCTTTGGCTACCAAAATGCACAGATACCCACAGCCCATTATGTAAGATGGTGCAGTACTTGCACAGAACCTCGACACACCCTCCTGTACATTTTATATCGTCTCTAGATTACTTACAATACATAATACAGTCTAAGTGCCATGTAAGTAGTTCTTATAATAGTTGTTATACTGTACTGTTTAAGGAAACATAATAAGAAAAATACTTGCATTTGTTTGGTGCAGATGCACATTTTCCTTGAATATTTTCCTCCAGAGGCTGGCTGAGCCTATAACTACAGAAGGATGACCATATTGAGCATAAGCCATGTAGAATAGTTTCTGTCATGCCATACAAGATGTTCATGAATTCATTTAATCCCCATAAGCAACTTCTGGGTGAGAATGTTGATCGAGAGGCCCTGTATTCATAAACTGCTTGTTGAATGGCAACTCCTTTGTACAAACTTAAAGATGATAAAAAATATTTAAAAATAATAATGCTGGTAGAAGAGGATCAAGGAGGGAAAGAAGGAAAGAAGAAAGGGAAGGAGGGAGGAAGGAAAGGAAGGAGGAAAAGAGGAAGGGAGGGAGGATAGAAGGCAAGAAGGAAGGAAGGAAAGGAGAGAGGGAAAGAGGAAGGGAAATAACTGGGTTTTGTCACACAAAAGATCTCCTAATATCTAAGTGAAGGGGGGAATGAAGAGTTAAAGTAAACCCCATTTTCAGGCAGCCCCCGTTTTGTTGTCTGTTTAAACTATGAGCAAACCCAGGGCAAGCTTATTAGGGCCCAGCTGGTCAAGAACTCTAACCACCTGGGAATGCTTAACTCTAACCGCCCCCAGAATGCCTGGAGCCTAGTGCCTTGAGCCCTGAGCCAATCAGATTTGTACCCATAATCTTGCTTGCTTGAACACCTGATTGCTGTAACTTTGTTTTTTGCCTTTATAAGCCCTGTGCAATTGCAGCTCCGGGCTTCCGCCTAACCTCCGCTGTGTCAGTGGGTAGGACGAGGCCCGGGCTGCGGCCCGCTTGAATAAAGCCTTGCCTTGCTTTTGCATTTCGGAACATCTGGCTCTCGGTGGTCTTCTTGGTGGTCGTTTTGCGACTTGGCATAACATAAGTATCTCTGACTTCAATTCTTAGAAGTAAAAGGGATCTTGGGAGTGGCAAGCTGAGGCAGACAGCCTTGTCTAGCTAAAGAAAGTGTATTCATAGTCAATGAAGCCCATTCAATCAACCCCTCATCCCAATGGACATCAAGTGTGACTTTCCTTTGGCTACTTACACTCCAAGGACAGCTGACGTGGGAACTCTGGAGACGAGAAGGTCAGGGGAAGGGAAGCAGACAGGAAAGGACTGGAGAGGTGGGGCTCTGAAGGAAGTTGATGCTCACTGGTGTCATACTCTTCGTAACTACCCTGCAGGCCACAGGATGGCTTAGAATCATGAGATTCCTGATTTCACTGCATCTTAAAGGCCATATTGACCCTAGACAATTATGAATGTGTCTGTGGAACAGAAACCTCAGGAGAACTTAAGAAACAGCCATGCATGGCTTCTTCCTTTCTCACTTGGACAAGATGTTACTTGATACACCATGATGGAAGAAGGTTTGATATTTTGGTAATGCCAAAGACAAAATCACTTATGTGTGCCAGGAGAGTGGACAGGATGAAGGGGAAGTGGGCTACATGATAAAACTCAGAAGGCGAAGTTGCTTTTAGGTTTACATGATAATACCCACAGTTGTAGGAAGATGACCTCCCTCCAAAAAGACTCTCAAGGAGGGGATCAGTGTCACCTTCTCCTCTTACCCCACCCACTTCCTTGCCCCAATGCCCAGGAAATGGCGTCATGGAAGACAGACTAATGCTCTCATGTCTGCAGCCTTGAGATTTTCCTAAATGGAGAGAGAATTCTTGTTTGGGGAATTAAAAAAAACCCAAAAACTTTGTGTTGGATGTCTTCCCCAAGCCCAGCTTCCAAGCTAGAGCAGAAGACAAATGAAAATCAGCTCTTGCTGGAAACAGGGGAATGTATTGAGTGACCCCTAAAGGATCCAATCAGCAGCAGAGACACTCAGAAAAGAAAAATAAACAGAGACAAAGAAAGCAAAAGAGACAAGAAGCAGGGGTGGCAGATGCCAGCAGAGGAGAGTTAGAGCTCATCTGAAAGTTCATGCGGGGACATAAGAAAGATGTGGGAAGTGGTTTTGTAACTCCAGTGATTCACTCACTCATTCCCTGAGCAAATATTTATGGAAGTCCTAGTATCCGCCAGGCACTGTACTGAGCTCCTGCCCTCAAGCAGGCTACCACGCACGGTAAGAGAAACAAGGAAGTAGACACCTGCAGCGGAAGTTCTGCTCAACATTTGCATCGCACCTGCTCTTGTTGCAAACACTTCCCCGAGCACTACCTATGGAGTCCTCCCTAGAGTCCCTCATTACTGCTGCCCTTGTGTTTACAAATGAGGACACTGAGACACAGAGGTCTGAATAACAACATGTCCTGTGCCCTCCAGGTATAAGTGATAGAGCTGGCGTCAAAAGCTTATGTTCTTAGCACACTGTTATCACTCTGCAAAGTTAGCAGAGCTGTTCAGTTCATGAAGAAAAGGAAGACAAGATTATAGAGGAAGAGGCTCAGAGTACATGTTTTTATACCAAAGCTGAGTCCTGGAGGATGATGGGCAGATAATAACAGAAAACTATTAGGGCTTGAGCTGATCCAAGAAGAGAGAAAAAAAGAGCTAAATTTTTGTCTCTCTGTCCATCATCAAATTCATATTTCATATCCTCTCCCCAACCCTCCCTTCCTTTTTCTTCCCTTCCCTGCCCCCCTTGCTCTTTTCTAGCGATATTTCTTGGGAGAACTCTGATTCATACACCTGTCAAGAATACAACACAGTATATACATCTTACAATCGCGTGGGTGCGCTAAATGTTCAGCCAATGCCATAAAAATGCACATATTACCAGATAAAATGCTAGTGGGTTGGGGTTTGGGAGGGGGAGGGCTAGAGGAGGGTCCCAAACCTCTTTACAGCATTGCCTTCATGCAGAAACCTCAGGCCTGATGACTTAAGGAAACTGTTGACTAGTGTTCTTTTCTGACCAGGGATGGGCAAGAAGGTGGTAGAGGGCAGAAGGAACACCCTACCCCCACCCAAAGCCCAGAACACCAAATGCACATGTGGCTATTTGCTTTTGTGTTCTGCTTGGTCTTTGTAATTAATGTTCCAAGGGGCTAATTATGTGCTTAATTGTTCTGGTGCAAACAAGGCCTTGCATACACACTGAATCAGGAAAGCAGTATCTACTCTGCATACAAACAGGGAGGGGCAACGCAGCTGAGGCCAACTCATCTCACTCCTTCCTTTCTTTAATCACTCAACTAACACATCCTCAGGAATTTGACAGGGCCTAAGAAACAGGAAGGCATTTCACCCAGAGATGATTTTCTTTCTTTTTTTTTTTTTTTTTTTTTTTGGCAAGCACGCCATTTGGAACGATTAGGAAATTTCCAATTATAATCCAATTTTCTTGAAAAAAAAATTAGCGTTGAGTATACTCCACCCCCATTTTTGCATGGTAGCAACAAACTGGACTTAAGTCAATGGAGTAAGCTGTTACCTCTGTGAATTCCTACCACTCCCTATGATCTTACAGCAGTCCACTGCTGCTATCCACGGCATGTCTCCTGAATGTGGTGAACTACACAGCCCTAGGCCACAAGCTTCTGGAAGGCAGATTGTTCTTACTCATCCCAGGGGGTATCTGGGCACTTCACTGAGCCTGGCACACTTGAAACTCTCTCCATCAACATGGGCAAAGCACAGACTTCAGCTAGATATCCCTGAAGTGGCAGCCTGACTTCTATAGTAGTAGGTACACTCTGCATCCGCCAGCAAGAAGTGGGTAGAGGCAGCTCCCAGAGAAGAATACAGTCTCAGCTCCAGAGCGAGAGAGAGCTCAGGGTAAGGGGGTCAAGACCAGGAATGCTGCCTGGACAATTTCAGACGACAGCTTGGGTGTGCCTGGAGACAGGGCAGGGTGGGTGTACTGGGCCCTAGGACACATTTAAAGTCACAAGGGCTGAGCAGAAAATACCTAATGTTCTGTTATCCCCCAGAGAGTAAGTCTGAGGCTGGGGCACAGAGGGTGCCGCAGCCTGCTCTAAAGAGAGGGGACTGCAAACACTGGGAGAAGCAAAACAAATTCTAGCCATCCTTCCAGCCCAGAATTGGGGCTACTTTGGAGTTGCCCCAAAGTTCTCCTTGTTCTTTCAGGGAAGTGTGTGTGTGTGCGTGCATGCATGCATGCATGCGTGTGTGTATGTGTGTGTACTGGTTCTAGGGCCCGAATTCAGGGCCTCATTCTGTCACTCAGATTTCTGGCTCATGGCTTGCATTCTACCACATGAGCCAAACCCTCTCTCCTCCCACCTACTGCTGCTTAATTGGGAGTAAAATCTTACAGACTCTTCTATACGAGCTGACCTTAAACTATAATCCTTCAGCTTTTAGCCTCTTGGGTAGCTAGGATGGTAGGTATGAATCATTGTACCTGGCTTTAACTGACATTTAAGGGAGGTTTTTTTAATAGGTTTCAGAAGACTGGCCTGCAGTCTAGTGTTCCTTGCTTAAATAAGTCCCTGCCCCTGCCTTTGTCTGGGTTCTTACCCATGCCCTTTGTCCACCTCCTTCCCTCTTCTCCAGACACACTTCAAGTGCCACCTGCCCCAGGATCCCTTTCTTATCTCTCCAGCTTTGTCCTCCCTGAAAATCTAGGATGTCCTCTGACATATTTAGATAGAGCCCTGAGGCCTTGTTCGGACTAAAGCAAGTAGACCATCAACTCTATAGCTTCTATTTCTTCTTTTCAACCAAAAGCTGAGGCCAAAAAAGGAGAAATGACTTACTCATGGCTGCAAAACTGGCCAGTATCAGAAGCAGAATGAAAACTCAGGTCTTGGAATTATTGGTAAAATATGGTGTGTTTATTAAAGCACAGGTCTGCAATGGGGCAGACAAGTCCTGTGGTGGCACCAGCTGGCTGGGTGAGTGTGCAAATACCTGGATCTCCCTATCTCCCCTTCTCTCCTACAGACCATGGATAATAATAAGATTGTCACTCAAGTACACCTTGGAGGTTAAAAGGAGGGAGCCATTTGTGGAGTACTTTACTTATGATCAAATTCAGATGACCTGGAATCATAAAAATGCACAACTTGGATCTTCTTTTTATACTTCAAGGCCTAAGTACTTCCTGTGGCCATTAGAGAAAATGGTACAAACACTGAACATGGTCACTATGAGAGAACATGTTAGTGATCCGTGCTTTTGAATCTAGAACCTGGGAATCATGAGGAAGTTCAGGAAAAGAAGAAACAGCTTACCCTCAGGCTCCTTTGAGCAGTCCTTCTTCTTCATGGAGTTTCTGGGCCTCTTGATCTAGACTAGAAACAGTGAAAACTCCTGACCAAAAAGGCCTGGGAAGATTTCCCACCACCCCCTGCCTCTCTGGGAGGGAGGAAGACAGACGACAGAGGAGCCTGGGTCTGGGAGATGGTCTGAGATCACCCTGTGAGCTGCCATCACACTGATCAGGCCCCTAATGGTGAGAAGATAACCCATCCAGGGTCCTGGTGGAGTTCTCAGTGGGAGAAGAGGAAGGAGTAAGAAAGGTATTGACAGGTCTTCCCGTGGTCAGAGGCTTGGTGCATGTAGCAGAGAGACCATTCACCTGGAAAGTGGAGAGAGCCTTGGAGCCTTCATGTTGGTCTTTTCAGAGTTTGTGCTCCATCTGAAGCTTTGCTGCTTGGCCCCGGTTCCAAGCTCCTAACATTGCGTTCAGCACACCATGGCCCATGGCATTGAGCTGAGGTCTGCACTATCAGCAGGACATACTCCTTCAATTGTGGCTCTCTGGCCAGGAAAACCAGACGCCAAGAAACTGACCACTCTTCCCTCCCTCCTAGTGATACTCTGGCTACCTTAAGGCTTCTACTTCTATCTCTGGCTCCTCCCTCTTCTGAGGGTAGCCAAAGCCCCGCCCCCTATTTTTTTTTTGTTGTTTTGCCAAACACTTTAATGGCTAAGAACAGGGGAGTGGCAGTTTAAAAAGAGGAAAGACAAGAAAAGAAAAGAAAATGAGGAGAGAAAGGGAGAAAGCTATGGAGAGAAGGAAATATAGAGCCAGGAAGCTCTCTGAATGATGGAAAGACACAAGAAGCAGGGGTTGGGGGGAGAGCAGAGCCTTGGGAACAGAATGTCCTAAGTTGCAGTGGGTGACATAGCTGTGCTGCTGGCTGCCCTCCTCCCACCCTAGCCTCCCATGATCTGCCAGGCTGATTGGCTCCCGTGGCTGCTGGTCAGTAGGACCCAGCCATCCCAGGTAAGAAGGCTAGGGAAGCAGGGGGAAGGAGGGCAAAGTAGGGTATCTTTCCTTCCCTACAAGGAATGTTTCTTCTTATTCTGTCCAACTGGAGCTGGGATGCTGAGAAGTTCTCAGAGAAACAGGCATTGGGTGAATCCCCCTTCTCTGCTCAATCAACTCCACATGCAATCAGAGATGCTTGTACCCTGGGCAACCCTTGGCTTTGCATGTAGCAAGCATGGAAATGGAGGCTGATGGAGGAGTCAGATGAATGCTCTCTGGGGCCCCAGCACTTCTATGGTCTATTTAAGGTGAAAAGGGTAGCCCTGGGCCTATCATATTGGTGCTTACTTGATCCATTCCATACCCTGGGTTCACTTATGGGTACCAGAGCTTCTCTGGTGCGTTTTCAATGCCTTGAAGCCTCCTTTCTCGTCAAGATCTTTGTGTGTCTTGGCAGACAGGAAGGATTAGTTCTCCAGCCTCTCGAAGCTGTAGAATTCCACGTTGTTCTTTTGCAAATATGGAGCATGCGACACAGTAAAAGAAGATGACCAGGTAAAGGTCAGAGGTATCAGACCAGGGAATTCCTCGCTCAGCAGTCACTTTCCTGAGTACCCTGCTCTCCCCTAGGTAGGGACCAGCCATAGTCTGGCCATCCCCCATAGTAGAACTCAATAGTCTCTGTCCTCTACCACCCTGTCCTTCCTGCAGCCTCATGTCTATTCCACTACAGCTACAAATTTCTTGTCGTCTCTTAAAACATCTCCCAAGTGGCCTTGTAGGCTGATTGGCATGACCCATGGAGGCCAAGAGGAAGTAGAAAGGGGACAGTTTTATACATTATATAGGATATAGTGTCCCATGAATACAATATCTCGGGGACTATCAATGGCTCCCATGCTTATACACACACACACACACACACACACACACACACACACACACACACACACACAAAGACCTGCTGATAAAAATGATCACATAGGCCTCTCCAAGCTTCCTGGAAGGGGCTGAGGCTGCAGGCACTTAATAGGAAGACATCATTTGCAATCTCCAAACAAATTCACAGCTCAGTTGTGCTGCCTGATGACTCCAATCCTTCCTGCTGAGCCTGATTTCCCTCCTACTTTTTTTTTTTAATTATTAAAAATACAGGCCATCTGCCATCCAAATAGGAGGAATGAGATGGCCCGGAGGGCCATAAACTCATCCTACATGATGCCAGGCCTATAATCTCACCTCTGCCAAGCAGCCTCAACCATCAAGTCCTGGAAACTTCTGGAAGATTCCAGCTACTCTTCCCTTGAGACTTTCTGTTTCTTCTCAGGAGAAAATTAGTGTAGAAGGGCAGATACAAAGCACATGCAGCAAGGAGCAAAAGGTCAGGATGTGGGATCAAGAGCTGAGAAGATCTGGAGGAGAATTCTCCGGCAGCTTTTTCCTCGGGAAAGTCTGGGGTTTGTATGGTTTCCAGACCCTGTTGGCTCTGAATAGAAAATCCAAATCTCATATTTCTATGTTCAGGTGCTTTATATTGCCTTTCACACACTGTGTCTCCTCAGCAAACTATTCATCTCACTCAAGATTAATCCAGATTTGCAATCACATAGAGTGTAACCCAGACTTGCTTTGATTAATTTGCATATAAACTGTAGGGCACCATGGGAGATAAATTAAGTAAGCACAGTCACTCTGACCTAAAAGAGGTAGCTAAAGGTAAAGAAGGCTTTAGCACAAAAATCCATACACTCAGAAGGAAACATGTGGCTTCCTATAGCAAGCCAACCTAGTAGTAAAGAATACAGGCTCACCTCTCTGGTGACAAACATTAGGGTACCGGGATATTAGAGAGATGGCTACCACTTTTTGTGCACTTTTCTTGAGTTCTCCGGGCTTAGACTACAGGGATTTGAGTAGTATATTGATTCCACATTCTGCTACATGAGTTTGGGCAAGTTGTATAACCTCTTTGTGCCTTTGTTTTTTCATATATAAATGACGATCACTGTAGTATTTATTTCCTTGAATGGCTTTAGCAAGGTTCTGTTTCCAGAAAATGTTCCACCTTTCTGGTTACACTACATACAGCATCTCTTTACTATCCTGTCATACATTTCTAAGTCAGAGACTCTGAGAGACTCTCCAGAGCCTGAGTCCTACCTCTAGAGGTCCAGTTCAAGGCAGGAATTACAACACCAGGAGCGAATCGGTCAGCATTTGTGTCAGTAGACTGTACAGCTGACGCTTACACCCAGGTGCTGTCAGAGAGAAAGAAAGGCCTTTGTGTTTATAGTTCCCAGATGAAAAAGGCCTGTGGCTGGAGAGGATCTATGGTTGACTAAAGCTAGAAGAGAGAAATCTAGTTCCCACTCCTTGATTCTCAACTGGCCAAAAGAATGTGGCAAGAGTGTCATTCTAAGACATCACAGCCTTTCTAGACAGAAGCCAGGCATCTTTCTGAAGCTCTCAGAACACTCTCTCTTAGGAAACTTCTACAGTTGCCCACAGCTCTGACACACAATGTCTAGGACCTAAGTATTGCACTAAATCCAATAACGAATGTCTCTATAAGAGAAAGGCAATGGGGGAAGAGTTGGGTACAGAGCCAAGGAGACAAAGGAAGGAACCCCTCTTGTGACAAGGGCAGTGACTGAGTGCCACCAGCCAGAAGGATGCCAAGGATTGTCAGAGCCACTGAAAGCTAGGGAAAGGCAAGGAAGACTTCTTCCCAAGGTACCGTGTTCCTGCCACTACTTTGAAGTCTGACAACTTCTGGGCTTCAGACTGTGAAAGAATGTATTTCCATTGCCTTGTGTTTTACACTATTAATTTGGGATTATATGTCATAGCAGCCCCAGCAAACTAATACACTCATGTTGTTGTTTTTATAAAAATGCTCCCTCCCACTGTCTGAGACAAGAGTGTGGCACAGTCTTCAGTCCGTTTAGTTGACTATGTGCAATATCCTAACAGACAGGAGACTAGAAGAAAGATTATATTCCTATTTCTTGCCCCCTTTGCCTGTAGTCGTGTGCAAAGACTCTCACAGGTTGCCCTGTAAGGATAACAGGATCAGGTTGGGCTACAGTCCAATCTACAGCTCCTGGGCTCAGCAGGAAAATGAGCTAGCCATCCAAGTCCCATACTATTTCTCCAAATTGCACTGGAAGGAGAAGCAGTTAAGGGTGCAAGTGTTGGAGGCAGTTTCTCCTCCACAGCATGACATTAAGCATGTTCTCTAGTTCCTTGAGCCTCACCTTCCTTGCCTGTGAAACAGGCATAATCCTGAGGTTGTAAATGAAAGGTAAATGAGCTGGTATCTGAAATGCACACAGGACTTGGCATCGTAGAAGGCCCCAAAAGTTGGCTATATTCTGAATGGGACAGATCCCAGCAGATTAGCACACTAGTTCTGTTTTGGTCCTTAGTCCATGTCTTTTTCAGCTTCTTTTTCTTTCTCTCTCCTGTCTCTCTTGCACGTATTCATAACATCCTGGCCTTCCTCACCCCTACCTTATCTCTGTCCGTCCATTTCTTCTCTCTGCCTGCAGATGCACTGTTCTGTCTGTCCATTTGTTTCTCATCCTCATGCATGACCTCACTGAAGATGTGTTCTCCATCAGTCCATCTCCCAGGACCACCTGCTCCATCCGTACGAAATGTTATTTATTACAGACCTGGCCAACCTCACTTAAGGGACAAATTCTCAGCCCTTCGCCCTCCTCCTGCCTCCTCAATCTGAGGTGGAGACATCTGGAAACCAGTTTAATAAGGTGGCTGACAGGCAGCTGGTTTCTGGAGCTTCTCAAGGGGTGCTCAGGGGAGCCATTTCACAGAGGAAGCCGGAAGAAGTCGGGCTGATGGACTGCTGGTCTCAGCAAGATTCCAGTCAGCTGCTCCAGGTGGAGAAAGAAAGGGCTGCCTCCCCCCTGTGCTTACAGGCAGGCTACACCTGTGAAGAGGAAGGGGGTACAGTGAAAGGGGACAGAATCTTGCACTCTCTAATGTACCTCCACTAGCTGTGGGAATTTGAGGAAAATGCTAGATCTCTCCAAGTCTCCTCCTTGCAAAGATACATTCAGTCAGACACTGTTCTCACCTGAACATTCTAGCAATCTGGGGTGAAGCAGAAGTACTTGTCAGAGCAGAGTGGGGTTAGGAGAAGCTGACTGGAGGAAGATGGACTTGAGAAAATCTTGATACTGGTAACATAGAAAGAAGGTGGCCATTGCCTGGGCCTGGTACAAAAATTAAAATGCCAAGTTCCTTGTTTAGGAAGCCATAGCAGAGCATTAAGGCAAGTCAAGGCGCTTTCCCAGGGCTACAGACTTGCAGGGTGCATGAGCCAGCCACGGCACCGTGGCCTTCGGGTGGTGCTGGATCTACACTAGTTCTTTCCCTGGATCATGGCTGCATGGGCATCTGTTTGGTGTAAGGACTCTTTAAGCTGTACAATCCAGATCAGTACCTTTAAAGTCCTTTACAACATAGATGTTTTATCTTAAGTAGTCATACAAAAGAAAGCACCATTTAAAACACAATGCAGGGGCTGGGGATATGGCCCAGTGGCAAGAGTGCCTGCCTCATATACATGAGGCCCTGGGTTCGATTCCCCAGCACCACATATACAGAAAATGGCCAGAAGTGGTGCTGTGGCTCAAGTGGCAGAGTGCTAGCCTTGAGCAAGAAGAAGCCAGGGACAGTGCTCAGGCCCTGAGTCCAAGCCCCAGGACTGGCTAAAAAAACAAAAACAAAAACAAAAACAAAAAAAAAAACCACCCACAAGCATCTCGATCAGTGTCAGCCCCTTCAACATTCTCACCCCACTTGGACTCACCCTTTCCCTTACTTACTCTAGTTTTGTGGTATATACAATGAATTCTTGACTGCGTTCTATGCATGTGTGACCTTTCACCCCGTGGCTCTACCCCCTGCCTCTTGCAAGTACTCATTTCCTGATGCTTTTATTTTGCTGGGCTTTGGACCTATTCTTTCTAAAAAAAAATTGTACTGTTTAAGCTCTGCTTTGAGGGAGGAAATAAAGGTTAATACATGAATTATTAGAAGAATGAAGAGGCTTTTTCCAAACACCTCCTCCTAGTGAGTGCACACCCTTCCTCCAGCACCATACATGTCCCGAGTCTGGCATTTCTCTTTCTTACCCTCCTCTCAAGGAAGATGCAGCTTGGGAAGTTCTCACTGTCAAGCCTGGGAACTCACATTGCGTTCTCCTCAACCCTACCATCATTTTCCCCCAATGAGAGTCTGCTCATACTTCTAGTCACTGCTCTGAGCTTGGAAGTGCAGCGTATTCAGTGATGACCACTGATGAGAGCTCATTCTAGGATCAGAGATGGGAGTAGAAAGAATAGAGCCTGAAGTAAACACTAAGAGAATAACAAGTGGAACTCGGGCCCCATGAGCTCTGGGTAATACGAAAGGGCGAGTCTCCCACCATGTCTAACAACATTAAATTAAAGGACTTTCTCCCTTCCACCCTCATCACCCCCACACCTGTAGCCACAGATGCTGCAAGAAAAACTAAAACTGACCTCTCTCCAGCTTCAGGAATTTTCATATGATTTCTGTAAAGCTAGCTAGCCAATGTTTTTTTTTTAATTTAAATAGACTTCTTTTTTAAACCTCAATACATTTATTTTATAGGAAATTTTATTTTGCAGCAAACAACAACCTGTCAGGCAAATCCTGCCAACTACTCATTGTATTGGCTTTTATTTCTACTTAGAATCTTATCTTTTTGTAGACCACAGCCATAGAGAGGTTCTTACCGCAGGTGACTTCTAACCTGCATAGCCAAAATTATTTACTAAAGTATCATCGCAGAAAAAGTTTGCACATACCATTTACATCCCCCCCAAAACAGTAAAGTTAGTATTTAGAAACAAAACATTATTAAATGCTAGCAAAACTCTCAATAGAATTCCTACTCCATATATGTTTGTCTATTCTATCCAGTACAGATTTAATGGGGAGGACACTGAAAAATTAGATAGTCATGATTATCCTTCATTTCCTATTATAATAGAAAATTGCAGCCTAGGATAGAATGACTGTATGGGCTACAGGGATTTTTCCAGTCAGAGGGGAAAGACAGACTGAAGAAGATGACTTAGCCACAGCATTCCTGGCAGAGGAAGGAGTAGCTAGTTTGATACTTTCTTTTCGTTTGTTTTATTGTCAATGTAGATCTTGAACTCTGGGCCTGGGTGCTGTCCCTGAGCCCTTCAGCTCAATGCTAGTGCTCTACCACTTGATCCACAGTGCCACTTCTATTTTTTTCAGGTGGCTCATTGGAGATAAGAGTCTCATGGACTTTCCTGCCTAAGCTGAACAGTGGCTAGCAAGGATTATAGGTTTGAGCCACCAGCGCCTACCTTGATGCATTTTTTAAGGCAGAGATGGTTTGATTTTGTCAAGGTCACCCATATGTTCTATTGGTTCTGATCTGGGGAAAATGATGATGTAAGCAGGAGGACCCAGTTGGGGTCTCTGGCAGAAGATGCTGAGATGCAGTTTGAGGGCATGAGGAATCAACACTGGTGAAACAGGGGGCAGAATTGGGCAGAAGGAGACATTCAATATGATGCCATGGAAGGCCCGGGCCAGGCTAGTAAAGAACTCAAAGGTGACATGGCTGGCCAGTCCCTCCTGCTTCAGACAGAAATGTCCACATCTCTATATCCCACCTCACCTTGTTGCTGCAGGTGGGCTGCCCTGAGAAGGTCACCATCTTTCTTCCATGGGAAAACCCTCAAGGAACAAATTGTTAGAGTCAACTAAGTCCATATCGGCTGAGCAAGTCCCACTCTGAAGCTTGCCGGCATTTCATGACTCAGGGCATCCACAAAGGAGAAAGCCCTTCTCCAGGGCTTGGCCCTCCTCTCGCCCTCTTCTGCCCTGGTTCCCTGGCCCCTACATACTACATACCACTCCTGTTCTTCCATAGAACTTGTAGCCAACTACCTAGGTTAGAAAGTGACCTGAAAAGAAAAGTCCAGCTGCAATGACTGAAACACAAAGCTTTTTCTTTCAAGACCCAAGGATAGGAAGCCATCAGGGCCATCAGGGCCATTCGTGACTGCCCCTGGATGGGTGTGAAGAGGTCACAGCTCCTGAAGGAGACATCTGTTAATCGGCATCTGCTTCCAGCCAAATGGAGCAGGAAAGGCGTGGGGAAGGCTGTGAACCGGAGATCAGATATGGGAAGTGATAGAGGCATGAATCATTCAGGAAGGAGAGCAAGATGAGCAAGGCATGGCTCTCTTCTCCCACCCATTCTGGGTTACCTCCTTCCCTGGTCCTTTCCCTACTCTCTGGCCCAGTGGCTCAGAGACAGAAGGCTTTTCTTGCCCTCACCTGACAGAATTTTTCCTGAAGCCCAGTGCCATCTACTCATTCAGCTCAGTGAGAAGGCCAAGCCTCCTTCATACTGCATGGGAGAGCAACTTCATCCTTATAGAAAGAAAGGCCTATAGGAGGCCCTCAAATCTGGGATAGGATGCCCTTAAAAGATGTAGCCCTTCAGTCTCCTGGCTCCTGATCTAGCTGTCTCCATTTTCCTGTCCTTTTCTGAATATGAAGAACACTACCTACAACATTTGGCACAACAATAATAATTACTCCATCAGAGAGAGGACGATCTCAATTGGGTTTTACTTGTCCTTCTTGTTTTCTCCCCACTCCCTTACCCCAGGCATCTCAGACTGACAGCAGCTTGGCTCTGAGTCTTACCATGACAAGCATGCCCAGGAAGCAACAGAAGGAAAATTAAAAGCCTCTAAACCAAGAATTCAGATGGCTTGTGCTAGGTTGGAAATGTTAAAATCCAGGACAGGTGGGAGCTCAGGCCCCTAGATGTCTTTCGGGGAACCCTCAGAATTCATGACTACTCAGCAACAGCCTGGAGGCGGGGAATGGGAGCACAGATTAGTGCCTTCTGTATTGTGAATAAATGCATTTTGAGTACAAAGCATGTGTATTGAGTGTTGCAAAGAAAGAAAGAGGAAAGAAAGAAGGGAGGGAGGGAGAGAGAGGGGGGAAGGAAAAGAAGGGAAGGATGGAAGGGAAGGAAGGGAAAGAAGGAAGGAAGAAGAGAGAAAGAAAGAAAAAGAAAGAAAGAAAGGAAGAAAGAGAGAGAGAGAAAGAGAGAGAGAGGGAGGGAGGGAGGGAGGGAGGAAGGAAGGAAGGAAGGAAGGAAGGAAGGAAGGAAGGAAGGAAAGAAAGAAAGAAAGAAAGAAAGAAAGAAAAAAGATAAAAGCGAGGGAGGGAGAAGGAGGAAGGAAAAGAAGGGAAGGAAGGGAAAGAAGGAAGGAAGGAAGGAAGGAGAAAGAGAAAGAGAGAAAGAAAGAAAGAAAGAAAGAAAGAAAGAAAGAAAGAAAGAAAGAAAGAAAGAAAGAAAGAAAACCACAGCCAGTCAACATGAGGGAGGGAGGGAGGAGAGGGAGGGGGAGGGAGGGAGAGGGAAGAAGGGAAAGAAGGAAGGAGAGAAGGAAGGAAGGAAGGAGAAAAAGAAAGAGAGAAATAAAAAGAAAGAAAGAAAGAAATGAAGGAAGGAAGGTCGGGAGGGAGGGAGGGAGGGGAAGAGAGGGAGGGAGGAGGAGGGAGGGAGGCAGGGAGGGGAGGGAAGGAGGCAGGGAGGGGGAGGGAGGGAGGAAAGGAAGGAAAAGAAGGGAAAGATGAAAGGGAAAGAAGGGAAGGAAGGGAGGGAGGGAGGGAGGGAAGGAAGGAAGGAAGGAAGGAAGGAAGGAAGGAAGGAAGGAAAGAAGGAAGGAAGGATCTCAAACAACTTTCCAAAGAGCCCAAACCTGAAACCAGCATGTAGCCACAAGCTCAGTCTCTCCCTACACCCAGTGCATGGCCTGTCTTCTGAGACTCTGGGCTACCTCCTCCCTGTGCCTCCCTTCCTTTTCTCATTCATCTCTCTCAGTAGTTGACCTTTCCATTCTTGGCCACCTTAGTCACTTGGCCACTAAACCACAGGAGATGAGGAAAAATTCCAGGAGAAAGCAGGAGCACGCTGGGTGGCCAGAGGATAAGTAGTCCCATCAGCGAGCCACAGAAGGGAGGTGAGCTCCTCGCACCCAGGCCTGGAGCCCAAGCAATGGTGCTGGGGGAGACTCTCCTGGATTCTGAAAGACTTGTGTACTTGCAGGGCTGCATCCGTATGTTTTTATCCGTATGTTTCTGATTCATTCACATTGAACTCATCGAAATGTTATTTGGTAAGAGACATTCGAAGTCCAAGATGACTTGTAACAGCCCATTTAGTGAGCCTACAGAGCTTTTTACTTACTCTATTCCTTTTTGAGAAGGGGACAAAATGTTTCCCCCCTCTTCTTTTCTCTCCAAAAAGCCAAGCAATCATATCCTGTGCAATGCATCAGACATAGGAAATGAATAGACCATAAGATACAAAGACAGAAGTCTAGTTTTAGGGCTTAGGTCTGCCTTGCCCAGGGAGATCTTTCTCTAGATGGCCCCTGTTCCGGGACTTATTCAGTTGTGGTAGGCCCGTTTTCAGGTGGCGCAGAACGAGATCAGAAGCCAAAGAATGCTCACATTGTCAAGGTTCCCACACTTCCCAACGTCCGTATCTGCCATCACCTCTCACTCTTCATGACTCTCTTAGGCTTCAACAAAATAACTTCTGTTCCTAATGAAGTCTTCAAAATGTGAGTGTATCACAAGACGTAAGTAATTACTCGATGGCATTGAGTCTTACTCTGAAAGATCAGCTGAGCCTCAGACAAAACAGTGAGGAACAGAGTACTTTGGGATGAAAAGATAATTAGAATCCCCCTATATGAGCTACCAAAGCATTCATGGTTGACCCTGTAGAACCTTCTTGCACATCAAAATGAAAGCGCTCAGGCTCACTTTCTTACTGCCTCTCTGGCCTGCTAAAGTGCCAATCCACTGCCCTTCCCCGAGGCACAAGAATGGGCAAGTTGACCGGAGAGCCCTTGCTCACCCCAGGGCTTTCACAATTCTCCCTTTAGCCCAGCTGAGCTCAGCAGAGTCCACTCAGAACAGAGAGCTATTATGTCATTCTTCCCTTAAGATCATGGACTCCTAGGGATGAAAAGGTCAGAGGCTTCCAGTGCCCTCTGGGGCAGCCCAGGGGAAGCTGGTGCTTTGTCATTCATGGTGAGGACAAAGTAACCAATAGCTCCACTGACAGCAGCCTAGCCATCCCCTCCAACTCTCCCAGTCCTAACCCCAGTCGCACCTATCTCTCTTATTCAGCCTGGGCAATAACTGGGCTGTTTTTTGATTGTTCTGGCTCCTGCGTGGACTGGAACAAGCAGATGTTCCAAACGTGAGTATGGCAGTATAGATCCTGGGATAATTGCAGGTACTTGAAGTGGGGATGGGAAACTGAGTGATTTGAGTGCAAGGGAATGCCGATATCCATAGAACAGAGAAACGCCGTTGCTTACCAAAGACCTAAGTCTAGCCATCCACATGCAAAGACGGTATCTAGACCTGCATCATATTTTCCTCCCATATCACAAAGTCCCAGCTTGTAGATGATAAAATGCCCTGTGTCCTTCAACACATCTTCACTAACGTTTGCGATATGAGTAGAGAGAGAAGGTACTTAAGACAGAAGCCTTAGTCTTTAGCAATGTCATCTCAGAAAACATCCTGTTAGGTTTTTTTTCTGCTGTATTGTATTTCTTACAAGCAAGTTGGTAAGCCCAGAGCATCCTCAAAATGAGGGGATTGTTGGAAGGTATGAACACCAGAAGGTAGAGATCATGGTAGAAACACATCTTGGAGATTACCCTCTACATTCCACTGGGCTGGAAGTTGGAAGACACTGGCTACCCACTTGTTAAGCACGAGCCCCCTGCCAAGTCTTCTCACGTCTCTAAGATTTTCATTGTATCTGCAAAGTCAGTGAGTTAAGATGAGTTGTCAGTTGATAAGAGCCACAACACAGCCTTGGAGAGTGAATGGCAGACTACTTAAGGAATTAAAGCCCCTGGAAAGCTAACCTATCTCTTCTTCCTTTCAGAAAACCTTCCCAGCCCAACCTATGACCCTCCTATGGAGCAGACATCCCTGGGAGGACACCGTTTCTTCCAGGTACAACCATGCACTACTTTACCTTCTGCTTCCTCAAGTCTAACCCTCCTTCTGTTCTACAGAAGCCTTGCCCTTTCTTATCTGTGCCTGCACTGGCAGGCTCCAGAGACCAGCCTTTTGAGGCTTATCTTCCTAATAACTTTTATGCAACTTGAAAATGGAACCAAAACCCATAGGCGCCTGGATGACAGATGGCTTTCCATTAACAAGCTCAATTCAGATATAAGGAGGTGACTTTGGGCTGCCCTTTCCCACACAGCTCATTTTCTTATTGTCTTGTCTGATGACCCTTTATGGACCAGGGACCATCAATTCAGAAGGATACTGAGGAAAACAGAAAACGACATGGAATTCAGAAAAGATAGAAAAGGGAAGAAGAAGCTTTCCAAATTTGATAATTTAGCACTGCTTAGCACCTGATACATAATGCTTCCCTCTTCTGAGCAGACTTTAGTGACAGTCACTATCGCCATGGTCTTGAGGCTGAAACTTAGGCTCAGTGTCCATAGCTAGTTTGGGTGACAGTCAAAACTACTCCTAAATCTTGATTCATATTACCTTTCATTGGTGTGGGGGTAAATCATTAAAAAAAATGCCATGAGGGTTGAATCAGCAAAGGCCACCAGAGGTAACCTTCTTTCTCACAGCTTGTGGGCAATTACTCCCTACCCCAATGCTCTCTGTGGACTAGAGATTCTCCCCAAGGAGAAAGACTTCATAAAGATTGTGGATATATACCACATTTTCATATGGATCAAGAAAATGTATATGTACACAATGGAATTCTATGCTTCCATTGGAAAGAATGATATTGTACCATTCATATGGCAATGGAGAGACCTGGAACAAATTATCCTAAGCAAAGTAAGCCAGACTCAAAGAAACATAGGCTGCATGGTTTCCTTCATTTGTTTTAACTAGAAAGTGCCTATAAATCCACATGTACAAGACAAAAAATACACTTGGACATGATAAATTACATAGGACTCTAGACATTCACACAGTGAGACCAGAGGAGGATATTCATAGGAGAGGATCACAAAGGCTCAATAGCTTGGAAATAAGAGGTTTTATATTATTTTGCTTCTTTTTTTTTCCTTTCTTCTATTTCGCTGTTTTTAAATTTTTATTTCTGTGCCTTTTGTCTTGTATACAAGTTTATCTGATTTGGGGAGGGCAAGAGGGAGCACAGAAATGGAGGGACAAGGGATGAACAAAGTCAGCAGTGCTATTAGACATTATTTTGAAAACTTGTCGGGAGGGGGATCAGGAGAGAAAAATGGGAGAAAATTAGGGAAGAGATGACACTGTTCAAAAAGAAATGCACTCATTACATGACTTAAATAACTGTAACTCCTCTATATATCACCTTTACAATAACAAGTTAAAAAATATTGTAGATATAAGCATGGAAAGATGTGAGGTGAGTGAGAACTTCTAGGCCTGAGGTTACCTGAACTCAGGACTTCATTCTGAAAATGAATCAATAACTGAATACCCATGAGTGTGTTTTGGACAAGACACTTGAGGTCAGCTCTAGTGCTAGGAAGGGAGACCATGAACCTCACCTCGCACTTCTCTCCAGGCCTCTCTTTTGGAGCCTCCTAGGAAGAAGGCACCTTGGTCATGTTGACTTCTTTGGAGACCAAGCACAGCCTGGCTGATGAGGCCCAGCTGTATGAAAATGGGAGGCAACATCACAAATGACCTAACACATCAGAATAGTAAGAATTCGATAGTTCCTTATGACCTCCCCAATCTCTCTCCTCTGGTATTGAGAGGAGAACCAAAGAGCCACCCATCAGGGCCAAGTTTACTTGAGGTTCAGATACAATCTCCCCTTTCTAAGGATGCCTCCCAACCTCCCTTAGTAAAGGACTCCCAGTGAAAGCAGCAGTCCTAGAAGGACCCAAGATTTCTCCATCCTCTTCCTGCACTAACCTGCCCTATCCCTCTCTACACAAGTGTACAGAATAAGTTTATGGCTCATCCATTACACCATGGAAACTACAGTTTTCATGCAGTGCCAAAGGCCTTGAAGTGCCCAAAATGCACTGTGATTACAAAGCACACACCACTATAGGCCCTATCTTCTGATTTTGCTAAGAATGATCTCATTTAATCCTTGAAATAGCCCCATGAGGTTAGTTGTTTGCAAATAGGAAAAATAAGAATAAGAGAGATCAGGGGAAAACAAACGTACAGAAAGTCATACAACCCATCTAGGATTTGGACGCAGATTTGTCTGACTCTTTCAACTGCCCTTCAATGAGGCCTTGTAGCTTTGTCTTTTTGGAGAGACAAAAATTGTGACCTGTATGTGAGATATCTTTAAGAACAAGCTATCCTTAGGACACTGTGTTCCCCCAAGATCAGACATTAAGTCAGTCTGAGGACCTAAATGATAGATACCCTTTTGTACCCCTTCTACTGGGATGGCACCATTTGAGAATAGCTCTGCACTGAAAAGCTAGCAACCCCCACCCACCTACACACAGACTCAGCTCACCCCTTATCTTCCCAGACCTGTAGATTTTGCTCACCAAAAAAGAAAAGCATCAGAGGTACAAAGAATGAGGAGTTCCCCCAACCTGAGACACAGGAATCTAGCTGTCTAGGTGTCCTGGGAGTCCAGTTCTGGGTGTTCTGTTTGCTCCTCAAACCCAGTGTGAGTGGCAATGATGTGAGAACTAGAGAAAGGGGTCGAGGAAAGAATCTGCAGTCTTGGCTCTAAAGCTCCTGTCCTTCAAATGGAGCGCTAAGGTGCTGTCCAGATGTGCTCCCAAACACTTCGCTGTGGAAACCAGCAAAGAAAAGGCAAATGGGGCAGTGTCAGCACTGATATTAATTTGTGGAACAGATTTTCCATCTGTCAGCAGCCTTGGGAATGACCCTGTACCATTCCTTGTTTTCACAATGGAGGACAATGAATTCTAGAGAACTGCTTCAGAAGCCCTTTCTTGGGCTGCACCCAGTCCTGGTTGAGCTAGTTCCTGCAATGTCCATGAGGCCTCGCCACCAATGTGCAAAGCTCAGCAGAACCTTCTGAGTAGCTATGAGCTGGCAGTCCCCTGTGGGAACCCAGTAATTCTCATGCTTCAAGAACAGATCTTCTTGAAGACTAAGGATATGGCTTAGTGATAGAGTGTTCATCTTGCACACACCAGGCAGTGGGTGTTCAATTCCTAGCACCTCAAAAGAGAAGGCCTTATAGAAAGACAAGAAAATTCAAGATAATAAGAGAATGATTTAGAATCCAGACTTCTAAGACTATTAGGGATCAGGACACACTAGGAGAAACAGAGTCATATGCCACCCTAATCATAGGCAATCTCCCAGAAGCTTCTTCATGGAGAAGGAAGCACCAGGTGAGCCTGATCTGGGATGCAAAGAGATCTGGGCTGGCTCTTTCATTCAATCAGCAGACACTTCTGCACACCAGCACTGTGCCACACCTAGTGTCAATGGCACGGTGGTATACAACTAGATAAAAAACACCTGCGCACACACTGCCTGGATTCTAGTGGTTCTGTTCCTACTGACATCTAGGTCTGCCTTTCACAAGCCACTGCCCCCCTCTGGGCCTGATTTTTGTCTTCAGCAAATGGAAGTGTGATCCCACATCACTTCTCAGGCCCCTCCCATCAAGCTGTAAAGTCTGGGAATCTGCAGGACCTCTTGCTGAGAGCTGTGGTCCCAGCACAACAGACTCCTACCTTGCCAGCTCATTGCACTAACCAGCAGAACACATGGCCTGGCCCCTGTTGGGCCCCAAGTCCTGCCCCTACCCAGCTTGCCCAGCCTCACTCCACAAGGATATGTGGTGACTCCTCCCATTTGGTGTGGAGGAACATCCTGGAGACCATGGTACAAAACGTGCAACACAGACACAAGAACCAGAGTAAATACTAACTGCCACAACATTCAAACAAGTGCATGAACATGCCAACAATCCTCTGGTACTTCCTCTGTGAAACACAGAGTCAAGTTAAACCAGGGCCACAAACAGGGCTTCTGTGTCAGGACTTCCATGTGAAGACTTCCAGCCACGATGATACAAGGCACACTGGATGCCCTTAGCATGGTCCAGGCTAGCCCATCCTCTCCTAGAGGCCTGGTGCCACTCCTGCCAGACAGCATCTCACAAAGAAGGAGAGGTGCTAGCACTTCAGATCTCTCCCATGTCTTTGCTTCAGATGTGCTCTTTAACCTAAGCTCTGCCACCACCTCCCTGGGAGCCAGCAGATGGGGAAGCAGAAGGGAGATGGCTGGTAGGGCCCACTGGCTTCCCATGGAGGACCTCAGCTTAATAGAAGTTGTCATGTGTCAGCTTAAGGCATGGGCAGAGCCGCCTCAGCAGCAGCTGCTCCAGCGGCCCACAGCCAACATGGAGCTGATGAGAAGAGAGGCCACTCCGAGACTAGTCAGCAAAAGGAGACCAGGGCCTGACATGTGAAAACAACCAGGCAGCAGATACACAGAAAGGGGGGTCTCTGCACAAATAGGCCTCCTTCCTTCATCCAGGCCAGGTCTTGGGGTTTACTGCTGCTGTCTTTCCGAGGGAGGACAACGTGCAATGGAACTTAATGCTTACTCTACTTTTTTCCCAAAAGTCCCAGATCTTGGAGGATTGACTACAGAGGAATCATGGTGCTCAACTTATTCTACAGAATAAGAGCCCCAGAGATAATCCAAAAACCATCAATAATCCCGTATAGAATGGTTTGTCAGCACAGCCCGGGTCACATAGCCCCGCACTTTGCTTTGTACTATTTCTCATCATAATGCATATGAGCATCATAGGTCAAGCAGAGATTTATTTACTTACCTTTTTCTTTGTTTTTTTTAAGTTATTATCTTTAAGTAGTGGGCAAAGGAGTTGCCATTTAACGAAGCAGTTTATGAATACAATATATTATTCAAAGTATCACAAATTTTTGTTTCAAATTTTTAGAAATCTCCCAAACACTAGTTTTACAACAATACTGCTTTTTTTGTGAATGAAGTATATTCTAATACCATTCTTTTCCAAAGTTAAAAATAATCTAGAGGTCCACAAGATATTTTTGTATCATAAGGAAAATTTAAAAGTTTTAACAAATGCCAAGTTTTCCTTATAACCACACAAGTTGCATTGTCTCTGACTGCCTCTATTCCGCATTCATGTAGCATCTGCAAATATAGGCCATGGATCTTTTTGGAATCTACATTTGCCTCTTTTCTGAGGTCTTGGGTTCTACTATTCAGGAACTTCCTCTATTGAAGATTAGCAAAAAAAAAAAAAAAGTTCATCATTTACAAGGAAAAGAAGCAAAATTGTTAGAGGAAAGTTGAGACTTTAGCTATAGTATATACATGTCATAGAATCCTGCTCCCAGTGTCGTCCTGTACTCTGTGTTAGAAGAAAAGGGAGTACTAGATTATTAAGGGTAGAGAGTAAGACTTCACAGAGCTAAGTCTTTTAAGTGCTATATACTGAAATGGAGGCCTGGAAAAGCCCCACTCAGCACTTCCAAGCAAGTCCAATGAAGGTAACTGAAGCATTCAAAAAGTCCAACTTCCCAAGACCTTCCTGGGCCTACAGTCCTTCCAGAGGCTGCATTAGCATCCTGGTTAGAAAATCACATTAGGCATTTGTATAGAGAGCAGATGCAGTGAACTCGCCTTTAACATGCTCATTATAGGCAGCAAAGCAAAATGTTTGTCAAGCCTGTCATTAAAACAGCAGGGGAGCAAAGTCCTAAGAGGTCTAACAAAGGGAAAGAAAGGGAAATTAAATAGATAATAACATATATACTGTGCCAGGATGATAGGTAAAATATCTTTAACAAAGAACACTAAGAGCATTACATTATACTTAGTAAATATAGTTGTTTATTACTATCACATAGATTTTGTAGAAAATCTATTTTTTTAACTAATGGGTTTTCTAGTGGCCTCTACACTGTATTTTCCTCCACATGGGTGCTTTTACTTTTGTTAAAAATAAATTAGGAAATTTTCTTACTCTGTTTTTATAGGTTGTTTCTTTTTTTTTCAGTACCTATTCCTTATTCTTTGTTTCTTTTCAGAAAATTCACCTTCTTCCTAAGGAAATACACACACACACACATACACACACACACTAATACCAAGAGTGTGACTGTTTAGTACTAATCTGGATGAGTAAGGAATGGCAAAACTTCGTGATATCTGAACAATATGGTAATCAGGTAATTGGTTTTATGGGCTGGAAATAGTATTAACTAACTCTATGATTGGAAAGTTCCAGGAGTTAAGTCCCCCAGAAATATGAGTGGAGTGGGCTGATTATCTTGGGGAGAAAAGGAAGGGAGTCTGTTCAGACTGTCAGAAGGCCGTGTGGTAGGAGGGAAACTCAAAATGCTGGCAATATGGACCACAATCGATTCTCATTTCTTCCCTTTTTTGACTCAGGAATTTTGGGGAAGATGTTTATATTCTCTGAGTTTTCATTCCTTCCTTTACAAAGTTAAGAAAATAATAGTTGTTTCGGAGCACTGAGGTGAGGAGTAAATTAAGTGATGTTTATGGAAAGTTACGGACACTTGTAATTATTATTCTAATGGCTAAGACTCCAAATTTCTGTCTGTTGAAAATCTGAAAGGATTAAAGCTTTATGTTTAAAACAAACAAACAAATGTGAAGAATCTGTACTAAGCAATAGAGATTGAAACTGAGTATCAGAACATTCAACCCTCACCCCAATAAAGTGTGCTGAAAACAAGAACCAAGTTTGGAATTTACTCAAAACTCCTTGGAAGACCTTTCTTTTAAATCATTCCACTTTTAAGGCAGAACTGCTTCTCCCTAATGGAAAAGGCATTCTCATTGTGGAAATGTTCAAGCTAAGGGCTCTTCCTGAGATGCCACTGGCCTAACTCATCTTATACTTCAATAACTATGGCCATCCAAGTGATCACAAGAGTATCAGCTCTCGGCTCTGAGCACTCACAGCACTGAGCATATCAGCAACAAGATTTTCTGCACATATCTATATCCTTCACAATCCTCTTTCCACTCAAGTAAAACAAGAATCATTTTTTTTCTATTCTATCTATGAGAAAACTGAGACTGGATGGTCCCTACATAATTCACGGTGGCACATTCATTTACAACCACTAGTTAATGAATTTGCATATATCTAACCCCAAAGTGATATACTACCTGTACTGGATTTCAGTTGCTGTATAATCAAATAGTGTGAACAAAGCCATTTAGAAGAACACATATTCTTTACCTCACAGTATCTTTGAGTAAGGAGCTAGGGTGCAGAATAGCTAGGTCCTCTGCTCAGGATCTCAGCAAGCTGTGAGTAAGGTGTTGTCCTGGCTGGGTTCTCATCTGGAAGCTTGACTAGAGAATGTCATCAAGACTGGAGGAGCATCTCTTACCTTTGCTAAGGCCCAGTCTCTCTTCTAAGAGCTTTCACCTGATTAAAATGCCCACCTTGGTCAATATCCCTTTAGATAAATGAACATCACTGATTACAAATCTGATATACTATATGCTATATTCATTTGACTGGAGGCATCCTTGGGTCCCTCCTCCATTCAGGATATGAATGCCAGGGGTTAGGGACTGTGGATGAGAGATATCAGCCTTAGAATTCCACCTACCACACTGCCTCCCCTCAGGTGTAGCTGCAAAAATTATAGTCACAAAGGCCAAAATCCAGGAACAGAGATGGCGTTTAAGCATATTCTGTCTCGAGAGTGGAATTATAGATAACACAAGGCTGAAATGCTAATTTATCCATGGTATTCACCTAAAAAGGGAAGTTCTAGAATTGAGATCTAGAAAAACAAACTCCTTCAACTCTGGCTACAGGTTAGAGCCACTTGAGAGTTTATGAAACAGAATAATCTCCTGGCTTATTTAGTGTGGAATGGAACCTTGGCATCTTCTATTATTCTTATATTTTGCCTTTGCTTTCCAGTAATCCAAAGGTACAGATAGGTTGAGAATATCAGATCTGAAACAGAGATCCACAAGGTGAGATGTGTTCACCTCAGTAATTTATGCAAGAAAATCAACTGAGATGTGAGAAAAGAACCTTTAAACTTCTGGGGGGGGTGGGAATGAACTTTTTAAGTTTAAAAATAAAAGAGAAAAGAAGCTAGAGACTTCTAGTTTTCAGTCTGACAAGAACAGAGCTCAGATGCCATCACTTTCGTTCTCACAATAAAAAAGCAGGACAAACTAAACATCAACCCCTTGAATTCCTCAGAGAATTGAGGTCACAGGGCAGAATACTGTTCTGATTTTGTAGTGACAGGTGGGAACAGAGAATCACACTTAAGGGACAGAACATCTATAGCTGGGGGTATTATTAGTAAGGATCCTTTGAACTGCAGTTGGTGAATTGCTGAATGATTGATACTTGCTTGAGAGTATAAAACATATGATGGTCCAGTCTTGGAAAAAACCCCACACTTTCCAGAGTTTTATCTAAGGATTATTCCTGAGAAGTTCAGAGTAAACTCTCTTCTGTCAGGAAATGTAAGAAAGAAAATAACCATTTCAAAATATACCCAAAGTTTTCTTCTCTCCTTAAGAAGTCCTGTCCTCAAAAGTAGTTGTTTTACTTGAGCCTGACCCAAGTCAGTGTTCGCCAAAATTGAACCAACAAGAGGAAATGTGCATCTCTTAACTCACAGAAAGGTTAAGACCTAATTAGAGTATTACAGGATGTTTCTCCCTCCCCCCTCCTAATATTTTACCACCAAATTAATAAGGCTTCTGTATAATAGCAGGGTTACAGATTTCTTAAAAAAAAAAAAAAAAAAACAACAACACAAGTTTCAGGCTCCACTTAGAACTCACTAAGCCAAAATCAGAGGGGACAAAACACAAACGCTGGAAGACACTTTAGCCTTTGATGTCACAGCTACTGAGAATAGTGAGCACAGTTTAACTCCTGGCCAAATAAGTACAAAACTTGATACAAAGGGCATATCTATCTCAATTCCTTGATACAATATATGGCTTTCAACCAAACAAGGCACGCTAAGAAGCAGGGGGAGAAAAAAATTCTGAAGAGAGAAAGCAATCATCAGAACCAAACTTCCATAAGACAGAGTTTTTGGACTGATCAGATCAGGAAGTTAAAATTCCCATTATTAATATGCTAAAGTATCTAACAGGAAAAGCAGACAAAACATGCAAGAACAACTGGGTAATCTAAGCAGAGAAATGGAGACTCAAAGGAAAAATGTAAAGGGTGCTAGAAATCAAAAGCACTGCAATAAAAAGTGGAAATAAGATGTCTGCCTCAAGGAAGACAATGCATATGTTTACTGGGAAGTCTTCTAAAGATCATGGTTGAACAGCCAACATCAGGCTGAATGACCAAGTGATACAGATGTGGACCACTAGGCTATTTTACCTAAACAATGTAGACAAGCTGGTAGTGGGTGTCTCCATAAGGGACATTCAAGCTTTAAGTAGCACATGATAAATTATTAGATAATGTATTTCATTTCTATCTTGGCCAAGGATGTGTACTCTAGCTATAGCTATCCTTGGAGATACATGAAAACTAGATTTAATTTAATCCTCTTCTTACATATGTGAATTTGTCATATAGAAAGTCCTTTTGCTCTAGCATAGAACTGTTTAATAAACTTTCTTCAAAAATCACTGCAACAGAAATGGGGAATACCTTGGATGAACTTAGCAGGCTAGACACACCTGAGGGAAGAGTCAGTCAGCTGAAAAAGAAAATAGCAGTGGAAACTAAAATGCAAAGAGTGAAAAGGAACAAGGAAGATGTAATAAAATGTTCAAGAACTGTCGGACTATTATACAAGGTATAATCTTCATATAATGAGAATGCCAGAGGAAAAGAAAAGGAGCTGATAAAAATACTTCAAATGATAATGCATGACAATTCTACAAGTTTAATAACAGATAACAACAAAACAAGAATCTCAGAACTAGCCAGGATAAATATCATATAATATATGCTTAGATTTGTCATATTTGAGCTCTGAAAATAAAATACAAAGAGAAAATTGGATGGAGGAGGAAGAACTTTAAATGAATAAGAATTTTATTCAGCTTCTCTTTAGAAACCATGCAAGCAAGAAATAAATGGACTGAAATGAAGGGCTGGGAGATAAAAGATAGGCCTAGAACTCTGTATCTGTGTTCTGTATCTCCTCTACTTCCAAAGAAAGAAGAAATAAAGATTACAACAGTCACCAGTCAACCAGTCTTGCAATAAATGTTCTCCAGAGAAAAAGAAACTTACGTAAGTCTGAATATCAGATCTATGTAAAGAATGAGAGAATGTTGGGAATAAATGGAGGTAATATAAGGCAATTTATTTTTCTTACCTTAACTGATGTAGCAGATGAATTTGAAAGTGTTTTCAAAATAAAATTACCAAAATACATTTGGTGATAATAACTTATAGCTAAATGAATGACAACAATGTTATAAAGGCAAGAGGAAGAATCAGGAA
The DNA here is from genome assembly GCF_023159225.1 of Perognathus longimembris pacificus. Classification (NCBI taxonomy): domain Eukaryota; kingdom Metazoa; phylum Chordata; class Mammalia; order Rodentia; family Heteromyidae; genus Perognathus; species Perognathus longimembris. Next base: position 16,939,039 of record NC_063164.1, read on the forward strand.
TAGTTTGTTCTCAAAAGGGACTTGCACTGTCCATGTAATATGCTGACAATTGAAAACAGTCTTGGATAAGTTGATTAGTTGTAATTGCATACCACAAATTATAGGGCAGCTGCCAAAAAAAATAAATAAAAGGGAAAAATAGACTCATATAAACTGCTGAATTAAAAAGAATGTATAAAAAAGAGCAAATGAAAATAATTAAAATGGCTATATTATTCATTGATCTTTTTTCTTTTTTTTCTACATTTTTTTAGCTTCAGTTAGCTGTGTGGAGGGGTTTCAATTTGGCCTGTCCATATATGCACACAACGTACCTTGACCAGATTCACCTCCACTGTGATTCCTCACTCCCCCTTTATTTTTTAAGCCCCATCTCAACAAGCTCAATTGTTCAATCTTTATACATGTACATAAGGTATTTTGGCCATGTTTACCTAACTTTGTCTTCTTTCTTCACCCTTGCCACCTCACTTTAAATATAAATGGCCTAACTTTACCCCTTAAAAATAAACTGCTATCTAAGTGAAATGAACTCCATGTTATGGAAACGATTGTTATATCACAGTTGTAACTACTTTCAACGTGTCATGTGTAACTGTAGCTTCAATTAATGATGATCTTCTTGTATCACCCTCCTGTGGTTGTACCTATGCTATCTCTGTATCTTATCTGAGTATATTGGAAACCGTGTATACTGGTATTAGAACTAGGAAATTGAAAGGGAATACCAAAATTGAGAGACACAGGGTAAAAAAAGACAAACAACTACAAAAGCAATACTTGCAAAACTGTTTGGTGTAAATGAACTGAACAACTTCATGGAGGGGAAGGGACAAGGGGAGGGGGGAGGGGGAACGAGGGACGAGATAACAAACAGTACAAGAAATGTATTCAATGCCTAAGGTATGAAACTGTAACCTCCCTGTGATTCAGTGTGATAATAAAAAAAAAGAAAGAACAAAAATGCAGTATTGTTTTTTTCAATAAAAAAGTAGGCTGCTATATATAAACATATATATATACATACATATACATACACATATATATGTCTATATACACACACATACACATACATATACCATGTAGTATTATTTAGCTATCTGGGCATCAGTAAGAAGAAATACAATTCATAACTCAATTGACTTGTGAGTATAAAATAAAGATAATATATTATAAAAATAGAGATTATAAGGCTTGACTAAGAAAAAGCAATATATAAATATATAGATAGCTATAGATACAGATATATATAAATCTTTACTATCTAATACTGATATAAGTGAACATATATGTCATAAAATACATATCAAAATAATTTTGTAATAAGAGAGAGCAGCCTAATATCTGGAAGCTATTAGCCAAGGGTGAAAGCAGTTATCACATTTTATTGTGCATAGGAAGACCTTGCTACAATGCCAGATTTGAATCAGTAACTTAAGCATGGGACTGACATTTTGCATTTCAAATAAGACTCTCAGGATTATTGAAGCTGGCATTTCTCAGATCTCACTTTGAATATCAATGACATACAGAATTAGGAATAAGGAGGAGAGGTGGTGAGGTTTGAATGTTTGTCCCCTACAAAGTTCATGTTGACATGTAATTGCTATTGTGACTATACTGGAAGGTAGGCTATGTAAGTGGTGTTTATAGCATGAGGGCTCCACCCTCCTAAATGACCTAATTCCATAATTGAGGGAGTAAGCTTATTGTCAGAGTAGATTCATTCATACCTTCCTGTTCCCTCTTCTCTCTCTCTCTCTCTCTCTCTCTCTCTCTTTCTGTTTGATCATTGGCCATGTGATACTGTCATATTATGTCACCAAGAACACCTTTTCTACATGTCAAAGCCTTGAGAATATCCTTCCCAACCACTGTAACTGAAAGTCAATATATGTTTGTCATAAATTACCCAGTCTCAGGTACTCTGATGTAGCAGCACAAAATAGATAATGATAGGAGGGAATTACCTAGAATACAAGAAAATATTACTTGGTTTAGGATGTCATAAATCAAAGTTATCCAGAAATTGAAATTTATGGTGATATAAGATCAAGATCCCATTTTATGACTTATTCAAAAATGCATTAAAACTCATGATTATACTACAAGGAATATTTTAAAACATAAGCCTAGGGAGTAGGAATTCATTTTCACTTTCCGTTTTTATGGCTACTAAAGGGAATCTTTTAAGGAGACCACTATAAAGAAGATGTGGCAGAGAGCCAAATCATATCCAGCATTCCTAATTCCTGGGGAAACATTTCAGGAGCAAAACTTACTTGTCTAGTAGTAAACTGAAGCCAACATAAGCAGGAGGGAGCCCAAGACCAGCCAGTAAGAGGGGAAAGAAAGCCTAGTTGCTTTGCCATCCCTTTGGCAAAAGGGAAGGCAGAAGGGAGAAATAAATTACTATGAGAAAAAGGGATGAAGTTACAAATTCTAGAAGTTCATAGAAGGTATTTGAACCATTTCAATGCTTGGGATACACACCTCACTAGATTTCAACCTGCTTTCTGCTCATTATAGACTTTATCATTCTATAGAAAGCTCTAAGTTCACTGTTCCACCTGGGACTTCTTGCTTTCAAAATTCTAAGAATACTGTTCAGTATTTCCAAGACTAATATCATTAAAACAATAAGGCAAAGGAAAGAGAGGGGAGGGGAGGGGAGGGGAGGGGAGGGGAGGGGAGGGGAGGGATGCCCTACCAACTCTAAGTTTCCTTCCACATCCCTGATAACATGGTGGTCTCTTGGATCTGCTTTAACTAGCTTTCTAAAGGTATAAATGTGTCTTTTTCTACAGGTTCAAAGATAAGTTATTTATTCTACCTGAAGTCCAACTAAAGGAAAGTAAATTGAAATATTGTTCTCAGTCGTGTTGACCTTTCTAAGGAAGGTCTTTGTTCTAAAGAAGAAAGAACTCAAGTACAAAACCCAAAAAGAATAGTGTGGTAGTAACCTTCATAATGTTGACTCAGAACATGGCATAGCAAACATTTTTCACACAGGTGAATCCCAAACCTATCAAGTAAAGGATAGCAATAAAATAATGTGTTATTAAATCAATAAAATTCATTCATAATGACCTCACTCTTTCATTAATAGTGTGTTGTGTGCGTGCGTGTGCATGCACGCAAGGATGCATGTATGTGTATCAATACTTGGATTTGAACTCAGAGCCTGTGTTCTTGCTTGGCTTTTTCACATAAAGCTGGTGCTCTACCACTTCCCTCCATTTCTGGCTTTTTTTTTTTAATTGGAGGCAAGAATCTCTTGGATTTTTCTGCCCAAGCTAGCTTCAAACCATGGTCCTCAGATCTCAGGCTCTTGAGTAACTAGGATTACAGACTTGAGCCAACAGCACCCATTGTAATGACTCTATTTCCCTTTCTTAAAAAAATAAATGCGGCTCGGAATGTAGCTTAGTAGTATAATGCTTGCCTGCCTAACAGACATGAAGCCTGGGGTTTGATTCCTCAGTACCACATAAACAGAAAAGGCTGGAAGTGGCGCTATGGATCAAGTGGTATAGTGTTAGCCCTGAGCACAGACAAGTTCAAGGACAGTGCCCAAGCCCTGAGTTCAAGCACCAGGACCAGTAAAAATAAACAACAACAACAAAGATAAATGGCTCTTTTTATCTGGAAAGAAACACATCTAGAAAAATAGTTTTGTGAATTTATAAAACAAAATCCTATAATTTCTTGGCAACTTGTATTAATAAATTACTGTTCCATAAAGTTTTAAACTACAACTATTAAAAATGATTTCCTACCTATCTTATCTAGATGATTCACAATCACCAAGTATACTGGGGCAGAATGCAATTGTCGCAGGCTACAGGGAGCAACAGTCTCCTAAAGAAATCCATCTTTGGGACTGACTTTGATATTTGGCCTTGAGCAAACTGCTTCACTACTTGGCCTCTTTCTCATCTGTAAAATGGGCAGATTGAACTTCTAAGTTCTGTTTTGCCTACATTCCATCTTCTGTGTTCAAAACATATTATGTTCTTTATCATCATCTGTATCTCGAGTTCTTCCTTCTGAGATCACATTCAATCTCCTATCACAATCTTCATCTCTCTGGATGCTCCCAGTGTTCATCACATGAAAGTACGTGCAAGACAAAGATAAGTCACTGGGGATGAGATAAGCTTCTTATGACTTCCATTCTATTCCTTGGGATACTAATAAATACCATCCATGAAAACACTTCCTTAGGAAGGTGACCTATCATTATGTCTTTCTTGGGGCCACAAACCTGCCATGCTGACTTGGCTCCATTTTAAAAATAGACTCAGCCCTATTTCTGAGCTCCCTTTCTTCCAAGCTGCCTGGGAAACTTCAGCGTATCTCCTTCATCCATCCCACTACCTCAGAAGTGGAGAAACAGGTCTGTCCTCCCTTTCTCTGGGGGCACTTTTTACTTTACTCTTGGTTCATTCCCTCCTCAGGATCCCTTTTAAATAGAGATCAGGGTTTTCTTGCTTCTCACTTAAACTGTCCCCCCCTTTTTTTTTTCTATTCAGTCAGGGCCTACAAGTCTCAGCACAAGGAGTAGTATGGGAAAGAATGTGGATCCTCAGCCCCTTAGTCCTTGCCCTGTTGTGGTGAATACAGAGCCATACATTCCACGCCCAGTTAGGAAACCCACAGGCTGAAGGGTGCCGGGAGTTTATTCCCACACTCAGCATCCATCTCTAGGAAGTTCCACCGCTGAGATGACACGCTAAGCTGTTTATATAGCTCTCAAGAGAAGGCAGTTAGCACCTCCTTTCATTTCTGTACTCCATGTTTATCTTCCAGGATTTACCCAAGTAAATTTTTTTCTGAAAATAAACAACATTTGAAGAGATCCACTTTACAGGAGAAAAACAAAAACAGACCGAAGGATTGCTCTCCTTTCCAAGCTGCTAATTAAGGGAGGAAGACAAAAGTGAAGGTCGGTTGTTTATCCAGAATTTTATCCCATCTATTCAACTATGGCTAGCATTTAGATTCACATGAAAAATCTGTCTTCTGGAAAGTTCAACAACTATCTGCTCTGTGAGAATCCCTTCCTGCTTTCAGAAAATGTTTACATTATGGCTTGAAGACAGGCAGTCCCAACATCATCTCATACCATACCCTGCCTTCACATTCAGAGTCCTTAAGCAGCTGAGCAATTGCAGATAGAGAGAGGTGCTCTGTGCAGCAGGTACCCCTGGCATCACTAGACAGACATCACCATGGTGCATGAACAGCATTGTACCCACATGCTCATCACACTTACATTTGCTGTTTCGCATGTTGGCTGTACATTTAGACCAGCAGCTCTTGACTCTGGGTGATTTTGCCCTTTGTGGGACAGGTGGCAATGTCTGAGAACATTTATACTTATCACAATTGGGTGGAAGCTAGGAGCTAAGTGGATAGAGGCCAAGGATGCTGTTCAACATAATACAGTGCACAAGTGTCAAGCCCAAAATGTCAGTTGCATCTGGGTTGAGAAAGCCTGGCTTTAGAGTGATTCATTTGGGAGGAATCAAGTTTTGTAAATAAGCTCATGAAACTTCCCACTTGACTTGTGTTCTTTATTTAACATCAATTATTTGTATAAGAGGATTTCCATTTTAAATGTCCATTTAGGTATACAATGCATCTTGATCAGAATCAGCTTTGTGATCATTCTCCCTCCTCTTCCCTCCAGTCTTTCACACTAGTCTCTGCAAGCTTCCTAATTCTGTTCTCACACATGTATATGAAGTACCTTGACTATAGTTGTACTCCCTCCCATTCCCATCCATCTTCCCCACTCCCACTAGTACCTACACCCCAGACAAGACATGCTTCAACTTCCTGATAGGGAATATTTGTATTCAGATCCATTCTCTGTCAAGCTCCAGTTTTGAATGCATCCTTTCATTCACTTTTTCCATTTATGGTATATCCATAGATCAAGGGTCTGTTACTAGATGCCAAGCCCTGCTTAATAAAATGGCAAATAGAAGTGTCCATCGTCCGTGTTGAGAGGGAGAGATCATCATTAAGAATACACACTCCGGGGCTGGGGATATATGGCCTAGTGGCAAGAGTGCTTGCCTCCTATACATGAGGCCCTGGGTTCAATTCCCCAGCACCACATATACAGAAAATAGCCAGAAGTGGCGCTGTGGCTCAAGTGGCAGAGTGCTAGCCTTGAGCAAAAAGAAGCCAGGGACAGTGTTCAGGCCCTGAGTCCAAGCCCCAGGACTGGCAAAAAAAAAAAAAAAGAATACACACTCCAAGCTATTCCTTTAGGGTACACACTATTCAAAGCACTTTATCAATCCATTCAATTCTTATAATTGCCCTCAAGGTCAGTACTATTATTTCTTACTTCAGTGAGATAACTGAGGTATTTCACTGGGGAGAGGTTATATGACTTGCACAAGGTCACATAGCCAATAAACTATGGAGGCAAGATTCATATCTGGAGCATTGGGCTCTAAGATCCAGTTGTGTTTTAACCAGCATATTAATATTTGTCTCATGTAAACAACTGGAATGATAGCAAATTATTTAAAAGAAAGGTAAAATAAAGCTATGACTGTCTATTTTTAAATAGGGTTTTAATCTGGTCAGTGGGGCCTAAAGAGACCTGTGTCCTTGATGAAGTAGGAGATGGGTGAAGATCAGAAAACCTGACTAGACAAGAAGAGAAAAGTATTCCAGACAAAGGAACAGCATGTGTGTTAGTTTCCTGTTCTTGCTATAAGAAATCACCACAGACTCAGTGGCTTAAATCAATTCATTGATCTTACAGTTTTGTAGAGACGTAACATAGGTCTAAGTTCAAATTTAGGTGTTGGTGTAGTTTCATTCATTTCTAAAAGCTCCAGAGAAATCTCTTTCCTTGTCTTTCCCAGTTTCCAATAAAGGCTGCCTGCATTCTTTGGCTTGTGACCCCAGCTACCTTTGAAGCCAGCCATAACCAGTTGAGTCCTAATCTTATCAAATCACTCTAACCATTCTTCTGCCTTTAAGTGGCCCTGATGACTACACTGGGTCTACTGGGATATTCCAAGATGATCTCTCTGATCAGGTCCACTGATTGACAACCATAATTCCATCTATAACCATATCTCTTCTTTGTTCTTTGTTCTGGGACTTAAACTAGAGATGTCTTTTTTCGGGTGGTGGTGGTGACTGTTCTGCTGTTACAGATAACCTACTCAACAGCCTTATAGAAAGAAAGAAAAAAGTTATGGAGAAGAATAAGGTCCATGAGATTTAGACAGAACAAGGGAGAATAGAGGCAGACAAGAAGCTTGACCAGAAGCCAAAATAGATGTACTCTGAGAGCTATATTCAAAGATTGCTCAACTTTCTGAGAGTAAGGAGAACCCAAGGAAAAAGGAAAGGCTATTGCAGGATTCTGTATGAAAAATGATGGAAGTCTGGACTAAGACGTGGAGCAAGAAGATGAATATTTGAGAGACATTTTGAGAATGAAACCAAAGGATCTGCAGCTAGGTAAGTAGGAAATAGAGGAGGAGGAGGAAGAGTTTGGAGGCTCTTGGGCTTTAGGCTTGGGCAAGCAGTGGTCCCATTCCCAGAGAATGGGAACTGTAGTACAGGAAGTCTGAATGAGAAGAAATTCAGCTTCTGTTATGCTAAATAAAATATCCAAGAAGAAAGGTCAGCTGGGCAGATGGATTCGCCAGTTTAGGATCCACTGTTGGTAAATGAACAGTTGGGTGCCTTCAATTCAATGTCCAGTGACTTCACAAACCAAATATCTCAATCTAAATCCCTGGTCTTGATGGGGGCTGTAGAGTAATTCCTCTGATCCCTGTAAGACACAGTCCTAGCGTCTCTCCAGTTCTTTCAAGGCCAGGAAATACATCTAGCCCTTTGAAAGTGACAAACAAGCTAGAATAACTAAGAAGACCAATGAACTAATCAGCAACCTCTGGCTCTTGCTCTCCCTTTGTCTCTCCCTCTCCCTTTCTCCTCTCTCTCTCCCCTCATCCCTTCTCTTTCTCCCTGCTCTCTCTTCTTGTTCCATCTTTCTCTTTCCCCTCTCTCCCTCTCTCTCTCACACACATTCTCTCTCAGTCTTCTGGGCCTGCTCCTCTCCTCATTCTACTCTCCCTCGACCTGTTTCTTTTGGCCAGTCAAATCTGTTTAGCTAAGAAGGATCTGAGGTCAGATTCTGTGTGACCCTAGCACCTGGAGCTAGAAGACCTTTGACCTAAACGCTGCAAAGGACTCTTCTTTCCTCAACAGCTCAGCCAGGCTCTCCAGAGAGGCTTCACAGAACTGACAAGCATTGCTGGATTTTATTATTTGTTTGCAAGTCTAAATTCATACTGATTTCCTGTTAGGCATATATCTTCCAAAAGCATTGCTCTGAATTGATTTGTTGAAATGTAAAGTTGTAGCTCTTCCAATCATGTAAATATATTGCCATGTATCCATCATTGTATGAATTCCTGCTCATTATGCTTTAGGGTTTCCAAGAACTCAACATTCTCCTTCCATAGAAATGGCACAGAAGGGGGAAGTGTTGCTCACAAAGGAATGTCCCACTGGGTCAGAGCCTCTCTAGGCTTAAACTGTCATTAATCAATCAGTCAGGAAACCATCTGTTAAGTTCTGCTGTATTCGTGTTTAGAAAAGAAGAAGAAGAAGAAGAAGAAGAAGAAGAAGAAGAAGAAGAAGAAGAAGAAGAAGAAGAAGAAGAAGAAGAAGAAGAATTACATAGTCACTGTGCTCTAAAACTATCCTCTCTCCTCTTTTTTATTTTTATTTTTTATTTTTTTGCAAAACACATCTAAGTCATAGGAAATTGAACAAATCACAGCAAGATGTTAAAAAGAATTTTGGAGGCAAAGATTAGTTTATTTGACTGTAGCAAATCTATAGCCAGAAATTTTTCCTTGTCTGTATTTGTCCTTTAAATGAAATTTACCTGTCCCTTGCGGCAAGGGCAATACAAAAGAGAACAGGAGGGCCCTGATCCAGATCCTTGCAGGAACGGGAAAGATAGGCAATAGGTAATAAGAAAGTACCAGATCTTGAAGACTACAATGGAGCAATGTGATATAATGAAAAGAGTACTGGACTTTTTAGGAACAGCCAATCACAAGAGCAAACATTAAAGCCACCCAAGTGACAGCAGGAGGGAAATGCATTCACATGAAGATCTGGGAGAAGTATCACTAGATATTTACTGCTTAACAGCTTCATAAAGTAGAAACTGAGTCCTACTTAACATGATAGCTGCTGGAATTATGACTAAATGGCCTTAGAAGGTAGGCACTCAGTGAAGACCAGGAATCTGTTATCACTTAGAATATGAACAATTACCTCCAGGACCTACCTCACACATGCTTGTTTTGCAAGATTCCCTGAACTAGTATGATAGTCACTATAGTCATGTGTTCAATTGGGGCTTGAGCCAAGCAAACCAGCTTTTCTCAGTATCAGGGCACAAAGACTATGGGTAGATGCCTCCTATCCTTGACTCGAACATTTTCATTTCCCATTTGTCTTACACTGGGGTTAAGATTTTGCCCAGTCACCAGCTAGGATCTGCTTTGACATTTTAGGAATGAAGGCAGAAATGCCCCTCCTCCCCTCCCTCTACTTCTTATACCACAGTAAAGGAAGTGTGTGGCAGGGACTTGACCCACTTAGCACCTCATCTCCTTCTCCACCAATCTCCTCACAACTGTATCTAGAGATCAGGGTAACCAGTCTTCTCTTAGAAAATGTGATGTCTTCCACCACAGGAAAGACATTTGTTGTGACCTGTCCCTCCCTGCTCCAGCTTCAGTTTATTTGGGTGAGCTGCTCCTTGCTGTGAAAAGCCTATAATCGACTCATTCATCCATTCAACACAGCTGAGGGAAAAATTGGTGAACTTGAAGAGGATCAATGAAAATTAAACAAACTAAAACACAAAGGCAGAGAGATGGAGAGAATGAAATAAAAACAGAACAGACTATCTGAGAGCTGTAGAACAATAAAACCCAATAGCTGAAAAGGCAGTTTTGTAGACTAGAAGAATGTAAGGGTTCAACCAAGTGCATCTCTCCCTAGTTAAACAGAATTAACTTCAAGTCCACTCTGAAAATCAGCTTTCAGCCTTGCTTTCAGCCTTAGCAGGTGAATTCTGCCAACCTAATACAGATACAGTCTGGTTAGTCATAAGAATGATGTCAAAATAATGTCCATATGCTAGATTTAGGGGCCATTGAAATAGCTTTGCCAGGCAAAATGCAGAAAACCCAGTTCAACCGAAATACACATTTTTAGAATAAGCTACATACAATACTTGAGGCAGGCTTATATTTTTTTAAAGGTGATTACTGTTTTCCTGAAAGTCAAATTGAGCTCAGTATCCACTGCATCTGTATTTTTGCTTTCTTCTTAAACTACCATGCAAACCACCCCGGAGTCTCTTCTTCCTGTTCACCCATCGTGTGTCTATTCTTAGCATAGCCTCATCATAGCTTGGCTAATCAGACCAGGTACTAACCTACGCAATGGGTGCTTGATGAAGCATGGGGCACAAAGCTGAGGAGGAGAGTTCGGAATCTGAAATCAGAACACCTTGCCCTAGAAACAGCTCTCTTATAAGCTGAACCCGTGGCTAAATTTCTGTCTCCGCTTCTTAGTATGGGAAGTAGGAATGACAATCCCCAATTATCTCCCTCCCCAGCTCTCAGGATGCCCTTCAGCACTCTTTCTTAATGGGAAAATAATTGAAAATGACATAGGACCATAGACCCATCTGGCCAAGGCGTTATTGTTACTTAGGCAAAGAAATGGGAGGGGACTACCATGGCAGCTAATGGATAAGGGAAGAAAAGAGCTTCTGATGACCTCTGCCTCACTTCTATTCTTTTGTTGGCATTACCAATACATGCTAACATCAGACCTGTCCATTTCCTGGCCCCGTTTCTAAATTGCACTTGGCTTTGTTATCGGTCAATAGCGTTTATTTGGGGGCTTTACCATCACTTACATACTAGGTACAACTAGGTTCCATTACATAAGTGTCATGGAGCTTGGCCTGGTCTATGCTCAGAGGCAGAGCTGCCAAGGGGGTCATGGGAGGCAGCAGTGATACAAGACCCTGTCCTCTGAGCCAGCCAATGCCAGCTGGGTGAGGTAAGCCTCAGCTGGGGCACCATTCATTCACCTGCTGGCTTCTGGCCTCTCACTGGCGACAATCACATCCAGCAGGCTGGCAAGGGCCAAAGTAAAAGGACAGGTTTGTTTCCCATGGTTCTTGGCTGGAAACAGTGGCCTGAATTCTAAATATCAGTAAGAGGACCCAGAGGGAGCTGGTTGGAGCCTGGAAAGCACTCTGAAGCTGGCCCTCCAGGGTTCCTCTGCCTACCTGTCTGGACTCCAGCCTCGAAATCCAGGTCAGCCACCCCATCGGAGGTGCCCCACAAGCCTGAATGATTCTTCTAGATAACCAGACTCATCCCCACCTACTCCGGTGATAACCACCAGGGGTAATAATGCTCAAATGTTCTCCCTGATTCCAAACAGAGAAAAGGTACATGTTTATGTAAGTTTTTAAGCAAACCACCCTGGGCTTGGAGTCTTTTTAGTCTATGACAGACAGGCAATAGTGGGACACATTACTAAAGAAGGTAATGGAGAGCCCTGCCCTTGAACTTCATGACTCAGATGGAGGAGCATGGAGGACCAGAAGAAAAGCTCCTGACAAAGAAACACTCAAGATTCTTTGTACCATGAGAATAGGCCAGCATTGTATTTGAATGAATGCTTGGAACACAGGACCGCCACAGGAAAATTTTTTTAACACAGTAAATATTCTTTTGTTTTGGTGGTAGTACTGGGCTTAGAATCAAGGAATTAGACTGGCTAAGCAAGTACTCTATCACTTGGGCCATACTCACAGTCCTTTTATATTTTTTAAGTTTATCTGATAGAGTCTCACACTTTTACTCATTCCTTGGACTGTGATATCCTACCTCCAACGCCTGAGTTACTAAGATTATAGGTATGAACTACCATGCCCAGCCTTACTGGGTCTTCTTAATTTTCAGTGGTTTCAAATTGGTGACCTTGCGCAGGCCTCTCAACACCACCCTTTTGGAAGTTTTCAAATTAGTGAACTTTGCACAGGCCTCTAAACACCGCCTATCCACAACCCCTGGTCTCTCCCTTCCCTTGAGCCGTTTAGCTGCTGCTACCTGCTCTTAGGCAACCACATGCTCTTCCTGCTTCCAGGAAGTTTCTTGGAATCAATGACTCAAAAGTCCAGGTGAGAGAGCAGAGGCTGCAAGAGTATCCTGAGAAAAGAATCAATGGTGGTGATGGGGAGCTGCCTCTGGGGCTTCCTTCAAAACACTAGTAACCCACCCTGGCCTGGAGTCTGCTTCTCTTGCCTTTCTCTGAAATGGCTTCTCTCTATCATTCTAGACCAGATCTGGTTTCACTAGGCTTGGAACTCTCCAATCCCTTTTCTGCTGTGAACTGATTTATTTGGATGCATCTGTCAGAGCTTAACTGAAGAGAATCTGGCAGACTAGGAGCCCAGCTGTGGCAGATGTGCTCTTGGGAGGCCCGGTGAGGCAAGGCTCACAGGAACTCTGCTTGCTCCTTCCCTTTGTGTCTCCCTCCCCCTCTTGAGAAAGGCATGGAGAAAAAATTGTGGGCATCTGTACAACTCATGAGAACTGGGGAAAAGAACCTTCATGCTCCTGGGGGCCCCAGAGAGCAGAGAGGTAGCTGGCATGCTGGTGGGCGTGTGCCAAGAATCCGGGTCTACACTGTGGAGCTCAGTCTAGTTGGTCTTGTCTGTCATTGTGAGCAAGTCAGAGCCTCTCAGTCTTGCCTTCTGAGATCATTTCTAGGTCTGAGCTAGCTCCAGAGCTAGGGTGAGGTTTCCAACCCTACAGGACCAAGCAAATCTTGCTTCCCTTGATTATACAGCCTGATTCTCCTCTCACAAAGCACTTAAACACAGGCCAATCCCAATACACCCTACTGCCCAGTGGCACGCTGGAAAAAAACTGGTTAACTAGCTCTCCAGGAAGAAAAAAAAAAGTATACATAAAAACAAAATTTTGCAGATACAAGATATGTAACACACAATTTACAAATAATTAAATATAGCAAATAAAAGATACAATATTCTAATTTCTATATAGCCAACCATAAGTCTATGTTGCAGTTTAATCATTATTTGGCAAAGGGCTATGTTTGACAGCATCTTAACAAAACTCCAAAAATATGACAAATGTCTGAGACTCTTTGAGAACTCTTGAGACATGGTAGAGGTTGGCTCCAGTGCTTCATTGTGACTTCCCCACAGTGGGCAGTGATCTCCTAAGAGTAAGGCCTAGATAGACAAGCACATGCCCTCATCTTAGCACAGACGGGACGGTGAACCTTCATGGGACTGAAGGGAGCCTGGTCTCCTTAATTCACCCAAAGAAGAAAGCCAAGCATGCAGGATCTGATCAAGTAGGGACAGGTGTCTGAAGGGAGTGTATTCAAAGACTGATGGTAGCAGGTGGTGGGTAGCCAAGAAGATTCCATAGCCAGAGTGAGTCAGAGAGTGGAGGGAAGCGATACCATTAGTCAAGGCGAGCAGAGGTAAAGGAGCAATGTGTGAGCAAAGGGATGATACAAAGAACTGCATGCCCAAGCACTCAGTTTACTGGGCTTGCATGCAACAACTGTCATCCACACCGTGCAAAGCACTCCTCTAAGTTAATGTCCTTGCTCTGGTGGAGATTAAGTTATAAAAAGGAAGAAATGCAGCAAACAAGTACCCCAGTGGTAGGGTAGACTGTGGGAAAACAGACTTCAATTCAGCATCAGGAGAAAGTTGATGTAGAACCTATTCCCTAAAAGCATGTTAAACAAGATTCTCAAAGAAAAATGAGGAATGCCTGAGCACAGAGAAATCAGGATTCCTCAGGATCCCGGATACACTCTCTTGATGGGTAGGAATTTCCAGCAGGGGCTAAGAAGCAACAGTATGTCTCAGGCTTGCATTATGGGTAGGAGAATAGTAAATAAATGGAGGTCCCTGTGAAGAGCCCCAAAAATCTAAAAGTTCTATGGAGTCAATGTAACTCCTGTGCAACTCCTTCAAAATCTGGGTTATGAGCAATTGGAAAAAAAAAAAAAAGCAAAATTGATTCAGAAAGATATGTGGACTGATGGGCTAATTCTTTGCACTGCCCCCACAAGCTCCAGGACCCTAGAGGAAATACATTCTCTATCTTAGGGCTCTCATGCTGGTCAGAAGTTCTCTCTTCCACCTCTTCAGGGACCGAGGCACCCCTGGGCTGTGGGGCTTGATAAGCAAATTGTCCTCGTGACCACTTGTTCTTGAATGATTCTGAAGCACACTGGAGCCTTCTGAGACCTCGTGGTAAGAAATCGGTCCCAGATGAACCAATTATTGCGGAAGGAATTAGGGTTCTCAACGATTCCTAGACTGTGTCCCATGAGCCACAAAGAGGGTTGATGGCAAGCTGACAGGATGACACTTCTGTCCCCGCCCTCATCAGCCATGTACCCTGCCTGCCTCTACTTCCAGCCCAGCCCAACACCTTCCCACCCTACAGCTGCTGCCCAAAAGCTCTTGACACCACTCTTTGCTTTGGGTCCTTTCTCTTTCTCTTCACGCATAGGAAACATGACTAATTTTTTTTTCTGGAGGTCATTTCAATAAATACTGTATTATATGATCAGAGGCACCGAGGCATTACACCTTTGTGTTCTTCCCCTCACAGTATCTTCCTTTGGTTTCAGCATGTCCCGCATGATTTCAGAGTCCTGCATAATCAATTTTTGATCCAGCCCTGAATAAGGACCATTCTCCCCAGCATCACAAATCCTTTTAACTGACCCTTCCTGCCATACAGACTAAGCCTGGGAAGTGTATCTGGGAGGTACCCTAGCCAACCTGCCTCTCAGATATCCTTTCATGGAAATGAGCCCTGGTTCCTACCATACCCCCAAGATGGAGCCTTGGGTCCTGCCAATGGCTTAACAGGGCCAGGAGAAACTCAACAAGCATCCCAAGCCTGTTTCCATGCCTCTGCAATGTGAGGAGACCCTGACCTATCGCCTTACTTAACTTCGAATCGTAATAACAAGCAAAGTAGTAGCCAAAGGATGGTGAAAATCCTCAACACAGGCAGAGAATCATCAGTAATCTGAAGTGTCAGTTATCTTGAACTACTGTTGAGAGATACAAAGACAGACTGTTTTGCTTTTGCCGCAGACTCCCTTGCAGTCCAATTCCTCTTTTCCCAGTGTCCACCCATAAGACAGCCTGACCTTGAAAAAGGTATTGGTGGATGTACTTTCTAAAGAAGCCCTACAAAGTCACCTCCTATCTTTCTGGAGAATAAAGTTGTTGGGGACTGATAAGTGAGAGTCTAAGGAAGGACTGGTATTTCCTAGGTGACAGACAGCAGTGGTGGTAGGGCCTCACGAGTAGAGAAAGAGGTTAAGCTGGGCACATGTCCCGGTCTCTGGCTGTGCACCAGTCAACAAACCTCCCTGGAGCCAGACAGTCAAGGCAGACTGATTAAGCCAATTCACTTTGTATCTGGGAGCAGCAAATAAGGTTACAGTACTAGAGGGATGACTATGAGATATGCCCAGCAGAATGGAGACCCAAGAAACATTACAGGGAAGCAGGAGAAACAGATTTCTCTCTTGAATATCTCCTTGTGGTTCCATTCAAAATGGGGATCCTGGGCCTCTCACCCTAGACTGTGGCCCTCCACATCCAGACAGCATCAGAATGGTCTGGAGGGCTTCCTAAAATCAAGGTGGCTGGGTCTTAGGCTGAGCTGTTGATTCAGGAGCAGAAGAGATGAAGGATCTGTGTGTCCAATGAGTTTCCAGGGGATACTGACACTGCTGGTCCAGGTACCACTCATGCCTTGAGAACTGCTGTCATAGGCCTTTGACAAAATCTACCACGTCAGCCACCCACATCCCACCTGCTGCCTTTGGCTCAGATCCATCTCCTTCACTACCCTTAGGACACAAAGATCACCTGAGAGCCTGTAGGGGAAATACAGCCATTCCCTCTCTCCAATGAGATATGAGAGGTGCAGCACTAGCTTTGAGCAAAGGAGCTCAGGGACAGCACCCAAGCTGTGAGTTCAAAACCCATAACCTAAATGAATGAATGAATGAACGAATGAACAAACAAACAAATAACTGATGTTTGATCCACATTTTAATGCCTCCACTGGCCTTGTTTCACCTAGCACCATGTGGTGCATCTCTAGAAGAGCAATTCATCCACTGTCATTTTCCCCATAGCTTCCAACCCCACCAAACCTGAACTGGAAACCTCAGCTACTCCTGTCTCAACCTTGGCTCAAGAACAGTGAGGGGTCTTGAGTAGAGACCCAAGGCCTGCCTCTGACTTTCTAGAAAGATCTCCATCTCTCACAGAGAAACCTCGCAAGAACTCTATAAATTTCTATGAGGACAAAGAACCCTGCAGGCAGACTATTCTTACTTTCAAATGACAGCCCCAGGGCAGAGGAAGTCTTACTCTTCTTATGGTCTCCCCTCCCCAACTCCTTCCCCACTTAAATGCTATTCCTGTTCTTCCTCCTCTATGACATCTAGAAGGGAATTCCACTTGAGATGGGTGGGTGCCCACAGATCTCTGTCTCCTCTGGCAGCCTACAGACTGTGCTTCTCCACAGAATTTGCTCAGTAGTCACCCCGTAGGCTTCCTCTGCCCTGCCAGATTCTAGTGCTTGTCTTCCTTTGCCTGTCACTAACAAATCACAGAGCTGGCCTAAGGCACATTCTTCTAGTGTTACAGGTGAGGGAAGCTGAGGTCCCAAGAAGAAAGAGAAGGTGCCCAATCACAGGAACAGTTAGTTCCTGGTGAGGCTAGCAACATGGAACCCTGGTACTCCAGACTCGAACACAGTGCCCTTGTCTTGGCAGGCTGTGGGCCTCAGTGGCTACTGCCTGACCTAATCAGTTTGTGTGTCACTAGGTTGTCATGACAGGTGGTGCTAGGTCCACAGAAGACCACTAAGTGTCCCATGAGGGTGATGAATGAGTTCACCATGAGACCCAAAGATGGATGAGAAATCACCATATTCTTGAACACACCATTCCCAATGAATACACTGGCCCCCTCCCAGGCCTGTGGGCCCCTCCCCACTATTCTCAATGGCCCAAGCATCCTACAGCCAGAGTCTCTACCGCTCCTTCTAAGCAGACAGAAAAGATGCTACAGCAAACAGACATGTCTTTCTGGCATTGGGGCATGACCAAGATCGAAACTTTCAATTAAAATTAGGATCTTCGCTCTGCAAAGCAAAACCGAGAGGAGAGTCACGTGTGCAAGTGCTGTTCCTGGGGTATTTCACAGAACAGCTATCCATCAGATGCTTTTGCATGACATTTTGGAAACTCCTAAATTCTAGATTCAGGACCCATTTACAGAATAAAGGCTCTTTTAAGTCCAGTAGGAAGAATCGGGTGGCACTTTGTGTTACCAGCTCTTGGAGGGCTGTTTCTATGGCATTAGAGACCACACAGCTCTGCTAAGCCAGGTCCACACCAACTTTTAAGAAAAGGAAATCTGCAGTCACTAAGAATATATTTACCTGCAAAACCAACCAAAGGAAGAGGGGAGGAAGAAGAGAAGAGAGGAGAGAAGAAGAGGGAAAGGGAGAAAGAGGAAGGCAGGAGAGCAGAGGAGAGGGAGGAAGGGAAACCATATGTGGTCCTGCAAAGCCTGAAATAGTCCCTAGTTATCTGTATTGGTAAAAAAAAAATGCTGATCCCCCCCCAATCTAACCTAGTCTCTTCTCTGACATAATGATCTATGATCTGAAGTATTTCCCACAAAGAGAAGAATCTAGATAATGAAGACAGAAACCAGAAACTGCAGCCTGAAGCCTAGTTTGGGCACCAATGATATGTCTAAATGCAATGGAAATAAATCCACTCACCATCTGAGCCAGACCCCTAAACCTAGGAAGACATCTCAGCCTCATGAGGCCAGGCCCAATGAGCTCCATGAAGATTGTATCAGAGCTAGGGAGCGATAAAGGCAACCCATGGGGTAGTCAATGTGACGGGCCAGGCCTGGAACACAGGACCCATATGGAACCAGCCTGGCCTGGACTGGCCCTATGCTGTAACCAGACACAGCCTTGACAGACACGGAGGAGGAGGCAGAGCAGCAGAAAGATATACAAAAGGCTTCAGGGGATTTGGTTACCAAGTTGCACCAGCCATTTCCTGGAATCCCATGAGGGAGTTCTGAGAACCCGAAGCGGGCAGGGCGGGGACAAGACACATAACTGGCTAAGGACAGGGTACAAAAGAGATGTGCCTTCCTCTCAGGTCAAGCTAGGTAAAGATCCCCAGGGCCAGCCAGGGGCTCAGGACCCCAGAGGCACCCCAACTTGTAGCAGAGAAATGCTTGAAGTCTTCCCAGGCATACCCCATCCTTGCAAAGCCTGAAAGGCAGATGAGTTTCTTGCAAGCCACTTGGTACCAGAAAACAGAAAACATAGGTCTTTTCTTTTCCTCTCTCAGGTCTGCCCACCCCTGTGTCCTCTGTTCTTTCTTCTCTCTCATCATCTTCCCTCCGATTCCACTCTTCCACAGCTTCTGCCTCACCCCCTTTCCATTTTTCTAGTCCCTCCTAGAACTTCTATCACTCCACCTCCCTCTATTTCTCTTATGGCTTCACATCCACAGGTACCTGATGTGGACCTGAACCCCTGTCCACGCCAAGTAAGCAGGGTTTGGGGATGAGCGTAACAAGCAGCGCCCCCTTTTCACAAAGGGTTCACAAGTCGTCCCTCTGCTTCAGCTCTTTCCCTCTGTCTCTTTGTGTCTCCCTCTCTCTCCCCCTTCTCACTCTTTCTCTCTTTCCCTTTATCTAAATCCCCTCCTACCTCCTACCAAAGGGTCTATCCTTCCTAGGAAGCTAAATGATCCCCATTGTCCAAGTTGTGCTTACTTTGCATTTCTTCCTTGGTTGTTGTTGGTGGTGGTGGTGTTAATCACCGGACTTGAACTCTGGGCCTTAGCATGCTGTACCTGAGCTTTTTTGCTCAAGGTTAGCACTCTTCTACTTTGAGCCACAATGCCACTTCTGGTTTTCTCGTGGTTAATTGGAGATAAGAGACTCACAGTCTTTTCCTGCCTTGGCTGGCTTTGAACCACAATCCTCAGATCTCAGCCTCCTGTGTAGCTAGGATTACAGGAATGAACAACTGATGTGGGGTGAGGTGGGGGATTGTTTTTATAATTTTTTATTATCTTCAAGTAGTTGTACAAAGGAGTTGCCACTTAATAAAAGTTTATGAGTACAATATAACTTGATCAATTTTCTTTCCCCTTCCAATATTCTCATCTCTCCCTCCCCTCCTCACTCTTCCCTTGCTCTTCCTAATTCTGTAGGATATGCATGGGTTCTTATCTGCATTTTGCCCCTCTTCTCTTCCTCATTCATCTATCCCTCTCCCCTTGACCCCACCCCACCCCTTTCAAGTACCCACTTCCTGTTATTTTATTTTGCTGAACTTTGATTTGAGCTTTCTAAGGAATTACACTATGTGAGATCTCCCTTGACTCTGGCATTTTACAGTTAAAACATTTGTATACACTTGCCATTTCCATTCTTCTCCTCTTCATCTACAAACCCATGGAAGGCAGGACTGCTTTGTCTGTGCTTCCATACTAACCACATGCATTGGCCATGAAAGCACCCAGTTATGACAGAAGGTGGGTCTACCCTGCTTTGGGAGGGAGGCAATTCTTTCTGACAATGTGGGACAAGGCCACTATGACCACACTTGCCAAAACATATTTGCAGTTGGGACCATCCGGAAAAATCTCTTGTGTGGAAATGATATCTATTCTCCCAGGCTACATCTGGGAGAGACATGGAGTGTTTGGGCAAGGTGTATTCACTTACTTATTTAGCTTGAAGAAATCAAGATGGCATGGAGTAGAAAGCTAAAGGTCTGGAAAGCCAAGTGTCTTGAGTAGCCCTTCCAGCAGATCAACATCCACATGCCCTGTAGCAAACATCCTGTCACCAACTACAGATTTACCTGCAAAGCAATCAAGGTGAATGTCTATTTCAGGAGAAGGCTATGACAAAAGGGGTTAGCTCAGTATTGTCTAAAGGTAGCAGAGTAAAGACAGGACCTTTATTGAAGGAAGTTCCTCTTTTCTGAAACCTGATGGGTTACTGGTATACATAGAGTAACTAAGGGTGTGTGTGTGTGTGTGTGTGTGTGTGTGTGTGTGTGTGTGTGTGTGTGTGAGAGAGAGAGAGAGAGAGAGAGAGAGAGAGAGAGAACGAGAGAGAGAGGGAGGGAAGGAGGGAGGGGAGAGGGATGGAGGGAGGGAAGGAAGGAGGGAGGCAGACAGGGAGGCAGGGAGAAAGGAAGGGAAGGAGGAAGGGAGAGAGACAGAGACAGAGACTGTTGAGGATGACATTGTAACATGGTATCCACACAGAAGCCAAGACCCAAGTATGTTTCTTGGCCTCATGAAAAGGCTCCCAAAGTAATGTGTGGCCAAGGACTTGTCTTGATCATTGTTGTGACTGGTTTCACAACCTAGAAAACCCTCTCAACCTGTTTTAAGACACTTCCTGATTCCCTTTGACCTTACTAAGGTTTCCCTTTTCTGAGCTCTCAAAACTCATTAGGATTCTGTACAGAAGAAACCTGCACATCCCTTTTGGAGGCTTTTTGCATGCTCTGATCTATTGTTCTGGACACATGAATAGGTTCTTGTAAAGTATAGGTGGATAAAACTCTCAGGGAAATGAGAGATTTAGAATGTAAGCTGTACTATGACAGAAATATTGTCTATCTTCCCTCCAACGTGTTCTATTACTTTAGAGGGGCTTTCTTTCCACTTATTTTAACTGAAATTCTCATTCATCTTGATTCAAAACAGTGGTTGAAAGGAAAAACACGGGAAGTCACTGAATACAAAAGCCACGGACACCATGTTTTCTTCCCATGCTCTGTTATCTACCATAGGACCATTCCAACTCTCTACATCCTGCTATCTATGCTGGCTTTACCCTAAGATTCTGTGTCTTGAGGGTTTAGATGTCCATCTATATCCATGCAGCCCTTGGAAAGGCATTGGTGCCAGGACTTAGAGGCACCACAGCTCCTCCTCGTGTTCTGGAGGAATGGATTGTCCTAGAAATTAGTAGGAGATCGGCCAGGTTAGAAATTCGTAGTCCACCTAACTCCTCTATGAGAATAACAGAAAACCTGGGAAGCTCCAGAGGATCTGGAAAAACCTGAGTTTGAGGGCTGAAAATTCTTCAGTTCCAGTTTCCACACTTCCAGTCATACCAGGTCCATTTTTTTGTTGGTAATAGTTACCCAAAACAAAGAAATAAAAAAGGAAGACAGAGGAAGTGGGGGAGGGATAGGAATGGAAGCATTTCATCCCTCACCTGAGCCCTAAGTAAGAAATATGGCTTGTATTCACTAATTCAAGGTCTAAACTGAAATGTAGGTTTTTCTAGGGTTTGTTTTGCTCTTTCCTTTGATCTATATTGTGTAATCTTTCTCTCATCACTTGTTTAATTCCTTTGAAAAGGAAATGGCAAGAAAATCAAGTCTATTGCTCAATGAATAGTTTAACCCTTTTCCTCATCGGAATTTCTTCAAAGTATTGAACAAGGCAAATTGAAAGTTCAAGAGTTCCACATTTATCTGAGTAAATTCTAAACCACTGACGACTCAAGTTGGGATTCCTTTTAAAGCATCTGTCACAGTGACCCCCTTTATTCATGGAGGATGCATCCCAAGGCCTCTAGGGGAATACCTAAAACCACAGATAGTATTGAATCCTATACATACATCCTATACATCCTATACATATACAATATTCTGATTACTATTTTATTTTATCTGTTATCTATTTGCTATGCTGGGATTTGAATTCAGTTTCTTCCCACTGAGACATGTCTCCAGCCCTAATTTTTTTACTGATTTTTCACATAAAAGCTCCCTCCCTCCCGGGGTATGGATCTGAGTGTATTGATCGTGGACAAGAGGAATTGTACTCAAATTCATAATCTTGTGATCTTTTTGTATCTTTCTTTTTGCTTTACTAGTCCTGGGGCTTGAACTCAGGGTCTGGGCACTGTCCCTGAGCTTCTTTTGCTCAAGGCTAGCATTCTACCACTTGAACCACAGTGCAACTTCCAGCTTTTTCTATATATGTGGCTTTTTCTGCTGAGGTGGTACTGAGGGCTTCATGCATGATAGGCAAGTGCTCTACCACTAAGCCACATTCCCGGCCCAATCTTGTGATCTTTAATTTTGGGCCAGTTTCAGTGGTCGGTGTTGTGAGTCCCCTAGGATAATATAACTGTAATGTGATGGCCAGCACTGTATCATATAAGGCTCTGACCCTAGAAATAGCCTGTTAGCTGCTTTCTTCCTGACACTGGCCTGACAGCATCAACTTTCTGGTTGGAACTACTAGATTCTATGCCCTCCCCTCATTCCCTTCACGTTCCCATAAAGTGGCCCTTTTCATAGGACACCACCATCTCAAGACAAGTAGAAAGAAAAGCCATCATATAGAGATGTCCAGAAAGAGGCAAAGGCCTCTTAGTAGGACACAATCTCTCAAAAAGAGTTAATGGATGTCTTAGGAAAATGAAGCAAAAACTAACATAAGATTATATGGAAGTGAGAGCTAAGTTGTAAATGTATACATAAACATATACAGGGTCATATGCATATGTACACAAACAATGTTAAGTATGGTATATAGCATTCCACAGGATGTCACTGGTGTATCAACTTATAGAATGAATACTAGGAAGCTGGAACATGTGTTGTCAGGGGATAGGGGCAGTGAGATCCAATGAGTAGATAAAGGAGGGATGAATGTGCTCATAATATTCAGAGCACATATAAGATTCTAGGAGAATTGAGGGGATGGGTGGGATTGGGAGAGATGTAGGAGAATGGTGAAAGGGGTTACATTGATCAAGGAATATTGTACTCACAATGAACCCCCTTTGTACAACTAGTTATGGATAATTAATGATAATGGTGATGATGATGATGATGATTTTGAAGACCCAAAGAAAGGAAATACATTACCCCAGGGGCTGGAAGGCTATGAGAGTAGACCAAAAGACTCCTGGAGTCTAGCTCAGTTTTTATGTCCTAACTTAAGTACAACCTAAGCTATATAAACTAAAGCAAGTTAATTATTCAGTCTGTTTCAGTTATCAAATTGGGGTGGTATAAGTCAGATAAATAAAATATCACAAGTTCTAGAGCAGAGCTTGACCAAAGTACAGCCCACAGGCCAAATCCAGTCTGTAGACATCATTGTAATTTTATCAGAACTAGCCAATAGCCATCCATTTAGAATAGCTACTCTTACCCACAAAGACTAACATGACTCAGAAACACTATGATAGGCTGTAACTTGGATTGTAATTGCTTATCTTCCAAAGGCTTTCATCAATAAAAGATGAAATGCCCTAGACTCTAGGTTTAAACATTCATATCCTAAAAGTTCTCCTCCACAGTTACTCACTTCAATACAAGTTTTCTTCTAAGTTGATACACAGCTCCCTTACTTTTATGCCCGTGCTCTCATTATGATTAGATACTCTTAGAGATTAGATATATAGGCATTATTCAATAGTAAAACAAACTATAACAAATTAGCAAGCCGGGTACTAGTGCTTCATAGCTGTAATTCTAGCTAGTTAGGAGGCTAACATCTGAAGATGATGGTTTAACACAATCCTAGGCAGAAAAGTCTGTGAGACTTTTATCTCCACTTAATGAGCAACATGCTGGAAGTGGAGATGTGGCTCAAGTGATAGATTTCTAGCCTTGAGCAAAAATGCCAAGTGAGAGCTCAAGGCCCTATGTTCAAGCTCCATCCAGTACTGGCAACCAACCAACCAATAAATAAAGTTAGCAAAGCTAGTGAGTATGACATATATGACCAGCACCAAAATGAAGCAGGAAAGGCTACTTACCACTTCTGGCTTTGACTTCTGCTCAAGGCTATGCCAATACATTCATGACTTTACCCCAATCTGCACCACAATCCATATTTATTATTATTATGTATAACTACAATTGTAGTACTATAAGATATACCTGGATCTGATAGTATACCTGTAACATGTTACTACAACCTAGTTCCAAATGATGCACTTATATTGATGCCACAGACTGCCACAAGATATACTGATATTTCTATCATTGTACAATATACTACACACCTGGAGACACTCTTCTGTTGAGACCAGGGACACTGTCACATGTTCAGACAGTAAATGTTGTCTCTCTCCAACCCCATGCCAAGTCCAAATGCAGCCATCAAGGAGTAAAAATGTTCACGTTTAACCCATGGAACAAAGCCCTCTGGCCTAAGTCAACTGAAAACCAGTTCATTTCTCCTTTCCAGTTTCTACATATTCCATGTCCAAAGACAAAGTAGGAGAATTGAGTTGTGAGGCCTTGCACTGAGTTGCAGATTAAGTTTGGCCTTGCTGGCATGTGCTTTTTTTTTTTTGGCCAGTCCTGGGCCTTGGACTCAGGACCTGAGCACTGTCCCTGGCTTCTTCCCGCTCAAGGCTAGCACTCTGCCACCTGAGCCACAGCGCCCCTTCTGGCCGTTTTCCATATATGTGGTGCTGGGGAATCGAACCAAGAGCTTCATGTGTAGGAGGCAAGCGCTCTTGCCACTAGGCCATATTCCCAGCCCCTGGCATGTGCTTTTAATGACGGCATATATGATCTGTAGGGGAAGCATGCTATGTTTAATAGAGCTTTTGATGTTTAATGGGAATGAAGTGAAATTAAGAGGTGACCTAGTATCTTTATGTAAAATGCACAAGATTTCAACTACATGAAGAATTGTAAATATCTCTAAGATGTATTCGACTTCAAATGCTCCAACACCACATTGGATGTGCACACTATTAGGAGTAGCACATTAATGCTGCCCTATAAAAGTGTTCAGAATGCAGATGTACCAGTTTAAGTTGTTGTGATTCCCTTGATCATCTTCCTGCTTTCAGTTCCTAAGCTTCATGTTGGAAAGGTCTGGCTTGTTTCTAGAAAAATATATACTTTTTTAAGTAGTCATATTTTGAACTCAGGACCTCACGCACGTGCTAGACAAGAGCTGTACATCCTCATTGCTGACAGATAAAGCTGGAACTGTGAGCTGATAGAACTTTGTTTATACCCCTACACCACTCCCACCCCAGTTTATAGAGTTTAGCAAACCACGTAAATTCTTTTCATATCCAGAAAGCATCTCAACCTATCCCAAACCAAAGCCCAGCCGTAAATCTCAATAATAAATCTCTGAAACAAGACAAAAGGAAAATACGATGTAGTTCCTCCTGACTCACTGCCTTTCTCTCCACCTACCACACCCTACTATCCTATTACATGGAAAAAAATAAAATAAAAAGAACAAGACAGCTAGGGGCCTCCAGGGATCACAGATCACTCCTCAGCTAAATAATTGCACTCAAAACCACTTTTTTTTTCAGAGAAAAAGAGAGAAATTTTATTTAGACCAATGGGGTAGAGAAGGGAACTCAATGATGATTATGGTGGGCTGGGGCCTGCAGCAGAAAGAGTTGTTCATTGTGCTAGCCATGGAAGGAAACTTGACCTTGAAGCGCATGGCTTCCAGCAGTGTCTTCAGCCAAACCATTGACGACGTATGTGCCTGACTAAGGAGCCAAAAGAGAAAATGTAAGGTATGCGTTCTAGAAACATTTATGTATAGAGACAAATGTCTCTATAGATCTCTCTATATCTATAGAAATAGATATCTTTATAGATAAATATAATCTATATCTAGAGAGAGAGGGAGATAAATGAGAGAAAGAGAGATCAAACACTGGGTTTCTGTTTCTTAGGAGAGTTTGAGTTGTCCAATGCTAATCTCTACTGAATAGACAAGACTAGAGAGAGAGACTTTCCAACACACACACACACACACACACACACACACACACAATAGTTAAGCAATGAGCACAGGAAATCTGGTTTTTTGCAGGAGTGTGAGTGAGGCAAGTAAGGAAAGGGTCAGGTGTTTGGGGAAGAAAGTAGAGGGGGCATAAGGGAAGGAGTTGCTAGGGAGAAATCAAGATACTCTGGAAAGTATATGAAGAGCTACGCTTTCCACAAAGGCACACCATTTGGGAGAGCTGACCACACTAGGATGACAAATCCCCAGTTGTGACACTCCCTTTTGTAATCAGAAAATTTCAAAAAAAAAAAAAAAAAAACAACCACAATACCTTGTGTTTTTGTTCCTTTTCTGGAATTACCTTCTTGGCTTTTGTCTCTGTGGGAAGTTCTTCAGGTGACATGCTGAACACCTACATCTCCCGACTTGCACCATCTTCTCACAGTCCTCAACTCTAGCCTGCAGTAAGGTTCTGGTTGAACTAATGGCCTGCCCTCCCCATCATTCCCCTCCTTACGCTAAGTCCATTCATCCAGAGCAGTCCACTTATTTCTCAATTTATATAAGCCCCTGTGACATAGGTTCTCCTGCTAAGAGGACCTGGTAATCTATGATGCTTTGTCACAATGGCTAGAAGTCAACATGATATCTTGGCTGGGTAATTAGGGAAAAACTGAGACATATAGATAAATCAAGAAAGTTCTCACAAAGGCTTCTTAAAACATGATTGATGTCTACCATAAGTACAACCCATAGGAACTCCATGGATCACACAAACCAAGTAAAATTCTCTTTACTGCTCAAACGTGAGTCCAGTGTTTTCAAAGTCCTTGTGTCTACTGGTAGGCATTTTTTTTATTTTACTGCCCTATTTATAGAAATCTCTTGAGAAAGGACTTGAACAATATAGAATATTTAATGAATGTTTTGAGGGATAGTTGGTATACACTATTTCAAGTGTGACTCCACCACCACTAGCCAAGGTAGCAAGCACAACTGCCATTCCCGGTGGGTCCCCTGTGTCCCTTTATAATATCTTCCCCAGCCCCTCTTCAGTCTTCCACAACATGGCAGATAAAGCTCTAGATGAACACAATGTTTGAACCTACTAACTCGGCTTCATTTCACCAGAAACCCATAGAGACACAGTTCCAATCTAAAAAAGCTTTGTGTCTGAGGAGGTACATATACAAGAGTGAATTTTGTAAAAGTAAGATGTGCCCAAAAGATGCCTTATGGAGGTTTATGTGAAAAAAGTAACCATAGAATTTAGGTCCTTTTTAATTTTGAAGGAGAGAGGAATTTAATAGATGACGATGATGATGCTAAGAAACATTTTTTTTTAATCACTTAGTAGTGTGCGTGATAATAACCCAGCTCAACTATAGTGGCAGAGGTTGCTGAAGGGAGAGAATGAAAGAACTGTCTTAACAATAGGACTCAGGAATTGTGATAAGGGCATAGACACAAATATGAGGAAAATGAACTGTATTCAAACACAGCAAATTATTTTCCCAACCTTTTGCAGAAAAAAAATATGATCAGACATTTTTTATGAGTGCCAGTACTGAGGTTTTCACTCAGGGCCTGGGAACTTTAGGTTAACTTTTTCACCCAAAGCTGGCACTCTTATCACTTGAGCCACAGTTCTACCTCTAACTTTTTGGGTGGCTAATTAGAGATAAAGAATCTCATAGACTTTTCTGCCAGAGCAGTCTTGGAACCATGATCCTCAGATCCCAGCCTCCTGAGTAACTTAGGATAAAAGTGTGAACTACTAGCACTCAGTGCTTGATTTTTATTGGTCAACATTTTCCAAGAAGAGAAACTCAAGCAGCCTCCAAACTAATGTAATTTGAAGGTGGCAAGGAATGAAGGAATGATCAAGGGGCTCCTGCCTTGAGTCATAGAAATATGATCATCTTGAAGACTTGACCAAGGCCAGAAACAGAAGGGAAGAGGTCCATGAACATACCTGGGTTTCAAGCCTAAGTAAAGTCACTGCCAGGCGGCTCCAACCAGCAGCAGCAAGTTGGCAAAAGGATCCCAGGAGAGGGCATTCCTCCCTTTAATTCTGTGTTTCTACTCTTCATAAAGAAAGGAAGGTATTTTTCTAGAAGCCGAGAAATTGTCAGTTCTCCCATCAGTTTTTAACACAAGACCCAAAGTTTTAATCATGGTAAGAGCCACACTGCTGAAGAAGGAAGAAGGAAGATGAAAGGGAAGTCCGTACAGTTGTATGAGAGCTACTATATGAGTATCTATCTGTGAAGTTTCTTATGTAACAAGAGAGAGTCAGGATGGTTGCCTGGATGCAGGCAGGATGGATGCAGGTCTCGTGCATTGCTAAGTGCCCCATGTTTAAGAGGACTCTAATTTTACACTCTACTATCACTCTCTCAAAATTCTTAATTTTCTTTTCATCGGCCCTGCGGCTTGAACTCAAGGCCTGGGTGCCATCTCAGAGTTTGTTACCAAGGCTAGTACTCTACCACTTGAGCCACGGTTCTACTTCCAGATTTTCTATGATTAATTGGAGCTAGTCGCATGGAGTTTCCTACCCAGGCTGGCTTCAAAATGGCATCCTTAGACCTTGGCTTCCTGAGTAGCTAGGATTACAGGTGTAAGCCACTAGTGCCCAGCAAAATTCTTAAGTTTTAATAAGAGGCCAACATATAAATCTTGCGTGGCACTCTATATAAAGACTGTAACTGGTTCTGAGAAGATATGTCTTTTTGCCTGGAACAAACATTACAATGGTAAGATAGGCCAAACCACAGCCAAATGGGTAACTAAATCATATGGGAATACCTAGAAATCATTGAATGACCTTTCATACCCACCTAAAGTCCATCCTAGCCTCTCCCACCTAATCAAGGAAAAATTTAACCTCTGTTTTCTCTTCCCTTCCTTACAATGTGAAGAAAGTATCATTTTCACTATTGCAGGATAGTGGTTTTCTAAGGAAACAAGTATTTCTACACCTTTTGTTTCTAGACTCACCAAAACATCAAAATATCTTGTGGCATTACCCTTTGTATTTCTTCTCAATAAAAATAAGGTTACTCAGTACTAAAATTTCTTGACAATAAAATCTGACTACTGCAACATTTAGAAGCATTTGGGGAATCTTTGATCTTTCCCAAAAATGAAGAGTTTGAAGATTTCTCTAGACAATTCATTTTTTAAAAAAACATAAGTTTATTTATTTCTGTTTACTAAGGAATTGAGCCCACTGTCCTCGCATGCTAGACAAGCACTCTAACAGTAAACCACATTCTTAACCCTCTCTAGACAATTTCTACTGCTCTCCCAGCACCAGGGTACAGGAAGGATCAAATGTAACCAAACTTTTTTTTTTGCCAGTCCTGGGCCTTGGACTCAGGGCCTGAGCACTGTCCCTGGCTTCTTTTTGCTCAAGGCTAGCACTCTGCCACTTGAGTCACGGCGCCACTTCTGGCCATTTTCTGTATATGTGGTGCTGGGGAATCGAACCCAGGGCTTCATGTATACGAGGCGAGCGCTCTTGCCACTAGGCCATATCCCCAGCCCCATAACCAAACTTTTGTGCTTTGGATAGAAGAATTCCAGGACTAGAAAGAATAGCCAATATGTTACTTTGTTTTCTTTCTTTGGTATAAATAAAAGGAAACTGCTGCACTTCAGTGACTGATCACTGTAATCCTAGCTGCTCAGGAGGCTGAAAGCTAAGGACGTCAGTTCAAAGTCAGCTCTGGCTGGAAAATCCCCTGAAACTCTTGTTTCCAATTGACCTCCACAAAGCCAGAAGTAGAACTGTGGCTCAAGTGGTACAGCATTAACTTTGAGCTAAAAAGAAGAGGAAGAGGAGGAGGAAGAGGAGGGAGGAGGAGGAGGGGGAGGGGGAGGAGGAGGAGGAGGAAGAGGGGAGGAGGAAGAACTGTGAAGAGGAAGAGGAGGAGGAAGAGGAGGGAGGAGGAGGGAGGAGGAGGAGGGGGAGGGGGAGGAGGAGGGGGAGGAGGAGGGGGAGGAGGAGGAGGAGGAGGAGGAGGAGGAGGAGGAGGAGGAGGAGGAGGAGGAGGAGGAGGAGGAGGCAGCTGCTCAAGGACAATGCCTAAGCCCTGAGTTCAAGCATCAGGACTGGCAAAAAAATAAAAACTAAACCTATTTTTCTTATCCAACTAGAAGAATTCTACCAAAAAAAAAAAAAACATTGGAGAAGCCAAGGATGTAGAGATGACTCTCAGGCAAGCTTTCCTTGCCTTCCACCATCCAATACTCACAAAGCCTTCCTTCTCTCGCCCTCCTGATCATCATGAAGACCAGGAAATAGAGATCCAGCAAGTAATGTCAGAGATCAGATGGCATCCTCATACTCTTTGATCCAACCCTGGTCAGGAGAGTTCTATCAGGGATCTCAGCTGTGGTCAGTGGAGTTATATCTCAGGCATTTATGTTAAAAAAAATAATCTAGAGATAGTCATGTTTCTTATAAGGACATCAATGGTGAACTGCTTGTATAACAGTGGTTCCTTAAGATATTGCCTAGAGTTACAGGAAGAGGTTACAGCCGTCTTGGTTTGTATAGGTGCACTCTGTGATATTCACAGAGCAAAATCACTGAACACAGCATATTTCTTAGTGTCCTCTTTAAGTACCACATGACTATGTTGAGTACCTCCTCTGCCCAGTGCACTAAACACCAGAGGGGTCATAATGCTTTGAAATCAATTGTGAAGGCATGGGCCTTTGTGTGTAGCAACCTCACTCAGTCTCTCTGGAGCTTTCCCCCTCTTGGTGGCATAAAAGGCCAAGACATCCATGAACTTAAGGAACTGGTGATGTTCCTAAAATGACATGATTCTAAGATGCCAAGGGAAGCCAGACAGAGTGGTTTGTGCCAATAATCCTACCTATTTAGGAGGCAGAGATCAGTGGTATCAAGGTTTGAGACCAGTCCAGACAACAAGTTCATGAGATCCCCATCTCAACCAATAAAAGCTAGGTGCCACAGGCTGGAGCCCATCATCTCAGTTCTATGGAAGTGCACAAAGGCGGATCACAGTGCAGGCCATCCTTGGACATAGATGCAAAACCTTATTTAAAAAACAACAGGGCTGGGAATATGGCCTAGTGGCAAGAGTGCTTGCCTCGTATACATGAAGCTCTGGGTTCGATTCCTCAGCACCACATACATAGAAAAGGCCAGAAGTGGCGCTGTGGCTCAGGTGGCAGAATGCTAGCCTTGAGCAAAATGAAGCCAGGGACAGTGCTCAGGCCCTGAGTTCAAGCCCCAGGACTGGCAAAAAATAAAAGCAATAAGGGATGAGATACGCCTCAAATGGAAGGCCAGTTATATAACTCCAATTTTCTTGCACTGGTTGGTAGATGGATCAAAACACATTCATTCCTAACACAAAATGAGGCCAAATGGTTTGATATATATGCTATTTTTGTACTATAATTCCCCTTTCTAACACCCTAGGCATGCAGCTGTATCTTGGCCAGTAGCTTGAGGATACTGTATTCCCAGGGTGTTCTGCGAAGGGACATCTTCTTTAGTGTTATAGGTAGAGTAAAGTGATGGGAAGAGGGAAAACTATTTAGACCCTTACGAAGCATAAAATTTGGATTTTCTTGGTGTCTCACCACATGAAGCCTTTGTGTTGGTGATGACTTGGGAGGGGAAAAGGGGCTGAAAATAGTTAAGTAATTTTTTCAGAAGTCCAAAAATAACTAAAATCAAATGAAAGTTTGTACTATTTCAAAAGGAGAACTTCTAGTTTGTCCAGAGGGCCTCCAGATTTACAACCTGCCTCAAAGGAATATACTATTTATACCCAGTTCTCCTCCCCCACTCCAATGTGAGATTCCTTTGCTGGGATCCTAACAGCACAGCACACAGATGAGAGAAAGGGCAAGCAAAGCAGATAGCCAAGGCCAGATATATTAATCAGGAAGGCAAGGCATAGCAGTGAGTAGTCTTGAACTTGGGAACCAGCAATCTTGGATTCATCCCTGGCTCTTCTGCCGAGGTGCAGCCCCTTAGACAAACCTAGACCCTCCCTCAGAGTCACCACCCTTGGAATGTCTCTCACCTTTAGGCAGCCCAATAGCTCTGTTCCTAAAATATTTGGGGTAGCTTGTGGGAAGATAAATTGGGAATTCAGTAGAAAGGATGTGACAGGTGGCCGTGAAAAACTGGGAAAGAATAACAGATATTTAGGTCGAGTCCAGACCATCCTCAGAACCAAGATGCCCCTGATTTTCCAGCACCAAGTAGGAAAAGTGAATAGCGTTAAGACCTCCTTTGTTTCTTCTCTGAAATCTACTTCTTGGCCTGGGTCTCTGGATTCTTGATTCCCCACTAAAGACGCCAGATCTGTTCCAGGCTCAGAGAGCTGCCCCACCCCCACCCCTGCACTCTTCTTCATAAGGCCTAGTGAGGCCTCTCTTCCAACCACTTTCACCTCCTCCAATTTGTCCTAGTACCCTTTCCTTGTCTGAGCAACAGCAGCATCCACAACAGTACAGAAGAGTCTGTGTGCAAACGGGGTAGAAGGTCCCCACTCCCCAGCTGAGGTCAACATCTGGAGAGATTTAGATTTCAGAGAGGGATTCAGACTGAGTCATGAGCATGCGTAAGGGCTGTCAGCAATTTTTCCATGTTCCTTCTTAATAAACTCCAAGTCCCAGCTTGCTGGGCAGATCCAGCCCCATGAAACTGTCTACTGGACTCCTCAGGAAAATTAATAGAGTGAATTTGAATTGGAGAGGTGAGACAGGCTCCAACGAGAGGTCTGACTTCCAAAATAATTACACCCTGTGCCTGCCTTTTTTAACCTAAGAATGGGACCAGCCCTGTTCTAGGAGAACTGGCCTCCTAGCCCTTCCCTTTAGTGAAACTTTGGCTGTCCTCTTAGGAGATAAAGACACCATGCAGTCCATCCACCTGGATCCAGCAAGACAACCCTCAACCCCAAGAACTCTACTTGGTAACTTCTACAAGGGCCAGAAACACTGCCTCTCCCTCCCTCCCACCTCTCTTTCTGCTAACAACTATCAAACAATAACCTTTTCAACTCATCAATCATAAACAAATCTAAAACCAGAACAACAACAAAAAATCCACAAGAAGCAAGAAAAGCTAGCTTTCACTAGGCAAGGCAAGGTGTGAAGAAAATAGGCTTACTGGCTGTCTCTCCTCCTCTACTGGGTCTTCTTCCACATGAGAAGAAAAAATAGAGTAGAAGAAAAAGGTAAGGAGACAGTGGGTATATCAAGCTAACAGATGGCTCTTAAGGAAAGAGCTCACCCTGGACTTGCTAAGAGTCAAGAGTGAGCTCATAGTACTCCATCTAAATTGCTTGTTGGCTCATGGGGCAGAAATGGAAAGAGAAACAGAGCAGGCAGAAGTGGCTGATACTCAACCCTGCTCAGCCCTCACCCCAGGAGGTCCAATACAAGAGCCAACCCAAATATTCCCCCAGCCTCACCCTTCCCTGGCCTCTGAATCTCCTCCCCACATGGGGCTTTCTGCAGCTCAAATTTCTCAGCATGGGTGTCTGCCACCAGGACCTCTGCTCAACTGAGCAAAGGAGACCTTTCTGCTTGTTTGTTTCTTCATCAGGTCTCAAATCCTTCTGCCTTTTTGCCTGTGATCTCAGCTTCTCCTTGCAAAGCAGGTCTTTTTTTTTGGGGGGGGGGGGGGGAGTGAGGAACTGGAGAATATACAATCTTTAGGACCACCCAGAAAATGTCTCTCAAGCCAGAAAGACCAATTCCTCTGAAGCAGTTTAGCCTGTTGAGTCAGACATCAGAGGTGAACATGGAGCACCAGAGGAGAATGATGGAGAGACAACCTCCTTTCCTCCTTTTTCTGTGCAGAAATGCTCCCACTTGTACAGTCCATCTCTGATTGGATTGGACTGTCTGTTCCTGTAATACACCAAAGTGGCCAGACAGCACAAATATTTACTATCTCCTGTGGATCATGTTACAACCTGTGGGAAGTACAGTAGGAAAAAAAGAATCCATTCCTAACCATGAGGAGGCCACCACTAGAGCCATGGCATCTCAGAGACCATCTAGTACAACCTGCTAATTTACCAACCAAGAAAGTCCAGTTAGGTTCCCATCTAAGACATATCACTTCCTGTTGAGAGTAGTTGCAATATACATGGCAATCTGGGCACCCAACAGAGTTTATTAGCTAGACTTGGTGGCCAGTTTTATGGGTACAGTGGATTTTGAGTAGATTACAAATGTAATGAAAATACGGTAAGTAGAAGTCTTCCTTGGAACTGTGGGGCAACATAGACGGGAATAGGACGGCGAAAAATAAAAGGGGGGAGGAGATTTTAATTCAACAAATGCATTCCACAAAGACTGTGTGCAGAGCTACACAGGGGTGAACACAGTCCCTAAATTCCTGCTTTTATGGAGGTCCCTGCTTTGGAGCTCACTTGTAGGAGGAACAAACTATTGGACAGGAAAGCTTCTGAGATGAAAGGAAGGCAACAGCCTGTTTTATAAAGCTCCCTCTTTATGACAAAAGCGCCAACAGGCAGGAAATTGGAAAATGGAAAGTCACTCATGGTGGCCATTGAAGGAATCTGGAATGTGAAAGATGCATTGACATCTATAGCTATCAGACACACAAGAGATGGAGGGATGGCTCGGTGGTAGCATGGTTGCCTAGCAGGTACATGTGAAATGCTCATTTCTTAAATTAGGAAAACAGTAATGGGGAAAGAAGAAGGAACAAGAGGAAGAGTTCTACTGGAGTTTTCTAGAGTTACAGAGGAAGAAGAAAGAGTTGGATGATAAGTCCGCAGGACCCACCTACTCAACAGTCATTGTGTGTATGTGGAAATCTCAGAAGGACGTCAAATCCAATGCAGTAGATAGCAATCACCATCACTTTCCTCATCTGGGTCTTATCCCTGCCAGTGCCACAAACATCCATATAGTTGTACCACAGAGAAACAAAAGCCATGCCTGCTCACTATATCATCTGCTCTCATCCAACCCATCCCTAAGACTCAGTCCACTGTCTAACTCTACATCCCAACAGCCTTCTAGACCTCAGTCTACAGCACTATCAAACCCTCCTTCCTGTGGCCCTGCTGTGGACATAGCCTCATCCCTTTACTCAATTTCCCAACTTAATCATCACTCATCTAGCCATCAGTCGTACATCACGTGATCCTCAACATCTTTTAAAGCTTTCAGATATACTTGAGGAGGGTTGGGTCTCTGCCTGCCTTTCCAATTTGTACCATTTTGTACAATTCCTACAATCCCCTGACTGCCAAAGAAATTATCCACTCTCTGTGGAAGTTCGATGTACACAGGATCAATACCTGTTTTCCACCACACATTCTAGTACCTCAGTTCATGGAGCATGGCACTCTTTACAAGCAACACACATGATTAAATTTTAATGACCAAGTCAATGGTTCTTAGTCATGGTGATTCTCCTTGTCCCCAGGTACTCCCCCCCGAAAGCATACCACATGACAATGTTCCAATTGCTATGTCTTCAAGAGCTCCATTAGTATCTAGCCAGAGACTGCCAAATCCTACAGTAATCCAGGACAACCCACCAAAACATACCCAGTCCTGTGGTGTCTAAAATGGCTAGATTTAAGAAGTGGTGGCACTTCTTCAGCCCTCCAAGTCAGTGCTTATGGAAATAGATTTGTTACTATCAGATTCTATCACACACACATACACACTGACCTAAATGTTCTTAGGCAGGAGACACATTTTTAGTGATCATTTGTATTACACTTCCCCCTCTCCCTCCATGCCTGGCACAGGGCCCAGATGGCATGGCATCCTTCAATAACATCCCTCTGGAAAGCCTCCTTTAAACTAAAGAGGCCTCAAAACCCACAGGCCAGCCTTGAGCAGTAGTGTAGGGGCCGTGGCCACGCCCAGCTTCTAAGCCACGCCCCTCCGCAGTCACAATGGGTGGAGGCCTTAAATACGCAGGAGCTGGGCCGCCTCGCTTAAGGCCCTCATTTTGGCAGAAATCGCAATGGCAACCAACTGTAAGTCAAAGAGTCATGGCACAAGGAGGGCCAAGACCCGATCTCCTCACAAAGGTGTCAAGAGAAGCAACAACAAAAAAAAGTGCCGGAAGGTCAGCCTAAAGTGTAGGAAACATGGCGATGATGGTGAGTGAGGGACTCTGGGGACATGGTGCTTCCTGGGGACCCTCATAGGATGCAGAAATCTAAGCGTGGGTATTTCCAGTAGCTGTTTGGGGGGGATGGGGGGGACGAGCCTTATAATGGGCAGATACTGAAAAGGATCCTTGCTTGCCTTCTGCCCACAGGCCATCATAAGCACCGCTCTCATTTGTGAACCAGCCAGAGAGCTCTGCCCTGGTGAACATCGACCACCACCGGGCAGCAACAAGATGATGAGGGAGACTGCCAAGGAGACCTGAAGTTAGATCGAAGTGACAATGACGGAAATGAAGGCTGTATATGTTGGCGCTTTCTCCCCAACATCTCAATAAAACTTGGGACAAAAAGAAGTGTTTCCTTTCATCTTTTTTGGTTGGAAAAACTGGTTTCTAAGCTTGGCTGGGTATTAACATTGTAAAATGAGATACAACTCCTCCTCGTCGTGGTCCAATTCTAGCCATGAACCATCACTGGTGTAAGTGGTAGGGTTAGGGTTTTGCTTTTTGTTTGGGGCTGGTGGTGGGGCTTGAACTCAGTGTCTGGGTGA
Organism: Perognathus longimembris pacificus; assembly: GCF_023159225.1. Lineage (NCBI taxonomy): Eukaryota > Metazoa > Chordata > Mammalia > Rodentia > Heteromyidae > Perognathus > Perognathus longimembris. Next base: position 16,975,774 of record NC_063164.1, read on the forward strand.
TGTCCCTGAGCATATTTTGCTCAAGGCTGAGCATAGCCTTTACTGAGAAGAGCCTAGTTTCTTGGAGATGAATCTCACTTTCTTGCCTTGGCTGGCTGACTTGGAACTGGGATCCTCAGATCTGAGCCCCAGTGCCGGGTGTACCATCTTCCTTTGCACAAAGTCTGTAAGTCCACATACACAGGGACTTTTAATTGTTCTACAAACAAGGCAGAATGCCCAGTACAGGGGGCAATGTCTCAAAGGGGGAGTGGCTAGTGACATCACAAGAGGTGGGGTTTTTTTGCCTGTACTCATGGATAGTTCTACTTCCAGCTTTTTTGGTTTTTTGGAGTGTATGTAAGAGAACTGGTATTGGGATTTTAATTCAGCTTTTTTACTCAAGGCTGGCATTCTTGGTGAAAACTTTCCTGCACAGGCTGGCTCTGAACCCTGATCCTCATATTTCAGCCTCCTGAGTACTTGGACATTGTCCAACTCGCTCTGAAATTTTGATAGGCTTTCCCTGAACTTCTGTTTGTCATCTCCCATCTATTGTCACAGACTGGAGACCACTTGAAACTCTTGAGGAGAGACGTGTGGGAAGCGTCCCAAGGCCAGTCAGGACAAACAGGTCCTTGCCCCTGGTGACCTCAGTCTTGCCCTCTAGACAGTGGTGTTGCCGCCCGGAAACTCTTTGTAGGGAGCAACGTGTTCCTGGCCCATGCTGGACTTGTTCCAGCCCCAGTGTTGACTTAGTCCCTGTCTTCTGAGAACATGCGTTCTGTCCCTCTTTATGGCTTCTGCAGACGGAGAACCTGTGGGTCTTTTGAGCATGGTAACATGTCTTAGAAAGCCCGGAAGACCTCATCTGGACGGATGCATGATGTTTCTCCACGTCCTCAGTTCCTCTCCCACTTTCTCTGGAACGCCATGTCCTGAAGTCATTTGTTTGGCCCTTTTGGAAAGGGAAAAAAAAAAAAAAAAAACCAATCTGGCCTCGCAAGTTCTTCTGGGTCACCTTGACCTTCCTGTGAATTGACCTGGATATAGAATATTTCTGTCTATAGGGTCTCCTAGGAGTGGTACAGCCCAAAGGATCATAGTCCCAGCAACCTGATTTGTAGCACCAGCGACCTGCACACCACCAGCCTGAGCACCCTCCAGATGACCCTGGGTGGGACCAGTAGGTCTGTGGAGCCAGATGAGGCAAACAGGAAGTTCTGGAGAAAAGCTCAGGGCTGAGTTGAGGAGGTGAAGGCAGAAATGGCAGCTGGAAGGAGCCTGTATATGCTGGGGGTGAGTTGGTGCACGTCAGACATGACCTTGAGGTTGACTGTCAGGGTCACCAAAATACTCTGTAATTAGAGAACAGAGGCAACTTGAAAACTCTGTTTTGCTCTGGCTTTTCAGTGTGAGTGCCCAAGCCCAGGCCTACCCTGGGGAAAGAACTAGAACAGAACCAGGCTTTAACTCCTGACCTGTAAGAGAACTAGCTGCCAGATGTGTTGGCCTTGCCAGGCTGATGAGTGGCGAAGCTGCTATTTTGCTCTGACAGAGCCTGCCACTCCTCACATCTGGCTCCATCCTCACCTCTGTCTCTCTCCAACCTTTCACCGGTCCCCTCAGGAGAGCACATCACTTGCTCTCTCTGCTTAAACCCCAGAGCAATTCAGAGGCACTCTTTTCCCACTTTGTCTGGGAGCAAGTCAGTGAGTATCCAACACTAAATGTGGTGTCTGCATTCCATCTGGGTTTGTAACCTTGACCGACCACTTCTACCTTGTATATCTCTCATACCCACAGACACATATACCTAAGGCCATTTCATCTCTTTCTATAACCCAGCCATCACCGCCACATGGAGCCTGACCTGAAGCTTAAGGGAATCAGGTATCCTGGGCAGCTGGCAAGGCAGGGGATAAAACCAACCAGCATGCTGGCTGTGTATGTGAATGTTTAGTCTATCAACAATGTGATCTGAGGTGAATTTCTAACCTGCACTAGCCAGATGTGCCAGTAGTGGTAATAGCTATTTCACAAGGCATATGCCCCCAAAACTTACAACACTTGAATGAGTTAGAAACTCTTTTCTCTTAAAACTGGCCCTTTCAGTACCATGATACGTGCCTGACCCTAACTCATGAACTGCTTCCCAGACATCCGTCTCAGGATGCACACAGGTAAGGCTCAGCTGTCCACCCGTGTGCAGTGCTGAGGGAGAGAAGGCCGCTTACCTCACAGAGAGCAGCTTCAGGCTCTTGTTGTGACCCAATGCTTTTATCACCCTCCCCTGAACCTGGCGCTTAGGTCCTGAGATGAGCAGATGCCCACATCTCCCCAGAGCCTATTTCCCTCCCCTGTGAAGAGCAGAAGCTAGAGATAATCTTAGCTTTCCAACTACCCTGGAGGCTCCAGGAGGAAGAAGCAACACCATCTATGAGGAAGCACCCCTCACGTTAAGACATAGTCAGGTGTCTTGGAAAACAAAGCAATGAAGCCATCTCGAAACTTCGTATGTTGTAAAGAACAAAAAATCTGAGTATGAATGTTGTTGAAATGGAACCAATGATGGATAAATAAACTCGCTGATTAGGATCGCGCTTATTGTTTTCCATTAGCAGTAGGCAAGAATCTCTGCAATTAATTGGTTGTGACGTTTTACTGAAAACATAGAGCCTGAATTTCATAACACGTGAGGATTAGACTCCGCAGTACTTTAGAATGAAGCACTGATGGGCCCTTTGATTGAATAAAGTGAAACTTTATTGAACCCACTGCTTGCTTTGGAAACCCAAAGCAATACCATGCTGGGTATGCCACACTGCCCAAAAGATTGATGTGCATAAAACCAGCTAGGGACACTGATAAGACTCAGATTCGAAATCTGTAGGTCTAGAATAGGCTTAAGAGTCTTGCGCTTCTAAGCAACTAGTGGCAATGACTCTGGTCCAGGAACCATGCAATGAATACTAGAGTGTATAGGCTATCTAATTAGAAGCCCAAAGAGCCCTCTTATTACTGAACTTTATTGCTTGCCTGTGTTCTATTATTTTTACTAATTATTTTGAGATGGGGTCTCACTTTCTGCTCCAATGCAAACTTGGACTGTGACCCGCCTGTTTTTTGCTTCCTGTCACTGCTGCAACAACAAAACACTCATCATCACACCCAGCTTCTTCCATGGAGTCTCAGACTTTTCTGCCTGGGATGACCTGGAACTTTGATCCTCCTGATCTCAGCCTAGCCAATAGGCCACAGGTGTGAACCACTGGTGCCTTGATCCTCTTTTAAGTCCTAAGAGATCAGAAAGACCAAAGTAATGCAGCCTAGCAATTACTATCTGTCAGACTTCTCTTGGCATTGAAAACAGTGCTGTGGAGCCTGCAGAAGGCTGGCCTGCGCCATGTCTATCTCTGATGCTTCTGGACCTGGGCCATCCACACCACTTCAGAATGTGGAGGGCACTCTATCCCCAGAATATGTAAGAGAGAAGGAGAGAAGAGACAAGAAAAATAGCCAGCACCACAGTAAGGCTTCTCCCCTTGCCTTTGCTGTTTGCCTTCCTAAGGCTGCACAACATGAGCCACATTCTACCCCAACTGCTGATTAAAATGTGCATCCATTTGCATTGGCTTAGGCCAACAGGAATAGATTCTCTCTAACTCAGAAGCAGAGAGGACACAATCCATTTGGAGGATGCCGAAGAGGTCAGTGGATAGAAAGAAAAGCAAGACAACGGGGCCTCTCCGCGGGAGCCAGGAAGGTAACAGAAACTCAACACACTCTAACTGAAATGACTCACCTCACTTTTCATTATTACATCACTGGCTCCCAAGTTCAGAGTTCCAGGAGAGAGAACATGGTGGTTCGGCTTAAGTGGGGCAGGATTGGTCCTAAAAAGAAAATGGAAGGCTCTTGCTAGAGAAGAATATGTATGCTAGTCAGCCCTAGAGATTTAACCATCTCCAGGCACAAGAAACCATTTCTCTGTCATACAAAGAATTCCAGGGTACTGACCACATAGGGAAAAAGAACATAGTGTTTCTGAGCACAGAAGTTTCTTGAACCTGTAACTCTGTGAGCACTCTTATAACATGAGCTTTTCCTGTAAAACCACATGTGGGCACAAAGAATTTACTGAGCATATATAACTCACATTTGATTTTCACCACCAGAACCAGAAGGTAGCTGTCTTTCCCCCCACATAGACAGTTAACCACATCAGAAGCATTAGCAGCAGAAGAGAGAAGACACCAAGGAGAAAAGTCACAGAGCCACACTGCAGAACTGATGCTGGCTAGATGGAGGCCACATGCATTTGTGGGTGAGCCCATTTCATATTACTTCCTTGGCATCAGTCAAAGCACCTACAAGTCTTTGACTACCTAAGTCTATGTGAGATAGACCTTTAATGTCCATAAAAGACAAAGATGAGGTAGATAGAGGAAGCCCTGTCCTTGGGGAACTCCCTTCCCATGCTAACTCCTAAGTAGAATAACTGCTCTCTTTCCCTTGTTTTACTCCAGAAATTCAGGAAGCAGGAGTAATCTGAATGATGAAAGCTCCTTGTGCTGGCAGTCTAGGCCAGCCAGTGTAGAAGCCACTGACCATGTGTAGCTACTGAGCTTTCCAGATATATCTCAACTCAAAATGAGATACACTCTCACTAAAACATACACGCTCAGCTTTCAGAAACAGTATAAGGAAAGAATAAAAAATATCTCATTGCTAAGTTTTACATTGTGCGTTGATATATTTAGACATATTAGGTTAAAAAACTGATATTAATTTTACGTGCTTTTTTTCAAATGTACCTATTAAAGTCAAAGTTACAAAGGTGACTTGTAATATGTGTGTGTGTGTGTCTGTCTGTCTGTCTGTTTCTATTGGGCAGATCTGGCCTGGCCTAGGATCCCCAGATTTCTATAGCTCATTAACTTTTCATCCCCTACACTTCCATACTAAGAGAAGATGTGCTAAGGCAGCCCTGCAGAGAGATGAATAAAGACCATTGTTTAACCCACCTGGCCCAACTCCTTCCCTTGTTCCTCCCTCTCCCCTCTGCCTTTCCCCTCCCCCCTCGGTCTCTCTTCTGCTGTCTAAATTTAATCCTTTAGGCTTAGGGGTTTGAGAGGCAGCTGCTGTACTCTTCTCTTATTCTTCTTGTCCATAAGACTATCCTGTCTCTTAGATGTCCCTAAAAGATCACCAAATCTGCATATCAGGGGGAAAATTACATGCTTTTGTATTTTTTTACCCAGACAAATTTTAGCTCAAATGAATGGGTCCACAGTTAGTCATTAAACATTAAATATATAAAAAGAAATGTTTTAGCTGTATTTTTATTTATCAAGAAGTTTGAGACACGGGGCATATAAGACTTTTCAGTATCACTATAATCCAATCCTGTCACTTGTGCATACGGAGAGGTACAAATCAGAGAAGAAAAAAAAAGGGTAGTACTCCTCTTTTAAATTCTAAATGTATCTTTTACTATGTGTTTCTTTGAATAAGAAAATTTCAGGAGTTTTTACACCTAGGAATAATAAGACTATTTATAAAATGTGTACCTGGCACCATCCTGTGAGGTTCATATGTACCAACTTCCTTCACCTTCAGCAGTCATATGAAGTCGATAAACTCGAGGTGAGGAAGTGAGCACAGAAATAGCCCTTCAGGGTGGTGCTAAACCAGACCATCTTGTCCATGGATATGCTTAGCCAGTAAGCTCAGGTAAAGGGATAAAAACCTAGAGATGGAAGTTCATGTGCCTAATAGCTCAGCAGTGACAGAGACAAAACTAGGAGTCTGTTTTCATAGCCCCATATTTCCAAAGACACCCCCCCCCAACAAATCAGACCGTATCAGTGTCTAAGGTGAACAAGGATTTCAATAACAGACCTAGGATTCTTAAAGAGAAAAAGAGGAGCAGGAAACAGATTGTTCATCTCTCCTGACCCGGCAGGGGTGGGACCGACTGACCCAAACCCAAAGTGACAAACCAACAGGAAGACCAAAGGCTCCAGCACCAGCTTATTCGGTCATGTGAGTCTTGTCACATCTATTTAAGGGACCTTGAACAAGTTACCCAAATTATCTGAGTTCTGTCACTCTGCAAAACTCAGTGAAGTGCACCTCTTTCAAGAATCAGCATGAGGGTTAGTCAGATCTGATCTTCATAATCTGTATATTCATAACTTGCACAAAATACACACACCGTGCACAGAAAGTTCTTTATACATGTTACTTTCTTTCTAGACTCCCCATCCCATACTGCCCACAACATCAGCTAGCACCAGAGAGGAGACACTGAAATCTCCTCCAAGGGATCTCTAGGGGAGTAGAGTGAGTATACATGGCGTCTATGGGGTTGCCCCAGGACAAGTTAAGTAATGGTGAGTACCAGGAGATGTACCCTCTGGCCTCACCGCTGTTGCTAGAAAGAGGATTCTGTGAGTCTTGCTTGAGTCACAGAAGCCCTTTGTGTCTCCCAAGAGGGGGAAGAAGGGTGGCGCCACCAGCTGAGGGCTGGGGGTGTTGGTGGTGGCTGACCTGGCAGTCCCAACTTCATCTAAGAAAGGCTGGCTTCACGCCCAGCCTGCTGCGTTGCAAGGCAGGTGGGTGGAGGCACTTTATAAGGTGGGGACAGGTGTTGGCAAAGAGCAAAGACGTGGAAAGAGAGAAATGTCTCTTTCTTCTTTCTTCCAGCTTGCATTTTAGCTCATTAAGTTCTATAGGTAAAGGTATTTAGACTTAAAGAGAATCCATGCTCCATGTTTCAACTTCCATGACTGAAAGCCAGGCACTTGAAATGGGATGACGCTCTTCACTCAGCTTCCTCAGCAACATGCATGTAACACAGACAAACCCCACTCCTCCCCAACAGACAGAAGACAAACGAAACGGGTGACAGCCCATGCCACCCAGACTCGACTCTGCTGCTTCTGACTCTACAAGCCTTTCTGCCTCCACTTGACTTCCCTTGGTTTCAACTGGAAGGTCATGAAAGGCAGAGGAGAGCCCCCCCCCCCCCCAGCCAGATCACTTTTCTATTTCACTGTCACCTCTCTCATTGAAATTCCTGCCGTAGCTTACCACACAGCACCAAGGTCTTTTACCTAATCAACCCAGGCAGAAACAAATGGGCTTTATCACATCTCACTTTCTGGCTCTCTTGTGTGCTTGCCCTTCTGGAAGTTCTCAGTCCCTAGGGGTACAATATTATTATGATTAGCCACAGCGCTGTGATCTTGGGGGCCTAATGGAGCACAGTATTCCCTCAAGGCAGAACCATCATCAGCTCTGTCTCTTCCCCATTACTCATCACAGGGCCTGTCAGCTTGGGACAATGTCCTCCCCACTAAGTCAATAAAGGTTTGTTAGATGTCTATCCTATATCCAGACCATGTTTACAGTTTCCCACTTTGCTCTAGGATACTGACCAATGATCTATGTAAGTCTCATGAATGAAAAGCACTATATACTGGTGCTTGGGTTAGAGGGGCTCCAACACCCCTTGTACCCTTCAGACTACATGCCTGAAGTATCAGGCTATCAACCCTGAATAACCAGGTCATCACCAAGGACATCTTCAGTATTTCAAAGAAGCAATGCTTTGTCCTAGATTCCCCACCAGGAGGTATACACCAGGAGGGCCCAAGGCTACTCTTTTCATATCTAGTTTCTAAACATTGACTTGCTCTGTAAACTCAACTAGTCCTCTAGGCCTGGACAGCACCAGGAGAAAAAGCAATGATTTGTACTTCACTGTCTTCACAGCCCCTAGGAGAGTGTCTGGCACATCACAATTGTTCCACACACATGTAGAGTTGAGGGACCAATTGATGCGTGTGCTGCTTTGACAGAGGACCTGCAGCTCCCATCAGGAGGAGAAGACAAAGAAGAAACACTGCTGTCAGAAGGATCTTTAGAGTCTTTCTGGACCAAGCTCATGTTTAGGTTAGAAACTAAGGACCAAAGCCAAATGTTGGAAATGAAAGAACACTGACTCAGAAGTAGGGACACCTGGAGCACTGGTTCTAGCAAAAACCACTTAAGTAGAAGTAGTGTTAGGGAAGTCCTCCATGCAACCTTACCATCTCTCCCATCTTCAACTCCCACTGAATAGGTAAGATCCTCTTCTATATTATTAAGGCACACAAATGCCCTTGAATACAGCTTTTCACATTCAAGACTCTATTATGTAATTCATGAAACTGGCTGATTGTAGTTTTGGTTTCTTGCTAGTCCATAATACCTCCAGCATTCACTATCATACCTGGACAACATAATAAGTACTTGTTAAGAGCATTTATTCATTATGCATTCCTTCTCAACTGCAAGTTAAGGTTTTTATGGGTTTTAGAATGGTTTTCCTTGCAAATGCATTCCACTGCAGCTTGTGCCTTCACCTTTTTACTGTCAAAAGCTGGATTTGAAAAAGGAGCTCAAAATGGTAAAGGGTTGACCTCTGTGCTAGGGAACTGGAATAAACCAGAAAACTACATGGCTGTTGGGGGAAGAAGAATATAGAGTCTGCCTTTGAAAAGGATAAAGTGTCTTTTAAACCTCAGATTCCTCTGAGTCCTCAAGAGAGTGAACTTGAGTGACTTGCTCCAGGGTGAGAGTCTGGGAAGATAGGAATACAGAAAATTCTGCTCGTGAACCTGAGAGGGTGAACAAGCACCGCACAGCATCCAGGAGGTAACTGAGAGGGAAAAAAAAGTTTGGATGCAAACTTGGGAAGGTTTGTTTGTGGAACAACACTGGAAATCCATGGCACCCTCCACATTCAGAACTGAGAGCAGAAGCAGAGCCTGGTTGATAACACAACCCCTCCAAACACCTCAATGGCTGCCTCCTAAAAGACTCACAGAAATTACGAAACAATACATTGGTGGGTTTAAGCTATTACTTTGGGTAGTGATATCTTTCACTAATATAGACGGAATACATTCCATCTGGAAATCACAAGTCCTAGGACCTAGTATCAATACCTTACAGTGAATTGTTTGGCAAGTGCTTTTTTTTTTTTTTTTTGCCTTTGGTCACCTGGCACTTAAACTCCGGACCTGGGAGCCATCCCTGAGCTTCTTTTGCTCAAGGCTACCAGTTGAGCCACAGCGCCACTTCTGGCTTTTTCTGAGTAGTTTATTGGAGATAAGAGTCTCACAGACTTTCCCGCCTGGGCTGGCTTTGAACCGCAGTCGTCAGATCTCAGCCTCCTGAGTAGCTATGATTCCAAGCCTGTGCCTACAGTGCCCTCCAGCAAGTGCTTCTCTCTCTCTCTCTCTCTCTCTCTCTCTCTCTCTCTCTCTCTCTCTCTCTCTCTCTCTCTCTCTCTCTCTCTGGCAATCAATCAGTCTTCTCCCATAAAATAAGGAATGTGGGAAAGGAATCTCAAAACAACTCTTCCAGGTCTTAAACTTTATGAGCCTCCTAACACAATCTCCCAAATCTTTTTCTATGGCTCCTTATCACCACTGTTCTATACCCCTGTCACATGACACTACCCTCCTGGTATCCCAAGGGCTCTACCATCTCTGCTCTTTCCAATCCTTCAGGTAAAGAAAAGAACTTCCCGGAGTAAAGATTCTAAGCCTTGACTAGAACTCGGGAGCCATCAGAATACTGTCACATGCCACAGATGGCCCCTACTTTGTAGACATGTACTGACTGCTTCATTAACCACTCAGTCCCCTCCACGGGGACCACTCATGTTCCTCCACAGGGAGCTCCTAGAGACTCTCAAGGCCTGTCACTTGATCAGAAAACATCTGGACACAGACTCAGCCCAGCACATTGAGCCCAGAAAAACAGCATCTCAGGAGACCAGGTTCTTGCACCTCCAGTGCTGACAGAAGTCTTTCTCTAAAACATCTGGTTTGGTTGCAGAGGAAACCATTTGCAGAACTTAGGAGGAGGCAAGGGAGGTCATCTGGAGGGTAGGTAGGTGCAGGGTCGGAAGTTAGAACTGTGGAGCTGAAACATCTGTAATGCTGTTGGATTGTCTGGGTGCTGTTGAACAGGACCCTGACTCTAAGGGCTTATCTTCCTCCAGTACAAGAGAACTCCCTGAGAGATCTCTACTTCCCCTTCTTCTAAATCTCAATGGGCATTGTCACAGAGGCCTTTCTACTCTACTTCCTTAGAAAGCTCTCCATATTGAGGTGGGGGGGGGGGGGAGATTGCTTCCTTAAAGCTGATAAATGTAGTAAAAAATAAATAAATAAATGTGACTGACACTTGAACACAGAATGTCTCCTTTATTTGGGCTGTTTGGGGTGAGGGGCATCCTTGTTTGTGTAGCCCAATAGATATAATTACGAATAGGTCCAGGCAGCCACAGTGGTGGCACTTGTGTTCTTTAGAAGAGGTAAATGAGATGCAGAAAAGGAACTTTGTCTGAACTTTATCTGGACACTTGTTCTCCAACTATTCTCAAGATGTCATGAATTCCTCATTCGCAATGTAATGTCACCACAGACTCCTGTGTTGAAGTCTTGGACCCCAGCTGGTGGTGCTATTTTGAGAGGTGGTGGAAATAGTAGGCCATGGGGCCTAGCTGGAGAAAGCAGGTCACTGGGCATGCCCCTTTGAAGGTTATATCTCATCCTGGTCTGTCTGTTTCTCTCTCCCTCCCTCCCTTCCTTCCTCCCTCCATCCCTCCCTCTCTCCCCCCCCACCCCACTCTCTTCTTCCTTCCCTTCTTCCCTCCTTTTCTCCCTGCTTCCCAGTTCCTCATCTGGAAAATGAAAAGTTGGAGACTCAGGCACCCTTGCAACTAGTTCTGGTTGTGCCTAGCCTCGCACTCCAAACAACAACAACACATCAACAGAACGTCTGAATTTTGAAAGCATGAGGTCTAGGTGTCTTTCTTACTCCTTCCTTATTTAGGGGTATATTTCAGGCGGCGTCCTGATCCTCTAAGACCAAGGTCGGGTCTCCTCTGAAATTCCATATTTTACTGGAACTCTGATTGCAATGATCCTTCTTCTCCTTCCCCAAGGCCCAAGTGTATTATTAATTTGCCACTGTTGCTAGTTACAAGGACACAGAACACCTTACTGTTTCCTTTCAACCTAGATACACCTTTATGAGTAGTTCTTCATCACAATTTTTGAAGGGAAAGAGGAAGGGGTTAATCTCTTCCTTCTCGCCTTCCTTTCTTCCTTTTATCCTTTCTTTTAATCTTTTGTTCCTCCTTTTGTTTTCTGTCCTCTCTCCTCTCTCTCTCTCTCTTTCTCTCTCTTTCTCTCTCTCTAAACCATTTGAGTTGGATTCTGGAACCCCAACTGGTAAAATATACGTATCTCCATTCTCCAGATATCTTACACACACACACACACACACACACACACACACAATGATACTTTACCCTTATGTATATATGCACACATATGGACACCAAAATGAATGTCTACCACCCTAAGAATGTAAATAGATTTCATATTCTGTGACAATATTGCTACCTTGGAAGCGGCTATCAGGAACACTGAGTTGAGACAGATTTTGAGTATGTGTCATGTCTTAAAGCCCAGAACCTGTTCATATGGCCTTATTTGGAACCAAGGTCTTTACAGATGTAATTAAGTTAAGGATCTCAGGGTGAGATCCTCCTGGACTTAGAATGGCACCCAAAATCCAATGATTGGCATAATACAAGAGAAAGGCAATGAGGAATATGAGGTACAACGACATGGGGGAGAAGGGGGAAAGGCCACGCAACGATAGTGGAGGGAAGCAGCTACAAGCCAAGGATTGCTGGGAACAACCATCAACAACACCCAAGACCCTCCAGATGGTGCCAACCCTAGCTATACCTGGACTTCAGAACACTGAGTTCAGAACTGTGAGAAAATAAGTTACTATTGTCTGAAAATCAACAAGTTTGTTTCCATTTGTATAAGAGCACTGGGAAGATAAAAGTGGCTGTATCCTGAGTCAGCTAACCAAGGGGTACCATGAGTCCCTATGCAGGAATCAACCACTGCCACTAGTCTATATAGTTAGAACAGCAGAGAGACTCATTGGTGTTTAAGAGCATACAAGCTCCAGCCTACTTCCTTAGGATAACCAGTTTACATGGGCCTTCCAGACTCTGTGAAATCCATAGTATAGAATCCTTCAGAGAGACTAAAAAGCCCAATGAGCAAGAAGACAGTAAGGGCTTTGTTACCAGGTTTGATGTCAAGTGTATGCTTGCACGTACCGTGGTCTGTGTCCTCTCATGGCCTTTTTTTCTGTCTCATTTCATTTTTCTGTTCTTCCCTCCCCCTCCTTGTGCCCAAAGATGCCTTGTATGCACAAAATATAGGATCAAAGTTTGGTGAACAAATGTAGGAGCGAAGCAAATGAACTAATTGGCTACTTAGTGAATTCCCAGGCCATGAATTAGAGCCAAGCAAAGCAGGTTGCTCTTGGATACAACAATAAATCCCTCTGCTAATCTACCCTTCCAAATAGGCACACACACAAAGCTAGACTGAGAAACAGAAATCTGTGGGAAAGTCAGAATTTGAACCAAATTGAATTACCTGTACCAAGAACTGGTTCAGACTTGCTCAGCCTCTGGCCTATAACTATCAGACGCACTGTCCTTTCCAGAGCACTCAGGCATGTAAGAAGGACTAAGTGACCCTGTTAGGTTATTTAAACATTTTAATTCGATGTGTAATTAAAGCAACATCACAAATGGAGGCCTCCAAAGACAGCCCTCCTAGACGCAGACCCTAGCTGCACCATTCACTGACTACTGTATGACTTGACCTGTCTCTGCTTTAGTTCCCTCATCTGTTATTATTGGAGATAATAGCAGCACTACTTCAAAGGGTTATTGTGACGATTAGACCAGCTGCTATTTATAAACTGCTACAAAACATGGAATGGCAGAGAGTGGGGAGAGAACACTGGTTCTCTTTGGCCTGTAGGTACAACTGCACACATGGGTATAACTGGACACCTGGACAAATACGAACATACAGATGTGTCCTCCAGAAGAAAGACTCCAGAAGGATACAGATGTAAACTCAAGCCAGGTAACCATGTCTCTTATCTTGCTTGACTGTTTGGGTAACAAAAGTATGGATCCCATCTACCGCCCATGCCTGGCCTTCCTTTCTCCAATAATGCCTATCTGAAATGGCCAAGGAGCTGAAGCATAGGCTGAGGTAAGAAAGAAAGAGAAGTAGGGGCAAGAAGATGGCCTCCATTCTCCATGATGGGTAGATTTCTTGTAGGAAGCCCCAGAGGTTTGATATGAAATGTCATTTCAATCTGAGTAGCCTTCAACTCTCTTTCCGCTATCACTCCTCTCTCTTCTTTCTCTTTCCTCCTTTGCAAGCTGAGAACATTGTCATTTGGTGAAAAAAAAATAACAAAGATATGTATATGCCTATAAATGGAAGATAAAGCGGTGGCTGAGGGCTTCCTCCAGCCAAGGAAAACAAGTGCAAGGCAGCTGGAAAGAGAGGAGCCCAGGGGCCTGTGGAATCAGAAGCTCTCCATCATCTCGGGACGCGGCCCAGGGCTATGCAGGCCTGGCCATCTGGGAACAGCAACCCCACCATCCTTCCAGGAAAGGCCTGCCAGGAGCCTTGGGGCCGTGGACCGGGAGTTGCTGGGAGCTGAATGCTGCAATTTGCCATGGGAAAGGAAAGAGACAATTGGAGGCTGGTGGCCCAGAGAAACCACTGTTGAATACAACCAGGATCTGCTGAATGATTGCAGTGTGCAAAGCATGAGCCTAAGGCAGAAGCAACAAGGTCATTGCTTGAGGCAATGAGAAGGGGACCCATAAAAGCAAGCCTGAGACAAACAAGAGATGTAATTTCTCCTTCCAAACCAACGGACTCTGTTTTGAGTCAGGAAGAATTAGGGTTCCCAAGAGTGAGGGGTCACAATCAATGTAGTGACACTAGGACATTTAAAGGATAGGCAGGGTTGTGATGAGTGGAGATGGGGTCACAGGAAGATACTCTGGGCAAGATGACCAACCAACAAAGCCATGGAGGCAGAGAGATAAGGGGGCACCTCTCCCTGAGTGGTGGCACATAGCTGTCATCCCAGGTGAAAGTATCAAGGTAGAAGATCAAAAGTTTGAGGCCAGCCTGAGCCATACAGTGAGTTTAAGGACAGCCCAAGCGATACAAGACATCTCCAAAAAAAGAGGAGAAAGAAAAAAGGAAGGAGGAGGAGCAGGAATAGGCAAAAGGTCCAACGTGGCACAGGAGCCAAAGGAGGTAAATATACAACTTGGTGCAGAGCCTTTGGAGCTGGGACTTCTGGGTCTGGCTCCGGATGAGTGCTCACGGAAGTTCCACGAGCCGGGGGAGGACCAGCACCGGGCTTTAAGATAACTTACTGGTAGCAAAGGGGGCCGGAACCAGAGGCAGAAGAAGGGAGATTTATTAGGATTAGGATTTTCAGCCTTTAAAAAGAAGGACAGCTAAGGTTTTCATTCATTTAAAAATCTCTGCCTGAGGGCTGGGGATATGGCCTAGTGGCAAGAGTGCCTGCCTCATATACATGAGGCCCTGGGTTCGATTCCCCAGCACCACATATACAGAAAATGGCCAGAAGTGGCGCTGTGGCTCAAGTGGCAGAGTGCTAGCCTTGAGCAAAAAAACGAAGCCAGGGACCGTGCTCAGGCCCTGAGTCCAAGCCCCAGGACTGGCCAAAAAAAAAAAAAAAAAAAATCTCTGCCTGAGCCAGGCACCAGTGTCTCACACCTGTCATCCAAGCTACTCAGGCTGAGGGCTGAGATCTGAGAATTGCAGTTCCATTCCTGCCTAGGCAGGAAGGTCTCAGAAAAGCCAGAAGTGGTGCTGTGGCTCATGTGGCAGAGCACTAGCCTTGAGCACAAAGAGGCTCAAGGACAGTGCCCATGCCCTGAGTTCAAGCCCCAGGACCTGAGGAAAAAAAAAAAAAAACCAAACCTCTCTGCTAGGTACTGGTGGCTCCTGCCTATAATCCTAGCTAGTCAGGAGTAGATCAGAGTTCAAAGCCCACCTAAGAAATAAAGTCTGTGATACTCTTACTTGCAATGAACCAGCAAAAAACTGGAAGTGGAGGTGTGGTTCAAGTGGTAGAGCAGTAGCCTTAAGCAAAAAAAAAAAAAAAATGCTAAAGGACAGCAACCGAGCCCTGAGTTCAAGCCCCAGGATTAACATTTTTAAAAAAATCTTAACTTTCTCTACCACAGCTGATCTGTGTATATCAAGTCTGCTTACCATTCCTGCCTCATTCACGCCACCCTTCATGCTGGCCCAGAAATGTTTTCTGTCTTCCAGGTCCTGTGATACACCAAACCTTTTCCACCCCAGAGTCCTTAGCTTATCTCCAAAATTGCTACCTTTGTCCTCTCTTCTCCCTGTATACACCAGCCATTCCCCTGGGGGCGGAGGGCGGGGGAGGGAGAGAGAGAGAGAGAGAGAGAGTTTAATCCTCCATGTCTTAGAATCCAAGATGACTGGAGAATGCTTCACCCACAGAATCCTGCAGAAGTGATTCTATACCAGTCTAGATCTAGTTTTGATGAAGGCAGAAATGGCCTACTTCTTACTCCCTCGATTAAGCTACCTTCTTTCTGTATAAGAAGTCCAATTATCCTAAGCCCTTCCAAGCCCTGAAGAACCCATGCTGGCCACAAGGAGCAGTAATATGGAGAGACACTGACTGACTCCTGATCTTCCAGCCACCCAAAAAGGTAAGCCAAAGAACTTTCTTAAACTCATAGCCAATCAAGCCTTCAGATGACTCCAGCTCCAACCGCAATCTGACTACAAGTACACAAGAGAAACCCAGGTGAAATACAAACACAACACCTAACAGAGCCCAATCTATCCATGGGACCTATGCTTTCATTGGTGCCGAAACCTGGAATAGGTTCCCGGTCGATTTGCTCCCCCATTTCTGGGGGGGTCCAAGCTGCCCCCCGGGACCTATTCTGCTGTCCTAAGCCCACCCAGAGGACCACCGAGGTAACTTCTCCTGATCGAGCGCTCTACTTCCATCTACCACGACAATCTACAAATTTGCCCTCACACCCAGGGTAAGTGATCATCTAACCCAAGGGCTCGGATCCAATTTTCCGATTTACCCCTAGGGCCACAGGACCGTGGCTTCAGGGCTACACTAAAAATCTTGGCACCAAGTTCTGAGCCCCACTCCAAATGACTGTAGCATAGGGCCACAGGGCCATGGCTTCAGGGCCACACTCCGCGCTCGGCCCGAGACACAGGAACTGGGGTGACGACCCCATTGCTGATTGTCTCCTACTTTTCAGCTGACCAGAGTAATACCGGGGATGCTTGGTATTTAACTCCTCAGCTCCGCTAATCACTTACCATGGGAGGGGCACAATCTAAAAGCTGCTCAAGCTTGAGCCCAATCTTACAAATTTGTACTTACATAACTTCTATGAGTGCTCGGGCGGATGGAGTTCTCCCTCTCTCTGTCTTTCTTTCTGCCTCTCTCTATAGGATGGGCTGGTACCAGCTTCCAAAGGTACCAATATTTGTTTAACATCTGCTTTGAAAGACACAAAGAAAGGTTTTCTGTTCTTGTTATTGATGTTTGTTACGCTTGGAGATTCAGTTAAGTTCTGCTTGTTGTTGGCTAAATCCTGTTTTCTCTAGCATTGACCACGTGGTGGACAATAGAACTGGTGTTAGCAAGTGCCATCTTGGTTCCATCAAGGTTCCAAAAACTTGGAGGTGGAGTCCCACCCATCCCCCAGGTAATGGGTGTGCCAAATTCCTCGAGGCTGGGCGGGATGTGGAGACTCAAGCTCCCAGTAACCCTGCCCCCCACCCTGAACTCTGTAACTGTGGCCTTGCGATTCAAATGTGCCTGGTAATTCAAATGCTCAGAGGTGAAGGTATCTTGCTATGAGCCTGCTAAGGCTCTGACCAGCTCCGCCGCCACCACGCCATGCCATGCGTCTGTGTTCTGTTCATGTGCTTCTCCATTTTTCTCTCCTGTGCTCTCATAAACTCTTTAAGATCAAGGGACCAGAGTCATTTTGGAACGAGTGTGCAAATGTGGCTGCTAACCTAGATTTTCCTGACCCAGGATTAATATTTTGCTTTATAGGATGCAGGTCGACATGTGTGCTAGCTGCGTGGACTGTGGCAGCCCGTGGCTACAGGAAGCTGCCTCCACAGTCTGCTCCCAAACTGCCTGGTTTCACTACTAGTGATTCCTTATTCTCTCTCTCTTGCAAAACCGCTCAGGGAATTTAGGAGTCACTTCCTGTGAAGATTTTGACAGGCCCAGAGTGCTCCTGCCCTGGCTTTGGACGCCCCCCACCCCACCAGGTTAGAGTTGGGTTTATAGCATGCCTATGATGACAGAGTTGCAACCGAGACTTACTCCAAGGTTAAAACATCTGAGTTGTTTGGTGGCCACAGGGTTGCATTGGGGTAGCATTGGTGTCTTCCCCCTCAATGTCTCAGAAACTATCATGGCTACTGCAGAGAGCAAACTTGGTTGGCCTTTGGTCTGTGTGGATTTTGTGACTAGGAAGATGGTTAAAGGCCCAAGCCAAGCCTTCTAAAATCTTTTTAAAGTTGTCACCCTGCTTAACCAGTAGAGCACCAGCCTACAAAAGCCAGAGTATACTGGGAGATTTCAAATGTCTTTAACCAGTCTGTGTAGAAATTTGCAGGCAACCCGGCAGGAGGTGTGACAATCTATCCAGGTGACTCTGAGATGCCACTACAGCCTCACCCAGATCCATTACACATGACTAACAAAGGCTGCTGATTCGGGATGGAAGACACAGCCACTTCGGATCCGCTAAAGCTGAGACTTTTACATTGTCCCAACCCTTTGCCCTCTTGATTGTTATTCATTTGTGTTCTCTTCCACCTGCCAGTAAGGTTAAATGAGATGATTTGATTTCATGGCACATGGATCTCATTCAGTCTGCTGTTCTTTAAGTGTTACAGCAGAACTCTGGCAAGTATTTGTTGGTCAATTCTCAACAAGTTACAGGTAAACTCTACTCCTATTGTTCGACTATTGCTTTAATTGGAAATAAAAAGGGCTTTCACAGCTAAGACTCCTCGGACAGTTCGAAGCCAGCCCAGGCAGAAAAAATATCCCTCTAAAACTCCATCTCCCAACTAAACAGTAAAGAGCCAGACTGGAAGCTTGGCTCAACAGAACCAGCCAAATGCTGAAAACGACACCATGGCTCAAGTGGTAGAGCGCTAGCCTCGAGCAGAAATGCTCAGGGACAGTGCCCAGGTCTTGAGTTCAAACCCCGTGAATGCCAACTGGGACCAGCTATCAAGCAAAGAGCACCTAAGACCTTCAGGACGAGGTCAATCCTGACAACGAGGAACCATGGAGAGGACTAAGAGGAGATGAAGTCTCATCTTAAATAGAGTCAATTTAAACTTGCCTTTTCAAAATTAATCAGAGCTGGGAGATCAAGAGCAATAGTTGTTTACCCACCTAATGTCCATACCTGTCCATTTTCCATCTGGACTGAAACTTGCATTCTTGCCTATGTTACTTCCTATTTATATATCTATATCTATCTATCTATATCTATCTATCTATATATATATATATTGGCCTCTGACTGGTTACTCCCAACCAGTCCACTAACCCTAAACACTTCCTTCCTGCCCCCCCCGTCCATATTCCTCCTTCTTTGTAATGGGACACAATTGGGTTTATGTTCCAAATGGAATTTTTCTGGCTTGTGCCCAGGGTGTGTTCGCCCTCCCATGTCGTTCATGTTAACTGGTCCTGTGAACTTGTCAGCCTTTTGCCAGACTTTCTCAAAAGTCTCTTTTAACAGGATAACAACATCCCTCACCCAGGATGCCACCTGGAAACTTGCAGTTCAAGGCCATCCTCTTACTACACTGCTCTGCCCAGCGCAGATCTGGACCCTGAAGACCCCAGCCCCAGTGACTCCTTGATGTGCCCAAGCTGCAGGAGGTAGCCAGAGGAGACCATGACATCCATTGGCCCTGATAACCATTCTCGTGGAAATGATGAGGACTTTTACCAACCAAACTGTCAAACAAATACTTCTTGGACAGTACCAGGCCAAATGACGAATCAGGGACCCCTGACTACTTCGCCCCTTTACAGCAGGAAGTAGCAACAACCTCCGCCCATACTCCGGGCCTGGTACCCCTCCTCTGTTATTAATAAACAACAAATGGGGGAATGTTAGCATTTCCCTAGCCTCAGGTCCTAAGCTCCTCCCACTAGCCCCCAGATCCACCCCTATCTAATGAGCCACTCCTACTCACTACCTACCTACTTCCCCTTTACCCCCAGAGAGAAGCTGCCACCTGGATAAGGTGCAGACGCCATGTAGCTCCCTCTCCCGTGGGAACTAAGGCCCCACTAATAAACCTCCTTATGAACCTTCTTCTCCTGCCTGTGATTATCTCCGCATGGTCCTCTGGGATGGCTGGGACCTATGCTTTCATCCACAGAGCTGGGATGTATAAAATGTTTTCGTTGGTTGGGCACCGGTGGCTCATGCCTGCCATCCTAGCTACTCAGGAGGCTGGGCTCTACGGATCTTGGTTCAAAGCCCGCTAAGATAGACAGTGCTGAGGGACTCTTGTCTCCAATTAACCAGCAAAACTCTAGAAGTGGTGGTGTGGCTCAAGGAGCATCAGCCTTGAGTAGAAAAAGCCAAGTGAGAGCACGAGTCCCTGAGCTCAAGCCCCAATACTAGCACACACATAAAAGCTTTCATCGTGAAACCACTACATTTTGGGTAGGTTGGGTTTTTTTGTTTTTGGGGTTTTTTTTGGCCAGACCTGGGGCTTGGACTCAGGGCCTGAGCACTGTCCCTGGCTTCTTTCTTGCTCAAGGCCTAGCACTCTGCCACTTGAGCCACAGCGCCACTTCTGGCCATTTTCTGTATATGTGGTGCTGGGGAATTGAACCCAGGGACTCATGTATACGAGGCAAACACTCTTGCCACTAGGCCATATCCCCAGCCCGGGTAGGTTTTTTTTAATCTTTCCTCTTTTAGGCCTCTGAGGACAAACAACACTCTGCATGACTGTCTTACCTTTATTCCCATTCAACTCCCCACTCCACAAAGCATGCCCTGTAAATTGTGGGAGCAAATTCCTACTCACCTGATAGCCCCCGGGCTTCCAACATGGAGGGGATCTGCTGACCTCAAAAGGCTTCTCAATCACCTGCCTGGGAAAGGGGAAGGGTTGGAGGAGGGTAGCTGCCAGAGATCACGTGAGCATTGACCTCGGCCCTGGCAGCAGCAGTAGCTGCTGTTGCAATGGACTTTCGCGATGACCCAGTCCTGAGGGAACATCTGCAGATCGGTGGTTGTCTTGGAATAGGCCATGGGAAAGTCGAAGAGCAGCCACGGCTCTTGACAACCATCCCAGAATCCCACTGGAATGTAAGCCCTAAGGTCTTGGGGTTCTATGCTATTTTATTCATTTTTCTTTTTTTGGCTGGACTTTTGGGTTGGGAATTCAGAACACTAAATCTATCTCAGGGCATTAGCTCTAAGCATGCCAGACAGCTCTCCTCACACTGATAACCAGCAGATCTGTGCTTAGGATCCACAGCTCAACACAGCAAAAGGACACAAAGACAGAGGCCCAGTTCACCTATCTTCCCACCAAGGCCAGGGGCATGGAAGTTACCTTGGGGGCTGGTGCTAGTTTTATTCATTTCTGAATTCTTGTCTGAGTAGCCTGATTGCATAGTAGGTGGAGTGTGAGTGCGTGTGTGTGTGTGTGTGTGTGTGTGTGTGTGTGTGTATACACCAATACTGGGGCTTGAACTCAGGGCCTCATGTTCTCACTTAGCTCTCACTCTGCCACTTGAGCCACACCACCACTTCTGGCTTTGTGCTGCATAGGCTAGCTTGAGACCATGGTCTTCATATCGCAACCTACTGAGTAGCTAGGTTTACAGGTGTATGCCATTGGTGCCCAGCCACACCGAAAGTTGTTTTGACTACAAATGAGATGAACTTCCAGGCTATACAAAGAGGATCTCTGAGGCAAGAGTTGGAAAACTGGTCCCTGGGTTGAATCTTGGTTTTATATGTATATACAGCCTGTGAACTGAACATCTTTTTAACATTTTTAAATGGTTAGAAAAAATGCAAAAAATAAATAATACTTCATAATAAATAAACACATGAAATTCAAATTTGTGTACCCAGCTCAGCATAGGACTGTCTAGGTGCAGAAAAGGGGGAACTTCTCTGAGTTCCCATAAGTGCTCAGCAGCTGGCCCTGGAGAAGCCATGCCCCCTGCCCAGACTTACCTCCTCCAGTCTTTCCTCCCTGGACACCTCATCTATTTGGGGGCAGCACGAACGCTGGTATCGTTGGAGGCCTACAACCATCCAGTGCAACACCCATAGCTCTCTCTAGCAGTGTGAATCATGGCGTCACTTGTTCAGAGCCAGGCATAGCAAGCGCCATGCATCCCTCACTCTCCCACAAAGGTAGAGAGAGCACTCATCAATGCACCCATCCAACTGGCAAATGAATTAGGTGATCATTACTTTGCCGTTCATCTTCTGCTCTCTGCTTGCCCCTAGACAGAATCTCTCACAAGTACCAATTCTGTTTTAGTGATTGCCATTTTTCTGGACCTAACAGAACACCTATGTTGCCTGAATTAGAGATAGGCATCCACCCATCATGTCGCTAGAGGGGATGGAAAGGAGTCCAATGTTATCCCCCAATGAGGTACTGCCAACTACTCCCCAGAATCCTTGCCCTGAGAGCAAACCCCACACACGTACAAGTTGAGCCCCTAGAGTTCACATAGACCTGATGTCAATTCCCACACAGGGTCTCCCCATGGGCATTGGGATGTTTGTCCCCCTTGAATCTGTTTTGACTTGTTACAAGACTTGCCTCCATTTGCTTTTCCTCTCTAGTCTTCCAATCGGCTAGAAAGGGGTACAACTCCCCAGAGGCCTCTAGGGCACAAGGAAGGAAAACAGAAATGCCTTTTGCAGCTGACACCAATTTCTGATTCCCTTTGGAACTAGAGGAAAGTAACTTTTGAAACTCTTCTTTAAAAAAAAAAAAAACAATAAAAGAAACTCTCCAGTTTCAACAGGTATTTCCAGCTGCTGGCCAGGGATTTACAAGAAATCTAAATACAATAGCCTGTCTCCTAGCAGCTGCCAGTTACCCCAGCAACCTGGAGCTTTTACAAACTGCCTAGGATGTGAAGGGCCTTGGAGACAAACTGCTGAAGCACTGCATTCCTTAGCAGTGACTCCTCCAGGGAGAATGGGCTCCTCTGGCAAAACAGAACTCCCCCTCAAATTTTCCATAATGGGAAAACTTAAAATCTCCACATGAAAATATACCAGACACCCAATTTGGCATTGTAAACATGCCAACCCACAATGCTATGGACACGGATATTTTCTAATTTAAATTATACAAGCTAGATGGGCTGGTGATGAAACTCGCTAGTAAGGCCCTGTATTCAAGCCTCAGCACCACAAATATTGCAAGGCCTTAAGTTCAAATCCTAGTATGCCCAAAGTACGTATTTAAAAAAAAAAAAAGAAGAAGATCAACATGCCATAAGTGAACTATATCAGCAACATATATACACCATGTATGCCTTTCTACAATATCAGTAATTTACTCAATAGCAAAAAAAAAAAAATTCACAAGCTATAAAATCACTGGCATTAATTTATCAAGTATTACTGATTTCGCCAATACCCATGAGCCATTGGAAAACAGGTTCTCTTATTCCAAGCCGAATTATTCATATTAACTCTCAGATAGCGCATTATACTTCACAACGCTACATAGGTTACAGAATGGCTAAGAGGGGGCTGGAAAAGCCGAAGGACTTGCTGAAAGCAAAAGCAGAGCTGACACAAAGGCAGAGAGCTACTACAGGTACTTATATAAGAGCTCAGCTTGATCTCCACAAGTCAAGTACACCAACAAACTGAGAAAGTCATAAAAATTACTTGGGATGGCTGTTCACAAGCTACACAGTTTGACACACTTTACTTGATAGCTATGAGCCCGTAGCAAGCAAGCTCTTTTCTTCCAAACTTAACTACTAGTATTAACTCTCAGATCACACATCGTACTTCACAATGACATACAGGCTACAGAATATTGGTTCTAGTCTGACCCAAAATAGACCCAACTGGAAAATATATTCATATACCAAAGTCCACGCCCTTCTCCAGAATCCAGTTCTGTGGGTCTGGTATGAAACTTGAATCATTTTAAAGCCCTTCCAGTAATTCAGATTTGGGGGCCAATAGTCTGAGGCTATTCCTTGCTCCACTGAGTTTTCTATTAGTTCTCTATACTCCTGCCAGCCCCCAACTCTAGAACCAGAGTGATGTGTCTCTATTTTCTTTAAGAGGCAGGATAAGCAGCAGCTTTAGAGTGAATATGTGCTTTTCTAAGTGTCCAGCCGGAGGCCTGTTTGTTCGGAGCTGCATCAAGCCCTGGGCTTGTGAAAGGCGGGGTGGTTTCTTTGGGTTGGCTGCCTGGGTTCCATTGGGGCTGCTACCTGGTTTATTTTAGGTACTTGGTCTGCAGGCTAGTAGGCTGACCTTCCTTGGCTATTCTCCAGGGTGCAGATTACTAGGCTCCTGCTGTCTCTGGAGCCACAGGGTATAATTTCCATGGCATTCAGGTAACAGGAGCTGACTGGCAGCAGTAGCTGGAACCTGTACGAAACCTAGGGAGGTAGCCTGCTAGGAAGAAAAGGCCGTGGTCAGCTGTGAGTCTTTGCAGATGGTCTTAGCACTGCTGCTTATAAGCTATGTGAGTTGAGGCTAGCCACTTCCCTCTCTGGGCTCAGAATCCTCAGCTATGACACAGCAGCTGAACAAGGTAGAGGCAGCATAGCACAGGAAGGAATGTGGGTTCTAAGGCCAAAAGATAGAAGTTCACATGCTAGCTGCTTCTCTGACTTTCTCTGTGATGCTGGAAAAATAACTAAACCATATTTTTGTGCCAGTTTTAATATCTACTAGATGAGTCTGATAATACTTTCTTTGAATGCTGGTATTCTAATTAAAGGAGATGATGTGTGCAAAGTGCTTGCTTTAAACACCACTTGACATGCAACACACACACACACACACACACACACAACAAGTAATCGAATGAAGTGGGTACCAAATTCTGGTAGAGAAGTGGTGGAATAAATCTTTGTAGAAAGAGAATCTCTTCACAGGGCACATGGTAAAGAAAGGAACCATGATTTCTGAAGGAGATAAGGTCTGAGTTAAGATCTGACATATGCCTAGAATATGAATGACTAACTAGGAGAAATCCTGAAGAACAGGTGAAAAATCAGAGAAGCCAGACTGGAAAATAGCCCAGCCCCCTCACTGCCCAGCTTTGTGACCTCGGTGATCCTCTCCTCCTTCATCTATAAAATGAGGTTGTGGTCAGAATGAATCTGAAGAGAAAAATACCGTGGTTGGTGCCTGGAATGTGGTAGGTGTTCCATGGTTAGATGGATAAATAGGTAGATTCAAGATGGGGAAAGTAAGATGGGTCAAATACTGTAAAGATGCTGGCTCGGGTATCTCTATAGGTTCCTAAGTATATCATCCTAGCTCAGTAATTCCAATAGTTCTCATGGAACATCAGATGCTCAAGATGTGATGAGAGGAAAGAGTTTTCTTTGGGCAATTAAGTACAGCAGGATGAAGTACAGCATAGAAGATGTGCAGTGAATTCCAACACATGCATGATATTTCCCAGTTTAATTCTTCACCAAGCCAATTTCCTGCATTAAACCTGATTATCTGGCACTAAACTTAGGAGAAGTCTCTCTGGGATGAACTAGGAGGATGATGGTAGAGACATTTGAATTTTTTTTTCTGTGCTTCAATTGTATTCAGCTTTAGAAACTATGTGTATAGCAAAGAGTAGAAGCGTCTGATGAGGACGCATGCATATTTGGAAACAGAGAGGCCTGTACTTAAGTATAATATCTGCTACCTGCTTCTGAGCTTAGTTGAGTGGAGACATTCATTCATCTTTCTTTGTCTCCATTTCCTCATAGGACCATTATGAGTATTAAATGAGCTAATAATACCTGAAGCGGATCTATGGTGCCTGACACATAGCATCAGTAAGGAGAAACTGATGAATTCATTATTATGCTACTGTCTACATAGCTCCTGCCAGCCATTCCCCAACACCCAACAATGGCTTGGCCATTGAGCTCTGAGGAAAGGAACCGTACTAGTTCCCTCTCACTTACGGAGTCAGCCTAGAGTGAGACAACCAGAGGAGGTAGGAAGGTATTTCCCAGAAGGCAAGAAAGGCGGCATATGCCTCAGGCTTTCTCTGAATGCTCAGCAAAAGAAGGGACTGTTTCTGAAGGAGGACATATTCTCCTAAGCCAGTCTGGGCTGGCAACATCAACCTCTCAGGCTGGCAGCGAGCCACCAAGAGATGCAGAATCTGCTTAGTCATTTCTCAACAGCAAGAGCAAGTGGCTTGGAGAAGAACCAGATATACACCCTGGAGGTCAGCCAAGTGCCTCCTAAAAAGAGGAAAGCAAGAGCACACAACCCTGAGTGCCAGGGACAGCTGGCCTCCAGTGCCAGAGACCAGTGCCCTGCTAAAATAGCATCACCCTAGGCAGGATGGCCCTGCCTTACCCCAGACCATCAAACCCTGTCCCCGGCTTTCCTAGCTTTGCTAAGAATGTCAGCCATGGGCAATAGCAGCCCCTGAAGAGGTTTCCTTATTCTTGGTTTATTCATTCATTTAGTTAATATTTGTTGAATGCTTGCAATTTTCAATAAACAAACTTAATGGGGGCTGGGGATATAGCCTAGTGGCAAAAGTGCCTGCCTCGGATACATGAGGCCCTAGGTTCGATTCCCCAGCACCACATATGCAGAAAACGGCCAGAAGCGGCGCTGTGGCTCAAGTGGCAGAGTGCTAGCCTTGAGCGGGAAGAAGCCAGGGACAGTGCTCAGGCCCTGAGTCCAAGGCCCAGGACTGGCCAAAAAAAAAAAAAAAAAAAAAAAAAATTAATGACTACAGTTGCATTTACAGAACTTAGTGGAGAAAAGCAAAAGAGAAACAAGTCAACAAGACATAAAATAAGGAGTAAAGACACAAAATTATGTCAGCTAGAGAGAAGTGCTTTAAGGAGAAATACTTTCAGGCAAAGATGAGAGATGGACAAATTAGGGCCTAAATTGGATAGTGAAATCCCTT
This sequence comes from Perognathus longimembris pacificus, assembly GCF_023159225.1. Lineage (NCBI taxonomy): Eukaryota > Metazoa > Chordata > Mammalia > Rodentia > Heteromyidae > Perognathus > Perognathus longimembris. The sequence continues at coordinate 17,001,981 of NC_063164.1, forward strand.
TAAGAAAGACTCATGTGAGCTAAGGCCTGAATGAACAAGAGAAGGAGACAATTCAGATCCAAGGGGAGAGTATAGGACAGCAAACATTAGGACCCTAAGACAAAGATGAGCCCAGCCTGGTGACAAGCAGCCAGAATGGTTATAGCCATATAAGCAAGAGAGGACAGGAGTGATAGGTGTGGACAACGGTTACAGGACAGGTATCTCAACAAAGAACGTGAAGGATTTCTGTTTCATTTCAACTGTGATTGGAGTGTGTGTGTGTGTGTGTGTGTGTGTGTGTGTGTGTGTGTGTGTGTGTATACCAGTCCTAGTGCTTGAACTCAAAGCATGGGTGCTATTCCTTAGCTTTTTTACTCAAGGTTAGCGCTCTACTACTTAAGCCACAGCTCCATTTCTAGCCTTTTTTTTTTTTTAAGGAAGTTTGGAGTTCATTGAAGATAAAAGACTCACAGATTTTTCTGCTTGGTATGACTTTGAACTGTGATCTCAGATCTCAGCCTCTTGAGTAGCTAGGGTTACAAGTATGAGCCACCGGTACCAGGCAAGATTGAAGATTTTAAAAGAAGGAAAAGAATGAAGAGCTCCCATGGACTACTGGGAGAAAAATAAATGGTAAGAAGGGAAGATGCACTCTGAGTGAACCCTTGGGAGACAGCTGTCCAGTGCAGGTAAGAGGACTGGGCAGAGAGCAGGTGAGATGTGCAAGAACCTCTTGAAGGTGAAGAGATAGGACCCGCTGGCCAATGGGGTGTCAGCTGTGTAAGAAAGAGAGAGACCAGGAGACTTCTCAAGTAATTAATCTCCAAGATGTGGAAGGCTGAATGAAGAATGTTCTAAGGGAAGGAAGACAATGGCAGTGGTTTGGATTAGATTCCTCTTGGATGTCCATGTGGAAATGTTAACCTGGCAGTGGGATGTGTTTTGAGCACATCAGTCAACACAGAAGTCATCAGTATAAATGTTTAAAGATTTTTGGATCCCTGTACCCAGACGGGATTGCATGCCATAGGAGATGTATGCCATGTGAGAATGAGACTGTAGCAAAATTATTTTTAAGATTTATTTTGTTTTTGCAAGGGGCTTCTGAAGCTCAGAGAGGCAAAGTAACAAACCTACTGTGCTAGTCAAACTTTGTGACCTTGCAACAAAACACTTGACAGAAACAACTACAGGGAGGGAGGATTTATCTTGGCTGAGAGTTTCAGGGATTTTAGTGCACAGAGATTTTGGCTCCATCACTGCGGAGCTAGGGTGAAACACAGCCTCATCATAATGGAGAAGGCACATTGAACCACAAATGTTCACCTCATGGTGACTTGGAAGCAGAGAGGAAGATGGGAAGGGGGTAGGGCAAGGCAGAGCCCCCAAAGACATACTCCCAGTGATCTAGGTCCTTTATAGGCCTCACCTCCTCAAGTTTCTACCACCTCCCAAAATAGCACCATTAACTGGGAACCAAGCCATTATTAACACATGAGTATACGGGGGAGGGAGGCGGACATATTCAAACCAAGACATTACACCCATAGCCACAAACGCTCCTGTTTATCTCATTATTCAGTATGAATTTAGTCCATCCCCAAGAGTGCCCAGAGTATTAACAGTTCCAATATTGCCCGAAAGTCTAAGTCCAAAGTCTCCTTTGAGAGTCAAAGCTAACTCTCATGACTATCTGTAAAACCAAACATTTTAATCACAGAAGACAGAAATATGGCTCAGCGGTACAGCATTTGCTCGGCACATGTAAAGCCCTAGATTCTAGTCTAACAGTACAACCACCCTCCCATCCCTCCCACCCCCCCTGCCCACCACCCACCAAAAAAAGAAAATTGTGTATTTCCAATATACAAGGGCACAGAGCAGCTATTCCAATTTCAGAAATAAATCATGGTGGGGGGGGACATAGAAAGGAAAGATCCTATCAAACCAAGACCAACACTCAGAAGAACAATCATTAAATCCAATCCTATAGCTCCATGTCCAGTATCTGAGTTCTATGGTGGCGTATTGGGAACTCCGTAGGATTTGGGTAGCCTGGCACTGATGGACTTGGGTGGCCCACCTGGCATCTCTCTTGGGCTGGCTTTACCTGTTACCTGTGGATTTCCTTAGCAGAAAAAGGGGCTTAGACTTCACCCTCACACCTTTATATGTTGCCCGCACGAGAGCTGCTTGTAAGGACTTCAGGCCTGTCAAATATTGCCTGGCCTCTCTGACTTTCCTTTGAAATCTGAGTAAAAGCCCCCATGTGGGTGAGATCGAGGTGTGCCAGCAGCTCAACGGATTGCTGGGTTCCTGGACCATGGCGGTGGCAGCTTCTGAATGTCTGGGTAGCTGAACCCATGGAAATCCATGCCCAGGTAGACCTGTAGGAGGAGCCTTCTCCCCAAAGGAAATTCTCTGAAATATGCTCACAATTCCATACCTGGGCCCTGAGATGGGTGGGGTGTTGCTGCTTCCTAAGGGATCTTCAAGGCATCTTTCCTTTTGTCCCAATGCGAAGTACTTGGCTTCTTTTTAAGTATTGCTCTCCTTAACAACCACACTGTCTAAAGCTTCAAACAAACTCCTTTCCAGGCCATACATTACTGCTCCACTCTTCACGCTCAATTCTCACAAAAAATTGGCTAGCAGAAGCTAGCAGTAATCATACAATCCTTGAAAGCTGATTCACCTTGACGTTTCCTCTACCAGATCCACTAGTGTATATTTGCTTTAAACTCAATCTCCAACGAAGTCTCAGGGCACAAGCAAAATGTAAACAAACGCTTTGCCACAATGTCAGACAATATTCCCTACTCCAATTCCCCAAATTCTCATTCCTGCCTGAAATCTCATGAGCAATCTTTATTTATCCACATTCATATTAGCATTCTGGTTTCTTCTATCAGTACTTGGAAGGAAAGTCTGCCAATCAAGGAAACATACTTTATCTTTTTCCTTCCTTCCTTCCTTCCTTCCTTCCTTCCTTCCTTCCTTCCTTCCTTCCTTCCTTCCTTCCTTCCTTCCTTCCTTCCTTCCTTCCTTTTTGCCAGTTCTGGGGCTTGAACTCTGGGTCTGGGTGCTGTCCCTGAGCTTCTTTTGCTCCAGGCTAGCACTCTACTACCTGAGCCACATAGTTCCACTTCCAGCTTTTTCTGAGTATTATTAGAGATAAGGGTCTCACAGACTTTCCTGCCCAGACAGGCTTCCAACTGCAATCATTAGATCTCAGCCTCCTGAGCAGCTAACATTACAGGAGTAAGTCACCAGCACCTGGCTATATTGTATCTTTTTGATGAACAAGAAATAAATGACTATATATGAGTCATTATACATTTTGAAATTTGTTTGCTACAGCAACTATCATATTGACTTGGGTTAGAAATAACTGTTTTCTGATTAGTTTTTTTTCATGTGCTACCCTCAGAGGAAATGTAGAGTTGCTGGTCGCCTGCCCTCCTCTAATAACCTAATTTACTTCTCAGTCTCCACTTCTCTAACACAGTTATCTTCTTCCAAGTATTTACCAAGGTCATAAGTAGAGATATGATCTTCACTGACTCACAGCCTTGGGCTCTGGTAGTTAAAATGTTGGTCCATCCTGAAGTGGTCCCATCAACCAAGTGCTTTCTCCATCACTCAAAAGGGTCTGCAGTTTTCCCTCATTGGACAGTGCTATTTTAGAAGGAACAGAGGATGATGGGGTTTGAGTCAGTGTTGGGAAGTCTCTCCGTTCCAATCTCACATTCCCTAAGTCCTCTGAGCACTGAGCCAGAGTCAGCTTTAATCTTGTTTTGGGAAAATGACATACAAACACACAACACTTTCCAAAAACAATTACAATGGTCTTCACATTTTCTGATCATACCTGTCAATAAAAGTATTTAGACCATATACTCCCATTATATGTGTATATACATACATATAATTATGTATTATGCACACATGTCATTATGCCTATTTAAATATATATGATATGAACATGCTAAGTAGACATCAGTTATGTATTTTATATAGCAGTCACAAAAACATAACTATTTCAGTAATATGATTTTTAAAAAACAAATATGAACAGAAGTCCTAACCATTTTCCCTGTCCCAGATGGAACATTCCACACACACCCCGCTTCAGAGAACACTTGGTCCATCAAAACCTTTGAACTGAATCACAAACTGGCAGCCTACAGGCCAAATGTAGCCCACAGATGTGTTTTGTTTGGCCTGAACAATATTTTCTAAATTTTCTATTCATTTCCAATACTTAAAAATTTGGACAAGTCCACATAAAAATCTAGAATTTTTCTGCATTTTATTCACAGCTTTATTCCCAGTGTCTGATGCATACATAATAGGCACTCAATAAATATTTGTTTAATTGAATTTCCAGCTTCTTCCTCCTCCAAAAAACAATCAGGCCGGCATTTCTTCCTGGCAGAAATCACTTGGTTCTGGCAGTGATGACTTCATCCATCCGGGTACTGGCTCAACCAGTCCTGGGCCACAGTCATCAACACTCTTTGTTGTCCTATAGCCAGCCAGTTTTACTTATGTCTATCTGGTCTCCATCCATATCTTAATTCTGCCTAAGTATATGGGGACTCTCTCCATGGGGTCAAACAAAAGAAAAATTCCACCTGGCCTCCAAAGACACAGGTTTGCTATGCTAGGGGGAATCTCTTCTCTAAGCCAATTGTCCTAATCTGGAAAATAGTTGTATCAGTTCCTTCTTCAAATGTTGTATGACAATCAAAATAAATAAGATAACCTCTGTAGACTGTTTCGTACGTTGCAAAGCATTGTGAAAATGTGGAAATGTATCATTATAGCTGCATTCATCCTCCCAAAGGACTGGCTAAGAAGATGAAGGGAGGATTTGCAATGGCCCACATCCCCTATATCAACCATGTGACTCAGTACACCCCTCTTCCAGCATGACCCACTATTCACCACTTGGTATTTCAAGCTTAATTAACTGATGGACAAAAGAAAAGATAGGCCAAAGAATGAAGAATCTACAACCCAAAAGGTTGGGTTCAATTTCTTCTAATAATATTTACTGCTCTATTTCCCCCTTTCTTATTTCTAAGTCATTAAATTCTGTGAGTTGTAGCACCGAAATATCATGTGTTTTCACTGATATGCAGAAGGTATTGCTTTGCTTTTCTATTTTCTTGGTGGGGGAGAAGGACCAGCAGGTGGGAGAGGGTAAAAGAAGGTCATGGGGGGCAAATAGTATAGATTACATACATTATATATATATATATACTCATACACATACACATGAGTATGTATGCTTGAAATTGTGCTATCTTCATATATATGTATGCATGCATGAAAATAGCACAGTTAAACCCACCTAAAATTATTAAAAAGAAGTGGGAAGGAAGTAGAGGTTAAGAAAGAGTCATGTAGGGCTGGAGATATGGCCTAGTGGCGAGAGAGCTTGCCTCGTATACGTGAGGCCCTGGGTTCGATTCCCCAGCACCACATATACAATAAACGGCCAGAAGTGGCGCTGTGGCTCAAGTGGCGGAGTGCTAGCCTTGAGCAAAGAGGAAGCCAGGAACAGTGCTCAGGCCCTGAGTCCAAGGCCCAGGACTGGCCAAAAAAAAAAAAAAAAGAAAGAGTCATGTAGGCAAGGACATTTTAACCGAAGTACCCTATATGCATGCTATAAATATCACAATCACATCTTTTTGTAAGATTAATTATACTAAGTTAAAAATGCAAAAAAAAAAAAAAGAAGTCATTAACACATACACTAGCATAGTTGATCCCAATGTCTTAACCCCGGCCTGTTTCCACCCTCTATCCCAAGAGCCAGTTCCTAAAGCTTTTCCTTTCTATCCCTGAACATGGATCTTTCACAGAAAATATTTTGTTTTATTCTCCCACTGGAAATATATCCAACAGAGTCGTGTTAGCCCACACATTTCATCACTGAGACAAAAATACCTGAGAGAAACAAATCAAAAAGAAGAGAAGTTAACTTTGGTTCACAGGTTCAGTGATCTCAGCCCATAGTCACTTCTCTTCATTGCTTTGGGCCTGAAAGGAGGCAGAATACCATGAGGAGAGGAGAGTACTGACCTCATGCAGGAGAGAGAGAGACAGACAGAGAGAGAGACAGAGACAGAGACAGAAAGAGAGAGGCAGAGAGGCAGAGAAACAGAGAGAGAGAGAGACAGGAGGGGTGGGAGAACAAGGGTAGGTCCTGGGGAAAGATATACCCTCCAAAATCATACCTCCAGTGACCCACTTCCTTAACTAGGTTCCACCCCCAAATAGCCCATTAAGCTATAAACTTATCAGTGGATTAATCCTGTGGTGGGGTTAGTGCCCTTATGATCTTGTTACCTCTCAGTCATGCCACCCGTGATGGACCAGAAGCTTGTGAGGAACGTTACACCTTTTTATCAGCAGGGAGAACATTCCTGTCACATTTGAGATTAGCTCACTATCAAGACATCACTGTGTCTCTTCACTTGCTCTTCTCTTTCTCTCTGCCTCTCTCTCTCTCCCTCTCTTCCCCTCTCCTCTCTCTTCACTGTCTACCCTCACCTACCCTTCTTGGATCTGCCCTAAACGTTTTGCTAACTGGCTAGTTGTCGATAGAACTTCATGAAACTGCAATTCATATGCTTCAACTTTACACATATAATCCAGTGGCCCAGCTTTGGAGATTTCTATAATCTCTAAATCTTCTTATTATAGGCCAGAGTCACTTTTTCTTGTCCATTGATGATTATAGTGTGGATCTAAGAAAGATATTTCAGTATTAAGATACCAAATATCCTAGGGCTTTTCCCTCCTCATAGATCTGAGCCAGATCATTTCTTGAACTAGAAACCCTAGCAAAAGGTATATTCTGGAATATATATGTGTGTGTATATATGTATGAACATAGATGTATATTCATATCTCTTTAGCTTCTTTCCTACTATCTAGGAAGAAAAATAAATACTATGAAATGATACACTATTGGCTTGGGGTTGGATAAAAAGGAAAGCTCTTTAAGAAAGATTAGCATTTCCACAGGCTCTCCCACCATCTTAAGCATACATTTCTTCCTCCTCTTCTTCTCCCATTATTAAAGAAGTTCCCCAAATCCTTAACTCTTGGACTTTCTTTTGTTCTGTCCATCAGCAGGAACTCCCCTACAGCCTACCCCTCACCTGAGCCCTTGTCTCAGGTTTGTCATCTACTCTTAATTAAGCCTAACCACTCACCGGTTTGTACAATTCCAACTATTAGCATGTCTTTGTCTACTAGGGCTGCCATGACAAAATATCTTCAGATGGGGGGGCGGGGCTTGTAAACAACAGAATCTTCTTTATTTTTTAATTCTAGAGGCCAGAAAGTTCAAGACAATAGCAGATTTGGTGTCTGGAGGGAGCTGCTTGACAAGAGTTGGTGTCTGGAGAAGGCTGCTTTCTGGTTGTAGATAACCTCCTCTTGCATTATCTTCCCATGCTCAAAGGGCTGTGTAGCGGGCTGGGGATATGGCCTAGTGGCAAGAGTGCCTGCCTCGGATACACGAGGCCCTAGGTTCAATTCCCCAGCACCACATATACAGAAAACGGCCAGAAGTGGTGCTGTGGCTTAAACGGCAGAGTGCTAGCCTTGAGCGGGAAGAAGCCAGGGACAGTGCTCAGGCCCTGAGTCCAAGGCCCAGGACTGGCAAAAAAAAAAAAAAAAAAGGGCTGTGTAGCCCTCTGGGGTCTCTTTTTTTTTTTTTTTATAAGAGCACTAACCCCACACATGGGGGCTTTGACCATATGACCCAGTCCACTCCCAAATGATTCACATCTTTATACCATCACCTTGGGTGTCATAACTGCAGTATCCAAAGACTATAATATAGCAGAAATCCTATAATACTAACTCTTGCTTTCTCTTGTGGTGGTCCCTCTTTTAAAAGTCAAACTCCTCACATATTAAATGTTTCTGAAACCATTTCTTGGAATGCAAGTGTCCCAAGAGACATTCTTAGGCTCTCATTTTTAAAAAAAAAAAATCAGTTCTTTGGCCAATTAAGTTTGGGAATCACTGCATGTCACAAGCCCTACACAAAGACTCATTGCACGGTGTCATATTAAAGGCTCAGAAAGACATGGTTTTGGTAAGAAGCCCTGATAAACTGTTTAATCTAGTGTTCCCTAAACTTACTTAACAAGACCCATTTTTATAATGGAATTTTTTTATCAGTTCCTTGGGATTTATGTCCTACAGAATATACTTTGTGATCCATCATGAGCAAGCCATGTCAGAAACACAGATGGACACTCCTATGTCTTGCTACAATCTCAGAATTTATTGAATAACAAAAAATTCACAAGCTACATCAGTTTTATTGGCAGTGATTCACCAAGTATTACTGATTTCACTTGGTGATCATGAGCCACTGGCAAAGAAAAAAAAAACCAAAACAATGTTTCTTGTATTCTATTCTTGATTACTAACTCACAGATTATGCATTACACAATGATATATGTGCTACAGAGTGGCTAAGAAAGTCTCGGAGCAGCTGTCGTGTTCCAAGAAGACTTGCTAAAGGCAAGAGCAGAGCTGAGGCACATGCCAAGAGTTACTACAGGTAATTAGAGATGATATTAATATAAGAAACCCAGTCATAGAGCAGTGGTGGTAGAGTTGTGTGAAAACCCAAAGCTGGTTCAAGACACAACATTGGTTCAAGCTGCAGTTACTTCCAGGCATACTGGATCCACAGAGATGTCAACTGGAGTGAGTCCCTTCAGATCGGACAATCAGGCTGAGTTGAAGTACCAGTTCATTGTTTATCAGTAATGGTACCTGCACTGGGTGCTATGTGCCAGGGTCAGTTGCCCCTCCTTTCATCTGATGTAGGTGGAGAGGGCTGCCTCATTCTTGAACTAATGTGTCCAATGTGCTCATGGGTCTGATTTGTCTGCTATGCTTTTGATACGCCCATGTGTCTATGTGTTTCTGATTTAGTAAGCTTATAGGTAATCACCTTTTATTCACATAAGTTGTTTATCAGTCTGCCTCATACTTTGAGCTGAATGGATGGTGGCTGTTTCCTTGAGTCATTCTGCCTCATTATTTGCATTCAAACGGGAGCAGTCCACCATTTGACAAAATGGAGAGGTACTCGGGGAAAGGCTTTCTATATAGTACGGAGTAACTTTAGTGCAGGGCTCCATCTAGTCTTCACACGAACACGGCTCCAATCCTTGAAGAAGACTAAATGACTTTAATATTATCCCTTCCCCGGGGGTATGCAAAGAGGTCAAGACCAGTAAGACCATCTGACTGCATACACACCATCAAATGCCTGACCCCTACCCCGTTGAGGAACATCGCTGACACACACAAATACCTTTCGTTCTCTGACCAGGACACATGCAATATCCACAGAGAGCAAGGAATTTCCAAATGTCTGTTCTAGCCTACCATTCCTCATCCATCTGGGCCTTAAGAAACCCAATATAAGACTCCAGCAGATGCAGTAAATCCAAGGCGATCCAAGAGGACCTCACCCAAAGCAGAAGGAATTGGAAAGCCAAGTATGATACATTCTCTTTAGTCCCATTGCCCAGTTTTGATCAGGCACACCCTAGCCTCTAAAGTCACGCACAAGGACTTCAGCCTCGTCCCGCCCAGGTGGGAGGCCCCTTGAACACCCTGCAGAAACCACAGGCTTGGATGTGTTACCTCTTGGATTGGTCAAATTCCTCGTAATTCATCTGGATCCCACATTTTAACGTTTAAAGCCTTTCCATTTTTTTTTTATTTTTCTGTTTCATCTATGAAGTTTTTCTCTCCACCTAGAATCCAAACATCAAGGAAACCATCTTCTCACTTGTATGTTTCTCGAGTTCTTCCTCTACACAGGGGAAGTGCTTAATAATCAGTTTTGTGTTATAGTTAATAAGATCCCTCCTGTCCTTACCCACACACCCCAAGAAAGGAAGAAGGGAAGATAAGAACATTCTGTAAACCTACATCCTCTGTTTGACTCAGAATCAAGCAACACCCTCCCCATTCATTTTCAGAGAAGGAACCAGAGCCGTTCAAGACCCACATTGCTCACAGGGCTAGGATATTCTCATGAGCTGTGCATTTCTGTTCCCACTGGATTCTTGGCTTAGTCATTCTGTCCGTGCAATTTCGTCCAAATCTGTCCATGTTAAGTTACTCAGATCCATACTCTTTCCCTATTTGCCCTCCGGGACCTAGTCTCCCTGGCCTTCATTCTGTTTTGTGCTCCAGGAGGCTGCTCTGTATGGATTGCATCCATCAGGCTTCTTTGTCCTCTCTGGCTTATGATTGGTGTCCATCACTGGAAGATAACAGGAAAGGAAACTGGGCTACACATTCCCTATTTCTTTGTAGGTGTCAAGCTTGACAGTGAGTGCTATAAGCGGCCTCTGAATCTTTATAGGGGTAATTCCTCACTTTGTGGCATGAATGCGTCTTAGAAGATCCACTTTCCTGCTAACAGACCCAATTAGCTTGATTCTGTTAATATTGTGAATAGAGCAGGAGAGGTTGCTTCTAAGGATGAAACCCCAATTACAAAGAAAATTCACCTTCTGTGGATTTTCATCCTTCTCCATGTCATTTTTTGTTGTTGTTTTCCCTAGGACTCGCACTTTCCTGGAGGTTATGGAATAGTTATCTTAAGAGCTGAGTCTAATGAATTTTATCTATGTCTCCTTTCTCAGGAAACTTGGCCTTTTTGACCTACAGAACTGTAGGTTCCCTGGAGCATGAACCAGACCGTATTATTTATTGTGAACTCTTCAGACTTAGACAGGTGCTAGGATCAGACTCTGCAGAAGAATCAAAGTTATTTGAGTTGAATTTATCCAAAGAGGCTCAAGGCAACTCCCAGAAAGCATTGCTGCCCACTGTCCAAAGTTCCTTGGCACAAAAAAAAAAAAAAAAAAAGGAGGAGGAGGAAGAGGAGGAGGAGGAAGATTTTCACAAATTTTTTTTCTAGATCTTCTTTCCTAAAAGCTGCTTTTCTTGAAACATCTTGGACCCTTTACATTTCCCTTGATTTGTATGTGCAAATAACAACTCAGAAGAGCAGCAGCAGGTGGAGAGCCATGACCTTGAAGAATGAGACTTGTCGTAGGCATATGGAAATATTTTGCATAATGTCACAGCCGACCTTTATTGAGTCCTTTCCCTATGTTATTTTATCTTCACATTTACCAGGCACCTGCTGTGCGTTAAGCGCTGTGCTTATATATAGATTAGCTCACTCTGTAAAGAATAGAAATTCCAGATTCTCCCTGGGGCGCTAGGGACAGGGAATAGCCTTGGGTAGTCTCTGGCCTGTTTCCAGACCTGCCAAATGAGTGGCTGTGCTAAACGATCCCTCCATGTTCTTCCAGACAAAATTTGCTAAAATTTTATGCCATGCTGATATCTTGTTACTTCTTTCAACAGAAGCCCACTAAGGTTCCCAAGCCTCTCCTAACTGAGCCTTTCCCCAGAGAGTAAAGCCTAAGCCAAGTGCTGGAGTACAGATGGTTTGGTTCAAGTGACTAGGAAACAGGAGTGAGGAAGTGGGAGGAAGAGAGAGAGGTGAATTCAGGATGCATTATGAGCTGGTCACCACTCAGAAATAGAGGCTCAATCTCTCTGGCAATTAAGAGGGCTATATTAGAGTATATCTCATAATAGTCTCCTTGAAGGATAGAAAGAACAGAATTATTTGTCCATTGCTCTTCCATTAGTATATCTTCTAAGGACTACCAGGAAATGCCTAGGGTAGACTAGCTTTCTAAAGGAAAGAAATTTAATTCTCAGCTCTGGAGGTTCAAGGTCACAGTGCTGCCAGGAGTTCACATCTCATGAGGGAAGAATCATGGTGAAATGGTACTTTAATGTGGGGGGGGGGGCGTGAATCCCCCATCCTTCCAAGAGTCCACCACTCAGAGACAGTCTCAAGTAAAAAGATGGATTTATTGGGGAAGTAAAAAGTAAACTGACCGGCCAGGTTCACGGCCCAGACTCAGGAGCTGGGACCAAGCGCCCAGGCTGTGCTTGGGGTCCGGTTATAAAGGCAAATACCACATGGTCAAGCCTGCCACATGCAGGTGGCCAATAAGGTTACAACACTTACAGAGCATGCCAGGTCACACGCAGGTGGCCAGTGGAGTTACAATCTGCCTCAAAGCAACTGTTTGAACCAACCTATCATTCTAGTTAGAATTTGCACGCGGATTTGGCAGGGCTCACAGGATGCAGGTAGATATGCCTACTCATGGGAGGGCACAGGTTTAACCTTGAGCATTCCACTACTCAGGTGGTCAAGCAATTTACGTAATCTTATCACAGGGAAGGGGAACTTCCCTGGATAGGGCAGGGGAGATCTTAGTGAAGATGGAGTCGGCTTCTGCTCTCTTTAACTAATCTGAGATGGAGTCACTCTGACCCCCCTCAACAGTTAATGATGGCACTGGCCAGATCCGACCTCCATATTACAGTATCCCAAAAGTAAGAGTGTATTCAGGAGTCAGAGATCGCATTTAACAACTTAAAAAGTCATTCAAGGGTTAGTTCCCACAAGAGCTAATAACTCTGGGTCTCATTGGGAAATAGTTGAATCCCTTCTCAGCACAGCACCCCCAAGATTTAAGGACATCCTAGTAGACCCCACTCATTACACTCTAGTAGTGCCCCCTCCCCACTTCCCAATACTGCTATTCTGATGACCAAGCCTCTTCCAGAAGACCCTTGGAGGATATACCATATCAAAGCCATAGCTAGGAGCTCATACCCCACAATGGTCCTAGATGGTCCCATAGAGGTTTACTCATCCCCCATTTCCAGCTTCTCACTACACCAGTGTCCAGCATTTCCAAATGATAGCATCAGAGAAGGCCTGGGCAAAGCCAGAGATACATGATACGGATCAGGCAAGTATAGTCAAGAAATTCCTTTTGGTTGTTGCAATAATGATGTAAAAGGTGGACCTAGAGGATTTGCAAGATTTAACCGAAACAGTGCGTATTCGGTTACACTGGCATTTCAGACAAACCTTGAATAAGTGCAGGCATGTCTTGTGCAATATTTAAGACATACTTCTATGAAGTAAGTCATTCATTATTCAACTAACATTCACATGTGGCTGGGTGTCCTCTATTTCCTCCAGCAGTTTTATGTGCATTGTTGCCCAGCTGGGCACAGGAAGCATGTCACCAGAATCGATAACTCCTGTCAGCCATTTCCATTAAGGATTTCATCTGCCTGTGATCTCAGACATACATTGAAAGAAGCCAGTGCGAAGACACAGGGAGAAATCTGTCTGCAAGCAAAGTGATTTGGGGGTAGCCTAAGAGCAGAAGAAGAGCATGTCCCACCCTCAGAAGGAGCCAGTCCTGCTAACACCTTGATCTTGGACTTCTAGACTCCAAAACTCTAAGAGAAATAAGTATCGGCTGCTTAAGCGCTCCAGTTATGGTATTTTGTTATGGCATCTCCAGGAAACTGATAATACTGCACAAATACATTTCCAGGTTGTCTGTCTGTTGTTGTGTCGCCATGCTTAGACCTGTGTTTGTGTCATGTCGCCATGCTTGGACCTGTCCTTGTCACTCCGCATTGCCTAAAGCTATTTATCCTATCCCACTAGCCACAGTCATGTGTCACTATTGGAATTCAAATGTACATAAATTGAAACAAAAATTCAGTTCTTCAACTCACCCTTCAAGAGCTCAAGATACACACGTGGCTAGCACAGATAGCGAGAATTACCACGACCCCAAAATTTATTTTGAATAGTGCAAGACCATCGTCAAATCATTTCTACAGCTAGAGGCTGCAGGCTCATGCCTATAACTCTAGCTACTCAAGAGGCTGAGATCTGAGAATTCAGGTTCGAAGCCAGCCCATGAAGGAAAGTCTGTAAGACTCTTATCTTCCATCAATTACCAAAAAGCCAGAAGTGAAGCTCTGGGTCAAGGGTTGGGTGATACAGCCTTGAGAAAAAAAAGAAAGCTAAGAAATAGCTCTCATTCCCCCGAGATCAAAAGCTCCAATACCCTAGTACAAGAAAGAAAATGGGAAGAAAATTAAAAAAATCACTCATACTTTGATTCCAACCATACCTGGGCAGGCTCATCTCCTGCCGCATGCACGGGCTCCCTTGTTTTCTATCTAAATGGCATGCTGTTCCTGACTAGCACTTGCCCTTGCCCGTGATGTTCTTTGTATGGTCTACTTTAATGAGAGCGCGGCCCTACCCTGCACTCCGTCCTGACCTCTCTTCCTGTCTGCCCGTGCGACCCTACCCACCTCTCAAGGCCCCGTGTGAAAAGTGCTTTATGGCACTACCAGGCGGACTTAACCCATTCTTTTCCTCTGGTCTACAACTAGTGTCTTTACAGCATCATTGCCAGGAGGGTCTCATGCTGTGTTTCTAGGTTTTGTTTTTTTTCTTTGCTTTGCTAGTCCATGAAGCTTGGAATCTCATTTGTTTATATTTAATTTGTTTTCTTCTTTTTTTTTGTTAGTATTATTTTTCTCTCCTGGATCAGAGGCAAGGTATTTTTATTATTAACCAACAATAATAATAATATTTATTTGTAATCATATATGTGTGTGTGTTTCATCATCATTGTTGTTGTTTTTTGTTGTTGTTGTTGTTGTTGTTTTGGCCAGTCCTGGGCCTTGGACTCAGGGCCTGAGCACTGTCCCTGGCTTCTTCCCGCTCAAGGCTAGCACTCTGCCACTTGAGCCACAGCGCCGCTTCTGGCCGTTTTCTGTATATGTGGTGCTGGGGAATCGAACCTAGGGCCTCGTGTATCCGAGGCAGGCACTCTTGCCACTAGGCTATATCCCCAGCCCCATCATCGTTGTTTGTAGCTTTTGCACACACTCAGGGCTTTTCCCCTGGAGGAGGCGCGTCTCCCACAGGCCCCTGCTTCCTTCTAGAATCAATAAGGACCTGGACAGCTCCCAAAGCTGAGGCAAGCACTCAAGCATTGTTGATGGCTTTGGGGAAAGGATCAGCTGAAGCAAGCAGGCCCTGAACTCCTTCTCCACAGGGAGCCAGCCAGAGGGCTCCTAGGAGGGGGTGACAAGGAAGGGCTGTCTCCAAGCACACACACTGGCCATTCTTTTCCAGTGGAACTTTCTGCCTGACCTCTCTGGCGTCCAGAGCTGGCGGCTCTCCCAGCCTCCTACGTGGACATTCTCCTCAGGGCATAGCCCCACGTGCCTGTCCCATGAGCCGAGGGGTCCACAGAGCCTCTGCAGGCCTGTCGTCTGAGCCCCTTTCAAATGGGCACATCTACACCTCATTCCTCACTGCCCCTCCTGCCTGTCATCTCCTTCTGCGTTCCTTATATGGGTACTATGCCTCTGTCTTTCCAGGGTCCTCAGTACAAACATCCCTGTCAAGGCCAGAGCCCTTCCTTCTCCCCAACAGCCCCCTCCTGAAATTAGTCAGAACACCACCTACTTGCCTGTCCCTCCTCAACATGCCTCCCCACACAAGATTCCCACGACCATTGGGCCTTTTGAGTAGACCATGTAGACCACACCAGAGTGCCCCTCCTCTGTCTTTTCACCTTGAACATCCATCCTGTCAAGTAATCTTCCTAAACTACAGTTCACTCCTCTGTGGTAGCCTCTGTTCTTCCCACTGTCTACAAAGCAAAAAAGAACCCACAAAACTTCTTACACAAATGTTCAAGCCACTCCCAGATTCAACTCCTCCTTGGCTGCCTTTCCCACTTTCCCACTCCTCTGCCTTCTGTTCACCTGCCACGTCCCCACCCCGCACGCACGCCCAGAACTCAATTGAAACATCACCAACCTTCTGTGTGGTGCGGGGGGGGGGGGGGCAGGAGGGCTGGCTGCGTGGGTTCAACACCCACATGTGGGAGCTGAGGAACCCCGAGAGAGGTAATGAAACTCTCCACGCCTCAGTGTCTTCCTCGGCAAAACAGGGACTTGATCCTGCCCACTACTAGCTGAGCAGGCTGAATAAGCTGTGCCCAAAGCACACTGCATGTGCCTGGCACGTAGCGGTGTCCTCCTATCCTTAGTAATTCGGGAGGGGGGATACATACCCGGAAGCATACATTGAGAACATTGTGGTGGTAGGGGTGCGGGTGGTGGCATGGGTGTGGGAGTTTGGGTGGTGTGGGTGCATGAGTGTGTATGGTGTGGGTATGTGAATGCGTGTGGTGTGAGGATGTGGGTGCTGGTGTGGGCATGTGAGTATGTGTGGTGTATGTGTGGTGTGGGGGGTGGGGGTCGATGGCATAGGTGTGTATGTGTGGTGTGTGTGAGAGTGTATGTGTGGTGTGGGGGGTGCGGGTGATGGCATGGGTGTGTGTGTAGGGATGTGGGTGATGGCATGGGGGGGTGTGGTGTGGGGATTTGGGTGATAGTGTGGGTGTGTGAGTGGGTGTGGTATGGGGATGGGGGTGATGGCGTCGGTGTGGATGTATGATGTGGATGTGTGCGTGTGTATGGTGTGGAGGTGTGTGTATGTGTGGTTTGTGTGTAGTGGGGGGATTTGGGTGGTGGTATATGTGTGTGAGTATGTGTAGGGATGTGGGTGATGGTGTGGGTGTGTGAGTATGTGGTGTGTGTGTGTGTGTGTGTGTGTGTGTGTAGTGTAGGGATGTGGGTGACGGCACAGGTGCCTGTTGGACAAGGCTGCTTTCCAGTCCGTCCTACATTCCTGTGCCCTCTGATTGCACTTCAGAAATGTAAGCATGCAAAGCTGCAGAATGTCTGCCCAGTGTGTCCCCACTCGCCCCTCCCCACACTGCCCTGCACACACACACACACACACACACACACACACACACACACACACACACAGAGCTAGGGACACAGCAGGAGGGACCTCACGGCCCAGGGTGGAGCCGTTGCTTCTAGGAGGGTACAGTCACACCTTGTCACCTGGAGCGAGGGAAGCCTGCTCTGCCTGCACAGTAAGATTAGCTCAGGCTTTCAGAGCATTCATCCACTCTATGACATATAAATTGTTCTTAGAAACAACAAATACAGCTCGTCCAAAAAAAAACAAAGCCTCACAGCTAGAAATTGATGGAACCTAGAATCAATCCAGAAGGTGTGACAAGAAGGCTTGTGGAGGTGATTACTAAATGTTCTTCAGAAATGGCTGCTTCAGGACCCTGCCCCACCACTGTGCCCCTAAGATAAAGAAGTGTGTGTGTGTATGTGTGTGCGCATGCGCACACATGCACATGCACACACACACCAGCAACCAGGACACAAAAATTGGGGAATTGGGTACAGACCAGAAATAAAAGAACAGTGCCCAGAAGGGGCCTTGTGGTTCTCAACCCCTCGGCAGGGTGGGTCTGAAAAGAGCCCCTTTGGGGCTGGAGTGCAGTATAACTGACCCAGCCTACAGGGCCAGGCTGACAACAGACTCGGTGCCAGCTGGATGGCAGGCAGCAGCAATTTGTTCCTGGTTGAAGCCAAGCCACTTGGAGTTGTTGAATCAGCAGATGTCAGGGCAGGATTGGGCTGCTGGAGCCCAAGCTCCCATCGACCTGACCTATGGCTGGTAGGCCTCACTCCCCTCCTATTCCCCTCAGTGGCAGCTCTCAATGTGGGGGCCTGGGGCCAGGGACAGTAGGGTCCCTGCTGAATCTGTGAAAGGGCAGATTCGTGGGCTCTCACCCTCCTGAATCAGTAGTTATCAGTGAAATTTATATGTTTAATAAACCCCGCTAGTAATTCTTGCCAAGTCCCCAATTTTTGTGTCCTAGTTGCTAACACACACACACACACACACACACACACACACACACACACACACACACCCTTCAGCCATCCAGATCTGATCACATGTAAGGCTTAGCCATGCACTGATCCAAACTGGAGCCTTTACTGCTTAAAATTAGTGACTTCTCTTTTAGAATTAAATAAGAAAATGATAGAAGTAAATTCTCTTTGCAAAATTAAAGATAGTCTCAATATGAGTTGTAAAACAGGATTCAAAGAGTGTGACCACACTGAGACAGAGCCTGAACCCAAAAAATGGCTTCTGGACCATAAGCCCAAGCAGTCCCAGGGTTCACCACTGCTCAAAAAGATTTCTACCTGGTGACAACAAGATCTTGCCTTTGGAATTCTGTGATACACATACAGGGACAGGAGTGCCTTACCAATAAGTGACCAGTTACAAAGCTGAGACACAGAAAGTCAGGAAGACAGACATGCAAACAGAATTCACAAGCTTGAAGTCCAGCTATTTTAAACTTCTGCTTCAGTACTTGCAAAATCATGGGATCCAAAAGGTTCTATCCTTTCCTTCCTTCCTTCCTTCCTTCCTTCCTTCCTTCCTTCCTTCCTTCCTTCCTTCCTTCCTTCCTTCCTTCCTTGTCTTCCTTTCCTTTCTTCCTTCCTTCTTCCCTTCCTTTCACCTTTCCTCCCTCTCTTCCTTTCTTCCTTCCTTCTTATCCCCTCTCCTTCCTTCCTTTCTCTATCCCTTTCTTCTTTTCTCCTTTCCTAGGTCGGGGCACCCACAAGGAGAAAGCAGGGAATTCTTTTAAGCTCACAGAGCACTTGCGACTGTGAGGGGTGATCCCATCCCAGTAGGTCAGGAACCTGCTTTCATTAGAGCACAGTGGCAAGCAGGGAGGAGGAAGAGCAGCTAGCCTCTCCCAGGTCAGCCCTCCTTGGTCCTACCATTAACCCAGGAAAGTACCCAGAAATTGGGCCTGAGCAGATTGTTCTGGTTGGACAAGCCTACGAGTGATGCACTACAATGGGATGAGCCAACAGTATTTGCAAGTATCCCCAGTGTGAATAGCCCCCCCCCCCCTAGACCAACTGCCCCAGGTCCACTTGAAGTGCTTGTTCATTTTTTGGAACCGTCCCCATTCTTATTGAACCAGAATCAATGTGGGGGAAATGGGGAGGACCTGTCACCTGATATTATTTTATAAAGCTCCACACCTTAACCTGTCAGAACCACTGCTAAGGAAATCTCACGCCCAGGGTCAAAGCATTTCACAACCACATCTCCCTGGTCAACTTTTTGTTGTCCTTTTTGGCTTTGTTTTGTGCTATCTTATTGGATTTCTTGCTTTGGTTTTTGGATTGGTGGTCTGGTGGTAGTTGTTGTTGTTTTTGTTGTTGAGAACAGTTCTGGCTTTGAAGACCAAGTTGGTCTCAAACTCACATTCCTCCTACCTCTCAGTCTCCCCAGTGCTGAGGTTACAATCATGTGCTACCCCACTCAACCCAGCCAACTACTGAAGAGTCATCCAAGATCTTGAGCTGTCAGAAGAAGATCTGGAATTTCATAACCTTGGCAACCTGGTGCCAAGGCTCCTCTCTGCCTCCTCACACTCACTACAGTCACCACACAGCGGATGAGAGGAAGCAGCTGCCAGTGAAAAGCAAAGGCCAAAGAGGGCAAATAGCTGGAGGAAAGAGGCTTGGGAACAGTGTGATACACAGGCTCTGGTGGCTCACACCTGTAATGCTAGCTACTCAAGAGTCAAAGAGCCAGAGGATCATGTTTCAAGACCAATCCAAGAAGAAAAACCTTGCTGGAGTCTATATCCAAAATAACCAGCAACAAGCACGCTAGAGACAAAGCTCAAATGGTAGAGCACTAGCCAAGCAAGCAAGCTGAGCAAGTACAATGCCATTAGTTCAAACACACACACACAAATATATACATATATAATATATATCATATACATATATTCATTTTTATATATTTATACTGTAGTGGCTAAACCAGGTTCTTATCCCCTCTGATGGCGGAAACTTCACCCTTGAAACAGCACTGTGAAAATACCACAGCTCTGCTCTAAACCAGGAGAGACATTTGGAAGAGCTACAGCTGAGGGCAGAAAAACTCAGGCTGTCTATAACCTTACTGACCCTGAATTGGTTCCACATCAGAAGTGGGATGGGAAAGGAAAACACAACAGAAGTGGAAGGTCCAAAGAACTAGGGGGATGTTTTATGAGCAATGTCACCTGTACTCTCCCCAATGAAAACACAGAACAAATTTCATCATCACTTTGGCTAGCAATTAACTGTGACAAGGAACAATCTCAGGCCAATGAGCAAGTCTCCACCCTGCTCCTTCCTCTTTGTTTCATTATTGTATGCAATTATTTTATCACAAATGTTTTCTGTGCAACAATTTCTTTGTCTTCCCTGTTTAAAAACAATTATTGTCAAAGTAATGTACAGAGGATTACAGTGAGTACATTTCTTATCAAACTTTTTACCTCCTCTTTCATTTTTCTCCCCTCATTCCCCCTTCCAGGTTCCCTCCCCACCCTCCCCTGAGATGTACAGTTGGTTTACACCATATTATCTTGTAAGTATTGCTGTTCCATTGGTTTGCCTTTTACCCTTCATCTCTGAGAAAGAAGATTTATTACAAAGGAGAGGCAGTCCTGGGCAAAGTCATAGTTACCACTGGAGCCCATCTTTAACTCTCTCTGGGCTCAGACATGAGCTTTCAGGTTTAAATAGACAAAAAATTCAGGAGAGAGAAAGAGGAGGGGAGGTACATAATTACTTAACAGCTCTGGTCACAGGTGTGTTCAGGAGGGTTTCCAGGCAAGTTATCATCACTGGTCAGGATAAACAAGTCATCTGTTTTCTGGAAGGTGCATCCTGAGGAGATTCTGCTGTAGCTTTCCTCAAAGGTATTTTTCTCCAACCCTTCTGATGAAGATATTGATAATTCCAATGCTTCCTGAATTCCACAGTGATTGCAAAGTAACCAAGAGAGACAGTGGCTCCGAACAAAGGAGACAGACATGAAACCAAAGCAGGGAGACCAAGCTCTCATCCTTCCTTCAGTTGTTGTGCTTTTCAGCATAAACACTGTAAGGACCTAGTATTAAAGGAGCTAGCTCATATAAGCCAGCGGCCTGTCTAGTTCGCCCCATCTTGTCACCTGCAAAACTTTACAGATAAAAGAAGACTTGAGTTTTAGGAGACATTAAAGACAGTTTCAGCTTCCTTCTGTCACAAAAAGAATTTAAGCTCAGAGCAGCTTCTCCCTACAGGCTAGGAATAGAAACAAACCTCCCAGCTCTCCATTCTCCCCTTAACTTGAGGCATAATCAGGGGCATGCTGTCCATTGTGTTGGTCTAGAGTCTACATAAAATGCAGAGACCACATGCCAAGGAAATGGTCGAAAGCAGATCAGGTGTCACAACATTTTGACTCGGAGTGTTCACAAAGTAAGTTCCTGCATGGTAGAAAGAAGTCCATGTCCTTTGTCCTACACACACTGGGTCTTCTTCACCTCGAGGTGAAGATGGCCAGCAGGCAGACAAAAATTGGTGTCAAGGGGCTGGGGATATGGCCTAGTGGCAAGAGAGCTTGCCTCGTATACATGAGGCCCTGGGTTCGATTCCCCAGCACCACATATACAGAAAACGGCCAGAAGTGGCGCTGTGGCTCAAGTGGCAGAGTGCTAGCCTTGAGCAAAAGGAAGCCAGGGACAGTGCTCAGGCCCTGAGTCCAAGCCCCAGGACTGGCCAAAAAAAAAAAAAAAAAAATGGTGTCAAGAGCATTGGGAATTTGGGATCATTAGCACACAATAATGATTGTAGAGGCTAGAAATCCAAGGTCAAGTTCAAGGTCAAAATGATGACAGGGTTAGGTTCTGGAAAGGACCCCTCCTTGCAAATGGCTATCTTCTTACAGCACCTTACCTAAAGGGAGAGAAGAACTCTTTGGCTCTTGTTAACTATTTTAAAGAGGTAGTCTGATAAGTCTTAGCCTTTAGTTAATAATCACATGTTTTGTGAAAAACAAATTTAAATACATAATCAAGCAGAACAGAGCTTCTAGCTACCATTCCAACAGAGAAGTTGTTATTCAGGTATAAGCTAGTAGACTTTATAATGTTCTGAAATCAGCATAACTTCTCCTGTCTTTAATAAAACAATGTCATGAGCCAGTAGGGAAAGGAGGTGATGAGTTTGTCTTTGGTGGCAATAAAAAATGGAAGCTAGGAAAAGAATATCTTACCTGAAAATCAACCTTTTGTTTCAGGGAGAAGCAGAACAAGGGATGGGATAGAGACTGGCGGCTCCCAGGAATAAAAAGGAAAGATACTTTTTTGTACCAAAAGTGACAGCAATCACTGTGCGTGTGAACTCGGGGCCAGCCCTTGAGGTGTTTCTCTCACCAGGTCCTAGCAACTTTACCTAGGATTTGTCTTTATGGATAAGGAAAGTGAGAACCAGTGAGATTTAGTGACCTGCTGGGGGTCACTCAGTAGGAAAGCAGCAGGACATGCCAGAGATCACCTGCAACACAAAGCAGTCTACCACAGTGACCTTGAAGTAGAAGGAATAGGGAAGGTTCCAGAACTGAGGATAGGGATGAGGACAAACCAAGAGGCTGGAGAATGAGAGGAGCATAGGAGGGGAAGGGAGGTCAGAGGATGGCCTGGCATTTTTCCTGGCCCACAAGTCCATGGGAGCATAAACCAACTTTTATTAAGCAACCACTCCCGGCTAAGCATTGGACAGGTACTCTTTCTGTTCCTGAGATATTATCAAGGAGAGGAAAAGAAAACAAAACTTCATCAGCAAAGACCAATTACAAAGGTGAAATACAACAGATCTTTAGACCAGAACCTACAAACCCTAAGACCTTTACGTCATTTCATTCAAGTTTCAAAAAAATAGGTAAGTAAGAAGATGGATGGATAGATAGGATGGATAGATAGATCAATAGATACATAGTACCACAACTAGAGTCCTATCTTCTTCCCTCTCTTCTTCCCACCTTATCTTCTTCAGTTTCTTCTTCCCTTCCTCCTTCCTTATCTCTCCCTTCCTCCCTCCTTCCTCTTCTCCATTCCCTCCTTCCTCCCTCTTTCCTTTCTTCTCTCCTTTCTGTCTCCCACTTTCCTTCCTTCCTTCCTTCCTTCCTTCTCCTCCACCCTTGTTATTTTCTTCTTCCTTCCTTGTTACTAAT
Organism: Perognathus longimembris pacificus; assembly: GCF_023159225.1. Classification (NCBI taxonomy): domain Eukaryota; kingdom Metazoa; phylum Chordata; class Mammalia; order Rodentia; family Heteromyidae; genus Perognathus; species Perognathus longimembris. The sequence goes on from NC_063164.1 coordinate 17,024,935, forward strand.
CCACACTGTGAGTGAGAAAGAAAACAACTTACCAATTCTATTCCTTCCTAGCAGGTCCCTACTGCTGGCATAGACACCAAACAGTATAAATCAGCACCATTCCTCTTTTAAATGAGGAGAGAACTGCTTGAGGTTCCACAGCTAATCAGTAGCTAAGCATCAACAGGAGCTCAGATCTTCAACTATAAATCCCTCGGGTTTGGTTGTTTCTCTGACTCCATGGTCTTTCACACACCTTTTCCTTTCTGAAGCAGCTGTTGATCAAACTCAGCAAACTGTACACAATGGAATACTACATAGCGATTAGAGATGATAAATATTGGTATTCGCAGGGAAATGGTCAGAACTTGAACAAATAATGCTGAGCGAGACAAGCCTAGGACACAGAAAACAAAGGGGCATGGTCTCCTTGATATATGACTGTTAAGGTGGGGCGCGGGGTACAGTAGAGACCAGGTCTGCGAAACCAAAAACTTCTTATCAAATGGTATTTCCCACAGGTTTGGGTCAGCAACCTTACATTATGTAACTAAAACCAAACAATTACTAAACATACAAAGGTCTAAAATAGACCTCTCAGTGGATCACAATAGCTCAACAGATATGTATATAAGATCATATAAGACAAGGATAAGCGAACTCTATTGTTGACGTTAAATTTAAAGTTCTAGGTGAATTTCCTTTGGCATATGCCACGTGGCTACTGCATATGTTTTTAGTACCCTGGGTATTGTACATATGCCTACCTGATCTAGGGAAGGGAAAGAAAAACGAGGGTGTAAGATATCACAAGAAATGTACACACTGCCTTATGTAACTGTACCCCTTTTGCACAACACCTTGTCGACAAAATTTAATTAATAAATTTTTTTAAGAGCCTCAGCAAACTCTATAAGCCTCAGTTCTACCAAGACAGCCATCAGAACAGAGAGGGACAGCAAGAGTTGTTTGGCATACAGCCTGAGTGTACAGGGTTGCGGGCCAGGCCAAGGCTGGACTCCATGTGAGCTAAGTCTATCCTCCCCTGTTGCCACCTCTCATCCTGTCCATCCTCCCTGTTGCCACCTCTCATTCTGGCCAATGTGGAAAGAGGATAGGAGATCAAAGGAACGAACATTCTAGCCATCTGCAACTGGTGACTGGGACAAGGGCAGAGGCAGCTGCTAGAGGACCAATTAATATGAGATATGAAATAGCGGGTGTAAGGAGCCTGACTTGTAAGGACCAGACACAGGCCTGAGGGGGAGAATCAGGACATAGCATGTTGAAGGACCAGTGGGATGCCAGTAACTGGAAGAAATGTGGGCCTCTACAGACATGAGCAGGGATTGCTATCTGTCCCTGCCTCCTGGGGGTGTCCCTGACTGTGTGGAGGGAAGGACCAACTCTGAGTCCCAGGGCTGGAAGGACCCAGATGAGAAGAAAGACAAGGATGTTCTGTGATGGGAGGCCAGAGGTGGGGGACAGGGAGGTGAGAAGCTCAGTGACCTGAAAAACAATGCATTAACAACACCATGGAGAACCCTGCCTGACCCAGAGTTTCACTGTGTATTTTCCCTGGTTTTTGTGGGGGAAAAAAAAAAAACCCAGATTGCAGAAAGCAGCCCCACTGAGCGAAGGGGGTTTTAAGCGTAAGGTTAATGGAAAGATCCCCAAATCTGCCACCACCCAAGGTAGCTGCCACGTGCCCCACCTCTTCCCCCTCTACCACCACAGGCTGGCTTAGGAAAATGATGAGAATAAATTGCTCCCTCCCCCCCAAGATGGGTGCCAGCACAGGTCATCCAATCTTTAGAAATTGTGGCCCATCACCTTATCTCTGCAGCTGTCAGGAGGCCTCGGCGAGCACCGGCTCCGGTTACAGGGCAGAAGCAGCTGGCCCTGATCTGGCCCGGGCTATGGGCTCTGCTGACATTGTGGGTAGGGAGGGATTTGCAAGGTGGGTTCTCTCCCCTCCTCCCCCTCTCTCCTTCTCCCCCTCTCCCCCTCTCTTCATTCCCCCTCCTCCTTCCCCTCCTCTCTCCCCCTCCCCCTCCTGCTCTCCCTTCCCTCTCCTGCCCCTCTCTCTCCCCACTCACTGACCTGAAATATCTCCCAACACCACAGACCTTCTTTTCCCAGGCCAGTCATGTGTATGATGCCCTCCACTCGGCTGGACTACACGTGAGCAGCCCATCTTACAAGTCTGTCAGGTCACAATTGTGTCGCTTTTGGCCAAAGGCCATGCCTGTCGCCCATGTGCATGCACATAGTCCTTATTGTTTGGGCAACAGAATACTCGTGTGTATTTGTCTTCCTTCCAGCCCTCCCTGCTGAACTGGACTGGAGGTTTGTAGGTTTTAGCTCTGGGAGTGACCAGGGTGAGTGGATACAGTGGAGTACCCAAACGTTAGTTTTGTGATCTAACACCAGGGCCCCCTTTAACTCAGGAGGAGAAACCAGAAATCCAAGGGTGAACTTACCTACATCTTCCAGAATCAAGAGAAGGGCTTGGTGGGTCTGGCATGCTTGTGCCTGGTGGTGACTTCAGAAAGTAAGATGACATAGGAAGTGAGGGCTAGGCAGGTGGGTGGAGAACGAAGCCAAGGCTGTACATTCCTAAGGAAAAATACAGAAGAGACCATGCAAAGCTGATTCCAAGACAGTGATCAGCTATCAAAAGGGCAGAAAGGGCAACCTCATTCAGTCTTGGGAAGCTTATAGGATTTTATCATGGATCTTATTTAACCATTACTATGCACCAATGCTAGATCAGAATAAAGGGCAGAGTTGTTGCTACTTAGTATCTATGCACATTTACAAATATCAATGTCTACAATTATGGGTGGGGGTTGTTTGTTTTTGTGCCAGTAGAGAGCCTAAGCACTGTACCTTGTTGGAACTCTACCACTTGAGCCATAGCTCCACTTTTGGATTCTTAACGGTTCATTGGAGAGAAGAGTCTCACAGACCTTTCCACCTGGGCTGGTTTCAAACTGTGATCCTCAGATCTCAGCCTCTGAAGTAGCTACAATTACATGTGTAAGCCACCAGCACCCTGAGTCCGTTCAGTTTCTCTCCTATAAAATTTAGGAGTCTCTAAACCTAATCAACCCATGTGAACTATCAACCCTCCTATGAGTGAACCACGACCTTTCTTATTTTCATCATGTGAAAAGAAGGAGGTGTTTAGGAATCCCACTTTTAAGGAAAGAGAGTCCAAGACCATCACTCCCAATAAAAACTATCAGGAAGAAGTGGCAGAGAACAGAAGACACACTTCCAAAGCCTGAGCGAAGGAATCTAGAGGACAAGGACACAACATGCATTCTCAACAAGGCCAGGCCAAGCCAACGGAAATGCTGTGTTTTCAAGTATGCAGCAAACAAAATACACTGCTTTCTATCATTTAGGAAGTTGGTCAGCACGGGTTGAGAGAGAGAGAAAGAGAGAGTTTTAACCTGGCTGACTTGAAACTTACTCCACAGGGATTAATGAAAATATCAGTATACAATAACATGTACCCAGAATATGGGTCATAGCATCATCAAATGTTCCTAGTAAGAGTTGCTTGGGGACACATCCTTGAAGGAGCATGTGCGTGGACATTCACACACACACACACACACACACACACACACACACATACACACACACGTGGGGAGGGGGTTAATTGATTAAAACACATGATTACCAATTTAAGGATTTACTCATCTATTCAATAATTACTGCATGCCTATTATAAGCTGAGCCCTTGGCTAAAATTAGGTAAATTGCACAAATTCATCTTCTAAAGCAGAGAAAATCTGATTTGGGGCGGTTGAGCCATTTAATCAAAGAGCTGAACTGTTATGAAAATGATCTGGGATGGTGGGTATCTTTTATCCCTATGCTTGTACAGCCAGGCATATAGACCTTGGCATAAAAACATTTCTGAGGTCCAAGCTGGGGAACGGTGTACAGCTCAAAGACCTTCAAGTATTTCCAGTACTCTCCACACTCCTGGAAGGATTTTTAAGGGGGAGGAAAAAAAAAGAAGAAACAGAAACATCTTTTGGTTTTGATATGCACCCTCAGTGTTCATGTTTGTCTCTTAGACATGGTTGTCTGGACTATCTGCTAAAAATATAATGAAAGAAGGCAGGCGCAGGAGAAGGGGAACAGGGAGAGAATTTAAAATCGAACTCTGTTCCTTGCTGGCTGCTTTCCATCATAAACTTACCATGGTGTTTAAGCCTGTCTCTATCAGTCCCTTTGTTCAGCCATTGGGGGCACTAGACTTGGGCAATTATTCCTTAAATAAAAGGGAAAAAGAGTATTTTTCATGTTGTTTCTTCCTGTTGGGTTCCAAAGTCTCTGAGGAAAATTTTTTTTAAAGAATCCCCTTATGGTTTCAAGTGGGTTTTTGTCCTGAGATTGCTCCTTCTGAGGGTGAGCCCAGTGGCTGGAAGTCCAGCCGGGGAGTGGTAGAAAGATAGAAAGAGGACAACTGGGTCTATGCTTCTGTGGTCAGAAGAATCTATCACAATTCCAAAAGATGGCACCCAGTTTAGTAGGCTACAAGGGACAGACAGCTGCGAGTACCCAAGCCCCTGTATCTTAGCTCAGGACTTGCTTGGGAACAGAGGAAGGGAGCCCAGCAGGAGTTTGTTCGTTCAGTAGCTGGGTGATTGGATCATTGGGTCTCTTGAGGCCAGCTTCAGCTGTACCCTGTTCAGCCAAACTCAAAGGTTACTGGAGCAGCCTGGGCCTACCAGGCCTGCAGGGCTGAGTCACCCACGGGAAGGGAAGGCAGTGGCTATAAATTATCCTGTGTTTAAGGATGGCTTTCTAAATCCTTGGCTTCGGGCTTGGAGTCTTTATTTATATCACTCACGGGGATATTTTTCAAACTCATGACAGTGTACTCTGTATTACATTGGGGACACTCCAAGCACCTGGCCTCTTCTATAATGAGCCCTGCAGGTGACCATTCCCCAGAGGCCCTAACCCAGAACTCTGAGTCTGCTGTGACTCAGTCCACACGTACAGCCCCTCACTGCCAAGGCCAAGACCCTGTTCTCAGGCGTGGCAAGAGAGCCAGCATTACCAGGAGACAGAGCATTCAAAGGCCTAGAGTATCCAGCCATGCAAATATACATGTGCTAGGGACCAGGAGACCCCTGCTTTTCCGTTCATTTCAGAGGCAGCCTCTTCTTCCCATAAAATATGAGCTGCAACACACAAAAATTTCCCCTCGGGCCAAAGGGCTCCTCCACAAGCCAGGTGCCCACCTCTCTGGCTCAGAAGCATTTGGCAGGTAACTGAAGAAATGCTTCATGCACTTTTGGGGTTCTGTATGGTTATTTGTACTTCACAAAGTCATGACAGAGAAACTATAAAATAAAAGGTGCCAAGAAGTTGAGAAGCTCCTCAGTGAACCTTCACACACTGGGTGAAAGATCTTTGTAAACAACAAGCTTCCCTCTTGGATTATTTAGGAAAGAGAAAATTTGTTAAGTTCACCTCTCCTCCTTAAGCACATATTTACGTGGTTTCTGTCCTCCATCTCCCTAGCCTTTGCCTTTTTATTTTTTTCTTCCCTTCTTAAATAATTAAATAAGTTTGTATAGGTTGATAATAGATTTTTGGTTCTTCTTTATTTACTCCCCTTGATTTACCATTATTTATTCTTTTCAAATACTTTCTAAAACACATAAAGGGGCCCCATCGCCCCCCCCCCCACTTTACTGAGAGAGAGAGAGAGACACAAGGAAAACAAAGTACAGAAGAGGAATCACATACAGTCAAGCTTGTGACGAGGTTCAGTCCCATCTCCCCTGATGCCTCTGAACAGCACACTTCTGAGACAAAGAACCCAGGATTGCCGTGGCTCCTGTGATGTCTCCATTCCTGAGTCGATCCTTTGAGCTCTGTGCCTCCTCATGCAAATAACACAGAACTGGCTGCAACATGGCTGTGATGTCTTTCTGGGATGTGGGATTCCACATGGCTCGGAGCCTAGGTCTTAGTGCATTGTCTTTCCATGTCAGTAGAAGAGGTAGTTAGAGCCCTACATGGGGGAAGCAGTGAACTCATTCTTTATGAAACCACAATGGTAGGGAATTGCAAAAAGTAAGTATTCTATACTAAGTTACATAGTTCCCTGATTCCTCCCTCTCCTTCCTAAGCATAAGCAGTGAACAAACCTCTCAGACCATTGTCCTACCATCAGCTCAACTCTTCCCAAGCACAGATTCAGGATGTAAGTCAATTCCTCATCTCAAATCATCGTGCCATTTTTCCTCTACCCAGACATCCTTTGCACATTCAGTTCTGTTATCAACATCTCCAGACACACCTTTTCCTCTCAGTGTTACAAAGATCTCATTCTCGCCTCCCTTCCAATGTTTACAATCCAGCTGTGCTTTTCCCACAACAGTGTGTATGCCGGGTGGCTTGCATTTGTCCTTCCAGGTTCTCTCTCCAACTTCCTCCATCTTGCACTGAACCCCAGGAGCCACACCCAGAGTTCAAGTCATTCTTTGGGATTTGGCCAATGGGAGGCACAATACGGAGATCAATTTTTTCTAGGAAATCATCCATTTCTTCCAAGTTCTCGAATTTGTTGGCATAAAGGTTTGCAAAATAGTCCCTTATTATTTTCTGAATTTCGGTTATTTCTGTGGTGATGCTACCTGTTTCATCTCTTATCTTGTTTATTTGAGTGTGCTGCCTTCGTTCTTTGGTCAGGTTTGCCAGGGGTCTGTCTATCTTGTTGATTTTTTCAAAGAACCAACTCTTTGTTTTGTTGATTCTTTCGATGGTTTTTTTCGTCTCTAATTGATTTAATTCTGATTTGATTTTAATTATTTGCTTCCGTCTATTGACTTGGGGTTTGGCTTGCTGTTCTCTCTCCAGAAAATTAAGGTGCTTCCTTAAATTACTGAGTTGCTGTTTCTCCAGTTTGTTGATGTATGTACTCAGAGATATAAATTTTCCTCTGAGTACTGCCTTTGCTGTGTCCCAAAGGAGCTGGTACTTTGTGCCCTCAACTTGGTTGAAGTCCATAAACATTTGAATTTCTGTTTTAATTTCTTCAATGATCCACTGATGGTTCAGCAGTGTGTTCTTTAGTCTCCATGAATTGTGGGATTTTCTGTGGTGGCTGAATGAGTTGAGTTCTAATTTTATTCCATTGTGGTCTGAAAGAATGCAGGGAATGATTTTGATACTTCTGAATTTGTACAGATTTTCTTTGTGCCCTAAGATGTGATCTATTTTGGAGAAGGTTCCGTGTGCTGCCGAAAAGAATGTGTATTCTGTCCTTGCTGGGTGGAATATTCTGTAGATGTCGATTAAGTCTAGTTGTTCTATGGATCACAGATAAAGTCAAAAGTCTTGGAATCAATTCCCTTAGCCCTCATCTTGCCTGGGCTCCTCCACAGAAGCTTAGGTTCCCCGGTACCTGGTCCTTTCTGTAGCTCTACTGTATTTGTTTCCTATAGCTGCTATAACAAATGACCACACACAAAATGGCTCAGAAATAAAGGAATTTGTCACCACAGTTCTGAAAGGCCAGAGGTGTGGAACCAAGGTATCATTAGTGTCATGTTTCTCACGGAGGTTCCAAGGAAGATTTTGTTCTTTACCTCTCTCCTTTTTCCGGTAGCTGTCAATGTTCCTTTGACTTATGACCTCATCATTCCAGTCTCTGTGATCACTTTGTCTTCTCCACTTTTGGGTGATTCATCTCTCCCTTTGCTTTCTCAGTGTACTTTTCATTGGATTTAAGACCTATCTGGATTGTTCAGGACACTCCCCTCACCTGAAGATCATTAATTGGATCCGTAAAAGCCCTTTTTTTTGCCAAACAAGGTCATCTTCATCAGCTCCAGCAGTTAAGTTAGGATGTAGTCAAATCTTGGAGGCAGAGCACAAAATCTTCCTCAAACTATCCCACTCCATTCCACTTGGGATGGGCGCCATTCCTTTTCCTGTGTACCCAGGCTGTCAATGTCAACCAGCCATCTTGGTGACTAGATGGTCGGTAAGGACAGTGAGGTGTTTGTGTTCACTTGACCCTTAGTTTGCTAATGATAGTCCATAGCACATGAGTGGTAAAGCTAGCCAATTCATGTATGCCAGAATCTCTAAGTGTTTCCTTTAAGTGGAAAGATAGAAGTTCTTATTTTAAAAATCATACACCAGCCTTGTTAAGACTTATAGTTTAAAAAAAAATAAAAGGACTCTTCTAACTTTGAAGTTGTGAAGAAGGGCAAAAGAAATTGATGCCGAGAGATGGGTAAGTATGGAGCCATAAGATATTTGGGCAGAAGAACCAATCTCATAAGCAAGCTATATTGTTCTTGGATTGTACCTGTTTTTAGTAATCTATCTGGTCAAGTATAGCAGCAATCAGCAAATCTGCTATGGCTGTAGAGGTCTACTCTGTCCTTGTAACCCCTTGGATGCAATCATTAACAACCATTGCTTTTGCTCTTGCTGTAACTACCCCATTTATTGACTTACCTACCCTTACCTCCAACACTGGGCCAAGCATTGTAAGTGGAATCTACAGGCTGACTGGCATAACCCACATGACTGCCCCAAAGTAAGAAGAATGAGTTGATTTTTTTTTTACATTTGCAATGGAATGAGCAAATTTTACTTACCTTTATCCTTACTGGTCTCCACAGTCCCAGCAAGAAGTGAGACAGGAGCTCAACTGGAAATCTAGTTTCTCCTAACACTTCTGTAATGTTGGTAGAAACCTGGGTTTGGGAGTGTCCCTCTTTCAGGCACCAGGAACTCTGGTTGGAGCATTTCTTACCTCCAGATGCAGGGAGCAGAATCTGTCTGCCATGGGACCACTGATGACATCCCTAGCAAATGGATCACATAGGAGCTGGAGGCACTAAGGCGGGATTTTGACAGGAAGAACACAATAGAAAACAAAGAAAAGCAGGTGTGTGTTTCCCATCCTGTTGAAGTTTTCTCCAAACTCCTCCCTACTCTACTCAACCCTAAAAGAAGTATAGTACGCTATCTTGCTCTTTATCCTATCCTGTGCTATGCATAGTACAGTAAGATTTTTTTCTTTTTATTGTGCTCCTTGGGCTTGAATTCAGGGCCCGGATGCTGTCCCTGAACCTTTGTGTTCAGGGCTAGAGCTCTACCACTTGAACCACAGCTCTACTTCTAGGGGGGTGTGTGTGTGTGTGTGTGTGTGTGTGTGTGTGTGTGTGTGTGTGTGTTTAATTGGTGATAAGAGCATCATGGACCTTCCTGCCCAGGCTGACTTTGAACCATGATCCTCAGATCTCAGCCTCTCAAGTAGCTAGGATTACGTTCATGAGTCATAAGCACCCAACTTTGTAGTAAGATATTGGGGGTGGGGGGAAGACCCATTTATGTGACTTTTATTAAAGTAGGCAGCGAATAATGGAGAACACCACGTGGTATTCAGGCAGAAGAGAGAACTTTATTCTGCTGAACTGCTGACCTTCTGCTAAATCCAAGGCACTTGGGGCAGGCAAGAGAGCAAGTCACCTTGGGCAATGCCTTATCTAAGGCGGGGGCATGGAGGTGTGTCTAGGTGGATTGGGATATGACCTCAGAGAAAGGGGAAGTAACTGCCTCCAGGTGTGCCAGCTACCTAGGTAACTGGATGGAGATTTAAACAGGTCGGGGGCACTTGCATGGAGCCCTCCCGGAGGTAGACCTTACAATAATGTATTGTTATAATTATTTTATATCATTATTGGTTGTTGTTAATTTCTTATTGTACCTAATTCATAACTTAACTTTATACTAATTCATAACACAACTCAAACTTAGAGCACTTGGCCCTATCTGTGGTTTCAAGTATCCATTGTGGTTTCCAAACCTTTTCCCCATGGATAAGAAGAGACACCATGCTTTTCCTCTCTCCTCTTGTAATTACAGAAAGTGCACAAGTGTCTCTGATTCTTTCTAACCATCTAGAGGTGGAGCCTCTCCTCAGTCCTCGAGTCCATACTGGCCTTGTAACTTGCTTTGACCAATAGAGTGTACCAAGTTTACCTGAAGGAGGATGAGTGGATATTTTCAGAAAAACTCCAGTTACATAAGCTATCGTTGACCAGCCAGCACAAAGATACTCCTAAGCAAGCCTAGCCAAGCTCAGGGGAGCCGTGTACAGCTCAGCAGGACTGGACCGAGTTGCTTATTGGCAGACTCCCAGATGGCAATAAAGGAATCTTGTCATCTGTCACTCCCCTTGGGGATGGTTTATCATGCAAAAGCTAGCCCATGCAATATCTGTACCCAACTAAGTGAGTGCCAAAAAGGGATTCATCTTGGATCTCTCCATATCACCCATCACTGCTAATCTCAACCCAAGCCCACAGACTGGAGAGAGATGTAGAGCAGAATGCAATGGAACTTGGACAAACTCAGACATGGGTGAAGGGTGGAGCAAGCACAAAGTACCCCATGCATGCACTAATATTACTCTCTGGCTCTTCTCCACCTCCCAAGGCATGTGCTTGGGAAAAAGGTTACCTGATCACCACTGCTTTTGTCTATCAATTCACTCAGCACCGGATTAAGCCCTGCTCAATTTCTTCCCCACACACCCCCACCCTGTCCCCAGTCTGGCTGCCCAGATGATGTAAGCAGTAACCAATCTTGCAGCCAGCACAGTCAGTCGGCTAGCTCATTTCCGTGTCCATTAAGGGAAAGCAGACACATAGAAAGAACTGGAAAATATTTCCAGCCACTCTCTCCACTCAGTTTCCCATCCCCCGCCCTTGCCCTGGTTCATGCCCACAGACACATACACTCTAACCCCAAGAGACTGGAGCTGGAAAGAACTGAAGCCAAGGAAAGAAGAAACTGGAATTTTAGCCCTGCTGACCTCATGGACTAAGCCAGAAGACACTTTCAGGCATGAGAACCAAGTACTGGGAGAGAAAACCAGATCATCTGGAGAGCCCTTTAAGCCCCCTCCCCCCAATCCCACCCCATCCCTACACTTTCTACTCAAAATGTTGGGCTAGTTGGTACCAGTGAAATTCCAATTGAGAGGTCACAGTATCAGTATCCGTGCTGGGAGGTATCCCAGAGAAGATCCCTTTCACTGGTCCAGGTGTGGTGTCACATACCTGTAATCTCAGCACTCAGGAGGCTGAGGCCAAAGGATCTCTAGACACCAACCTGAGCCACGCTATGTTATCCTCAAGGAGGGAAAAGATGAAGGAGGAGGAGGAAGAGGAGGAGGGGGAGGGGGAGGGGGAGGAGGATCACTTATTTGAAGTTGCCAACCCCCCTTGCAAAGGTACAGTGGAAGACTCAAAGGTAATGTGGGCAGACAACCTAGGCCCTTTGCAGAATTTAGGGTTTTTAAAACCTTCCAGTGTCTGTATTATGTCTCCCAACATCTGCCACCAAAGAGTCAACTCTTTCTGCTTAGAAATTTCTTTTTCTGAAATCTCCTCTTGTGCACACCCCACAAAGACACACAGTCACATTCAAACTTGGCCCCTTAGAAGCTGTGAGTTAAGGGCGAGCCCTTTACCCATCCAGGCCTTGGTTTCTTGACGATATATCCCTCCCTCGCAGAGTCATGAGGTAGACTTAATAAGATGATTTCAACTAAAGTTGATTGTGCAATAGCTTTTGAAAATTAGGGGCTGAATAGGAGTTTTCTGTACTTTCCACTGTTTTTGTTACCAATCTATTACTGCTCTTAAAAAGTAACACTTATTTTTTGCAGAAGTTCTGGATAAATGTAATCTGGATGGATGCCTGTTATGGTTTAGAATTTTTTTTTTTTTTTTTTTTTTGCCAGTCCTGGGCCTTGGACTCAGGGCCTGAGCACCGTCCCTGGCTTCTCTTTGCTCAAGGCTAGCACTCTACCACTTGAGCCACAGCGCCACTTCTGGCTGTTTTCTATATATGTGGTGCTGGGGAATTGAACCCAGGGCTTCATGTATACAAGTCAAGCACTCTTGCCACTAGGCCATGTTCCCAGCCCTAGATTTTTTTTTTAATGTCCCCAAAGACTCATTTGCTAAAGGTTTGGCCACCAATCTCTAGGACTATGAGGAAATGCTGGAGTCTTTAGAAGGCAAGATCTAGTGGAAGAAAGTGATGACATCTGTGGTTGATGACATTTAATGATGACCCCCTTCTTCATTTATTCATTTAGGCAGGTTGTTGGCAGCATTGGTAACCTATAAAATCTGTGACTCCTAATGGATTCTTACTCTGTCTGGTAAGAGGGTATAGCTGGTGAGAGGGTATGGTTGACAGACCAAGCCTGATAAACTGTGAACAGGAAAGAGAAATGAGACTTGGGAAAGAAAATGGCTCCCAGTGTCTGTGTGTTTTTACCCAGCTCCAGGTCAAGCCCTGTTGAAGGCAATGCAAGAAAGACAAGATATGAAATGTGAATCTCTTATTCTATCTGCCTGGCTCGCCTCCTCCCACTTCTATCAGTACATGCCCTTCCTTGAGGGGCATATTCCTTTACTCTCAAGCCAGTTGAATTCTATTAGAAGTTATCAACTATAAAAATCTGCTTTCCCTATCATACAACCCAAAGTCAGACAATCTCTCCCTAAGATTCTGAATTAGACCTCAGAGCAAAAGGGGGATAAACATGGTCATTGCTGGCACTGTTGGTTACAACCTCAAAAAAGCCAGTCTGAATAAACAAGACTGGTACATGGCCAGAAACATGAAGGATATGAGTTGTGTCCTTCTGTCTCTTCCATGTCCCCAAGTGCCTGAGGCCAGCTGCATGTTGCCCCCTCTTGATTTGGTTACAGGAGTCAACAAGTCCCCCTTCTAGCCCAAGCTGGTTATGAAAATTCTATCATTTGTGACTAGAGAAATACTGGGTTCTACAATCTTTCCACTTCTTCAAACCCAGCATAATTCACAGGGAGTGAGAACATGGAAGCAAAGCAATTAGAAAGCCACGCAAGAAAGTACCGGAGTGGGTAGTTTTAAGTGAAATCATCCTCACTCTCTCCCCTCTCTCTTTCTCTTTCTCTCTTACTCTGTTTCTCCCTGTTCCTCTCCCTCTCTTTTCCTTTTCCCTCCTTCCTTTCCTTTCTTCTTCCTTCCCTCCCTCCCTTCTTTCCTTCCTTCCTCCCCCCCTATTTTCTTTTCCTTTTTTCTGTTTCTTTTCTAGTTACCAAACCTGCTTAAGTCATGGGGATATTTGTATACAGAACTGTAAAACATAAAGAAAAACAAAGGTTTCCTTAAAACACTTGTTCCTTTAGAAAATTTTAGGAAAGTTCTTTAGAAACCTTTCCTCTTATAGAATATGCAGTTAGTTCATTCACAACAGACTTTTCAGAGCACTGAAAGATCATTGTGACCCCTGAGTGATACAAGGATTGTCTCCCAGCCCATTCCAGAGTTGTGAAGCTGATTCAGCGTCTAGAGATTCCCCCCCAAAGGGCACTCCACGACCTTCTCCTTCCTCTTACCCCATTCCAGTCCTTAACCCATCACCTTTCCCCTGCCCACCCACACTCCCTTCCCCAGCACCTGTTGCTGCAACAAAGAAAAGATTGGGGTTAAAGTTTCTGAGTTTGTCCAGGTGATAAACTGAGTCCATTCACAAGAGATCATGCCATTTGTTGGTTTAGCTCTTTTCAATCATCAGAGAAAGCATTGGGTGGAGAGAGGTATTCAGAGAGCTGGATGGATATAAAAGGTGATTAGGTTTAAATAGGAGACCTGTCACTAGAGAAGCACTCTGCCAGCTGACATGCAGACAACTTCAATGGCTGAAGTGCAGCCGTGGGATTTGTGTGGCTCTGGACTCAGACAGCTGCAGCTTTCCTAAGGGGACAGGCTTTTCTCTGTCCCTCAGATATGACAGTAGAGGCCTTAGGCTACCCATCAGATGGGCTTTCCCGGAGGAGCGAGGGGAGGGTATTGCTAACCCTGAGTAAGCATGGCTAAGTCAGGCCAATGTTAGATCCTTAGAAGTCAGGTCTGAAGGAGTTCCTTAAAGACCTGAAGATATGGAAACTGTAGCCATAGCCAATTTGAATGCTTAAAGACTGGGGTTTAGCTCAGAGTCTTATTAGCCTGATTTTGTCATTCTAGTGCAGGGATGAGCAAATTTGTGGGCAAATAATCAGATGGGAAAGTTTGGAGTGTTTACTGTTGTCTCTGTTGTAGCTACTCAACTAGTTTAGGAGTGCAGCTCAGTGGTAAATGAAGTACATACTTAGCATGTGTACGAGTTTGGTTTGTTCCACAGTACCGCAGATGATAGATAGATAGATAGATAGATAGATAGATAGATAGATAGATAGATAGATAGATAGATAGATAGATACCAAAGTTGGTCAGCCTATTGGGGAAACAATTATTCAACAATATTGTCAGATATGTCACTCTACAAAGAGTTCCAAATGGACTAATATGACCAGTGACCTACGTAAATAGCACTTTCATGTGCCTGTGGTCTGACACAAGACTCACTAGAAGCCAGGTGTGGTAGTAGTGCACGCCTGTAATCTCAGCACTTGGGAGGTAGAAGCAGGAAGATCACAAGTTTGGGGCCAACCTAGTATACATAATAAGCCCACGTCAGTCAAAGGTACATAGTGACATCCTGTCACAAAATAACAATATCAAAATAAAATCCGCCATAATCTTGCCAGTTAATGATTTTTCTATCTAATCTTAAAAAATGAACTGAAGTCCTGACCTGATACAGTCGAGAGCACACAATAGGTACGAGGACCCAAGTTCAGGCACATTATTCCACCTCCAAAGGCACAGCATTTCCCACCACATTTTAGAGGACCTTGGATTGAGTTTTGTCGAGTATTCATGGAGACTTTGGAGGTAGCGGGTGAAGACACTGGGGCACTGGCACCAAAGCAGGGAGCCAGGACCTCAGGGTGTGGTGTTTCTGTTTACCCTAAGTCCATGGGCTCACAGGAAAACATAGCTCATTTTCTCATCAGCTAAAGCTTGCCCTACCTAAAGACATAGAAGAAGCTGAGTTGTGCAATGGACTGTGATTGCTTCAGGAAGTCAGCAGCTTTCTCTGGAGAGTCTAAGGTCATTCGCAAGGCCTTTCCTGGATATTTGGCTTGAGAGGATTTTCATGGTAGAGTAGGTTTCCATCTAGGTGGAATAAGGCACCCAGAGAATGCTTTGCCCCAAACATTCTCTCACCTGTGAGTCACTTCAGTGTGATACCATTCTGTAGGTAAGTCACTAGCACAGGGTCCGTGTGTGAGTTCTTGCCTCCACTACAGTGCTGATGTGTGCCTGACTTTTGTCAAATCATTTCCTATGTCCACAGTTGTTATTGTCGTTCTTGTTTCTGTGAGATGGGGTGGTCATGGCAGTGTGAATGGAGTTCAGTGAAATGGGAGTGTCTAATGGCACCTGTAATCTAGTAGAATATCAACACTGTGAGCCCTACTCCTCCTGGGTCAACATCTTCACTTAATATCTTCTTACCTGTGCTGTTCTGCCTGCCTAGGATGCTCACTTTCTTCCGTCATCTTTCTAGGACACCCATACCCTCCCTCCACCTGTCATAAATATATATCTTGAGGTAGTCATTCCCTTACCTGTAATAGGCTGAATAAAGCCCCCCCAACAAAAAATACACTAACTTCCAATATTCAGGATGTGATGTTAGATGGAAAATGGGTTTTGACAAAGATGATCAGGTTGAATGAGGTCACTAGGCATAACCAAGAAGCCTGTGTAAGCCATGTGGGTTGCAGTATTCATTGCAATAGCCACGTTGTAGAAACAGTCCAACCACCCTGCCACCAATGAATGGGTTAAGAAAATGTGGCATGTATATATGCATACAGACAGACAAAAAAATGGAAGCTTATTCAGTTATCAAGAAGAAAGAAATTATTCCCTTGGAAGGGAAATGATATATAGTCCTAGAAAACATCATATTGAATGAAGTAATCCAAGCTCAAAGAGCACGTATTTTGTCTCATATTTATATGTTTGACCTAAAACATAACCATATCTGTAAACATATATAAGGATATAAATAGATATTTAGATAGACAGACACATATATAGATGTGTAAATATAGATATGTGATCAAACTGACTAAAGCACACTCTCTATACAGGAGTGAGATTCCATTAGGTAACCCCTTTCAACAATTAGCAGGCAGTTTATCACAAAGAATATTAGAAAGCTGAAACAGGTCTTAACTGGCAGGTGAACACTGCAAGAGGGAATTAGACAAACAGAAAGAGGATAATAGATGAATATAGTAATATGTAATAGCTCAATGTTCATATGTGAAAATGGAACAAGGGACCTTGAGTTGGTGTGAGAAGGGGGGAAAAGGAGAAAATGATGGAAGAAGTAACTCTGATTAAGATACATTCTATACATAAATGAACATGTTAGGGGCTGGGAATATGGCCTAGTGGCCTCGTATACATGAGGCCCTGGGTTCGATTCCTCAGTACCACATATACAGAAAACGGACAGAAGTGGTGCTGTGGCTCAAGTGGCAGAGTGCTAGCCTTGAGCAAAAGAAGCCAGGGACAGTGCTCAGGCCCTGAGTCCAAGGCCCAGGACTGGCCAAAAAAAATAATAATAAAAATAAAATAGGCTGGGGATATGGCCTAGTGGCAAGAGTGCCTGCCTCATATACATGAGGCCCTGGGTTCGATTCCCCAGCACCACATATACAGAAAATAGCCAGAAGTGGCGCTGTGGCTCAAGCGGCAGAGTGCTAGCCTTGAGCAAAAAGAAGCCAGGGACAGTGCTCAGGCCCTGAGTCCAAGCCCCAGGACTGGCCAAAAAAAAAAAACTTACAAAAAATAAATAAATAAAATAAAATAAATGAACATGTTAAAATAAAACCTCCTTCTACAAGTAATTAGAGACAATTAAAATGAAGTTATTAAAATGAGCCTGGCATCCTTCTGTTGTTGTTTGGTTGTCACGGTGGTTGCTTTGTGCTGGTCCTAGGGCTTGAACTGCTGGCCTAGGGTCTGTCCCTGAGTTTCTTTTTCTGCCAGGGCTGGGTTCAAACTGCAATCCTCAAATCTCAGACTCCTGAGTAGCTAGGATTACCGGCATGAGCTACCAGCACCAGGATATGCAGGTACATGCAAGCACACAGGAGGGAAGATGATGTGAAGACACGGGAAGAAGAGGCCATATGACTGAGCAAAGCATCTGAGAGTCAGGGAGCATCAAAGTTTGTGGGCTAACACCTAACGCTAGAGGAACAAGAAAGGATTCTTCCTAGGAGCCATCAGAGAAAGCATTGACCTACCAGTAACTTGTCCTTGGAGATCTCACCTCCAGAGCTATGAGACATGGCTCCTCCATTGTTTTAAAGCTACGCAGGTTTTGTCTGTCCCAGGAAAGCAATACAGGCAAGTTCTTGCTTGACATTTCCTCATTTCACAACTTGTATTTGCATACCTGAATTCTCTGCAGAGTTGCAAGCTCATCTCCATGTCCCCAGAGCCTGAATCTGCTGGAAGTGACTGCCATTGCATCTTGGACTGAATTAAATTTCTTCTGCTTCATCCTCTCTGAGTGCATGTGAAATATTTGTTGGTCCAGTGATCTTACATCTGCAAGAGATAAAAGATAGGCTATTTTTTTCCTACTTCATATCCTGTAACTCAAACTCAACTAGGACAAGATCCATGGTCCATAAGCCCTTGGGTCTTCCCCCTACTAAGTTTAGTTCTGCTCCCAGCTCTTTCTCTTCTCAAGCAGATCTACCTGTGGCCTGGCCATGTGAAACCTTCAACCTCCCCTCCCCAACTCGCCTTCTCCTCAGCAAAGGAAGCCAAAAAAAAAGCTGAGATGCTCAAAATTAACTTTCATCAAGAGAAATGAGAAGCCAAGGGAAAAGAAAGTAACACGGTAGCATAGAAGGCAGCAGGTGACATGGCCCAGGGCTCTTTCCTTACATATTACAAGACCACATACCCACACACCGGCCACTCCACTCCTGCTTCCCATTCTCACCTGTGACCTAGGTAGGACCTTAAACCAAGTTGTTCATCTTTCTCACAACCAAGAGGAAGTTGGGCCCTCCATGGACTAGTGGGCAAATACCATCATGATATTCAAGGTTCATATGTAAAAATAAAACCAGATCATTTGAGTGGTTGGGTGGGTTGGAAGAGATGGGGGAGAAAGATGAAAGGATGACATTGATCAAGGTGTGTATTATACTCACACACTGCATGTTGAATTGAAACTCCTTTGTACTTAAGGATAATAAAAATAAACAAATTAAATTTTAAGCTGGGTCTTTCTTGAGACTCGACCTCCAAGCTCCTCGAGCTGATCAGTAACCTTCGTGGAGTATACCAACAATGTGCAGACAGAGAAATCAGGAAGACAACTCAATTTGCAGTAGCTTCAAAAGCACACACACACACACACACACACACACACACACACACACACAATTTAGGAATTAATCTAATCAAGAAAGTGAAAGACCTCTATAGCAAAAACTATAAAAAATGTGCAGAAAGAATCAAAGAAGATAGCAGGAAATTAAAAGACTTCCCATGCTTATGGGTAGGTAGAATTAATATGAAAATGGCCATATTTCCAAGAGTGATCTACAAACCCAATGAAATTCTCATCAAAATCCCAATGACTGAGAAAACAGAATAGAGAAAACAATCCAAAATTTTAGATGGAACCATAAAAGACCCCTAATAGCCAAGGCAATTTTGGGCAGAAATGAAGTAACACTGGATGCATAACAATTTCAGACTTCAAACTTTACTATAGGCTATAATAATGGAAACAACTTGATACTAAATGCTATAAAAACAGGCCTGAAGACCAATGGAATAGACTAGAAGACACATGAATACATCTATATACTTAAAATCATCTGATATTTCACAAGGAAGCAAAAAATACACATTGGAAGAAAACACTGCATCTTTAATAATTGGTGATGGGAAAACTGGACATCCATATATAGAAAGCTAAAATTGGATTCCTGTTTGTTACCTTACACCAATATCCACTCAAAGTGGATTAAAGACTTCAATGGCAGACATGTAACTTTGAAAATGAAAAATGGAAGAGGAGAAACATTAGAACTTACAGACACAGGCACAAACTTTTTGAAGAGAGTCTTAGGGACACAGCAAACAGGGTATTACATCAAACTAAAAAGTTTATGCACAGCAAAGGACATAGTTACTAAACTAAAAAGACAAACAACAGACAAGAAGATCATCTTTACCAATTATACATCCAACAAGGGCCTAATACTCAAAATATACAAGGAGTTTAAGAAACTAAATCTCCCCAAAACTAATCACCCAATCAACAAATAAGCAAAAGAGCTAAATAGAGACTTCTCAGAAGAAGTAAGAATAGCCAATTAACACATGAGAACATGTTCAACATCCCTGACCATAAAGGAAATGCACATCAAACACTGAGATTCCATCTCACACCAATTAGATTGCCCCACATTAAGAATTTGAACAATGACAAATGCTGGATGTGGGGGGCGGGGGAAGGAACCCTGTTACATTGTTGGTGGGAATGTAAAATGAGTACAACCACTCTGGAAGGCAGTTTTGAGATTACTAAACATAGAAGCACACTAGAATCCATCCATACCGCTCTTCAGGCATCTCCTGAGAGCATTACAAGTCAGAACACCTGCACATCCAGTTCACTGCTGCACCACTCACAATAGCCATGTTAGAGGAAATAGCCTAGATCCCTACAATGGATGAATGGGTCAAGAGAATGCGAGATATGTGTGTATGTGTATATACACATACATATATATATATACACATATACATCTATAAACACACCTACATATATACACACACAATAAAATTACTCATCCATTACCAAGAATATTATTATGTCATTATTGTGGGTAGACCTGGGACCAACCATATGGAGTGAAATAAGCCAGGCTCAGAGAGACAATGACAAGTTTTCTCTCATATGTGAAAGCTCTATCTAGAATACAACTGTGCACAATAACATATCCTGGCTCTATGCATTTATACTCAAACAACTGACTAAACTGTTTCTCAAAATGAATACCAGGAAATGCAAATGTGTTTTGGTGTGTGCACAAAGGACACTGGGCACAGGAATGGAGGGAGGAAGGGTGAGCAAAGGCAGTCAATGAACATTGTTCAGTGTACATTATGAGTAACTTGAGGGTGGGGACTCGAGGGGACAAACAGGGAAGAACAAAGTAAGGGTGACATTGATGAAAAGCTCTGTGCTCCTAACCTGACTTTCAGAATTGTAACCCCAACTACTTAATCCCAACAACTCTCTCTTGCCCAGTGGGGTGAGGGTTTCAGAGCATTACAGAACATGCCTCCTCATTCTCTTAGCATTGCTTCTGTTCCTTGTGCACTCAACCTCCTCACCATGAACTTGGAGCCACTCTGGGTTCTTCTCAGCTCTGCTCCTGGCCCTGCGTTGTTAAGTGGGGTACCAACCCCAATCTGGCTGCACAGTCCCTGCCTTTCCAACTCCCCACAACTGACAGCTCCAGGGAGTCTCTTTCCCATTGGCTCCTGCCATTTCAAGATTAAGTCTTCAAACTGTCCACATTCCTAAATAAGGGGACGTGACCTCATTTATTTATTCAACAAATGTGTGCTACTCTAAGGGATTGACTCATGACCCCTAAAGGATATCTCCACTATCTGTGAACGTGAACCTTATTGGAAAATAGGATTTTTGTAGATGATCAAATAAAATGAAGTTATTAGGCTGGGTCTTGATCCAATGTGACTGGTATTCCTGAGGAAGAGATAATTTGGACATAGACACATACAGAAGGAAGACAGTGTAAAGACACAAAAAGAAGGCCATCTATAAACCAAGTAACATCTGAGGCCACTGGAAGCTACAAGAAAGTCCTAGAATAAAATTTTATTTTCCAGCCCTCAAGGAACTAATCTTTCCAGCATCTTGATTTTTTTTTTACTTCTTGCCTGTCAAATTATAAGGACACATATTTTGTTTGAGTTTTTTATTAAACAACTCGGTTTGTAGCAAGGAAGAGTACATAGCAGAGATGAATACAAGGACCTGTTATAAACCAAGTCCCTCCATTCTAAGATCAAAACTCCCTGTCTGTTCACTCCCCAGAGCTCACATTCTAGGAGACAACAGAAACAAATAAAAGAGGGCAGCGTGTAGAACACTGGGTAGCAGTAAGGGGTGCCATGGGGACAAATAAAGCCGCAAAAGTAGTTAGGGAGCGTATGGAGACTGAAAGTGCTGTGGCCAGAAATGGAATGGCCAGGAAAGGATACTCCTAAACAGTCATTTGGGAGCAAAAACCTGAGAGAGGTAAGGGAGAGAATCAAAGAGAAGCCCATGAGCTTGTGGTCCAAGGAGAGGAAACAGCAGGTGTGTGGAGTGTCATTTGTATACCACAGTACCCAGCTGGGGCTCAGGAGGATGGATGGGTGCAAAGGTCATTGTAGTGGAAGGACCACTGGGTCTTTGCCCAGTGGTTCCCAATGATCTCAGGGACAATGTTGACTTCCTCTCCAGTGACATGCTGCCCACACCGGGCAGCTGAAGAAAGGCTCTTCACACCACAATAAATCGTGTATTTATCTGGTAGATAGCACACGTACATTTCATTTTTATGCCAGAGTAGCAAAGACAGTAGGGTTATCTGACCAGGTAAAAGGTGGGACAATAAGTTTTGGAGCAACTGATGTAAATTAGAGGGTTAGGGGAGGAGGACAGTAAGCTCCAGGCCAGTCTGGGCTCCCCCATTCCATCTCTAATGTGACTTCCCATTCTCTCTTTACATGTGGGCACGTCCTAGGACATAGTCATTTCTTTTTATTTTGTAGGTTGTTGTTGTTTTTTTATTAGCTGGACATCAGTGGCTCACATCTATATCTGAGCTTCTTAAGAGGCTACGATCTGAGGGTCATGGTTCAAAGCCAGCCTGGGAAGGAAAGCCCATGAGATTCTTACCTCCAATTAATTACCAAAATGCTGCAAGTAGAGCTGTAATTTAAGGGGTAGGGGTCAGCCTTGAGTAAAAAAAACTCAGGGATAGCACCTAGCCCCTGATTTTAAGCCCCAGTATCAACACACACACACACACACACACACACTCACACACACACACACACACACTCACACACACACACATTGGTTTCTACTTCTTTTCTCCCCTTAGACTTAGACAAGACTTTATGACTGCTTTAATGAACAGAATAGGATGTGGCAAGAATTCTAAAGCTCTGTGAGGAAAGACTATTCTGCTTGCCCTTGAAGCTCAGTTGCCATATTGTAAGGAAGCTCAACTCAAAGGGAAAGCCAATAGCATGTGTTGTGGCAAGCAGATGTAGCTAAAGGCTCAGCTTCCTGCCAGCCTTGCACACAAACTCATGAGTAGCTAAAGGCTCAGCTTCCTACCAGCCTTGCACACAAACTCCTGAGTAGACAGCTTTCAGGGAATCCTAGACACTGCCATTAAGTTACCACCAACTTTCCAGTCTTCCAGCTGAGGCCCCAGAACAAGCCATGTCTACTGTCCATTGTCAAATCCCAGTCCCACCTGAAGGTGTGAACATGATAAGTGATGCCTCACACCACCAAAGTTAGGAGTCACGTATTACAATGCCTTAGAAAACCCAACCACCCCCTCAGACTAACCTGTGAAGCCATCCTCTGCCTCAGAGACCCAGGCGGAGGGAGATGCTTAGCTCGGCCTCCAAGCCCCTCAACATCTGGCCCCAACTTGTTTGTCCCCATTTACCACATCTAGAGCAAATGTGCCCCTCCCTGGGATGTGGGCATTTTCTTTTCTCTCCACCTCCCCGCCATTACCTCTTTTTAAATTTAATTTTATTGTCAAGGTGATGTACAGAGGGGGTTACAGTTACATACATAAGGTAGTGAGTACATTTCTTGTCAAACTTGTTAACTCCTCCCTCATTTTTCTCCCACCTTCCCGCCTTCCCAATCTGAGAATTTTCTTACCAGAACCCTCTGGCATCATTCCATCCATAACTGGGGTAGCCTCCTAGTACAGCCTCTCCACATTCTCCTCCTCCTCCTCTGAGACTTCATTGTCCATCTCTCTTCCCCAGAGCCTCTCAGAGACTCGCAAGTAAATAGCTCCCACCCTCCTTGGATTTAAGAGCTCTCATTACCCATCTCTATCATTCTCTAAATGAGGAAGCTGGGATGGCTGGTCTTACAATTATTTTTAATGACCAGTGCTTTTACCTTCATGGAGAAGTTACAAAGAAATTAAAACGAATCCATTTCAGTGCTGCACTCCCCCAGTACCCTGTATGAAACATGCAAGCTTTGAATCCTCGTAAAGTAAGTTCTGTGCTGATCCCATTTTGCAGATGGGGGAGCTGAAGCTGAGAAAGGCGAAGGCATACAGTTAATGTTTGCTGGAGCTGCAGGCCTGAATCCTCCCAGGAGAATCTCAATCACCATTTCAACCTGGTAAATCAACATGTAGTGTCTTGTATTATATTTCCAAATGTTGTGTTTCTCTTTTAAAAATAAGTTCTTCAGGGCTGGGGATATAGCCTAGTGGCAAGAGTGCCTGCCTCGGATACACGAGGCCCTAGGTTCGATTCCCCAGCACCACATATACAGAAAACGGCCAGAAGCGGCGCTGTGGCTCAAGTGGCGGAGTGCTAGCCTTGAGCGGGAAGAAGCCAGGGACAGTGCTCAGGCCCTGAGTCCAAGGCCCAGGACTGGCCAAAAAAATAAGTTCTTCAAAGCACTGTACATGTATGTACATAATTCAAAGTGAGAAGTAGCACCAAATGTATGGTAAATTGTAGATTTATCTCTAAATCTAGCTCTATTCATTTCCCTTTCTTTAGGATTAAGACTGCACACAGGTATTCTCATTCTTCCAGAAATTTTGTGTGCACATATAAGTATCCCTTTATTATGTGAGTGGAATATACTATTTACAGAATTGTCCTTTATAGTGTCCCTTGATAGGCACTCCATGTGGACACATGTATAGGTCTCTATATTCTTTTTCTTGGCTGCATAATATTCTGTGACAAGACCATATGGCGGCTTAGTTAAACAAGTTCCCTAGTGATGACCTTGTGGCAGCGTAAGCTAGAGAAAGGAAGTGGGGAGGGGGAAGGGTTAGATGGAAAACTACAGTAAAATGAGAAGGACCGAGGCAAGACAAGCAGGAGTGAAGGAGGAAGTACCTAATTCCCAGGTCTAGTGGAAAGAAAGAGAAAGCTTGCCTGGGGAATAGGAGTGAACATAGGAGGTTCTGAATGCATTGTATAAAAAAGTGAGAGTGCAGAGACATGGGGTGAGGGGGAGAGGGTTACTTAGCAATGGCTGGGGGGGGTTGCCTCCAACTCTTTCCCAATGACTTCATCATTACAGCTCTCTTCTCTTTTGCAAACCCCACCATTAAGAGAAAAAAAAAGGACCCCACCCAAAGAAAACAAACATGTTACTATTTATTCATGCAGGAAGGCCAGTGGACACAATAGACAAGCCGCACTAGCCTCATTAAATGAAATGGGGTAGGTGTAATTCAAACCACCTCGGGAAAATATAATCTGCCACCAAGAAAATTCCCACCGTTCAGATGGTAGGGAAATAAGACCAGCCTCCCTCCAGGTTCCCAAGCCCCAAGGCTGGGATGGGGGCAGCGAGACAAGAGAAGGTCAGTTTCTCGCCAGCAGTCTCCTCCCTCCCCTCCCAGCACCCTGTACCTCCCTGACCCCCCCACACTCCCCAAACCCCTCCACCCCCCAGCTGGTGAACGGACATAGCTGAGCTGCTCCCTTTGTGGGCTGGATTGTATCGTTCATTTGCCATGAAAAAAAAAATGGTTTCATTCAGATTCCCAGCTCGGGCAACCAGACACCCTGAAAATCCACGCTTGGGCCAGTATCTCTTTTGCCATTTCTAGACACAGAAATGACATCCTCCCTTCCACACGCCAAGAGGGACCTTGGGGTGATGCCAGACTGGACCTTCTAGAAGCCAAGACAGGAGGAGGATCACCCCACAACTTCTGCATTGGCCTTCTCTGGATAGCAGCAGGGACTCTAGGGATGTAGTGTGGGTTACTCCTGGCGACCTGCCAGGGCCAGGGGGAACATCAGTCTGCATTTTCTAGATTTCCTTCGCCACTTCTCTGGGTCACATCTCAATTCTACACTCACAAATGCGAAGTCGGTTGGGCAAATTTGCTTCACCTCTTTCTGGCCTTTAGCTCCTAATCTGTAAAAAGGAAAATAATACTAGTAATAATAATAATGATCCCTCTTACAAGCAAGACACCTTCATAGCAGGTACTTGGCCCCATTGCAAAACTTTGTTCCCCTCTTTAAAAAAAAGTCTTTACCCACTCCTTCTAGCCTGGCTCCCATCTTTCTAGGGTCCATTGTAAAAGTGACTTCATACAAAGGGTGACTGATGGGTACCAGGCAGCCACCCCACCTGCTCAAAACCATCCTCAAGGCTTCCCTCCTGCATTGGCTGCCCGTACTAGTAGTGCCTCTTGCTCAGCAGGGTGCTGATAATCTGACCCTGTTCCTCCCCGCTGTGGGAGGTATTGAAGGCAAGGACCACCATCAAGGGCAGAGCCACACCATGATCTCACTCCCCCCTCCCCGCCCCCCCCCCGCTCCCCCCTCCCTCCCGCAAGAACCCAGAATAGCCATTGCCTTGGTACTTGGCTCTTCCTTCACTCCCCTCCTTCCCAGGTGAGCTGTGGGCCCAGCCACTTGACCTTGCCTGGGCTCTTAGTTTCCAGCCACTTCATCACCACCAAGCACCCCTCTCTCTGATCCTTCTCCAGCTCCCCCTCAGGCCTCTGGAGCTTCCTTATCAGTTGACACCATTCCTCCAGCTCAATGTAGACAGCTGTACTCAGAGTCGAGCCAGACAAGGGGCTGCAGCTGGTATGGCCAGGGTAGACAGGGTATCTGAGGAGGGAGAGGACCTCATGAGCCCTCCCCTGGGAGTAGATTTAGGGACCACCTCCCTCTCCTTCCTACTCAGCTTCTGTGTTTTTCCAGCATAGTCCCGAACTTTGTAAAATCTCTAGAGGTGCTACCATGTTTCTTATGAGAACTTGGAACTGAACCTCCATGCACAGCATCTAATCTTCTGGATGATTCTTCCATTTTTAAGCTACTTCTGTTTCCTAAAACAAGGATTGAATCTTGTTTATAGACACCAAGGAACTCCTACCCAGTCCCTAAGGTGGGCGGTTCCACTTCCCAGTGGCCCCTCCTCTTAGGTACAAGTCTCTGCCTCAAGTCCTTCCCCAGAGCAGAGAGACCTCAGAGCTCCCCAGTTCCAAACCAGTAGTGGTGGGGATCCCAGGCTCAGAGAGGTAGCCGAATGCAGTGATGAGAGCCCCAGGAAGTTGGGGGCTCTCTACATTTTCTCGGGGAGACACCCCCCCCACCACCACCACTTAGGAATCCCAACTCTAAGAAGCCTGAGGAAGAGAGTTTCTGAGTACCAGTCAGTGGAGAACAAGGCTAGAGGCAAACAGCTGACACTCAGCAATTCCTGTTGCTCTTTCCTGGGTGATAAATACCAATATGGCTAGCTCCCAGAACAAGCTTCCCCTGGGGCCTGCTGGGTCAGGTAGGATTTTAATCCATGACAAACCAGGAGCAGCCCTACCAGCTAAGCTCTGAACTTGGCACTGAACACAACTCACAAGTCCCAGGTGACACATTTGTGTGTCTTGTCTGAGATAATCTCCTTGGCCAGGAAGAGCTGCGCCCACACCCACCACCAGTCTCCCCATCCAAGGTCTCAGGGCGGCCAGTCCCAGATCCAAAAGGCTTCCCCACACCCCTGAGTGCCCTCTTCAAGCTCCGGGAGACTCTTACAGCCGACCATCTCACAGCAGACAAACATCCATGATGGCAGCCCCTCTGGCTGCCTTCTGGGACATCGCTGCCTTTGACAACACCTGCAAAGTCACAGGTACCTTGGCAGGGAGCCAGGACAGAGGCTAGAAGATAGTATCTTCCAGGGAAGATGGTTATTAGACCAAATTGGGCAGGAGACATGAGGATTTGGGGTGGGTTGGCGGGGGGTCAAAACTAGAGGGAAGACTGTGCAGGACTCCCAAAGATAAATCTGTCAGAGCACAGAAATGAGGACAGTCTGTGACCCTATTTTTCCATAGTCAGGTGGTGTGGCAGGCAACTGTTGAAGTTCCCTTCAGGAATATGCTTGTTCCAGGACTTCTGGTTATATAATTCTCAAATCCTGTCTGAGCTTCATTAACCTCAACAGAGGTGGCAGGCAGAACCCAGCTCAGAAGGAGGAGCCTTTCGTATGAGAATGTATGGAATATCACAGCCCAGCTGGCAACAGAAGCAGATGGCCACAGGAGACGTAGCATTACACCCTGGGCTGGTTGAGAGCTCCAGCACCAAGCTGGCCATTCCAGATCCTAGTTTGACTGCTGCAACCTTCTCTATGACTCATTGTCCTCATCTGAAAAAGGGAGCTACTACCTGCCTTACAATTTTGTTGCATGAACTAAGTAAGTTTTCATAAGTAAAATGAAATATCTTTCCTTCATTGTTGTGTTGTTACTCAATAAAGCTATCAAAAGCAAGGGAAGTCACATTTATAAACAATGTCAGCATTGAGTCCTAATGAAAAGTGCCAAAGAAAAGTGAGAAATAAAACTAGTTTATGCTAAGTGCAAGGGACTCACACCTGTAATCCTACCTACTCCAAAGGATGAGATCTGAAGATTACAATTTGAACCTAGCACAGGGCACAAAAGTCCATGACTCTTACCTCTAGTTGTCTACAAAAGCTGTAAGTGGAACTGTAGCTCAAGTGGTAGAGCACAAGCTTTGAGCAAACAAAGTTCAGGGTCAGTGTTCAGGCCCTGATGTAAGCCCCAGAACTGGCACTTAATAGGTCGGTAGATGAATAAAAGAGTGATTCCATATTGATTTGCATGCATAAAAACATGTATGAGTAGGTGGATGGGTAAATGGTAGGTAGCTGCTATGGATGGATGGGTTCATGGGTGGGTGGATGGATGGATGGACAGAGAAAAAGGGGAAGAGGGAGGTGAGAGAGGTAGAGATATATGAATGTTTGGATGGATAAGTGCCGGGGTAAGTGGGTGAATGGATGGACGCATACTGTGGATGGATGGATGGATGGATGGATGGATGGATGGATGGATGGATGATGCAGAAGAATCTAATTGTTTAAATTCACTATTGTGAAACTGGTGAAGTTGTGTGAGCCACTATAGAGTGTAAGAGGGAGAGTCAAGCTCGTTTGCATTGTCACAAAGCTCCACTGGGTCTGGGTTCTGTTACTGAACAGGGGTCTTGCTGAGGTATCAATCCAGATTTTTTGGCATGATTTTCGGCATCTTGAACAAAAATTGAGTAACACATTTGAGTAGAAGCCATCTACTTATCTGTCTTCCCACTCTCGCCTGTCAGACCATCTATGAAGAGGGGCAAGGGATGTGGTGGAGACCTGGGAAGGAGCACAGGGGGTGGGAGGCTAGGGACCAGTAGTGGTGAATAGGCCAGATAGAGAGACAAAGCCTGAGAAAGTGTTTCCCAGCTCCCTCAGAGCTGCACCTTTCTCATTCCATCACTGTAACAAGCACTGGGGCCACAAGAAGTGGGTCCAGTGGAATATTTTCCATGGGAACTGAGTTCCAAAGTCTGTCTCAGGAGGAAAAGAAGTTCACATGGCTGAGATAAGCGTTCTGTTCCTACCATAGCAGGGAGCAGCCACCTCACAGTAAGCCTGCCCAGTGTGTTTTAAGCCCGTTGAGGGAAGAGATCCATTTCTTTGATTGTACAGACAGTGAAGTGGTTGAGCTGTGTTTAGAGACTGTGGTATAAATTGCAGACTCACACTCCACCTGGCGACGGCCTCCCCTGGGGATGTGGTTGGGGACAGAGGCTAGACGGTGGTGACAGATGTGACGTCACCCATCTTAGGCTCATGTTACCATGCACACCATTGTAAACTTGCCCACTCTTTTTCACTCTTCCAAGTACATGTATTTCACAACTCATGTCATTTAGTGTGACTTCATTTCCATGAGTGCTCACTGCCTGAATTGAAATAAGCCATCTAACAGAGAAGTAGATTATCTACCCCTCTTGAAAAAATATATAATCAAAGTATGAAAGAGCTATTAATGCTTGCCATATACCTGCGTTTCAACCACTGGAATCACGTTACAATAAGCAGAGACAACTGTTAACATGACATCTTCTATCACTGGTTCCATAATAGGCACTAAAGGAAATAAGCAAATACTGACCATTGGAGCTACAAGAGCTTGTGGAAATTGGCCAGATGTGTCTCCAAACCATTAATTCTCCTCCAGAAGCCTAAGAAAGAATTGAAGGGATAAGGAGATTGAAAGCACAAACAAAAAGCATTTAACAAATGCTTCACATCCTGGGATCTGGGCAGAGCCACCAGGAAATGAAAGGCAAGGTCACTGGTTCCAAGAAGTGCTGTCTAATTGAATAGAAGGGGCAGACAAGTACTAATACCACTAACACCATGCTTTTATGCATGGTGCAACCAGCAGAAGTGCATGAGAGGAGGAGAGACACAGCCAGCTCGCTCTTTAGCAGCACCTACTTTCTGGGATACACCCTGGCTATGGTACAACTACAAAGCCAGGGCACTGAGTTAAAGGAACTAGAGGCTGCCTACTCTCCCCCAAGCTTTCCTACTCACAGGCTTGCCACTGCTCAGACCCCACCTTTTTTTCTGCCCCCCATCTTTGATGCATGCTAATTAGACTCCACAGGACCGTGGTTCTGTTACTGGATGGTGATTAAGGCTGTGTATCTTTCCAGGTTCTTGGCATCTTGGACATGAGCAAAACACTCATGAATAGTGAGATGAGCACAGATTTATTGGAGTCAGAGGTCAAGAGTAGAGTTGGAACGTGTTATAACATGGGAGGACAGAGCAAGAAAGCTCCAGGGCCCTGAGGAATGATGTCTGGAACAATACAAGGATGGTTTGGACTGAGGGGATGGTCAGATTGTCCCTCCCACAGGAGAGGCCCTAGGTGATGACAGTTTTGAGTGACAAGGAAAGGTTAGGTAACAGTGCTCCAATGTGAATGTGCACGTGCATTCCCACGGTGCATTCTGCTATAATATTAATGAGATGCGATGCATTATCATGAAGCCTTAATTAGGGGGTTTCTCCTGAAAGTTCACTTAAGGACAGCCAAGCACAGTACTGCATTAAAGGGAATTTTGTCTTGGTCGGTTTTGTTTTGTGCCAGTCCTGGAGCTTGAACTCAGGGCCTGAGCACTGTCCCTGGCTTCTTTTTGCTCAAGGCTAGCACTCTACCACTTGAGCCACAGCACCACTTCTGGCTTTTTCTATACATGTGCTGCTAAGGAATCGAACCCAGGGCTTCATGTATATGAGGTGAACACTTTACCATTAGGCCATATTCCTGGGAATTTTGTCTTGCTGAACAGGTAATCTTGTTATTGAATGGAATGCTCATTTATCAGTACTTTTTGATGGTCATGTGTGAGGAGTTGGGATGGTCTTGGTGCATCCCTCAGGGGGAAGTGGGGGGAACAAGTGGGCCAGTCTTATAAATAGCCATGACAACCATGGACCTTGCCTGCCTCAGTTCTGCTGTCCATCCTTACAAGAGCTCCCCAGCTGCCTTCTGCTGAGTAAAGCTCTCTTTCACTCCAGGCCCCAATATATGACCTAGGGCAAGTTACTTCTTCTCCAAACCGTACTGTGGTCCTTGATTTAAAAATAAAAATCAAATGAGTATCATAGATGGAGTGACTATAGAATAGTACTTCAAGGGATTTTTTTCGGGAGGATGAATATTATGCATATGGGCGTATAGTAAAGGAGCTAACAGCAATATTCTTGTAGTTTTTTTCTTCTTGGAATCAAATAAACTATTGAGTAAGCACCAGATATCTCCTGCATTCATGGACAATGAAGCTTGTAGTTTTAAATGCTAGAAATATAAAACAGTATCCTTGAGGATTCTGGTTGCAAAGATCTAACACAGACTTCATATAATTAAAAAAAGATCACTGGTTCCCTTGCATCATATCAGGAGGGAAAACAGGAAAAGATTGAGTTATCTTGTCCAATCTCTCTTTGTCAAGCAGAGAAGTGATGAGTCTGAAGTCACCAAAGAACTAGAAAGGAGGGACCCTACCCCTGTTCAATTTCCTGCTACCAGCATGATTACTACTAGAGACATGCATTTTGATCCTCCCAAAAATATTTTCCTGGTTAAGTTACAAATTGGATGGAATGTGAAAATTCACGAGTATTTTTTGTCTTTGGAATCAGATTTGATATTCAGCAAAACTATTGCTGGTCTGTTCCCAGAGCTACTTCCTTATCCACACTTAAATCAGAATAATGCACACGGCATTCAGCACCGAATCCCATGCAGAAAAGACTCCAGGTACCCGGACCCTCTGGGAACAGACATACGCAGGCAAAGGCAGGCTTAACTACCTTGGTAGAGGAAGGGAGAAGGAAAGAGGCACAGGAGTAATTCAACACAACTCAGAGACAAGGTGAAGGACCTGGCTAAGATCCTCCTGTACTATCTCCCAGGCTGTGTGAAGGTGAGAGCCAGTTAGCAAGCAGATTGATTCAAATCCTGTGTACCCTTCTCCTTCATTTGTTGGTTTATGTGCAGTGTTAGATACAGCTTTGCATCTAGACCCAAAGGGTTTCAGGCTTGAGTTCTGGTTGAGCCTGACTCCCTGGGGAGAAATCTATGGAATCTTAAAAGTGCTTTATTGATTCTTAAAC
This sequence comes from Perognathus longimembris pacificus, assembly GCF_023159225.1. NCBI lineage: Eukaryota > Metazoa > Chordata > Mammalia > Rodentia > Heteromyidae > Perognathus > Perognathus longimembris. The sequence continues at coordinate 17,056,757 of NC_063164.1, forward strand.
ACCAATGCTGTCCAAGAAGGCTGGGCTTTGAAAGCTCATCTCGCTTAAGCAGAAGAACACTGATTCTCTTACTTCTCCCTCTTCCGCTGTGTTCTTAGTACTTCTCTGTTACAGACAACATCGATGAACTCCTAAGCGCTCTCTCTCTCTTTCTCTCTCTATATATACACACATATACATACATACATATATATGTATGTATATGTGTGTGTATATACATATGCATATATGTATATATATGCATGTCCATCAATGAGAATTAGTCCAAATACAAAAGGTCATCCCTGTAGGGGTGGCCTGAGATGTGGTTTGTTAGGGCTAAACTCTCAAACTCTGCCTTGTCCATGACAATAACTGTGGAGATAAGCACTCAGGAAGGTGGTGGGATTCTGGAAAGAGGAAAAAGACAGACATCCTAGTGTCTGACTATCAAGACTAGGACGCCTAGGATTCTCCCCTCCCTGCTCTTTCTATCCATACTATAAGGAAATATCCTTATCCCAGTGGGGGAACGGGATGTCCTAACACTTCGAGAAGCTTCTCCTCGCCACTTCTCCAGCCCCTGGTGTCCCCAAGTTGCCCAGTGGGAAACTCTACAGCTCAGAAACCAGAAAGTGAATGAACTGAAGCCCCTAAATCTATCGGGATAGGAGAGCCGCAGGGGCTGTGGTAAAAACCCCCTCCTCCAAAGCCGGGGAGGGGGTGGCTCTTCTCCCCCTCACTGCCTGGGGGAACTCAAACAAACAGTCCTTTGGAAAGTCAGTGAAAGGAAAGGGCTGAGTCAGGACTTCTGTTTAAATAGTCCCCACCTGTTCCCTCAGCGGGGCCTCCCCCTGCCCACCCCGGCTCCCCCCTCCCCACTTCCTTTCTCTTTTCTTTGCTTTCCTCCTTTGTTGCTCATTTTCTAAAGGGCAGCGTTGACGGGCCCCCTCTCCCTGAGTGAAGCCCGCAACCAGGGAGCCAGCCAGGAGTAGGCTGCTGCTGCTGACCCGTCTCCAGCCCCTCCTCCGCACCTGACCCCTTGGCCTCCACCCCAGGCTGCGCGTGGCTGCTGCAGGCCTATGGGGGAAGGGAGCCCCACCCTGCTGCTCACCCTGCCTCTAGCAACTAAGCCAGAGGGGTGGGGAGGGGGCGGAAGGGGGACCGGGGAGCCAGGCTCTGCCCAGGCTCCTTTTACCCAGCAGGGATTGGTGAGGTGTGGAAGGGAGGAAGAAAGACCTGGGTATGAAAAAGGAACAAAGGAGGGCAGGGGGCTGCTGCCTCACAGAGCATGCGTCCTCCTGTGTCCCCCCCCCCCATTAGTGACAAGACTTCTCTGTGGCCCCTTAAACTGGATGTTATTTATAAAAATAAATGAATCAATAATTTCTTGGTATGGGAGGAAACGAATTCATTTCCCATATGCGAAATGGAGGGAAAGGACACATCTTCACAGGAGCCCTGGAAGCTTTTGGGAACTCCTTCTTCCGCACAGAACCCTCTCCCCACGTCCATTGCTGGCTCTGGGAAATCAGCCTTTCCTGTTATTTTTGTGTTCGTTTTCTATTTTGAGAAAACTAATTAATATGCAGTTATTAAGAAATGATACTAATACAGAGAACAAGTGGTTCATGCCTGCAATCCTACATAGGAGGCTGAGATGTAAGGATGACTGTGCCAAGCCAGCCCCGGGCAGGCAATCCATGAAATGCTTATCTCCAATTAATTACTAGAAAATGGGAAGTGGGGCTGTGGCTCAAAGTGATAGAGCACTAGCCTTGCATGAAGAAGCTCAGGGACAATGCTCAGGCCCTGAGTTCAAGTCCTACCTCCAATGGAAAAGATAGACAGAGAGATCCCTTGAGTTTTTACCATGTTGTCCCAGTAGTAATGTCATACAAAACAACACAGCACAAGGTTACAGCTGTGATATAGGTTCAGGGTTAAGCTATGGAATGCTTTCATCACAAGAACCTCACATTGTAATGGGGTCTGAGTGGGGGGGTCCCCCAACCCTCCAAGAGTCCACCAGTCAGAGACAGTCTCAAGCAAAAAGATGGGTTTGTTGGGGGAAGTTCTGGATGGACCGGTCCCAGGTTTCAGAAAAACATAACACAAAACAGGACAGCGGCACAGAGACTTCCTTCTGGAAGATTACATGCCCTTACCAACAAACCAATTCAGCTCCGATGGAGAGCTGAATTGGGACACCAAGGGGATGAGACACAGGACGCGAACATGTAGACATGTGGCATGGTGTAATGGCGCCTGAGCTGGCCTGCCCCTAAATAGGGTCAGGTCAGGGGAGTGGGTCACAGAAAGCTCCCAGTCCCAAGCACTTGACAGACAGGTTCAGTAACCTATAGGCCATGTGCCTGCCCCTGTCTCTTGGGATTTAGGAACACCCATTACCTGGGGATGGGACTTCCCTTCTTGTAGGAATCCAGGCATGCCCATAAAGATAAGATGCTAGAAATACCACATGGTTAAGCTTGCCACGTGGCCAATATGGCGCTGGCCAGATCTGACCTCCATATTACACACATAGCCAGGTCCCTCTCACTCTTCTCCTTAAGTCAGGGCCACCCACTCATCTCTCCTCCAGTTCCCTGGTTTTGTTACTTCAAGAGTGTTCTGTAAGTGGAAGCATGCAATGTGGAACCTTTAGATGTTGCCATTTTCACTTAGCATGGTGTTGTCTGGAGATTGGTCAGGTGGTTGCATGAAGTATAATTAGTTTATTCTTTTTGGTGGCCAAGTAATATTCTGTCATACAGATAGACGACAGCGTGGTTATCCATTCATTTGAGGAAGGACATCTGGTTGTCTTGAGTTTTCAACTGTTACCAATAAAACTGATGTCAACACACATTGTATTTGTGTGTCAAGATAGGTCTTCATCTCTCGAGGATAAATGGCCAGGAGCCAGTTGCTGGGGTCTAGGATAATGGCAGGGTTCGTGGTGTATTGCATTAAACTTTCACTCAAGTTATTTCTGACCTACTTCCAGGGATGTGAACTGGAAGGTGAAAGAGAAGGAAGCTGAAGGTTAGGCGTGTCTTGAAGGCTTTAATTCATGGAACTGAATTGCTGAGCTATAAACCTGTCCTGTCCTGTAGCACATGGTGAAGAGGGACCCAGAACAATACCAAGTACTGAATGACAAAATAATGTTCCTTCTTCTTCTCCGCTTCAGAGGTGTCAACACCTTTATCCCCAGAACCTGGGAACAGATTATACAGCAAAGAAGAATGAAAGTTGCAGATGGAGTTAAGGATGCTGACCAGATGACTGTGTAGAGAAAAAGGGACTGTGAGTCAAGAAACACTAGCACAATTAATAACTATAATGTGCCTATGCTATAAATGTAGGGGAGAAGGAGAATTGCCAATTCCAGGGCTTGAACTTAGTGCCTGGGCACTGCTCCTTGGCTTTTTTGCTCAAGGCTGGTGCTCTGTTACTTGAACCACATTTCCACTTTCAGCTTTTCAGTGGTTAATCGGAGATAAGAGTCTTGCAGAACTACCTGGATTGATTTTAAATCAAGATCCTCAAATCTCATCCTCCTAAGTGGTCAGGGTTATATACGCATGAGCCAGCTCTTACAAGATCCTCAAATCTCATCCTCCTAAGTGGTCAGGGTTATATACACATGAGCCAGCTCTTAAGTTCTTTTTTAAAATTACCGATGTTATACTTCTAGGCGTGCTCCCTTGTCACAGGTAGAGTTGAAAATCCCACCCACCTTGACCCTGGTGCCACCCTGAACAGTGTCTTGGGTGTGTATCATAGAACTCCTCAGCATCCCTAGGGTCAGGATGAGAGATTTTCTACGAAAGCAGCTCCTCCATCAGCTGGATCACAGAGTGAGTTTCTTAGTTGTATCTATTTGAGACCCTGAAACTAGGATGGGATGCCTCACAGTTGGAGGAGTTGCAGAACGGTGGCTTCCGGCTCTAGACTTCCTTTTGCCAAAGCTACTGGCAATACTGGCGCTCTCTGTCTCTGTCTCTGTCTCTGTCTCTGTCTCTCTCTCTCTCTCTCCCTCTCCCTCGCTCCTCTCTCTTTCTCTCTCATCCAACCCCCCTGTCTTCTGCAGTGGCTTACAAAGTTTCTGGGGTTTTTTGTTGTTGTTGATCATGGGGCTCAAACTCAGGGCCTGGGCGCTGTCCCTGGCCTTTTTCGTTCAAGGCTAGCACTCTGAGCCACAGTACCACTTCCAGCTTTCTGGTGATTAATTGGAAATAAGAGTCTCACGGACTTTCCTGCCCAGGCTGGTATCAAACCATGATCCTCAGATCTCAGCTTCCTGAGTAGCTAGGATTACAGGCGTGAACCACCTGCACCTGACTAAAGCTTCTGTTCCTAAAACTACAGAAAAAAAAAAGCGCATGTTTTCTCTCATATGTGGAAGCTAGATCTAAAATACACCAGGGTATGATAAACTTTATAGGACTGTAGCCATACACACACAGTGAGACCAAAGGAGGATGCTCTTGAGGGAGGAACACAAAGACTCAATGCCTACGCGCCTCTGATCATGTAAAATAATATTGATCTAAATGAACTCCAGGAAATGGAAACGAGAGGTTCTTGTTTTCTTTGCTTTGCTTTTTGTCTTTCTTGTTTATTTGTCTTTGGGAGGGTAAGAGGGACACAGAATGGAAGGACAAAGGGTGAACAAATGCAGCCGTGGTACTCACTAGACACTATGTGGAAAATGAACTATATAACTTGTGGGTGGGAACAGGAGGGAAAAATTGGGAGAGCACAAAGGAAGGAAGACATTGTCCAAAAAGAAATCTACATTACCCATAACCCCTCCATATATCACCTTTACAATAACAATAAAAATGTTTTCAAAAATAAATTTCCCACCTCTCAAATTTGTATAATAAACTAACGTGCTTTTTGTTGTTGTTGTTGTTTAATTATAAAAACAGTATGAGTTTAGTGTAGAAACTTGGACAATAGAAGAAAAGTGAAAGAGCACAAAACTCTCATATTCTCCAGGCACACCTCTATCTAAATTTTTTAACATTGATGATGTTAAACCGTGATCACTCTGTACCTAGTGAGATCTAATCCACTTTTCTGTTGTAGAAATACCATGTACGTTTTGACAAAGACATCGTTTAGCCCAAGGCCTTCACTTGGGTATCTGTCCTTCTCAAGCCTGTTATTGCCCAGTGCCACAAGATTCTTGCTAAGTCAGGTTATAATTTGATATCTGATTAAATTCCCTATAATCCCCACACACATACACTTGGTAACTCATCACCTTGGACAGCCTTCAGCAGGAATCCAGTCTAATTTTTAGCCAGAATTTCCCTTTCCTTTCTGATGTTTCCACTTAGTAATAAATTTCCATCCACTGACCCCCTGACTTCTGGGCTATAATTGTGCTGTACAGTAGAACAAAGCCCATATCTACACAGAGGTCTTCTTTCCCCTATTATAATATTCCTTCATAAGATCTGGTGTACCACCGTCTCTATTCCCCAGGTCTCGTCCTTTCTAAATCTTGTCTCCTGTCATTCATGTCTATCTTCTCCAACCTAACATTTCATTGCACCTGGCATTCTGTCATACAAGTGCCACACAATTTATTAGCCAATCCTCTATTACTGGATCTTCATTCCATTTTCAGTTCACTACTTTAAACTATCTTCAAATATGTGTATATTGAGTCATAATCTTCACCATGGATTAAAAAAAAAAAAAGGAATTCTAAAGCCAGCACCAGTGGCTCATGTCTGCAACCCTAGCTACTCAGGAGGCTGAGATCTAAGGATTGTGGCTTGAAGCCAGCTGGGCCAGGAAAGTCTGTGAGACTCTTATCTCCAATTAATCACCAGCAAAAGCCAGAAGTGGAGTTGTGGTTCAAGTGGTAGAATTCTAACCTTGTGCACAAAAGCTCAGGAACAGCATCCAATCCCTGAGTTCAAGCCCTAGGACTTGTACCATAAAAAACAATAATAATAAGGTTATCACATATGAATTAAGTCTTGAGAATGCTAATTTGGGGGCCTGGCAAGTAGTTAATCGATGTCCATTTAAGCTGAATTCTTTGACAGAGCAATAAGACAGCAACAAATGAAAAGTACTCAGAGAAATTCATATGAATATTTCAAGATGAGGTTGCTCCAAAGGATTTGGAGAAGGAAATATATCAACCAACTAAATGATAGCTCATCAGATCTGAAATCCATTCATTGTGACATACACTAATTAGTTAAGGTCTCACCAAAGAAGGAAAGAAGCTGTAATCATATAATGCCATCATTTATAAATAGCATTCCGGTCATAGAACAAAACCCAAAGAAGCAAGTCTTGCTTAAGAGGGGCTGGCCTGGAATAGAGTCTGGCTTGGAAGGGAATCATCAAGTGACCAAGTGTATGTACAGACTTACCATGAAGCTCAGTCTTATATGTAGAGCATTGAGAACAAATCCAGCTGGCTGTCCTGGGGCCTCCCTGGCCCCAGATTGCCAAACTATGGCCATTTTAGTAGCCACCTTGTGATCCTGAAATGGTCAAAGAAGACTTAGAAGTAGAGCTCACTGTGCTCCAGTCATCCTCAGCTCTTGAGCACCCTGACTTTGAGTGGGTTTGTCCATCCTTCCATGCACTTCCAAAACAGCTCCCAGGATGGGAACAGTAGCTTACACCTATAATCCCAGGAAACGGAGTCCTGAAGATCATGGTTTGAAGCCAGCCTCCATGAAATTCTTATCACCAATTAATCACCAAAAAGTCAGAAGTGAAGTGGTGGCCCAATTAGTAGAGCACCAGCCTTGAGGAAAAAAAAAATCTAAGAGACAATGCCCAGGCCCTGAGTTCAAGCCCCATAACACACACACACACACACACACACACACACACACACACACACACACATACACAAACACACACACACACGGAGTTCTCTCAGCCTGAACCAACCTTGCCCAATGCAAGCTTTATCATAACACAAGCCATATCATCTTGGGAAGACCCTTTGGGACCACCACCCTACCAGTGCAAAACAAGCCCTCTGGGGTAAGAACAACCTGGCAAAGATACAATAAAAAAAAAAAAAGTTCTTCCCTTGACGCTGTGCCTCTAGGATCCAGAAGCCAGAGAGTTGTCAGGCAAGTTTCTCACGGACTGGCATCAATAACCCTAAGCTGTGACTTTTGAAAATGGTAAAAAGGTTTGATGAGGAAGGCAGAGCTCACATTGGTTCTGCATACATCTTGCTAAAACAGCAATGCAGTCTGGCAGGCCAGGGATGGGGGTGCTGGCCAGTCAGTGGTCAGTCCCCCCCTACTCAGCCCAACACCTCACTGCTCCAGCAGACACCTCAACACTAAGGAAACAGTTGTACAAAGCTGATCTTCTGGCCTCTGAGTTGTACTCACAGCCCCTCCAACCCTTGCCTGTCCATCTCTCATCGCCAGCTGCCACCGTTTGTTTTGAAAACCTGCTGTAGAAACAAATAAATGCGTAAATCCTGCCTTGCTAACCAACCATGCAAACAGCTTGCCCCTATTTGAACAGCTCCAGCCACTTTCGCTCTAATCCAGGCATTAAGATCTTAGACTCCCAGTGTTCTCTGCTGCTTGTTTGAGGGATCATTTCAAATTCCCTTTTGGCGGGAAAGAGAAGCCCCTATTCATAGACTTGGCAAGAAAAGGATCCGTTCATTTCCCAAGGACCCATAGCAATGCGGGAGCTTTGCTTTTCAACCACTTCGTGCCTGTTCATTTGCAGATCCCAGAAGCCCTAATCACACTGAAGTTCAGTAAGAATTTCCATCTCTGTTGAGGAGTTCTTGAGGCCCAGAGCCACATCCAAACTCTTTTCAAATTCATAGCATTGAACACAGTGCAGGTGAAGAATGAATGAAGGAGGTGAATTCAAAGTGGATCTAGCCAAGCGCTGGTGGCTTACACCTGTAACCCTAGCTACTCAGGAGGCTGAGATCTGATGAACCTGTTTCAAAGCCAGCACCAGCAGAAAAGCCCATGAGACTCTTATCTCTAATTAACCACCAAAGAGCCAGAGTGGAGGTATAGCCCAAATAGAAGAGCACCAGCCTTGAGGAAAACAAAAAGCCAAGTAAGAGTGCAAGGCTCTGAGTTCAAGCCCCAGTATGGGCACATACATACACAGAAAGAATACACAACGTAGATTTGAGGCATTGAAGGTTGAACTCATTGCACTCCTGAGTCCTTCTCCCCATTCGATTCTGTCCTCACCAGTCACTGCAAGTTTGTTACCCTTGTCCTTTGAGCTCTTTCTCTGCTCCTGCCCCCTGTCACCAGCCTCTCCCCCACCTCCCAAAGCACATATAATTTAAAGGATCCAATCATTTGCGTAAAGTTTGTTTCCAGAAATGACTTTCCAGCCCGGTTCAAGTTGCCTGGCATAATCAGAGGTTGCAGAGAGACTGTGCAGACCATGTGGGAATGCGGGAAATAAACAATGCTGAGAACAAGCAAGGGCTTCAGGTTGAGATCTGTGGAAGACAGCCCAACCACAGCTGCCTTTGCCACCTCATTTCCTTGGATGGCAGCTCTCGAGATGCCTAGGTCACACACTGGCAACCCTCCTCTGTTGAGCACTGGGCTCGCCTCTCGCTCTGTGTATAATGGGCCCTCCAGTCTACCAATTACCAGGTGTACAGGCTATGCTCTGTAACAAACAACTCCCAAATATCTTAAGAAAGCTAAAACAACCCAGGTTTGTTCTGTTCACTACCTGTGCTTTGGCTTTGTAGCCACTGTGGCCCTCTTCTTCCTCCAGGACCCAGGCTGACAAAGCTGCCATGGCTCGGTCACGGTCCACGTCAGCGATGGGCAATGAGGAACAAGCATGGCTGGACCCACTTCAGTGCTAAGGCTTCTAACAGCAAATGACACCCATCATTCCCACACACACTCCATCAGCCAAAGCAAGTTAATTGATCACATCTAAATTCAAGTGGCTAGAGAAAGGTAATTGGACCCTTCAACCCGGGAACAGCCCTAATGACCACCATATCATGTCTTCCACAGGGTTAAATGGAGAGCTCTACCCATCTGTCTGACAGGAAGGAAAAAACATTTGCTTACCGCTGAGGGCAAGGGTAAGCAAACAAAGAGAAGACCACTATTTCCTAGAAAGGAAGCAAAGCATGCATAGAAATGGCAGATAGGTACCTAGTTGCTTGGCATAAGAGAGAGATGGACCCAGGGAAAGGTTCCAGAGACTGAGTCAGCGGAGGAGGCTTGGGCCCTGGTGCACAGCTAGAAAAGTAGAAACCAAAAGGGCGGGACTATAGACAGAGAGAAACGGTGCCAATGCAACAGTAATGGCCAGAGGGAGGGCAGGGGTGGCTATGGAGGGCATAGAACATTTTGTTATGTGGGGTGTGATATACCCTCTTCCAGAAGCTTCCCCTTCTTCAGAAACAGGATGATTGGATTTTCAAAGTGACAACATGCCTAGGCTAGTTTTAGGGCAAGCAAAAGGTAAAGCCAGGGACTGCCAAAATAAAAGAAATAAAAGACCCAACTACTGTCTGCAGGCCAAAGTCAAGTTGTGTTTTGTTCTGTTTTCCTATTCTGACTCCAACTAATCTCCCTTTATCCTCCTCTGTATCCCAGCCCCTATCCAGGTGCATTTTCTAGGATCTAGCCCTTCATCCTAGAAGGGCTGTTTAGCATCACCCCCCTGGGCTTACTGCCTCTCCCACCTCCTAAGCCCCAGTAGCAATCACCCACCTCCTCCCTCTTCTCTCAAAGTTCTCCACCTCAGCCTCTCAAACTATACCTCAGAGGTTAGCAATTGCCTGGACTCACTGAGCTGAGGTGTTCATCCCCTCTAGCCACAACTATGCCTCTCGCAAAGGAATGTCACCACACTGCAACCACTGCTTGCCATGCTATCTCCTCTAAAAGATGGTGAGACCCTTGAGGGATAATTTCTGCATAGCTTAACTTTTTGACCCCAGCTCCCATGACAGGATTAAGCACAAAGCAACAAAAACAATGACCCTTCATAGCAATAACAACGGCAGGGGACATTAACAAGTCCTTGATGTGCCAAGGTCTAAAAAGCATCAACAACATCATTTTACCCTTCTACCCTCTTGTATACCATTAGATTCTTTTTTCTAGGTGAAACATTGAAGCAAGTAGTCTCACTATTCTAATTGGCATATCATTCTTTGCATACCATTTGGGCTGAATGTTCAGCCTCAGGATTCCTGACAGCAAGGATTACACCTGAACACCCAAAGTCATTCTAGCCATGACCACTTAGCCCACAACCAGACCATCATGTCTAATCCTCAGGACACCAGCATCCTTGTAGCCTCCAGCACCAGCCAAGGCAATGTGGACAGGGGTAGTGAGCACCATCAAACACCTGAGCCATAAAATCTTCCTGGATGGTCCTCCGCTGCCTTCACTGCTGCCTCTGTATGAACACAGTACCAGCCGGAAGTCTTGGAATTTAAAAAGAGCCACTGGATGGCTGGGACCTCATGAAACAGAGCCCCACACCTCAACTCACATCCTCAGAATTCCAACCTTCCTCCTGGGAGACACAAGCAAGAAATAGACGCTTTCTGTGTGAAGCCACTGAGATTTGGGTGCTGGTCAGCATAGCCTTCACCCACCCAGCTGAAATGGTTCTTACCAGGCAGTTGATTCAAAAGTACTATTAGAGGGGCTGGGGATATAACCTAGTGGCAAGAGTGCCTGCCTCGGATACACGAGGCCCTAGGTTCGATTCCCCAGCACCACATATACAGAAAACGGCCAGAAGCGGCGCTGTGGCTCAAGTGGCAGAGTGCTAGCCTTGAGCGGGAAGAAGCCAGGGACAGTGCTTAGGCCCTGAGTCCAAGGCCCAGGACTGGCCAAAAAAAAAAAAAAAAAAAAAAAGTACTATTAGAGCTAGGTGCTGGCAGCTCACCTGTAATCCTCGCTACTCAGAAAGCTGAGGTCTGAGCATCATGGTTTGAAGCCAGCCTGGGCAGTGAAATCTATGAGACTTAACTCCAATTAACCACTAAAAAACTAGAAATGAAAGTACGGCTCAAATGGTAGACCTCTAGCTTTGAAAAAAACAATGCCAAGAAAGTATGTGCCAACATTGGCACAAAGATAGATAGATAGATAGATAGATAGATAGATAGATAGATAGATAGATAGATAGAAGCAATTTTGGAGCTACAAATTGTAGGAGTTGTCTTAGCAAGAAAGAGAGGGTGAGGGGGTCCCCAGGTGCTGAGTTAACTTGGCAATCATTCATCCATTTGATGTTGTGAACTTTGAGGGTGGCCTACTGCCGAGAGTCTTGAATGAACTGGACAGGAGGAGGAAGGGAGGCCAAAGAGGAACGCCAAGACCCTAAGAGCTAAGAGACAGGAGGAACAAGTAGCTTGAAGTGTGCCTGGAGAGTCCCCAAGGGAGAACAAGGGTCATTGTTGTTTACAAGGACAAACGGGAGCTGCAGAGAGCAGCTGTAGAGAGGGAAGGAGTTGAGATCCTGACCACTGATGCAGCCGGATGGGAGAGAAGCCTGAATGGCCAGCAGGGTAACGGCCATCCTGAATGGTGTCGGGCTTCTACTGTGAATTGTCCAAGTCCTTCTTCTAGCAGTCCCCAAAATACATGAAGCAGCATTGTGTCCCAGCAGCTGGCTGTCACTGCTGCCCACGCTTGTCTTCCTTCTCTTCCTGGGCATTTGCCTCTCCCTGTCCCACTTAGTCTGAAGCCACTGTGTTAGGGAGATTGACGGTCCCCTGAGGACACTCTCAACCTGCAAGCTATTGTCCCTCCACCCACACTCGCAGATTGGGCCTTGTGTATTTGCATGTCAATACCCAGAATGCCCTGCTTGTCCCCTCCAGAGCCCCTGGGTAGCACTTGCCAGTGTCTGGAGCTAAGGGTTGGCAGAGCTGGATATACTGAGAGCAGTGTGTTTGCTCCCATGCCCCAGAACCAATATTTTTTTTTTAAAGAAGAAAGTGAATTCTGAAGGCACATTAATTACATTTAAAAGGAAGCTGTGCAGTCATAAAATTCAACATATATCCTACAAAATTTTAAAAATTTGAAGGGAGAGGTAGGTAGGACTGGGAAGGATGGAGGAGGAATTGTATTCATAAATGGGTGGAATGGCAACTCCTTTGTACAGCTACTTAAAGATAATAAAATATGTACTTAAAAAAAGTAAAAACCGGCACAGAAATGGAGGGACAAAGGATGAACAACTGATGCAGCCGTGGTACTCACTGGGAACTGTGTTGAAAATGAAGGACACAACTTGTAGGTGGGGATGGAAGGGAACAACAGGGAAAGGGCGAGGGAAGGGGTGACATTGTCCAAAAAGAAATGTACTCATTACCTGACTTATGTAACTGTAGCCCCTCTGTGCATCACCATTATAATAACAATAAAAATATTAAGAGAAAAAAAGAAAGAAAGCTACAGTCCTTCCAAGCTTGACGACCTCCTCAGCTTTGTTATCCTCAAAACAGAGCCAAGCCCAGAACCTCGTTTCTAACTGGGATAAGGACTGAGTGAGTTGGCCCATGCCCTGCTCCAACAGTAGCTGATAAATATCCAGCACCTCATAAACATTAGCCATTGTTGCCATTGCAACTGGTCCCACAAATGAACAAAAGTCACTGCCAAACCCCAGAAAGCAGCAGCCAGTGGCTACGGGCCTGAGCAGGGCTCAATGGTTTTTACAGGAAGTTGGACCACAAACGTGTTCTCTTTGCATAGGACTCTGAGCCAATAAATACAGCAAATCAAGCACATATAATACCTACGTAAGCTAGGGAGATGGCTTGACTATTGGACAGTGATTGGCTACTAATGGGAAAAATTCAGGTTTGAACATACATAGGTAAGAAAGGTATAACCCAGCTCCCTGGCTCATAAGCCCTGCAATGATGCAGCCATAGGATGGTGATGGGCACAGGGCCACCGAGAGAAAGACAGGGATCCTGACAGGAGGTCCAGCTAACTCTAGCCCCTGAGGAAGATGATGTGTGGCTGTGGATGAGTTTCTCCAGCCTTAACACCACCCTCTCCTTGGTAGCTTCCCCACCTGCCTTCCCCCACCCCAATGCCCAGGGTGGGGTCAAAGACAGAAGGATTTGGAGCGCTAAATCCCAAGGGCCCGGGAAACTTTTTTTTCCTCTGTTCCCCCGGATTAGAAGATTAGGAGGAGAACAAAGGAGCAATTCACCAGTGGATTCTGCAATTCTCCCACGTCCAACTCCAAGTTCCCACCATCTCAAGTGGCTAGAAAGAGGGTTGAGACCAGCTGGCTGGCCTTTGTGCAGACACCCCTCCCAAAGATACCCCTCTGCCATCCTACACGTGCAGCTTGGGCTACAAGCTACATGTGTGCAGGTGTGTGTACACACCTAAGTGTAAGTGCACATATGAAGGTCATGTAGGGGAAAATCAGTCATAAGTATTGAACCAGAAAATCGCCCACAAATCTCTTTGGGAAGAAGGAAGATTTCCCTCCTAGGGTTCTTAAATGTGCAGACACAGGACCTGGGACAATGGCATCTGTATGACTGATATGACCTCACTCTACCTCCAACAGAAGTACACTCGGAAGCCAGGCACCAGTGGCTCACGCCTATAATCCTAGCTACTCAGGAGGCTGAGAGTGAGGATCACAGTTCAAAGCTAGCCTGGGCAGGAAAATCTGTAAGACTCTTATCTCCAGTTAATCACCAAAAAACTAGAAGTGGAGCTGTAGTTCAAGTGATAAAGCTCCAGCCTTGGGCACAAAACCTCTGGGATAGCACCCAGGCCCTAAATTCAAGCCCCAGGACCAAATAAGAAAAGGAAAGAAAAGAAAAGACCTTCTGTGATATATACATTTAGAAAGTCTTGGAAGATTCTGAGGTAAATAGGAAAACTTCATAATAGGTACACTTTGGGTATCTTCTTTCCCATTTTCTTCCCTATGTATCTTTTTAAATATGTACAACTGTTTCCATACAAGTTGTACTTTCTTGGGCAAGGTGATGTCTTCTGTGTCTTGCATTGTACCACAGGCATTTTTCTATGTTCTGTACTCTCTTCCCATCTGCGACTACCCTCTGGCCACCCAGGTATTTAGAAGTATGTCCTTTCCAAAAGATTATTACCCCCTCTCTATAGAAACTCAAGAGGATTCAAGATGGTCCAACACTCCTCTCCTTGTTCTTGGCCACCACACAACAAATACAGCAAGCTGCGCTTAATTAAAACAGGAAACGGAGTGATTGTTTCCGCAGGATTAATGTGCAGTGAACTGGGACAGTAGATCCTCTAGCTTCCAAAGGCAGCCATATAAGGCTCAGGCTTCCTCCAGGAAGAGGTCAATTTTCCAAGGCAGCCATATTGCACAACTTCCAGAACACCATTTGTACCAAGACTCTCCGGCATTGTGTGGGGCATGGTCAGCCTGCCCTCGTCCCCCACTCCACTCCCTGAGCAGCTGCTTCAAGTCTCTGTGTCCTTAATGTCTCTCTCTCTTAGGAAGCCCCTTCCTCCCATACAAAAGAGGCCTCTGTTTCCTAAATCGCTCCTGTTTACCTGTATAGATAGGGCTGTCATGAGCTGGTTACCACTCAGCTTCAGACATCAGTAGAGAGAGGGCTTCAGTCACATGAGCAAGAGTGACAGTAGGAATGGGAAGAAGCTGGGCACATATAAACCATCCCTCCCCACTCAATGGTCAGTAGGTACCCATTACTATACAAGCATCTGATTTCTTTGGGGCTGTCCACAGCCTGTGGGGCTGTCTCTTGTGGACAGCCAGCCCGCAAAAGGGCTACAGTGAGGTTTTACTTTCTAAGTCCATCAAACCAAAAGACTAACGAAAACCCACAGGCTGTCTCCAATGGTACAGCCACTCTCTAATGCATGAACTTTCAACAGAGGTGATTTTTCTATGACCCTGAGTCTTGGGGAAATAAAAACATCTTAGTTATTGCAATGATTTGTGGCAAAAGTATCGCAGTGCAGGAACAGATATAATGTTAGAGGATGAGACAAAATGATCAGAAAAGCAATGTCCACAAAGATTCCTTGCAGAAGTGATAACAAAGAGTTGACAGCTTCAAAGCCAGCATAGGCAGAAGAATCCATGAGGCTGGCATATCCAGTGAACCACCAAAAATCTAGAAGTGGAGATATGACTCAGGTGGTAGAGCACCACCCTTGAGTGAAAAAAGATAAAAGGTAGAGCACTGGCACTGAGTTCAAGCCCAGGTACCAAGCACACACACACACACACACACACAAACACACACACACACACACACACACACACACACACAAAAGAAAGAAAGAAAGGAAAAATGGTGAGAAACACCATTCTAACAGAGGAGGAAAATTGGGCTGAAGGAAGCTTGCCAATCTTCACCTCAATGAAAGCAATTATTTACTTATGTATTCCTGTTGTCATCATCATCATCAGAAACGTAATAGCTCCCCCACCCCCCAGTAAATCCCCTAACAAACTTAAGGGGTAGGTGCTATTATACTTGTTTGAGGTGATGACCTTGAGCTTTAGCGATATTTGTCCAAAGCCCTCTAGCTAGTGGCTGGGCCGACCTGATGCCACCCCAATTCTGTTTGATTACACAAGTCCATGGTTCCAGCCCTTCCTCATAGTCAGCCCAGGAGAAGGGAGGTCAGAATCAAAGCAGCTCAATTGTACCAAGGACTCCACCAACCCAAGGCCAGCTCCAACACCACAGAAAATAGTCCAGCTGTGCAAGAGAAGACCAGCAAGATCAAAGGGAAGTCTGGCTTGAGTTGAGGATGGGGTGGAGGAAGGTGGGCCTTCCTCTTCTCCTAGTCCAGGACCAGGACCATCAGGACCTGGAACCTGGGAGTAAATAAAGCAGGGAAAAGGGAGAGGGCTGTGGTATGTGCTCCTGCTCTGCTACTGCTGCTGAAACCCCAGCATGGGGCTGCAGCCAGGCTCCGGAGAGGGGCTGACCTCTATACAAACACCATTTCCCCTAGCGGGTGCTTCTGCAAATATAAACACTGACTCACCACGTGATGGGTTCAACCAGTTCATGTAAACACCAAAGGGAGAAAAGTCAAGAAAAAAAAAAATAGCCTTCACAAGGACTCCAAGAAAAGAAAGTCCAGAGCTCCTGGGCTTAGCATCTCCTAGGCCTGCTACAAAGTCACAAAGACTCCCCCAAAGCCGTGCTCAGGGATCCCGAACCCCTCATACTATGGGAAATCCTTTTCCGGGGACAGCAGATCTACATACATTGGCATTTCCCATTTCTCAGAAGCACATTGGGCTATACTTCCCATCATTCAGTAGCCCCAGGGCCAGCAATGACATTATCAGAGCAGATTCCTCACCACCAGGTGCCTTCTCAGAATGAAGGTACCTCACGAGGTCTGTCTAATCTTAGGAGTAGCTGTACTACACAGAGGCAGGGGGTGGATGGAATAAACTTGGAGGAAAGAGCACACCCTTCCTCCCAGCCCTATTCCTGAACCCTGTTATTTGTGCTGGCAAAGAGGATGCTTTTCCCTGTGTTATCTGTGAGAATGCCAGCGGATTCTCTGTTGTTTTTGCAAATAATCCCCTCTGTGCTTATAGGAAGAACCACGTCTCCAGAGCACTTGCAAATGCTGTGCTCTCTTGGGCTCTCTCCCCTACCCAAAAGAAGAAAAAAACTAGCCAAGGCAAAGCTGGACCCTGGACCCTGTGGGCAGTGAGGGGGTAGATGTCCTGTGTTCAGTCCAGATCTCCCAGTGTTTCCAGAGGAACGCGGGCAGTCAGTGCCGACAGTCTTCAGCTCTGAAGTGAACCAGGACTGACCCCTCACCAGCTGTGCCCACACAGTGGCATTCACCCAGGCTGGTGGAGCCTCCTTGAGGATCGTGCAGCATCAGAGAGGCTCACCTGGCCCATCCGGGCAGGAAAAGGACCAAGGGAAAGATACCTGGGTAGGCAGAACCTGAAGGAGACTGGAAGAGACTGGGGGAAGCATTTCAATGTATTAGCAAAAGTAAACCCTGTGTGCCTTATTGTACCTACTTATTTACAGAATATCACAATCAGCACCTCAGGATGACCCAAGTCAATAATAGTTAAATGGCAAAAGAACAGAAGGTATTCAAGGCAACTCAGTCCAGGGATTTAGCTCTACCACTCCTCCATGTGACCTTGGCAAGCCACATACATGACTTCTCCATACCTGAGTTTTAAAGTTGGCCTAATAATCTTGCATATCACATAAAACAGTTATAGAATTAAGTATTTTTGTTGTTGTTGTTAGTCCTGGGGTTTGGACTCAGGGTCTGAGCACTGTCCCTGGCTTCTTTTTGCTCAAAGCTAGCACTCTACCTCTTGAGCCACAGCATCACTTCCAGCTGAGGTGCTGAGGAATCGAACCCAGGGCTTCATGTATGCCAGGCAACACTCTACCACTAGGCCGTATTCCCAGCCCTAAGTAAGTTAATATTCACGAAGCACTTAGTACAGTTCCTAGCAGATAGCCAGAATTGTTAGTATTTGCTAAACAAACACAAGCTCAAATGACTTTGCTTGATATTCAATGCCACCGGGGCTCCTCTCTCTGTTCTTTTTTGTTAATTCATCTGTTCATATACTTAATAAATATTTATTATCAAGCACCTTGTTAGTATTACAGCCATAAAAAAAACAACTTTGGAACTGCCCATTTTTGGATCTTCAAGTCTGAATGTCCTCTCTTTCAATTCACTTTTCTTCTAAGCTCTTCTGTCAGGTTACACCAGCCCAACTCAGATCAACTCTAGAGCAAGGGCACACCAACCTGAATGTGAGATAGAGAAACGGGAAATCATGTGTGGTTTTGTGGTTGTCTCAGTCTTCATGCACAGGACAGAAAGTGTCTAGAGCCTCAGGAATGAGTCCCAGGGCCCACAAGCAGATGACACAGGCCTTATACAGTTGAGGTGGCACACTCAGTATATTTCATCATTCAGCGCCTATTCCAGCTCTAATAGGCTTTCATCAACTGCAGAGAACAGAACCTCGAAAACTGCCTTGCTCAGATACCTACCCAGTCAACATGTTGTTGTCTTGTTCATTTGTTTGTTTGTGTTACCAGTAGATGAGGTCATCTTTGAGTCTAACCTGGAGATGGTGCCCAGAGTATAGCAAAAGAATCACAAAAAGTAAGAAGATAGAAAAGAATGATTTAATAGAAAGCCAAAGTATACCTTGTGATATGAGGTGGGCAGTTCAAATGGAGGTCAGCTTCCTTAAAGTTTTCCAGGGTTGGAGGATTTTTATTAACCAATAACATGAGGTCACTAGGTGGTATGAAACTGAAGCCCTCCTGAAATGGTTTGATGACTGCACAGTGACGGGCTAAATATTAGAATCTATATGCCTGCACTTTGAGGAGATAAGGGCAGACACCTGAGCACTGGCTCCTCTTTCCCTTTCCTGGTTTAGCATTGCTAGTGGAAGGTGACTCAAGGTCATCACCCTCCCTCAAGGTGAAGATGACCTTGATAGGTGGAATTCACACAAAGATGATACAGAGCTCTATTATCCTGATCACAGGCCCAGGGTGCTAGGCCATCTGAGGCTTTATGACTCTGTCTCCAAGAAGAAGAAATGGAATCTTGTGACCATGAGCTCCTTCCTTCCTGTTCACATCAACCTCACTGCCTGCCCTAATATTTTGGGAAGCAATTTGAGGCCTATTGACCAGATTCACCCATTCAAGACTCTGATTTGCCATCAAGATAGGAGGAAAGAAAGAACCTATATGCAAGGTCCATTTGGCCAGAGCTAATTGGAAAAGAGGCAAGTGGGCCTTGAACAGCCAGCTAGGGCTGTGGCTGCTGCCTCAGGAAGCCAACCCTGACCATGGCAGCAGCAGCAGCAGCATTTCCCACATAATATCTGGACTCATTCCTGGAAGTTCAGCCTTCCTCCCCAGCTCTCCAGTGGATCCATGGTGTGATCTACACTGGAATGAATTACACTATGTGCAGCTCAGAGAAGTCCTGAGAAGAGCTGATCACCTCCACAAGGTAACTATAGCTGAATCAAGCCCTGAGCTCAACAAGAAACTCACGTGCTCTAAGGTGCTAGGAAAGAGGAGACAGCAGTGTCCTTACTATGCAGCTAGGACCAACAGCAGGGCCAAGTGTGAGAAATTTGCTAGCAGCTATTCTTTAGCATTTTTCTTTGTAAGAAGCTTCCTTGATACAGCTTGCAAGGGACATTTTGGCTACACAGGTGAAGGAAGAGGAAATACATTCAATACTCCCTCTGTCACCCGGGATTTCTCTCAAACATACCCAGTGTGTCTTTTAATGCATCTCTTCTTTCTGCTGGGTAGTGGTTTTCACTTTTCCCTAATCTATGTTTTCTGCAGTGCTAATCAATTATTTTATTGATCCATTTGCTTAGGTGTCTATTATCTGCTTTGCCTCTGAGAACATCTGTGCTTGGATTCCCACTGGATCCTCCCAAAGTACAACATGCTTTGGCAGACAGTGGAAGCTTGAAATAAGTTTGATTGATGGGCAAACAAACTGTTCACTGACTCAAATTCCCCAAACTTCCTTCTTAAAGATAGAGGCTTTTAGCTGGGTACTAGTAGCTCCTGTAATCCTAGCTGCTCAGAAGGCTGATATCTGAGGATCATGGGTCAAAGCCAGCGTGTGACAGAAAAGCTTGGGAGAGTCTTGTGTCCAATTAACCAGCAAAAAGCTGGATGTAGGGGAGTGCCTCAAAGGGTAAAGCTACAGAACTGAGCAAAAAAAAAAAAAAAAAAAAAAAAAAGTCAAGGGAGGGCAGGAGGCCTTAAGTTCAAACCCCAGCATTCACACACACACACACACACACACACACACACACACACACACACACGCATTTGGAGTCAAGTAGAAAGGCCTGTGGTCAGAGAAAAAGTAAATCCTAAGTATGTCTTGAGAGCAGAAGCTCATGGGTTAAAATGGGAAGGTCAATGGCAGGCAAATCCTTCTCCCCTGAGAAATTAATAAGCTAAATCAAATGGAAATAAATTTAATCTTCTCCTTCTCCCCTTATTATCCTAATTGGTTTAATTTTGTGGCAACCTCTCAACATTCTCACAATGAAAAGCAACTCAGATTGCATTAGAAGCCCAGAAAGTAATTACCTTGTGGTTTTCTTCTAATTCACTAACAGACTCTCTGTGGCTTCCAGGACCCCTGAGAGCAAAGAAGTAAATAATGAAGATTAGCTAATGCTTTTTCCATTCCTCATGCTTATTGGCAATTTAGAACAATGATAGAGAGAATTAGTCATGACAATTATTTGAAATTTTAAAAGTGCACAGCATACAATGTAAAAGGCAAATAGATATAAACACCTAAAGACAAATGGCCATCTCATTTGCTAACCTTTAAGCAGCTTCATCTATTGCTAGGATATAGTCTTAGTTTTATTGTAGAACTAAGAGCATTAAATTCTTTTTGATCATCCTAACTTGGACATAAATTCTCCCTGGCTCTTACTCCAAGTCTAATAATGGGCTTTGTATCTTCAGAGTGATTTTTTTTTGTTTAAAAAAAAAAAGAAGTTCAAGGATTTTCTATCCAATGTTAGTATCCTTCTAACATTATAGATCTTTGAATCCCACTTGAATTTATTAGAGAAAAGTTCAATCTGTCCTTTTAGATGACCTAACTCTTTTTATGTGTCTTCTCTCTACTTACTGCCCACCAAGAAGAAATTTCAAGTCAAGTCAGAGGTTTAGGGCTCTTACGCATGCTCAAGGCATCAGGAAATATGCAAAGAGTTCCCCTAGCTCTCCCAGGAAGTGCCTGACATGGATATAATGTCTTGTTGAGAAAGGTATTGGTGATGGCACCATGACCCATCCTTCAAATAGTCAAAGACGGTCACTAAACTGGCAAGCATGCCATTTCCCAAAGATAGGTAGAGAAGTTCTCTTCAAGTTTCCATCTCCTCACTGAATTCAAAGTTATCAGCCAGATCCTTTGCCATTCCTGAACTAAACAGCATATCAGAGACGAACACAATGGCCATCAGAAGAAAAGGGTACTTGAAATATTCCCCAGGGAGAACAGGTGACACTCTCTCCCAAGTTGTGCACCGATTGTTCTCAAGTTGACAGCATGAGTCTTGGGTATCAGAACCTTCCCTCAGTCCCAGAACTCTCGAGTTTAATCCCTCGACTTGCCAAGTCTTGGAGCAAACTTTCCATGAGTCTATCCATCCCAAATGGATGTGCACAGTGTGGTTTGTAAACAAGAGATCTGGAGAAGTAGAGCAACAGAAAGCACAGAAAGGTGAAGCAGGCCTCTTAGGAAGCCTGGCTCTCAAAGCACACACTAGTCCTGCAGTTCCATGGCAGCCATATTTGCCAATCTGTCTCTCATCCAACCTGCACAATATGTCTGCAAGCCACAAAGCCTCCAGTGTGCACACCTGTCATATTCTCCGCCTCTCAGCCCCTTCCTTTCTTTTCCTTTCCTTTCCCTCTCTCCACCTTTCTATCCGCAAGGCCATAGTGGCAGTGCTGACTAAAAAATGTCCACACCCAATCATAGAAAGCACCAAGTTCTCCACCAGGCATGCAATAGACATAACTTGATTGGGCTAACTCCAGTCACTTCCATGGCCAACAGGTGCCACCAGATCACATCTGGTGTTTTCAAACTTCTCTTTGAAATGTTCTAAAACTTAGCAGGATGCTGTGGTTCATGCTCAAAATCTTAGCTATTCCAGAGGCTGAGGATGGGAGGATCATAATTCAGTGCCAGTCCAGACAAAAATGTTCATGAGATTCTCATCTCAACCAGTAAGACCATGGGCATGGTGATGTGAGCTGTCATCCCAGCTATGCAGAAGGCATAAATAGAAGGATTATAGTCTGAGCTGACCCAGGCAAAAAAGCAAGATCCTAGGCTGGGAATATGGCCTTAGTGGTAGAGTGCTTGCCTCGTATACATGAAGCCGTGGGTTCGATTCCTCAGCACCACACATATAGAAAAAAGCCAGAAGTGGCGCTGTGGCTCAAGTGGTACAGTGCTAGCCTTGAGCATAAAGAAGCCAGGGACAGTGCTCAGGCTCTGAGTTCAAGCCCCAGGGCTGACAAAAAAAGAAGCAAGTTCCTATTTGAAAAATAACAAGAGCAAAAAAGGCTGGGGTGTGGCTCAAGTGGTAGCATATTCAACCCCTGTACAAAAAAAAAAAAAAAAGCCAGCCAGGCACCAGTGGCTCACACCTATAATCCTACTCAGAAGGGTGAAATCTGAGGCTCATGGCTCAAAGCCAGCCCAGGCAGGAAAGGCTGTGAGATTCTTATCTCCAATTAACTACCAGAAAATGGGAAGTGGTGCTGTGGCTCAAATGGTAGAGCACTGGCCTTGAGCTGAAGCACTCAGGGACAGTGCCCAGGCCCAGAGTTCAAACCCCACAACTGACCAAAAAAAAAAAAAAAAAAAAAAAGCCAACTATACCTCAGAAAATGGCCTAATAGCCAGAATACACAGAGAGCTTAAGAAATTAGACTTTCAAAGAACCAGCAACCCAGTTTAATATATGGGCAAACAAGCTAAGTAGAGACTTTTCTAAGAAGTAAAACTGTCCAAAGACACATGAAGAAATGTTCAACATCTCTGGCCATAAAGGAAATGCAAATCAAAACAACATAAAGATGCCACCTTACCCCAGTTAGAATGGTATCTTCAAGAATAACAGATGTGGGTGAAATATATACATATATATATTATGTATAATTACAGAGAGCTTTTGTTCAGTTGGCTTGTATCTATTGGTCTGTATTATACTGGAAATTCATACAGAAAGTATTTGATTAATTTAAAGCCAATAATAACCTAATTTGATAGTAACATAAGTAATGTATTTGTCATTTAAAAATAACATTTTTAAAAAATTTAGTGAAAAGAGTGGCATTGTTCCACACTTTCGCAAATCTCTTTATTTCCAGTTTAATAGAAGACATCTGTATTCTCATTCCTACTTCTGTATTCACTCTTTTGCAATATCATATGACAGTGAGCCTCTGAAAAAGTCCAACGTATCATACCTCAGGAAGGAATGGAAGTGAAAAGGACAAATAATGATTTTGGATGGAAGTAATTTTGACTTCCCAGACCCACTGCAAGCAGGGACTCATGGCCAAGAATCACATTCCAGAAAATGCTAGCCCATGCTATGGATGAGATGAGGATGGTCACAAGATTCTACCCTCAAGATCCGCAGCCCTATCCTACCTAGCTCAGTGCCAGAGCAGGACAGTCGGAACATAGAGAGACACTTGCTGAGATTGTCTGACTCCAAGTCCCTCCCCACCCCCTGATTTATAGCTCTGTTAGTTAATGATGATCAGTGATCCAATAATTGATGATCATTGCTCTTTGGGAATTAAGTGAGGTTATTTTTTAAGGCACTCCATAAACCTAAGATACACCCAAGAATGTGAGTAGAGATGCAAGGATAGTGATTGCAGGAAATGCTGGACTAGGGGAATCTGGGTGGAAAATGATCCCCGATGGTAAACAAGGGGAGCTATTTGCTTCTCTCCCCCACCCCACATACTGGCAAGGGGCCTGACAAGAGGCAGCCAGTGAGCCTGCAGGTCACGTGAATTCCCGTCCCTGGCTGCAGAAATGGCCGTGAGGGATTGGCAGAAGACGGGGAACCTGAAGGAAAGAAGTGAGCAAGTGGATGACACAGTCCGCAGAGACATGGAAGAAGGAATATTCTGTGCCTGATGTGAAAGGGGATAATGGAAAATGGTTGACCAAAAGTGCATAATGTTGTCAGATGAAATACAGATTACTTCTACTTTTGAGGCAGATAAGAAATAACTCAATAAGTATGTCCTAAGTAGTGGGAAGTCTCAAGTATAAGAGGTACTTGTTCTGAAGAAAAGTGACTTACATGAAATTCAGACATCTTCTTTTTTATATATGCCAAATCTGGCAGCCTTGACAGGAAGCGTCGCAGGCTAAGCAGTCCTGTGGACATGGGGAAAAGAGAGGGAACTCTACTTCTTTATGGAAGGGGAAGGTGTACAGACAAGGTGTACAGAGGAATTAATGGCAAGGGAGCAATATCTGGAGTATTTAAGGGATTCAAAAACCTGAATGCCAATCATCATCATCATCATCATCATCATCATCATCATCATCCAATTAAAAATGGGCTAAAGATCTGAGTCAAAAGAAGACATACAATTGGCCAAGGAGTCTGTGAGAAAATGTCCTGTATCACCGTTCATCAATGAAAGCATTATCTAAAAGGATTATTTCATCCCAGTTAGAATGGCTATCATCAAAGACAAAAAAAGTAACAGATGCCCTCAAGAAGGAAGGAGGAAATTTTAGGCGTTGTCAGTAGGAATATAAATAAAGGCTTCCATTATGGAAAATATGGAGATTCCTTAAAAAGCCATCATGTGACACAAGAATCTCTCTGTGAGTTATATAATCAAAAATATGACGTTATAATTCCAATTCCCATGCTTATGGTGGGACTATTTCTTACCACTGATAAACGAATCAACCAAGGTTTTCTTCACCATCAACAGATGAACAGTGAAGAGGTATGTGAGGCTTACACATATATTATTTGGCCAGAAAAAGAATGTAATTCGGTCCATTTGCAACAACACAGAACTGGAAGCCATTGGGTTAGTGAAATAAGCAAAACACTGCAAGACAAGTATCATATATTCTCAATCATTTATGGCAACAAAGGTTGATCTCAAAGGAAAAAGAGTAAGATGGTAATCATTGGAGACTGAGAAGGGCAAGGGAGAGGAAGGATGCAAAGACGTCAGATAAGATGCACAAAACAAATTTATTTGGGGTCTTCTCCATCCCTGAAAAGTAACTTTTGGTTATAACAACCCTATGATAATAGGGCTGGGAATGTGGCTTAGTGGTAGAGTGCTTGCCTCGTGAAGCCCTGGGTTCGATTCCTCAGCACCACATAAACAGAAAAGGCCAGAAGTGGCATTATGGCTCAAGTGGTGGAGTGCTAACCTTGAGCAAAAGAACCCCAGGGACAGTGCCCAGGCCCTAAGTTCTAGCCCCAGGACTGGAAAAAAAAAAAGAAAAGAAAAAAATCATATACCACAAAATAGCTAGAAAGGAAGCGTGTAAAAATTCCAATACATCAAAATGATTACTGTTTGAGAAAATGAAAGTGCCACTTCCCCTGGCTTTATCATTACATATTATGTGAATGTATCAAAATATACACACGTCTCCATGAAAATACACAAACATGATGTCTCACTTTAAAAAATAAAAGAGGCATCAAAGGTGACCCCCTAGGCTGGAGCTCTGAGAAACATAACAATGACCAGTTGGCCAAGGTAGGAAGAAAGAGCTCTAAAGGCCTCATGGGCAAAGGCCTGCAGCACTTGTGTCCTGAGAATGCGATGTTCTGCTCTAAGAACCACTTCCACCATATTGATGGACCAGGGAGCATAAGGTGAGGCAGAGGCAGGGCCCTTCAGGAAAGGTCTAGTTTGTGCGGAACTTGCTTAGCATTGACATTGTACTAGTCTCTTTCTGCAGACACAGAAGAGAGCAAAAAATCAAGCTCATGGCTCTCTAGTGTTGCCCCTGCTACCAGGAAGGGAGGTCATTTCAGATAGTAAACAAGCCAACAGGATGATAGGATCCAAAGAGAACAAGAACGAATCCCTGTTTACCTGCCTGACTCTAGTTGCCCTTAGATGCTTCCCAGATTTTGTCTCCTAGAAGTCTTTCCTAAACGTGTAGGCTGGAAGCTCCACCTATCCCCAGCTGAAGACAAAGTACCTTGTTAGAATAGAGCTTGCTCCTCTGTGCCTTGCTCTAGATGGCAGATTCCCAGCAGAGGGCATTTTTCTAGGTCTCTAATAAGCATGACAATTGGTACCTACTATATGCCAAAAAAAAAAAAAAAAAATATATATATATATATATATATATATATATATATCCATTGAAGAACTGTATGGTGCTGGCTATGAGAGTGTATATCCTGGTGTAAAAGCCTATTCCAGTTGGGTACATGGGTCTACAAATAGGCAATGGATCAAGGGCTTAAAATCAAACTTTTAAATTCTGGTACATGGATTGTTAAAACCATGGGTGGAAATATTATGATCCAGGGCTAGTATACACATTAAAAAAGAAAAGAAGAGAAACAATCAAAAGAGAAAGAGATACAATTTGTGGGTAGGGACAGGAAAGCAAAACTAGGAGAGAGTGAAGGAAGAAGTGGCGTTGTCCAAAAAGAAATGTACTTATTACCTGACTTATGAAACAGTAACCCCTCTGTATATCACCTTTATAATAGCAACTTTTTTAAAAAAAGGGAAAAATTAGCACTAGAAGAATTGAAACCAATAACGAAATCACAAAATTCATTTGGGGGATGAATAGATATTATTTGAAGAGTAGGAATTCTTTTCTCAAAGAATCAGAGGAAGAATTGGTCTTCTGCTTAGACAAAGCAGATCCAGAGTAGTTCAAGACATTTGTAGAGTAAGCAGTCAGCTCATCCGGCTTATTAACTTCTGCCAAGTCCTGGGAGAGAAAACACAGCCAGCATAG
This sequence comes from Perognathus longimembris pacificus, assembly GCF_023159225.1. Taxonomy (NCBI): domain Eukaryota; kingdom Metazoa; phylum Chordata; class Mammalia; order Rodentia; family Heteromyidae; genus Perognathus; species Perognathus longimembris. Next base: position 17,083,360 of record NC_063164.1, read on the forward strand.
GTTGGGACATGGACTCACATTTTGCTGAGACTTGGATGTACCACCTTTACTGAGGCCAAGCTTGTGCTTATGGGTAATTCTGTTACACAAAATTAGGGTAGTGATGTCAGAAAACAAGAAAATGGAGGTCAAGCAGCCAATACCCAAGTGTCCCTTATAATTATGAAGTCTTACCACCTGTCAGAATGTAAGCACAGAAATAGGTGATGGCCCAAGGCAGGTAGCGAATCACATTTGGGAATTTCCTAAGAAAAATCATCTACAAACCCCATGCTAGGACCGTGTGAATAGAACATTAACTAGGACTAGAAGAGCCAACCAAGTAACATCTTTACTCATTCTTTCTAGATGTACAAGATTTGAGGCAAATCAGCATTTTCAGTATTCTATTACTGTGGGGGGGGGAGTTCTTTGTGAGACTAGAAAACAAGAGGTTGCATTCTTGCTGTGGTGATGATTGGAAGGGCAGGGGTATGGTGGAGTGAGCCGTTGGGATAACCAGCTGCAGGTTTAATGGGTGATGTCTAATTTATGTACAGATATGTTCAGAGCTGCAGGTGCACATGTCAAGATAAACATCGAAGGGTGTGGATGGCTGCAGGCAAGTTGCCCTGCTCTTGGAGCACCTGGGATTACAGTCTCCGAAAGGGCCTCCTTGTGCAAACACCTGTCAAGAATGATAGATGCTGAGGTCCAAGGGAGGCCTGAGCTCTGGGAGCCTGTTGGAACTTAGCTCCATTCTCCTCACCCTTGACTCTCAGGGACTGGCAAGTGGTAATTCTTTCGAGGATGGCTAGAGGACATAGAAAAGTGATAGGACAGTAAGAACAATGTAGGAATGTTTTGGAGGAACAGAGAAGAGAAGAAGGCTGATAATGATAAGATAAAGATATAATGGCAAAAACCAAGAGGTAATTTTCATGTCAGAAAACTGAAATTATTTCCTTTGCAACTGTTGTTTGGACAAGAAGTTCTGTAGCCTAGATGTCATACTAGTCAGTCTTCTCATTTTTAAAGCTCAAGAATATGTCCATGATTTTCTCGATTTTTCTGCTCAATGCATCTTTTCAAACTTCACTTCCTAGCCCTTTCTTTCCTACTTAAAATCTAAAGGATGATGCATTGCATTCATACACTGACAGGTTGAATTGGAATTTCTCTGTACACTACTTAAAGATAATTTTAAAAAATTAGTTCATTCACATAAGAAATTTTTTAATCTAAAGGAAACTAGCAAATGGATGTCCAAAATGTTAAAGCCCAAGTTTTGAAATAAAAAGCAGCAAGTGCATTTCCATTTTTGTCAGGTTGCAAGGTATTTTTCTCATATACCACACACTGGGTGTCACCTGGCTGAGGTGATAAGAAAATGATATTAGTAAAATCAAGATGTGTTCCCAAAATATGATAAGGCTAGTAGGAAGCAAAGTAGAGAGGTGAATCCCAGTTTTCTTAATGCAAATTGAAGTTCATTCCATGATCCCCACACTGCCTGAAGTCTGTGGCCTTCACTGCATGCCAGAAGAAACTGTAAGCAACCCTTGGTCAGAGGGAAAACACATTTAAAAAAAAAGCTTCTCACGTGGGGAGCCCACTTTAAATGGTCCACCGTTAGCAAGACCCCACCCATGCCATCCAACCTGAAACCATACACAGAGCCCCTGAGGCACAATGGTCTCTCGTATAGCTTGGATGAGGTGTTCTCTGCTCCAAAGATGGTCCAGAAAGGCCTAAACCAGCGAAATAATCGTATCAATTTCCCACAAGAATTGGTTCAGAGATGAACAATGATATGAATTAATCTAATTGGCCATGGCATCCTCAAGCAGTCACAGTGATGGGTCCAAGGTGGCACAATGAGAGGGAATCCCAGGGCCAGGGGCATCTTCATAGACGTGTGAATAAGGGAGTCACAGACCGCCCCACACTTACTAAGGCCCCAGACTGAATTTAATGGTTTTGTTTTGACTATTTAAAACTCTAATTGCTAGTTAAGGGGCCCAAATTCTTTCTTTCATCTGGAGGTCCCTAAAAATAATCACCCCATCATGCACAGGACTTTGACATGTTGGTTGAGGGTAGACAAGAGCAATGGGAACACACAGCCATAGTGAAGAGCACAAGCACATAGTGAGGAAGTAAGAAATGTACGTGATCTTAGCACAAATGGTATTCAGGATCGAAAAGAATATAACTCAACTATAACTGAAGAAATTTGAGTTAGACATCAGTAACAATGGGCTGCCATCTTGAAACTATAGAAAAGCTAAACATAGAACAAGCCAACACTTAGAAGAAAGTAGAGCTTAGAGACTCATGAGGACCTGGAGTGCTGACTGCCCCACACGTACAGTTGATATTACATATTCTTGGTATTACAAACTAAGACATTCCCTTCTTGGTTTAAGCCAGCTTCAATGACATGTGTTATTAGAATGGAACACCTTCTGGTCAATGACACAATGATAAAGAATGGTTCTCAGTGCAACAGTTAGACACATTTATCAGTGGGTCCCAGCAAGGCAATGACTGATCTTCCAATCTTTCACTCTCTCCTCTACACCCTGATTCAGGAACCATTCAGATTTCTGCAGAGAAGCTGAAAGATTTCACCTTTAGCCCTGTAAAAGTTAAAGATGGCACAGTAGCTTAGTCAGTTGCAGAGTTTGGTTTAATAAAACCTTCTCCAAGACTTCAACATGGAAGTCATTACAAAACGTCAGAATCTGTCCCATGTCTTGTCATGATTTTTTTTCTTTATTGTCAAGGTGTGATACAAAGGGGTTACAGATTCATATGAAAGGCAGTGAGTACATTTCTTGTTCTGCTTGTTATCTCCTCCCTCATTTCCCCCTTCTCCTCCCTCTCCTTTCCTCTCTCCCCCCAACAGTTGTGCAGTTGGTTTACACCAAATGGTTTTGCAAGTGTTGCTTTTTGAATGGTTTGTCTTTTTGTTCTTTGACTCTCAATTTTGGTATTCCCTCTCCCTTCCCTAGTCCTAATACCCATATAAATAGAATCTAGGGTACTCAGATGTGATACAGTGGTAGCGAGGGTACAGCCACAGGAAGGGAGTACAAGAGAAACAAAACTAAACAATCAGTCAAACAAGTGTTATGATTTTTTCTTAAATCAAAACTGCTTTTACACTCTAGTCAAAGTTAATCATTCAACTGGGCACAGGTGGCTCACACATGCAATCCTAGCTACTCAGGAGGCTGAGATATGAGGATCACAGTTCAAAGCTAGGCCAGGCAGGAAAGTCTGGGAGATTCTTATCTCCAATTAACCACCAGAAAACTAGAAGTAGCACTGTGGCACACAGTGGTAGAGCTCTAGCATTGAGTAAAAGAGCACAGAACGGTACCCTGGCCCCAAGCTCAAGCCCTATGACCAACAAAAGAAAAAAAAAAAAAAGAAGGTAATCATTCATGGGGTAGCATTAAATTATCTGAGATTTGCTGCTTACTCACTATAATTGTAGGCAAATTTTTCAGTATCTCTAAGAACCAGTTGGTAAGACAGGATAGCAGTTTCTACCTCGGAAGGATGTAATGGACATAAAACATGAGAACAGGCCTTGCACATAGTAAATGCTTAATTTTTAAAAGTAGGTATTATTCCTATTATCATTATACTCTCCCTTAGGATATTGCTCATGTGTTATCTAAGATATTGCTTATAGTTCTTAAATGAATGTTTAGTTTCTTGTGGATGCATGCTTTGTCATCTCCACAAAACCCCTCCTTGACAATGACCATGTCATAACTGACTTATGTCCTCTGCAATATGTAGGATGAGACTCATGCAGGAGGCTCTAGGTTCTATTCAAATGTGCTCTCTCGCTCTCTCACTCTCTCTCTCTTCAGTCAAAGGAAAGCTACAGGTGCTCTTCCACATGTACAGGAAAAGAAGTAAGGTACCTGTTCTTTGTACAAACTGCATTCAGAACAGGGTTAAACTATAGCTGAAAAGATTTGAGTAAGACATCAGTAACTCTCTCTATTGATTGGGGCTGTGGTCATTTCAAAGAAAATCATTGTGTTTTTCTTACTGGACATTTTTCAGAAAAGTTGGAGCCTGCTATATTCCTAGCATGATTAGTTCATGTTGCCTTCCAGGGGACAGATAGACTCCCTGTGCTCTCATGTAGGCCTGGTGTGAAAGCAGAGCTAAGACACTAGAGTCCTAGAACCTGAGACCTGGAGGTCAGTGTTTCCCATCCCAGCAGATGCCCCTGGATCACCATCAGGCCACAGAATCTGTGACCAGCAGCACCTGTTTCTCCCCAGGGTGCAACAGCAGGAAGTGTTGGGGGCCTGGGAGGCAGGTTATAAAATTGGAGGAATGAATGACATCCTTTCCCCACAGCAATCTGAGCTCCTTGGGAGAAAGGTGTGGTGTAAGCACCAGGTATTGTGATAAATCAGAACTTCCCCTCTTTCAATTGCTTCTGTACTATATACTCTTAATGAGGAAGCATTTCTAGGAAAAGAGATGCGGAGACTTGACAGGTAATTTTCCAACCTAGTGTAAGGTGGGGGGGGGAGGGGCTTTCAATCAAGCGTCCCAAACTTTTTTCCTCTCAGTGATCAAATATCTCTGAATGACCAGACACCACTCTAACAGGAAATTCCCTAACCCTGACCCCAACCTTTCCTCTTTGTCCTCCCCCATTTTATTTACCCATTGACTAGAACATAACATAAACATTTCATCTCATGTATTACCTTAAAATTATTTATAACAATTTTATCCTGTTTACTTAGTGGTAGTTACTTACAAAGAATATACAAATACAAACAATTTTATTATTATTATTTTAGGTGTCCCTCTCTGTCTGTGAAGACACTCCCTCTGTAATGTACACCATCTGCTCCCTTCTTCATGCTCCCAGAGTGCTTTACGATGAGCTGGCATGGACTTAACAGAGCAGGTGCATCTCAGGGACCCCTAAGAGCAATAAATGGTGGTGTCCACACAGGACTCTGTAATCACACTACCTGATTCTCATATAAACTCTATAATTTCCCCATTTTGAGACCCAAGGCAAGTACTTAGCTTTGTTCAGGGCCAGGGATCACATTTGGTTAATTTTTGCTAGGATAGTTTCTGTCTTTTAGGGGTTACTATACAATCCCTGGGAAAAATGGATAGATAAGGAAGAAAAAGAATTGAAAAAGAAGGAAAAAACACTAAAGATAGGTCTAGGAGAAATGAGAAAGAAGGGGGGAAAAACTGAGGAAGTTTTTGTTTGTTTGTTTTTAATGTGGCTTTTGAGTACCCCTTCCCCCAACACATACAACCTAACAGCTACTATAGGATCAGGCTTGCAGTGGGGGTTGATGTGTCAACTAACATTTTGTTCCTGCATGTGCAAGGTCTCAGGCTGAAGCTCCAGGGCAGCGACAGGACGAGGCATGAGGAGGCAGCTTCCTTCATCTGTCCTGGCACGGTATGAAAAGTCTGCCTCTCGGGCAGGACCTGGCTTTGGGATGACCCCGCCCTGTTCTCTACTAAGCCAGACTTTTTTAACCTTAGGCTAAGAGAAGCCAATAGCTACAGAACCTGGGCATCCACTTATCCTTTCACACACAAGTCAGACCTTGCCACTCCTTTGTTCTCAGGGCTTCTGTCGCTTCCCTGGTCACCAAGGTATAATCTGAGGGCCTTACCCATGGCTCCTGTTGAACCAACGTCTCTGTAGTCTATTCCTAGCAGGCCTCCTCTCTGCTTCTCAAATAAATCAAACAGTTTCCTATCTCATGGCCTTATAGGTATGGCTGCTCTTCTGCAGATCCATCCCTCCAGATAAATGATGGACTAGTCTCTCCTTCCATTCAGGTCTCTGTTCAAATGTTGCCTCTTGGGAGACATCTTCCAAGACCCCCTCATCAAAGGCCCACCGCAGACTGTCAGCCATTGATACTGCTGTGTATACCTTCCTTCCCTCTTCACTTGCTGCTAAGGTTTTGTCTGCTCTCTTCTTGGGATATGCTATCATTACAGAAACTGCATTGGCTTCACCGTTGTCTTAGCAAAGTTCTTAGCACATAGGAGGCACTCTGAAAAATAGTTGTTAAATGGAGGATGAAATGAAGGAAGTCATTCATTCTCAGGAAGAATCTGGCACCCTCAAAGAAGAAAACTTGATTATGGTCGGCTTGCCAGCTCATGTGCAGCAGATCTTGAAGTTGCCCCCCCCCCCCACTCTTCCTCTGGCTCACAGAGGAAGGATTTGGTGGCAGTCCATCTTGACTATGACCTAGGGAGGGACCCATTCACCTTACCATTGACCTGTACACACGACAACAGAGTCGACATATGAATCTTGACCACAGGAAGCCCAATGTACAAGGGTACCCTGCTGTCAGGTTGTTTCTGTGCCACCCCCAAGTCTCTTGTCATCTCTCATTCTTCTGACTCACTCAGAGTCTGAAAGAAACAGCAGGTCAAGGTGATCTTAGGTTGAACCCAACCTATCATCCACTTGGTCCACAGAGGGCAGGATAAAAGCCCACTGGCTTACCTAGCATGTGGTTAGAGGGTTGAAGAAAGCCCTGAAAATATAGTTAAGACTGTAAACCTGTGAAATATTGGCATACTGCAGAAATAGCAGAAAGCCACAGTGACCCATTTATGTGAGATCTATCCAATCATTCAGCAACTATTTATTTACTACATACGAATGTTTTCATGCTAGTCCAAAGACAAGTCCATGGGCAGAACTGAAAGACCTCTCATAACCCCAAAGATTCTAAACATGTAGCACTTTGTTCTCAAAGAACCCCTTTTCAGACCAAGAGAACAAGAGAAACTCCTTCTCCCTCTCTGCTGTGCTCTAGTGACTTGGATGACAATGAGGCTCGCCACATCAAATCATGGGTGCCAGGTTTTGTGGGCCTTTCATTGCTCATATTGTCCCTCACCCTGCCCTAAGAAGATGCAGTACTTCCTTTGTCATCCCAAGAAGTGGAGTCATTTTTAGAGATTCCCCAGCACAGTTGACTACACAGCCTCTCACGTTTAGTGTGCAGTGACCAGCAGCTCTATCATCAGACTTCTGACTTTGAACCTTTCTGATCTTTGTAGTTCTATTATTATTATTATTATTATCTATTATTATCTTTAAGTAGTTGTACAAAGAGGTTTTCTTTTTTTTTTTTTTTGGCCAGTCCTGGGCCTTGGACTCAGGGCCTGAGCACTGTCCCTGGCTTCTTCCCGCTCAAGGCTAGCACTCTGCCGCTTGAGCCACAGCGCCGCTTCTGGCCGTTTTCTGTATATGTGGTGCTGGGGAATCGAACCTAGGGCCTCGTGTATCCGAGGCAGGCACTCTTGCCACTAGGCTATATCCCCAGCCCCATACAAAGAGGTTTTCAATTCAACATGTCAATAGATGAATACAATACACCTTTATCAGTGTCACTACTTCCCATCATTCTCCTCCTCCATGCGTCTCAACCTCAACCATCCCCTAAAGTTACCAGGTTCCATTTTCACATATGTTCCATTGAATTTTGTGACTGTATTCGTTCACCATGCCTCTTTGCTATTTGTTTGCCTCCCACCCATTTAACCCCACCCTTTTCTGACAAAATATGTTTCAACTTCCTGGTATGCATTGTATTAAACTATAAGTCGGTCAAAGTCTAAGCTCATTTTTTAAGATAGTGTTATTTAGTCATCATAGACAATTCTCTAGCTAACTGGCTCCCTTTTTTACACCATTTACTGAAGAACACATGAAAGGATGGTCTTGAAAGATAGCTCAGTGGTAGGGAACTTGGCTATCATGCTCCAGTCCCTCCTGACTTGGCTCCTTGGCACTGCCAAGAAATAAACCATCAGTCAGCAGGTATACATTGGGTTGCTTAAGGGAGTACAAAGAGAAGGCAGATGGCAGACTGATAGGTCTGGAAACAGAAATCTAGATTGGAAATTCCAGCTCTAATGCTTGGCTTCCTGAGGGCAAATCTTCTTCCTTGTCTCAGGTTTATCATCTGGAATGATTCTTGCCTTCATCTATCTCCCTGGGTCATTGCAATACTCAATACAAATTACAAATGAGTAGGGGTTTCACAGACTATGAAATTCCATTAACAAATGTGTCAGATGTAATACCAGGTAGGGAAAAATACTGAACTCAAGGCCACAGGGCTAAACGAGGCCCAAGAGCTAATTCCATTGCTTCCATCATTTCCCCCTAGGACTTTGGGAATGGTATGAAACCTTAATTTCCTTATCTGTAAAAATGCATTCTTGTGAGAATGGAGGTAGTATATGTAGAAGCATTAGTCTTTGGCCCCTGGTACTGAGCATATCTCATCTCTTTGCAGCCAGGTCGGGAAATCAAAGTATGACAAATGGGCCAAGAGGAAACTGTAGTAGCAGAGAGATCTTTGTTCTGAACATTCTTGAGGGGTCTGTGTGAGCAGCAGTGGGAAATGAGACTGGAAGGGAGGGAAGCCATAAAAGGGGGTAGGACAGGAAAAGACAGAGTAGAGAGTTTGAGCTCCAGAAAGACATGTGATCACAAAGGAGTGACTGATGGGCTCAGAGCAGAAAAATAATAGATGAAATGTCCCACACACACACCCAGAAGTGGCTCAGGAACAAGGAATACTTTGGAAATGTTATGCTCGCATCTCCAGAGCCAGAAACCAATCTGCCTGAATGGAATGTGTGTATTAGAAATCCAGGGACTGACTGGCACCTCTCTGGGCCAGAAACTAGATTTCTAGAACCTGGGCCTCATACTGCTTAATAGATGTCTAACTAGTTACCTCAAGAATTAATGACTAAAGCCAGGCGCTGGTGGTTCATGCCTCTAATCCTAGCTACACAAGAGGCTGGGATGTGAGGACTGAGGTTCACAGCCAGCCCAGGCAGGAAAGTCTGTGAGATTCTTATCTCCAATTAACCTCCAGAAAACCAGAAGTGGTGCTGTGGCTCATGTGGTAGAGTACTAGCCTTGATCTGAAGAGCTCAGAGATGGCACCCAGGCCCAGAGTTCAAGCCCTACAATTGACAAAAAAAAAAAAGAAGAAAAGAAAAGAATTAATGACTAAGTTGGATAATAGTGCTCACGCCTATAATCCTAACTACTTAGGAGACTGAAATTGAGTATCTCTGTTCAAAGCTAGCCCATGGAAGACAAATTTGTGACATTCTGATCTCTAACCAATCAGCAAAAAGCCAGAAATGGAGCTTTGGCTCGAATGGTAAAGCACCAGCATTGAGTTTAAAAAAAAAAAAAAGCCAAACAAGATTATGAGGCTCAAGTCCCAGTATAAGTGCATACACACACACACACACACACACACACACACACACACACACACACACACAGAATTAGTCACTAAAGATAAACATTTATTGTTTCTGTGTCCACAAAATAGCAATTTGGAAATGTCCTAGCTGGGTAGTTTGGGTTTCAGGTCTCTCACAAAATTGGAGTCACAATATTGGCTGGGTGACGATCTCTCAGAGTGTGAATGAGACTGGAGGCCTACTTCTACAGTGGCCCACTCACATGACTGGAGAACTAATGCTGGAAATTGTGTGCAAGAGGCCCTAACTACTTGCCAACAGCACCTGTCTATAGGACTGCTTGTCTTCATGATTTAGCACTCTGCCCTGGAATGAGTGTCCAATAGACAAGGCAAAAGCTACAATGTCTTTAACGACACATGCCACCACTTTGTGGCATTCTTCTAATCACACTGTCAACCTGGATCATTTGGAAGAAGTCTACACAAGGGAATGATCAGGCTGCTATGACAGAGAAAATGTAATATCGAATAGAATGACCTTGGAACCCGGGCTCAAATCTCAGGTCCTTGTTTTACTCCTTGTGTGACCTTTTCTGTAAAATTGGAACAAAAATACCAGTACCAGCCTCCTAAGAGGTTATGAGGAGTCCGTGAGGTGATATACACAGAACATTCAGTCCCACACCAGGAAAGGAACTATGCTTGATCGATGTAGTTCTGTTTGCTGGTATAATGGACAAGTACGTGGAAGAAAGTTATAGAAACACCAGTCATACCCGTGGTCAACTGAATAATATCTCCCACCCCACCATGGTATCCATGGTATCCTAGTCTCTGGAATCTGTAAAGTTGTTATATGACAAAAAGAACTCTGTAGATTAAACCGAGGATTTAGAGATGGGGGGAGGGGGATCGTCCTGGATTATCCAGCTGTTCTAAATTGCTGTCAAAGCAAAATAATCCACATAGCAACAGATCCACGAATGACATTTGCTCTTTGTATTAGGAAGAACCAAAGCTTAGAAATCACCCAATTCTTTGCTACCATCCTTATTGGTACATGTACTCTCTGTCTGATCTAAGGTGCATACCTTCAGTTCACCAAGTGTTAATGGGTCATTGATGAAGGGGGAATGGGTTCCTTTATTTACAGACTTGCTGCAAAATTGAGAGGTGTCGGTGGAATGTGTATAAAACTCGGTGGACATCTCATAAACGTGAGGTATTGTTATTGCAAGGAGAAGCCCCATATGACAGATGGAATAATCCTGAAGAATCTCTCTACTCCCCCTCCACCTTTTCTATCCTCCAAGCTGGCCCTGCTCAGGTGTATCAGGGAAGTTAACTCATGCAATGCTGGATTGCATTGACCACAGGAGCAATGTCAGCTAGAGCACCCACAAGCTACTCTGCTCCACATATAGCCACCTCCTCAGTGGTCCTCCTCTAGTCCCCTGCTAAGGCCACACCTCAGGAGCCATACCACCTGCTGGTAGCCAGAAGCTCACTCTGGCACTCAGCAAATCCCAATGCTTCCTGCTGTACCCCAGCCCTGAGTAAGGCAAGCAGGCAGATGTGCCCACCATAACACCCACAACAGCAATAACAACTGCTGTTTATCTCTTACGTCTTCATCATGTGCCAAGGTCTATGCTGAGCAGCCCCTCAAGGAGGTAACAACACCATCAAGCCCATTTGCCGATGAGTAAACCAAGATAAAGAAATGAAGTAACTTGCCACAGGTGGCAAGTAGAAAAATCAGAATTCCAGTGTAGTCATCTGACTTTGGAATCCTTGTTTTTCTCTATCAGGCCATAAGGACATGCTGCCTCAGGACCCACAGTGCAAAGAAATTGTTCTGCCTTCCTTGGCTCACGAGGGCCTCTGCCACAGGAGAGATGGCAGATGTCCATATGGTAACTCGGGCCCTGCACAACCCCAGCCCCCCCTTCCACCGTTAGCCACTCTTCTATTGCCCCACCAGGCCTCTGAGGAGCTATCCTCCCCCAAAACATCAGCAGAGAGAAACTTGCTTCAACCAAGCCCTGCCCTGCATCTCCAGGTCAGCCCCAGGGAAAAGGCATTTTGGCTAAAGACAGTAATAAGTTTTTTTAAGTTTTCACAAGCCCCTCCCAGGCCTAGAATTAAACAAGAAGATGAGGAGGAGGAGCCATGGAGAACCTAGCATTCCCCCAACACCCAGCCAGTCGAACGTGTCCTGAGGACTAGAGCCCAACAAGTTGTAACTCCCCAGTTCTGCCCCTCCAGCTGTGCCAAGTAATTATAAGGGAAAGTTGAAAGGAAGGGCTCAAACTTTTGGTGACAACGCGTTTTTCTCCCTCCCTCCCCCTTTCTCTCTCCTCCAGTCCCATTCTCCCTTTTTAACTCCTCCAGTTACTAGTGATGTGCTCCTGGGGTAGGAATAGATTAGCAGAGAGAGCTGTGGATATGGCATCGTGCAGGAAAGACCCGCCAGTGGCCGCAGAACAGCATCTCTGCCTCTTCATACAGAATCATTGCTCATCTATTGACATCCTGAACAAATAGGTGGACACATGGCACAGACCTCTCCTTCCCAGAAAACTCTTTTAAAATGCTGTGACTCCCCATGTCTACAGAATGTACACTAATGCACACAGAACCCAAAGAAGAACCAAGATCATCCATGAAGTCAAGCATGGAGGTGCAAGATGGTGACCTCAACTACTCCAGAGGCAGAGACAGAAAGTTCAAGGCCAGACCAAAGCAAAATAAAGAGAAAAGCTCAAGTGGTGTAAGTCTCTCCTAGTGCAGACAAGGCTTTGGGTTCCATCCCCAGTTAATTTTCTTTAAAAACAATTATACACTGCTCCAATAACCAGAGACAGTGCACTGTCAATAATTTGTTAATTATATAAGAAACTCTTGACACAAAAATGGTATCTGAAGGTTTTTGTAAATCACCAAATTTAAGAAAATAGAAGTAAACACAATCCCAAGAGCCTTTAGATAGTCTTTTCTTTGATAGTACTGGGGTGTGACCTCAAGGCCTTGCATTTTCTAGGGAAAGCACTCTACCAGTTGAGCCACACTTCCAAGTCCTACAAAGATGCTTAACTCTACATCTATATCCACATAAGTTTAAGGAAGGGAAGTCTAGTTGGAGGCCCAGAATGAATGAGGTGTCACTCACTTTACAAAAGAGCACACTGGGGCCAAAGGGCCATACCACTTTATCTGTGGCCCTTCATGAAATGGAAGTTGAAGATGCAGGAAAGAGAAGGAAATGCCTTGGCAGGGTCAGCAGAGAACTGGCTAGTGGCCAGGTCGGCTAATAAGCCGGAGGCCTAAGGAAGCCAACAGAAATTCTGCCTTCCCACTGGAGTGCTCCACTTTGACCCAACCCAAGCTTTTCCAGGAGGATCTGACGCCAGGTAAGCTGTTGGAATCTGGGGAATGAGACACTGACAGGCTGAATTGCCCCTCCTTGACCCCCAGGTCTCTCATTGGAATGTGTCTTAATGAGCTAGGACCTATGTATCCCAGACAACGTGGCCAAGAAAGAGAGGAGTAGACCCTTGCCTGGACACTATGGACAAGGGTTGGCACTTTGCAACCAGCCCGCTTCCTCACTCTTGTCCCACACTTAACACTACTTAATCTTGGTCAGGTCCTCTGACAACTAGCATCAAACACTGGCAGATCTGTCTTGAACAGAAAGATCCAGACATTACCATTCCAGGACAACCAAAGTGCTCTGAGCAATCATTTAGACTTCATTACAACCAGCAATGCTGTCCTACCTCTCTCCCTCCCTCCTTCTCTCTCTCTCTCTCTCTCTCCTTTTCTCCCTCCCTCCTCTAGGATTTAGCCTGTGGCTAAAAGCTCTCCCATGCCACTCCCTGTACACAGCCCCAGCCAGTGGCCTTTAAGGAGTTTTCCATCCCTACACCTGTGGAGATCTGACTCAAGCCTGCCAGATTCCCTTGAGTCTTAGCCCAGAGCCTTGGCTCTTGCTATACACACAAAGCCCTTCTTGAGTACATTGAAACTTCTAAAATATCTGCCTTCATAGTTTATTTTCTCCATGGCTCCTCAATGAGGAGAAAGAGAATGTAATGATAGCAATCCTAAATAATGATCGAACAAAAGGAAGAAAAGACCTACAGACTACTCTAAGAGTCCTGGCTAGCTCAAATAATCTCGTGGGAAATTTAATTAAAAAGATCAGTCAAGTTTCAAGAGGGCCTTTGAAATTCACCAGCAATCTCCAAAGATTTGGAAATGGAAAGCTCAATATTGGTGCAATCATTCAAAAAGCCAAAAGCACAAGAACATGGGAATGCCCTCTGACACTAGATATTGCTCCTTCTTAAGATACAGGTACGTGTTAACACATACCTGCTGATGATCTGCCTGCATAGCCAGCTTCCTACATGCAAACATGTTCACCAACCACCAAACCTGAACATGCCAGGGGTCATACCCACCACACAAAGACTTGCCATGGACCATAAAGAAAAATACAGGACACCCAGTTAAATGTGAATTTTAGATAAATGACAAAACATTTTGTTTTTTTGTTGTTGTTTGCCAGTCCTGAGTCTTGAGCTCAGGGCCTGAGCAGTGTCCCTGCCTACTTTTTGCTCAAGGCTAGCGCTCTACCACTTGAGCCACAGTGCCACTTCTGGCTTTTTCTGTTTATGTGGTGCTCCGAAATTGAACCCAGGGCTTCATGCATACTAGGCAAGCACTCTACCACTAAGCCACCTTCCCAGCCCCATGTTTTTTTATATATATATAAGTATTGTATAGAATAAGATATATGCATACTAAAACCAGGTTATTTATTGATCTGAAACACAAATATTAATAGACATCCTAGATTTCATCTGGCATCTCTAGCTCTCTAGGTCTCCAAAGAGATATTCTTCTTGAGATGTACATAATATTATCCCTATGAACATTATTTGATCCATGGTCACTTTTCCGTATGTTCACACAGTCATCTGAAAATGGTCCAGGGCTGAGGATCTAGAGAGTAACAGGCTTTCTCGGGGCCTCTTACCACCTGCCTGGCTCCTGATCTATCTCACTCAGCAATGTGAAAGGGATCCTCAAACCCACTAAAGTCAAAGACCTTTGGCATCTCAGAGGATTATTATCTCACCCATTTCAAATTCTTCTTCAACTGCAGTCCTGAGAGGGAAAGTTCAGGTTAAAGAAGGGCTGAAATGACTGGCGTATTTACAGAGTTTACCTCCCAGGTGCTGGGGGGTGGGGGGAATCAAAGAAGTGGTTGAGATTGCTCTTTCTGGTTCTTAAGGCAACATCACAGAGGTGTCTTGCATAGCAGCACGCTGTCTTAGCAGACCTGTTGCTAAAGGGCTAGGGGAGCATTCTGCACCTATTGAGAATAACCTTTGCCCCTGCACTCCAACAAGACTAACCATGATGCTGGAGGGAAGATCTAAGGACACCTCAAAGTCTTTTCTCATAGACTAGAAAGCTGTGTACCATGCATGTGGTGGGCTCCCTCTCCTAGCAGAGAGGATGAACAATCTCCCATGCCCCTGAGAGGGCTTCTTGAAGCATCACCCTTGGGGCTTTTCCCTTGCTGGGCACGTGTGAACAAGATTCCCTCATATTTCTGACTCACCCCGTCTCTAACTGGCAGCTTGGCAGTGAGCCTGGGATGGTGGGGGAAGGAGGCATCTCCCTAGGTTTCCAAAACTGGCAGGCCCCAGAAACTCACTCTGCCAACTAGCCTTCCACTGGGCTTCTGCTTCCATGCAGGTAGAATAGGTTCATATAACTAGCCAGGTGTTGTAAGGTGGACCACAGAAATCACATTGGTAAACATCTAATGCATTCTCAATACCTGGCAGGGCAGAGATGCAAAGCATCAGTCATCTTCAACAGCAAGATAGGAATCAAACCTTTCAATCCATTTTGGAAGTCTCCAGTATCTAACAACATAAGAGTCTTCTGATCTACAGTTTCCTAAAACCCAACCAATTTAGAGAAAAGAGATGGAGTAACAAGGTGCTCTGAGGAATTACAAAAAAAAAAAAGTGAAAGAAGAGTTCTGTCCACAGCGAGAGGAATAATGGCTGACATATCAGGACTTTTCTAAGTGTGACAGATGTCTAACATGAAGACTCAGTGGAACGAATTCTTGCCCTGCAGCATGCTACAAAGTACATCACCCCACTCTTCAAGATGCGTAGAGAAGAAGACTCCACTGGCAGCCAAGCACCTGTCAAAACCAGAAAGTCAAGAATGTCAAGCTGGGCACCAGTGGCTCACACTTGTAATCTTAGCTACTGAGAAGGCTGAGATTTAAGGATGGGTTCAAAGCCAGCCCAGGCAAGAAAGTGTGTGAGACTTTTATCTCCAATTTACCACTAAAAAAGCCAGAAGTAGAGCTGTGGCTCTAGTGGTAGAGTGCTAGTCTGGAGCAAAAAAAGTTTAGTTCTAGCCCCAGGACCACACACACACACACACACACCTAGAAAGATGTTCTAATAAACTCTCCTTTGGTTGCAAAGAACAGAAACCTTCTCCAGACAAGTCAAGAGAAAAGAAGGGTTGCTAAAGGGTAACCAGGAATGTTGTGGGATCAGGAAGGTAGTTTTGTGGGTATATGGAAGAGGAAAGCCAAGATATCATGATTCAGGGCCTCTTGTATTCTGCTCTGGCCTACTGAACCATCCTCTTCACTTGCTACTAGATGTGTGTGCCTCTTGTCCTTGTCCCAATATCTAAGCCTCCTAAGACCTCTCGGATCCCACTACCATCTCAACTGGTCCTTCCCTCACATTTATGAAAGAGAGTCTAGTGGGTCCAGCCTCACTCATGTGTGGACCTTCATGGGATGGAGGTCTCACTCTGAGCCTGTCTCTATGATGAGGCAGCGAGGGTTCAAGGCACTGAGGCCCCATTAGGCAGGACAGACAAGTACATTGGCACAAAAGGAGAAAAGGAATGCATTGAGAAAGTTTCCTTTCAAAAGGGAACACTCAGCTGGGCACTGGTGGCTCATGCCTCTAATCCTAGCTACTCAGGAGGCTGAGATGGGAGGATCATGGTTCAAAGTCATCCCAGGCAGTAAAGCCCATGAGACTCTTATCTCCAATTAACTACTCAGAGAAATCTGAAAGTGGAGCTGTGGCTCAAGTGGTAGAGCACTAGCCTCGAGCACAAAGAAGCTCAGGGACATGCCCAGACCCTGAGTTCAAGCCCTAGGAGTAGCACCAAGAAAAGAGAGAGAGAGAGAGAGAACAAGAGAGAGAGAGAGAACATTCACTGGGTCCCATTGGCTTACATCTGTAATCCTAGCTGTTCAAGAGGCTAAGATCTGAGAATCACCATTCAAAGCTAGCCCAGGCAAGAAAGTCTGTGAGACTCTTGTCTCCAAGCAAGTGGTAGAGGGTGCTAGCCTTTGAGCAAAACATGTGCAAGGAGAATGCCTAGGCCCTGAGTTAAAGCCTCAGAATAGGTGGAGGAGACGGGGGGGGGGGGAGCCTATTCTTTACTATTCACATAAAGAGGAAGAATTGAAACTCCAAGGCAAAAGCCCACATCCATTTATGAGGAAGTTTGCTAAGAATTTCACATGCATTCTCTAGTTTCATATTCCCTTCAACTCTGCCCAGTAGGCTAAACTATTTCCATGTTATAGGAAAGGAAAACTGAAGCTTGAAACATCAAGTTTCCAAGGTCATTTAGCCAGTTGGTGATGGCTCTCTGGTCCAAGACAGAGATCTGTGTCTTCAACTAATCAGCCACAGAGCAAGGTTCCCTCTCTGAAAAAAGAGTCAAATGAAATGCAGCAGAAAAGGGCAATCTGCCAAATCACTCCAAGCAAGGAAGGGCAGGGGAGGCCAGAGAGAAGAAAATGGGATTGTTCTTTTTCCTTAAATGAATGGGATGGTTGCAATGGTCCAAAGACAGAAGAAATTTGGGCCATGGACCTCATGAAGAAGTAGGGATTTTGCAGGGAAAAATGGAATGCAGGGCCTTAGAAAAGCACTCACTTGAAAGGAATGATTCTGTTGTTGTGCTTTGTTCCTATACCAAAAGTGCCTATAAAAAAAAAAATCTTTTCAGTTGCTCCAGCAACAGACTGAAGGAGAGCTCTGCAAGGCCTTCGCAAGCCAAGAATGTTTCCTATTCCCCCCCTTTCCCCACATTTGTACTGCAAAGAAAGAAGGGCAGAGGCCTGTAGATGCATACCACCCATATGCCACAGCAGAGACCCAGGAACTGGACGGGAAGTCAAAGACATGGCTGAAAAGATGTCAGGGGCACCATGGGCTCTGCCCAGTTACACCTGAACACATGAGAAGGGCAGAGACCAACATCAAGGCCTGAATCAACCAAAACCACAGGAAAGGAAGGAGAGGAACAAAGAAAAACGCTCAAAGCTCCAACACACACACACACACACACACACACACACACACACACACACACACACACACACCTAGGAACACACATAAAGAAAGAGAGACCAGAGGGAGAAAGGAGAGCTGCCTTGTTTATTTTCATGAAGGACATCTGGATTTCTCAGTGAGATCCTGCTTTGGAGCTTTTCTTCATTTTCCAGCTGGACCAGTAGGGAAATAAATGCCTGGCAATAGAGGTACTGTTAGTCAGCCACAGATTCAAGCTCAATCCCTTTGCCCCTCTGCTCTGTGCTTTGCCAGACCACACAGCCTCTCTCCCAGTCCTGCCAAGCTGGCTTAGCTCACCATCCAGGTAACATACTTCAAAGGCACCCAAGTGAGCTGGAGCAGGCAGGGCCAGCCTTGAGAGCCAGAAGCAGATTCCAAAAGGCTCCAACCCAACTGCTCCTCATCAACTAGCTTGAATGTCTTTCTTCTGCCTCCCTTCCTTCCCTCACACTTTGAATAACCCTTGGAAATCAGAAGTGGGAAAACCTAATTTTTCACCGAACCTGTCAGCCTCCTCTGCCCTGCAAGGTCTCTGTGGCTTCATTATTGAGAGGTTGACCAGATGTCAGCCAGTGTCCAAGTGTGGCATGCAGTAACAGTCTCCTGGAGCTAGTCATAATCTCTGAGACAGTCAGAAAGACCTGGGAGAGCAGTGTGAGGATAAATGGCCAAAAAGATGGCACATCAATCAAAAGGTATATATTGTAGGGATGCTCCTGGGTGTGGGTCTTATGCCCCCCCACCAACTGATTGCCTGCATCACTCCTGTGTTGCATTGCATAAATTATATGTATCCAGTCTCCCATAGGAAAACTAAACAGGTCTACCATCAGGCAACCTGATCATCTTTGTGTCCCTGGTAATACAAAGTAAAGCACAGTACCTAAAGTGATCTCATTCTATGTTTGCTGATGAGTTCATTTGCTAGTGGCCTCCTCTGACTTGCTTGAAACACTGTAGAACTTGAGACTCTATCAAGATAACAATGAGACTCCCTCCCCAAGCTAACAGTAAGACTCTCTCCCCAAGATAACAGTGCCTCTGGGAAGAACTGTTCTTACTCTGGGGACAAAGACCGCCATAAGAATCTGATGAAAATGAATTTGCTCCCATGTGAGCAAATAACCTCTCTCTCTCTCTCTCTCTCTCTCTCTCTCTCTCTCTCCTTCCCTTCCTTCTCTTCTTCCCTCCCATTCTCTCTTCTTCCCTATCATTTCCTTTTTTCTCTTACCTGTCTTTCTGTCTTAAACACACACACAGGTAATATTTCAAAACCAGGACCAGAGTTATCCCAAATGGCCTGGAATATAAGCATGGATATCTTAAGGTCTTTCTCTGAGAACTTCAGGGATAGTGATATGATGCAGAGTACAGGCGAGATGACGGACAGCTGCTACACCCCAGCCAGCATGCTCCTCCTATATCACCCCCTCCCTTGCCCTTGGTGTGCGTGCTGTCCCTTTAGCAGACTCTGTCCATTCTTCATGTTCCTTCTTTGCTCCCAGGTACCCTCTGTCTCTCTTTTCTCTGGCCCACTCCCTCTTCCTTTTTCTCTTAACCAAATAATCCATGCCAAAGAATGTTCTTTAAAAATCTGTTGTTCTTGTTGAATATAGAACCAAAAATTCTGAAGATGTAGCTTGTTTACCTGCCTAGCAAGTGCAAGGCCAAGTCTAAATCCCTAGACAGCTATGTAGAACGGAAACTATGGGATTCAATTTAAAAGTGCCTGAAAAGAGAACTACTATATGGTTGATCTATACTATCCTTGGACATATAGCCAGAGGAATAGAAATCAACATGTAATAGAGATATCTGCATGCCCATGTTTATTATAGCACTATTCCTAATAGCCAATGTCTAAGTCAACCTATATACCCATCAACACATAAGTGGATAAAGAAAATCTAAATACAGGCATGATGGAATATTATCCATTCATTTAAAAGAATAATTTTTTTCATGTGCAAGAAAACAGATGGAACTGGAGATCATCATGTTAAGTGAAATAAGCCAGATGCAGAAAATAAATATCATGTTTTCTTCCACTTGTGGAACCTAGATTTTTTTTTTAATGAAGGTAGATGGGAGAATATTTAAGAAGAAAGAAACCAATGGGAGTAAGAAAAGGGGACAAGAGAAAGCAATGGGTATTGAATGTAATCAAAGCACATGCATATGTATCTTTAAATGTCATTTTTTAAGTTCTTGTAGTAAAACGAGTTTGTGGTTTAAAAAGTTACAATTGGAAGCAAACCAAGCATTGAGAACTTGGGGTTTTAACACTTTTGTTTGTTATAATATTCAGTGAAAATCTTAAAAATGAATATGAGAGACATAAAATTAAGAGATGCACTAAGAACAAAAAATAGAGAAGAAAGGAGAGGGAAATGGGGTGAATATGGTCAAAGTACATCTGCATACAAGTATAAGAATGGCACATTGAAATTCCTTACCATTAACCAACTTGCACCATTAGCATAAACTAACTGAAAACATAGCTGTACACTTTTCTGGTGGCCCAGTTTAAGTGACTTCTAAGCAATTCTAGGAGGCTGTCCTCTATCCAGGACATCCTGACTGTTACAAATGCTCCTTTTTTCCCCACAGGTCTTCCTCATCCCTTCTCTTCCCACACTGACATCATGACCAACTCTTGACATCTTTTACCATGATGAAATTAAGTAGGTGCCCTTTGCCCACTCCTTCCTCTCAGTACCACCTTCTGCCTATCTGAACAATTCAGAGGAGGAGAAGGTGGCTGACTACCCAGAACCCAGGCACCTGCTCCCACACCAAAAAATATCTATTCCAATTCCCTTCCTTCATCACTTCTCTCTCATCACCCATGTCTCCACCTTCCTCCCCTATTTTGCAGAGAATGAGGTTTCCTAGAGCCAAAGCCAAAGGCCTACACACTTGGATGGAGAGAATAAGGATGCAATGGCATCATTCTCCGAGTTCAAAGATCTAGGAACCAGGTGCTCTAATGTCCAAGGGCAGGAGAAGACAGATGTCCCACTCAGGAAGAGTCAGAGCCAAACACTCACTCTTCCTCACTTTCTTACTATTTTTGTTCCTTGGTAGATTGTATAATGCCTGCCTACATTGCTAAGAATCAGTCTTCTTAACGAGTCAGTAACTCAAATGCTAATCTCTTTCAGAAAGACTCTCATGGACATACCAGAAATGATGCTTGACCAGCTATCTGGGTATCCCTTACCCCTATCAAGATGATGCATAAAATTAATCATGGTCATCCAGCTAGCCACTGTGCATCTCTCTTTCCTTTTTCAAGGGCAGTCTAGTTGGTCTGTGCTCAAGTGGTGGCTCTTATGACTTCTTCGCTCAGCAATCCACCTGCTGAGCTTTCCCTGAATTTGGGCCTCTGTGACTATACCTCATCATCTCCAGGTAAACTGCCATATTAGCACATGCTTCAGTATGTAGACTATCAACTCACTCTGCCTAGGCTCATAGCCTAATTCTTCTTCTTAGTGGCTAGCCTTGGGCTAGTTTAAAATCAGTCATTGCCTCATTTTCTTCAGTTATATAATGCAATTGGTAAATGTGGTTTCCCTTATTATATTATAGTGATGATCGAAATAACGCATGGCAAGTGGCTAGCATATAATTAGCCTTTTATAAAAATAGGCAAATAGAGCTGGGTGCTGGTGGCTCACGCCTGCAATCCTAGCTACTCAGGAGGCTAAGATACAAGCATTGCCGTTCAAAGCCAGCCTGAGCAGGGAAGTTCGTGAGATTCTTATCTCCAATTAACCACCAGAAAACCAGGCTCAAGTGGTAGAGCACTAACCTTGAGTTGAAGCACTCAGAGGCAGTGCTGTGACCCAGAGTTTAAGCCCCATGACTGACTGAAAAAAAAATCAAACAAACAGGCAAATAAGATTTAAGGCTTGGGTCAGCTGTAGAATGCCTGCTTAAGAAGTACAAAGTCCTGAGTTCAAACTTCAGTACTGCCAAAAAAAAAAATAAAAAAGGCAAATAGTGTTATCATCATCATCATAACTTTTTCCTTCTCTTAAGGAATCCTAGGTTCAAGAATATAGGAACAAGTCTCTAATTGTTTCTTCTTTCCCTTTTTCTGTACTTCTTGGTGGCTCTTCCTTTTCCTTTAAGCAATTACTTGTGTTCTCCTATAGTAGATCTAGGAGCCTTTCTGGGCGTGATGGTACATACCCTCTAGGAGTTGATGCTGATGTTGCCATGTTCTTTTATGGAAAAGTCCTAAATCTGCCCCTCCAGGCCTGCTCTGTCAAGCCTTGCGGTCTCCTCTGTGCTCAGAGTCCTTCACCCAAATGTACCCACTCCTTTTGTCCCCAATCTCTTTTCTTTGGTTCTTTTTCTGCCCAGATCATCTGTACCCACCCAGACTCTCAGATGTCCATACCCTGGAGCCTCAAGGTCATTCATCCTCCATTGAACTCTTTTCCCAAATACTCACTTTCACTAGCCACCAAACAAATGATTTCTCTGCAGTATAGAAGGAAATCATTTATGACTCTACTTACTACTAAGGAATATTGGGACATAAGAAGAAATACACTCCATAAATACAACATCATACTTGAAGCTAAAGGGCCACGTTTTCATTATACAGTCACACTTCACTTAATAGTAGGAATACATTCTGAGAAAGGCATTGTTAGGCAATTTCATCACATAGAGTATACTTGTATACATAACCCTAATGTATGTGTATGCACATGTATATGTATATAGGATACACACACACAGTATGGGATAGCCCACTCCTTCAAGGCCATGATGGATAGAACAATATAAAATTAAATCAAGCATAAGAGAAAATGATGTGATCAAGAGACATGGTACTGTTGGGGAAGTGGCTCAAGTGGTAGATCACCTGCCTAGCTAGTCTGAAGCCTTGAATTCATACCACACAAAAAAGTCACAGTAAACCCAAGAGATTTGAAGCTTTGTTGACATCACATAGATAACAAGTATTTCATAATTCACTCTAACAATAAAAAGCATAGTAAATACATAAATCAATGACTTAGTTGTTTATTGTCAGCATCAAGTACTCTGTGTTATTTGTAATTGCACCACTCTACTTTTTTATGGCTGGCAATATACTGGGTTTGTTTACACCATAAGCATATGACTAAGGTTGCTGTACTGTCCTGTGATGGTGGCTGTAATTTCTCTAGGTAAAAGGAATCTTTTAGCTCCATTATGAACAATCCCATAGCATCATTGTCAACTGACACTGACATAAAGGTCATCAAAACTATATGTAGAATAAGGTCTAACAACAGGACTCATGGAAACAATATGAACAGATGCTTTAGATATTCTCAGAAAAAAATAATTAACTACATAGGATTCGTGTGTGTTTGTGTGTGTGTGTGTGTGTGTGTGTGTGTGTGTGTGTGTGTGTGTGTGTGTGTGCCAGTACTTGGGCTTGAACTCAATACCTGGGTATCCCTTAAGTTTTTTTTCACTCAAGGCTAGAACTCTATCACTTGAGCCACAGTTCTACATCTGGTTTTTTTAATGGTTAACTGCAGATAAGAGTCTCACAGATTTAATCTCCCTGGACTGGCTTCAGACCCTGATCCTTGAATCTCAGCCTCCTGAGTAGCTAGTATCATAAGTATGAGCCACCAGTACCGGCTTCATAGGATTCTTAACTCCTCACTCTACTAATCATTTCTCATTGGTTACACTATATTATCTCCTTTTAGCATGATTTGACCTAGTTGTTTCCTTGACTTCATTTTAGAATGGAAAAACTGGGAAAGAGCAAGGGAAGGAGTGACATTATTCAAAAAGAAATGTATGCTTTATCTAACTTATGTAACCGTAACCCCTCGGTATATCACCTTTACAATAAATAAATAATTTTTTAATTTAGCCAACAGGAATGGAGAGAGTAAACAGAGCTGTGTGGAATGGACAAGATGACCTGGGACCATCAGATCCTGGTGGTCACATGTTTGGGGCTTTCACAGGGCCTGTGAGCCAGGAAGTCATTGCATATCATTCTTACACCTGTCCAAGTTCATGGCTCCTCATTTGATCTTTGACTTTCAACCTCTAGATTTATACTGATCTCCAAAACATTCCAAATTCTCAGCCCTTGCCAATGCCCAAAGTGGACTCCAGCGTTCTCCAACACAGACAACCCCCCCCCAACACCCCGCCCCCAGCCTTCCCCATCTGACTAGTGTCTAACTGACCCCAGAGAACAAGAGCTAAGGAGAACTTAATGATCCTCAGCAAGAGAAATGAACATCTGTTTGGTTTCTTTTGCTTTTGATAATTTGGTGATCTAGAAGAAAATAGCAAAGGAGAGAGGGGCTGGCTACTGATTAATCAAAAAATAGAAGAAGGAAAGGGAGGAAAAAAGTAAACCCTATTCATTTACCCACACATATGTGCTGAGTGTCTATAGGATGCGCCCACTGCTGTTGAACACAGCAGCTGAACCACCTCCTCTTGAGGTACTTTCTAGTTGAACATGAGATATGAATATTGTAGATGTAAAAAATACCCATATAAGTTAGGCATAGTGATACATGTCTGTAATTCCAGCACTTAGGAGGCAGCACAGTAGGAGAATTATGAGCTTGAGGCCAATGTGGGCTTTATAGAAAGACCCCTTGCTGGGAATATGGCCTAGTGGCAAGAGTGCTTGACTTGTATACATGAAGCCCCGGGTTCGATTCTCCAGCACCACATATGTAGAAAACGGCCAGAAGTGGCGCTGTGGCTCAAGTGGCAGAGCCTTGAGCAAAAAAGAAGCCAGGGACAGGGCTCAGGCCCTGAGTCCAAGGCCCAGGACTGGCAAAAAAAAAAAAAGACCCCTTAAAACAATAACCATAATAATAACTACTTAAGTGGATACCATGTCAGAGAAACCCCCCAGAATTCCTATATTGAAGTATTAGCTCTAACACTTCAGAACATACCCTAATGTATTGGGGAATAAGATAACTGCAGATGTAATGGGCTAAAATGAAGTCATATTGAGTAGAATACTATTAATCCAATATGATGAACAATTTTATAAAAAAGGAGGTAATCTAGAGAAGCATGCACTTAAAGAACACTGTATGAAGACTGAACTTACATTGCTCCAAAACAAGGAACTACCAGAATATGGGAGAGAGGCCTGGGAAGCATCCTCAACACCTTCAGAAGAGGCCTGACCTTGCTGATACTTGGGTCTTGAATTTTTAGCCTTTAGAGCTACAATTTTAGCCCCCCCCCCCCAAAAAAAGCTATGATGTCTAAATTTTCTCAGTAAGAAAGTCTGCTATAGCAGCTTGGGTAAACTGATACACTGCATAATAGGTATGAAATGCAAGCCCCATTTAACCCTCAAGATAACCCCATAATAGTTACAATAGTCATTTTTAATGTTCTGAAATCTATTGGTGTTTGTTATATTTTCATCTCTAATTTTATTAAATTACATTTTCTCCTTCTTTCTATTTTATGAAATAGAGCTTTGGTATTAGTTTTCTTTAAAGGTCTGGTAAAGTCAGCAATAAACCCATTGATTCTTCAATACAGCCCTTTTCCTACCACTATTTCATTGCTTATTATAAATGTTTAGGTAGCTTGTAAGTTGTTGGGTCTTTTTTTTCTGGCAGTACTAGGGCATGCATTCAGTGTGTTGCATTGAATAGGCGAATACTCTACCATTTCAACCACATTTACAACTCTTTCCAATCTGGATACCCTTGTCACTGGATCTTGCTTTTTGCCCAAGTTGGACTACACCACAATTCTCTTATTTATATTTTCCACAACAGCTAGGATGACAAGTATACACTACTGTACCTGTGTTCTTTCTGCTGAGATGGGATCTTGCTAAGATTTTTGCATGAGCTGGCAAGCAGCCATGATCCTCTCAAGTCTCAGCCTCCTAAGTAGCTAGACAATATCTGTTCTACAGAAGAAAAAGAAAACATAGAACTAGATGAAGGTTAAATGTTATGTTCAATATTGAGCAGCTTGATCAAATACTTGTTATCAAGCTAACCCATCCCCCACATTCAGTCTATACTGACTGGGTAGGTACCATATCTTTCTTTTAATTCTTGCTCCAGATACATGCTGTCTTGATTTGACATGTTGAAGAAGTCTCTATTTCCTGCTTGGTGGTCAAAATGGTACACCATCTACAAAATGTTTCCAAGTCTACAGAAGCAAGTCTTGGTAAATCATGATGTTTATATCATGTACAATATCTCCTACCTCCTTAGATATACTTTGATATACATATACCAGCCATAATATACTGTCATGATACACTGTATACCAGTCATGATACACTGGTCATGTTAGGTACCTGTGTTTCATTGGTGTTTCATCCAACCCTTGTCCCTCAGATGAGTGTAGAGTCCTTACTTCAGCCTGTCAACGTCCAGCCTAGAAAGGGGCTCTTGGAGGACAGGTTCTAAGTCTGTCTAAAAGCTACTGATTGCTTGACTGCATTGAGCAAATTCACAGTCTAATCAGTAGGCCAGGAGTTGGAGCAGAATCTCTTCAGATAAGCTTCCTAGAGGTCTAGATAGTTCAAGGGTCTGAGAAACTGTGAACCCAACTTTGGGTCCATGGTCAAGTGTTTGCCTTCTTAAGAATATCTATGACCCTAGATGAGGGACATAGTCATTGAATGCCACTCAGGCTGCCCTTGAGCACATAATTACCCTGGATTCAAGAAGGAAGAAGACAGTGTTTCTTAATTAAAATGCATTTTCATTTCGCTAGCAATGTTGAAAATGAAATGTATTTTATGTCATCTGGATGATTGCCTTCTAATGCAGCTGTGGAAGACATTTTCCAGTCTTGATGGCATCAAAGCCTTCATTACCCTACTATAATTGTCATTCGCTAGAGCAGAAGGGGCCATGGTCCTGAGATAATGGGAAAAAGCTAAGGGAAGGCTGACTGACACATTGCTGTATTAAAAAAAAAAAAAAAAGGTGAAGTTTCCCCATATGGCTTTGTATTGAAAGTGATTTAAAGAATTTTCCTGGGGTATTTTGATTACGCCCTATATTTGTGTGGCAAGCTGACTTTACAACCAACCACCATGTAGGACATGACTCCATTGTTGTTTTTAAAGTAATGGAAGGATGAAATCACCAAATAGGACATCAACCCTGTGCACACCAAGCAAGCTCAAAAACTTTGCAACCTAACAGTAATAAACCATAATCACAAAAGAAGTATTGATTTATTCTCAGAGAAACATCAGCCTGACACCACCAACACACTAAATCTAAATTGTCATTGTGCATTTCATTGAGGTTGGTAACTTTGGTTGACTTTATTTACATTTGTTGTTGGGCTTTTAGCATGACATAAGCATACAGAATTTAGACCCTAGTATGTTTATACAAATTTAGGATACATTACAATTAACATAGTTTAAGTCTAACAACAAGAATCTCTTGCAATTTTTTGTTTGTGTGCCACCAGTACCGGGGCTGGAAATCAGAGCCTGGGCACTGTCCTTTTACTTTCTTGTTCAAGGCTCGTGTTATACAACTTGAACCACAGCCCCACTTCTGGATTTTGGATGGGTTTTGAGTTCTCATGGACTCTTCTGCCTGGCTTGCTTCTAAATCCTCACCATCCTGAGTTAACTAAGATTACATGTGTGAGCCACAGTGCCTGGCTGGGATCTATTTTTATTTTCAGAATAAAAAATGTGTATCTTATAACGATTTTCTGATGACTAGGAAGAAAGTAGCTTGAGAAAGAGCACCTTTTCCTAATTCACACAAATTTACCCTGTGAGTTCATATCAATAAGCTGTGATAAAACTTACACTCCACTAGTCACTGTGATTTTATTTGGCTTTTTTACAGCTCAAGTGTATCGTATTAAACTTGCTTCAAGCTGTTAACACTTTGTCCCTCTCCTCTTAGTCCATTCCCCCACCTTCTTTTTCTCTCTCCCTCCTAGATCTGGACCTACCCCCACTGTCTTGCAAGTCACAACAGATCACTTTTCCTGGCTAATCTTATTTTCCAAAATTAACACAGTTTCTGAGCTATCCATCGTAGGAACACGCCAGATTTGTGATCCAGGAAGACAAGAGAGCTCCAACCCGAAACTGTACTCCTGGAGCTCTCCCTGTTCTGCCCTATCTGTCTGGATCTGCTCCAAGACCTCCAAAACATCAATTGCTAAAAACGATTAACATGCAAGCTGCTTACCTAAGGACACAAATCACTCTGTTGGCTCCAGCTCCATTGTAACAGTTAGCCTTAGGGTCAACTTAGACTCTGGTTAAACAGTCTCTGCATGGAACATTTTAACTCTAAAGCAGCACATGGTTTGACCCTCAAGCATCCTCTGTTCTGTAAGACACTTCCTAGAAATCAATCCTGCATAAAAGATGCAGGGCCATTTGAAGAGAGGCCACTGCCAAGATCAGATGGGATGGGAAAGGGCAGGTGAACTGCCATGTGTTAACAAAATCCTACCCACAATGACCAAATGCTCATAGAATAGCTACTCCGTTCTGTTCTTTTAATGTATACAGTAGTCCTGGTTCACATTTTCAATGCTTTAAAAGGGCTTTGACTGAAGATCACATTCGAATTATTCATCAGAGAAGTTTTAGGATATCCTTCCATGAACCCAAGTCATCAAGCTCTGAGTTGGCAAAACTTTGTCCCCAAGGGAAAGTTATCATGAATACAGCTGCTGGTACAGCTCGAACAATTTGGCAGCTCAGGCTGCTGCCATTATGATATACATGGCAGTGACGAGGCTGAGGTGGCATAGAAGTGGACCCATAGATGTTGCCATCCGTGTGTCTTTCCATCCAAGCTTTTTCTTCCTCCCTGCCCAGAGGCCCCCATACCCATTGTTAAATTCTCCCAACCTTTGAGTCTTCTCTCTTTTTTTAAATGTATCTATTCTGCCACCTAGCCTTCAACAGTGTCATTACACCAAAGCTGCCTTGAACAGTCGCTCTGCACAGACCAGCAGACCTGCTGATCTTTGCTTATCTGGTGAGAGAGAGACCTGACGACTGCATGCTTTCATTTTCTTTTATTTTTAATCGAAGGTCATTTTGCCTTAGTTTGGCACATGGATGAGACCATAGCATTAGTATACTCAACATGTATTCATCTCTGGATAAGGGACTGAAGTCAATGTCATGAAGACTAGAAAACAGAATCAATGTGATAAATAAGCCTCTCTGAGACTGTGGTGATAGCGACATGGAAAAGAAGGAAGACCAGCCCCCTGGCTAGGGTGTTTAGTGCTAAACCAGCAGACTTTGTGGTGCTTTGTTACCTACAACATCATATTTCTCCACTTCATGCCTCTACCCAAAAGAATGATATAACGATGCTTTGGCCATTATGCTTCCCTTGGAAATTACTTAGAAACATACAGGAAATGATCACAAGGAAGGACATGTTTTAAGTAAACGTGTTAGCTGCCTTTTCAAAAGTTTTCCAAGCTAAAGAGCACAAACCTTTCACTGCACTGTATTTCTCAACACTTTAGATAGCAGTTGATCTTTTCAAGCAAAGAGGCAGTGGTCTCTGGGGAAACAAGACACAAATAGGTGATATTCCTACTTCACCTAGAAAGACATGGTCAAAGATAACAAAGCAAAGCCAGAGGAGCAAAGCTCATAACAGCGAAAACAAGTGAGCAGCAACAAAGTTCTTTGCACAGGAACACAGCTGCTGACATCTGTATCTAACAGAAATGCACCGGTCTCTCCCAGTGGAACTTGAGGGAAACTGTTTCCCAGTAGTCCTCTAAAGGTGATGGTGAACAAGAAGTTGTGCCAAGGGACTGGAAAGGCGACCCATAGGTAACCCCACCATCCAACTTCTTTTTACTCCACTATTGCATACTAATTATAGACTTAGAAGCCAAACCTACCCTGCAAGTTCCCTATCTTGGGAAGAAATCACTGTAGGCAATGTCAGGATGCTGGGAGTTCTTTCTCCTATGCATTCTCGGGAAGCCTGCCCACTGTCCTTGGAGGGCAGTAGCACCAGTCCTTGAATTCCTCCTGACCTGAGCCTACTCGGAAGAGGAGATAAAGAATGATTGCACAACAAGGACTCTGCGGCCCTCCCCTAGGCCGCCCCCTCCCCCTCCCCCCACTGGCCTCGGTCTCTTCTTTCTCTCAGCCCTTCACATCTCTTCCTCCTTTCACCAATCTTTATGCATAATGTTCTGGATGTTGGCTTGACAAATAGAGACCTCACTAGAGGCCATGTTCTGAGAATGCAGGGTGTCTGGCACCAGACAACGCAGATTTCTACAGAAGCCTCATCTCAAATGCTGCCAGAGACCACTCCGCGCACTGATCTGCCATTCTTCTAGTCTGAACTTGACGCAGATGAGAAAATGACACTTGATCTCCCTCACTTCTGAAAGATTTCCACCAACGTTTTGAACCTGAATTTGCTCCCTGCTTTACCCAGCCTCCAGACAGAAGAGAGAAGCAACTGGAATCAGCTCCAGGCTTCTTCCCCCCACACACACCTTTTCTTTTCTTTTCCTTTTAAATCACTACATACAGCTCTCTTCCAGTCAACACCTAAAACCCGTTTGGCAATTCACACAGAAGCACAACTTTAAACTTTAGGCTCCTTTAAAATGTGCCTTTTGGCAAATAGATAAGTGAGAGATTAGGAGAGATTAGGGGTGGGGGTGGGGTGAAAGGCACCAAGTGAGATGCTCCCAAATCAAACTAGCAAGGGAACTCTTTTCCTAAAAGCACTCTTGCAGAAAGAATTCTTATCATAGATAAGGGTGCAGTCTAGTGGCAAACTTCATGAAATGCAGCCCCTTCTCCCAAGGAAAATTAGAGTGCTTTTGCAAGGCAGGAAGGGAAACTTACAAAGGGGAACAGCCTCATCCCAAGGGCTTCATCAAAAAGCAGCAAGGATGGGTCATTTCTTTCTAATCCCTGCGGTCCACAGCCCACCCATAATGCCATTTTCAGAGAAAGCTACAATCGCCATCTTCCTTCTTTATGGCTTCAGTTTCTTTCATTTTCCTAAGGAAAGACGGCCTTCTTTAGTGCCCCATAGATGGAGGTTTTAAGTGGTATGATGAAGTTCCTGGCCAGAATCTCTGTCAAGTGGGCCCTGTGGCCCTGTCAGCTCACATCCTAGAGATGTGTCTGTTTGTACCCATCAACCTCAAGACAAGGTCTCCCTAGATCTGGCACCCATTCCGTAGAGACCACCCTGCACATCAAAATCAGACCTACAGAGTAGCATGGATGGTGTCACTGCCATCCACCTTGCTTCCACGTAAAATTAGACATCAGGACCTCGAGGGGCATCAGACAGGGTTTACAGATGCAACAGCATTTCCTCACAAGAGTCAGACACTGCTCTCAACAATACTGCTGGATGGATGTCCCTTCCTGCAAGGGCAACACCACACACACACACACACACACACACACACACACACACACACACACATACACACCTTGTCGGGCCAACCATGTTAGGAAAGTGGCCACAGATCAATTGACCCTCTAGCCAAAGACAGCCTCCCTACCACCATTAGAAAATACTCTGATTAAATCACTTTCCTCTGGCTTTGGAGAGCAGAGGTTTCCAGTTTTCCTTCTTATTTTTAGCCCTTTCATGTCAATTCAACTCACCACCCATAACTGGCAAGTTTATACTACCTGTTCCCCAAACACACACACACACACACACAGAATCTTACTTGATAAGTGGGATACCAACAGACAGTTCTCTCTAAAGCTTTGGATGAATATATGTGTGTACACACACACACACACACACACACAGTTGGTTACTAAGAAAATGTGACTCCCTGTAGCCGGCATTCTGCCTAGTTGAAGAAAAGGAAGGAGAGAGAAACCAAGTTATATTGTACTGGCTTGTCTGGGAAGATTTCTCTCTCTTCCTTTAGTCTCTCCACCCCTTTCCCCACAAATCCCAGCCTGGTCCCCTCAATCCTCTATTTCTTACTTTGTTGGTGGAGGAGGGCGCTGTTCTGGGAGTGAAGGGGAGCCCGCCCCCCCCCCCCATGTCTCGAAGGCCTCTCCCCACCCCCACCCCGTGTGAGTTTGTACAGCAAAGCTTGGCATCCTTGGCTGGGTTGGGTGATGGGGAGCTCAAATTGCAACTACAAACTGGCTGACAGCCAGGGGCCGTCTATTTAAAAGCGCCTGCTCGCCCGGAGCCCGCAGTCTCTTTGGAAACTTCTGCCAGAGGGGAAAGAGCTAGGAAAGAGCTGCTAAGGCTGTGGAGGGCTTTCCCCCCCTTTTTTTTTTCTTTTTCTTTTTTCTTCTTTTTTTCTCCTCGCGTTTGTATCCCTTCTTCGAACTTCACGCAAAATCTGTGAATTTCGGAGAGGTGGTAGCAGAGTGGGAGAAAAGAAGTGTTAGGTAGGGTTCCATGTAATCTTTTTCTTTTTTCTTTTTTTTTGCTTTTGGCTGTTAATTTCTTTCATTTCCACATTTTCCTCCCACCTCCTCGGCGGCCGCCAACCGCCTCTTACCTGCTCCGCGGCTGCCTGCGCGCGCCGCTGGGCAGCTGCGGGTTGGAAAGGAGCGAGGTGTGCTTTTAGATCTTAAGCAAATCTTTTCTGAAGACAATTTCATTTTTCCTCCCTCACCTTCACCTTCACCCTCATCCCCTAACGCACACAGACACCCTTCTGCACAGCCTCCGAGCTCATTATTTCGGTGGTGGTTTTCGGGGTGAGCAATTTGGTGGCTTTTCCCCACCCAGCCCTGCAATTCTGACCGAATCCCGTCCGCGACTGGCTGTCTGCGCCCGGGCTCGCTGCGTGCACCTGGCGCGGCTCCGCTTTTGCTTTTTCCCCTCCCAACCTGTTGCGAGTCTTTAATCCTTGCAACTGGGGCTTGCACAGATCTCCCTACATTTTGCAAGTGTCTGGAGGAGGCCACCTTGCTCGACCTGCCTGAGATTTTAAAAAGAGAGAGAAATCTCCAGGCGCGCTCTTGGCCCCTTTTCTCCCGCACCCTCGCTCGCCTGCCCCGCCCCGAAGTAAAGGGAGACTCGGAGAAGATGGTGCTCACCACGGTCCTCCTGCTGCTGGCCGCCTATGTGGGACCAGCCCAGGGCCTGGGCTCTTTCATACACTGCGAGCCCTGCGATGAGAAAGCTCTCTCCATGTGCCCCCCCCAGCCCCCTGGGCTGCGAGCTGGTCAAAGAGCCCGGCTGCGGCTGCTGCATGACGTGCGCCCTGGCAGAGGGGCAATCGTGCGGCGTCTACACCGAGCGCTGCGCCCAGGGCTTGCGCTGCCTCCCCCGGCAGGATGAAGAGAAGCCTCTGCACGCCCTGCTGCACGGCCGCGGGGTTTGCCTCAACGAAAAGAGCTACCGCGAGCAAGCCAAGATCGGTGAGCGCGCTCAGTGTGCCAGGGGCAAGGCTCTCGGGTGGGGGGCACTGGATGGGTTGGGTCCGCGCGCGTGCGCGCGCGCGCTCGCAAGCTTTGAGCAGCAAGTGGCTTAGAGCGGGTGTATCCTGGGAGTCGTTGAGGTGGCGCCTTGCACCTTGGACTGGCTGTTCTGGCTACTCGGGGGGTTGCTGCCCAAAGGAGCCTGTCCCAGTTTTTGCTGCTTCTCCACCCCACCCCACCCCCATCCCTCCACTCTGCCCAATCCCACCCCTCCAGTCTCAGCAGACAGAGCGACTCTGCTCCTAGTCGGTCTGAAGGTCCAAACCCGGTGGTACCCAATATCCAGTCTCAAACTGCGTTACATTTCCATCCCACCTCTCCCACACGTAGGGTGTTGAGGGATTTCTTTTTCCTGAACTTGAAAATTCTCTTTGTTTAAAAAAAACAAAAGTTTAAATTAGAGCCTAGAGAGGCGTTGCCCATCTTCTGAGCTAATTCTACCTTTGTCTCCTCCAAGCGCCCCCCCTTCCCCGCCCCCAACTCCTCCAGAGTGTCTGTCCTTCCATCCCTACACCCACTCGCGCTCCGCAGCGCTGACCCGGCTCCTTCCCCCGACTCCCCGCCCCCCCCCCCGCACCCGGTTGCGCGCAATCTTGAGTAGCTAAATGTCTCTTGGGTGGGGGCCTTGAGGCCCCGCCTACCTGCACACTAATTGCTTTTGACGGGATATGATTGATTGAGGTGCAAGATCAAACGCATTAAACTGAAAAATGCCAGGTGTTTTTTTTTTCTTCCTCTCAAAACACAAATGAACACTTTGGGAGGGGGGAGCGCAAGGGTAGGACATGTAGGGGTTAGGAAGGGAGGACTTGGTGTTCGCTGTTGAGTGTTTCTCCCTAAATATCGACTCCTCCTTTCGCCTCCAGAGTTCAGATTTTACCTGCGATAAATTGTGAACATAACATAGGTTTGGAAGGCTTGGGGGCGGGGGGGGGGAGGGGGGCGGAGGGTGAGATTCAGATACCCGCAATTTCCCGGTCTAGGCTGATCCTCCAATCCCACCCTTCCATTCCTCCCTAAACCTCAGCCCCCTCCCCACCCCCAACCCCCTCCGTCCCTCAAACCAGATCCCTAGTGAGTGTGGCGTGTCAGCCCGGGGGGACCCAGGAACTGCAGAATGCAAAATCCGAGGGAGGAGACCGAAAAGGCGGAGCGCCCGGAGCCGCCCCCCCCCGGCTGGCCCCGCCCTTTCCCCCGCCCCCAAATTCTCAGCGCCTAGAGTCCAGGGTTTAATGATTGACAGAGCTACTTGCTCCTTCAGAACCATCCTGCTTCCCTAAGCGGGGCTTCTTTCTGCAGCTTCCAAGTCCAATGATATGCACATCTGCATACACGTGTATTTGCATATTTATACACGCATGTTTGTGTGTATACTGTGCACAAGCGATACGCAGAAGTTTGGGTTCTGAGACTTTCATTTGGTTATTGATTCTCTCCCGAAGGTGTTTAGGCTTAGCCAAATGATGTCTGTGTGGCGTCCTTTCTTACTGGGACCGAGCTCTTTTGTCTCCCTGCAATACTCACGGGCACCCCCAATGTGAGTTTTCCGAAAACGCAAACTACAAATACGAAGGTGAAAAGAGTGTGCCCGCGGTTGTCAAAGGCAAGGGAGCTTCCCGCTTGAAAAGAGAAACCCGGAGAGACGGCCGGCCCCGGAGACAAGAGTTGGGAGTTATTTTTACTAGGATCCTTCCCTCCGGAAAGGAGTAAATCGATGACCTTAGTTCGGAAGCTGGCTCTCTGGGTAACAATGCAATCACATTGCAAGTGTGCAAGTTATCACTTGGCCGCAGCCTGGCCTCTCTTTTATTAGCCCGGCTGCGTGACCGTGGTGCGCGCAGGGCGCAGGGCGCAGGCGCAGGCGCGCGCGCCCGCCCAATCGCTGGGACCGCCAAGCCCGCGCATCCAACTCCCAGCCCAGCCGAGGGCTCGCACACTTGCCGGTGCGTGCTCGACTTCTATCCAGCGCTAGACACCCCCTTTAGAATTCTCAGTTGCTTCTTTCTCAGTCTCCACCTTCAGGGTGCCTTTGGGCCAATCAGGAGTAACCTCCTCCACCGCGCCCAGCCCCAGCACTTCTCCCCCTTTTCCCCTCCCCCCCACTTCCCTCCTATCCCCCTTCCTCCCCCTCCTCTACCCCATCCTTCCCCCCCCTCCTT
The DNA here is from genome assembly GCF_023159225.1 of Perognathus longimembris pacificus. NCBI lineage: Eukaryota > Metazoa > Chordata > Mammalia > Rodentia > Heteromyidae > Perognathus > Perognathus longimembris. The sequence goes on from NC_063164.1 coordinate 17,118,695, forward strand.
TCCCTTTTCTCCTCCCCTCCCCCCTCCCTTCCCCCCTCCTCTTTCCAGCCTCCCTTCCCCTGACTAAGGCAGGTGCCTGGGTGGGTCGTTTTTGCAGAGCACCACTGCACACAGAAGTGTTACAGTTGGCTCGAGAGACTTTTTCCCCCCCTGGAACTGAGGCTTGAACTCAGGACCTGCGTGCTGCCCCTGAGCTTTTTCCGCACCACCGGAGCCACAGCTCCACATCTGGCTCTTGGGTGGTTAATTGGAGGTAAAGCGTGTCGCTGACTTTCCTGCCCCTGCTGGCTTTGAACCAGGATCCTCAGATCACATCTTTCGGAGGAGCTAGGATTACAGGCTTGAGCCACCCGCCCCCATCCAGATCATGGGGAGGGGGGGGAGGGGAGGAGGTAAAAAGGTGTCCTTTGAGTCTCTTAGCCAAAATTCTTGGTCCCCAATTGCCCCCCCCCCTCATCCCTCCATCCAAATCTGCACAATGCCAGTGTAGATTTCTTTTTCCCTCCAGTGGTTGCAAGATACGTAGGTTATAGACTGTACATACAAGATACAAACGTATGTGATATATAAATGCACATATACTGATATGTACGTTCATATATCAGAAACAAAATTATTCATTATGTTCCGTATTACCTCCCACCCTTAAAAAAAAAAAAACAAAAAATCTCATTTCTAGAATCACAAGAAGATAAAGGGGAATGTGGTGGCCGGCCCACAGAGTTTCCGGGAGGAAGAGGAGGGGAGGGGCGGGTAGAGACTTCGTGTTTTGCTGGGCGGTTGCTGAGCAACGAGGGGGAGGGGAGGGGCGTGCCTGCCGAGAGGGCGGGCGCTGGGAGCCCGCGCCAGGCCCAGCTTTTCCTTTTGGCCAGTTCAGGGGTAGAGATGGGTATGGAAGCCGCGGGGGCGGGGGGGGAGGGGGAAGGGGGTGAGTGAGGGGGAGGAAGGTGAAGAGGGGGTGTCAAGCTGAAGCTGGTCGATGAATGGGGCGGTCTTTGTCTGAGCGAGGGCCTTGTGACTTTATGGGCTAGACATCCAGGACACCTTCCTGGGCTGGCAGAGAATCTGATGTAGGTGGAATTGAGTCCTGTCATTGAGGAATTAAGAGAGAAAGAGAGGCTGAAAATAGGCTCCTAGGACAGCAAGGGGGGGGGGGGAATTACCTACATGAAAGTGAATTCTGCATTTGCTCCTTGGAGGGGTTTGGCCGCCATCATCCTGGCTCCCAGGCCGAGGCTGAAGTTCCAGAGGAAGGGTTGCTGGCCAAATTTATATCTGGGTTGAACAGGATCGTGGAAAACTGAAGGACTTCAGCCAGATGCCTTTCCCGCCCCCATTCCCTCCCTTTGAAACAAGGCTTTGAGAACCGGCTGTGCCAGGGCCAACCAAAATGCAAGGGAGAGAAGGCCAGGGATGGGCTTTAACTTGACTTTTCTTGCCTTTTTCTCCACCTTTCCTTTCTTTCTGCTGTGTCAGCTCAGCTGGGAGGAACCAGCTCAGCTGGCCCAGTAAGGCTCCTTTGCTTTCCATTTGTTCTGCCCCCTTCTTACTTCTGCCTCCCTCCCCTTCTTTAGCTTCCCCTCCCCCCTCCCCCTAAAGCATCCCCTGAGGGCCAGTTCCTCTTCTGGTTTGAACTGGCTTAAGAGTAAGCAGGTGGGCCCACAGTGGCCAGGGAGGGCCTCTCTGCTGACCTTCCAGCCGAGGTCATCTTGGGAGGGGGTGGGGGCCAGTTAAAGCAAAGGGCCCTGCAGAAGGGTGGGTGCCTGGAGGAAGTTCCAGCAGAAACGGGAGGCAAGATTTTTTCCAAAGGCAAAGTTTACCCTTTGTACCTGAGCAGTGGCAATGCCCGTGAAACTTTCAGCTACTTAATGTGTAAAGAGTAACCCTTGGAAGAACAGATTCCCCATACACCAGAGCCACTGCATGGAGAAACTGGGGAGGGGGGGGGGAACTCCATAAATAACCATCCCAGCAAGGGACCCCTAGTAGAAAGAGGACAGAAAATGGTTGCCAGGAGAGACAAGTGGGCAAGTGGGAGGAGTTTGTGTCTTTTCCATTTTGCATTTTTACTGCAGTTACAAATTTCCAGAGACTATCTGTACAGTTCAAATCTGGGTATGTTATTCAAAGCAATAACATTGATGGTATATTTGCAGAAATAAGTAGGCAAATAAACCAGGGAGCCAGTGAAGGTCTCTATTCCTATTCCCCTCCCCCCAGTATCTAGTGAATCTCCCTTTTTCTTCTCAGTTCTATTTCTTCCCATGATTTGTTATCATATCCTTCCTTCCCATCTTTCTCTCTCTCAACATAAATCCAGAGGAGTGATTAGAAATGCCTGGAAACAGAGAAATGGCCTTTTCTGCCAGGCTACCCTGTTTAACATCTCTCCAGGAATTGTCTGGGTATTGACCAAAGAATGTTTGTTAAAGCTGGAAGGATCCCACAGCCATCAGCGCGGTGAAGGCCCTCGCGTTATGGATGGGAATCACTTGCCAAAGACTAGGGAGGGGCGAGAGGCAGAGACAGGACTGGACTGGAGTCATTCAGCTCCTCCCTATGGGCGCCAGCTGGTTTTTGCAGCCCGGCCCGTGGTCTGGAATCAGAGGTCAGTAAAGGTGGTGTTCAGCCTAGCATTGGGGTGCATATGCCAAACCACATTTCCTGCAGTCGAGGTGCACTCCTGGTGTGGGCAGGCAGGTGTCCTCATTGCCCTTAGCATCTTAGAGAACACAGTAGCCCCCTGGTCTGCTCCCCTTGGCAACCTGCCTGCCTGCACAGCCCAGGCCTCCACGGGGTTGATGAGCAGGATGACAGGATCCCAGGCAGGCCGAGGTAGAGTGAGGGCCCACCAGTGGCCAGAAAGAAGGGGACCCATCTTCCACAAATGTGGATAAAGAAGAAAGCAAGAGGGCCACTGGTGTGTGAGCGCATAAGCAGTTATGTCCAGATCTTGCTGCAGGTGGAGTGGAAAAAATGCTTACAGAGTACAGGTGGAAGCTCAGGTTGATCTTCCGGCCATGCCGACACCTGTGACCAGCCCATCCTTCCTTTGGGGATCCTTGCAAAGGAGACAGATAACATGAGACACCAATAGGTTGGGGCTGTCAGCTTAACTCTTAGGTTTCAACTAAATAGGGTTTGAGTTGGAGTTGTTGGGTTTTTTTTTAATTCAATGGATTGTGCTTGCTAGGCTGGCATTCTGCCACTTGAGTCACACCCAGTCCTTTTGTTTTATTTCTCAGATAGTGTCTGGCTTTCTCCCTCCCTCCTCCTCCACCGATTCTCCTCCTTCCTCTTGCCCCTGAGCTTTCACAGACAGACAAGAATCCCTTGTTTGACCCTAGAAAATATTCTCCAAGTCCAGAGTCAGCGCTGCTGTGTGCTCCCTGCTGCCCCCTTCTGGCCACTCGAGACAAATGCGTGTTTGGCGGCTGGGGAAACACACATTTAGTCACTATTTCTGTGGAGCATTTACTCCCTGCAGGTTCTCATGTGGGAGACTGCGCGTAGTATTTCTTTCCTATATACGTTCATCACCAACTACCTCCCAGCAACCAACAAATCCACACCAAAATCATTGCTCTGAATCCTAATTTGGCTTCAGCGAGACAGAAAAAAATTTTTTAACTCTAGTCCCTAGACAGTGGCACCTGTGTAAGTACCAGCTTGACATCTGTCACAAACACATTAGAGCATGTTGAATCCTTTTTTTCTCTCCCTTTGGAGAAGGATGCCCAATGACCTTAATGCAACATAAAGGAACGGGATTAGACTGAGAGAAGAGCTCCCAGGATGGGTTCTCTACCTGGAGGCTTAGAGCACAATGCCAAGTCTTTCTCGCCCAGGGTAGCAGTCAGACTCAAAGGAGACCAGAAGAGAGAGACATCTTCCCACATCCAAGGAGCTTTCAATCTTGTGATCCACTCACACACTTCTGTCAGCCAGGCACCATGCAACCAAAGTTTTAGTTGATTATAATTAGGGAAAATAAGCGAGACCAGCAAAGGCAGAGTCCTGGGCTAAGAATCCAATAACATGTATAGATTCATTTAATTTTTATGATAACCACATAGGAAGAAAGGGCTATTATCATCCTCCTCATAACTCTGAGAAAACCAAAACAGAGAAGAAGAAAGTCAAGTCAAAGTAAACCAGCACCAAGGACAATTCAGCCATCACTAACAGCTCCATACACCATCTTCCACTAGGTTTATTATAGCGACTTGGTAGCGGGGTTAGGATTTCAACCTAGTCGTCTAGCTCCTTATTCCAAATGTTTACCCACCATGTTGTCTGGTGAACATGTTTCTCCAGTCAGAATAAAGGGGTTGTATTCCCATTTCAGCCAACTTGGATGGGGTTCTAGAGCACTTAACCCTTTGCATTCTCCCGCCCTGAATGGGGGCTGTAGAAGAACCCAGTTGGGTGAATGCAGCCTTCATTGTTCAGTCTCCTCCACTCTTCCCATCTATCCACTGCAGCCTTTCTGGCCCTCCGCCCTCTCCCTCCTCCCTCTTTCCTCAGGATGACAGTGGCTTACCTTTGCTTTCCTCTTGGAAGGTCAACACTTGTTTCTGACTTGGCTCATAAGTCTGGTTAAAGGTGTGTAGAGGGGGGGGGTCCAGGAAGCTGGGCACAGTGACATAATAATCACTATAATCAAGGCACTGGGACGCTGAGGTAGAAGGATCATGTGTTCAAAACCAGCTTGAGCTATATGGCGAAACTCTTTCTCCACTTAGAAGAAAAAAAAAACAGTCAAAACACACATCTGTTACTGATCACAGAGGAAACAAAAAATGAATGCCTTCCAAGAGAGACTGGAGCCAGGCAAATGGTGGTCAGGGCTTGGACTAGGGAGAAGGGGAGGTCGCTGCTGCTCTAGAAGGCTCCACAGCCCTTCCTTACCCACCCTTGGTGTCCTCTCTTTATGCAAACGCACTCTCTCTCTCTCTCTCTCTCTCTCTCTCTCTCTCTCTCTCTCTCTCTCTCTCTCTCACACACACACACACACACACACAGTGCAATTGAGTTTAATTAGCATCCACAGCTGGGGGGTCAGTCAGGCTTCAGGAGACTGAGACATGTCTTACATTCTCTTAAACAGTGAGCAATCAGTCCCTCTTCTCCCACAAGCCTTGTATTGCAGCCAAAGCAGGAGGCTGTGTGTTGGCTGGGAGACAGGACAGGCTGGGAGGGAGGGAGACTGCTCAGGCTCTAGTCTTACTATTTTCATCCTTACCCGGGCCCAGATGAGTGTCCTGAGCCCTGTCCAGTGGAACACTGGGCGATGGTGAAAGTGTCCACGTCTATGCGGTAGCCGTTACTCCTGTGTCATGACAGATGGAGCATTTGAAATGCGGCTAGAGCAACTGAGGACTCAAATTTAATTTTGCTTCATATTTAGTCATTGAAAAAGCCACAGCAGCTCCTGGCTGTTCTATTGGAACCAAGAGCTTAGAACAAAGAGAAAGTCTGGCCATGGGGGGGCTGGAGGGGAGTACCTACCCTCACTCTACTCATCTCCCTTCCTCCTGTGCCTCTCTACAAGGAAATCTTGTCTCAAGGTGTGGACGTGCATGTAATGACCTCTCAGGGCCTCTACTGCCCCCCCACTTCACTTATATCCCAAAAAATGCTTCTAGACCTATTTCTCTTTGCCTCTTGATCAGATTCACCCATGCATTTAAAGATTACTCATTAAATAATTTTTTACTTAGGAGACAAAGATACATGACAAAGCTCTGGCCTTAAGAAGTTTAAATCCAGCCAGGCTCTGGTGGCTCATGCCTGTAATCTTAGCTATTCAGGAGGTTGAGATCTGAGGATCTGGGTTCAAAGCCAAGTCTGTGAGACTCTTATCTCCAATTAAGCACCAAAACAGCTGGAAGCGGACCCAGGGCTCAAGTGATAGAGCATTAGCTTTGAGCAACAAAGCTCACGGACCCTGAATTCAAGCCCAAGCACTGGCATTACACAAAAGAAAGCGGAGGAGGAGGGGAAGGAGATTATATCTATTGAGAGAGGTAGAATGAAAGCCAGAGGAAACCCAGTGCTCCTTTTCATTATTCCTGAGAAGATTTGGGGAATCCTCACCTTATTTTCTGGCTAGAAGAGGCTAGAGAGCCAGGGATAGTGGTGCAAGCCTGTAATTCTAGCACTCAGACTGCTAAGGCAGGAAGATCAGAAGTTCAAGGTCAGCCTGTGCTATGTAAGGAAACCCTGTCAGAAAGAAGGAAGTAAGAAAGAGAGGCGAGGGGGGAAAAGGAGAGGGAGGGAGGGAGGAAGAAAGAACAGAAGGAAGGCAAGAAGGAAGGAAGGGCACAAGCACAGTGCCTTTATGGATGCCCCTAAACTCATGTTAAGTGCTCCATATTTCTTGTCTTCTAATGAATCTTCTCAGAATCGAGAGAGAGAGGGAGATCAGGGGGTGTCTCCCTTCCTAGGTCATTTTCTCCTTACAAAATAAACAGCAGGATTTTATACCCTCTGCCCCCTCTCCTCTAGCCCCTACACCTGCTTCTTCCCACACAGTCCTCATTTGCCCATCTCTCTGAGTGTAAATGTGTAATGAAGATATTTAAGAAGAGGGACAGTAAAAGTGGGTAGCATCTAAATATCAGATTTTACCATTGGCTTTAGTCCCTAAAAATGAGCACAGGCTGCGGGGGACCCCAGTGTCCTACGCCACCTACTGGCCACCAGGAGGTATTGGCCTACTTGTCAAAGAGTTTCCAGAGCCCACGGTTACATTTCCTTGTAACTGCTTGTGTTACAGGGCAGTCCTCACCAAGCAGTCCTCCCTTGTATCCCTTCCATAACCTCAGTTCTTTTTCTCTTGGTAACATAGCTCAGGGATCCTCATAGCATCAAAAACTCAAGCCCGTCCAAAATTGAAAGCCTATTTATGATTCAGCCACAAAGTAGCTGAGTAGGGTAAGCTGGCTCTGGTATTCCAGTGCTGGATTGCTTTCCAGCCCTTTAATCTTCGTGGCTCTCCACTGGCTGCCAGCCAAGTTTCCACTGTCTCCCTGGAGCCTACAGGTGACCACAAGACCCTGATTAGTATCTTTGATACTTGACTCTCCCGCTGCCTAAGTAATAGGTCCCATGGGGTTAAGTGGCACCAAAAAACTAGGAGGGACACCAACCCTTTAAGCCTGCCTTTCAGAGGCAGCCAAAGAGCCTGTAAACTGAGGGGGAAGGAGGAGAAGGCACCCTGTCTTGGTGAGGCTAGGGCTTTCCAAAAGTCTTCTAAGTTCTTTGGAGAAAGATACCAGAATTACATTGTGTTTTATATTATCATCATTGCTTTGCTCCAATGCAATAACTGAACACTTTGAAAGAAAAGATCAAGAGTTGGTGGCGGGGGGGAGGGGGAGAGCTGGGCGGAAGGGGGGGGGAGGGCTTGCTCCTGTAATCCTAGCTACTCAGGAGGCTGAGATCTGAAGACTGAGGTTCAAAGCCAGCCAGAATAAAAGAGTTCATGAGTTTTATCTCCAATCAACCAGAGGGGAAAAAGCCAAAAGTGGAGCTATAGCTCAACTGGTAGAGTGCTAGCTTTGAGGGAAAAAGCCAAGAGAGAGGGAAGGGTCCTAAGTTCAAGCCCTAGTACAGGCAGAGAAGGAAGGAAGGAAAGAAGGAGAGGAGAGGAGAGGAGAGGAGCCAAGAGATTCAAATAAATTTTCCCAGGGACCTTCTTAGAAAAAGACCTAGGAGTGAAGGGTCTTGACACAGAAAGGCTGTGAGCTCCAGGCTTCCATGACCACCAAGGCCCAAAAGAGAGGACAAGCTGGAGAACGGCACTTTCTAACCCACCCACCAAAAATAACAACAACAAAAAAGAATAGGTAACTAGAGAAGGGTGGGATGACACAACCATCCTAGGCATCTTTAAGAACCAGGAAGTGCACCATAGATGAGCCCTCCCCAGAGCTGCAATGTGCTTTCCTTCCATCATCTTCCTCTCCAGGAAGTACTTCTCTTCCTCCCCTGCAAGAAAACACCCAAGCCCACCAACCACCAGGATCAATTCCAAGCTTTGACTCAGCCAGGGAGGAACAGGGCTCAGGTCGTCATCCTGACCAGGTTTGGCCAGGTCTCTAAGTGCCTCTCCTAACACATGCTGAGCTTCCTCCCAGTTAGCAGCTCGGAACATAGGCTCTGAACTGCCCTGGTAACATAGAGGAGCGTTTTCCCGTAAGGCTGCTATTCTGGCAACATCCATGGGTGCCCACACCTCCAATTCTTCCACCCTCTTCTATTTTACCACCCCAGAGGCCTCCTATCACAATTCCTGGGTATCTCAAGATCATTGAACTAAAATCTTATTTCACCTCAGTATTTTTTTTGGGGGGGGGGGAGGTGGCAGACACCCAAAGCCCATTTGCTTTTTTCAAATATTTGAAAAGAAAAAGGTGGGGGATATAGCTCAGTGGTAGAGCAACTACCTAGCATGTGCAAGGAAAGGCCCTCTGTTCAATCCTCAGCACTGGCCGTGCGTGCGCACATACACACTCACACACACACGCACACGCACACGCACACGCACATGGGGCAGTAAAGTCTAGGCCTCTCGCTCTCACCGGGTCCACATGCAGGCTGCCTAGTCACACCCTGCCCATCTGGGAACAACAAGCTAAGGGCTCTGTACTCTGGGGTCTCAGAGCTGAGATGAGAAAAGAATTGACTGGCTGTCTGTGGTGCTGGAAGAGCTAGGCGGGAGGAATTCACAGATCACCATGAACAAGTTCTTGTTCCTCTAAAGGTCATAAGTCAGCTAAGTATAGACTGTCACCCAGTCACTCCTATATATAAACCACTCCTGCTCCAGCCAGCTGTCAGCCACTCTCGGATTGGAGCGGAGTAATATCCCAGCCTCCCAGGTCCTGGAGCCTAGCATAGTGTCACTTCTGAGCCATGCCAGGAAGCAAGGTCTCGGGGTGTCAGCTGCCTCCATTCCATTCCCCTCTAGCTCCGCTATTTCTGACTTTCCCATCTCTCCCATCTCCTCCGCGATGATCCCCATGACTCTGAGGCTTTCCTGCCCGGATTTCCCAAGTCTACATGTGTCTGGATGAAAGCCTTTGGAAGGGCCTCCCTGGGAGGGCAGAGGAGACTGACCTTGTTCATACCCAGGGCCGCCCCATCCCCTTACCTTGACCCACGTCTAGGTTCTTAAATCTCAACACCACTCCCCCAGTTACTTTCATCTACTAAGCCAGACCCCCTGCCTAGCCACTTGTGCTATATGAGCCATTTCCTCCACCTTCTTCCTGCCCCTAAACTATCTTCCTCTCTCCCTTCCAACTACCACAGCCCGACAACCCAGCCGGAGTAGCCATGAGACTGTGTCAAGATGTTTTTTCCCTCCCTCCCCCTACTTGAGCAAGGGCTGACAGTTCTTCCCTAGCTCTCTCCAGTCAGCTGAGCTGCAGGAGGGTGAAGACCTCATCTTCCTCAGCTTGTATTACTCCCTTCACCCCAAATCTCCCAGCACTGGGTTCCTGGCCCTCTGAGGCTGACCTCTCAGCCCTTCTCCCTGCAGAGAGAGACTCTCGCGAGCATGAGGAACCCACCACCTCCGAGATGGCTGAGGAGACCTACTCCCCCAAGATCTTCCGCCCGAAGCACACACGCATCTCCGAGCTGAAGGCCGAGGCCGTGAAGAAGGACCGCAGAAAGAAGCTGACCCAGTCCAAGTTTGTGGGCGGCGCTGAGAACACTGCCCACCCCCGGGTCATCGCCGCACCTGAGATGAGACAGGAATCGGAGCAGGTGAGTCTCTGAGATGTTGCCTACTGACCTGACATCTGACCTTCCCTTGCATTCATTTGGATACTGGTGGTAGCAGGAGATACCTAGTGCAGATCTTGAGGAGAACCTACCAGAGGATAATTTTATCAGAGGATAATTGATGGAGCTTGCTTTGATCAGAACAAAGAGCTCTGTGCAAATAAGCAGGATTAGGAGTAGGATTCATTCAAAGAAAGAAGCCGTCCATGCAGGTCCCATAGCAGGTTTGTGAACTGCCCTGGCACTGTGTGCAGTCCCAGGAAGAGGCTGAACAGCTCCTGGAGGTTCTGAAAACCAAAGCATCTCACACAAATGACTCCGAAAGGCAGAAACGTGGAAGGGGCTCTCCTGGAAAATGAAAAGGAAACCGTGGTTGTGACTGGCCACGTGTAGGCCTGCTCCCCTCCCCTGGCCTGGATATCTGCACATCTGGGCAGGTTGTCACTTGTCAATCCTCTTGTCCACCAGGGCCCCTGCCGCAGACACATGGAGGCCTCGCTGCAGGAGCTCAAAGCCAGCCCACGCATGGTGCCCCGTGCAGTGTACCTGCCCAACTGTGACCGCAAAGGATTCTACAAGAGAAAGCAGGTATGGGTGGCCCCACGTCACTTTTCAGGCTCAGATAGGTCCTGACACCTGCCGGGTGTTATGGGGTTCGAGGGAAGGGATTCCCCATCCCTCCAAGAGTCCACCACTCAGAGACAGTCTCAAGCAAAAAGATGGATTTATTGGGGAAGCATAAAGCCAACTGACATGCCAGGGACACACTGCGGACTCGGGAGCTAACACTGTGACCCCGAGCAGTCCTCAAATTGGGGTTTATAAAGGCACAGATGTAGGGGGCTGACACGGGGCAGAGCAAGCAACAAACAAGTTAAGCAAGCCATTTACAGAAGCAGAATTTTGGGATCAGGTTAGTCTTTCTTTCTTTCTTTCTTTCTTTCTTTCTTTCTTTCTTTCTTTCTTTCTTTCTTTCTTTCTTTCTTTTGGCCAGTCCTGGGCCTTAAACTCAGTGCCTGAGCACTGTCCCTGGCTTCTTTTTTTGCTCAAGACTAGTACTCTGCCACTTGAGCCACAGCACCACTCCTGGCCATTTTCTACATATGTGGTGCTGGGGAATCGAACCCAGGGCTTCATGTATACGAGGCGAGCACTCTTTCCACTAGGCCATATTCCCAGCCCCTGGGGTCAGGTTGACCTAATCTACTCCCCCCAACATTTCCTACCATGTTTCCCTAGTCAAGATGGAGTCATCTCTGCTCCCTACAACACCAGGGAAATCTACCTCCACTGTCAATGACAGGATTTCCCAAATTCAAAATACTTATTGACAAGGCACAATTGTGATTTTCCTCATTCCCTTCCCAGCAAAATCTACTTAGCTTGTCATGATTCCAACTTACCAATATGGATTCACTGAAACATTTCATCCTTATCATGTCTGTGCTCCTTACATTGCACACACACACACACACACACACACACACACACACACAGAGCACAACTTTCAAACAAATTTCTCCCTGGACCGTCTGTTATCATTCCATTTCCAATGAGAGGCAGGCTCAATTTTGGGCAACCCCACTTTTGGACAGACATAGATTTCTGGCTTCCCAAATTCCAAGGGCCTCAGAAGCCCCTCAGAGTCTTGCTCACGTTTCTGATTGGCAGGTCTGAGGGTTTTACAGTTCTTTTTTTTTTGGCCAGTCCTGGGCCTTGGACTGTCCCTGGCTTCTTCCCGCTCAAGGCTAGCACTCTGCCACTTGAGCCACAGCGCCGCTTCTAGCCGTTTTCTGTATATGTGGTGCTGGGGAATCGAACCTAGGGCCTCGTGTATCCGAGGCAGGCACTCTTGCCACTAGGCTATATCCCCAGCCCGGTTTTACAGTTCTAACAAGCCCCCAAGGAACCCCGTGGTTTCTTCAAGGGAATTCCTTACTGTTACTGATTTTAGTAGTTCAGAGCCGAACTGCCTTGGGGCACATTGTGACTCCACCCCTTCTAGCTGTGTCTCCTCACTTCAGTTCTGCACATCCCGGGTGCCTTCAGCTCCTCATGTAAAATGGGGGCTCAAAGTCTATACTGCCCTCTCCTGGAGGAGTCAGTGATTCATCCTCATTAAAAACACGAAGAGCAGCTCCTGCCACATGGTCAGTGTCCAGCACCTAGAAAACCACACACATGCTTTGACCATCCCAATGGCCGTGACCTTGTCTACCAGATCATGTCCCTCTCTCAAGAATCCTTGGAGAATGTCACATTGGAGGATCCAAATTGGGTAGCTTTTGTTGTTGTTGTTAAGTAGGTAATTTTCTAACAAAATTATAGAGTCTACCCAAGGGCAGACTACCTGAACTAGCCTTGTTCTCTAGACTCTCCTATAAAATCGGTATCCTAGAACCCCAAGAGTTACCTAAGAGCCCCTCAAGTCTTTGGCACTAACTCTCTTGGGATGGGGAAGAGGGAGGGCAGACAGGAGCAGGTCCTTCGGTATTGATGTCTCACGGATACGATGTCTCACCTCCTCCCCCAGTGCAAGCCATCCCGTGGCCGCAAACGTGGCATCTGCTGGTGCGTGGACAAGTATGGCATGAAGCTGCCAGGCATGGAGTACGTCGACGGAGACTTTCAGTGCCACACCTTCGACAGCAGCAATGTGGAGTGACACGTCCTTCCCCGTGCGTCCCCCTCCCCACCCCCCAGCCCCAACTCCAGCCAGCACCTTTCTCTCCCCCCCCCCGCCCCCCCAGGACGCCACTCATTTCATCTCATTTAAGGGAAAAATATATTATTTTATTATTATTATTATATATTTGAGGAAACTGAGGGCCTCGGAATCTCTAGCAAGGGCTCAACGGTAGAAATGGCAACAACAGAGATGCAAAAAGAGAGAGAGAGCGAGACCCCCTTTCCCCTTTAAAAAAAAAAAAGAGTTTCTTTTTGAGGCAAGTTGAATGAACAGAGAATGGAAATGAGAAATAAAAAGTGAGAGAAGGGGAGAAGGCATTGGTATAGAAGAGGAAGACATGGTAGAGTTAAGGAAAGGAAGAAGAGAGGTACGTGGGTAGGAAGGAAAGGGGACCAGGGTCAGGGCTGCTCAGGTCTCGCCCTGGCTTGCAATGAGGAGAGGGTTGGGGCCCCAGAAGGTGTGATCCAAAATGGGACATTCAGTGACACCCTTGGATTGTTTTGTCCCCAATTTTAATTGATCTGTGGGGGAGAAAAGAAAAGACAAAAGATGCCAGGGCCCCTCTAGGGTTTGTCTATTTCTCCAGCCAGCAATGTCGATGCCCTAACCCTTCTCCCTCCTCCTCTTTCACTCACCGGGGAGTGATGTCTCTCCTCCACACTTGTCAACATTGAGAAGCATTCCATTCCTCTGAAAACAAAATGTATTCACAATTGGGTGGTGTTTAAATAGGTTTCCCTAAGCAGAGACTTAAAGGCATGTGCATCTTACACGCCTCCTGCAGGAGGTTAGAAATCAACATGCACCACCACCACCCCCCTTGGAAAGACTTGCTCTTCTGGGGTGACAAGAAATAGGCTGAGGCATGTGTTTCCAGCTCCTGCTTTTATCCAGTTCACGACTAGTACTGCAGCCTCTGTGGCGGAGGAAAGGCTGGAAAAAGAAAAAAAGAAAAAAAAAAGAAAAAAGATGGCCTTGTATTTACCAACAAGGCTCCATATAGTCATATATAGGCATATAAATCTATTTTCTTTCTTCTTTTTGTTTTCTTCCTTTCTTGCAAAGGCTTGCAATACCTCTTCAAAGTAGTTCCTAAGGAGCATGGACATGCTTCCTCATTCTGGGCAAACCAGGAACATCCATATTGTCCTAATACAACCCATATCAACCAGATTTTCTGCCTCTAGGCACAGGTTTCCCTTGAGCTGTACACACAGCTCTTTAGGAGTCTTTTCGTGATTCCCTCCCTGCTTACTGGATACCCAACCAGCACTCCATGGCCTGTGTCCCACACTCCCAGCTCATTCCATGTTCAGTCTTCAAGCCCTCAGGAAATAACTGTGGCCACCACATCAAACAAGCCTAACAGATCCAAGTCTAAACCTCTGGTCCTGTCCCAGCCTTTCCCTTTATCTGGACAGACCTGCAATGTGAAACCCTCTCTTATTCACCAGGCTGGCAGAGCAGGAGAGAAACTGACAAAAGGGATGGCAAAGAGGGAGGTTCTAGGGAAAAGGTTTCAATAGAAGAAAACTTTAGATGGAGTAGAGGGACAGGGAAGCAAGAGAAAGAGGGAAAAGCCAATAGAAACCTTGTGTTTCTGGCCTTAGAAACCCCTTTGAGATTCAAGAGCAAGGAGAGAGAGAAAAAAGGAGTACTAGGTTATAGGATAGAAATGAGCTCCATCCAGGCCATAGAACGAGGGAAGGTGGATAATTTGAGGTGGATTTTAGATTTGAAGAGTTGGGTAGGAAGACGATCAGATCAGCCATGCATGTAAAGGCCAAAATAATGTTTCTAATGCCCCAGCCTCGGCCCACCATGAAAGACTAAGGCCAAAGAGTTTTGCAAGCTCCACTCCGTCTACTACAGCCAGTCCCTCCTCCTCCTTGCTGAGGTGGCAGAGGGAAGCAAGGCTTAGGACAACCTGAGAGTGGAAGCTTCAAGGAGGCTGTCATTTGACAGCCAAATTTTGATCCAAGAACAATCCTCTCCACCAACTTGTTCAGCCAATGAGAGGCCTCGGGACTGTCCTGTAAGACTGAAGATGGGCCGCCACCAGAGAGGACTTGGACGCTAGTAAAGAAGGCCCTTAGTTGCTATGGAAACAGCTCTCTCTGCTCTCCTGATGGCATGGCACAGTGAAGACTACTTCCAGCATCAAACGTGGAGGACCATAAAGAGTGATGGCGAAGAAGCCAATGTATGTTCGTTCATGAGAGCCTGGAACGTGAGGGTTGTCGCCTCCTGTTCTCCCAGACAGGACAGTTGGCTGGGGATGGAAGAGGCGATCAGTCTTCATGATGAGATGAAGAGTCCGGCAGGGATGGCAGCTGTGAGGACTTACTGAACTTTGAGGGGGGGGTGGCATGTGCCATCTCTCTGCACAACTGTCCCCAAGCCCCTGACTCAACACTTCCCTATATCTTAGGCCAGTACCCTAAACCCCTCTTCATGAAACCCTTCTTTCTGCTATTCTTGCTTTGGATCTTGAGCAGTCATCTAACTGGGATCTGCCAAGTAGATACTGGGGTGCTCTTCCCCCTAAGAAAAGACTGAGCCAGGAATTACCTTATGATGCCTTGCCTGCCTCTCCCAGGCCTTGCCCTGATTCCAGACAGGGGCATTCTCTTTGCCCCACTGTTTGCTCAAGCTTGAAGCGGCCTCTGCCCATGACCTAGGCTCTTCGCTATCAGCCACAGACGGAGGATGATGGCTGTTTACTCCACTGCCAGACCCTTTGGGCTTCCCACATTCAGCCTCCTATCCCGCCCCTGTGAGTCTGTCCCTGGCTTGCAGGGGTTGTGGGTGGGGTAGTGGACCTCTCCCTAGAGGATGCTGGACCTTCATGAATAGAGGGGGAAAAGTCTGTCCAATGGGGAGGTCTAGCTGAGTTCAGGAAGCCACTGAGGTGTGTCATGGTGAGCCTTTGACCCGCTCTCTGGTCCTGTAGAAGCTGAGGACTCTGGGTGTTGCCTGTGCCCAGGTCTACCCTCATGCGAAGGCCTCTTCCATCCCCATAGAACTCATGCCTCAGAGCAGTGGAGAAGATACCTCTTGTCTTCCCCCATGACTGTCAGGAAATGGGGGGGGGGGGAGGACTATTCAAGACTGATTCTCCTTGCCCAGCCTACCTGGACCCACCTGGCAAAGCAGGGCACCTTGAGTGAAGGAGACTCAAATATATATATTTTTTGACAGCCAGGCCTAGACACACTGGCCTGGGGACATAAGCCCTGCATAGGGGAGCCCAGAAGGTCCCTCTGTAGCCACTCCTCCTCTCCCCCACCCCTTCTTCCCATCACCATTTCTGTCACCATGGTAACCTCCACTGATGGAGGCAAGCCTTAACCATCCTCCTCCCTCCACCCAGCTCCTTAGCAGTGACAAGCCCCCACTGGGGCCGCACCCCCTCCACTCACCGACTCAGACCCCCTAGAGAGCTCCGGTTGGGAATGGGAACCTGAGAGAGGAGTGGGGGCTGTGGAGAAGAAACCTCGAGTCTTGGAGAGGCACTTTTCTGGTTTCCAAAAGAAAGGAGGCTAAACCTTGGAAGGGACCCAGTATTTGGTGGGACAAAGGATCAGGGTTTGACCAACCAGCAACCTGGGTGTTGTACTGTCCTTATTTGAAACAAAACAAAACAGAAAAAAAAACCACTAAAGTGCAAGAATTATTCTGCACTGTTTCTCCACTTCTTTTTTCTTTCCTCGTTTTGATTTTTATTTCCTTTGTAAAACATACTTTCTTGGTTTCTTCATGGAGTATATGGTGTTTCTACTTTACAGACTCTGGCCTCCTCACCTTCAGTCCTTCCAGATGGGGAAAAGGAAGGGGGAAGGGCCTGAAGGGGGAGGGGTCCTCAGCCACCTTGCACCCACTCACCCCACCTATCTGGGCCCTGCTCACCAGCCTCAGCCCCATCACCACCACCACCACTACCACCGTCACACAGTAGCTGGTCACATGGATAGCACCGTTCTCAGACAAGATTCCTTCAGATTCCGAGTTGCCTACCAGTTGTTTTTGGTTTTTAGGTTTTTTGGGTTTTTTTTTTTTTTTGGTTTGTTTTAAGACAGTAATAACCACAACACATATTACTGTAGTTCCTTGTAGTGTTACATACAGGCATACCGTAGCTCTTGTTTTCTTCTCTTTTTTGTTTCCAACTTAAAATAAAAATAAATAAATGCTCATGATCATTACTAGTGGGGAAAAAAAAAGGGAAAGAATGAGAAAAGTAATAATAAAAGCAACCAACAAAATCCATCTGTGAAAGAAAAGGAATTACATGAATGCGGAAGTTTGGCTCCTGTTTAGCATTTTGTACTTAAGGAAATAAAAAAGAAAGAAAAAAAAAACCAACAACCGAGGATCTCACGTTTTATTAAACAGTGAAGATTTGCTGTATACTATTTATTCAACTTATAATTTATGTTACTCCTTCATCTTTGTCTTTTGTCGTGACAAGGCATTTATTTAATAAAGTTATGCGTTCAGTTAGCCTGGGTCAGCTTCCTCCGGGGGCTCAGGGAAGCAGGCAGAGGGAGAGGCAGCAGCCGGGTCTCTCTTCAGTTCCCAAACAAGAACACGAGGAGAAAGAACTCAGGCCCGGGTATGTCCTCCTAAGAAGACCCTGAGTGCAGAAAGAAAGGCTGCTCCTCACAGATGAGCCCCCTCCCCCAAACCTAAGCACCTACCCCTTCACCCCTTGACCCATCTGAGCCCCACTGTGTGGGTATTAACAAGACCCATGGAGCAAAGGCAACAAAGCCCTCAGAAAACACGAGCCTCAACCTCCATGTCCAGCTCACCTCTGAGACTATTAAAATGTCTCCTCTCAGCCAGGAGCCAGTGGCTCACATCTGTAATCCTAGCTACTCAGGAAGCTGAGATTTGAGGATTGAGGTACAAAGCCACCCTTGGCAAGAAAAGTCCATGAGACTCTTATCTCCAATAAATTACCAAAAAAAAAAAAAAAAAAAACAGAAGCCAGAGGTAGAGCTGTGGCTCAAGTTACGGTAGAGCACTAGCCTTGAGTAAAAGAAGCTCAGGGACAGCACCCAGGCCCTGAGTTCAAGCCCCATGACCACCCCCCCCCAAAAGTCTCTTCTCTTTGGTGAAAAGAAAAGCATTTCTAAGATGGTCCCCCACCATCTGTTCCAGTCAGTGCCTTGCAAGCTCTCGGCCCATGACAACTCTACCCAGACTCTGCAGCTGCGCGTGCTCAGTTCAATCCTATCCTCCAGCTCTTTGTCCCAGTCTCTCTGCAGTATTCCTTCTTCCTAGGCTGCTTCTACCCTGGGGCTCTCCCCCGTCCCCGCCGCCCTCATTTCCAACAGCCCCATCTCCATTCAGTGTCTCCCACAGCACAGCACCCCTTGAGTATCCCACTGATACATCAGCCTCCCAGGCCTTCAGCACAGACAGATCAACACCGAAGCGCTCAGAAGCCCTCATGTCTGCCCTGTGGTCACATGGCAAGTGGGGTCACTGGGGGTGTCTTTGCTTGCCAGATGGGCCCTTTCCTATGCATACATCCTCAGCAGTCACTGAAGCTCCTCCCCAAGACTTCTCAGTATCAGTGTTGATTACAGTTCACAAAGCCAAAGAGACCAGGAAACTGTCACCCATCCACTGCCCTCAGTCACCTGCAAACTGTGCCCGGCAGTGATGGTAAAGACTGGGGTGTATGCATCAGAAACAGACTGCTCACTGTATGATGCCTGGATGCATTGGGTGCCAAGATTCTTCTCTGAGTTGTTCTTCCTTGGGGCTCACGGCCCCGGAGTCTCCTGATGGACCCAAGCCTACCCCACATTCCTTCTCTCCCCAGAGGCTTGCTTGTCCAGATCCTTATAACCTTCCTCTTCTAACTACACACAGCCTGCCACACAGAACACGCTAGCTCTCAGCGAATCGATGCCTGTGATGCACCTGCAGTGCTAGGAGGCTGGACTTAGGCTTGAGTACCTGCTTGCCCCACCCCCACCCCCAGCCCATGGCAGCTTACCCTCCTCATGTCTTCTCTTTTCACCTCCATCCACTCCAGCCACACTCTGAGCTTTGGGATCTCGAGGCCACCATATCTAAATCTGAAGCTGGAACTCTCTCCCATTACAACTCAAGTCTATTATGGTAGCGCAAGAGAAAAGAGCCACAAATGGCTTTACCTACAGGGGTCTCCCCTATTGGATTTTTTAATCCAACGGCCTAGTCTGCTCTGCCTTCTATCCTCCAAGAGGTCAAAGCTCCACTCTCTGTCTCTGGATCCGTTTCAGTGGCATGCACCCACCCGTGCGAACACTCAGGGCTCCAGGCTTGGTGTAATGCTTTCCTGTCACTTGAAATTCTCTGGGATTTCTAACAAGGCATTCCACACAGAGTCCTGCAGATCTAAGTCATCATTCTTATGTAAGAGTTACGCACAGGGCTGGGGACATGGCCTAGTGGCAAGAGTGCTTGCCTCCTATACATGAGGCCCTGGGTTCAATTCCCCAGCACCACATATACAGAAAACGGCCAGAAGTGGCACTGTGGCTCAAGTGGCAGAGTGCTAGCCTTGAGCAAAAAGAAGCCAGGGACAATGCTCAGGCCCTGAGTTCAAGGCCCAGGACTGGCAAAAAAAAAAAAAAAAAGAGTTAACGCACAGGATAAATATTTAAATTGAACGCGATAGTAAGTCCTTTCTGAGCACATAACTCAGGCAGCCTGAGAGATCCGGAGGAAAAATTGCACTATTTGACTCATTCTGGTTCCTGGGTTCTTCTTCATGGTCCAAAGTGAGATCGGCTGCAGTTCCCCAAACTGCCACACAGAGGCAGTAAAGCCCTGGAGTGTGCCAACAGCCAGGCCTGAGTCAGTCTTACAAGAAAGCAAGATCCCCAGTCCACATAAAGACAACTGTACCTTCAAGTCATATATGGGCCCGTCGGTCAGTAACTGTGGCTAGTCACAGTGGAGGTGCTGTTTGTATGCTATGTACTATGAGCCCTTTCTATAGGCAAGGGACATGAAATGGGCCAAGAAACTGGGACATCCTTAGAAATCCTCTGTAGAATGTTCAGGAAAGGACACGAGCAAGGTGGCTACCTTGGGGCCTATATTGCTGTGAGAACTGACTTATGAGCCCCAGGAGAGCTCCCTATTCTACTGTGCTCTAGTTCCCCAAAGCACGTCATACCCACAGCCTCCCCTGGATGCCACTCCATTACTTGGAGCTGAAAATGTCCCCATTAGGTGGAGGAAGAAAATGTGATGCACGTACAGCCGAAAGCACGACCTGGTCACGAATGGCACAATCTAAACTCGGACGTCCTGACTTCTATTTGTCTCTCCTCATCCTTAGCTCTACATACCTGAGAACCCTCCAGCAGGTGAGAAAGTATGAGGAAGCAGAATGTCAGAGGTTTGTTTTTTTTTTTCATTTTACCATTTTATTCATCATTTGGATAAAAGGAAATCAGACCCCATGTAGGACTGCTGCTCAATGCCCACCACCCTGCACCTCCGCCAGATCAACCCATGCACAACGCTTGCCAAGCACAGCTTCCGCCTGCAGGGGGCAGCATAACTCAGGGTGAGCAGCAGCCCCAGTACAAGGGGGGGAGGTGGTGGGAGTCACAGAATGCTGGAATTGGGGCAGCCCTAAGGACCCTAACCATACCCTCATCTGTGAAATGAAATTAACAATGCCATTTTCATCACTTCCTGAGGATTAACTGAATTAATGAACTCCCAGAGCAGCCTGGGCTGGTGTAGCCTGAAACCCACCTTCCTAGCAGGGGTCTTCTGTATCTTGTCTGGGGAACCTAGACACTTGTTGCATTCCAAGTGATTCTTCTTCTAAGCCTCCAGGCATCCCTAAGCCTCTAGACGTGCTAGATAGAAGGTCTGAAGAGTAATGGACTGGACAAAGCTGGCATTCCTCTTCCCATGCAAAGGTGCAAGCACTCCACGCGCTTCATGAGTTTAGGAATAAACAGAACACAGTGACTGAACTACTAAGAAACAGCCTCACCTCCCTGCTCCCGCACTGTGACTTAGTTTCCATAGTCCCTTTGGCCTGTGTTCCGTTACCCATGGACAGGTCTTGGTATCCGGTTAACATGTGCATTCTGTGAGGCAAGTATCTGAGCCCCTTAATGAGCAGCTAATAAATTCTCCGGGATGACCTCCTTGTGAAGAGCAATTTTGGAGCTCAGATAAAATAGTTCCTGGACGAGAGAGTGCTCCTTTATTTTAGGAGCCAGAGAATCTCACACCCAAGGTCTCCTATTTTCCATTGCAGTGTCATCTGTTTTTTTTTTGTTTTTTTTTTTTTTGGGGGGGGGTCAGTCACGAAGCTTGAACTCAGGGCATAGGTATTGTCTCTGAGCTCTTGCACTCAAGGCTAGCACTCTACCACTTTGAGCCACAGCTCCACTTCGAGTTTTCTGGTGGTTAACTGGAGATAAGACTCATGGACTTTCCTGTCCAGCCTGGCTTTGAACTGTGATCCTCAGATCCCAGCCTCCTGGGTACCTAGGATTATAGGCAAGATCCACCAGCTCCTTTAGGCCTCTTTGTCTTTATGTTTTGTGGCAGTCTTGGATGTGTGCAGGGTGACCTCAAACTCCTGATCCTCCTGCCTCTGTCTCCTAAATGCTGGGAGTACAGGGTTTTACCATATGTCCATAGCCATTACTCATTCTATAAAGGACCAGCCAGGGTCCTGGAGGGAGGAGAGTTGTAAAGAAGGGGCTGGAAGCCTTTCCAGGACATTCCTGGCTACCCTGCAAGGTTGATCTGGATGCAGAAGGCTACAGGTCTTCCTTCCTTCTTGTTCCTACTTATGGTGGGAATAATACCTTTCCAGTTTTCCCAGAAGTCAGGGGCAAATGGACAGAAGGCTCAGCAGGCCCTCCAAGTCCTTTCCCAGGGAGACCTCAAAGACCTAGGCAAGACACACACATACATTATTTTTCCTTCGTTTAATCTTAAGCAAAAGAGACGCAGGGGTTCAAAAATAAAAATTTCTTTCCCCCCCCTCCCAAACTCATCTCCAGCTCCCCCAGTACTGCCTTCTCCCTCCCCAGGGCAAGTAGAAGGGACACTGAATGCATTGCCAACCAGGGAAGAGAGAGCAGAGGGGTGCCGGGTTCGGGGCTGGTCTCTTTCCAAATATAAATACATGTGTCAAGACTCCTGGGGAAATCCTCCCCCATTCATTGCCCAAGCACCCGCCATTTCTGCTGGTGTTTGGGGTGGGGGAGCCAGGCATGGGCTGGCTATGGTTTACTGCACCCGTTGGGCATGAGCCCCACCAGCCTCCTGCTGCTCATTGTAGAAGAGATGGCACTCGGGGTCCCCCCGGATAGTGGGAGCTCCCTGGATCAGCTTCCCAGTGTTGGGGTTCACACACCAGCATTCCCCACGCTGCCCGTTCAGAGACATCTTGCACTGCGAAGAGAGAGGGAGGAGAATGTGAAGAGGAGCCATCCGCTTTCCTTCCTTCCCTCCACCTTGGGTTCCCTGGGCGGCGAGCTTCCGCCGAGCCACAGCCAGAGTGACCCTTCTCAGCCTTGAGCCTCTATTGGGAATCATTCAGTAGGACTGGGGTGACCCTGAAATCCAGCATGACTATGTGGCTACAAAGCGACGCTCCTGTACACGAGGCTGTTGTTGGCACCCAAAGACTAAGGAAAGACTGGGCTTCCACTGTCAGCAAGGTTCCATCCAGTGAGGAGCCCAGTCCATTGGGCCTGAGCCACAGTGGAAGGCGAAATCCTCTGGTCACAATAAAGTTAGTGTGCCCAGCCACTGTGTAAGCCAACCTATACCCCAAGCATTCAGCTCAGAGCTAAGATGGAGACTGACATGAGCCTCACAACCACCTTGTGAATGAAGCACCACGATCCCCATTTCACAACATGTCTGAAGCCCAGCATTGTCAAGTAACTTGCCCCTGGTCACCGAACTAGTAAGAGGCTCCCAATCTGGACACCAGGCACAGATCAGCCCCGGCCTCGTGAAATCCAGAAGTCACCTCCACCATCCTCAAGGTCAGGAGAGTGTCTCAGCTCAGCTCCCAGGCCTGGGAGGATTGACTGCAGGACAGGGGGTGCAGGAAGCATGCATACCAAGGCCTAGAGCTGAGGAGAAACTCCTCCCATCCACATTTACCTGTTTGAGATTGTAGAGGCCATGCTTGTCACAGTTGGGGATATGCAGAGAGTAGAGGTGCTCCAGGGGGCCCCTGTCATCCGGAAGGCGCATGGTGGAGATCCGCTCCAGGACCTGGTCCAGTTCTTGCTGGCAGGGGGTCTGCACAGAGGACTTGGGGTGAGAATAAAGCAAGCCCACAAAACAGAGGCTGGATGCAGTCTCAGAAAGTAGGGAGTATGACCCGTGACAACCAGCCCAGTGACCTCATTGTACCCAACTCACCCCTACAGACGGTCACATGGATGTAACGTACCTCCAATTGTGGGGAAGGCCTTCATGGGCCAAAAGCCTATGCCCAAACCCATGGTTCAAACGCCATTAATCACCATAATCCTACCAGGGCCAAGTCCTGGGTTTTAAAGCTGAGCTAGGAAGGAAAGGCCGCAGCCCAGTGCCAAGAGCACATCACAACAAGGGGGACAAAGCCTCACCTCCATCTCTAGGATCATTTTTATTGCCTGTGTTCCAAAGCCAAATAGAAATGTGAAGGGTTTTGTGGTTTTTGCTGATCCTGAGGCTCGAACTCTGGGCTTGAACACTTTGGTGCTCAAGGTTAGTGTTCTACCACTTGAGCCACAGGTCCACTTCCAGCTACTTGGTAGTTAACTGGAAAAAAAGAGTCTCACAGACTTTGTTCCACCTAGGCTGGCTTTGAACTGTGATCCTCAGATCTCAGCCTCCTGAGTAGCTAGGCTTACAGGCTTAAGCCACCATGCCTGCCTGGTAATGTTTGAAATGGAAGCAACTATGTCCAGCCACTTCACAGCCAAAATACTGAGTGTGTAGCTGGGTACCTTCTCAGCAGTGTGAATCAGAGTGGAATGTCCCCTGGCCCCGATGTGTTCTGCTTCCTCCTACTCCTCCGTGGACAGGACGACCCCCTCCCCCACACACACACTGACCCTGGCAGGTGGGGGCCGCAGCTTCTTGGGCTCCTCCAGGCTGAGATGGTGCTTTCCGCCTTTGCCCATCTGGCGATGCTGGTCGGTGACCTTCTCCCGGAACACAGCTAGCTCCTTCATGCCCGACTTGAGGGGCTTCCGGCCAGCACTGCTCCCACCTCCCAACATGTTCATGGTCCCGTCCACATGGTTCTCCACCAGGCCTCCCTCGGAGTGGTCATCACCATTGTCTGCAGAAAGAAGAAAAGAAGCACTCCAGGCCCACTGTCCCACAAAGATGGGGGTTCTCCTGGACGCTTGCTAATGAAGATTGACATGACGGAGAACGTAGAAGATGAAAATGACTGGCACATCTTTTGAAAGCCAGAGGCACACCAGAATCCACATTTTTTTATTAGTGGGAAAACTACATTAGTTTCCCAGTGACTCTTGGCTGGGTATTGTTGGTGACATCTCTCAACTTTTTCCACATGGAGAAGTTGGGGATTTGAGAGCCCAATTTCCTTGATCGGCTGCGTGACTCCAGTGAAATGACAGGGATTCCACTGTTCTGCCCCATCCTACCAGCCCAGGACAGGACGAAGGCATCTGCAGGACCTTCACATGGAATGGGACTCCGTCCAGTACCTCCCAGGTACATCACTGATAGCAAGTTCAAGCCCTACATCACTTATGGTCTGAACAGTTCAGATTAGGTGCCATGAAGATCAATGAGCCAAAGCATAGCTAGCAAGGGAACGCCAGGTGGGAGAGACACCTGCCAGACAGGACCAGTTCCAGAATTCCCATCACTCCTCATTTGCCAACCTACCACTGCCAGAACATTCCCATAGTGCTTTGCGAGAGTACCAGCCAATTGACTGTTTCCAAGTCTATCTGTGCAATGTATCCCATTATATTGAGGGTCCCAAGAACAGTGAAACTTCATTTAGTAGTTTCAGCTTCTCCCAGGGCTAGAAACTTTGTCAAGATATCTGTCCACAGAACATCCATTAAGTCTCTCTGGACTTTGTTCTTCTTCTCCTTCTCCTTCTTATCTTTAGTTGTACAAAGGAGTTACCACTCAACAAGCACCTTATGAATACAATGCATCTTAATCAATGTCACACCTTTCAGCATTCTTACCCATCCCTCTCAACCCACCCTTTACTTTCTGCATACCTTCTGATCCCTAGGTCTGCAGTGTTGGTATTTTTCAACATATGTTGCATTTTCTCCTCAAAACCTTAAGTCTTGATCACAAAATAGAAGTGGTTCTTAAACTATTGCTCAATGAGGGTTTGAGGCAAGGGACCTATAGATGGTGGACCCTGGAGAATTCAGGAAGTGGTGGGGCCCTGCTGTGTGGTGGGAAGAGCTAGCCCTGCTGTTGACTGCGGGGCGTTTAGCTCAAGTACAATACTGGGAACCATACCGCAGCAGCACCTGCTGCAATGGGTATCCCACAGCACCTCACACCTGCAAGCATTCAGTAGAACTGCTGCTATTCCTTTCCCTTGCTTTCCCACTGGGCCTGACACCTGGCCCCGTGCCACTGGCTACAGCAGCATCCACCACAGCCTCACTGGTTAAGGTTGGTGTACTCAGGCTAAATCTCAGCCTTGCCACTTTATCAGCTATGTTTCTCAGTGTAGGGCCTCTGTTTTCCTAATGGCACATGGCAGAATAACTATATTCTTTTCCTCATAGAACTGTAGAGAATAGGTTGTAGGCAAAGCAATTCAAATATGAATTGCGACTGGATACCACTGGTTCACACCTATAACCTTAACTGCCCAGGAAGCTGAGATCTGAAGGACCTCAGTTTGAGGCCAGCCAGAGCCAAGAAATTCACTAGACTCTATCTCTAAAATAACCAGCAACAAACAAACATGACTAGAGGTATAGCTTACAGTGATAGAGTGCCAGCAAGGCATGTACAAGACCCTGAGTTCAAACCCCAGGACTGCTAATTACACACACACACACACACACACACACACACACACACACACACACAGAGAGAGAGAGAGAGAGGGAGAGAGAGAGAGAGGGAGAGAGAGAGAGAGAGAGAGAGATAGACAATGACGATGACAATGTCCACTACTTGTGATGTGGAACATGACTAAGAACCAGGAAGCAGAGGCAAACAAGACTGGATAATATAATAGCTGTGCCCATATGAATGCATTTGAATTTCTTGGCATTTTCCACACAAAAACTATATCATGAAGAACCTTTGTGGTTTATACCAACTGCTCCAGCAAGCCTGGTTTCTAGATATTTAATGTCCAAAATCCCCCAGAAGAAAATAAGCAAAATTAAAAATTAATGAAGAAAAGCGAGAGAAGGGGAGGGCTAGGAGGACTGCATGAGAACGGTGAAAGGAGTCACTTTGATCAAGAGGCAGTGTTATTCATAAACTGCTTAGTTGAGTGACAACTCATTTTTATGCCACTTAAAGATAATAAAGAAAAGAAAAAAGGAATATACAAAATACCCAAAAACAGGGAAAAAAGAGAAAGGAAAAAAATACCCCCACAACTCTGAGGACTTTTCACACCTGGCAAACAATGTCACAACCACTGATGACTCCCACGTTTCATACCCTAGAATATGAAGTGTATTTACTGGTCCCGACAAACTTGGGGTATCACAGAAAGCAAGAGAGTCATCAGCCTTAGAAAAGATTTCTTTCCAAAATTATTAAATGATGTGTTTAAATATTTAAACCCTCAGAAACCTGGAAAATTCTTCCATGTAGAAAGGCTATCTCCCCGGGGGTGGGGGGGGGTGGGGCTGGAGAGCCTGGGATTCACTATCCATCAAGTCGGATTAAATCTCATTTCAGCAGCCCCAGCACCACACACAGCAGGGGAAGGCTAAGGATTTAGCACTCAATCCAGGCTGGAGAGGAATCCTGTTCTAACAGGGTCTAATCAGACCTAGGACCCAGCTCGGCACAGTCTGCCCCTTGAGATGGACCTTGGAAACTCAAGGTCCCCAGAAGAGTCACTACATCTGCCTTCCAGGTTCCCCAGAATGGGAACAGCAAGTCACCCTGTCACAAAGCATGATTTCCTCAGTACCACCAGGTCCCAGTGCAGTTACCTGGTTACCTACCCTCAGGGACTCAGTCAGGAAGCTGGGCCTAACCATGGAGGAGATTATCTCAGCCTTCTTTAGAGGGACACAAAAGTGCAGGTCAGAAAAGGTTCAGGGAGATGTGAGATGAGGTAAACCTGGAAAACTCTAGAGAGTGCACCGATGCAGGGAACTCTCCATCACCTCCCTAAAACTAACCTTTGAAGCATCGTGAAGGTGCTGGCACATTAGGGGATACTGACCCCCAGCCCCACCCCACCCCCACTCCCATCCTGCTGCCACGTCAGGTCCCGCTTCTGTCCACCTTCTGCGGCAGGATCTCACCTTCCCTTGCTGCAGACACTACCAAAGGAGAAAAAGGTGACTAGAAAAGTCCCCAACAGCATCGTACCTTTGCAACCACCCAGGATCAAAGTGAGAAAAGCAAAATTCAAATACACAGTTGACCTCATCTAAATCCTTGTCACCTACCACAGAGCTTTCAGCCAACAGAAGCAAGAAGAATTTCTGGAGACCTTCCTAGCACTTCTAGGCTAGAAACTATGTTCTGACCACATGCTAGTTTAAAGCCAAGGAGGGATAACCAGGTATGATAACACATGCCTGTAACACCAGCACTCAAGAGGCCTAGACTGGACAATCTCAAGTTTAAGAGCAGCCTGAGTTGGTTACACAGCAGGTTTTAGACAAGCTGGGGGCTACAGAACAAGATCTTGTCTCCCAGGTCACTGCAAATCTCTTAGTATAACAATCATTTCTAGACTCTTCCATTCTGTGAGAATGAAGCCCAGGACTTTCAGAAGGTCACTTGACAATGTGGAAGAAGTCTATCCCCACTTTCCCCTCTTCTGGGTACTTGTAGCTCAGACAGTGGTCAAGCCACAGGAAAGCATCCTTTGAGTACTGGAGGTTAGCCCAGCATCTAACACTCAGAATGAGTGGAAATGTATTTGAAGAAACAGAGGGCACACACGGGGCTGGGGATATGAATCAAGTGGCAGAGCACTTGCCTACCAAGTGTGAAATCTTGGGTTCAAGTCTCAGTACCATAAAAAAAAAAAAGCTTCTAGAGGGACACACAGATCTACTTGCATTCATAGCTTAAGCTCTTTAGGGCCAAGCTATCCAGCAGGCACAACAAGTGCAGTGCTAAGAGATTATGAAAATGTTTTATTAAAATCCAAAGGAAAAAAATTTCCAGTAAAAAGAAAAGTCCTAATACATAATGATGCATTTATAAATAGCCAGTTGTAACATGATTTCTAGGTGCTTTTCTGGAAGACAGAGTCCACAAAGACAAAATATCTAGGGCTTGTGGTGAGCATAGAAGTGGCAGCATAGAAGTAGCCTCCTGTCCTGAGATGCCCCAGACCTCACTAAGGTAAAGGTTAGCCTATCCACCCTCACAGTGGGCACCTAGATTCAAGGATGTTTCATTCCATTCCTTTAGTGATCTCACCACGGCAACCAACATAGCAATAAGATGAGGAAATCAACAGGCCTGGCTTGTTGACATGGGCTCTTTTAAGAGCATCCATTTCTTTCTCTAGAACAGGCTTTAAGACCCAAGTCCTGTGACCAGCGCTGAACACATCTTGAAGTCAATGCAATGTTGTCCGAGTAGATATAGGAAAGGGCAGTGGGCTAAGCAAAGCCTGGCTGCCTTGTTGCTATTCCAAATATCTTCAAGAGCTCAAGTCCAAACCATGATCCACTAAGCCTAAATCCTGGTTTTGTAGTCTTGAACAAGTTACTGAAGTGCTCTGTGCCTCCACCACTCATCCATAAGAAATGGACAAATGATACCCAACCCTAGTAGGCTTCAGGGAGTGTCTCAAGTGGAAGTACCTCTGCAGAGGGTTCTTTCCCTCCTTGCCAACCCTCCACCTCAACTGGACAAGTACCATCCTGACACAAGACCTCCCCACCCCCATACATTCTCTTATAGGTTATGGGAACAATCCACAGGAAAACATTCCAGATGTGGAATTCCAACTAGAGATGGAATTTTCCTCTCAGAACAAAAAAATACCATCTTGCATTCTTTTCTGCTTAAGGGTTAGATCTAGAATAATATTTATTGAGCAACCACTTATACATGCAGATTAGCAGGCCACAGTGCAGAAGTAACTATAAGAAACAGTCCTTCAGTCACATCTGTAATCCTAACTACTCAGGAGGCTGAGATCTGGAGGAGATCAAAGTTTGAAGCCAGCCCAGGCAGGAAAGTCCATGAGACTCTCATCTCCAATTAACCACCAGAAAACAGGAAGTGGCTCTGTGGCTCAGCGTGGTAGAATGCTAGCCTTGAGCGAGAAAGCAAGGATGGCAAGCAGGACCTGAGTTCCAGCCCCACGGCCAATTAAAAAAAAAAAAAAAAGAAAGAAAGAAAGGAAAAGAAACAGTTCTCAGCAACCCAATGGGTATAGTTGGAAAAAGGCTTTGGCTTGGATATAACTAACAGGGACTCTTCATGAGGTCCCTGAAGGAATTTCAAGACTTCTTCCTATGGGTTGGTAAGCTTACCTCTTCTCCCCTGCGCTGCGATATTGAGGCAGGGACTTTCATAATCATATACAGAGGGTAAAACTTTTCTAAAGAGAACTGGGAAAGACGAAAGCTGATCTCAGTAGCCCTGCGTGGGAAGCGCCCAAGCCTGCCTTAGTTACATTCTCCCATCTTTCTGTCATAAGCACCCAGAGGCGAGAAAGGCAATTAGGATGATAGGAAATGGAGGGTTGAGCCACTTTAGAGGTGGCAAATCTGAGGCCCAGCAAGAGTGCCATCTGGATCTGCAGAAAGCAGGTACCTTCCCTACTACCAGAAGCTCCTCAGAGATGCTTCTCAATTGGTACGCCCCCTCTCTCCACCCCCCATACTAACCCGGCCGTGGAGACCTGGTCGAGGCTAGTTACACAAGTCAGGTAAGGAGTGTGTTTCTTTTTGGACAATGGCACCCCTTCCCTCGTTCTCTCCCAGTTTTCCCCTCCTATCCCCACCCACGAGTTGTGTCCTTCATTTTCCACGTTGTCTAATGAGTGCCACTGCTGCATTTGCTCACGCTTTGTCCCTCCACTCCTGTGCTCACTCTCCTCCTCCCAAAGACGGATAAACAAGACAAAAAGAAAAGAAAACAAAAACAGCACAGCAACCAAGAATAAATCTCTTGTTTTAGTTTCCTGGAGGAGCACGAACACTTTTGATTCACCGAGGGAGATTGTTAGTGCTACAATTGAACAGGTTATGTCAGGGGGTCGGGGGGAGGCATATATGCCCAAAGTAAGTTTGAAAGTGAGGTACTAATGCATAGAAGTGGACACAAGGCTCTCTCTCCTAGCACCCCGTTCTTGACCTCAATGCCCAGCTTGGTAGTTTGCTATTCCTGACCTGTGAGAAATTCCAAAGCACTCTTAAAAAGAGAGGTCTGGGGAATCTAAAAAGCAAACCCGAGTTTGAAATGGGAGGCTCTGCCTGGTCTTCTTCATCCAGGTCTAGTGAAAACAGGAGACTTTCCCCACACTACCATGCATCTTCCTAACTGCCCAACACGCCACCCTCCCATTCCTTCGGAAGAAACCCTAACCATTTCCCAGCCTTCTCCTTGTCTCTCATGATTATCTTGGAAAGCTGGCCACTGTGGTCTGCAGCAGCCTTACCTCCTTCCAC
The DNA here is from genome assembly GCF_023159225.1 of Perognathus longimembris pacificus. Taxonomy (NCBI): domain Eukaryota; kingdom Metazoa; phylum Chordata; class Mammalia; order Rodentia; family Heteromyidae; genus Perognathus; species Perognathus longimembris. The sequence goes on from NC_063164.1 coordinate 17,149,040, forward strand.
AGGTTCTGCGTTCCAGGCTTTTCAAGAATTGCTCCAGTCTTGGGCCAGAAGAAGGAATGCTGGCTGCTTTCCTGATCCTACTCCGGCTGGGCTCAGAACTTACATGGCACCTTCCCTGTGAATTCCTCCTCGGACGCACTTCACCTTGATAGAAGCTAGGCAAATGAATACTAACCACCCTCCCCTCCCCCTCTCCCTCCTCTTGCCACACTCCTCCACCAGGACAACTTCTCTACTAACACCTATGGCATGAATAACCCATTAGCAAACTTGCCATTTACCATTCAACTAGGATCTTGACCAAATCCTTTAAATTTTTTCTCTGAACTCTTAATATGTGGAAAACAGGAATAGTCCTATTTACATGACAGCTACTGTTTAAAAAGGATATCATTTCAGTAACATCACTTCAATTTTCATTGCAAGCAAAATTAAGCTTTAGAAGAAATTATCTCATTTCTTCCCCCCTCTTAAATTTTATTTTATTGATGAAGATTTTATTAGCATGTATTAGTTGCACAAGGAAGATTTCGTTGTGACTTTTTTTTTGCCAGTCCTGGGCCTTGGACTCAGGGCCTGAGCACTGTCCCGGGCTTCTTTTTGCTCAAGGCTAGCACTCTGCCACTAGAGCCACAGCGCCACTTCTGGCCATTTTCTATATATGTGGTGCTGGGGAATCAAACCCAGGGCTTCATGTATACGAGTCAAGCACTCTTACCACTAGGCCATATCCCCAGCCCCTGTGACATTTTCTTAATTGCCAAGAATGTACTCCATCAACCTCACCCACATCACTCTCCTACCCCCTTCTGAAAACCATTTCAATAGCTTTTCTTGTCCTATCTTCATACATGCCAATCAACTACTTCAGCCACCTTCTCCCTCCCTCACCTTCTCCATTATGAACGCTCTATTTCTCGAATGGGTAAATGAAAGATTGATCTGCTAGTGAGGGACAAGGGTAGGCGATACTTCATCCACTGCTAAGTGATCTAATACACTGAAAAGGCAGTTATAAGATAGTTCTTCAGTACTGTCTCTCTTTGGATATTTCTTCTAGAGCTTGATTTTGTTGGTTAAATTCTAACTGTTTTTAATTTTTTTAATTTTGCAGTGCTGGTGATAGAACCTAGGACCTTGCACAAGCTCAGCAAGTGTTCTATCATGGAATTATATATACCCTCAGCCCTGTCTTTTAAATTTTTTTCTTGCCTTATTCACTTATTCACTGTACTCATTTATTTACCGTTTAAAGTAGTCCTTGCATCTGGTGGACGTTTAGAACAGATGATGTGGTTTTGTTTTGTGTCTGTGGTTCAGAGGATTGAACCCAAGACTTTGTACACAAGAAACACCCACATTACCACTGAGCCACATCCCTGGTCTGAGTATAAACTGTGTGTTTCTAAATGTCCAAGTTCTCCGCCATTTGATGCAAGTATTTGGGCAAGACTGGGAGAGAGAGAGAGAGAGAGAGAGAGAGAGAGAGAGAGAGAGACAGAGACAGAGACAGAGACAGAGACAGAGAACACAGGGGGCCATAGTTCCTAAGTGCCCTGCAAGCAAGGGTAAACTAGCTGACACACACAGGAAACAGCTTTTGTTGGATTTTAGATGGCTGACATAGCTACCAAATTCCATCTACATATCTACAATGTTCCATAACCCAACCCACTAATTAATTGGCTGTGCATTTGGTGCTGTAGGGAGGGAGGGAGGAAGACTTGGTTTTTTCAAGCTAAAGTTTAACTGGAGGACCTCAGTCTCTCTGGGTGAGCAACATGGTCAGTGCTTTCTCCCTACCTTCTGTTTCCTCCCTGCTCCCAAAGGTTAGAGACAACAAACAGGCAGCAGGTCACAGACAACAATGGCCCACGGAAATGGAATTCTGAATAACGCATAAGGGGGTCTGCAATCACCCTGTAGGCTGGCCCTCATCATACACTGCACTTAACAAATGCTCTTTTCAATGGAGGGATTCACCTACCTCCTGCAGACATTACAGATTTGTTCCAAATTCCAAATCCTGAAGCCCTGCTCCCTTCAAGGGATGCCACTACGTCTCTCCTATGCCACTACATTCCGGGAAAACTCACCCTCAGCCAGCAGTCCAGGGTCCCCACAGCAGACAGCTCTCTCCTCTAGGAATTCCCTTGTGGAAAGAAACTTGTCATTTTATACATCTCACAGATCTACAAGTCTCCACTTACCTGGTGGCCATCTCGCAGTTCCCACAAGCCTGACGCCAGCTGATGGCTAAAGATCTCCGTTAACTATCTAATGGAAAGTTAAGCAGGGCCCAGTACTACCCTTGCACATGTAAGAATAATGGGGCAGGGAAGGAGGGCAGAGCGCCCAACCTACTGGCCAAGGATTTTCCCCTATACCTCAATTTTTGGTGCATTTCCTTGCAACACTAACTCACGGGTGGTTCTCATCTGGCAAGAATACTGCTGGCTTGAAAGTCAGAGGAACCAAAGTCCGACCCACACTTTCTTCAAGAAGCTGAATGATGTCAGTATGGAGAGAGGCTAAGGTTGTCTTCAATGTGTTTATCTGTAAGTTGAGGCAGTTTAGACTAGACCCAAGGCTTCCGAACAAAGCTCAACCACCAGAGACCATCTGAAGAGCACACTGGAGATTCCGAGAGAGCAAGCCTGAGTAAGAACCAAGGAACCAGTATTTTGAACAAGACCCTTCAAGCTGACATTTCTAGCCCCATCCTCCCCCTTTCCTTTTGTGATTCTCTGTCCCCTGCCTGGCTTTCCTGAAGAATGTGGAGATTCAGCCTCCCAAGCTTTCTCCTTATTGGCCTTTGGGTCTGTAAGAGGCCCGTGTGCATGCCTGGACACATGCAGAGGGGGCCTTTCTTGGCCAGGCATCATGGAGATTTCTAGAGCATGCCCCTCACACTGCCGTCTCATCTCGAGCTCCCCCTGAGTGAGGAGAAACAGCACAGCCTTTCCGGAGCCTCCCTGGAGCCTCCCTGCCTGCGCACGCTCTAAAGGGCTTGCTTTATACACACCAGGGTCATTCCTGGAATCGCGAAGACCTGGGGAGGGTCAGGGCTGAGGCAGACAGTTGGAGAAAACAAAAACATGCTCAAACTCAGCCCAGGTCCTCTGGGACTCTGTGAGCCAAGCTGTCCTTGAAGAGTCCGAGAAAGTGATATCAAGATGGCAAACAACACTCTCAGCTTTCACTCCTGAACATTTCCCCTATAGCTCAACTTAAGCCAAGGCCCAAGAAAGTAAGTAGAACCTGAGTTTGGACCACAGGCTATGTGAAGAGAGAATGCACCTGACCTTGAAATTCTACTTGTGTCCACAAATCCACAGACCACACATACAAAAAATGTTCGTTACAGCCTTGTTTGTAGTTGTAAACTGTCAGCAACTTGACCTGAAAGTATTAAGACATGAACAGGTAAATACAATCAGTAGGATCAATGACACACTGCAATAAGGAAAACTAGCTCCTCTCTGTGTCTAGGAACATGAGTAAATCTCAAGAACCTAATGTTGACAGGGAAAATGAAGCTTTCTATATATTTTTTTTGACTTGTTTTCAGAGAAAAACTTCACCAATAGGGGTCATCCATCATATACAAATAAATTCGCTGATGATAGTCATCCATCATCCATAAACATGCAAGCATATGTGCATTAATGCATAACAAGCTAATACATTCATATGTCTCATCTGTCATGTATATGTATACAAATCTGCTTAGCCAAGATAAATACTAAGTACTGCATGTTAGACAAAACCAATAGACAAAACAATCACCATTTGAAGGTCTATATGGCAGACTGGTATTACATTATTCTTAGTACATTTTTGCATTTAATTTTTTTTCTTTTAAATAAGTCATCTCTCAATTAGGCACCAGTGGCTCATGACTAAGATCTGGGAGCACAGCTCAATTGGTTGGTAGAGCACTTGCCTAGCAAGCATAAGGCTCTAAGTTCAAGCCTCAGTACCACCCCCCCCCCCAAAAAAAAGTCATCTCTTAAAGCTAACGGTGTAGCAAAGTTGGTAGCGCACTTGCTTAGAATTCATGAGTCTCTGGATTCAATGCCCAGCCTTGAATTTCTGCCATCCACCCCACTTTCCTTGTCAAATGGAAGGTACTAGTGATAGGTAAACTAAGAATGACCCTGGAACGCTCCTGGCTGGAAGACAGCCTAATGATGTCTCCTCAATACCACCGGCAGACTTTAATGCCACTTTCATTGGCTCATGCAGTGTTACCGGGGTTCCTGCCCACCAAGCCTCCTTGTCACATCTCCATGACACGGAGGGAGAAATGGGACAAGAGTGATGCATGGAGAGAGGACACTGACTGAAGAAGGGCAAGATGCAGGAATAAAGGCAGCTCAGGCCAGAGAATAGAAAGCCACAGGACACACTCTTCCTGGTTGAAGGACATCAGGAGGTCAGCAGGTACAGAACGGTGGGAGCGCCCACAGCCAGAGATACCCAAGAGAAAGGAGACAGCTGCTGTCTCCTCAAGGACCAGAGGAGAAACAACTTTACAGAAAAACAGCATCACTGCAAGTGTCACGAGAAAGAAGAAATGACAAATGACTGTCGGGAAAAAGTTCCCAACTTCCCCTGCTATAGTATAAGGGAGACCATCTGAAGTAGACCAAAGGTGAACAATGTGGCCACAAGGGCCACTTGATCAGGAGGATGAAAGACGTCACTGGGGAAAGCACCCCAATAACTCAACTCCACTTCCATCCCACACTTGAGCCTGAACCCATCAGCAAAAAAACAGCGGATCTGTGGCTTCTCCTCCTCCTCTGAAGGACAGAAGCTTTTGGAACATATGAGCTTGGTCTTAAGTCTCTATAGAGTCTTAATATTTTTACTTAACCCGTGCAAAGGACAGGAAGGGAAATATTCTGTGTGTTCAACTTGGTGATTTGGTTTTTGTGGGGGGAGGGGAAAGAAAGACGAGTTTTTTTGTAAAACTGAAGGAACAGATATCTACCAACTCCTTTACACCTATGCCTTTATTCACCATATAAAAGGACTTTTTTCTTTAATAGCCACATCTTCCTAGAGGAAGAGTTGTAAGCAAGAGTACTATATAGAAGGGATGAATTTGACCTGTGTGTGTGTGTGTGTGTGTGTGTGTGTGTGTGTATCACACACACACTTCTTCTTGCCCCTTCTGGTATTAAAAGCATGCATTGCAGGTGATATTAGGAACTTTTCAGCTGGGTACTGGTGGCTCACACCCAGGTCCTGAGTTCAAGCCCCATGACCACCACCAACAACAATAAGAAAAAAAGAACTTTTCCTCCAACCAATATGCTGGCTTGCACACCATAGGCCCATAGTCAGTGTTTAAAGCACTAAAAAAAGCTGACTAAGCTAAGAGCTTCCCACTTAGAGGATCTTCTCGTTGATTCTCACATTTTCTCTGGCCTCTCCTTTACCTTCTAGGCCCATAGCAGTAAGACTGGTTAGGGGTAATGAAGGCGGTGAGCAGATGGCAGGGAGGAAGGCCACTTGCCTCTCCTAGCACCCATATGCAAAGCACTATCCCTACATTGCAACCCAACCACCCAGCTGCCAACCTCTCTCCCACCACCTTCCCTCAGCCAGCCTCCGCTCAGTTCCCATAACACTGCACCCAGTACTCCATCCTGCCTGACACACTGAACCCAAGGATGCAATAGGAAATTTAAAACCTGCAAAGATGTCCAGGATTGCCAGCCACCCTCTCAAACCAGCACAAGAAGTGTCTTGAATATAAATAAGTGTCTTTAAATAGGTCACCATGCTTTTCACTTTCTTCAAGGAAAAGTTCACTGATTGTGTCTCATCTAATACTGCACACATCCGTCACCTTCTTTGGCTATGCTCTTTTGGTTCAAGAAGCAGAAAACTAAGTATGGCCAACTAGCAGAGCCTTGAGCACAAATCTCTCTTCAGGGCTACAACTCCCCACAGAACCTCTCTACCACTGACCTGCACAATTTTGTCTCACTGCAAGCTTTCCAATGCAGAGGGCAGCTTATCTAGGTAGCTACACCCATAACAGGATTCTTAAATGACCAATCAGAACACACAGGAACAAAACATTTGCCTTTGACCTGGCTTCTGTATTGACACAGGGAAAAGAAAGGGGTCACAATGTGTATAATGTCATTTCATTATCTGAGTTTCCATGCCACATGACTTATTTGTGGAACTTTGTTTGGTGGTCAAGCAAACATTTGAGGTTGATAATTTCTTATCCCCTTTTATACTTGATAATAAAGACCCACGGAAAGGCAGCTACCCAAAGCCAGTGACATAGCAAAAACTAAAAACCCGGTTGTTTGGCTCCATAGTTCTTAACCCATCAGAAGGGCATCTAGTCACCAGCGTCATCTAATCTTTAGGGTAGAAAGCCTTTTTTTTTTTTTTGGCCCAAGGTCATATGGATATTTATAACATCAAGTCAAGATCATGAGAAATTAGCAATATAGACAGATGGTCTCAGACCATCTGTCCAACACATGTCAAAAGATTTTGAGGTTCTTCTACAACCCCATAGGCAGAACACTACCCACCCCTGAAAGTTTCATCCCTGTTCTCCATCTCCTTAGGGAAGGAAGCCAATCATATGCCAGCTAATCCCAAAGGCCTTTACGACCCAGTAAAACTTGCCCACCCATCCTTTTATCCTACCTGCCGCACCTTCCTCCACTGTTGCTATAGAAACCACCTCTTGTGCAGCTAAATGACAAGTCATGGGAGCAAGCTAGGCCCAGGGAACAGGGAAGCTGCCCTTCTCATTTTTCTTGGCCTCCGGCACTTTAGAAAGCAAGTTCGCCATCCAGAGGCAACTTGGCACCTGCTCCAGAAGTAAAGACATAAGCCTACAGGAAACTTCCTGGAGAGTTGCAGAAAGGAGTATTTTTTGAGAAGTTATGCCTTAATGACTGCCTCCCAGGGAAAAGGAGCTTTTCTCTATAAATCACTGCTTTTGCGCGGGTGTGAGTCTCATGGAATGGAGCACTGGAAGAGGAATCCAGAGACCTGTGCTCGCCTTGGCTCTTGAACCTGTATGCAGCAGCCTCGATTTCTTCATCTGACAACTGTGAAGAATCCTAGGCTAAAACAGAGCAAAGGGAAAAAGTGTTGCAACAGCAGGGCACTCTTTAACAGGAGGAGATACCTAGAACAAAATCATATGAATTGTTATTGTTTTATCACTTAGCTTTTAGGGGGTACCCTTTGCTTACTGCCATGTACCTCCACAAGTCAGCCTCAGATCCCTGGAGCTAGAAACCCCTAATTTTCACACATCATCTAGATGAACACATGCATCAGGCTCCTCTTGTTCCCCCCTCCCCCCTATCGCCCCTCAACTTGCCAAAACCTTCAAGGACTCAGTCCTCCTCCCTCCTCGACTTCCTGGCTCTGCTCAGTTCCTTGAATGAACACAAGGCTGACACACCTACGGCCGTCCACTAATTAGAAACCTCCCCAGGCTTCGCTCCCAGCCAACTTTCACCAGGGCCTGTGGGCCAATTCCTCTGACCGGCAGCTGGAGATCTGCCAGCTCCTGCCCCCTTCTCCAGCCTTCACTCCTCCAGCCCTGCTTCCCAACAGCCAGGAAGGGATGTGGGGCTGGCAGCCAGAAGGGCCCCAAACCTTCCAAGTGTCCCCTGCCCCCTCCCCGAAAAATAATAAGGGGAAGAGAAAAAAATGTGCCTCACTGTGGCCAACTGTCCTAGGGGTGCAGCTTTCTGAGCATGGTCTCCCTCCAATGCTTGACTAACACCAGGCTGAGCCAGCCCAGATCTTCCCTGGCTTTCTGAAGGAAAAGGGGGAAGGGGCAAATATCCAAGGATGGGGAAGAGCATGGGAGATGGTCCACACGTGAGACAAAAAGAAAAGCCTTCCACATCCTATGTGTTCTGCTAATTACGGAGTGAGTTATACAGGTAATCTGAAAACCTGCACATCTCCGTGGGCCTAGGGGCCTATCTAGACATGAAGAGGTCGTTCCTTTCCCTTCCCCACCATGGAGGCTCCAGAGTATAAGGGTTTTATCTCGCCCACATTCCGAGTGGCACATGCAATGTTGTGTCTCTACTATCCTGGATTTCACCCTAAGTATATGCAATCCCAAAGACAAGCATCTACTTTCCCTGCTTTCCTGGGGCCAAATTTCACCAGAGGCCAAAATCCAGTCATCATCATCATCATTATCATCATCGTGGTGTACTCTCACAGGACACCACATGGGGTTTTCTGGGGCCCCGGTGCCCAGAAAACTGTCCCAACCAGAGACGCCTATGGAGCTTTGCACCCCTACTCTACAAAATGAAAGGCTGCTCCCCGTCAGCAGTGAAGTCAGCTCTGGAGAAGATGTAAGAAGTCATCATCTTGGAAAGATTTATCCAGTTTCTTTGCCAGGATTTTGTTCAACTTCTGGGCATCTTAGGCTCGGAGATGCCAGTCTGAAAGAGCCATTTTTCTGGAGCCATCTTTCCAAGCTCTTCAGTGGCTTTGACCACCTAAAGTACCAAATGCGCTAGAAGCACTTCAATTAGTTCTTGACCCTCTACTTCTGAAAGCTGGGTCTTAGTGGGTATCCTCTAAGGGCCACATAGAGAGTAGCCTCCACCCACCTCCCCCACTGCCACCCAGCGTGTGCCTCAGGTCATCTCCAGACTGCAATAGCTAAAAGGCCAGTCTCCCAGTTTGGCTGACCAAGTGAAGATAGGACCTGACCCAGCCATATGTTTGTAAGCAGCAAAGACAGCTCTAGCTCTCTTGGGCCATCTCTGTCTCCCAAGTATAACTACATGCCCAGACACAGGACACGGGCTCTAAAGTGCACACACTGCCTAGCTCAACCATAAAAATAGTGCAAGCCAGACCTATAAAAGCCACTCGGGGGCTGAGATCTTTGGATCAATGTTTGAAGCCAGCCCAGGCAGAAAAGTCTGTGAGACTCTTATCTCTAACTAACCACCAAAAAGCCAGAAGTGACAGTATGGCTCAAGTGGTAGAGCATAAGCCTTGAGCTGAAGAAAAGCCAAATAAGTGCACAAGGCCCTGAGTTTAAGCTGTTAGCACTTTAAAAAAAAAAGGGGGGGCTGGGAATATGGCCTAGTGGCAAGAGTGTTTGCCTTGTATACATGAAGCCCTGGGTTCAATTCCCCAGTACCACGTATATAAAAAATGGCCAGAAGTGGCACTGTGGCTCAAGTGGCAGAGTGCTAGCCTTGAGCAAAAAAGAAGCCAGGGACAGTGCTCAGACCTTAAGTTCAAGCCCCAGGACTGCCCCCCCCCCAAAAAAAGCTAGCTACCTTTGAACAATTTATTATCAGTCAAATTTAAAGTACAATTTCATTACCTCTTCCACAAAAGGACTCACCACAGCTCCAGAAAAGTTAGCCAAAGAAGTATAGATATTCCTTCTTTATAGGTAGAGATAGGGGCATTATGTGACTCACTACCAAGGGCAAATGATGAGCTTTTCATCTGTTAGTTCCTTTGACATATATACCACATAGTGTGAGACCCAGTAGAGGTGACCATCAATTTCTGATTTACAGATAGCAGGCAGAATAAAATCAGCCTCTTGCATCCAGTGACCAGAGGTAGACATCTAGGATGGGACCCTCCAGAGATGAGCAGACTGCCTGACTTGTCTAGTTCGGCCTTCAACCTAAAGACCGAGCATCAGAGAGATGGCACCAAGATTAAGGATAAGGATAAAAATAAGTGCTGGACACTTTCCATAGATAGTCAAAAGTGGCCCAACACACACCCCAAGATGGGGGTAAAATCGTTCCTATTTCACTAACCCTGGCCCCTGTTCAACATACACGTTTTTGACATACGTTGCATTGGAACCAGGTCAACAATAGCAAAAGGCCAGACTGCTTCTGCCATGAGCTGCTGTCTTCTTGCTCCTTGTTCTAGCCAGACCCTCCAAGACCCATCTGTCTTGTATCTTTCTGTTCTAACTACTGTGTGCTGGCCACTGACATTTTTAAGGTTTCCTAGTTCTAGGATTTAGGTCTCTAAAAAGTCAAGAAAACCCAAATAACCAAAAATCTGGCCATGATGTACTATGGGCCGTCCTATAATGCCCGTGTCCAGGCACAGAACTTCTTCTGACCAAGGGGTCCAAAAGCTTTTTGTTGCCAACAGCCCAATCCTTGGCTTAGCCATGGAAGCAGAAAGTGAAGGAGGCAATAGATAATCAGGTGACTTTCTCCTTACTTAGTTCTTCTAATGAGAGAGATGGGGGTACAAACCTTCCCTCCCCTAAAGGGTCTAAGAGACAGAAGACCAAGCAGGAAGAGGCCACCAGTTCAACAGGACAGAGCCGGGATGACTGTCTTCTGATGGCAGCCTGCCACCTGAAGAAAACTCCAGCCAGAGAAAACAAAGGGAAGCAGAGGCCTAGAACATCTGCCAGCCACATCCCAGGCTCCCTTGGAGAAGCATAGCATAACCCGGTTCTTCTGTGCCTTCATTTTAGTGGACGCAGCACGAGACATAATGGGTGCCTTAGAAGGAAACTGCCTCGTCCTCAGCCTATAGCTGCTCCCAAGCCTGGGCCTGGCCAGTCACCGAGCCTCCCCATTCAAGGACTTGAGGTTTGTTCAACATTCCTGTTGCCGTCTCCACGTCACCTATGTGGTATCACTCTGATGGAAGCCAAGATATTTTCCATGTCCCTTTTTGTGAGTTCTGTCCATGTACTTAGCATGAGGTAGGTATTCCAGCTGGGCCTATAGTGAAAGAGGCATAAGAGAGGCATGACACCCCCACCCCCAAAGATAATCCACAGCACTTCAATGGGACTAATTTCCATGAGTCTCCTACCTCAGAGGCATTATTCACCTGGATATTTTATTTTTAAACTCAAAGCTAAGGTAGACGACTCACAGTGAGAGCCATCTGACCATCCATCCTCCTGCGCCTGCCATGACACTCAATCATGATACAATTAGATCAAGAACAATTTTATAAGTAGACCCTCATGGCCACAAGTGAATTTTCTCCCCAGATTCTCCCAGTTGCTTAACTCAGAGCAGCCTTACCCTGATTGTGTAAAGTAGGTGTAAGTTTCTAACAACTTCAATGCTATATTGGCTATTTTTTTCCCTCAGTGCTTTCTCCCTCAAACACCTTGTCTATGGAATTTGTTCATTATTACCACGCAAAGGAAACCATACAGGAATGGTTTAGGCTTACATAGGTAGATAGGTGACTCCAACCAAAGACCTCATCCATACCAACCCTGGGCCAGAGGCCAGACAGGACACAAGAGCATCCTGTGTAAATGCCCTTCTGGTCACCTGGATGCCCCTGGCCCTGCCTCAAAGGCCTAGAGCCACTCATGGCTTAGTCTCTTAACCAAGACACTCCACGTGCTCCCCAACAGGTGTCCCCCCGCCCCCACCCCCACCCCTGCCCCAGCAGCTCAGCAGAGCTGGTTTCCAGTCCTGTCCAGGGAAGGGGGAGGGGAGGCAGAAGGTAATGGTGTTCAAACACTCAGCGACAGTGGGTCCCGCTCATTCTGGAGTCTAGAGTCTATTTTACGACTTTGAACTCGGTATGCAAATTTATGCAAGAGGAGATGCAAAGCAGAAGTGGGAGCCAGAAGTCCCTTGGTTTTCTCGCCCACCCCACCCCCTTTTTATTTTTGAGCCACTGTAAATCAGGGCCTGCCTTTTTCCCCTTCTCCCGCGGCAACTGCAGATGTGCGACCTCCCCACTCCTCACCCAGCCGCGGGCCAGCCTGCCCGTTGGCTCTGAGACCTTGAATGACTGCACATTTCTATAGTACCTTTCTATGTGCACAGCGCCAGACAGCCACTTGGGCGCCCCGCCCCTCAGAATAATCCCCAGCATTGTAACACCCCGGGGGGAAGGAGGGAAGGAGGGAAGGAGGGGAGATGCCAGGCCTGAATTCTGAAAGGACCAGGCCTAGCCCAAGCCCATCCCCCTCCCCAACTTCCCCACCCCAACCCCCCCAACTAAGGCATTCTGCCTACTCTGTCACCTCACACACCCACATACTTTTAAGATCCGGACTTTTGGCAAATCGCAGGGTCCTTTCATTTGGCTTTCAGGCCTCCCCACCCCTACCCCCCCTAGTCTGACTTTTCAGTTTCTGTGAACCAGCCAGCCCCTGCCCATCACCTCCTCCTCCCCCCCTGCCCCCCACCGCAGAATGGCCACCATCCACTCACTGGCTCTCTCTGCTGACTGCCCCCCCCCCCAGCCCTGCATCCGTGCCATCCCCAGGAAGCCAGCAGCACAACCCCTGAGTCTTGGGAACAAAGACAAAAGAGCTAGCGGCAAGGCCGGAACTGCTGGGGTTTGCTGCCTCGAAATAAGAGGGTATGTTTAAAATTCTCAAAAGCAACCTGCTCAGAGAGGAATGCCGGCTGGGGGGGGGGGGGGGGGATGGAGGGGAGTACTCCAAGGAGATGAGCAATGGACAGTGCTCAATGTGAAGGTCTAGGTGTGTGTGTGGTGGGGGGACCCTATCCCCAAATTAGACCTCAACAGTCTCCAAACCGCAATCCCAGTCCCCTTTCCCCAGCCCAAACCTACTCCCACAGACAAGTCCAGAACTTCCATCCTTGCCGGCTCTCCTTTAGGACCCCTGTATAAGCCAAAGTTTCTCCCCACAGGACCCCCTCCCCCAGCCTTAATGTGCTTTCAACCCGACTCCTTACCCCCCTACCTCTGATTGACATCCCCTCTTCCAGACTGGGACCCAAGAGAAAAAATGTGGGATGGCATCCCAGGCCTTAGGTAAAGCCTAAGGAGCAGCTGGGGCAAGCTGGTGGGAGCCCATAACCAGGGAGAAAATCCACAGTGACATTCTTCCCATGAACTCACCCCATTGTCCTCCAGCTTCCCTGACAACCCCTCCACCCCACCCCACCCCCCTTTCAGGCTGCAGGGGGGGGGGAATGGGGGAAGGGAGAGAACTTCCCACATCTGTCGCCTGCAAAAAGAGACCTGAGAGCTACTGAGACCTCGGGCTCCAAGTGAGCCTCAGTGAAGAGAAGGAAAGCATACCCCACCTTATTAAAACGGTCAAAATAAAGAGGATTCTACAGAGCCAATGAGGAAGTTCACCCTGCTGTGGAAGATGTTTAGTTTGCCTGAGTTGAGCTCAGAAAGCGCCCCAACCTTCACAAAGCCTCTGGGAAGGACTGTGGGGTGGGGGGTGGGGGTAGAAGGGGCAGAGGGGGTGGTTTCCGGACTAGGGGATAGGCTCCTGTCAAGGAAAGGACTTCTGCCTTTTTTCCCCTTTTATTACTTTCAAAGAGAAGCCAGAGGAAAGGGTTAATTCCAAAGCTGGCCAGGAGAAAGAAGAAAGGAACAGAGGGGTTCCTCTCACAGGAAGCCCTACCTTGCTTTGTACTCAAGGTCAAAATGTGTGAGGGAAGTAGAGGATTTTAACCCTGACCCCTAATTCCATACCCAAGGAAAACCAGGGAGAGGGGGGAAAATGCAGAGTCCAGGGGGAGGGAGGGGGGCGACCAGACAACTGAAGCAACAAGAATGTTTTTTATCTCCCCTCTCAGTTTGAGAAACTTGGAGACGCACACACGTTTGCCTTTTAAAACAGCAGCAGGGCCATAAGACTTAGCTCTGTCTACAAGAGGAGAGGAAATAATTACAGCTTCTTCCAGACCGAGGAGGGAAGATTTATAACAAAAAAAAAATTTTAAACTAAATAACGTTGTCGTTTGAAGTGAACTTACCACCTGAATGCACCCCTCAAATAACTTTTGGAAAGGGACGAAGGCCCCCTTAACAAAGAACTTCAGGCTCCCCCGTTTAGTGAGATAAGAGCAAGTCCCTGGGTTTGGTGGGGAGCCGGGGGAAGGGGTGTAACGCTCACAGAAGAGTCGTGGCTTTCCCCCTCACCCGGACTCCTCCAGCCTCCAGACCTGGGGCGCAGAGGCTCGGCCGCAAGGCCCGTCTGCCCCTCCAGGAATGTGGCTGACTGACGACCCGTCTTAAGTCACACAGACTCAACGACTGGGGTCACCTCCTGGCCTCCCAAGTCCCCTCGCCCTTATGTGTTGCTTCACTCTCATCTAATAATGTTGCCAGAGCCCCCTTCGTTCTCTCAAGGAGCATGCAATTCACCCCCACAATGCGCCAAGTGCTTTCCGCCCTCCTCCTGCCAGTAGAAGGCTGGGCCCCCTCCCAGGGCCGGGGGGCCTCCGTCCCTCTCTCCCTTCCCACCGAGGTCCCGGAGCGTTCCCGCCCGGACTCCACGATCGGTCACCTACTCAGGTTGTGTCCCCCATATAAGCCTGAAGTTCCCACCCCCAAACCCCTTCTCCTCAAGTCGGGGAGGGGGGGGGGTGTTCCACGCGGGGAAGAAGATCTCCCCACACTAATTAGTAGCTAGGGCTCTTCCGCCCACTCTAAGTCCTGCCCCCACCTACCCCCAGGTCTGCCTTTGGGGCGCGGGGGGCGGGGGGTTCCCGTTCTCACTAATCCCCCAGGATCGAGTCAAGGACTCTGCGTTCTTTCTCCTCTAACACAATCCCCGAGGTCGAGCCGCGCGCTCCTACAAAACCGCCCGCAGCCCTCCAAGTTTCCCCCCCCCCCCAACCCCCATCTCCAGCCGTCCCGGCGCCGCGTTACCTGCCACCTGGTCACGGCTGGGGCTGGAGTCCTGGAACTTCTCGCAAGTGCCCACGCCGTTGACCAGCGACTTGAGGGGCAGCTCGGAGCCGGGGTTGGGGTAGCAGCGCAGCCCCTGGGCGCAGCGCGGGGTGTACACCCCGCACGTCTCGCCCTCCAGCCGGGCGCACACGGAGCAGCAGCCGCAGCCCGGCTCGCGGACCAGCTCGGTGCAGGGCGTCAAGGCATCGCCCGCCTCCCCGGACACCGTGAGGACTGGCGGGGGCCCGCAACCTGCCAGGCGCTCCGGGGTACAAGGCGGACAACGGAACAGCACCTCGGCGCGCACCCCGGGGCCGCAGCCACCCGCGCCGAGCAGCAACAGCAGCAGCAGCAACGACGGCAGGACCAGCGGCTGCGCGGGGCCGCCCAGTCTCGGCAGCATGTCGGCGGTGGGCGAGCGCAACGCACCGGCGGGCGAGCGGGGCAGGTGGCACGGGGCAGAGCGCGGGGGCCGCCTCCTTCCCTTCTCCTCCGGCACCCGCCTCCGGGTCCTAAAAAGCCGGCTTCTCCCCGCCCCTTGCCTTCTCCCCTCCCCCTTTTGGAGACCACCCCCTTCCTCCCGGCTCGCCGGCGCGCGGACACGTGCTTGCGCACACGCCCACCCGGCCCACCCGGCCGCTCTCCCCGGTCCAGTGGGGTCCACCGGTCCTCCCCGATCTCTGGTCTCTCTAGGGTTCGCCGACGCCCGGGAGAGTTAAGAATAACTTGCAAGCTTGGGTAGGAGAGGCGTGGGAGAGAGGAAGAGCCGGGCTTTTGTCTCCTGCCTGTAGTTCAGTTTGCTAGGACTTTGCGCGCTTTCCTCGTAGCCGGCGCCGAGCCAGCTGCCGGGGGGGGGGGGGGGGGGAACTCGACGCGGTGGCCCGGCCTTGACCTTCAGGTGGATCGCGGCGCTCTCATCCGCCCCCTCCATCCTCCTGGTACCATTCTCGGTGAGACAGATTGTTTGGAACAATGACCTTGAATGAGTCCGGAGAAGGTTCAGAGCAGGCTAGCCCCAAATAGTACCTCCCCCTCCCCCCCCCAACAGAACGGAACTCCAGAAGTGCGTTTTCTGCATGCTTGAGAAATCTGCTCCTTTCTTGTCCTCCAACCCCTATGGAAGTTATCCCCATCCACCATTGTTCTGTTTTATTTACTCAGTCATCTAGCCAAGCTGAACACCCCACCCCCACCCCCACCCCCATCAGTCCAACCTGGGACTGGTGGTGACACTGACAACGAAAGACCTTAGTCAAAAAGATTCCCACATTGCAGGGCCACTAAGTTCCTCCAGTCTCGGTTTGATTTCCCAAATTCTTCTGGTGGCATACCTCTTTGTTCTATTCTTTCTAAGCCACTACTTTCATTATGTGGTCACCTAACCCTGAAGGTTAGGTCTTTTTTGCCTCCTAATCCTAATATGTCCTGGATCTTAAGAAACTAAGAGCGGAAGCATTATGGGGAAGT
This sequence comes from Perognathus longimembris pacificus, assembly GCF_023159225.1. NCBI lineage: Eukaryota > Metazoa > Chordata > Mammalia > Rodentia > Heteromyidae > Perognathus > Perognathus longimembris. Next base: position 17,165,189 of record NC_063164.1, read on the forward strand.
TTGGTAAGACAAATAAATAACTGGCCGTCAGAGGCTTTAAGGAAGAGAACTAACTCAGATGGAGAGCTGATAGGAGAATGGAGTTTCCTGGAGGAATAGGAATTGAAGCTTAGGGGAGATGGAGGGTTAGCAGGAGTGGGAGCACAGGGTCCAGCCAAACCAAAGACAGGGAGATGGAACAGTGAGTTTGAACACTGGGAAGTTCATCCATCCTCTGGCAGGGCGCCTGAGGAAGCTGTGTGAGAGTTTGGCTTAATTTTGCGGACGGTAGGGACAGACAGCATCCACATATGTACAAGCAGAAGGGTAAATTAGACAGAGCTTGACCAAGGCAATCTAGAGTTGTATACAATGCAGATTTCACAGAAGGAAAAAGACACAGGCTGGCTGAGCTCTGTGGCACCCTAGTGTCTTAGACCTGCTTCCATTCTCCCCCACCTGCAAGTACTCCTTCAGAGTAGAGACAGGGTGTGGCACCACACTGCCCGGTGGAAATCTACTATAGACTGCAGCCACTACATTATTAGTTAAACTTTCTAGGAGTCACAGTAAAATATAATAAGAAATCGGTGACATTCATTTTAATAATATATTTGAACTCAGTATAACCCACGTATGACCATGTCATGAGTGACCGATGTTTACACCTATTAATGAGAGATTGAACATTCTTTTTCTTCACACTGAATCCTCAAACCCTGATGCACACCTTATGTGTATAGCACATTTCCGTTTGAACCATCCAAAATTTAAATGCTCAGTGAGCCAAGGTGGCCAGTGGTTACCAAACTAGGCAGGCCACAGATCAAAACTGGAGTGCCTGGTATCTGTTGAATGAGTTTAGTACTGTCTAAAATTACTCCTAGCAGGGTCTTTCCTTGTCTTATCTCCATCATCATGGCCAGCAGTTGGCATTAAAAGTAAGGACACATCTATTGGGAGACTAAGAGAAGCACTGATTTGCTCATTTCTGCAGCTGCTCATTTATCTTTTGAAATTCATGTTCCTTCCATCTCCTTTAAAAGTTCTTGATCTTTTAGCCAAGGACTGGGGAGATGAACAGCAAAAGAATGCTGACTTAACAAATGTACTCAATGGGATTTCTTTCCTTTTGTTTTTGTTTCTATTTTCGTTTTTTAAGACAGCCTCTCACTGTGTAGTCCTGGCTGCCTCAGCCTATCCAGAGGGCTGGGATCACAGATGTGTGCCACCATGCCTGGCTGAGATTTCTCTTTCTGATCGATCGGAAGACCATACCCTAACTCCTTTCTTCTACTTCTCAAGTTAATAGCCAGTTTTTGTCCTCGGCTACTCCCAAGGACACATACGTACATCTCAACACAACGTCATCCCTGTAAGTTCTTTTCTAATCCCCATGAGCCTCAGAGTCCCATTCTAGAAAAGCCTGCTGGCACTGGGCTTGACTTTTTATTTTCTTTTATGTGAAAATAAAAGGAAAACCACGAGGGAAGCAACATTAAAGGAGCTTTCATAAATGGAGTCAATGGTCATTAAGAAAGTAGGACAAGGTGACACGTGTCTTCAATTACTGTACTCTGGAGGCTGTGACAAGAAGATCTTGAGCCTGAGGCCAGCCTGGGCTACATAGTGAATTTGAGGCCAACTTAGGCTACACAGCAAGCCCCTGTCTAAATGCATACACACATACACACACATACACACACACACACATACGTGCATACCTATGTCAAACTTCACATCTCAAGTTGTTGGGGGCAATAACTTCCATAAACTCCAACCTTTGACTGAAGTCAAGTAGAAGGACCAAAGAAATTACATTGTATACAGAAGTTCAGGATGCATTTCAAAAGGATTTATGTGCTATGGATATACATAAACATGTATATGTTTTCACTCAATAAAGGCAGTCTTTTATTGTGTGTGTGACAGGCCTGGGTCTTAAACTCAGAGCCTGGATACTGGCCCTGAGCTTTTTTGCTCAAGACTAGCACTCCACCATTTGAGCCACAGCTTCACTTCTAGCATTTCAAATTGAAGATAAACGTCTCATGGACTTTCCTGCCTGGGCTAGCTAGTTTCACACTGTGATCTTCAAGTCTCAGCCTCCTGATTAGTTAGCATTATAGGTGTGAGACAGCAGCATGTGGTATATATACAGCCTTTATTTATCCTCTTAAGTCACAGTCATGGTTCACAAGACACATGGCCCTGGGTCCTTCCCATCAGCCATAACGCACACTCCCTTTCCCTACCTTCCTCCTGGATACTGACTTATTTAGAGTTTTCTGATCCTGTGCCTCCAAACTGCAATATCTAAAGCCTCAAATAAAATTCTTATTTTATTGCCTTTACTGTTTCTGCATTTGACAGTACTGGGGTTTGAACAAGGGCCTTGTACTGTGCCCTCGCCCTTGTTTTTTGCATTTGAATTGAGCTACATTTTAATCAACTGAGGCCTAGAGACCTAGAGGAACTTTGCCATGTCTCCAGTCCTCGTTATGGGCTAACCTTGCATATAGCCAGTCTGCTTACTTCTGCAGAACAGTGCCCGGCCCATAATCAATCATTGTATTTGTTGAGTGAATTCAGGATCTCTGTTTCTAGTCTCCTGTTTGCTCCTTGTTCCTAAAACATTCCTTACTTCCAGTTTCCCATGAGCCTTTGGTAAAGGATATGTTCATAGGGTTTGCAGTCTGTCTGTGCCCACTGGGACAAGATGAGACTGGTTTTCCTGATTCTCTCTAATCCCTGCTTCCCCCTCCCCCATTTGAACAATATTGCTCAGACTCCACACTTGTACAGCTTACCATAACTAAACACCAGCTGTACTATTATTCACATGACCTTTAAAGTTAAGTCAATTCACTCCTTTTAATTTTTTTTTAACTTGAGGCCATTTCCAAAGGAAACTCTATATCATTACCATAAATGGGAACCCAGTAAGGATGGCCATATACAGCTGGTAACCATAAAAATAAACACAATAAAAACAAAACGATGTTATTCGATTCGAGCTGGATATTCTTGCTTGCGGAAGCCTCCAGGCCTGGTACAGCCAGGCTCCTCTGGCTAAAGAAGATGAGCCAGTGTGAGAGAAATGCTAAAGGACAGCCAGACCCACGCTGAGATGCTTTTCCCTTTAAGTCATCAGAAAGATAGGAATATTTTTTTAAAAAAACATTTTATTGGATTATAATGTGCATGCAAAAAAGTACACATATCATAAACTTGATAAATATTCACAAACTGGTTAGACCATTTAACAAGCATGCAGACCAAGAAAGAAAAACACACAGAGCTTGCAGAAAGAAGCTCTCTGTGCTTGCTGTCATTACCTCCAACTGCCACAAGGGTAAACACTACTTCTATTAGCTTGGATGAATGTTGCCTATTTTGGCAGTCTGTCTTTCTTTCTGATTGATTTATTCTTCTGTCAGCATCCATCACAAAGATGGAACTTACTTATATTCTTGGGTGTAGTTGTGGATCTTTTCTCCTCATTATGGGTACTGTTTCATGAGATGACTACTTCCCACTCATCGATGCTCACGGAGAGATTTTCCAGTTGTTCATTGTGGCCAGCACAGCTGTATGAACTTCCCAAGTCACTAGGCTTGCACACCCATTTCTGTTGATTCTACACCTAGAAGTGGAATTTCTGTGTCATACAGTATGTATATGTTCGCCTGCAGGAGACAGAGCCAAGCTATTTTGCCAAGTAAATGGGTGAATTGATACAACTATAGACAGTACATGTGGTCTCTATTTGTTCCCTATCTTTTTTTTTTTTTTTTTTTTTTTTTTTGGCCAGTCCTGGGCCTTGGACTCAGGGCCTGGGCACTCACTGTCCCTGGCTTCCTTTTTTTTTTTTTTGGCTCAAGGCTAGCACTCTGCCACTTGAGCCACAGCGCCACTTCTGGCCTTTTTCTGTATATGTGGTGCTGGGGAATTGAACCCAGGGCCTCATGTATATGAGGCAAGCTCTCTTGCCACTAGGCCATATCCCCAGCCCTTGTTCCCTATCTTTGCCACCAGTAGGTATTTTCAATCCTTTCTCAACTGGTTTGTTTTGTCAGTTGTGGGGCTTGAACTCAGAGTCTGGGCGCTGTCTGAGCTTCTTTTGCTCAAGACTAGCACTCTACTACTTTGAGCCACAGCTCCACTTCTGATGTTCTGGTGGTTAATTAGAGATAAGAGTTTTACAAACTTTCCTGCCTGGGCTGGCTTTGAATCATGATCTTCAGATCTCAGCCTCCTGAGTAGCAAGGATTACAGGCATGAGCCATTATCCAGCTTCGACTTCTCTATTATAGCAGATATGTAGTTCTAGTTCCTTTGGTTCTATTCTGAAAATGAATGACAGTCAACATGTTTTTCTATGATAGGATTAGAATAAGAAGTTCTTTTTTAAGGGAATCACACAGTGTTATGCAAGGCCAATATCCTACCTGTCTGTCTTACCTTGAATTTCTTAGGTAACACACACACACACACACACACACACACACACACACACACACACCCTCAAATGTACAAGTTGCCTACTTTGATTTCATTTTGAGGGATTTTGTTTGACTTTCAGCTGGTGTGATTTACGGAAAGAGGCACAAATGATAGGAGCAGAAGTGTCCTCTAGTCTCTATATTCCTGAGAAACTGGCGGCAGATCAGCACCACCTCCTCCTCAGTTAGGTGTGAAACAAAATGATCAGTGGTGAGGAAATCTGGCTTTAATACCTCAGGCACTTGGTGGGAAATCCATAACGGAAGACAGAGCAGCATCACCATGGAAATGATGGAGCAGGAAAATGTGCTAAGATCAAGACTTCACACTTGGATGGTGATTTGCTTTCCTTTTTTTTTTTTCTCATTCTTCATCATTTTTCTTATCATATATTAGTTTTACAAGGGCAGTTTTATTCTGACATTTCCACACATGTATACCATCTATTCCCATCAGTCTCATCCCCTCTACCACTCTCCCCCACCCTACTCTCCCTTCTTAAAACAACTGCATCAGCTTTCATTGTCCTACTTGCATATAGACAAATAAATAAATGACTCCAACTATACTCAAACTCACTCACCATCTTCCTCAGTCCTCCCCATTACCCCACTGGTTTCCACAGTACCCATTACCCCATTGAAGCCTGGTTAACTTTCCTGTCATTCATTTTTTTCTATAGTGTGTATAATTGCACCAAGAGATTTCACCATGGTATTCTGTTTTATATATATATATATATATATATATATATATATATGCATATGTGTGTAGATGTATATAAACACATATATTATATATTATATTATTATATATTATATAGATATGTTATATATTATAGTTAGCTCAGAATAGCCCACGCTATTGATTTTTCTTCCCCCATGCTCCATCCCTTAGCCATCAACAGCTTTTACTATGATTCCTTATATCACCTACATACCTAATTACAATGTACTTTTGGAATTTTTTTTTTTGCCAGTCCTGGGGCTTGAACTCAGGGCCTGAGCACTGTCCCTGGCTTCTTTTTGCTCAAGGCTAGCACTCTGCCACTTGAGCCACAGCGCCACTTCTGGCCGTTTTCTATATATGTGGTGCTGAGGAATCGAACCCAGGGCTTCATGTATAGGAGGCAAGCACTCTTGCCACTAGGCCATATTCCCAGCCCTACTTTTGGAATTATTCACCCTCCATCTTCCTTTTTCCTTGGCAATTTTCTGAACCAGCCTTGAATTCCAGCTGCTTGATCTGCTGGTCATCCTCATTCTTGAATCAAAAAATTATGGCCAGTGCTCCTCCCTAGGCTCTAGAATAGACCTTTATATATCTCTGCCAAACCGGGTTGGGTGACTATAAAAGGACCAGATGATAGAGATACAAAAGAGAGAAAGAATCAGAATACAAGCCCCAGAAGTGACAGACAGTTTAGGAGAAAGGAATTTGGAGCCAAGGTACCTTGATTCACATGCAACTTCGAGCCTCAGTTTTCTCATCTGTAATAAATAGATGATATCCTAGTACCTGTTTTAGAAAGTGACTGCAAAGAATGGATGAATTAATCAAGGTGAAATCTAGCCTGGCATTCAATTTTCAAAGATAATTTTTCAATTCTTATTACCTAACTCGCATGAGAAGGGGCCCATGTCCTTCATACCATGCAAGTGTAGAGCACAGAGTTGACAGTTCCTCAGGGCAAGGTCAGGAAAACATTCTACCCTTCCCTCTAACAGAGCTGGGAAGATATTGGCAGCAGAGGGAAGATTCAGGGGACAGCTTGGGAGAAAGAGTGGGAATTGTCTCTTAGTGTATGGTGAGGCTGACAAAGAGCAACCAGATGCACAGAACTTTCAAGCAAAGGTGTGAACTTCCAGCCCAGTGACACTGCGATCTGGAGGAACTAGCCCAGTAGAATCTTCACCCATCTATAAATTAGAGGCTTTAGTAAAGGGTAGTGAAGCGCAGTGGCAGGAGGAAGAAAGGAACAAAGCCAACAGCCGTCAGGCTGTGCAGACACTTCCACGGGTGTTATTTCATTTTATTCTCATAAGAATCAAAGGGGGTTCAGGAAGGATAGGTGATCTGTCTGGGGTCAGCCAATTTGCACAGTGAAACTCCACATTTCTTCTTCCCCAGAGGAGCCCCCTAACTCAAAGTAGGTGGCTTCAAACACTGTGACACTAATTCAAATTCTCTAAGTTCATTTGAGTCCTTCTGAAGGAAGGTGGGGTTGACCAGATGTTCTCAGGTGCTGGGTGAAGAAGATGACTTACAGAAGTAATCTTAGGGGGTGAATCATACTGATTCTGGAGCCATACTACCTAGGTTCAAGTCTTGGCCCAAGTTCTAATAGTAGAGATAGCTTTCTTAAAAACATTTTTAAAATTGTTCTTATAAAGGTGATATACAGAGGGGTTACAGTTACTTAAGTCAGGTAACAAGTACATTTCTTTTTGGACAGTGTCACCCCCTCCTTCTCTGTCTCCCAGTTTTTCCCTCCTGTCTCCAATGACAAGTTGTATAGTTCTTTTTCAACATAGTGTCCAGTGGGTACCATGGCTGCATTTGTTCACCCTTTGTCCCTCCATTTCTGTGCCTCCACTTATACTCTCCCAAAGGCAGATTAGCAAACAAACAAGACACAAAGAAAGAAAAGAAAAACAACCAATGAAAAAAAAACCTTGTTTCCATTCTTTTTTTCTTTTTTTGCCAGTGGTGGGGCTTGAAGTTAGAGCCTGGGCACTGTCCCTGAGCTTCTTTTGCACAAGACTAGCACTCTATCCCTTGAGCCACAGTGCCACTTCCAGCTTTTTCTGTTTATGTGGTACTGAGGAATGGAACCCAGGGCTTCATGCATGCTAGGCAAGCACTCTACCACAAAGCCACATTCCCAGCCCCTTCTTGTTTCCATGCTGGAACAAATCAATAGAACTTACCAAATGGCCAGATACCCTGAGGCACATTCAACCACACAGCCACTACTGTGGTCACCTCTCAAAAGTTTGTCTTTGAACAACCACTTGTCTTTTGTAAAACTGAGTAGTTTTCCTGTGGTTATAGTCACCACTGGCTGGGATAGGAGTCATCTAGAGATCCATCGAAGCTGGCTGCTGCCTGGGAGCTGAGTCAACAGCAGTCCTTACTTATGACTCCTCCAAGTGGCTTAGACTTCTGAGAGCATGGTGGCTGGGTTTCAGGAGAAAGTGTCCCAAGACAGCAGATGGAAGTTGCAAGGGGTTAGTGCCCAGACATCACCCAGCGTCCTATCATCCACATTCCACTGCTAAAGCAGCCCATGTTGGAGAAGGTGAAGAAATAGCATGTGAGATAGAAGATAGGGTCGAGGCTATCTCTGGAAAGCATAATGATGGCTGCCTCTGTACACTCCTCACTACTGAGGACATCTGTATTCAAGCCAGGTCGTTTCCGGAAGCATCAAGCTGTCACTCCATTTGCCCTCTGCTTCTCAAACTGTTGGCCATGCAAGGGGCAAGCATTCTGCATTCTAGAGGCAACCCATCTGAACCATGAAGCAGCTTTTCATCCAGCCATAAAGAGTACTGCAGATCTCCACGCACTGAGTACAGGGTTATCCATTGAGCTTTTGAAAGGTTAAGAGCAAGGAGTTGTGAAAGTCTTCAATGAATTTAGGACCATGAGACCCACTGCACAAAAGGATAGGGATACTGAAGCAGAAATGCCTAGGAGTTTTCTTTTTTTCTTTTTCTTTTTCTTCTGTTTATGTGGTGCTGAGGAATCGAACCCAGGGCTTCATGCATGCTAGGCAAGCACTCTACCACTAAGCCACATTCCCAGCCTTGCCTAGGAGTTTTCTGTGATAAGTTTTCTGTGAATAAGTATCTTAAGTTCTGCAGTTTTCATATGGCCTCTATCACAACTACTCAATTCTGCCATAATCGTCAAGAGCAGCCAAGGACCAATATTCAAACAAATGAGCATGGCTGTGTTCCAATGCAACTTATTTATGGCAGCCAGAATTGTCCTACAGACTATATTGTGCCAATCCTTGCCATGGGACCCCTTCACTTTTAGACAGCAGATTTTCAAAGCCTCCCATGTCCAGCAGCCCTCAGAGAGCCAGAAGTATCACCTTGCAACCTGCATCTAGCCCTCCTACTCTGTAACCCAAGGGAACAGGAAGATGGCTATGGAGAGGGCCAACTCTATCAAAGTCAAGAACTTCACAAGGATCCCCACTCTCTGGGTCCCTACTGTCTCCTAGTGTCCCTCTGTGAGGTGTTCTGAGTCCCCGGCATCCTGAGGACAATCTTAGCCCAACTGGGCAACTGGCCAGATTCAGAGAGAGCCTGTTGGTTTATTTTGGACAGGGTTGGGTACCAAAAAAAAGGCGCTCCCTGAGACTTCTGGAAGAAGGAAGGTGAGAGATAGACAGTGGAAAGAGGCAAGGCAGATGACCCGGTGAGAGGGATCGGAGCAGGACAGAGCAGGCCTCCTTGGGCAGTTCTATAAAGAACTTGAGCTGGGCGCTGCCTCCATTAGCAGGGCCTGGTCCTTCCTCCCAGTCATAGGCCTTTCTTTCGAGGAACAAGACTACATCTGTTTGGGGCTAGTCTATCTGGAACTGCTTTCAGCCCCTGCAAACAACAGTCCATCTTATTCCTCTGGGGGAGCTCCTATGACACAGCAAACTTCTTCATTCTGAATCTATTCCCTGTCCCCCTCTCCCCTTGGGCAAATTCCTGCTCCTCCTCCCCAGCCCTCACCAAAGAGGATATCTCACTTGCCATCTTCAGCCCTCTGCAGACCAGCAGATCATCCATCCAGGCCTTCATGCTGGTGCTTGGTATCTCATTCCTCTTCCTCTTGGAAGGGTCTGTCTGTCTCTCTCTCTCCCTGCTTTGTCTCAGCCATACAATACTGTAGGAGCAAACTTGTTCAGCTCCCCGCCCCCAATTACCTCATCTCCCTGTTATCCTCACGCTCACTCGCAGGAGGCCACTGAGAAACAGGCAAAGCTAAACAAATAAAAGAAGGAAAATGTCCTAGCCTTGGTGTTTCCAAGGCCCTGGCAAAGAAAAAGCACACACTTACCACTCAGCTTGTCTGGTTCTCCCCATAGGCATTGATCACCCCCATTGGTACGTGTGTGTGCGTGCGCATGCACGCATGCACACACACACTTTTACTCACTGTTGAGCTCCTCCTATAGCTAAACCCTAAACCACGACAGAGACTTTCTGCAAAGCAGGCTCCAGGATCTGTGTTCCCCATTTCCCTGTCTTTAGCCTTTCCCCACAGAATAGTAGATATTCCTTGCTTTACCTCTCCTTTCCAAGAAATCTCTCACCTCAGCAGAGAGCCACAAGAAGTTCTCAGATATACACTTGATTTCTGAAGAAATTGCTACTCGGGAACCAGGGGCCGGTGGCTCACACCTGTAATCCTAGCTACTCCGGGAGGCTGGGATCTAATGTGGTAAAGTGCCAGCCAGGCTGGAGAGAAAAAGCCTAGGCCCTGAGTTCAAGCCCTGGTATTGTCATCAAGAAAAAAAAATGCTGTTAGATGGTGGTGAAAAATTAGTATACACTACATCTATCTGTTTCTCTGCTTGAACAAAGGACATACAGACTGCAAGCCTGTATATACAGAGAGGTCTGGCTTCTTAGTTGCTCTATAATTAGGCCATAGTCTCTGTCCACCAATCAGAGGTCAGTCAGTGAAAATGTCATTGTTCAAGTAGGGTTGAGGAAGAAAGGAAGAAGATTTGAGTGGTGGGAGGAAATGATTAAATAGTCCAATTTGAACACTGGGCCATGAGGTGGGGTATAACAAAGAATCAGCCTTAGAGGCTATCCCTAATAAGTAAGACCCTTAACTTTCACCTGGGTTGGCCTTGAAGATTCTAAGATCTCAACCTCCTCAGTGGCTAGAATTACAGGTTTGAGCTTCTAATTTTTGTCCTATCTTTGAGCAACCTTGATTATAATTGGTGTTTAAACCAGCTCATGTCGTTAAATAAAATATTGCAAGCAACAATGTCCCTGAGAGAAAGGGTTTAATATACGACTCTTCCATCTACACACAGAAACAAAATGCATAACTTGTAAATAAAAGGTGTCCCTTAGCTGGGCTCTGGTGGATTATGCCTAGAATCCTACCTGCTCAGGAGTCTGAGATCTGAGGATTGAGGTTCAAAGACCACCAGGCAAGAAAGTCTATGAGATTCTTATCTCCAATAAACTACAAAAAAAAACAATCTGGAAGTGGTGCTGTGGCTTAAGTGGTAGAAACAAAAGAAGCTCAGGGTCAGTGCCCATGGCCCTGAGGTCAAGCCCAGGACCCACACAGAAAGAAAGAAAGAAAGAAAGAAAGAAAGAAAGAAAGAAAGAAAGAAAGAAAGAGAGAGAGAGAAAGAAAGGGAGAGGAGAGGAGGGAAGGAGGGAGGAAGGAGGGAGGAAGGGAGGTAAAGGAAGGAAGGGAAGGGAAGAAAGGGAAGGAAGTGAAGGGAGGGAAGGAAGGAAGGGAAGGGAAGGAAGGAAGGGAAGGGAAGGAAGGGAAGGGAAGGAAGGAAGAAAGATGTCCCTTGAGAGCTAGGGATATGCCTCAGTGGTAGAAAACATGCTTGAGGCATGCTGGGTTTGATTCCTAGCACCTTAAAAAAACCCAGAGATATTCCTTGGAATACCATCTAAAAATCAGGTTGTGCACTGTATGTTGGTATATGATGTAGAAAGTATTCTAATCTTTTGCTCAGGTTAAGTGACAAGCCCATCTCTGAGGCTCAGTCTTCTGATCTGGAAAATGCCTGCTCTGCCTTCAAGACATAAGAAGTACTCTAGGAGGGGCCATGGCAGTATGAAGAACTCAAGTAGGAAAAGAATTTGGAGTAGGAGCCATGGCTAGGGACTGGGACAATTGGGAGGTGTAATGTATTGGTAAAGTCCTTGCTTAGCACTTGCCTAGTGTTTCTAAGGCCTGGGATTTAATCCCAAGCACCAAGAGGGGAGAAAAAAAAGACATGCTTGGGAGGACAGGATAAAATGTTGTAAGTATTGGAAGTTTTTAAGCACATCCATTGCTAAAGTACTATACACGCTCAAGAGAACAGGAGCTTTGCACCAGAAACTGCAAAGATACAACAAAAATAGAGAGATGTATAGACTATTAAAAGAAACAATACACGCCCACATGAAAAATACAAGTAAGAGTCTATAGGGAACTACAGCCCCGTTTCTACTTCCACTGGGGCTGTGAACCCAGAGAAGGGACAGTGTACCTCTTGAAGAATGGAGAACTCTTCAGCCTAAATAGAGGGCTAGGAGGGCCTTTTGGAAGAGGTGTTCGAAATCAGCTGTCTCAGCCAGGACACAGTGGTGCACTTCAATAATCCCAGCACTCAGGAGGCAGAGGCAAGAGGGTTGCTAATTGGAGGGCAGTGTGAACCACATCGTGAACGTGGCTCCAGCATAGGCTGTATAGTAAGACCTTGTCTCATAAAGCAAAATCAAAAGGAGAAAGACATCAGCTGTCTCCTCACTTGTGAGAGCATTTCTGGAATCTTTTCCTTTCTCTCTCCCTCATCTCAGCTCTACATTTAACTTGGGTTTCAGCCATGGACAAGAGGTGCTATTGGGAACTGCCTTTCTGGAGGCTGCTGGTGGCTGGCGGGGCATGAAGCTGATGGGAGGCGACTGAGCTGTGTCTCTGGGGTGCCACACACTGCCCTTCTCACCCACAGCCTTCTAGAGTGTGCCTTCTTCCCTTTGGAGGCCAGCCTGACACTGTCGCCAGGGAAATTCCTCTTTGGGGCTCTGTAGTTCTCTCTCTCTCTCTCTCTGTCTGTCTGTCTCTGTCTCTCTGTCTCTCTGTCTCTCTCTCTCTCTCTGCCCCCATTCTCTTTTTTTTTTAAGTTTTTATTATAAAACTGATGTACAGAGAGGTTATAGTTTCATACGTTAGGCATTGGATACATTTCTTGTACTGTTTGTTACCTTGTCCCTCATACCCCCCTCCCCCCTAATATTTGTTTTGTTTTTTGCCAGTCCTGGGCCTTGGACTCACGGCCTGAGCACTGTCCCTGGCTTCTCTTTGCTCAAGGCTAGCACTCTGCCACTTGAGCCACAGCGCCACTTCTGGCCGTTTTCTATATATGTGGTGCTGGGGAATCAAACCCAGGCCTTCATGTATATGAGGCAAGCACTCTTGCCACTAGGCCATATTCCCAGCCCTCCCCCCATTCTCTTTTCCTCCTTCTTTGCAAGCTTTCTGAAGAAGGGTATTTTCCATCTCCCCATTCTCCCATCCCTCTCCCCTCATCTCTGGCTGAAGGCTTCCTTCTGTAAACACAGCTCCTTGCTTTCTCAGGAAAGAGCCTTGACTCTCCTATATTGTAATGATCCGCAGTGGTGGGGAGATTAAAAGGTTTGTCCTGGGCAGAAGGGGAAATTAACAGTCACAATGAATCTACCACTACTGAAAAGTCAAGTCAATAGTCACCTACACACACACACACACACACACACACACACACACACACACACACACACACACACACCATAGCTATGCTAGAGCAGCAATGGGCATTTGCCAATACTTTGCGAATTGTGCCTCTTGTCCAGGAGCCAGAATGGAGAATCAATCATTATTTCCATCCACATCTTTACAAAATAACAATAAACAAGCCGAAGGCTCAGCCAAGTCAATGACCTCCGTGCCTGCTCTTTGTCCAGACTCCTGCTCTGTTGACATTCCATGTATAAAGGGGCATTGGAGTTGTGACACAAAAGAACTTCAGAGCTTAACACAGCAGCAGGAGTACACCCAAAAACTCTGGCCCCATCAGGTGATTTTTTTTTTTTTTTTGCAACTTACCAAACTGCTTGGAGTCTGTTTCCTCCTCTACAAACTAGGGGTAAGAGCATCTTCTTTTCTGGGCTTTTGTCAGGACTGAATGGAATCATTCATGAAGGAATCTGATCCCAAACAAGGCTACCGTGACGTGTGCCATGCCTGACATTGCGTCTTTATGGGGTCACTGGCCTCTCAGGGCAATCTCCTGCCTTTTGGAAACTATGATCCAGCATGTGAGATGTCTATATTATCTGGGGCCACGGATGGCCCTTCTCACAAACAATCCCTGGGGGTCTCACAGAGCCACGTGTGGAGTCCTTCACTTTGCGAGTGTGTCATCTGCCAGGTGTGTGGTCTGTCACTGCCTGCCCACTCTGCTTAGTCCTGGCTGCTGGGAACAGGACCTTCTCTCTGGAGGAAAATATTATTGTTTTTCTTGTCACTTGTTTGATCCTCACGAGTCAATATTTGCAGAGATAAGAGCCGTATGATGTAGCCACACACTGGGGTTTGTTGATGGCTCTGCCCCCATCCCTTTGGGTTCTGGGCTCCTCTGAGCCACAGTGGGAGGTGAGTAGGTACATTTCATTTGGGGGGGGGGGGTCAGTCTTGATAATCACACAACCAGCCTTGGAAGGCTGAGGTGGACCTGCTAGAATCACTTCATTCCTATCTCCCAAGTTGTGCTCACAGTTGCTACCCTCAACACCAGATAGGAAGTTAATCAGACAGGAAGTTAACCTACCCTCCCCCGGAAGCTGCAGCCAGGCCTCCAGGCCCCACCCTGTTCTCAGGACTTTTCAATAACCCAAATCCCAAGCTTGCTCAAGTCTTCTCTATTAGTGTCATCCCAGAGAAGTCTTCCTGAAAATATACAATTACCTGTTTCCATGTTACATAAAAATGTTACTGCCCAGTCCAGAGCGCTGATATCAAATGATTTGGTTAAAATATAAGCTAGAGGAGGATGTGAAATTTCCTTTGAAGTGGCCTGAAGGGGAAGGGTTGAGCAGACAGCCATTCACCCCATCAACTACTCACTAGTGGGATCAAGGAAAGGCCAGAGTAACACCTGATTTAGAGAGACACACTGCACATACTGAGCCATGGAGGCTGGAAATGAGCACAGTTCCCAATAGGAGCCTTGAACCTGGAACCTTCTGGCTCTGAGGACATGCAGTCCAAAATTGCAGCCCAAGTGAACAGCTCTCTATGTATATGGGAGTTGCATTGGCTTTTTGGCACTAAAAACTACCAGTACAATTAACTTATAAAGAGGAAAGTATTGTTTTGGCTCATAGTTTTAGACTTTCTAGCCCATGATATGTTGATTCTGTTGCTTTGGGGCCTGTGGGAAGGCAGCAGCATATTATGGAAAAAAAACACATGACCAGTACACAACAAGAAGAAGAGAATGGGGTCTTTCAATTCTTCTTATGACAACATCTCCAATAACCTAAAGACCTCCCCTAGGTCCTGCTTCTTTTTTTTTCCCCTTCCCAGTGCTGAGAATTGAACCTAGGGCTTTGTGTATGCTGGGGAAGCACTATGCTAGTGGCTCTCTAAGAACTTTGAATTTCCTGCACCTCCCAGCAGTACAATCCTTGGGACTGAGCCTTTAACATATGAGTCTTTGGGGGGACATTCAACATCCAAGCCATAGCAGGAACGGAAGCAGGACTGGATTTATTTAACCATGGCTAATTGCTCTTTCAGAGAAGCACAAGGAAGCTGGCTGGTAAATAACAAGAAAAAGTGAGAGGACGCAGGAACAGGATAAGGGAGGAGAAATGAAGAGGCACACCTAGTTGGTCCACTATGCACTGGTCTCTTAGCAATGTGACTTTCTTTTTTTGTTACTCATGGGGCTTGAACTCGGGGTCTGGGCACTGTCCCTGTTCTTTTTGCTCAAGGCTAGTGCTCTACTACTTGGAACCACAGCTCCACTTAACGGTTTTCTGGTGGTTAATTGGAGATAAGAGCCCCATGGACTTTCCTGCCTGGGCTGGCTTCAAACCATGATCCTCAGGTCTCAGCCTCCTTAGTAGCTAGAATTACAAGGCATGAACCACCAGTACCTGGATAGCAATGTGATTTACAGAAGTAATTTCACTGAATTCAGAAAGAAAGAAAGGAAGAAAGCCTTGCGCCAGCGAGCACACAGGGCGGTACTATGGGAAGTGACGTTAGCCCATGAGGGAGGTCCTTGGGAGCTGCTCTTGGACGGACAAGCTCGCCAGCCTATCGCAGCTCATGCTCAATCCTCGTCATCACTACTATATTACTGTGAGCCCCTCCCGAATAAACCGGATTGCTCTCAAAAAAGAAAGGAAGGAAGGAAGGAAGGAAGGAAGGAAGGAAGGAAGGAAGGAAGGAAGGAAGGAAGGAAGGAAGGAAGGAAGGAAGGAAAGAAGAAAGAAAGAAAGGAAGAAAGAAAGAAAGGAAGAGGAAAAGAAAAACAAACCTCAACACAGTTCCTATTATCTCCTCTGTTGAGATGAGGAAGGAAAACCTCTGACAAAGTTAAGGTAATTGACCCCAGGTCAAGAACGTTCTAGGAGCAAACACCAAGTGAGAGGTGACTGGCCTTCACGAGCGAACGTCCACTGGATCCAGTTTTGATGGAGTCTTAGTGTTGTTTTCGTTATCATGTTTTATTTTTGAGACTGTGTCCCATTATGTTACCCAGGCTGACCTCAAAATCCTGAGTTCGTGACATTCCTGCCTCAGCCTCCCGGTGAGCTGGGACCACAGATGGACACTACCTAGATAGTAAGATTAACATAGTATGCTGTGTTTGAGGCAGTTGAGGCCTGTTACTCTGTGTTTCCCATTTCCCAGATTACTGTCTCTCTTTGAGACAAGGAACTCCTCCCACCGCAGTGCATGCTGGGACCCAGCACGAGCAGACCAGATGAGCCAATATGGCATTCAAGCATCTGAGATGGACATAAACCTGCCGGAAGCCCGAGGGATTTGGGGAGCCATTCACTCACCAGCTATGTGTCAGACACAATATTAATGGTTTGGGAGAAGTCAGTGCCTGGGCAACTCATTCCCCCTGCCTTGGTGGAACAACAAAGGTACAGAAAGTGAATTGGTTATCTCAGTTTCTCCTTTTAATTTTCCTCATTGCTCAAGGTGGAGCTCAGGGTATTACACATAGTAGGCCCACCCTCCACCATGGGGCTCTATTCCCAGCCTATAGTTACTTTACAAGGTTAAAACAACACAAACTTCCTCATACTGGCTCAAGTAGACTGTTCTTGTCTGTTTGTCTTGGTGGTACTGGAGTTTGAACTCGGGGCTTCACATTTTTCTGGACAGGCACTCTACTCCCTGCACCACACCTCTAGCCCATTGGCAGTGGTCATTTGGGAACTAAAATCTCACTTTTTGCCCAGACTGGCCTGGACTTCGATCCTTCTATTTACCCTGCCTGTGTCACTGGAATGACAGGTGAGCACTTGCCTGACTGCTGATTGAGACAGAAGTCTTATGAATTCTTTTGCCTGAGTTGGCTTAAACCTTGATCCTCCTGATATCTGCCTCATGCGTAGCAGGGATTACAGGTCTGAGCAACTGGCTCTGGACTAGACTGGACCCTTCATATTTGTTGCTGCAAATCTCCACTAGTTGAGTGACTTGACAGAAGTGTTCCCACCTAGTATTTTGGGGCCTCGTGTGTAAGCTCAGTCCATGGATTGGAAAGGACTTCAAGCTCAGCCGTTATTACATCTGCAAACAAGGAGTGGGAAAGAAGTTAAGTACTTAGAAATTCCCAGAACGATTAAAAGACCAGCCCAGAACAGGGGACAATAATGTTGAAGGTTTAGTCAATGTAAAGCCAGCCTGGGCAGGAAAGTCTGAGACTTTTATTGCGAATAAACTACCCCTAAAAAAGCCAGAAGTGGAGCACTTGAGTAAAATAAGCTCAGTGACAGTGCCCAGGCCTTGAGTTCTGCCCCAGGACCAGCCAAAAAAAAGGAGGAACAGAAGGAAGAGGAGGAAGAACAGGAGCAGGGGAGGAGAAGGAGGAGGAGGAGGAGAAGGAGGAGGAGGAGGAGGAGGAGGAGGAGGAGGAGGAGGAGGAGGAGGAGGAGGAGGAGGAGGAGAAATAGCATCCACAAGCTGGCACCAGTGGCTCATGCCTGTAACCCTCCAGGAGGCTGAGATCCAGAGAATAGAGGTTCAAAGCCAACCAGGACAGAAAAGACCAAGAGACTTCATCTTCAAAATAACCAGCAAGACATTGGGCTGGGGGCATGGCTCCAAGTGGGAGAGTTCCCGCCAAATGAGCTTGAGGCCCTGAATTCAAACCCCAGGATTGACAATAAATAAATGCAAGCCTTCTCAAATAATCAATATAACAACAGCTACTACACATGCCTCCTTTTATGGGGGGGGGGGGCGGGAATTTCAAGTACTCCCCAGTGCTTGTATTACCATGGCCATTATTATAGCCATTTCAAAGAGAAGAAATTACTGCACTTGCAGGATAATCTTTCCAAACTCAGACAGCCTTACTATCTGCTAAAACATTGCTTTTCCAATGGCCTCTGCAGAAAAGCCAGACGGACGAAGGCTTCCCAAAATTAAATCATGAAGAATTGCTAGGAAAAAAGACCAAAGGTCCTGTGACATCAGACTGTGCTACAAGTGCCTAGCAGGGCTCACCACAGCAGTGGGAGCTTGTCCAGTGCCTCAGGCGCAGCCCAGGAATTGGTTGAGAGCTGCCTGGTAAAAGGACTCTTGTCTGGTCCCTGCAGGCAGCTGTGTAGCCTAGCCATGCACTCCACCAGGCCCCGAGCCCCGTGTCTCGGGTCTGTGTCTCTGATTTGGGGAAAGGACCCCCTGTTCTGTACATGGTAAGTTGATTAGTTGGCTCCTAAAGTCCCTGGCCAAACCTAAATGCTAAGTTCACATCCTGTCTTCCAGCAGCCCAGCTCAGCAGGAACGTTTGCAGGGCCAGCTGTTTTTGGTTCATGCCTTCACTAATAAAAGTACTGAATGTGGCCAGAGCCAACCCTTTTCTTTCCTTTGTCTCTGCTGAAAGGGGGCAGGGGGCGGGAGCGGGCAGGAGATGGCAGATGTAAGGGACGTGACAGACGTGCCACAGGCAGGGCACTGGGTGTGGGGGGGAAGCTGTGGGGGGGGGCAGGTGGGTGGAAGCGGGGGAGAAGGAGGGGAGGAGACTGCAGGAGCCAGGGAGGAGCACAAGGAACCAGTCACCCCAGGGGTCGGGGTGGGGGCACACCTGAGACTGAAGGACATACCTGGCCTGCTTTGTGGAGCAGTGGGGAATTCTGGGAAGCAGGGGCTGGTGAGAAGAGACGTCCCACCCACAGAGGTTTTGATAGCTGGACTGGGGGTCATTGAAGAATGGGTAGGTCTCCGTCTGCAGCAGTCAGGATCCAGCTACAGAAGGGTGGGGCCTCCTAGCGTGTGTGTGTGTGTGTGTGTGTGTGTGTGTGTGTGTGTGTGTGTGTGTGTGCTGTTTTTCTCAGCTAAGGTTTGACCTAAGGCCTAATACCTACCACTGATTCCATCACCTCCTGTTCTAGATCTTTTATTCAGATTTAAATCAATTTGGTTACAAATGTGCTAAATAAAACTTTCCTGGCTGGAGACATATCACTAATGGAGTGCCCAGCTAGGGCTCTCAGGAGTAGCTGCCATGTTCACTGGGTAAAGATGAATGTCATATAAATAACACATAATGTCTAGTATTAAGAAGTAGTATGTAGGACTGGGAATATGGTCTAGTGGCAAGAGTGCTTCCCTCGTATACATGAAGCCCTGGGTTCGATTCCCCAGCACCCACATATATAGAAAATGGCCAGAAGTGGCTCTGTGGCTCTAATTTTTTTTTTTTTAAAGAAAAAAGAAGTAGTATGTAAGCTGGCACGATAGCTCCCTAGCATCAGCCAAAAGAGATGAAATTTGTTAAATCACACCAAATTTCATGCTCCAAAACAGTTAAAATGGCAGCGTTAGCTGTGGACCCTAGGGTCACTCACGCTTGTAATCCTAGCTCAGATCTCAGGAGGATGAGATCTGAAGGTTGCAGTTCAAAGCCTTCCCAAGCAGGAAAGTCCCTGAGATTCTTAAATGCTGGAGATGGAATGGAACTATGGCTCAAATGGTAGAGCACTAACCTTGAGTTGAAAAAGCTAAAGGACATACTCCTAGGCCCTGAGTTCAAGCCCCAATACCTGGACGTGCACATGCATACACACACACATACACACATACGCACACACACAATGCTAGTTTCCTGTCATTTTTTTCTGTATTTAACCAGTGTCCTGCATCTTAGTTAGGAAGTGTGGCCACTCTTTGTCCAGTAGAACAGCTAAGGCCACTTGGAGGGAGATAAGGTCACAGAGGAGAAGCAACTTCTGCCCCAGGCAGCAGGAAGTAGCAGAGCATGTCAACTGGAGTCCCCCACATTACTGCATGGGCCACATCACACGTACAGAAACTGACGGGCAAGGTGTAAAGGAGTTCACGTAGTCAGCAACAATGCTTTTGAAAGGAAATTCTGTTATTACTATGCATACTTTTTGCCAGGGGTAATTCCTCCAGCCTTACGAGCTTGCCAAGTATAGCTTTCGATAGCCTGAACTGCATCAGTAGATGAGACCTTTTTGGTAAGATGCTATTGGTTATTAGGCATCTACTCTGTGCTGCTATGTGCTGGACATTGTGCTACTCATCTAACCCTCACAATGGTCAGGGGCATTTGTGGGGTGTAATCTGAGAAATAGGAAGGCATAGAATCATGGTAGAAGACCAAGCTTCACACACCTACTCCTTATACAATCTCCAGCAAGTTCCATAACCAATCTGTGCCTATTTCTTATTCCCTAAAATGGAGATCAAAACAGCATCATAATCGTGGTTGTCATCTTCTTCTTCCTTCTTCTGCTTCTTCTTTCTTCTTCTTCTTTTTTCTCCTTTTGTTCAAAAATAAATGGTCCCACACTGCACCAGCCACCTATTTCATTTCTATCAATATTAGCAAACTTAACTACCAGGTACCAGATTCTAGAGTCATACGCAGTCTCTGTATCTCTGGAGAGAATAGACACACACATGATGAAAGAGTCAAGAGCAGAAGAAAGTAGAGAGAAAACTAATGTGTGTGTCCATGGCTCTTAAGAAGGGTAGAAACCAGGCACTGGTGGCTCATGCCTATAATTCTGGATACTCAGGGGCTGAGATCTGAGGATTGTGGTTCAAAGTCAGCCTGGGCAGGAAAGTCCATGAGACTCTTATGTCCAATAAAACTACTCAAAAAAGCTGGAACTGGATCTGTGGCTCAAGTGGTAGAGTGCTGGCCTTGAGCAAAAGAAGCTTAGGGACAGTGTCCAAGCCCAAAGAATACAATAAGTTTCTCTTTGATTTGAGGAGTCAATTGGAGGAAGGAAATATTGGAGATCTTGGGGAGCGAGGTAATACTCACTTCAACCTTTTCAACAAGTCCTGCTTTTGTGAGGCTGTCATAGATGAAAGCAATAAATGGATTATGGATGTGGATGCTGTAGAAGTGAGGCAGGGAGTCAGTCTTTGCTGTTTAATCGTTTAGCCCTAAGGAATAAGAATGTGGTTTTTGTTAGACACATTGAAGATGAAGTTCATACTTCTGGAGAAATACATTGAAAGCTCCTGAGTCCTGAGAGCTGACCTGCTCATTTCCACCACCTGCCTTTCTCCACCACTTCCCACACTGTTTAGGACATCACAACCAATAGGAGACACACTCTCACAGGTTATCTCTTGCTTCAGGAAGGAGCAAGGGTTAGAGATGGAGTAGAAAAAGGAATTTCTCAGGTAAAATCTCACCACACTCACACTTATACAGAGAAGGTTTTTAGAAAACCCTTTGTGTTGGAGAACTAGCCACCAAAGGTAGAGGGTGACAAGAGATAGAAACACACACACACACACACACACACACACACACACACACACACACACACACACTGAGGACTGTACAGGTTGCAATGTATTAGAGACTTGGCGGACAGAAATGTGTCTTTGGCAACAAGAAGACAGAAGTCCCATCCTAACACAGGATACAAAGATCAATCGAAATGTCCCTGGACTTTCTCAAAAAACTATGAACATGTCAAATGTCACTTAAGACATAGTCCAGGTGTGACAAAAAGCACGATACTATCTTCATTTTGTTTGCCCTGTAGGATTTAGAGTGCCAGTGTTACCTGGTGGGCAAAGTGGTGGTTGTCACCAAAATGGCTATAGTCAGGCCAAGTTGGATCAATGCATAGCATATGTGTATACCATTGGTCCACTGCCTGGGGCCTCTGAAACATTTGTGGAATGGGTAAGCCATAATCCCAAATAAAGACTATCACAACTTCTCTTTCTTCCTCCTTCTCTTTCTCTTTGTCCACTCCCCTTCCACTTTTCCTTCTCCTTTCTCCTCTTCCTCCCTCTCTTTGCAATGCATTTTGCATTATTAGAGAAACTCATATTCTAATTACTTCTGTGATGTTTGTTAGTTGGTTGGTACCAGAGTTTGAACTCAGAATCATGCACTTCCTAGGTTTGCTTGCTCAGCTGGTGCTTTATCACTTGTGCCATGCCCACAGCTTGACTTTTTTTTTTTTTTTTTTTTTTGGCCAGTCCTGAGCCTTGGACTCAGGGCCTGAGCACTGTCCCTGGCTTCTTCCCGCTCAAGGCTAGCACTCTGCCACTTGAGCCACAGCGCCGCTTCTGGCCATTTTCTGTATATGTGGTGCTGGGGAATCGAACCTAGGGCCTCGTGTATCCGAGGCAGGCACTCTTGCCACTAGGCTATATCCCCAGCCCACAGCTTGACTTTTTGCTGATAATTTTTGAGATAAAGTCTCATGAACTTTCTGCTCTGGCTGGCTTTGAACTGCAATTCTGTAGATCACAGCTTCTTGAGTAGCTAGGATTTCAGGTGTGACCACCTGGTACCTGGCTTAGCTATGTTCTTTTGAGGAAAGATAAGTGAACTTGTACACCATAAATAAGACTTTCACTTTCTTACTTTCCAAGATGGAAGAACTGAAATACTGTTTGATGTATATTAATAGAAAATGTAAACTCTACTTTCTGAGCAAGATGAGAGGAAAAAGTCATTCATCAACATTTCTTGAGATAAGACTTCAAGAAAGAGCTGCTTAAACTTAAATCATTCCCCCTAAACTCAGGAACAAGACAAGGATGCCCACTCTCCCCACTTCTTTTCAACATAGTGCTGGAATCCCTAGCCATAGCAATAAGGCAAGAGGAGGACATCAAAGGGATCCACATCGACAAGGAAGAAATCAAGCTATCCCTATTCGCAGACGACATGATCTTTTATCTGAAGGACCCAAAAAACTCAGTCCCCAAACTCCTACACCTAATAAACCATTTTGGCAAAGTAGCAGGATACAAAATCAACCCACAAAAGTCAGCAGCTTTTCTGTACACCAGCAATGTACAAGCAGAAAAGGAAATTATGGAAACAATTCCATTTACAGTAGCCAAAAAAATAAATAAATAAAGTACCTAGGGGTCAACCTAACCAAGGACATGACGGACCTATTTAATGAGAACTATAAAAATCTAATAAGGGAAATCAAAGAAGACACAAGGAGATGCAAAGACCTCCCATGCTCATGGGTAGGCAGAATCAATATAGTGAAAATGGCCATATTGCCCAAATTGTTATACAAATTCAACGTAATCCCTATCAAAATCCCAGTTACATTCTTCATTGAAATAGAGAAAGCAAACAAAACAGCCTGGTATTAGTATAAAAACAGACCCTGAGATACCACCTCACTCCAATGAGAATGGCCTATACTCTGAACTCAGGCAACAACAAATGCTGGAAGGGGTACAGGGAAAGAGGAACCCTTCTCCATTGTTGGTGGGAGTGCAAATTAGTACAACCACTTTGGAGAACAGTATGGAGGTTTCTCAAAAAGCTCAATATAGACCTACCCTATCACCCAGCCCTACCACTTCTAGGCATCTATCCTGAACAGCAGGTCCCAAGATATCAAAAAGACATTTGCACTTCCATGTTTATCGCGGCACAATTCACAATAGCCAAAATATGGAATCAACCCAGATGCCCCTCCACAGATGAATGGATCCAAAAAATATGGTACCTATACACAATGGAATACTACATAGAGATTAGCAATGGTGAAATACTGTTATTCTCAGGGAAATGGTCAGAACTTGAACAAATAATGTTGAGCAAGACAAGCCTAGAACACAGAAAACAAAGGGGCATGATCTCCCTGATATATGACTGTTAAGATGAGGTGACGGGGGATACAGTAGAGACCAGGTCTGTGAAACCAAAAACCTCTTGTCAAATGGTATTTCCCACAGGTTTGGGTCAGCGACCCTATATTATGTAACTAAAACCAAACAACTACTCAACATATAAAGGTCAAAAATTGACCTCTCAGTGGATCACAATAGCTCAAAAGCTATATATGTACGTTCAAATAAGACTATTGTCGACATACTGTCTATTGTAGACATTACATTTAAAGACCTAGGTGAATTTTCTTTGGCGTAGGCCACGTGGCTACTGTATATGTTCTTGGTACATTGTGTATTGTATATATGTCTACCTGACCTAGGAAAGGGAAAGAAAAACATGGTGTAAGATAGCACAAGAAATGTACATACTGCCCTACTATGTAACTGTACCCCTTTTGCACAACACCTTGTCAAAAAATTTTGTTTAATAAATAAATAAATTTAAAAAAAAAACAAAAAAAAAAGAAAGAGCTGCTTAATATGGGTAAGTAGTTTCAGCCAAGTTTCTAGGGCTTGACAAGGTAGAAAAGATAAGTCTAATCAGCAAATGATACAAAGAAAACTGATATCCACACATAATTATATGAAGTTAGATCTTACTTTATACCCTGTACAAAAATGAATTAAAAATGAAAATATCTAATCATAAAAGTTATAAAACTCTGTGTGTGTGTGTCAGGATATTTTAATTTTGTTTCTTTTTAAATAATTTTTAAAATTACCTTTAAATAGTTGTTTGAACAAAGGGCATCAACTCAATAGGTCAATGTATGTATACCATGCGTCTTGATCACTGTCTATCTATCCTTCATTTATCCCAACCCTACTCATCCAAAATTTCCCAGTTCCAGTTTCCCAGGAACTAGGAAATGTACCAATAGTACATTTGGTACTCTGTACCAATGTACATTGGTATTATGACTGTATTCACTCACTACTTATCTCTCTATTCATTGGAGCCCTCAATATCCACTGCCTGAGACAAGACATGTTTAGATTCCCAATATTCTCTCTTTTTCTTTTGTGGCAAGTCCTGGACTTGAACTCAGGGCCTGATCACTGTCCCTGGCTTCTTTTTGCTCAAGGCTATCACTCTGCCACTTCATCCATGGCGCCACTTCTCACTTTTTCTATATATGTGGTGCTGAGGAATCGAACCCAGGGCTTCATGTACACGAGGCAAGCACTCTACCACTAGGCCATATTCCCAGCCCTCCCAATATTCTCTTAGACTGTTAATTGTTCAAAGAAGTTACACCATGGAACTCACCCCTGTGTATACTATAGTCAGTTTGGTTGTGGATGTATGCATATGGCCCTTTATATCTTCATGTATATTTATATCTTGGTTCTAACTTCCACCTATTAGAGAAAATATCTGAACCAAACTTATTTTACTATATATGTGTGTGTAAGTGTATGTATGTGTATATATATATATTATATATATATATATAAATATGATTTGTTTTGCAGATTCACTAAACCCATAAAACTTCTGGAAGAAAATAGAAGGGAAACCCTTTATGATAATAGGTTTGATACTAATTTGTTAAGTATAACACTAAAAGCACAGGCAATTAGAAATTAGATAAAGTGGACTTCATCCTAATTAAGGGCAGAGCTGGGTGCTGGTTGTTGGCCCATGCCTTTATTTCTAGCTACTCAAGAGGCAGAGGATCGTGGTTCGAAGCCATCCCAGTCAGGAAAGTTTGTGAGACTCTTATCTTCAATAAACTACTCAGAAAGGCTGGAAGTGGTGCTGTGGCTCAAGCAGTAGAGCACTAGCTTTGAGCCAAAGAAGCTCAGGGACAGTGCCAAGTGCCAAGCCCCAGAAGTGGCACACACACACACAAAATTAAGGGCCGAGGAAGTGGCTCAAGAGGTAGAGCATTTGCCTAGCAAGCAAACGGCTTCTAAATCCAAACCCCAGTACAGCCAAAAATAAAAATAAAAACATTTATGCACCAAAGAACACGACAACGAAAGTGAAAAGGCATGGTTTGAATGTGGCTTGTCCCTTCTAAAACATGTGCAGAAATTTGGCCCTCAATGTAAGAGTGGTCAGAAGAAAAGGGACTTAAAGAGGTAATTAGTGCATTAGAACAAACGAATGCTTCCTCAAAGAAGTGGATTAGTTACTGGGACAGCAAATTGTCATAAAGCAAGCCTGGCTCTCACTTGTTACCTCTCCATATTCACTGCTCTCTGCCTTTTCTCTTTTCTGACAGACAATGGAACAGCACAAAGGCCTCTCACCAGATGCAACCATCTGCTCATGGACTTCCAGCCTCCAGAACCATACCAAAACAAACATCTTTACTATATAAATTACCTCACACCCACTAATCTGCTTTAATGATAGAAATGGACGAGAAGAGGAGGGGGAAAACATTTGCAGAGCATATATCTGGGAAGAAGTTAATAACTATATTTAATAAAGAATTCCTACAACCCCCCCCCCCAACAAAAACACTCCCAAACAACTCAATGAAAAATAGGCAAAATGCAGCCGGGTGTTCTTGTGATTTCTAGCTCCCCAGGAAGCTGAGGTCTGGAAGATCATTGTTCAAAGTTAACTCAGGCAGAAAAGAGATTTCCAACTCCAATTAGCTAGCAAAAAGCCAGGCTGGAGGCATGGTTCCAGTGGTAGAGTACCAGACAAGAAGAAGCAAGCCAAGTGAGAGCAAGGCCTTTGAGTTCCAGGCTTAGAACTGGGGAGGGAGAGTAAAATGACAAAGTTTATGTGTATTTTAGCACAATAAATGACAGAAAAGACATTTAATTGTTGGCAGAGGAATAATCACAGAGAAGTGGGTCACAGAGGAGACACAGTGGCCCTCCTTCCATCTCAAGGGAGGAAGACAGCCGTCAGAAAGGCAGCCCTTGGCGGAGTTCCTGTGGGGTAAGCTAAAGCATGCATGGCCCTGAGCATGCTTAGGAAAGTGACCAGAAACAGGGTAGTTTTTACTTAGAAAAAGAACAACCTGATGGGTGCTGGTGGCTCACACCTGTAATCCTAGCTACTCAGGAGGCTGAGATCTGAGGATCGTAGCTCAAAGCCAGCCCGTGCAGGAAAGTCCATGAGACTCTAATGTTCAATTAACTACCTGAAGGGCTGGGAATATGGCCTAGTGGCAAGAGTGCTTGCCTCCTATACATGAAGCCCTGGGTTCGATTCCCCAGCACCACATATGTAGAAAACGGCCCCAGCACCACATATGTAGAAAACGGCCAGAAGTGGTGCTAAGTGGCAGAGTGCTAGCCTTGAGCAAAGAAGCCAGGGACAGTGCTCAGGCCCTGAGTCCAAGGCCCAGGACTGGCCAAAAAAAAAAAAAAAAAAAAAAAAAATCAAACAATTAACTACCTGAAGACTGGAAGTGGAATTGTGGCTCAACGTGGTAGAGTGCTAGCTTTGAGTAAAAGAGGGACAGCGCCCAGGCCCTGAGTTCAACCCTCACGACTGACAAAAACAAAAACAAAAAAAGCACCCAAACTTTATGATGTGTAATGGAAGGAACAGTGGGGAGCAGCGGGGGGCTGGGTTGAGTTGGTGGAGATACTCATAGAGTCTTTTTTTTTTTCAGGCAAGTAATTTGAAAGGAGCATCAAACCCAGATTCTAGTTTCAAGTAGTCTTCCCACAGTATGTGGCCTGTAGTATCCTCCTTTACGATGGTATCCATGCCCCAGACAGATATTTGCCTCTCCCCTTCACCTCTTGGACATACTTCCTACCGCCCTCAGGTGAATTTCTTCAGCTGGCTTTGTTCAAATTCCAAAGGCCACGGCTGTGGTTGAGACTTGGCTTTGCATGGTCCCTACAGCTCTAGCTTAGGAAGACATTCCCAGGCAGGGGCGGGACTAAGGACAAGTATTTCCTCTAGTAGTCTTTAAGGCCAGCAAGTTAGCATATTTTGCACTGTGGGATTTATAGTCTTGGGTAACTTGGGCTGTCAAATTCCATAGCTGGGAGAAATTTAATGAAAAAAAAATAGGGTTTACAAGAATGGGGCTAATTTATACCCTAAGAGCGGAAAATTGATGTATCTTAAGGTAATGAAAAGAAGGACAGTAGTGGTCCAGGAAGGAGCCAAATGAATCCCTAGAAACAGAGAAACCACTGTTTACCTTGGCCAATATTAAAACAGAGCCTCAAAGGAATTGATAGCACTTGCCAGCAGGTATTGGGAGGCTGAGGCTGGAGGATTATGGATTCAAGGCCAGCCTAAGCTCCATTAGTGAGATGCTGTCTCTATGAAACAAAAAATGAGAACAGGGTACAGTGACTCAAACCTGTAATCCTACCTACTTGGCAGGTGGAGGCGGGGATGGGATTGAGTCTGAGGCCTGCCCGGGGGGGGGGGGATAAAGAAACTCTAGGCATTCCATCTCAAGCAATGGCTAGGCATAGTAGCACATGCCTGTTAGCTCAGATACAGGGAAAGCCCAAGGCTGGGGGCAGTGGTGTGAGACTGTCATCCCTTCCAATGTGGGGAAGCCAAAAAGTTCATAGCCCTGACAGGCTCAGGCATAAAGTGAAACCCTACCTCAAGAAAACCTCACATAAGGGCTGGGAGGATGGCCTAGTGGCAAGAGTGCTTGCCTCGTATTCATGAAGCCCTGGGTTCGATTCCCTAGCACCCACATATATAGAAAAATGGCCAGAAGTGGCGCTGTGGCTCAAGTGGTAGAGTGCTAGCCTTGAGCAAAAAGAAGCCAGGGACAGTGCTCAGGCCCTGAGCCCAAGGCCCAGGGCAAAAAAAAAAAAAAAAACAAGAAAGAAAGAAAGAAAAACTCACATACAAAAGGGGCTGGAAGCTTGGCTCAAGTAGTAGAATGCTTCTCTATCAAGTGAGAGGCCCCAATGCTTAATAGCACCAAAAAAAAATTTTTATTAAAAAAAAAAGAAGCCTCAATGACGTCCAATGTGAAGGGAGGTGAGAATTTCTTCCTTTCTGTCGATCTGTTAGTGGCACACAAAACCCTCACTAGCCCATGTGCTCCCCCATGATGGAAAATGACACAACTGTTCCCCCAGGAAATTTTGTGAAACTATGGCCCTAGGCATAGTCACCGTCTCCATGAATTGAGTGAGTGATGGTCCAATAAAAGAATAAAGAAGTGAAAGAATGACCCAGCCCAGCTCATGCTCTACTGATAAAAGTAATAAAAGGAAGGACAAACTGGACTGGATTGTTATAATATTGTAACTGTTGTTTAACTTTGTGAAGACACTTTGTTTAGCTGAGATAAAGGGAGTACTTAGATTGGTAATAAGCAAATAAATGAGCAAAGAAATAAGGTCAGTGCATTTGAGTGATTTATAGTTCACAAGGCTATTTGCCAGGCATTTTTCTTCCATAGAAGTTTGTAAACCCCTTAGGCACAAGCATGACAAACATGACTTTCTCCTTTTGATGAATAATGAAACCACAATTTCAATAACTGAAAGAACCACAATCACATGGCTCAGAGTGGCTGAGAACAGATTTCACCCGGGTTTGGTCCCCCAAGGCTCTGCCTGACCTATGTTTCTCCCTGTAGGGGTTGGTGTGGTCACGCTTTGGAAAAAATAATTCCATCCATGTATTCAGCCTGGTCCACTCTGTGGAGAGACTTCTTTCTCATTCCAGGTTCCTTGTTTTTAATTTTGTACAAGTCATTCAATCACATTCTAAAATGTGTAACACCAGAGTTCATGTTTTGCTGGGCGCCAGTGGCTTACACCTGTGATTCTAGCTATTCAGGAGGTTAAGATCTGAGGGTTGAAGTTCAAAGCCAGCCTGGTCAGGAAAGTCTGTGAAACTCTTACCTCTAATTAATTTTTTTAATTGAGAAGGAGAGTTGTGGCTCAAATGAGCTCAGGAACAGTGCCCAGGCCACGAGTTCAAGCCCCAGAACCGCCATGCACACACACACACACACACACACACACACACACACACACACACACACACACACAAAGATTCAAATTTTCTCCCACAGATACCCATTCAATGGGACTACACATCTTCAGGGCGTGGATAGGATCGGGGGAAATGGAGGAAAAAGTTGGAAAAGTGACATTGATCAACTATGGCACTAAGAAATTGATTGGTTGAATTGAAACCTCTTTGTACAACTACTTAAAGATAATAAAAT
Source organism: Perognathus longimembris pacificus (assembly GCF_023159225.1). NCBI lineage: Eukaryota > Metazoa > Chordata > Mammalia > Rodentia > Heteromyidae > Perognathus > Perognathus longimembris. Next base: position 17,194,966 of record NC_063164.1, read on the forward strand.
AATAAAACTAAATTAATTTTTATCACATCTCTTACGGACATCCGAAATGCCTGTCATCATTTTGTCTCTGTGGTCATCTTCCCCCTTCCCCCCCCCCCCCATGTGTCTTGGTTCCTTTCTCTGACACTGGACTTGCTTTCTCGAATTTAAGCACTTTTGCCTGGCCATATGTTGCTTTACTAGCTCTGCCTCTACGCTCTCTTCCTTCTCCATACTCCCTCCCCCCCCCCCCCGGGCCTTAGAGTTGCTTTTTTGGAAGCAACTGTCCATTCTTTCTTTCCAGAGCTTTGGCCAATGGGCTCTCAGTGGTTCTCAAAGAGTGCAATCTGGCCGCCCCCACTCCCTCTGTGGGGTTTAGGTAAGTTCCACAGGGAGCCGCTAGCACCAGCTCATGAGTAAGCTCTGCCCCACGTAGGCACAAAGCATGCACAGGAGGCTCCTGTGTCCTGCAGCCTCCCTATTCTTCCCCCGTGTCTTCACCACTAACGCATTGGGTTTTGCTCTCCTGTTAAGACTTGGTTTTTCTGTCCTCTTTTTTATTTTCATTTTTAAATTGGCTGCCTGCTTTTCCAGGAACCTTTTATAGCTTCCGTACACGGTCTGCCATCCTTTTTATTCTGCTCTCTATAATCTTTCCTTCACCCTCTCACCTCTCGTCTAGATCCTACCCACTTAGCAGTTTGCTCTCACTGTAGGCTGGAGGCAAGGAGGAGCTTCAGAGGATTTCTGGTCTGGGTGTCTGCACCTGGAGTCCCTGTGGTCCAGCACTGTTTCTGGGAAAGCTGTAACCACCTATGTGAAATGCCAGGGACCTGGGACTTCTCCCGAGATTACCATTGTATCCTCCAGCCTCCTTATCTTACAGACAGCCCAACAGGCCCACAGGAAGTAGGTGCATGTGAAAGGAAAGCCAAGTTCACCACTCCTGTCATTTGTACTTGGCCATACGTCTGTGGATTCTCCTCTCCAAAATACTTGTCATGTCTCCTGGGCTTTTCCCTTTGGATTCTTGCTTTTTCACCTGAGTGCACACAGTACATACAGGATGCTCCCACATGCCTGCATGATGCTCGGGCCCGCTATGCCATTTGCAGAGCCCAAAGCAAAATGGGAAGTGGCCTCCAGCTGGAGATAGGGAAGTTGGTAACGCTTTGCTAAGAGTACCAGGAATTGCAATTGTCCCTGTCAAGCCCTGGGACTCTGGAGGGGGGGAGGCCCACACTTGTCCACTGAACAAGCTGTGACACTGCAAGTCTGGGAAGGGACAGCCACACCTTGCCCCAAATGAGACATCTTGGGGAACACACCCATCCCTGTCTGTGCCTGCACCTAAAGCCAGAGGAGATTAGTATCAGAACTCACTAATACTGGTGAGCACAGGAAGCCTTGTAAGGTGGGGATGGGAGGAGAGACTAGACCCAGAGTGAGGGTCAGGATCAAGAGCTGAATGCAGACAACCCTGTCTTTGGGAAGATGGTGGGAGGTAGATCATAGAGGGGCAACCTTCTATGCATGCTCCATTGCCTCATCCAGCATGACTTATAAACACAGACAAACTCCCATATGAAGTTGCTGGCAAAGATTTAATGTGTGTTAAGTAGTTAGCAACGGCTGCATTAGTCCGCTTTGCTGCTATAACGAATAGCGTAGGGTGGGAATTTAAATGATGGAATTTATTTTTTTGCCAGTCCTGGGGCTTGAACTGGGCCTGGGTGCTCTAGGCTTTTGTATTCAATGCTAGCTCTACCACTTGAGCCACAGCTCTATTTCTGGCTTTGTGTGGTTAACTGGTGATGAGTCTCACAGACTTTTCTTCCCAGGCTGACTTCAAACTGCGATTTTCAGCTCTCAACCTCCTGACTAGCTAGGATTATAGGCATGAGCCACCAGTGCCCCCAGAGAGATGGGATTAAAAAACTCGTTATGCAGGCTGCAAATCCAAGATTGGGATGTCATCGGGAGATACCAGGTATTGTGGCGCATGCCTGTAACTGGAACTCCAGTTTCTTGGGAGGTGGAGATAAGAGAGTCATGAAATTGAGGTCAGTTAAGGCAAGAGTTGGCAAGACTCTGTGAAAAACTGAGTAACAAAAAAGGACTGAAGTCATGGCTCAAATAATAGAGTGCTTGTGTAGCAAGCACTGTAATACACACACACATACACACACACACGTAAATATATTATATCAGCAGAATTGGTGCCCTTTTACTTGCTTGCTTTGTTGTTCCATTGAGTTCTTGGCAGTGTTGCAGTTTGAACTTTCATTTGCTAGGCAGGCACTTTACTACTTGAGCCATGCCTGTTGCTCAGGCTCAAGATTGATGGGTATTTGGCTGTAGATGTCTATCTTTAGCCTGTGTCTTCATACTTTCTTTAAAAAAAAATAATTTAAAACATTTTGGCTTATTGAAGCAGAGTCTTGCTACGCCAGGCTGGCTTCACGCTGTACATTCTCCTGCCTCCACATTCTGAGTGCTGCAATTACAGACATGCACGACCACACATACCTGTCTTCACTTTGTTCAAGTCTGTATCCTAATTTTCTTTTCTTTTTTTTCTTTTTTTTTTTTTTTTGGCCAGTCCTGGGGCTTGGACTCTGGGCCTGAGCACTGTCCCTGGCTTCTTTTTGCTCAAGGCTAGCACTCTGCCACTTGAGCCACAGTGCCACTTCTGGCCATTTTCTGTATATGTGGTGCTGGGGAATCGAACCCAGGGCCTCATGTATATGAGGCAGGCACTCTTGCCACTACGCCATATCCCCAGCCCCCCTAATTTTCTTTTCTGATGAAGACTCTAGTTGTACTGGATTAGGATCTATCTTTTTTTTTTTTTTTTTAGTTTTTTTTGTCAGTTGTGAGGCTTGAACTCAGGGCCTGGGCACTATCCGTGAGCTGGTTTTATTTATTTATTTTATTGTCAAGGTGATACACAGAGGGGTTACAGTTACATATATAAAGTAGTGAGTACATTTCTTGTCAGACTTGTCACTGTTACGGGGTTCAAGGGAGGGGACTCCCCGTCCCTCCAGGAGTCCACCACTCAGAGACAGTCTCAAGCAAAAAGATGGGTTTATTGGGGTAGCAAAAAGCGAACTGACTGGCCAGGGACACAGTGCAGACTCAGGCACTGGCACTGTGACCCCGAGCAGTCCTCAATTGGGATTTATAAAGGTAAAAGCGCAGCACAGATGTAGGAGGTTGACGCAGGGGGAAGAGCAACAAACAAGTTAAGCAAACCATTTATAGAAGCAGAATTTTGGAGTCAGGTTGACCTAATCTACTCCCCCCAACATTTCCTATCATGTTTCCCTAGTCAAGATGGAGTCAGCTGTACTCTCTACAACAGTTACCTCTTCCCTCATTTTTCCTCATTTTTCTTCCACCTTTCCTCCCCCGCAAATCTCCCTCTCCTTGTGCCCCTGAGCTCTTTCCATCAAGACCAGAGCTCTACCACTTTGAGCCATAGCTCCACTTCTGTTTTGTTTTTTTTTTGGGGGGGGTGTTTTTTGTTTTGTTTTGTTTTCCCAGTCCTGGACCTTGGACTCAGGGCCTGAGCACTGGCCCTGGCTTCTTGTTTGCTCAAGGCTAGCACTCTGCCACTTGAGCCACAACGCCACTTCGGGCCATTTTCTATATATGTGGTGCTGGGGAATCAAACCTAGGGCTTCATGTATACAAGGCAAGCACTCTTGCCACTAGGCCATATTCCCAGCCCCACTTCTGGCTTTTGAGTGGATAATTGGAGATAAGAGTTTCATGGGGTCTTTTCTGCTCAGGTTGGCTTTGAGCCTAATTATGTATTTAAAGATCCTGTCTACCAGGCATAATCACAAGATATTGAATTGGAAGCATGGATAAAGCAGTTAGAGCACCTGCCTAGCAAGCCCAAAGCCATGAATTTGGGCCCTCGCTCTACCAAAAGAAAATGCAAGACCCTTCAAGATATGTGTTTAGGAGGAAGCACAGTTCAGCTCCTCACAGGGGCCTTAACTAATGGCCTATGCTGATCTACCTCACCATTTAGACTCTTCTCACTGACTCTGCTGCTGTCTTCCCCTTTCCAACATCCAGGCAGGATTTTCTAACTACTCTACCGCCTTCTCCTTCTCTATCCTTAACTTCAATCTGTGCTTCCTCTAGACAGTCCACTGTCTCCTCACCCAGCCAGCCTTGCCGCTTATCTAAGTCCATCCTAGCTTTGGATGCTTCCCTCAGAGTCCATGAAGCCTCTACTCGGGCTTCTACTCTACAGAGTCAGGCTCTGCTCAAACACAGACCACATATAAAGACATTCCTCCATCTCAGATCCAGCGACGGGACGACCAGGCTTTTCTAGCTCATCTTGGCTTGTGTCTGTAATGGGTACCTCTGGATGTTCCTTTGTCCATTTTTGCTCTGGACTATATCAGAAGACATCCAAGTAGGAAAGCAGAGAATTCGCTAGATGTCTTAAGACATAGAGAGTACCTTCCAGAGCAATGGAAGAGAAGAGAGGGCATACAGAAGATGAAGTGTATGATTGGGGAGGAGCCATCACCCTAGGGTGATGCAGGAGCAAGACCTAAGGAACCTGGATCCTCTTTATGTGGAACTCACATCTAAGGTCTGAATCATGTAGGACCAGTCTAAGTGAAAGATGTTGGCCTTTTGTCATAGCTAAGCCACAGGTTATTTTGTTTGTTTGCTAACAATCGTTTGAATTTATTGTTATTGTCTATTAAGTAGTGCTACAAAGGGGTTTCAATTCAGCATGTCATTTTATGAGTACAATGCATCTTGATCAGTGTCATTCCTTCCGTCATGCTCTAAACCACTGTTATTCCTAGGCACTGTCAAGCCAGCCAAGCTCTTGGCCCATGAACACATCTCTTCTGATAGGACCTGGTTTGAAGACAATTTGCACACATAGCCCTCCTTTGGGGACACAGAGTTGTGGCCTTGGCCTTGCCATCTCTATTCACACAGGAAGATGTGGAAGCATTTTTTGGTAAGCCCGAGTAAGCTAGTCACTCAATTTGCTTTTTGTGCCTGTAACCAATGTCTATAGCCTGTCTATAGTCTGTTAGCCTCCCAGCCCCCACTCACATCCAGGTCTTACCTCTCCCCTCAGCATGCCTCCACCCTCCCATGGTTCCTCCCTGTGTGTCTCTGTGAACAAGACCCAGCAAGTCCTTCCAAGCCCACTGCTTCATTCCTGAAGAGAATAAACAGCTCCCGCCCTGGCCTGCCCAGTGGAATTTCTAGCGCTCTTACAGCAGTCCTGACCCTTTGCACTTGAGACCGTTTCCAAACCCCTTTCTCTGCATCTGAGGTGCAGGCCACATTCCTAGCTTCTAAAAATTTCTTGATTATAGTACTGGTCTCTGACTGATAGGATTCTCCTCTATCCCCAGGCCTCCCTTCACTGAGCTGCTGTCCTCTCCTTTCAGAAGGGAATCTCCCAAGAGGTTCCTTAGCAGGGCTGATTTCTCATGCTGCTGTTGTCTGGGGTAAAGCCCTAGAGACTGGAAGGACCTATAGGTTGATTTCTGAATCAACCTATATATCTGGAAACCTGCCTCTGCCTCTATTCTGTCAATAACGCTGTGCAAGTTGCTTCCCTTGGTAGAGCCTCAGTTTTCCCATTTATATAATGGGAAGGTGTGACAGGCTGGAAAAGGCCCCCTTCTGTGCTATCCACATCTCAATCTCTAGAAACTACAAATGTTACCCTTAGGTTGGAGTCTTTACAGGTGTAATTAAGGATCTTGAGATGAAGAGATTATCCTGGTGGATCTTAAAAGCCATCACAAATATCCTTTGAAGAGATTACAGATACACAGATAAGGCAGTGATCCCAGAAGCAGACACTAGGGTGATTGGCCACAGGTCAGGAATGCCTGTAGCGACCAGCATCTGGAGAAGGTGAGAACTGATTCTCCCTTAGGTCCTTACAGCTTTCTGCTGAGACTGAGCAAGGGTCTACTGCTTCAGGCTGAATTGTCTCCACCCCAAATTCATATGCTGAAGTTCCAACCCTCATACCTCAGAATATTGCCATACTTGGGGAAAAGGCCTTTAAGAGGTGAATCAAGTCAAAGGGAAACTCATAGAGAGTAGCTCTGAGCCAATAAATGATGTCCTTATAAGGAGAAGAAGAGATGCCAGGGATCTGCTGCACCAGTGAAGGCCATGTGAGGTCAAAATACTGAGGAAGCAGCTGTCTGCAGGCCAGAGAAAGAGGCTCTGGGAAAAGCTACCCCTGCTGCCATGATGGTCTTGGATGTCCAGCTGAAGTAATTTCTGCTGTTTAAGTCACACAGCCTGTGGCTCTGTGTTACAGCAGCCCTCACAAATAAATATATCTGTCAACACTGTAATTTCAATCCAGTGATGTTGAGCTTAGGCCTCTGGCTTACAGAGAAAGTCAATTTCTATTGTTTTAAGAAACCTAGCTTGTGGCATTTTGCTATGCCAGCTAATACACGGGATGCTATCTACCACAGACTCCAAGATCAAATGTCATAGATAGATTTGGAGTAGGGGCATTTATTTATTCTTTTGTGTGTTTTGTTTTTGTTTCTGCCAGACCTGGGACCTGACCTCAGGGCCTGGGCATTGAGCCTGAGCTTCATTTTTGCTCAACACTAGCACTCTACCACTCGAGACACAGTGCCACTTCTAGCTTTTGTATATGGTACTGAGGAATTAAAGCCAGGGCTTCTTGCATGCTAGGCAAGCACTCTACCAATAAGCCACATTTCCATCCCTTCTTGCTCCAGCTTCTTTTCATAAGCCTCATCTATGAAGAGCCACAGGAAGCCAAGTTGTGGTTCTATATCTGTGTCAACACTTCACCACGGCTATAGCTAACATTCTAGGATACTCATTCTATGCTAGTCCTTATGCTAACTGTTGTATCTAAATTATGTCATTTAATTCTATGAGAATACCTTTAGTATGGATACTACAGCCTTACAGGTAGGGAAACTGAGGCACAAAAGATGTAAGAGTTTGTACAAGGACATGACAGTACCAGAAGACAAATACAACGTGTTGATATTCAATCCCTCCTTTAATTCCTAATAAGCCCTAGGAGAGAGTAAATCCACCTTTTACTAGTTAACTTTAACTTTCCACTATGTGTTAAACAGAGTTTGGAGTCAATGGATAGATAGATGGATGGATGGATAGATGGATGGATGAATGGATGATGGAAGACAGTTTCTGCATTCCAAAGTAAAATCAAGACAACGATCTTCAGAAGACAAGGGTCTAAGGTCAAGAACCAATACTGGTGGGCAACAATGGTGCTCTCCAGTAATCCTAGCTATACAGGAGGCTAATATCTGAGAGGACTATGGTTCAAAGCCAGCCTGGGCAGAAAAGTCTGTAAGAGTCTGTCTCCAACAAACCATTAAAAAAGCTGGACTTGGAAAAAGCTGGACAGATGGCTCAAGTAGTAAACTGTCAGCCTTGAGCAGAAAAAGCTAAGTGAGAGCATTCTTGAATCTGAGTTCAAGCCCCAGTACCAGCACACACAAAACCCAATCAAACACTAATACCATAAATATATAAACAAACAAACAAATCCAGTGTTCTTTCCAATGCCCCAAATTAGTAAGAAAAGAGCCCAATCCAAATAGAGAAAATAGGACTTCAGGAACTCTTACAACTCTTGCTAGCTGTATGCTTTTAGTCATATAAACTCTCTATGTGGGAGTTCCTTTGTCAGTACAAAGAGATAAGGCTATCTCCCCAACCCCTGGTCAGGCTGCACTGGAACCCACAGAACTCCATCACTAAGATTCCTTGGAGAGAAGACTAGATTCAAGAGCTACACATTTCAGAAATTGATGAGGGCAGTCTTTGTCTTGTCTCATTAGACTCAGGTCCTTCCTGGGAAGAGAGCACATGTAATTCCCTATCCATAACATTGAAGGGTCCCCCTCAGAGATGGCTGATCAGTCTCCAGATCTGAATTAGAAAAATAAAGGACAAGTAGAGGCTAACCTGAACTCCTCCCCCTACTGAGTAAAACCCCATAACATCTCTTAGGAATCAGGAAAACATTTACCTGGCAATTATATTCTAACGCATTTGGTTGTCCCTCCCTTGGGATGGAGGCCTAATCACCATGGAAAATAATCTCTTTACAAAAGTGTGTATTTCATAACGTAACCTTTATTAGAAATGTTCCCCTATGCACATTTGTCTTCGAAATATTTTAAAGCACATCCAAATAGAGTAAAATGATGCTTCAAGTAGAGATTTACAGTTACATTTTCACTGAATATACAACAAGACAACCATGTGTGTCATCATCCTAGGTTTCAGAGGTTGGCTTTCTCAACCCTGGCACTGTGGATACTTCGGTCAGATAATTCTTTGTTTCAGGGGTTGTCCTATGTACTGCCTGTGTATTGGAGGATGTTGGACCACCCTTGTTTGTACCCAGTAATGCCAATAGTTTCTTGTCTCCAAGTTATGACAATATACAAAAGGCTACAGACACAGGCAAAGGTCCCCTTGGGGATAAAAATCATCCCCAGCTGAAAGCCATTGTTCCAGAAAGAAAGTCATGGCACATTTGAAATGAAGTATGGTAATTTCTGTTGACAATACAATGAATTCAAGTTAGGGGTCCCTACCTGATGCTTCAGCTGAAAAGAATATGCGCGCGCACACACACACACACACACACACACACAGAGTAAATCATATATATATAATACACACATATATAATATATATTGTAAATCAGATACACAAGATGTACATACCTTTAAAAGACATCTTCAAAGTTGGTCTCTGTAATGTGATGAACCGTCAATATTTCCTGGCATGCCAATGATGGCATTCCAGATGGATCAATTATTTATTATCTTGATTTCTTGTCTCTTCTTTTACAATGGTGCTTTCCAGTTTGGCACACCTGTAATACCAGCCATTGAAAGGTAGAGGCAGAAGGATTGCCAGTGGGAAGCCAGCCTGAGTTGCAGAGTTGTCTTGAAAATAAAGAGAGGCTAGGGCCATAGCTCAATTGGTAGAATACTTGCTTAGCATACACAAGGCCCTACATTTAATTCCCAGTACCATAAAAATAAAGTAAAATAATAAAAATAAAATGAGACTTTTTAATGGTGTTTTCCAAAACATGCCACCTTCTGATGAAGTGTTGCCATTAGTCAAGTTTTGTGCAGGAAAAAAAGTTCCCAATGAAGAAATTCCTGACCGACTTGTTAAAGTTTATGGAGAATGTTTTAACTCTGAAATGTGTGTAAAAATGGAGTATGAAGCCTTGGGAAGAGTGAAAAGAAGCTGGCTTCACTCAAGGCTATTTGAAGCTGAGAAAAAACTAATCATTGCTGTAAATAAGAGGCTCAGCAGGAAAATGATTGGATTAGAAGCCAAGAAGCCATCTGCAGAAACAGTTTCATGAGCCAGGTGCCTGTGGTTCAAGCCTGTTAGCCTAGCTCAATTGGAGGCTGAGATAAAGAGAATCATAGATAGAGGCCAGTCCAGACAGAAAAGTACATGAGTATCCCCAGCAAAAATCTTCACTGAAGCTCTAGTTCAACTGGTAGAGTGCCAGCTAAGCAAACAAGCCTAGCAAATATAAAACCTTGAATTCAAACACTAGTACCAGAAATGCATGCATGCATTCATGCATACATACATACATACATACATACATACATGAAAAAAGCATGTTTGTGGCTTTAGAAGTTGAACTGCTAATGTGTTTCCTTCCCTCAAAGACTACATTGACTCTGAGGATGAGCAGGTAAACAAACCAATCAGTTATAGAACTATGAGAAGCACAGAGCAGGAGCCTGCTGCTCTGTAGACCAGCCTAGCAGCAGGAACCTCTGATACTCTCTTGAGCACTCAAGGAACTGTGTGAAACTTTGGGCTTGAGGACACCAGGTCTGGAGAAACTTGTGACTAGGCCTCCTTTTCAGTTCTTATTGCTTCACTGCCTTGCAATCCTAACTATGTGGGGTTCTAAGCACAGTTTCTCCTCTTCAGCATTCGGTGTTTCTATAAAATCAAGAGGTTGGACCACATGATTTCTAGGTCCCCATGGAATATCTAGCTCAAATTATTTGCATCTCTCGTTGCCTGCAGGCTAGTGAGGACTGGTTTTCTGGGATTATGTTTTTTCTTTTTTGTTTGTTTTTGTTTTTTGAAATAGGGTCTTATTCTGTGGGCTAGGGTGAGCCTTGAACTTGTGATCTTCCTATCTCAGCCTCCTAAGTGCTAAGGTTATCGGCATGTCTGACCTTTTGTGGTTTTTATGGATTTGAATGTTCTGATGGCTTCAGTAGTTTCCAAGAAGGTCATAGGTTCTAGACTCTAGAAGTTTTCTCCTGAGGTAACAACCAGCCTGTTTTGGAAAGAGCCTACATGATTATCATTCCACCAGGAGGCTTTCTTTGGGTAGACCGCCATCCATGCTAGCACTGCAAAATGACTGTGCATTTGAAAGCAAAAGCTAATTGTGATCGTATAGTCTGAGCCTAAGCTTGACTGAACTGGAGTGGTAGTTTACTTATTTGGGCTCTCCAAAGAATCATATCTAACTTAATGAGAAACTAAACCTTGAAAATGTTAATAACAATCATAATAAGAGCAACTGTTTATTGATTGCTTACAGTATGTCAGATCATATGCTAAACACACATCTCATTTAATCTAAGTAATTTGTCCCAAGTCCCTCAACTACTAATCAACAGATCTGGAATGAGATCCAGGTTGGTCAGAGTGTTAGATCCTTGAGTATCCACCCTGCGATGCCCTCACTGTCCCGGGTAAAATCGGAGGAAAGCTTTTACTCATCATGCCTGCATCTGTGAGAGTTCTCAGAAGGATCACAATGTTCCTTTTTTCAAGATTTTGGGGTACACTTTGCAGAGTTTCTAAAGCCATTACCCTCACTTCTGGCTGTGTCTAAGCCGGTATGCCTCTTCCCCCACCCCTAGAAGTCTCTGGGTCATGTTAACATATATGGCTTATAAACTCACTGGATCTGCATTTTCCAGCCATTTCATTTAGCATCCTTAATCTTTGAAAGGCTGCAGGAAGGGGAATCAGTATAGTGGGCTGGACATATAAGGCAAACAGAGACATATTAAGAAAATATGATGTATCACTTATTTATACTCCCCCTGGCTTTGAAGCCCACCTGGGTTCTACTTGTCCAAATTACCCCTTTTCTGAGCCTCAGCTCCCTCACTCACCCAATGATGGGAGTAAGTCCATCACCTGAAGTTGTTTTGTATTCCCAGAGGTCATGCCTCCACCAGGTTCGACCAGTAAACGTTCCAAATGGGTACTGCTATCTGTACTGTTCTCGTTAGTTGCAAGCCTAGCTCCTTCTCACATTTACCCTGCTGGTCAATACCATGCCAATCCCGATAGGCTCAAAACCTTGCCTGCTTCTGGAACTCTCTTCTGACATTGTCACCTTCCCATTGCATGAGAAAAAATAGCTCAAATGAACTATGTACCCATCAGCAATTGAGGCACAGGGGACTGTGCTCCATAGAGCAGAGCATCAGTTGCAGAGATAAGGACAATACTCACGGGACTTGGCCATAAGAACATACACAACACTGGTACACAGGATAGTTGCTGTGTGTTGTCTGAGACTCGAAACCAGTGCTTTATCCAAGCCCAGGACAGAGCTGTATCAGAGGCCTGGAGAACCTAAGGAATCACTGGGTAGGTAAAAACACTAGTAACCTACCAGAGTCAGAGGTATCTTGCTGGCACTAGAGGTAGGTGCTGTTGCTCTGGTGGTGACAATGATTTGTGTGTGGGCTGCTGTTTCCACTCCCAGAGGGCAGAGCTCATGTTTGGTGTTTCCCATTCAATAAACAAAAAGTGACCACAACAGGGCTGGGGCAAAACCATGAAGAGAAAGAGCACTGACCTGGAGATCACGAGGCCTTCATCCTGGTTCCATCCTAACCATCAGCTCCTGGCATGGGCTTGAGCAAGTCCTCTACTCGGGGTTTTCCAAATTGTGCTCCATGGAAGGCGGGGTTCTGTAAGTTCTGGAGTACAAGGGCAATGTTGAGGCAGAGCAGGTAAGGAGCAGGCTGGGATAGCTGATTATCGCTCTTTCCCTGACTTCAACCAAAGAGGCCTTCTTATATCTTGTTTGTGCACACTGAGGTTCTTTTGTAGCTTCTTGGAAAAATCACCTAATTTGTTACACACCACATTACATAGGTCAAAGAGGCAAGTGAAAGAGTTTGGTCAACATCATGCAGTAAGGATAGAGATCGTCCTAATGTCTCTTTTCTTTCATGTTTTGGTGCTGAAAATTGAACCCAGGGCCTCAAGCATGACAAACTCATACTCCAGCCCCCAAAGTCTTCTTCTAGATAATAGCAACGATCATCCAGGGAGAAACCTTATCCTCAGTTCTTCCAGACTTGGAGGGAAATTATGGTTTCTAAATTCTTTAAAACCACCACCTGAAGAAAGGGCAAAGTAAAGTATGCCAGCACACCAGCTCTGCCAAAGACCACGTGACATCTGGGCCGTGCCCAAAGGTGACACTGGTATGTGGTTGAGTTCTTAACAATTCCACTCCCTACTAATAAAGAAGGGCACCTAAGTCAAGAGAAAGAGGCCCACTGGTCACTCTGAGGATGTTCTAGAGTAGCCATCACTTGCTCCACCATTTGCCTTTTAGCCACTGCCCAGAAGTTATTGTAACGTCTAAGGTTTCTCTTCCTTCTTTTTTTTCAGTCAAAATGGACTTTATTTTTCACAGGAAAAAAAATTGAACAGAAAGTATGCAGAGATTCTATAAACTAACTCTTCCTTTTTGCGTGTGTGAGTGTGTATGCTGGTTCTGGGGCTAGAATTCAGGGCCTGGGCTCTGCCCCTAAGCTTTTCTTTTTGCTCAGTGCTGGCATTCTACCACTTGAGTCACAGCTCCACTTCCAGCACTTCCAGGGTTTTAGTGGTTAACTGGAGATAAAGGTCTCACAGACTTGACTGGCCAAGCTGACTTTGAATCTCCATCCTCAGATCTCAGCCTCCGGAGTAGCTCGGATTACAGCCATGAGCCACTGGTGCCTGACTGGTTCTTCACTTTTACATTAGGATAGCGTGTTAGTTACAATGGATGAACCAATATGGATATGTTATTACTAAGTAAAGTCCATAGTTCATTCTAGGGTTTGTTCTATTTTTTTTCTTTTTTTTTTTCCTTTAAAAAAAATCAGCAAGCTATGGTTGGTACATTATGGCACAGAAATATATCTCAAATGACTTAAGTTCAACAACAAAGGGGAGAACTTATGGTACCCAGACTTTCTTTCCCCTGTCATCCTAGGATTAGATGACTATTTGATCTGTATGTCAGCTTTCTAGGCTTTGTTCCACATAATTTGTGCAGACTTTCATCATTATAATACTTAAACCTATTAGGAAAAAAATCAGCTCTCAAACCAACAAATGTCATCAAATCTACTGGGACAGTGTTCAAAGCAAAGTCCCTTTTGAGTATTGCTCCTCAAAAACAGAAATCCTCAAAACATTAGATGCTGTGCTTATTACAAATTTAAACTGGTTGCATTGTTTGAAAGTTTAACTGAGGAAAGTTTTTAATTAACAATGTACTTAAAAGTCAAAACAGTGTTACAGACACTTGATTTCAAACCAAGTAGCTTTTATGTTTAGAAACACAAAGGAGGAAGAGGGAAGAAAGGAAAGGGGAGAAAAAAGAGGAGAGAAGAAAAGGGGAAGGAAAGTAGAAGAAGAAAGAAAGGTGAAGGGAAAGGAAAGAAAAAGAAAATGGAAGGGAAAGAAAGGCAAGGGAACTTTTAAAAATTAATTTATTTATTGTCAAAATGATATACAGAGGGGTTATGGTTTTATATGCAAAGCAGCACGTACATTTCTTATCAAAGTTATTACCTCCTTCCTCATTTTTCTCTCATCTTTGCCCCTCCCCAAGCCCCTCTCCACCCCAAAGTTGTGCAGTAGTTTTACAGCATATTGTCTCCTAAGTCTCGCTGTTACATTGATTTGCCTTTTACCCTTTGTCTCTCCATTTTGATGTCCCCCTTTCCTTTCCTAGTTCCTATATATGTACATACCAAAATCAATTGCAGTGATACCAGGGGTAAAACTATGGGTAAGAAAAACAAAAGAAAAAGGCATAATTTCACGTGGTATGTTGAAAATAACAACTTATTTCCATAACTTGCAGTTCATTTTGCTTAGCATCATCTTATGTGTTCATATGTACATGGCTATTGAGCTACTATGATCTTCTGCTAGGACTATCCTAGACATGTACTAATCATTACCAATGAGGGAAACCATAGAGTCTATGTTTCTGTGGGTCTGGCTCACTTCACTTAGTATGATTTTTTTTTCCCAAGTCTTTCCATTTCCTTACAAATGGGCAATGTCATTCTTCCTGACAGAAGCATACAATTCAATTTTGTATATATGTACCACATTTTCTTGATCCATTCATCTACTGAGGGGCATTTGGGTTGGTACCATATTTTAAATTGTGCTGCAATAAACATAATTGTGCTGGTAGTTTTAGTGTGGTCTTGCTTGTAATCCTTTGGGTAGATGCCCAAAAGCAGGGTTGCTGGGTCATAGGGGAGCTCTATGTTTAGCTTTTTGAGGAATCTTCATACTACTTTTCAGAGTGGTTGAACAAGTTTACACTCCCACAACAACAGTGTATAGGGTTTGCTTTTGGCCACATCCCCAACAGCATCTGTTGTTATTGGTTTTTTTGATAATGGCCATTCTTACTGGGGTGAGGTGGAATCTCAATTCCAAATGGATCAAAGACCTTGAGGTAAAAGCAGATACCCTGAAAATGTTGCAGGAAGGAATAGGAGAAACACATAGGCTCCTTGGCACACGTTGAAACTTTCTTGATAAAGGCCCAGAAACACAACAAATCAAAAAAAGGTTGGACAAATGGGATTGAATCAAACTGCAGAGCTTCTACATGGCAAAGGACTTAGCTTGCAAGATGACTAGAAAGCTCTCAGATTGGGAGAAGGTCTTCACTGGCCATACAACAGACAAAGGGCCTCATATCTAAAATATACATAGAAGTAAAAAAATTAAGCTCCCCCAAAACAAATCCTTGAAGAAATACTGCCCCTTTAATAAATGGGCTAGAGACTTAAAAAGAGACTTATCTGAAGAGGAAATGAGAATGACCAAGAGGCACATGAAGACGTATTCAATATCACTGGCCATAAAAGGCGCTCTTGTTTACAACTATGTTAAGAACAAACTATCACTACGCCAAACTAGATAATATTTTTTTAAATACTGTGAAGACAAGAGATAAAAAATTTAGCCAACTTTGCTGTTCTCTGAGTTGTTAAATCCCTCAATATTTGCAAACGTACCTTAAAAATGCCAACTCCTAAAGCCTACATTTCTATTTCAGTTCTTTCCCGTGGAATATTTTGGAACTTTGTATGTTATGTTTTATTCATTCTGTTCCTAGTTGTATCTAAACAACTTAGACTGTTCTCATTATTACCAGTTATTTATTTGACCCTGATACTGACTCTTTTCATTTGAAAGGAAGACCACTGTTAGAGGAAGAGAAACCAAACATTCAATTGCAAAGTGGGAAAAGCCATGGAAGTCATGGCTTACAGTATACATTTTCTTCCTGTGTGACTAGTGGATTTTATTTTGGATCAGTGGGTTTTCTTCTTAGCACATTTTAGTTGGAAATTTTTGTTATGACACTTCCATATTTGCATACAAGCTACCCCATCGATCTCACCTCCATCACACTCTTTTATCTCCTTTCCCCACTTCTTAAAACAATTCCAGCAGGTTTCATTGTTCTGTTTTCTTTTCCCTCACATTTTTATTAGCATCAGCTAGTTGTACAAGGGGGCTTCATTCTGACATACTCTATACGCACACATGTGCCTTAACCACATGCAGACCATCACTTTGACTCCTTTCCGCTCTCCTTCCCAAACCAACCTCAGCAAACTTCATTTCCCCATTTTCACACGCACATAAAGTATTTTCAGACCCTTTCACTTGTTCCATTCACACTTCCCCTCCCACCAGTAGTCTCCCCAAAATGTCACTATTTTTTTTAGTTATACCAATGGGTTTCACCAGTATACTCTTAAGGGAAATTAGTGGACATGGCTAAAGTAAATAATAAAGAGCTGATCTGACTTCTGGAATCCAGTATCACTTTTATGATAAAGTTTCCAGCTACCAATTTCTTGATAATTTTTATTATGTCTCATGAATTATACATGGGGGTGAGGATTTCATTGTTACATTGCCATGAATATTTACAATGTATTCCAACCAATCTCACCTCTTAATGCCCAGCCAGTGGAACACTTGTGTTAAAATTCTCCCATAATTCTTTCATATTACTATTACTTAGCAAGTTAGTAAAGGCATGATACTCATTAGGAGTTGAGGAGCATATAGTAACACACAGTTTCTCTGTAGTTTAGCCAGCACATCCTGATCTCAGTCTAGAGCTCTCTGTGGGTCTGTCCTCCCTGCTAATCAACCCAGGAGAAGTTTATTTTCACCATGTTTTTCCAAAAGAGCCCATGACAGTA
This sequence comes from Perognathus longimembris pacificus, assembly GCF_023159225.1. Lineage (NCBI taxonomy): Eukaryota > Metazoa > Chordata > Mammalia > Rodentia > Heteromyidae > Perognathus > Perognathus longimembris. Next base: position 17,211,567 of record NC_063164.1, read on the forward strand.
AAAAGGAGGACGCATTCTCATGCTCTTCCATAAAAGTAAATTAAGCCCATAATTCATTCCTTTCCTCATCTGTGGTATAAAATGAGTATATAAACTCACAGTATACTGGTATACCACTTTAGTGGGGGGGGGCTCCAAAAGAGAGAGCATGGTGAGAGAAAAAATCAGTTAAAGGACTACAAATACAGGGGTCAATAATGTATAAATAGTAATGTGCCAAATGGAATTATCTTCTCAAGAGAACTTTACCTATGGAGGAAAAATGTAGTTGTTGCTGCAAAAACACCCATCTATATGAAGTAGGACTTGGTGTCGATAGTATGACTGGAGAGAACATTGTGGGCAGCGGTTGTGATTGTATGTATGATTTTTGGCAACAATTTAATAAAATAGTTACATATAGTTAGACTACATGAACACTTAGGGTGAACAAAAAGCCTTGTCTGTGGGAGACTGTAGACAACATTGCTCTGTGCAAAAACCAAACTGAATTGTTTTCCCATGTATGAGGCTTCATACAATTAAAGAGTTTTCCCTACATGCACTTCAATTTCACAGCAATAATGGCATAGGAGAGAGGGGAGAGAAGAAAGGGAGAGAGAAAGGAAGGACAGAGAGAGGAGAGGGAAGATGGAGAGGGGAGAGTGAGGTAGAGTTGCAGTGTCCCCTTCAAGGGCACTATGCCCAATGACCTAAAGACCCCTGCCCACAATCTACCACCACTTCTAATAATAGCAAGCTAGGGACCAAGCCTCTGCCCCATGTACCTATGGGAGGCACTTAAGATACAAACTGTAGCTAGTATTTAAACGTCGAAGAACACACCCATGCAAGCTATCTAATCCCTTGATATAATAATGTATTCAATTCAAAATGATTACTCTATCATTACCTGGGCTCTTCCCACTACCAGGGCTTCCTGCAACTGCAAAATGGTGGTTATATAAAGCAGGAACCTCTGCATCCAGAAAGCAGCCACCACTTTCCATGTGTATGCTCTGTCTGCATCTTTTTTCTTTGTTTTTCTTAATCAGCTCTGCTCTTGTTTGCTGCTGCTTAGCAAGATTAGTGAAAGCAAAATTGTAATCACTGAACACAGCACTTTGGCAATCAAGATATTTAAAACTTTCAATCTTCAGCGGGTGGGAAAAGAAAATACAACATTCAAGACTCTGATTAATAAACAAGGTGGCCACAAATTTTCCTAATGAAGACTTCCCTGTCAGGCCATCATAGGAGATCTGACTTAAGTTTGTTTCAAAGCTACCATTAAATAAATCATTAATAACTCAGTTACATTCTAGAGTTTTGAGTCCATGATCTGTCAGCCCCACCATGAATGAAGAAAATGGTTGAGAATGTAGTATATTCTTAAAATATCCAGAAGCATGGTACGCCATGGCATCAATGACAGAAGTGGCATCAGACCAGGAACCCCATTCTCATGAGTTTCATCCTTTCCAGTGAAACACATTTCATGAAGGACTGGTTCATAATGACTGAGTGAATCTCACACATCAGAATTTCCAGAGTTCGATAAGACTGTCCCATTCATTACCTGACATTCGGATATCCAGAGCATACAAATACCAACAGCCCTAAATTGTATGTCCCACAGAAGATGTTGCTCCATATTGGAAAAATGGTATTTAGGAGGAGACTACTTCTTCCTGGAAGCAACAGTGGAAAATCCTCAGTAAAGAACCTCATGAAATTCTTAGGCGAATCTAAGAGTTACTGAACTAAGTCAAGCCCTCTGCAGTCCCTATTGAGCACTGAACCAGAGCTCTCAGGAGAGGCGGTAGTTCAGGTCTCCCAACTCCGGGAGTCCTTAGGATCAAGGCTTCTTCTAACGTTGGCTTACAAGACTGTTTCTGGTCTGACTCCTGCCTGACTTTCTAGCAACCTGCCTCATTGTTCACCTCCCATTTGGTGCACCATTACAAAAAAAAAAAAAAAAAAAGAACAACTTTCCATTCCTTTTCTCTTTCCTTCTGCTACTCGTACTTATGATTCACTCAATTATTGTTTCCCCCACTGCCATATTTATCCATCATAGAATACTTATAAAGCTCTTTCATAATGACCTATCTGCATCACACATTGGATCCTAAGTTTGAGAGGGCAGGGACTCTTGTCTCGAGTACTTAGTGTCCTTGGTACATTGTGTGTATCAACAATCTCGTAGTCCTCGCTTAATGGAAAGATTCTGATAGTACAAGCTCTCCTTGACTCTCCCTGGATCAGATGTGTTCTCCAAGTCACAGACCAAAGATAAAAGCTCTCAGTGAAGGATAGGATGAGTTGAGTGGTACCCAGTCGTCTCCTTATTCGCCTGGGGCCAGCCTTTCCTAATTTACTCAAAGGTCTTAGCAACTGTGCATGATTTCTTGGGCAAATGCTTCCCAATTTTCCATTTGTCAGAATGCTGGAGACTACCTAAAAATACTAGGGGCTGGGAATGTGCCTTAGTGATACAGTGCTTGCCTAGCATACATGAAGCCCTGGGTTCTATTCTTCAGTACCACATAAACAGAAAAGGCCAGGAGTGGTGTTGTGTGGCTCAAGTGGTAGAGTGCTAGCCTTAAGCAAAAGAAGTTCAGGGACAGTGCCCAGGCCCTGAACTCAAGCCCCAGGACTGGCAATAAATAAAATTACTAACCTATATGTACAATCAAAATTTTCAGAGACCTTCCCCAGACACTGAGAATACTCCTGTTTGGCACAACTTAAATAAGATCAATGTAATGTGATTGAGTACCGAGAGTAAAAAAGAAGTGGGACAACTTACTGCATCTTTATTGGACAATGTCAATGCTGCACATAGGATGATGTTTACGGGCTGGGAATATGGCCTAGTGGCAAGAGTGCTTGCCTCGTATACATGAAGCCCTGGGTTCGATTCCTCAGCACCACATATATAGAAAAGGCCTGAGGTGGCACTGTGGCTCAAGTGGTAAGAGTGCTAGCCTTGAGCAAAAAGAAGCCAGGGACAGTGCTCAGGCCCTGAGTCCAAGCCCCAGGACTGGCCAAGAAAAAAAAAAAAAAGGATGATGTTTACCTGGAGTCAAACAGCAAGCGCTTGCTCAAAATTGACTTAGCACTTTTCACAAAGCACATCAGATTGTTGCAAAAATGGTGCTAATCAAATTGAAGGAGGAGGAGGAGGAGGAAGAAGAAGAGGAGGAGAAGGAGAAGACAAAACAATACAAAGCAGCAGTTTGGAGTTGAGAACAAAGAGTCCCAGAATAGGCTGATTTCCACACCACAGTCACTGCAAAACAATCCTTTGGAAAATTCTTTTTCTTTAACAAGTCTATTTATCTTGTCTTACTGTATTCTTGCAACAACGTAAAAGTTCCAGGCAGTCTTCTGTACTGTCTAAAGCCTGTGGCCTATTTTTTTTTTTTTTTGTAATTGTTTTGTTCTGGGTGCTGGGGATCAAGCTCGGGGCCTTGGGAATAGAAGGTAGGCAAGTGTTCTCCCACAGATCTCATCCTCAGCCCTTAGTTTCTGGGACAGGGTCTCACTCTCTAGCTCAATCTCATTTTGAACTTGTTATATAGACCAGTATAGGCCAAGATGGCCTCAAACTTTTGAGCCTCCTGCCTCTGCAGAAGGATCCTCTCCAGAATACTGGGATGACAGGTTGTTTTACCTCTCCATACCTCAGTTTCCTCCTGTGGAAACAGCACTGGTGATAGTACCTGCCTCCAGGGGTATTACAGGAGTTACATGGGTCAGTATGGACAATAATCTCATTGCATGGTATCTGGTACTAAGGAACAAGAAATACTACCTGTCATTAGCAAAGCTGAGTGCACAGGATTTCCCAAGAGGGAACTGAGCATTAGGAAAGCAAGCCCCTCAGTTGTTCTTTGCAGCTCCCATGAACGAGTACAGCTGGGATTATAGCTGACATTAGAGGATTGGGTTTTAATATTGTCCAGGGACAGGAAATAAAGTCTAGATGTTGCAGGAGGTGGCGTGTTGGCACTGAGATATCAGCATAAAGCCAGACCTCTGAGAGGAAAACATCCTTTAAAATTTTGTAGAACATAAAAAGTCAATCTCTAGCATAGCAGAGAGAGAGAGAGAGAGAGAGAGAGAGAGAGAGAGAGAGAGAGAGAGAGAGAGAGAGAGGAAAGCTTGTTTATTTTGAACTGAACTCTAGCTCAGGAGGGGAAAATGTCTCTCTTAAGAATTCAAAACCACTGGCATGAGCCTTTGGTGGGTTTGGGGTTTGAATAAATAGTTCCTGTACAACTTAGAAATCCCTGGGCTAAGAAATAACATAAAATTTGGCTTAGGCCAATTATACTCTGTTAGAAGCAAACATTTTGATTACACTGGTTTCTCCAGATTAGAGCCCTGTTGAAGATGAGCTCACAATCTGAAATCATACAACACACAAAGAAAAAAATATGACAAGAGTCTGCAGGCCTAACAAACAACAGGATTAGACCTTGTAGAACCATAGATTATAATGCTACCATCAGAGATTTTGAACTAGGTCTGTTAAAATAGCTAATAAGATGCCATAAGGCTTTAAAAAGAGAAAAATCCAGAAAGTGAGTAAAATCAGGTAGACTATTTGTGTGTGTATATGATAGTACTCAGTGCCTTATCCTCTTGCTTGACTTTTTTGCTCAAGGTTGATGTTTTACTACTTGAGCCACACCTCCACTTTGAGTTTTTTGCTGGTCAATTGGAAATAAGAGTCTTATGGACTTTCCTGCCTAGCTTCAAATTGTGATCCTCAGATCTCAGTTTCCCCAGTGGCATTAACCACCAGCACACATTTAAACATAAAGCAAATAGTGCTTTTCTTTAGAAACTAAAAAAGTTTATTAAAATATAGCACATCACATATAGACTAATATATAGTTGAGACAAACATTGCTGAGAAAGAATGAGAAAACTTGAAGATAAATCTAGGAAATTATTTGAATGGAGATAAGAGAGGAAAAGAGAAAGATAACCTCCGGAGACAGATAGAATAAACTAAGACAGAAATTCTAAATGAGAGACTAGTTTGATAAGGCAGTGTTCAAAGAGAAAGTGGCTAAACCCTGATGAAAGATAAGAAGACTTTTGTTTCAGAAAATCACAGTAAACTTCAAACTAGATAAAAGAAACCAAACCATCTTTTTGATATACCATAATAGAACTAAACACAAAGGGCAAAGAGAAACTTTATGACAACAGAGAGAAGAAAGAAAAGAACACAAGGACATTTTGGGAGAAGCCATGAAGACTCTGTGAGCACAGTTGCTGCTAGAACCTGACACCCAGTAGTGGGCTTGCATAGAGGAGCCAGTGGGGGACTGACCGTGTTGGATGGGGACAGACACTTCAGAAGCACTTAGCGGTGAGGGGGGAAAAGAACTCAGATTTGAGATGTGGGCAAACTGATTTCAGACATCCTTATCGTTATTTCATTCAGGATATTTTTGTGTTTTTCTAATGTGAAACTAGTCTCCTTAGTGTGGTTTCACACAATTTGTCCCCAGACATATAAATCAATGATACCTGCATGAACACATATGATTTCTAACAGACAACCAGTAATTATTGATAGCCCACTTCCATAGGGAAAAGGCTAGCACTTGTGAGCGATGCCAAAAAACAAAACAAACAAACAACAACAACAACAAAACCAGCCTCCTCATGAGCACTTTGCTGCTAACTTAAAGTACAGGACTTGTAACCTGGACAAACCAGAGAAAGTCTTTTTCAAAGCCCAACACATGGACCATTTGCATTAAAATCAACCTAAAGTAGTTCTTTAAAATGCAGATTATGAAGCCCTACCCTCAAATGGACTAAATCAGAATTCCTGGAGTCTGATACAGGAATCTTTTTACTGAGTTCCAATTATAACATGCACAGGACCTAGAGAACTGGTAACCACTAATGACTAATCTAATCAAGGCAAGCACCTTGAAAGGCAAATTCACATTAATGCAGCTCCAAAGGTGTTTTTCTTGCTTCTTTTTAGCTAAAATTTTATGATGAAAGTTAAGCATGTCTTCCATCTTTATGACAGAAGTTGAGCATGTTCAAAAGTGTTCCTAATCACCATTTTAACCTTCCAAATATATTCTCCATGACCTTCAGTTAAGCATGTCCCAAAACATGTCCACTATCTTTACTTTTTGAACTCTGAGCTAAAACTGATAAGGTTAAGGCATGTACTCCTTAACTGAGTACGTTCAGGAATGTACTCACCTCTCAAGTGTTTTCCTATAAAATGACTATATATAGGAAATAATCACCTCTTGGAATAAAATCCCCATGCTTCCTGTGTTCCAGGAGGACATTGCTTTGTAAATAACTCCATGCTTCCTTATGTCCTGCAAGCAACAACTCTTTCTCTATTTCTTGGCCATGCCTACATTTGTCTTATACTGAAACATGTGGACGTACAGCATCATGTTACAGAACCACTCACTGTTTAGCATTTCCTTCAGCCCCCCAACCTGAGTCCATGTTCCTTCTCAATGTATGACACATCAAGAAGCCTCATGACAGGCACATCGAAGCCTCCTTACCTCGCTTTGTATGTTGTGTTACACTCAACCAACATATAGGATGCACACCCATAGAAGAGGATCCTCTAACTGGAGTCCCACAATGCTTCAGTGACTTTATCTTACCAATTTCTACCCTGTGGTAGAACGAATTGTCCTCATTCTTGGCTACTTCTTCATGTAGTCTGTGAAGGAAGAAAATATCCGTGGCCAACTCTGTATACCTGATGCATAGCACAGAACTTGGCAATGCTTGTGGAATGAATGGATACATTGATTTGAGTTGCTTATGAGCCACTTGCCAATCAATGGTGTTGCCAGGGCCACACCCAGGTCTTTAATTATCCCCAAAGGCTGTAAATCGTCCAACCTAGCCAGCTATTCCAGTAGTCATTTTTCCCTCCCAGTCTTTTGAAGGCAGATGGAATTTCTCTTTTGCCATAAGAAAATCTGGGGTGTGGGAAGGCAATACATTCCTTCTCCCCAACTGCCACACAGATTTCTGTCTATGTGCCTAATTGGGAAGGGAATAAGGGCTGAATGGGGCTGATCATTTAGAGGCTATAAAATGGGAACCAACCGGGAATGTAGTAGCTTAAAACAGTGATACAAACCAAAACACACATTGTTCTAGCTCTTTCTATGTGCCAGTCTGTTTCCTCCGAGGAGTACTGAGATGAGTAGGACTTGCATCCTACTCTGACCATTTCATAGGGAGGACAGATACACACACTACTCTGACCATTTCATAGGGAGGACAGATACACACACTACTCTGACCATTTCATAGGGAGGACAGACACACACACACACACACACACACACACACACACACACACACACACACAGAGCATAGATTTCTCTAGCCTAAACAGCTTCTGCCCTTGGGGGTTTCTCTGCAGATATCCATCCTTTTTTTTTTTTTTTTTTTTTTTTTTTTGCCAGTCCTAGGCCTTGAACTCAGGGCCTGGGCTCTGTCCCTGAGCTCCTTTTTCTCAAGGTTAGTGCTCTACCACTTGAGCTGTAGCATCGCTTCTGGCTTTTTCTGTGATCAACTGGAGACGAGTCTCATGGACTTTCCTGCCCAGGCTGGCTATAAACCTTGATCCTCAGACCTCAGTCTCCTGAGTAGCTAGGATTACAGGTGTGAGTGGGCTGGCACCCAACCCGGCTGATATCCATCCTTAAGGCTGCTGTTTTGGTGCTTACCGGGTCTATGTGCCATGAGGCACCAAGGCTCTACCAGTGCCTGGCATGCTTCAGTGTCGTGAAATCCTAGGCATCCCCAGAGATCTGGAATTTAGAAATAGCCTCAACTTCCCACCTGCACACATTCCCTACTCCCCACCCAACAGACTGGTTCCTGCCTGTCTCTCCAGGTGCTTTGCCTCCTTGTCTTTTAGCTTTGGGTTCATACTTGACTCCATGCCTATGTTTTCACTAGTTTGGAACCGTCTCACAATGAAAGGAAATGAAGTGTTAAGCCAGAAATAGAGTAAATACTGGCACCAAAAAAAAAAAAGTCAATAAAAATAAGTCCAAGTGACTAAAGAGGATATGGTGACTAGTCTATTCTCATTCAGCTCCTGTCCCATAGCCACAAAGCTGCTCCCTCTTGTACCGTTCCAGAGATACTCTGTACATATAAATACCAAATTCATACATACATACACACACATACATTTTATTTAAAAAAATGATAACATACTATACTCCTTGTTCTTCACCTTGTTGTTTTCTTTCAGCAGTACCCTCAGAGAATATTTCATGCACATTTATACAAAAGGATTTTCCTATTTTTGTTTTTATACCTGAGAAGAATTCCATTATATAGATACACAATGTACTTAGTCAACACCTTATTGATGGACTTTTGGGATATTTCTAATTATTTAGTATCACAAGCATTATACTAACAACTATAATTTTGTTATAAGCAAACACTACATTATTATATTACTATAATTACATATGTGTGTTATTTTACACATAAATAAGAATAATATGCTAGAAGTGAAATTACAGGGTGAAATAGTTCATGCTAAAATAAAGCTTTTAACAACTAATGAACAGTTTAACAAAATGAATACCCATAAGCTGACAAATGTTTTGTTGGTAGAAGGGGGTGTCATGGGATGAGGGTAGACAAATTAAGAGGGGACTGATGGGTGAATACAGTCATTATATTCCATGTTCCCATGTGCACACTTGAGGGTATAAGAGGGTTGGGAAAGATGGGGGAGAACAATAGAAGGGGTGACATTGATCAAGATGCATTGTACTTATAAACTGACTTGTTGAATTGAAACACCTTTATACAGCTACTTAAAGATAATAAAAATAAATAAAATGAAGCTTTTGTTTTTGTGCCAGTACTAGAGCATGAACTCAGAGACTAGGCACTGTCCTTTAGCTTTCTCACTCAATGCTGGCACTCTGCCACTTGAACCACAGCTCTACTTCTGGCTTTTTGCTGCCTAAGTGGAGATAAGAATCACACACATTTTCCTGCCCCAGCTGGCTTTAAACCACAATCTCAGATCTCAGCCTCCTGAGTAGTTGGGATTACAGTCATGAGCCACTGGTGCCCATCTAAATGAAGCTTGTAATTGCAGAATATGGTGTCAGAAAGACTTAAGACTAACGGTGGTTCTTGCTATACTTTCTCCACTCTATCATCTGAATCCATGGTGGTGCCTTGTTTTGTTTTAGTTATCTTTAAGTCATTGTATGAAGGGGTTTCAATTGAACATGTCAGTTTATGAGTTCAATACATCTTAATCAAGGTCACCCCTTCCATCATTCTCTCCTTGGTCAGTGATGGTGTTTACATTTATCTCTCTCATCAGACAATAAGTAAATGAAAGCAAGCACCTGTGTTATCAGTGACTGACATCTAGTACCATGCACAGAAAACAGTAAGGACTACTAAGTAGCAGCTAAAGAAAAGAGGGAAGAAGTTTTGTCTTGAATGGAGGTTAGGCACAAGGTATGATGACCCAGAAAAGGATTTGTTACCCAAGCCGTCAGATTCTGTGGTCTCCTAGAATTAGAAAGCTTTAGCTCTCAAACGTCTCCAAGCTGTACCACAAGGAAAATAAGAGTAACCACACCTCAAGTCCAGGTTGTAAGAGAGTAAACATACTTCCTAAGACAACAACCATGTTAGAGTCACAATCCTGGCTGAGCTGGGTAAAGACCGAGTGGTGAAAGGCAACCGCTCTCCATTCTAGAAAGGGGAAAAGTTGAGCTGGAAGTAGAAATAGAGTTTATCAGGGGAGAAAAAAAAGATAACCCTGTGGCTGGATTTTAGTTTTCATTAGATCCACATTTGCTCTCCAGCTTGGCAGAATGATTTTGACAACTGTCTGTCTGTTTTCATCTAAATATTCCCCAGATGGCTTCAGTATTTGACTATGTGGTGTAGGTCTTGGCATAAATCTACCCACAGGACCTTCAAAATATCTTATCACTAAGCAGATTCAGTAAAACAAAATGAACAAGTCATTGTTACTAAACTGAATTGTCTCTAAACCCAAGATTCAGGCTGGGTATTCTTTTCAAATATGGAAGCCACCAGAAGACCCTCCGTAGAATGTATTGAATCTAATAGTGCATGAAGGCAGAAGATTAAAGGTACAGGAAGAATGTGCAGAGGACTGAGAGCCTCTTCCTCCCCAAACCAACAAAATCAAGTTGAGGAGGAAGCAAGAGAAGAGGAAGGACAAGGCAAGAGGAGATAAAGGGAGAGGAAAACAGGGAGTAGTAAAAAGAGAGTTGTTCCTAAGAGAGATAGACAGACGAGCCTGGGGCAACTTCATATGCTCTGGTTCAAGAGAGGAGGAGGAAAGGAAGGGAAGAGAAAAAAGAAGGTGGAGGCATGTGGAGACCTGCAAGGTTGCTAGGTACCTTCTCCATGGACCAAGGGGAAAGCATGCCTAAATCCTACCCCCCACCTCTTCACTGCAAAGAGAGGTCTTCCTTAGGGAAGGCCTCAAGAGTCCACCCAAGAGGTTATGGAAACAGGATCTGTGGGTAGGCAGACTGGAGAGGCCTTTGGCAATGCTGCCCTGGTATGTGAAAAATTTGTTCTGCTTGGATAGTTGGCAAACATTTTAGAGGCAAAAATGGAATTTATTAACAGAAAATATTTATCAAGGATTGTTCTCTTCTCCCCCTCTCTGATCTTTTCTCCTTTTTAAATCTTCCTAGGGTGGAGGACTTCATCAACAAAGTTCTTTCATCTTTGCTTGTGGTTTGCATCCTTGAGCCTAACTTGAAAGAAGAAGAAGATGGCTTTAGGGGGAAATGTCTCTTGCTCTCTCCACCCTCCCCACCCCACCCCCCACTAAGCTTCCATCTCCAAAGGCAGGCACCAATTTTCTGCACTGGAAAGAGCTCAGGTGAACAGTGCAAGAATTCCAAAGGAATTCACAAGTGTTTAGTTGGTATAGGCTTAATGTCTGACAGTCAGATCTACTGACCTAGGTCTAAATCTATAATCCACTACATATAAGAAGTGTAGCTTTCATCTTTTTTAAGCCACCATTTTCTTGGGAGTGAAGTGAGGAGAAGAAGAATACTGAACACTCAACATTGCCATGAGAACTTAATGAGATACTTTATGTTCCATGTCAGATACAGGGTCTAGCCTAGAACAAAAACTTCAGTGGACACCAGTTCTGGTCCTTATAATACAGGACAGAGGCCTTAGCTGTAACCCTCTCCCAGATTGCTCAACCACGGATTAGGATGTGGCTGCTTTGGGCATCACTTAATCAAGGCCAGGAACGAGCCCTGCCTTCATGAAACCTACATTTAACCAAACTCAGCAAAGTAGATGACGTTCACTGAGGGTTCATTAAGGATCAAGTGTTCCAAATGTATTACCACTGTGAACTTACTTAACCTTCACAACCAGTCTAATATTATCCCTACTATTATGCTCAATGCTAGAGAATGACTGAACCAGTACAGGAACCCAGACCTTCTGGCCGAGTCAACTTTCTTACTGTAGTGAATGATATTGCTTCACTACAGGATCTACCATGGCCTTGGTCATTTTAGAAACACAATAGGCTAGAGAGAGAGAGAAGAGAGAAAGTGAGAGAGGGGGCAGTTTTTCTGTAGTAGAAGAAAGAGGGGGCAGAGGAGCCTTGTGACAGGCAGTGGCAGAGCCAGCTTCTAGAATCCTGAATTGATATCGCAACACCATGAAAGGGAGAGATGGTCAGATGTGTTATTAGTCAGCTGGGTACAGTTGGCTCATGCCTGTAATCCTAGCTACTTAGGAGGCTGAGGATCACAGTTCAAAATTAGCCCAGGCAGAAAAGTCTGTAAGACTCTTATCTCCAATTAACCACCAGAAAACTGGAAGTGGCACTGTGGCTCAAAGTGGTAGAGCCCTAGCCTTGAGCAAAAGTGCCCAGGATGGTGCCTAGGCCTTGAGTTCAAGCCCCACGACTGACAAAAAAGAAAAGAAAATCCAAAAAACAGTGTTAATGAGCCCCACTGGCCCTTTGGAACTTCAGGTTGTCACTTCAATTACCAAATGGAATTCAGTCCAAATGTAGCTGTTTTTCCAGGTACCTTTAGTAAGAGGTCTGCATTCAGCATAGTCTATGAGGGAAGTGGAAGACAGCAGGGCTCTCATTTGTGGAACTAGAAACAGGCTTTGGGTCATGTTAAGCTCAGTGCTAATGAGCTGGAACGGGCCACTGCCTGGCCCTGTCTCCAGAAACGGATGGTAAGTTCTGTGTGGCCCTACATCGAAAGAGGAGCATGTGCCATGCTTCGTCATGAACCAGGGAAGACATCCTTGGAATGACCTGGAGGAACCATAGGCAGGACTCCACTTCCTCCCTCTATCTAAGTAGAGCCACGACCCTAGCTGTATGAACTGGTATGGACATACCAGTTCCTAAAAATATTGGCGAACTTCTATACACCTTGGGAAGTAATCACTATCCTGAACCCATTAGTGTGCTCGATCACCCACTCTCCTGGCATCTTCAGATCTCACTCGGTCTAGCACCTAGGGCCTCTGGGAGTTGGCTATAATTTACATTGGCCTAGACTCCTTCTTACTGATTTTCAATAGTTTAATCCCCCCCCCCCACACGATGAAGCTACCACATGGGATGAAGTATCTAAATAAAGCCACACAGGACCCATCTAGGGCCTATCCCCTGAGGACAAGTCATACAAAGGAAATCAGAGGGAATAAAAGATGCAATTTAGTGGTGAGGAGAGTAAGGGCTTGGACCAAAGCTCTGATTAAGGAGCTATCCTCCTGTGGCCTACTAGGTTTTAAACACAGGGTTCAATGTTGCATGCATGCCTCCCCTCCCCCACTACTCCCGCCAGCCCTCCAATGCCCTCTGTGGCCCTTCTCTGCCACCAGATCTATGGACAAGTCTAGCAGCCAGTAGCCACATTATTAATCATCATGATCTTCTGTACTCTCTGTGGTTTCCCAGATCCTTGCTTTCCCTCTCCTCATTGCACACTCTCAGGACTTACACTCCTAGACAACATGTACTAGAAGAATGCAAGACAGAAGAGCCCCAACAGACTCCCCAGAGACCCATAGAATCCTCTGCCTAGTCGGGTCCTAAAGGTCACCCAAACAGGGCCAACTTCAAATCCATGGAAGGCGGGAGGGTAAAGGAAGGACAAAGCCCATTCACCTATTGCTATGGAAGGGTCAGAGCCTGATAAGGGGTTTCACAGGCTCTGGAGTTGGGTATCCAGGTCCCACACTTGGTCTCCATTCCTACCAACATCTGACACTAGACACATTATTGAAATTCTCAAAGCCCAGTTCCCTCAGTTACAGGAGAAAGATCATTATAGCCAATAATTCTTGTGAGGATTAAACATGGCATGTGACCATCATTAGCTTTCTCCTTTGCTTTCATCTTACTAGGTTGAAAGGATAAAAACAAAAGCTATCTCCCAAGCAATACAAATATCCATAAAAATAAATGGAATCTATTCTGCTATCTACATATATTCTCTCATGTCTTTATCTGGCCTTTCCTTCCTTTGGACTCCTCATCCCTGATCATTTCCTAGGAACAAAAGGGTAAGAAATGCCCAGGTAATGAGGAGATAGTTCCTGAATGCAGCAGGTATTCAGAAGGGCTGGTTTCTGCTATTTTATACTATGTATCAAGAATCAAAGTAAAGCATGTGAGCTGGAAGGAAATCCAACAGAATGGGAACTCTGGTAAGCTGAGGATTCACGTTGGAAATGTTTTATTTCCATTATTGAAGAAGTAATCTATATCCATTGTACAGAAATTGGAAAACGAAGAACATTATAACTAGAAAAACATTCAAAAGAAGAATGGCTGATTTCTGAATGATCTATCAGAAAACAGCAACAATCACAACCATTAGCTCCCTATGACCTGCTCACCACCAGCAATGTCTGCGGCACCATCCTGAGCACACACAAGTTAGGGTTACACCACAGCATGCAATGAGGTCCCCATGGAGACAGTTACGGGCACCCAAAGCTGACAAGAAGTGTCTGCCAGAAGAGGGAAAAGGAAATAGTTGGAGGGAGATGTGGAAGGCAATAGGCTTTAAGAGGTAAAACTCCTGCTCATCATCACCTTCCTTCAGAAAGAAGGACAGAGAGCTTGGGGCTAGAATAAGACAACTTTACAGGATGGCTGGGGCTGGTGCTGTTTTAAGATAAAGATCAGTAACCATCTGCTTGGCCTGAGGACTTGCTTCCTCACGCCAGGTGTGGCCAGGTTTCTTTTATGAATAACAAATCACTCACAGACTTCATGGTTAAAGGATAATAATCACAGTTTACACTTTATGGGCCTGCTACACTGTCTGGGCACAATAGGGCAGCTCATTTCCACTGATTACACAGCTGGGGTGCTTGCCTGGGAATATCCAAGATGGCTGCCCCCAGGGCTGGCATGCTGATGCTGGGGATAGCCAGGGACTTGGCCAGGACCTTTCCTCTCCACAGGCTACCCTGGCATCTTCTCTGCATGGTGGCTAGGTTCCAAGAGCAAATGTCCCAAGAGACAGGAAGTGCGAGCTGCCAGTTTCTGAAGGATTGGGTCCAGAAATTGACACAACACCTCCTCCACTGAATTTATTTGTCAAGGAAACCTGATGCCAGGTTCAAGGAGAGGAGAATGAGGGTCAAAGAATTAGGGGACTATATTTTAAAACTGTCACCAAGGGAGACAGACAAGTTCAATGCTAGGGAGGATGCCTTAGGTCATAAACATTGTGGTGCTCATGAAGGACAGATAGGATGAGAAGCTGTGTCCATCAGGTCAGGGCCCACTTTGGCCTGGGTAGTGAAAGCCCAGGGTCTCTCTTTGGTCCTATGAGAATACAATTTCTAAGTAGATCCCTACTTCCCTGGGCTACACAATATGGCTCTATTCAGCCTCTGGGCTTTCTCCTCCACCCTTCAGTCCCTCAACTCTAAAGAACTTCAAGTTCCTGAGGACTCCCTGGCCTGTGTGAGCATACACATTCCCATGGCTACTAGAGCCCCTCTGGTTAGGACTTCAGGAGCCAGCTCTAAAAGCCAGAGAATACCATGTTATGGAAACGACTGTTATATCATTGTTGTAATTACTTTCAACATGCCATGTGAAACTGTAGCTTCTATTGTAGATGATCCTCTTGTATCCCCTTCCTGTGGTTGTACCCGCACTATCACTGTATCTTATCTGAGTACATTGGAAACTGTATATACTGGTATTAGAACTAGGGAAGTGAAAGGGAATATCAAAATCAAGAGACAAAGGATAAAAAGACAAACTACTCCAAAAATAATACTTGCCAAACCATTTGGTGTAAACCAACTGAACAACTCATGGGAGGAGAGGGAAAGGGGGAGGAGGGAGTGGGTAATGAGGGAGGAGGTAACAAACAGTACAAGAAATGTACCCAAGGCCTAACATATGAAACTGATGTACCTCTCTGTACATCACTTTGACAATAAATGGGGGAAAAAATAAAAGCCAGGAATCATTCTGGTACCCATCTTGTCCAGTTTCTCAAAACCATCCTTGGAGGGTTCACACAGGGTCAGAAAAGCTACCCAGTCACACAATACTAGATTGGGATGATGGTCCTACAGCATGTTCTCTTTCTACCATATGCATGTCAACTTCTGGGAGTTAGGCTTTATTTTCTAGGGAACTGAGGTACTTTAACCCAAGCAGCTACTGTATAGGACACAATGTCTCACTCATCATGTGATCATGACAAATGCTTATCCTTTGGTCAGCAGCCTTGTCAATGGCAAACCACAAAAACTCTTACTAATAAATTCACTTTCCTTTCTTCCTATACTCCAAAAGGGCTGTGCATTTTATGAGATATTTGAAGTACAGAACAGAAAAAGAGGACTTCTAGATAGATCTATTACCTTACCTCCTCAAGTTCCTAGGTCTTTGGTTCCCCTCCACCTCAAAATAAAATTAAAAACCACGAAGAAAAATATACTGATATACAAGTAGAGCTATACAGGGGCCAAGCTTCAGAACAGAAAGGTCTGTGTCAACTTTATGGTTATGCTCTAGAAACCTTTGGTTTTCTGTAGTACAGGCCCTTGGAATTGAGTTCAAGGGACCAGAACATTCTGCAATGGGAATAGTCTACCACATCCTCTCTCTTGCTCTGCACTGAAAGGATCAAGAGACAGGCCAGACCAGTGCCATCTACATCCCAGGCCATGACCCATTAGTCAACAAGTTCCAGCATAGCAGACAGAAAACAATAGCCAAGTTGCTATAACTCACCTAAATGCCAAACCACTGGGCCCTTGTATTTACCCTGTGGAAGTACCAAGGTGTGTGTGTATGTGTGTGTGTGTGTGTGTGTGTGTGTGTAATTGGGGAGTTAGCAAGTAAGGCAAAAATAAATTTCCTTGTCAATCTGAAGATATGAGACATGTATTCCATCCATTTAATAGAGGAACTGTCTGTTACCTAGTCTTCCTTCTAAACCTTCTTTTATTCCTTTTCTGTATCGTCTCTCACACCTACTATACCTTAGCAGTCCTTTTCTCCTCTCCTATTGTCTGTCTCCTTCCATTTTCTCTTTTCTCCTTCTCTCCCCTTCCTCCTCCTTTTCTTTTTCTCTCTTCCTCCTCCTCTTAATCCTTCTTCTCTTTCTTTTCCTTCTCCTTCTCTTCCTCCGTGTACTCTCTCTCTCTCTCTTCCTCACTCTTTCTGTTTCTCACCACCACTACCACCACATACACATACAATCTAATACAATGGGCTATTTTTTTTCTTTAGAAGCCATTAGGAAATTCTCACATCTGGGAATCTGGCTTACAAATTTATAACATTTGTGTTCTGTTTTCTGGAATCTCAGAGTCAACCTCATGACCCTGTTCCCTTTATTAAAATCTAAGTTGCATAGCAAGACAGGCATATTTTCTGCTGTAGCACTGTGCTAGTTTTATGTTACTGTAACAAATGCCTGAGATAAAATCAGCTTATGAAGAGAAAAGTTTTATTTTGGCTCATAGTTTTAGAGCTTTCAGTTTATGGTCAGATAGTCTGTTGTTTTAGCGTCTATGATGAGGAGCTACAACATGGCAGGAGTGTATAGCAGAGAAAGGTGCTTACTTCATGGAGATTGAGAGGGAAGGAGAGAGGTGGGGGTCAAGGTCCCTATACCTAACTTCCCCCCACTAGTCCTGACCTCCTGACATTTCTACAGCCTCCTAATCGTGCCACGGCATGGGGACCAAATCTTTAAGACATGGACCTTTGGGGGAACACTTACCTCAACTTTAGCAGGCACAAGCCTTGTGAGAGAAGCACTTTCACCTGCATAGCCTCTTCTTTGGTGGTTTAATAGACTGTTACACAAGGATGCTTCAGAGATTTCTGGGCCTTTTCCTGCCAAACAAAAATTGTAGAACTCTTCTTCCAGAAAAAAATCAATAGGACATTAAAAAGAGACCATCAGTAATAAAACTTGTCTCTAGCTTCTCCAGAAAGATAATGAGCATTCAAGTACATAGGTTTAGGATACAAGGTTTCAAAATAAACACAGAAGGGATCGATGATAACCCATGTCAAACTCGCTAGTTCAATGTATTTGTGAATCCAACCTTGGAAAAGAGATAGGAAGTATGAAAATGCTAGTTACCAAGTAGCCCTGGTTTCCAATCCTATATCAATCACTTAGCATCTAAGATGTAAAGATACTTACTTCAAAGCTTCAGCTTCCTCATTTATAAAACAGAGGCAAATAAAATCCAACTCTGCCAGCTGCCCAGTGGCTCATACCTGAAATCCTAGCTATTCAGGAGGCTGAGATCTGAGGATCTTGGTTCAAAGCCAGCCAGAGCAAGAAAGTCCATGACACTTTTATCTCCAATTAAATGCTAAAAGGTGGGGCTGGGAATGTGGCTTAGTGGTAAAGTTCTTACCTAGCACACATGAAGCCCTGGGTTTGATTCCTCAGTACCACATAAAGAGAAAAGGCTGGGCTGGGAATATGACCCAGTGGTAGAATGCTTGCCTCATATACATGAAGCCTTGGGTTCGATTCCTCAGCACCACATACATAGAAAAAGCCAGAAGTGGCATTGTGGCTCAAGTGGTAGAGTGCTAGCCCTAAGCAAAAGAAGCTCAGGAATAGTGCCCAGGCCCTGAGCTCAAGCCCCAGGACTAGGAAACACACACACACACACACACACACACACACACACACACACACACACTGAGGGTTGAAAGGATTCAATGATATAGTGACTTAAGTTCTCAAAAACTGGTAATTTTCCCTATTCCAACATCATCATGTCCAGTGTAGTAGAGGTAATAAAGATATGTACTACCAGAATCCTACCAACGAGAAGACAAGGCCATGATGAAGGAAAGTGAAATGAAGAAGAAACTCAGTAGTCTACCAAAAAAAACTACCCAATTGGTGCCAGCCTGGAATTAATCCCAAACCAGGAAGGGCATGCCCTGAGACTGAAGGCTTCCTGGAGGAGATGAGCCTCTAAGAGTAGGAGGTTAGAGCCACATTGAGGCTGGCATTCCAGGCCCAGGTCTAGAGGGAAGAACCAGACTGACATGTTTGCAGGGGTGTAGGAATGAGAAGAGAAGCCCTGGGAAGAAAAAGAGCCAAAAGTGGTGTTGCAGGACAGGGCAGGAGCATGATGCGTAGATGCCAGAGAGAAAAGGAGAGAGAGGACGGCCGCCATGATTTCACCAGAATGGGGTTAGTTGTAGGTTCTGATATCATGAGATCAGAGAGTGATAGAACAAAACTCGAAAGGCCTCTCCACTGCTCTTCCTGGACAAGAGACAGGTCAGAGGAGCTAGTGGGAGAATTGTTAACCAAGGAGAGAATGGCGTGGAGGTGGAGGATACACAGGATCGGGAATCAGGGCTGCTTCCTGGCTGGAAACAGGATATAGCAAGGGAAGTATACTGACACGGAGGCTGAGAAATTAGAAAGGGAGTTTCCTGAAGAAAAAGCCATTTGTCAGTCTTGGACAAGTTTATGTGAGACACCTAAACCGTAGCCCTCCATATGGATGAGAGCATTTTCACCAGAGCAGGCAGAGCCTAGGTCTTCTTCTGTATAATTCTACTTCCCCTTTTTACTTTAGTCCAGTATTATTGTTCCTAAAATCTCAGTGGAATTCATAACTAGAACTGCCCACAGGCAGAGATTTAGGCAATCGGTCCAGAGGAAGCCAGAAGTGTGCTCAATACCTGAATTTCCTTAAGATAAGATCAGGCCCCTGAAATGATCAGCTAGTAGATTCCCCAAGTGCTCTGTTTGGACTCCTCCATTTTTTGGCGTAAGAATTCATACTGGGTAAAAAAAAAAAAAAAAAAAAAAATCTCATGTCTTCAGGGAGAGTAAATACTACAAAGAATGTTAGAGTCATCGGGCCCAAAGGTAACATGAGATGGTCTTTATGCTCTTGATAATATCCTTCCTGGGTTATTATATATGTTCCAGATAACTTCTAGTTTATAACATATCCTTCCACTGTCTTGAAGGATCCCTGGGGTGAATTGCAGAGGGAATATAGATGGGTCACCTTGTGTCTCCAGAGAAGCCCGCCCCTTTCTGGTACTGCAATTTAGCAGGGCTCTGGTTGGCAAAGCTGTGTGGGTTTCTGGGCACCAGAATAGCAAGCAAGCTCAGAGGCAGCCAGCAGCAGAAAGTGAGGAAGGAAGTTCCAGATGGAAGCAGCAGAGGGTGAAGATGCTTGACTGCAGGCCAGCTTCAGGATGGGGGGAGAGAAGTGGGGGCTTGGAATGCCCTAAAAGATTCCAGACCAATGGAGAAGTTGCTCAGAAAAGGCTAAGTGTAGCAGCACGCACACCCAAAGGAACGTCTGGTATTCAGCCCCCAAGTTAATAAGATTTAGGAAATTATTGACACCCCAGGATTAAAATCATCCCTCACTGTAAAAAAATATCATGTCTATCATCTAGTGTTTTGCCAAGATTATCAAAGCACTGTTCTCAGAGATGGTAATCTGATTCATTTGGAGCTCTTTGTACTTCTGCCTTCTATTCCATGTTGAGAAGGGAAAGAAGTCTGACTTCTGATTCTTCTGGACAATTTGAAGGAAACAGATGAATACAAAGGAAGTGGTTTCATCAATGGAAGAAATGAAAGTTAGAGAACAAAAAGACTTTCTTGGAGTCCAAGATGGTTGTGAGATAGACCACCTTAACAGAGAGTCTCTGTTCCTCTGGGGAAGAGACAATCACTCTGAGCCTCCATTTCCTCAGCTGTAAAATGGAAGACCATTCTATGACTTGCTTTAATTAACATTACAGAGAATAAAGTCCAGGGAGATGCCAAAGGCCATAGTATTTTATATGAACTAAGAGGTCATCCAACATAAAAAATGGCAAGATGAAGACTCTTTTTTGCCCCTAGATCATCTTCCAGAAGCACTCTATGGATGAATGGGGCCCATACCATCGGGAACATGTCACTAGACTATATTCGTTCTTCAAGCTATCTATTTTCAGATAATAACCTGCTTTCTTCCCCTAAAGAACTGTGCTTTAAATGCTACCAGTGCTTGGTCCCAAGTACTCCAAGAACCCTTCCAACTAGCCATCATCAAAGTTCCCAAGATGCATATGGCAGACCCCTCTTAGAGGCAACTGGAGGTTGGCTTATAGCCAGTGAAGCCTAAACAATCATCTCGATTATGGATTTCAACTGCAGCCCCAACAACTTTAGAGTCCTGCTGAGATGAATTGGTGGGGAATGGGAAAGCACCAGAACTACTTTGGGGTCTCCCACCCCTACAGAAGCCACAGCAGCTTTCGTGTCATTGACCTTACATATTGGATACAAAATATGCTTTTATGTGCAATGGGAGTTCTGTGGCACTAAACTATTTATAAAACATTTGTCTATCCTAATAAATTTTATAACGAAACCAAAGCCTAGAGAGGAAAAATTAATCATAGTTAAAACTTCTCTGGAATCAGATACGAAATGCAACAAAAGAATTTCACTGGGAAAGATGCCCAAGCTATTAATCCAAAGTTACTGTAAGATGCACATAAATCTCATTTATCCTCATGTTCTTACAGTTAATTCAATTTCCCCATTCCTACAAGCCCTAAATATGTCTAGGACAGGTAGAGATGCTGCCATTTCATAAAAAGTTCTCTGTGTATCCTTCCTCTTAGCGCTTCTCAGATTTTTTTTTTTTTTTGCCAGTCCTGGGGCTTGGATTTAGGGCTTGAGCACTGTCCCTGGATTCTTTTTGCTCAGGGCTAGCACTCTACCACTTAGGCCACAGCACCACTTGTGTTGCTAAGGAATCAAACTCAGGACTTCGTGCATGCAAGCCATATTCCCAGCCCTCTTCTCAGATGTTTTGAGCATGTTTACACTTGATACTCAGAAGTGCTGATAGGTCTGTACTGTGAATATTTTGAGTAGAGGAATCTGGTCTAATTTCATCAATGTGCATGCTTCATGCTAAACACAGTGCCAATAATAATTGATAGAGTTCAACAACAGACATTTACATAAATGAATAAATGAGTGAAGGAAGGAAGGAATTCTGCACAAACATTAATTCCCTGGCTTCTCTTCTCCAAGTAATATTCTCTAGAGTTTTGTCCTCTAGGTCACAGATAGTTGATGCTGAAATATTCTCTCTCAGGGGAAAGCTGGGCAGATGTACTTGGGAACATTTTTTTAACTAGGTTGGCATTGGAGAGGAAACAGCCAATATATTTAGCCACCCATGGCATGCCAAGGCCTTATTGAGACCGAAATAGGCACTGTAGGAGGAATCTCAATTAAATATTTTTCTAAGCAGTCAGTTCTGGGCTTTGCCTGAACATGGATACAGAGCAGGGATAAAGCACAGGACAGAAAAATCAAGAGGATTTTAAGTAGGACTTCTAAATCAAATCAGGGCACAGATCCTTGCCATGCAAACCTGACCCCAGAAAGTACAGGTGCTGCCCTGCACTCCACAGTTCAAGAAGCAGCACATCCTTCTTCCAGACACTTCCCAAACTCCTTACATTTGAGAAGACCCCACCTCCACACTCTAAAATAGTACCATATATTTGAAATCTTCTTCCCATGAACTCCAATCAACCATTGCTATTAGTCAACATTCTCTAAGAATCCTACCTCATCCAGAAAATGTTTCCGGAATTATTTGAAAGGAAACAATGACATTTGGAGCATGGAACTCGGCCATACATCCTGATTCTCTTTCCTTTAGTAAAACATGAAGCACCTCAGGCCAGAGGCATAGGAACCACGACCCTAAAGAGAAGGGGCTACTCAGGTAGGTTCTCACATTAAGTAGAATGTGGTGGAAAATGGTCCCTGGAAATGATATAGATAATCTAGTGTGGTTCATCTGCCAATATCTGCACATGTGAAAAATAACAAATATCTTTCATGGTTTTTTTTTCATATCTAGGCTCATACTATTTTGAAAACAGCTTTTACCACTTAAAAATGTATCATCAACATTTTCCCATGTCATTGAGTATTCTTTCGCAAAATGAGCTTTAACATCTATATGGCATGGCCTCATTTGGAAATCATATTTTATTCAGCCATCCTCCAGCTGTTAAGCATTTAGATTGCTTCCTGTTATTATAACATTAACTTGAGCACCCTCAGGGTGAGGTTTATATTCATTTCTAATCATTTCCAGGGCAGGACTGCCTGGTGGTTACCATGGCCCCAGCAGCTGCTCACCCTGATCTCAATCCCACTGTCATGTCTTGTTAGTCCTTAGATCTTGCTCAAGTCTCCCTGTGCTTCATCCTCTTTAGTGTAAGAAGCTCTTACCTTACATAGTGTAACCAATGTAAAGAACTAAAAACAAGGCCATCCTTCATACTGTGTTATTAACTTTATTAGATCTTTGTATTATGTTCTTTGAAGAATTTCTGAGCCAGCAATATTTTTTTTACATTGTTAAGGCTTTTGAACATTGTCAAATTGTCCTTCTGACAGATTATGCCAAATTACCTTCCCCAAAGCAAGTTGTGAAGACACTGGTTATCCACCATGTCCTATACCTCCTCTTTAAAAATACTCAAAATGTTTGCTTTTGGCAACCTGGACTTGAGCCAAGTGGTAGGATTCAACACTCTTAACCCCTTTCTCTCAGATCTCTCAATGGCTGGGTATTCTGTCTTCTAGGTTCTTTTTGTATGTCTCTGATGCCTCCTTCCTTTTTCTTCTGCACTCCCTTTCCTGGGACAAGGTGGTGTTGATGGTTCCTAAAACCAGACTTCAGCAATCTTCTCTCATTTCTCCACATCCTCATTTCCCACGACTCATCCACCCCATTATACCTCAGCTTCCTACTAGGCCTCTCTGGTTTTCACTTCCACTAACATCTTCACCCTATGCTTCCATTTACTTATTAATTATACATGAATATCCTGCCATTTCATATATCCAAGTCTGACACCAGAGCTCTATCATATTCTGTTCCCTCTCATTTCCCTCAGACATTCTAAGCTCCTGTCACCAAAGCTTGATATTGCAAAGGAACCTTGTACCATGTGTCCAGGATCTGTGGTTATCAACTAGGATGCAAGGTCTGATGGACCATCTCTCTCCTTCCATTTCTAAGCCTATCATTATATTTGTTTTGTTGGGGGTTTTTGGTAAGACAAAAAT
Organism: Perognathus longimembris pacificus; assembly: GCF_023159225.1. NCBI lineage: Eukaryota > Metazoa > Chordata > Mammalia > Rodentia > Heteromyidae > Perognathus > Perognathus longimembris. Next base: position 17,235,281 of record NC_063164.1, read on the forward strand.
CAGCATTCCTACCAGCTCTCCCCACACACTTCTCCCTCGAATCATCTTGAAGATGGCTTTTTACACACACACCTAGTCTCCGCTTTCTCAGGGATGTTGTGTAAACTTCACAGCCTGAATAAAGTCCATACTCCTCCACACAGCAACTCAAGAACTTCATAGACCTGACCCCATTCTTCATTTTCAGCCCTGTCTTCTGAACCTGACCTTTTTGGTAGCCAAATCCTATCCATCCCTCCAATCATTTTACTCTTTGAAGGCTTTTCTAACTACTCCCACAATAATAACCCATGTAGCTAGGACAGTTGAACTACAGGTAATAAGCTAAAGAACATTCAAAAATGGTTCAACCATAAGAATATCTGTTATCCCACATTTCACAGGAAATCTACAGGGGTAGACTGTGCAAACAATCCAGATAGATACTAACCAGCATCTATTTCCCCTCCCTCTTCCCTACCAGAAGTTCAAGTGAACACTGCCTTAGGCTTCAAGTAAGTTGACTCTTTTCGTATCCCTAGTGAGAAGTTAGAGACCTAAGTTCTGGAGCCAGAGTTCAAAACTTAGTTATGCAGCTTCCTAGCTGAGAATCCCCTGGGAAAATTGTTTAAATGCTATGATTTGATTTCTCAAGTATAAAACTGAGGCTATCAACAGTTCTCCTTATCCAAAGCATTGCTAAGGAAGCGTATTAGATGAGAGGATATGTGTAAAGCATTTGGGACAGTGCCTGGCACACAATCAAAGTTGTATTTATGGAGCATGTGTGCTTTTTACACTGACTCACTCAACAATCATAGTATTTGCATATCCCTGGTCTTTGCCTGGTTTAGGAAAGCCATGGATCCAGTGTTGGACAAAAAAAGTCATGGGAAAAATCCCATAGAGAACCACTTTTATTCTCTGCAGTCGAACGTGATGCCCAGGCTGTGCAGCCAGGAGGGACGGAGTCACGTTTGATTGAATGACCATCAGAGACCCAAACTCTCGTCTCTGCTCATTCCTCTTCCCTGTACTGGCTTCTTCCAAGTTGCAAGTTGGTTTCAGAGTCCCAGCCATCATGTGTCAGATACAACAAAGCAGAGGAACAGAATTTTCCCTTCCTTGTGGCCATCTTTAGGAGGGAGTTTCCTAGTGGCTGCTCAGCAGATCTCCATTCTTTCTAGAATTATGTCACACGGTCTTTCTTGAACCAACTGGCAGTAAAGAAACTAGGATTCCTATAAGCTGATCATGGTAAGCCATGCCCTGGGAATTGAGGCCTTATTTCTGGAGATCATGTGCTTCTAACAACTTCCTTACTAGTTTGTTCACTGGCAGTACCTGGGTTCTGGCTGATACGGCTGCTACCCAGCTGGGTACCTTTGGAGTAGGTCATTCAATATTCCTGTGTCAGTGTGACATGTTTAAAGTGGCAATAGAAAACAAAAATCCATGGAGGTGTGGTAAGCACTGTATCAGCTTGAAGTGGCTGCGTGAATAAAAGGGTTTTATGAATGCTGAAGTACTGCTCTCTGCCTTTGGAGGAACCCATGTGCTTAGACAACTTTAGAGTGAGTAGTCACAGTGGTCTGAGTGAGAAGCCCCGGTCCTTTCTCTGTAGAGAGCTCTCCAAGCTGCCTTCTCTTAAAATCCACACCTGAACCAGGGTCCTCACTGTGGGCCATGCCTCCCTCTCCAGCACCCATCTTCCAAAGACCTTGTTTGGATTAAAGAATGTTCAGGGAAGAAAATGCCCAACCTTGCTCAGAAGCCCATGCCTACCAGTATCCAGTCTCCCTATCAGGAGGTCTGGAATGCTGCATTGTCATTGAAAAGTTGAAGGTCATCTGTCTTTGGCCCAGTCTCCAGAGGTCTGAAAGGGGCAGGTTTTAGTAGTAATAGTTTTCTGAAAGCGTGAGTTCCAGAGTCAGTCTCTGAGTTCACTTCTGAGCCTCATTATCCAGTGGTTCGAATGGTCTAAGGTAGACCATTTAGGCTTTGATCCTCAATTTCCCCAGCTTTAAAATAAGGATAAGGGCTGGGAGTATGGCCTAGTGGCAAGAGTGCTTGCCTCCTACACATGAAGCTCTCAGTTTGATTCCCCAGCACCACATATATGGAAAACGGCCAGAGGGGGCGCTGTGGCTCAAGTAGCAGAGTGCTAGCCTTGAGCAAGAAGAGGCCAGGGACAGTGCTCAGGCCCTGAGTCCAAGGCCCAGGACTGGCCAAAAAATAAAAATAAAAAATAAAAAAATAAGGATAAAGATGTCCACCTTACAAGGCTGTTTACATTGCTCCTGACATACAGCAAGAAGCCACCAGGCAGAAGCTGGGATCTACTCCTAACAACTGCTAGACAAAAGTTGAAGAGCCTAATTCTAGCTCCTTTCTATCCCCTGAAAAGGCCAGAGCCTTGGAAAGAGAGCAGGCAGTCTAGGCTAATCCTGGTGCTACCACCATAAACGTTGTGTCTTTGGTCTCCTGACTTTGACTTTCTCGTCTATGAAGTGGCAGGGACTGTATGTGGTAACACCCAAAGACCATCTTTATGCTCATGGTTCCCAAGGTTGTGGCTGCCTTGCTTGTTCATACTGAAACTCTAGTCTGCTTCTCCCAAGTCACTCTCTCAGCTGTCTATGTGCAGGCATTCAGTCCAAACAGCTCTTTGCCATTTGAGGGTATCAAGACTGCATCTCCAGGTCTGATTGTCACACCGCTGCCCTTTGACTTCCATTTGAGGTTGGTCTGAGATTTCCCAGAAAGGAATCCACCCCTTCTTCACCTCAGTTTCCTGCATCTTCCCATTTTCTTGTCTCATACCCAAATTTCTGTTTCCCTAGGCCATGTAGGAAAGCAATTTACTTCAACCCAAGCTGGCACTTTTTCAGAACCTCCCCTGCCTCTGCCACATTCCTTGAGTTTGGGCAGGACCCAGAGAGCTGGAGAATTCCTCTCCCTCCTTAGTGTGGGTCCCCATGTTGGCATGCCAACAGCCCCAAATATTTAAAGCAATCATGAAAATGAGCTCCAAGTCCCATGCCAGAGCCTTGAAAGGAATTAGGCTAAAAACAGGACAAAAAAAAGAGGTGAGGCCAAACGGAAAATGCCATGAAAGGCACTGCCCAGCATGGACGGGACCCAGAGCTCTCCTCACTGGCTTCATTCATCCACAGCCAGCCACTGTGCTGAGCACCATGGAGGCAAAGTTGAATGAATCACCATCCCGGCCCTCGAGGAGCTCTCAGTCCAGCCAGTAAGCCACACAGACAATCATGGTACAGTATACTAAGTATGGACAAAAGGCCACCAGAGGCACAAAGGAGCCATGGAAGAGGGAGGCAGAGGCTCTGCATCTGGGTCAGCGATGCAGCCCCAAGCCTCAGCCCAGACCTTAGAATAAGCCTTCTTCCAAGGGCTGAGGCAGAAGACATGTTTCCACACAGAGAGGAAGCAGCAGATACAAAGGCACAGGAGCATGCAATGAGGTGGAGAAAAGGAGGAAAGTGCTCAAGCGTGACTACTTTGTAAACGGCAAAGACTCAGCCTTTCTCCACTGGGCATGTTTATGCACATGTAATACACAGCATGGAGAATGGAATTAAGACTCAGCCCTATGAATTAAGAGTTTTGTTTTTTTTTTTAATCTGAGAGACGGGCACTCAAAGATAGATGTAGAGTTCTGAGCAGAATTTTTTTTTTTTTGGTCATATGATATTCTGAGTGCAAGCTAAGCATCTGGGAGGAGGTGGTGATGATAGCACTTTGTACCTCAAACGACAGCCCATTCTGTGATCCACCCAGAGAGACTCCCTGCTGGAGGGGAGGTGGGGTTTTCCCCATCACTTGAGTGATGGAAGAGGCAGTTTGGCAAGCTGGGAGGGCTGGTAGTGCCCCGGGCACCTGGCACAGCACAGGCGAAGGTACCAAGGTCAAAAGCAGATGCCTGCCTGAAAGAGCTGTGACAAAGGGAGCCCCAGGCCTCCTAGTTACCTGGAGAAGATGGGAGAGGTGGGCAGATCCAGTGCCTCCCCTTGCTAGGACAATCACAGCCCTCATGACAGAGGGTGGAGAGTGGCGTGGACCTAAGTCTGGAGTACTGGGCAGCAGCCCCAGGGAAGACTTGTGGAGAAATGAGAAAACTGAAAGTGGCACAACTCAAATATCACCAGGTGCTGTAGAAAGCCATTAGGACCAAGATACGTGCAGCTAACGGCTGGTGTGCACCATCATCATCGCCCTCATTGCCATTAAATGCTTCACACATTTACTAAGTGCTTATGAGCCAGGCTATGTTAAGCTTTACATGAATTTACTTAATCCTCCAAACAACCTGAAAAGATCAGAATTCTTACTAATCTCATTTTACAGAGGAAATGTTCTCTAGGAAGGTTAAATTAAATTCCAGCATTCAAGCTGGGCATTGGTGGCTTATGCCTGTAATCCCAGCTACTACTCAGGAAGCTGAGATCTGAGAATAAGAATCATGGTTCAAAGTCAGCCCTAGCAGGGCTGGGAATATGGCCTAGGGGTAGAGTGCTCGCCTCATATACATGAAGCCCTGGATTCGATTCCTCGGCACCACATATATAGAAAAAGGTGGAAGTTGCACTGGGGCTCAAGTGGTAGAGTGCTAGCCTTAAGCAAAAAGAAGCCAGAGATAGTGCTCAGGCCTCGAGTTCAAGTCCCAGGACTGGCAAAAAAACAAACAAACAAGCAAAGTCAGCCCTAGCAGAAAAGCACATGAGACTCTTATCTCTCATTAACTACTTAAAAACCGTAAGTGGAGTTGTGGCTCCAAGCAGTAGGGTACTAGCCTTGAACAGAAAAGCTCAGGAACAACACCCAGGCCCCAAGTTCAAGCTTCATGACTGACAGACCAAAAAAAAATGCCAGCACTTTTAATAAATAAGTAGTATATTTTTCATAAATAGAGCATACTGGGGGCCCAAGTTGTATTCCCAACCTGCAAAATTCAAACATTAGTATTTTAACCCTTGTCTTTAAAGACAGGGTCTTTAAAGAGGTGATTAAGCCAGTAAGGGCACTAGAGTGGGTTCTAATCCAATCTTTCTGGTGTCCTGATCTACAGCAAGAGAAGATTAGGACACAGGTTCAGAAGGGAGATGACATGAAGACACAGGTTAAAGGTGACAACTACATACCAATGTGACAGACCTCAAAAGTCACTGGCCCTGCGCATACCCACACTGCAAACTTTTATTCTCCATAACAGTGAGAAGTAAGGCCTTTTATGGGGTTTTTTGTCTTGTTCATGCTAGTACTGGGGCTTGAACTCAAGGCCCCATGCTCTTGCTTAGCTTTTTTGCTCAAGGCTGGTATAGTCGTCGCTCCCTATATCAAGGTTCACTCACTGGGGTTTCACTGTATTGCAGGTTTGTGCTTTGTTTTGTTTTTAAAGTAAGTAGTTATTCCCCTACCTATCATGGGGGTCTCTGGAACGTAACTCCCGTGCTAGGTGAGGGATCACTGTACTCTACCACTTGGGCCACACCTCCTGGCTTTTTGGTGGTTAATTAGAGATAAAAATCTCACCGATTTTTCTACATAGGCTGGCTTCAAACTATGATCCTCAGATCTCAGCCTCTTGACTAGTTAGGAATAAAGGCTTGAGACACCAGTGCTCAGTTTATTCTGGCAATTTAATGGTGAGGCTAACTTGGTGAGAAGTTAGGCTAACAGAGCCAGAGGTAGGTAGCAAAAGCAGGATTTGGAGCAAGAGAGGGGAGTCCAGCAGGGACCTTCCACGGCAAGGGAGAAGCCAGGAGATAGAGTCAAGATAGAGAGGCCTATTGGATTTTCAATCAGAATCATGGTGTCAAGTTTCCACTGACGTGATATCCAAGGGTCTCATATTTCCGTTTTTATCATTTCCATATTTACTTCCAGTAAGCAAAGCTTACCATCTGTACAATGTCCAGCCAAAGAAACAGAAACGAAGAGGAAATTGCTCTGCCGGGCAGCCTAATCAGTCTGATCCGCTGGGATATTGGTGGAGACATGTGTGTCTTCACATCTGAGTAGTAATGTCCTGATCAGTCCCCAGCAGGAAGTTTCCCATTTCATCTGGCTAAGAGGCAACTCCAGAATGAACCATCCTGTGTAGGTTTTCCGGTCTCACTGAGCTACCCTCCTCTGCTCCTAAATCCCATTGCTCTCCAGAGAGCAAATGATTCTCATGTGTTGACAGCTTCTATAGTTCAAGAAAGGCCACTGGCAGGAGCTCCTCGGGTTGGAGCAAGAACCAAACAGTACAGGGAGAGGCAATGGGAGATGGATGTTAAGTGACAGGAGCGAGAGGTAACCTGCCTGCTTCTCCCAGTTCTCTCCCTTCTGGCCCTGCTGATGTGTCCTCTGAAGACCTTGGGGGCAATGGTACATCTTAGGCTTTAGAGGAGGAGCAGGCTCAGTACTTTGCACCTGGAAAAGCTGTAGGGAGGATGAATGAGTTACATAGGGAAAGCTCCTTACACAGTTCCAGACACACAAGAAATGCTTTGAATAGAGTAATAATAGTAAACCCTCATCTTGTGCTTCCTACATGCCACCAGGGGTTTTCAGCACTTTATATATATTAACTAAATCCTCACAAGCTTGCCAACCAGCTTCCATTGTGACCTTCATTTTACAGAATTTAAGGCACAGAAAGGTTCTGTAACTTGCTATTTAGCTCCAGAGACTAAATGTGACTAAATAAACCTATGAAGCCAGGAACCAATGGCTCACACCTTTCTTAATTTTTTTCTTTCTTTCTTTCTTTTTTTTTGTCAGTCCTAGGCCTTGGACTCAGGGCCTGAGCGCTGTCCCTGGCTTCTTTTTGCTCAAGGCTACCACTCTGCCACTTGAGCCACAGTGCCACTTTGGGCCATTTTCTATATATGTGGTGGTGGGGAATCGAACCCAGGGCTTCATGTATATGAGGCAAGCATTCTTGCCACTAGGCCATATTCCCAGCCCCAGTGGCTCACACCTGAAATCTTAAGCTATTAGGGAGGCTAAAATCTGAGGATCACCATTCAAAGCCAGCCCAGGCAGACAAATTTGTGAAACTCTTCTGTTCAATTAACCAGCAAAAAGCCAGAAGTGGAGGTACGGCACAAGTGGCAGAGTAGCTAGCCTTGAGCAAGAAAGGTAAACAAGATTGAGCTACTGAGTTCAAGGCCAGTACTGGCACACACACACACACACACACACACACACACACACACACACACACACACACACACGAAAATAAAAAACAAATGCACAAGTTGATGTATTGTGGATGGGTAGAAAGCACACCCATCTTTATGTACTTCAGCAAGAGGCAAGAGGGTAGGTAGACAGAATGTGGATGACTGGCTCCCAACACATTTGGTGCACCAGTTAATGCTACCAGCAGCCTCACTTGGGCCAAGCTGGAGGTGAATGCTGTCTTCCTCATTTATGTAGGCTTAATAGGCCATAATTTAGAAGAGTGTAAATGGAAAGGACTCAGAGGTCATCTAACTCCCAATTTTGCACTTGAGTAAACTCAGGTGAGGGCCAGGCTCACACAGCGCCTACCAGGACTCGAGCTACCGCTGTGCCCAGCACTGACCTCAACACACCAACTTCATACCAGGAAACCACATCTGAAAGTCAGGAAGGTATTTAAAACATAAAGAACAGGTGTGAAAAGCCGATGGCCCTATACAGCAAATTGTTTTAAAATGAAAAGGCCTTGCTTCATTATAAGAAGTTCCTATTTATGTGTTTGTGGTGCAGTCATCAGACCTGCCTCTTCTCCACCCCTGCCTGAATTTAGACACACAGAAATCCAGACACTGGGCTGGGAAGATGGCCTAGTGGTAGAGTGCTTGCCTCAGCACCACATATATAGAAAAAGCCAGAAGTGGCACTGTGGCTCAAGAGGTAGAGTGCTAGCCTTAGGCCCTGAGCCCAAGCCCCAGGACTGGCAGAAAAGAAGAAAAGGAAAAAAAATCCAGGCACCCAGATAGGACAGCTATGTGGTGTACATCCTATGAAAGGCTGTTCCTTAAACATGCCTAGTGCATTCTATGTTCCTGCCAAGGGACATACGCTAATGCTGTTCCCGAGCCTGAATCCCTCCCATCTCTTAACTCCTATTCCCACCAACACCTGAGAAGACCTCCCCCAGGACTCAGGGGACAGCTAGAAATCTGTCCTCCCTGACACCTCCCCAGCCACCAGGGCCAGGAAGGATTCTGAGTTCTGGGGGCATGGTGAGCAGTAAGTAAATTTCTGGCTTCCTCATTATCCAGGCCTGTATTTGGTCCTTCATTCACACAGGTGTGACCTTTGGCAAGCGCCTTCTTGATCTCTGAAGCTCAGCACTATTTTCCAACTTGTCATAATAATGATCCCCCTTTCTGGACTTATATAAATACAATTAACATGTGTACAGGAAGACTTTAGCATCATGGAGCCTGGGGCTCAAAAATGGAAGGCACAATTTCTTTCCTAGGAGGTCTTATTCCACATGCTATTTTGATTTATGGTTATTTGGAATTGCACCTTATTTCCTTCCCTTTGTAAGTTGATATTCATCTGTTGGCCAGGACTATATCAAGTTCATCGTTTCATATCTCATTCACACTGCACCTGAGCCTGCACAAAGCCAATGCTCTGTGAGAATATGCTGAATTGATCTAGAAACAAAAAAAAAAATAGAATAAAATAAACAAAGATGATTTAATTGTAACAAAGAGTAGAGCTATAGCTTTTGTTAAAAGACTATGGTGATTGACTTTATAAACAGACTCCTCAGGTTCTACATAGTAACAGAGAATAAATTATTAGGTGCTTGAGTAATATTGAGAAAAGCAATTATAATAACCTCAACTGCCAGGTGCCAGTGCCCCCACTTGTACCCAAGCTACTCAAGGGGCTGAGATGGTGATTCAAAGCCAATGCATGCAAGAAAAGTCCCTCAGCCTCTTATCTCTAATTAAATAATTAAATACACACACACACACACACACACACACACACACACACACACACACACACACATACACACACACCCCAGAAGGCTGTGGCTCACATCGTAGAGCACCAGCCTTGAGTGGAAAAAGCTAAAGGATATTGCCATGCTCAGGCCCTGAGTTCAAGCCCCAGTACTGCTAATAAGTAAAGAAATAAAAATAAATACATCTACCTAATCAATGACTTTCAATAGTCTCTGTCAGAATCTTTTATTGCTTACTAACATCCTATTTAAGGCAGACAGTATCATCCCTATGTGTAGATAGGAAAACTGAGGTTCCAGGAGATTAAAGGTCACTCATTAAAGGTCAGATGTCAGGTGTGTATCCCAGCTGGCCTTAAGCTGGGGCCTGGGTGAATTCCATATCCACACTGTCTGCTTGGAAGTACAACAAATGATCTTTTGCAATCTGGCTGAGTATTGTTTGTTATGGCTTTATTATTTTATGCCATGTGGATATTACCCGAAATTTAAATTTGGGGCCCAATAAAGTTTTATTAGGACACTGTTACATCATTTAACTAACATCCAACTGTATTTGTGTTCCCACAGGTGAGTTAAGAATGTTTTCGGGAGAGATTCACGGCATGCACCAAACAGGTGAGATAGGTGCTCTCCAGCTTTTCAAAGAAAAGTTTGTTTCCCTGCTATCTGTCACACTGATGCTTTTATAGAAACTAACTTCAAGAAATTTCCCTTTCCATAAAAGTGCTATACAAAGGGCACCATCCCCACAGCAGTAAATCATCCTATTGGGATTCTGATTTTATGCATGCTGAGCCATTCTGGTTCTTACTGTCACCTGGCTTGCAATATGATTTGGAAAGCATTGCTGAGGGAAGCTGCTAGCCCCAGGGCTGACAGACAGGCCAGAGCAGGCCTGGAAGCCAAGGGAAAGAAAGGGATTTAGGCCCACAAACTAACTCAGATCCAAGAAGCCCTTCATCCCCTTGATTCATGGTTTCCTGCCACATCTTGTTCAGCTGTAGCCATGCCTCTGCCCCAAGCTGGGGTGGGCAGGCTAGAAAGGATAAATGCATGGGGCCTCCAGGCCCTTGATCTTGTATCCCGCCTCCACCCTAGCATGGAACAGAGGTTTCGTTCTGTAGATCCCTCTCCCCGATCCCTTTGGAGTCATCAATCTCCTATGTAAAGTGAGAGGCTGGCTCACATGCCACCTATACCTGCCCAAAGCCCCAAACAGCCTTGTTCCTTTAGCATACACACTCAATGGACTTGCAAACCTCTCCCTCCCTCTGCTCCCTCCTCACTCTCTATCTCTATCTGTATCCCCCTCTTTCTTTCTCTCTTCCTTTGTGCATTATGTCCCTGGGAGCTAAATTCAGACAGTTTTCCTCACCTCTCTGGACCTATTTCATAGCTGCTATACTGGAGTGAGGAAGGCCTAGTTCAGAGTCACAACTCCAGCTCTGAATCACAAAGTTCAGCCCAGGACTATTAAAAAAAAGAAAAATCAGAGAAGCCCTAATAGAACTCAATAGCCAAGCCACATGGGTCCAAGCCTTAAAAATCAAATTTCAACAAGTGAATTCTGCTTGATGTTTGTGGAATCTGCTTTCTAAAAGTCCCCCAAGCTCTGGTTGTATTTGAGTTTTTGGAGCCTCCTGGGGCAGGGACATCAAAGAAGAACTGGGTTGGGGTGATAGAAAGAGGATGGAGAAGTTAAGAATGAAGAAGATTTAGACAAAGTATAGGCAAGGATTTTTTTTTTTAATGTAGCTGGACATGGTGCAAGCTTAGGAGGTAGAAGCAGGAGGAGCTTAAGTCCAAGGCCTATCTCAAAGAGGATGGGGTGAGGGAGGGCGGCAGCTCAAGTGGTAGACTGCTTGTCTTACCTTAGCAAAAAGCTAAACTTCAATCCTCAGTACCTAAAAAAAAAAAAAATTAAAAGGCATTTTTGGGAAACAGTGAGGTTACTGGTTGGTTTGGGTTGGAATTATCATGGAATTAAGGAAAGACTGGAAATGTGGGTATCCTATGTGCTATCCGTAAATGTAAATCATGAGCTAGTACTGATTACCAACAAATAAACCAAGTAATCAGATCTTGATTCCAAAAACCATTGCCCAACTGAAAGAACTGAAGCTCCTTAGAGACATGTTTGTCAGTTTCTAGTAGGATTATGGTAACAAGTTATGTAAAATAAACCTGGAGTACCTCGTAATTCCAGAAAGTAAGGAAGTATTTAAAAAGTAGAAAAATACAAGAAAACAAATAAATTTTAAAAATGTAACCTCCAACGAACGGGGAACTGTCAAAGAGAAAGAAGACCCAACCAAAAGCACTCCATTCCCAGTGAACAAAGCTAGAAATAGTTGAGCATGAGAGAAAGAAGTAAATGGTTTATAACCCAAAGCACAAATCCATACTGATACAGAATACTGATCCAAATAGATGGTTGAATAAATGAGAAAAGGGGAAAACCTCTTACAGAAAAAAAAATTTTTTTTTACAGAATAATTTTTGAGGACTGCTGGAAATGACTGGGAGCCTAACTCCCCAGCCCTTGACAAGAAGTGTGTAGTCACTTCATTCTGGAGGATGGCTTGGAAAGGGGGAAAAGGGATACTGGCACAATAGGCCTGAGGACCAATGGAGTAGAAGATCCACAAATAAACCCATGGACATACAGCCACCTAATATTTGATAAAGCAACCAAAAACACAAGATGGAAAAAAGACGATATCTTCAATAGATGGTGAGTCATATAAAATTACAGTCACTCTGTGTGTAAAAGGTGCATGGGACATATAGGTGAACTTCACATAGAGCCTTGAGCAACATCCCCCAAGATAGCTCCACATGTTCGATATGCAACTGTGTCCCAAACATTTTTTTTTTTTTTTTTTTTTTTTTTTTTTTTTGGCCAGTCCTGGGCCTTGGACTCAGGGCCTGAGCACCGCCCCTGGCTTCTTCCCTCTCAAGGCTAGCACTCTGCCACCTGAGCCACAGCGCCCCTTCTGGCCATTTTCCATATATGTGGTGCTGGGGAATCGAACCAAGAGCTTCATGTGTAGCACTCTTGCCACTAGGCCATATTCCCAGCCCCCCAAACATTTTTTTTAAACTTTTAATCAGAAGCAATCTTGGCCCCAAGCATTTCAGATAAGGAATATTCAACCTGTATGGCCTCAGCTACACAGCAGCTCAGGAAGGATGGTGGAATTAAGAGTCTGGGACCAAAAAGAGGTATAGACACCACTGTCTGATTTTCTCAACAGGAAGCCTCTTCTGATCTCTCTTCTTGAACAAGCAAGGGCAGAGATCTCATGTTCTGGCTATTCTGAAAGCAACAGAATCCAGCAGGGATTGAACTGTATTTTGTTTTTTTTTTATTTTGTCAGTCACATTTATGGAAAAAAATATTGCTAATTTTCAGTTTGTGGTAGGGATAGAATAAAATTCATTTACAAATATTAAATAATCATCATCTGAATTTGGAGGGAAAAAAAGACCATAATCATATGTTGCTAGCATAACATAAGGGTACCCCCTTAGGAATGGTTATTTGGTATTGACCATCAAATTAGTAACTGCATACACACTGTGACACAGTGATTCCATGTTTCTATTTTTGTCTATTTAGCCTTTAAATATGCTTATTATATTAATCATCTCATACTGCCACAACAAAATACCACAGACTGGGGGCTGCATATTATACAACAGAATTTTTCTCACAATTGGCAGCTAGGAAATAAAATTAAGGTGATTGGTATGATGCTTAATTTTATGTGTCAATCTACTGAATTAAGGAATACTTAGAGAAATGATAAAGTATTTTCTTGGATCTGCCTGTGAGCGTATTTCCAAAAGAGACTGGCATGTGAGCACAGGGACTGACTTGGAAGATCTGCCCTCTCAGTCTGTGTGGGTACCATCCAGCAGGTTAGGGGCCCAGACAAACAAATGAAGAAACAAAGACTTTTCTTCTTCTATTGAGCGATCAGAAAATAGTTCTCTAAGGAGGCTACTTGCTATGATCTGGACTTTTATGTCCCTTTAAAAGTCTTCTACAGGCTGGGGATATGGCCTGGTGGCAAGAGTGCTTGCCTCATATACATGAGGCCCTGGGTTCGATTCCCCAGCACCATATATACAGAAAATGGCCAGAAGTGGCACTGTGGCTCAAGTGGCAGAGTGCTAGCCTTCAGCAAGAAGAAGCCAGGGACAGTGCTCAGGCCCTGAGTCCAAGCCCCAGGACTGGCAAAAAAAAAAAAAAAAGTCTTCTACAGAAGACATACAGGGTATGGCATTTGGGGGTAGGGATTTGGGGGTGTGATTAGATCATTAGATCTGCTCCTTTACATTTCTCCAAATTGTCCCAGTACTCAAAGCAAGAACATGCTCCTAGGAAGAGGAACACACCAGCTCTCTGATTATTTCACATTGAGAGAGTTTACAGGTCCTCTGGGAGAAAAAGCTGAAAGTTAGGCAAAGAAAAAGGGAGGGGGAGGGGAGGAGGAAAGTGTGCTACATTAGTTCAGTAGGTTACAGACAAGGGAATGGGAGAAGGCAGGCATCTTCTGACCTCTTCTTTGATCTTCTGTCCTGCTTCTCTTCCTCACACTCTCCAATATACTTCATTCTGATGGATCTAGTAGCACCAAAGGATGCCAGGAGCCAACATAGGGATCCAATGATCAAGGTGGGGCTCATGGAGACTCTTACTATTCATCCAGGATCATAAAAGACAGTGGAACGGTCCCATAAAGCCTTCCTTCTCAAAGACAGCCATCATTTATCAGCATGGCTAGCTTACACACTACCTTACTTGACCTTGAGCAGACAGCCTATCCCTCCCCACTGTTTCCTCAGTTGCAAATTGAGGCTAAGATCTATCCTTAAAGTGAGAATTAGATGAAGATCAAATGAGACAATTTAGGTTGTTTGTAAACTCTAACCCAACAGAGAGGTCATTATTCACTAATCATCTTTACTCTTAATTGGCTGTTCTACACAAAGTAGGTACCAGATTCTGCCATTAAACTATTTTATTGGAAGAGATGAAAGGAATGAAAGGCAGCAACTTTTTTTTCAAGTATCATGTTGGCATCAGAAGGCTTGAAGAGATGGTCCTGAACTCAAGTCACCAGCAGCCCTGAAAGAGAAATGCCACGTTCTCCAACCTTTCCCTCATACTTAAGGGCATTGGCCCCAACTCAGCTAAACAAATCCCTTTTGCTCCAATGTATGTCTTTGTTTTATATACTCATCCTGTTTCCAATGAACCCTCTTCACATGCATTAATATTATAGTTATCTTTTAAGCACTGGCTCTTAAACTTGGGGGGATAGAAAGATATAGATAGATGATAGATAGATAGATAATCTTTACCTATCTATATCAACGTATAGAGACATTATCTATCTACCTACCTACCTACCTATCATAAGCACTTGCTTAAAAATGCCAATTTCGGTTTCCTGCATCTATAGCTTCTAGGTTGAGACCCACAAATATGCACCATAAACAAGTTCCTTGGGAGGTTTATCTGTTCTTTGGAATGCATTCTGGTCTTCAAGAAAAAATCCATTTGGAAACCTCTGCCCGGCTTAGTGAAGTCTCAAAGGGCACTGAGTGAGTCATTTAACTCCCTGGCACATCAGTAGCATGCAACACTGAGAAATGAATGTTGCTAATATGAACAAAATATCAAGATGCTTCAACAGGTTTCTTACAGGTTATATAGCCATAACATTTCATAACTTCAACCAACTATATAATTTGCACCCCTCCTTCAGAATGAAATTCCAGCAATATCAGCTTTTCCAGATGAAACTTTTCTGAAAGTTTTCCCAGACCATGCCAGCACTCCCTTCCCATCTATATGTTGACTTTAGTGCACGTCTTCCCTGACTAGAGAGGAGTTTCCTTCCTTTCCTTTTGTGTTTATGGCAAATGGGTCATGGATTAGTAGTGAATCAGCATGCTCATAGAATGAGCCACAGGAGGCTGGAATCAGATGGGATAGAGGGAAGTCCTTTTGGATTGGAGGGAAGGGAAACCTTCCATGATGTCCTAACACAAGGGTCTGCTAATCCTAAATGAGCCACAGAATTGGGTGTTTGGCTTTTAGAATTTTTTTTCTTGGCCATGAGTTGTGTGGATTTTGAGAAAATATTACAGGGAGGCATTAAAAAAAAGACATTACTTTTAATTCTGTAGAAGATTTTTTTAGGATGCACACTGATTTTGACATCTTGGAGCTTATTTTTTAACACTGAGATCATCTTTGTTTATGCAGAGACCATCATATCATGTTACCTCCCTGTGAGAAAATCAGGCTTACCCATGCTGCGGGACCGCACATATGGCCATGTGGCTTTCTTTGGTCATCAAATGGGGGCAGAAGTAATATGAGTCACTTCTTAAGGATCAGTTGTGGGTATCATTGGATGAGATCCTGCAATAAGGATAGCAATAATAGTAGTGCCCACAGCTGACCATCAAGGATACAGAGCATAGGCTAGGAGTAGACATTTGGGAATTGTTACTGAGATGGGGTCCTTCCCTGGCTCATCTCCAGGTGTCTACATAACCCCATAGTGTGTGTGTGTGTGTGTGTGTGTGTGTGTGTGTGTGTGTGTGTGTGTGTGTGTGTGTGTAGTGTTGGTCCTGGAGTTTGAACTCAGGGCCTAGGCACTGTCACTGAGCTTTTTTGCTCAAGGTTAGCACTCTTCTATCACGAGATTTTTTTGGTGCTTAACTGAAGAACAAGACAAAAAATGTTTTAAATCACATATTAGCCAGGCATCACTCATGCCTGTAATCCTAACTACTCGGGAGGCTGAGATCTGAGGATCATGGTTTGAAGCCAGCCCATGCAGAAAAATTTGTGAGAGTCTTCATCTCCAATAAATAACTCAGAAAAAGCTGGAAGTGGCATTGTGGCTTAAGTGGTAGAGTGCTAGCCTTGAGTACAAAGAGCCTCAGGGACAGTACCCAGGCCCTGAGTTCAAGCCCCAGGGCCAACAATCACAACAATGACAATCAACGATTAATTGATGTTTAGGGTTCAGGCTTAGCACTTTAGAAAAATTATCTAACTTTGTCTTCTTAACAACTCATTGAGGTGGCTAAGTTTATTATCCTCCTATCACAGAGGGTCCTCATATCATAGAGGCCTCGACAGATTAGGAAATTTACCCAAAGATACTACAAAATGTAAATACTAAAAATGATCTACGTTATGAGAATGATTGGAGGAAGGAACAGGGTGTGACTCCCAAGCCCGGCCTCTTGACCTCCGAGCCACACCAGATTGTCTCCAAGTACTCATGTCCCTGGAGCACGCTGAGACTCTGACATCACCACCTGGTCTCAATAGCCTCTTCAGTTTTGAAAGCAAGGCCATTTTCAACACTGTTGTATTCTTGCAAGGTAAAGAAATCCATGTGTGCTGTGATTTGGATGCCTTGGAGAATTAAGAGTGACTGCCCTGGCCTATTGGAGGAGGCTGGGCCTCCCTACTGAGGATGGAGATCCACTCCAGCAACATTCCTTTCCACAGTCGCTGTCTCACTGGGTAAGAAATGTGCCATCAAAGCAGAAAGCCTTCCTGTTTGTGCCAGATTTTTTTTAATAAGGGGTAGAAAATCAGTTACTCAAGAAGTAAGGGAGCCTGGGTGTGGGTATGATCTCAACATGTGGCCATATGCTCAGGTTCACGGCTTCCGGTCCCAGGGAAATTTGCTCTTTATCCTCCTACTGCTCACAACAGGTGCTCCTCAGCCTCCTGGGAAAGGAACACGGGACCAGAGAGGCCCAGGAAAGGAACTCCGGCTCCTTTCCCAGAATAGCATTGGTAGATCACGTGCAGACTTCCCCTGTTTGCCCAGTGAGACCCTGAGCAAGCAGACCTTCCCACATCCTTCCAGGCTAGTTCTCCTCGTAGGTTAGGCAGAAATCCAAGGTATTTTTAGAGGACATTTTCACTCTCCATAGCCCTCTCCCTTAACAATCCATTTCTTGGAAATGAAAAAGACTCCAGAGAGTCCAACTGACCAAAAAGGAGATTACTTCCTTCAGAGAATAGAAGGGTCAAACCCAAAGCCCCAGGCCCTCATTCTCAACTCTGTGTCTGAAACAGCCCTGAATTCACCAGCGTCCTCTTACAGATCTGGTCCTCATTTGGGCATGGATATACTCAGGGTTAAGGCTCTCATATCACAGGTGGTATGAGTATGGGTAAGATGCTTCACTTTCCAGAACCTGCATCTCCTCTTTAATATGACAGAGTAGGAAAAGACCATCCTTCACCATGCCCCAGGATGTCATGTGGACTGTGATTCCAAGAGTAACAATGGCATAGCTATCTTACCCGACTGTTGGCAAGTGTAGCCTCATTGGCTTGCCTTTTCCCATCCATTCTCTCCCTAGTTTTGTCCCTCTATGTACCTTTCAGCCATATTCAATTCTCCTCTTGCCCCCCACTCACCCAAGGGTACAACCAGTGGATGGGGAAGTACATAAGGATGCCACCAAATACTACCAGAGTTTCTATCCTTAGGGATTCTGACAAAAAGACATGACTAAATTGTTACTGAGGTGTGCCCAAGAACTCCATTCATCCACCTTCTCCTTACCTTCCATTAGCAGAGTTCACAGAGGTCTGGCTCCCTTTGGACATCTTTCAGAGAGCAGAGCTGAAACATAGAAAGAGCACAACTGGGACTTTTTAGAGGTCTTAGTAACATTTAAATAACATCGTGTTTTCACATAAGAAAGAGTTCCGTTGACACCACAGGTCAGGAAGACTATGTTACCACTGAAGCCCTTTGGCCAGCGCCCTCTGCCCAGAGGCCTCTCACCAGTCCTTCCTTGGCGCCACTAAGTTTCTCTCTCTCCCAAGTTTCCTGAAGTCCTCCCTGGGTGCCCAGCTGATCTTGGCCTTGACTCCTTGGTGCTGACTCAACAAAGAAAAGCAGACCCCTCAGGCAGCCGGACAGTGGATGGAGGCCAGAGCCTGCAGGAGTGGGCAAGAAGGCAGGCAGAGGCGGGGGAATCCATCAATCAGCTTGTCACCAAGTCTTTACTGAGCTCCCCTGAAGACTTGGTCCCATGCCGAGCTGCACAGTGGGGGTCTCAAAGGAAGAAGGAAAGAAGAAGACAGGAGCCTTTATTTGATGGCAGCTGAAGATTTAGAATTGGAGCTCCTTGGCCTTGGAGGTCCTCAGGCACAACATAGCTTTACCCACCATCACTCCCAGGAGGAAGGGCACGTGTTGTAGTAGCAGCCAGCCCTGGTGTGCTTGAGGAAGGTCTGAGGGAGGCAGCCATGGAAGTGTTTTGAAGGTATGTTTGCAAGGCTTTGGACATAAGATGGTGTCAGCTGTGTATAAAGATGGATGAGAGTGAGGAATGGAAATTATGAGGAGCTTTTCTTTTGTTGTTGTTGGCTGTGGGGCTTGAACTCAGAGCCAGGGAGCTACCTCTGTGCCTGTTTGTGCTCAAGGCTAACACTCTATCACATGAGCCACAGAACCACTTCCGGTTTTTGAGTTGGAGCTGAGTCTCATGAGGACTTTTCTGCCCGGGCTGGCTTTGAACCGTGATTCTCAGATCTCAGCCTCCTGAGTAGCTAGGATTACAGGTGTGAGCCATAGGCACCACCCGGGGTAATTGTAAGGAGATTTTTAAACCCAAAGTCCACAGCATGGGTTCTCCATTGCTGTTATTAGCCTCATATTGCTCCCTCCCAGGTGTGGGACACTTCCTTAAAGGCACTGTTTTTACAATAGATCTGCCAAAATGATCCTACTGTATTACTAGGAAGTATCCTTTAAACCCCATTTGTATCTGCAGAAGAATAAAAAAAAAATGTGGGTGTGACAAATAAGGATTTGGATATGAGAAGGTAGAAGTTCAGAAACTTAAAGAGTACTAAGAAATGGAATCCTGCATGACTACCTACTATTTGTAAAACAGAACTTGGTGTGGTCGATTCCTTTCCTGGCCTTTGTTGCCCACATCTTATGAAGAAGGAAGCAGTGACCTCACTGGGCACCGGGAGGAGAGGCGGGATCACTAGCTCTTTCACTATGGCCACTTCTGTTATGGGAAATAGAAGTTTGTAGGTAAAGGCAAGAGTTGGAAGAAATAAGCTCTTTGTCAGTGATCACCAGGGAAGTCACTTTCTCATTTCTCTAGGTCTATTTGACCTCACTTCGATGAAACTTCTCAAGGAGCTCCCTCTGCTGGCCATCTCCTGCTTTCTTCTTAGGTAAAATACAATGTCCTTGATACTAGTTTGGGGCACAAAATCAGTATAGGCCCCAGGTTCATTGGCAGAATCCTATTTGCATTTTGTTAACATAATCTCTTGAAAATATTAATACCCTTTCCATTCTGTTGTTCTGACTCTAATTTTATGTCTTCATCATAGGTCTGAATTGGTCCTCCTATGATCAAAAACCACACAATAGCGGTGTGTGCCTCAGTCCCTTAACTGTAAAAAGAGAACAAACTTCTGATGTTTGTTAGTAAATGACAGAGATGAAGATGGATACAGTAATTCTGGATTCAATGTTCATCCCTTTCCCACACTTATTATCCCCTCTCTGAAGTGTATAATCTTAGACATAACATTTAACTTCCCTAAGTTTTTCCCCCTCATCTGTAAAATGAGAGAAACAATCACATTAATCTCATGAATTTGGTGCAAAGAGAAGGGAAAAATGAAGGAGGAAGGAAGACTTGGCAATAAAAGAGCACTATAATGCTAGCTATACTATTAAAGCACAGAGTGTTCAAGTTTAGCAGGGCTGGTGCTCACAATGGACAGGACATGATGATGGATGGGGTTGATGAGTTAGCAGGAGTCCATCATGAAGAGTTTTATAAACCCATAGTTACCCATAGTTACACAGTGCAAGACTGTTATGAGGATTAAACCAACTTATGCAGTTCAGGTCTTTAGAATACAGCCTAACTCATGGCAATGAACACATTGGGTATTTCTAATAAAACCTTCCCAAGAATAATCATGACTAAAGACTAAAACAGGGAAGCATATGAGCAGAACAGCCCTGAGTTATGAGACAAAAGAATAGGTTACTTGGTGGTTACAAGACAGAACATCAGGGAAGAGGTATCACTTCTATGGTACTGGTCCTTGACTGCAGAAACTCACACCGTACACATGTGCATACACAGCACAGAGCTTCCATTTGAGAGAAACAGCCCCTTTCCTACTGGCTCTCTTCCTAGTCAGGCCAATCCTGACAATATAGAGATAGTGTAAAGTAAAGTCCTATGTATTTTAATAGTACATTATCACTTCATAAGTTTTGTTTATACAATTAGTAAAACATAATTTAAATATCAACAAATGAAAATGCAAAATTAATATTTTCTTTTCTATCTAGCACATGATAGAAAATATACCCAAGTTTGTCTTAATTATATATTAGCAACATAGCTTTTGTTCCAGAAGACCTAGAATTATTAACTCCTTTGTCTCGTCTTTTCTTTAGCCAGCTTGGTCATATAATGGCACTGTGGAAAATTTAAAAAGACGTTTGCACTTACTGTAATCTTATGCATGCTTTTAAGTTTTGTAGATGCCCTCAAGAAGAATCCTGTATTCCTTCTTTCTCCCCTGGCTGTGGTTCCTTTCTTCAGCTGACATTGTATCGACCCCTAGTGGTATGTATGCATGTTTGCAGTCAATAAACAGAAGGAATGACTAGACAAGTCCTAATTTGTAGATTAGGTTCCCAAATTATTTATGTAAATACATTAGATTCCAAAGCCAGAGTTTGCTATACATATAAATCAAAACTAAAGGAACTAACAACTAAACTTTGATGTGTTATTAAGTTAATTTTCCAAAAACAACAGACAAAACATATTGTTAACATAGGGATATTATATGCAATGATTAACTTTACACATGGCTATCAATGTTGAATACCAATTCAGAAAACAGGTGGAGTAGCAAATCACAATTCTTCAAATTGTACCTCAAGAACCTTTTTCAGATATTTATCCAGTGTATTTTTTGTTAATGGCCTAGAAAACTGCTTGTGTTTCTATGGAACAACATGAAATTTTAACTTTTTTTTTTTTTTTTTGCCAGTCCTGGGGCTTGGACTCAGGGCCTGAGCACTGTCCCTGGCTTCTTTTGCTCAAGGCTATCACTCTACCACTTGAGCCACAGCGCCACTTCTGGCCATTTTCTACATATGTGGTGCTGGGGAATTGAACCCAGGGCTTCATGTACACAAGACAAGCACTCTTGCCACTAGGTCATATTCCCAGCCCTTAACTTTTTTTTTTTTTTTAACCTAAAAAAGCCCTCTTTTGCTGGGCACTGGTGGCTCACACCTGTAATGCTAGCTACTCAGAAGGCTGAGATCTGAGGATCTGAGGATCTGAGGATCACGGTTCAAAGGAGCCCAGGCAGGAAAGTCTGTAAGATTCTTATCTACAATTAACCACCAGAAAACCAGAAGTGTAGCTGTGGCTCAAAGTGGTACAGTGCTGGCCGTGAGTGCAAGAGCTCAGAGACCTTGCACATGTTCAGCAAGTGCTGTGCCACTAGGCTTACACTACCAGCCCTCTTTCCCTCCCTCTTCTGATTAAGTGCTTTTAATTCTATTTTTGCTGTATTAGTTACACGTTCTTTAGTCTTTTAATTACCAGAGGTTACAAAATGTATTTGTAGTTTTATCTCCCGATACAAAAACTTAGAGCATTTTAACACTAATCCCTTCCCAGTGTGATGTTGCTTTAATACATTTTAATATTAGGTCTCCAAAGTCATGGTTGCTATTACTTATATAGTCTATATTCACTTAGGCTTAGCTACAAATGTCCCATTGGTTGACCTTCACTCCTACTTGCATGTTCCAGTATGCCCTATTAATATTTACTCTTGGCAAGATAGTGGTATTCTCATAAAGATATGAACACTGAATCGTTATTTGAATATAAAGATATGATCACTGGGCAGGAAAGTCCATGACACTTAAATTAACCACCAGAAAACCACAAGTGCCCCCTGTGGCTCCAAGTAGTAGAGCACTAGCCTTAAGCAAGAGTTTAAGCACTAGTCTTAAGAAAAAAAAAAAAGGGCCCTGGCCCTGAGTTCAAGCCCCACCACTGACATAAAAAGAAAAAAAAAAAATCAACCAGATTGTCACAGCACTGTTCTTTTTATGATCTGCTTTTTGAGCTATTCGTCAGTATTTAATGCTATGACACTCGGTGATTTATTTTTTCTGGAACTCAGGGTCTGGGTGCTGTTAGCTTTTTTGTTTAAGGCTAGTGCTTTGCCATTTTTTTGGCTTTTTTGGTGGCTAACCAGAGTCTCACAAACTTCTTGCCCAGGCTGGCTTTGAACAGAGATCCTCAGATCTCAGTCTCTTGCATAACTATAGGATTACAGGCCTGGGCCAGTGGTGCCTGACTTTGGTGCAATTTTTTAGTTTGTGTAAAATTTACAGGGATTCATGAATCTGTGACTTGGTATCTGTCATTGGTTTTGGTAAATCATAAGCTATTTTTCCCATGTACTAGAACTCTTCACTGTAATTTCTCTCATACTAGTTTTCATTGCTTTTCTTTCTGGATTTCAATTTTTTCTATTTTACTTGATTCCCTTAAACTGCACCTAATGTTGCTAGAGCCACCCACAGAATTCTATTTTTTTTTACAATCTTTTTAAATAGGAGGAATAACTAGTGTTCTCTAACAGTGAAATGATTCGTTTTATTAGATATTTAATTTTAAAAATGTGCTGATTCCCAGCACAAAAATCTAGTAGGTATTTATGAAGAGGAAGGCTTATTATCCAGACCCTATTATGCAGCATATATGCATCAAAATGCCACTGTGCCCCAGAAAGTTGGTGATTTTTTTTTCCTTTTTGCCAATCCTGGGGTTTGAACTCAAGAGCCTGAG
This sequence comes from Perognathus longimembris pacificus, assembly GCF_023159225.1. NCBI lineage: Eukaryota > Metazoa > Chordata > Mammalia > Rodentia > Heteromyidae > Perognathus > Perognathus longimembris. The sequence goes on from NC_063164.1 coordinate 17,258,199, forward strand.
CACTGTCCCTGGCTTCCTTTTGCTCAAGGCTAGCACTCTACCTCTTGAGCCACAGCGCCACTTCCAGCTTTTTCTTTATATGTGGTGCTTAAGAATCAAAACCAGGGGGCCTGGGAATATGGCCTAGTGGTAAGAGCGCTTGTCTGGTATACATGAAGCCCTGGGTTCGATTCCCCAGCACCACATATATAGAAAATGGCCAGAAGTGGCGCTGTGGCTCAAGTGACAGAGCGCTAGCCTTGAGCAAAAAGGAGCCAGGGACAGTGCTCAGGCCCTGAGTCCAAGGTCCAGGACTGGCAAAAATAAAAAAATAAAATGTTAAACTGTTTTAAAAAAAGAATCAAAACCAGGGCTTCATGCATGCTAAGCAAGCACTCTATCTACCACGAGGCCATGTCCCCAGCTCCATAAAAAATATTTCAAAAGATTTAAAGCAAGTAAGAACTATCACCTATATATATAAAGCATTAATTTGAATTTTTTTCTTTTTCAGAAAGGACTCATTTGCTATATACAGGCTGTTAGAACATGAAAGGTTTTAGATTAACTAAAACCAATCATTGAATACGATCTTTTGGAGCTCATCTTTAGTATCATGGAAGACATTTACTTCTTATTCACTCCTAGGCTGTAGTTTTACTTTATATTCATGATTTATCTTCAGAGAAAACTGAGACAAAAGTCCTTCCTTTCCCCTGCCCTCTTCCCTTCTTTTTCTTCGGTTTTAGAGGCTTGAACTCAGGGCCTGGGTGATGATGTCCTTGAACTTACAAGGCTTTGAGCGACAGCACTACTTCATTTTCTGGTGATTAAATTAAACAAAGTCTTGCCCAAGTCCAGACCTTCTTGCCCAAGCTGGCTTCAAACAATCCTCAGATCTCAGCCTTCTGAGTAGCTAGGATTAGTTGTGAGCCACTTGCACCCAGCTTTTTCTCCTGCCCTCATTTTTTGGCATGTGATCTCACAATATAGCCTAGTCTGGCCTCAAATTAGCTATCCTACTCCCTCAACATCCCTAGTTGCTGTGATTATAGGTACTATCACTAAAAAACTATTCGATAGCCACCTTGGGTGACATTTTACAATTTCCCTGAAGGACGTTTTATCAGTTACGCAAGTTTAGATCATGTGGTCATCCTTCTACGGCCAAAGGAAAGGACTAAGTTCCTGGAAACCCTACATAACCCACTGGAGGTTAAGTTGCTCAAAAGTTTAGGGAGGCAAAATTTAAGGAGACTACAGGATATTTGGAAGCCAGTATGAAGTTCTGTTCTAGAAAAGCAGTTTGTTGTGAATCATTTGATCTTGTCAGATTCCTAACACTAAACCAACACTCAAATGATGTAACTGAGAATAAGGGAACTATGATTAATGGTGTTAGACAGGTTTGAGATTACTGTAGCAAAATGTTTGACACTATCATCCTAAGAAGGGAAAGGGGATTTTTTTTGGCCTATGTCCCAAAGTTTCAGTTCATGTTTGTTCTTACTGCCTGTGGCAAGGTAGTATATATACTATGGCAGGGGCTCTGTGGTAGGAAAAAGCTGCTCATCTGGAAGCTAGGAGGCAAAAAGGAAGAGGGTAAAGAACCAAATATCCTATTCCTGGGTGTACTGCACTGGCCTAACTTCCTCTGTGACCTACAACTTAAAAGATTCCAACAGCTCCAAAGGTTAGAAAAAAAGTAACACACAAGCCTTCCTGGGACAATACTGAAACCATAGAAAAGTGTGGGGGAGGCTAAGAGAAATAAAAAATAGGGAGATATCACCACCACCGGGCCTAGAGGAATAGTTACCAAGTCTCAGGAAGAGTATGTAGATCAACAACTAATGGTGTTGTAGCCATCTACAGAAGTATCTTTATAGCAACTCCCTAGAGAAGCCCAGGGGAAATCTCCTAGATGTGCTGGCACCTCCCATTTACTCAACTTACTGAATCCCGAGAACCCAGATAGTGAGATAGGTTAAATACCTGGAAAGACTTCTGCTGGCTGGTCCCATGTACAATGAGACCAAAATACTCAATATTTCAATTTAACCTAACTCAAGGTGCCACAGATATGGCATATATATATATAATAGAAAATTACTCAGCCAGTTTCAAAACATCAAAACCAGTTGGACATTAACCTTGAACAAAAAAATCTCAAGGACAGGAAGCCTGAGTTCAAGCCCCAAACACACACACACACACACAATTAAAAAGATGTGAAATACTCCTTAAAAGAGCCAGGCACCAATAGCTTACACCTGTAATCCGAATACATTCTCCAGAGTAGAAGATGGCAAATGGAAGGCAGCCTGGGAAAAAGTCTATGAAACTGCTGCCAAAAAAAATTGATTTAAAAACCATCAATAAAAGCCAAGTGCTGATGGCACACATGGCACCACCAAAATGTAATTCCTTAAAAGCAAAATTTTGCATTTGTTTCAGAAAAGCGGAATGCTTATAACTAAGGCATATAACAACTACCCTATAAAACCCATCTGTTCTTACACTTCACCAGAAGACTAGAAGAGATTTCCAAATCTTATCAGTGCAAGGTTGTGGAGATCAGAAAAATCCAGTGATTACAAATCAGTAGAGTTAATTACAAATAACCACAAGGAAGACCATGTTGTTATATAAATTAACCCATTTATTGTAGAGAAAAACTCAGATGGTAGAGCTTTTACTGGTCTTTTAATTCCTTCAGTCTTCTAATGGCAGACTTGACTGTGACGGCAGAAGTGGTGCTGTTAAGAAAAAGGCAATTTCCAACATAATTAGAGCGACAAGCAAGAAAAATCTTTATTGTAACATGCTCAATGGGAGAGTGATCACTTAAGCACATGTAAGACTCTGATGATCACTTAAGCACATGTAAGACTCTGGCTTTAATCCCTAGCACCCTAAGCAAAAACTTCACCACCATTCAAGGGACACCTAAAAATCAAGCAAACCACCTCACATTGATGAGTGTGCAAATACCCACACTTCACTGTTTTTAAGAACAGAGCACCTTTGTTCTCATTTTTCCATAGGTGCTTTTTTGTGTATGATCTTAACATTTCTCCAAAATTTGTATAGTGAAATTAGCTGGTTTCTTCAACTATACAGTCCTAAACTCCCAAGACCGGAGGTGTGAAGGATTCTTAACAACTAGCCATACCTTAGGAGGCTAGAGTAACACTCAAGGCTTCAGGATAGCAAACATGGTTAGGTCTTGGAAGGTGGGCCTAATTTCCAAAAATGAATAAACTTAAGAAAAAAAGTAACCAATAATCATCAGATAGGCTTAGCTCTCAGTCAAGGTTCAGAAGACTCAAAATCCATTAGTGAAGCCAGGTGCTGGTGGCTCACACCTGTAATCCTAGCTACTCAGGAGACAGAGATCTAAGACTGGGGGTTTGAAGTCAGCCCAGCCAGCAAAGTCTTGGAGACAGTGATCTCCAACAACCAAAACACTGGAAGTACAAATGTACAAGTGTGGCTCAAGTAGCAGAGCACCAGCCTTTGAAGAAGCTAATGGACAGTGTTCAAGCCCTTAGTTCAAGGGTCAGTAGCGGCACTCAGACACACAAAATTCACCAGTGGACCTGCCCAATAATGTTTATAGTGACTCTCCCCCCTCTATGACTACAAAATTCTAAAGTAATATATGAATCAGACGGCCAGCTTTCACTTCAGTAGCTCTATTTCTACTCTTTGAATAAACGGAAAGTAAACAGTTAACACTAAGGAATTTTGGGGAGACATCCAAAGCATCTTTACCTTCCTCGCCTATTATGCAATTAAAATCTGAAGACCAGGTGCCAAACTGTGGAAAACAGTCCCTGTCTGGTCCACAAATAGCTCTAAGTACCGCAAAGCAGTTAAGACTCACTTGTAGGTCCAGGCGCCCCCAGCAACTGTTTTCATGCAGGAACCACAGTGCCAGATGCCCACAGCTCGCCTCTTCATCTTGGTCTAAAAAAGAACCAATTTTCAGCATGAATACAACCAACCTTTGTACACAATAAACCAACTATCTACTCATGCACAATTGCAAGTCAATACGAAAACACCTTTCCAAGGAGGCCTACCTCAGCTGCAAAGAAACTTCGGCCCCCACCTCCAGAGACCTCTGCCCCCCCCCTTCCTTACCTTGCCACAGAAGGAGCAGGTGTACTTGGCGTGCTGACTGATTTCTATTTTTTTCACCATCTTCCGGAGTGAGGCACCGTATCGGGTGCCGTATTTACCGACGATGCCGACCTTCTTGGTGCGTTTGGCCTGTTTATATACGAAGGAACGTCTGAGTAACGACTTCTAGAGTCGAGCCCTGCATCTCCACCTCACCTCCGCTGTGACCTCATGTCCCCCACGTTCAGTGCCGCCATACCGGCGTCCCCAGTCTCCCCGTGCCCGGAGACAAGAAGGTTCGATGGGCTAGGCCCCACCAAGCCGCCCCCGCCTCAGCGCCTGGAATGAGGCCTACAAGCGCGGGGAGGGCACGGAGGCCGTGGTAGAACGCAAGACAAGGCAGATGGATGGAGGACGGTGTCGGCCAAAACGCTGAGAGGACGGATGCGGACGGATGAAGATTTATGCCATAGGAAAACCAACACTCACCATGTTGCCGCAACTCAGGTCCAGGCCCAGAGAGGAAGAGCCTTCCTGCGCAGGCGCGGTTTTAGGCAGGAGACCGGAAGTAATGATAACGTCCTTGCTAGGAACTCAGCTCTATGGTCTGGAGGATTTGGTTTTTTTCTGCCGTTTACTCCCCCTGGAGGCAGGTATGCATATTACAATGATTTCCTTCATGCTGTCCACAAGGAAACAAACGGGTTTTAAGTGACTTCTAAAACAAACAAGTTGTAAGGTTTTAGACAGCTCTCAGAACATGTTCACGTAAGTCACATTTATGAGTGATGCCGTTTCTGAAAGAATGAATGAAAGAACGGATAGGTAAAGAGCCTGAAGTTCCCTAAGCCTGACTTGAAAGCTGGGTGGAATTAACTGTTCCTGTAGAGTATCACCCTTCAGCTTCTTTCTGGGGGCTCTCGTTTTGTTTTGTTTTATTGGGGCGGGGGGGGGGGGGGAGACTTGTCTTGTGGGGGGGTTTTGTTGTTGGTAGTGGCATTTTTGACTTAAGGTTTTGTTTTTGTTTGGTCATGGTCCTGGGGCTTGACTTCTAGGCCTGGGCTCTGCCCTTGAGCTTCTTTGGCTCAAGGCTGGTACTCTACCACTTGACTCACACTTTCACTTCCCAGTTTCTGGTGGTTAACTGGCTATAAGAATCTCATGGACTTTCCTGCCCAGGCTGGCTTCAAACAGTGCCATGGTCAGATCTTTGGTTTTTTTTGTGTTTTTTTTTGCCAGTCCTGGGCCTTAAACTCAGGGCCTGAGCACTGTCCCTGGCTTCTTTTTGCTCAAGGCTAGCTAGCACTCTGCCACTTGAGCCACAGCGCCACTTCTGGCCATTTTCAATATATGTGGTGCTGGGGACTCGAACCCAGGGCTTCATGTATAGGAGGCAAGCACTCTTGCCACTAGGCCATATTCCCAGCCCTTTGTTTTGTTTTTGTTTTTGCCAGCCCTGGGCCTTGGACTCAGGGCCTCAGCACAGTCCCTGGCTTCTTTTTGCTCAAGGCTAGCACTCTGCCACTAGAGCCACAGCGCCACTTCTGGCCATTTTCAATATATGTGGTGCTGGGGACTCGAACCCAGGGCTTCATGTATAGGAGGCAAGCACTCTTGCCACTAGGCCATATTCCCAGCCCTTTGTTTTGTTTTTGTTTTTGCCAGCCCTGGGCCTTGGACTCAGGGCCTCAGCACAGTCCCTGGCTTCTTTTTGCTCAAGGCTAGCACTCTGCCACTTGAGTCACAGCGCCACTTCTGGCCATTTTCTACATATGTGGTGCTGGGGAATCGAACTCAGGGCTTCATATATATGAGGCAAGCACTCTTGCCACTAGGCCATATTCCCAGCCCCATGGTCAGATCTTAACCTCCGAAGTAGTTTAGTATTATAGGCATGAGACACCAGAGCCCAGTGGCTCTTTAATTTTGATGGCCTGCTCCAGCCTTTTCAGAATCTGCTTTCCAGGACCCTTCTTGAAGTGTCAGGCCCAAAGCCTTAAACACCGGCAAGTTGGTCTGTAACCACAATGATGTTAGCAGTCCCCCCAACCAAGGTCCACAAAGGGAGTGGAATGTGCTCAAGCTATGGCAGTCTGTGGATGTGATCACAAGGCTCTGACTTCTGATCACTCCTTCCCTCCATGGATGGAAGAATGGCATGATCCAAGGTGTTAAACCCTTCTTCTCTAAGAGGAAAAGGTTCTTGAGGATGATGCTAGAAGCTCTTCATAAAATGATGTTTGTTTGCTGAGTGCCAGTGGCTCAAACTGGTTTCCTAGCTACTCGGGAGGCTGATCTGAGGATTGCTGTTCAAAGCCAGCCAGGGCAGGAAAGTCTGTGAGACTCCTATCTCCAATTAATCACCAGAACACCAGAAGTAGAGCTGTGGCCCAAAGTGGTAGAGCTCTAGTCTTGAGCAAAAGAGCTCAGGGACAGCACCCAGGCCCTGAGTTCAAAGCCCCATGACCACCAACAATGAAATGATACCCGTCCCCAGGCACTATACATTAAGACAAAAATGTAGTCATAGTGGTGTAAACGAATGGGATTGGTCAATGAAGTGTTGAGAAATTGGTGATGGTCTTCATGTTCCAATCTGGGCCTCTCAGCCAAGCAGGAGTAATGCTAAGCTGCCTGTCCCAGTTTGGTTGAGCAGATCCAGTGGCCGGCTGCTGGGGCGGCCCACCCTGAGCTGAGGTAAGCCCTCTGGCTCTCTAGAGCCTAATTCTGATTACATTTAGACAATGTGCTGCCTATCTGTGCATCCTCTCCTGCCTCTGGCTTTTAGGGAATGGGGGTAGGGCAGTGCATGAGGAAGAATGTGACAGAAAGCAGCTGAAAATGAGCCACTCCATAATAAGAGGAAATTGCTCATGTTCAGAGCAATTTTATCAAAACTGAACAATTCTCCCTAAATAGCATGCCCAAGGATGTACAAATAGCACTGTCATAAAATCAGCCCTAAGTGACTTCGAAAATTGTCTCTCTCATAAAGTCTCAATTTGTCTTATCTGTGGGGCAGTAAATCTCCTCCCCTATTAGAGGACCATCAAGTATGGAGGGCATTTACAGCCGAAGCTGTGGTAAAAGTCTCTTTTGAGTCATCGGTGCTATTCAGGAGCACTCAAAGTTTTCTCGTCATCTGTGGAAAAATAAATAAGTTAAAAGTCACCCCCTTCCCCCCCAAAAGTTGTTCTTCCAGCCGTGAAGGCAACCAGACCTCACATGGAACAAGTTATTCTGGAAAGAAATCACGGGCACAAGTGTGGTTCTCAATTCATGTCACGCCAGAGATGCAAAAGGTTTTATGCAAAGAGTTTATTTAACCCGCTAATCTTCACAGAAGTACCTGGTAACCACAGACAAAACCTAGGCTTGAACAGCATGATGCAGGCTCAGGCTGAGCCATAGGCTCCGCAAGAAGAGGCAAGGCCTGGACATTGAGAAAGTATCAGGGTGTTTGAAGTGGATTCAGGAGTACATATGTGTTCTTTCCTTCCTTCCTCATCTCCCCAGCAGATTCTTTTTAAAATCAGTATAGTTACTATAATGGGGATTTCCAAGGGCATTTACCCAGACAATGCACCCAGCAGGAGACCAATAAGAAACAATATCCAAACATTTCAGAATGGGTCATTTTCACTATTACAAATGTGATAACACTTTTTATAAGAACAAATTCTAGATATTGGGAATGAATTATCATGGCCAGGTGCTTCTGGCTCACATCTGTAATTCTAGCTACTCAGTAGGCCGAGATCTGTGAATCCCAATTGTTTTTTTTCTGGTGGTTAATTGGAGCTAAATCTCATGGACTTTTCTGCCCGGGCAGGCTTTGAACGATGATCCTCAGATTTCAGCCTCCTAAGTAACTAGGATTACAGGAATGAGCCACCATTACCCAGCTTTCATGCGTGTTTCTTAAATATAGTATGATATAAATGCATAGAACCTATCTGTAGATATGGAGACAGGTGAGGAAATAATGTTCTTTCTGAAAGTTTCTCAAGCTCTATGACCACAAAATGTTTCTGCTTCCCAGGCCTAAACTCATCCCAAAGATTTTTCTCTAGTGGGATAATATCTTTTTTTCCATTAAAGAACTAAGTTGGGTGTCTCTGAGTCTGCCACTGACTGTCTATGAATCACCTTAAACTCAGCAAGTCCATCACCAAACCCTTCATTTCACTCTGCTCCCCACCTAGCTCTGGTTCTTTTGTCTCTTTGTTCAGATGAAACCTAAGGTTCCATCCCATCCCCTCTTCCTCATCTGCTCTCCTTCAAAATTCATATTGACTCTGACTACCTCTTACGTAGCCTTCACCTCTTCCCCTGCTTCAGCTACCCACCCGTAGTCACACCCAGCCTCAACCTTGGGAGAGCTGCAGGAGCTCAATAGCTTCCTACGCAATGCCAGCTCCTCCTGCTCTGTTTTCTATGTACATACGAATTGTTGTGAAATAGTTCTCTCTTTGTAAAATTGTTCTCTCTTTTAAGGTTATAATCAGACCATCTCCTACCTCTGCTCAAAACCATTCAGTGGTTGGTGTGGTGGCACAGATGTGTAGTCCCAGCACTTGGAAGGCAGAGACAGGAGGATGGCAAGTTGGAGGCCTGGTCTACGTAGTGAGTTTCTGTCTCAAGAATCAAACCAAACATAAACACACCACTTGTTGCTTTTTTATGCATACTTAAAACTAAGTCCAGATTCCTTTTTGTTTTCTTGTCTGCCAGGACTCAAAGTCGGTATCTGACACTTTTGCTGGAAGACACTCTACCACCTGATCCATGCCTCCAGCCTGGTGACCTTTACATTGAACTGTGTGCTCTCCATGACTCAGCTCTTTCTGAGCTAATAATGTCATTACCTATTGTTCTCCGCTGTCCCCATGACATTCTGCTGAGGGAACACAAGAGCCATCAGCCACATGTGGCAATTAAACACTTGAAGCATGGCTAGTCCAAACTAAGATGCCGTGATACACGTGCACTGGGATCTCAAAGACTGATAGAGCAAATAAATGATGAACTTTTCATTAATTTTTTTTTTTTAACGTGATAGGCATGAACTTCAGAGGTACAGCCTTTGCCCACCATCTGTAAGGCCCTGAGATGCTGAGTTCCCAGCAACAAACACACACACACACACACACACACACACACACACACACACACACACACAATTTATGCTGAAACGACATTTTGAATATATTGGTTCAATGTGTTATCTTTTTAAGACAGTTTATTAGAAAAGTGAAAATCACACACGTGGCTTGCATTACACTGCCATTCAATGAAGTTACTCATGTTACTCTAAGGAGCTGACAGCCTGTGGCGATGTGCCCCACCAATCCACTGCCTGCTCCCATGGACAGTGGGCTATGGATGGTTTTTACATGTAAGACAGTTACAAGAAAAGTCAAAAGAATAATTGGTAACACATGAAAATGTTAAAAATTCAAATCTCGGTGTTCATAAAAAGAACTTTATTGGAAAAGAGGATTACCAAGTATTGCTTCTTCTACTGAATAAACCCCCCAAATGCATATTTTTCTTTTGTACAGGGAGCTAGGATCAGCATTTAGGCACTGTCTGGCACAAATTAGGGGCTCTACACATACAGTCATAAAATTCTTAAAATCTAGATATTGGAGGTTGTGTAGGGAGCACTTCATTACTTAAAGAATGTGAATTACCACAATTACAAGCCACTCTTCTTTTCTAAGGTTAATTAAGCCCCCAGGCAAGTCCCCACATAGGAACACAGAATGGAAAATACTACTGGGTTTGGGGACAGACCCAGATAATGCTAGGTGACAAGAGGAACACGGGCATTATAAACAAGATTTCTGATTTGCTTTGAATAAATTCCATGATTTTTAATTACTTCGTTTTTTTCCCCCCTGAATCCTCTTAGAAAGGAGAAGTAAAGCTGTCCCAGTTATCAAAAAATTCAAATTTCCCTTTCTTTGGTGGACTGGCAGTCAATGTGTTTTCATCTAGGGTATCTCCTAAAGAACCATTTTCAGAGGTTGTTGAAGTACTTCCTGGGTCAAAGGACTCTGCTGCTTCCAGGAGCTCTAGGTCACTCCCATCTTCCTCAAATGACTTCTGGAATAGGTCATAGATTGTCTGCTGCTTTGGGTCCTTCATTAGAAAAAGGAAAGAAAAGGTAAAAGGAAGAACCCAAGTTCCATCACTGACCCTTCTCCCCTGTATCCTGCAAGAGAGCTCCACGGTGACAGACAGTACATTTTATGCCATCTGTGAGCTTCATGGTAATGAACCAAACTTCTCAGTAAATGATTTACCTAAAGCAGCCTCCCTCCTTTAGTGCCTGGCATCTTTTCTGCTGCTCATTGGGTTAGGAATAAAGAGGGGTGGGAGTGACAGTAACAAAGGAGCTGTTCCTCCACTATAACTTATGTTGGAGATATTTTCTCCCTTCCTTTCCAAATTCAGTGCTGTAGGATCTCTAGTATCTCATTTCCTCCTGACCCACCTTGTTTGCAGAGTGGATACCTATCCCTGTGTCTGATGATGTTCAAGCTCCATATGGTCAAAATGCCCACTGACTACTGATCTACTGAACTCTCCAAGGTCATTTCCCACCCTGACCATCTTTTGGCCAATTTAAACATTTTAAACATCTCCACAGACATCTACATTTCCATAAAACTAATCTGTTGTTTGTGTGTGTGTGTGTGTGTGTGTGTGTGTGTGTGTGTGTGTGTGTGTGTGTGTGTGTGTGTGTCTGGTCCTGGGGCTTGAGCCTCAAGGCCTGGGTGCTACCATTGGGCTCCTTTTGCTCAAGGCTAATACTTCACCACTTGAGCCACAGTGCCACTTCCAACTTTTTTTGTGATTAATTGGGAGATAAGAATCTCATGGACTTTCCTGCCCGAGCTGGCTTTGAATCCCAATCCTCAGATCTCAACCTCCAGAATAGGTAGGATTGGGGGGCTGGGAATATGGCCTAGTGGCAAGAGTGCTTGTCTCCTATACATGAAGCCCTGGGTTCAATTACCCAGCACCACATATATAGGAAACAGCCAGAAGTGGCGCTGTGGCTCAAGTGGCAGAGTGCTAGCCTTGAGCACAAAGAAGCCAGGGACAGTGCTCAGGCCCTGAGTCCAAGGCCCAGGACTGGCAAAAAAAAAAAAAAAACACAAACAAACAGAATAGGTAGGATTGCAGGCATGAGCCACCAGCGCCTGGCTTGGAACACAGCATTTTAACACACTTATATTCAAGATGGATCATCTCATAGCAGGATACAACAGGGGGCAGCAGCAAACCACTGCTAGTAGAAATACCTGTTCATTTGCATGTGATTAAGGTAATGGTAATACTACTGAAAACTTGGAGCATGCATAATTAGTTGGAAGAAAAGTCCAAGATCAGATTAATATTTCATTTCCCCTCTCAGAAGGAAGGCTATCTTACTGAAACAACCTCTTTTGCTTTTGTCTCCTGTATAGGAGGTAACATTATGTTCTTTTTCCTAGCTGTTAATAAAAATTTCACCCCATCTTAATAAAAATAAGCTGATATGGTTTTAATCAAAATAAGCACTGATAGCGCGTTTTTATCTCTGGAGCAAGGTTATGAGGAAAGGAGGACTTCATATCACGTGTCTTTGTGCCTTCCACAGCCCTTCCTGAAGCACCATGTAGACAGAGCATCTGTGGATGCACAACCTCTATGGTTCACTGGAGCCTCTACAGGGAGGGCCTTGGGAAGGATCTGCTATTTTCAGTGAAGGACAAGTGGTGGTTACTGGTTATGTGTACTGCACCTTTCTTTACACGAAGACACCAACTACTTAAGCTACAAGGGTATTTTAATTCATTCATTTAACTGAGAGGAAGATAGTCTTAAGAGGTATAATCTGGATATCTTTCTAAGTAGACTCATGACATGAATAATAAAAAATAAATACCGATAAGGTTCATTTACATTATTTTGCACTTGTATTTTAGGCAGAAATTCTTAGCTAATTCAGAGTAATTGAGGGAAGGTCAAGATGAGAAAATGAGTTCTCAAATGGGAATCCTTTTCCAGTGTCACAGGGCAACCTAGATTCTGTTAACACATAAATTCATCATTCTAGGCTGGGAATTTGGCTAAGTGGTAGAGTGCTTGCCTTGTATACAAGAAGCCCTGAGTTCGATTATTCAGCACCACATATATAGAAAAAGCCACAAGGGGTGCTGTGGCTCAAGTGGTAGAGTACTAGCCTTGAGCAAAAAGAAGCCAGGGAGAGTGCTCAGGCCCTGAGTTCAAGCCCCAGGACTGGCAAAAAATAAAAATAAAAATTCATCATTCTGCTGAGTTAGCTTTCAAAAGCTTAAAAATAAGATTGTTTTTAAATTGGCTTAGTAATTGTTTTTTGTCTAAAATGATAACTTAGTTGATATTTAAAAATATGATCTGAGGGCTGGGGATATAGCCTAGTGGCAAGAGTGCCTGCCTCGGATACACGAGGCCCTAGGTTCGATTCCCCAGCACCACATATACAGAAAACGGCCAGAAGCGGCGCTGTGGCTCAAGTGGCAGAGTGCTAGCCTTGAGCGGGAAGAAGCCAGGGACAGTGCTCAGGCCCTGAGTCCAAGGCCCAGGACTGGCAAAAAAAAAAAAAAAAAAAAATGATCTGAGTCTTGTCAATAATGACATGAGGAAAAATGGATTTACTTGGTATGTAAATGTAAATCAATAGTCAAACTCTTTTTTTTTTTTTTTTTTTGCCAGTCCTGGGGCTTGAACTCGGGGCCTGGGTATTGTCCCTAAGCTTCTTTTACTCAAGGCTAGCACTCTACCACTTGAGCCACAGCACCACTTCTGGCTTTTTCTGAGTAGTTTATTGGAAATAAGAGTCTCACTGACTTTCCTGCCCCAGCTGGCTTTGAACCATAGTCCTCGGATCTCAGCCTCTGGTAGCTGGGATTAAAGACATGAGCCAGTAGAACCTGGATCGGACTCTTAATGTTACAGTCACCTACAAAATCCATCCATTTAACTCAACTTCCAATATTCAGCAACTACAGAGGAAGGATAAGGCACCTCAGTTCCCGGATGACTATACCGCCACAAGGCTGCCTTTCTATCTGAGGCTCTGACTAGCCCAAATCCTTGACCATCTGAGCTAGTCCCAGAGCCTCTTGCTCCAGTGCCAGATGAAACCCTAGAGCCACAGACAGCCTGAGAAGTGAATCACACCTTGCTTCCCTAGGTCCCAAGGGCTAGGCTGACAGCTTGATGCCTCCCTTCCGTCCGGGGACAGGCAGCCAGGGGCTAGCCTTACCTTGTAGAAGTAATCAGTGGCTTCTGTCATTTCTGAGAAATTGGTCTCTGAAAGGCCAGCTTCTCCTAGAACTTTAATCTTCTCTTGAATCAAGGGCCTATCAGGGAGAAATGAACAGTAGTGAACACAATTTGCCAGAAGTAGCAGCTGATTAGAACAAAGCCGCCCTGCTCTTCTTTAAGGGACTGGGAGGTGGTAACTGGCTCCCATCTTTGCATCTCACAAGGCTTCAGGATCTACCCTGAAACATTTGCCCCTCTCAGTTGTAACCAACCTCCACCTTAGGGCTCATTAGACCTGGTTCAATATTCTTCCTAATGGAAGATGTGCAAGAAATAAACACTGCTTCACTATAAGAATTTTGCAAGCCTGGCGATGTTATGAGCTGTGCTATGAACCAGTCCACTGAACACAGAGGGAAATGAGCAGTCCACGTGCACTGCAGAGGTCCTACACTTTGGTCGATGAGGCTAGACGAAGGGGTCAGTGGACACTAAGGAGATAGCTGAGAAACAACATCAGGAATGAAGAAATGTGACTGGGAAAGAATACTGGGGAATTTGTTTTTAGGTGACAGACCCAAAACGCTGTGGTTGAACATGTGATCCCAGCCCTACTAATAGAACACTGCACAGTCTAGGCTGAGCCTGCCCCTCTTGGCATCCAGAAGCGGCAGATGTAGATGATCAATGCAGTGATCATCCTACATATCACAAAAGAGAAAAGGAGGCTGCTTATCCTAACAACCATCTTTCTACATTGTTACAACCACTTCCTACTGCTCTCCTCTTCATCTTGAGCCAGTGGGAAAGCAACCACCTCCCCTTAGTTCTACAGGATCTTCTCCTGCATCTGGCAAGTTCCCAGAGAATGACAGTGTCACAGTGCCAACACTGTCATGCTGGTGAGCCATGACTAATGGGTCTCCAGAGGTCTCAGCAAGAGTGAAAGCACCCCCGGAGCACAGAAAACAGTGTCCACCCTCGATTCACTCCACATCCAGCGAGGCATACCAAAGGTAGTCATCTGCCGTGCCTTTTGCAACCAGGTAGTGAATACCCACGGAGTTTGTCTGTCCGATGCGGTGCACCCGGTCCTCAGCCTGGATCAGTACCTGTGTGCCCAGGGATCAAGACAGCTTAGGGAGAGGCCTGGAGCAGTCCCCCCAATCACAGCATGTAACCTCTTGTCCCCGAGCCCCACCTCAGCCCTTCCTCCTCAGAGCATTTCACTATCTCTCAGACCTGACATTTAAGAATAGTTAAACCCGGGTGGGGGACCTAGAACTTTCAAGGATCTCTGTGGAGGTGCTGGGTGATGAAGTGAAGAATGTTCAGGCCCCATCATCGAGCTATATGCTGAGGGGAAACGAGGGAAACCTGGCACATCTTCCTCTCTCTCTCTCTCTCTCTCTCTCTCTCTCTCTCTCTCTCTGTGTGTGTGTGTGTGTGTGTGAGTGTTATTTGTTTGTCAGTTACGGGGCTTGAATGCAGGGCCTGGGCACTGTCTCTGAGCTTTTGAACTCTATCACTTTGAGCCACAGCTCTACTTCTGGTTTTCTGGTGGTTTAATCTTCTAAAGAACTAGAAACATCACACCCAGGAAAGTAGCCGTATATGGCTAGAAGTGGGGTGGTATTTTCATATGCCATATACTGCATAATAAGTAACTAAAATCAAGAGCATTGTTTCTTTCCTTGACAGCTGTGACCTTAGAGTCCACCTATTGTTAAAGCACTCACTGAAGTATGCCCAGCGAAAGCCACACATCAGAGCATGAGAGGGAAATAACTTGTTTTCTGAAGTTTAAGGAGAAAAATTTTGTGAGTTCTAATTATTCTGTTGTGGCAGCCTTCGGCATGACTGTGATCAGTCAGGCTGGGGGCTTGTGATATACAGGGAACACTCAGCACTGTCATTCTGGGTGAAGACCCCCTGGCCAAGCAGCTCACTGAGATGGCCAATAGAAAGAAGCACTGGCTTCTTTCCCAGTGGGCTTCAACCCAATGCTGCTGCACGCGCCCCTAAAGGTTCAGCTCTGCAGCACCGGCTGACCACCCGGGCTCTCTGTACCCAGGTTCCTCGCAGAGGTGAAGTCTAGGGCTCCTTTACCACCCTGGTTTTCCTTCTGATAAGATAGAACCACTGATTCTGCGGACTACCATGAAGACCTAAGAGGCAGTGCTTGAAAGGAGTGAAAACTCACGCAATGAAACTAGACCGGGGAAAGCTTGCAGACCCGTCTCTCTGACTCCCCCAGAAACAAGCGTGCCCAGGGAGATTCCAGTCCTCTGCGCCCCTTACCCCTGGGTTCCAAAAGAGCTCGGCAAACACTACTAGGTCAGCTGAGGAGAAGGTGAGGCCCATGTTGGCGGCCGTGATGGACAGCACTGCCACTGAGTGTCCCTCTGACAGCTGGAACCGCTGGCACAGCTCCTCTCGGTGGGCCGACGGGGTGGAGCCGTCAATGCGGATGTGCTGCACATGCTGCAGAGACAGGGGAAACTCAGGAGAAGGCCTGCTCAGCAGGGTCCCAGAGACTGCCTGGCCCTCTGCTCCGGGACACAACCGTGTACTCACATACCACCCTAAGAAAAAACTCGGAGACCCTTTGCACACAGTGCTCAAGTTCCCCCACGGCGAAATTGTGCGAAACGACAGGATGACATCAACCTGGACGCTGACTTCAGTACAACCCCCTGATCTTCAGATTTCCCTTCCTGCATGCACGGGTGCTCTACACATTTTTGTCACTCAAGTGCACTTTCATGTGGTCACCTCCGCAAGGATCCTTCTCTATTTCTTTTAGAACCACACTCACCTCCCTTCTTTCTTCTCAGTCCTTAACCTCTGCTACGAGCTGGTTCTGCAGTTCTAAAATATCTCATTTCCTGAATGCTATGCACATGTGATCATGCAATGTGTAATTTTTTGGGGGGAAAGGGCTTTTTTTTTTTTTCAGTCAGTACTATTTTGTGTGTGTTTATGGAGCCACCAAGTAACAATTATCTCTCTGTTATTGAGGAGGAGAATCCACTTATGTATATGCACATAATTTAATGTCTATCTACTGAAGGACATCTGAGCTGATGTAGACTGGGATACTACATATAAAGTAGGTAGGAATGGTCATGATCAGATTATTGTGTGAACATTAAGTTTTCCTTTCTGTCAGATAAATGCCCAAGAATTACTGCTGGACTGTATGTAACTGCATGCTTAGCTTAGCTGTGTTAAGGGGCATTTATGTTCACTCTTTCAAATGATAAAACACTATAAGGAAAATAGAAATAGTAATCATGCCAGTTTTTTTTTTATTTTCTGTCATTCTTTTCTCAGTGTATATGGTACATAGTTTAACTTAAAATTTTTATTTCCTATTTTCTCCAACAAATATCATATTTTGAGTAAGCTACTAACAAGCTTTCCAAAGTTTGATTTTTACTGGCTCTATTTTATTATGTGCCAATAGTACAACTCAACTGATTTCTCTTTCTGCTGACTTAGGGGGTTTCCAGTTTTCCCTCAAAAAGAAGGGTTGGCAGATGTCCATCCACAGGTAATTTTACACAAGAAGCACACATATACAATAGAATATTCTCAGCACTAAAAAGAATGGACTGATAACACATACAAATCCCAAAATACATCGAATGAAACTAGATCCCCCACGTACATATATACTCAGATTACACATTCACAAAAAAACTAAAAAATGCAAACTAACCCAGTGAAAATAAATCAGTGGAAGCCTGGAGATATTGAAGGAAAAACTGATGACAGGGGACCAAGTAAATGGGTTGATGGAGATGCTTGATATCCTCTCATCAAATTACATGCTTTATGTGCAGTGGCAATGATGATACTTGAAGACATGGTGGCTCATTCCTGTAATACCAGCATTCAGTAGGTTGGGGCAGGAGGATTGAAAAGTTCAAGGCCTGCTTGGGCTACACAGCAAGACCTTGTCTTAACTCCCCTCCCTCACTCTTGCAAGTAAAACATCTTTTTTTTTTTTTTTTTTTTGCCAGTCCTGGGCCTTGGACTCAGGGCCTGAGCACTGTCCCTGGCTTCTTTTTGCTCAAGGTTAGCACTCTACCACTTGAGCCACAGCGCCACTTCTGGCCTTTTTCTATATATGTGGTGCTTGGGAATCAAACCCAGGGCTTCATACATATGAGGCAAGCACTCTTGCCACTAGGCCATATTCCGAGCCCCGCAAGTAAAACATCTTCCTCTCCCTAAATGAAATCCAAGTATCAAGACATAAAGGATAAACTTAATTTAAGGCTCCTTGATATCACTGGTCAACTTCCCAACACAAAGTGGGAGCATGTTATCTTGGTGCACTTTTATCAACAGCGAGCATCACACATTTTTAAATCTTGGCTGATTTGATGAGGCAAAACATTTATCTTGTAGCTAGCTGTGGTGATGAACACTTGTAATCCCAGAACTAGGGAGGCTGAAGCAGGAGGTTTGGGGGTTCAAGGCCAAACCAGGCTATACTATAGTAAAACCTCATCAAACATTTTTCTTTTTATATTATCTTTCACCACCTTCTCTCCTCCTCCTCCTCCTCTTTTTCTCTTCAAGATTTTTTTTTCCAGTTCCACTCCTGGGGCTTAAGCTCAGGGTCCGGGTGCTCTCCCTGAGCTTTAGTGCACAAGGTATTAGTGCTCTAACCACTTGAGCCATTTCTAGCTTTTTTGTGGTGGTTAACTGGAAATAAAAGAGTCTGAGAGATTTTTCTACCCAGGCAGGTAAAAAAAAAGTTTGCAACTATGGAAATAGAATAATGAAACCTGTTGTTTAGAAAGGGGGAAGAGGGGAGGTAAGGAAAGTGATAGAGGGGTAAGACTGATTAGAAATATATAGTAAACATGTATGGAAATATAACAATGAAATCCTCTCCTCCATCACTGCTAATGCAAACTATTAAAATATGATTAAAAGGCAGAGATCTGAAAGAATAAAATACCTAGGTAAGATTTTTTTAAGTATAGAAAAACTAAAGAAGGTAATATAAACAACTTATAATCAACATTAATATTTTGGTATATATTTTCAGGTTTTCTTCTTCCACATGGTAATTTCTTTAAAAAATTAAATTACCATGACTAGTAAAGATGTTTCTATCCATCTTAATCCCCAAATATATCCAGGGCATACATGCTGTCCCTAAATCTTTTTTCTCAAGGCAAGAGCTCTACCACTGGAGCCACAGCCCAAACTTCTGGCTTTCTAGAGGTTAAATGAAGATAAGAGTTTCATAGGTTTTCCTTTCACAGAGTAACCCAAGATTACAGGTGTAAGCCAATGGCACTTGACCATATTGTTTTTTTAACAACATATCTCAGACTTTATTCCATACACATACATGCCAGACAAACATCAAGAGCTTCAACTTTAAAGCTTCCTTAGATTTTTATTTTATTTATTTATCTATCTATCTATCTATCTATCTATCTATCTATCTATCTATCTATCTATCTATCTATTTATGCCAGTCCTGGGGCTTGGATTCAGGGCCTGAGCACTGTCCCTGGCTTCTTTATGCTCAAGGCTAGCACTCTACCACTTGAGACACAGTGCCACTTCTGGCTTTTCCTGTTTATGTGGTACTGAGGAATTGAACCCAGGGCTTCGTGCATGCTAGGCAAGCACTCTACCACTAAGCCACATTCCCAGCCCCTCTTCCTTAGATTTTTAAAAGGTTAGGAAGGGTGAATGGTGATTTTTCTTTTTATAGCTTTGTATACTACAATTGATTTAGTGGGACATCTGCTGATAAATATTTAGATTTCTAAATATAAACAGAATGACTAATATCCTTCTAGATACATCATCTTTCTTTGCTAGTCTGATCATTTCCTTAGAAGATAAATTCCTAACAAGGAAAGTTTGAAAAAGTGAGTGTGTTCATTAAGTTATTGACAAATGTACAAATACAAGTAATACAATAACCATGAATAAATTCATATTTTTTACATAATTTGAATCACTTTGTTTGGGACAGTGCCCAGGCCAGGCCCTGAGTTCAGTCCCCGGGACTGGCAAAAAAAAAAATTAAAAGAAAATATATATGAAGCAAAAGTTGGTAGAATTGAAGGGCAGAAAGATAATAGAAGAAGAGAGATTAGTTGAAGACTTAAAATTTTCATTTATGCTATTGAATAGAAAACCTAAACAGAAGATCAACAAGTAAATTAAAGATTTGGAAAACATTTTAAACCAACTATATAAAACAAACTTTATGAAATTCTGAACAATACACAACACATTGTGTTGTGTGACAATACACAACACATTGTTTTCAGGTACATATGAAATGTCACATCATTAGACCACAAAACATGAAACAACCAATTTAAATGACTGACAGTCTTAAATGTATTCTCTGATCATAGTTCCTCAATAATTCAATATGGACTTCTGTATTACCTATCAATCCATTCCTCAGTTTTCACTCAGGGAACCAAGTACATATGCTGAACATGAAAGCTCAGCATTATAGCATAACGGCCAAAGTATGGCAGTATTATTCATATTTACAAAGAAAGGAATCAACCGAAATAGCCTCAACTGATGAGTGGATAAATAATAGTATCTCTATATGGTGGTGGAAAAAAAGCCTTGAAATTAATAAAATGAAACTTTCCATTTATTCAGTCTGAGTGGAAGATACATAGGTGCTATGTATGAACCTGTCTTTGTGTTTAACATAACAGCACTGTAAAGGATGAAGGAAGACAACAGGAAATCTATGGTCCTAAACCTAACCAAGAGTGGAAATACAGTTCTAACAAACACCCTTAGAAATCCCTGTGGACTTCCATGTGTACTTTGGTCAGCACACTGCTATATATAACAAACAAAGGATAATAATGAAGAGAAACAAAAGAAAGAAGAGATGGAAGAGGGGGCTGGAAATGTGGCCTAATGGTAGAGTGCTTGCCTAGCATACATGAAGCCCTGGGTTCAATTCCTCAGCACCACATAAATAGAAAAAGCTGGAAGTGGCACTGTGACTCAAGAGGTAGACTGCTAGCCATGAGCAAAAAGAAGCCAGGGATAGTGCTCAGGCCCTGAGTCCAAGCCCTGGGACTGGGGGAAAAAAAAAAAAAGAGATGGAAGAAATCCATACAAACACTTGTTTCCCCCAAAAAGGACAATCTTTGCTCCTTCTTTTCAGGAAGTTTTATAAATGAAGAATAGTGGAAGAGTCCCTGAAGACAGTCCCTAAAGTGAGGCTCTGGAGATGTGTGTCTAGGGCACAGGGAAATCAAAGTATTCCCCATGAGGAACTAACTGTGCCCACTTGTCCAACAAGTGAGAACTCTCCTTCAGAATATGGGATCTGGGAACTATCACTTCATTTCTTAGCTTAGCCCTGACCAGAAAAATTCAACAAATAAACAGTAAAAGCATCCTGGAGAGGTTCACTCAAATCCCTGTGGTTCAGTATCAAAGGGAGCTTACCTTTCTCTCAAGTGCATTCGTAATTGAATCCAGAACCACCTTATGGTGTGCAAACACTAGGAACTTCTCTCTTCCACTTTCCAGAAGATCCATGATATATTCACTGTATGGACAATGACAGTAAAATCAATTAAACATACACCCATCTAGTTGCGGTTAATTACTGAAAAGTACTACGAGAGCAACAAACCCCTTTCAACATTCCCTGCGCTCCACAGCTTACCCATTCCCTT
This sequence comes from Perognathus longimembris pacificus, assembly GCF_023159225.1. Classification (NCBI taxonomy): domain Eukaryota; kingdom Metazoa; phylum Chordata; class Mammalia; order Rodentia; family Heteromyidae; genus Perognathus; species Perognathus longimembris. Next base: position 17,279,324 of record NC_063164.1, read on the forward strand.
CTCTGGGAGAAGACTGCTCCCCTGTTCCCTCACACCAGGTCATGTGGACAGGAGCAAACTTAGGAGCTGCTGAGAAGCTATCTTCTGCCATGTGCAGAAAGACTTCTACCCTCTTCAGTCATCTTGCCTACACAAGTTTTATGTGTCTTTGGTATGTTATTGAAACATTCTTCTTCACTGGATCAGAGAAGGTCATCAACAATTTTCACTTTGGTTGCTAACTTGTTACCTTTGGTTGTTAACCTGTTTTCCATACAAACTGAAGTGTCCATGCAGTCCTGGAGCACATAGGCAGGGCATTAAGGGATTCTTAACAGTTCACAAATTTCTAGAAGCTCAATATTAAGAAATAAATAATGCTCGGTGTGGTGGCTTAAGCCTAGAGTCCTAGGTACTTGGAAGGTGAAGATGGAGGGATTGTAGGTCAAGGTCAGCCTAGGCAAAAAAACAAGTTTGGGAGGCTCCATATCAACCTGTAGAGGAATGCAGGAGTGCACACCTGTTAGCCCATCTTCGGGGGAAGCACAATGACTAGGCACAGTAGACACACCTGGACATAAAACCAAGACCCTACCTTGAAAATAAAAATGCAAAAAGGGGCTGGAGGCATGCTCAAGTGGTAAAGTATCTGCCCAACAAGCATGAGGTTAGGCCCTGAGTGCAATTCCCAGTGCCACCACCAAATAATAATAGTAACAACAACAACAAAAATAATAAATGATACTAAAGAGATATTCAGAGAAGTCTCTTCAGTTCTATCCTTCCTCCTACTTAGATCTCAGAAACAGAGCCCATAGTTAAGACAGGGGTAACTAAGTTGTTTTCCAAAGCAAAGGAATATGGTAGAAAGGATCTCTCGTTTGGTCTCCCTTTATTTCTCCCCTCCACTCACTATTTTTTTTTGTTTTGTTTTGTGCTGGTCCTGGGGCTTGAACTCAGGACCTCTTGCTCTTGCTTTGATTTGTCACTCAAGGCCAGTGTGCTCAACCACTTCCAGCATTTTGCTGGCTAATTATAGACAGAGTGTGGCAGACATTTTTGCCAAGGCTAGCTTCAAACCTTGATTGTCAGGTATGCAACCAGCACTATCTCTTTTCTTCTTCTTTTTTTCTTTTTTTGGTACTGGGGATTGAACCCAGGACGTTGCACTTGCTAGGCAAGCACTTTGCCACTGAGGTACATCCCAGCCCCACTGTCTTATTCCTTAACATCACACTTCTTACCTGTAAACCCTCACATGAAAGGCCCCACTCCTGGGGGAGGTATGGTATGTGGGGGGTGACCTAGCCCGCAGACCCTTGTGGTTCCCCAGGGATTAGCACCATGCAGAGGTTCACAACTCCAGAGAAGAGGTGAGCCTGTGCAGGTAACTGCTGCTCACTTCCATAGACATAAGAACCCCACGCCTCCTCCCCAACCTGAGGGCATTCCTAAATATGGTAGTCTGCGCAAAGAGTATATACAGCCTTTCTTTAAAATAAATCTCAACAGCTTCCTGTCATAGGCAGGGTTGGAGAAACAAGTAGACTGTCCTCTAAATATCTAAGAATTGCTTTTAGACAACATTATGACTGATGAAAGGTACCAGATTTGAGTTCAGTTTGTGAACTGCTGTACTAATAAAACCACTTGAACCATTCTTGAGAGACATAAAATTTGCCGTTATGTAAGTGAAAAGTGTATTGCTACAGCATCAAAAAGTCACAGGACTGGGCTGGGGATATGGCCTAGTGGCAAGAGTGCCTGTCTCATATACATGAGGCCCTGGGTTCGATTCCCCAGCACCACATATACAGAAAATGGCCAGAAGTGGCGCAGTGGCTCAAGTGGCAGAGTGCTAGCCTTGAGCAAAAAGAAGCCAGGGACAGTGCTCAGGCCCTGAGTCCAAGCCCCAGGACTGGCCAAAAAAACAAAAACAAAACAAAACAAAACAAAAGTCACAGGACCACAAACAAAAAATTAACTTGGTGATCTCTGATCCCAATACCTCTTTTCCCTCCCCATCTGGCACAGCATTACTGTCCCACCCATTCCAAGTCCCTCACTCAATTACCAGGCTGGAAGCACTTGGCCACCATCGTAACTGCCCTATTATATAAAAAGATGCCCGTTAAAATGAAAACAAACAACAGCAAAAAAGGGGAAGAAAAACAGCTAGCAGAGGAAATTGGACTTTTAAGATTTACAACTCATTTCCACTAACTATATGTATGACTCAGAGGTCCAGAGATTTATAGACTTACTTGATGTCAACATTTTAAAAATAGGGCCAGAAGCTGGGTGCTGGTGGTTCATGCCTGTAATCCTAGCAACTCAAGAGAGCTGAGATCTGAGGATTGCAGTTCAAAGCCAGGTCTGACAGCCAAGTCCATGAAATTCTTACCTCCAATCAAACAGTAAAAATCTGGAAGTGGATGTGTGGCTCAAAGTGGCAGAGTGCCAGCCTTGATCAAAAAAGCTAAGCAAGAGGGAGAAGCCCTGTGTTCAAGCCCCAGTGCTAGCACACTCAAAAAAAAAAATTAATAGAGCTAAAAATTGCTTAGAAACTATAAAGTACTCCATAATTTACCACAGAACTTTGAAAAAGTATGTATGATGTATGACCAAAGTTTACTTATGAGATGGTAAAATGCTTAGACTTAGAGGCTGGAGATACCATTCAGTGGTAGAGGCCTTGCCTAGCATGAATGCGGCCCAAGGTCTCATCCTCAGCACTGTAAAAAATAAAATAAAACAAACAAACAAAAAATGGTTGGCCTTGTTAGGTGCCCGTGGCTCACACCTGTAATCCTAGCTACTCAGGGGGCTGAGATCTGAGGATCGTGGTTCAAGGCCAGCCGGGAAGCAAAGTCCATTCTACTCTTATCTCCAATTAACCACCAGAAAACCAAAAGTGGTGCTGAGGCTCAAAGTGGTAGAGCGCTAGCCTTGAGCCTCAGGGACAGTACCCAGGCCCAGAGTTCAAGCCCCATGACTGGGGAGAAAAAAAAAAAATTCTAAGGGCAATGAGTGGTTGTTGGTTCAACACCCAAAGACAATAGATAACCCCATAGACCCTGAATTTTGTGGGGCCTAGGAATTCACAAGTCCCAGAACAGTCTTATAAATGTAAAGGGCCCTGTCTAGAGGGCGAAGGAGAGCAGGCTGCAGTCAGTGGTCTCTTCTGGGGCATGTGGACCTGGGTGTAGCAGTAAAGGTGGCAGCCAGGCTGGTAGGCCGGGGATCTTAGGGCTGGGTGGGAGGGCAAAGCAGGCCACGTGTCTGTAAGTTCACCCACAGATCTCTATCCACCACGAGCCTGGCACCACTGAGCTTGAATTTATTTTCATTATGACTCCATCACTTGGACCATTACCCACCAAAGCCTCACATAAAAATGTTAAACAACTTAAAAAAGTAAGGCACACTGTCTGCCGTTAGGGTCGCCTGAAGTTCTAACCACAGTGATATTGGAACATGAGTGGGTTTTTCTTTCTTTAAGGAAGGCAGCAATCAAGGATCCTTAAAATCAGTGAAACTAGAACAGCAATTATTTCTTCAGCTTTCGTTTATAAGGTGGAAAAGAGAACTAAATAGTTCTAGAATAGTAGATAGAACTAACAGAACTAAATAGTGACAATAGCCCATCTTTTAAAAAATTTAGGTAAATAATGGCTGAAATCTCATGGCTCTGGAGAAGAGCAGAGTATTCTCATAAGCAGCTTCTCTACTTTCTTCCTTAAAGGCACATGACCACAGTTGTCCGAGTCAGGGAATACTCCTTTCTTGTGTGAGACAAGCCACCACCTTTTATTTTACCTATTTCTTTTTTTTTTCAGAGCAAGTTTCACGTTTTCACGTAGGCTGGCCTCAGACCTCAATTTTCCTATCTCTACTTCCCTAAAGTTGAGCCCTCAGGCATGTGTGTCACATCCAACTAGTTTTTGAGATAGGTTGAGAGGCTAGCCTCCAACCACAGTCCTTTCCTTTTTCTTTTTTCTTCTTATTTGTCAGTTGTAGGACTTGAATTCAGGAACCTGGGCGCTGTCCCCAGGCCTTTGCCCTGGAGGCTAGCACCCTACTACTTTGAGTCACAGCTCCACTTTCAGTTTTCTGGTGGTTAATTGGAGATATTGGTCACACGGGGACTTTTCTGCCCAGGCTGGTTTTAAATCACTATCCTCACAGCTCAGCCTCCTGAGTAGCTAGGATTACAGGTGTAAGCCACCAGCACTTGGCCACAGTCCTGTTATTTTTGCCTTCTAAGTAGCTTACCATTACATCTAGCCCCTCTACCTTCTAAGTCATAGTACCCTCAACACACTTGAGTTGAGAAAGGCTTTTCAGAGACTCCAACTACAGCCCAGTAGTGGCTCCAGTAACAGGGTGACTCAGGAGTGGTGGATGGAGTCCATGGAGACCAAAACTGATTTTCAAAATAGCTATAATTCAAAGCTCTAGTCAATTTTTTTTTTTTTTCAGCCAGAATCAGGGTTTGAACTCAGGGCCCTGAGGTTGCTCAGCTTCCTTGCTTGGCTAGCACTCTACCACTTAAGCCACACCTGTCGCCTTCTGGTCGACTCTTAAAGCAGTAAAATGATTCTGGCAGACTAACAGAGGTAATGGAGAAAAGAGAGAGAGAATGACAGATATGGGGTGAGCACTCACAGGACACATGGGATTTTGGCTTCAGCAGTTCTGTTGAAGAAGACAATGAGGGCTTCTTTCTGCTGCTGTTTCTGTTGAAAGAGGAGAGGAGAGCTGAAAGGTGCCCTGTGAGAACTCTGTAACAAGCTGACCCAACTGTGGCTACCCAGAGCTTCCCAACAATCACCAGTCTATGGGGAGACCCCAGCACCAACACTTGACCTATATGCTCGCTTTGCCCAGGTCAGAGGAACTGCTCTTGTTTTCTTTCTAAAAAGTTCTTCTGGAAAGTACTTCATCCCCCTAGGATCCAGAACTTACTCTATAATTTATAGTTTATTCACAAGCTAGAACTACATGGGCACAAATCCACAACACCAACTACTTCATCAGTATGGTGTTACTTGGGAATGAGGGAGTGCAGACAATTTCAAGATCCATCTAAAAATGGGTGGCAAAGATTTCACACGGCCAAGTGAGCAAAGACCAAACAGCCTTCAAACACTGGGTTTGAAGAACATTTGACAACACAGACAGACGTTCATGACAGTCTATCACGTGTTTCCTTCTCACTTGATACATATTTGCACGGTCCCAACTCTTCTCTTAAAATACAGACACTGTTTACATGCATTTTACATATAAGATACATGGTTTTACTGAGTTTTGCATATGTTTTACATATAAGTAATTATACTTATATAGAAGTATATACAAATATGTAGGGATATTTATATATAGTCATATAAGGCATATTTCATAGAGAAATTCTTATAGACATTTTAAAGCAAAATACACATATATAAGCATTATAGAAAAACATCCAAATGCTATATTCTAAATTATGTGAAAGCAAAGATAATTATTTTCTTTGTAGTAAAGAAATAAAAATAACAGCTAATGCTGTTAGCTACACCAGCGCTATGTGCTGAGTTCTAACTCAGTCATGATGATGGCTTTGAAGAAGGTACAATGACCTCATTTCCATTTCCATTCATGGAAAAACAAGAGCAGAAAAGACAAATGAGCTGACATCACACTGTTCCTAAAGGCAGAACTAGAATTTTTCCTTTTTTGTATGTGTACTTGTGTTGGTACTGGGGCTTGAAACTCAAGGCCTAGGAAGCCCCTTGCTTGTTGTTCAAGGCTAGCAGTCTACCACTTGAGCCCCAGCACCATGTCTGGCTGATTGCTGGTTAAATGAAGACAAAAGTCTCATGAGCTTTCCTGCCTGGGCTGGTTTCAAATCTTGATCCTCAGAGCTCTCAGCCTCCTGAGTAGCTGGGGTTACAAGTGTGAGTTCCTGATAGAACCAGAAATTGGCATTGGTAAATGTGGGCTTGGGAGCTCAAGTATATGAGCTTAGACCATGCTGGTGAGAGTTAAATAACTAAAACACATAAAAGCCCCATGCCTAGCATGTAGTATGTATTCAATGGTCATATAAGTATCTTTCCTTCTTTCCTTCTTTCACTCTGGGCAGGGGCTCTACCACTTGAGCCACACTATCAGCCCTAAATTCAAGTTCTTTTTTAGATAGTCTCATGTTTTTCCTAGGGATCCTAACTATCCCTCCCCAGTATTTTGGATTACAGAGGTACATGACCGTCTCTTGTCGTGGAATAGAGTACTGTTAAGTTTTTGCTTGGGCTGACCATGAATTGGGCTTCTCCCTGACCTCTCAGCCTTCTGAAGAGCAAAACTTAGGGGCACGAGTCACTGCATCGTGGGCCTTCAAACTATTTGTATTTTTTAGATTTTATAGAATAGATTTAGACTATACTATGTATCTACTTTTTTTAAAAATATCTCTGTTTTGGCAATGCTGAGGCCTAAACCCAAGCTTCTCAGCCTGCTAAAGCAAGTGTTCTACCATTGAGCTACCTCCCCAAACCTATGGATTTTTAATGTGGGAGAAATTAATAGTTTTATCTTAAAAAGAAAGGGAAAACTTTCCAAACTGGGTAGACATCACATATTAATGATCTCACTATTTTTTTTTTTTCGTTAGCTGTGAGCAAGGAAATCTTAAATGACCTGCATTCTTTGTTCCTGCCGCTTAGACTTTAATTAAATTAGATGCTCTGGAGTTTTTAAACTTTTTTTTTTAATGGAATGTCATCTGCCACGAGTGAACTGATCCTGCCCCCAGGAAGTCTGGGTGGACGGGACCCTTTTCTGCTCTCCCACTCTTGCTGATCAAAAGACTGCTTTAGACAAAAAGACAATTAGAGACGGCTTTTCCTTAGCCTTTGAAGAGAGATCTATTATTTCAGCCAAAAAATGAGGGAAAAAAGCTTTCATTATAACCTAGATTATCAACTGGCTACTTTACCTTGACTCTTATGATTTAAAGCTTTTCCCCTATCCTCCTCCCCAACCTCCCATTCCTGTTCTTCTCTTCTTCTAAAGCTTTTTTTTTTTTAATGTCTTCTAAATGGCAAGGTACAAAGAATCATTTCTTGACAGGCAGGTCAGCAGTGCTTGATGGAGCTGCCATGGTATACAAAACAGGAAACTGGGGCTAAAAAGTAACTCTTAAAACTGGGGAGGACATACTTTCCATAGTCAGAGGGCTTCCTTATTTGACTGAAACCATAACCGCATGATTCTCCATCTAACTCTGAACTCAGGATTTCATAGCTGGTCAGAGTATGGAAGGAATGCCTACAGCTCTCTAGTTCAATCCTGACATCATGATGCTGGCTCCCTTTCCCCAAGCAAATGCTAGGCGATTATTCTATCACCGAACTACATCCTTAGCCACCACCCTTTATATTTGCTGTCCTTGTTCACTGGTTCTTGTTTGGTGCTATTCCCTAGTGGACAGGAGTCAGCAGATATCAAAGGTTTAGGAAAAGACAACAAGAAACTTTAAAACCGAAAAGTTTCTATTCATTGAAATTTCAACCCCCATCAGGATAGGAGCACTGAGACTACTTATACAACAGCACCTTGCTTCTCTTCAAGGGTCCGCTGAAGTTGAAGAATAATATTCTATATGGCCACATCAGTGTTGTTGGACTTGAAAGGTCCACAGCAAAGAGACTGTGCTTGCCCTATTTTCCTGGAATCATCCAGGTTATTATATGTAACTTAGTATAAATTAAATACAGTGTAACAGTGGCTGGGAATATGGCCTAGTGTGCTTGCCTCATATACATGAAGCCCTGGATTCGATTCCTCAGCACCACATATATAGAAAAAGCCAGAAGTGGCACTGTGGCTCAAGTGGTAGAGTGCCAGCCTTGAGCAAAAAGAAGCCAGGGACAGTGCTCAGACCCTGAGTTCAAGCCCCAGGACTGGCAATAATAATAATAATAATAATAAAATAAATACACTGAAACAATTTATCAACACATTTCCTTCTTAAAAGTTATGGGCTAGTTTTACTTACAGTAAAAATGACACTAAAAATTTCACGTACTGTGTCTCTTGTTATTTTTATTTATTTTGTCATCTCCTACAAGTATCTTATTTATCTCTATTAATCTCTATTTAACCTTCTTTATGAAATGATATGACAATGCTTTGTGACAATGGCAAACATTATCAGTGATTATTTTCTGACCAATTACAATAATCCCAGGGCAAAGAGGATATTGCCCTAAGAGACACAAACAGAGCTGGAACAGATTACACTATAGCACTTGGTATATATGGCAAGACACTGAAGACAAATGTAAAATAAATGTTTTTGAAAAGATAAAACCACTACAGTAGAAAAATCCCTAAATTACAGGGACAGGAGGCTTGGTTCTAGCCTTGCCTCTATTGTGAAATAGACATAATACCCTGGGCACCGTGTGAGCCTTGGTTTGCTTCTGTCAAATGGACTTGCCAACTTCCTGCTGGCCATTATTAGATGAATTAAGGATTTCCAAGGCTAAGAGGGTTCAAAAAGTCTGCTTTGGGACCCATGTCCACTTGTTATCTTGACTGGTGCCAATGCCCAGGTGTGATCTGAGGGGTGACTTAACATAGGGTGCACTAATTGTCTTAACAACCGCCACCATACTGAGGCAGTCTCAATATACACTGAGGATAAATTTCAGCTTTCTTCCAGAATATGCATGTATGTCACCATCTTGCTTCTCTGCCCTGAGGTTATTTTTATGATAATCTGTCACCAGTCATGAAGAATAAGAGATTATCCAAACAGATTAGGAAGGGTGAGAACTACAAAGGGCTGGCTGTTCTTGTCTGGGTGGAGCAGGTGTGGAAAGGCAAGATGAGAAACCTTGGGCCATGTTCACAGAGTTGTGCAGAAAGGAACCCCTCCCCACGTCAGTCTGCAGCCTGTCTCCAGGCCAGCACTCACCGTTTTGTCGGTGGTCATTTCCTTGGCTGCTGCTTCCAGAGCAGCCCTGTCCCTGGCACTGATCTGTCCTGGGGCAACCACTACTATCTTGCGCTGTTTGGCAGGTAGCTGGGAAAGGACATCGGATTTGAGGCGGCGCAGCATTATGGCTTCCTCCAGCAGGAGCTTCAGCTCTCCCAGGTTGGAGGAGCCGGAGTAGTCCCAGCCCCAGGATAGCTGAGGAGAAATGAGGCTGAGTTATTAGCCTGTTCTCTGCTGTGAACTCTCGTCAAGTTGTTCTTCTCATCACCACCCAGGAGAAATTAGCCCCCGTAAGACAAATGAGGGAAAAAAGGAGGGGAAATACAGCCAGGAGATCATAAAAATGACATGTCATGGCATCCTAAGGTTTGGCATCAACTTTCGAGCTGCAAATGCAGAACAGCAGGAGATTAAGTGTTTATTAAAATTTAAAAAAAATACTAAGGTTTCAGACTATTCCTATATACTAAATACAGAAAGAAATCCTCTTCACGGTGAATCCTACACAGGCCATTACACTATGCCATAAACACCACCAGTAACATCTTTATTTGATGGGATTTCTAGGAGTAAAAAAACTGTTATGGAAGTGGCACTGTGGCTCAAGTGGTATAGAGCTAGCCTTGAGCACAAGGAGTTTCGGACGGACAAAAACAAAAGGCAAAAAACCTGCTATTTCTCAGTGTGGATCACAGCAACCCAGATCAAATGCAATGCAGTGTTATGGTGGTTAATGGTGGCTGGGGCTGGCGAGAGGAGCCAGGACACAGGCTTTCACTAGTTCCACTGCACCCAGGAGATTTCTGGAAGGCTAAGCAGTCGCTCACAACCAGTTTCGCCAAACAGCAGCTCCTGGGAAGCAGTGAGCTCAAAGGCCTATTTCCTGTCATATAGCCAGAGAAAATGTGGTAGTAGTACATCTAGCGTGTATGAGGCCCCAGGCTCCATTCAGCCCCACACTATGCAAACAAGTCAAATAAATAAAAATTCCACCCTTCACCAACAAGCTTACAGGAAACAGGACTCACTTCCACAGTTGAACACCAGAGAGCCTATTTTGTTCTCCTCTCCCTCTCCTATTCTCCCCCCCCCCACCCACCCTTCTTCTTCTCTCTCTTTTTGTGCCAGTCCTGGGGCTTTTACTCAGGTCCTTGTACTCTCGCTTCACTTTTTCTGATCAAGGTTGGCACTCTAACACATGTGCCACACCTCCACTTCTGGTTTTTGGGTGGTTAATTGGGGATAAAGAGTCTCATGGACTTTCTTGCCCAGGATGGCTTCAAACTATAACCCTCAGATTTCAGCCTCCTAAGTAGCTCCTAACTTGAGCCACCAGTACATGGCTTGCTCTGCTTTTTCAACTCCTCATGTCCCTCTTGCTTTGTGTTTTGTTGGACTATGAGCAGCCTGAGGGGAGGGGCTGGGCTTGCTCACTTTAGAGGGCCCAAGGGCCCAGCATAGTAGTGGGAAAAGGCTGTGTCCTATAGAGTTTTGGTAAATTGAAAACCAAAAAAAGACAGACAAAGATGAAGCTATATAATGACTCAAAGCTTTCTTTTTTTTTTTTTAAAGAAAAAAATATGTTGGGGCTGGCTGGGAGTAGCTTAGTAGTAGAGTGCTTGCCTAGCATGCACAGAGCCCTGGGTTCAATTCTTCAGCACCACATAAACAGAAAAAGCTGGAAGTGGCACTGTGCCTCAAGAGATAGATTGCTAACCTTAAGTAGAAAGAAGTCAGGGACAGTGCTCAAGCCCCAAGTCCAAGCTCCAGGACTAGCAAAAAAGAAAAAAAGAATTATGTTAAGTGAAGTAAGGCAGGCTCAGAGACAAAGGGCAAATGTTTTCACTCATATGTGGAAGTCAGATCTAAATTATAAATATATGAAAACATGTACAGGGCCATACATATATACATACAAGCATATTACTACAGTATGAAACACGCAGGGGAGAATTCCAGTGGTCTAACTCTTTTGGACAACTGAGTTACAGTTTTAACAGAATAAACACAAGAAGTGTGAAAAGCATTTTGGTGGGGGTTGGAGGCAAAGGGGGGACAAATGCAGAGAGGAAAGGTGGGAGATGCAGTCATAACATTCAATGTACGTGTGTGAACACGGAGCCAGGTAATTTGAGGGGATAGGTGGCATTGGGAAAGTTGGGGGAGAATGACAGAAGTGGCGACATCGATCAAGATGCACTGTACTCACAATCTGACATGCTGACTCAAAATCCCTTTGTAGGAGTACTTAACAGTAATAAAAAAAATTTTTTTAAGACAGAAATCAATGGAACGTTCTCAGCAGATTCCTTCAGATAGCCACTGGGCAGCAAATGAGCTCAGCATGGGTACTCTTTTCAGTGGCTTCCCTTAATGCATGAAGCTGGAAATTAAAAAGGAAAAAAAGCATGCTGGGCACAAGAGGGTATCAGAATTAATTTGGACATCAGGCTCTAAGATTAATATTGTTTCCTCTTAATCTTGTAGGTTAAAGCCCAATAATACCACCAATGATTTTAAACTGGACTTTAGAACAATCACAACTCAACAAACTTTCACTGAAAGCTTACTGGTCCCAGACACTGGGCTGGGGAAAGGAGGTGAAGAGAAAAGCACTAACCACATTTAGAAATGGGGGTGAGTGCTCGCCTCATATACATGAAGCCCTGGGTTTGATTCCCCAGCACCACATAGAAAACGACCAGAAGTGGCGCTGTGGCTCAAGTGGCAGAGTGCTTGCCTTGAGCAAAAAGAAGCCAGAGACAGTGCTCAGGCCCTGAGTCCAAGGCCCAGGACTGGAAAAAAAAAAAAAAAAAGAAGAAGTGGGGGTGAGGGAGTGAAGAGAAGAGGGGCATGGGAGAATTCACGAATGATACCCTGAGTTTAGTATGAGCCTTGATACAGACAGCATAGGAAGGGAGGACCATGGAATACTGACAGTGACTCAGCCTTCAGCCCTGTTTATCACCAGCTGTAGACCCAGCTAGCTGAGGGAGAAATCCCGATCAGAAGCATTAGTTGTAAACAAAGTCACCTGTACAAAGCACACGTGAAACTGACACAAAATCAATTTGATCTAGATCCAACCCTAGAGAAAAGGAGTCACGGACTGTGTTAAAGAAGCAGGTGGTGAGAAGTGAGCACACTGGCACACATCGGCTAATCTCAACGTTCTGGAGGCAGAGGCAGGAGGATCAAACACTCAGAGGCCAGTCTGGGCTACATGGGTGGTCACAGGCCGGCCTGAACCATATAGCAAGACCCTGTCTCAACCGTTCCTCCCCTCAGGAGAGAAGTGCTTGGCAACATAGAGACACTCCCCACAGAAAAAGAAAAATACGCTTTCCAATGCACTTAGCAATTGAGAAATTTCCTGCCTCAACAATCAGCTACAAAGGTTTGGAATTAACTTTGGAAATCATTGTAACTTGTGTTATATAACATTGCTACTTGTGCCTATAAATGGGAATCTTGAAATACTTTTATCAATTAAATGTATAAAGTATTTTTCTTCTTAAAAAAAGTATTTTAAGTCAAGCATTGGTGGCTGAGATCTGAGGATCATGGTTTGAAGCCAGCCCAGACAGGAAATCCTGTCTGTGAGACTCTTATCTCCACTAAACTACCAAAAAAAAATGCCAGAAGTAGATCTGTGGCTCAGTGGTAGTACAATAGCCTTGAGCAAAAGAAGCTCAGGGACAGCACTCAGGCCCTGAGTTCAAGCCCCAGAACTGTGGACACCAAAGAAAGAAAAAAGTATTTTAAAAATACAGCAAACAAACTTGAATTTCCATAGCAGGAATTTTCCCTCACAGGTGGCTTGTGAATAATGGCAGCCATTTTCCCACAGTGTCGTAAGAACCGAGTACCTACTTGTGATTTGGCTTTTACAACGGCAATATTGACAGTAGCACATTTTCCACTTACAGACTTCCTGCTCCACAGACAGTGCATTCACGTAAGAAGCGGGAGGGTCAGGAGTGTCAGGCCCACCGGCCAGGTGATGACACATGTGAGTCACCATTAGGAATAAAGACTCTGCAGAAAAACCTACCATGGCAGCTCTGGATCATGCTCCCCACTTTGCCTGCTCCAAGGCTCTTTTGTCTTTTTTATAGAGAGGGTTTCCCCCACTCCCCCAATTTTACTTCAGATTCCTCCCAAGCAACTCTTGCCTCCTCATCTGCTTTCCTGCCTCTGCCTAGGGCTTCCCTCTCACCACCGTGGTACCTTCAAGGGGCCGGCATCTGGTATGAACTTTCCTTCCACAGCCCAGGCTACCCTGCCTGGTGTAGGAGCTGAGAGCGCAGGCCAGGGCTGTGACTCTCAGAGCTGGACACGCCCCTGCACGATCTGCTGGTCCCTTTTGCAGACAGTGCTGATCTAGACTCACTACAGACCTTAAAACTAGGAGGCACTGAATACATCTTGCCTTTGAGAGTATGCCAAGGTCAGGGTCAGGAGGAGCAACAAGACAACGTGTCAAAGTCATGGTGAGCAATGGAGGCTAGGGAAGGACAGAGAGAATACCCTTTTGGCATCACAGTAGCGAAGTCCGAAGGCATGAAACTGAGGGAAGAATGTCGGCTTGACAGCGATGATCTGCGTGTAGAGCTCTGAGGGCCGGGACATGGCCGGCGTGCCTGACAGTAAGATCACTCTCTTGGCAACCTGGAAGACAAATGACAAGAGGTGCTCAGGACACAGGGAATATGCAAAATGCCCCAGTGAGCAAGAGCTGCACCCTTTGCAACAGAAGGATACCTTGGAATCCAGCCTGGCAATCCTCCGCTTCCTGGAAGCTCTCGCTGCTCGTGGTTCTTAAGTTCAAATATCTTAGCTCTCAGGGTAGGTCTAAATTCCAAAGTTGCTAGAGGCCAACCTCTTGCCACAATTCTGTGTGGCTGACAACCTGGGATTTCTAGGCCAAGGCATCATGACCATGTTTTGAGAACCTAATGCCATTGTGCATGTCTATAGTCAGGTGTCCTCTCCTGAGCTCTAACTGCTTCCTAGCTATTCTCATGGCATTGACTACAATACGCTAGATTCTCTTTCCCTTGCCTCCCTCACTAGACTGCAAGCTTCTTGAGATGAAGAACTGGGTTGTTGTGCCCCTTATTTTCTGTAGTAGTCTGTGCCCAGCACAAAAGTAAGTCACCAATAAATGTTCACTATATGCTGAGAAATAATTGAAGGAAGCTGGTTAATGTTGTAGAAAACACGGTGTGAACTCAAAGATTCCATCATTAGAACAAGAAGTGGGAGAATAGAGCCATAGAGCTGAACTTCCTACAAAATGCATACTGTCAGATACTGCAGGACCAGAAGGAAGAGAGAGAGATTGTCTAGCTACAAACCTTCATTGCCTTTGGGGGTTTTGTTTTAAGGGAAAAAAGCTATAATTCTAGCTACTTAGAAAGCACAGATCTGGAGTATCACAGTTCAAGGTCAGCCCAGGAAAAAAGTTAATGAATTACTTTCTCACACCTCTTCACACACCCGTCTCAACAAGCTGGACACGGTAGTGCATGCCAGTGGTCCCTCAGCTATTCAGGAGGCCAGAGATAGGATAACAGTCCAAGGCTGGCTTGTGAAGAAACATGAGCCCCCTACCTGAAAGATAACTAAAGCAAAAAGGACTGTCTGTGGGTATGGCTTCAGTGGTAGAGCCCCTGCATAGCAAGCATGAGGCCCCGAATTCAAACCCTATCACAACTCCTAAAAAGGAAAAATACCTTTAAAAACTCCATTCTGGTTCAAGCCTACAAACCCCTGCTTCACATTAATTTTGGGGTCTTTAAGTGACTCTAAATTCAGTCTAGATTTACAGCAGCCCACTCAGCAGTGGCCAGAACCAAAATAAATAGTTGGTCAACCCCAATGACAAATTCTAGACCCTTCACCACCCTGACACTGAGAGATCAGACTCGTTTCCCACCTCTTGGTCAGGGGGGAAAGTGGGCGAAACTAAGGAAAGACACCTCTTACCACATTGGAACAAAAACTCTCCACAATTGCCGGAGGCAAAATTCATGTCAGCTCTGAGCAGAGCTCAGTTGTCTAGAAACAGCTTGTTAACCACTATAACCTTGAGTTAATGACAGTAATATAAGGTGGTGGCATGAAGTCAATCTCCTAGGGGAGGAAATTAGATTTTCAAATAAATACACTGCCTCATAAAAATAAATAAATAAGATGTAACAGTGGGAAGAAAGATGATTCCTCATAAATATACTATATATATATAATTCTCAGAGTGCACTTTTGCCCTCTCGGCCACTGCCAATACCTAATTCCATTCTGATGGTAGAGCTATGAATTTCTCCAGCTATAATTTTCCACAGTTCAATTACTCAGGCCTTCTAATTTCCTGCACGGTTTAGTGCAGACTCATTAAAATAACAATGAGCTTCTTGAATAATGTCTGTAGCATCTCTCTGCATGGTCTGAGCCCATTTCAATGAAGGGGCAAAATGAAAAGTTCCATCAAGAAGAGAACAATCTGTCCATCCTTTCAAACCCGCTCCCCATGTCACTGTGTTTGCCTGAGGCAGGAAGCTGGGCCAAAGTGACTCCTGAATCAGGTGATGAAAATGAACTCCAACCTCTGGAGGACATGTATGAGATGCAGTTAGTACGGAGTCAGTTCCCCCATAGGGTTCCCAGACTGGAACAATGGGAGTGGGGCAAAGGGACATGTGTAGGTGTGAAAAAGCAGAGGTTGCATTATGGAAAAAGAAAAACGCTGGCTGTAAAAAGAAACCAGAGTAACATCTCATCTGTTGTAAATGATTTAGCCTGATTCCTGCTCAGCCCCAACATGTATGTGGTGTCATTACTGCCACCCCTAAGGCCTTTAATCTGTGCTTAGCTGCAAATGATTTGTATGTCTCCACCTCTGAGAAGTTCCAACCTAGGGAAATATAAATGCACAAAGCTATACATAAATCAAAATTGCCAAACACTTCATAGGTGCCGCTCCAGGGGAAGGAAAGAAACGTGGTATCCAAGAAAGCAACAAGGAAACAACGTAAAAAAGAATGTGATGTTGGAAAGGTGATGAAGTTATGAACAGACACTAGGGGCAGATGAGCTTCCAAGACAGGCTTACTCATGGTTTTAGAGGGGAAAAAACTCTGTACAAAAGGTTGATAATTGACTAAGTTGGTAGATTTACTGAGAGGAATCTTGAGTGTCATTTACTCAAAGTAGACAACATACACAAATGTATTAAAATATGATCCCAGAGAATTTAAATCATGTAAGAAGCAGCCCAGAAATTTTTAGCATCTGAGCCAGATGCTAATTTAGAATCTGAGACAGATTCATTTATTGAATATCTTTTTTTTTTTTTTTTTTTTTGCCAGTCCTGGGCCTTGGACTCAGGGCCTGAGCACTGTCCCTGGCTTCTTCCCGCTCAAGGCTAGCACTCTGCCACTTGAGCCACAGCGCCGCTTCTGGCCATTTTCTGTATATGTGGTGCTGGGGAATCGAACCCAGGGCCTCCTGTATCCGAGGCAGGCACTCTTGCCACTAGGCTATATCCCCAGCCCCCATTTATTGAATATCTTGATTGGTTATAACGCATTTCACCAACACCCCAGGCCAGAAATAAAATCAGGCTCCCCAGAGCTTGGTGCTATTCTTATACCTAGAACTACTATTACAGTTTAAGTGAAACTTAATGCTATATACACAATGTAGGAGCAGGATTTGCCTCAGGTGGGTAACAAACTCAAAGCCACATTGATACCACCCAAATGTCGTAACACTCACTAATCCTGACATGATAAAAACCTTGGAGCTAGTAAGTTTTAATTTGTTCTAAGTCACTGCAGAATCTTCAAAAATATGGACAGTGGCAAGCATACTTTGGGGACAAATGACCAAAAAGCACCCAGATCTCAAACAAATGCAGCATGTAAGTCCAGTACTCAGGAGGGGAAGGCAGGAGGAGCAAGTTTGTGGCTAGCTTGGGTTACATAGTGAGACTCTGTATCAAAAAAAAAAAACAAAAAACAAACAAAAAAAAAAAAACCAAGAAAAAAGAAAAAAGAAAAAGAAAAAGCTGTGTCTCAGGCCATACTTTAGGAATAACAACAACAAAAACCAAAAACACGTAAGAGTCAATATCTTTAGGTGAATGGAAGGCTGAAGAATGGAAAGAAAGCTCAATAGGCAGGAAAGAAAAAATCAGTAATGATGTTCTATTCTTTTTTTTAAATTGTTATTGTAAAGGTGATGTATACAGGGGTTACAGTTACAGAAGTCAGATAAAGAGTACATTTATTTTTAACAATGCAACCACTTCCTTCACAGTGCTCTCTCCCAGTTTTCCCCCCCATTCCCACCCACAAGTTGTATAGTTCCTTGTCAACATAGTATCTAGTGAATATCACTGCTGTATTTGTTCATCCTTTGTCCCACCATTTCTGTGTTCCTGTCACCCTCCCAAAGACAGACAAACAAAAGGAAAACAAAAACAGCAGCAAAGAAAACTATTGTTTCCATTTTCTGCAGTTCATTTTGATAAGTATTATTTTATATGATCAGATGCATATAGCTGTTGCACTTCTGTGATCCTCTCCTAAGAACATCCTCCTTTGGTCTATCTCTGTGCGGACACCTAGAGACCTGTATAATTTATCATGTCCCAAAGAAATACCCATCAAAATCCCAACAACATTCTTCAATGAAATAGAGAAAGCAATCAAAAAATTCATACGGAATAACAGACTCCAAGAATAGCAAAAAGAATCCTTAGCAAAAAGGACAGTGTTGAAAGAATATCAACACCAAATTTCAAACTCTATAACAAAGCCACAGTGATAAAAACAGCCTGGTACTGGCACAAGAATATGCCTGAGAACCAATGGAACAGAATAAAAGACCCAGAAATGAATCTGCAGATTGATAGCCACATAATATTTGATAAAGGAACCTAAAACACAGGATTCTATCTGTTGTGTACGTTCTTTGTCTAAACAATCAGGGGTAGAGATTTAATTTTAGTTATGGTCATAATATTGGTATCAAGGTATAGGAATACTTTTCTATGAACACATACTAACACCTCCCAAAAGATGGATCACTACTCCAGGGTAAAACATTTCATTTATGGATATCCATAAGTGATTACTGACATATAAATATCTATAGGCAACACTATCATGGAGCCAAGCTTTTTAAGTAAAAGACTTATTTTTAGGTTTCAAGCATATGACATAACACTGCCTTCAAAGATACATTACGTAACTTGTTATTCCTTAGAGAATTAAAACTTGAAATGAGTAAACATGTATTTGGGGGGAGATCGGAAAATAAAGTTAATTTTCAAGTGCTAAACTGTGCGCATATATATATATATATACATACATACATGCACACACACACACACATATACTTTTTTGCATGAGTGTGTGTATTGAGCTTTTTTTGCTCAAGGCTAGTGCTCTATTACCTGAGCCATAGCTCTACTTCCAGCTTTTTAGTGATTAATTGGAGATAAGTGTCTCATGGACTTTCCTGCGTGGGCTGGATTTGAACCACAATACTCAGATTTCAGCCTCCTGAGTAGTTAGGATTAGTGGCATGAGCCACTGGCACCTGACTTTAAACCTTGCCATTATTTAGTAAATTTGTGTCCCTTAGTTTAGGCCAAACTAAGAGCTTCTTTTAAGCAATAAAAGCCGCAATAAGAAAACACTCATGGGATGCAAGGCCTGCCTTAATAGATCGAACAAAGATGAGCTCTCAGTTGTCTGCTTAGTCTCCACCAACCAAAGTGGATCCTCCAGTCTTCTGTGAGAAGCTGCTAACTGATCAAGAGAAAATGATACTTGCATATTCTCCCAACCCAAATTTTAGGGAAAAAAGTAGAAAGGAAATTTCTCTTCTATGAGGAGTGGGGGCCTAGGACACAGATAGAACCTAGAACCTAAGCTGCACGTCAACACATGGAGAGAAAGACTGGACCCTACCCCTTGTAGGCATCTGCTCTGAAGCCAGAACTCACAGCCTCCACGTGTGCAGGGACATGGAGGCCCCCATGGAAAGGAATGTGGATGGCTGGCCCTCCAGTTACCCAAAGGTCACAGGTGGCACAGAAAATAGGCAGGCTTACAAGGCATGTCTCAGCTCTACAGTGCTTCCTGCTGATGCCCACTGGCCCCAGCCTGATTCTAGGTTTGGATAACTCATCTCCCTGGTTCCCAGCACCTGAATGGCTTTGCCACAATGGGTGACTTGGTTTCGTGTGAGTTGTTTCGTGGAAAAAACTTCTGCAGGCCCTCTCCTGCTAGTCAGGATTCTGGAGTCCAGGACCAATCAAGCCTGTCTTCCTCAACAGGTCTTCCTCGGAACCGACATGCAAACCCAAGGAAGGATGCGGGAAGCAATACTGAGCACAGCCCTCAGCTCACAGGCCTGGGCAGCAGCCTGCCCTAACAAGATGCCTACATGCATGGACCAAAGACAGTGGCTTTCAAGCCCAGTGAGCACAGGCCCAAGTCTCTTCCCGGCAGCACTCACCTTTAGGATGGGCACAGCTGCTCGACAGCGCGCGGTCTTGCTGTTTTTGAGGAAGTGAGATTCATCCTGAAACAAACAGCCATGTGGTAAACAAAAAACAGTCTTTTTTTTTTTAAGTTTTTTTTTTTTGGCCAGTCCTAGGGCTTGGACTCAGGGCCTGAGCACTGTCCCTGGCTTCTTTTTGCTCAAGGCTAGCACTCTGCCGCTTGAGCCACAGCGCCACTTCTGGCCATTTTCTGTATATGTGGTGCTGAGGAATTGAACCCAGGGCCTCATGTATAGGAGGCAAGCACTCTTGCCACTAGGCCATATCCCCAGCCCCAAGAAACAGTCTTGAGTTGCTAGACAGTTCACCTTAAGCCTGACCTCAGCCAGGCCTAAGGAAGGACCCAGGGCTCCGGGCCTATACAAGTCCCTTCATCTCTCTGAGGATCCGAAAACTAGGAGTGGTGCTATGGCTCAAAATGGTAGAGCACTAGCCTTGAGTGATAAAGCTCAGGGACAGAGCCTTGAGTTCAAGCCTCATGACTGACCAAAAAAAAAAAAGTGTTAAAGACCTACTGTGTCCCCTATACTGGGACAAGCTCTGAGTCCAGTGTCCACCCTTTGTGCTCCAAGTACATCAAAGTCAGGTGCACTGACAACTGCCCAGGCAATCAGTACTGTCACCATGGCAATGAGCACAAAGCACTGTGGGAAAAAGAGAAGAGGATGTTGTGATTTCCATCCTCCAAGGTCTGACCACTAGAGAACATACAATTTGCTTGTTTGCAGCTCTGCATTCTCTGTGTAAGCAAGCACAGAATAACTAAAGCCAGCTGAATAACTAATACATTATTAGTGCCTGGGGAGAAACTTCTAGGCTGGCACATTCCAATTCCTTGCTACATGACTCTGAGTCACTAAGTGACCTTTCTATGGTGCCAATCTCTCCATGTGTAAAATGGTTATAATGCTAATTCTTAATATGTCAGGTGCGTAAAAGTTTTAAGTGGACTAACACAAGGGCAGCCCTGAGAAGAGTCTTGCCATTCAGTGAATACCTGGACTAGAATACCAGAGACATCCTATTTCTGTACTTCCCCAACCCCATTCCATTCCATTTCAGCTCAGATGAACAAAAGAACTCAAAAGCACAGCAGAGAGGAATGGAGATGACCCCTTGGCTATCAGACCATATGGAGCCTAGAAGCCTGGGGTGCTACATTCATAGTCTTATTTTACAATGAAGCCTCCTGACAATCCCAGAAGAGGCATTTACAAAGAGAGACACCAGGAAGGGCAAAGCATATGAAAGGGCACTTCGGACTATGGATAAAAAAGCAGCATCACTGGACCAAGTCCCAAGCCATGGCTTAAAGCTGAAGCCTCTTCTAAGGGTGACCCCTAGAGCTGGCACTTTACTGCTTCCTATAAGGAATCTCTGAAACCACAAGAGGACAGGGATTTTATTTCACTCAAGAACCAACCAACACTCATGGTAAGTGACTTGCCAGAAATCAAATGGTAGGTAAAGTGATGAACCAGAAACAGAAAAGCATGGATTCTGAAGTCAGATACAACCAGGATGAGTCAATGACCTTCCAGCTTCATGTCTACGGGCAAAGAATTCTCACTGTCAAGTTTCATCAGCACAGGAGTGGATAGCAAGCTCCCAGAAAAAAGGCAAACACTGCCCAGGGGCATTGGGAAGATTCATGGTTAGATATGAAGTCCTAATAGAGGAAAACATACGGGAAATGAAAGCATTCTTCTCCTCACATCCTGGAAAACTATCACCCCCATCCTAGGAGGCTTCTTTTCATGTTTTCATTTCACGTGTGTTTCTTCTCGCTTGCATTTCACTTGAAAAATGCTCACTTTTTTTCAAAGCCATATTTGAATCTGTGCCAAGCCAGAAATGACTCCCCTAAAGACTCACTCACTACCTCTATAGCTTTAAAAAAAAACACGTTCATTTCTGCTTACTTATGCCAAGAACCCGTATTTCTCAGGTCTAGAACCTAAGAGATTCCACAGAGGACAGCAATTGTGTTGCCTTCCCCCCACCTGAGCTCCCACCATGTTTTTATTTGGGAACTATTTCGACGCATTCAGTAATGACAACTGGCTGGGTACCAAGTCAGCCCAGATGTTCCTCGTGAAACGTGTAACTGAACTATGTGCTGCAGAATCTGGGAACGGGGCTCCATACAGCCTTCTTTTAAAAAAGCAACTCAAATGAAAAGACAAAATTTTACTTTTATCTCAGTCCCTGGATTCCTGGGTGGTCTGGTCGCCAGGTGATCACTTCTACCTGGCCTCATACTGCAGAAGAGATGTGCTAGGAACTCCAGCATGGACCCATCCCACCCATTTACAAAGCTCCCCGGGAGATGCTAACAGTCTGGTTTAAGAACTGCTACTTGAGAGGAATGAAACACCAGGTCCCTGCAGCAATAAAGATAGGGATTTCCATTCCTTAAGAGACACAGTAAGGCTCAGTGAGATCACAGAGTCCTTGGGGCTTCTAAGAGATAAAAGTATTTTAAGGCTTTGCCAAGTTCACTTACAATGATAACAACTTTGAAAGAGGTTTTCAGCTGTTTTTCCAACTTGCTAAGAAGGTCAAAACTAATGATGTTGACCAAGCCGGCTGTGAGTCGACCCTTTCCGGTCACCACCACGTTGATATCCTCTGGGTTGAGAGATGGCAGCCACCGAAGGAAAGCCTGAAGGCGACAGGGAAGAACGAAGCAAAATGATGATGGTGACAGCAGCTGCCAGCTGTGACTGCAGCCACACCATCAATAGCACTTTGTCAACGTGAAGGAATTCCAACATTTCTTAACATGAACTGGGGTCTCTCTCCCTCCACATCCTCCTCCATTTTCCAGAATCCTGGCCACCTGCACCTGTACCCATGACCACCCTTCCCTCCTCTGCTACTAGGCACTTCGTGTGTCTGTTTGTTTCATCTCTGTGATTTCCAACTAGACGGCAAGTTTCTGCTATGGCAGAGTATGATTTTAGAATGGGATTCCTTTTCGGAAGAATGTCATAAAGGACCCAGAAGAAGCTTGTACATTGAAGGCAAACTGTGTTTATTGATAATGATGAAAATATCTATGTCAGAAACCTGAAGCCTTAGGAAGGTCCCCAGGTGCCTCGACATCAGCCTCTAAGCAGGCAGATTCTCCCACATTGCCTGGGCCACACTGTTCTGACACTGGGGATGCTGGCCTGTTCTCTGGTCCTGGCCCTGCTCAGAACCATCTATGCCACAGTTCCCTCAAATTTCTGTGGATGCTGAGGAATCAAACACACAGGAAATATGCATTAAATAACTGCTTTCTATCAGCACTGGCAGAATCCAGATCATAAAGCCAGGACATGAATAAGATATTGCTTTAAAGAACTTTTTTTTGGGGGGGTGGGGGGCCACAGGGACCTTAGGATGAGGCCAAGCTGCAGGAAGCTGTTGCTCGACACCAGTTTCCCACAGCCCAAAAGAGCTAGGCCTTCCTATTTCACTGAGTTGGCTCACAGGGACCAGATAACTCAATATGCACATCAGGTCTTCCATCCATTTGCTTATTCTGGTGACAGTGAACATACCACCACACCACCCTCTATGCTGAACCAAGTCCTGCCTTGCTCTCCATTAGCCAGAGGCATGGCATTCAACCTCTGTGAAAGTCAATTTGCTCAACTGTAAAGGAAATTGCTGCCTGTGGTGTCATGCAACTAAGGGAGATAGAGGAGGTAAAGATGTTCTGGAAATGAAATGTGCTGCAGACAGAAGACATTATTTCCAGGGGCCAGAGCCACAGCAAGTATCGGCTGAGGTACTGGCATATCACTAAGCCAGTGACTTTTTGGCTTTCTTCCCTGGAGCTATAACCTGACTCTAATCCAGAAAACTATTAGCCTACCCTGAGGGACCAGTTCATTTTTCTCCTGGCCTTTCAAGATCCCAGGCCTTGTCTCCCAAGTGTTATTTTCATACTCTAACTATGAGGATTCCAAACCAAAGAGAACCAACCTGCTCCCAGGTGAAACGCACAGAGGAAGGCACCACCACCAGGAGCGGCCACTCCTTCCGGTAAAAGGCTGCTATGCAGATGGCTTGGATGGTCTTCCCCAGGCCCATGTCATCAGCAAGCAGCAGGCGGCCTCTTTTTGCTATGGCAAAACTGCAAGCAGACAGAGAAAGTGAGCAGCACAGCAAAGGCTCTGTCCCATCCATTTTAGGTAGTCTGGCCTCCTCATGCAGAATGAAGGGACATCACTTGATGCTGGCTTTCACACCAGCTAGGCATGGGCCCTTCTCACAGCAAAACTCTCCTTGAAGAGGGCTGGAAAGGAGCCAAGTAGGGGTGCAGAATAAAAGTAAGAAAGACATTCAAGATAGGGAAGATGTGGAATGGAGATTCCAATGCAGGGAGCTGAAAAGGCAATAGGGTCGAGAGAGTTCAGAGGGGAGGTTTCAGTAAGAAACATCAGCCCAAACCAAGCCCCAAACAGCCCAGGGGAATACGCAACAGAGCGTGATGAGCTCTCCACAACAGGGCTATGGCTCACTTGAAGAATAAGCCCAGGAAGAACAAGAAGAAAGAAGAGCTGGTGGTGTAGGAGGAAGATATTCTGAAGATCAGAGTGCACTCTGTATGCGTAAAGGAACAGAGCAGAGCTGGCAGGAAATGCTGGAGAAAAGGGAATGACAGGAGCCCAGATGCCTGTCTCAGAGGAAGCATAGTCTTAGCACTGCACAGGATTTTTCAGGAACTGGCAGCTTCCAGGAGCCTAAAGCCCTTAAGTGCACCAAGCCTTGCTAATAAGTCTGCGGACGAGACTGGAGTCCACTATTTTGGAACCAGACTGGTTTGGGTTGGATCTTAATTCCACCATAAAGGTACATACACCTTTGCAAATCCCTCAGCAATGAGATGGAAATAATAGCATTACCTATCCCACAGAGCAGTTAAAGAAAATACAGAGCACTTAAAATGGTATGCAGCCCCTCCGTAAGTACTAGGAAGTGTTTCTATTATACCCATCATCACACAAAATGAGACATAACCAGGACACAAACAGTAAAATGACTTGCTTCAGTGGTGAGATGAATCACCAAGACGCTAAAAGGATCTGTAGTGGCAGGCATCTGCTTCCTGCTCCAAATCCCAGTCAGCTTTTTATCTAATTCCCGTTCAGATCGCTGGTGATAAGCCCATGGAAGAGTTCTTTTTCTTTCCTTCTAACTCAGAAAGTCACCTCTTCTAATCAGCAGCTTGTGTGGCCCACAAGAATTCTGCTGGCTTGGAAATCTTGTTTCCTGAGATGGAAAAAATCCGAGCAGAAGCACTCTAGAGACCAGAGCACCTCAGCAGTATGCAGGCCATGGGTGCCATGTCATAGGAAATTCTTCCATCAGCCATATCAACCACAGTGAGAAGGCACCCCCACCCCCACCCCGTCATGCCCACCCTTACCAGGGCATCCTCCTCCCCAGGGAAAGCAGGAGCCTAGAGAGGCACTACTTCCCTCCACTGAGCACATAGGCCCCCTGCTGCATACCTGCCTCCATGAACTATAATCAGTGCACAGTACCGATGAATGGGGGGGTGGGAGGTGGGTATGAGGAGATTCATGTCTTACTACACTTCCTGATGTGTAGAATCGGTGACCATACAGGACAGGCAGCACCCAACAAACAAAGTCCTCAGAAACTCCAACCCTTCTAAGTGCCCTCATCTTTGCTGTCCATAAGTTCCAGATGGTTTGGCCCATTTGGACATTCTTAAATGAGAATAGACCTTTGAATTTCATGTTCTTTCCCTTTTCCCTGTATTAAGGTGCCCAACTAAGGGGGTTGGGGGGAAACAGCAACAAAGAAAAGACATGAATAAAAGAAATACAGTTAAACATATTTTCTATAGTTTGGCATGAAAGGAAAAAATGCTTCAGAAACCACAGATTTAAGCCTCAATTCTCCTTGTTTTGCTGGATGGGATAATTTAGCTATTAGAAGCTGATGCATTGAGGAGTTCTGTTCCATAAATTTGAAGACACATCCAATTCTTACTTTAAAACAAAAAGGAACATCTCCCTGTGCTCAATATACTAAACCTCTATATTCTCAGAGACTAAAAGTAAAGAAACTAGACTTAATTACAAATATGAGAAGAAAGGCTAGGAGAACAGCAGCAGCTTTAGAGTCAGAGAGAAAGAGATGAAAACTGGTCCCACTGCTTCAGCTGTAGTCACCACCACACACCAGCCTGGGGTGTGTCCCACACAGCCTCCTCCGTGCATTGGGGTGAACTGGTAACGCTAGCATTGACCACGTGGATGTAGGAATTTCTACCAGAGTATGAAAAGCTTGGCTACCATAGACAGAGGTTGAAAACCTGGGTGTGAGGCCGGGCAATTGTCTCTGCTTTAGCAAAGGAGCCACAGGAAGAAAAAATGGTCTCTTCACAGGAATAAATCACACTGAGCCTGGGGAAGTGGAGGCCCAAAGGACATCTCAACAGATGAAGTTCTAGCAAAGTGTGTTATCTGAGGAAGATAGAAGATAGATAGGGGAAAGGAGGAAAAGGGTTGTCCACAGAATAAGAGCCATGAGGGGCTGGGGATATGGCCTAGTGGCAAGAGTGCTGCTTGCCTCCCATACATGAAGCCCTAGGTTCGATTCCCCAGCACCACGTATACAGAAAATGGCCAGAAGTGGCGCTGTGGCTCAAGTGGCAGAGTGCTAGCCTTGAACAAAAAGAAACAAAAGGGCAAAAAGAAAAGGGACAGTGCTCAGGCCCTGAGTCCAAGGCCTAGGACCGGCCACAAAAAAAAAAAAAAGTCAACAGAATAAGAGCCATGAGAAAGGAAATTGTGGCAATGCCTAGACAACACAAAGAAATAAAAATCCCACCAGAGCAGTAGCCAAATTTTCACCACAACACCACAGTAGGCTCCAGGCAGGCCAGCTCCATGTCTGTCAGTCCCACATGCCTTGCCTGGAGTTCTGTCTCCAGCCACACTGTCTACCAACAGCTCTGACTCTCAATATTCTGGACAGATCATCAAGACTTCTTTCTACTCCTTCAACTCCTATATTTTCATGATAAAGCTAAGCTCATCCCTGTCATTTGGTTCTCAGCATCTCTAAGAAGAAACAGTACAGGTTAAGGCATAAGTTTTATCCTTTGTCTTTCTCTACCAAGAACATTCTATTGAGGAGCCACTCTCAGTCCTCATACTTTGGATGGGGTGGACCCTACTTTTGGCTCTTGAGACAGGCCTGTCTCTGGGGCTCACTGGTAAAACTTCAAGCATGCTATGTCACATGACTAGGGATGGCATCACCACCAGCCTTAAGCCACAGCAGGTCAGATCTGTCAGCTCAGGCTGGGTGGCTCATGGCATCCCTAGCTGCTGCAAGGAGGGGGCACCTAGAAGACAGCAAACTAGGAAGAACACAAGGCTGAAAAGGGAAAACGGTAAACACGGATGAGATCTTAGAGATCTTGGATTTTCTGTTCATGCACACATCTTTCCTGGGGTTTTGCACACCTGTAATCCAGAGTTCCACTTAACTCCTGGAATTTGAAATCAATGGCTACAGTAAAGTTTCCGAAAAAGGACACCTGGCCGTTTTAGAGTCTAGATGCTTTTAGTCATTGATGCCAGATGAAGAGTTCACAGAGAAGCTTTGAACCCAGCCTGTGGAGAGATGAAATTCAAGCAAGAGAAAGCGAAAGGAAGATCAAGAACTTACTTAACTCCAACCCTCTGAAAGGGCATCAGATTAGATACGAGCTTGGCGTCCACTCCAGAAAGGTCAGCCTCTGGGATGTCTGCTGTGGGATGGAGAGACGTCTTCTCCAGCTGAGAAGCAAATGCCAGGGTGACAGTCTTGGGCAGAGGCTCCAGCTGAATTTGTGGGAGGTTGCGCACTCCTGCAACTGCAAAGAAGAACAGAGGCATGAAGGTAAAGGTGTTTGGTATATCAGTTCAGGCAGCAGAATTATGCTACAAGCCTTCTCAAGAAGGCTAACTAAGCCCATAGAATGAGTTTTCCCTCTATTCCTGAGTTTCTAAAAATAAGAGGGCACTTGATACTGTAAAAGTGACTTGGCATACTACACAGATGCTGCAAAGAACTGAAAGTTGTGACTGATTTTTTTTTTAACCTCAAATAGTATTAAAAGAATGTTGCCAGGCACTGGTGTCTCAAACCTGTAATCCTAGCTGAGGCTGAGACCTGAGGACTGTAGTTTGAAGCTAGCCTGGGCAGGAAAGTCCATGAGATTTTCTCCAATTAACCACCAAAAATCTGAAAGTGGAGCTGTGATTCAAGTGGTAGAGCACTAGGCCTTGAGCAAAAACACTCAAGGACAGTGTCTAGGCCCTGAGTTCAAGCACCAGGACCAGCAGGAAAGAGAAAGAGAAAAAGAGAGAGAAAGAAAGAGGAAGGAAGGGAGGAAGGGAGGGCAGGTGGGGGGAAGAAGAGTGTCATTTACAAACAGAGAGCGCAGAAGGCAGAGTCCAAATGAAGGCCACAAACTTTTTTTTTTTTTGGCCAGACTGAGGTCCCTGAGCACTGTCCCTGGCTTCTTTTTGCTCAAGGCTAGCACTCTGCCTCTTGAGCCACAGCACCACTTCTGGCCGTTTTCTATATGTGTGGTGCTGAGGAATCGAGCCCAGGGCTTCATGTATACAAGGCAAGCACTCTTTGCCACTAGGCCATATTCCCAGCCCCCAACGCCACAAACTTTTAAGAATGTATTTTTGCATTTTACAGTAGTGCTCTGTGGTGAAGAAGCTCAAGTGTGCAATGGTCTGGAGGTGATTTTAATAGCTCAACACATAGTTTCTAAGGCAGGGCTCTGCAAGCTAAGGCCCATGGGCCACATCAGCCTGCTGCTTGTTTTTCTTTTCTTTTCTTCACTTTTCTTTTCTTGCCAGTCCTGGGGCTGGAACTGAGGGCCTGGGAGCTGTTCCTGAGCCTCTTTGTGCTCAAGGCTAGTGCTCTACCACTTGAGCTACAGTACCACTTCCGGCTTTTTCTGAGTAGTTTCTTGGAGATAGGAGGCTTACAGACTTTACTGCCTGGGCTGGCTTTGAACCGCGATCCTCAATTCTCAGCCTCCTGAGTAGCTAGGATTACAAGCATGAGCCAGTGGTACCCCACCTGTTTTTCTTTTTCAGGAAAAGTTTTATTGGAACACAACCATGCCACTCACCATGGACTGCCTATAGCTACTTACATGCGACAATGGCAGGGTGGAGTAGTTGGGACTGAGTCTGCATGGTCCACAAGCCTTATATACTCAACATATGGCCACTGTTTAACAAGTTACTGGACTAGGGGTTATAGCACAGTGGTAAGAGCACATGCCAAACAGGTAACAAGGCACTGGGGCTCGATCTCAAGTACTCTAAACTAAGCTTAAGAGTCTTCATTATTAGTTGGTGTGACCATTACTCAGACTTCTTCAATTTGGGCACCCTTTTTTCCCTTCTGAGTTGATTCTAAACCCTTATAACATGCATGAAGAAATCTCTTCTAGGCAGAACAATTAACCCAATAGAAAGAAAATAAATGACTTGGAATATACATAGAAATTAAAGCAAATTAATTGTACTATAGAGTTAAAGAGTTTAGTCCCACCTGATTTCAAAATTAAAGAAGCAAAAAAAAATCCCACATCTTTATTCAACAGAGAAGCAAAATGAATAAACCGGAGATTAAAACATTAAACAAACAAATAACAGACCAGGTGAACTCTGGTAGAAGAATGATTAAATCACTAAGCATAGCTCCTCTGGAGCTTCTCTTTCATCATTTTTCCATTAAAAAAAAACACTAAGCAGAAGAGTAAGCATTATTCACAAATATACAATTATTCTTTAACCCATCAAGGGGTTCACTGTCCTCAGGTTTCCAGGAAAAAAAACATACAGACAAACTAGACATATTTCATGTCTACTTAGCATTACTTGAAATCCTGGGGTTGTTGGCTCTCTATTCCCTAGAGTCACGCATGATCACATGTGGTCTTAACATCCTCACAAGATAGTCCTAGAGCCCTTGGCCACACCATCAAGTTGTTAGCAGGGCGAATGCTGTGGGAATATACAGGGCAGCACCACCCATGGTTACTTCCAATGGTGTTGTATTTCCAATATATTTAAATCTATTTCTGTCCTTCACTGAATAGAAGTACCAGTTATTTTTGGAAAGTTTCCAGGTAAAGTTGATCGCTTTAAAATAAAATAGGCTGTCCATGTTTTTGGAGGGAAATGCTTTCATACCTCCAAATTAAATCCGAACATGCTGATTTCTGTGCATTTCAGGAGGCTGAACACTTGGTGTACTTATAAAAGGCCACTCTCATTTTAATCCTAGTGATCTTCAGAACTTGAATACCCAATGAAAGCCAAGGGCTGGTGATCCAGCTTGTGTGAAATACGGTACTTTATACCAACCAGGTTTTCTCAGCCTCTCAAAAGGGAAGAAAAATCCAACCACCACTGTGTCTACCACCAGCTTCTGCCTCCAAAATCCTATGCTGCTGGTTTAGCCCACTGGGTGTGTTTCTGAAAACACCACCATTCTTGGCCAATGGCTGTCTCTATTGTCCTTTCCCTGGTGGTGGGAAATGACAGGCTTCGTGAGTCATTTACAAGTCATTTCTGCAAAAAGATCTTTGGCAGAATGCTCCTAGCCACACAGCTGGGAGAAGCTACTGTTTTCAAATAGCAGCTGACAAGACAAGATCGTGGAGAACCCTTCTGGACTGTGACAGCCAAGAGAAAACAAGAGGCCCCGTGCCAATTTCACTATGGGCAGAAGGCCTCAAGTCACATGAAATGAAAAGAGAAGGAAGCTCTGAGATTTACTTTTCTAGAGAAAGTAACTCTCACCACATTACAGATAAGTACTCACAGACTCAAGCCTAACTGCCATTTCTTAATTAGTTTCCAATGTACAAGCTCAGTAGCTCAGGGTCAGTAATCTAATTTCACACACGAAGAAGAAGACCTCAGGGTGAGGAGAGTGCACACTCCCCAGATCTACAGCATTAATGGTAGGATCAGAACCGAATTGGGGTCTGTGCTATATTCAGCAATGCCTTCCCTTCTCAGCTTCTTAGTGCAATATAGCTGGCTTCTAAATTCCATAATGGGTCATGTTACTAATGCAGATGGCAATGTGAGTCTCACTAAAATTTCTGTCACTAACTTTACTGTGGCCCTGAAATATTTCCAAAAAGGAAAGTAGCTCTTTCCTCCCCCTCCTCCCAAGCCCAAGCTTTCATCCATCTGCAAAAATGGGGAGGTTCCATCTTACCTTCTAGGAGACATTGTAATGAGGAGAAAGCCTATAAAAGCTCTAAATGCAGGCTCCATGGAATTATTAATGTCAACTGCAAACATAATGAATGTCATAATGTGCATTTTTTTCCTGGGTGAAGAAGCCACTGGGTTCATTAGTGATTTTAGAGCCTCTAGTCCACACACTGACTAGAGACTATCACATAATGCTGTGTGTCACGAGTCACTGTTTCCCACCATTACCTTCATCCACTAGTGCTCAAAGTACCCTGCCTTTTGTCATTCCACAAAAGCCAAAGTCTTTATAGTAAAAAAGACAACAATGTGAGAGGAAAGAACTAACTCCTATTTCTCATCAAAAAACAGTTTTAGCTGGGTGCCAGAGCCAGCTGGGCACTGGTGGCTCTTTCCTGTAATCCTCCTAGATACTCAGGAAGCTGAGATCTGAAGATCTCAGGTTGAAGCCAGCCCCAACAGGAAAGTCAGTAAGACTCTTATCGCCAACTAACCACCAAAAAAGCCAGGAGTCAAGTTGTGGCTCAAGTGGTAAAATACTAATCTTGAGCAAAAGCCCAGGGGTAGCACCCAGGCCATGAGTTAAAGCCCCAGGACTGGCAAACCACCACCCCCCATCTCCCAATACAGTTTTGGCCAAAAAGATCACAAACTGCAAATAGCAACAGCCAGGGAGATTCAGATGAACACTGGCTGTGCTTTGTGCTTGAGCCAAGCTTCTCCTGACACTAAATAGCCTCACAACATTTTCAGACTTAACCATGTAGACTATACCAAGTCCTTCCTCAAAGAAAACTACTGGATATCACACAGTCATATACACAGGAGACACAGGCAAGGAACCCAGCACTTCCCTCTTCCTTAAAGCCCTAGCCAGATTAGCAAGTAGGCCTGCGGCTCCTACCTCCCAGGACAAGGTCAGGTCTCTGCTAGCTGAGTGGTTTCAACACACCACTCCTGCCACTGTCTGGGAGGCCTGACAAGCCCACCAGGGTCAGGCAGGGGGAATATAAGCTGTGCCAGGTGAAAACCCCCAGCACAATCACCACAGCTTGCAAGAGACTGCCATTCCAAGACAGGCTAAGACCATAGTACCCTCTGTGAGGCATATTAGAATTTACAGTCCCATCTAAGCAGAGCACACCGAAGAAACATGATCATCCAAATCCTCCTTCTGTAGTTATGACACCTGTACACACATCCCCTTCCCTTGGGCAGTCTGTAAAGCACCTGTTAAAATGCTTATGTTTCTGGCCTATAGTTCTGCATCTCACAGAAGTGGGCCCATGCTGAGTTCCATAAACCACTGGAGACTGCTACCTTCTTGATCAACTGGTTCTACAAAAAGCCTGAGAGCTTGTTCCCAGAGCGGTCATCTCATCTAAGGAGTTTCCATTTGAGCTCATCAAACCCAGTGTGTCTCCCATTCCCCAAATCACCATCCTTCAATTCCACCCTGGAATGGTTTCCAAGGCCCTGCATTTTGATGAGCACCATTTCACCCTTGAGAACAGAGGGTTCTACATTGTTTCAGGCCATCACAAAGCCACTATGTGTTAGGTAGACCTGGACAAGGCTGCCCGTGAACCCACCTTTACCTATCCACTCCTCAAGCATCTGAATGACAGCAGAGGGAGGAGGGGTCTCTTCAAAGACATTACAGCTAATGCAGACTTTCAAAGCTTAACAACAGCAAGATTCAAAACAAAACAAAACAAAAAAAAGCAGAAAAAGAGTTTCTCACTTAGTTTATTGTATTCTTCCAAGAGAAAGCTCCACTTCCTGGTCTTCACATCTGCAAAACAAGAAGAAATTGGTAAGCAAACAGGACATGCTGCCCTCCCACTAATCCATCACACCTGCTTATTTGCTCCTTGCCTTCAAAAGCTCCAGGATGTTCTGAGGATGTGACTGGCCTAGTGCTTGTCACTGAGGCTATAAAATTAAGAGACTTGCCCTCACGACATGCACCATATACAGGGAGAAAACACAATTAGAAATGGTGGCAAGCCAGGGCTGATAAAAAGGTGTTACAGGGCTCAGGTCAGAAATGCCTGGGTGTCAACTACAGCTCTCATGTACTCAGCACTTACTTCAAGCCAAGCCTGGTGCCTGAGCAGGGACTTGTGAGATCTGCAACTTATAGCTATATGAGGTAGGCTCTGTTACCAGCTCCACTTTGCACATGGAAAAGGAGGTGCACATGGTCAAAAACAGTCAACTCACTTATTCTGAAATCCCAGCTCTACTTCCTACTAGCCTGGAGATCACAGACAAATTATGTAAAATCTTGGTGCCTCAGTTTCCACATGTTAAGAATGAGGATGTAAGCCGGCTCCTACTACATGTTCACTCTATGGAACAATTCAGGTGTTATCTTCCTACAATATGAGGAGAACCAAGGGTGCTCTATGACACGAATCACTGAGATGACAGACCACTCCCTACACATCCTGAGAATCACACAGAGACCAATTACTTGCCATACTGTCTGGAATCCATCTGCTTAAACAGACTGATCAGCTCCTCTGAGTAGCCAATGTCTACCTCGAAGCGGGCCCGGGAAATGAGTATGCACCTTCCTTTGACAAAAGCCAGGGATGAAGCTAAAGGCAGACTGGTCTGTCTCTGACTGCTGACATCAACCTCTTCCAATGGCTGGAGGGTGACTGAGGGAAGGCGTTTAGCTGCGTCCACTACGGAAGAAGAACAAGAGGACAAGAGTGACAAAATGGACAACAATAGATAATTTTATACCTAGCCCTAGCATGCTCAGGCAGGCAGGAAGGGCAGGAGAAAAGTAAGGCAGAGACAGGGTTAAGAAGGGATTAGGTGGGCTGGGAATACGGCAAGAGTGCTTGCCTCGTATTCATGAAGCCCTGGGTTCGATTCCTCAGCACCACATATATAGAAAAGGCCAGAGGTGGCGCTGTGGCACATGTGGCAGAGTGCTAGCCTTGAGCAAAAAGAAGCCAGGGACAGTGCTCAGGCCCTGAGTCCAAGCCCCAGGACTGGCACAAAAAAAAAAAAAAAGAAGAAGAAGGGATTAGGTTTGGCAGCTTGGTAAGAAAAGGCACTATTTGATTATAAAGGCTGATAAATCGTCTTTAACTGGAGCTTTGGAACTTACAGCAGAAACGGAAGGTACTGAGAAGGGGGATGTGTGCTCAGAGTTCCAGCTACTTGAGAGGCTGAGGCAGAAGGATCACTTGAACCCAGGAGTTGAAGGCTAGCCTGAGAAACAGTGAGAGCCTTGTTTCTTTACAAAAAACAAAAACCCTCCCAATGTAAATTTTCTGTTCCTTTAATGTTTCAAATAAAAACAATTAGAACTCAAGCCAGATGTAGGAGTGCATGCCTCTAATTCTAGTAAGTTCTTTTTTTTTTTTTTTTTGTGCCAGTCCTGGGCCTTGGACTCCGGGCCTGAGCACTGTCCCTGGCTTCTTCCCGCTCAAGGCTAGCACTCTGCCACTTGAGCGACAGCGCCGCTTCTGGCCGTTTTTCTGTATATGTGGTGCTGGGGAATCGAACCTAGGGCCTCTTGTATCCGAAGCAGGCACTCTTGCCACTAGGCTATATCCCCAGCCCCTCTAGTAAGTTCTTGAAGGCCAACATGAACTACAAATTGAGTAAGAGGCTAGCCTGGGAAAGACAAGGCCTCAAACATTAAAAATAAATAAATAGGGGATAAACAGTGGTAGAGTGCTTGCCTAGCATGAATAAGGCCCTAGGTCCAACCTGCAGTAGCACAAAAAAAAAATTAAACAAATAAAAGATAAAAAAAATTTAAAAATTAGAATTCAGAAACTAACAGGGGGAAAAGCTCATCACAATGAGCACACTTACTTACTGGCTAAGTAATGTTGTATTGGAGAAGTTTCTAAAATCAACACAGCACCTCTCATTGAACCCTCCTCTTCCCAGCTCCCAACTCAGTCAACTGCTTGGAGAACAAGGAATGAAAAGGAAGACCAGCAGGCCATACATCCATGGTTCTGAACAGTACCTGTCATTGATGGACTTTATGAATTTAATTACATACAACTAAACTGTCAAAAAACAAAAACAAAAACCCACAAGATGAACTAAAAGGAAAAACTACTAAGAGACTTGCAGCCAAGTGCTGGTGGTACATGCCTGTACTAACTACATAGGAAGCTGAGATCTGAGGATCTCAGTCTGAAGCCAGCCAGGGCAGGAAAGTCCATGAGATTCTTATCTCTAATAAACTACTCAGAAAAAGCCAGAAGAAAGCCAAAAGCTCAAGCAGTAGAGTATTAGCTTTGAGAAAAAGCAGCTCGGGGATAGCGCCCAGGCCCTGAGTTCAAGACTCAGTATTGGCATTAAGAAAAGAGGGAGAGAGACTTGCAAGAAACATCACAAAGCACAAGCTTAAAAAGCATTAAGACCACAAAAACCAGAGTACAGAGATACAGTCAATTCGACATAGGAGGAAAAAGGAGTAGAAAATATTCAGAGAAATGTCCAGCTTCCCAAGTAATCAGGGAACTAAAAAGACTTTTTAAAAAACTTATCAAAGTTACAGGATGAAAAACACAATTAGGCTAGTTTTGGAAAAACTTGGCAATATATACATGAGCTCTAAAGCATGATGATAGGTAGTTTAAATTGGAATTTAAGCCAAGTAACAACTGAAATTCAAACATCAGTTTGCGCAGAGGTGTTGTCAAAGCAGTAAAACAGGAAAAAATGGGGCAAATTCAATAGTTTAAACAAGTATTACCCACTCATACAATGGAATGTCCTAGACATTAATATGTGCATGCATGTGTGCATATATGTGTGTGTGTATTTGTTCTGTGTGGATGTGTATGTGCACAAACCAGTCATAGGGCTTGAGCTCAAGGCCCAGGTTCTATCCCTGAGTACTTTTTGCTCAAGGCTAGCATTCTACCATTTGAACCACAGTTGCACTTCTGGCTTTTTGCTGGTTAACTGGAGATAAAGAATCTCATAGATTTTCCTGCATGGGCTGTCTTCAACCAGTGATTCTCTAGATCTCAGCCTCTTGAGTAGCTAGAATTACAGGTATGAGCTACTGGCACCCAGCAAATTAATTTATTTGTACCCAGAAAATTTTGGAAAAGACCAAAGTACAAAAAATACTATGTTCAGTAACATGAGATCCATTTTTGAGGATCACAATACTCCATTATAATAACCAACTCCCACATTTTCATCACTCTGAATTAACTAGTAATATTCAATTTAAAAAAATGTATCCTAGAACAGTGAATGAAAAAGGCAAGATACACATTATATACAAATATAAAATCTGTTGCTTGTAATGCAGAGAAGAAAGGCTGGTAGAAACACAATTAAATGTGAGTAATGGCTGAGTGTAGATTACACGAGACATGCGTTATACCATAATGCCCTTTGCATGTCCAGAAATGAATATGTGGCAGGGTTAAAACACAAAATCCATGTTAGGGCTGTAGCTCAGTGGCAGAACACTGGCCCCACTGTCCAAAGCCCTGGTTCAATCCCCAGCAACATAGAAAGAAAAAAGGAAAGCAATGCCAGCCACCCATGGTTCACACTTTGTAATGCTAGCTACTCAGGAGGCTGAGATCTGAGGATTGCTGTTTCAAGCCAGCCTGGACAGGGAAAGTTTAGGTGTAGGACTCTTATCTCCAGTTAACTGGCAAAAGCTAGAAGTGGAGCTGTGGCTCAAGTGGTAGAG
The DNA here is from genome assembly GCF_023159225.1 of Perognathus longimembris pacificus. Lineage (NCBI taxonomy): Eukaryota > Metazoa > Chordata > Mammalia > Rodentia > Heteromyidae > Perognathus > Perognathus longimembris. The sequence goes on from NC_063164.1 coordinate 17,315,863, forward strand.
AACTGGCTTAGAAGAAGCTTAGGTATAGCGCCCCAGGCCCTAAATTCAAGCCCCAGAACCAACACAAAATAAAATAAAAGAAAAAGAAAAAACAAAAATCCAGATATCCTCAAAGCAAAATGATAGGAAGACAGACAGACCATCTTCACATTTTGTATATATAACTGGGCTGAGGGTGTGGTTGAGCAGTAGAGAACCCATTTAGCATGTGTCAGACCCTGAGTTCTATCTGTAGTACTGGAAAAGAAAAAAGTGCAACCTATTAAAAACACACAACAATGATAGCTCTCTATGTGAAACATAGAAATATAAAGACAAATTCACTAATCCCAAATTACTGCAGACAATTTCAAGGTACACTGAAGAGCTAAACACTTTATCAGTAAACTTCATTTGAAAACTACATGGGGAATTTTGTGTCTGATAAGCGGTTTTCAAAAAATATGTGAAGCATTACAAAAGCCAATCATTCCATAGGAAAAAAAACAAAAACTTAAATGACCCCCAAGCACTATGGTTGGAGAAAAAGGAATAAGAGATGGCAAAAACAAATAAAACTGATAACGTAAATTTCAGGTGTCCAAACCTAGAATGAGTCTCCTCCTAATGCTGAACTGAATGAATTAAAAATGGGCTTCCCAACCAGGGCATGGTAGCTCATTGCCTGCTGTCCTGGCATTTGGGAGGTTGAGGCAGGAAGATCATGAGTTCATGGCCAGCCAGGGTTACAGTGTCACGCTCATGAAAAGAGTGAAGGCCTTCCCAAAAGAGATCAGTAGCAGCCTTACAGGCTGAATTATGTCCCTCCAAAACACCTGTGCTGGAGCCCTAATCCCAAGTACTTTAGCTTACTTTAAGTTTTCAAGTTAAGTGAGGTCATTAGGGGTAAACCCTAATCCAAAACGCCCACACAAGAGAAAAAAAAAATCACCAGACATTTGTATGCTCAGTAGCCATGAGAGGACAGAAAGAAGCTGACCCTCTGCTATTCAATGGGAATTCAAGAAACCAAGAGCTTCATCTCCAATTTGTTTCCTCTAAGACCATGAGGAAATAAAATTCAGTTTAGCCACCACTCTGTTATGGCAGCCCTAAGAAACTATTGTACCAGCAGCCACCAATGAATGGGATACTACGAACACCACATGATTCACACAGAGCGAGCCCCAAAGAGAAAACCAAGAGATTTTGCCACAGAAATTATACTAGTGACCCCAGAGAATTATACTGCATTATCAGAGAAGTGGTCTGAGCACAAGCCATCTTTTCCCTGTTTTGCATGGGTGTAGAAAGGGCTGCTGGAAGGATTAGTAAGGTGGAAGAGAAGATGCAGGCTGCTTCTTTGACAGAGATGTTAGGCTCTAGGACAAGGGAATTAAAATGCTGGTCAACAAGATCTCAGAAGACGAGTGGTGGACCCAGGGCTGATGCTAACTCTCAGCACCGTCTAGTCCTTCCTGGGCAGTTCCTCTCTGTACTCTGTAGTTTGTTCATCAGACAGTGCCGTCTGCTGAGCTGTGTGATCCCTCCATCCTTCCAGCAGTAGCACCTGGCACAACTGCCTGGCACCACCAGAGCTGGCGATGTCCAATGGAAATATGCAGTCTGTGGTTTCAATCCTAGATGTATAACTTATTGGCTATGTGACCCTGTATAAGTTATTCATCCCTTTCTGGGAACCATTTTCCCCATCTATAAAATGGTTCTTATAAGGTTTCTTATAAGAAAGCCACTGTAACTTAAGCACTTAGAATAGCCTAGTACATGTGGCAGATAACATGCAGGCCTATCATGGGACTTCAGTGCCTCGTTCCCATAGTGCTTGAGGTCCCGGCTCAAATGCTTCTTCCCATAATGCTCTGGGTGTCTGCTCAACCAAGGAAAAGAGCTGGAGTGGCACATTCACAAGCCATCAAGCAATCAACACAAAGCCCAAGGGAGGAGAATCACCTTCCAAATCATGAGGCACTAGCCTTAGCAGGAAGAAGGGTGGGGATGAGACCAGCTAAACTGTATCTCCTACTCCAGAGAAAACTTTCAATGTGGGATCTCCCTCCACAGGAGCCAATCTACTTACACAGGTCATGGTAATCTGTCATGCTGAAATCCCATGTTTTCGTATTAGGATCTGAAATGAAACAGAAGACTCTTGTTTTAATCTGTGCTTGGGCACTTAATAAAAGCTTGTTTTCTGACTGACAGATGTCAAGCATAATATGGCCAGCAAGCCCCTACAATCTCTACAGAAGACCAATTGCAGATACAGATCATTCTTTTGTTGCCTTCTAGTAGAACTGGACTAAGACCCTGGAAAAGTCACAGGCCTTATTAAACTACATGGGCTGAAACAGAGTAAGGACTAGAATATAATTTCTCCATGTTCCAGTGCAGCCAGGCACAGCAATATGAAAATGATGAACCACATCCTGCTGTTACCACCAACCAACTAAAGCATGTTACTTAACCTTTTAAGCCGGTTCCACTGCTTTAAAAATCAAGCTGGGCATTAGTGACTCATGCTTGTAATCCTAGCTACTCAGAAGGCTGAGATCTGAGATGGAAGTTCAAAGCCAGCCCAGGCAGGAAAGTTTGTAACACTGTCATCTCCAGTTAATCAGCAAAAAGCCAGAAGTGGAGCTTGTTTCAAGTGGTAAGAGTGCTAGCCTTGAGCAAAAAAATAAATAAGCTCAGGGACAGCACCCAGGCCTTATTGAGTTCAAGCCCCAGGACACACACACACACTTATTTTTAGGCTTAAATGCTACAGTGCATATAGATCACCTAGTAGAGGAACTGGCTTCTCAGTAAATATTCACCTGCTCTCTCCATGCCTGGGAGGAACTCCAAAATATGGCAGTGACTAATATAAAGGGAAACACCAGCTAAAATTGAAAAAAACGGATAACTAGATGGACAGAATGTGCCAGTGCATTCTTGTACTATGTATGAGAAACCCATGATTAGAAGAGACTCCAAAAATAAACATGTGCAGAACAAAACCTCATTACCATAACTTCTGCTGGGCAGACTCTTAAACACTGCAATGAGGTCCTTGTTGTAGCCAATCTTCACCGTGAAGCGATCCCCATTCTGGATGCACATCCCTTTCTGACAGCTCACTGGGTTTTGGGCCGGGGCTCTCAATGTCTCTTGGAAGTTCCCTTCTAGCCTGGACATCACACCCCCCGAGTTGTTACGAGTGTCAAAAATGCTCTGTCCAGAAGTGGTCGTTTTCACGGTCTTCTCAAATTCAGGATCCTTGAGAGGTGGTCCGGAGGAAGAAGTAGGAGTTTCCTGGGAATTCTTTGCTTTGGCCAAAGGCTCATGAGTGGTAGTAGTAGCCACAGGTGTTGATTTGATCTTCTCTGAAGCCTGGGTATGACTCTGACCTAATTTATATCCCAAGAGCTGTTTGTTAGATATGTTGGGAGGACTTTGTGCCAAGGGTGGAGAGAGCCTACTAAGAGCTGTTTGAATTAGTGGGCTGCGGCTAGGGCAAGCTACAGACATCTCTTCTTGGCTCTTCCATGTCCTCTCGGCCTGGTTTGATGAGTTGGGCTGGCAATGGTGGGGATTATGAAGTCTTTGGTCATGATGAAATGAGTTACTGAGATTCTGTTGTTTAACAGTAACACCATGGCCTGCCGGCTTAGAAGGCTGCCTCAGGAGATTCTGGGAAGGTCCCTGCTTGGGCTGAGTAGTGTTAGCAGTAATGGAGGATCCAGAACCTTTGCTGGGAGGCTGTTCTGCTAATAACTTCTCGGCTCTACGAGCAAGAGCTTTTTGTCGATTCTCTTCAATCTTCTTCTTCTGCTCCTCCGTAAGGGGCAAGGACATTGTAGCAGGGAAATGTCTATGCAGGGATGTCAATCTTTAAGTGGGAACTTGGCAGAAGCTGTGACAGATTAAAAAAAAAAAAAGACTAAAATTAACATTAAACTCACCATGCTCCTGCCTTGACTTTTTTTTGGCGGGGAGGGGGTCAGTTATGGGGCTTGAACTAAGGGGCCTGGGCACTGTCCTTGAACTTTTTTGCTCAAGGCTTGTGCTCTACCACTCTGAGCCACAGCTCCACTTTCGGTTTTCTGGTGGTTAAGTGGAGATAAGAGGCTCATGGATTTGCCTGCTTGAACTGGTTTCACCCTTATCCTCAGATCTCAGCTTCCTGAGTAGCTAGATTTACAGGCATGAGCCACCAGTGCTTGGCTCCTACCTTGATTTTTAACAAGCTTTTGTCCTAGGAAATCTGTAAGAATGACTAAAAGACATATTAAATTCCTTTCAAAATAAAAAAAGTGCACACACAGGGATAATAGAGAGCAGATGCTAAAATAATGACCCAGATGAAAAAAAAGTATAAATCAAATTCAAAGCTAAAAATAAGGTATTTCAACTGCAATATGTTTTTCCTTCCCATCTCCCTGTCAAGGTAAATTATCAGATCCCAAGAAAGTTCTACAGTATAAACTAAATTCACCAGGAAAAAAAAGGCAACATTTTAAACTAGAAAGATAGCAGGATAGACAGAAATAGACCAAACAACCACATACCATGGCGTGATACTTGCTCAAATGGACTCCAACCTGGAAGAAGGAAAAACCATTAACCTCACATAGACGAACACCCTAGTTTTTCCCCTTGCATTTAAACCTTTGATTATCCTTGGTAAATCAGCCTGTATGTGACCCAGGGTAAATCTGAGCAAGTTAGTCCCTGAACAAAAATGCAACAACAGAGTGACTTTTTTTTGGGGGGGGGGGGAGTAAGGAGGAAATAAAAATGTAATACTCTTTAAACAAAATCCTGGTGCTAACTCAGGAGGCTGAAAACTGAAGGACTGCGGTTTGAGGTCAGCCTGGGCAAAAAAGTTTACCAGATCCTCATCTCCAAAATAACCAGCAAGAAAGCAGGGTTAAGAGGTGTGAATCACGCAGCAGAGGGGTAAAATGCTACTGGAATGTCACCAGCCATTAATAACCAACATTAATTCACATTACCACACAATTCTGACTTCTTTTTTTCCCCTCTATTATATTCTCAGGCAATATAGGGAAGTAGGATCATTCTGTACATTTTATATTGTTGTCCAACTTTCTTCTCCCCCATGAATTGCACTATGAGTTGGACCACAGGAATGAGGCTGAGTTTGGAGTAGGGGGGTCCTCAAATGTCACCCCACATAGGTTAGGAGTACCCCAGGTGTCTAGTTAGGCCTCTGCGAGGGAGATGGGGGAGTTCACAGCTTTTCTTCCCTGCCCGGGGGCTCCCTCCAGTCAAAGCACCCCAACACCTCAGAGAAGTTACACCTCCTACCAGGGTGGTTAGGAAGGGGCTAAGGAATGGGGTGTGTTCCCAGCACACAGCAGCCAAGATTTTCCTGAACTCCCCAACTTCCCAGATTGGAGACCACACGGATGAGAAAGTCTCAAACGTTAAAGCGTCTCCCCTTTTCCCCCAACCCCGGCTGTGGAGCCCCCACTCCGCCCCTGTTACTTCCCACTTGGACTCTCCCAGTGCACCTCTGCCCGCCCCCGCCTCCAGGTTGGCATTTGGTCTGGTCCACCTTCCTTTGCTGCCTTCCTCCCAGTTCGCTTTCTCACCCGGCGAGGCCTAGAATGCAGCGCGCCCTCGCAGCCTCGGCCAGGCGCGTCTCAGGAGCCCCCCACAACCGTTGTTTGCTTCCAGCGGTGCGGTTGGACAAACTGTAACTGAAGCGCTGCCAGGGGAACTGGAATTGAAGCGCTGCCTGTTCACCGGCCTTGCTGCAACGGCCTGGCCTAGATGGCTTGGTTGCCTCTAAACTACACTTCCCAGTAGGCAGCGCGGCCGAGGTTCTGCTTCAGATAGTGGGAGTAATGAAACTGTTGCTACAAGTCCTTCTGGGATTTGTAGTTTATATGAGTAGTCCGGCGAGAACTAGAAGTGACGCAACGTCGGGGGCGGGGCAAAAAAAACAAGTGTGGCGATGCGCCCTGGGAGTTGTAGTTCTCAATTTTCCCCAAAGCTTTTTTTTTTTTTTTTGGGCCAGTCCTGGGGCTTGGACTCAGGGCCTGAGCACTGTCCCTGGCTTCTTTTTGCTCAAGGCTAGCACTCTGCCACTTGAGCCACAGCGCCACTTCTGGCCATTTTCTGTATATGTGGTGCTGGGGAATCGAACCCAGGGCCTCATGTATATGAGGCAGGCACTCTTGCCACTAGGCCATATCCCCAGCCCTCCCCAAAGCTTTTACCCAAGCTAAAAGATCCTAGCTAGGATATTGAAGATTCCAAAACTGGAGTTTCTTTCTTAGAGCTACCCCCTGGAAAGCAATCCAAACAGGTCGATTTGGTCGCTCTTATTAAAAGTATTTTCCAGAGCATCCATACTTAGTACTGCTACCCTTACAATGTAAGCCCCCCTCTTTCACACCTGCTGTCCCAACCCATGTCTTCCTGGACCAAAGGAGAATTGGCACGGCCCTTATCATTGATTGTCACCTTCTTCAGCATTGTTATCATCAGCATTGTTATATCAGCATTGGACTGATCAATATAAACTATCATTTAATTCTTGACTACAACTTATGGGATACAAACTATTCTTATCCCCATTTGACAAAACCCTTCAGAGTTTCCTTAATTTTTAAGCACCTTGTTCCTTCACACCCAATTATGATGACATATTGCTTATAAATATTTTCCTATCATGAATATATCTGTAAAAGTATGATTCTTTTTTTCAAAGAAGGCTCATTTACCAAGAGGCACCTCTCTCTCTCTCTCTCTCTCTCTCTCTCTCTCTCTCTCTCTGGATCTGGAAAATGGAAATGTCATATTAAGAAAAAAGAGGAGGAGCAAATTGTGTAGGAAAGAGGGAGGGGAAGGAGGGGAAAAGAAGAAATCCTGTAAGTGCAAAGAAAGTTCTGGGAAGGAGGAGGGTAGGGTGGGGTGTATATTTCAACCTTTTAATTTTTTTCCCGAATTATTTGAATTTTCTTACAGTCATCATGTAGAACTTGCATGACTTGAAACTATAAGTCACTGTTTAAATGAGTGAGACCTTGGCCTGTCTTGCAGGATGTGAGACTTAAGGATAGAAAGTGTTCAAATCTCAGCTCTACACACCCTTTTTTTTTTTTTTTTTTTGGCCAGTCCTGGGCCTTGGACTCAGGGCCTGAGCACTGTCCCTGGCTTCTTCCCGCTCAAGGCTAGCACTCTGCCACTTGAGCCACAGCGCCACTTCTGGCCGTTTTCTGTATATGTGGTGCTGGGGAATCGAACCTAGGGCCTCGTGTATCTGAGGCAGGCACTCTTGCCACTAGGCTATATCCTCAGCCCCGTCTACACACCCTTTTAATTGGCCTTGTAAACATAGGGACTGAGCCTTCATTTTCCATTCCATAAAGATGGGAAAATAACACCTCATTAAACCTTCTTATTGTTAAAATTGATACAAGCTAATATGGAGAAAATGCTCAGTAAACTGTGAAATCTCCAAACAGATGGGAGAGGGATGTTGCCACTTCCAGGGTCAATCTTAGATTTCTTTATGCTCACAACTTAGTTCCTGCTGTATTGTGAATAGATACTAATTAATAACTTAGTCCTGCTCTTCCAGCCCCAACAGTCAGCTAATTTGCAAAGAAAGTCCTTCACCATGCCTGTCACTGGGGCAGTCATTCACTTTCCTGACTCTCAGTTGTCTCTCCTATAAACAACATCATGCTCTTTGGTTCTTGGTAAGAGGTTTGGTGCATCCTAATTGCGAATGCTTAGAATTTGTATGATGAACTCATAGGTCCTCAATACTTTCATAAACCCTAATTTGGGAAGTCTAGAATTGCTCTAAAAGATGTGACTTACCTTTCTAGCTCTAATGTCCTAAAATTCTAGGAATTAAAATAAAAATCCAGTGTAAGGTATTTTCTGTGTGAAAATGGGACTATGTAGCCTGCTAGTAGAGATGGGATTGACAAAGCTGGGGGGAGAATGGTGGAAAGGGTAACATTGATCAAGAGGTATTGTCCTCATAACCTGATATGGACCTGAAACCTCTTTGTACAACTATTTAATTTTTTTTTTACAAATAAAGAAATATAATAGAAGCATCTTAACTCTTTTGTTGTTGTCGTTGTTGTTTGTGAGGCTTGAACTCAAGGCCTAGGCACTGTCCCTGAGCACTTTTTGCTCAAGGTCAGGGCTCTACCACTTGGAGTCACAGTGCCATTTCCAGTTTTCTTGATGGTTATTGAAGATAAGAGTCTCACAGCCTTTCTTGCCTGGGCTGGCTTTGAAGTACAATCCTCAGATCTCAGCCTCCTGAGGAGCTAGAATTACAGGTATGAGCCCCTAGCTCCTGGGGCATATTAACTCTTGATTTACTTTACAAATATATTTCCAAGTCGTTTTCTTACCTTCTTGTGATGCTTCTTATTAACTTCCATTAAACTAGAAAAAAATCATTTTCAGAAAGTAATCTAATGAGATTCATGTCTTTTGTTTTTCAGTAACATTATTGATTGAATCTTGCTATTATATGCAGTTTTTAAAACAATTCTATGCTTCAGAAGTTCTTAAGAGTTTATAATGAAAATGTATTCTATAAAAATAATTTAAAGGCCTAGCGGGATACACAAGAGCCAAGGAATGAAAATAGAAGATCGGATACATGGAGCATCTCAGTTCTAATTTAGCTTTGAGATTCCTGGCAGCTAACACAAAAGAGTTAAGAAGTCATGCAAGCCCATCAACTGACCAGCATCACTGACATTCCAAATACCAGCTGGACAGCACTGGTCCAGTCGGAGCTTTACATGGTTGACTTAGAAATAAACAAAAGGAGCTAAATCCTTATCATTAAGTGTAAAATCTTTAGAGTTGCTAGCTAGCTACTAATATCTAATTAGTTTTCCACCAGTAGAGGTTTGATGATTTTTTTTTTTTTTTTTGGCCAGTGCTGGGGCTTGGACTCAGGGCCTGAGCACTGTCCCCTGGCTTCTTTTTGCTCAAGGCTAGCACTCTGCCACTTGAGCCACAGCGCCACTTCTGGCCGTCTTCTGTATATGTGGTGCTGGGGAATTGAACCCAGGGCCTCATGTATACGAGGCAAGCACTCTTGCCACTAGGCCATATCCCCAGCCCCAGGTTTGATGATTTTTTTTTTTTTTTTTTTTTTGGCCAGTCCTGGGCCTTGGACTCAGGGCCTGAGCACTGTCCCTGGCTTCTTCCCGCTCAAGGCTAGCACTCTGCCACTTGAGCCACAGCGCCGCTTCTGGCCGTTTTCTGTATATGTGGTGCTGGGGAATCGAACCTAGGGCCTCGTGTATCCGAGGCAGGCACTCTTGCCGCTAGGCTATATCCCCAGCCCAGGTTTGATGATTTTTAAGTACCTTTATCTGGTAAAATATGCCTTTCTTTCTTTAAAAAGAAATCTAATAATGTTCAGTTTGTAAATCCCCCAGTGCGGCAGACACGATTGAAAGGAATCCAAAGATAAGTCAAGTCTGCTTCCATCCCTTTACTGGGTTACAGTTTCAGAGGATAGAAGACAAGTAGCTAGAATTGCCAGGTTTAGCAAGTGTCCCTAAATGTCTGTTCCAATAGCACCGGTGACACACATACACTGCAAAAGGAATCATTGCTCATCTGAAATGCATGTTTAACAGTGTTATGCATTTTACCTGAAGCCATAAAAGCAGTCTGTTCTCGCTAGTGGCTCAGACTGAGTTGAGCAGCATAGAAATATGCATTGATAGGTAGCTGAATCATAGGTGAATCATGGAGACATTGACTTCTTTGTATTTGAATAGACAGGCTGTCTACAATCTGTTCTTTAAATATGTATATATATATATATACATAATTTCATTGTTACTCTTAAGGTGTTGTAGAGAGAGGTTAACATTTCATAAGTCAGGTAATGAGTACAATTCTTTTTGTACAATGTCACCTCTTCCTTTGCTTTTCTCCAATTTGCCTCTCTGATCCCCACCCACAGTGGCATAATTCATTTTCCACATAGTGTCTACTGAATACCATGACTGCATTTGTTCAACCTTCCTCCCTCCATTTCTGTGCCCTCCTTTGCCTTTCTAGAAAGAAAAATCAGAAACAAACAAAAGCACCATGTTCCTATCCCATGGAATTTGCTTGGATAAATAGTATTTGAACTGTCCAGAGGAATTACAGCTTTGCATTCCTCCCCTAAGGGTATCCTCCTGTAGTCTGATTGTGTGTGAATACCTAGAGTCCTGAACAAGTTATCGTGTCCGGTTCTATTTTAGATCAAGCTTCCACATATGAAACATGTACCATATGTAAGATTATGCTGGAGATTGAACCCATGCCTTTGTTGACTAGAAATTCTAGACAAGTACTTTATTCCTGAGCTACATGCAGCCCTGTTTTTATTTTGAGGCATTAATTTACTAAATCACCCAGGCTGGTCTAGAACTTGTGATTCTTCTGCCTCTGCCTCCTGAGTAGCTGGGAATCACAGATTGCACCAACATACCCACAGGTGTCTCTTCGTAGAAAGGCTCACATCCTGTCACATACAAATTGTCCTTTATGATCTCACTTAATCTGAATTACCTCCTTGTAGGTCCTAGCTCCAAATACAGGTGACTTTTCAATATTTTTACTTTGGGGAAACACAATTCAGTGTATAGGAGCTGTATGTTGCAAGATATCCCCATCCCAGATAGCTTTATTCCAGGGCTCACTTCAAGCACAGCAAGGGTTTTCAGCTTCCTTTGGCTAGCATTCGTGGCTTCTTGGAGGAGACACAACATGGCTTTGGGAGAGCGTTAATCCACAGATCTCACAGTGGGTGTGGGACACAAGTGGAAATAATCAGACTGAGAGTCTTCCTGCCATCCAGTCTTAAGCAGGAGGCACAGCAGTGGAGGAAGAGAGACGACACAACAATTGCACTGCTCTAGCTCAGCGGTGGCTTTGAGTAGACACTGCCTTAGTTTCTACTGTCCAGCTTTCCAGACAGGCCTGGATCCTGTTATTCTTGAGTTTGCTGTTCACTGCTGTTATGAATTTCTCGTAGCTTGCCAGTTGATTATTTTGAGGGAAGGCATCCTTCAACCAATGCCAGTCTCTGTTGCTTACATCCGAAGATGGCTGACTTCTACCTCTTAGGCCAAACTTCTCCCTCCCTCTTTTTTTCCTTTCCTTCCTACCTTGGAAGTGCTACAAGGTGTTTTCTATGAAACACAGACACAAAATGGCAATGATTACGAAATGGTGTGACTTGGTCATTCAGGGATTCAACATAGTCCTTTCAGCCCCTACCAAGTCCTCCCTAGATTCTCTCTTGGACTCAACCCCTTGATGACGAGAGTTGTAACTTAAAACATATTCCTAGCTGAGTGCTGTTGGTTCATGCCTGCAATCCTAGTTACTCAGGAGGCTGAGACTTGAGAATCCAATCTCAAGTAGACTTACCCAGGATGTAAGTCTGTGAGACTCTTACCTCTAATTAACTACCAAAAAGCTGGAAGATGAGTTGTGGCTCAAGTAGTGATACTCTAGTCTTTTTTTTTTTTTTTTTTTGCCAGTCCTGGGCCTTGGACTCAGGGCCTGAGCACTGTCCCTGGCTTCTTCCCGCTCAAGGCTAGCACTCTGCCACTTGAGCCACAGCGCCGCTTCTGGCCGTTTTCTATATATGTGGTGCTGGGGAATAGAACCCAGGGCTTCATGGATACGAGGCAAGCACTCTTACCACTAGGCCATATCCCCAGTCCCAATGCTCTAGCCTTGAGAGAGAAAGAAAGAGAAAAAACAAACAACAAAACCCAGAGACAGTGCCCAGGTCCAGAGATTCAAGCCCTAGGACTGGCAAAACAACAATAAACATATTCCTTTCAGTGTATAACTTTTTGCTTCTACTTTTATTTGCTTTTAGTTTTTCAAAATGAGGTCTCACTATGGAAGCCGAGACTAACCTCAAACTCATAAGTCTCCCACCTCTGCCTCCTGATTGCTGTGATTACAAGCATGTACCATTATATCCATTCCCATCAATAAACACTAATTTTCCACCTCCTGTTCTCTGGAGTCTTGACTACAATAGCAGTTTTATTAACACATTTCAGTTTTCTTTACCCATAAAGTAAAACTGTGACACATCCTTAGCATTAATCTCTTTCCCTAGAGTGTAGAGATCTTAGTTAAATGTATTAAAAAGTTATGGAGTGCCCCATCGCCTATCTGGACACCCAGATCACATTTTAGACTTCTAGTAAGGTAAGTGATGGGCTCCCCTCTTCCTCCCTTGCTAATTTCCCAGAAAGGCCATAGTAATCTTTTAGCAGGCACCTCAAGGGCACACCACCTCTCAGGTTCATTATGCCTGGAGCACTTTGATAATGTGATAAGATGGGGAGGGTGGCAAAGCTTGAGTGGCTAAGAAGTCTGCCCCCCTCCCAGGGTGTTGCCAGTCCCACAAGGCATTTGCATATGCAAAGCACCGAGGAGCACTGTGGAGTTTTATAACGCAAGAAATTCGCCCTCCTTAGCGGCTGTTCCGTTCTGATGGATTTAATTGCTTTCAGCCTGACAGTTCAGTTTTTCTCCTTGCTCTGGTCCACCTCCCCCAGCCCCTCTCTCTCAAACTCCAAATGACAGAATCTGCAAGAGAATTTCTACAGCAGGAAGGTCAGAGCTAGGTGCAGTAGTTCTCCAAGGACCTTCATTTCCCAGGCTGTTTGACTTTCCTACCTGGGACTGATTCACCTGTTCCCTTCTCAACTCTGGTACATTAGCTGACGGGATGACTTTGTACATCCTTTGCCAAAAGCATTCTCCCTGGATACCCTGCTCCAGTTTTCTTTAACTTGTAAGATAACTGCTTTTTCTTTTCCTCCAATATTGCAAATTTCACTTTCTTCACTCATTCATGCATGCATTCACTAAAGGAAAATGCAAGGAGCCACACCTTGTGTAAAAGCACTGGGGCTGCAACATCAAATAAGAAACCAAAGTGAGACATCCGAGGGGAGAGGGGAAGGCAAAGAGTCCATAGGGAGACCCCCAGGAGTCTGGGACAAAGTGTAGAAACAGGGCTAGATGGCTGGAAGGATTCTTGGTCTGTTTGCTGTTGCCATTACATGATGCCACAGACTGGGGAAGATGTAAAGAAAAAAGGTGGAACCAGGCACTGGCCGCTCACGCCTGTCATCCTGGCTACGAGGAGGCTGAGATCTGAGGATCATGTCTCAAAGCCAGCCTAGGCAGGAAAGGCTGTGAGACTCCTCTCCGATTCACTACCAGAAAACCAGAAGTCACACCGTGGCTCAGAGTGGTAGAGTGTTAGCCTTGAGTAAAAGAGCTCAAGGAAGGTACCTCGGACCTAAGTTCAAACCGCACTACTGACCAAGAAAAAAAAAAGTTGACTTTGCCTTACAGTTCTGGTTTAAATTTGAGAGCCGGCATCTGGTGATGGTTTTGTTGATAGAATCCCAAAGGGATGTAGACCAAAATATGATGTGACACAGTGTATCTGGAAGAAATATAACCAAACTAGCTTTTATAGCAGACTTGATCTAGAGATAACAAATTCACTATCATCCAATAATGAGAGCACTGTCCTAATCACTTCTTAACGATTTCACCATATAATGTCTCCTCTTAGGGATTAAATTTCAACGAGAAAACTGCTTTGTTAAATGGAAACTCCTTTATACAAGTATGTAAAGATTTCACACACACACACACCCCAGAGAAACAATTCAGCATGAGTTTGAGAGAGACAAGCCATAATGAAACCATGGCAGATAACAGACTCCAGAGAACCATCTCTGTCTCACAAAGCCAAGTGTCTGAGTCCAGTACACAATCATATAGCCTCTTCATTCATGCAGTACACCTAAACATGGCTTTAAAAGTTGAGATAGGGCTGGGAATATGGCCTAGTGGTAGAGTGCTTGCCTTCCGTACATGAAGACCTGAGTTTGCTTCCTCAGTACCACATACATAGAAAAAGCTGGAAGTGATGCTGTGGCTCAAGTGGTAGACTGCTAGCCTTGAGCAAAAAGAAGCCAAGGAGTGCTCAGGCCCTGAGTTCAAGCCCCAGGACTGACAAAAATCAAAACTAACTAAACTGAGAATTGAGGTAATGCACTGAACTTACAGAATGACATTGTTTTCCCTGCGTCCCTTCCAAATATAAATTTGAGAATCAATGTTTGTTCGAGACTACTAATGAAAAATGACAGCAAAAGGGTAAAGTAACATGAAGAATATCACAGTCCAAACTAAATCTTAGATGTTCTGGCTCCTATTTCTGGCCCAGTATGCTATTATGTGGATTCCACCACAGTGGCAAGCCATCAGCTTCTATTCTGTAGTCCACTCTTTATCCCATGAGAAATTGCCTAAGTGATGATATCCCCTTTGTGTCTACAGATGGGAAGCTTTCACACTGGATTTCACATCAGGCAACTGCAATATCCTTAAGTGCCACAAGGGGGCAGGCAACATCCCATGAGCGCTGGCCTATATCCTTTGATCTCTCTGACAGGCCTCATTTTTCTCTCATCCCCACTTTTTGGTTCTGTATGTTCTGTCTCTTCCTATTCCTTTTGGTTTCATTTTGTATTGTACTCATTTACTTTGTTATCATATCTTGTTTCTCTACTCCTTTACTTGCATTTCTGGACTGATTGTCCACAGCATGGAAATGAAGCTTACTTTTAATAGTTTGCTTTATGACTTGAATTGCTCCTAGTTTTCAGTTCAGCTCTTAATAGAAGCATTAGTGAAATTCTTTGTACTATTATCTTCTAGCTTCTCTGCATCCTTGTTTGTTTGATTTTTGCTTCTCCAGCCACCAGTTGCTTTCCTCTCTCACAGATGAGTGATCTTCAACAGAAAAAGAAAGTCCTACCCTTGACCAAAATGAAGCAAGACACAAACAAACCAAAAAGTCACTGAAGAGTTTCAAGAGTGAGGGAAACATTAAGAGACTTTTGGGCTAATCATCAGTAGCTCATACTTGTAGTCCTGGTTACTCAGGATGCTGAGAGCTGAGGATCACAGTATGAAACTAGCCTGGACAAACAAATGGGTGAGACTCTTATCTCCAGTTAATCAGCAAAAAGCTGGAAGTAGAGATGTGAAGCAAGTAGTGGAGTGCCATCCTTGAATGAAGACAGAGACAGAGACCAAGGCCTCTTTACTATAACTCAGAGAACATCTAAACAACTAAAGGGAAACCCCTTCTTGCTCTACTCCAGTATTTCATACCTCTTACAGTCAGAAGATTCTTTTTAGAATTCACTCCAGATTTTCTTAAAGTTCAGATCTGTTTTTGTTTTTTTTCTGGAGAGAAAGATCTATGGAGAAAACCGATGGTTATTTTATGCCTCTGTGACCTGGGTGGTCATGAACTGCCAGGCTACAAACTGCAAATTCAGACCTCAGAGTGGTGAGGATGGAGGGTTAGATTTCTGAAGCAAACAGAACTTATTCATGCTGCACTTGATGGAGGCACTCTCCGACTAAATTGAGAAAAAGGAACCATTCCATTCATCACAAATGTAAATGATCCTAATTGAACAGTTAAGAGCATGGATGCTTTCTAGGTAGTTTACAGTAAGGGGACCTCCCGCTCCTGGATGCAATCACAGAAAACCACCGGCCATCAGCTCCATTTGGGAAAGAGCATTAGCATCCCCTCTAGTCACCTCCTTGGTTCTTAGCACTAGCTTCCAGGAAAGCAGCTCCTTCTTGGCAATCAGTTCAATATTATTTGAGTTTTTATTTCATTTTTTTCTTGCAAGATTAAAAAAAAAGCAGGCTCACTCTTCTTTAACTCTATGTAGGGCAAGTAATATGCAGTCCAGTCTCGGAGCCTTTGAGAATTCTAGCACAAAGCTCTGATTTTGGATTATGGAAACAAATTTCCATCTCTCACTACTCTGCTTCTGTTAAATTGACAGTTCTACATAGTTTCTCACTATTCCCTCCAACTTGGCTACAGGCATATCATTGTCTACCTGTACACAAGTGAAAGTCTTTATTTTCTTTTTTTCTTTCTTTTTTTTATTTTTACCAGTCCTGGGGCTTGGACTCAGGGCATGAGCACTGTCCCTGGCTTCTTCTTTTTGCTCAAGGCTAGCACTCTACTTCTTGAGCTATGGCAATACTTCTGGCTTTTTCTGTTTGTGCTGAGGAATCAAACCCACGACTTCGTGCATGCTAGGCAAGCACTCTACTGCTAAGCCACATTTCCAGCCCCTCTTTTATTCTTTTTTGAGACATGGTTTTGATATGTTGTCCCAGCTAATTTTGAACTTTCCATCTTAGCCTCCCAAGTACTGAGATTACAGGTGTGTACCATCATACTTAGCTTGAAAAAAAAATTGTAACAATGGGATTTGAATTTAGGGCCTCAAGCTTGCTAGGCTAGTACTCTACCACTTGAGCCATTACTTCAGCCCAACTTTTTGCTAGTCATTTTGGAGATAGAATCTAGTGAACTTTTCTGCTGGTGTTGGCCTTGAACTATGATCCTTCAGATCTCAGCTTCCTGAATAGCTAGGATTACTGACATGAGCCATTATTAGCACTCTGATGCTCTTTGAAATATTTTAAAAGCCAGTTTTGTCAGAAACAAAACTATATACATTGTAAATAATCAACATATTTACATGCTGCAAACTCCATGCACATATAAAAGTCTGTACTCTGCAATGGCTCCTATTGGATGGCGATTCAAACTATGAAGCTACTCATAGACTCTCATTCACACATTCTTAGTCTAAGATCCTATAACTAATTCTGCATTCATGATTTTGAGGAGTGCGTGTGTGTGTGTGTGTGTGTGTGTGTGCGCGTGCGCGCGCGTGCACACATGCAAAAGTATCTCTCCTAATTTTTTTTTCCTGGTACTGGGGCTTGAACCCAGAGCCTGGGCAATGTCCCTTCGCTTTGTTTGCTCAAGGCTGGTTCTCAATCACTTGAGCCACATCTCACATCTGGTATTTTTGCTGTAATTCAGTCTTCATTATCTGTGTTTAAGATCCTATTGACAATGAGTGGAATACAAACTCCTGTCTTGAAGAGGTTGCTGCTTATGGAAAGAGAAGGTGTATTGAAAATAGCACACAGGGCTAGGAATGTGGCTTAGTGGTAGAGTGCATGCCTAGCATGCCTGAGGTCCTAAGTTCAATTCCTTGGCACCACATAAACAAACAAAGAAAGAAGAAAATACAACACAGTAGGGCAATGGAGAAATTGCTGTTGGGGTTTAGTAAGGAGCACTGCTAGAGGAGCTGCAGAACAAGGGGAATAGAACAAGGAAGTAAAATGGATGAAGTAGTATCTGCACTGGCTTTTAAAAGTAAGTAGGAATTTGACAACTCAGAAATAAGGATGGTAGTTATCAGATCAAGAATGATCTAATTTGTCAGAAGCACAAATGTTGAGGAATTTTTTGTTAATCAAAATAATGTTTAAAAGAGATGATGATGAAGAAGATGAAGATTATGATGATGATGGTATGGTGATGGTGATAGTGATAATGATAACGATGATGGCAATAATGATGATAATGGTGATGATGATGATGATGATGATGATGATGATGATGATGAAGGACTGAGCATCAAACCCAGGTCCTCACACATGCTATCACTGATCTACATTCCAACCTAAGATTTTTTTTATTTATCAGAAAATTATAGGTTGGCAGGATGTTTTCCTATGTGATATGATCTTTGGGAGCCTCTCAAGAAACCTGAGCAAGGGAAGGAGAGCCAGAAGTCCCTGTGTATGCATGGATTGAACTTGGCATCTTGGTGTGACTCTCAACTAGCATGTAAAGGGGGAAAGCACTATCAATGCAAGGCCGACCCCTCATGGACACTCAGAGGCTAAATCCTTAGCTAACACTTTATTAATAACATATGGCAGTGAGACTTTGAAAATATATATGATAATTTCTGTAAGGTATACTTAGTCACAAGGACATACAAATTGCAGCTGATCTAAAGAAATAGAGAGCATATCTAACTGTGTCATTTAGTTGAAACTGAAGATACCAATGCTATAATATTCAGAATGGTGCTCCCACTCCAGCTCCCACTACCTTTTCTGTATATCAGGTGAATAAGTTATACGACATATTCAAAATGGTCCCAAAGCCCACATGGGGCTTTGAAGGAATGGAGTGGTCATACCTAGAGGCTCAGAAATGCAAAAACTTTCTGATTCAGTCAGCTCCCAGACAAAATCAGGTACTCAAGAAGAATCAATTCCCTAAGGCTCTGTCATCAGATCAAACTCATTTCAGACTTGCAGAGGAGCGAGCCCACATAGGGCGGGATATCTTCTGCCCATCTGGTGCCTCTTTATCCAACTCCTCCTCTCAATCTAGCGTTCTCCGAGCCCCTCAGTTCCTCGCCCCACCCATGTGTGCTGTCTGTGTGATCAACAACTCATTTAGGAAAAGCCTTTTAATTAAGAGGAGAGCAACAAATTATTAAATCAGAGTCATTTATTACCCTACCATCTGTCCAGGGCTTTTTCTACTCCCCTCCCTTTTTTTGCCCCCCTCCCTTTTTTGCCAAGCCTGCACAAACATAAAACAAGATACAGAGAATGGAAACAGAGGAGTTGTATGTCCCCTGGACTCGAAAAGGACCAACCATTCCTGTCAAGAAGCAGGCAAGTGAGGGTTCTAGGAAGGTCTTTAGGTGCCTTCCCATGTTGAAGAAGCTGTACCTGTTTTGTTCAAGAAAAGATGGGATGATAATGTCTCTGCAGGTGCTGAGAGATGGCTGGCATGATGGCTGGTTTGGCTGAGGTGCTCAGGAAATGGAAACCGAATCTGAAACATACATACAAGAAATGTTGCTATAGACGATGGTGGCAAGGCCACTAAATGTTTCCTCCCGGTAAGCCTCACCGGTTCTCCTTTGTGGCGACTCCTAGGTGTGTTCCTTTGTTTCCTTCCCCAACATGTCCAGGGGCATTATGTCAGGAAATCCATGTCCACATTTTGGCCCCAACCCCACCTGGGTGTCAGCCCATTACCTGCAGAGAAAATGCAGCTGGAGACTTGGGTGTCTGTTTTGATCATGTTGAGAAGAGGGGCTGAGAGAGATTTAGAGCAGGAAGAGGCTAAAGAACCAAACTTCAGAGCGCATTTCAATAAGTGACAGCCCAGAGTGGAGTGCACTGGTAAACACAATGAAATAGTCAGACAGTATTTCCTGAAAGCAAACTCACCATGGATGTGACAGCTATGAATGAACACCAACACAGGTAGGTTGGAGACTCAATTCACCATGAGCGGCATGGCTGTCAGCAATGTTTTTGTTGTTTTTTCCTGAGTGGCGAAGATCCCTAGGAAAGGTCTGAACAAAAGATGCACGTGCCATCTTTTCAATTCATAAAAAGCCTCATTCTTATTGTATATGAAGTGTTTAATCCAGTTTAAAGCTGGGCACTGGTGGCTCATGCCAGGCGTAGGAGCATATGTGTCGCCTTGGAAACAGAGCCTCTAACCCCAGCCAAGAGTCCTTGGATGACCATAGCCCCTGCCAGCATCTTGATTAGAATATCGTGATGGACCTGAAATACTGCAAATGTGAGCTAATAAATGTTTGCTATTGTTTTGAGAAACTTTCTCACACCCAAATAGATTTAAAAAAAGATTAAAGGGCTGGGGATATAGCCTAGTGGCAAGAGTGCCTGCCTCAGATACACGAGGCCCTAGGTTCGATTCCCCAGCACCACATATACAGAAAACGGCCAGAAGCGGCGCTGTGGCTCAAGTGGCGGAGTGCTAGCCTTGAGTGGGAAGAAGCCAGGGACAGTGCTCAGGCCCTGAGTCCAAGGCCCGGGAGTGGCCAAAAAAAAAAAAAAAAAAAAAAAAAAAAGATTAAAAATGTAGCCTGGTATTGATGGTATATGCCTGTAATCCTAGCTACTTGGGAGGCTGAGATCTGGAGGACTGTGATTCAAAGCCAACCTAAGCATGAAAGCCCACAAGACTCCATCTTCACGTATAGCTCAAGTGGTAGAACACCAGAAGGAAACACAAGGCCCTGAGTTCAAGCCCCTGTACTGGCAAAATGAAAGAAGGAGGAGGAGGAAGGAGGGAGGGAGGGAGGGAGGGAGGGAGGGAGGGAGGGAGGGAGGGAGGGAGGAAGGACTTAAAAATCTAGCCTTTCAGACTCTATAATGATCCATAAGACCCTAGAGAGTCTGTCACCTTCCTTTCCTTAGCCACGCCTTTGACTTGATCGCTAAGCCTTTCTTTCATTTTGCTTCAGATTCCCTGGTTACCTTACTTCTCCTGGAATGTGCCAGGCCCACTCTTACCTCAGACACTTCGTATTTGGGGGTTTCTCTGCCTGGACCACTCTTCTTCCAAATACTCAAGTAACTTTCTCTTTCTACCTCCTGCAAGTCTTGGTTGAATCTCATGTTCTCAGTGAAACCTTCCCTGGTCCCATTGCCCCCAAGTAGAAATACAATCCCTTACCCCTGCTTTACTTTGTCTTCTCCATATTCCTTATCATTATTTCTACAAGGGCAAGGGCTTTGTTTACTGCTTCCTTCAGGTCCAGCACAGTGTCTGACACATAATTTTCCCCCCAATGGTAGTGGAGTTTAAATTCAGGGTCTCAAGCTTGCGAGGCAGGCACTCTACCACTTGAACCATGTCTTCAGCCATTTTTAAGTTATTTTTGAGATATCTGGTTTTTGCTGGGGCCAGTCAAAGCCTGTGAGCCTCTTACTTAGCTGGTCTCACATGCTTGTACCTCCAGATTTGACTTGTTGATTAAGAGGAGGATCTTGCTAACGTTTTGCCCAGAATTGGCTCTGAATTGTGGTCTTCCTGACATCTTCCTCCCAAGTAGCTGGGATTACAGTTATAAGCCACTAATTACACCCAGCTTCCATAATTATTTAAATGAATGAATCAATGAATAAATAAATTAGTTTATGAGTAATGAATAATGCATAAAAATTAGTTTAAAACACGTTAAATGAATTTCTTATAGAAAAAATAGAAACTGCAATAAAGCTTAGGAAGAAATAAGAACTATAGTCTGGAAAGATCCATTACTAACACTTCCTATATCCTTCCTGACTCCTTCTGTCAAGATCCTTGGGCTTACAAGGAATGAAAATCCCTGTAGCTGACAAAGGGCCATTTATTAAAGGGGGCAGTGGATTCTAAAGGAGCTTGCAAGACACATAGGAACTCCAGGCATTAAGGGAATTAGACACTAACAGACACTAAAGCTTCTGTCTGGCTTATGGGACCTTAGAACCTCCTTCTGGTGACATCTCTACATCCTCTTTCTATATGCTCCAATAAGCTCCCAGCAGATCACTTTCTCTTGCTCATTTACTGGTAGCCTTCATATTTGCCTTGGGACCACCAGGACCACCATGCTCATTGTTCTAGTCTTTCTTTCCCCAATTACTAATTCCAAGAAGTTGCTGATTATGCTAGCTTGGGCTAGGCATCCTTGTCTAGTATAAAAGATCATAAATCTGTATGAGTTTGCTAGGGCTATCATAAAGCCCCAGAAACTGGGTGCCTGAAGCAACATAAATTTATTGTCTCATGGTTCAGGAAGCTGGAAATAGGAGACCAACGTGTTGGCAGGGTTAGTTCCTTCTGAGAGCTGGGTAGGGAATTTTGTTCCACACTTATTTCCTAGCTTTTGGTAGTTCTTTGGACTTGGTTTCTACTACCATCTTCCTGTGTCTGCCTTCATCTTCACATGGCATTTTCTCTGTAACTATCTCTGTGTTCAATTTCCCTCTTTTTTTTTTTTATAAGGACACCAGTGGCATTAGATGGGGACCCACCTCAATCCCTTCCTTCACTTAATTATCTGCAAAGACCTTATTTCCAAACAAGGTCTTCATCCAGAGTTACGACTTTAGCATCTTCTGAGGGGATAGAATAAAACCCATGAAGCTACAATGAAATAATCAGATTTGCCCCTTCAAATAGCTCAAGTAATGGAAGCAATACCATTTGTCTAGCACCAAGCTTTTCTCATGTAAATATATTTTCTTGCAAAAATTGGATCATACAACATAATTTCTTTTTAACAACATATTGTGAAGTTTTTTGCATGTCCAAAAACATGTTTTCACCATTGTTTGTGGCTATATACTATTAACCTGTGAAAATATAATCTATTTAAGCAATCTTTGATTACTAGATTTCTTCTTCAAACTGGAGTTTTAGACCCCAGATCCAAAATCCCAGGAGTCCCACGTGTGTAGTCTGGTTGCTTGCCTCTATATACCGAATAACAAATCATCGTGAAGAGCAGAAAAATGAGATTTACTGCATGCTATGGGCAACCATGGGAAGAAGCACTGGAGTACATCTTCAGCCATCCTATCAGACAGGAGATATAGGTTATAATAGACAATATAACATAAACAATATAATAATAGACAAAGAACAGGGAGCAGGGAGAGAGAGATATGCATACACAGTCCTTGTTACAGATATGTTAAAGTGTTCAGAGGTGTCATATATGAGTTGATAGCCTGTTGTCTCAAGATTGATCAGCTAGGTATTTATTACAATAAGGATCATTGATGCCAGGCAGGTGGTTTGGGTCTTCCTGTCTATTACTTTCTAGATTCCAAAATGGTGGTAAAGTGACTACAGGAGAGAATGGCCGAGAGTGAAAGACATAGATACAGAATAGAGATTGGGATAACAAGCTTTTCTCCTAGTTAGCTCATGGGTGTAAGACAGTCAGTGCCTTTTAATAAATTAACATCTGCTGCATTATGATTTTTTTTTGTTTTTATTTCACTCACTACTGAAGTGAATATTTTTGTCCATGCCTCTCTGTGCAGGACACATTCCTTAAAGTAGAATTAGATGATTAAAGAATATGACATTGCTGGGCACTGGTAACTCATACACCTATAATCCTAGCTACTCAGGAGGCTGAGATCTGAGGATTTCAGTTTGAGTCAGCCCAGGTAGGAAAGTCCTTGAGAATCTTATCTCCAATAAACTACAAAAAAGCCAGAAGTGGAGCTATGGCTCAAGTGGTAGAGTGATAGCCTTGAGCAAAATAAACTCAGACCAGCATCCAGGTCCTGAGTTCAAGCCCCAGGACCACAACAACAAAAAGCCCACAAAAAGAATATAACATTAAAAGTCTTTTGATATATATTATGAAGCTCATTTCCGGAATGAAAAGAATGCTAATCACATACCTTTTTGCCGGTGCTTAAGGGGATAATTTTTAGTCAGCTCAAGTTGAGAGATGTAAAAATATCTTGAAATATGTTAAAATATTTTTAATTTCTACTTTTGCAGTTTTTATCCTGTACATTTATTAGTGATTGCACTTCTTGTTTGGGAAATTGTCTATTCATTTGCTTAGCCTAATTTTGCTATTGAATTTTTTTCTTATAGATGTTAACTTCTTATATGATGAAGGTGTTTAGTTGATGGTGTGAGCTTGTGAAATTGTCAGGCTCAAAATGGAGTGACCTTTGTCAGACTCTGAAGTGAATAGAACCAATAGGCCACAATTTGCTTGGCTACAGAAACCATCACGAGAGGATCTACTTAGTCACTGCTTGTTCCACAAGTCATAAAGACAGCTAAATCAATGTCTAAGAGCACTTACCTGATGTATTCACTACCAATGAGCTCAGAGCAACTCCTGCCATAACTCCCATGACCAATATTCTCTTTTCTCAGAACAATGAATGTAATCTTCACTTTACCTCTGAAAACTCCAGCTTTTCTTTGTCTCCTCGTCCCCATGGCATGTCTATAGACCCCCATAGCTTTCCATGGAGTGTGTAGCTCAGATTTCAGTCTTCTACCTGGCAACCCTAGACAGAGTAGAAGAATGAGCCAGCTGAGCCCTGCCAAAATTCTTGACCCATAAACTCACAAGGTAGAAACACATACAGTTGCTGTTTTAGGCCACCAAGTTTTAGGGAAATTTGTTGCATGGCAATAGATAACTGAATCATTACCTCTCACCTAGAGTGTTTTTGGGGTTTCCCTAGAATTTCTTTTTTTCAGTACTGACTATTAAACTCAGGGCCTCCCCTTTACTAAGCATGCCCCAAATCCTTGCCTGGAGTATCATAACAATTGTAATTCTCTGTGAGGTTCAGAAAGAAAGAGGAAATGAGAGAGCCAAGAATTTCAAGAAACACAATCTTTTATTTTTCTGGTCCTGAGGCTTGAACTCATGGCCTGGGCACTGTCTCTGAGCTTCTTTTTCTACTATTTGAGCCTCAGCTATGGACTTTCCAGAGTAGGCTGGCTTTGAACCATGATCCTCAGATCTCAGACCCCTGAGTAGCTACAATTAAAGGTGTGATGCATCTGCACCCAGAAGGGAGCATATTCTTATCATTTGGTAATATCTAACGTTATTAAATCCAGCAGACTTTACAGCTGACATGTATGTCGGGGGCAGGACAAGAAGACAAATTAGCCCTAACTCCAACAGATTGAGAGGCAAAAATCTTTCTTTCTATACCTTCATTTTATAGAACAGCATCATTTTTAAAGTACCAGCCACAAAACTAAGGCTTTGACAGATTTTCCTCATTTAATCCCCTCTGTGAGTGCATGCCATTAGTGGCCTCATTTTACAAATGAGAAAATGGAGGCTTTGAGAGGCTCAGTCAGACTACCTGAGAAAAACAACTTATAAAAATGCATGTGTGCTTACAGTTTCAGAGGTTTTGGTCCATGCTTACTTGACTTTATTGCTTTGGGATCCATGTTTTGGGACGCAGGACAGGTGAGGAACATGTGCAGAGGAAACTGACTCCTATCATGGTGAATAGAAGGAAGACAGGATCTAGGGACAAGATGCCCTTCCAAGACAAACACCCTACCTCATGTCACCAAGCAGGCTTCTCCTCTTAATAGTCCATTCACCTATGGATAAATGACTCCAGCAATGAAGTTAGAATCCTCATATTCCAATCATCTCTCAAAAGCCCAGCATTTAACAATCAAGCCATCAGGTTGTCTTGGGAGAACTTTCACCCTCAAGGGTGAACCTTCAGGAAACATTTTTAGATTCAGACCATAACACACTCAGAGGGAGGGTCATGCTTACTTGTCAACTTACACAAAGTGTCCTTTCTCAAAGACCAGGTCTGGATACCCTCTTCTTTACCAAATTATGCCACATAAATATTTCCAAACCTGTGAAATCAAAGAGTTGAGGAAAATACTCTTGGGCCGTACAAACTTGGGGTTCCTAAAACCCAGCAATGGGCTCAGCAATATGTACAAGGCACAAGCTGTTGTTCTGAGCCCAGGACCCAGGAGCATCTGGTTCTAGACATTTGGAGGGACAGGGTAAAGTCACCTAGAGGAGAAAGTATTTGAAGGGAGGCATCTGAAGGGAGGCATTGAATCCATCTTGGTCCCTACACGCAACCCAATGCCATGCCTCTCAGGACATATTTGATACACGGGAAAATGCCACAGATCCCAGTGGACTAGCCTCAGCTAACTCTCTAAAGACCTTCATACCATTTCAGAGAGTTTCCCAAAGAGCTGCGTCAGGGCTCTTCCTGTATGCGGCCTGAGGTAACCTGTGAAAATGGTTCGCTACTCCCTAGACCCAGAAAACCCCACAAAATCATGCAAGTCACGAGGTTCGTATCTTCGTGTTCACTTTAAGAACACCAGAGAAACAGCCCAGGCCATCAAGGGTATGCATATCCGAAAAGCTACCAAATACCTGAAAGATGTCACTTTAAAGAAGCAATGTGTGCCCTTCCGCGTTACAATGGTGGAGTTGGCAGGTATGCCCAGGCCAAACAGTGGGGTTGGACACAGGGTCGGTGGCCCAAAAAGAGTGCTGAATTTCTGCTGCACATGCTTAAGAATGCAGAGATTAATACTGAACTGAAGGGTTTAGATGTAGATTCCCTGGTCATTGAACACATCCAGGTGAACAAAGCACCCAAGATGCGCTGCCAAACTTACAGAGCCCATGGTAGGATTAACCCTTAAATGAGCTCCCCCTGCCACATTGAGATGATACTCACTGAAAAGGAGCAGATTGTTCCTAAACCAGAAGAGGAAGTTGCACAGAAGAAAAAGGTATCCCAGAAGAAACAGAAGAAACAAAAACTTATGGCACGGGAATAAGTTTAGCATAAAATTGCAAATAAATGAATGTTACCATTATTATAAAAAAAAAAAAGAGCTGTGTTAGGGAACAAGTTCATGAGGTTATTTCATTCTGCCTTCTTCCCCAGTTACTGTTTCATCCATCTACCTGCATGAAAGCCCTGCTGGGTACAGTTGCCCTGCAACTGCTACTGACTCTACTTGATTGGCTTCCAGGCAAAACACGCTGCTCACTGCTCTGGTTTTGTGGTTGGTCTCTCCCATAAGCTCTAGAAGTTCACTGAGATTCAGCTATAAATGATAAAGAGGCTTTTCTGTAAGCCTAACATAGTGGGGAGACATGAAAACTGAGAATGAACCCATTTTCCTCCATATCACATTCATCCTTTGAATCTGTTTCCCTGCCTGGCTCCCACCAACCTGTGTTGGACAAATGGCAGTCATCCTGCTGTCTCAGTGTGCACCCACACTAGATAGAGCCCAAGATTCTCTTAGCCTTGGAGGACGGCGACACCAACTGAAGAGATATCCTATTCAAGGTAACATGAATACATAAATGCTTTTTTTTATATCCATATAGCTAGCACTGAATTAAATTCTTGTCAGGATGATTAACAATGAGGGTATTCATTTGCTTCCAAAGCAAGACCTCCTACCTTCTTCCACCGTGGTATATCTGACTCAGATAAGATGATCGTGAAACAACCTGACATTCAGCAGTCTCTTCAATGGGGTTTTCCAGTCTTAGCCAGGTGTACCTTGCTAATAAATGAAGAAGTGATAAACCTGACCAAAATCAAGGCTCCCATCCTGATTCCAACTGACAAGATGTTCACCAAGCATCTTCTTAAGTATTCTGGAAGCTTCCCCATTCACACCAGAGCTTATACATTCTTAGCACAATTCCCAACCCAATCAGTACTATCTTTCCTTCTCTGGCCATTGTCTGCTCCCCAACATCAAGATCATTAATCATTCTGCTGCCTGGCAGGCCCTATCTGTCAGTGACTGTTCCTCTCTGACCCACTCTGTTAGTCTCTCTCCTTTGCTCCAGACTCTGACAGAGCAGAGCTGAGGGTCACACCTGTTGGAATGGAGTGGACAAAACCAATCAACAGGGTTATGACTCCCCTCTGCTGCCTTCTCATGCCCCCCAATATTTCATTCCTCTACTTCTAAAACGCATGCTAAGATCTAAGGCATCTGTTTTATTGTTTTATTTTAGTTTCTTCTGGAATTAGCCAAGGGATCAGAGGAAATAGGGAAGAACTTAGGGAAGAGAAATACAATACTTAAATGATCCTGCTACATTTTGGGATATTGTGATAACATACTAACCCCACTCATGTGGAAGAGTTTGGACCCAGAATCCACAGGAGGAAGATGCCTAAATGGCACTACAGAGGAGAGGCAGAATCTGGTGCTTTCCTTGTAACACTACTTAACTGCATTTAAGTCTGTTGCCTAATTTCAAGGCCCTGGTCACAGGGGCATGAAAGAATGGAGTGCCGGGTGTCTCAGTGGGAGGCAAAATGATAAACTAGGGCACTCTTGTGTGCTCTGAGCCTCTGGCAGCATTAGCTCTTTGTGCTGAAAGGGGCACAGTCAAGGGCCTCTCTTCTTCCTCTCCCGCCTCCCTCCACAGGAAACCTGCGTTAATGGTGACCTGCTGAGAAATATGCCCACTTGTATTTTATCTAAGGCCTTTGCAACTGGAATGGTAGGAACTACAGGTCTGATAAGGAAAGGTACCCTAGGTAGGTGGGTACTAGAGATATTTTTAGGCAGGCAGAGCAGTTGAGAACCTGTCAAATCCCAGAGGCCCACCCACTCACTCCACCTAGGTGTCAGCTTTAAATGTGGATTGGATTTTTAGTGATACAAAAGATTCTATGTCTTCTGCCACAAGGAGGGTTCGTTCTCCCCCCAGGGCTGTCTCTGGTTATTTTGCCCTTCCAGCATCCACCTGGCTTGTCTCAGCCTAGAGGACAAGCCTCTCTAAGCTGGAGATCTGAACCCATGAAGGTGGTGGTCCTTCCTGCTCAGCCTCCCCCAGCTACAGACATAGGCCTTTGTTTACCTGGGTGCCACCACCTGGGAAGATCCAGGCGCCGAGATAGTAATTTCTAGCACTTCAGGAAAAGCAGAGCAGATCCTCACTCACCGCATGAACCATTTAGAAAGTGGGCTTCAAGGTCATGCAGGGGAGGCAAAGGAGAATGGGAAAGGGTAGGGCTGCAAGAGATGGGGAGAGACAAAGTTTCTGGCTCTGGCTCCACCACTTAGCAACAACATGAAACTTGAAACTCACTTCCCCTTGCTAAGCCTCAGTTTCTTCCTCTGTAAAGCCAGAAAGTTGATAAGATGTATTCAAGTTTCTTTCAGTGCTTTACTTTTCTGAATACATTATGATTTGACACAATTAAATAGTTGTATGGGGCATCCTGGCAACATCTATAATGACTCGGTGGAGTTTGACATTGTAACAAGTGTCCAGACTTGAAGCATATATTTGTTATAATTTTACTGATATTGGAAGCATAAGTATTTTGCCACATTTGGGAAAGATAGAGAATCAGCTAGGATTGTACTTCATGTTGTTTTGTTGATGTCAATAGACATGGCCAAATGGTTCAGATTAATATGTGCAGAACGGTATCCAAAGTATTAAAATCTCTTATTTGTTCTGAGATGTCTTTCTCACTGGGGAGGTTCTATTACTGATCTATCTATCTATCTACCTATCTATCTTTATTTATTTATTTTTCCAATCTTGAGGCTTGAACTAGTGGGTCCCTGAGCTCCTTTTGCTCAAGGCTAGCACACTACCACTTGAGCCACAGCTCCACTTCTGTCTTTTTCTGTGATTTAATTGGAGATAAGAGTCTCACAGACTTTCCTGCCCAGGCTAGCTTGAACCAACCATGCTCCTCAGATCTCAGCCTCCTGAGTAGCTAGGATTACAGGCATAAACCACCAGTGCCCAACTTCCATCTATATTTATTAGATCACTTTGTGTTGTAAGGAACAGAAATCCAAACTCTATAAACTAAAGCCAAGCAGAAAAACCACATCATCTCATATATTTGAAATATTGTCCCTAAGATCCAATTCTCTCTCTCCTTGGCTCCTCATCTTCTGTATTTTTCTCTAAGCCTTAGTGAAAAGCTTTCTTTGTGGTTAGAAGAGAATTTGCAGAAACTCCCAGGACTACATACATTCATATTGAAGTCTGTGTCAACTGGGATCATGTGAGCTGCAAACAAATGAAAAATGTAACTCCAAGAGAAGAAAAATATTCTACTTCATACAACAGAAATGCTAAGATAGAGAAAGCAATGTCCAGGATGGTTACCCAAGTCTCTCACCAGTGTCGTCAAATTGCATGGTGTTGTCTACCCCTTCATTTTCAGTGTCAGTTCTCGGAGGACTTCTCTCACAATTACCCAATCGCTGTTAACAGACCAAGTGTCATATACAGACTCTGCAATATACAGATAAAGTAGTGGAACTACCTCTTTCTGCTTCCTGCTCTTTCCTCAGAAAGAAGGAAATATTTCCCAGAATCTTCCAGAAGGCTTTTCATAGCTTATGGGAGAAAATTATATCCCAGGTCCAATGCTCAAGCAACCATTGACAAGTGGGATAAACTTTACAACCAGAAGTGGTACAAATTTCTTTCCATTTCTACCTACACCCATGGTTCATGATCAGGGGGGATATTGTCCAATTGGGGCCACTTGGCAACCCTCAGAGTCATTTTTTGTTGTTGTTGTCACAACTGTAGATGATGCAAAGGCTGGCATTCAAACCACATCTTTCTGAATCATGTCATTTTAACCACTAGGACATACTACTTCTCCTTGCCTGTTTATCCAGAGAGGTCTCTTGGTTGTAGTGAAAGAATGAGAGAAGAACACAAAGAAAGCAATATTCATGTAGGCTAGTATTACTGGTGGAAGAAAAGAGTTAGGAAAGGGATGAGTAGGAAACTATGCCTCACTTTCCCTTGCTGTGCATATTAATCAAAAGATAAAGACAATTGAAATCAAGCATGGCAGTGACATCTACCTGTAATCCTAGCCCTCGGGAGGTTGGTCCAGGAAGATTGTGAGTTGGAGACCAGAATCATCTACATAGTGAGTCTTTGACTCAAACACTACCCCACCCAAAATGAAACAAAAAAAAGAGAGGATTATAAAAAGAGGTATCTTTAGAAAAAATATTTATAGACAGGGCCTCTAGGATTTTTGCTGTTGGCCAGGGAATTAATTGTGGCTGCTCATCACTGAAAATAGTTTTGCAGCCCATCTCTAGGGAAGCATAAATGGGAATGCTGTCTGCTTTGGAAGAGAAGCACCAAGCCACAGCCTTTGGAAAGCAGGACATAATCTCCATTCAGGTCACTGTCTCCCCTGTGTGGTTTATCTCTTTCTCCATCCAATAAGGACAATTTATTGGCTTAAGACTGTTTATTAATCTTAGCCACCTCCTTGTTTTAGTCTTCGATCACTCATCACTACCAAATCCTAAAAATTGACTGGACAGGCCTTTGTATCCAAGTCTGTTTAAGAACTCAGGAAATGAGGCCAGGGTCCATATTACCTAAAAGCACTTTGTGTAATAAAGCACACAGGGATACCAGGAAACCTGAATTTAAAGGAACTACATAAGAAACTGAGAGGCTAAAGTGAAATCTCTTTTCTTGAGTGAAAAGGATAATATTTTCTGTTGAGAAAAAAGACAAAGGTCTCATAAAGAAGGTGGTATGGACTGCCCATACATGTATACGCAAATCTATTCAGATTCTTTAGTTATATGTATATGGGTTCCCAGGCTGGGGAAGAGTTACTAATTAACATCATGTTTACACATCTGTTGTCAGCTGTACTTACCTGTTTGTTAGAACATAGACTTCCTTGTTTATCCTTAAGTATGTCAGAGATAACGTGCTTGAATTTCACAAGGTGTACAAATTACACATATCTTGCCAACCCTAGCTAGGACCAAATCTCAATGACAATGCACAAAGAGATTTTGTTTTAGCTAGCAGGGAGTTTTCTGCACACAAAAACTGCAAACCTTCTCCTAAGTAAGGATTTCAGAGCAAACTCCTTATTTAGGGCAAATAAACATCTCTCTTCAGTAGTGATAGTGAGGGGGCCTGCATTGCACAAGGCACTTCCTCCACATGTGTGTTCTCTTGCCCATTTGCACACAACCCTCTAATAGAGCAACAGAGGGTTGTATTTTGTTTTAATTAAAAAATTATCTTTAAGTAGTTGCACAGAGGGTTTTATTTCAACATGTTAGTTTATGAGAACAATGCATCTTGATCAATATCATCCCTTTCATTATTCTCCTCCATTTCTCCCAGCCCCTCCCCATGACTTTAAATCACCTATATGCATTGAATATGATGACTGCATTCATCCACTCTTCCTCTATCCATTTGTCTTCCCCACCCCCTTGACTCCCTCCTTAATACCACAGGATGCAGTTTCTTGGTGTTCGTCTTGTTAAACTGTAAGTTGATCAGAGAGGGTTACCATTGGAATTCTCCCTGGTATATGCCATACTTTAGTTGATGTGTGTGTGTATGTGTGTGTGTGTGTGTGTGTGTGTGTGTGTGATCCTGTAGATGTCTACATATATAGTTCTAATTTAGATCCAACTTCTAGAGAGAAATTTGTATGTTTGTGTGCACATACACATGTGTGCCAGTACTAGAGCTTGACATCAGGGCCTGAGCACTCTCCCTTAGCTTTTTTGCTCAAGGCTGGTACTCTACCACTTGAGCCACAGCTTTCATTTGATGATTAATTTGAGATAAGAGTCTCACAGACTTTCCTATCCAGGCTGGCATTGACTTGTGATCCTCAGATCTCAGCCCCCTAAGTAGCCAGCATTTCAGGCATGAGGCCCCAGCTCCTGGCTGCATTTCCTAGACAAGGAAAGTAAGGCTCAGACAGTCACAAGATGTCTTGTGCTAAGGAACTTGTGCAGGATCCAAGCCCAAATGCATGTTTTGTTCATTGTACACACATACCAATTACCCACTCTGCCCACTGTTATGCATAGTACATTGGATTAGAGCATTGGCTTGGCCAGTTTTTCCAGTTTCAATAACTGCAGAGTGGACATAAAGTAGACTTTGTGGGAGGACCAAGGCCAGCAAATGGAATCTTTCTACAGAAAAGAAGAGGTACTGTTAAGGCTAGGCAACTTGCAATAAGAAAAGGCTGAGATTTTGCAGAGAAAGTCAAAACACATGAAGTCTTGCTAGGGCACTGAAAAGCCAAAAGAGTTTTGTTTGTGTGTTATGGGTGACATTGGCCAACCAGGACATTAAAAAATCACTAGTTCGTTATTTATGAAACTGTAACCCCTCTGTACATCACTTTGACAATAAAGAAATGAAAAAAATCACTAGTTATGTCTCTGGTTATATTTAATCCTTTTTGTTCTAGGGAGAAGAGGTTGTGGCTCTTGAATGTCACTGTGCATTGAGTAGACTCTGGCTGTGTCAGTGCCAGGAGTAGAGGGGAACAACTGTGATCTTAATGGTACTACAGAGTCGGGTGCCAGACACCATTCAAAGTGCTTCCCATTCATTTTTTTTTCTTATTTAATCTTTATGTAGGTCAGTGTAGTTGGCTCATTTTGTTTGCAGATGAGAAAACAAGCACAAAGAGGTTCAGTGGTCAAGATGACACAATACTGTGTGATCAAAATTAAGATGTAGTGCTCCATACTCCACATGCATTAAGAGAGTTCTGAGATGGACCTTATATGTTAGTATTCTGTATTACCCTGATCTCAGCTTAGAAGAACATGATGCTAGAGGTTTGGTTTTGTTTTGTTTTGTCAAAAGCGGGGCTTGAATTCAGGGCCTGGAATCTATCCCTGAACTCTTCAGCTCAAATCTAGTGTTCTATCACTTTTGAGCCACAGTGCCACTTCCAGTTTTCTGGAGATAGGAGTCTCATGGACTCTTGGGCTGACCCTGAACTGTGACCCTCAGCTCTCAGCCTTCTGAGTAGCTAGGATTATAGGCATGAGCCACTAGTGCCCAGCTGGATAATAGATTTTAAGAGGTGTCTTATCCTTTCTTATATTTTTATATTGAAGCATTTTTAGTAGGGCACACAAATCTTAAGTGACTAGCCTAGTGGATTGGGGTGTGTGTGTGTGTGTGTGTGTGTATGTGGTGTGTGTGTGTGTGTGTGTGTGTGTGTGTGTGTGTGTGTGTGTGTGTGTGTGTGTACTGGAGCTTGAACTCGGGGTCTGGGCACTGTCTCTTAGCTTTTTCATTCAAGGCTGGTATTCTACCACCTGAGCCATAGCTCCATTTCTGGCTTTTTTGGTGGTTAATTGGAGATAAGAGTATCATGTACTCTCCTGGCTGGGTTGGCTTTGGATTGTGATCTCAGATCTCAGCCTTCTGAGAAAAATATATTACAGGCATGAGCCACCAATGCCCAGCAGCTTAATAACTTTTTAGCCAATTATATATCTATATAATGAGTAGCATGCTCTCTTTTTTTAAATAATTATTTATTGTCAAAGTGATGTACAGAGGGGTTATAGTTTCATATGTTAGGCCATGGGTACATTTCTTGTACTATTTGTTACCTCCTCCCTCATTCCCCCCTCCCCCTTTCCCTCTCCCCCCATGAGTTGTTCAGTTGGTTTACACCAAATGTTTTTGCAAGGATTGTTTTTGGAGTCATTTGTCTTTTTATCCTTTGTCTCTTGATTTTGATGTTCCCTTTCACTTCCCTACTTCTAATACCAGTATATACAGTATCCAGTGCATTCAGATGAGATACAGTGATAGGGCAGGGACAACCACAGGAAGGGGATACAAGAGAATCATCAAGAAAAGAAGCTACGGTTTCACATGGCATGTTGAAAGTAATTACAACCGTGATATAACAGTCGTTTCCAGGGCTAGGAATATGGCCTAGTGTCAAGAGTGCTTGCCTTGTATACATGAAGCCCTGGGTTCAATTTCCCAGCTCCGCATATACAGAAAACGGCCAGAAGTGGCACTGTGGCTCAAGTGGCAGAGGGCTAGCCTTGAGCAAAAGGAAGCCAGGGACAGTGCTCAGGCCCTGAGTCCAGTCCCCAGAACTGGCAAAAACAAAAAACAAAAAAATCAGTTGTTTCCATAACATGGAGTTCATTTCACTTAGTATCATCTTATGTGTTCATAGGGCACAGCTATTGGGCTCTTGTGATCCTCTGCTGTGACTAGCCTAAACCTGTGCTAATTATTCCCTATGAGGGAAACCATAGAGTCCATGTATCTTTGAGTCTGGCTCACTTCACTTAGTATAATTTTTTTCCAAGTCCTTCCATTTCCTTACCAATGGGGCAATGTCATTCTTTCTGATAGAGGCATAAAATTCCATTGTGTACATGTACCACATTTTCCTGATCCATTCGTCTACTGAGGGGCATCAGGGTTGGTTCCATATTTTAGTTATGACAAATTGTGCTGCGATGAACATTGTTGTGCTGGTAGCTTTAGTGTGTTCTTGTTTGTAGTCTTTTGGGTAGATGCCCAAAAGTGAGGCTGCTGGGTCATAGGGGAGCTCTATGTTTAGCCTTCTGAGGAATCTCCATACTACTTTCCAGAGTGGCTGAACCGATTTACATTCCCACCAACAATGAAGTAAGGTTCCCTTTTGGCCACATCCCCTCCAACATTTGTTATTGTTAGTTTTCTTGATAATGGACATTCTTACTAGGGTGAGGTGGAATCTCAATGTTGTTTTGATTTGCATTTCTTTTATGGCCAGTGATATAAAGCACTTAGCATGCTCTCTTAACAACTACTCTAACATAAAAGGTAAAATGACAAATATTGCAGAAAATACAGTTACAATAAAAAATCTCTAGGTAATGTTACTTGTATCATATTCATAGAGCAAGCAGAAGTTTGATATTCCATAAGGTGTGTGTGTGTGTGTGTGTGTGTGTGTGTGTGTCTTGAACTCAGGGCTTGGGAACTCTCGCTTAGCTTTTTCCATTTAAGGCTCCACCACTTGAGCCATAGCACCATTTCTGGATTTTGATTTGGTGATTCATTAAAGATAAGAAGTCTCACAGATTCTTCTGCTCAGGCTGGCTTTAAACCACAATCCTCAGAGCCCAGCTTCCTGAGTAGCTAGGATTATAGGCATGAGCCACTGATGCCTGGCTCTGTTCTTCATATAAGTCTGTATTCTTGGGTGCTATATGAATTCAGAGGCTTAGGGCATATATATGTAGACAAGAATGTGATAGGACTTTTAAACATTTGTGTTTACAGTAATTCTGCCTCACATCTCATACAGAGATAAACTTTCATGCTCTCTGCATAGAAGAGACTAAACACATTCTGTGAATTCCCCCAGGAGAAGAAGGTATATAAATTCAAGATTTTATTATTGTTATGTATATATCTAAAAATCAATATTTCTATCTGTCTGTGTATTGACCTACATGTACACGTTGGGGAACCATTTATAACAGAGTCTTTTTTTAAAAAAAAATATTGCATTAAGTACTTAGGCCTACTGTTACAATGGATTAGTGCACATGGCTAAAGTTTGTAGGATGTTGGATAGCATTGTACATTGTGAAAATACAGATTATATTTTAGTTATAGACTACAGATATACACATAAATATCATGCTTACAATTCTATGTATACTCATGTCATTCGAACAAGATATATTGTCACAGGAATGAATGATCTGTAGGGGTTTTGTCCCAAAGAAGGGCAAAGCCTCTCACCTCCCAGGCATACTTGCAGACACAGCATGAGAGCCCCAGGAAGCAGCATCAGCTGAAATCTCTCCTCTGCCCCAGGTTGATTCAGAAGCAACTGCCCCCTTCACACAATTGACAAGCAGCTTTTGTCCATCATGGCCACAGTCTCATTTCAGGCTTATTGAATATTTAATACTACATTTGTCTTCCCAGAAAAAAATAGCTCAGAGAGGCTGACACAGTTGTGGGTACAGAAAGTAGGCAGAGAAGTTGGTGCTGATCCAAAGCAGGCTGGCCAGTCATGTCTTTCCAGGAACATCCCCAAACTGGAAACCCCAACAGATGGCTCAGAGCTGTGGCTGCAGCAGGAAGAAGAGGCCATGCATGTGGGTGATTTCAGGCACCATTCCGAAGCCTTGGAAAGGCAGAGAAAAGGCTGAGCTGATATCAAATGATCATGGAATACTGTGAGACAGAAACTGGAAACTTACTTTTCCACTCACATATAAGGACCCAGGTCAAATTCAGGATACCAGTGTAGTTTACAGGATGGCATTGTTCTTTTGATCCCAAGCAAGTATTTTACTGAGTGGGAAACTAAGACTCTGTTTGTACCTATCTCTAGAGTCATACAGCTGAACAGTGGGCAAAATGTCTCTAGTCTTGACTGTTTCCAGCCTGTTTCCTATTTAGTAGTCCAAGGGATCTTTTAAAAACTGGAAATCCATCCAGACATAGTAGTTTATACCTATAATCCTAGCTGTTCAGGCAACAAGCCTCAAGAGGGTCACAGTTTAGGCCAGTCTGGACAAAAATTTCACACAATCTCATTTTAACCAACAAACTAAAGTTGGACATGGAAACACATGCATGTCATTTTGGTGACATGGGAAGCATAAATAGGTGGGTTGCAGTCCAAGCCACCCCAGGCAAAAAGCACTTGGAGCAAACACGACAGTTGATCCTTCTGACACACTTACGTTGGAGGCATGGCTCAAGTGGCAGATCACTTGCCTAATAAGCTCAAAGTCCTAGGTGTAACTACTGCCAGGAATGCAACACTCTTAGTTCATGAGTTCAAGCTCACTCACTAAGAAAACCACCCCCACTAAGTTCTCACATTTGTATTGGCATTGCCTTTTGAATGGTCATGTTCTCTCTCTGAGGTCAAAATAGAGTCTCTTGAAGCACTTAGAAACCTGGGCATGATAATTAATACCAAGCATTTTATGTAGGAGTTATCAATTGCTGTGCAACAAAATTTCCCAACTAATGTGCTGCTCTCACTTAGGGACACAGTTCTCTTTATTACTAAATCCTTGACAAGGACATGAGTCAAGAGCAGAAGAGGAAATTAACATCTACTTCAAATAACCCTTGTCAGTGGCCTAGTAAAAGACTCAGATAAGGAGGAAGTCTGGGATGTTGGTCAAGGATGAGGCTGTAAAAGAGTAGGCTCAGAGTAAAATATTCATTGAGCACCTAATATGTACCATGGCTTAGAGACATAGCATCAGAATAAATAGCAAAAATTTCCTGCCCTGTGAAGTTCATATTCTGGAAGAGCAAGTGGAAGACAATGATGCTAGCATTCTTTCTTCCTGTATGGAGCACGGTCCTTTGATGAGTTCGTCACCATTTTTTTTTTGTTTCCATAATGCCCTCATACTCGATAAATTCAAAATGGTGGCTGGGGATATGGCCTAGTGGCAAGAGTGCTTGCCTTGTATACATGAAGCCCTGGGTTCAATTCCCCAGCAACACATATATAGAAAACGGCCAGAAGTGGTGCTGTGGCTCAAGTGGCAGAGTGCTAGCCTTGAGCAAAAAGAAGCCAGGGATAGTGCTCAGGCTCTAAGTCCAAGCCCCAGGACTGGCAAAACAAACAAACAAAATGGACTAGAAGTACTCCTCTCTGTATGTGTCTCAGACACAGGGGCTGTAATAGAGTACACAAGTCTTAAAACAGTTAAATGCTTACCTTCAGTTTTTGTGGGTTAGGAATTCAGTTCTACCTGCCTGAGGAGAGTTTCCTGCTTTAGGTACTTTCATGAAGCTACAATCAAGATGTGGCCAAGACTGCTATTATCTTAAGGCCTAGCTAAGAGAAATCACTTCGTAGCTCATTCACATAATTCAGTTCCTTGTGGACCGTCAGAGGGAGGACCTTAGTTTCTCATTGGATGGTGGTTGGATGATACCCTTTGTTTTTCAACATTCTGGTCTCTCCATAGGACAGCTTACAACACTGCAGCCTGTCCATCAGAGCGAGCAAGTGAGACAAACCAGAGAGAATGTGCAAGTAACATGGAAGTAACATGGAAACATTGTGCTTTGTTTTCTGAAGTAACTTACCATCCCTTTTGGTGTATTCTACTTATTAGAAGTAAATCTCTACCTGGATGCCAGATGCTCACTCTTGTAATCCTAGCTCCTCAGGAGGTTTAAAGTCAATCTGGGCAGGGAAAGTCTCTGATGCTCCTCTTATCTCCAATTAACCACCAAAAGCCAGAAGTGGAACTATGGCTCAAGTAGTACAGCACTAGCCTTGAAAATAAAGGCTCAGGGGCTCAGTGCCTAGGCCAGGAGTTCAAGTCCCAGAATCAACACACACACACACACACACACACACACACACACACACATACACACACACCACCACCACCACCACCACACACAACACACACACACCACCACCACCACCACCACCACCACCAGGTCCCACCGGGCATGTGGCTCATGCTTGTAAATCTTAGTGAGAGCTGAGGATCATGGTTTGAAGACAGCCAGGGCAGGAAAGTCTTATCTCAAATAAACTACTCAGAAAAAGTCAGAAGTAGCCCTGTGGCTCAAGTGGTAGAGCACTAGCTAGTCTTGAGCAAAAGAAGCTCAGAGACTGTGCCCAGGCCCAGAGTTCAAGACCCAGGACCAGCAAAAATTAAAAAAAAAAGCCATCATGTCCATCACATACAATTGTATGGCATTGGATAGGGAGACAGTGATCAGTGGGAAAGTTTTTTAAAGCTCCTTAATGCACAGTAAGGAGAGCATAGACTTCAGGCTCAGGGAGTACTCTGCTGGAATCTCATCTTGGGGATTCACCAACCACACAACTTTTGACTTCGTTTCTTCAAGTCTGTTTTCTTATCTGAAAAAAATGTGGGGAAAAATCACTACCTGCCACCTAAGGAGTTTCGAGGATCAAAAATCACTTTGGTAAGATAATTGCTTCCAAGAAATCATTTCCTTCCCTACTGGCCTCCCACCCTCTCTCCCACCCTGCCTGCCTTTTACTGATGACTGGCTTTTTTTTTCTTTGTTTGACATAGGATCTCACTATGTAGCCCAGGCTGGCTACTTATAATTCTCCTGCCTCAATTTCCTAGGTATTGGGCCTATAGGCATGCACAATCATTCTCAGTGGAATCTCTCTCTCTCTCCCTCTCCCTCTCCACCTCTCTCTCTCTCTCTCTCTCTCTCTCTCTCTCTTGCTCTCTCTCTCTTGCTTGTGGGGCTTGGACTCAGGGCCTGAGTACTGTCCCTGAGCATCTTTGTGCTCAAGGCTAGTGCTCTACCACTCGAGTCACAGCACCACTTCTGGTTTTTGAGAGGATAATAGAAGATAAGAGTCTCACAGGGACTTTTCTGCCTGTTCTGACTTCGAACTGTGATCCTCAGATCTCAGCCTCC
Source organism: Perognathus longimembris pacificus (assembly GCF_023159225.1). Classification (NCBI taxonomy): domain Eukaryota; kingdom Metazoa; phylum Chordata; class Mammalia; order Rodentia; family Heteromyidae; genus Perognathus; species Perognathus longimembris. Next base: position 17,355,441 of record NC_063164.1, read on the forward strand.
TGAGTAGCTAGGATTATAGGTATAAGCCACTGGCTCCAGCTGGAATCTCTATTTTAATAAGGAACCAGACACTTCTAAGTACTTCTAAGCCCAGTGTGTGGTAGCTGTTAACAATTTGCATACTAGTAGCAATTCTGCAACTTTTTTGAGGCATATATATATATATATGGATAAACTGAAAATTTGGAAAAGTAAATTATAGTGAGGGTTAGAAGATATATGAATTCTAGCCCTTATATGACACTTTTAGTCTGTTAAATCTTTTTAGACATCATTATTTTTTTAAGTTTCTGTAAAATCTCCTCTAGTCTTGGTACAAGAAACAACAGCTATCCTGGAATCCCTTTAGAATCCTTGTTTGGAGAATCAAATGCAATGGACTTCATAGTGAGTCTTTTCTGAAGCTCTAGGTCTGCTAATATTTTTTCCTTGGAGCCTCTCATTCCTCTACTCTTCTTCTAATTCATATGACCTCAGCATCTCTATAAGTAATGAAATATGTCTGAAAACAATCTCATTTAAAAGAATAAATCTATTAAGGAGCCCAGAACTTTCTGGCGTGAAATGAAAAAAATATTGATTGCTTCCCACCTGTTAGCAATGAAATCCCATCCAGTTAATTAACTTGCTCAGCGATAAAGTTTATTTTCGCCCTTCACCTTCAGCTCCAAATCTTTAAAACCATTAAAACAAGTACCTGGTCAATGAATAAATCTTCTCCCAGAGCGGCATTTAAGATGTGCTGTAATCTAGTTCTGTTCTACCTTCCTGCCTTTACTTTGGCTACTTACTTGCAAGTACCTTCCAGCCCAGCTAAATGGAAGGACTAAAGTAGTGAGTGTTCCCACTGCCAGGAATATTTTTCCTTCAGCTAAATTCCACTCATTTTAACCCAGTTCAAATGTCAGTATCTTTTTGTTGTTGTTATTGTTGTTCCAGTACTGGGTCTTAAATGCAACACCTGGGTCCTATCTCTTACCTTTTCTGCTCAAGGCTAGCACTCTACTAGTTGAGCCACATCTCAAGAGTCTAGTACTATGAATCCATACACAATCATAATGTAATGCATAAAGCACTAAATACCTCAAAGGTATAGAGTTTTAGGAGTGTTCAAATAGGAACCTGTCACAGCTCTACCGCTGGTCTTTTAGTGATTACTTGAAGATAAAAGTCTCATGGACTTTCTTGCCTGGGGTGACTTTGAATCAGGATTCTCAGATCTCAGCTTCTTCAGTAGCTAGGATTATAGGCATGAGCCCCAGCTCAATGTCACTTGCTAAAGAAGGGCTTTCCCATCATCACCCATTTCTTCTTTTCTCACTTCTCTTAATTGTCACCCAGTTATGGGTACCACTTTCCTATTCTCAGCACTCCTAAAACTCTATCCCTTTGAATTATTTAATGCTTTGTGTATTGTTATGATTATGTATGTATTTATAGTACTAGACCCTTGAGGATGCAATTCCAACAATTCATTTTTGTATTTTCCGTATCTTCCGACACCATCCCTTACCTATGATTGGTGTTCATAGCTATATTTTGTGAATGTTTAAATGGAGATCCATTGATTTAACATTTTTCTTTATGTTTTTTATTTACTCTTGGGGCTATGATTCAGCACTGACATAAAGAGAATCTAACTCGGTAAGATGTTTTTCATGATTTACAGTCTATTCAAAGCACAATTTTCAAGCCTCTCAGTCTCTCTGAAGACAATCTTATTTTATTTTCCCCACTCATAGCAACTTGCTGCTTATGGAAATCTTTTCACTTTCAGTGGAAGAATTGAGGAAGGCTGTCTTCTTGTGGACATGGCCCATTTCTGTGATTCTTAATATGGCTGTTCTATCCTGTCCCAGTGTGCTTGCACAATATACTCAGAACAGATATTTTATGAGCATAAACCCTAAAAATCAATTTTAGATGAAGCAGATATTCACTCATGTGTGAATTAATTCACATGATACCTCTAGACTGAAGGGGAGAAATATGTAGCTTCATTGAAACAAAAAGATCATTTATTTGTTCAGTCTTTTTCTTTTCAGTACTAAGTTTTGAATTCAGGGCTTTGTGTATGCTAGGCAGGTTTTCTACTGCTTGAGGCATGCCCTCATCCCTCAGTCATTTTCTTGACCATTCACTAGATTTTAGATTTTGTGTTACATGCTGCTGATGCAAATTGAAAAATACTGTTATTCATGAAACTCTGAGTTTCTGGGTGCCAGTGGCTAGGCCTATAACCCTAGCTACCCAGGAGCCTGAGATATGAGGATTGAGGTTCAAAGCTAGTCCAGGCAGGAAAGACCATAAGACTCTTATCTCCAGTTAAACACCAAGGGAAAAAAAAGCCAGAGAGAAGCTGTGATTCAAGTGTTAGAGCACTAGCCTTGAGCCCAAAAGCTCAGGGACAGTGCCCAGGCCCTGAGGAGCTGGATTCAAGCCCCAGAACTAGCAAAAAAATATCTGCCCTGAAGCATGTAAAGGGAGATGAATGTATGAGACAAATTTTGTACAGTGATTGGCACAATGCTCGAGGCAGATACAAGGTAATGTGGAGCACTGTGGATTTTAGACAAAGCTCTCTTTGCAGTATACTGTTCATAAATGGATCAAGAATTTAAACATGATTTTATAGTTATTAAAAGCACCAGCATCATTTGTAAACACCTGGGGAAGGGGCTCAGCATTCATAGCATGTGTTGGGGAATGATTCAGACAAGTAGTCACACAGGGCTAATCGAGATCCAGATCCAGATCCTTGATCCTTAGGGCTCACAGGGATGAATCATTCATGAAAATGCCAGCAAAGGGGTAGTTTTCTTATGATTCATTGGGCTGAACTTCAGACCAATGAATGATATTTTGGTGCAGAGATTTTGCATGCTGTTCTATGGCTCCAGTATTTCTAGAAGCATGATCACAATTAGTACTGTTATATGGGTGACTCATTGCAATGCCTTCTTGAAATCTATGACCCTAGAGGCGGGGGTGGGGGACAAAGAGAAGCAGACACAGAGAAAGAGAAAGAGAGACGGACAGACAACAGAGAGACAGAGAAATATACAGAGGCACATACACTGAGAGGGAGAGAGACAGAGATAGAGATTTACAAAAAGAAAATACCTGCAGCAGTGAACACTGAGTATTATACAGAACACTTTAAATTTCCACCCTTTTCTGACTCTTCAGATTGAGGGATACTTTGTTGCCCACGAAGGAGTTTCTCAAGGAGTAGTATGATATGAGTCAGAAGCAGAGGAAAAAAGGGGAGAGGAAATTAAAATTCATTGCCAGTGGCTCAGTGAAAGGTTTGGAAAAGAGGAAGTGGAATATACTGATTAAGAGAGCCTGTAATCTGCATATGGATTGTTATCGTTTATTATGCAAAAAGGACAAGACTTGGAGCAATGACAACTGTGGTGATGTTGGCCACCAGCCATTTAACACATATTTATTCTGTTTCGTGACAGTGACGTAGGCACATGGGACCCAAAATGAAATGGAACAAAACTCAACCCTCACTACCCATTGGTGTTTAAGTTCTATAGAAATAAAGTCATCAAAAAGGATGCTAAACCAAGTGCTGGTGGGCTCATACCTGTAATCTTACCTACACCTGTAATCTCAGGAGGCTGAGATCTGAGAATCCCTTCCTGAATCCAGCCCTGCGCAGACAACTGTGTGAGACACTTATCTCCAATTAACCAGAAAAAAAAAAAAAAACCTGCAAGTGGAAGTATGGCTCAAGTGGTAGAAAGCCAGGAAAAAGCCAAGTAAGAGTGCAAGGCCCTGAGTTCAAGCCCCAGTACCAGGCACAAGCACCGGTTGTCACAAGCCACACACACACACACACACACACACACACACACACACACACACACACTCTCCCGGTTTAAAAGTTTTAAAGCATTTCTTTCTCGTGAAGTCTTAGTCATCAGAGGTTTAGACTCCATCGGGTCTCAGTGCTAATGTGGACGTCACAAAACTTTCTTTCTCCCATAGTTTGTAGACCGAGAGCTACTTTGATTGAGTATTTGTATTCCTGTACTGTGGTTGAGAGCAATCTGTCTCAATGCCTGGAGCCCCGGGCGTGAAGGAGGTAGGTGTGCGTACAGTCGGCACAAACCTACACGCCTACCTTCCAGCTAGGGGACACACGGCGGGAATTCGCACCTGGCCCACTCCCCTCCCTTCCCAGGCGCGTCCTGAGTCCTTCCTCTTTATCTTCACAGGGCTCCCTCCTCCTTCCCTTCCCAAAGCCCTCCCTCTCTTCCCTTTCCCTTGCTCCCTCCCATCCCCTCGCCTCGCCTTTTCTCCCCCTTCCCCTCGCCTCCTTTCCCTCCTCTCTCTCTGCATCCCTCCATCCTTGCATCCCTCCATCCTTGCATGCTTCCCTCCCTGTATCCCTCCCTTCCTCCCTCCCTCCCTGCAGCCCTCTATCCCTCCGCGGCGTCTGCGTCAGGCCCCCACCGGCGTGACGCGCGCTGGGTCTGGGCGGGGAGCTGTCCACTCACCCGGGTGCTGAACGCGGCGGCGGCGGCGGCGGCGCCGGCCGCGAGCGACGGACGGTGGAGACGGAGCCTCGAGAGCCGCCCGGGCTCCCAGAACCTCGTTTCCCGGCCCCGCCACCTCGCTGCCAGCACCACCCCATTAGGAACTGAGCCAGGGGGTGGGGGGGAGGGTGGGGGCAGCAGCAGCCGCGGCGGCGGCGGCGGGTGCTGAGCAACGGCGGAAGACAACACCTGGGTTCGGATTTGCTTCCTTTCCGCTTTTTTTTTTTTTTTTTCCATTTTTTTCCTCCCTCCCTCCTCCCCCAAACTAAGCGAGAGACATTGATACACGGGTTTGGGGGCACGAGTCAAGAGGACCAAGCTGAAGCGAAGCCCAGTGCAGGCTGCCTCCCACCTCGGCCCCGCGGCGGCTCCGCGCTCCCCTCCGCGCGCCCGGGGCTGGCCCCGCCGCCGACGAGCCTTCACCTCCGTGCCTTTCCGAGGAGGGAGCGGGCGCCGGAGCCCAGCAGCCCGCCTGGGGAGGGCAGCCAGGAGGGAGGGGCGGGGTGGGGGCGGGGGCCGAGACCAGCCGAGGACGCCCCGGTGGGGGTAGCGGGGGGCCAAGCCGCCGTGGAGCCCGGGCAGCCGCCCTCCTCCGCCCCCACCACCCACCCACCCCAAGCACTCCCCTGGATTCCCTGACAGCTGAATTCTTCCATCCGGATTATTTCCTTTCGCTCTATTTTTATTATTTTGGTGTTCTCCTCTTCTTCACTCCTTCCCTCCCTCCTCCACGCCTCCATCGCCCCCACCCCACCCCCGCACCCCCCAGATCCTCCCCCCCCCACCCTCACGTCTGGCTTGGTCTCTGGTTGCATGGCAGCACTGCCCGGGCGCGGGGGCTCAGCGCCGGCCCCCCGGGAAAGAGGAGGAGGAGGAGGAGGAGGAGGAGGAGGATCATGAAGCCCCGAGCGGCGATCGCGCCGGACGGCGACCCGCAGCAGCCCGAGGACGAGCCGGAGCATCCCCCGCCCCGGAGACTCCCGGACGCCGACCGGCAGGCGCTCCTGCAGCCACAGCGGCAGCAGCGGCGGCGGCGGCGGGCGCAGGCAGACCCCGAGCCAGAGGAAGAGGGAGAGGAGGAGGAGGAGGAGGAGGAGGAGAAGGAGGGAGAAGAAGAAGAAGAAAAAGAAGAGGAAGAAGAGGACCAGGCGAGGCCGCTGGCTCACCCCGACCTGCCTTCCGCACGACTCTTGCGCCTCGGCCGAAGGGACCTTTGATGGAATCGAGGGGAGGGGGCCACGGATTCACGGACTGCAGCAGGAGTGGGCTGGGGACCCCGGATCGTGTAACTATTGCTTCCTCCCGTCCCCTCCCACACGCCCCTCTCCTGTACGCCTGTTCTCTGCTCCACCACACTCCCACCCCCAGACGCACACCCTTGCTTCTAGTCAGGATCTTCATGATCAGGAAGCAGGTAGCTCTCCACGGTTAACCGACTTTTCTTTTCTGCCCTCCTTTCCCCCTTCCCTAAACCCCACCTCTTTTGGCCTAACTGGCCTTTTGCTTGCGGTGTAGCCCTCTGGCTACAGAGGCAAAGCACAAGCCTCCTGTTCAGTCCACCTCCACCCTCCTCCTCTCCACCTAAAGATCTCTCTGAAAGCAACTCTGGTGCTTCTAGGGGTTAACTGCCCTAGTTTTCTGCCCAGGAGATTTAAAACTTCTCCCAACATCCTCTCCACTCCCACTTTGCACCTGCCCAGTCTCCTGCTACCTGAGGAAAGCTGTTTTATCTCTCTCACACATATACAGCCCTCAAGTGTTCACTGGGTTTCCCTCAGCCCAGTTCAGTTCACTCTAAATTTGATTTATAATTATCCCCACCCCTTTATATAAAAGAAAGAGATCCCCCCCCCACACACACACCGCTTAGAAATTTGAGAAGAACCCAGTCATTCTTTCCTGGGAGAATTCCTTCCTTCCTTCCTTCCTTCCTTCCTTCCTTCCTTCCTTCCTTCCTTCCTTCCTTCCTTCCTTCCTTTCTGCTCTTAGACATTGGTCTTAAGGCTCTAACAACCCAGTCTCATGCTTCCTCTATTGCCCTGCCAGTGTCCTGGGGTCACAGGCAGAAAGGAGATACCTTGAGCAAAGTCCGAGGTTAGGGGAGGGGTTGCAAGAGCAAGAAAAACTTTTTTTGTGTGTTTTGCATTTTTCCAGGTAGAGTTTCAGAATCACTGGTTCACAGTTCTCAGTCCTGGGAGCAATTTATTTCCTGCTTAGAGGGATTGTAAGAAGAACCATTGAGATAAGAGATTCATTCTAGAACACAGAAACACTGTGGACCCCAACCCCTATCTTATCCACCTTTTCAAAGACTTCAGCTGCCTTTCTTGGGTTCTCTTCTTCTCCCGGGCACATGCTGGTGCCCCTGGGCGGACTGCTGTGGTGCTGCTGCTGCGGGTTGTGCATTCCAGCTCCCCAGATGTTTCGCCACCAAGGTCTCCTCAAGTGCCGCTGCCGCATGCTCTTCAATGACCTGAAGGTTTTTCTACTGCGGCGCCCCCCTCCAGCGCCCCTGCCCATGCACGGAGACCCCCAGCTCCCTGGTTTGGCAGCCAATAACAACACCCTTCCGGCTCCCGGGGCCGGGGGGTGGGCAGGCTGGAGGGGCCCTCGAGAAGCGGTGGGAAGGGAGACCCCTCCTCTGCCACCTCTACCACCGTTGCCACCTTCTTCCGTGGAAGATGACTGGGGTGGCCCAGCCACAGAACCACCTGCCTCGCTGCTCAGCAGTGCCTCCTCAGATGACTTCTGTAAGGAGAAGGCTGAGGATTGCTACTCACTGGGCAGCTTGGACAGTGGCATGAGGACTCCTCTCTGTCGCATCTGCTTTCAGGGGCCAGAACAGGTGAGTCCCTTTTCCCCTTTTGCTTCTTTGTGGGATCTCCAGATCTTGCAGGTTTGTCACTCACCTGCTTGCCCGGAGGAATCATTATGCTGGTGCCAGTATCAAGGACTTTGTTTTCAGAGTTCCACAATGATGTTGCTTGTGGCTAAGTTTTGCCCAGGACAGTGTCTGATTCCTAATGGAGTCTTTTGGTGGCTCTGTTGTACTCTGGTTCTTGCCTTGTCTTCCCAGTGCTAGTTTCTCTGATTCCATCCTTAAAATTCTATTTTCAAAAACCCTCAGAATAAAAGATGCAGAAGCAATGAAATTGAAATGAAGAGACTTGGTGGTGCGTTCATATTTGTGTGAGGATATACTTTCGGCAGATTTCTTCCTAGTGAAACTTTTCCCAGCCCATCTTCAATTCCTCATCCACACTATTTCCCTTCTGAAAATGAGCCAGCATCTTTTTCTTTCCCTCTTCTTATATGTGGAAATACAATAGTTCTGGTGGGTGTTTTTTTTTCACTTTGAGGTTACTTCAGTTTGCCAAGACACTTCTTGTCAGACTCAAGCTGCCCCCATGTTGAAAGCAGGTAGGTAAGTCAAGGCCAGAGTGGGTTTAAGGGACATGGAGAATGGAGTAGGGAACTCTGTCGATCTACTCCCCTTCTCAGGCCTGAAGTACATTGACTTAGAGTGTCCCTTAACCTTTCCCCATTGAGGATAGGGGGGTGACAAGTACCTCATGGAGCACAGCCTCCTTAAACTTAAGTCTGGAAGGTTCTCCCAACCCTGTCCATTCAAATGGTCACTGATACCACATTTACTACAGCACTTACAGTTCAGTAGCTGTAGTATGGGGAAGCATGAGTTCCTTTTTCATGAGTCAAGAAATTTGAAAGCAAGAATGAATCCTAGCTTAGAAAAGGCTTGCCTGGAAATCTGATCTAGTGACTGATGCAGGACAAAGAACATTGAAATCCAATGTGGACAGAGTCCTGTGCTCCCATCAGCCACTTCAGTAATTTCATGAAATGGAGGGAAGATTCTAGGTGCTCCTTGAACAAGTAGCAGTGTAGCAGGATGCCACACTACTGCTCCTAACTGCCCCTGGCTCTTACTGAGGGTTTTCCCTGTGAGATGCTAGCTTACATGACATTCTCATTAATTTGTTTTCCTTTTGCTATGAATGAACAAAACATTTTCAACTTAGATGATGCCTGGAACGGGAGCTTGGCCATTATGAAGGGACATGATAAAAATCTCAGTATGGGTGTATAAATGTTTTTGAGAAGCGGAGGGCTGGCTTCCTCCTTGTTGTGATTAGGACTACCTGAAGCATCAAAAAAAAAATGTTGCTCAGAGTTGAAAACTCCTTGAAAGATATATAGTCTAGGTTGCCAGCTTGTGTCTTTCTTCTAGCTCTTTCCTCCACTGCTAATGCTGAGCCTCTCTGGTAGAACTACACTGTAGAGTGTTTGGATAATAGTAAGAGTGAGCCTCCCCTGGGGGTGTCCCAGTCAGGAACTTCATCTTTTCCAAAAAGAGGAATGATTCAGCTTCTTAACTTTGTAAGCTAGGTCTTTCTTCTCCCACATGGGCTGGCTGAGGAGTGCAAGGAGTGGACCTTATGGAAAAAGCATTCATCTGTAGAAAATGGTAGGGCTTGGTCTGGGTCCTGGGATGATATCTCACCTGCTGTGTGAATGTCGTCAAATAGCATTGTGCCTCTGGGCCTCTTTGCCAACTTCTGTGAGATACCATTTACTATTCACACCCTTTCCTTCCAGGAGAGGCCAGAAGACAATACATGTGGAGATACCTTGCAAGAGATTCATATAGAATGAATATGTGTTTTTGATCATGGAAAAGCTGTATTTTTTCTGCAAAAAAAAGAAAAAAGAGTCATTAGCCATATTGTGAAATGTCCTCATGTGACACAGATCTGGTCAGGGGCGAGGGCATTCCTTTTTTTGCACTGATTTTACTAGGTGTCATAGACATATAGCTTTGAATTAAAAAGCTAACACACCGATACAAGAATGAGAGGATTAGGAAGCCATGTCTTTATGAAGACTGGATCAAATGAAGCCCTTCTTGACTGTGATTATCATATTTATGAGGGAGACTATTTGTAGAAGAGCCAAGAGATTTTAATGGGTTTATGTTGTGATAGCAGGAATGATGTGAGTGTTACACTGGATATGGAGAACTGTTTTCTACTTTCTTCTCTTTCTTCCCAGCATTTCAATAATAAAGACAAAAAGGAGGGAATGGTGATGGAGGGGTATAAAGATTGGGGATGAGGAAGAAGATGTGGGGCAGGCTGAGATGCCTTTGGCATCTATTCAGGGAGAGAGCTGCCCAGCAATTGCCTACACCTGGTCCTCGAGGAAGCATAGCATGCAGTCTCAGTAGCTGGATGTTTTGGTCTTTTTCCTTCCCAAACAAAGAAACTACAAAACCTTCCCTCTCACTCATCACCCCACTTACTATTGCTCTAGGATTTGAAATGCTGCCAAGAATAAAGACTTAGTCTTTTTCCCACAAGGGGCTTACAATATATGTGGTGAGGGGGCAACAGGAAGATTCAACTCGTTCTTCCTTTGAAGATTTCTACAAAGAATTTTGCAGTTCATTTATTTGTGCATTCCCTTATTTAACAAATATTTATTGGGAACCTATGATGTGCCAGATGCAGTTCCCAGTATCAAAGAGTGAACAAAACAGATGACAGCTCTGCTCTCTTGAAACTGCTATCCTAGTGAAAACACAAAAATAGACAAGTAAACTTGTGGATAAATAGGTGTTTTCAGGAAGTGTAAAGTGCTCTAATGAAACGAAGTGAGGCAAATGAGTTAGCCTTAAATGAAAGGGAAGGGATTGGCCAGAGAGAGCAACTGATTAACGCTTTCTTTAAAATGTGCCATCTGAGCTGACATCTGAATGGAGAGAAGGGCCCAGCATTGCATGGATGTGAAGGAGAGCATTCCAGGTGGACAAAACAGCAAGCCTGAAATCTGAAAATGAATAAGCTTGGTGCAGCTGAGCAACAAAAGATAAGATAGGAAGAGAGAAAGAAATACTTTGAGAGCCCAATTGATTCCATGCTGGAAAGTTCCTGAGTAGCTCCTCTCCTCTCAGCCATTCATTCACATAAGACAGGGGTCAAGGGCCCATGAGGGTGTAGTTCAAGAGCCTTATTGGCACCCCTCCACTCTCTATTGATGAATGAATTTGCACTAGTCCACCATGAGAACAGTACATATGGGGAGGGTAGGGAACTGAGGTATCTGAAGCGAAAGGGTACAACAAATTAGAGAGTTCAACAAATCACACAGCCTCTTCATGCTTCAGATTCCTCATCTGTAAAATAATGATAGTCACTTTCATTAGATGATTCTAAGCATCAAATCAGTCAGTACCATGAGAGGCACGTGGTAATAATGTATTGTTACGGTGATTAGTATCTCATTCACAAGAGAATGCTCCCTTGGCTTTGTTGCAAACGTGTGCCTGAGCTCAGAGACTGGGAGGAGGGTTGGCTGTGGCAGTGGCTATTTCTTTCTCACTTAGAGTGCTTGAGGTGCAGTATAGTGTTCTCTGCTTCCACCGCCAAATTCTTTATTAAGTGCCAACCTGCCCCTGCTGCTTTGCTGAGCAGGGACAAGAGGCACACGATCAATTTGGCCCTACCCACTAGGATGGCACAGCCTAACCCAGACATCACAAGGGCTGACAGAGATCAAGAGCACACAGAGAGTGAGCCAGGGTGAACTATAGCAATATCAGTACAAGAAAGAGAGACACGTTTAAAAGCAACCCTAGTGGGTGAGGTGCTTATTCACAGGGACAGGAGCAGGGAGAATTTGTTTCCATTTCCCCAGTTAGTTAGGAAAGGCTTGTCTCTTGTTGCTGCAGACCACTTAAAAAGAAACAGATTGAGGCTGCAAGGCTGAGGTTAGACAGAAGCAGGAGAGATAGGAGGCACAGGGAATCTTTCACAAAGAAGTGAGGCTACCTGCCAGGCTGCACTGCTGTGGAGAATTTAGACCTGTGTCCAAGGATGCTATCAACCATGGAAGTCTGGATCAGGGGGAAATGGAACCTGTTTTGAACTGAATGGAAAGCAGGAAACGAGTCTTAAGGACTTCAACACCCTTGCCTGACTTTCTTGTTCTTCTGAAGCTAGTAGTGTTCAGAGAGGACAAGAATAGCATGGAATGTGCTAGCCAGTGTGTCTGATTATTAGGGAGTAAGATAAGAGTTTTTGAAGATGCATTGAGAACTCTGGGAATAAAAGTGAACATTGTAGGAGAGACATGGATGGTGTACTTATCTTTCTAGGCACTAGAGTTCATTTTTACATTTCTTTGTGTGCTTATTTCATTTAGATCTGTCTCCACAAGAATAGATACACTGTTATTGGCCTTAAGCAACACTAAACATGGAAGCTCACACACTGTCCATCAAATGTTTCCACATAAAAAGGCCAGCTAATGAACTGTTAAATATGAAACACTCTACCCTCCTGTCCTGACACATACACCTTTAAAACAACCTAGAAGATGTGTTTTTATCTAGAACTTTTGAATCTGTCTGAATTCAGTGTTAGGCAAAGAAGGATATCTGACTCTTTGTCTACAGGCCACTGTGATTCTCTTTTCATGCTGATTCCGCCATTCAAATTAGAGAACTTTTGGATCCATACATATGAATGCTCCCACTGGTTTGTCCAAGCTCCATCCATACTATCCTCAGGTTACAAGAGAGATTTATAGACTTAAAGAAGGGAATGCAGCCCGGGTCTTAGAAGCCTGCTGATGGCTATCTGGACAGGAATTCCAGGAGCATAATTCAGAAGAGGAGTGAGACTCTTTGACTTGGCAGACTGCCCTCCTAGGGACAGGTATATCTGAAGAAGGGCCAGAATAGGGTTCTTAATAGCCATGAACAATTTTGCCTGGGTCCAAGGCAGAGAATACAAAGGGATGTCAGAGGAAGCAGCCTGTGTGAGTTCATTCATCACTGGATCATCAGCTCCCAACCCAGTGCCTGGCACCTGCCTTATGCTTCATGCTCTATAAATAATTGTTAAAATAGTTGCTCATTGAGCAGGTAGCTTAATGAGCAGGGGAAGTGAGGGAAAGGGAATAGTCAGGAGGAAAACAGTTGCTGGTGTCAGATGCTGGAAGCATGCTTTGAAGAAGGGACACATGGGGCTGGGGATATAGCCTAGTGGCAAGAGTGCCTGCCTTGGATACACGAGGCCCTAGGTTTGATTCCCCAGCACCACATATACAGAAAACGGCCAGAAGCGGCTCTGTGGCTCAAGTGGCAGAGTGCTAGCCTTGAGCGGGAAGAAGCCAGGGACAGTGCTCAGGCCCTGAGTCCAAAGCCCAGGACTGGCCAAAAAAAAAAAAAAAAAGAAGGGACACATGGGGCAGCGTCTTGCCCAAGGAGGGCATCTCCAGGAAAACCAACTTGATAGTAGAATATTCTATCAAATGTTAGAAAAAAAGAAACAAATGAAGGCTTCTTTAGAAGGGGAATCTTATGGATGACTAAGGCCAGATGACCCTCAAAATCTCTTTTGAATTTGAAAGTTGGAGTTCATAGTGAGATTGCTCTTTGGTCCAGAGAAAATAAGTGTGAGTGTGAGTGTGTGTGTGTGTGTGTGTGCGCGCACACACGCGCGCCAGTCCTGGAGCTTAAACTCGGGGTCTGTGGACAGATATAACTGAAAATTATTGCTCAAGGCTAGAGGCTAGTGCTCTACCACTTGAGTCACGGCTCCATTTCTGATTTTTTTGGTGGTTAACTAAATAAATTTTACAGACTTTTCCTGTCCCCACTGGCTTTGAAAGATGATCCTCAGATCCCTTTGAGTATAGACATGAGCTACTCACACCTGGCCAGAAAGATGTTTAATCTAAGCAAAAAGAAGTAACTGGGCCTAGTGGCTCCCACTTGTAATCACAAAACTTGGGAGGATATTTATAGGAGGATTCTGATTTTGATGCCATCCTGACCTACATAACAAGTTCCAAAGTTCAAAGCCAGCTTAGGCTACATAGAAATACCCTTTCTCCAAAAATAATTAATTTTTAAAAATGAAAAGTAAGTTGGGGGTTGGGAATGTGGCTTAGTGTGTAGAGTGTTTGCTTAGCATGCATGAAACCCTGGATTTGATTCCTCAGTACCACATAAACAGAAAAGGCTGGAAGTGGTGCTGTGGCTCAAGTGGTAGAGTGCTACCCTTGAGCAAAAGAAGCTCAGGGACAGTGCTCAGGCCCTAAGTTCAAGCCGCAGGACTGGCACCAAAAATTTTTTAAAAAGTGAACCCTGAGCTCTCTAGCTCTCTGCAGTTAAAGACCTCATCTCACATTAGAATATCTTGTCCTAGGATACTTATTCCATGGCATATACAAAAATAGCTTTAGAAAAGATTTCAAATGTGTCTCTGTCCTGTGTTTATAGAATGTCCAAATTGTTGACATTCACATGGTTACTGCAATTGTGAATTGTCATTACCCACTTATCATGATTGGAAAACAAGCCTTTCATGGCCAATAGGCAACAGATACTATCATGTACCCAAGGACCTAGAACCATCCCAGAAAACGGGGAACCTAGTTACTTTTCAGCTTTTCCATTGTTGCCTTTTAGCTCCTGTTTCCACCAGTCCTAGTGTTACTGGATGCTCCAAGGACTTGTTCTTCATTCAAAGTCCTTACCCAGGCTCTTGTTTCTTGGGAGATGGTATAATAAGGATGTTCAGACCCCACTGTCTGGTCCCTGGTTACTCCACCTTTTTATCTACATATTACTGACTTGCACACATGATGTATTACTGACATGCACACATCCTCACAGAAACACAGGAATAAAACATTGAAATTGCACTTGCCTTCCATTGTCAGACAGAAGTAGGGATGGGTAAACGGGAGACTTAGAGTCATGCCACTTGTGCAGCAGTTCTCAATTCAGTCTGATGATCTCCTGATTTGTAGTAGTCTCTCACTTGTCAGCCTGTATTCTATTGGGATTGGTTGGCTGACTTATTAGGTGTGATTTCTAGTGAGCCCTTCATACAGAGAGTTTCTTTTCTTTTTTTTTTTTGCCAGTCCTGGGCCTTGGACTCAGGGCCTGAGCACTGTCCCTGGCTTCTTTTTACTCAAGGCTAGCACTTCCACTTGAGCCACAGCGCCACCTCTGGCCATTTTCTCTATATGTGGTGCTGAGGAATTGAACCCAGGGCTTCATGTATAAGAGGGAAGCACTCTTGCCACTAGGCCATACCCCCAGCCCCAGAGAGTTTCTTAATAAGTCTTGTAGGAAAGAAGATTGTGAAATATGAATTTGAAGGCTGTATAGAAGAAGAAGGCAGAATGTTGAGAATCACTCTCCCCTCTCTCTGTCTCTCTGTCTTTGTCTCTGTCTCTGTCTCTCTGTCTCTTTTCTAGAGAAAAGATAGTATGGTATATTTTAGGAGTTCAGCTGCAGCCTGTGAGTTGGGGGATGGGGTCTATATTGAAGGGGGAGGAGTTACTCAAAGAAATGTGGGAAAGAGCAAGCTACTTCTTGTTTGCTTGGAAGGAAGACAAGTTGGAATTGAGCCCCAAGGTAAAGGACCTGGCAAGTGAATACTGTATGGTCCAAGCTTCATCCATCCCCCTCCTGAGATGTACCATATATAAAAGCTAGAATTTGTATTTGTGTATTACAAATAGTACACATTTGATATCAACCTCCATCTATGTAGGTTTTAAAAGCAAATGTGGAATATACAAGGGGCTGACTGTCTCATGACGAAATAGCAAAAATTGCATACATTTAGTTATGCAACAATTTGAGCTACAGGTATATGCTATCATAAAAGCGGGGGCTTGGAGGACACAAAGTTTCCAGTCCCAGACTCAGCCAATTGTTCTTATGAAGATTTCTCCAGAACTTCCCCACACATTGATCTGTTGAGGACAAATCAGGTTATTTTCCTCCTTTATGGAAAAAGTTGCTTTGGATGGAGTTGAAGAGAATCATCACTCCAAGAGCCCTCTTGAAGCCACGCTCATGGCCAATATACTTTGCATCGTTTATGTTGTTCATTCCCTTCCTCTCAGCTTGTGATCCTTCCAAATAAATTTTTCTATCTTTGATCCTTGGTACGTGCATAGTAGAAGGTACGTTTGAGTATGTGTGTATATGTTGGTATAAATTAAAGTACTAAATAAGAACCAGGAATAGTGGTGTGTACTTGTCATCTCAGCTATGCCCTGGGTTCGATTCCTCAGTACCACATATATAGAAAAAGCTGGAAGTGGCTCTGTGGCTCAAGTGGTAGAGTGCTAGCCTTGACCAAAAAGAAGCCAGGGACAGTGCTCAGGCCCTGGGTTCAAGCCCTAGGACTGGCAAAAAAAAAAAACCACAACCCAATCAAAACAGAACAGAAAAAATAAACATGGTGGTACACATCTATAACCCTAGCTACACAGGAGCCAGAGGTAGTAGGATTGGCTTTGAGGCTGATCCTGGCAAAAACAAAAGACCCTACACGATAGAATACTAAAGCAAAAACAGAGAGGTGGTAGAAAGTGGATTGGGCATAGCTTAAGTGGTCTAGCACTTGCCTGGCAAAAGTGAGGCAAGAGTTCAATTCCTAGCATTGCCAAAATAATAATAACAGCAGTAGTTGTAGTAAATGGTCAGACAAGAGGATATGAGTGATCCCTTGTTCTTATCCAATCTCATTTTTCTGATTTTATAATGACAATTAATGATGATTTTTGTCCTAGTAATCATAGTGACCATTATTACCCTGGCTTAGACTATGCTGCCAAGAATAGATCTTTCTTCATCTGTTGTAGATTGACATGAAGAACCTAGACCTTGGAAACAGAAGGATGTGGATTTCATTCCCACTTTGGTTCCTTTTCAATTGTGTGATCTTGGGCTACTTATTTAACTTCCCTGTTTATAACACAGAGATACAGAAGTGAGTTTCAGTATTTGTAAGGAGTTGACAGAATGTATTACAGAACTAATCACACAACAACTGCTCCTAAGTTGAAGCCACTGCTGACCTGATCCAGAAGTGTGTGTCAGGAATCTGGAATGGGGCTCCCTCATCACACAGCTGCCTTTCTTGTTACTCTTACCTTACTACTACTTTAAAAAGGCACACATTCTATGGCTATATTTGGAGAACAGTAAAATCCCAGGTGATTTTTGTGCCTGACAATCAGAAATGCATATTTAGCCCCAGAGCAAATCTCTGTTCAGCAGTGTTTTTTTTTACTTCTATGTTTTTGTTTGTTTGTTTGTTTGCTTTTGTCTCAGCTGAAGTCTGTTCTCTCCTCCCTGGGTTCCAAACTCAGCATGTCCCTGATAGGACTAAGAAGTACTCCCTGGTTGGCACAACTGTGTAGAAAGATACTTTTCCTGGATTGAGTTCCCATGGGTGGGAAGCAGACCCAGCATGCAGAAGAGCTTGTAGAGGAAGTCACAGAGGACATGATTACCCAACACCTGACAGTAAGGTGCTTGCATTAGGGTCATCTCTAGACTAGTGTTTGTGAAAACCCGGGATTAGATGGATGTCTTTGAACAGACATGATGTTAAATAACACTGACCCAGAAGTGAGACTTGTTCCTTTTCTGTGTGTTTTCATGCTTTATAGTTGCATCCAAGAGAAAAAAATTCATCGTGGTAATGTCTTTAACACCTTTCTCATCTGCCAATCTCCTTTGTAAACAAAAAGAGAAGGCGTCAGACTCGAAGCTTTTGGACATACACCAATAACTAGCTAGAACTTGTTACTCTTGTTTTGTCTACATTTGCATCTGTTACTTCTAATAGACTTTATTCTTTATGTTCAAAGTAAAAATTGAACAGAAAACACAGAAAGTTTTCAGGTACTCTCTGCTTTTCCTCTACCATCTCCCACCATAGGGGCCTATTTGTTACAATGAATTCATCAACTCTGACCATCATTATTACCCAGTCCAGGGGTCCAATTAGGGCTTACTCCTGGCTTTCACATACCAAGGATTTTTTTATTTAATTGCTTACTATGGTTTGTATGTGTAATATTTTTAATCCCCCATTAAACTATGTAGAAATAAGTATATGAAAAGTCTGCAAAACAAAGCACACCTTAAATGTGTTCACATAGATTATCTGAAATTCTGGACTGCTTACTTTCTATTTACACTATAGCAACCAAGTTGGAGGGGGCTTTCCTAAAGCCTGCTCCATGGCAGATCCAAACTTCAAAGCTACCTTGTATTACTTGTCCTCCAAAGCATCCCTGTAGGGTTAAGATGGCTCTATGAATGACATCTTCATGTTCCAATATTCTTATCTTTTCTTAAGAAAAGTCTCTCCTCCAACAGCCATAGTTCTGCCCTCTTTGGGTAGTTGTGAGAACTGAATGACACAAGACCACAAATACTACCTGACCCTTCAGTACATGCTCAATAAATAGTGACTCTGATTTATTGCCCTTACTTCCTCATTTATAAAAGGAGAAGGCTACCAAGCCCCTTCCAGCTCTGCTGTCCTTGTTTGTACTGTGTCAGGAGGAAACCCAGAACCTAGGGCTGGCAGAAGGATATGCTCACAGAATGGCCTTAGAACAGAGCAGCAAAGACCATGTTGGAGAAGCCTGGCAGGGTAGGCTAACAGGCTCTCACCATTAAATTGGGGAAAGAATTTGTAAAATGGGAAATGCAGACTGTTCCAGGTGTAGAAACAATAGAAACCAAGAGCCAGAGATGCTTTAGGAGAAAATTAATCTGATGGATACAAACGTGGAGATTTTGGCTAAGGATCGTAGCTGGAAGGACCCAGAAGCTAGACCCTGGGACTTTCAGAGTTAGGCTTCCAGATTCCAGGGTGGCCATATAGAAGTGTCACATAGGGTGAGTCATTCACAGACTCAGGATTTTAATTTCCTCTACTGTGGAATTCAAATGATCATAATAGTCCCCATTCCAGATAATGTTGTGTGGCTCAAAGATATTGCATGCAAAACACTTATTTCCTTGGGAAATGCAAGTATATATAAAACAAAAATCACCAACACACAATGCACATTCACCGGATGTTGATATCTGACCTTGTCCCTCCCTGTTTTCTTCTTCATACTTTCTTTAGGGATTTCTGCTTTGGTCTGTCTATATAACTTTGAGCTGCAGACCGGGGCTAGAGAGGAGCTGCCTACAGATATAAGGGTAGATGTAACTAAACATAGCCAGGCATTACCTGTCAACTAAATACAAATTATTATCTCACATGTATGCTGACTGTTTTTCAAATACTTGGGAAGACATTTGAAGAACAATAGAAGCTATTGCTTTTTGTTTTGTTTTTACACCCGTACAGGATTTAAACTCAAGACTTTGCACTCTTATCTTTTCCCTCAAGAATGGCACTCTACCACTTTAGCCATCCCTGCACTTCCAGCGTGTGTGTGTGTGTGTGTGTGTGTGTGTGTGTGTGTGTGTGCCCATATTGAGGCCTGAACTCAGGGCCTAGGTTCTGTTCCTTAACTTTCCCCTCAAGGCTAGTGCTCTGTCACTTGAGCCACAGTTTCACAGTTTCACTTCAGGCTTTTTGGTGGTTAGTTGGAGATAAGAGCCTCATGAACTTTTCTGACCAGGCTGGCTTTGAACTGCCATCTTCAGATCTCAGCCTCCTGAGTGGCTAGGATTACATCCACAGGCATGGGCTTCAGTAGAAGCCATTGTGATGAATAGAATCAAAAGCACCCTGTAGCATAGTGTAGCCTCTTTGACAAGGTGTATATTCTTAATCAACAGTTACTCAAAAGTATAGCTACAGTCATTTCAGGATTTGGGAAACTATTTTTTTCTCAGCACAATACCAGTTTTGTTTCTTTTTTAAAAAGTTGATTGTAAAAGATATCAAAAGCAGCCAGGTGAAAAAGTACAGAGTGATTTGTGAAGCTTTTAAAATATTAATAGGGATTCAAGTTAAGGGACCTTCTACAAAATAACTCTGATTAGATAAAAGAATTTATTGAAATGTACTCCAGGAAATAGGAACAAGAAGTTTTGTCTTTGGTGTTGCTTTTGTTGTCTTTTTGTCTCATTTGTTCATTTATGTCTTTGGGAGGGAAAGGAAGGGGC
The DNA here is from genome assembly GCF_023159225.1 of Perognathus longimembris pacificus. Classification (NCBI taxonomy): domain Eukaryota; kingdom Metazoa; phylum Chordata; class Mammalia; order Rodentia; family Heteromyidae; genus Perognathus; species Perognathus longimembris. Next base: position 17,374,974 of record NC_063164.1, read on the forward strand.
ACAGAAATGAAGGAACAAAGGGTGAACAAATGCAGCAATGATACTCACTGGACACTATGTTGAAAATGAACTATACAACTTGTGAGTGGGGATGGGAGGGAAAAACTGGGAGAGAGCAAGGGAAGGGGTGACATTGCCCAAAAAAGAAATGTACTCCTTACCTAACTTATATAACTGTAACCTCTCTGTACATTACTTTTATAATAACAATAGAATTTTTAAAAAAAAAACTGGCTAGTACTTTCCAAAGGTGTCAAGGTAATGAAAGTTGTGGAATGCTAAGGTGATTGTCTCAGATTAGAGAAGTGACAACTAAAATACTTTGTGTAATCTTGACTGGATTCTGGACCCAGTAAGAGACTAAAGGGACAGTTAATGAAGCTGGAACAAAGTATGTAAATTAAATTATAGTCTTATTATCGAGGTTAACTTCCTAGGTTTTAGTTTTTGTGTTATGGTTACATAAGGTGTTAACCCAGGGGAAGGTGGGTGAAGGCTACATAGTAATTCTTGGTCGTGTGTGTGTATGTGTGTGTGTGTGTGTGTGCGCGCGCGCACTTATGCATGCATGCATGAGCAGGTGTCCCTATGCTTGGACTCGGGGCCTGGCTGCTGTCCCTGAGCTTTTGTGCTCAAGGCTAGCTCTCTACCACTTGAGACATACCTCCACTTCAGACTTCATATTTGTTTATTTCTTTTTGTGGTTATTTGGAGGTAAGAGTCTCTTGGGCTTTCTTGCCCAGGATGACTTCAAATTGATCTGAGCTGATCTCATCTGATCTTCAGATCTCAGCCTTCTAAGTAACTAGGATTATAAGTGTGCGCTCCTGGCACCTTGGGATGGATATTTTGATTTCTCCTGTAGCCATCCCTTCAGAACCAGAGATCCTGTCTCTGGAACAATGTGCTTTCTGCTTGACAAAGAAAAGCTCTCCGGTCCTGGGGCTCTTTGCAATCCAATGTGTTTAGAAAACAGCTGCCAGAACCAGGCAGCTGCGGTGAATGAGGGAGAGGAGGGTGTGTAGGTGTTTTTTCCAGTGTGAGTGTGCATCTGGGTGGGAGTAAGCAAGAGGTAGGGGTGGGCGTGTATCTGTAGTACTTAGTACAGGAGAAAAAGGCATTCCAGAAGGTTGGTCCTTTGGCGCCTTTAGTGCATCTTTGTTCCAAAGACAGCCTAGAGGCTTTGGTCTCTGAAAAGTCAGTACTGACACTGCACACAACACTCACGCTTGGTTTTTACTTTGAAGGAGTATGTAGTATAATTTCAAAGGGTTTTCATTTCTCCCCTCTGAAACCCCACTTACTGAGAAGTAACCCTAGAAAGAGGTTCCTCATGATTTGAGTTGATTTTCATCCTTCTTATGAATGCAGTTCAATTCAAAGAGTACTTGCTTGGTTGGGAGCTTGTGGCTCACACTTATAATCCTAGCTATCCAGGAAACTGAGATCTGAGGATTGAGGTGTAAAGCCAGACCAGGCAGACTCTCATTTCCAGTTAGCCAGCAAAAAGGCTGAAGAGGTGGTGTGGCCCAAATGGTAGAGCACCCGCCTTAAGCAAAAGTGCCAACTGAAGAATGCAAGGACCTGAGTTCAAGCCTCAGTACCAGCACCTACACACAAGAAAAGCACTTGATTGACATGATACCTGGAATTTGCCTCAACATAACCCAATGACCATAAGTTAAATGAGTGTAGAGAGACTGGAGCTGGGTGATGCCTACAGGAGATTTATTCTACCACTGTTCTCACTTCATTTTATTTTATTTTATTTATTTTTACTGGTGTTGGGACTTGATCCTCGGGGTCAGGATGCTGTCCTTTAGCATTGTTGTCTCACACTTGAGCCACACTTCCATTTTCAGCTTTTTGCTAGTTAACTAGAAGTAAGAGTTTTGTGGACTTTCCTGGCTGAGCTGGCTTCCGTCTCTCTCAGTTTCTCACATGGCTAGGATTACAGATATGAACCACTAGACCCGGCTCTCACTACCTTTGTACATGTTTTAATTTTTTTATAATAAAATACATCACCTAGTGTTTGGTTAATAAGAAAAGGCCACCACAAAACAAGTACTAAGCAGGTCAGCTCAATTTTGCTGAAGGCCAGTCCCATTGTTATTTCTTCTCAAGGAGAATATATTTGCTGACCTCTTGAGGAATCTTTCACAATCAAAAATAATTTCCCTTCTGGTCACTGTGGCAATGAAAGAGCCAGTGCACCATTCAGCTGGCATTAGAGTGAACTCAGCTGGGTGAGAGGCCCTGGCAATACATAGGTCAAATAGGAGCTCAGAGTCTACTGCTACAGGTTGGGGGGCTAAGATACCATCACAATACAACACAGTAAGTAGTACCTGGGAGAGGAGAAGGAAGAAATGGAGGAGGAGAAGGAGGAGGAGAAGGAAAGGAAAGAAGGAAGGAAGGAAGGAAGGCAGGAAGGAAGGAAGGAAGGAAGGAAGGAAGGAAGGAAGGAAGGAAGGAAGGAAGGAAGGAAGGAAGGAATGGAGGAAGATAAGAAGGAAGGAAGGAAGGAAGGGAGAAAGGAAGGAAGAAAGGAAGGAATGGAGGAAGATAAGAAGGAAGGAAGGAAGGAAGGAAGGAAGGAAGGGAGAGAGGGAGAGAGGGAGGGGTAGGGTGGAGGGGAAAGAGAGGGGAGAGAGCTCAGATGGAAGGAAAATTACAAAACTGGGGTTTCTCTCCAATTCTCAGAGTGGGAAATGACAGGAGAAAGAAACTTCCTTCTTCATATTTCCAGTTTCAGAATGATCTATCCATTCACTTGCTAACACATTAATATATTGACATAAAAATGGGATGTTTAGTGAATGGAAGAGATCAGGAAAGGGGGACTAGGCAGGGTAGGGTGAGTATATCGTTAATTTTATTTTCTAGTGAATTTATAGCTGACTTTATAGCTTTCATTCCAACTTTTATTGTTGAAAATATTTACAAAATTTGAGGTCTCCTTGTGGTTTACTTGAATCGTGTCCAACATTTCCTTCATGCTGAAGAAACTGTTATTTAAAGTTAGGCTCTGTGGTTATAGAAGATACAGGAAATGAAGCTCCAGCTTCATAGACCATGGTTTATCTTGTAAGAAGTCTGTGGGTGGATTTTACTTAAGCTGTGATATCAACTTGTTTTATCTTTCTCCCTTGTGAGTAAAGATTTCTAGTTTGCTCATAGCATGTGTTTATTGAGCAACAGCTCTGTGTCAGAACCAGGCAGAAGAGTCTGGAGACCACGGTGAGCCCGAACATAGGTGTTAATTGTATAGCTGCAGATGTGGTTATTAAGATCCAGGATCATCAGGACAGGATTGTATAAAATGCTACCGAAGTGCAGGCAAGAGGACTAATGTTGGCTTCTCACTGGAAGAGGTATCCACACCAGCTCTGAAGTGGGCCAAGATAATGGTGTGGAAGGCATTGCAGGCAGAAGATGGAACTTTACCCAAAAAACACAGAGAAGGAAGAGGAATGTCACTCTTAGATGAATGGAAAGGCTCAAATGCTTCAACATACTCCTGTGTCAGCAACTAGCCTGTCACAGCAACAGCAGTTGCAGCTGTGTGCCACTCCAGTTCCACGTGGCAGCTTCTTCTGTGGAACCAGGGCACAAGGGTACCTCCATTTGGAGTGTCTACCATGATGACCCCCACTTTAGGTGGCTGAGGAGCACCACAAGTGGATAAAGGAGAGTCCGGAGAAGCTCCAGAAATCTGAATGCACCTAGGTCCCTCCAATACTTTTGACAAACAATGCCTCATTCAAAACCCAGGTAATCTTTTATTTCTGATCTCTTACCTGAAAGCTACATTCTAGACAGAGAGCCAAAAGGAAGTAACATATTAGACCTGTGGTACCTTGCCCTGTGTTTTCTCCTAACTTTTGACTTATTTGATTCTCCTCATTTCTCCGGGCATCTCTTTTCTCTGAGGATCTGATAGACACAGAACCAAATATTGTGTTTGCTTTGTCTTTTAATAGTATGATTCCTCAATTTCCTTCAGTATTATCACTGCCCACCCTCATGCTGGGAGAGGTTTTTAGGTTTCATGACTTACAGAATCAAGCACTTTGAACACAGAACCTTCCTTCATTTTTTTGAAAGAAGGGAATCAAGGCCCACAGCGAGTAAGTAATGGGGGTATGTTACCATGATGCACAGATGCTGGGCTAGCTGAAGCAGCACCCTCAGGAGGAACAGACAAGGCCTCTATTCTCGTGGAGAGTACAGTCTAAACGTGAAGTCCTGTGGGATTGTGGGTCCTTGGGTCTTCATCATGGCTCTGAGATCATGCAGATATCTTGGTGATGTTCAAGTCCACTGGATTTCTGCTTCAAGTACTGAAAGATGCCTGTCTTCCTTGAACTTGATCATGTCTGGCACACAATGGACTCCCCTCTATAAAACTCTAGGGCCTCAAAATAAGTAATTATGGATAAGTAAGCATGTTGGACAGAAGTATAACCATTGTGCTTCAGGAATATAATAGTCATCTATGACAAATCTATGCAATACTGTCATCTCATATCCCTGTGTGGAAGAGAGCTCCTCTCTGAAGAATCAGGTAGCTTGTATTTTGGTTGTAGGACTGGAGTTTTGATTCAAGGCTCCTGGCTCCAAGTCTAGTGTTCTTTCTATTACTTTATTAAACAGAGTTAAATTTCCCAGTGATTTTTTTTCTAGTATCTACAATGTGCCAAGCATGGTGTAAACTCTAGGAATGAAGATAAATAATGATGGCTCCTTCTCTTAATGACCTTTCAGTCTAACAAGAGAGACTGGTGTGAAAGCAATAACTGTTATAAAGATCATGATGGAGAGACAACCTCGCCATGGCAGGTGCAGGAAGGGAGGACGGGACTGACTCTGCTTTAGTGAGTCCCAGACAGGTGGCTTCACCAGGAGAGGAACTAGAACCTCTAGCTGATGGCAGGAAAATGACCAAGAGTTCACCAGAGATGAGTGGAAAGGGGGCACTCTAGCATTTGCAAAGATGAAGTGTTGTGGTACAGTGTGGTAGCGTGGCCCCGTGAGGTACCATGGTATTGGCGTGGTGTGTCTCTGTGACATGCCATGGTGTTGTATCAAGGCATGGTGGTATGTCACAGCAGGGTTCCATGGCATGGTGTGGTGAGATGTCACGGAATGGTGAAAGCACACAAAAGGAATGCATGTGAGGAATGTCAGGAGGCAGGTGGGAAGCTCCATTGTGCTGTCTCCCTCAAGCTGTCCCTAGCAGTGAAGATGCTGAGGAAAACATCTGGCCCACCCTCTACCCCGGCATCCCACACCAGGAGGGGTCCTGAGCAGCTCGCTCTTAAAAATTTTTTTTATTATTATTGTAGAGTTGATGTACAGAGGGGTTACAGCTATGTGAATCGGGTCATGAGTACAATTCTTTTGAACCATGTCTCCTTTTCCCTTACTCTCTTCCATTTTTTTCCCTCTCATCCCCACCTACAAGATGTACAGTTCACTTTCCACATAGTGTTTATAAGTACCGCTGTTGCATTTGTTCACCCTTTGTTCCACCTTTTCTGTGCCCCCACTTCACTCTTAGGATTATTTGTTGTCATAGAAGAAAGTTCTTTGTCCTCCACCCAGTGACCATCAGGGACTGCTGGGTTTTCCCTGATCTCTTAGATCAGGTTCCAGACGTCCAGCCAATCCTTAGAGCCTGCCATTCCTCACATATGCCCAGGGGCACTCTGCCTTTAGATTTTGTTCAAAGGCTTTCTTTTCCCTGGCACCTATTTCCTGTTCCAGCCCACACCCCAAACTCCTCCCAGCTCTACCGTGCCCATAATCTCAACCACACTTTTCCTCTGCACTATGTCTCTTCCTTAGCTGGAGTCCTTCCTGATGTCAGACCTCTGTCCTTCTCCCCACAGAAGATGGGCTCTGGGGAATGTGTTTTATGCATCTAGTTCACCTTCACTCTGCCCACTGTAGTACCTGACAACTCTAAGGACTCAAGAAGCTAATGCAGTTAGTGCAGGCCAAGCCAGACAGGTGTTCGAATTCTTTCACAGATCCACTCAAGAGAAGCATATTTCCCCCAAGCCAGCACTAAGGTTGGGGAGGGAGATCTGTGAACCTTGTTTCTTACCCTCTTTGTGACTCTCACCTTCTACGTGGCCCTCTCAGTTTCCCTCACATTGCTTCAGCAGCTCAGGCCCTATGCTGATGTCCACCCTGGGAACTTGTCAGGGAGTAACTCACAAGTCCCTTCTGCTCACTGTCAGAAGCAGAAACCTGAGAACAGCAGACAACCCTGAGGGACACATTGCAAAATAACTGAAGGATGGAGGCCTTCTAGGCTATCGAAGTCCTGAGGACATAAAAGGCTGAGGGACTTTTCCAGGCTGCTGGTGACCACAGATAAATAACAATGAAATGCAGTGTGGGGGTGCCACACACATACACACATACCACCACCACCACCACCAACAACAACAACAAAACAACAGAAATAGGGTGTTACTTCCCAACACCTTGCGTGGAGTCTGGCACACCAAGAATGAACGCTCAGTGAGTTTTTGTTAAATGAGTGAGTTGACATTTTCCAGAATTAATAATACTCACAAAATACCAAAGCTTCTAGCTCCCAAGGATACAGAAGACCTTACCCTTGAAGTTGTATATGTATGTGTATGTGTGTATGCTTGTAAGTATGCATATATATAAATATAAATATATATATAGTATGTAGTAAGGTAAAACTGATTCAAACTATTATTTAACATACTGATCAGAAATTCCAACAGATGAATATCCCCAAATGTAGGACTTGCAGTGCTAAAACAGGGACAGTCTAGACAAACCTGGGTGGTAGGTCACCCTGTAAGAATGCTCCAACTCAGTGGTAGACTGTTAAATCTGAGAACCTTCACTTGGGTGTTGAGAGTCTGTTTGAGCATAGGCAGGAAACACTCGATGACTGGCAGATCATGTCTGTTTCACACTCTAGGAGACAGTAGCCACTAGCCTTTTATATTTAGGCTACTAAGGAATAAGGAGATGTGATCTCTAAGACCTTACATTTCTATTGCTTTCACATGGCAAGCAAGGTAATTTAAATGGTTAGATCCTCAGCACAGAGCTTTTCAGATTTTAGTGTATGTATGAATTACTGGAATCCTTGCTAAACTTTAGGTTCTGCTTCTGAACGTATAGTGGGTGAGGCTGAGATTCAGTGGGCACCTGTGGATGTTTCTTGTCCACGGGTACACTTAGAATAGAAAAGGGGCCAGTGGTTCACATCCTCAGATACTAAAATTAGCTGGGAGGATTTTACTCACGCCCAGCTACAAAACCAGGTCAATTAGTCAGTCTCTAGGAGCATTATCATCTATCAGAATACCCTACCAGGCATCAGGCATTTCCAATGTGCAGACAGGGTTGCAAATCCCAGGAAGTGGAAGTGAAGAGAAATACCACTTGATGATAAAAGCTGATTGATTGGTCCAGATGGGCTAGACCGTGCTGTCAAGAGATTTATTGAAAGTAAAATCAGAAGGAGCTTATTTTGGAAAGCCTAGAGGCAAGATTCTAGAGAAGGGAAGAGGAGGGAAGAAGAAGAAGAGAGAGAGGGAGGGGACGTAGAGGGAGAAGGAGAGGGGAAAAGAGAGTAAGGGAGGAGGAGGATGAAGAAGAAGAGGAGGAGAAAGAGGAGGAGGAGGCAGGGAAAACAAAGGATAATGCTCTGTATTATTTGGCTATTCAGTGTTTCCTGAGCCATTGGGGTAATGTGGGATCCTGGTACGCAGGCTTGTGGAGAAAAGGGGAGCTCTACCTCAACAGTGGCCAAGGGGGGAGAACAGAGACCCTGGAACACCAATGAGCCACAGGTTTTATAGAGCTAAAGCTTCCACTCTTGTCCTCGGAGTACTCAGCATCTCTTTTGTTTCCTTGCTGGCTGATGCTTCCTAGCAGCTGTTGCAAATATATTCCACTCACTTGAAGTTGCCAGGCAGGTGACCTTGCCTCCCACTTTACTGAGAAAATTGGGGTCAACCGTTCACATTCCATTATCTCCCCCCTTCTGCTTCTCATCACTGCTGCTTCGCCTTTGCAAATGTCTGTCTTTACTCAGCCTGTCCCGTTCCCTGCTTGAAAAGAAACAGCACAGCGTCATCTGCTCGAGGTGATCCCACATCAGGGCTTTTTGTCTCAGCTCACCCCAGCATCTTCCACTTCTGTGTGGACTTGGCTTCATCTCTTTCTACCTCCAGTCACATACATCTGTCCTGGACATCTTTGATCCCTTCCCATTCACAGACTCTTTTGCATCCAGTCTGTAATGTCCTTCTTCCTATTATCTCCTAGGCCTATTCCTGTTTTGTCAGTTTGGTTTTCACCTTCTATCACCAATTGAAATGATATTGGGTAAATCCTGGTGACTTAACTGTAAAAGTAAGTGGCCTAATTTTAGAGGCAGTGCCCTCCTGGCTCCTACACATTACCTACTCCTGAGTCCCTTTTCTTCTTCAAAATATGTATTTCTTTCGTGTGTGTGTGTGTGTGTGTGTGTGTGTGTGTGTGGTGTGTGTGTGGTGTGTGTGGTGTGTGTGTGGTGTGTGTGTGTGTGTGTGTGTGTGTGTGCAATGACTAAGGGGATTGGCTTGCTTCCTTTCACCTTGCTTCTAGTGGAATCCTGTGTAACCTTAGGGCTATTCTCCATTTGTGCATGATGAAATCAATTATATGACTGAATCACAATCGGCATTTTCCTTGTCCCCCTCCCCTAATCTGCCAAGTAGAGTAGATAGAGATTTAAAAATGTCAGAGCTTACTGTAATCCTAGTTACTCGGGAGGCTGCGATCTGAGGATCATGATTGGAAGCCAGCCTGGGCAAGAAAATTCTATTTCCAATTTACTACTAAAAAGCAGCAAGTGGAGGTCCAACCTAAGTAGTAGAGGACCCGCCTGGAGAAGAAGCTAAGGGACAGTGCTCAGGCCCCAAGTGTAATTTCCAGTTCTGGCACACATGTGTACACACGCTCTCGCACGTGCACACATACACACATACACACACACTCCAGATCTGATTCCCTTTTAAAACTTGGAGGGTTGGGACTCAGTATGCACTTCTTCCCATTAGACAGCTGTGGTCCCTAGCTGCAGTTTGCTGTAGTCCTTTCCATCCCCACCCTTGGACCTTCTGCGGATGTTGCTGGTGTTGAACACGGCTGATATTGCTGATCTGTAATGGTTGGTGGGCCAGCAACTAAAGGGTTAATGCCAGACAGCACATAGAGTAGTGGGTCTGTGCACTCATATCAGCTTCCTCTCCTAGTCTTCCCTCTCATTTGATGGAACATGACCCACCAGGGCCCCCTGGGCTGGCCACGCTCTGTCTACACCCAGCAGTGAGGGTAGAATGGGGGAGGGAGGGTAAGTTCCTCAGCCCAAGGCCCTCAACAGCAAGCTGACGTCTGAGATGGGTACAGACGGTACTTTCTGGCTGTGGGCAGTCAGAACAGTCATTCACAAGAGACCAGAAAGACTGTGGGTGTGATCAACACCGTGTCATTTCTCAGACAATGGAAACAAACAGAAGAGCCATCTCAGTCAGGCCTGGAGAGCACCAGCAGGGAGTGGGCCCAGTAGAGCAGCTTCGAAATGGTTATAAATTAATGAAAACAATTTCTGCCCACACCTCTCCTCATCTCCCTGTGTGTCTGCCTCCTCCAAACGGTTCTGACAATTGCTTTCCTGGGTCCCCCGCACCCGGAGGCAAGCACTTGGAGAGGGCCAAGGCCTGAAGATCAGAAGAGAAGAGGGGCAGGATGAGGAGAGGGAAGGAACTAGCTGGTGTTGTGACACATGCACAGAAATGCAGGGGAATGGAAGGTGGGTGTTGTGATTCCCCTGCTGGCTAGGTCTGGGATATGGGCCTCACCCGTCTAAACCAGTTTTCTTATTACTGCACTAAAGGAACATCCAGATCCCTGCCAGCCCCAATATTCTGCAGCTCCTACACACTCTATCAGAGAGCTTCGCTCCCATTCTCTCTGTTGAATGCTCGCTCTCTATCTCTTTCTCTCAACATGTCCTTTCCCTCTTTGTTCCTGAGGTCCTAGGCGCAGGACAGATGGTGAGTTTGAGCTACAATGCCAGCAGAGAGAGATGACCAGGTAGTGGGAAGGTGCTAAGACTGTTGCAGACAGTTCCTTATAAATCGAGGGTGAGCTTGGCAGAATCATTTAAAAATCAGTACCCATTGGTTTCTGGTGGGGTTCATTAGGTCCACCATGAGATTCAGACTTAGAAGGTCCTGTGTGCTCCCCCCTCTTCCCCAGACCCCTCCAAATACACCTCAGGGCAAAAGTTGACAGAAGAAATGCAGGGGAGGATGGTAAATTCTTGGCTGAACTGAGCTGCAAGCCCTTCAGAGTCATTTTGGAGGGGGCCATTTAGTGAAAGTAGATTAAAGAAACTCATGCAGCAAACAAAACTTATCTGGCCACTGGTTGGCCATCTAGTGGTGCCTTGTTTTGGCCGGGGGACCTAAGCAAGGTTTCCGGAGCCAGGGCCAACAGTCTCGGCTGCTTCTATGGCCTCCACTCTCTAGACTTCTCTTTCCTTTGTTCTTGGAGAGAAAGAAGGCTGGGAAGGAGAGGCATAGCTCTGCCCAGAGATGAGTCTCCACTGGCAAAGACTCCTCCTAGGGGAGCAGCCCAGCAGGGTGTGAACCAGCTGCTGCTTGATTTAAGAAGTTGTTTTCAAATTGTCCCAGCAGGAGCTCAGAAAGATGGTAGAAATTAAGTACTTAACTCCCCCTCAGCTCCTTGGCACCCTATTGCTCTGGCTGAGTTCTGGGTGATAATGGGGTCTTCTGGAGGGTCTCATTGGGGTCCCTGGTGAGAAACTTCCTTCTACTTGAAATACCCCAATAAAACTTAGATCCCTAAGTCAGTGGCAGCACCATAGTCGGCGAATGGATGAACAAATGAACAGATGGATGAATGACCAGGAGGGCAGATGAGGATTTGAAAAGGATTGTAAAACTGCCAGACTCCCTGTGTTCATGCCACTTTCTCTCTTGCTAAAGAAAAAAAAATCCACTACTTCCTAGCTGAGCAGCTCGAAAGAAAAGCGTGTTTTTCAAGAAAAGGGGAAGGGCGGGTAGAGAGGAAAGAATGAATGGATTTTGTGTTTTGACATATTTACTAAGAAATGTGGAAGCTGCTTAACACCTGCTAATTAGAGTCAGAGAAACCCGAATTCCCTGCAGTGAACAAGAACCGGAGCTGAAGGATGGGTGGCATTTCCCAAGGGGATTGTGAGCTCTTTTTTTTTTTTTTTTTTTTTCCTGATTTGGGAAAACCAATGATAAGCCATGGGAAATAGGATGGGGGTGAGACATGGAGGTCATTTGCCACTGAAGCTTAGATTTCTCAGCATCTTTCCATCCATCAGAGCCCCAGCAGTTTCTTCTCCCATTGATGCCCAGGATGGTGCTGGATAGGGGCTCTGGGGAGAGAAGATTTGGTGTCAAGCTATAGCTGTGGAACTTGAAGTACTGAGGTCAAAACACTGGTCCAAGGTCAGCGTTGTGTTCCTCTCTATGCTTTTCCTTGAGTCCTGTTATACAAGAATTCCATCAGCAAGATACAGAGAAGCCACACTTTGAGAGGGTGAATGGGAAGTCTTTACTAGAAAGCCAGCAACTGGGAGCGGACTTATGTACCACAGACATGCAACCTCGAATGCAGTGAATACTGTTAGGAAACTGAGCCACGAGGGTATTAGAGTAAAGAAAGAGCAGAAAACAATCTCAACAGTCCACATCAACTCTAATGGAGAGTTGAAGAGAGATGCCACAATGACCGGAGTGTCAGGAGTCACCAGGCATGGCATGATGGCAGCTGGGGTGGAGAGGCTTAAATAGGGCTCCAGTTAGGCGGCAGGGTGACAGGGAGCTCAAGGGTTCAAAGAGTCTTGAGAGTTTATGGCAAGTCTGGGAACCTACCGTGCAAGTCCCTTATTCCATCTGCTTTTAGGAATTTAGGTGTGGGGGTGGAAAAGTAGAATTTCACCTGTAGAGTTTACAGAAAGTCCCCATCATCTATTAAGATGACAAGATAGCAGTGAGGACAAGATGGCGTTGCTTAGACCCAGTATTCATATTTCAGTCTTATTTCTCTCTCCTTCCCCTCCCCTCTCTTTTTCTCTCTTTTGATGCAGGAACTGGGGCTTGAACTCAGGGCTTTGTTTGCAGTTGGCTTTTTTGCTTAAGGCTGGCGCTCTACTCCCTGATCCATACTTTCGCTTCTGGCTTTTAAAAGATTTCTTGATGGTTCATTGAAGATAAGGATCTCACAGAATTTTTCTACCCAGGCTCGCTTTGAACCACTTATCCTCAGATTTCAGCCTCTTGAGTAGCTAGGATTACAAGCATGAACCCCTGCACATGGTTATTCTCACCCTTCTTGGGAATCTTTCCCACCTCCCTTTTCCCTTCTAGACCATCCAAAGGAAGGCAATTAGTTAGAAGCACAGGATTTAAGCTACAGAAGTCTTGTTTCTCTTAACTCCACCTGATTGTTGTGTTGTTTGGGAAATTTTCTAGACTTGGGAGATAGTAAGAGAATTCACTTCCTAGGATCCTCGAGAGGATTAAATGAGGTGGTCCATCTAAAGCCCCTGGCACTTGATAAGTGCTCAATGACTATGGCTGTCATCTTTGAGGATTTTGGATTTTTAAGAGTGATCAGAAACCACCAGCTTAGCCAGCAATGGGCTATGTAACTAGTTGAGTCAAGTTCTGTTCATATAGGGAACTGGTTACAAAGGTATTGGTGGGGCATTAATTACAAACAGGACAGATGAGAGATGTAACAAGTCATCTTCCAAAGGTACCGTCTCTTAAGTTTTAGCAACAAGAGTAGGAGGTAGATTGCTTGAGCCTGGGAATCCAGACTTCATGGAGAAAGCTGGGACTACCCAGGAGGAGCTGTCCAGGGATTGTAGGGACTGGAACCAGTGGAACAAACAGCCACCTTAGAAGTTGCTACCTGCAGTTGTAAAGATCTACTCTGGTTTCTCCCAAACTCCCATGCTAATATATGGTAGTTTAGCAAGTACCCTACAATACATAGCACCAAGAAAGTATAGATTGTAAGAATTGGTGCCCCACTGTGCAGAACAAAGAAGGCAAGGCAAGAAGTGACCTCAGCAAAGACTTCCCCTTCTATACTTTCTTATTGTAAACCCTTTGAGAGAAATGAACTAGGAGTGTGGTTCAAGTGGTAGAATACTCACCCAAGGCCTTGAGTTCAATCCCTTGTACTGGAAAAAAAAAATAGGCAGAGGAAGCAAATAGCTGGCATCATCAGGAGAATTAGAGGAAATGGGCACATATATTCTGTAGGCCCAATGTCTTAGAGTATCCACTAGCCAGGGCCTCTTACTGTTCCTGCTTTTTGGATTTGACCTCAACTCTATGGTGTGTTACCTTCCTGGGAAGTCTTTGCTGAACACTGTAATCTCACACCATTTTGTTCATGCTCTACTGGAGTGTTTTCTCATCACAGTACCATTTCCTATTCAGTATCTGTCTCTTCCATTAAATCTTGGGCTCCTAGAAACATCTTTCTCCTCTTGGTATCTCTTAGCCCTTGAGCATCAACCACACAGTCATTGGGTGCAAATCCTGTATGGCGACATATAGCATATGACTATTCAGAACAGGCTCTTTGCAATGGTGAGCTTTGGGGATATGGATTCCTAGGAGCAGTGAGGCATAAACAGATGTGTGTTTATGTGTGTGCATTTGTGTGTGTGTGCGTGTGTATGTACGCACCAGTCTTGAGACTTGAACTCAGGGCCTGAACATTGTCCCTGAGGCTTTTTGCTCAAGAATACTTTTCTACCACTTGAACCACGGCTCCATTCCTAGCTTTTTGATGGTTAATTGGAGATGAGAGTCTCACAGATTCTCTCTCACAGACTTTCCTGCCTGGGCCGACTTTGAACAGTGATCCTCAGATCTCAGCCTCCTGAGTAGCTTGGATTGCAGGTGTAAGCCACCCCAGCAACTGGTCTTGTAAACAAAATTTTTAAAGCGGGAAGAAAAAAAGCCAGAGGAAAGAAAGGTATACTTCAGGAGCGGGAGTAGCTCATTCAAGGTCATTTGGTCAGGGCTATGAAGTCTCTGGGTTTTAAACTGATGGGCTGTTAAATTTTTTTATTTTTGTTGTCTTGTTTATAAGAAATAACATATACTCTGTGAAAATTTTAGAAAATTCAGGTAAATAACAAGAAGAAAATAAAAATCATCTGTGCCAACTCCTAAAATAACAGTAAATATTTTGAAATTTATTCCTGCAGTCATAAACATATGACATTTTTACTACAGAAGTATCAGTCTGTTTCACAACCTGTTTATTTTAAACTTAATAATGTTTGAACAACTTTCCAAGACATTTTTCTATCACAGCACATATTTGAAAGCTTTATATCAATTCACATATTTTACTTGATTTATTTTAACCAATGCCTTTGTATTGAAATTGTAACTTGTCTTTAATATTTTACTGTATTGGATAACTCTATTAAGAAATCCAAGTATGGGGCTGGGGATATAGCCTAGTGGCAAGAGTGCCTGCCTCGGATACACGAGGCCCTAGGTTCGATTCCCCAGCACCACATATACAGAAAATGGCCAGAAGCGGCGCTGTGGCTCAAGTGGCAGAGTGCTAGCCTTGAGCGGGAAGAAGCCAGGGACAGTGCTCAGGCCCTGAGTCCAAGGCCCAGGACTGGCCAAAAAAAAAAAAAAAAAAAAAAAAGAAATCCAAGTAGCCTAATCTTTTGCACATTGTCATTATTTCTTTAGGATAATTTCCTAGAAATGGAATCATTGGTCAATGAAATGCACATTTTTACAGCTTCTAACAAGGATTGCCAAATTGCTTTCCAGAAAGGCTTTTTTAAAAATCTATTTGCATTCTTTCTTTGCTGTAGAGGAAATGGTTCTGGGTAAATTTACAAACTCTGAATTGATCTAAAGCCATTTTGCCAAAAATCAATTCATCAAATGACCAATTCATAAAATAGCCAGTTCAGAAGACAAATAGATGATAGACAGACAGACGGATGGACAGACGGATGGACAGACAGAGCAAGCCACAGGGAGGTCAGGAGACAACCAGTTAGCAGAATAAATAATGTAACAAATGGATGGAGTAACAGAATTATAGAGTGATTTCTGTTGCGTAGGAAGGTTCTCCTGCAGATTTTGGAAACTGCCATCAAGTTTGAGTGGATCGGTTTTCAGTTTAAGAGTTGCTCAGTTGGTTGTGACAATGGGGATTTGTGTGTGGGCATCTCTCTAACTTCCAGAAAAGTGCATTTCCTTGTGCAAAAACACAATGTCATTATAAATGGGATGCTTTCAGTGTTTATTGAGCTCTTTTGAATCCTTGATGTCATTTTCTGACAATTAAAAAAACACACTTAAAATCTGTATGAGTCTTTAGCTCATTTCCCAGTCATTCCTCAGTTTGTACCCATTAGTAAACAAAGCACCCTGCAAGCTGTGAGGGAAACTACCATTTCTTAGTACCCCTATAACATTTTTCAGGTGAGTAACCAATCTGTGGTTTATCTCGATTTCACATTGAAAAAAAAAACCCAAAAAAAAACACCGATGAAAGCAAGCTGTTCATCATAGTGATCTTTTCTGACTTCTGTGGTCCTCTGCTGCTTTGAACTTGGCCTCTTTCATCCCAGCGATTCTCCAAACTGCTCCTAAGCCCTCATGGAAATGTCTTTTAATTTTTTTCAATTATATGCATTTGAGCACTCACTTGCTAATTTCTTCAGATTGAACATCAGCCTTAATGCATTTATATCTGACTCTCCCCTGTGATGGGATGTTTGGGACACTCTTATATGTCATCCCCTATTTTTCAAGTCTTCAGTCATTTGGGACATTTTTTCAACCAGCTTCTCAAATGACATTTCAGCTTTAATGTTTGGATTTGGGGAATTAAGTTGATGAGATTGTTTTTGTCATTTTCTTGTTGAGCCTATCTTCTGGAATTTATAAGATTTGAGACCAGTTAATGGTTAGTTCTTTCCTCAGTTATTCAGATTTTTGGTAATTCCCTTTTGATACTTGGTGATTTGGTTGTCTCTGTGCAATACCTTCTTATTCATGGGCTGACCAGTTTTGTTCAGAATTGTGGATATACAGACTTGCTGAAAATTGTTGCCAAGTTGATTTATACTGTTTATTTTCATACAACATAGACTTCATACTATGGCTGACTACTAGAACAGCTGTATCTGAATAACAGGAGTCATCTAGAAGGTTCCATCCCTCTCCAGCCTCCACAGGCACTCTGAAGTCTACAGGTTACTTCCAGCATTGGGATTGTTGTAAACCAGCAAGTTTTGTGTATTTCTTGACTTTGACTAACTGGTTGTTTGGAAATCTCTTGTTTGGGCAAATTGATTTCTGACAAAAACAGATGGCTATTTTAGGAAACTCCTATTTCCTCGTCTCTTGGCCAACTGTACTAGTTTTCTATTGCTGCTGTACCAAATTGCTACAAACTAAAGCAGCTTCAAACACCAGAAATGTATTTTCTGGCAGTTCTGTAGTTCCTAAGTGTAGTATGTGTCTCAAGGGACTAGAAGCAAGATGTTGGCCCATTGTATCTCTTTCTGGGGGCACCAGGGGGACATTTATTTTCTGCTCATCCAAGTTGTCGGCAGAATTGAATTCTTTGTGGCTGGAAGATGACATCCCTGTTTTCTTTCTGCCTGGAAGCTGCAGGCCCTTCCTACCCTTCCTGCGGCCCCCGTGTTCCTTGACTCACCGCTTTGTTCCTCCATCTTTAGAGTCAGCAGTTGCTCTTGTTTCCCTGCGTTTCCTTGATCCAGTCTTCTGCCTTCTTCCATATAAAGGAGGTCAGACCGGCCTAGATCACCTTCCTGTTTTAAGGTCAGCTGATTAGCAGCTTTGTTCTCTTTGTCATGTGTGTGACATACTTACAGGTTCCATGGTTCAAAAAATGGACATCTTTTGGGTGGTCATAGTTTATTTTGCCTACCAAGCCAACATTAGGGGTGTGTGTGTGTGTGTGTGTGTGTGTGTGTGTGTGTGTGTGTGTGAGAGAGAGAGAGAGAGAGAGAGAGCGCAAGAGAGACAGAGACAGAGATGGAAAGAATTTCCTCAGCAGGACTATTCTATTTCAGGCCTAGATTTAGGGTTCTCGCAGGGGAGACCCAATAGTTTATTTCATCCTATGTTACAGAAGTTTTCTTCCCAAACCCTATTTGTGAGTAGTTGCCAGTCTGGTCGTTTCTGAGGGTATTGAGCTGTGTCCTGGAGACCGGTGCCTCTCAGAGGGGTGCAATGCTAAAAATAGAAGAAATGCTCCTGTCACGACTCTGAGATGAAATGGGGAGGGTTTTTAAAGAAATGAGGTCAAAAGCAATTATTCCAGAGCAGAGAGAAATGAGTAAAGCAGGAGCCCCCGTGACCCACATGTCCAGTGATTGCAGAGACACGGAGTATGTGTGCTTAACTTCAGCAGAACCCACCCCAGTAAGTTTCAGATTTATGTACTGTTTTATGTTCCCACCAACAATGAAGGTGTTCCACAACTACTCCAATACTTAGTATTTAATGTTGTCTTTTTTTGGGGGGGTGGGGGTGGGGAGGCTGGAGTCTGAACTCAGGGCTTCATGCTTACTAAGTAGGAATTCTACCACTGGAGGCATGACTCCAGCCTTTTTTTGCTCTAATTATTTTTTTAAATAGTGTCTCACTCTTTACCTGGGCTGTGATCCTCCTATTTATGCTTCCTGCTATAGCTGGGATGACAGTCGAGTACCACCATACTAGTGTTTTCTGTTGAGATGGCGGGGGGGGGGGGGTTCTCATGAACTTTTTACCCAGGCTGGCATGGATTTCAGTCTTCTCCATCTTAGCTTCTCATGAGGCTGGGATGCCTTATGCATACCATTGCAGCTAGCTACTGGTTAAGATGGGGTCTCATGGCCTTCTTTTTGCTCCAGATGGCCTCAAACTGCGATTCTCTACATCTCCAGATGCCCAAGTAGCTAGGA
This sequence comes from Perognathus longimembris pacificus, assembly GCF_023159225.1. Taxonomy (NCBI): domain Eukaryota; kingdom Metazoa; phylum Chordata; class Mammalia; order Rodentia; family Heteromyidae; genus Perognathus; species Perognathus longimembris. Next base: position 17,393,068 of record NC_063164.1, read on the forward strand.
TTACAGGCCTAAGCCACTGGCACTTGGCTGAAGTTTGACTGCCCCTTGACTATACCGCCACTTCTGGCTTTTACTGGTTAAGTGGAGAAAAAAGTCCCTCAGATTTGTCTCTACAGGCTGACTTTGAATGTCAATCCTCAGACCAGCTTCCTGAGTAGCTAGGATTACAGGCATGAGCCACTGGCACCCAGCAACCTTTTTTGTTTGTTTGTATTCATTTTTATTTCTTCCCTTTTGTTAGCCTTTTAGTTAGACCTTCTTTTATTCTTTCTCATGCTAGTAGCATAGGTGGCGACTCATTCACTAAGATGTGAACAGGTCTCTAAAGATCCCAGAGGACAAAGCTGCCATGTAGGGAGAACCACAGAGAAACAGAACCTCCAAGTCCTAGGTCTGCTAGCTGTATAGCACAAACTAGTCACCATTTGGGAGCCTCAAGTCCTTTACCTCTTTTTTTTTTTTTTTTTTTTTTTTTGGCTAGTCCTGGGCCTTGGACTCAGGGCCTGAGCACTGTCCCTGGCCTCTTCCCGCTCAAGGCTAGCACTCTGCCACTTGAGCCACAGCGCCGCTTCTGGCCGTTTTCTGTATATGTGGTGCTGGGGAATCGAACCTAGGGCCTCGTTTATCCGAGGCAGGCACTCTTGCCACTAGGCTATATCCCCAGCCCCCTTTACCTCTTAAAATCAGGATTGCACAACTGTTTGCCTTACCGGTCTTACAATCTACTCAGGGTCCAGTGAGTGGGACAGTAGAAGTGAAAAAAACTGCATAAATTAAGCAGGGATTGCAAAATGATCCATGGGCTACATTTAGGCACCACGAAGGTTGTTTCAATTTATAGAGAATTTTCGGTTTTAAAGCAAGCTACTGTTCAGAAATAACAGTTCACACACACACACACACACACACACACACACACACACACACACACGGATTTCTGATTTTCTCCCTGGAAAACACAATCTGAAGAGCTGGCAACTATAAACCTAGCTTCACACCTGAGGACATGGGCTGGAACTTAGTTTCCCCCAATCCCTCAATCACCTAATCCTTCTGCCTGTGCACCAGTCTTACTTGTGTCAAAGCACACACATGCAGGTCTGCCTCCTTCCTCTCCTTTTCCTCTCCCCTCCCCTCTCTTGCTTTTCCCCCTCCCTCTCTTCTCCTTAACCTGGTTTGTGGCCTTGCTAAAGCATAACATCAATATTAGTTGTTGTTATTCATTTAAGAGCCGGGGACACACGGGGACAGAGCTTTCTAGTGTTAGGTGTTGCTAAGCGCTGAGACAGGTGACTGGGCGAGCATAGAAACACTTTCCTTGGTGATCTAAAAATAAAACAGCCATATCCCCAGCCTCTCTGGGATGTGGAGAAGGACAAGAGGGTGGTACCACACATATTTCTTCCAGGTTTTACATTGGCTGAAGGTGAGGAGGAGCTATTTTAGAATCTATCTTATTGGAAGGAGACAGATTTATAATCACAGAACAGTTATATATTTTATGGATTATATATGTAATATAATTCAGTATTTGGAAATCAGAAAATGTTTTCTAACCTGGGCAATGGATAGGGCACAAGGTTTTTAATTAAAAATAGACATGGGTTTATTAAAAATTTTATCAAACTCCATTTGTTTGTAGTACTGGTATTGGAACTTGTTAGAAATGACTTGGGAGGCTGGGGTGTCGCATAGGAATAAGGACACCAACTCCAAAGGAACTCAGCAAGGCAAAGTTTGCTTTTGCAGAATGATGTGCCTCTAGCCCCAAATCTGGCAAGCAAGCACACAGAGCAGGCAGGTTGCTCCCTTTTTATTTCTAACCCAGCAGGCCACGCCCCTCTGCTCACACTGGCTAAACACAGGTTCACAAGCTGCCAAAGGCTGCACCTTAATGAACAGGATGTAACTAAAATTCAAGAAGCTTCTATCAGGCTATCTTACTGAAAGTGCAGCAGGAAAACAATGTAACTAAAATGTAATCAACAAGGGCCAAGCCACCTGGCCAAAGCAGGCACTTTGCAGAAAAACAATTCTCACAAGATTAACAGAAAGGAGGCAAATTACTTTGATAGAGAAGACTTTTTCCTCACAAATTTGGATTTGTTCTTTCACAGCTGGCACACCATCGCTTAAGCCACACCTCTAGTTCAAGCCACACCTCCAGTTCTTGCAGTCCAGTGCTTGCTGGTGAATTAGACATGAAAGTCTCTTAGATTTGTCTGCCTGCTCTGGCTTTGATCAGATCCCTGATCAAAGCCAGCCCTGAATAACTAAGATTACAAGCATGAGCCACCAGTGCCCAGACAACTGTCCATTTCAATTCTGTGGATTTCAGTGTATATAAATTATACCTCAATTATTTTAAAAATAAAAAAATGAAGACAAAGCTTAAAATGGGAGACAGAAGGGGATATGAGGGACAAGGTAACAAACAGTACAAGAAATGTAACCAATGCCTAACGTATGAAACCGTAACCTGTCTGTACATCAGTTTGATAATAAAAATTTGGAAAAAAAATGGGAGACAGAAAAAATAAAGGGGGAGCAGGGTGGGGTGTTAATGACTCATGCCTGTAATCCTAGCAACTGAGGAGGCTGAGATCTGAGGATCACAGTTCAAAGCCAGCCCTGGCAATGATATCCATGAGACTCTTCTCTCCAATTAACTAACAGAAAACCAGAAGTGGACCTATGGCTCAAAGTGGTAGAGTACTAGCCTTGAGCAAAAAAGAGCTCAGGAACAGCACCCAAAGTCTGAGTTCAGGCCCCAGGACTGACAAAAAAAAATGGGAGGGGGAAGAGGAAGTGAATAATAATTCTAGCTGTTATCACTGTACTATCTATCTCCATAGATTGGATTAGTATTCCTTACAGTATCTTGCAAGGAAGGTTAACTGTTAGTTTTCCATTTTCCCAGGTGTTGAAACTGAAGTTCACAGGATGAAATAATGTCCCAGCTGGTAAATGGCACTCTTTAAACTCCAGATGGAAGGAGTGTAGCACCCAAAGTTTCTCTCACTCTGTGTTCTAATCATTTGCATGGTTATCCAGGAGGAGAAAATTATTATAACTGAGGAGAGAGAGGTGATGGAAACACAAATTACTACTTCATAGCTGTTTGGATGTCTGCTGATGGACACCCTTTGCTAACTCAGGCTTAAGCGCTCACATTCAAAAAACCTACATCACTTTGGGGAAGAGCATAGGATTCCTATGGCCAGCAGGGCAGGCCCTGTGCAAAGGGGAAGGTTTCTTCTGATTGCTCTTTCCCAAGAGGGGTAATGACTTTCATGGCCTTCCTAGTGAATACCTCATGATAAGATGTTCCCATCTTTGCAGAACATGACCCACCCAGCCAGGCTAGGCGCAAGACTCGTTTTGAATCTGAGAATCTGGCGAAATGTTAGAACCTTTCCACAGGATGGGGAAGGCATGCATATATACATGTATGCAAAATAATGCTGCAATTTTAGGAGGTTCAAAGACCCCCTGAAGGTCACTGATGGGCCCCTAGTTCAACTCTTTTACTGTAACCCCAGGGACCAGATTCCAAGGACTCCCAAGCCAGCCTTCAACTTCTCCACTTGTTTCAGGCACCTCATCACCAGGAGACCAATCATCTTGTTTTAGCTTTCTCCTAATGGCGTGTGTGTGTGTGAGTGTGTGTGTGTGTGTGAGTGTGTGTGTGTGTGTGTGTGTGTTATCAGGGCTTGAACTCAGGCCTCTTGCCTTGCCTTCACTTCACTTTTTTTTGAGCCATGTTTCCACTTTCCTGCCTGAGATGGCTCCAAACCTCTATTCTCAGCTTCCTCCTGAGTAACTGGGATTACAGGCATGAGCTACCAGTGGCTGGCTTGCCATCTACTTCTTGCTTTTCTACTGGTAACTTGATCCAGCAGCTAGGAGGTGCTAGCTTTGTTGACTCTCATTCTTCTTACTGCCCTAGAACTCCTCTAGCCATCTTAGGCAATTTACGTTTGTTCATCAGAGTGAACGTAGATACACACACACACACACACACACACACTCACATACACCTAAGTAAGCATGAGACCTGAAGTATGTTTGTCTCAACTCCATCTCACAGGACCCAGATTTCTGCTATGGCAAGCTGAGTGGGAAAGAGGAGGGCATGGCTGGAAGACTTTATTAGGGTTTCTCTCTCTCTTTGCCTAGTTAACTCATAACCATCATTTATACCATGGCTTAAGCATCCCTTCTTCAAGGACAGATCAATTGCTTCTCTCTGCTTGTATAGCACCACATTTTCTGTCTTGTGTAAGATACACACACACACTCATACACATATATATTTACATATGTCTCACAAAACCATAGCATCATGAGAGTGGGAACCATTGTATTTTAATTTAGTATTGTATCTCGATTGCCTGACATGATAGGTGTGTTTATTTTACCATTTGTTTAAATAGATGGATGGGAGGTAACTATTTCAGATTATAGGAAGCCTTGGAGTTCATCATAGATAGTGTTAAAAATAACCCTGATGTTCTAATAATCTAGAATTCTTGTAAGACTAAAAGATATATTCACAGAACACAAGGACTTGGTATTCCACAAACCTAGAGATAATAGGAAGCCTATTTCCTAGGCTAAATGATTTTCACCTTAAATTTCTAGTTTTGAGCTGTGTCTTAGGGCTCTGGCATTTTATTATCATTCTTTTCATTATTATTTAACTTCAGAGAATTTTTCTAAAATCTTTCTTAAAGGTTAAGAGGTTTTTACTCTGTCTTTATTTTCCCTGAGAAGGCATACCATGTTGTGGTTTAAACCAGGGGTTTTAGATTCAGGTAAATCTAGGAATAAACCTGAGGTTTTTTTTTACTTGCTGGCTCTTTTAATTTAATCAAATGGTTCCATGTCAGCAATTTTGTACTATAAAATGGAGGCAACACTGTCTATAGGACTAAAGGAATTCTGTTCTGTGAAATGTTTATCCTGACCCGTAATCAGTTCTCAATGCTCAGGAGAAGTTTTTAATGATCTCAGCCGGATCCCCATAAAAGAGGTAGAGAATTAAGCATCCATAGGGACTAGAGCCAAAAGAGTTAATATATACTATCTTCTTTTCTTGTTTCCCAGAAAACACAAGCAAAGAATACCTTTAAGCTCTGATACACTTGGTATGTTGGTTTAACACTGAGTGCTTTGTATTTCCTGAATAGATCTGTGGGTCTTACAAGGATCTGGTCTCTAGCAGAGTTTTTTTACTCTCCTTTTGACACCATCCAGGACACTGGAGAGATAAAGAAAAACACTGGGGAGACTAACTAAGCCAGGGCATTGACTGATAATGTAGATTATAAACCCACAGAGGCTTTGAGGTTAAGGTAGCATGGCAGGGAACAGCCAAGCAGACTCTGATGTAGTCAGGCTTTCAGGATGACAATAGCAGGTGCTATTGATGAGGTTAGGCAGAACTATCAGGGGTGCTATTTTCATTCATTACTCTGAGAGAGGTGAACCTGTGGGGGGCTGAGGGGGTTGGCAGGAAGCCTCAAACACACACATAACCATGTAGGGCCTTGAGATTCAAAGCTTGGAAACCACTTGGCTTCCCCCAACCCCAAACCAGGGGATTTACATCTAGTTTCTTGCTGTAAGCAGAGATGTTCTGATGAGTCTTCCACTACCATTTCTGTAGCTTGCCTCCAAGATCAAGCAGTAAGGATTGGTTACATTTGCATGGCAGAATCCTTCTTTTCCCTGGCAACCTTAACATGTGTTCTCACTACCTGTGTAATGTCAAACAATTGGCATCATGGCTGGCAGTTTTCCATCAGCACAAAATGCCCTGGAATTGCTAAACTCTCTGGACCACAAATGTGTTTATGGTTCATTCTTCTACCTATATCCTACCATTAACTCATGACCTGGTCATATTCTTTCTCTCCTTGACTTACCTAATAAGAAGTGTAGAATTTGTTTGCCTTAGCTCTTGGCCATCTGTCAAAGCTGATACGTATGTGGTGTGTAAACTGACTCATCATGGGAGGAGAGGGGGTTTTATGACTAGTGAAATTGGAGTGGGTGCTTTAGAGTTTAACTTTTCTTCTGTACTTTCCTCATCACATATGATAAAAACAAAATACATACAAAAATATTCCCAGTACTTAGAAATAGCAATGAATATAATATTGCCAAACAATAGCTCTGCTCTATATCACCAGAGAGCAGGTTTTTCATAATGACAGCAATTGAATATTATGGCTTAGCCATGTGCTGTGGCTTGAATATAATTTGACCCCTGAACCTCTTTGTTGGAATTTTATTCTCATTGTGAGGTGTTAAAAAGGTAGGAGTGTAAGCTGGCTATTGTGCTTAGAGGGAGGGTCTTGGGCAGATAATTAAGATTAGAGAAGACCCTTAGAGTGAAGATCTATAATTGAATCCTAGTGACTTCATAAAAATGGAGAGAGAGAGAAAGAGAGAGAGAGAAAACACAAAAGCTTGATACTGATGGATCATGCCTGTAAGCCTAGCTACTCAGGAGACTGGCCTGAGGATTGCAGTTCGAAGCCAGCCCAGGCAACAAAACCTATGAGACTCTTATCTCCAAGTTACTACCAAAAATCCAGGGATAGAATTACAGCTCAAGTGGAAGAGTACCAACCTGGAGCACAAAAGCAAAGTTAGAGTGCAAGACCCTGAGTTAAAACCACATTGCCAGTACACACACACACACACACACACACACACACACACACACACACACACATTTCCTTTCTGTTGCCATGTGATACCCTGTACCACCTTGCAGTTCTGTCAGCAAGGAGTCCACCATGAATGTGGCCCCTTGACCTTGCACCTCCAGAAGTTTACTGTGGACCATAACAAGCTTCTTTTCTTTATCATGTAACCTGTCCTGAGTGTTTCACTATAGTAATGAAAACCCAACAGACACAGGGATTATATGTGTCTCACAGCAGGATTATATGTGACAAGCTCAGAAGCTACTTCCTGGCTAAATGAGTCCAAAAGAGGTTGTGCAGGTCACATCCCTTTGTCCCTGATAGGCCTACTCTCCCACCCACCACATATTCGTTTTCCCGCATGATTTCCTCTGTTGTGCCCAGCAACTACTTGCTCAACATGTCTTGTCTGTTACAATGGGATTCCTAAAGCAAGATGCTCAGACCACCAGTCTCTAGAAGCACCTGGTACTTCTTTAAAATGCATTTTGTGGGCCGCACCTTGGGCCTGCAGACCAGAGGCCCTAGGGGAGGGGCCAGGAGCCCATAGACTGCTGAGAACTTCAGCCTCTTTCCCTCTGGCACTTGTCTGAGTTCCCTGATGTACTGGGGTGATTAGAGGGGTGTGTTCATTCTCTGTTCCCTGACCCATCAGCTTCATCATCCCCAGGAGTGTTTCCTTTTCTCCTTCTTTTACCACATGACTCCCATTCCTAGAAATCCACTTGCACTATTTTGTTAAATCTTAAGAATTTCCCCATTTTAATGTTTTTTTTCTTCTTCTTCTTCCTCCCCCTCCCCCTCCCTCTCCTCCTCCTCCTCTGTTTGGGAAGAACTGGGAGAAAGGTGGATCCCCTGTTATTAGAAGGAATAGAGCAGGCAGGCACCCACCACCGGAAGCACAATTAAGAATGTACTCAGCAGGAAGATTGCTCTCTGGGAAGCGCAGAGAGCTGTCAGGACAAGTGACCTTTCTAATCACGCCTGACATTTCACAGCCTTGAAGGCGGAAGGACTGCCCTTATTCCGGGAGGCTTAGCATTGCTCTGTGTCATCCCAGACACCTGCGTTGGAGGGCCTGGTGACTTGGCCTCCAGCCAGGTGATGAATCAGAGCTCTTAAAGGGCTTTGTTTCCCAGGAAAAAGAGAAAACATTGAGCAAGGGGGCTTATGTGGCTGGTGACAGTGTCTAAAGTAGGGATAGAAATGCATCAGGAAAGGATATTGCCTCCCCAGGGAGGGCCGTGCTGCTGGTCAAACACGCCTGCGCCCAGGAAGCAAAGCAGACGGGATCAGCCTCCAGCCCCCGTTGGCCCGCAGGGTCTGCCATGACTCACTTGTTACCCAACTTGATAGGAGAGCAGCATTATCTTTTTCTCTGCACATAGAGAATGCGTGCTTATTCTAAAACGTCTGTCCAGTATATAAAGGCATAAGGAAGAAAATAAAACTTTACATTTAATTCAGCACTTCTGAGATAACAATTGGCTATTTAGATGCATATTTGCCATATCTGAAAACAAAATAGAATCAATCCTATCATAAATGCTGGTTTGTAAACTACTTTTTTTAAAAAAAAAATTAGCTCCTTGAATACATTTTCATGTCAACAAAACGCAAATTAAATAAGTCATTCTTAGAGATTTCACTGTAATCCATTGCATGAATATAGCCTCCAAAGGGTTTTTCTTTTCCTTTTTTTTCCTCTGTGTGTGTGTGCGCGCATGCGAGTGCACACATGTGTGTGCATGTGCGCATGTGTGAGCCAGTTCCAGGACTTGAACTCAGGGCCTGGGTGCTAACCTGAGATTTTTTTTTTTTTGGTTTTTGCTAAAGGCTGATGCTCTACCACTTGAGCCCCTGCTCAATTTCCAGCCTTTTGCTAGTTAATTGAAGATAAAAGTCTCACAGACTTTACTGCCTGGTATGGCTTCAAACTGCAGTTCTCAGATCTTGGCCTCCTGAGTAGGTAGGACTACGGATGTGAGCCACTGGTGCCCAGTCCTCTGAATTATTATGGAGGGCAGAAGTCATCCCTCTTTTTGCATTCAAAGCACTTAGCCTAACATTGGCCACATGGTAGATATAACAAAAGACATTCATTAAAAGTGATGGAATAGTAAGTCATCTAAAATTTATTCTGGCATAAAGTGTGAAGCAGAGCTGGGTGCAGGTGGCTCATGCCTGTAAACGTCAGTATCTCAGGAGGCCGAAATCTGAGGATCATGATTTGAAGCCAACTTGGGCAGGAAAGTCCATGAAACCCTTTCCTCCAATTAACTACCAAAAAGCTAGAAGTGGACTTGTGGTTTCAATGGTAGAGCTCCAGACTTGAGTGCAAAAGCTAAGGGACAGCACCCAGGCCCCAAGTTCAAGCCCCAGTACCAGGAAAAGAGAAAACAGGTTTAATTTACATTTTTCCAAATGATGTCTTAACATTATAACATACAACTGTAGTGAGTACTTGTCTTATAGTCCCCATTTCACCTGCCACCAAGGAAAAAAAATCTTGGATGCAGGAGGAGGATGGAATCAATGATTTTCACTTCTCATCATGGCTCTTCTCCCAGCCCATCACCTCTTCTCTCTGCCGTCACTTCCCTTTTTCCATTATTGCCTTGGTCTTAAGTGCCTTTGTCCATAATGCTTATTTCAGGGCTTAGCCCTGAGTGGATCCTTAATTAATGGTGTTTACTAGCCCACTGAAAGCATTGAAATGGCAGCAGTATCGAATATCTTCACTGTGTTTCCTGCAATAGTCACAGCAGCCTTTGGAATGCACAAGAAAGCTCTGTTCCCAGAGAAATCACAACCCTGAGAAACTGGAGTTTTCTACACCCTCTACTTATCTAGGTGTCACCTCTCATAGTTGTGAGCAAAGATGACAGCTGTGGAGAGTTGTCAGAGATAAAAAGAGAAGATGATGACATTTGCTTACATGTGCTTTTCAAGTTTCCCGTGCCACCTCTTGTCGTGTGCCATTTACGCCTTCAGAACTCACCTGTGGAGTAGCTTTGGCAGATTTATGGGCCTTGGAGACTAAACTTTCTGTTTTGAAAATATAGTACGTTTTGTTGTAGTTTTTTTTTTTTTTTTAATTTGAAACTGGGGGTTGAACTCAGGGCCTAGGCAGACAATCAAGTATAAAGTACACTCCTAATGCCCTCTTTTTCATTAAGTTATTTTCAAGATAGGGTCTTATTTTATGCCCAGGCCAGCCTGAGCTGTGATGCTCCTACTTGTGCCTCCCTGAGTTGCTGAGTCATTGTGCTTCCCCAAGGCTGTGATAATATGTGTGTACCATGGTGACCAATGATTGTTGGGATGGAATTTGGCAAAATTTAGTAGCCTGAGCTGCCCTGAAACCGAGTCCCTGATCTCTTCTTCCTAAGTTAAAAAACTACTTTACAAATAACCAAAAGATACAACTTAAAATGGCAATTAGACACCATTTGTTTCTAACACATTACAATTTAAGAAATTATAATACTCAGTGCTGAGTAGTGTATTTTATACAAGTGCTTCATAGATTATGGAGGGGAAAAGAAATAAATACATTTCCAGAATTTTCTGGGCTGAAGCAAGAGCCTTTATAAAAGTTTATATCCCACAAAATCAATCTTTCATCTGTTTATCACTTTAATCTCCTTCATCTGTTTACCAAGCTATACAAATATGAACAAATCTTAAAATTGGATAATAAGGATGTGATTTAAACACTTAGGATCATACCACAGTATGTGAACTATTATGATGTCATTACCATAATGTTCCCAAAGATTATTAATAACATAGGATGAGAAAATGCAGTAATTATATTCAATGTACATTTCATAACAATTAAACTACATAATTTGAGAATAAGGATAAGAGGGGAAAATGAGGAGAATGAAGGAAGGGGTGACATTGATCAAGATACATTTACTCATAACCTGATTTATGAAATTGAAACCTCTTTATACAGTTACTTAATAATATAAAATAAATAATATGACATGAAATGTGCTCCTGAGTCTATTCAGTATCCACAGTTTGACTCCAAATTTTATTTGTAACCATTTCTTTTCCTTCTCCTCTTCCTTTTCCTCCTCCTCCTCCTTCTTCTTTTGCGACTATTGAGGTTTGAACCTAGGGTCTCATGCTTGCTGAGCTGATGCTCTATCATTTAAGTAATGCTTCTAGCCTAGCATTTTGCTGGTTCATTGGAAGTGGCGTCTCTCTGACTTTTCTGCCTGAGCTAGCTTTGAACTGTGATTCCACATCTCAGCCTCCTGATTAGCTAGGATTGCAGGTATGAACCACCAGTGGTCAGCTTATAAATTCATATAATTTTATAGAACATAGATTACACTATCACCATGTTAACGCTATCTCTAGGTGGTAGGGTTATCAGTGAAATTATTTTTCTTGATACTTACCTTGCAATCCAGTAAGGAATTTCATTTTTTAAACAAGAACCTTCTTTCTCTTTTCCCTTTGTTTATTTTCATGGTAATAATGTGATCTTGGTCAACATTCACTGAAATCCAAAAAAATGGAAGTAAGAGAACTCCGATGCCTAACACTTCTGCATGCAAGATGGACCCCTTAGGGACATACACCTCCAGAAGTAGGTTAATGATAGGAAGATCACAATGGGGGGTGGGGCTGAAAGCCATGGGATACGAAGAATGATTGGAATACTTAGGCAGAATTTGAAAGACCACTACTGCTTTTTAGTCCCTGAAGTTATCACAAAGCAGAGATTGAACTCACTCTATGTCATCTCAGAAGAATGGAACCCAAGGCTGGAACTAACAAGTCGATGGATTTTCTTTAGTACAAGAAAGAACAATGTAGTGATTTTGCTGCCCCACCGTGGAAGAGCAACCTCTGCAAGAAGCGTTACTGGCCTCCAGGGACAAGGGGGGATAAGGGATAACCTCTTGGTGTCAGTGTTGATGGGAGTTGGTACACCAAGGGGTTGTTGAGTAGAAAATGCCTTCCGGGGTTCCAACTAGGCCAATCGTTTCTGCCTCATCCATCATAAAATGGATACAGACATCCTGGGGACATCATTTTGTGTTTTTCTTCCCTCCACATCAGTTCCTCTATTCCAAACAGGAATGCATCAATGCCATTTTAAAGAGATTACGTGTGTTTACAGATGAGACAGTATAGGATAAAGCTTTGGGACCAAAAAATATGTAAGTTACAGCTTTTTTTATTCCAAGTGACAGAAAACCAACTGGAATTATATCAGGTAAAATAGAAAGGAGTTGTCCAAAAATCAGGGAAGCCAAAATGAACAAATTCCCTACAACATAGCTGGAACCAAGGGCTACTCTATTTTAATCCTTTGGCTTGTGTCACTTGAGTCTGGCTGTATGATGCAGAAGCATGGTGGACTCGAACAGCCTTAGTTGATATTGCACTTAAGTTTCTGCATTCAGCTCAGGCTGAGAGTGTCTTTCCATACAGTTTAGGGAATATCCTTGGGGAGACCACCTTCAGTGGCTTGGATCATGTGACCCAATTCCAAACTAATCACTGTGGCCAAGGATGGAAGTCCTCTGATTAATTAGGATGGGTTATATGTACACATGTGGAACCAGGTTGCAGTGGGGAACAGATCAGCCTTATGAAGACTATACAGGTTGAACAAACTATAGAAAGGAAATGTTCTATGTCCACTATAAGGAGATCTTATCTGTGTTAAAAATATTTCAAAAAACTCACAGCCTTGGTGACTCAAACCTGTAATCCTAGTCACTTGGGAGGCAGATGGGGGAATCCTCATTGAGGTTAGCCTGGGTATAAAGGAATTTGCTAGATTCCATCAATCCTGATGGCACATCCCTAATATCCAAGTAATAAGGAAAACACAAAGGTGGGGCTAATTGGAGCCCTGTCATTCCCAATGACATTAGGAAGCACAGATAGGAGCATCATAGCCCAAGTCAGACCTGGCACAAAACAAAACCTGCCTTGCCAGGTGCTGGTTGCCCACTGTAATCCTAGCTACTCAAGAGGCTAAGATCTGAGGATCATGGTTCGAAGCCAGCCTGAGCGGGAAAGTTCATGAGACACTTAGCTCTAACTAACCACTGAAAGCCCAGAAGTATGGCTGTGGCTCAAAATGGCAGAATGCTAGACTTGAGCACAAAAGCTCAGGGACAGCACCCCAGCCCCTGAGGTCAAGCCCTATGACCTACAAAAATTAAATTAATTAAAAACCTGCCTTGAAAATAACCAATGCCCCACCACCACCAAATGGTGCTAGATTAAGTAAACTCAAGGTCTGAGTTCAATACCCAATATTGCCAAAAAGAATTAGAAAAAGAAATGTAAACAGCTGCCCTAGAAATCTACATGTCCATCCCACCTGGTAATTCCACCTCTCTTTTAGTTTGAATTCCTCCTGATGTAGTTTTACCCATCTTGTTCTGTTCCATCTTCAGGATAGATTTCTGTCAAAAACCTCTTCCCTCACAGACACACTGTGAGGGTTAATTAGGTTTTCCAGAAGCCATCTGTAAAGTGCCACAGATCTCCAGGGCCAGATGCTTTGTAGAGATACATTGCCATTAGACTATAACCCTTCATTTTTTAAGGTTTCCGAGGGTGGGGTAGGGTGAAGGGAAACAAGATGGATCAAAAGTGAAAGGGAAGGGAATCTACAGAATTATCCCAAGACTTCATTTTGATTGTGATAACCATTCTCTTCCGTCTGCAAGAACTTTGCCTCTACCAGTCACAAGGGGTGAACACAAAAACCAAGAATGGGTTTGAATGCTCATACCCTTCCCTTTACAAGAAAATAGGAAAAGTTAGGAATGGGGAGTCTGGAGTGGCTAAACAGGTTGTGTTATCTGAATCAAACCACGGTTGGCACCTGGAGGATTAGCAGCCGGCTGATACAGAGGCTTTCCTTTTTTTAGCTCAGGTTAATGAACTATGAATGATAAATAACTGTCCGGACAGTAGGGGAATGTCATAGTCTGGGTTTTTTCTATCAGCTTGCAAGATGCCTTTCTGGGGATAGTCAGGGACAAATGCTGGGAAGCACAGTGGATTACTGAGAGGATGACAGCTCAGGATTCAGGAAGCAAAGGGCAGACTGACTCACAAGCCAGGCCTCAGGCAGGACCTGACCGCACATTAGAGGGCTCCTCTGCCCAGAGTGCTCACGCTGGTCACGTGCCCCTCTCCTCAGCCTGCTTCCCATGGTTGGTCTAACAAGGCTGGAAGGCCAGAACACAACTGCATGCATGACTTAATAAAATACAATTCTCCCAGTGTTTTTATTTTTGAGAACATTCAATGACATAGCAAAGTTGAAAGAATAGCAATAAGAATGAGCACCCACACCCCCTTCATCATTTTGATTCGTGGTGCTTTCTCTCTGCTACTCTTTCAATGAGAATGTATAAATGTGCACATACATTTATGTTTATCCCTTTATATTTTTCTTAAGTCAGTTAAGAATAAGGTGCAGGAGTCATGATGCTTTACCTCTAAATACTTTCCTATTCCTAAGACAGACAACATTTCTTTATCTCCTAAGAACAAGCTTATGCTCCTAAGTAAACACAGTACAATGATTACACTCAGGAAATTCAGCATCGATATGATGCTTAAAACTGATACAAATTGGGCATGGTGGTGCATAGCCATAATCGCAGCTATTTGGAAAGTAGAGGCAGGAGGATCACAAGTTCCAGGCCAGCCCAGGCAAAATTGCAACACTCTGTCTCAATAACAAAATACAAAGAAAAGGGCTATGGACAAGCATGAGGCCCTGGGTTCAATCCAGCACTGAAAAAGGAAGCTAACATATAACTGACAGACTTGAATGTGCTCATTTATGTCCTTTAAACTAATTTTATTAACATCTAACTCCTCCCTTTTTTTCTTGCACTCAGGACACTGGCATTTTTGAAAAATTAAAAGTGTCAGGCTAGATCCTACAATTTGGATTTGCTTGATCATTCTTCAGGGACAGATTCAAGTTAAGTGTATGAGTTCTTAGCTGTGAGACCTTGATCAAGTTACTTGACAAAGATCCTTGATTTACAGGTAATGTTACATTCCTCACAGAGTAGTTAAGGGACCAGCAGAGATAATAATGAAAGCTCTCAACATGGAAGCAGGCAAAAATAAGCACCTGAAAAATTGTTTGCTTTCTGATCAGCCTTATCATTATCACCATGCAGCATCTAATAAATCCTGTCCCTAAATAAGTTTTTGTCCTTGTGGGGAGTTTCCAGAGTCTCTAACTCCAGTTTCCTCATCTGCACATGGGGAATAACCTTCATTTTGAGAGGTTTCCTGGGCTAGTACAAGAATCATTTTTAATGTAATGTACATAAAATGTAAAGAAACATTATTATCGTTATTTTCTGTGTTTGTGTATTTTTAAATTACTCCTCTTTATAACAGAAAAAACTCAAAAGTGAGCGTTAGAATGAAGTCAACATCTCATAAAACTCTTGTTTCAATATGCTCAGCGCAATCATTTTCAGACTTTTTCCAAAAGCAGCAGAAGCAAATTTTCTAAATGAAATTCATGGAACTACCAGCTATCAGGCAGGTTATATAAAGATACACTGAATCAAGTTTGTCATGCTGGTGGCGTACATAAAGGCACCGTTATAGAGCCCCAAGATAGGCCTGGGCACTTGTAGTGACAGCCCTGGTGGGAATGCCTCAGTCTCCCTGGACATCTCTCTGCTCACAGAACACTGCCATGCTTTCCTTCTCAGTCCTGGCCCATTTTCTTCTAGTGAGGTGTGTGGCAGAGAAGCTCATGCTCAGAGCTTTCCTGGATACATGGCGCCCACATGTGCACAGCACACATCTCAAGCTGGAGGCTGAGCGTTCCTGTAGCTCTCTGCACACACACACACACACACACACACACACACACACACACACTCCCACACACATCTTAATCTGCAAATCACCTCGCCTTTTGCTTGAGGATTATGGCTTCATCTACCAACTCAATCCTATGTTACTTACATCAGAGTAAGGCCACATAATGAGACATTAACCTAGTTCCTATTAGATGTCAGGTAGTCCCCTGCTTTCCATTTAACCTTCACAATCAGTGCCACTAAACAGACAAGTTACCTAGGCAATTTGTCCAAGGTCACCCAGCCATGGCAGAATAGAATTCAAACCTTGATCCTTTAGCCTCCAAAGACTATCTGTTCTCAAATAGAGGAACAGCTGTCCTCTTTTTTTTAGGACTTCTAGTAACACCCTCTGTGCATTCATGGGTGACTGCTACAACTATCTCCTTTGATCTTGCCAATAGTTATATGGACCAAAGTGTTAATAATATTATCTAAGGTTTCCATGTTACCTACCATGGGCCAAGTATCATTCCAAGGACTCAGTCCATTAACTATGTAATTCTGACTGTGACCAAGGTGTTCATTTCTTCTAAGGACAAGGAGGAACAGAGAGGTTTAGTGACATGCACAGAGGAACACTGCATGGCTAGTAGGTAGCAGAGATGGGATTTGAACCCAGAAAAGCTGACTGTAACGTCTTAGATTCCTTCTTTTTCTTTCTTCCTTTATTTTTTAATTTTTTGGTCGGTCATGGGGCTTGAACTCAGGGCATGGCCACTGTCCTTGGGCTCTTTTATTTGGCCCCAAACTAGTGCTCTACCACTTTGTGCCACAGCTCCACTTCCATTTTTTAGGTGGTTAATTGGAGATGAGAGTTCCACAGTTTTCCTGCCCTTGCTGGCTTCAAACCGTGAGTCTCCGATCTCAGCCTGAGTAGCTAGGATTACAGGTGTGAGCCACCAGCTTCTGGCAAGGTGCAGATTCTCAGTGGCTGTTTTAAGGCAGGATTAATTACTAACAGTAGCTTATAGATATAGGAATATATAGTTTGGCTGACATGACCCAGATGGCAAGGTAGTCTTTACAGAAAGTGCTGGAGTGGGGAGTGTCACAGAATAGTGTGGAGAGGAAACCAGTGCTTCCTGTCTTATGCTGTGCTGGCTTCTTGGCCAACACTCTTGGACCAATCTCTCTAGGAGTTTCAAGCTATCTGCTACATGGAGATTACCACAAGCAGGCCAACCACAGCCACAAGCAGGCCAACCACAGCAGGCCAATTGGCTCAGCTCAGCCCAGCCTTCCCCACCAAGTGACTGCAGCCAATGCCACAAAGAAAAACAACAACAACAACAAAAAAACAGATGCTCAGGTTCCTGCAACCTATCCCTCAGTGGTTAGAAACAAAAAACATTCTATTAATCTTAAACTCTGTGGGTCAGACCTGCGGGCAGTGGTTACTTGGGCCTTAGGACGTCAAGATGGGCTGTTCCCTCTTTCAGAATTTTTTTCTCACTCCTTTTTTTTCCCTTCTGTCAGTTGTGGGGCTTGATTCAGGGCCTGGGTGCTGTCCCTGAGCTTTTGTGCTCAAAGCTAGCACTCTACCACTTGAGCCACAATGCCACTTATGATTTTCTAGTCGCTAATTAGAGATAAGAGTCTCACAGTCTTTCCTGCCTGGGCTGGCTTCAAACTACGATTCTCAGATCTCAGTCTCCTGAGTAGCTAGGATTCCAGATATGAGCCATCGCTGCCTGGCTTCCTGCTCTTCTTCATGCAGTTGGTGGCATTCTTTCCACACTCAGCCTACACATGGCTCCCAGAGGGTAGCTCTCCACTGAGGGCCCTTCTGACACCATTTCTTCTTTTTTGTAGCATGTGTCACAGCTGCAGTGGACATGCATTGGTATGACAAATACCAATTGCATGACCAATGTCTGTTTCATCTACAAGATTCTAAGTAGGAACCACAGTAGCCCTACTCCTACCCTGTATCTGGCACCTAGTGAGCACCAAGTCCTCCATGAATGAGTGGATGAATGAGCATGGGCTTGGACCTGGGATCCCCATCTTCAGCCTGGTTTCAGCAGGGTGGTACCAGAGGCCACAGTGTGCCCAGTGAAGCTGCCAGGAGGAGGTGGGGGGGATCTGGAAGCAGCTTACCTTTGAGTCAATAAGCAATTCTTTTGTTTGTCTCATACATTGGCATTCCTCACAGGATACATTGAGGGAAAGGTTCCAGCTACTAGAATAGTATGTTTAGAAATTGCTCCCCTCAGCTTATTCCTTGCTGTCTTCCTTTCTCACAGAAACTTCCATTGAAATGAGGCCTGGCAAAGGTTTAAAAATAGAAACGCCTCATGCTTCCTCTCTCCCTCTGTTTCCTTTCCTTCCCACCACCCTGTAATTTGTTGTTGTTTTAAAGAAAGAAACTGTTTGGATGTGCTCCTTTGCAAAGACATGCAGACATTCTCTTACTGACTAAATAAATGGCACACTGATACACTCTCAGGACCAGCCTGTGGAGGTCGGCGCCAACAGGGAAGCTGAGTCTGGACTCCTGGCAGCAACATGATCCCCTCCCTGGGTGGGGTCTAGTCATGTGCACGCTTGCATCCATATATATGCAAGCAAGCTCATGTGCACACACACACACACACACACACGGGCACACACACACACACACAATCTCCATCACTACCAACACCATCTGCCCACTTCCTTCAAGTGCTCCAGCTAGTGCTCAGGGCACATGTGGGTTGAGCCTGGGAAGGCCAACCTAAGGGGCTGTCAATAGGACATTCCCTCAGGCTGTCCTGGGGAAGCAAAATGTAAGTCATGCTGTCCCCATGGTAAGGCCTGGTGACTGGTCGCAGTATGGTGTGCTTTGTCAGAAGCCCAAGGGGTGTGTGTGTGTGTGTGCGTGTGTGTGTGTGTGTGTGTGTGTGTCTGAGAGAGAGAGAGAGAGAGAGAGAGAGAGAGAGAGAGAGAGAACAAGAAGTAGGCAAGAGCAAGGAAAAAATGAGATAGGATATAGAGGAGATAGGAATACAGCCAGTAAGCACAGCATATTTATGAATGGAGTCAGAGATGCTGTAGTACAGCAGGAAAAAAAAGAAACTGTTTCTAATTCCCAAGTCTATCACGTGGTTTTGGCATGCCGCTGGGCACATGACTTCATTTCTCCATTCTAGATTCACCTACCTACACCATGGGGATAATGAGACCCGCCTCGCAGCACTTTCACTAGCTTTCACTAGATTAGGCTATGTTTACTTGATACCCACATGTACTAAGAGTCAATAAAGGACCCTTGCCGTGATGTGGCACACCTCTTCACTCTGCTGATGTTTAGAAACATTCAATAAGATCAAACTGATGACAACTAAAACTGCTGCTTTCAGCAAAATTAAAATCTGACCAGAGAAGAGAACAACCTCTAGACCAAATTTACACCTGGAAAAATTTGACCTAGAAAAAAAAAGAATTAGATTCAGAAGGATGGTAAAGCCACAAAAACGAAGTCTCCCACGACAAACCTATGATTAGGAAGTTTTTATATGGATCAGGAGTTAATGCTCATTTTACTTATAAAATGATCTGAGAAGTTTCCATAACACTGAGAAATGAGAAACACAGAAACAGTTTACTTTATATTAAAGAAAGATTGATCACTTAAGGGAGGTCCCTTTGGAAAATATGTTCTCCGTGAGAGTTTTTCAATGCAGCTATAATCCTGATTAAAACTTCGCACATATAAATACAGAATCAAAATGTGTGGGAATCCAAATGAAGAAATCAAGCAATTTGTTTGATGATGAGGAGGAGGAGGAGGACGACGACAACAATGTATGGAGGATGCCTATAATGAAAAACATTTTGGTAAATGGTGACTTGTTTCGATGTATTGGGATGTCCTGGGGAAAAAACAAAGTACTTAGATACCTGCGAGCCAAGAGAAGATGGGTGTGGTCCCTGTACCTTGCTATTCTTTGGGATTTGTGCTGTCATTCCTCTTTTGTCTCTGGTGAAGGGGAAAGAGATGAGTACAGAATGATGTTTAGCAATAACATCTAGTCCTTGGTTCCTTTCATGTGATCAGTGACCCAAAATAGTAGTAAGAGTAATAAATATCCTTTGTTGAGACAACTAGCCTTAAGAGGAATTTTGCCCTGAAAAACAGGGCTAAGGGAAGCCATGGTGTTTGGGGTCACTCATTACAAAGAGCTGCTCTTTCCTTCACTTGACTTAATAAACTTTTTTTTTCCTTTTCTGTGCCAGTCCTGGGCTTGAACATGGGCTCTGGGCACTGTCTCTGAGCTTCTTTTGCTCAAGGCTACCACTCCACTAATTGAATCGCAGCTCCACTTCTGGCTTTTTTGGTAATCTAATGGAGATAAGAGTCTCACAGACTTTCTTGCTTGGGCTGGCTTTGAATCACAATCCTCAGATTTCAGCCTCCTAAGTATTACAGGCATGAGCTACCAGTGCTCTGCTTAATAAGCTTTATCTCTAAGTGACCATATTCTATACAGACAAACCTCACACCAAGAAATGTTACAGCAAATGGATTTCTCTTTTCAGTAGGAGATATTCCTTTTTACTATCTAGAGTACTTGTGTCTCTATGTCAAGCGAGTACAGTCTAGGATCATTGGAGAAGCTGAACAAAAGACAAGACGCTTGCTTAGTGACCTGGAGCATGCATAAGTGCTTCAAAAATGTGATCTAGAGTGAGCAATAGAAATCGTCTTTTTCTATCCCAAGAAGTAATTCTTTTCCACGCCAGGAGTATTCCCATAGTCCCATGCCTCTGCGATGTTACACATACACAAGTGGAAACTGCTCTCCAGATCCCCTATTTCAAGGATCCAGGAGAGATCCTGTGGTTGATGCTACCATTTCGGGGTGTCCTTTTGATCTGCCTGTGAAGTGCACTCTCTTCAGTTACAAAGAGTTTCTGTTTCTACGCCTTTGGCCTAGTTTATCTCCAAGAAATCCCTTAAAACCTGGTGTTAGGTCATTTTTCATCTAGGAAGTCTTTGTATAATTTATAGAATTGTAAATAGTCAGAAACTGCCACAGACTAGTAGAGATGATTAATCTAATACCCCTTCTAGCCCAAGAAAAAAACAAAACAAAAACAAAAACAGCAGTACCAGAAAGAGAAAGAGACTTGTCCCAGTGCAGGCCAAGGGACCAGGACTGAAGCCACGCATTCACCAGAGTGTCCTCAGAGCTTCTTACTGGTCCCTTACATCATCAGAGATGTGCACACTTTGTGCATCAGCACTCTGGAACCCCAGTATTGCCACCCACAACCTCTCTTCCCATCAGGTACTTCAGTCAGGCTTCATTTCAGTACCTCGGACAGAGGAAGGCATGGTCAATGCTCCACACAGCTCTTCTCCCTATTGTGGAACCAGGAAGCATGAGAAAAACCCTTCTTTGAAGGGGTGACCTGGTTTGTGCTGTGGACTACTCTAAATGGCGGTCTACTCATTTCCCAAGCATTGGTGGCCCGCTGGGGACAGACTGGGCACTCGAGCATGACCCAGTAACCAAGTTTAACAGAGAAAGGGCTGTTTCCAATAGCAGAAAGCCTGTTCTGTCTTCCACAGGTGTGAGCCGAGGCTGTCTCCCTTGGATTCTTTTTCCTAAATACCGACAACTTTCTACTGTTTTTGTGGAATACCAAGTTCTCACTATTCCAGAGAAGATATTATGTTTTGGCTGCTGCTGCTTCTCCTTTTCCTTCTCCTCTCCCTTCCCCTCCTCCTTCTCCCTCCTCTTCCTCTTCTATTCTTCTTTTCCTTCCTGTGTTCTGAGCTAAGGACAGAGGGATGTCTTATTCCTTATAAAGCATAAACAGGAGAGCAGCATTGAGGGGAAAAATAGAATTGGGCTGTACTTTTTTTTTCTTTTCGGTTGCAAACTAGAAGCTTATCATTATATCTTTATAAATTATAAAGTGCCATTTTCAATGATCTCCTTCAATGCATTGCTCCCTTCCTAACTGAATTAGTGATGAACTTGCAATAAAACTTTGATAATAAAACTCAAAATGTACAATAAAAATAAAACCACTTAGTTGTTATAAATGATGGTTCATTGCTTTGAGTTTTAAAGTATTAATGCAGTCGAGTTTCCTTGAAAACTCTGAATTTTTATTAAGATTTTCTCCCATAAAATAGTTTTTGAAAAGTATTAGCTTTTAAAAAATATTCTGCCTTGATTTTTGCCAGTAGGCTTACATGAGGTCAACAGAGCAGAGGTGGGTAAATAATTTGTTTTAAGCCTTTATTAGAAATTATTATGGTCAGATGTTGGTGGCATATGCCTATAATCCTAGATACTCAGGAGGCTGAGATCAGAGAGGGTCATGGTTCAAAGCCAGCCTGGCCAAGGAAGTCCATGAGACTCCAACCTCAAATTAACCTTAAAAAAAAAACTGGAAGTAGAAGCAAGTACAGCTCAAGTGATAGAGTGACAGTCTTGAGAAAAGGGGGTGGGGGGGGGGGGAGCCAGGCCCTGAGTCCAGCACTGTCACATTAAAAAAAAAACATCATTAAGTAAGGTTATTGAGTTTTTGTTGTAAGCACTTTATATCAGTTATTCTCTTCAAAAGTCTTATTAAGTAAGTACTGCCCTCAATTCATCACCAAGGCACAACTAGGGCACCAAGAGGTTAAGTGATTTGTGTTACAGTCTCTGAAAAACTTCATGCCTTATTTGTATGTCTGTGCTTTCAAAACTTGCATTATTAGCAGTGGTTTGTGCTGTGATCTTCGCTACTCAGGAGGCTGAGAATCAGAGAAGATTCAATGTCAGACCAGCCTGGGCAAAACATTACTCAGACCCCTTATCAACAAATAAGTTGGGCATGGCAGCATGCCCTTGTCATTCCAGCAGCACAGTAGATATAACTAGAGGGTCACAGTCCAGCCTCTGGATTGCAGTTCAGAGTCAGTTCATGCAGAAAACTGTTTGAGTCTATCATCTATTAACCAGCAAAAAGAAAGAAGAGACAGAGAGAGAGACAGAGAGAAAGGAAAGAAGGAAGAAGGAAAGGAAGGAAGGAAGGAAGGAAGGAAGGAAGGAAGGAAGGAAGGAAGGAAGGAAGGAAGGAAGGAAGGAAGGAAGGGAGGGAGGGAGGGAGGGAGGGAAGGAGGGAGGAGGGAGGGAGGGAGGGAGGGAGGGAGGGAGGGGAGGGATGAAGGAAGGAAGGAAGGAAGGAAGGAAAGAAGGCTGGACTAGAGTGTGACTCAAGTGGTAGAATGCCAGGCATCAGTAGAAAAGCCCAGATAGATTGCAAGGTCTCGAATTCAAGCCCCAGTACTGGCAGATACGCACATGCACACACAGACACACACACACACACACACACACACGAACTTTCATTGTCTTGTTAATGGTTACATGTATTCCAGGAACTTCCATAGCAGAAGGAAGATAAATTTTCCTGAAACATTGTCATCTTAAGGTCTCTGAGTGAGAAAATATTAACATCTGAGTATTAGCTCTGAAACAGCAGCACAGAATGTATGCAGTTGCTTCAAACCACACAGACAGACAAAAGAACACTACATGCGCCCCGCCAGTGTGCACATGCGCACACTGGGAGGCTGAGCTTCTGCTTGGAGATCTTTCTGCAGTAGGAGATTGGTTATGTATGTGACATGTGATGGTAACTGTGTCATGCTTCTCTCATGGAAGCCAGAAGTACAGAGTGAGGTTTACAGGGTGTGGTGCTTCTGTACTGAGCACCCTCTTTCTCCCAACCCGCAGTGCACTATGTGAGAAGTCTGGAATCCAGCCCTGGAACTGAACCAGTAGTTCCAGGACCACCTCATAAGTGTGTGTTTGGGGGGGGGGGTCCCTGCTACCATGTACCTCCCTGGGGCCTTCCTCTAGAAGCTCTCTCACCTGCTTTGGGGGGAGTTTCCACCCTTCTCCTGCACCTCCTGTGTTGATGCCTTCACAGCCAATTATAATTCTATTCCACTCTCAGCAAGGGAGCTGGCAGCTTTGGGTCTTCCCAGCAGGACTGGCTGGCTACAATTAATGACTCTTCTAGAGCCTGATTAATCTAAGGAGAGGCCAGAATATGTATGCTACACCCAAGGCTACGTTTAAATTAAGAAATGGGGACTTTACTATCCTGTTGCCTGGGTTCACTCAAATGTGTTAACCCTTTAGATTTCACTCTCGGTATTCAATCTGGATCACAAAGCCAACTGATCAAATCCTGACAGTCCCAGAAATAAAAGGGCAAGACACTTTTTGGCTCCTTTGTTCACCAAATTGCAGGTCTTTGAGGGTAAACACAGGACCTATTTTACTAGGCACACGCTAAGAGCTGGAGAGCCAAAAGAAATCTTAGACACAACATTTAATGTTGCCCTGGACCTTTAGAGGTAGAAAATCTAATTTGGGTGAGCATGTGGCTCATGTCTGTCATCCCAGTTACTCAGGAGGCAGAAATCAGAGAGGATTGCAGTATTAAGACAGGCTGAGCAATAAGTTAGCCACACTCTATCTCAACCAATAAATTGGACATTGTGGCTTGCCCTTGACATTCCAGCTACAAGGGTGTGCAAACAGGAGGACTGCAGTCCAGACTCTCTTGGGCAAAAATGCAAGATGCTGTTCAAAGCATAGCTAAAGTAAGAAAGGCTAGGAATATGGCTTAAGTGGTATAGCATCTACCTAGCAAGCATAAGGCTCCGAATTCAACCCACAATGTTGAAAATAAAAAGTTCATGTAAAAAGGAGGAAGGAAGGAAGTTGGTATAAATGAATGTTTCTTATGTGGCAGATGTTTTACATATATTACAGCAAAGAATTCCTATGAAAGTCTCTGCACTTGAATGAATGATGGGACTGAAGTTCAGGTTAAGGAAATTGTATAAGACCAGATAGCTAATGTGGTAGCCTGGTTATATTATTGGTGCTAGATTTTTAAGCCTCCCTGTTGCCTCTTCCCTTTCTAACTCACATGTTTTGGTCAATGGAATCTTAGACAATTTGATGTGGGCAGAGGCTCCAAATTTTTGTGCATTGGGGCTCTCTCTCTCTCTCTCTCTCTCTCTCTCTCTCTCTCTCTCTCTCTGATGGAAATTATTCTGTCATTGTGCAATCCAAATCGATGATAAGCAGCAGGTGGTATAGAACTTGAGTTATCCCTTCCTAGATTAGCCAGCAATTCTAGGCAATTCACAGACCCCTGAGCAAGTCCAGTCAAGATCAAACAAATCAAAACAGCAGAACCCACTGTGGGACTAGCTTGTAGACTTGTGGAAAAACAAGACAGTTGTTTAGGGCTCTGATTTTGTATTGCATATGCTGGAGCAGTTGGCGTCAGCTGGTACAGTTGGTAAATGGTAGAGCCAGAAGTTGTTTGATCTTAAAGCCTGTGTATTGTCCATTCATCATGAAAATATAGCAAAGGGTAAAAACTACGGAACAAAAATAAAACACAACTTAGATTAAGATACATGTTTAGGGGGCTGGGGACATGGCCTAGTGGCAAGAGTGCCTGCCTCATATACATGAGGCCCTGGGTTCGATTCCCCAGCACCACATATACAGAAAATGGCCAGAAGTGGCGCTGTGGCTCAAGTGGCAGAGTGCTAGCCTTGAGCAAAAAGAAGCCAGGGACAGTGCTCAGGCCCAGAGTCCAAGCCCCAGGACTGGCCAAAAAAAAAAAAAAAAAAAAAAAAGATACATGTTTAGCTACAAAGTCTCACACAATGGTCTTACTGGAAAAAATTGAGCAGTTTCCATATCTAGGTTTTGTTTAAAGGGCAAGAGTGGGCAGTTATCTAGCTAACAAGTAGGAAATGTGGGAATCCTTCAGTCTCTATAGTTTGCCATCTAAGTCTGAGCTATACGGAGATGTGACAGGAATTCTCAAGTCATCCCTATCTTCCATCAGTTCCTTGGAGAAGGAAAAGCACACAGGGTAAGATTCATCAGGCTCCACCTGGCTAAGGGGCTCTGGGAATTTTTATAGCTGACACCTTGCCCTGAGAACTGCTTTGCTATTTCTTCCTGACTCAGCTCTACTCGAGTCCTTCAGCCATGCCCTACTCCTTCTCTGCAGTGAAAAGAAAGGTAGAAAAGGACAAGGTGTTTATGTTGTGGCCTATCCACAGAGTCAGTGCCATTAACCACTATCTGTGAGAACATGACTGTGATGATATGGGTGGCAATGCATCTCTGAATGTCAACTTAGCAATATGCATCAAAATCCTTAAAAATGTTCATGTGGACTGTGTGGCAGTGGCCCATGCCTATAATCCTAGCTACTATGCAGAAGGCTGAGATCTGAGGATCACAGATCAAAGCCAGCTGGGGCAGGAAATTCTGTGAGGCTCTTATCTCCAATAAACTACCACAAAAAGCCAGAAGTGAGCCTGGGTCTCAAGTGATAGAGTACTAGTCATAAGCAAAAAAAGCCCAGGGACTGCATCTAGGCCCTGAGTACAAGCCCCAGGACTAACAAAACTCCTTTGTATAACTACTTATAAGAATAAATAAGTATAAAAAATGCCTATGACTAGTAATCCTATTCTAGACCTACTTTCTACTGATATTCATGAATATGATCCCTGGAATCATAGATCACTGTGAGAATTTTTTTTCATACTGTAGTGTGAATAGAAAACAACGAGTTACAAATAAGTTGTATATTATGTTCCTGATTTTGGAAGGGGGTGAATTATATGCGTAGGAGAAGGTTGTAGTTATAAGAAAATTTAAAAGCCAATCTCTCTATATATTTTTTTTGTGTGTGTGTGTGTGTGTGTGTGTGTGTGTGTGTGTACAGTATTAGAGCTTGAACACAGCACCTGTCCTTTAGCATTTTTGTCCAAGGCTGTTGATCTACCATTTGTGTCACAACTCCACTTCCACCTTTTTGGTGGTTAACTGGAAATAAGAGTCCCATGAGCTTTCCTGCCCATGCTGGTTTCAAACCATGGTCCACAGATCTCAGTGCCTGCTCGCTAGGATTACAGGTGTGAACCACTGGTGCCCAGTTTTCTGTATTTTTAAGGTATAGATTTGCTTCCCTCACCCCTGTCTCTCAGCATATGCATTCTTGACAATCTTAAAGCAAGTAAAGTTATCTTAAAATCCAGAAAGATGTAGGGGGCAAAGTGGCTGCAATAATCAGTAACATGAGAATGGAACCTAAAAATAGAGCTTTTGAGTATGAATAGATGATGGCTGGAAGGAAAATGAATAGTTTTAAGTCATCATTTTAAGTCTAAGTAAAAGAAGAACATGGACTTAAATCACTAAATCCCAGAAAATGATTGAAAACAGCAAATCTTAATTGCTGATGAGCTAACAGATACTAGAAAAGATTAATATGTCATCTCCCAGCTCCTAATTAAGAGAGATGCAGGCTAAAAATATGGCAATAGCTGAAGAATCTGGATGGGTTGTGGATGGGTTGTGGAGTGTGTGTCTTCCCTGTGAATGGCTCTTGGACTAGGGCTGTCCTGGGTTCTCCATGCAGATGGGACCCCACTAAGGCTGTAGAATGCTTTTTTAATTCATTTCTTTGGAAGAAAAGAGTAAACATCCCCCAGTCCTTCAATGCAGAGGCTCTGGTTGTTCTATCAGCTTTAGTTCTGCCTACTTTGGGTTTCATCTATGATCTCAAAGGGAATGTGAGAGGTGCCAGGAGAACAACAGAAGCCCTTGGGTTCCTTCCATCTGTCAGGGTTGGAGTCAAGAGCCTTTGAGATCTCCGCCTCCAGCCCCTCCCAGTGCTTAATATAAGGAATATAGAATTCTTTGAAACTGGAAAGAAAGTTGCCAAGATGACAGAAGCTACAGCCCCTTGGAACAACTTAGTAGAAGCCTGGAGCCAACAGACAGGAATCTACTCACATGCCAGACTCATTCAAATTCACTTAGCCTGCTTTCCCTTGACAAGTGGGAGCTGGAGCCAGGATTTCAGGAATAGTACACTCCCTGGAGAGGTGTGAATAGAACTGGGCCAGGTTTGTAGCAGACTGTGGCATGGATAGCCCCTGACAGCACAGAAGTACGACCCACTCTTTGGAGCACTGAACCTGGAGGGGGCTTAAGTCTTCAGTGCTGCCTCTATAGCACCAGCCTAGAAAAGGCCAGCACTGTCTCTGGGTTTCTAGTTCATCAGTCTAAATGAAGTATAATGAGATTGGGGCTGCTAATGCAGAACAAAGGCAAATCCCAAATAGAAGACCAATTGGAGGGAGAAATGCATGTTTACCATAATCTCTTTAAAAGAGCAGGCAGAGGAAATTATTAAGCAACAACCATTTCCTCCTTTCTGCTCCCTTTTAATTACTAAACTCTTTTTTTTTTTTTTTTTTTTGCCAGTCCTGGGCCTTGGACTCAGGGCCTGAGCACTGTCCCTGGCTTCTTCCCGCTCAAGGCTAGCACTCTGCCACTTGAGCCACAGCACCGCTTCTGGCCGTTTTCTGTATATGTGGTGCTGGGGAATCGAACCTAGGGCCTCGTGTATCCGAGGCAGGCACTCTTGCCGCTAGGCTATATCCCCAGCCCCTACTAAACTCTTTTAAATTATAATTATTAATTCATATTCATTGTACCAGCTAATCTGTTTCACTATGATGTTCCATACATGTGTGTATTGTGCTTTGATATCTACCTTCCTTCCTAATCTTCCTTTTCCTTCTTGCATCCCTTTCCTTCTTTGTGTGTTTGTGTGTGTGTGCACCTGCGCATGCATGCACACACATACACCAATACTGGGGCTTGAGTCTTGAACACAGGGCCTCACGTTCTCACTTGGATTTTTCCTCTCAAGGCTGGCATTCTACCACTTGAGCCACATTTCTCCTTCTAACTTTTTGCTGGTTAACAGGAGATAAGATTCTCACAGATCTGTCTGCTTGGGCAGGCTTTGAATCTCAATCCTTAGATCTCAGCCTCCTGAATAACTGGGCTTATGGATGTGCGTCATTGGTACCCAATTTCTTTACCTTTTTTTTTGTCCCAGCCCCGATCTTGCTGTCCCTTCTATCCTTTAGGCATCACAGAGCCCTCAACTGGGCCC
This sequence comes from Perognathus longimembris pacificus, assembly GCF_023159225.1. NCBI lineage: Eukaryota > Metazoa > Chordata > Mammalia > Rodentia > Heteromyidae > Perognathus > Perognathus longimembris. The sequence goes on from NC_063164.1 coordinate 17,421,701, forward strand.
AGTGAACACATAGACAGGGTCACAACAAAAGTAGAAGAGGGGAAAAGAATGATGGTTGTGGCCTAACTTATCACCTTTCCGCTTTCCCATCAAGGAGGTAGAGATGCTTTCATGTGAAGGAAGAAGTCCTGGGGAACAGTGGACCCTCTCCAAAAGACTCTGAGGCAGACATGAGAAGGATGAGCTAGGATGCCCCCCCCCCCCCACACCACCGAATGCCAGGGCAGGCATTACAGCAAGAGCAACTGCAAACTCCTGGCTTTTCCTACTGTGATCACCTCTCAGCAGCAGCCCAGCTCATGGACGGGCAAATTGTGACTCACAATTTTCAGACTTGTGAACTTGGTTTCTACAGTAAAGCAAGGTGCTTGGTAAGGCAACAGACTCCAGAGAGCCTCTCATCTGCAGAGTGGGAGCACAGCATCTGCTACCTAACTCTCTCTGTGTGTCAGGATGCAAATAGATTCAGTAAGAGTAGGTGGGTGCACACAGGACAGTTGGCAGTGATGCCAGCAAAAGCATTCCCTATGTCAAGCAGGGTTCTGAGCATCTCTCACTATGCATTAGTCTATTGAATTGTCTTGAGAACCTGGGAATGCAAGAACTATCTTTGGTTCCCTTTATCTCTTGAGAAATTTGCCTGGGGTCACACATATTAGGCATGGCAGAGTAAAGACTCAACCCATCGAATTGGGGTCTGTGAGACTGGCAAATTATGCCATGCTGCCTCAGATCTATTGGGTGCTTAAGACAATGCTTGGGCCCCTTGGAACACATTCAAAGGCAAGGGCTTACAAGAGACGCAGCATGGAAGAAACACTAGTAAGATAAGACAACATAGATGACAGCGCCCGCACAGGAGCTCAGAGAGGGTGATTTACCCAATGTTCTTCACCCAGTAAATGGGAGGGCTTGAATTTGAACCCAGTAGTCAAAGCTTGCAAACGGATCTTGGCATACAGTAAGTACTCCAATACAATTTAATTATTAGAACTTATTTTTATCTTTGTGTATATCCAAGTCATAAAGTGATGTAGTGAGACAGAAGGTTTGCTAGCATGTCACAAAGTGAGTCTAAGCCAAAGTCGCGTCAAGGGGTGGAGATCCAGTCTTTGCGGAATCAGATTCTGTGGAATGAAGTCAGCATGGAAGCTGGAGAAATCTCCCAAGTGATTGTTACACATGTTCGATTGTGAGAACCAGGAAACAGAGTGCAGATCACTTCAATCATGGTCACCAGCCAGAGGGTGGCAGAGCAGGGATGGCACCCAGGAAAGATCTGGCTTCTGTGCTTTATAAGAGTCAGCCCTCTGTGGAGGTGTCTCTTAGTGCCTAGGACCGTGATCACGACTGGAGAGTGTAATGAGGTCATCATAGCTCATGTGCATCCACAACACCCCCTCCACACACACACACATATATTCAGGATGGTGTCTTAAGTACAACAAATGAAAGTTCGTTTTTTGGAGAATTTCATCACAACCTCTTCAAAGAGCATGAGGGTTTTGCACACCTGAGGGCTGGATCTCCCTCTGCAGGGTGCAGGGCCCGTGAAGGGTAGAAACAGGACTAGATGTTTTCCCCTTCACCTGCCAGTTGACCTATGCCCTGGACTTGGCGTGATTTCAGGGACAGAAAGGGAACAATGGCTCTGTCATCCTTGAAACTTCAGCCTAGTGGCCTGGAACCTTAGAAGTGAGCGCAGTACACCATAGGCAAATAGCCCAATTACGGCTAATCAGGGTTTATCTAAATTATGGGTTTTTTTTTTCCTACTGAGAAAAGCAGAGGACTAAGGCAGATCAGCTTTTAATTTTAGTTCTTTGGTAATGATAGCAATGGTCATGATGAGTTATACAAAAAGACAAACCGACATTGTATTGCACATTTAGGTTATTAGAAATACTGATAAGATTATGAATGCACACATTAAGTATGACCTTCTTTCTTCCCGCCAGCCCTTGTATAATGTGGTTTGTTTGCTATGCTGATCATGTTTGGCATCCTAGAATTGGATGTTATTTAAATTCAATTATAGTAAGGTTAAGTTCTTCTTTCGAGTACCAGTTGAGTAGATTTAGAGGCAGTTAGTGGGAATAGGTACATTTGTCTTATACCAGTTAAATATAGGGAGAAAAGCATTAGGGGAATCAAATAATTATAATGAGAATGTAAGTCACAGTTTGGAGGGCTTGGATGGGTTTTCTTTGTCTGTTTTCTTCTTCTTTTCTTTTTTCTTTTCTTGCATGCTACCACCCATCTCCCTGACATGATGAAACCGATAGGCTAGAAAATATTCTGTGACTATGGAAGTAAGTTTTATGTGTGTGGTTCATGTGTTGGTGTGATGGTAAAAGTAAGCTGTGATTATGAGAGTAGAACAAGAAATAATTATGACATTAATTGGATTTAGGGCAGATAAGTACTGCTCATTAAGGCTTTAAATCATTTTTTCCCTTAGTAATAGAGTTGTCTTTTGATTCAAATTATCTCACAACACTTTCTTATTTCCTTCTGCCAGTGTTGACACATTGTTGGTCCCTGGATACCAAGATTTGGTCTTGGTGTTCTTGAGAGGTTAAGCAAGAAGTCTCGGCATAATCTTACTGGAAAGAGTGTGTTAAATGCTAAGGATGGCTGTAGAGCTGGAAAATTGGTTGGAAAGGTCTCTAGTCAGAAAATAGAGCTGCCATACACTGACCCAATATACACAGGATTCAGACTGGCTTGTGTGCGAACAATAGTAGATTCTAGGGCCCCTGGGGATCTTTGTTATTAGTGGAGATTTTTTTATTTGGTTTTGTGAATAGGTGTTATATACATGAGGGCTTCAATTGTGATTTTCATATACAAATATAATGTACCTTGATTATATCCAGCCCATCATTGCTGTCCCTCTCACAATCCTCTCTTTTTATGCTTCCATATGAATTTTTATGGGTCTTATGACCCTTTCATAGGTATGTCCACTTAATATTCTTCTACCATGTTCCCTCCCCACTAACCCTCTCTTGCCCTCTCCCATCTCTCACTGCACCCCAAACATTCTACCCAGTTATGTTCTTGTCCTTTCTATTTTTTAGATTTTTTTATTCCTCTTATGAAAGCAAACAAACATGCAGTATTTGTCTTTTTGAATCCAGCTTACTTCACTTAATATGATGATCCATAGTATTGCCCATTTTCTTATGTAGGTCATAGTTTCACTCTTCCTTAAGGCTGAATAATTGTGTATGTAATGTCCACACATTTTCTTTATTCATTCATTGGTTTATGAGTACCTAGGTTGATTCTAAAGTTTGGCTTTTATGAGTAGTGCTGTAATAAATACAAGTATATTTACAGTATGCTGTCTTACTAGCAGGATCGTATTGTGCTTGTATTTTAGTTTTGCGAGGGATCTTCATGCTGATTTCCATAGTAGCTGCACTAATTTACATTTGAATAGTATATAAAAGGGTCATTTCTTTCCTTGTATCTGTACCATCATTTGTTATTATATGTTTTCTTAAAGGTTGACATTCTGACTAGTGTAAGGTGGAATCTTATTGCATAATTTACATTTCCTTTATGATTACTGATATATTTCTTCTTTTGAAAACTGTAAAAACTTTGAAATAAAAATTATCATTTGTTTTTTTTTTTAGAGACAATGTCTCTATAAGTAGCCCCAGCTAACCTCAAATTCACTATCCTTCTGCCTCAGCTTCCTGAGTGCTGGGATTACAGAAATGAACCACCACACTTGGCTTTATGGAGATCATCTTGCCAACCATGATCACTCCCACTAGTAAAAGAGATCATGTTTTTCCCCTTCATCTCTCTTGCGCAATCTTTGTTGGCAAGATAGTCTTCACAATAAGTGTCTTGTTTTTTTTTTAAACAATCCTGATACCAAGGTACATGGGCCTTCCACAGGCCTACAGAGTAGAGAAATCGTTGCCTATTATTCTGATGGAAAGAAATGCTGGAATCTTTCAGGTTCTTTGAGCCTCTTCCTTCTGTTCAGTGGCACCTTTGGGGCTCATTCTTTGACTCTTCCCTTCCAACTTTCCTCTACCAACCCAGATCACTGCTACACAAATAATTTGTCAGTATCAATATGGTTGGCTGTGCTCATAAAGTTGGAAAAGTGCATTATTGATAAGCCTTACTTTTATCTGGTCCCTGAACGTAAAGGGTCCAAGGTGTGACAGGAAACAATTCCTTATTTTCCCTATCAAGTGAATAATTTATGGTCATAGGAACTACCATCTTTCTTTAGCACCCTTCTTTTCCTCCTCTACCATCCCAATGAATGTTTTGTATTCCTCTGTCCATTCCTCCCCATCCCAATAAATACAGGTTCCAGCTCCACCATGGAGTGGGAAGTTCTGATTTTAAAGCTTTAGACCCCTTGGGTCTTCTCAGTGGAACAACTACAAGGCACCTAGGCTCTTCCTCACTAATATAGACTTCGTCTTAGAGGAAATTTTAGTGGATTACTATTCTTACAAAAAAAAAAGTCTCTGTCTCTCTTTTTTTTATCTTCTTTGGTATTTTATTTTTAATTTTTCATAATGCTAATATAAAGGAAATATGTACATAGAAGATCACATACGAAGATTTTCTTTTTTTTTTGGCCGGTCATGGGGCTTGAACTCTGGGCCTGGTTGCTGCTTCTGAGCTCTTCAACTCAAGACTAGCGATCTACCACTTGAGCCACAGTGCCACTTCCGGATAGTCTCACGGACTTTCCTGCTCGGGCTGGCTTTGAACTGCAATCCTCAGATCTCAGCCCCTTAGTAGCTAGGATTATAGGCATGAGCCACTGGTACTTGGAGACAGGTCTCTGTCTCTTAACTCTATCTTAACCAAGTCTCCTACCTACCAAGAGTGGGAAGGGGTATAGAAGTAAGGAGGAAGTAACACCCCATCCTGACTCCCTACCATCACCTAAGATCAGTTGAAGCCCAATGACACTGCCTTGAATTGGGTTCAAAGAGGAGAATGAATGAAAGAACATGAGAATTGTCTTTGTGTCCTAACGGGAACCAATAATGTCATCCTCCCATATCAGGATGGGAAAGGTAAGGATCAGCTATAGTGTTCTGAGGATGGGAGGAGACCAAGGGCAGATCACACAGGGTGGGTAGACACTATTTGAATGCATGTGAAGCAGTCTTGATGAACAAACTTGTTTCAGACCCCTGCTCTTCCGTTTTCTTGAACAGATAACAAACTTTGGGTGAGTATCTTCATCTGTAATGCAGAACCCTGTTATTAGCCTCACTGTGTTACTGAGGTAGCAAGCAGTATAAACTGGCTATGGAAGTGTTCTGTGTATCTGTGAAGTGTTTACAACATGAAGATTATTAATAAAGAGAGAATGCTACAGAAAGGAGGGGAGGAGGAAAGGTGTAACAAATATGACAAGAAATGTACTCACTACCTTATTATGTAACTGTACCCCCTCTGCACATCACCTTGTCAATAAAATTTAATTAAAAAATAAAAAGGAGGGGAGGACATTGTTTAACATTTGAAGGAAGTAAGAAGTAGACTCAAAGACTCTTGTAACCTCCTGCAATATTATCCTGCATTTAGTATGTGCTTACTGTGTGCCAGGCATGGAGCTAAATATAGTTTCCTATTAGTCCCCTCTCCCATAGTTTCACAGATGAATCATTTTATTTTGATAAAACTAAAACTTTCTGGATGACTATTTTATTCCAGTGTCAGACACCAGCAAGATTTCTTCCTCCTTTTCACTCTCAGCCCACGACTTTTCTTCATATTTCACTTAAAAAAATAGAAGAAACCAGAAGTTAATCTTGCCTAGTCCAATTTTTGGTTTTTGTCTAATCTGACCCATCAACAGCATTTGGTAAAGACAATGGGTCCTTGTTTTCTTAAAATACTTTGGGTTCTGCTATTGGAATGTCATGTTCTCTTCTCTCTCAGTGACCTTCCTTCTAAATCTCTTCCCCTAGCTCTTTACATTTCCTGACCTCTAAGCATGAGGATCTCCCAGTATCAGCCCTGGTTGTTTGTTTTCCGACTTAAGCCTTTAGTGATCTCATTTAAACACCATCTCCATGCCAGCAACTCTCAAGTCTCTATCTTGACCTGTTCCCTACACTCTAGGCATAACATGCACTGTAATCCTTATTTGGCATCTCTACTTGAATAGCTGATAGGAATGTCATAGGTAATACTTCCAAAACTGAGTTTCTAATCTTTCTTCCCAGACACTGGCACCTGTCTAGTTAGTAAATACACCTTTCACACACTTCTGCCATGTGCCCAGCTCTATGAGATATAGGAGCAGCCTGAGTCCCAGAAGGTTTGAGAATGTTGAAGTGCCAAGCTGTGGGTAATGATGCAGGGAGAGGAGACAGGTCCACAGCTGGCATTGATGGGAGACTTGGCTGTGAGACCTGAGCTGAACCAGGAATTGGATAACATCTGGAAGGGAGGAGACAGACAATAGATTCGCAACACAGGTATAGGCAGGGCAACAGAAATAGAGGCAGTAGTGTGGCACAGCTCAGAGGTTGATCTTAGTCCCAAACACCTGGTTTTCCATTCTACACATGCCACAGGTTGACTCAGTGACCTTGAATGAGTAATTCAACGTCACTTTCACTTCAACAAAGACTTCTCTTACAGGGGTAGAGGAGTGTCCATCTCAGCTTCTATGTTAAATCAATTTATCTTATATTGGCATTTAATCCAAGGCATATCTTCATTAAGTCTAATGTTAATCCTTCTGGCTTTCATCCATTTTTACTTCCATTGTTCTTAGAGACTAATAGATGGTGATAAAAGGTCCACGTTAAAGCCTTTAAAAGCCCTAAATATTAAAAAAAAAAGATCATATCCCTTTTCTCAAATTTGCATAAAATGTACTAAAGAATAAATATAAAGGGCTGGGGATATGGCCTAGTGGCAAGAGTGCTTGCCTCATATACATGAGGCCCTGGGTTCAATTCCCCAGCACTACATATACAGAAAGCGGCCAGAAGTGGCACTGTGGCTCAAGTGGCAGAGTGCTAGCCTTGAGCAAAAAGAAGCCAGGGACAGTGCTCAGGCCCTGAGTCCAAGCGCCAGGACTGGCAAAAAAAAAAAAAAAAAAAAAGAATAAAATTTGTATGAATGCCAAAGTTAAAATAGCTTCTGTTTATTTTTCCCTTCTAAAATTCTGAATCACTTTTAAAATCAAATATGAACTTTTCACACAGTTTGAGTATCCTTGTTTTCTATTATTGGTATTTTCATTTTGTCTCTGAGTTGTTCAGCCCCAAAGGAAAGTAAGAGGACATGAATTATTTGCTCCAGAAGAATCTCTTTATCCCTTAGCCAGGCACTAGGACCAGACCAGGCCATGTTCCCTTCTTTTCCAGGTAAGGCTTAGGGGCCTCTCATAATCCCTAGTAGTCCCACACATTCACAAGCAATGTTAAAACCCCAGATCTTATTATTAATCATTCCCCAGCCAGCAGCAGTTCCTGCCTTTTCTCATGGCTGCTGCTCAGGAAGCAAGGAATGTAGACTTTGCTGTTACTTGGCACCATTGCCAGGGACCGGAAGTAATGTCTTTTACCTGATTGGCAATTTGACATGGATGCTTAACAACCCGATTAATCAAACCCAGCTCATCCTGTTAGAATTAATGAGCCTAGGAAATGCTGCCATGAATAATGAGGGCTTTTGTCCCTCCCCCAGCCCCTCTTCTTCCTTCCTCCCTCCCACCGCTTTCTCAGAGCCACAGCACAGCTACTCAATATCAAGAGTCATTAGGCTTTATTGGATGTGGCAAGTAGTCAGCAATGTGAATACCTTCTGCCTCTTTCTCCTTTTACAGGCACCACAGCAGCCTACCAGGAGTCAGAGGCTACTCTTGTCCTAGGAAGGTGCAAAACTTGCCACTTGCTTTGTTTTTCAATTCACTCACTCAAATATGAAAAGCTATTGTGGGCCTTCAAGTGATTGTAGGGCTTGGCACTGGGGGAAAGGGATACAAATATGTAAAACTCATCCTTGACTTCCTTTGGAGGGTGAATATGCATAGATCCTTATAGTTACGTGCTGGATATCCTAATAGGGATATACCACAAATCACATAGCATCAAAGTACTTTTAGATGAAAGCACTTTCATATCCAAGCACTAAACTCGGCCCAGAAAAATCAGAGATGCTTCTCTGTAGCATTAGAACCTTCTTGAAAACAGATAACAGCAGATAGTAGATTTGTAGACCTCATCCAGCCAAGATTAGGATTTTGAGTGATAGACATTGAAGTGGAAGGGAAGGATGATTCCAGAAATCTTTGAGGTAAATGATTCATTTTGTAGTCTGAAATAAAGACCATGATTAAATGTGCAAATGGAAATCTGCAGGGGCTCCAGGACTTAGTGATTCATGGTTGTAGATAAGGTGGGGCTTTATTATTATTATTTTCTATCAGTGGTGAGGCATGAACTCAGGCCTTGGGCACTGCCCCTGAGCTTTTGTGCTCACAGGTAGCTCTCTAACCACCTTGAATCACAGCTCCACTTCCAGTTTTAACTCGAGATAAGAGTCTCATGGACTTTCTTACTAGGCTGGCGTTGAACCACAGTCATCAGATCTCAGACTCTTGAGTAGCTAGGATTTTAGGCATGAGCCACCAGTGCCTGGCAAGATGTGGTTTTTATGAATGCTGAAATATTTAAGTTAGCAGAGCTATGGCTCAACTGGCTGTATCCCAAACACACAAGCATGGGGCATAGCAGTTTGACTATGCAAAGTATCTCATGAGTGCTCTGATAGAATCTAAGTACAAAATAAATGAGCTGGAGTGAAGGCATGAAAAGTAAGGAAGAAGGAGGCCATGGGCAAGACCAGAGGGAGCACAGGTCAGGGTGGTAGGCCCAATTGTTAAAGTCCTGAGAGGATAAAGGGAGGAGCTGAGTGAATAGGGATGTGGTGAGCAGTGGTATGGCTTGAGCTAGGAGTGAAAACAAGAGCAGATAAGAGGAGACAAATCTAAAGGAAGGAGAGGGAGGACACCCAGGAAAGGGAAGGTTTATGGAGACACTTTGATGTGTCAAGCAGCACAAAGCATGGAGTTCAATGATGCCTCTCTGGCATACCATAGGGAGCTCCAAAGAGTGAGTCTAACGGTATAGTCTACTTAAAGGGGTTTCAAATGCTGATGCTATTTTGCATGGCCAGATCCCTTTGCATCTCAGTTTCCAGTGTTCCCAGCCTTGCTCAGGGCTGGCTGGGGTGCCACAGGCCTCCAGCAAGGGCATTTGGCCCAACCTCCCCAGGATTCAGGCCTGTCCATATTTAAGGGCCCAGTGTAAAAGGCTTCACCAAAAAGAATTGGTTCTCTGTGTCTTGGCCTGCCAGAAGAACATTGCAATGATTCAAGATCAGAGCTCTATACTCGTGCAAAATGAATCCTATAACATATTTTTAAATTGTTTAATTTTGACTATTGATAGGTTTTACATGAAGATTACCTGTAGACCTAGGGATATTGCCTAGTATATATGAGGCCTGCTGGGTTTGGTCATCAGAAAAGAAAAGATTTCTCCAAGATTGTTCTATCTACAGCTGGTTAGAGTTCTCTTTCTTTTTTTTAACCTGTATTGAGCCTTCTAGATCATGTGAATCTCTACCAGCTAACAGCTGGTGTCCTTTACCTGTTTGCCTCACTGGCCCTACAGGTATTCGAATTTGGAAGCCTTGGATGAGCTTTCAAAGAGAAACCACTGGAGCCTGAAATCCCCCTTTGGGCTGCAGAGGGTTTCTGCAGAAATCCTACAACTTGGGTGTACAGTAACAGTGTCCTGCTCATTACCAACCAGGAGAAGGGCCTACGAGTTATTAGTTGAGTTGGCTGAAGTCATGTGGCTCCTACTGTGAGGACAATGCAGTCCAGGCCTCCTCTGTGGAGTCTGGTTACTCAAGTCAAAGCTGGTGGCCTGGTATGGTGACCTTGTCTGACTTACTGACTGGCTCAGACCGGTGGACCAACCTCTTACCCACTATCCTACCACCTACCAGACTGTTCACTGCCTCTCTCCCTGCAGGGGGAGCTGCTGAGCCCATGCCGCTGTGATGGCTCCGTCAAGTGCACACACCAGCCTTGCCTCATCAAGTGGATCAGCGAGCGGGGCTGCTGGAGTTGTGAGCTGTGCTACTACAAGTATCATGTCATTGCCATAAGCACAAAGAATCCTCTGCAGGTAACAGGGTCTGCATGATGAGGGCTGGGTGGGACCTGGGCTTCCCATTGCCATTTGCTTTGCAATGGGAGAATTACTTCATCTTAGACTCAGGGTAGTTTGGAGCTCAGAAGCAATCTTTAGAAAAGAAAGAGTGAGAGATCTTCTTTTTGTTTTCTCTCAAGCCTCTGCAAGAAGAGGAAGTAATAGAGAAATACATATAGAAGAAAGAAGTATCAGAAAAAAAGAGAAAATAAGAGAGGGAATAAATGAATGAGCAAATGGGGAAAGGAAAAGGAGGGGGAAAGGGAAGAGAGAAAAAGAAAGGAAAGAAAGGAGAGAAGAAAGGAAAGGAAAGGAGAGTAGAAGAGAAGGGGTAGAGAAAGGAGGAAAGAGAAGAGAGGAGGGGTGAGAATGGTAAGGGGAGCAAAAGAAAGCCAAGACAAGCCAAAGAGTAGAAGGAAGACTCCCTGAGAAAAATGGAAGTGAGGCTGGGAGGCAGAGAAAAGGAGGGAGGAGTATTAGAAAGAAACAGGGCAGAATACGGAAAACCTACTAAGAGGGGTGAGGGCAGGCAGGGCCAGGGCTGGGGTAGGGCTTTCCAAACACATTTCCACATAACTCAGGGCTCCCTTCACCCACCCTCTGCCCCCTGCTCTGCTAACACATCCATCTTCCCTGGAGGAGCTGGTAGATCTTATGCCTCCCTTATAAATTCCCTCAAATCAAGCAGCTTGCTCTGTGTGATGCCTGTACACATATAGAACATTTCACTTCTGAAAATATCTCCATATATGCATGATCAAGCAATTAAGCTGCCACATAATCAATTACCCAGTATGGTGACAGTGAGGATGGGGACTCCAGTTGCCTGGCAGTTTCCCTCCTCCTGGAGGGGAGGGGGAAAAAGTCGGTCCTATGAGCCCAGGAGGGCAGGCGGTTTGATAATAACAATGTGGTAGGGTCTTCACTTGGAAGGGCAGCTGGCATCTATGCTCCCCCTGGAGTTGCTATGGACCCTGTAGTTGCTGTGGTTTATTGTAGACCCTGTGGAGTTTTCTATGGGGCAACCTCCAAGAGGGTGTGTGTGTGTGTGTGTGTGTGTGTGTGTGTGTGTGTGTGTGTGTGAGAGAGAGAGAGAGAGAGAGAGAGAGAGGGAGGGAGGGAGGGAGAGAGAGAGAGAGAGAGAGAGAGAGAGAAGATGTGGGCTAGGGTGGTGGTGGGGCATTTCTGGAAGAAGGTATTGAAAGTCCATCTTAATGGTGAATCACAGCGTGAGCAGAAGAGCTGCCCCTCCCCACTGTGGGTTCCATCTTCAACCATTCATTTCCAAATCTTGAAGTGTCTTAAAATAGCAGTGTCATGAGACAGCTGGCTCCATATCTGCTGGGTACCAGCAGAGGTCTGAGTGTTTTAACCCTCACCTTCCTTCACAGTTGGCTAAAGCCTCAAGAAAGATCAGATCACAAATCTACCATCAAGTCCCCAGTACCTGGCTCTGGGTTTCACCCTTGACTCTTTTAATAAAAAAAAACAAACAAACAACACTCAGGGATCATTTTTTTTCCTGGGGGTAATAAAAGGTATTCTAATCTTATGATTCAGAAAAGCACATGTCAGCATTTGGAAATATTGGTCTGTTCATGATATTCTTAAATCACTATCCTGGCTCCAGTTGCGAGTTTTAAGACTCTGGAGACTCCTCTGATTCTGTTAGTCTTCAAAAATGCCATGGTGTTTGCTCAGTAAATGTCACTTCACTTTTTTAATATAAAAGTAGTTTGGACTAGCCACGCACAAGGGCTCACACCTGTAATCCTAACTAAGGTGGGGAGGATCATGGTTTGTAGCCAGCCTGGGCAAAAAGTTCAAAGAATCCATTTCAGCAAAAGCAAAACAAAACAAAACAAAAACCTGTTATCCCAGCTACATGGAAACTGTAAATAGGAGGACCACAGTCTAGGCCAGTCCAGACCCCCCCCCCAAAAAAAAAAAATTCAAGACCCTATTAGAAAAATAATGAAAGCAAGAAGGGTTAGAGACATGGCCCTGCCTGATTAGGTCAAGGCTCTGAGTTCAAACTCAAGTGCTGTCCAAATAAATATCTAGTTTGAATTAGAAGCTCTGTTGTATGGTTGCCTAAATTGTCCTAATTGTGTTTTCTAGTCAAGTGAGAGACAGCTGCCTACTCAGTCAGTGTGTGACCTCTGCTCCCACAGCTTGCTTTGGACCATCTCCAGTAGAAGATGAGCCTGGCAGGCCATCCACAAGTGAGCAGAGCAGTGGATGGGAATCCACGACCTAGGGGGTTCCCTCCAGGTCTCCTGGGTCTCTCATCTCGTGAGAACAGCACAGCTATTCACAATAGGACAGCATTCCAGTCACCCAACAAATAAGGCAATATTTCTACCTGAAAAACCCACTGAGACATGAGTCACAGCCTTGTGAATCTCAAGGCTCTATTAGCCTCTACTTTCTCTCTGCTACACAGGAACAGTCATGTCAGTATTCCTACCTTATCTGTGGTTCCCCTTTACAGTTTTTTAGTTAACCATAGTCAACTGAAACCCAAAATATTAAATGGAAAGTCCTAGAAATAAACAATGCATGTGTCTTAAATTGAGTGTCATTCTGAGTAGTATGTTGAAATCTCAAACCTTTCTACTCCATTCTTCATGGGACATGGAATCATCTCTTATTCCAGTGTATCCATAAAGTACATGCTATCCATCCATTAGCCATCTCAGTTACCAATCAACTGTCATGGTGTCACATACTTTACTTACATATAAGGCTTGATACTATCCAAAGTTTCAAAAATCCATTGAGGGAGTCTTAAAAGGTATCCTCTTGGTTTAGGGAGGACTATCATATATTGATAGGCATTTGGTTAGTGTCTATTAGGTACCTGTTACTGTTCTAAATATTTACATATATTGCCTAATTTAATCATGGAAATAATCAATGGAGTGGGTACGAGTATTATTAGTCCCAATTTACAAATTAGACAATGGAAGCTCAGAAGGTTCAACAACTTGCCAGAGGCTGCCTGGTTAATTGGTAGTAAAGTAAGGTTGCTGACTACAATAGGAATTCTCACTCTTGGGTTCAAGCTCTTAACTTCTACCCCATCATGTCCAGGCAAATTTAGGATGACTCTTGCCTTAACATGCTTAACCTATATTTTTTTTGCTGAATCATAGAAAATAATATCCTTTATAACACTAGACTGATATTTAACCCTTATAATAGTCTAGGAAGTAAGGAGAACCAATTCTTCCCTTTGTGACAGAAGAGAAAATTAATGGTCTCCTTGCCTTATTGACTCCCTCATAATCAGCAAGTTGGAACAGAGCTTAACTCACTCAGCTCATGTGACACCCTGCTACCTGACATGAGGAATGCAATATCTAGTCTTAATCTCTACCTTCTATTTTTCCACTCACTCATGCCCCAGGAGATGAGTTCAGGGGATGGAGAAGTCTCATGATATTAACGTCAGAATCCTACTTAGAACAAAACCCTAAAGTTCCAGGTGTCTGGTGGTAGAGGAGCCTGATCTCATGGATGCCTTTCTTCTCTTTAGTCTGCTTGTGAGATTAAAAAGGGCTCTCATTCTCTGTCCTCTCCTTGCAGTGCCTAGTCCCTCACCTTTCTGTGAAACTTCACCTGGGACAGACAGGAGGAACATTCTTTTCCACATTCTACTCTGTTCCTTCCACCATGTTTCACCTCATGGTCAGGAGCCTCATTTAGGTCCCATGGATGGCTGAGGGTTGGCAGGAAAGGCTTTAGAAATGAAGAGGGCCTGAGTGTGCCTTCTCATTTGAGATTCTTGATGTCAGGAAGAGTAGAAGGGTCTGAAGCTCTCCTCCCCGACTGTGGAACAAGCCGTGGAAAAAAAGCATTCATTGTACGTGATCGAGCTATCTTCTGGAAAGTTCTATCATTACACGCAACCCTAAGCTGGAGGAACAGTGGAAGATTTTCAAGGCCCATTTCCCTGTAATGGTATGCTATCTGTGTAATTAAATGTCAAGGCCAATGTCCTACCTCTAAATTGATAAGCGACTAGTTTTCCATTGGTTACTGTTCCTTGGAGGTCATGAAGAGTCCTGGCTGGAGCCAGAATTTCTGCTTTCCTCTAGCCCAGTGGGGGATTCCTGTTGCAGGAGGTAGGCATCTAGCGAGCTCTCTCCCCTGAATACAGGCTGCAATGCTTGGAGGGGGTGTGCCCTCTAGAGAATTATGCAAATCACCACCCATCCAATCAGGAGTTTTGTCATCTGCCTTCCCAAGCCTAATCAGTTCCCTACCTAAAACTATTCAAACCATCAACATTGATCAAGACATCTTGTTTTGTTTTGTTTTTTTTTGCCAGTCCTGGGTCTTGAACTCAAGGCCTGAGCACTGTCCCTGGTTTCTTTTTGCTCAAGGCTAGCACTCTATCACTTGAGCCACAGCACCACTTGCAATATATATATATATATATATATATATATCTGAGGAATCGAACCCAGGGCTTCATGTATACAGGGTGAGCACTTTACCACTGGGCCATATTCCCAGCCCCATCAAGACAGATTTATTCATAACTGCTTTGTTGAACAACAGCTCCTTTGTACAACTAAAGATAATAAAATATTAAAAAACAAACAAACAAACAAAAACCATGAGGATTTGTTTTAGAGAATTTTAATTTTTTGAGTTCTATGTATATTTTGGATATGAGGCCTTTGTCCATTGTATGGCCGGTAAAGATCTCCCAGTCTGTGGGCTTTCTATTAATCTTGCAAGCTATGTCCTTTGCTGTGCAGAAGCTCTGTAGTTTGAGGCAGTCCCATTTGTCCAACCTTTCTTTGATTTGTTGCATTTCTGGGCCTTTATTAAGAAAGTTTTGTCCTGTGCCAAGGAGCCCAAGTGTTTCTCCTATTCCTTCTTGTAGTGTTGTTTCAGTGTATCTGATTTTACCTCGAGGGCTTTGATCCATTTGGAATTGATTTTGGTGCAGGGTGATATATAAGGATCTAGGTTTAGTTTATTACAGGTGTTGGACCAGTTTTGCCAGCACCATTTGTTGAAGAGGCTGTCTTTCTTCCATCCTATTCTTCTAGCTCCTTTATCAAAGATCAAGTAGCCATAGGTCTGCAGGTTTATTTCTGGGTCTTCAGTTCTATTCCATTGGTCCTCAGGCCTGTTCTTGTGCCAGTACCAAGCTGTTTTTATTATTATAGCTTTGTAATACAACTTGAAGTTTGGCATGGAATTCCTCCAGCACTGTTCTTTCTGTTTAGGATTGCTTTTGCTATTTGGGGTCTTTTATTGTTCCACATGAATTTCTGGATTGCTTCCTCTATTTCATTAAAGAATGGTGTTGGGATATTGATGGGTATTGCATTGAATTTGTAGATAGCCTTTGGCAATATTGCCATTTTCACAATGTTAATCCAAAACAAATCCTCAAAGAACCAAGGACCCCCTCAACAAGTAGTCTAAAGACTAAAAAGAGACTTCTCTGAAGAGGAAATGAGAATGGCCAAGAGACACTTGAAAAAGTGCTCTATATCACTGGCCATAGAAGAAATGCAAATCAAAACTACACTGAGATTCCACCTCACCCCAGTAAGAATATCCATTATCAGGAAAACTAATTATAACAAATGCTGGAGGGGATGTGGCCAAAAGGGAACCCTACTACATTGTTGATGGGATTGTAAACTTGTTCAGACACTCTGGAAAGCAGTATGAGGGTTCCTCAAAAGGCTAAATATAGAGCTCCCCTATGACCCAGCAGCCCTACTTTTGGGCATCTACCCAAAAGATTACAAGCAAGACCACACTAAAGCCACCAGCACAACTATGTTCATCGCAGCACAATTTGTCATTGCTAAAATATGGAACAAACCCAGATGTTCCTCAGTAGATGAGTGGATCAAGAAAATGTGGTACATATACATAATGGAATTCTATGCCTTTATCAGAAAGAATGACACTTCCCCATTCATAAGGAAATGGAAGGACCTGGAAACAATCATAGTAAGTGAAGACCCAAAGAAACATAGACTCTGGTTCCCCTCATAGGGAATAATTAATACACATCTAGCATAGTCCTAGCAGAAGATTACAATAGCTCAAGAGCTATACCTTTATGAACACATAAGATGATCCTAAGCGAAATGAACTTCAAGTCATGAAAATTAGTGGTATATCACTGTTGTAGTCATTTTCAACATGACATGTGACCTTGCCTTTCTTTCTTCTTCTTCTTCTTTTTTTTTTCATATTCTCTTCTTGTGGTTTTACCCCTGATAGCACTGTAACTGATTTTAATATCCTGGATATTGTATTTACGTATATTGAAATTAGGAAAGCGAAAGGGAATACCACCATTGAGAGACAAAGGATAAAAAGACAAACCAATGCAATAGCAATAGTTACAAAACTATATGGTATAAACCAACTGTACAACTCACGGGGGGGAAGGGAAATGGAGGGGGGGGAATGAGGGAGGAGATAAGTTGGATAAGAAATGTACTCACTGTCTTACATATGAAACTGTAGCCCCTCTGCACTTCACTTTGACAATAAAAAAAGAAATAATAAAAAAGATGAATAAAAAAGCAAAACAAAAACAAAACTATCACATTTACTCTCAGGACAAAATCCAAATATGGTCAATAACACTGTGTCCTTTCTCTAAACTCTTCTAACTTTTCCTGTTGTTCTATCCCACACTTTTTCTCCATTCCACCCATTCTGGTTCTTTTGGTTTTCATACTCACCTTGTTTCCTTCTGGCACAGGGCCTTTGTACATGTTCTTGCCTCTGCCTGGGATACTCACCTGTCTTCTCTATTGCTGATAATCTCCTACTTCACTCACATATTACTTCCTATGTGATGTCAAATGCTCCCACCACAGGCTCTCACAGTCTCTTTCTCAACTCTGATGGATTAGTTGTAAATCCACAGGGCTATCTGCTACATAGGCTGGCAGTTGTCACTATCTGGGTTGACCTAGTGCATTATCTCCAGCATCTCCCATAGCAGAAAATATTCAATACACCTATATGGAGTGAACCGCATGAATAAACCCTGCACTAAAAAACAACTCGTAGCTTTGCTACGGTCATTGTTGCCTAGAACATCCATGGAATCATAAAATTCCAGAGCTGAAACTCACTCACACTCCAGTCTCAGCTTATCCCACTATCAATGCTTCTTTAAGTATAGTGCTTGTTTTATAAAATAGAAAAAAGGAAAAATTAATGTTAACATGCATTTTGTTAATTAGAAACTGTTTTTCTTATTTCTCTTCTACATCCTGCATCCTTTCCTGGTCTGTTGACTCATAATTTCTAGCATGTACATTAAATGGCATGCAAGGTAGTGTTGTGGTAGGAACAAAATAGACCTGTGCCCTCGTAGCACCTATTAGTAAGAAAATAGACCATGTTGCTCTGCAAAGCCACCCACACAAGCTCTTTGTTTTCTATTTTATTATTCCTATTTCTGTTTGTATCATAATCAAGTTTTAAAAAAATGTCTCCTCGGCTATGCCTGCCCCAGAGCCCCTCCTTACAATGCATTTAAATCATTCTATGTGATATTGCTTTCCTCCGCATCAAAAGTACAATGTAAAACTGCACCCATGTCTATTATACTACTAGCTAGGAAGCCCTGGATTAAATCCTGCCTCAGAGAAGTGAGCTGTTGGAATAGAAGAAGGAAGAGGGCTGGGAGTGCGGTGAGGATAACCCAAGCAATAGCTAATCTGCCACTCTTTCCTCCCCAGTGGCAGGCCATCTCTCTGACAGTCATCGAGAAGGTTCAGATTGCAGCTGCCATCTTGGGTTCCCTCTTCCTTATTGCCAGTATTTCTTGGCTCATCTGGTCGACCTTCAGTCCCTCAGCAAAGTGGCAGCGCCAAGACCTCCTCTTCCAGATCTGCTACGGGATGTACGGCTTCATGGATGTGGTATGCATAGGTGGGTCCGAAGACTTGTCCCATGGAAAGCTTAAAACAACATGCTGGGGAGCCCCCAGGATCCCTCCCACTGGGAGACCAAAGCAGAAATGATACTAAAATTTGAGATCTGTGAACGCAAGGTAGCAAAGCATAGATATGAGAGTTGACTGGTGAAAAGGAGGCAGGGCAAAGGAGAAAGATGAGAATGATTCCCAAGCAAATCTGCCTTGCTCTGTGGAAGTGGATAAGGAGGCTTTGACTCTACAGAGATTTGAGAAAGGCTGGTTGAGGAAGGTCCAGTGCAGCCAACCTGTAATAAGGGATGTTTACACAGTTAACTCCGTTTTCTTTCCAGCAGCACAATGCCAACAAGCAGCCATGATGATATTTGTCTCTTCATTTCCCCCAGCTTTTTATAAGCTGACTCCAAGGCCTTATATTTCTATAGTCTAGTGGTTTCAAAACTGTGCGCAGGGCTTCAGTTCCACACTAAGCTCGAGGAGCTAGTCTTGGGAGTAAGAAAGACTTTGGATATGCATTCATGCTTTATCCTGAGATTTTTTAAAAATCCTATTCTACATAAGATTTTATTGAAAAGGGTCAGTGTTTTAAGAAAAAGTTGAAACCCATTACTTTGGTTCCCCATTTCTTCCCTTACCCCATCCCCAAATCTATGTTCCTCCTCTTCTACTATGGTTGGTGGAGGGCTGGGTCATTTTTGTTTCAACAGGTCATTGTGGCTGTCAGTTCCAAAAATTTGGTCTAAGCAATGATGGAGGCAGGGCCCTTGTTTCTCTGAATGAAAGAAGCATCTTTAAGCACTGGTCATAAACATCTTTACCTGGAACTCACAGGGTATCCCCTAGGCCCAGTACTGGGATCATTAAAATAACACAGTTGTCTCTTCTGGACATGAGTGTGTGTGTTACATTAAATGTTGCTGTTTGGCTGGAAAACATTCATTAGCTAGAATTTGGCTGGAATAATGTTTTTATGAATATTTAATATGAGAAACAACACGAAAGACCTAGAGACTTGCATACTGTTGGCAACAGCCGTAGGCTAGTGATGCTAGAACTTGTAAATCTATCCAAACCATCCTTCTGCCTCTCCGTGCTAACTAAATCAATGCATCAACCCCAATTTCAAGAGCCTTTTAATTATGGTACCTAGGCAATGAGAGAAGTAGCTTAAGTGTGGAGGACTGGAAGAGAGGATTGTGAATAGGGAGGAATTTGACATTGATGCATTCTAATCTACCTTCCCCTCCTACCAAACTTCCTTCCTATCCCTGCAGAGGCCTGAGTTGCTGATGCCAAAAGCAGGTGTGTCTCCATATGGAGGAATGCAGCAGCTCTGGCATGGAAGGAGGAACAGAGGAGGGGCTTTCTGTGGAGGCCCCTTCAGCCGTCCTTTACTGTCCTTCAGGCAGGTGGTAGATCAGTCCTGAGGTAGGCTTTTATGAGACTTTCCCATCAGGTGATATATCAGTTAACTTTAGATGCAATAACGAGCAGTGCAGCCACACACTGGTGGCTCACACCTGTAACCCTAGCTACTCAAGAAGCTGAGCTCTGAGGATCGTATTTTGAAGCCATTCTGGACAGAGAAGTCCATGAGACTCTTATCTCCAATAAACTACTGAGAGAAATCTGGAAGTGGCACTGTGGCTCAATTGTTAGAGCACTAACCTTGAGCACAAAGAAACTTGGGGATAGTGCTTAGGCCCTGAATTCAAGCCCCAGGACCAGCACAAAACAAACAAACAAACAAAAAATCAATGCCCTAAATCACAGTCCCTTACAATCAATATCTCTTTCCCATTCATGGATTTGTAATATAGCTGAGGTTGTGCTGGGCTTTGCTGGGCTTGGCTAAACTGGGATTACTGACTTGTGGCTATGCAATGTGTTCTCATGCTGGTACCCACACTAAAGGAGCAGGGATTATGGGACTACACTCTTCTCTTTAGTTGAAAAGTGTGCTCTCCTCCTCTTTGGGGAGCATGGGCAATAGAGAGGAGCGTAAATACTATTTACTGTGCATGGCTCCACAAATTTGAGGACTGAATTGAACACAGAAGAAATGATGGTGGTCAGACAGTGTAACTCCCTTGCTTTGCAGCTGAGAGAACTGGGACTCAGAAAATGGAAGGAATCTGTTCAAGGTTCTTGGCTGAGATTAGAAAAGTGAGGTTTCCCAACTCACACTCCAGTGCTCTTCCCCTTTTGATAGCAGGAACCCCATAACATCACTTGTAGGAAATTTTCGGGCTCCCAATGTGCTCTCTGTGTATCTGGGACCATTCACAGAGGGAACTCCATGAGCAGGCCATTTCTCCATGGCTCTGAACCACCCTGCACTAAAGCTTTGGCTCCTATGAATCTCTGAAGTCTCTCACTCAGCCAGGATCAGTGCCATTCTTGCCCCCTCTGTCCCTTTTTTGGTTCCTTTCCCCCTGCTTGTCTTCTCTGTGGCCCACTTCTATCTCTGTAATTCCTTTTCTTCCTATGCATAGGTAGCATGCGGTCCTTTAGTTTCTGAAAGAAGCAGGATTCATTGGCTGCTAAAAAGTTTTCTCATTATTTTTCTTTCCTGCTTTTAGGAAAACAAAATATCCTAGGGTGCAAAGCTACACCATAATCCATCCATCTAACCTTTAAAGAGCTCCAGCTGCTCTATCATTTTATTGGTTATAACTGGATCTAATTCTATTTCAGAGTATATCCCTGAGGACAAAGATTATTCTACCCACTTTTCATATCCTGAAACTCTGTACCTGAAGGATTTGTCTTAGGCTGACTCAGGCAGCATATCAGGACTCCCAGATCAGTGTTTGCCTAGTAGAGACTGTCTACAGGAGAATATGCTGGGAGACAAATGAAACAGGAAGTGACAGATGGTCTAAAGAAAGAAGCAGGAGGTGACTGGCAGCAGTGGGAATTCACAACCATTCTTGTGGTGATTTTGATGGGTGGTAGTATTAAGGGTGAAATCCAGGTATCAGTCACCCCTCTTCTTCAATGTGCTAGAAAAACACATAGCAATGCCCATGTGAGTGTAAAAATACCTGCCTTTTAAGGGGCTTTCTGGAGGGAGAACCAACTAGAGGCTGTAATGCCTACCAGCAATATCTATTTTTAAGCTCAATGCAGTCAGACTAACAAGGACTACCAGAAAATACAGTTGGCATCAGAGTCACTGATGGAAAGGGAGGGTGGCAAGTTGGGCTTACTCTGCAGGAGAATCCTCATGCACTCCATATCCTAGTCAATGACTCATTCCTTGCCTCACAGCAAAATCAGTTCTATAAAGTGTGTGCAAGGCAAGCACCAGTGGCTTATGCCTATAATCCTAGCTACTCAGGAGGCTGAGATCTGAGGATTGTGGTTCACAGCTAGCCTGGGCAGGAAAGTCTATGAGACTCTTATCTCCAGTTAACCACCAGAAAACCAGAAGTGGTGCTGTGGCTCAAGTGGTAGAGCTGTAGCCTTTAGCTAAAGAACTCAGGGACAGTGCCCAGGCTCAGGATTTTTAAAAATGTGTACAGATTCAACCTGGGTATAACATCTATGACATCCCCAGTAATGTTGGTTGAAAAAAATATATTGAGTGAAAGAATCTATATTCCTAGACCTAGGCTAAGCAATTTAGCACCTGGCTGAAAACATTATCATAAGGAGAAAGGAAACTGACTCCAGTCCTATATTTACATAAAAAGTTTAGTAAGAGAAGAGAAATAAAGTCTTCTTGCTGCTATGAATCTCTGGACTTTATTTTTACAGATCTCAGGAGCAATTATCTCTTCCCAAATGGCCACAGACAGTAATGAATATGGGTGTATATAAAATAGATAGTTTTGATGAATATATACATATTCTATTGAAATAGTGTGCCATTTCAGTGTGAGAGACTGAGAACTCCCCTGGGAACTAACAGCAGACATTCTGCCCTAAATCCAAGATGATGAGAATCTGGAATGTACTCTGCTTGCTTCTCAGTCCCATTCATGGCTAAATCTACCCAGCTGAGTTCTAGGGACAGCAGTGGCCAAGGAGAAACTTCCAGAAGAAAATGAGTGTCTCAGAGAATGGCCTTCAGCATTTATCAGAGGATTTCGTCTGAAATGGTTACTCAAAAGTTTTGGGTTCCCTGTTTTATGCAGCATAGCTTTAGGGTAAAACTCAATGGCTCTGAACTTGATTATGTCCAAGGGTTATGCATTTAGTGACAAAAGCTGCTCCTACATCTGGCTTAGTGTTAATCCCACAGAACAATAAATGCTACTGTGAAAGCTAAATGTAAGTTGTCGAGGACAGAACAAACTACTAAATCATTACAAGGAACTGATAAAGAGTATTACAGTAAGTACTGTAATCCATATTTCATAAGATGAGAAAAGGTTTTAAGAAATTGTGTTCCAAACTGGGTGCCAATGGCTCACGCCTGTGATCCTAGCTACTCAGGAGGCTGAGATCTGAGGATGTGGTTCTACGTCAGCCTGGGCAGAAAAGTCCCTGTGAAACTCTTAGCTCCAATTAACCACTCAAAAACTGGAAGTGGCACTGTGGCTCAGAATGGTAAAGCACTAGCCTTGAGCACAAAGAGGTTCAGGGACAGTGCTCAGGCCCTGAGTTCAAGCCCTACCACTGACAAAAAGTTATTGAGAAGGCACTGTATATATACACTCAAATAAGCAAGTCACCTCATAAAGATGTTTGATTTCATGGGGTAGGTGGGAGAGGTCATCACTGATTCTCAGGCAAGAAGAGCTGGAATGGAGGCCTGGACTAGGAGGAATGAGCATTGGGTGGGGCAGGGTGGGGGGACTGCCTCATTCAGAGGGGTTGAGGTCATACCCATTCACTCAGGAGCATTTATTGCCTGTTTTATTTTGTTCCTAAAACCAGGAGATAATAACAGGGATGAATAAGACACAGTCCATTACCCTCAAGAAACTCATCACCACACCATAGGGGTCAGTACAAGTCAGACAGGAAGGTAGAGGAGAGAAGACAGAAATTCTTTCTTTCTTGGGAACTCTATCCTTGAGCTAGCTTCAAAAGATAAACGAGGGCTTTCCAAATGAGGGTTCAGAAGAATGCTCCAGGCAGAGGGACTTCTCTATGGCGAGGCACGGATGGAGGGAACAAGACATGCACAGAACGCTTTGGGAAGGTTCAGTGCAGAGTCAGGGTTGGGGGTTGGCAGTGTGAGTGATGAGGGAGGGAAGTTTGGCAGAAGCCAGATCCCAGTCATGCATTGGGTGCTAAGAATTCAGATTCTAGTTTGCCAAGGATGAGGAAACACTGGTAAAATCTTACATGGGAAAGAGTTCAGATCCCATGTGCATCTTGCACCTAAAATGTGGGCCTATGGGGACATGGGTTAGAGTTGGGCAGAGTAGAAGCAGGAGGAGGAATCTATTGGGAAATGCTCAGAACCATCTGAGCAGGAGGATGTAACACCGTGGCAGTGGGGACAAAACTCAGGGGTGACCTTGAGACACACCTGGGATGTGGACTTGATAGAATAGTTTGGATTCCTTCTATGAGAGTGGGAGCTCCAGGGCCCTGACTTGAATGGGGACTGAGCACCACATCTGATCACAGGGGTGTCATGAGCAGTGGGTAAAACAAAGGGGTCCCAAGAGGTATATCTCTGGCAAAGGCATCCAAACAAAAGGACCATCTTAAGCCTAAAATCCAAACAGAGAGGCAAGAGCCAATTCCCAAGCCAAGAGTTTGCAACAGAGAGAGAGTGTGAAGACACTTGGAGGATTTTATGGACTGCAGGGAGGAGCAGGCAATGCCGTGAAAAGTCTCTTTGTCAGGGAAGGGAGAAGGATTTTCATAGTGCCACAGTGGTTCCCTCTCGTGTTGTTGAGAGTACCAGGCTAGTTCTGACAGTGTCAGCGATTGATGGGAAATGGGGGAGGTGTCAAGGGAGGGATGAGATTCTCTAGCGCATGCCCAGGTTTCCGCCCACAGTGGAATGAAAGTTGATGCAGATTTATAGGTAAACAGTAAGAGGTGATTGAGGCTGTGGCTTTTTAATGAGCTAACAGAGGCTAAGGACAGAGGCCTGGGAAACATTAAACACTTAAAAGATGGATGAACAGCCAGGCTCAGTGGCTCATACTTATAATCCTAGCTACACAGGAGGCTGAGATTTGAGGATCATGGTTCAAAGCCACCCTGGGTAAGAAAGTCCATGAGACTCTTAGGCACAGTGGCTCAAGTGGTAGAGCAGTAATCTTGAGCAAAAGACGCTCAGGGACAGCATCCATGCCTTGAGTTCCTGAGTTCAAGACCCAGGACCAACTAGGAAAAAGAAAAGATGGATGAAGATAGAGAATTAAAAAAAATAGGAGAGAATAGGCCTTTAAACCCAGAGTGGAAGAAGTGATGCTAGAGTATTCTAGAACCTGTGGCCATGTGTTGGTCAATTTCCTTCTAAATCTGTGACCTTGAGTGTCTCTGCTTCTCTTTCATGGTCCAGGAAAGGGGTAATAACAGAACCCTAAAAGGGTTCATGAGTAAACTGAGTAAGGTAGCACATGTAAACAGGTATACACATGGGGTGCTCTTGCTCAAGGAGTTTCCCTTGTACTAAAGGGTAGGCAACATTGCTGCAATCTGAATCCAGTTATGCTCAGAGGTAGCCAAAGCCTAACTCCACACCTCACATAATTATGAGTCTGCTCTTATTTGAAGCAGCACCTTTTCTTAAACATTCTTCAAGACTCATTGGTTTTATCTGGCCACAAGGATCTGATTACATTCATTCTACCTGCCTCCTCTTCCGTCATCTGTAATGACACTGTCTGCTGTGGCCAAGAGGCTCACAGAGCCTCCCTGCAAACAAATGGGGTATTTTCTGCTCCAGTGGGTCAAGTTATTAAGACTTAACAAGAATAAATTAATTAATGGCTCTAGTACCTAATAGAGTTCCCCACCCCCTATTTCGTACACCTGAGACATGGGCCATTCTAAAGTAAATTCTACAAAAATAAGGACCTCAAATTCATCATGTTTGTGTTCTATTTGGAGTGGAGTCAATGAAAGGGGAGAAAAGGGGAATGTTTCTGGGATTACTAGCAGAACTTTACAACAGTGGAATATGGTAGTTCTCAAAAGTATAGATGCTGTACATCACCTTTATAATAACAATAAAAATTAAGTCCAGTATATTTTATAAACCTACAAAAATGTATAGAATCATCTGTGTGGTCCCTTGAGATTCTTTCCAGTTCCTGGTCCTTTCCCTCTATGATAAAGAAATTAAATGGACAAATAGGCAGGGGAATAGAAGCATGATTGTAATGCATTACTTGAAGTTTAATTTAAATTCTCATTATTTTTTAAAAATACATATATTTCATGAAGGTTCCTCCTTTCTTCTCTCCTTCTGGCTACAAATGACCCCTATTAAGTCTGATGATCCTCTGATTAGGAAATTTTGTAAACATGGCAGAGGCACCTTGGTACATTGGAAGAAAACAAGAAAACTAGAGTAGCCACTAACAACCTCTGTGACCTTCATCAAGTTACTCTACTCTCTTTACAAGTGGTTTCCTCATCTAGAAAATAGGACACTTGGGGCTGGGGATATGGCCTAGTGGCAACAGTGCTCTCCTTGTATACATGAGGTCCTGGGTTCGATTCCCCAGCACCACATATACAGAAAATGGCCAGAAGTGGCGCTGTGGTTCAAGTGGCAGAGTGCTAGCCTTGAGCAAAAAGAAGCCAGGGACAGTGCCCAGGCCCTGAGTCCAAGCCCCAGGACTGGCAAAAAGAAAGAAAGAAAGAAAGAAAGAAAGAAAGAAAGAAAGAAAGAAAGAAAGAAAGAAAGAAAGAAAGAAAGAAAGAAAGAAAGAAAGAAAGAAAGAAAGAAAGAAAGAAAGAAAGAAAGAAAGAAAGAAAGAAAGAGAAAAGAAAAGAAAAGAAAAGAAAAGAAAAGAAAAGAAAAGAAAAGAAAAGAAAAGAAAAGAAAAGAAAAGAAAAGAAAAGAAAAGAAAAGAAAACACTTGACCTGATAACTTCCAGGATCATTCCAAGTCTAATGTACCAGGATTTGGAAGTTGCTCCCCTTGTGAGATAATGGTATGTTTCTCTGATGGTGAAGACTGTAACTGTCCCCAATAAGGTAAGGTCAGGCCAGGCCAAAAAAAAAAACAAAAACAAAAGAAGTGTTAACTTACATAAATGGATAAGAGGATGCTCTGTTATCTACACATGGCTTGTCCAGTGTTCTAGACTGTTAACCTGTATTCTACATCCTATGGCTTCGTATGCATAACCATCTCTCTCCACTCTGAGCTGGTGGATCCTTGGAGGGGGAATACAACTGATTTAGCAGCAGATTTGCTACTAGAGTGCTGTCTACTTCAAGAAGACTTGAAAGGAGGCACATCATTTGCTTCTCAGAAGGTCAAACTACATTAGGAACTGGTCTCAGCACCAAATAGCCTCAGAAGTGGCCTATCTTGTGGGTTTGTGGTTAGGGATAGCCCTAATCCAATAAATAAGGTAGAAGCTTAAGCAAATTCATACGTTTTGAAAACTGCATGAAACATTCCATCAAGCTGTAAATTGCTCTTAAGTCCTTCCTATTGCTAAAGTTCTATTTGTTAGGATAACTTCAGCAGATTATATGATGAATTCCCAAATGTCAATAGTTCAACTCAGCAGAAATTCCTGAGCAATACAAGATTCAGCCTTTCCAACTAGTAGAAACTCTTAAGAAAAATAAGGCATTGCCTTTTCCTGATCACTTTTCTCTGAAGTATCTTTTCTTTTTTTAAAAGAATAACTTGTTGTAATATTATAATAATGTATATGAAGTCCAGCCTAGCCACACCTCAGAAACATGAAGATGTCTCCCGTTGCTAATCTGGACCCTCACGAAGATTAAAAAAAAAAATAGCTTATTTATTACTTAGGTCAGATGAAAGCATGTGAAATTTACATAAAAATAATAATACAGTAACTAATATTTATGGTTCATTATATTTCAAGCACTGTGAAAATTTCCCTATGTGTCTTAAGTGCATTATCTTATATAATTCTTGGGTGCAGTTGCTAATATAATGGTCATTTTCCTGATGAGAAAGCCAAAGATAAGAGGTGAATCAGTCAAGGTCTTCCAATCAGAATCCAATACTATCTGATTCCAAAGCCTATGAGACAGATGATAGATAAATAGATAGATAGATAGATAGATAGATAGATAGATAGATAGATAGATAGATACACACACATCAACACAAGTCTTAGAAATTCAAATGGAAATTGCATAAACACACATACAGTTAAAATTTTATCTTCTCAGCCAGGCATCAGTGGCTTATGCTTATAATCCTAGCTACTCAGGAGGCTGAGATCTGAGTACTGTGGTTCAAAGCCAGCCTGGGCAGAAAAGTTCGAGACACTCTAATCTCCAATTAACTACTAAAAAGACAGAAATCACACTGTGGCTCGGAGCAGTAGATCACTAGCCTAGAGCACAAAAACTCAGGGGCAGTGCCCAGGTCCTGAGTTCAAGCCCCAGGACTGGCACACACAGAGAAAAATTATCTTCATATATTCATTCACTGTTCAGGGATACATATGACCTCATGTGTACATGAGGAGGAAGCAGTCTTGTTCTGACACTGTTCTGGTTCAGATGAACCAACCTAGGGTTTGAAACACTTCATGACAAAGCGGTGTGTCCTTGTGCAACACTTTTCCCCCCTTCAAAATAGAGATGTCATGGCTTACCTCACTGGATTTCTGTGAAAGGTAGCTTATTTGGCAAAACCCTTTGAGAATGACAGAACACAGCAAGCATTCAATAAAGATTGAGCATTGTCATATCACCTCCACCAGGACTTTCATCATTACCTCCAAACCACTGACAGCACCTAGTGTAGCTGAGGAATGCCCAGTGTCTTGGCATTCTGCCCAGGGAGTGAGAGCTCTACACCTCACAAAGAAACCTCCACAGAAAAATGCCCACTGTCTTGCGATACAACCTCACAAAACACACTTTCAGGAGTGAACCCTCTGTGATATCAATACATATTAGGGGTCCTAAAATTTCTCTCTTCTATTCAGCCCTGTTGACCTCAGCTCACTTTATTTCAAAGCACTTCATGCTCCCTCTGGTTTGCCGAGAAAGGGCCTCTCCCAGGTCAGTGGAAGTACGACAGTCTGACTCAGGTGACTTGAAATACTGTGTACAATTTGACTAAGGCCCAGCTGCTGTAGTAAGGGCCTGAAGAAAGTCATCCAATGGGATGCTTTTCTCCAAGGCTGAGACAGAGCAGAAAGAACAGAAACAGAAGAGAAGGTAGCTTTGAATTCATCTTCACCAAATACCTTTGCCACTTTTTTATCTTTGAGTCTTTATTGCTAGAGGCATTTGAGTCAGGCTCAGCCTGCCTAAATAGGGTTCCTGGATCTATGTCTCACCTCCTCCCTAGAAGTCCATCCTGGCCCTACCATGAGAAAGTGATGTACCTCTGGAGAATACAAGGCAGGCAGGGGCCAATCCGGTGTCTCCCAGAATCCTTTAAACACAAAATAATGTGCTCTGTAGCTCAGGTTCCAAATAGAGCTGGGCCTTTGGCAGGGGTGTGTGTGGTAGCTGTTTTAGTGTTTGGTCATGATAGAATACCATGGAAAGACAAGGTTCCCCCTTCTAGCTGTCTGACAGTGGAGAAATTTGCAAGGTACTGGGTGGCCCTCGATGACCAGTCAGTACTAAAAACTTTGGTGGTAGGAGGGGAGGTTCTTTTTTCTTTTTTGCCAGTCCTGGGGCTTGAACTCAGGGCCTGAGCACTGTCGCTGGCTTCTTTTTTTGCTCAGGCTAACACTCTGCCAACTTGAGCCACAGCGCCACTTCTGGCCTAAGAGGGGAGGTTCTGAAGAGTGGAATGGCCCAACTTCTGTAGAATCAGTTGGCATCTAGAGTACTTTTCAGTTCTGGCTTGTTCTTTGTTTATAAACAGTCTCTCTATCTGAGAACTGGGAAGGAGAGCAATTCCATGGAATGGAAGGCCAGGTGCTAGTGGTGGGGATGGCTTTGCAATGAAGAAAGAGGAAGAGATGTGTGTATTCTGTGCTCAGTAAAATGTGTTCTAGATACAACCTACAGGACTCACCAGTTCATCTAATCACACAATTATTTTGTGAGGAAGGAGATACTGGCTCCAGCTGGCTCATGGGAAATAGGCCCAGAATGAGCAGGTCACTCACCAAAAGCCAGTAGGATAAGGGGCAGAGTCTAATGTTCAATACACACTCACAGGCCCCAAGAACCTTGTGGGGCCCTGAGATCTTTAGGTCTAGGAGAGGAAGTTCACTTCTACTGTTGCTCTGTATTTTTAATGTGTTATATTTGTAATGTGAGCATTTTTTCAGATGTATAGCTTATGTGCGTGTGTGTGTGTGTGTGTGTGTGTGTGTGTGTGTGACAGTATTGGGGCATGAGCTCAGGGTCTGGACACTATCGCTTAGCTTTTTTGCTCAAGGCTGGCACTCTACC
Organism: Perognathus longimembris pacificus; assembly: GCF_023159225.1. NCBI lineage: Eukaryota > Metazoa > Chordata > Mammalia > Rodentia > Heteromyidae > Perognathus > Perognathus longimembris. The sequence continues at coordinate 17,451,399 of NC_063164.1, forward strand.
ACTTGAACCACACCTCCACTTCTGTATTTTTTTGCATAGTTAGAGGAAAGAGTCTTTTAGATTTGTCTGCCTGGGCTGGCTTCAAGCCAGTATCCTCAGATACCAGTCTTCTGAGTAGCTAGGATTATAGGCTACCAGTGTCCAACTCTTTTAAAATATAAAATTTTATTGGTATTATTAAGGTGTTATACAGAAGGTTACCATTTCATATATCGGATAATGAGTACACTTCTTTTTTGAATGATATCAGCTCTTTTAAAAATAAAAATGTAGTGAGTTTGGAATATGGTCAGTGGTAGAGTGTTTACCTACCCTGCACAAAGCCCTGGGTTCGATTCCTTATTACCACATAAACAGAAAAAGTTGGAAGTGGGGCTGTGGGTCAAGTGGCAGAGTGTTAACCTTGAGCAAAAAGAAGCTCAAGGACAGCCCAGGCCCTGAGTTCAAGCTCCAGGACTGGCAAAAATATACAAATAAGGAAGGAAGGAAGGAAATGTGGAGCCTTTTATGCAACAGAAGGCAGGGATAAGGACTAAGCTGTAGGCAGTGCTGTTCAAGTGTGGCCTAACCACAAGTGGCATCAGCATCACTACAGCCCTCTTGGAAACTCAGGCTCACTCAGACCTACTGAGTCAGAATCTCCAGGGGTGGGGGCCAGGAACCAGTGATTATAGGAGTGCTCTGAAGATTCCATTGCAGGCTGAAACTTGAACTGTACTACTTTAGTGTTGTCAAAAATGTCCATGCCAATTTGTCATTGCTAAAATATGGAACCAACCCAGATGCCCCTCAGTAGACGAATGGATCAGGAAAATGTGGTACATATACACAATGGAATTTTATGCCTCTATCAGAAAGAATGACATTGCTCCATTCATAAGGAAATGGAAGGACTTGGAAAGAATTATACTAAGTGAAGTGAGCCAGACCCAAAGAAACATGGACTCTATGGTCTCCCTCATAGGGAATAATTAGCACAGGTTTAGGCCAGTCACAGCAGAGGATCACAAGAGCCCAATAGCTATGCCCCTATGAACACATAAGATGATGCTAAGTGAAATGAACTCCATGTTATGGAAATGAGTGTTGTATCACTGTTGTAATTACTTTCAATATGTGATGTGAAATGGTAGTTTCTATTATTGACGATCCTCTTGTATCCCCTTCCTGTGGTTGTCCCTGCACTATCACTGTATCTCATCTGAGTACACTGGATACTGTATATACTGGTATTAGAGCTAGGGAAGGAAAAGGGAATATCAAAATTGAGAGAGAAAAGATAAAAAGGCAAACAAATCCATAAGCAATACTTACAAAACCATTTGGTGTAAACCAACTGAACAACTCTTGGGGGGAGAGGGAGGGAGGGGGGGAAATGAGGAAGGAGGTAACAAATAGTACAAGAAATGTACCCACTGCCTTATGTATGAAACTGTAACCCCTCTGTACATCTCTTTGACAATAAATAAGTAATTATTCAGAAAAAAATGCCCATGCCCCTTAAACCAGGACACTAACAAGAGGTGTGGGTTGTGGAGAGGGATATTGGCTGAGGATGTGTGAAGGTTCTCTAGACTTCGCAATTAGTGTTGGCCTGCTCTTCCACACATAGTGAGAGCTAGTGTTCTGGCCCATGCCTGGTATTCATAGAAAGCAACAGCACACTCGCAGGAAAGAGATGTAGCAAGAGTTGATGGCCAAAATGCAGCAAGGATGGACTGGGATGTGTGCAAGGAGGCCACCCTGTCCCTGTGGTGTAGTGACTGAAGAGCTGTGCAGGCACCACAGTTACTCACAGTGCCTACCTTCTGGTCCATCTTCCAGGGCTGTCACAGTGGATAGTGGGAGATGGGAAGAGGTATGATGACAAAAGAAATGGCTGACAACCTGTGGGACCTATAACTATGTGAGCAAAGGGGTCTTCAAAAGGCAGAGAGATGTTAGAAAGATGAAGACATATGGGAACTGGATTTCTCACAAATGCAGCCTGGGTGGGTGCATTGTATGTAGGTTGATACTAGATCGATGTTAAAAAGAAAACCTCAGAAAAAGACTCAGTCAGAATTTATTGGGTTTGAGTTTACAGTGAATCTTAATTCCCCATTTTCTTCTACATCTCTATTCCCTCCAGTAGTAGCCAGCTTTCCTCCTTATCTAAATTCTGCCTCTCTTTCTCCATACCTTGCCATTTCCCACCCCCTCCCCCCATCCTTCTTGGCCACCTTTTCAACCTTGCCCACATCACTTGTCCCCTCAGAGGAACCCTACACCCTCTTCCCCATTTCCCAACATTCTTCCATCCAAGGAATCAATAAGTAATTTGTAGACCAGGAAGCAGAAGAAGTGCTGAAGTGGGGGAGGAGGGCTTGCAAATGAGGTCGTTTGTGTTTTTCCAACTTTTGCCAACAAGCATTATCTAAAAAAACAGGTGCACCTTCCTCCCCTTCGGCCATCCATCCATTAAAATGGTTTAATTGCTTCCTGACACTAGAAAGTTAGGTAATTTAAAGGCAGTATTCAAACCAAAAATTTAAGCCACCCTCTTCAATCAGAGGAAAATTGTCTGATGAAGAAGCTAATTAAGGATAGAGTACAGTGGCTCTCCCTGGAAAGAGATCTGGGCCTTAAAAAAAAATCTCTCTCTTCCCCATCCCTAGGCTTTTCCTCCTCCCTCCCCCAGTCTTCAAAACACTCCTGGTATATAGATAGACACTGAGACTCGGCCAGACCCATCCCTGTTCACCAGAGGCTAGAGTCTGAAGAAAACACTTGTGGGATAACTGGACAGATGAATGGTTTCTGTGCCAGTTATTCTTTAGAATATATTCAAAGACTGACAGAAATCACAGGAGGTGGCACATTTGGGAGAAGCTGAGAATGGGAAAGAAACCTCCTTGTCTAGAAGCTATCAGACCAGGTCAGGGATCCACAGATGGTTCCAGAGACTTATTTATCCTCTTGCCCTAAAAGACAACTTGGATGTCTGGTCTTTCCTACCCCAGAGAGATGGTTGCCTTCATTAGATCCCTAAAGTGGCCAGAAACCACAGAAACTCTCTCTCAAAATAAACTCTTGAAGATTTGAAGAAGATCTGAAGATCTGTCATTGTAGGACCTGTAGGGATAGTGGAAGTAAAAGTGGCACTGGATACCTGCTTTTGTCTTCGGTGTTAGATCAGAAAGAACGTTGAGGTGTTCCCATCCAGTCACTTTGCTTTACAGTTGTCTGCTCTGTGAGCCAGCTCCTTCCTAGATTTCCATACTATGGGATAAACCCCATGCTGCCTCAAGTCCCCAAGTCATTTCCCTCATCCTCAAAGGACTGGCCTCTGAACCACCTCACTCTATGGACAATCATCTTTCCACCATGCCCTCTGGACCTCACAGTCTAACATGAATGCCATCTTCTCTGTTTCTTTCATCTTCATTTGATGAAAACATTGCTCTCTTCTGAGGACAGTGTTCCATCATGGCTGTCTCTGGTGCTGGCTGTTTCTTTCATACACCTGTATTGTAAGGGACTTGAAGATGAGGTCCATGTGCTTCTTGCACACCACCTCTTCAACTTCATCTTTCAAGAGCCCAGTCTTTGAAATAAGTATGTATCTTCTCTTATTGTCTCCTTTCTCCCATGATGCTATAAGTCTTCTCAGTTTTCAGAGTCCTTACTACTGATGGCTCATACAAACCCTCCCACCCCACACCCCCACACACTGGTCTTCAGCATCTGTATAGATCAATGTTCCATCTTCTAGGGACTATTTTGAGACATATGGGGCTCATGGGTTTTTTTTTAATAATATAGTTGTATCCCACCACTTACATAGAAATTTATATTGTTTTGTTACAAATGACTTCCCTCTTTAACTTTATGTTGCCTGTTAAGGCATTCTATTGATTACAAAGGAACCATAGTAGCTTATAATAACTTATGAATTTTATTTCAGGACAGGAGAGGGATATTGAGATAAACATGTTATTAAAATTTGGGGGGGGTATTTTGTGCAACAGCATCAGGAATGACTGATACAGAGAGCCCACCAATCCCTGTGACTTCTCTGTTGCTGCAAAGATTTTTTTTCCACCATCCCACCTCATTTCCTAATCAAATAGTCACCCCAATACCCATCATGACTAGAAGCATGCCAGTTCCAAAATTTGGACTTAGAATGCCCAGCCCTCAGGCCATTATCTCCTGATCTTTATAGTTATTGAATCCAGTAGTCCTCCAGTCTCAGGAAGATCACCTGACACTGACTCTGTCATTCTCCATGTTCTACTATTCCTGTGCCTCCATTGCCTCAATTCCTTCCTCTTCAGTCTAGGCTCCATAATCCAATGTGATAACCACTCCCTTGTAAACCATATATAGTTGTCATGTCTCATAGCTCATAACAACCTTTTTATCCCACATATGCACCTGAATAAGCAGTTGAAGATGTGGATAGAAATCAATGACTAGACCCACTAAAATTATGGCAAATCTGAAATGGGCACTGAACACAGTCAGATAGTTTTACCCCATCTCCCTCATAAATATATGCTTGCTTCTCGATTGTGCAGCTCTCCCCTTGAACACAGATTCTCTGAGGTGAGGCTCTAACTCCCTCAGTCACTGCAGAATTTCCAGTGTTTGGTGCACAGTAAGCGCACAATTGATATTTATTTGTCTAGTTGCCTAGATGTCTTGTTTCCACTCTACTACTGCTTCTGGCTGATATAACTGCATGAATGTTTCCTCTCCCAGGGGAGTCTGTATTTCAGCCACACTAGCTATTTGTGCAGAAAGCAAATTGGTAGAATTTCTGATATCATTCAGCAGGTCTGGAATGGCCACAGGGTTTCTTTCATATTTCCTTTAAAAGCACACGATTCATTCAACGTCTGCTAAGTACTTGGTGCCATGGATATGTAATACAGAAGGGAAAAGATATTTATATTATGTTCAACAGAAGAATTTGGATTGAGTCAAGCCAAGATGGCGGTAGGATGGAATAGAAGAGACCGGCAAAGGCATTTCATACAGGTGCCCAACTCTTTCATGAGTATGGTGTGGTAATCCCTCCACCTTTCCTCTTCTGATAACTTGTTAAGTCTAGAAATCTAGGGATGTCTTAGACTCATGTGGCTCAGAGCTGGAAAGTAGATTGAAGAACACAAATCAAGCCAGCAAAACTCTGCTTTCCCAGTGCTTCTGTCTGTATATGAAGGCAGATAGTGTTTTTTCTTTAGGTAGTGGATTTTCCTTCTTCTGCTTACCCTTTGTTTTTCTCCGCTGTCTGCTGCTTCAGGTCTCATCATCCATGAGGGACCCTCGGTGTACCGCATCTTTAAACGATGGCAGGCTGTCAACCAGCAGTGGAAAGTACTGAACTATGACAAGACAAAAGACCTGGAGGACCAAAAGTCAGGAGGCAGGACAAATCTGCGGACCTCCTCTTCTACCCAGGCCAATATCCCCTCCTCAGAAGAGGAGGCATCCAGCACCCCTGCCCCACAGGAGGGCCCTGCCCGGGCTGCTGGTCACCCTGCAGGACCTGTGTCCCATCACCACTGTGCTTACACCATTCTGCACATCCTGAGTCACTTGAGACCTCATGAACAGCGGACCCCCCAGGGTGGCAGCCGAGAGCTTGTCATGAGAGTCACGACAGTGTGAAAGGAGACCCGGGAGGAAGGCCAAGACCATGCACAGCACAGGAGAGAGGCTGAGCTAGGGGGGCTCCAAGAAGCAGGGTTGGGGAGGCCAGGGAAGACAGTAAGTAGAGAGTGGTGGGCCTTTAGAGAGCTGAGAGAAGGTGGAGCTGGAGGAAGGCTGTCACCTGAAGCACTTTTCTGATTTCTGATTAGTCAGTTCCATTCTCCAATGGCAACAGCAAGAAAATCAACAAAAACTCAGCAACCATAGGTAGCACAGATGGAACCTACCCTAACAAAATGACCACCCAGATCCATAGCAAAATACTCAGAAGAGGCTGGAAGGGCAAAGGCTATATGCTGATGGTACCTGTGCATGCACAGATGACAGAGAGAAGAGGCAAAAGCCATTGCCACCCAAATGAAGAGCACTTATTAGCCTGCTTGTTTCCACCTTGAGGTCTCTTTGTTCCTGATATTCCTGAGAAGTTGGGGGAGGGCTAGTAGAGGACCTACAACAGGCTTTGAGATCTCTTTTCAAATGACTCAAGTGGCTTTAGGGACCCTGGAGTAGAGGGTGCTGGGAGATATTGATGTGAGCAGACAGAGGGAGGGATGTGTCTCCTCCCATAAGAAACTTCCCAACTGGAGCTCCCAGTGTCTGATAAGCTTTTCAAAGAGGGTTGAAATTTGGAGATGGGTGTCTGTCTTTCTGTGACTTTGTTAACTTTATTTTATGGTGATTTGACTGGAAGATGTTTACAGACATGTACACACACACACACACACACTTCAGATTTCCCGTATTTCAAGCACAGTTCTCTGACAGGGCTCCAACACAAGACTAACTTTCCAAACTACCCAGCCCTACATTTGGCCTGGACAGCTTAGTGCCATGCCCTCATAGCCTTGGCACATGCACAGGACCCGGCCACCCATGCAAGGCCCCTTCCATTCTGGTCTCCCAGAGCAGCTGTTGCAGTTGTACTGTGGCAGGAAGTTGGCTATTGTACCCCAAGGAGCAGAGTAGAGACCAGTCTAAGTATTTTATTTGTTTGTTTATTTATTTATTTTTGCTGCTTGGGACCCTCCCAAGAGGCAGTATGGTTCATGTTCAATGCTGTGTGCTCCCTGGTCGTTCATGTGTATTTGGGCAGGGGGAACTGTCTCTGGAACCCACCTGTTCATTCCCAGGATGCTGCCAGGGAAGGCCACTGAGTAGTCATCTCAGTCTCTTGTTGTCATTGCACAATGGCCAAGTCCTCCTTGGGTAGTAAAAGGACACTGTCAAGTACTTTTTTAAACTAGTTTTTAGGGTTTTTTTTTAAACTCTTGTTGTTTGTAATATTCTCTTAAAAGCTTGAAAATAAAATTTCTTTCCCTACCACTAGTGTCCCTTTCCCTTTTAGACTTTTCTTTCCTCTCCTGTTCTGTGACAGGACCTATTTTCTTTCTCTGTTCTGTCAACTCCATCCCTAGAGTCTCCTCTAAGCAAGAACTCAAGAGTGTTTTCGTTTCTCCTTTGAGGGTCCAGATGAGGCAGGAAAGACAGGTAAGTTCATGTCAGTGTGCATGCATGTGTGTATGTGATACATGTGTATACATGGTATATTAATGTGTATGATGTATGTAAACCTTCAGTGAAAACACAACAGCTCCTAGAAGATGGATTTCTTTAAGTATAAACAGGAACAACTCCAGACTCCCCAAAGATCCAGCCCAGGAAGCCAAGAAGCCAAGGAGGCACTAGTACTAGAAGGAAGTTTGGGGAGCTTCACCCCATCAGGTTGTTGCAAAGAAACTAAAGGAGCCACAAGAGAAAGGTGAGGCACTGCCTCCCATGACTGTTTTCCTTTGAGTATCAGAGAGCAGCACCCAGAACAGGTTTTAGACAGATCATAGGCAGTTGACATGAACTTTCTTTACTTCATCTTGATGTGGCCTTCCTCAGGGTGGAAAGATAGTCAGGCATTGTCATCGGTGGGATATACACAGACTTAAGAAAGTTCCTCCTTGATGGAGATTAAAATCCAGAGGGCTACAAAAGATATCACCATCCTCATTTGTATAGTGGTGAGTATCCCCGCCTGTCATGTGGGAGACTGGGGTTTGATTCCGAGAGAGAGAGAGAGAGAGAGAGAGAGAGAGAGAGAGAGAGAGAGAGAGAGAGAGAGAGAGAGAAAAAACTATATTATATAGACAATCTAATTTCAAAAAAGTAGTGAAACAAAATATGTATATTATCAGAACTACAGTGGCCAACATGTGATTTTTTTTTCTTTGATAATATACAAGATACTTTAGAATCTTGTGGTGATCCAAGGTCAGTGTTCTGAATAGGTTGTACTGAAGAAGAGGAAATTAATGAGAAATTGTCACAAAATGCTACAGTTTGTTGGATATTCATGATATAAGCTCAATAGAGTAAGGACCTGATATGCCTTGTTTATTGTTGTATGATCGGGACCTATAATAATGCCTGGCACATCACAGTTGCTCAACAGATATTTTTGAATGAATGACATTTCTGGAAGAGTCTAAGAGTACATGTCTTCAGCATCCAGAAGACATGCCTTCTCTCAGTTTACACTCTAGTTATCAAAATCAATCACAGAGTTGAAATGAAAAGTCAAGTTTGACTTCACTCAGTAGTATGGTAAATATCTTCTGCCTTGGAGAAAAGAACTTATAAGAACCATGTTAGTCGCTTCTGAATAGCTAAGCTCCAAACACCTCGGAGAACAACTTAAAGGAGGGAAGATGTATTTTGGTTCATGGTTCAGTCCGTGGTTGTTCCATCCCATATGCTTGGGCAGAACATCAGAGCAGAGGTTTTTACCTCATGGTGGACAGGAAGCAAAAACTGAGGAAGGGCTTGGGCACCAGATTTTCAATTACACATTCCCAATGGCCTACTTCCTCAGGCTAGGCCTTACATCCTAAAGTTTTCAATACCTCTTAAAAGAGCACCACTAGTAGGAGAGAAGTACTCAACACATGAGCCTGTGGGGTTTATTTTGTATTCAAATCTTAAGAACAATTCATGGAATAAGGTATTAATTAACAGTTAAGTTCTTACTATGTTGCAGGTACCAATTTAAATGCTTTATATGCACCAACTCACTTAATATTCCAACAACCTGAAAGAGAACATTCTATTGCTACATTTATTTATTTAATTTTCACTACCTTCATTTTATAGATGTGGGTACCAAGACAACAAGAAGGAATCAGTTATCAGCAACAATTCCTTCCCAGATATTCTGGGCCTGATCATAACCACTTCATCATTTTTCACTATATAATCAGCATCAACTTAAGGGAAACCGAGGTCCAGCCAATGCAGAGAAGTTGTCTCTAGTAGAAGATTTATAGAAGAGATTTAGAGGTTGGGGGAATTAGAGATCAATAAAAATAAACTTTGTGTCCACTACAGAAAAAAAAAAGTTTAGTTTACCAGAAAATCAATTTTTTCTGGCATCCAGAAAATATCCTATTGTTGGCCTATCTACAGAGCTGGCAAGATCTGGGAACTGAGGCATGCTGAACCAGTAATAGACACATTTTATGAGACTAGACTTTGGGCCCTGGTTCCAAGTGACTAGTGTAGTCACTAGTGGCAGGCTGAGGGCTCTAGCCACAGTCCAAAGCATTTAGGAAGACCCCACACATATGAGACCCTGTCCCTATCTCTGGTGAAAACCCAGACCTTTTAGTATCTTAGAGTGCAAAAGCTCTAAAATCATAGCATTTTCATCTCTGAGATAATTTATTGTTATTTCCTTACTTTGTCTACTAGATCTAGATGCACTACAGAGGGTAGGAGTATCATTTGGAATGACAACAACCAATTCTTAACAGTAATGATGTGCTTTGCAAGCAGAACTCATTATAATATGGAAGTGAAAGGGCAGAGGGGGAGGGGAAAGAGTTATTCCTCAACACCTCTGCTTAAGTTGCATGTTAGTAATGAGCAATCAAGGATGGTTTTATGTATTTGTCTACTCCTATACCAGTGATGCAGTCATTTAATTAATGCAGTCATTTAATACAGCCTCCTGGAGTCCACCACTAGCTAGATGTAACTAAAATAAAACATCTGTTACATGCTCTCAGAGTTGGCGCCAACCCTTTATTTCTCACCCTATGGGAAAGCTGATACTCTCAGGATTTTTAACCAATCAGTCCCTAAAATCTTTCCTCATAATCCCCCATTCAAATATCGAGACTCTCTTAAACTCGAGATTTCTGTTCCCTGCCTTCTAGCAATTCCTTTATTTAGACTCAATAGTAATCCCAAATGTTAGACATGAATTCCTTCCTCTTGATTCTTCTTTACACCCCAAAGATTAGCACATACAGTTTTGTTTAACACTTTTCCTGAAAATTTGGAGGTAAGTTACAGCTTATTCATATAAAAACCCATGGTGACAAACTGCTCTGTGGGAGGTTTTTGCCAGGTGGGTATCTCAAATAGAAATAAGATATAACCATGTTTCAGAATTCCATTGCCTAGTTTAGACTCTAGTAAGAAGCTTAGTCTTTCTCATCAAAAGCTCTTCTCACTAAAAAAAAAAAAAAAAAAAATTAAAAAGCCTGTCTGGGAAGCTTATTCTTATAAATAAGTATGCTAACAGCTTTCTTCTTTTGGGGAATTTGCATTTTTAAAAGAAGATAATGCTTAAGCAAGAGGAATAACTCTGTAAGTTAGGGAATTCCAATCACCCCCAAGCAGGTAGACAGTTACGTTGCATTCTTTTAGCCCAAAGTGTCACAGTCCTCAGATATACACATACAAAAAGATACAGAGCATAGGTGACAATTTGCATCCATTTAAATGCACTAAGTCAAGGCCTATTGACTGAGCAGCCCTTGAATTATCAGATCAAGACACCCAGGCAGCAGGGAGGGACTAAAGGTCCCTCTGAGCTCTGTAAAGTCATGTGGTTTGAGCAGTCTCATTTCTGAGAGGGTAGCTTTGAGGTATCCTCTCTATGGGCTCAGCCTGTGGCTGTTCCAGGGGGTGACTTGCTGAAAGGTAGTCCTCTAACACAGGCTGCTATATCTCTTCCAGAAATTCTGGAGCTGCCACTTCCCTGGGCATACCATGAATGATAGTGACATTATAAGCTCTCACCTCAAAGCCACAAGGCTAAGGTATTATCTCATATTGTCCAAAACTCCTTGAATCAAATCAGAGGACACCTATTTCTTTTGTCTGTCTGGCATACAGAAACTCTCTTTCCCAAGGGAAACCATGTGGCTTTGATAGGAATGAGCCCTACAACTATTCTAGCCACAGAAATAGAACTATAACTCAGGCATGAATAATGAAAGCATCTTAATTCCCTGTCCACAGGTATTGTTTCAGAAACAGGCATGTGATAGAAGCCAATCTAAGTCTACCCCAGAATTTATCCATCAAATCTGGAAGAAACACTGTTGTGGGCTGAGGAGATCTGTAAGTCCCAGAAGTTTAAAGTCCCTATTTCCTGATACATGGGAAGCACTTATCTTCAAAATTAAGTGGATAGATACAGAATTAAGAAAAACACAGAGATGGCCCTGATGCTCCTGGATTCCCTTGTGACTAAAAGTTCCTTCTCTAGATTTCCCAGGACTTTCGTGAATAAAATCATTGTTGCTTATATTAGTCTGAACTGCATTTTAAGTCACTTGTAATTGAAAAATTCCATTATGGATACAAGACTTTCCATCAATCCCATTAGAAAACTTTAGGATAAACCTACAGAGTCTTGCTTAGAAGACCAAAGGAACTCTACTGACTACTATGGAGTAGGTGCTCAGGTTTTGTGTGGTGCTAATGTTTACAGCTGTTATTTTGCCTTAATTCTCTATGAATCTGTTCCATAAAGAACCAGCCAAAATACTTAAAATACATTATATATTCAAAATTCCATAGGTCACCCTATTATTGTTAGTTTTGTTCTAGATTAGGCATGCCACCATGAGTTCCAAAATGGCTTTAAGAATGAAAACCTGTGGAAGCAACCACACCTAGGTTAGAATCATGTGTAAATATGGATGGTACATCACTTCTGGTCTGTGATTTTCTTATCTTTAAAATAATCAATTTGTGGGCTGGGAATATGCTCTAGTGGTAGAATGCTTGCCTCATACACATGAGGCCCTGGGTTCAATTCCTCAGCACCACATATATAGAAAAAGCCAGAAGTGGTGTTGTGGCTCAAGTGGTAGAGTGCTAACTAGCCTTGAGCAAAAATAAGCCAGGGACAGTGCTCAGGCCCTGAGTTCAAGCCTCCGGACTGGCCAAAAAAAATTAAAAACAAAAACAAAAACAGCTTGTCTCCTAAAATATTTCCAAAAACCAGAGATATCATATATAAAGTAAGCAGTGAATAAACTATTGCTATTATCATTTTATTATGTCATTATAGCATATAAAAATAAGCCTCTGGCACCAATAATCTCTCACATAAGTTTTCATTCAGATTTACGGAATACATATCCAACTATCAGGAACTTAAACAATTAGGACAATTAGGAATGTATTTTTCAAGCCAGGTGTCAGTGGCTCACACTTGTAATCCTGGCTACTCAGGTGGCTAACGTCTGAGGATCACAGTTTGAAGCCAACCTCGGGCAGGAAAGTCCACGAGACTCATATCTCTAGCAAACTACTCTGAAAAATCCAGAAGTGGCAGTGTGGCTCAAGTGGTAGAGCGCTATCCTTGAGTACAAAGAGGCTCATGGACAGCACCTAGGCCAAGTTCAAGCCCCAGGACTGGCAAAAAAAAAAGTGTATTTTTCTTTTATAATGAGCTACAATGGGCCCTGCTGCTCAGTTATGCCACTGGTAACTCAGATTCTTCCTTAGCAGATTGATCTGTCACCTGCAGCCATAACCTCAGAGCCTGAATTAGGCTCTTGAAGCTCAAAGCAGGAAAGAAGTAGTTCAATATCAGCCCTCCTTCCTGTCAGGAAAAGCAAGGGTATTCCCACAGTCATGCCTCATCTCCTAGCTACTTCCTTGTAGATCATTTTGGCCAGAGCTATGTCATATAGTCACTGTCAGCTGCAGGAGGGACTGGGAAAGTGATTATTTACCCTGTGTAGCATCTGCTGTGCAATACATAAAGGGAAAAGCAGATGGGATTGGAAGCTGGGCAGGGATGCTGGGGGCATATTCTCCACACCGGGGTAGGAGGATAAATCAGTATGCTATCTTCTAGGGCCATTTGGTAGTATTCTATTAAAGTTAGCATACACATCCCCTTCAACCCAAGAATCCAGTTCCTTTTGAACCCTTCTGGAAAGCTAAGTGGTAGATTGTGCAGTGCAAGCAGCTTGGGAAACAAAATTAGGTGTAGTGTCATTGCAAAGATGGCACTATGTTGAAAAGAATCAAAATGGCCACATAGGATTGAGGAAGTAGGAAAGATTGAAGACCTGAGGCACCATCAACATCTGAGAGAATGTCAAGGCCTGGGAGGACTGACAGGAAAGACCTCAAAACCACATTGATTGAAAATATAACCTGTAGGACATTATCACAATGATTATGTATTTGTACAGCAAACAAACAAACACCAACTACACCTACATTTCCAATTTCAAAATGACATACTTTATAAAGGATAAAAAAGCTATCACCAAGTTGATGAGAGTATGAGAATATGAGGCTGATGAGTGCAAAGAGAACTTTCTGTGTGTACTGTTTACATTTTAGTCATAAGAATGAATTCATGTAGTGTGTTATGTTTTATAGCACAGTGCATATGTACAGTGAAATGGTAAGCAACCACTAAAACTAATGACTAAAGTCTTTTTTAGAAAATAGGTACCAAGCCAAGCCAGGGAGGGTGGTTACATGTTTGCAATCCTAGCATTTGGAAGACTGAGATAGGAAGATCTTGAGTTCAAAGCCAGCTGGGCTACACAGTGAATTTGAGACGTTGGGCTACCTAACAATGTTCTCTCTTAAAAACAACAAACAAACAAACAAACAACATGGCCAGGAGCTATGTCCCAGACCTGTAATCCCTGGTAGTCAGGAAGTGGAGATTAGGAAGGCTGTTGTAAGAGAAGAAAAAGAACAGAATGGGTGGAACTCCACAGAGTAACAGATTTTATTTGGGAGGAAGGCTTGGAAAGAGCAACCAAGTCTCCTTCAGCTTGGCTGAAGGGGAAATGATACACCCCCTTACAAGTAGGGTGGGTCCCTTTAAATATTAGTCAAAAAAGTGACATCAGGCAGTATGAGAAGGAGTTGAGGTGAGTGAGCAATGTTCTTTTGACTGGAGAGTTTCAAGATTTCAAGAGTGTCTATGTCTGACTTGAATGTCAGTCAGAGGTGGCCTTGGTCTCAGCCTCTGTGCGAAGACCACCAGATATGTCTGTTGAGAGGGGCCGGGAGGGAGATGATTCAGCATGGTAAATAGCAAGTACAATTCTAAGATATGGCTGTCAGGAGGAAAGGGAGTGCTTTCAGTTTAAGTCATTTTTCCATCAATTGTGTTTTGAGGCCAGCCAGGGCAAAATGTTGGTAAGACCTCATCTCAACTAATAAAGTTGGTCATGGAAGTACAGAAACATCATCTTAGCTATGTGAGGACTGTGATTTAGGCTAGCCCCAGGAAAAGAAGCAAAAGATCCTACTTGAAATAACAAAAGCAAAAAGGGGTATATGGCTATGGCTCAAGTGGTGGAATGCTTACTTAGCAAGCACAAGACCCAGAGTTCAAATGCAGGGAAGTGAGGGAAGGAGACAAGGGGAGGTGGGGGGAAACATCAGATGGTAGTTCACCCACAACTAGCTCCTGAGAACTTGCTCTGGGCCTGTCCTGAGGGATATGGAGTAGACACCTTTCTGGGGCTTCCAAGTTTCTATGTTTCTTTATTCTGGGATAAGGAGTGTTTGATAGCAAGAAAATGTACAACTTGGAATTTATTTGCTGATCCAATGGATGGAATGGGTCGGGTAGAAAAATCTCATGTTGGATTGTTGTGAGTTGCCTTGCCACCTTCAGTTTGGCCTTGGCATCCAGACTAGTTGTGTAGAGCAGAACAACCAGGAGCCTGAAGTTTCTGCTCCCAGCACAAGCTCAAGAGAACAATGTCTTGCCAGAAGGCTGAGCGCATGTGCAGACAGGCAACTTTGAGGCCTCCTGGTGGACCAGTTCTGTCTGTACAGGCAAAACTGGCAAACAAAGCAAAAGAGTCGAGACTGCAGGCACTGGTCCACTTCCGTTCTTCCCTCCCACCATCCAAGTCCTCCCTGTACTAGGGTTTTCCTTCCAGTAGCAAATGACAGCAGACAGGTGTATGATGCCAGCACCCCACTCCACAGTCAGTGCAGCTAACAGCCTGCAGGTCCCACTGGGATCTGATATCAGGAGCCAGTAGGTCTTTTGTCCAGGGACATGTCCACTGGAGACAGTTTCTGAATGCTCTGCTTGTCCAGCCCCATGCTTGCAGCCTAGGTGCTGATCCCAGCCTCAGAGCCTGCCAGATGTGGCTGGGAGAGACAATCAAGGAGATTGACAGTAAGAGCTACTCAAAGCAAACAAGGCAAAGGCTGTTTCTGAGCTGGGAGGCAGATGGAGACCCCAGGGAAACAGGCAGAGGACACAAAACAAACATCAATAAAGCCTTCTTTGGCTAAAATAACAGAACAGAAACAAGCGAGGCACTTTCTTTTCCTGAACAGAAAAATTCTCATAACAGAAGTTGACATAGCAACTGCTATCACATTCACCCTTTTGTGCCCCTGCTGGTGCCATCTTTCTGGCTGGCAGAGGAGACTCTTCCTCTCTTCTTCTTCTTGTATGAACCCGATAGATCCCACATGGCCCAGCCCACATACTTTGTTTTCTAGGAAGCCCTCTCTCACTCTGCCTCTATCCACCATCTAATGTGAACAATCAACCTTTTCTCCAGGTTCTGATTTCATTCTGCCTGTACCATTTTGATAGGAACAGCTCCACTATTCCTTAGGAAATAGTTAGCTGTGTGTTAATACTACTGACCAGACTAAGAGTGTGTTAAAGGCAGGGGTTCTGTTTCAATCATCTCTTTATTCTCAGTAGTTAGTAGAGTTTAGGCCATTCATCTAGAACTGATGAATAAACAGCCCAATCATTCATCCATTTCATATGCATTCATAAGGCATCTGATTATGTCATCCACTGTGTTGAGGAGTAATATTAATCACAGATAATATCTTTGGACAGTAAGTTAGTAAATTTTTTGGCTTTACATGGAGCCTATAACCTGGGAGATGGAGACAACCATTTAAACAAACTATAGTAAAAAACAAAACAAAAAAAAACCTAATGATGCGATTGTGAAAGTAGATACAAGGTAAAAGGGATGTATGAAGGAGAAAGGCTTCAGTTTTACCCAAGATGACTGTCTTCTGGGATGAGGGTGAGGCTAACTTGGTACATTAGGTCCATGGAAATAGGCATCCAAAGAGAGGGTTCATGGTCTGAATGAGTGCTCAAGTTTATGAGTTGGAAACTTGGTCCTGATGCAATGGTATTGAGTAGGACCTAGTAAGAGTTGTTGGGGTCGTGGGGTCTTGCTCTCATGAATGACTAATGCCATCATAGCAGGAGTGAGTTCCTAATAAAAGGTCAAGTGCAGTCCTTCCCCCACCCCCGTCTCACCCCCCTTCCATGTGGTGATTCCACCGTGTTACAGTGCTGTCAGAAGGCCTTGCCAGAGGATGCTGCCTTGCGTTTGGACTTCGCAGCCTCCAGACTATGGGCAAATAAATTTCTTTTCTCGATAAATTTAGTTTATGACATTCTGTTATAGCAACACAAAAACTATGAGAAAAAGTAGACTGAGGAAGAAAGTAGGAAAAGGTAGGAAGAGCCTTTGGGCTACAATACAGGCTAACATATATGGTAGGAGAGAGAGAAAAAAGGAGGTTGAGGTCAAAAAAGCTCCACTGCAGAGCATTTCCAGAAGATTCTGCTGACCAGACCAATGTGAAGCCCTTGAGTCCATTGGGGGGAAATCTGATTTGTTGGATGAGGCTCCCAAAGCAGCCCACTGAGCAAGCTCAGTCAATGGCTGGAACAGTCTACCCATATCAGGAACATAAACACTGGGGCAGAGCCAGAAGGACAGCAGCTGGGAGTTACTGCCATTTAATGCTCACCTTGGCAGGAGGTCTGAGCGGTGCATTTTTATGGCTACTACACTTGGCCTTTGTCAGCAGGGTACAGGTGAAAGAACGTGGGAGGAGACAACAAATAGAATATTCTAGGATGAAGGACCTGCTTAAGCAAAGACATTAAAGCATGAAACGAGGCAGCTCATTAGTGGACCTGCAAGGTATGAGTGGAGAGAAAGTGGGGTGGGCGATGAGGTTAGCTAGTTGGTAGGAACTTGGCCATGGTGGGTACTGTACGCAAGCAGACAAGGAAGGGCTGATATCAAGGGAGGAGTATTAGAACAGACTATGCAAAGAGGCTTTGGGCACCATGTGGAAGAAGACTCACAGGGAGGGAGGCCAACAGAACAGGAAGACCTAGCAAGTGAGAAGTGGACTAATGCAGTAGTGGTGGTCAGAGAAAAGAAGAAAGACATGAAAGATGGATGAGTGCAGGAACAAATGAGTGCATTCTAGTGGTCAGTTGCAAACTAGTGTTGCTTCTCTCCTGGAAAGCTCTGCAGAAAAGCATTAACAATTGCCCCAGCCCAGGTTACTCTCAGGCAGGCATGAAAGCAACCCATCCCCAGTTGGAGTACTGATTCCCAGGAGGAGAGACTGTCCTCTGTGCTCCATCCCTGTTCAGGACCAGATGGTGTTTGTCTCATTGACTTTCATTGCTTACTTAGTCTTGTATGCTGGACTTTCGTAGATAGTTTCATTCTCTTTATTACAATTCATTCATCCAGTTGTCCCACTTTTGTGATTTGCTCCATGTTCATCACTGTGGCAGAAAGACAACTGGAGCTCTCAGGAGGTAGAGGTTTTCAGAGAGCCAACCAGAGCTGAGTTCCCACAGCTCAGCCCCACCACTCTGGGAAAACACTCAGACCTGGGAAAAAGCAGTAAACACACTGTCAATGAAAACACTGTCGAGAAAGCAAGATGGTAGGCCACCAGGTAAAGCCATGACCAACAGGATGAATTCCAGGTCTCCATTATTTCCTTCCTAGCCTCTGTTACCATCGTGCATGATGACTAAGTGAGCAGCCTCAAGGACATTTGCCTTCTGATGCTGACTCATTTGGTTACCAGGAAGAGAATCAGGTTCTCTATCTGCTTCTGCCATGCCTTCAGACCTCACGAGGCCAATCAGGTTATCTATCTATTTACACAATGTCTTCAGGCCTCACATGCCTACCCAAGTCAAAAGCTCCATGGTTCCTTCCCTAACAAACAACATCCCATCCCACTATAGATCTTCTTTATGTCAGAATGATTGTCCCCACCATTCTTTGTTACTCTATAGTCCTGTCTAGATTGTGTGTGAGAATGAAACCTCCTTCTGGAGCCTCAAACCTCGAACCTCCGGTAAAAGCCTGGTTCAATGTACAATTGGATATCTGTGACTTCTCATTTTGTTCTAGCTATGCTGTAAGTCTCAGGCCACCTTACCCCCATCCACTGAAGGAAAAGAGAAGCTTGTGCTCACCCATTGTATGACATGAAAGTGTCTGAGATTCTAAGCAGAAATGGGCCAGAATGAGCAGAGTGTGGTGGTGCGCACCTTTAAATACGAATGCATCTGAGGTAGGGTGGTCATGAGTTTAAGTCCAGCCTAAGCTGCAGAGATCCTAAGAGAAAGAAAAAAAAGACAGAGGGAAGGGGGAAAATGAGGAGAGAGAGAGAGAAAAAAAAATGAAGATAAGGAAGGGAGAGCAAAACATGGCAGTTTCCAGGAGTCATCAACATTGAAAACAAAAATCCAGCATAACATTTTCCTTATATTTTCATTACTCTTATGAATCTGGTGCTTCTTATTCCTTTTATTTCTCATGCCAATTTCTTTTTTCTTTTTTTTTTTTCTGATGGTTGAACGGGTCTCACAGAAGAATTTATTACTGGTGACAAAGGCGGAAGAGGAGGGACTTGGGGTGACTAGCTAATTGGCTGAACTGGGCTGCCCATCAGGTGATGTCATGAAACTTCCTCTGTGGGTGGGGATCACAATCCCCCAAGGGCCAGGCCTCCGCCATTAGACACGTGGCCAAGCCGGGAGGCGAAGCCGGGAGGCGGGGACTGCTTGCTTCTCTTCCGGTTGAGGCCGGAAGGTGGGAGGGGCTCCCTCCCACACTGCCCCAAGGCTAAGGGAAGGGCAGCGTGAATCCCCAACATCTGCCCTTTTTTTGTTTTTTAAATTAGCAGGGGGTGCTGTAAACACATGGCATATGTGGGCATAAGGCAAATGCTGACATAAGATGTATAAGGCGTAGGTAAAGTGGCCATCTGTCTGGCTTTGTCCAGAGAAGTCGGAGTCCTTAGCTGGTTTTTGCGCCAAGTGCAGGAAAAGTGCAGACATTCCTCTTTTGGCGGTGAGGTAGAAGCAGGCTTCAGTTCTGGCATCTCTGGTAGTTCACAGTAGCTGATAACTTAAACATAAGTGATTAGTAAAACATTTCTTTTTCTTTATAAACATTGAAGCGAAGGTGCTAAACCTTTGCTCTTACTTTTTAAAAACATTTCTATCATGAAACATTGGGGTTTGAGTGTCAAAACCCTCTCTCATGCCTATTTCTTGCGTGTATTTCTGATATTATGTAACTGTTTCACATTTGGATTTGACTCTAAGCATATTGTTCCAGAATCTTTTACTGATTGGCATATGGTTCTCTGAGCACTGACTCGGCAACTTTTCTGGTGACAGTGATGGTGGTAGTGGTGATGATGATGGTGGTGGTGGTGGTGGTGTATGTGTGTGTGTGTGCTTGTGTGTGCATGCATGCATGTGCACATGTATGTTAGCAAAACAGAGAGAAAGAAAGCAACCAGCAAGTGCCCAACTGGCAGCCTCTCTAGATCAGTAATAATGATTTCAGAGATTTCCAAAGAGATACTGCCAACTCTTTTGGCTGTTTTGATACAGTTACACTATTACAAAGGCACCCCAAAGCCTTTTTACTTAAATAAATGACCAAATGCCCCAAATGAGAATACTGTTTGTTTCTGTCTTTAAAGACTGCAACACTGATTCTTTCTATAGGATTGAGGTCAGGTGTGGCCTTAATTTGAAGTCAAGGTTTTGGAGGGAAGTTAGTGTGTGATCTCTTTCAGAGATCATATTTGTGATGCATACCCATGTGGCCATTTATTTTGTCTTACCCTGAGTGTTTCTGTCTATCTTTATGAAGATATGTTTATATGTTCATGTTTGTATGGTTTCATTGGTAAAATAACAAGGCAGAATGTAAATGGGCTTTGGAATAGCCATTTTGGTTCTACTCTCTGCTATCAGTTACCTGCCATGTGTTTTTCTCAAAGCCTTCCATCTTTCTGGGTTTCCCTTCTCTGTTTTATGGAGAGTATGGGGCTGAGAGGTTGACAGCCAAAATTCAGTGTAGAAACAAGGGAGGGAAATAGACCACATGGCTCAAGAGAGAAGACACAGGCCTAGGATCTGTGCTATTTCTTTAATCACTCATTTATACAGTATCTGTTTCCTCAGGCCCTACTCTATGTTTAGACTAATATTGAAATGTAATGCAAACCACATATGCAATTTTAAATTTTCTAATAGTAAAGTAAGTGAAATGGGTGAAATCAATGGCAGTTATATATTCTATTTAGCCCAAAATGTCTGATTAATTATTACTCCAACTAACAATGACTATGGAAAGTACTAATGAGATAGTTTGTGTTCTGGTTTGAAATCCAGTGTATAGTTCACACTTTTGGCACATCTCATTTCTAACCCCCACTAAGTGCTCAAGAGTTCCATGTGGAAAGCTGTGATCGTACTAGACAGCATAGGTGAGGAACATTTCCTAAGGGGACAACATGGATGAGCAGGCCAGTCTGACAGCCCAAGTGGAAATAATGAGAATGGTGGTAATGTGCAGTGAAGGTCTCCGCCAGTGCTCTAACAGCCACATAGGCTTGGGCATCTGACTATTTGAACCTGAATAATATAAACCTAATGTTTATGGAGTACTCCTTAGTATAGAGACATTGTACTAAGCACTTTCTATACATAATCTCATCCTACAGCACATCTAATAGAAAGTGTCTGCACTTACTTTATGAGATGAGGAAACAGAGGCCTTGAAATCTGTAAGTTGTCCAGACCATATGCCTATTGAGTGGTAAGCCAAGAAAACCAGTCTGTCTACATTTGGGCATGTGTTTACTGTGGTGCTTTGGGGGAGTTATGCCATCTGAATCTGTTAACAACATGTGCTTGTTTCTTAGCTCTTAGGGCTGTTGCAAGGGATAAAATGCAACTGTTAGAAGTTGTACGAACTGCCTGCCCTACCTCACATAAGATGCCAAGAATGGTCACATCTTTTTCACTTCTCCAACTCATAAGTAAAGCCCCCCCCCCCCAAATGAAATGGCAGGAATTCAACTTCAGAGTCCTCCTTGGGACTGACAAAAGGCCACCGACCCTATGGTAGAGCACCAAGAGCCTTGTAGCACTGGGCTCCCCTCCCCTACCCCCAAACTGCTATTTCACACTTGGGTTGACTGGAGAGAACATCACAGATCACCATCCCCCCATAGTGGATTCCTCAAGCCACAGAAGAGCAAACTTAAAAATGCACATTTAAAAAGAAATCAGGGGCTGGGGATATGGCCTAGTGGCAAGAGTGCCTGCCTCGGATACACGAAGCCCTAGGTTCGATTCCCCAGCACCACATATACAGAAAAACGGCCAGAAGTGGCACTGTGGCTCAAGTGGCAGAGTGCTAGCCTTGAGCGGGAAGAAGCCAGGGACAGTGCTCAGGCCCTGAGTCCAAGGCCCAGGACTGGCCAAAAAAAAAAAAAAAGAAATCAGGGCTGGGATATGGCCTAGTGGCAAGAGTGCTTGCCTCGTATACATGAGGCCCTGGGTTCAATTCCCCAGCACCACATATACAGAAAATGGCCAGAAGTGGCACTGTGGCTCAAGTGGCAGAGTGCTAGCCTTGAGCAAAAAGAAGCCAGGGACAGTGCTCAGGCCCTGAGTCCAAGCCCCAGGACTGGCCAAAAAAAAAAGTAAAAAATCAAGAAACTGGCCAGGTGCCAATGGATTATGCCTGTAATTCTAGCTATTCAGGATGCTGAGATCTGAGGTCTGCAGCTCAAAGCCAGCTTTGAGGGGAAAGTCCATGAGACTTTTATTTCCAGTTAACCACCAAAAAGTCAGAAATGGATCAAGTGGTAGAATCTGAGCAAAAAAGCTAAAGGACATTGCTTAAGTCTTGAGTTCAAGCCCCTATACTGACATGTGCGCACACATGTGAGCATGTGCACACTTGTGCATGCGTGCAACACAAATATTAAGATGCTTACATAAAAATCTGGATTTAGAGTTTCTCTCAAAAAAAGTCCAAGGAAGTTCATATTTCCACATGGCTAGCATTAGCTGAGAATGAGGAACAGCTGTCTCCTTTAGACAGAGGTACACATTAGGGTTGGTCACACGGTTCTTCCTGCTCTCTTGATTGCCAGGTACATGAGACAATAGGCTTCACTTATTATATCCTTTGCTATTGTTTGTAGTTGGAGAGATCCATCTCTGTACATCTCCATAAGACAGAGAGACACGCTGTGTGTTTCTTAAGGCCTGCAGATTTATTTTTACTTACCTGTATCTTCCAACACCGAGGTGTGTGTCCAGCAATCAGAGTCCACCTCCAGCCCCAAACACAGGCATGTTATGCAGAACCACCTTCTAGAAGGTGATGACATCTGATATCATCTGCAGATCCTGAAACTTCCATGCTTATTTATATTTCTGAAGAAGAGCTTTGAAATACCAAATGTTTATCATGTTCATAGCATACATAGGTAAGTGTGCCTCTGAGGAAGGAAATATTACAATATTTCCTTGTGTGAGAGGTTGGGAAAATAACAAGTTATCTTTCTATAGTCACAGTATAGTTGAAGTGTCTGGGAACAGACTCACAAGCCAGGGCATCTAAATTTGAATTTGGCTTAATGCCTGGTGTGAACTTGAAAAAGTGGCTTGGTCTCCCCATGCCTCATTTTCCCAAATGGAGATCCTGAAGCATACAAAATACTAAGTTCCTGGTACAGATAGTGCCATGTGATTGTTGTCATTCAGACCAAAAATATAAACCAAGTTTTCAGCATGTTACCCACTCTGCTACTTAACCTGACTAGTACACTGTAGACATAGCAAAAATGGTAGCTGTTTTCTCTCTCAGTACCATTGCCAGAGTGCTAACTCTGGGAAAGACTTTTTCTAGACAGTTTCTGGTTTCACGGTAGGGATTAAGGATAACTGGTCATTTTTCAGTACCAGCAAATATACAAGATGATAAGCTACTAGGAGACAGGTTCAATCAAATGGTCCCTGCTTAGTCTGGTTACTGCTCAACAAAGAGGGGGCTATGCCCCACAGAAAACAGCAGACACCAGGCCTGCTAGCATGAGAAGGTTCTATGTCCAATACAGCATGAAATGAGGGTGCTTGACAAAGGGTCTGGCCTAAAAGACACAGGAGAAAAAGTGCTCTGTAGAAGAAAACCCAAATGCCAATTCAAAGGGCAGGATTTGGCACAGTAGGGCCAAGGCCAATGGGACACAGGTGAAGCTGCTTTGACTGACCTGGGCTTGGCATGCAGTCTGGAGACATGGAAGGAACATGTATGCAGGTGCCACACACTTGGACATAGGTTTGTGTGTGCAGTAGAACAGCTGAATAGCCTTAGGAAAGCCCTTTGCCCTGCTGGTCCTCAGACCCCTCATTCAAGAAGGGGACTGGACTGGACAGACTCTATAGTTCCTGCTAACTGCAACCCTCTATGACTATTCCCTGGCCAGCCTCTCATACTGGAGTGAGTGGGCATGCTCATTGTGTATTCTGCCTGCTCAAGTGCTGTTAGAGGTGTCTGGCAGTTCTCGAAAGCAAGAGCTGTGTATATGACAAGATTCAGGCTCCTTGGAGACTTCTGAGACTCTCAGATCCAAATCGGGCTAAGTGAAAACTTTTTGTTTCACAAAGACAACCTTCACACTAGGCACTCCACATTCAGGTATTCATTTATCCAGCCTCTCATTAATTCAACATCTATAACATGGTACTGGCACCAACGAGAATGAATGAAACAACCCCGGAATATAAAATCCAGCCACTTATCTATAGGAAATGACCTCTGACCTGAAAAGTTGGCTCAAAGCATCCTTATCAGACCCCTGCTTAAGAACATATGACATAGTGTTCCCCGTGTCATCTTAACGTTACTGATGAGAGCAAAGTGAGCTAGGCCAATTCTATCATCATCATCTAAGACTCTATGTGATCAAGATTTCTTTCTCCAACTGCTAGGTTTCTCAATGGCAGACCTAAAATATGCATGGATTTGATCTCTAGCATTGGTACAGGAAAGAGAGAGAGAGAGCGCAAGGTGTTTCAGTTCATGCTTGAAATCCGAGCACGCAGGAGGCGGAGGCAGGAGGGTCCCAGGTTGGAGGCCATCTTGGACTACACAGTATGATACTGTTTCAAAGGAAATAGGGGTAGGGAAATAGAGGAAAGAAGGCTTTTTCATCCACTCTGAGCCTGTCCCACATTCCACATCATACCCTCCCTTTTCAAGGATCAGTAGGCTCTAAAATGGAAATATTTCTAGAAATTTTCTCCAAACTTCCCAGATCATGGGCTCTGCTATCAGAGCATCTCTTCTTTTCTCAGAAGCCTGGACACCTCCCACTGATGGAGCCTGGTAATAAATGAGTTCATTACTCTGGCTGTTGGGGACCATGACAGTCCATCTGCAGGCATGATTAATTAAAACTTGACTGATGATGGGGGTGCTATCTCAGGGCTTAAAAGCAATTAATTGGAGCATCTTCCAGATGGTCATTTCTGCTGGATCCCAGAGAGACCCAGGCCAGAGAGAACAGAGTTTTCATGGGTCAGTCCCACTGTCTTTCCCTCCTTGCTATTCCCTAGAGGGCTCCTCCTCCAGGCAAGCTCATCCTACCAGATCCTCAAATCCTTTCCACTCCCCTGACCTCCAACAGCAGGGCATAATGGAGTCTGAAAGAGAGCTTTAGTCTCTTTTCTGGACCCTGGGCACAGGCACAGGGAATTCCCATTTTCCATCTTTGTAATTTTCAGAAAAAAAACAACACAGAGACATACATACTTGTATGCAGAAAGATGCTTTTGACTTATGCTTACAATGGGGTTATGTCCTGATAAATGCATCCTAGGTTGAAAATGTGTTCCCCTAAAGGCCCAGGTGTTAAAGGTCTTGTTAGCCTGTGGCACTGTTGGAAGATGGAAGAGCATTAAGGAGGTGGGAAGCAGGAAGCAGGTCACTCAGAGACATGCCATTGAAGTGGCAGAACCCAGCCCCAGCTGCTAGAAGGCAGACACCCTCTTCTATCCCACGTAACAAACAGTACAAGAAATGTACCCAAGGCCTAACGTATGAAACTGTAACCTCTCTGCACATCTCTTTGACAATAAATAAGAAAAATAAATAAATTTACAAAAGAATGTAGACTCTCTCCAGCTACTTCTTGCTGACAAGGGGCATAGACACTAGGGACAAAAGGTGGAAATGTGACCCCTCCAGGAGAAGGCAAGCAGCAGCTGTCCCTTGGTGGTGGATGCCAGTCTTTGAATGAAGCCTGGAAGAAGTCTCAGGAGGCAGGGGCTGTAACTTATTAAGACTTGACTGCAAATACTTGTCAGTTATTTCTCTGTGGGTTTGATATTACAATGGGGGGAAATCTGTAACTACACTCAGTGGACATGATGAGAGTTTTAAAACTGTTTAACTGGATACAAACACAGAATGGCTAGCCTTTGAGAGGGAACCAGGTTGCAGGGGGGGAGGGGGTCCTGGAACCCAGCCTGCGTTGCACTCTAGAGGGCACAAGGCAAAAGGTTAGGCCATTGAGACTGATTTTCTAGCCTATGGGGCATTTTGACTTCATGGAGTAGTCTGGTGAGGGCATAGGAGTCCAATAAGGACGTAGAGGGGGGTCCATAAGGCTGTAGATGGGGGTGTGGAAGGATGTAGATGGGGGAGGTCCATAAGGACATAAGAGTCAAATTCTCGATTCAGGCATCCCTGAAATGAGAACAGACTGGCCAAAAAGGTAAGGGGTCCCTCCTGCACGGTCAGACAGAGGACCTGTAGACGGGAGTCATTCCCCCCAGATGTGGAGAGGAGATGGTGTGGTGGATGCTTAGCCAGCAATGCTAAAGGCGAGAAGTCCGAGGTTAGGTTCTATAATAACCAGCAGGGTGGGAAGTCCCACCTCATGCTGGTGTCACTGCCACATGGATCGGAGGGAGCCTGGTATTAGGCATTAGACCCAGCTGCTGGAACATCAGGAGCGGAGGAGGGCAGCGTAGGAAGTCGCATCCCATGCTAGCATCACTGCCATGGTGGCACTTCCAAATGGGCCTGGCTGCTGGAGGGGGTGGAGCATCAGAGGGCCAGAGTGTATATAGGCTGCCTGGGTGGAGTTTGGGGGAGAGGAGAGGGAGAGAGGAAAGCGGAAAGTAGGTGGTGCCTGCCAGAGTGGAGGGAGCGGAGGAGCCCGATGCCTTAGGCCTGTGGGGAAATCTGAAGCCTGAGGCCTGTGGAAGGGCCCAAGGCCCGTGGGGAGGCCTACGGAGAGGCCTGGGGCCTGAGCAGAAGTGAGGCCTGCAGGAAGGAGGAATAGAAAGAAGCTTGCTCCTCTGTAGGTTTAGAGGTTGAAGCTGTTACAATTAATTTCTGGAGGTTTAGAGGTCAGGGCTGGTCTGGGTTCTGGGTAATTAGCCCAGGACAAGGTAGTCACAGACCAGTATTTGGAGGTGGAAAGCTGTCCTGGTTCTGGGTTTTCGGTTGTAAATAAAGCTCCTTTGTAAACAAAACCCCTTTCCACCTTTAGTTATGCCTCTGTGGATTTTTCTCACTCTGGTAATAACAGTTCCTCTGGGTTTCCGCAGTTTGATCCGAGGAGGGGCTGTTAAGGAATTGGATTAACCTTCAGAAGAGAAGAGGGAGGAGGGGATCTAGCAACTCCTGACTCCGTCCCCTCCCAAGTTATGGCACCAGATGTAAGGCTTGCCAGAAAGGAAACTTGCCACATAGTTCAGGCAGAAAAGTATATTGGGGGGAAGAGCAAACTGCAGGCTGCATGAGATGGAGGCATGGGGAGACAGAGAGGAAGAAAGGATAGAAAGAGAGAGTAAAAGACAAAAGGAAAGAGAGTGGGGACTCATGTTGAGTGGGATTATATAGGGAAAGGCGGGAGAAGTAACTACCTCCAGATGTGCCAGTTACCTAGGTTAACACACATACTGGGTGCAGACTTAAATGGGTCAGGGGCACCTGCATGGAGCCCTTCTGGGGGTACCTTACAATTGGACAATTGCTGCCACTGTTCCAAATTCAGAATTCATTGTTCTATATATCACTAGCCTAGGAGATTAAAACTCAAAATCCCAAATAAAATTTCTATTGAATGAGTATAACTTTCACAACATTGACAAACTATGGAGGCTGACATCTGTGATCTACCATTTGCATGAGGGAGAATCAGAAAAGCCAGTGGTGTAATTCTCCCAAGGCCTAAGAAGTAGGAGTGCCGATTCTCAAAGGCAAGAGAACATGGGAGTCACAGATGCAACAGGAGACAAACTTACCCCCTCCTATTTTTGTTCTATCAATTGAGTCAATTGATTGGATGATGCCCATCCACATGAGTGGGGCATACTTAGTCTACAGATTCAGATGTAAAGCTTTACCAGAAACACCCTCATAGACAGAATATTTAACCAGCTCTCTGGGATTTCCCTTAGCTGACACACAAAATCAATCATCCAGATCTCTATGTAGAGACATTCCATCTCTTCTCTCTTTTGTGTTTCTCTCCATTCTCCTCAGTGCTCTCTCTCTCTCTCTCTCTCTCTCTCTCTCTCTCTCTCTCTCTCTCCTTTCTCTGTGTATATGTGTAGGCAAGACACTGATCTTGACACAAGAGTGACTCCTATCATTTGGACGAAGCCACAGAAATGACTAGGTATTTCTCTGTGCCCTCACAACCTAGAAAAGCTATTTCTAGTCTACAGAAATTGTTCTGTAGTACCTCTTGCTCTACATCGTAGCCCCAAACAGTTTCAATACTCCTGAAACATCACAGTCTGCAGTAAGGACCCACGTATATCTGGATACAGAGAGCAGTTTTACTATTAATACTATGAATAGTTTATTACATATTAAGGACAGAAGCCTTAAGCTGTGGGAATGGGATAGATGCAATCTATGGTTCGAATGTGTTGAAAAGCTAATCCCCAGTGCTGTTGTGTTGAGGTAGGACCTTTGTGAAGTGACAAAGTTATAAGAACCTTGCCCTTAAGGATTAATGTTATCATTGTTATAATGAATGTCTTAATATAAGATTGATATCTAAAGGCTGAGTTTAGGGCTGGGCACTAATGTCTCACGCCTACAATCCTATCTGTTCAGGAGGCTGACATTTAGGGTTGAGGAATGAGGTTCCAAGCCAGCCAAGGCAGAAAAGTCAGTGAGACTCTTATCTCCAATTAGTTACCAAAGGGCTGAAAGTGTGGCTCAAGCCATAGAGCACCAGCCTTGCTTGATAAAGCTAAGGTGGCCTGGGGCTAGCCCATTCTTTGTGGTGGTAGGAGCTCATTGGCCAATCAGAAGGAAAGACAGAACTGTAGTTCTGGAACCCAAGGCTTCCATTGCATTTTGTGATTTCACAGCTCCTTAGTTCAAGCCTGAGTACTGGCACACACACACACACAAAGTTTGTTCCCCTGCCCTCTTGCCATGTTATGACATGCACCACATAATAACAGTAACAAGGCTCTCTCTCCAGATGTCACAAATAACTATAGGTTATAAATTACCTCGTGTGTGGTATTTTGCTTACAACCGTACAAAATGGACAGTAGAGCGAGGAAGGTTCAGAAATTCCCAGAAATGATCCCCTCTCTTTTACTATATCTCCAACCACTACCCTTTATTGGAATTAGTACCATTTTACCATATTATTGCCAGGAACAAAGTGTGATTCCTTCTCTAGTTGCTGTGCTTCTAGTGAGAGCCTCTCATACTCACAGGGGTGAGGATGGAGATGTCTTAGTCTGAGTAGGGCTTTGAATTAACCCACCTATATACTCCAGAAGGTCCTATGCTTCCAATAGGCACTGTGCCTACAGTACCAGGAAATTAACAAGAGATGGCTTAGAGTCAAGTGGGACTGGGGGTGGGGTGGGAGAGAGTCAGGGTGAGAGAGCACTGAGGAGGTACAGCTGAGAAGAGAGGGCAGGCAGGAGCTTGGATACATCCAGGTGAGGAGACTTTGCCTTACACCAAGAGATGGCTAAGACTTCACTTTCACCAGGCTGGTGATGCATGCCAGGATGCAGAGGACCAAGAGCCGTGAGTTTGAAGTCAGGTTGAGCTACATAGAAAGATGCTGCTTAACTTAAAAAAAAAAAAAGGATGGGAGTATGGCTCAATGGTAGAGCATTTGCCTTGCATGCACAAGCACTGTGTTCTAATCTGCAGCACCATAATAGCAAAATCCATTTTAAGGGAGAGAATACAGGGAGAATTCCTGTCTTGTCCCCTCTAGCCCTGAGGATCACCAGCTCAGGCAGAGAAGGCCAGGAGACTTATCTCTAACCACCAAAAAGTGGAAGTGGAGCTGTGGCTCATGTAGTAGAGTGTTAGTCTTCAGCAAGAAAAGCTCAGACAGCTCCCTGGTCCTGAGTTCAAGCCCCAGGACCAGCACAAAAACAAAACAAACAAACAAGAAGAAACTCCAACATGAGTGCAGGAGGGACAAACCATACTTAAACCACAGCAGGCAGGCTTTGAAACTTAGGCAGCTTGATCCTAGGTTGGCTTCACATTCATATTTGATGGGCATCAAAAAGCAGAAGGGCTTGAAATCACAAAATGCCATGGAAGCCTTGGATTCCAGAACATTTCTGTCTTTCCTCCTAATTGGCCCTCCAGCTCCTACCACTGCCCAGAGTGGCCTAGCCCCAGGCTACTAGCAATGGTGGTGGGAAAGACAACTCCATCCTGAAAGCGCTCACTGAAACTCTGGGGTATAGAGGAAAAAAATGTTTCAGAAGGGACTTGGCATGGCTATCCAGTCCCTTCTGCAGACCCGGGCCTTCATAAATGGTGAAATGTACCTGTTGTTTCTGCAGAATCTCTGGCAAAGACACAGGATGTGAAGGAAGACAGGAGGGTAGGAGGGCTGGAAAAGGTACCTGGCTCATTCAATGGGAAGTAGTACTCCAATGTAAACCTCAATGTAAACCTCAAACCAACCTACTGACTACCATATAGGTAGCAAAACTGAAGTCTAGAAAGCTGAGGCAACTACTCTGAGGTTACAGTGCTAGAGTTTGAATGTAACCCCTAAAGTTCATGTGTCAGGAAACTCAGTGCAGCAATGCCAGGACAGGCTTCCAAGATATGATTAGAGTTGGGCATGGGGGAGTGTGGCTGTAACCCCAAGACTCAGGAGATAGAGACAGGAGGATCATGAGTTCCAGGCCAGTCTAAGCTACAAAGCAAGTTCCAGACCAGACTGGACTATATAGCTGGGGCTATACAAGAAGAAACTACCTCAAAAACACAACAACAGTGGTCAAGTCATGAGGGCTCTGCTCTCAGGAATGGGCCAGTATTTCAGGGAGTAAATTCCTGATGACAGATGAGTGTGGCCCCTTTCCCTCTCTTGATAAAAGGCTAAGTTCAGCCCTACTCTTATGTTCCTTGGCCTTCCACTTTAAATCACAGAATGACCTTGGCAGAGGTAGGCTCCTTTACTATGGAATTCCTGGCCTCCAGAATTGCAAGAATTTGATCTCGCTTCTTTAGAAAATATCCATTCTCAGGTATTGTGTTACAGTATTATAAATTCAATTAAGACACATGGGAAGTGAAACAGGGTAACAGTAGCTGTCATCTGACAAATCAATATCCACTCTCTTCTCGCTTTTCCTTAGACTCTTCAACTGGAGTGGCCAAAATTATACTGGTCTTCTTTCTCTCCAGGTTTTCTTGCTGGTAGAATTGGACATGTGGCAAAATCCTGGCTAAGGAAGTCTGCTGAATTAGAAGGACTAATAGTATAGTTTCACCAACAGATAGTGCTGCTCTTCCTCCTTCTTTCCTGCTTGGAAAAGGAAAGAGAAGGAAAGATCCAAAGCATTACAAAGTCTTCATTCAGGACATCTATGGTCACTGTCTTAGCCAGATTTTTCTTTCTTTAGTCCTGGGGCTTAGGACTTGGGGCTGGGCACTGTCCCTGGCTTCTTTTTGCTCAAGGCTAGCACTCTACCTCTTGAGCCACAGCACCACTTCTGACTTTTTCTGTTTATTGTCGTGTTGAGGAATAGAACCTTCATGCATGCCTTCATGCATGAATGGGAATAGGAATAGAACTTTCATGCATGCTAGGCATGCACTCTATTGCTAAGCCACATTCCCATCCTTTACCCAGATTTCTTGCTGTGTGAATAAAACAAGGCCTTACTTTAAGCCAATGCTGGTTGTCATTCATTCCTATTATTTACAGCCAGCTTACTCCTGACTGATCTGTCTGCAAAGTTTACATGGATAACATAAGACAGGCACTTCACTTCATCACTTCTAAGAAAATATTTGTAGGACTTAACATTTTAAAAACTGGGATGCGGGCTGGGAATATGGCCTAGTGGCAAGAGTGCTTGCCTCGTATACATGAGGCCCTGGGTTCGATTCCTCAACACCACATATACAGAAAATGGCCAGAAGTGGCATTGTGGCTCAAGTGGCAGAGTGCTAGCCTTGAGCAAAAAAGAAGCCAGGGACAGTGCTCAGGCCCTGAGTCCACAGCCTAGGACTGGCCAAAAAAAATAAATAAATAAATAAAATAAAAACTGGGATGCAAAGTAAAATGGCCACTAGCGCCTTCACCTCTTTAATATCATTAATGGAATTTTGGATCCACAAAAACATTAAATGGTAAAATCACCAACAATGGTAAAAATAATAAGAATAAATTATACTCAAAAGAACTTTCAAAAACAAAATTCCCAGGCTGGGGATATGGCCTAGTGGCAAGAGTGCTTGCCTCATGTACATGAGGCCCTGGGTTCAATTCCCCAGCACCACATATACAGAAAACGGCCAGAAGTGGCGCTGTGGCTCAAGTGGCAGAGTGGTAGCCTTGAGCAAAAAAGAAGCCAGGGACAGTGCTCAGGCCCTGAGTCTAAGCCCCAGGACTGGCAAAAATAAAAATAAAAAAAAAAAATTCCCAGAGCTCAGTTAATGTGATGCTCTTGTCAGTCCTGGGGTATCATCAGCTACTCAAAATTACTGTGTAGGGACTGGGAGAGTGGCTTAGTGGTAGAGTGCTTACCTAGCATGCATGAAGCCCTGAGTTCGATTCCTCATTATCACATAAACAAAAAATAACTGAAAGAAATTAATGTGTGACCTGAGTGTTCCCCTGCCTGAATTTTGTGAAAATCTGCCTCCCAAAAAACAATGCAAAAGATATAGTAATTTGCTCTTTCCCAAGACAAGAAAGAAACAAAATGTGCTTAATATAAGTGATAGAATGAAAACTTTAGATTTGTTGAGATGCAGTATGTCTGTAGCAGATGCTGGACAGTGTTATGGGAAAAACAACTCATGTACCTCTGTCTTAAGACCATGAGCATGAAATAAGATCTAGTTTGGATCTTCTTTTATTATTTTACTACATGAGTAGTATTAACACGTACAACAGTAATTCTGGTACAGCAATGTAGTCTACTCTGTGTGGTTTCAGGTTACAAATGCTCAGATCTACTGTAGGTATCATGCAGGTACATTATAGTAATCTTGAGTAATCTCTATGCATACTGAACAGGTGTGGTTTTTTCCAACAGTGATTTCCTTGGAACAATACACAATGGTTGCCTAGTATCTACTGTATTTAAACAGATCTTCTGAAGCGGACTGCTAGTCCTATCAAGGTTCTAGGCTTTTCAAAGGTCATGTTGTCCTTCCCACTGCTTCTTGTTTGCCCATGACAAATGGAGACCATGGCAGGGCAAGTGTGAGGAATTTACAGATCTGTTTAAATAAACAAACTCTCTCTGGCTACTAAAGAACAAGCCCCTTTGAAATGGAAACTTCATTGTCTTTGGAACATGTAACACATTCTTTTGGTTATCTCTAGTTGTCTCCAACTTTTGAGAGTGTATTTGATGTTTCATTGGAGACAGCAGTGAGCCACAGAGAAAAGAGATACTTAGGCCTTTAAAACAGCATTTGCAAATGGGCGCTGGTGGCTCACCCCTGAAATCGTAGCTACCCAGGAGGTTCAGATCTGAGGATCGTGGTTCAAAGCCAGCTCAGGCAAGAAAGTCTAGGAGACACTTATCTGAATGGTTTATTAACCACTCAGAAAAAGCCTGACGTGGGGCTATGGCTCAAGTGGTAGAGCACTAGCCTTGAGCACAAAGAGGCTCAGAGATAGTGCCCAGGAATGGAGTTCAAAAGCCCCAGGATCAGCAAAAAAGGAATGTGCTAAATAAAGTTCATCTGTGACCACTTATGGGTGACTGGACACCAGGACGTCTGTGACATCAAGGAAGGAGGAATAAGAACTTGGGAGAGAAATGAGAACAGAAAAGGGGAGGGGGAGGGGGGAGGGGAGAGACAGAAACAGAGACCTCAGAGAAAAGAATGGATGGCTATTTTCTTATTTTGAGAAAGAAAATATCCAAAGAAATATAAAATTTGACTTAGGTAGATATAGGAAAGGTTGTAAAACTACAGAAATATTTTAATACAACCAGACTTTCTTTCTTTTTGCCAGTCCTTGGGCTTGGGACTCAGGGCCTGAGTACTGTCTCTGGCTTCTTTTTGCTCAAGATTAGCACTCTACCTCTTGAGCCACAGTACCACTTCCTGCTTTTTCTGTTTATGTGGTGCTGAGAAATCGAACCCAGGGCTTCATGCGTGCTAGGCAAGCATTCTCCTGCTAAGCCACATTCCCAGCCCTAGACTTTCTTTTGATAAGGTGTGTAAGCGGAAAAGTGGGATGACACATTCCTAATCACTGGTAGTGAATTTCTCAGTTTTTCTTTTTGTTTCCCAGGTTCACTAATAAGGGCCTTTTCTTCATCAGAACACATTAATCCTTCCTTCAGTGCTTATGCAAGGAAATGGGGCCCCCACCCCACCCCAGTGAAGGAAAACTACAGTACACAAAGCCAAAGTAATGAGGTAATTTAAAAGGCCTGACTAAAGGGGAAACAGGTTGGGTTGGCCTTTATTCACGATATTCCTACCTTTGTTATTGGATGGTAAGAAACAAATGCTACCTCAATCGGCGCAAGATGTGGTTCCAACTGGAGCATCAGACCAGGGAGTTCTGGAAGGTGGAGAATCTCACCAGTGACCATGCCCTGGTGCCACATGAGATACCAGGCACCTCACACATACACTAGTCTTCACCAGTACACCAACTCAGGAGGAAAGTTATTTTCCAGAAACTTCAAAATATGTGTGTCATATATTGAGAAAAATAATGCCACAAAAGAAATAATGTGCCAGTCAGAAAATGACTAACTTTATAAACATGAATGGGGTCAAAAATTATCCCTTACAATGTATAACGTATGTGTTCACTCCAACAGAGAGACTCTGATTCACTTCAGAGTAACCTGCTAGCAGGATCTTCGGAGCTTCTGGTCCCCCTGAGGGGGCCTCTTCCAGGTTGTTCTAGTAGAGTTCCCAGGACCAAAGAGATGGCAGCCCAAGGTTTCCCCACACCATGGCCTATATCATATCCAGCTGCAAACAAGAACAGTGTATTTAGAAAGGAACAGGCCAAATTCAGAACAGTGTTGCTTGCATGACAGCTTAATGAAAACTAGATTGGTAGGCCTACAGGGACTTGCATAGTAATTTTACTGTCCATTATTTAGAAGTTAAGTATTTCCTCATTTCAGTGCTAAGGACATCTTTGCAAAAAGGCTGATAGCACAGTATATTGTCTCTACTGGACAGTTACCATTTAAGGCTAAAAGGTATAAAGTTCCCAAACATGAGAGATGGGTTCAAAAGCCACCTTTTACACAGCTTGCCAGGCACCCACAAGGCAGGCTGAGGTCCAGACACCTTCTAGTGCCTATCAGTCTGCTTTGTTTATAGTAAGTTAATTGAGAACATTTAAGAAGTAGGCTTTTTAAAGGCTATTTGTATTTGTCAACCCACACAAATTGTATGTTGTATTGCTTATTCCTAGCTAAGAACAATTTCAGTAAATTGTAACATTTTGTTACTTAGGAAATCACCTCCCCTGCTCTTTTTAGCTTTTCAAAGGAAAGGATTAATCTGAATGAACAATATAATTGAAACTAAATACCACAGGAATTTCCAAGATGAAATTACCTATCTGATTAAATGGGTAAAGGTAAGAAATAATAGTGTAGGTTGTTTCTAGTGTGCTAGAGATAATTAAATAATAAAAAGCCTACAATAAGGAGTTTTTGGGCTATATTCACAGATCAGGCAATTGTGATCTTTTAATATCTGGTACATACTAAAAGTACTTACTAAATCATCCACATCACCACCTTCTTCAAATGCAGCTAACACATCTTCATTTGGTTCTTTGGGGGCCAGAAACTGTGAACAGAAAGTTGGAGATGTTTCTCAACTGCCTCTTTGTTGGAAGAAACAGTCCACTAACATTGTGACAGGCAAACCTAGGAAGAAGTGCTTTGTAAAGTTTCACTACAAAAGGCCCCAAAGAAACATCATTTTGGCACACTCTCTTTTGCTGTGTACAAGAAGGCCAATTTTGAGGTTCAACATCGACACTACCTAGTCACCAGAGAACATTCTTATGAAAGAGGAAGAAATGTCAGCTTGTTGAGATGATGTCTTCAAAGGGCACAATATCAGAGCTGTGCACACCTGGCATTTCATCATTCAGGAATT
Organism: Perognathus longimembris pacificus; assembly: GCF_023159225.1. Taxonomy (NCBI): domain Eukaryota; kingdom Metazoa; phylum Chordata; class Mammalia; order Rodentia; family Heteromyidae; genus Perognathus; species Perognathus longimembris. Next base: position 17,487,170 of record NC_063164.1, read on the forward strand.
AATCTCGTGCCTTAAACCAGTATATCTTTTATCGCTTTTGAAAGGAGCATAAGAATAAAGTAGACTTATAATCATCTACTCCTGAAGCCCACTGAGCACAAAAAGGGGTAAAAACTTCTAGTGAGTAATGTGAAACACAAAAATGCATCTGCTTGGGAGCTGTTTATCCATTTTACAGAAAGTCTTCCATTTATGTTAGAAATTGCTTGAAACGAGGCACATGAGAACTTTTCTCCAGTGCTCAAGACCCAGAGCTTCTAAAAGACAAAGAGAGAAAAGGAAAAGGTCCTGAGGTCAAGTCTATAAGGGCCAACAAATGACATTCAGGGTTTTAAAACGGAGTGGATGCCTGTCTCTACAAGCTGTCTGAACACTCCTTCCACCCTGCCTCTCATGACATAATGGTGGGAGTCTTTGTTTTGTCCCCAAAGATACAATGGTGGGGATCTTCTCAAACATGTGGCATGTGGCAACTGCATCTAAGAGCTAGGTTCTACCAATGACTACCTGTCCTAAGAGAAAAAAGGGATCTTCTGGTAACATCTGTAACACTTCAGGTGGTAGACAAGTCTGTAGGAGTGACTGCCCTAAAAGGGTGGGAAAGGGTGGGGCAGGCCTCACTGTTATTAGCATCCCTCAGGTAGTCATGTGCAGTGGAGCAACGTGTGGCAAGGGAACCTTCTAGCTCACCTCTAGCTCTCCTGCAGCTGCCTCAACTCAAAAGAGAAAAGCATGAAATTATGGCAAGAACTGTTTTTCCTACACATAAGGGCATCTCTAGCAAATCATAAACCAGTAAGTATTAGGCTGCTTGCAACAAGTGGTAGAAAGCAAGCTGTGCCTATCCTGCCATTCCTCATGCACCAAAACAAACAAACAAACAAACACATACAAGTTACAGCAAAGGATGTTTCAGCATGACTGAGCATTGCTTCCATCAGCACCGTGACCTTATCATTTAAGAGTCTTTTATGGATCTTTCTATCGTGCTTTGCTGACATTAAACTGGACCGTGTACAGGGTTGGGAATCAATGCCACAATAGACAGAAAATCCTAGCAGCAGGGGACAGTCTTTAACAGGACCATAATGTAACTTCTGTATCATTAACTTCATGCTTTTATTCTGGGTGATAATCAACAAATGTATGTCAGGGTCAAACACAAATAAATGAGGAAAGAATTCAAGCATCTATTTGCATATGGTTTGTGGCTAACAGTTGCATAAACTGTGTTCTACCCTAGATTCCTGTTCATCTTTATGTTCTTTATTACTGCTGTTAAAGTGATTTTTATTTTGCACCACACCTCTCCTACTGGTTATCATTAAGCAATGCAATATTTTCTGTATATCAGAAAAAGACAGCTACAGGGTAGGACTTAACCAGTCAGGGTGAAAATGAAAGGCAGAAGTGTGTCTTGCCATCAACATCTATGAGGCCACAAATGGCCAGCATCTCTCAAGCAAAGGATAAATTCCACAGGCTCAATGGTGCAACAGTCTACTACATTCGTTACCTTAGTAAGGAGAAACATGGTAATAGCTTATTGATAAATCTAGAAAATCTGTAATGGTTTTTGGCATCCATCCTCTTTTAGCTCCAATTCCCATACTCCTCTACCCACAAAGCCCCTTCATAGTGCAATTAAAGTAGGGTAGAACCATCTGCACAGTAGGACCATGGTGTGTATAATTAAACACAGACAGCACATCTTCGAGACAAGGCCAAATTCCTAGGAAAAGGGCTGCAGCAAAAGAAGTCTTCATTTCCATCAAGGATTAAGCATCTGCAGCTGGTTTCCTGACAGATCTGCTTCAAGTTTCTGCATAAGCATATTATGGCTAAAAGATGGGTTGCTATCCATTATCCTTCCCAAAGCCCGCCCCGGGCAAAGCTGCTTTCTTACACATATCATTCCTTCTCATCAGAGTTTCTAACTGCAAGTCATTTCCACGCTGTGCACTGACAGGGAAGCTAGAGGCCAAGCAGAAAATTCAAGGATTGGCCTGCTTTCTCAATAAAAGACAGATTTCTCTGAGCACAGCAGAAAGGGGTAGGAGTCAACTCTCATCTTTTGTCCTGTTCTTCCCTCTGTAATATGCTTAAAAAAAAAAAAGGTAGAGAGTAAATAGAACAGACACTTGTGTAACACATGTCCCCATCCATTTACTTGAGGTTACCACAAAGAGCCTCTTTACTTGCAGATCTTTGTGAAATGAACAAACTACTACTCTTTAAATACAAGGAAATACAATCCTGGCCACACACTGAGAAAAGGAATCAATAACCACTGTGTTGGAACTGTCAGCCACACCTCTCCATTAAAGCTAAATGCTAACACATGGCCTTTGCTTAGAGCCTTACATGCCCAACTTACAAGCACCTGGCTTCCATAGGGCTGATTTTAGCAATGTCAGGTGATTCCAGGTGTATAAAAAGCATCACGCCGGGCACTAGTGACTCACACCTGCAATCCTAGCTATATAGGCGGTTGAGATCTGAAATTGCAGTTCAAAGCCAATCTGGGCAGAAAAGTCTGTGAGCCACAAGTAGAGCCATGACTCAAACGGTAGAAGTGCTAGTCTTGGGCAAAGGAAACTCATAAACAGTGCGCAGGCCCTGAGTTTAAGCCCCTGGACTGGCGTGTGTATGCGTGTGCGCACGCATACTACACACGCACGCGCAAACACACAGCATTTAACTACACTATTATAGGCATGTATGGAAAAACCACGAAGAAATCCTATGTACAACTAAATATGCTAATAAAAGGAAAGCCTCAGGTTGGTGGCATTGCTCAGTAGTAAAGCACTTGCATAAAACACTAGGTTCAGGGCTGGGAATATGGCCTAGTGGTAATGTGCTGGCCTTGTATACATGAAGCCTTGGGTTCGATTCTGCAGCACCACATATATAGAAAAACCCAGAAGTGGCGCTGTGGCTCAAGTGGTAGAGTGGTAGCCTTGAGCAAAAAGAAGCCAAGGACAGTGCTCAGGCCCTGAGTTCAAGCCCCAGGACTGGCAAACACCACACCAAAACAAAACAAAAAACAACACTAGGTTCAATCCTTAACACCACAAACAAACAAAATTCAAAACAAACAAAGGAGAGCCTAAAAGGACATAAACTGGGTTTCATTAATGATATCTACAGATTCATTAATGCCATCTATTTCATTCAATAAAGAGTGCAGCAGAGAAATCACACAGCATGCTGCAAACAGCACTTTCATAACCTTAGGCCTTGGTTTCTCAGGGACCCTAGAAAGCCATCTGACAATTTTATAATTAATTTTTTTCAAAAACAAAATGGAAATACTGTATCTCACTAAAAGATATCTTCTATCTCATGGGATTTCATGACTATCAGATGAAATAAAGTATGCCAAAATGATTTGATAGTATAATTCTATGTTCTAATTATTAAGGATATATCAATATATATCCATCAAGTGATTCATACAAGAATATCTGCTGTGTTTTTATTCATAATTGCCAAAGTTCAAAAATGATCAAATTCCCATCATCAGGCAATTGTACAAACAAATTGTGGTATGGCCTTTAAGGGATACTACATGGCTATACCAAAGAATGAATGAATGAATGTAGTAGACCACTAAGTTTTGAGCATGAGAGAATTGTGATTTAAGACCAGCCTGGGCAAAAAAATTAGTAAGAGCCTATCTCAATCAACAAGCCTGGTGTGGTGGCTCATGCTTGTCATCCTAGCTATGCCAAACACACAGGTAAAAGATTGTAGTTTGAGGCTGGTCCCAGACACACTTCCCCCCCCAAAAATCACTAAAGCAAAAAGGGGTTATGGGTCATGGCTCAAGTAATACAGTGCTTGCCTAACAATTTTGACCCTGAGTTCAAACCCAAGCACCATCAGAGGAAAAAAAAGAATGAATAATAATGTGAATGAACCAGAGAAAGCATTATACAAATGGAGAACAGACTACTTTCCTGTGACAGAAATCACTTGGAAGACAAGAAGGTTCTGGCTGGAAAGTATCAGGAAGCTTTTAAGTACTGGCATCCAGTTATACGAAATCATAAGAATTCATCAAATTGTATCATGTGACAAATATATCTACTACATATAGAATCCATTTAAAATCATTTAAATCATTATTTTTTAACAGGCTCACATTTACAATCCTAGCTACTCTGGAGGATGAGGTCTGAGGACTAAGTTAAGAAAAGTTAAGAAACAGAAAAAAAAAAAGCTATTAAGTTTTTCAGCATCATGCTCTGCAAATGCAAAATTAAATCAAAGTGATGGATAATCTTACTCAGATAACCAATGTCATCCATGTTTATTTGTTTTCTTTTGGTGATTTGTTTTTATTTCCCAGAGATGAATATTATAATCTTTTAATGACTGTGAGGTTATTTCTTTTTGTCCTCAATTTTGCCTGATTTTGCTTATGTAATGTCCTTGTATTGAAGGGGGAGACAAAGAATAAAAAATAGGAATCTTTAAAAAAAGAAAGTTAAACAAGAGGTAAACCACTGTTGTAATTATTTTCAACATGCCATGTGAACTCGTACTATTTTTTTGTTTTCTTTTTCCTTGTCTGTTTGTTTAACTGATTGGTTTGTTTAGTTTTGTTTCTCTTGTACTCCCTTCCTGTTGCTGTACCCTCCCTACCACTGTATCACATCTGAGTACCCTGGATACTGTTTATATGGGTATTAGAACTGGGGAAGGGAGAGGGAATACCAAAATTGAGAGACAAAGAACAAAAGGACAAACCATTCAAAAAGTAACACTTACAAAACCATTTGGTGTAAACCAACTGCACAACTCTTGGGGGGGAAAGAGGAAGGGGGAGGAGGGAGGAGCAAATGAGGGAGGAGGTAACAAGTAGAACAAGAAATGTATTCGCTGCCTTTCATATGAATCTGTAACCACTCTGTATTACACTTTGACAATAAAGAAAAAAAAGAGGCAACCTTTTAAGTGTAAAATGAAAAAAAAGTTAAGAGGGGCTGGGGATATGGCCTAGTGGCAAGAGAGCTTGCCTCGTATACATGAGGCCCTGGGTTCGATTCCCCAGCACCACATATATAGAAAACGGCCAGAAGTGGCGCTGTGGCTCAAGTGGCAGAGTGTGCTAGCCTTGAGCAAAAGGAAGCCAGGGACAGTGCTCAGGCCCTGAGTCCAAGGCCCAGGACTGGCAAAAAAATAAAAAATAAAATAAAAAATAAAAAGAATGTCTCCCCAAAATTAAAAAAAAAAAAAAAAAGTTAAGAGTCAGCATTCAGGTCCCAAGTTCATGCCCTGGTATAGGCACAGAAAAGATGTTTTTGTTTTTATTTTAAAATTAAACATATCAGGTTCTAAATCAGGGAACATTAGGATGTTAGTGGTTTTTTTTTTTTTTTTTTTTTGGCCAGTCCTGGGCCTTGAACTCAGGGCCTGAGCACTGTCCCTGGCTTCTTCCCGCTCAAGGCTAGCACTCTGCCACTTGAGCCACAGCGCCGCTTCTGGCTGTTTTCTGTATATGTGGTGCTGGGGAATCGAACCTAGGGCCTCGTGTATCCGAGGCAGGCACTCTTGCCACTAGGCTATATCCCCAGCCCGATGTTATTGGTTTTGTTATACTGACATACAGAAAAATGACACCAGAGATTTAGAATAGAAAAGGGCTAAGAAAAAATATTATAGAGTCCAACAGAGAAATCATTCTTTTCTTCTTTATTTCTTTTGAGACAGGGCTTGCTATATAGTCCAGGATAATCTTGAACTCATGATCTTCCTGCCTCAGTTTCCCAAGAGCTAGGATTAAAGGTGTATATCTCTACATCCAGAGACAAATGATTCAACTCTATCTTAGAATCCTTCATAAAACTTAATATACTCACATACCCGTACATACTCACTGAGTGTACTCTTGAAAGAGGGCACATGAATATTTCTTGAAACAGTGGCACATGAACCTTGGTGTGGTACAAGGGTGGTTGAAATAGCTGGCTCTAGGCTCTGGCCACTTGTGCTACTGATAAGCTTACTGTGAGACACCTAGCTAAACTACTTTTACCTCTTAGATCATACTGATGAAATAATCTGATCATTAAGTTTTGAACATTTATGATATGAAGGTGGAAAATCGATGAACATCAACAATAAAGAAAGATAAGGCAGTTAACAAGGAAAACAAAAGCTCAAAACCTTTAAAACCAATCTAATACTTGTCTCCAATGATTATATAAACATAGCACAGCTGCCTGGACTCCCACAAATAGCCATCGGGATAGATTCTCTATTCCCCTTGTGATCTCAACAAAGAGGAGAAAATGGAGTGGTCAGTCTCTGAACTGGATTCCAAGAGAGATGATGTGCTGTGAGACATACTATGTTTATTCTTCTACCTACCATGGAGCTAGGCAGTGAGAATGAAGATGGATGAAGGCACATGGGGCCACATAAAAACTTTACCCAACATTAAATGCTAGTGGCATGTCTAACTACCACAAACAGAAAAAGTGAAGTAAAAAAGAATGACAGCTATAATGATAATAAAAATAAGTTATTGGGAATATGGCCTAGTGGTAAAGTGCTCGCCTTATATACTTGGAAGCCCTGGGTTCGAGTCCTCAGCACCACATATATAGAAAAAGCTGGAAGTGGTTCAAATGGTAGAGTGCTAGCCTTGAGCAAAAATAATAATAATAATAATAATTTATCAAGAAAGGGCAATATGTATGCTTAGATTTCAAAGTAGAATGAGAGGTGTCAGGAAATTTAATCAAAAAAGTATCCACTATTTGGAAAAATAACTATGCAACTTGTGGGCAGGGAAGAGAGGAAACTGGGGGAAAGTGAAGAAAATGGTGACACTATCCAAAAGAGAAATGTACTCATTACTTGAAGTATGAAATCGTAATCCCTCTATACAAGACCTTAATAAATAAAATTATATAAAATATCCACTGAAATATACTCATTACCTGATTTATCTGTACATCACGTTTATGATAATAAAAAATTTTAAGTGTCATCTAAATTTATGGAAGAATTTTCCACATCTACCACAGTGCTGACTTATCTGTATATCTCAAAGAACCATAAAATCCACACAGAAACATATTAGAAGGAAATGGCTTTCCTTATTGTCATGAAGGTAAAGTAATAATTTAATTGCATATAAAATTAACATATTGGGATTATTTCCTCCTAAATATATGGACACGGTGCTGTAGTTCAAAGTAGTAGAGCACTAGCCTTCCGCAAAAAAAGCTCAAGGACAATGCTCAGGCCCTGTATTCAAGCCCCACAACTGACCCCCAGCCCCCCCAAAAGTCACCGTTTAGTAGAAAGAATTCCAGTTTGCTAACTTTAAATAACTTATGGTAAATGCATTAAGAGAATATAGATAGACTATGAGGATTGATCTATCTTTCTTATTATAGTCAACTTTTCTTTGGTTTGGGGCCAGTCTTGGGGCTTGAACTCAGGGCATGAACATTGTCCTTGAGATGTTTTTTGTTAAAAGCTACTACTCTACCACTCTACCACTAGCTAACTGAAAAATAAGAGTCTCACAGACTTTACTGGAGCAGGCTTTGGACCATGATACTCCATCTCAGTCTCTTGAGTAGCTAGGATTACAGGAGTGAGCCATAAGCACTTGGCATATAGTCAAGCTTTTTAAAAAGATGATACGCAATTTAACCAAACCTAACACCTGAAAGCAATGCAAATGAACATTCCAGGGTCTGGTCAAAAGTGGCTGTACTTCCTTAACTAGCTAAGTGAAATGACTGAACTATGTCTCCCTTATGAAAACAAAAAAAGGCTAGAAGTATTGTTGCTGATGCCTGCAATCTCAGTTACTCAGGAGGCAAAGGTAAGATCAAGGACAAGGACAAGGACAAGCCCAGCTCAAGGACAGCCCAGGCAAAAAGTTAGCGAGACTCCATTTCAACATCAAAAAAGCTAATTATAATGACACATGCCTGTTATCCCAGGTATGTGGGAGGATATTGGTAGAATTTCAGTTTAAGGGCAGTCTTAGGCAAAAACATGGGACCCTATATGAAAAATTCAAACAAAAAAAGGGCTGGGGATGTGGCTGAAGTGGTAGAGTACCAGACTATTAATGGCAAGGCCCTGAGTTAAAGCCCTAGTACCACCAACAAATCACCAACAAAAACAAAACCTTGAGCCAGAATCTTAATTTATAGATCTCCTCATTATTATCTGTATGTGTGTTCTCTTTTCTGTACTTCTCTCTAAAACCAACAGATGCTGTTTTTAATACAAAAATCAAGTTTTATTCCAAAAGCAAAACCAAAAGGTTTCACTTGATATTAAAGCAGACCCGGCAGTGCCTATTGAAGGGGAACCAGAATTCAGCTCCCACTTTATAGTATTTCGGTTACTCCAAGCTCTGTATGGCAGTGAGTAAGTGGGCCAGATGATCAGAGATGAAGCAGCAGGGACGATTGCACTCCAGAGACTGTTGGTCTAAGGTTCCGCTTGTACAATCTGATCTATTCAGGGATCAAAGTCCAGCTCAGACACAAGGACTGCCGTATTCATCCTCTTGCTGCCTCTGAGTGTGCCCCGTGCAACTCACTAAATCCTTCTGGGGTTTGGGTTCCCAGTGGTAACAGGGATTATATTCTGCTCTTTTTATTTCTTAGCAGGTCACTGCAAAAATCACAGAGCCGGTGCCAAGCTCTACAGTTCTGGAGTTAAGACACATTCAACTTGGTAACTGCTACTAACAGCAACTGGAAATTCCTACCACTATTCACATATAACATATATGCTCTATGTGACTACCATGTAATGTGAATGTTCATGAGAAATGAAAATGCTACATAAGTACTTGTACAAATACTAAACTGAGGGAAGCACTAACTAGTAAATGTAGAAAAGCAAATCTGCAAGGTTAACATGCAATACATTTTTTTCAGAGGTTAAGATATAATATATACCAAAGGGCCACCCCACAGAACTGGGGTACCATATGTTTCAGCTGGACTTCCTAACTTCTCAGTGACTAAGACAATGGAGTTGTGCATGTAGTGCTAGAAGCATACTGACTATGCCCTGACTGGGAGAAGCTGGCCGTTAGAGACAGAGAATCCACTTGTTTTTCACTGATTCCTCAACGATGGCAAACATTCCCAGATCTGGGTTACACTACAACTGAAGTCAGTTCTGTTGATACTAAATCAACTAAGGACACCTTCTCATTCCTACCAATTAGCTAAAATTTCCCTCTACAGCTCAATGGGTCAAACATTAAAATTTACAATGCTCAGGTTCTATAGGTGCACTTCGATTCAAAATAAAGTATTCACATTTGTGATACAGAACAAGCCTTGGGACTAGGAATATGGCCTAGTGGTAAGAGTGCTTGCCTTGTATACATGAAGCCCTAGGTTCAATTCCTCAGCACCACATATATAGAAAAGGCCAGAAGTGGTGTTGTGGTTCAAGTTGGCAGAGTGCTAGCCTTGAGTAAAAAGAAGCCAGGGACAGTGCTCACGCCCCGAGTTCAAGGCCCACAACTGGCAAAAAAAAAGAACAAGCCTTGTACCATTTTTAAGTACATTATCTTTTTAAAGATCTTTTTCTTCTCTAACATTCTGGATTCACTGAACTATAGACACTTTTTGGTTAAGATGAATTTTGTGGAGGAAACATTACCTTTGATAGAACAGCACTTTACAAAAACTATAATATATATGCAACTCTCACTTGGATGACAGATTTTCATAATGCAGTAACGACTAAAATTAAATATATGTCAACTTACTTTCCTAGAAAAAGCCGACAGACAAGGTTTTATTCTTGTGTCAACTTGGCTAGGTTACAGTGCCCAGCTTTTCCACCCAGCTCTACTATAAAAGGCCCTGAGTCCAAGCCCCAGGACTGGCAAAAAAAAAAAAGTTCTCTCTCTCTCTCTCTCTCTGTATGTATGCATGTTGGTTCTATTTCTCTGGAAAACTGACTGATACACTCTGGTTCAAGGGGGGAAATACAACTCTGGATAAAGTAACAAATAGAAATAAAACCAAACACAGTGAAGTGACATTCTGAAGCTCCGTGGTACACAGTATAGGGTTGCAGAAGACTGGCAGACACTATGGACCCCTCAGTAGACGAATGGATCAGGAAAATGTGGCATATATACACAATGGAATTTTATGCCTCTATCAGAAAGAATGACATTGCCCCATTCGTAAGGAAATGGAAGGACTTGGAAAAAAATTATACTAAGTGAAGTGAGCCAGACCCAAAGAAACATAGACTCTATGGTCTCCCTCATAGGGAATAATTAGCACAGGTTTAGGCTAGTCACTTATGAATGCATAAGATGATGCTAAGTGAAATGAACTCCATGTTACGGAAATGACTGTTATATCATTGTTGTAATTACTTTCAACATGCCATGTGAAACTGTAGCTTCTATCGTTGATGATCCTCTTGTATCCCCTTCCTGTGGTTGTACCCGCACTATCACTGTTTCTTATCTGAGTACATTGGAAACTGTATATACTGGTATTAGAACTAGGAAAGTGAAAGGGAATATCAAAACCGGAGACAAATGACTACAAAAGCAATACTTGCGAAACCATTTGGTGTAAACCAACTGAACAACTCATGGGGGGAGAGGGAAAGGGGGAGGGGGGAGGGGGGAATGAGGGAGGAGGTAGTAAACAGTACAAGAAATGTACCCAAGGCCTAACATATAAAACTGTAACCTCTCTGTACATCACTTTGACAATAAATAAGAAAAAAATGATATTTTCAATTTGTCCTGAATTTACACAAAAGATGAACAATTCCAGCCTTGTTCTTGCCATTTCCTTAACTGATTCCTGTCCCTCAGCCTTCCAGGTTAAGCTCTCCCTTAGCATGTACAATTACTTTTTGAGTCTCAAAAATATCCAGTAACTAAGCTTTCTTGGGCTCCTAGAGCACAGGGTGTTGTCACTGATCAGTGTGCAGCATACTTCTAGGCTTGGCATGAGATGAGTCTCAGCTTCCTAACTTCTGGCTTTCAGTACTATGCTACAGTGACTACAAAGCAAACACCTTCAGCTTTTGAGCTATTCAGTTCAATTTCATCACAACCTTGAGGTACAATGAAGGACTACTAACTAAGCAGCATATGTACTAGAATCATAGCTGAGTCCAATTCAATACTCATACACCAAACAGGAACGCCTGGACCTAACAACTGTGCCAATTACATGGAGTCTTTGATTGAAAACATCTAGTTGTCCATTTTGCTAGACTATTAGTGTTCCTGTACTTACTGTGAGTTATAATCACCCAAAGGGCTCCAACAAACAAACCATCCCAGGACCCATCTCAGAACAACAGAACCTGTACTGCTTTGTTGTTGTTTTGCAGTTCTGGGAGTTGAATCACTGAGCTACAAGCAACACCCCCAGCCCTTATTTTTATTCAGTATTTACAAAGGGGGTAGGGAGAGCTCCCAGGTGACTCAAGTGTGGCCTTGGTGGGAATTACAGCCCTTACTGGGCTCTAGTTAAATGTGGTATATTTTGGGCTCAGCAATTTTATAGCCACAGAGGCCAGGACTGTAGGTAAGTTCTTGAAACATAACCATGGTCAATGGGAAACCAAGCAGATTATATTGTCTCACATGAAGAGGTTGCACTTGTTGGTTCACTTGTTGGTTGAGTAAAGAATGGGTTTCCCTATTTTAGTTAATCTTAAAATTTAACTTCTTCAATGGTATCAAGGAAAACAGTGTAGTAATTCAGCCAAAGCAGGGAGTCAGCTCTTCTTACCTGTTTGGCTTCTTCAGCTGTGACAGAGCTTCCAGAGGCTTCATCTTTGGAGATCAGTGTAATTCCATCTAGAAAGCAATTCGTGGGGTTAAATTCATCAATTCAACCTCCATTTCCTTTCTACCACACCTCTGTCTATCTCTGCTCTGGAGTGTTTTTTGTTTTCCAGTCCTAGGGCTTGAACGCAGGGCCTGGGCACTATCCCTGAACTTCTTTTTGGCTCAAGGTTAGCACTCTACCACTTGAGCCACAGTGCAACTTTCCGCTTTTTCTATTTAAGTGTTACTGAGGAATCAAACCCAGGGCTTTATACATGCTAGGCAAGCACTCTACCACTAAGCCACATTCTCAGGCCATGGAGATTTTTTAAGCAATAAAATTATGCTGTTCTAGAGAAAATATAAAATGGTAATAGCAATTAATGCATACTATCCTGTCATCTCACAACATTACCCTCTCTACTGTCTTGGCTAGTATAATGAGCAAGAAAAGCTACCTTAAGTTCTACCTGCTCCATGAAGTCTTCCTTGATCAGCTCCAGACAGAAATACCTTTTTCTTTAGAATGCTCAGATCACTAATAATGTTTATCTCTTTGCAATGCCTTTATCACATCCTGTATCACTAGGTGTACCTATGTTATCTCTCCTAATGGACTATACTTGCAACAAGAATGGGGGCTATCTTATTCCTCCCCAAATTTCTCTCCATGTACTACATGAGTGATACTCAATAAATAAATAAATGCTTGAATGACTTCATACCCAGTGTGGGACTCTGCAGACATTCTTCAATTTTAACCCTATGAGGGCCAATCAAGGATAGAATATCTATTCTCTAGTTTTCTCTTCCCCTAAGCTATTCCTCTATCTCAAATGGGTCATGGAGGATATACCTTCGGAAAAACACATGCATTTAAAATCCATTTGTACCTAGAAACAGCACAGGTTGTGTGTAGTCTGTCAATAGTATATAAGCCCTTGGAAAATGCATACCCTGTAAGTTTCTTTTCAGCAAATAATATGCTATAGCATTCAGTAATCACCGGAATCAACCTATTTCATCTACTGGGGTAACAACAGGGACACAGAAGTGATTTGAGCAAGCCCTGTTTACCACCCATCCTAATTGCTTTTGCTCTCGAGTGTAGAGGTTAAAGGGCTGAAAAATTAACTGTCAGGGAAATGGTTGCCTATGTGATAAAATGCTGTCTGTTAGAAACAAATTCTGGCTTCTGATCAAAAGTGAAAAGTTTTCATACCATCTCTTAAGCATGTTTTCCTAATATGTATTTCTAAGAAATGAAATCTATACTTGGGTTCTGAAAAAAAATTAACTGGGTAATATTTGTGAAAAAGTGGGAAATGGCATGAAAGAAACTAAACATCAAAAGTAACATGGAACCCCATTCACACTGGCTGCTGTCAAAAGTGGCAATGGAATGGCTCTGGGGCATGAAGAGGCTGAGCCTTGACATGGAAAGCCCAGAGCACAGTAATTAAAAGTGGCAGGAACACAAAATGAAGGAGAGTCATCCATGTGTTGTGACCCGGCATGGCTGAAATGGCCTAGAATCTGAGAAAGGGGAAACATTAGCCCACAAAGCTGCTGAGCTCAACAAACAGAAATTTCAGAAACTTAGACACACCACTCAAAGATGGGATATCTGATGTTTATTTCTTAGGTATTACTGTGGTTGTGCTCATTTAGCAAGATTTTGAGTTCAATGAATCCTGAGCACTTTATGAAGTGAAGTAGAAATTCATAAAGTCCCATCAAAGGCATGCTATGTAATTTAAAAGTAGAAGCTATGTGTACTTTTAGAAAAAATAGTATAAATATTTGGGGGGGGAGGGAAGCAAATGACACCTTACCCTGGACCACAATTTCCCAGAAATGACTTAATTGTTTAATTTCCACTTTCTCTCGAAGGGCTTTCAGGAAAGTGTTGAAGCGCTGCTCTTCTGAAAACTGTGCGAGGGAGTAGAGGCGGAGGAGGCAACCAGTCAGAGTGAATACAATACCGACCAAACAACTATTTAATTTGAAGCCATCATATTTATATTAAAAGCAAAAAACCTAAATGAAAGGTTTTTCTTTGGAAAATAGAAGCTGGCAATTAAAATTTACTTTGTTCATTTTGAACCAGAAACCTTTCTATGCATGAAAACACAAAGATTCTCACAGCCTACAGTTTTGGGGGAGCCTACAGTTTTGCTTTAGTATTTATTTACAGATAATTTCAAATGAAACTAGACAGAATGACTAAGCTTTAGTAACTGTCAACCCAGTGAAACTTGTCTCACCTGTGCCTCTTGCCTTTTTTAAAGAAAACATACCTAAGTGCCATTATATATCACATAAAATGATCAATTATTTAACAGGAACAAAGAATCAGTTGGTGTTTATGTTCTTTTTTGTCATTTTTTAAATTAAATATATTTTACTGCTATTATAAAGATGATGTACAGAGGGGTTACAGCTACATAAATCTAGTAAAGTACATTCCTTTTTGGACAATGTCAGCCTTCCCTGCTCTCTGCCAGTTTTTCCCTCTTGTCCTCACATGTAAGTTGTATAGTTCATTTTCAACACAGTGTCTAGTGAGTTTGACTACTGCATTTATTCACCCTTTGACCTTCCATTTCTGTGCCCCTTTTACTCTCTCAAAGACAGATACATGAATAAACAAGAAAAAAGAAAAAGAAAAAAGAAATTTCTGTTTCCATTTCGTGTACTTCATTTTGATAAATATTATTTTATATGTTCCAAAGCACAAAAGCATTGTGTTCCTCTCCTAAGAGTATCTTCTACTGGCCTCACTGTGTGTGAGGCCTGGAGTCCTGTGTAATTTATCATGTCCCAATATATTTTAGATCTAGCTTCTGCATATGAGAGAAAACATACACTGTTTGTCTCTCTGAGCTTGGCTTCCCTCACTTTACATGATTTGTTCTAGGTTCTTCCTTCCTTGATTTTCAAATTTATTTTTCAATTTATATTTTTCAATCTATATTCCCAAGCACAGTGGATCAAGTCTGTAATCCTAATTACTTGAGAAGTGGAGATTGGGGAGGCCAGCCAGGTAAAGTTTGCAAAACTCTACTTCAACTGATGGCTGGGTGCAGAAGAATGTACCTCTTATCCCAGCTACAAGAGAAGCACAATGGCTATATGGAGAAGCACAAGAGGAGGATTATGGTACAGGCCATCTTGGGCATAAGGCACGACTCAAAAATAACAACACAAAAAAAGCTTGCAGAGTGGCTCAGGTGGTAGAATTCCTATCTGGAAAATGGGAGGTCCCGAGTTCAAACCCTAATATTAACCAAAAGGAGGGGTGTTATATTAAATTGACTGGTGTGTCTCTGGTCTCGTATGCTTTCCCCCATTTTTCTTTTATTGTTTTGTAGTGCTGGGACTTAGGCGCATGCTAGGCCTATGCTTTACCACTGAGCTATACTGTAGACCTCTTTTTTTATTTATTTTTTTTTGGTGCCAGTCCTGGGCCTTGAACTCAGGGCCTGGGCACAGTCCTTCAGCTTCTTTTCCTCAAGGCTAGTGCTCTACCATTTGAGCCACAGTTCTACTTCAGGCTTTTTGGTAGTTTATTAGAGTCTCACAAGCCTTCCGCCTTCCTGCTCAGACTGACTTTGAACCAAGATCCTCAGATCTCAGTCTCCTGAGTAGCCAGGATTATGGACATGAGCCACCAATGCCTGGCTAGACCTCTCTTTTTTTAAGCAGTCATAGACATGCAGTAGCAATAGTGTGCACAGTGTTATGGGATGCTCCATCAGATAACTGCCTGGGGTAGTACTTGAAAAAGCAATACATTTTTACTGTCATTTTCTTCCCTTTTTAGCTACATCTTTCTCTATCCAAATGAATCATCCTTAGTCTAGTCTAGTCTAATCTTGTCTTTTATCTATAGAGTATTTGGGTCATTTACTTCTAAGTCTTTTATTCTAATGTAATTTTAACAAATTTCTCATTTTCTTGTCATTCTTTGTACGCCCTTAAATTATTCAAGAATTAATTAATTCATTTATTTAGCAAATATTTCATGAATAACCACACGAGAAGCTCTATTAACAACTCTGCCTACTTTATAAATAAACTTTCTGAGATTTGAGGAACGCAGTTTGAAACCAGCTCAGGCAGGAGAGTTCCTGAGACTCTTATCTCCAATAAACTACCACAAAATCTGGAAGTAGAGTGGTAGCTCAAGTGGTACAGCACTAGCCCTAAGCCAAAATAAGAAGCCTCAGGGACAGCACCCAGGCCCTGAGTTCAAGCTCGAGAACTGGCAAAACAAATGAATAGATATATACTTCGTATTTCAAATTTGCTCACCTCTTGCCTAGCTAGAAATACATAGGCCTACAAATAATTTGGGAGGTTTTTTAGAAGTGTTTTCTAAAATTTCACAATTAAAAACACGAATTGAAAGTACATACAAATACACATAAGGATGGGGAGGAGGACTAATTATTTTTCAGCATTTTTTCTTTATTGTTTTATCTAGATTCTCCATCCTGTCTTTGTAAAGAATTTCTTGATAACTACAGCAATATATATTTTCCATCATTTTTTGCTAAAATACTTAGCTCATCCTTCATAATAATGACAGACCGGTCTGATCAGAGATTACAATGGAAATTTCCTCAGTTCTTTAAGTAAGAACCTAAAGCCAGGCCTCTAGAGTTCTAAAAAGCAAACTTCTAGGAATAAGACACCCCACCCAACCACCCACTGCTCCTCAAAAATGACAATGATGGCAGTAGTATTACTATGTCCCATAGTTTATAGTGCTCTGTACACCTAGAATGAAAACTTCCAAATCCTCGGCTTATTTGTGGGGCTTATTTGTGTTAGTTTGCCTCTCCCCATGACAGCAGGGGAAAAACAATACAGGAGAGGACAGTTACCTGAATGGCGTCTTCTCGAAAAGCTCTGATGCAGTCCATGCTCTTCATAAAATATGGTGTTTCATTCGTCTCCAAAAACTGTTCAATGTGGTTTATTAGCTGGTGGCTCACTAGAATATAAGACAATACATTTATTTTCCTAAATGTGAGTGATCATTGCTGGACAAAGTTTGCTTCTTGGTAGGTGACAACAACAATGAACTCCTAGTCGTTTCTTTTAGGAGTGATGAGGGGCAAAACTCTGACTTCACAAGTCTATTCTTAAATTCAGGTAATTAATACTTACTAGTATTTTTCAAGAAATAAAACTTAATTTCTAAAATGCTTGAAATTATAGCTATTCCTTTGAGCTGACAAGTACTAGTTTGTAGTAGTTTTTTGTTTTGTTTTAATCTTATTGTTGCTTTATGCTCCCCTTCCCAGCCAGAATCTAGGGGATGTTTGGGCAACTCAAAACTATGTCCCCTGATACAATCATAGAAAATAAATGCTCTAGTCCCTCCGCTAACTCTACTCAGGATAACAAATTGTGCCACACAGTGCAAAGCACTAAGCCACAGTCACCACAGCTTTGACTAATCCCAGATTAAATTAGAGAAGAAGAGCCTTGGTCTTAACACAGCATCCATTAGAATGAAAAAGCATTACTTATATCTTATATCTTTAGTCAGACCTAATTGTTTTCTTTGTTGCTCCCCCTCCACCAGCTATGCATAGTTACTATACAATAACTGTCAGCAAGCAACATATGGGGGGAGAAAACCACAGGAAAAACAGAAAGTGTGAAAGTTATCAAGGAACTTAATTTACTGAAGTTAAGTGACCCTTAAGATCTTTATCAAAGAACAAACCAAAGCAACAACCTGAAGGTCACACTTTCTCCTCTGAAAGCACCCAATAGCTGGCTGGTGAACAATTAGTGCCAAATGGTCAAGATATTCTAAAGCTGCCATGTTTACCAAAATCATGACCTCATTTCAACATTATGAACACAGTAAGAAAGCAAACTACTTAAAAGAGTGATCTGAACATTGTGCAATGCTCTGTGAAAGATATGAGATTGGTGCAAAGCACCTTATAGTGTGAGAACTGGACAAACCATTTTCCAATACAGCAATTTTGCAGCAAAGGAAAAACATCCCTCAGTAACCATTTTATCTCTTCTACCAACTAGATTATGATCTCCATTATAACAAATTTCATTTAACAAGCTTCAAGAATTAAAGAAATATTTCTCCGCAACTTCAGAAGCCCTTTACCTATATCTCCTCTTCTAGCAGCGACTTAATATCCAAGTATAATTCAAAGGAGACAAGCATGTTCCAATGGTCTTTTCAGACAAGGCAAATAATGCACCCCTGGTTAGCAGGCTGAACAGAAAACCCATCAGCAAGAAGCTCAAAGCAAAAAGAAGGGATCTTCTTTTCTGCTCAGAAAGGCAAAGTAATAGAAATGTTTGGTATTTCTCATTTCACATACAGAAGCCTACTTTATCAGATAGTTTGGTATAACATTTTTCCAGCTTTACATATCTAGGCACAAATAAAAACCTCTGCAGGCCAAAGCAGCAATTCCAGAGACTCCACATTTGCCATTCCTTTTGAGATGCTAATGAAGAATCTTAGGAAGCTATAATATAAATATTTCCCTTTGATTGATTTAATAATTATTTTCATTAATTTATCCTAGCAATTTTTTTTTCTGTAACTACTGTGGAAAAGACGCTTTGCAAAACCAAGTGTTAGTGGTTCATGCTTGTAGTTGTAGCTATGTGGGAGGCTGAGATCTGGGGGATTGTGGTTCAAGACCAGCCTGGGTAAATAAGTTTGCTAGACTCCATCTCTAAAATAACCAGCAAAAAAGTTCAGCTCTAAGCATGGCTCAAGTGGTAGAGCACCAACTGAGTAAGCAGAGTGAGCAGAATGCCTTGAGTTTAAACCTTACTATTAAAAGGAAGAAAAAAGACATTATTGTTATGTTCTGAAGGAAATTCAAGCTGAAAGACCCTTGCCTTTGAGGAACTTACAGTCTACTAGGAAATATAACATATTTACAAAAATAGTAATAGACCATAAACATAAAGAGGGCTGGCTGTTATGAAATCACATTAATTGATTTCAATTTTTTTTTGCATACTAGTCTAAATTGTTAAAAATCTCTGGTTATTATTGCAAGCTTCTTGAATGAACATGGACAGATCTCTGATTGAATAATAAAATGGAGAATTGGCTATTGTCTAGCCAAAATAAGCCTATATACAAAAAGTAGAAAGCCGGACATCTGTGGCTAGGGCCTATAATCCTAGCTAATCAGAAGGCTCTGAGATCTGAGGATCACAGTTCAATGCCAGCCCAGGCAGGAAAGTCCATGAGACTCTTATCTCCAAGTAACCACCAGAAAACCGGAAGTAGGTAAGTGGTACTCAAGTAGTAGAGTGCAAACCCTGATCTGAAGAGCTCAAGGACAGTGCCCTGGCCCAGAGTTCAAATCCCATGACAGACAAAAAAAAAAAAAAAAAAAAGTAGAGGTGGAAAAAAGAATCTGCAGGACGTGTGTGACAAAAGTCAAACAGTCCCTTACCTGGACAAGAGTAGAGGAAGAAAAGGAGTAAGAACTAGATAGGAAAAGAGGTAGAGGGGAAAGAAAGGGACACATGTGAGGCCCCTGAGGGAAAGATGTGGCTTGATTCCTTAGAAAGCATAGAAGAATGAGGTGGCTGTAGGAATTACAGTACTGAAAGACTGGGCAGAGGAAGAGAGACGCTTCCAGTAACTAAAAATAGGAAAGGAAAACCAGTAGGATTCATATCTTAGATACTAAGAGAAAATTTTAATAAGATTTAAGATTTAAAGTAAGTTTATAAAGAGGACAAGGAATAAAGGCTGAACTTTAGGAAATCTTATAGACCAGGAGCCCCAGAAGCAACTAAAGGTACCAAATTCTTTGCAAAAAATAGTTTCCTGACCCATTTTATCTTGAAATATGAGAGAATAAGCAGGAATGTGCATTCACATGCACACACAGGCAGGGGAGGGGCATATGATTTTACAGAAAAAACTATTCAAAAGAAATGACAATCTGCAAATGTGAAAGCCAACAATTCATTTACAAGCTATATGTGAAAGCATATAAAGAAAATGAAGTGGGGGTTGCAATAATCCACTTTCTAGGTAGTATTAGCCTAACCTCCTCCATCTTTCTACCCAGTCTGCCACCTTCGACAGAAACAAAACTGCCTTTCCCTGAAATCAGATGACACAGACTTTTCCCCCCAAACAGGTGACACGGGCTTTTACTTAAAAACAGGTGATGTGGGTAGCTGCAATCACAAGTGGCAGCCCCTTCCCCAATGTAATTTCCCCTTCCCTTGTTTATGCAGCTACAACTGTAAATGTTAACCCCTTCCACAATGCAGTTTCCCACTCTCACGTTCCACATAAACCCAGCCCTATAAAACTGTGCTGGCAGCCTGGCCCAGCTGCTACTCTCTGCCCATGAGGTAGCCTGTCAGGTTACTGACATTAAATTCTTTTTCCTTTATATGTGACCATGTGTCGGAGTGATTTTCTTGGGGAAGTCATTCAGTTAGGAATGAGACCTCATGTATCTATGGACTTGTCTGGATTTGGTTTCATATTTCAGACTATTTTATCCTTTCTTCTAGGTGGTTCAAATATACAGGCAGGTAAACATATCCAAACAGTAATAAATATAGCCAGATTTTGCCCTTCTAGGAATGGTTAGTTATAAAGCCAGCACATGTGGTCCATGATTCTGAATTCCATCACTTTATCTAGGTAGACTATCTTGTGGTTCCCTAACTATAATGCATCACTTAACATTAGGGAATAAATGTGATAACTAATGCTTTATAGAATGAATATTAGGATGAGATGTAAAAACTTTTGCTTCCCAAGTTTGGTGGCACTTTCTATTTCCCTGCCATTTTTGAAAAACATGAATGCAGGAATGGCTAGCAAAAATAATATTCTACCTTGGATGGATTATGCTTGACTCCTCGCCATCCTCTGCCCATGTACAGAAAATGCCGGCCTACAAAGTGCTCTTCTCTGCTTCTAGAGCAATTATAGGCCTAAGGGATGGTCTGTCAAACCTTCATACTCAGTAAATGACAGCCCCAATTATAATTCACCAAAATGTTCTTCAGAATTAGCCAGTGACTCAATAATACTCATTAGTAGCTAATGTAAAAAATGGCCACTGGAAGAGCCATCCATCTTAGAGGACACTAAGTCAGGCACAGGGCTATCAATTATCTCAAAGAAGACTTACAAAATGTCTATTTTAGATTTTGAGGCTTTATAGATGAGATTTATATATTGGCCCAGTATCTTACCTGAGTATAGACACTGATACACCAGGTTAACTTCAATGCACTCACACCTCAGTGTTACATTCAAAAGGCTTGCAGCTTCATGTATTACATAAAAAGAAAATGTTCTTTTTCTTTCTTACTCTGAAATATATGTGCTCCCTCTCTAACAGAAGACATTCAACACCATCCAAAATCCTTCTTGGTACATGGAACAAGGGTCAAAAACCCAAGGCTGTGAGCTTCTGACTATATTTACTCACTACTTTGGCTTTATACAAAAGACATTTCCAGTCCAGTGAAAGGAAGTTTTCTATTATGGATTTTTCCCTTTATCTGACATAGATAAAACAGTAGTAGGTTCATTCATCTGTCACACACCATGTTTGAAGTTGTTTGCATTGAAAATGATTTTGCTGAACCCAGGATGTTTCCAAATTTAATTCTATCTCATGGCTCATATGAATTTTCCTTCTTAAAAATGTCCCTTTTGCAGATGTCAGCAGCTAAATCATTTAAAAATGTTAAGAACAGATTTACATACCCAATAACAATACTATCTTTATTAAAAAGATCAAAAGGCCACAATAAAAATTGAGCATTTAAATCAATAAGAATAAGATCAGGCCACTCATTACTGTTAACAGACTAAAAAAGGAGTACTATTCATTAGTAATAAAACTCTAGGAGTCTGCTCCACCATCAACCAACCCCACATGTAAATCACTGCGATTTTTTTGTTTTGTTGGTTGTAGGGCTTTAACTCAGGGCCTGGGCACTGTCCCTGGGCCGATTTGTGCTCAAGGCTAGCACTCTACCACTTGAGCCACAGCGCCACTTCTGGTTTTTGAATGGTAAATTGGAGATAAAGAGTCTTCCAGGGACTTTTCTGCCCGGGCTGGCCTCAAACTACCATCTTCAGATCTTAACCTCCTGAGAAGCTAGGATTACAGGTGTGAGCCACCAGTGCCTGGTATAAATCGCTGTTTTAAGCAAGAAACTTACAAGAAGTCTTTGCCTGTCTGTGGTTTTAATATAGGCCGCCCAAACAGAAACAGATCACAAGCCCACAGGTTGCCTATATGCCTCTTTAAGACACAAAATGGACATTACGAAAAGACACTGTGTGTTTATCAGTCAGGATGCAAACCAGAAGAAAAGAGATGGCTCAAAAGTTAATGCAAGGGGCTGGGAATATGGCCTAATGGCAAGAGTGCTTTCCTCCTACACATGAAGCTCTCGGTTCGATTCCCCAGCACCACATATATGGAAAACGGCCAGAAGGGGTGCTGTGGCTCAGGTGGCAGAGTGCTAGCCTTGAGCAGGAAGAAGCCAGGGATGGTGCTCAGGCCCTGAGTCCAAGGCACAGGACTGGCCAAAAAAAAAAAAGTTAATGCAAGTAACTGTTACTGCAGTAACAAAGGGCTGAAAAACTGATTGAGAATGGTACTGAAAGTCAGACATCAGCAACAGCAAGAAGCTTTTACTATGTGGCAAAGGAAAAAAAGATGATGTAACTAAGAGACCACTGGCCTGTTCTATGGGAGGCAAAACAGTGATGACACTGACACTGTCCTACACAGAAAGGGAAGAGGAGCTATCTGGATCCTCGTCCCTCCCTCTTCCACCAAACATCTCCTCTCCCTGCCCCCCCCCCCCCCCGAACCTCCCATTGGCTGAACAGAGCCAGGAAGCCTTTAGCCATGAGAGCCTGGGAAAGCTAACCTACTGGAACCGGGTCCATCCTACCTTTTACCTCCCCTAGACCCAGCGCACACAGAGAATGGGAGTAGATCTCACGGCTACTTGGCACAGTGTGTTATTACACTCTTACTATTTTATGAACTGGATATTTCTAGAAGATAGAAATAACAAGGCATTATTGAGTTTAAATAATAAAGGGAGATAAATTTTTCAAGGTTTTTCATTCTTTTGTAGTGAGATGGGATACAATGAAATCCAATTAAGTTGCTGAAAAAGGTTCACAAGCAAATCTGAAGCTATTTCTAGCCACTTAAATTGTTTTAAGTTGTATTTCTGCAAAAACAGAATTATGTAAAAAACATGCTCTACTTATAACTAAAATATCGCTAGAGCTACATACATTTTGGTTTCCTTCAGTTTTAACTATTTCCCCTTAACAGTTGCCACACAACCATGTCAACCATGACTACAAGAGGAACTAGAAATAACTGAGCCTTTCCCATGGTTTACATGGGAGATTTATTCATGAATATTTAAGCACAAAAAACAAGGTATCCTAAATATCTTTCCTCTGACAAAGATGTGCTGACTTATTTAAATATCCTTTCTACTTCCTTCCAAATGGTTCAAATTTAAGATTCCAGGAAGATTTCCGTTGAATGCTTTTTGTCCTTGCTTTGGTATTTCTGCTTTGTTTTTGGAATTTTGTTTTGTTTTGTTTGTTTGTTTTTTTCCCCAGTCATGAGGCTTGAACTCAGGGCGCTGTCCCTGATCTTTTTTGTTCAAGGCTAGCACTCTACCACTTGAGCCATAGCTCTACTTCTGACTTTTTGGTGGTTAATTGGAGATAAGAGTCTCATGAACCTACCTGCCTGGGCTGTCTTCAAACTGTAATCCTCAGATCTCAGTTTCCTGAGTAGCTAGGATTATAGGTGTGAAGCACTGTTAGTTACCTGGCCAGTTTTTAAAATCTTTAATGAAATATTCCTTTGGGGGAGGCAAGGAAGCCCAATAATATGTACTGGATGGCAAAAAATAAAAAAAAGGAGAAAGAAACTGAAGACTATGAAAAAAAAGCATAAACTTATGAATCTGACAGTACTCTTCAAAAATTTTCTCACCTGGCATGATGGCCCATGCCTGTAATCCTAGCTGCTTAGAGGCTGGGAAGATTAGAAGGATCATGGTTTCCATCAGCCCAGAGCAAACTGAGAGACCTACATCTCAATCAGTAAGAGAAGGTGGGAACAATGAGGAATGTTTGCCATTCCAGCTACTCAGAAAGTGCAAAGAGAATCATAGGCCAGGTTGGCCTGGGTTAAATAATAATAATAGTAGTAATAATAATAACAGTAACTACCTAAAAGGGAGATCCTATTAAAAAAAACTAATCAGAGCAAAAAGGGCTTGGAGGATCTTTTAAGTGACTGGACTGTGAAGTAGACAGAACTTAACCTTGCTCTTTGACTTTCTTGTCCTCCACCTTGAGTTTTGTTCTAAGACTCCTCACCCACAGTTGCTCATGTGGGACAAGTGGTCTGCCTTCTTATAGGAGCAGAAAGGTGGGCAGAAGTGACACAGTGGAGACTGCCATAACCATCGTATCTGCATGACCGACAAGTGGCATAGGAAAATGAACTAAGGTATGTAAAGTGTCAACACCTCAAATGGTACAGACTCAGCCCTGTTTTTTTTATTATTATTATTATTTTTTCTTTCTAATAACTAAAAAATCCAATTAAAACCTTACTATTTAAGCTCTAAAAGTTCCGTCACAGCTCATTTTTTCATGCTTAACGATTTTCTCATTAAATGTAGTAATTTCTTACAAACTGCACTAATAAAGTCAATCCTGCTGGGTGTTTTCCCCTCTTTTAAGTGCTGTCTTTTCATTGATGTGTTAAATTAAAACCCCAGGCACAAGGAGCAGAATAAATGCAAAGTCTTTATAGTCAGAATCCACTCCTACAGACTATGAGAGCTTGCTTGTTTTATTTTTGTTTTTATTGAGTTAACTGAGTGTCCTACTTTGTAGCCACAGGAAGAATGGTATTGAAGCCCTCTTGGCCTTGCTTACTCTGTAGCACAAAAAGGGGGTGTGCGCTAATGAGAAACTAAAAAACTTACAACCAGTTAGTCCACTGGCTGTAAGCTTAGTTTAGCTAATGACATATCTTTTTTACACTGGACCAATAATATTTCTCAAATAGTTTGGCATAAGACAAAATCTATTCTGAGTCTAGGTGTCAAATTTTAATTTTTATGCTCAATGAATGATTTCTATGATATTCTACAATCCTGTAGGGAGTCATATAAGTTATTAAAAACATGAAATTTAACCATTAAACACCCACTGAACATGCACCACCAAGCTAAAAGGTCATTAATATTTACAGGACATATAGCATTTAAATACAGAACAAAAAAACCTCCCCATTCTACTCTAACTTTCTACAGCTGCAGAAAGGAGTACCTTTAAAGCATGAAATCATGACATGTCTGTGCACCAGTCACTCATGCCTATAATCCTAGGTACTCAGGAGGCTGAGATCTGAAGATTGTGGTTCAAAGCCACCCCAGGCAGGAAAGTCCATAATATTCTTATCTCCAACAAATGACTAAAAAAGCCAGAAGTGGAGCTCTGGCTCAAGTGGTAGAACTCTAGCCTTGAGCAAAAGAAACACAGGGACAGTTTCCTCGCCCTGAATTCAGGCCCCAGGATTGGCGCACACACACACGCGCGCGCACACACACACACTATCATGACATGCTAACATAAAAAAAGAAACTTAAAGAAAACTTTTTTTTTTTTTTTTTGGCCAGTCCTGGGCCTTGGACTCAGGGCCTGAGCACTGTCCCTGGCTTCTTCCCGCTCAAGGCTAGCACTCTGCCACTTGAGCCACAGCGCCGCTTCTGGCCGTTTTCTGTATATGTGGTGCTGGGGAATCGAACCTAGGGCCTCGTGTATCCAAGGCAGGCACTCTTGCCACTAGGCTATATCCCCAGCCCTAAAGAAAACTTTTAAATTAAAGAAAAAATGTCTTTGACTCATTTATGTAATGTATATGCCCTACTACGGCAAGAATGTGTGAAAGGTGAGGTGAGGGGTAGAGAAAGCAGAAAATAGGGTTTCCACAGTGTTTCAAGGTCCTAGGTAGAATTCTAAAACTTGACAATGCTTTCCAAAATAAAAGTGATATGGGAGGGAGGGTGGAATGAGGGACACGGTAACAAACAGTACAAGAAATGTATCCAATGCCTAACGTATGAAACTGTAACCTCTCTGTACATCAGTTTGATAATAAAAATTAGGGGGAAAAAAAGTGATATGAGAGACTTAAGAACCTGACCATCTTGTCTTGATCTTATTCTAAATGGGCAATAGGAGAATGGATGCAAGATGTCTATGTTTGGTATCCTAGCAATTTTGTAGTGTGTGTGTAGCTTCATACCTGAATAGATGTCATTAAACTAATGTAGGAAGTAACCAGAAGGAACCAAGCAGCCATAGTAACAGTGCTGCAAGAAGAAACAGTCTGGAACAAGAGACCAATCTGGCAATGGGATCCAATTAAAGGTTGGTAATTGAATGGAATTGAAATTCATGTATCAGTTGATGAGATACAATGAGTGATGAGTCAGACTCCTTACCAAGGAGAGAAAGAGGCAGCCACTGGCTGAATGTGCTTCTGTGCATGTTGAAGGCAGAGGCAGTACACTTTTTTACAATGCATCAAGAATGAGTCATTCTGGAAAGGAACTATGAAGTACTCAGACTACATTCTATACAAATCCCTCGACAAATCTATGACTAGTGAAGTATGCTTATGCTATATATTTCCTGAAGGAACTCTGGGTCCTTTTATTCCCCCTTTAATTTTTTCCTTTCTATTATATTATGATTTTATGGGTAAAGTTTTATAACAATTCTTCTTTCACGGGCTAGGACTTAGAAACTGATACAAAGAACCAGGCAAGTGATTCTGCTGCAATTCAAAAATTCAAATTCTTGTTATTTCCAAAAACTGCTTTTTTTTTTTAAAATTCAACAATGGAAACAAAATAATCTACTACTAGTTGGCAATACTAAGAGAATATACAACAGATGGGGGCTGTTTTCTTTCATTGACAGTTGTCTATGAATCACATTATGAAAAAACTATGACCATGCATTGATTCCTTAAAGATATATTAGTTCTCAAATCATAGACATCACTTTGGAGTAGGATCTGGTGACAGAGAAGAATTTAGTGGAGAATATCATGAGCAAAAACACAGAGGGAGAAAAGCCAATGCCACAAGGGTATTCAGTTTGGTTTGAACACAGTGATCAAATTGTAGCAAGCCTTAAATGGGCTGATTTCAAAGACCCAGAGAGTGATTAAGGAGGGCTGACCCAAAATAAAAGCTAAAATATAAGAAGCTCCATAAATACGTGGGCTAACTTGGACAAGAACTTTGAGTATAATTAATACAGGATGCTAGAACCGACCAAAGTAAAATAATGAACGCTTTAATTAATATAATAAGAATGTAACTATGGGGCTGGAAATATGGCCTAGTGGTAAAGTCCTCACCTCGTATACATGAAGCCCTGGGTTTGATTCCTCAGCACCACATATATAGAAAAAGCCAGAAATGGCACTGTGGCTCAAGAGTCAAGAGTGCTAGCCTTGAGCAAAAAGAAGCCAGGGACAGTGCTCAGGCCCTGAGTTCAAGCCCCAGGACTGGCAACAAAAGCAAAAAAAAAGAATGTAACTATGGGTCTGAGAGTACTGAATAAGAGATGACTTAAAAATCAAAGAGAATTAATAATAGATACAAGCAGTCAGAAATTATTAACAGTAAATTCAAAGGGGAAAAAAACAATAAAAACAAATCTAATTTTTGAAGAAAGTCCCATTGACACAATAAATATCAGGACAAGTAAACAGGCTGAGAACTCACTTGAGATACCTTTTTAGACCTGCTCTCCCTGTCCTTTATGCTCCAGGTTATGTCAGCATCCTACTCCATGAATTCTTCTTGAAATTGTCATTTACTTGCATCTGTTCCAATATACTCTGCCTTCTCTCATACTGTCAGTGAAGGTAAGTCACCTCTGGACCTGTGTCCTACGTCCCCTACTTTTCTCCTATAGAAGGATCTCATCTAGTCTTATGCCTGTATAGACCATTTCTATTGAGACTTCTCCCAGAAAGGCTTACACCCAGGCTTGTATCATCAATTAAATGTACCTTTCTTCTCTCAGTCAGTGGTACTTCCTCCCAGATGTTCCATGCCAAAAGTTTGGGAGTCATCCTTGACCTCTTGCTTACTCCCACACCCTATATTACCACACACATAAACTAATCAAAATTTGATCACGTGACCAAAGCTTTAAACTATGCTTTCAAAACATCAAAACAATTCTGACTCTTCTGTTTCCACATTCTTTCCTCCAACGAAATTAATGCTCTAACTCTATATAGTTCAACCTCACCCTTCTTCAATTTGGCATAAAACATAAGGTAATCAGATCATCCTCTACATAGAATTTTCACCCCCTATACTCACTGTGCTTATTGTAGATGTCATTAAACTAATGCAGGAAGTAACTAGATGTCCCAATTACATCTCTGATCTCTTCCTCTACTTCTTTCCTCCAGCCACAATGGGGAGCTATGAATACCCTGCTTCAGAGGAATATGCTCCTCCCTGTCTACAAAGCTCTCCCCACCTTCTTCAATTCTGTTTAAATGATGCCTTAACAGTGACAGCCTCCAGGTCCTCTATATGAAAGTACAAGTCCAATTCACTTCAATATTTCATATTCCACCATCCTATTTTTAATTCTTCCCCATAGTGCTCTCCTGGGTTAAATGGTACTCTTTCCAAATTCATGGCCTTTTCAGAACCTCAGAATTTGATCTCATTTGGAAATAGGATCCTTGCAGATGTAATCAAAGTGAGATGAGGTCATTAGGGTAAATCCTAATCCAGTAAGACTGGACTCTCTATAAAGAGGGAAATTTAGGACACATGCACATGTTTAGAGAAAGCCAAAGACGGAGGTAATGCAGGTACAAATAAAGGAACTCCAAGGTTTGTCAGCTGTCATGAGAAATTAAGAGTCAATGAACAGTCTCCCTCAGTCTTCCAGAGGAACCAATCCTGACAAACTTGGGTTTTTCTAATCTCCAGAACTGTAAAAGAATAAACTGTTATTTTAAGCCACCCAGTTTGTAGTACTCTACTACATGAGCCCTATACATTAATAAGAAGTACTTATTGCCATATCTAGTATTTGACATACCTAGTATTTTCTTGTTTATTTTGTGTCTTGCTCTAACAATTGGACCATAGAAGACGTTCAACAAACATTTTCTGAATAAATGAATAAATTATCCAGGCCTCACTAGTTTGCTCCCCTGGAAGCCTGTGGAATGAATTTTTTGTGGTCCTTTAGTTTAAACACATATACTGTATATTCAGCATTCTATGCACTTAAGGGAGTGGACAGTCTAGAACTGTTTTCACCACCTGTCTCTTAATTTTACAGGAATGGAAACCATGAAACTATGGAAGGAAAAATACACAAAGTATAGGAGGTTAAGTAATAGCCTGTATACATACATATACATGATATGTACACATGCAAATACGCAGGGTTGAAACATCATGCCCAACACAACCAGTAACTACAACATGCATGCATATCTTACTGCTATGCATGTTGCCAAGTATGACTTACCTTTATTGCATCTTGTAAGCTCTTTTTCCTCTCTAAGATAAAGTTGTGTGATCCCACTGAGCTTGAGGGTGATTTCCTCTAAAAGCACTGCCTACAGTTACTACTTACTGCTCCACTTACTATACACTAAAACAATTAACACCTTGATCACAATACAGAGCAGTGGAAGGGATTAACAGTTATTTTCATGAAAAGAGATACAGAATGTGTGAATGGGAGAGATCTGAAAGTTAAGGACAAGAAAGGGTGTGTGTGTGTGTGTGTGTGTGTGTGTGTCTCCTGGGTGTGTGTGTCTCCTGGGGCCTGAACCCAGGGTCTGGGTACTATTCCTGAGCTTGTTGTTGCTATTCAAGGTTAGAGCTCTACCATTTGAGCCCCAGCTCTCTGGCCTTTGTAGTTGTTAATTGAAGAGTCTCATGGACTTCCCTACCCCAGCTGGCTTTGTTTAAACTACAATCCTCAGACCTCAGCCTCCTGAGTAGCTCAGATTACACATGTGAACCATTGGCACCCATTTTTTAATGTTATATACTACTACATTATTCTTTGCAATTTTCCAGTGAATGTATGCTTAATTTTTTTTTTTTTTTTGGCCAGTCCTGGGGCTTGGACCTGTCAGGGCCTGAGCACTATCCCTGGCTTCTTCTTGCTCAAGGCTAGCACTCTGCCACTTGAGCCACAGCGCCACTTCTGGCCATTTTCTGTATATGTGGTGCTGGGGAATCGAACCTAGGGCCTCATGTATACAAGGCAAGCACTCTTGCCACTAGGCCATATCCCCAGCCCCATGTATGCTTAATTTTTAATAAAGAGGGCCTGAAAAACAATTGTCATCTTAAAATATGTAAGAGACTGACATATAAATAAGTGTTTCTATTTCTACAACTGTCATTTGCTGCTGGTGACAGAATACTTCTATTTCATAGATACATCTATTTATTTCTTATTTTATTCTTCCTGTACCATTCTTTCTGTTTATTACTCATATAGTTATGAAGAGAAGTGGAAAAAAAAAAACTTTGGAAATATTGTATTTTACCTACTGCAACTGAGAAAGTCTGCTGATTTGTTCCAGGCTTGCTGCAGGGAAATCTTATCTTGAGATTATGAATTCTACTCTCCTTATAATCTCATACATTTAAAATTCTATTGCATAGGTCTTATTGGCTTCATTACAGTAATTAGAAATGTGACCAAATATTCATCGTCTTTATCTGTAAACATGAGCTTGTACACAAAAAGTCTCAAGGAATGTGTAAAAAAATGACAAGAACGAATAAACAACTTTAATATGGTATGAATATAAGATCAATAAACTAGCAAAATCTTCTATATAGTAACAACATACAATTCAAAATTGAAATTAAAAAGATACCACTCACAACAGTTTCAAATACCTAACAATAAATTCAATAAAAGAAGTGTATGGTTTACATAGTACATGCAACGAAACATTGTGGAGGGAAAGCAAATATCATTTAAATAAATGGAAAAACATTCCATGCTCATGGATTAGAAAACTCAGTATGGTTAAGATCGCAACCCTCTCATCATTCTACATATTCCATGCAATACCTACCAGATGTCAGTAGGCTGATCCTAACATTTATATAGAAATGTGGATGAGCTAGAATAGCCAAAACAACTTTAGAAAAGAATAAACATTGGCTGAGAATATGGCTTAGTGGTAAAATGCTTGCCTAGCATGCATGAAGCCCTGGGTTTGATTCCTCAGTACCACATAAACAGAAAAGGCCAGAAGTGGTGCTGTGGCTCAAGGGGTAGAGCACTAGCCTTGAGCTGAAGAACTCAGGGACAGTGCCCAGGCCCAGACTTCGATCCCCACGAAAAAGAAAGAGAGGAGAAGGAGAGGGGGAGGGGGAGGGGGAGGGGGAGGGGAGGGGGAGGGGGAGGGGAGGGGAGGGGGAGAGGGAGAGGGAGAGGGAGAGGGAGAGGGGAGCAGAGCAGAGGGAAAAGAAAAGAACAAACATGGAATATTTATACTTCACAATTTCAAAATATACACTGAAGTTAGAATAATCAAAACACTATTAATTATAGACAGACGTGTGAATCAGTGTAATAGAATAGAAAAAATACAGAAATAAACCTTTAAACTTACAATCAATTTATTTTGATTAATATACCAAGGCAATCTGATGGGAACAGGGAGTATTTTCTGCAAACAGTAGTGAGACAATTGGTTAAGCCAAGCTAAAGCAATAAACTTAAACCCTTGCCTTTTACATGTTCACAAAAATCAACTAAACATACCTCTAAATTATAAAAAAAAAAAAAAATAAGACTTTTGGAAGAAAATACAGGAGAAAATCTTTGTGATTTGGGAAAATTTGTGTGATGCTGAAATGACTACCCATAAAAGAAAAATAATGGGGTTGGAGGTGGGGACTCAAATGGTAGAGTACCAGCCAATGAGAAAAAGCATCAGATAGTGAGCTTGACTCCAGATCTCAGGCAAAAAAAGAATGATAAACTGGACTAAATCAAAATTCAAAACTTCACACTGTTCAAAAAAGACATGCCACCAAGGGGCTTTTATAATTTATATTCTGATAGGAGATTTGTGTCTGGAATATATACAGAATTCATCTCAATAATAAGACAACCCAACTGGTCAAAAGATTTGAATAAATAGCTCACCAAAAGAGATATATAAATGGCTAGGAAGCACATGAAAATATGACCAACATTTTAATTTTTGAAGGACCTGAAAATCAAAACCATAACAAGATAACAAAACACAGGCAGTGTTAGCCATAAACCTGACAATACAAAGTGTTAGCAAGCATAAAGAGCCAAGCACTAGTGGCTCACACCTGTAATCCTGGCTATTTAGGAGGATGAGATCTGAAGATCATGGTTCGAAGCCAGCTGGAACAGAAAAGTCGCTGTGAGACTCTTACCTCCAATTAACCACTCAAAAGCCAGAAATGGCTCTGAGGCTCAAGTGGTAGAGCACTAGCCTTGAGCACAAAGAGGCTTAGGGACAGTGCCCAGGTACTGAGGTCAAGCCCCACAACTGACAAAAACCAAAACATAAAGAAACTGGGACCCTCCTGTGTTATAGAGGGGATGGCAAGTGATAAGCTGCTCTTGAAGCACGACTGGTTCTAAAAAAATTTTAATGAACTTCTAATAATGCTCAGCAATTACATTTCTAGACAAGAAAAATACACTCATGCACTGTCTGCAACAGCACTATTTGTAATGCTCCTAAACAGGAAAAAAACAAAAACCAAAAAAACCAAATGTCCATTAACTGGTGAATGGATCAATAAAATATGATACATACATACAGGAATATTATTTAGCCACAATGAGAAGTGGACCACTGGGGCTGGGAATATGGCCTAGTGGCAAGAGTGCCTGCCTCGTATGAGGCCCTGGGTTCAATTCCCCAGTACCACATATACAGAAAACAGCCAGAAGTGGCGCTGTGGCTCAAGTGGCAGAGTGCTAGCCGTGAGCAAAAAGAAGCCAGGGGCAGTGCTCAGGCCCTGAGTCCAAGCCCCAGGACTGGCCCCCCCCCCAAAAAAAGAAGTGGACCACTGATAACCTCTACAATACAAACAAATCACAGAAACCTTGCACTAGTCAAGAAGCCAGATGTAATGAAATATATTAAGTTTTGTTTTGTTTTTTTTTTTGCAGTACTGGAAAATCAAATGATTCCATCTATGGAAAATTTCTAGAAAAATCAAAACTTTAGGGACAGAAAATGGTTGGTTGAGGGTAAAAGTAGATGCAAGAATTTACTACCAGGCACAAGAAATTTGGAGGAAAATAGTCTTTAGCTGAATTGTTGTGATGATTGTGCAATAGGATAAATTTATAAAAGATCACGAACTTGTAAGTATAGTTCATAGTAGAAAATTTTACTACACTAAAGCTATATTTAAAAACAAGAAGTAAGTGCAATTTATCTGAGATTTTGGAGAGGAACTCTAATCAATAATAGAAAGATACCATTTTTCTATTACAAAGTAACTATTAAAGTTTAGCAAATACTATCTTCAACCTAGGAAAATAATACCAGATTCCACGGGTAATGATAAAAAAAAATGAGGAATAGACTGACTACAAAAATTAGATTTTCTATTTCCAAACATGTCTATGATGTATTATTTCTAATCCCGATGCAACTGTATGCAACTGAATCAAGCTCCCTTCCCATTTCTCGACAAAGAAGCAAATATGACCTGGCCCCCATGTTTTTGTTGTCAGTAGTGGGGCTTGAACTTAGGACCTGGGCACTGTCCATGAGGTTTTTTTCACAAGGCTAGCGTTTTACCTCTTTGATCCATAGCTCTATTTCTGGTTTTCAAGTGGTTAATTGGAGATAAGTCTTATGGACTTTCCTGCCTGAAGTTGTCCTCAAACTACAACTCTCAGATTTCAGCTTCCTGGGTAGTTAGGATGAAGGCCATGAGGCACCAGTGTCCCACTCCACCCCCTTTTATTAAATGTTTTGTGTAGACATGCTTATTAGACTGAAGAGACAGAACTGTACCAAATATTACTTTCACTTTTTTCTATATCAGCATTTTTTGGCCTTGGGCTTGCAATCCAAGAGGACCAAATAATTTTACTATATTTAAATGGGATTCCAAGCTGTTTCTAGGATCTTAACACATTTCAGCTGATTAGTGCTTATTTTAATGTAAGTCTAACATCCTTTCTTAAAGTTCCTAATTGGTTAAGAGCTTCTGTTGTTTGCCACAAGCAGTCACTTTGTCATTGATTAAAGCAGTCTGCACATCAGCACAATCTGAAATCAAGTTGTTCTTGTGTTTTTTGTGTTGTTTTTTTTTTCCCAACCAGCTGGGCTTAAGACAGCCCAATTTGAGGGGAACCTAAGGTAATGCCATGCATGATAATGACTGGAGGTAGAGGAAATAAATCAAATTGCCATGATAAGTAGGACTTCAACTGCTTTCAGCCTCACAAATCACACTCATGCTTACTTACTACAAGTTGGGTAACATTTTCCTTTCATTTCACGTATCCATTCATGAGCTCTGTGCCTTGTTGCACTGGTGGTAAAGGTTCAGTATGTGAAAGGAAGGTTTGAATGGTCTTTGGGCTATTTTAGCTGTTCTGTTGCAGGGTAATTCCTAAGATTTTCAGCCAGAGGAAAGGCTATGTTTCAGGCTAGCCACTTTACTATGATGAGAAATCAGAGCACTGGGAGAAAAACAGAATCACTATGGTGTATTACATACATGTAGACCATCTTCAAAGCTCTCAGGAGAGATGTAAGCACTCATCAAGAACTTAAGCCTGACACACCGCTTTCATTGATATGCTAACAGTTGTCTTTCTTAGGGGACAGCCAGGTCACATTTTCTAAAAGCCATACCTTGTAACTGGAGATGTTCTGATGCATACAATTACCACAAACACTTGAAAGGATTTTAGAAGTAGAA
The DNA here is from genome assembly GCF_023159225.1 of Perognathus longimembris pacificus. Lineage (NCBI taxonomy): Eukaryota > Metazoa > Chordata > Mammalia > Rodentia > Heteromyidae > Perognathus > Perognathus longimembris. The sequence goes on from NC_063164.1 coordinate 17,522,103, forward strand.
AAAGAATGGATAGAAGCCTTTTAGGAAGAGTGGCCAAAAAAACAAACTTTAACAATGGTTATGATGGTCTTTGGTTTCTATGTCATGTCTTTTTTGTTTTAAATTTCCATCTTTATTTCAGTGATTTTATTTCAATTACCTGGATGATGAGCTTTATTACATTAAGATGTGCCCTTCAGGGTAGTGCTGTGTGCCATCTAGTGAAATGTATGTAACCAGTGAAGAAGTTTAAGCTTAATCTGGCTCTCCAGAATTTGACCCAGTGTCTTCCACACATTTGCAATAATCTGTGGAGTCCTAAGCACTCTGGACTTCTCATCCACCCACATGGAGTGAACAAGACCACTGATGCATAATTACCATGTCAAATAATAACACTCTTTCAGCAGGTATTCTCTAACCTTCCAAATAGGCTGATTTTCCCATTAGAATAGGTTGACTTGTCTTGATAAATGAGGCATAAAATAAGTCTAGATTGTCAAGTTCTGGGTTTTAACAATTTAAAATGCGTCAAAAAGGAAGCAAGTGGAAATATTTGAAAAAAAGTCAAGTACAGACTAGAATTGGCAATCATGTGTTTTCTTCCTCATGACTAGATGCATCAGTGCTATTTCGGGAAAGGAATAAGAAAGTATGTCAAACTCATGAAAGACTCTTAGAGGTCCAAAGATATTTAAAATCTTAGTCACTGAATTTAGTATCTTTTAAGATATTCTAGGTATTTCAGTCTTTATTTTTCTTAATCAGATCTTTGCAAAGAAAAAAAAGGGGGGGCACATTTTTCTTTACCTGGACAGAGCTCTGATAGATTACATATTTCAAATCCAAGATTACGTAAACCAAGGCCAATTACAAAAGAAAACGAACAGATGGAACTATCTTCTAGATCATAATTCTCTAGGATCCAGTTTAGTGTTTGACTCATAGCAGAAAATTCATAATCTACGTAAGTAAACTGCTATGCAAATGCACATTGCTACATCACACAAAACAAACTGGAAAAAAATTGGCTTTGATGCATAATGTGATGTTATTACTAACTGCATCATTTTTATCTTGTGTTAGGAGAACTTAGGAAAATAAACTTTAACAAATATCTTCTAAAATTGAACGAATGTTTCTTATGAACAGAATAAGGCAAGATGGAAAAAAAGGCAAAAAAGACTTAAGGGTAAGATTTGATCCAAAGTACTGGGAAGAGGAAAAAAAAAGAAATTCTATGCCTTAGCAGTCACCAAACCAACTGATCACCTTTTATCAGCTGGACAGCTGCATACTGCTGCTTCTTTGTATAGCTTTCTAAGGTTAAAAAGGAACTGTTTGGGTAGATCTGAGCATGCCTACTTACAGTGTCTGAACTGCTCTTTTTTTTTTTTTAAGCCAGTTGTGCTCATATGAATATGATTTGGTTGAATGAAGCTCCCCCACCCTGACATTATGCAGAAGCATAATATATAAACTGCTTAGCAAAAACAAGATCCATGAAAGAGAAATTCATCTCACTATAAAATAAGTTACTTTCCATCTTATTAGCTGTTTCTATATGTCCATCTTTTCTGACAGGCTCCAAGAGCTGTTTCTGACACATAAGGAACATTGTGACATGCTATCCCATAGCCAGTGGGAATTATTAAAATTCAGACATATCCATCACACACTTCAGGAACTGGGTGACTCTTCCTTCTAGATAGACAGTTTGCTCTCTATCATTAGCTGTTTTAGCACTCTTCCTAAGTAAAACAGGGAAAAGGCAAACAGTTGGAAATCTAGTCTTCTTTGGCAGCACAGTTGGTAATGGGCTCGGTGGAGGAAGGATGCTCTAAGAAATGAGCAGACTATTGAGTGACCTCTGAGACGTGTGGCACCCACAGCCACAGATGATGGCAGTAACACCCTTATGAGTAATATCATGAGGAAATGGCCCTACTTTCACAACGACAGGTGATTATTGTAGTCAGGGCATATAGGAAGGAAAGAAAGAAAGGAGCTGAAAAAAGGGCACTGAAACAGCATCAAAGACAACTCACAGAATCGCTGGCAGCCAGGATGAGTGTGTTGTTTCCTCTCTGTCAATAAGGTTAGAACAAGAAGCATCCTTCACACTGAACACAAGAAGATAAAAAAAAAAAAATGTGCAGCTGCCTACTGTGGACTGCTGATAGCATGAGATAGTATCACTAAGCTACGATTAGGGCTGACAGAGAGTGTCTAATTTCTACCTAAGGGTAAAGCAATTTTACTGACTATCTGCTAGTCATACTTCTGGCTTCCCTTCCCCTCTTTCCCTGCACAGACAACTCTCTCAGGAATAAAGGAGATCATTACCAGGGTGGGTACTTAAAACCTGGGGGGAGAACTCCTTACTGGACAAAGGAAGTGAGTCTGGGCTTGTGAAGGGCCTTAGAATAGAGAAGCTGAAGCAGAACAAAAGAAGGACAAGCAATGAAGAGACAATTTCAAGAGGAAGAGGAATAAAAAGAAAACCAAGTGAGAGCCACAAAGCAGAAGCAATGGTTAAACAGCAGGCCATCCATTTTCTGACATCCCTATGGAGGGTCTGGTTTAGTAACTTCATGGAAAGCTCTGATTCACCAAGTCCTAGGTGGAGGGACAGAGGGACACCCATTGTTACAACATAAGTAATGTGCTGGGACTCAAGAGTCACATTCAGCAAGTATGGACAGTCTATTCGTCAAAAGACTATGTGTAGGCACAAGGTTTTACATGCATGACTTGTAAGGATTTGTTTTTTAAATGTTGCAAGGAGTCCATTAGGTAGCAAAAGAAAGAGTCTAGCTAAGCAGAAAAACCCAGTGTGTACAGGAGATAGGCATTTGAATCCTTGTATGGTTGGGGGTGAAGATGGGGTATCTAGCTCTTCTAATTTTATAGGTTTTTTTCATCAGTTAAAAAGGAGACAATTCTTCTTGTGGCCTATATAATTATATGGATCCACTTGGCTTTGTCATCTTAACATGACTGCTTCAAATCTCCAACTCTTTGGCCTAGAGGAATCCTTACTTTTCTAAGACTGGGCAAATTCTTAGGAGTGTACACTTTCACAGTTTTTCAGACTCTACAAGTGTTTTCTCTGTCCTGCTTGAAGGAATTCCTCTTCACCAGTTTCCTTCAGTAGAATACACACATTTAGCACTCCCAGAGTTTTGTGATCTGTGTCTTTGTGGTCATAACCTTGGGCCACAAATTGTTGTGAAAAGCTACGTCTACAGATTGATTCACTCAATTCCTTTCCCTCCTTCTTCCATTTTATCTGCCCCTATCCTGTCTTGAATGTGCTTCTACACTTCTACTTCTAGAAGGATTAGGTGCTTCCCTTACTATTCAAGCTTTAGCCCTGGCTGACTGCCAAGCCTGGGAGGTATTCTACCCTCAGAGTTCATTCACCCAAGTGTTCTTCTCCTCAAAACCAAATCTTTCCAGAAAACTGACATCAGCTCTTAAAACTCTTAACATTTTCTTTACATGTGACTTTGCTGGATACTGTGAAGGGTAACTAGAACAAAAACTAACAAAATGCAAGGCTAACACAATGCCTTGTGTTAAGACATAAAACAACTAGTAGAAGCCACATAACAGTGATCATAACTACATTTAATTGCCAAGACGACCATGCCTACACCAAAATCAATCACTTCCAGAGAAGGAACATGGACTCTGGCTGGACAAGGTAGTTTATAACATTCAATGAAAGAATAGGAAGAAAGCATAGCTCACATCTATATCATAGCTACTCCGTAGGCTGAGAACCTGCAAATCACAACACAAGGCCACAAAACTCCATGCCCAAAATAAAAACAGGATGAGAAGCATGTCTTGTGGTAGATCAGGAGCTAAATAAGCAAGGCCAAGTAAATGTGAGACCCTGAGTTCAAATCCTAGTACTGACAAAAAAATTATTCAATCTTTCTTCAAAAACTTAATTATCCACCGGCTGTGGAAAGCCACCGGGCCTATGACGAGGCTAAACCATCTCCACCGACGCCCTCAGCCAAGGCAAAAGGTTTCCGCCTTCGCCGCCTCCTAGACTCATGCTTTCCCAACAGTGATAATTCCGTTTTTAATCTTTAAATAAAGTTCTTTGAAGCTTCAAAAAAAAACAAAAAAAAACTTAATTATCAGGAGAGATGGCTCACTCTATAATCTTAGCTATCCAGAGGTGAATGTCATAGCTCAAAGCCAGCTCAGGACAAAAAGTTAGCAATCCTCATCTCAAAAAGCAACCCACAAGGGGTGATGGAATGCTCTGAACAAAAATGAGACCTTATTTGAAAAATCACAAGGCAAAAGGGAACTAAAACCATGGCTTAAAGGGGGTAGAATCTTGCCTAGCAAATTATAATGTCCTGAGGTAAAGCCCCAGTACTGTTAAAAACAAACCAAAAAATCCTCACAATAATTATGACATAGTCAGGGTCAACTTGTCTGTCCCTTTCCCAAGAGTCACACTATGTGGTCAGACAATAGCACAGGTTTCTTCTGAACACCACAATTAACAAAAGAAGAAAATTCTGAAGCACTGTTTCTACCAATTCTTCCAGAAAACTCTCTTCTAGAATTCTGGGTTCCTTTCTTACAGTTAGATGAAGTTTTATTAGCTGTTATAACTGAAAAGCTTTTCCCCTATATGGCAACACCTAGTTTTAAAAAACAACAACAAACTGTTCCTCCATCTCAAGCCACAAAACATATACAGCCCCATAGCTATGACCACAAAACTGGTCTTCCTTAGGAAATTTAATGGGCTCAATCTCTGGTGTTCACTGTCAACAGGATCTCACCTAGTAGATGGTTTGCTTTCTCTAAGCAACTGACCTCTGTGAGGCCAGAAAGTTTCTAGGCATTTAAGGGTCTATTTACCCCTATAATGCCACTATGCTGAAATAGATAATTCTATGCACATGGGAATAGAAATGCATACAAATAAAAGCACAAGTAGAAGGTAGCTCACAAACACACCTCTCCCTACAGGATTAACAACTGTCAATTGCTACTGTTCAAAAGGTAAATGAGAAGGAACCTGAATGCAATCCAGTGGATAAACATAGCTCCCTGATTCAATATTAACCCTAGCCTAAATGGAATTCTAGGCTATGTTTGATTAGAAAATGTGAGGATAAGGTTAACTTGAGAAGGATTAAAATCTAGGGACAGCAGTAAGATCTTTCTGAGCCAATATAAATGCAGCCTTAACTCTTAGGACCAGAACCAAGAATTGTGCATTTCTGAAAACAGAAAGACCGAACTTCACACACAAACCTTCAAAGAATTGCAGTGAGGTGAAACAGAAAGTTCCATGGTTCTGGTCAAAATTTGCATAACAAGGAGACCAATGAATTACTTCTTTGTTGAGATAACCTATGCTGCATTTACTCCCATGAGTACATGTCTCAATGAGCCCCTAACAAGAAATTATCATGAAGGTCTGCCAGTAAAGAGAAATGTGTAAAGCATTATAACAAGTATCAACAGTTATGCAAACAAACATTAAATCACTCAGCCTAAGAAAGCACCTTTCGTTGAATACCAAAGCCAATGGAAGACCACTCACCTTCCTCAAAGCTGACATTCTTCTGTCTTACTAGAGCACGGAAGTTCCCAACAGGATTTACACTTCCAACCTAGAATGGACCCAACAATAAACCCACAGGTTACTTCTCTTTTTGGCAAAACTCCAGGCAATACAAGATGGCTTAATGTAATAAGTATGCTGTTTAAGACAAAAAGAAGGTCTTTTCTATCAAGGTCTTTTCTGTTTGAAGCTAACAGATTCATCTAGTCACACAACTGTCCTGTCTACTTTCACTCACCTTTCTCTATGCAAGCTAACTCATCTTCAGAGGGGTCAGAGGAATTACAGTCCAAGCTACTAGCCAACCCAGCTTGAAGGCTTTCTGTGCTGTAGACTGCCTGAACTTCTCGATACACCACCCCCACTTAGAAGGGGAGAAGGTAATATTGTGGGTCACACTACACATATCTGCCCACTACAATGGCATGAGAAATAACCATTTCATGCTTGCTTCATGGAATATCCCTGTGAGGGAGACTGCTGCTGGTTCTTCAGCACTTTAGTTTTGGTAAGATACACAAATATGCCCAGCTGGGAATATGGCCTAGTGGTAAAAGTCCTCGCCTTGTATACATGAAGCCCTGGGTTCGATTCCCCAAGCACCACATGTATAGAAAAAGAAGTGGCACTGTGGCTCAAGAGGCAGAGTGCTAGCCTTGAGCAAAAAGAAGCCAGGGACAGTGCCCAGGCCCTTAGTTCAAGCCCCAGGACTGGCAACAAAAACAAAAAACAAAAACAAATATGCCCAAACTGAGTATGTCTTCAAAAAGTAAAAGCAGATCATGCTAAGGACTTGCTAGGCATTTTAAAACACACCAATGACTTGAATCTGCTGGTCCTAACCTGGACACAGAAAAGACAAAGGAATTCCTAACAGGGCTGGTAAATTTAGCACAAATGTACTTCTGTTTTCAGTTTGCTTTAGATTAGTATGGAGAAAAGGAAGATCTTTCCTCCTATACTATAAAATGATGTGCAAATCCCATTTCCAACATTTGATTTTTCTGAGAGCATTTCTGACTGAAGTGAGCATAAAGGGATGCCTAAGAGCTGAGGGTCTTCCTAGTGTCATCTACTAATAAGGGAAAATTTAAAGACCTGTGGATTCAAGATAATGCTGCTTTAGATAGATAGTATTTTCAAATTTAAAAAAACAAAACAAACCACCCAACTTTTCATTGTATCAAACTATCAGTGCCAAAAGAAGGGTCGTTTGGAAAATTCTATTTAATTTAGAATATTTGAACTTTATGACTCCTGTTGTGAAATTGTATATTGCAAAAGAGGGAAACTAACTTAAATTTTATGTACTTAGAATGAAACCCTTTCTACTTGAGAGGCAGAAATAAAGAGGATTATAGTTCAAGGTTAGCTTAGCCAGGCCTCAAAAAAAGCAGACAAGCTAGGCATTAGTGGCTCACTCCTGTAATCCTAGATAATCAGGAGGCTGAGATTTGAGGACCAAGTTCAAAGCCACCTAGGCAGAAAAAGTCTATAATATGCTTATCTCCAATTATCCAGCAAAAAGCCAGAAGTAGAGGTATTAATCAAGTGGTACAGCACCTGTCGGACAAGTTACTTAAAAATACTTATATCATGAATTCCCATTTATCATTTTGAATAAATGGAAAGCTGAAAAATGAACTCCCAGAAAATATGCCTCCAAAATGCTATTTTGATTAGTAGCCCATACCTATAATCCTGGCACTCAAGAGGCTAAGGAAGGTGGGTCCACAGTTTGAGACCAGCCTGGGATATATAGCAAGGTCCTGACTCAAAAAATAAACAAACAAAATGCTATCGGTGATGTGTACCAAGCAATATGTTTTATTTAGAGCCCATATCCTACATATTTCTTAGATAACTGAAAAAATCACTTAAAAGAAGAAAGTAAGTATTGGATGGGTCTTTATGTTTCCCAATAGAGAGGACCAGAAAATGGTATGTTAGCAGATGCAGCAACCTTGATGTAATCTCCCAGAGCCCTGACCTTTCAAGCACAATAGAAAGCTGCTTACCTTGGTGACAGTGCCTTCGGCCAGGCTGGAGATACTCAAGTTGATTTGCCCTTCCTCAGTTTTGGATTTTTTAGCAGATGGCTCTTCTTCATGACTAAAAAAAGAAAGAAATGCTTGAGATTTTTTCCCCCCTTATATTAAAGGGGCTGTGATCTGAGGATCCAAATTCAAAGCCAGCGGAGGCAGGAAAAGTCTGTGAGACTATTATCTCCAATTAACCACCAGAAAACCAGGAGTGTGGCTTAAAGTGGTAGAGCACTAGCCTTGAGTAAAAAAGCTCAGGGAGAAAGCCCAGGCCCTGAGTTCAAGCCCCACAATCAACAATAACAACAAAAGTTAAAAAGCAGAATATTTTATGTGAAAAGCATAAACTTCTTTTTCAAGCATAAAAACCTGATAGTCACTGAACTTAGTCCTTTAATTTACAAATAGACTACCTCCCACTCTCTGCCTCAGGGACCTGGGGGCCTGACTAAGAGAAGCCCTGGCTCTGTCTCATAGCAATACAAAAATCAGCATTAGTACCTATATCACAAAGTCCTTGCAAAAGATGAACAGGAAGTAGAAACACCATTTTAAAAAGAAATCTAGGGAGTGGAAAATAAATCCATCTGCCTTTCTGATAGTATTTGCTAGTCCTTATCTCAGAATTGAAACATTAGCTTTCAGTATGAACTAAACCTTCTGTATGCTAACCCTTCCTCTCCATCCTATAGGTGACAGGTTTACCAGATTCTGCTTATAGCTGTCAAAACTTACCAGGCTATCTTTAACTAAATATGCAGTTTTAAAAAAAAGTCTTAAACTAGTTTTTTAAAACCCTTTTACGTTTTAAGTGTTTCTCTTTCTTTTTTAGGGGGTTAGGTGGGGGTGGGGGGTGATGGTGGTATGCCAGTCACACTCTACTACTTGGGCCACAGCTCCATTTCCTGCTTTTTTTTTTGGTGGGGGGGCGGTGGAGAGGTGTCAACTGGAGATAAGTGTGTATCTCACAAACTTTCTTGCCTAGACTGGCTTCAAATCTTGGATCCTCAGACCTCAACCTCCTGAGTAGCTAGGAAACCCTTTTAATTTGTTCTGTATAAACCTAATAATGTTCTGGGAATTTTGCTAACAAGTCCAATAGCATCTATGTGCTAAGGGAATGATCACACAGAAAAAGGTCTATGAAAATTCTCACCCCAAGTAACACAGTGGCTTTAACACCTTGCCTTAAAGTCAAAAGAAGGTCAAGTTAATTGCAACTAAGAAAATCAAATTCAAAGGCTCTGCCCATGATATCCCTTACACTGTAAAACATAAAGATAGGAAGATTTTTTTTCTCCAGAAAACAATTAGTATAACCTATAGGTAGCCACCAACAACCGGCTGAGTAAAATTAGTAACTAAAAAGGTAGTAACTACAATGTAGTATTCCTTTTAACTCACTTTAATTGACAAATGAAAACTATCATGTATGACATGATGCTTTAAAATACATATACACTGTGAAATGGCTAACTTGTCAATTAACATTATCTAACATGTTTCAGTTGTTAGTGGTGGTGGTGGTGGTGGTGGTGGTGTGTGTTCGTGATACTAATGGTTAAAATCTACTCTAGGATCTTCTTTTTCTTCAAGCACTGGGGACTGGACTCATGGCCTTGTTCATGCTAGACAAAATCAGACCCACTAACTACATCCTTCTATAAGGGTTTTCAACCTTGTTCTGAACCTTGCCTTTCAGTGAGGCTTAATGGTTATTTTTAAAATAAAGAATAATAAATCTTAATAATAAATCTTGAAACTCACAGAAAACTGTTGGATAATAAATAGGGCAGGGGATAATTAAGGCAGGCAAGGAGGATCCCTCTGATTAAAGAACTGTATATATGTGTATATATACATATGTATGTGTAAATGTGTGTACATGAGTATTTGAAATATCACAGTGAAACTCCTTTGAACAACTGATATATACTTAAATAAGTGACAAGAATAGAAAACAGGTCCAATTCAAGATGTGGGTAGTAGTGGGAGGGGGAAAGACAGTGAGTGAAAGAGGGGTAAATGTATTAAGTATGATTTCACATATATGTGTGAAAATAAAACAGTGAGGCATATTAAAATTGACTTGAGAAAAAGAAGAATGAGGGTGAGCAATGAAAAAAGGGAGTCTGGTCAATGCACATTTTATGCATACATGGACATGTCCCAATAAAACACCTGTGAACCACTAATTAATGCTAATAAAAATGTGAGAAAGTTGAAAGGAGTGACATTGATCAAGATATACTGTATTCACAAACTGCTTTGCTAAATGGCAACCCTTTTGTACAACTACTTAAAGATAATTTTTTAAATGAGGGAAAGGTATCAATGTTATTAGTCAATCAATGTATTAACTCAAAGAAAAAGGGGTGTGCATTTGAGGTAAATTTAATACAATTTTGTGTACCAAATACAGATGGAAAGTTAAAAAAGGGGGGGACTCCCAGGAAATTAGGTGTAACCCACTGACACACAGAATAACAAGGAAGAGAGGTTTGAAAGGAGTACAGAGAGAGAGAAATGATGAAGTCATTTCTGGGCATATTTAACTTAAGGTAACACTGGACACTGAAAACCTGGGCTGTAAGCAGTCAGAGGCTTTTGAAGTACTATATGTGAAATAATAAAAAGCATCCTGGAACATGTATTTTTAAGGCAATAATGGTATCATGACTAAGAGCCTAGAGTTAAGACTTCCTGAACTTAAGTCTTTTTTTTTAATTAGCATACGTTAAGTGTACAAAAGAAGTTTCATTATGACATTTCCAGTCTGTGTATCATGCATCCCGATCAGCCCCACCCCCTCTATATCAGGCTCTCTTAACCTCTCTCTCCTGCATTTAAATCTTTACTCCAACATTTACCAATTGGTATCTTGGGCTTGTTTCCTTTCTTCTCTAATTCCTCAGCCTCCTCAGCATTAAGATGCTATCGATAAAGCAAACTACTTCACAGGATGAACAAGTGGATCCAAACAGATAATGAAAGTACAGCACTCAGCCTCATACTTGTGTTAAGTGTTAACTATTTCAGAACATCATCAGTGTTTAAGGTTGGTGGGGAAAGCAAAGCAGTCCTCAGAGGAATCTGACAGGAAGATGTCAAAGGTTAGGAAGAAAAATCTAGAAAGGCTGAAGTTAAGGAATGTACACAAATGTTGAGGGGGAAAAAGGAAAGAACTGGCATTGTCGAGTGCTACCAAAAAATGTCAAAGAAAAGACTGTAGGGTAAGCAAATCTAGTCATTATATTCAATGTATATTATGTACAATATGAACTATGTAACTTGAGGATAGGAATGGGGGAAATGGGGGAGAACAAAGAAAGGGTTGACACTGACCAAGAAGCCTGTACTCAGAACCTGACTTATGGAACTGTAACCCCTTTGTACAAGTACATAATAATAACAACAACAACAATAATGATGATGATAAAGAAAAGGACTACAAACTGTAATAGAATTTAGCAATTTGCCTTTTGAAAACAATTATTAAAGAGGTAGGCGGGGCAGGAGAGAATGAGAGCTGAAAAAGGCAGAAAGTGTAGATTATTCTTCCAGTAAGCCAGGCATGTAAAAAAAAGGATAATAAATAGATTAATAATTAGTAACAGGTAGTAATTAAATGGCGGAATCTGTACAAATTACTTTGTTTTAGATAAAAGTGGATACAGGATGTGGTAAAGAGGGAGCTTTGATACGTTGTATACTGAAATTTAGGATGTTTAGTAGCATCCCTGAATTTGTGCCTGCCTCCAGTTATCTCATATTGTATAAAACAATAGCTTTCAGGCAATTTAAAAGATGGTTCTGGGCTTACAAATAATTAATTAAAAGCTGAACGTTCAATATCCCCTCCCCAACTTGGCATCTATGCTCCTTGATCTCAGCCATTCCCTCCTACAGTCACTTTACATCTTAGGCCCCAGGAAAGGCAGAATGTACTGATAAACATCTTGTGACAAAAGGCAAACCATCCCTCAAACAAGGCAATGCCATCTTTGCATCATCTTAAAGAGTACAGCCAAGGGGTTAGGGGTATGGCCTAGTGGCAAGAGTGCTTGTCTCGTATACATGAGGCCCTGGGTTCAATTCCCCAGCACCACATATACAGAAAAAACGGCCAGAAGTGGTGCTGTGGCTCAAGTGGCAGAGTGCTAGCCTTGAGCAAAAAGAAGCCAGGGACAGTGCTCAGGCCCTGAGTCCGAGCCCCAGGACTGGCAAAAAAAAAAAAAAAAGAGGAAGCTTTGAAATTACAAAAAGAAGACACAGGTGGACTAACGCACCAATAAAATGGCAGATGGGCCCAGGTGAAGGGATAAACAGCATCATATATCCACGGAGTAAGAAAAAACAGAGAATAAAAGTAGATGCTAAATAGGTTACATTTTCAAATAAGGGCCACAAAACTGAGGAGGCTTCTTATTTTCTCTAGAAAATCATCACTACTATCACCACCATTGTCATTGTGACAAATGTGCTAGGAACATGAGGAGGTTTTTTAAAAAAAAACAACCATTCACTTATTATGTGCTAGGCTCTGTGTTGAGTTTTAGGTAAACAGCATATATTACTCAGTTAACCCCATGTACTATCTGCCCTGAGGCAGATATTATTATAACTCCTATTTTACCAATGAGGAAATGAAAGCTTATTTTGCCTGCGGATGGATACATTGCAGAGCTAAGTGACCAGTTCTCATTGGCTGACTGGAGTCAGGAGGCCAGGACTCTGGAGTCCTAGCCATTAACCAAGCGAGAATGGGTAGGAAGGAGTCTTAGGGACTTGAAGAGAAAGCCTCAAAATGACTGACAAAAAGAAATCAAGATTATGTACTCATCAGTTGTATAAGTAGACCTCAGATGCCCCAATTCTCATGCAATTCTCTGGGAAATGATGCTTTTCTATAAGGGTAATATTTAGTATCCTGTGATACTGTCAAATGGTGCTCTTTCCCTCCTGAAATGAATAAATCCTCACCACTCAGTATTCAACAAGTCTAAGATGGATGGCAGATCTCAAACATTCAATGATTTTATTGACAATACTACTACTACTGTTTGAGTTTTAATTATTGCCTTCCCTCTAAATAGTTCAAAGTGCTTTAACATCTGTGAACCCATTGTTATTTCTTGATATGAGGCTACTTTTAGATGGAGAATGTCTCAAAAAGATAAAGTATTTTACCAAAATCAGACCAAGACTGACAAAGTTGGGACTATGAAACTTCCTGAAGAGACATTTGCCCACCCCAAAGTTTAGCCCTTGTCTCTCACTGGAAATACATACTCTGACTATACAAATGATAAACATGTACTAAACACATCATGTTAGTAATCTTGTAATTCCCCTTAGAAAACTACCCCCAAAGCTAACTAGAGCTTTTTCATTAAAATGGAGAGTTTTAAAAACTTTGCAAAAGGGACTGAGTCATGCCTTTGGAATGAAGGAAGTACTCAGTAAATATTTGCTAAATGCATCATTTTGGCAGTTCTTAAAAGCTAAAACTTCTTAAGAAAAAAAGGGAAAGGATAGGCATGGAAATAGGTATGTAAGAAGGAGATAATTCCCATGCCCCAGGCAGATAACTGGGCTATGTCACAAAACATTAGAGGAGCAAAGAAAAAGAAACTCAGTATGCCAAGGCTTCTAGAGCAGAATGATAGGACTACAGCTGAAGGTGTAATCACAGCAGGGATCAAATCACACCATAGCAGCCTTCTGGATCTCCACTGTGAGTTTTTTTTAAATCAGCTAATTTACATTTTAATCAAAGGAGAAGGAGAAAATGGCCCATTTCTTTCTCACAATACCAGAAGGTAATCAAGATCATGAACTGGAGCTTTAATACAGGGAAAGAATAGCCCTGTGATTGCAGTGAGACTACAGCAAGGTGTCAGGGGAAGAACAGGCTTCGGGCTTTTATTGAACAGTTCTAAACTAGGCATCCAGAGACATACAAGTAGCCAGAGATGGCAGAGAGAGGGTGTATTTTTAGGGACAAACTTCCTATATAGAAGACATGACAGACTAAGAAGAGCAGCAAGTCTCTCTAGGATGTGCTAGGACATGACGGAACCCATTGCGTGCATGTTTTTTTTTTTTTTCAATTCTAACAAAATGTAGAGTGTTTCCTCTGGAAAAACAGACACAACATACATACAAGCACATGCATGTGAACACAAACACAAATGCATATTGAACTTGGATAATAATTCACTATATCAGTGCTTTATAGAAACTAGTGAAGGTTTCTCAATGTTTCACCATTAAGGCATTTATAAATAATAATCCTTACTGTCAATGGAGATAAAGCTATGTGAGAGAAATCAAAGGGAAATGAAAAACAAAAACAAAAAATCATTGTCTAAAGCTAGATCCCAAAATGCAACATTAAAAAATGAATAGATAATTCTGGTTTGGGAAGAAAAATCAATTAATAACCTTGGACTGAAACCTAGTAAAATCAATGTTATATACCCAAATGATTCTGTATATCAATAATAATTTATTTTTGTTCTGTATGAATGGAAATTAATACAGATTTTGCAGAGAATGTGATGAGGAAAAAAACCTTAATAGCCCGCTTGCATGCTTGATTAAAGGATCATATGAAAAGCACTGTACAAATCTTAACCTATCTACATCCCTAACAACGTAACCCAGTACACTACTGCCACACTACCCAAACATCTAACAGACTACATAGGTCATTCTCCTTGCTTTTCCTCCAAAAATCTCATAACAAATAACCAAAGAAACCTCATGATCTCTTCACCTTGCTCACTTCATCCCCTGCTCCTTGTTTTAAAAGGGGAAATTTTTCACCTTAGATATTTTAAAAGTTTGCTTAGACTACTTATATATAACTCACCAAGAGTTTCACTCCTCATTCCAAAGTCAACAACCCAGGTTGTTCTAAATCTCAAGTGAACAGCAAAGATGAATTGTGACTATAATAGACAAACATGAGAAATTGGTGCTTCCATGCCGAGGACAGATAACAAAAAGCTTCTTCTGGCCATCTTTGCAAATGCCACAAACTCCTTGGCGACATTTGAATTCCAAGCACCTCCAAAATTGCCTTAAGTCTTAAGTACAATCACACTGAGTACTTACTTGTCTTGGAAAATGTCCTGGGCAGTTATTTGATCCTTTTTCTTGATGGCTTCAGTGAGAGGGAAAAGAGTCTTTATTTTAGAAAAAGAACTCTGACATTTCGCTGTCACTTCAGTGGGAGGGTCCAGCATATTCCAAAGATGCTGCTGAATCGGGGGCAGAGGATCCCGGGGATGTAAAGCCCTGTGCAGCAGACACTGTTGGCAAAGTACAAGGATTTTAAAACACAGATGGAGATATTATATATGGCTACTTTCTATTTTCTGGCCAGGGATCTTCCATCTTTAGTTTGGAAGGGTTTCGTGACTCGTACCATAAACAAGAGATAACAAGGCAGGTTGGCCTAGAACCACATTTGTTAGCAGGACAAATCTAAAACCAAGTCTAAGCGGACACAAGCCCAGCAGCAATGACTTCTGTAGGCTTCCTAGAAGGTCGCCTCTTCTTACTGAAAGAAGCTGTGGCTGTAACCATGTGGGGGAATATACAAAGTTCCCTAAAAAACCATAACTCAAGCAGGGTGCTGGTGACTCATGCCTATCATCCTACCTACTCAGGAGGCTGAGATCTGAGGATCATGGTTCAAAGCCAGCCTAGGCAGAAAAGTCTATGAGACCCTTATCTCCAACAAGCTACTCAGAAAGAGCTGGAAGTGGCACTGTGGCTCAAGTGGTAGAGTGCTAGCCCTGAGCACAAAGAAGCTCAGAGGTAGTACCCAGGCCCTGAGTTCAAGCCCCAGGACCAGCAAATTAATTGATTAATTAAATCAAAAGATGTCTGAAAATCTGAGATTAAAACTTTTTCATTTTATTTGTCCTTGAAAATTGCATCACTTTATTATCATCTTCAAATAGTTATACAAGAGGGATTAAATTTAACATGTTCATTTATGTGTACAACCCATTTTGAAGTTTTTCATTTTAAATCTTCTACCTCACCTAGTAATACAGCACTTTCTCCTTCACTTAATCTTAGAAGTCAATCTGTAGTGGATGAAACTGGTGGCTAAAGGAGGGTTGTATATGCTCAGAGAGTTCTAGAAGGAAGTTTCTGAAAGACACTCCTAACCTATCAGAAATATGGGGTAGGAATATGTCTCTATTCATCTATCTCTGTCCATCTCCACTGCTATCATTCTTGCAGTGCCCTGCCCAACCCAATCACCTTCTCATTGGTCTCCTGTGGGTAAAGTCTTCTGCCAAAGAACTTCTTACCGTGTCCTGGGAAGTCCTGCAGGACACACCACCTGATTGCCTCTGATCAGAGTACCTGCTACCCTTCACTCACAACCTAGGAAGGATGGACTTTTCCTTCCAGACTTATTCATGTGTCCTATTCATGGCCTTAATGACCCATCTCTGTCTTCTGCCTCTTCAGAGACCTCAATAAAGTTGACTTGCCTGCCCTTCCTTCCTTCCTTCTTTCCTTCCTTCCTTCCTTCCTTCCTTCCTTCCTTCCTTCCTTCCTTCCTCCCTCCCTCCCTCCCTTCCTTCCTTCCTTCCCTTCCCTCCCCTTCCCTTCCCTTCCTCCTCTCCCTTCCCTCCTGTCTTTGTTCAATTACCATCTCCTCAGAATCTTTCTGACACTATATATGAAGCATCCCCTCGACTCATATTCTATCATTTGCTCTATTTTATATTCTGACAGCATCTATTATTACCTAAAATTATCTTATCAATTTTTATTATCTAATCTTGCTCTTTCAGATTAGAAATCTTGTCTTGATTACTGCTAAATTCAAGCACAGAAATCATGTTTGACATATAATATAAGCACATAACAGATACTGACTGAATGTCTTTCCCAGGGCTCTCATCACTGACAGAAGTATACAAGGAAGCAGCACCAAGAGTAGGGGCAGATCAAGGCTAAGGCAGGCTCTCTGCTCCTTACATAAGTAGAACTGGTCATCAAGACACTTCCCAGCTCCCTGTACTGCTTGCAGTCTAATAAACTAGGCCTTGGCAGCAAAGTAAATTTACTTTTCTGCCAGAAAAGTAAACACTCTAACAGCAATGAAATGCCATCAAGAAAAAATGAGAAGCAGTTGGATTATGTTTCTTTCCTGAGTCAAAGATTAATTTTACCACTGATCTATACCCAAGTTCTATTCTCCTTTCTAAACAATTCATTAGTAATTTTAAAGGAAAAAAGGG
Source organism: Perognathus longimembris pacificus (assembly GCF_023159225.1). NCBI lineage: Eukaryota > Metazoa > Chordata > Mammalia > Rodentia > Heteromyidae > Perognathus > Perognathus longimembris. The sequence continues at coordinate 17,539,013 of NC_063164.1, forward strand.
GGAGGAGCTGAGTAATTCCTATAATTTCAAACTACCATTTTATATTTTACTTATATTTATAATGAAGAAAATGTAAGCTACAAGTTTTAATCCACCACTACCACTACCACTACCACCAAAAACAGATACGCTTAATAGTGAATATTATTCAAGAGTCAACGTCCTACAAATTCAGAAGACCCTTGGGGAGGAATTGAAGGCCAAGTTTTCTCTAGAAATTCCATGTTTTGCTCCCTTCATCATCCCTTTCTATATAGCAGCCTCTCTTCCCTCTCTAAAGCATACTCATTCATTTCAGAGTCTGATTCCTGCTTTCTTTTTTCCTAATTATTTGACTTCCACTGAGTATCAACAAGCCTTTTCAATGTAAAGCAAAAAGAGAAAGCAAAATACCCCAAGTCCTCTAAATCTACCTGTAGTCTTCTCATGCATAAGCCTTAATTCACAATGCTCTCCCTTGGTTAATTAAAATATCTCTACTTAGGAAATCTGAACAACTAAGGTACTAATGTACTGTTAACCATAGAGAATACCAGAAAGTTGAGGCATGATTTTTGGAGGGAGGGCACAAGGGGGGAGGGGCACATGAGTGAAGGGTTAAAGGGTGACCAAATACAATCATTATAGCCAATGTACATTATGTAAAAACTAAACTATATAACTTGAGGGTAGGGATAGGAGAGGGAAAATAGGCGAGAACAGTGGAAGGAATGACATTGACCAAGAAGCACTGTACTCATAACCGGACATGGAAGTATAACCTCTTTGTACAACTAAATAATAATAATAATAATAATAATAAAAATTGCCAGTGGAGGGAAAAGGAAGTAAAATCCTAAAAAATAAGCAGCTATCAAACTTGCAGATTTACCCTCAGATATTTTTTAATATTCTATCTATGATTCAATTCACATTGTTTTCCAAAAGGAGCTAGAACAGCCAATGGACATATAACCTACTTAGTTTCCTACTAGAAAATATTCCAGATTATCAGTATAAAATTCCAGGAAATCCATTCAGACAATAAAATGAATTAAAAAAATCAACAATCAAAGATTTATAGGTTTTTTTTCTGTTTTGTTTCATTTTGTTGTTTTTTTTTTCTTTTTTTTTGCTCTTGGCTGCCAGTCCTGGGGCCTGAGCTCAGGGCCTGGGTACTCCTTTTGCTCAAGGTTCGTACTCCACCACTTGAGCCACAGTTCCATTTCCACTTTTTTGCTAGAGGCTAGCTCTTCCCTTCTTTTCTTTTAGAACTCTGTCTAAATGTCAATTCCACAGAGAAGCCCTCCTTAAGCCATCCACTTAAATATCTTTTCCTTCTTATTCCGTGGTGTTTCCCTATCACTGCTGTATCTATTGGCTTTTTCTTTGGGGTGGGGGAGGGTAGTGTTGGAATACGAACTCAAGGCCTCACACTTGCTAGGCACTCTACCACCTGAGACACAACCTCCAACTACTCTCTACCCCTTCCTCCTCTAGAGGGATCCTTGAAAGTAGTAAGCTTGTAAAATCTTTAGCACATTCTGCACTGTTAGTGCTCATTAAGTATTTGACCCTTTGGTGTAGTTTGGTTTTGGAATCTGAACTCAGGGTCTTATGTTTACAAATATTAATTTTTCAGATAGGGCGACAAATGGGACTACTACAAAAGAAAAAGTTTCTGTACATGGGGCTGGGAATATGGCCTAGTGGCAAGAGTGCTTGCCTCCTACACATGAAGCTCTCGGTTCGATTCCCCAGCACCACATATATGGAAAACGGCCAGAAGGGGCGCTGTGGCTCAGGTGGCAGAGTGCTAGCCTTGAGCGGGAAGAAGCCAGGGATGGTACTCAGGCCCTGAGTCCAAGGCCCAGGACTGGCCAAAAAAAAAAAAGTTTCTGCACAGCTAAAGACATAACCACTAAACTAGAAAGACAGCCAACCATATGGGAAAAGATCTTCATCAGCAAAGCAACAGACAAAGGCCTAATATCCATCATCTACAGAGAACTCAAGAAACTAACTCCCTCCGAGCCCAGTAAACCAATTATTAAATGGGTAAGGGAGCTAAAGAGAGACTTCACAGGAGAAGAAATAAAAATGGCAAAGAAACATATGAGGAACTGTTCAACATCCCTGGCAGTAAAGGAAATGCAAATAAAAACAACCCTGAGATACCACCTCACCCTAGTTAGAATGACCTACACTCTGAACTCAGGCAACAACAAATGCTGGAGGGGATGCAGAGAAAGAGGAACCCTTCTCCACTACTGGTGGTAGTGTAAACTAGTACAACCACTCTGGAGAACAGTATGGAGGTTCCTCAGAAAACTCAGCATAGACATACCCTATGACCCAGCCATACCACTCCTAGGCATCTGTCGTAAACAACAGGATCCAGGACACCATAAAGACACCTGCACATCCATGTTTATCGCTGCACAATTCACAATAGCCAATATATGGAAACAACCCAGATGCCCCACTACAGATGAATGGATCCAAAAAAATGTGGTACCTGTACACAATGAAATTCTACACCGCAATTAGAAATGATAAAATAATGGCATTCGCAGGGAAATGGTCAGATCTTGAACAAATAATGTTGAACGAGACAAGCCTAGAACACAGAGAACAAAGGCACATGGTCTCCCTGATATGTGGCTATTGGGGGGTAGGAACAGTAGAGATTGTGTCTGCAAAATAACAAACTTCTTTTCAAATGGTATTTCCACAGGTTTGGGTCAGCGACTTTATATCATGTCTCTAAAACCAAGCAATTACTAAATAAACATAAAAATGTCTAGGATAGGTCTATCAGAGGATCACAATAGCTCAACAGCTATATACATATGATTATATAAGATGAGGCTAAGCAAAATGAACTCCAATGCCCTTATAAGAGATCTTACTTGATATGTCACGTGAGGCCCGAAAACAGGGGTCTGGCCTGTTGATCAGAGACTTTCAACAAACCCCAAGCCTGGTCCACCTCTAGAGCTCAGAGCTCACCTGGGAGGGAACAGGAGCGGCCAGGTCCCCAGCCCGTGGTTCTGTCAAGGTGAGCGGGCAGAGCCAGGAATGAGACCCAGAGGAGGTAGGAGGCTGAATCCTGGCTCCCTTCCCTTGAATCTGCTCATCTGTGCCCTGTGCTGCAGACCCCAAGTTAAAAGTCTGCTTTTATGTTGTGGAGGCTTGAATTATCCCTGCTTCCTCTAACCAAGTGACACATTCTTTTTCTTCTTCCCCAACTTATTTTCTCATTGAACAAAATAATGGGGTTCCGTGTGTGTGTGTGTGTGTGTGTGTGTGTGTGTGTGTGTGTGTGTGTTTGTGTGTGTGTGTGTGTGCTGGTCCTGGGGCTTGAACTCATCAGGGCCTTGGCATTAGCCTTTAGCTTTCTTGTTCAAGGTTGGAGTTCAACCCCTTGAGCCACAGCTCAACTTTAGGCCTTTAGGTGGTTAATTGGAGGTAAGACTCTCATGGACTTCTTTTGCCCAGGCTGGCTTCAAACCAGGATCCTCAAATCTCAGTCTCTTGATCAGCTAGGATTACACACACACACACACACACACACACACACACACACACACACACTCATACCTATCTATATATATTGTAATTTATCATATTCACTCTCCCTTCCCATTGCTCCCTTTCTTTTTCATAGGCTCCCTTTTACTTTCATGTCTTAATGTTTTTTTTTTTCTGGTGATAGTGTTGTTTGAACTCAGGGCACTGCACTTGCTAGGTAGGTGCTCTACCACTTGAACCATGCCTCCAGCCCTTATGGGCTTTGTCATTTTTCAAATAGGGTCTTGATTTTATATGTAGGATAGCCTGGACCTCTGTTTACCTATTTCCATTTCCCATATAGCTAGGTTGACAGGCATGGGTGACTGTGTCCAACTATGGATTGAGAGAGAATCTACAGAGTTTATGCTTGAGGAGACCTTGAACCATAGTCCTTCTGATCTCTGCCAACCAAGTAGCTAGGATTACACTGTTCAGCCACATCTTCTAAATCTAGATTCCCCATATGACAGAAAATGTGTAATGTCCATCTTTCTGAGTCTAACTGATGTCACTTCACATGATGATCTCCAGCTCCATTTCCTGCAAATGATGTAATTTCATTCTTCTTTATTGCGGAATAACTCTATATGTATATATAAATATGTATTAATATATAATTATACAAATAAATATATATGTATAAACTTTTTTAATGAACTCCAAGAGATAGTAACAGGAGGATTTTACTGTTGTCATTATGTTTACTGTACTAGGTGAATTTCCTATGGCATACTCCCTGTGGTCACTGTATATGATTTTGGCACACTGGATATTGTATATATGTTTATCTGAGCTAGAGAAAGGAAAAATAAACAAGGGAGGGTATAACAAATATGACAAGAAATGTACTCCATACCTTATATAACTGTAACCCCTCTGTACATCACCTTGACAATAAAATTTTAAAAAAAACAAATAGTGGTTTTGAAGAGGGCTAGATGCATGTCTCAGAAGTAGTGTGCCAAGCACAGGACCCCAAGTTCAAACTCCCATTACCACAAAAAAAGATGTTTTTTAAGAAGTAGACTCAGTTTATACACCCCTTATTGAAAATATATAATCTGCACACATTGTTTACCTAGACAAGCCATATTAAAAACTACTGAGGAGGGCTGGGGATATAGCCTAGTGGCAAGAGTGCCTGCCTCGGATACACGAGGCCCTAGGTTCGATTCCCCAGCACCACATATACAGAAAACGGCCAGAAGCGGCGCTGTGGCTCAAGTGGCAGAGTGCTAGCCTTGAGCGGGAAGAAGCCAGGGACAGTGCTCAGGCCCTGAGTCCAAGGCCCAGGACTGGCCAAAAAAAAAAAAAAAAACTACTGAGGAGAGCTGGGGATATGGCCTAGTGGCAAGAGTGCTTGCCTCATATACATGAGGCCCTGGGTTCGATTCCCCAGCACCACATATACAGAAAATGGCCAGAAGTGGCACTGTGGCTCAAGTGGCAGAGTGCTAGCCTTGAGCAAGAAGAAGCCAGGGACAGTGCTCAGGCCCTGAGTCCAAGCCCCAGGACTGGCCAAAAAAAAAAAAAAAAAAAAAAAAAAAATTACCTTCCTCCAAAACAAAACCGCAAAGAACCAATAGCCCCCTCATCAAGTGGGCTAAAGACTTACAAAGAGACTACTCTGATGAGGAAATGAGAATGGCCAAGAGACATATGAAAAAGTGCTCTACATCACTGGTCATAAAAGAAATGCAAATCAAAACAACATTGAGATTCTATCTCACCCCCAGTAAGAATGTCATATATCAAGAAAACTAACAATAACAATTGTTGGAGGGGATGTGGCCAAAAGGGAACGCTACTTCATTGTTGGAGGGAATGTAAACTGGTTCAGCCACTCTGGCAAGCAGTATGGAGATTCCTCAGAAGGCTAAATATAGAACTCCCCTGTGACCCAGCAGCCCCACTTTTGGGTATCTATCCAAAAGACCACACACAAAATCATACTAATGCCACCAGCACAACAATGTTCATCACAGCACAATTTGTCATAGCTAGAATCTGGAACCAACCCAGATGCCCCTCAGTAGACGAATGGATCAGGAAAATGTGGTACATATACACAATGGAATTTTATGCCTCTATCAGAAAGAATAACATTGTCCCATTTGTAAGGAAATGGAAGGACTTGGAAAAAATTATACTAAGTGAAGTGAGCCAGACCCAAAGAAACATGGACTCTATGGTCTCCCTTATTGGGAATAATTAGTACAGGTTTAGGCAAGTCATAGCAGAGCATCACAAGAGCCCATTAGCTATACCCTTATGAACACATAAGATGATGCTATGGAAACGATGTTATGGAAACGATTGTTATATCACAGTTGTAACTACTTTCAACGTCCCAACTGTATCTGTAGCTTCTATTATTGATGATGTTCTTGTATCAGCTTCCTGTGGTTGTACCTACACTATCTCTGTAATCTTATCTGAGTATATTGGAAACCGTGTATACTGGTATTAGAAGTAGGAAATTGAAAGGGAATACCAAAATTGAGAGACACAGGGTAAAAAAAGACAAACAACTACAAAAGCAATACTTGCAAAACTGTTTGGTGTAAGTGAACTGAACACCTCAGGGGGGGAAAGGGAAAGCGGGAGAAGGGAGGGAGGTATGAGGGACAAGGTAACAAACAGTACAAGAAATGTATCTAATGCCTAATGTATGAAACTGTAACCTCTCTGTACATCAGTTTGATAATAAAAATCTGAAAAAGAAAAAAAACAAAACTACTGAGGATCAACTACAGGTGGTTCATGCCTGTAATCCTAGCTACTTAGGAGGCTGAAATCTGAGAATCACAGTTTGAGACCAGTCCAGGCAGGAAAGACAGGAAGACTAACGATCAATTTACTGCTTAAAAAGCTGGAAGTGGAGCTGTGGCTAAAGTAATAGAATGCTAGCCTTGAGCACAAAAGCTCAGGAGCAGCACCGAGGCCCTGAATTCAAGCCATAGGATTGGCACAAAACAAAAAATAAGCAACAACAACAACAACAACAACCAAAAAACAGAACAAAAAGAGACTGAGGGACAGGTGGCAATAGCTCACATCTATAATGCTAGCTACTCCAGAGACTGGGATCTGAAAACGGTGACTCTGAGCCAATCCAGGCAGAAAAATCTCCAAGACTCTTATTTCCAATTAGCCAACAAAAAGTCAGAAGTAGAAGTGGTAGGGCTCCAGCCATTTATGGAAAAGTCGAATGAGGGCCTGAGGCCTTGAGTTTATGGCTGGATGCCAGCAAATGAATGAAGTAATTAATGAATAAATAAAACAAAAGGATGAATAAGTATCATGGAGTGAAAAAGAATGATAATTAATAATATTAAAATACATTGCAACTACATTAAAAAACAAAACAAAATTCTTCCCCACCCAAAAAACAAAATCTTGACTATGCTATAAAAACTAAAGATATTGGTGCTCACATCTTTGAAAATAAAAAGCCTTGGTTTATGACTTGCTCCTATTTGTTATTCAACCCACATTTATTGAACCTAAGTAGACTGCACCCTAGATCAATGTACCACGTAGGCATGTTGGAAAGCTTTCCCACTGCTCTGACCCTCCATTACTTGTAAATGATACAGCCTTCAGATCTTACATCCCTCAAACTCACCAAAGGACTATTTTTTTCAGTACTAAGATTTGAACTCAGGGCCTCACACTTGCTAGGCAGATTTTTTTTTTTTTTAACCACTGAGCCATTCCCCAGCCCTTTTTCTGCACTAGTTGTTTTTGAGATAGGGTCTTCCTTCCTGTCCAGATGTACACCTGGACCTCAACTCTCCTATTCTAGGTTTCCCATCATAGTTGGGATGAGAGGCACACTCCACCATGCCTCGCTTCTTTTCACTGACATGAAGTCTCACAACCTTTTCTCCGTTGACTAGCCTGAGACTGCAATCATCCCTATCTCATACTTTCATACAGCTGGAATGATAGGCATGTGCTTCTGTACCCAGCTATTAGTTTGAGCTACAGGTTTGAGCTATTAGTTTTGGCCAGCCTAGATGCCAATCACAATGCTCCTGATCTCAGCCTTCCAAGCAGCTAAGATTACACACATGAGCCACCAAGTACCCAGCTAAGAACTGGTTTGGTTGGGGGTTTTTGATTGTTTTTTAATCAGTCACTTAGAATTGATTATGCTAAGAGTAATAAATTATTCACTGACCTGGCCTTTAAACTTCCTATTTCTCATTTCAGCACCAAAGTTTTTTTTCAGTCATCAAGAGAATCAGCAGCCTCTTCTGAGCAGAGGATCCCTTATGGGGATCCCCTAACTTCGGTCAGTTAAGGATGTTTTGTAAGTCAAAGGGACCATGCCTGCTTATTACCCCATCACACATCTGCCCACTAAGGCTGAAAAGCCATGCTCCATTTGGTGTCAGAGAAGTCAATGTCCTGCAGACATTACCTTAACTTAGGAGCAAAATATCCCTTCCCCTTCAACCCTGGTCTGTCCCTTCCTTTCCTTGACATAAATAAGCTTTCTTGTCAACTCCTCTAGTGTTCTTTAATCCAATTCCTACCTTCTAGTTTCTCTGGCCTAAGATCAAGAAACATTTTATATTTTTCTCCATTTTAGTTATTCTTGAATCATTTCACAGCTATAACCTATGAAAGATTCTTTTTTGTGTATGTGATACTGAGGTTTGAACTCAGAGCCTCAGCTTGCTAGGAAGGCACTCTGCTATTGAGTCAAAGCCTACATTAGCCCTTTCCAGTATGGTGATTTTTTGATAGGTTCTTCCTGACCAGGTGTGCGCTTGGGCTGTCATCTGCCTAGTGTAGGCTTCGTATCATAGCTGGGATTATAGGCAGGTACTACTTCACCTAACTTCAGTTGAGAAGGAGTCTTGTGAACTTTGCTGCCCAGGCTGAATTGAACTGAGATCCTTCTAAGTGAAAAATGATTCAATTTTACTTTTGCATTTTTTGCTTTTTCAGTAGGGAAAGAAAATTATTCTTCTATTAAATAGATCAACAGGGCCCCCAAAGGAACTAGTCATGACCACAGCTTCGCACTTAGCTTTGCTTTATTTAAAAGAAATATGATTGTCTCATTTTCCTCTCTTACCTGGAATAACCTCTGAAATTCAGGATTTGGGATTTTAGTAGTTTGAAACAAGTCTTCAATGGTATCTTCTTCCTCATCTTTCTTAATCAAACTCATAGAGTCAATCAGCTCGTCAACAGCACTCAACTGTGCCTCTTAAACAAAAGCAGAAAGGAAAAAATTATCATTCCATTACTCTCCATGAAAAAGAAATGTTTCCCATTTATAAATCTCACAAGAATATTGGCAGGTTAAATAGTACTGGCTATGCCACAAATATTCTCTAGTTATATAAGAACTTAAGCTGAGTTTCGGTGTTCTTATTTGTGAAAAGAGCAATTTAGAGTAGTTGACTTCTTAGGTCTTTCTAAATTCACTCCTCAGTGAACCTTTGGCAAGAGTATCATAACAAAAGCAAAAAGAATTTGTTCTAGAAAAATAAACTACATCATACAAATGAGCTAATATTTTTAAGTAGCAAGACAGGAAACTATTATAAAAGAATAAACTTGCTACTAGTGAAGCATAAGCTCTCTAAAAACTTAATTGAACTTTTTATCAGAGTGCAACACCTTCACAAGAAGATACTATTTAGAACAGAGTAAGTGAATTTCTTTATAATCTTGTCAGTCAGCTCTTTCTTCCTACAAAGTATCATGACACTAGGCACATGACACTATGCCTATACACATACCTGAGAACATGTCTTAGCCCCACTCCATTCAAACTCTAAAGTGCCTTGATGGCAAAAACATGACAACTACTCTTCTTTATGTCTCACTGAATGCCTAACAGAAAAAGCAAGTGCTCCTTAGTAAAAAAAAAAAAATCTATCAAGTCAACAAATGGCACAGCCCAAAGCAATGTGAGTGAAAGGTAACTCTTCTCCAAAGTGCTTCTAACCACAGGCAACTTTCACCCTGCTGATTCAGAACAGTTCAGTTGTTGAGCTAAAACACTGACTTTAGATTTAATTACTTGTAAAGGTAAACAATTCTGTAAAAGTACTTTATTCTTCTACTCTTCATCTTTTTCAGATATGAAAGAGTATAGACACTTATCATGAGACACTGCATTCCTGTGTGTTAACTTTCCAGGGAAGGTTTTAAGCAATGGCATAGCCATTATCCTCTTAGTGTCATCAGTCCATTGTCTACTGGTAATAGTTAAGAGCCGGAACTAACATAAGACTATTCTGTGAACTACCAGCTACTACCACTAGTTAGCCTCACGCAAGATCATTGGCACTGCAAACCCTACAGAAAATGTTAACAGACTTATGTTAAGTCGCAGAAATCAGATCAATGGATTAAAAGATATCTAGTGTTTTAGGTTCTGGGTGATTTATAAGATAATTTCTCAAAAACATTCTCTTTAGAATATCCCTCATTGAAAGTTAAAACCATCAAGAGGCAGAGCTGGGCTGGGAATATGGCCTAGTGGTAAAGTACATGAAGCCCTAGGTTCAATTCCTCAGCACTACATGCATAGAAAATGGCCAGAAGCGGCACTCTGGCTCAAGTGGCAGAGTGCTAGCCTTGAGCAAAAGGAAGCCAGGGACAGTGCTCAGGCCCTGAGTTCAAGGCTCAGGACTGGCAAAAAAAAAAAAGAAAGAAAAAAGAAAAGAAAAGAAAAGAAGTGGTGCTGTGGCTCAAGTGGTAGCCTAGCCTTGAGCAAAAAGAAGCCAAGGACAGTGCTTAGGCCCTGAGTTCAAGCCCCACAACTGGCAAAAAAAAAAAAAAAGAGGCAGAGCCATATTGTAACACAATAGCAATGACACATTCAGGCTCCTTCTTGCTTCTTCCTTCTTTCCCTGTCTCTAGACAGAAGGTAGATACCAGCACTAGAGACCTACTTGATTCTTGGCCTTTTTATAGTAATCTTCTACTGAGAGGTCTAACCAAAACAAGACACTGGGGGCTGGGAATATGGCGTAGTGGCAAGAGTGCTTGCCTCTTACACATGAAGCTCTCGGTTCCATTCCCCAGCACCACATATATGGAAAACGGCCAGAAGGGGCGCTGTGGCTCAGGTGGCAGAGTGCTAGCCTTGAGCCGGAATAAGCCAGGGATGGTGCTCAGGCCCTGAGTTCAAGGCCCAGGACTGGCCAAAAAAACAAAAAACAAAAAACCAAGACACTGGAGAATCTATGTTCAACACTCACCTCATTCCCTAATCCTACACTGACACAAATTGTATGAATTTGTCAACTAATACCTTCATCATCATCTGTTGATTTTTTTTCCCAGATGTTCTCTAGGTTCTGCCCCAACTAAATTTCATTACAACCTTCTTAAACAATGAGCTCTCTGGAAGATTGGAACTGAGACTGTAAGAATAACTCTGCAGTCAGATGCTTAAAAAGTTTTCTCATCAAACTCAAAGTAATTGTTGAAAGCTGGAAATAAGTAACAATGAGATCCTGACGATTGTTGTTAATTACAAAGGAAGGGCAAAGAGGAAAGTTAAACCTTAGCACTGTCACTTTCATTTCATAGATATAACTGATTCTATGCAGGATACTAAAAATGCAGGTTTAATGCCACACACTAATTCACTTCAATAGGGGCAAATTTTCTGCTCACAACTACGGAACAGACATTCAGCACCAGCAAGCTGCTCCCTGATACAACCTCAAAGTCAGAAGTGAAACACGACACTATGTGGACCGTTTAGGGGAAACCTAACCCCACTACTTGAAAAATATCTGGTGAACTACCATCATTATTATGTGAGTGTGTGGCAGGAATCTAACTGATTCCATCCTATACAATCCTGGCCTCCTTCAATGTTGGCAGCCAGGCACTTTCCCAAGGTCAGGCTGCATTTTGAGTCATTAGAGAGTTTCATGGGAATAAACTCACCTGAAGGAGTACATTTCTTATTATTTTTCAGTGATGAAAACATGTACTGCCGCAAGTCTTCCATGAAAGGCAGCTGCACATACACTAAACACTAATGAGAAAGAAGAGATAAGAGCAGAAGCAATCAAATTAATGGGAAAATATATTTTTTTAAAAAGGTCCCAACACAAAGGCACAATGCTTATGTGCCTCCGATTATATAAAATAGTATTTGTTGAAATGTACTGCAGGCAATGGAAAGGGGTTTTTTTCTTTGTCATTGTTTTTATTTTCTTTTGTCTTGTTTGTTCATTTATCTGTCTTTGGAAGGGCAAAAGGGGGCACCAAAATAGGGAGCCAAAGAGTGAACAAATGCAACAGTGGTATCCATTAGACACTGTGTTGAAAATGAGCTATACAACTTCTGGATGGGGACAAGAGGGAAAAACTGGGCAAGTGAGGGAAGGGGTATAACATTGTCTAAAAAGAAATGTACTCTTTACCTGACTTATGTAACTGTAACCTCTCTGTATATCACCTTTGTAATAATAAAAAAAAAATTTTAAGTTCCCAAATGCTGTAAAAGTGGCACAACAGAAATACTTTAAAATCTGGCACATGAAAAGTGTTTTGACTTCTATACTGACTTTATACAAGTTCAAGCAGTATAAAGGAAACATAAAAGAAATGCTTCAAAGAAGACTACTGAATTCTAACTGTAAAAATGCATGACCAAGTAGAACAAATGAGAAAAATCAGGGTGCCTGGATAGCTAACCTGGAAGTCAAGAAATCTGCCTTCTCTTTTATATTTCTACCATACTAAGTTCTCTGAGAAACAGGAAATCACAAAAAAAAAATAAATTATCATCTTTGTTATTCCTCCCCAACATTTTTTATCTGCATCAATAAGAGGGGATTAGATTTTATGTGATGATATATGCATACAATGTATGCACACGTATGCATAATGAGAGTCATCCATCCTCTATCACTCTCTTTCCCTTTTTCCTCCCTAGAGGAAACAGAGAATTTCCTACTAAACTGAATTTCATAAGGTTCACAAGAGAATCACATCCTCAACCTTTACTTATAGTCTTTACTTGTTAAAATGGAGGTGATTTATTTTCCCACTTGTATGGATTTAATTTAAAAAAACAAACTTTACTTATGCATACTGGTACTGGGGCTTGAACTCAGGGCCTGAGGCTCTTGCTTAGCTTTTTTTGCTCATAACTGGTGTTCCACCACTTGAGCTACACTTCTAGTTTTAGCTTCTGCTGCTTATTGGAAGAGGTAGGAGTCACTGTATTTGTCTGCCCAGGTTGGCTTCAAACTGTGATACTCAGATCTGTCTATTGAGGATCTAGGATTTACAGGTGTGAGCCACCAGTGCCCAGTTCTGTAAATATATTCATAATTCTTGCTGTTTCTATACAACATGAAAGCCTGGTGCACAAACCAGTAGTACCAGCATTACCTGAGAGCTTGCAAGAAATGCAGAACCTAGGCCCAACCTTGGACCTACAGAATTAGAATCTCCATTTTAACAAGATCCTCAAATAATTTCTATATATGTTAATGCTTCAGAAGCACTGTTCTGAACAGTGTAAGGAATGAAAAGAAAATATGAATAAAAAGACATGTGGGTTTTACCTCATATGCTTCTTTAATAAGAGGAAAAGCCACGCCAACTTGAGGGTTAGTTTTTTTGCCATAAGCATATCGAATTATGGCCACCATGTCTAATTCATCCAAAGCATGAATCAAGGAGGAAAGCGCAACTGCTGCCACCTGTGAAAAAAAGATGTGGCTATTACTATACATCCAAGGTGTAAGAGCCTCAAGCAGAAAAAAAGAAAAGAAAAAGTATATCTATACAAGCTCCATCCACTTTCTATCTCACAAAACTTTTAACTGCTCCTAGGTGCTGAAACACAGTTTGGTGGTAGAGGCCACTTAGATTCGTAATGATCACCCGCACCACCAAAAATAAATAATAGTGAATAGCCATTTTAATACGTTACTCACTGTAAGGCCAAACTGTACATTTAGTGTGACTCTTTGAGGACTTTATAACCAAGTCTTCCATTCCTGCTTCAGTCAACCTTCCTTCTCCTCTGAATTCATATCTTTACCCTACAAACTTATAGTCATCTTTGTCCCTCTCTCTCCATCAATTACTGCTATATCTAGCTTTCCTTCTCTTCTCAAAATTTCATGGATGGGTAAGATGCCAGTGGTGCACACTTATAATCCTAGCTACTCAGAAAGCTGAGATCTGAGGATTACAGCTTGAAGCCAGCTCAGACAGAAAAGTTCACGGGATTCATCTCCAATTAACTGCCAACAAGCCAAAAGTAGCTGAAGTGGTAAAGCATCAGATTGAGCAAAAAAAACTAAGGGATAAGCCTCAGGACAGAACATGCACACACATCTGTGTATGTACAAGCAGTTTCTACTTGTTGTTGCCACTATTTTGAACACAATTATTCTTCAATCTAATTCAACCCTCACTTCCTTACTCACCCATCCATGGCCTACTTGCTCCCAATGCTGCTGCTGCTAGATGCACAGCAGCTTCTGCCCATCCACACTCCTATTTCTTTGACTAGAGATCTGGAGCCAGATGCCAGTGGTTCATACCTGAAATCCCACCTACTTAGCAGGCTGAAGTCTGAACATGTTTGTTCAAAGTCAGCCCTGGAAGGAAAGTCTGTGAGACTCTCATCTCCAATTAACCACCTAAAAGCCAGAAGTGAAGCTGTGTCTCAAAGTGGTAGAATGTTAGCCTTGGTCACAAAAGCGCCCTGTCCCTGAGTTGAAGCTGCAGGACCAGCACAAAGGAGAAAAAGGGAGGAAAGAGAGAGATAGCCACAACTGCCCATAGCCCAAACTACACTACTTGTCCTCCTCACTTTTTCCTCTTAACTCCCACTTCCAATAACACTACCACCCACTCACCCAAACAAGAGCCTTTGGTAATGCCACTTTTCTTACCCCTCAACACTATGTGCTATCTCTCAAATCCATCATTGCCTCTCCCATTCAATACACTGACTATATTATACCCTTCCATCAAAACCTCCAACCATTCCAGCCTCAGTGAGCTGGTCAGTGACCTGAGGTGGGTCTTAAACTTCCCCCATTTGGTACTTTTGCCCATATAACTTCCTCCTGGCTGAAATGTGCACTTCAAACCTGACTCTAGCTTCAAACCCATTTTCAAGGTTCAGGAGATTGACAACCTCTCTATTTGAGATTTGTCTTACTCATCTCTCTCTCACCCAAACTCCCCAAACAAAATGCACTTTCCTGGTGTTACTTCTAACCTGTATTAAAGTTAAGCTCGGGGCTGGGGATATGGCCTAGTGGCAAGAGAGCTTGCCTCGTATACATGAGGCCCTGGGTTCAATTCCCCAGCACCACATATACAGAAAATGGCCAGAAGTGGCGCTGTGGCTCAAGTGGCAGAGTGCTAGCCTTGAGCAAAAAGAAGCCAGGGACAGTGCTCAAGCCCTGAGTCCAAGCCTCAGGACTGGCAAAAAAAAAATTTAAATTTTAAAAGTTAAGCTCTATGTATCCAAATTTCATTTATAAAAACTATGGCCTCAGTACTTTGCCATGGAAATCCTCTACAGTATCTTAATAGAGATAAAGATAAATTCAGCTCAATATAAGGAATACTTACTTAGTACCTATTTTTTGTTAGGTACTCTTAGATCTTGTCAGAAAACAAAAATAAGTCCCTGCCCTCACTGAGCTAATACCTTCTTTACGAGCAGAAATGAGAAATGTACCTAACAAGTGGTGTATGACTTAGTCAATCCTATATGAGAAGATCAGATAGCATACAAAGGGAGTCTGAAGAAGTGATTGCTTCCAATTTGTTTGGATGTTTTTATTTGTATCTGACAAGACCAATTAGGATATTTACATTAAGTAAGGATAGGGGTTATTTATGAAAGACTGCTACACTGTAATGCTATATAATACCTCTATTTCACTCAACCACAGTCCCATTTCTTTTTTCTCTTTTCCCCTTCTCTTCCATACAAAATGCAAACAAGTAATGTATAGATTTTTTTGGAAGTATTGGAATTTGAATTCAGGGCTTCTTCTTCCCTAGGCAGGCTCTCTACTGCTGGGGCCACACCTATTCTTTTGATTCCAGTTATTTTTTATATAGAGTCTTGCTTTTTACCCAGGTTGGCCTTAACTGTGATTCTATCCGGTTATAGATAGAATGACAGGCATACACCATCATGTCCACTTATTAGCTGAGATGGGGGTCTTTCAAATGTTTTGCCTGAGCTGGCCTTGAACCACAATCCTCTCAATTTCCATCTCCCAAGTAACTAGGATTACAGGCATTTATCATTTGCACATAGCTAGCAGCAAATTTTTTTAGAGGAAGCTATTCACAGAATCTGAATATTTAGTTTTCAAATAATACTCTCCATCCAATTTCACAACCCACATAATGCACCTAACTGGTGGCCTTGGGAGACATTAACAGGGATGGAAATCTGACTGGCTCACAAGAAAATAAGTAATCATTGCTGACAAAATGAATCCTCATCTGGAACAAAACTCACCAATTCACCCGTCTGCTAAGAAGCATAGATTAATTTCTATTCTACATGATCATCCTCTAGATGTGTGAAGAGTGCTATTATGTCTGTCATCCTTCCTACTCCCTTATCTACCCACACAAGCCTTCCCGAGGCAATTACTTCACTGGAAATGCTCATACAACATAGCTTCCTCCTCCCCTGCTTAGCTCAGAAGCTCTCGGTAGATAATATCACCTTTTGGCCACCACATCAAAAACTGACACCACAGAATAGTCTCCTGCCATTAAGAGAAGAAGGCATCTTTATCTGAATAACCTCAGAGTGACACTACAAAATATAATGTGAAAACTCACTACACAAAATGGAGTTATTCACATCACAGACCACAAAAACAGAGTTAAGTGGCCATGGGAAAGATGGGGAAATGCCCAGAGGACCAATGTCATCTGAGACAGCCTACCCTATCTTTAGAACTACCTGTACTTTCCAAGCGACAGTAATTTTATCCCTAGCCTGACTTGGGCACCTCCACAGTTCACCACTCAGAGCTCATCCACTCCTTCAAATACTCAAACTGTTAAAGAACCTTCTTTCATAATAATTGGCATAGATTTTTCTGACCTAATAAAACCCTCAAACCTGCGTTGTTCTTACCACAGGCCATCAGGTCTGTGCATGTATGTGTCAGAGTATAATCCTATCTGGGTTTGTTTGTTTATTGTCAGTCCTGGGAATTCAACTCAGGTACTGGGCTGTCTCAGAGCTTTTGTGCTCAAAGCTAGTGCTCTACCACTTCAGTCACACCTCCATTTCTGGCTTTTTGGTGGTTAGTTGGAGATAAGGGTCACACAAACTTTTCTGCCTGGACTGGCTTTGAACCGTGATCTGCAGATCTTAGCCTCCTAAGTAGCTAGGATTATAAGCATGTCATCATTCAGCTGTAACTCTATTCTTTATTCTCAATTTTTTTTAAGTCTCTTTATGGGAGATTTGACTTGACATCAAAATTAGTTACCTATTTGAGGCCAAATTTGACCTACACAATTCACTAGGCTTCTCTTAGCAATAAAGTCTAGAGAATTATCCAGTACATGAGTCTCAACATATCTTTGTGATACAATGTTCTTCACTGAATACCCAGCAATTTGCATGAAGTGATTAGAATTTCCTTTGTGTGAAGGGACAAATGTGGGTTGAAACTTCAGCATAATTTTTTTTTTAATTATAAGCTTGGCTGCAGTGGCTCATATCTACAATATTAGCTTCAAAAAATTATGGTTCAAAGCCAGCCAGGGCACACACAAAAGCCAGAGATTCTACCTCCAAGATAATCATAAAAAGAGACTATCAGTGAATTGAGGAAGCAAGAGAAGTGAGGCCCTGAGATCAAACCATAGCACCGGTAAAAACAAAAGAGAAGTCACAGCTAGACAACATGTATCAGGCTAGCACACTTTTTTTTTTTTTTGGCCAGTCCTGGGCCTTGGATTCAGGGCCTGAGCACTGTCCCTGGCTTCTTCCCGCTCAAGGCTAGCACTCTGCCACTTGAGCCACAGCGCCGCTTCTGGCCGTTTTCTGTATATGTGGTGCTGGGGAATCGAACCTAGGGCCTCGTGTATCCGAGGCAGGCACTCTTGCCACTACGCTATATCCCCAGCCCTAGCACAACTTCTAAGAGGACTTAGATTCAACATATGACTAGATTCATGCCTAAGGTACTCTAATAAATGCATTCGGAGTAAAAGATAAATATTTCTTTCTCCTAATTTTAAGTGTTTACATAGAACAATGACATATCCATCTAAATCAGCAGCCAGCTATTCCCTTTCAGGGGTAAAGAGAAAAAAAGGACTCCAGTTGAATGCTGATGGTTCACAACAATAATCCTAGCTATTCAGGAGGCTGAGATCTGAGGACTGCAGTTCAAAGCCAGCCCAAACAAGAAAGTCCATAAGACTTATCTCCAATTAATCACACACAAAAAAAGCTGCAAGCAGAGCTGTGGCTCAAGTGGTATACTGTTAGCCCTCAGTAAAAAAAAAAAAACACTCAGGTAAATAAAGTGCTTGCCTCATATACATGAAGCCCAGGGTTCGATTCCTCAGCACCACATATATAGAAAAAGCCAGAAGTGGCGCTGTGGCTCAAATGGTAGAGTGCTAGCCTTGAGCAAAAAGAAGCCAGGGACAGTGCTCAGGCCCTGAGTCCCAAGCCCCAGGCCTGGCAAACAAAAACAAAAACAAACAAACAACAACAAAAAACTCAGGACATATCCCAAGCTCAGAGACCAAGACCTAAGACAGGCATTTATTTAAAAAAAAAAAAATTCCCCTTTCACATCAACACCCTAACAAGCCCTCTATTTTCAGTTGGCTCATTTCAAGTGCAAATTCTTCCAGAACTTAGAAACCTGCTTAAGCTGTTGTAAACAGATGCAAGACCAAAATCTTCCAGTTATAACTGACATCTTTAAAGGAATAGTAAGCTCTAACTTGGAGGTTAGAAAGAAATATCTACAAAGAAGGTAAGTATTAGAGTAAAAAAAATGCAAGTGTCAAGGTTTGTTAGCCAGGCAGAAAATAGTCCAAAAAGAGAAAATCTTGGGAAGGCAGGAAAAGAGAGTGAAAAGAGGGGGAGGAGAGAAAAAACAAATGCCCCCAGTGATGAAACTGTCCAATGAGTCACTGAAGTACTCTTCAGGGTGCTTACGCCAGCACTTAATGTTCAAAGCTTATAAAAATCAAATGTCAACCTCACTCCAACCCTTAACATTTGACCATGAAATTCCCAAATCTATACACAACTGGATAAAATAGTTTTTGCATTTAATACTTACCTGGTCTTTCACTGCATGACCATACCCACAGGTCTTATTCATCCTAAAACAAACTTATTTATCATTTCTCCATTTTCAGAATTAAAGGTCAATGAATGTTACCACTGCTGTTGCATTAACGCATGCCATTTGAAACTATAATGCTACAAACAACCCACTTTCATAAAACAGCAATTTAATCCCATGGCACTACCTAGAAGACCCACAGCCAACTCACCTCATCACCTTTTGCTGCAAAAACCTTTAGAACCTGATTTCCCATAAAGAATCTCCTCTGGACCTACAAGATTAAGAGAGAGGGAAAAAAAAGTGGTCTTGATTAAGAACATGAAACAGATGTCCTACATTGTTAAGAAATACTCTTTAAAATATTCTTATTGGAAAACATATTCACAGCTACTAGAAACAACTTCTATTATTTAATTAAGGCTCAGTTCAGGTCACAACAATACCTAGTATGTATCCTGTGTAATTCTGGGAACTACAAACACTATGGTGTTTGTTAACAAGACATAATTTTGTTCTTGAGGAGCTTACACAGATTAACATGAAACTAATTGCAATGTAGTGTTGCAGACCAGGGTTATGTGGTATCAAAGAGTATGGAAGAAAGAAAGGTGGTCATTAGGGTTTAAGAAAGGTGACACCTGGGGCTGGGACCTCCTACACATGAAGCTCTCGGTTCGATTCCCCAGCACCACATATATGGAAAACGGCCAGAAGGGGCACTGTGGCTCAGGTGGCAGAGTGCTAGCCTTGAGCAGGAAGAAGCCAGGGACAGTGCTCAGGCCCTGAGTCCAAGGCCCAGGACTGGCAAAAAAAAAAAGAAAAAAGAAAGGTGACACCTAGTGGGCTGGGAATGTGCCTAGCATGCATGAAGCCCTGGGTTTGCTTCCTCAGCACCACATAAGCAGAAAAGGCCAGAAATGGTGCTGTGGCTCAAGAGGCCCTGTGGCTCAAGAGGTAGAGTGCTAGCCTTGAGCAAACAGAAGCCAGGGACAGTGCTCAGGCTCTGAGTCCCAAGCCCTAGGACTCGCAAAAAAAAAGAAGGGAGGGAAGGAGGAAGGAAGAGGGGAAGGGAGGGAGGGAAGGAGGGAGGGAAGAAGGAAGGAAGGAAGGAAGGAAGGAAGGAAGGAAGGAAGGAAGGAAGGAAGGAAGGAAGGAAGGAAGGAAAGAAGGAAGGAAGGAAAAAGGAAAGAAGAGAAGAGAAAGGAAAAGTAACACTTAGGACTACATTCAAAAGATAAGGTGGAATTCACCAAGAGAAATGAGAAGTGTCTGGGCACAAGGTCCTAGGCAGAGACAAAACATAAAAGTGACATAAAAGCATAGGACACGCAGGGAGAGGCTTCTGGAATAGTGTGGTGCCCAAGTGCCAGAGATGGGAAAGTAGATTAGAAATTAAATAGACCATGGAATTGCTTAGAAACAAAGTCAAATGGATTGGACTTCATCCTTAAGACAAGTGATGAGGCTCCGATGAACTCTAGAAGATTCAAGTGAAGAATAGATTTTAGAAGATTGGCGATTGGGAAAGGGAAAGTAGTTAAACAAAAATGAGTAGGTCCTTTTCACTCTTTCTAAATTCAATCACCTTATCTAGCAGAGTGTGGTTGGGGCAAGGTTAAGGGAGGAATAGTAGCTCTACGGATATTAGATTAGAAAAAAAGATACCTAACAGTTCCTGAAATCATAACCACATCCTCCTCTACCAAGATCAACTTCTCTCTGATACAGCAATCTGGAGTCTGGAATTTATTTATAAGAAGATACCATGTGCTATACTACATTTTTTTTCTGCCATCTAATCTTTAAACTAAAATATTTGGAGCACTCTCAAGATAAACAGCAGCTCAAGCTGGGTGCTGGTGGCTCATGCTTATAATCGTAGCTACTCAGGAAGCTGAGATCAGAGGATCAAGGTTTGAAGTTAGCCTGGGCAGAAAAGTCTTTGATTCTCTTATCTCCAGTAAACTACTCAGAAAAAGCTGGAAGTAGCACTGTACTTCAAGTGGTAGAGTGCTAGCCCTGAGCACAAAGAAACTCGGGGACAGTGTGCAGGCCCTGAGTTCAAGCCCCAAGACCAGAAAAAAAAAATTAGCAGGTCAAAAAGAAGTCTACCAGCTGGGGTTATGAAGCACATATACATCCAAAGCCTTTTCATCTCCATTTCCATTCTCTATGTGAAAATCAGTATTCTTTCAGGTATAGTACCACATGCCTGCCTATAATCTCAACACATAGGGCAGAAGAACTCCAAATTCAAGGCCAGCCTGGCTATATAGCAAGATGCTGTCCCAAAATTAACAAGGAAAAAAAAACAAAAAAAAAAAAAACGCAAGAGATAGAGGGAAAAAAAAAAAAGAAGGGAAGGAGGGAGGAAAACCATAATTCTGAGGCATATTGGAATAATAATTTTAATTTGCTATATTCATAAAGATTTACTTGCCCTTTTGCCTATGAGAATCTGTAATAGCTCTCTACTAAAGAATAGCTAATTGCTGGTGGCTCACATCTGTAATCCTAACTACTCAGGAGGCTGAGCTCTGAGGATCACAGTTCAAAGCCAGCCAGGGCAGGAAAGTCCCCATCAGACTCTTCTCCCCAATAAACCACTCAATAAAGCCAGAAGTGGCACTGTAGCTCAAGTGGTAGAGCATTAGCCTTGAGCAAAAAAGCTCAGGGACTGGGGCCCAGACCCTGAGTTCAGGCTCCCTGACCAACAACAACAAAAAAAGGTAATGCTATCTCTTCTTAATGACATTCTAAATGACATTCTTCTAAATGACATTTTTTTAAGCCAGATATTTGGAAGAAGTTCTGGTTAAATTCTTTCCTCTCTAATAATTCAATACTGAGAACACGACAGCTTATAAAGAAACTAAGCCAGGTGTCAGTGACTCACTGGCTCACACCTGTTATCCTAGCTACTCAGGAGGCTATGATCTGAGCATTCTTGATCAAAGTCAGCCAGGGCAGGAAAGTCTGTGAGACTCATCTTCAAATAAGCACCCAAAGAGTTACAAAGGCAGGAGCCTTTAGCTCAAAAGCTAAGGGAGAGTGCGCCAAGTCCAATCCCCAGGACAAGAAAAATAAAAACGGAAAAAAATAAAAATAAATTGAAAGGGCTTTTGAAAATTAAAATAGTTCACAATTAAGAAGCAAAACAGAGGGCTGGGGATATAGCCTAGTGGCAAGAGTGCCTGCCTCAGATACACGAGGCCCTAGGTTCGATTCCCCAGCACCACATATGCAGAAAACGGCCAGAAGCAGCGCTGTGGCTCAAGTGGCAGAGTGCTAGCCTTGAGCGGGAAGAAGCCAGGGACAGTGCTCAGGCCCTGAGTCCAAGGCCCAGGACTGGCAAAAAAAAAAAAAAAAAAAGAAGCAAAACAGAACAGAAATCAGGCTGGGAGTATAGCTCAGTGGTAGAGCACTTGCTAAGCATACCAGAAGCCCTGGGTTCCATCGCTAGCACCACAAAAACAAAACACATCAGAACAGCAATAGAAACATAAAACCAAACGAATGAACATTTTTATATTAATTCAATCTAGACACGTTTCACTTGTCAATATCCAGTTTCAGGGAAGGGTACATAATGTATCATTTGATTGGTTTGGAAATAATCAGGGAATGGAATTTTAAAATGTGTGATTTTATTGCTTTGGAGATCATCACTAATCTGTTAAAATTTGTATGCTCATATTTATTTTATAGTAGAAATCACTGTGCTCTTAATATCATATGTCTTTTTGTTAAGCAAAGTATGTAAACTAGACTATTCAAAAGTAAGTTTGTGTTTCTGCTGAACAGATTACCACTAGATAATGGCATAACCCAGCTAGAGATCTGGTTTTAAATCCATTTTTACCATCTTTCAGTTGTGACTTTAGGCTTGTTACTTAACAGTTGTGAACCTCAAACTCCTAACCTTAAAGAATACCTACCATGGCACCTACTTAAAAGGCTAATATGGAGTAAATGAAAATTTATACAAAATGCTGTATACAATCTAGAATACAGAAACTACTCAACAGGTAGAAGTTATTATGCTTCATCTTCACTGTACTTGTCTGAGGTTGTACTTAGATAAAGTTGATCTATAGCTTAAAAACGAAAGGTTGGACATGTTAAATGGTAACCCCTTTGCACACCTACTTTTAAAAATCTATTGTTTAAAAAGCTGGCTTACAAAACACTACATGAGTATGAAACTGTAACCTCTCTGCACATCACTTTGACAATAAATAAGAAAAAAATTTAAAGAAAACAAAAAACACTTCATGATTTTATAAGTTAATTTTAGGGCAAGGCATATGGTACATGGCTGTAATCCCAGCTACTAAGTAGGAAGATACAGAATGATTGTAGTTTGAGGCCAGTCCTGGCACATTAGTGGGATCCTATCTCAAAACCAAGCTAGGATTGGTTGTGCCTAAAATTGGTTGTGCCTAGAATTGGTCCCAGCTACTACAGAAGTAGAGATAGGAAGATGGATAGCCCAGGGAAAATCAGCACCAGACTCCATCTGAAAAACAAAAGGACTAAGGCGTGCGCGCGCACGCACCTGTGTGTGCCAGGTGACTGTGGCTCATACCTGTATTCCTAGCTACTCAGCAGGCTGAGATCTGAGGATCACGGTTCAAAGCCAGCCTGTGCAGAAAATTCCATGAGAGTCTTAACTACAATTAACCACCAGAAAATCGGAAGCGTTGCTGTGGCTCAAGTGGTAGATTGCTAGCTAGCCTTAAGCCGAAGAGCTCAGAACAGCGCCTAGGCCCAAAGTTAAGCCCCACAACGAAAAAGATAGTAATAATGGGCTGGGAATGTGGTATAGTGATAGAATGCTTGCCTAGCATGCATGAAGCCCTGGGTTTGATTTCCCAGTACCACATAAACGGAAAAAGCCAGAAGTGGTGCTGTGGCTCAAGTGGTAGAGTGCTAGCCTTGAGCAAAAGAACCTCAGGGACAGTAGCCAGGCCCTGAGTTCAAGCCCCAGGACTGGTAAAATAATAACAACAATAATAATAATGTTTTACATTTGTATTTGTTCTGAAGTAAACCATTCCTTTAGTAAATCTTTCCAGAGCATTGTATAGGGACTCTCAACTTCCCAAAAGCATCTCTTCGCACCAGTAAAATCCTAGGTTAAGTAAATACTCTTTAACTTTTTGGCTTATGAGTTTTGAAGACATATGTAATAGTCTGGCCAGTCATAATACAATTCTCCTCCACCTTGCTGTTATTCTAACACCAAAGTACATAGGAAACATAAGCCAAAGCAACATGAACAACTTTGAACACAGAATACAGTCACATTTATTTTCATTATCATTCTCATGTGAGCTCTCCAATTAAAAACTCTTTGTCCCTACAGGTAAAGTACATTAAATAAAAACACTTTATATATATATTTACTTATCACAATTTCTTTTTTTTTTTTTTTGCCAGTCCTGGAGCTTGAACTCAGGGCCTGAGCACTGTCCCTGGCTTCTCTTTGCTTAAGGCTAGCACTCTGCCACTTGAGCCACAGCGCCACTTCTGGCGGTTTTCTATATATGTGAATCGAACTCAGGGCTTCATATATACGAGTCAAGCACTCTTGCCACTAGGCCATATTCCCAGCCCACAATTTATTTCTTTGCTACCTACCTCAAGAACATTTCATCTAGATCTCTTAGAATCTCTGAACAACCCTTTCTAAGAGACTATGAAATATCTCATAATGAGCTACTGCATTTCCCATTGTGTTGATTTTGTGAACCTGGCTTTGGTGCCTAAAAAACATGACTAATGGATGTTTACATCCTAGAACACTGCAATAGACACTGAGAAGAGTTGATATAAACTCAAAACTCAGAACTTCAACCCTCTCAAGCATTGCTACACATGACAGTTTGGGAAAACAAAATAAAATAGCAAAGAACTAGATGTTGGAGCCGTGCAGGTCAGCAACGGGAAGGAATGACTTAACTGAATCTACTCTTCCAATTTATGCTGAGGAGCCGTGCAGGTCAGCAATGGGAAGGAATGACTTAACTGAATCTACTCTTCCAATTTATGCTGAGACTTCTCTACGTGTTGACTTTCCTCCAAAAACAAAAAACTCAAAGATACCAACACTCACCCCCCAAGCAACATTTTAGAAACAAGTACATATTATAAATAAAATACCCAATCAAAAGCACTCCATTTCAAGTGCTTTGTTCACATTTTGTTCATAATTGCAGAGTAATTGCTGTACCTGAGAAGATCTACAAAATCCCAAAACAGAGAAGCACTTTCCATCCGTTTTATATTTCATTTGTTCCTCATCCACTTTAGAGAAGGGAACTATATCACTTCCGTAGCGGAACCCTAGAGAATGAGAGAAGAGCATCTGTTAGGCATATGGGGCCTCATTTTCTCCAAGCTGAAACGAGCTCTGTGCTACATTAACAACACATGCACATTCCAAACCAGTCTCCATCTTCCAGTCACTGGAATCAGAATTACTGCCCCTTGTGACCAAGGGGAAAAAAGCAGTAGAAGGTGCAACCCACATATATACAATATCTAACCCATTAAAATATAATTACATTTTTTAAGTAGTAGCTTCTATAACTCAGTTACCTGATTACTCAGCCTAGAAAAAAGATTGTAACAAGTGCAATAGACTCCAAAGATAAACCATGAATGACTAAAGTACAAGCATGATTTGTCAATATAATAAAAAACACATTTATCTAGAAACCTAGAGAGTCACATGAGAAAACCACTCCTAGGAAATTTTCAGAACAAAGTATTTTTTTAAATAATAATAAAGCCAGGTGCATGGCTCATGCCTGTAATCCTAGCTACTCAGCAGGCTGAGATCTGAGGATCACTGTTCAAAGTCAGCAGGGGAAGGAAAGTCCATGAGAGTCTTATCTCCAATTAACCACCAGAAAACTGGAAGTGGTGCTGTGGCTCAAGTGGTAGACTTCTAGCTAGCCTTGACCTGAAAAGCTCAGGGACAGGGCCCAAGCCCAGAGTTCAAGCCCCACAACAGAAATAATAATAATAAAAATAACAATAAATAAAAAACATCTGCTAGAGATTCAAATACCTAACAGAAGAAGCCAAATCTCTTCTGTTCAGAAGTCTCCAGTTGATTGGGTATGTATTTTTCTGCATTTACTGCTGGATTTTCTTCCCCTCCTCTTTTTAATTACTTAGAATATTTATGTAAATATAGGCTATTAGCTTCAAAAAACAAAAACATACAAAAATTTTAACCCTGTGCCATGGCCTCACGTTTATGGAAGATTCTGCCTCTTTATTGCACAATATCTCTTGTATCTTGTGAGAAGAAGGATCATCAAAATGCAAAGGTGGGGGCTTTGGGTAAATGCACATCTTTACTCCAAGAAACAAACAACAAACCAAAAAAGAACTTAGAGGCTGAGGGCAGGTTCTTCAATCTAGTGTTTTGCATCTTCCTGTTAGTCTAGTGATGCCATGTGTTTAATTAAAAAGAAACACATTTCAATTTCATGTACGTCTTTTCTAAAAAGATGGCAACAAAAACATATGGCACATGATTAAGAGCTGTGTGTTAACCAAATGTTTTTCTAAATTTTCTGTCTTCAGTCATTTACTTCAGCTGTTTAACAGGACAACCTGAAAGTTCAAATAAAGTTGTGGTTCTTCTATATAAAGGAAAATAACTCTAACTTTGTACGTAGCAAAATATACAAGCGACTACAGCATATAACCACATCCCCTTGCAATGTGTGCACACTAATTCCTCTGTATGACTTTAAATGTTACTGAATGTCCTTCTACCTTGGTTCCCTACCTGTAAAATACAGTAGCAAGACTGCCTACTTCATTAAGTTGCTATGACAATTAAAAAAGAAAATGCAGGTTGTCAGACAGTCTAAAACCTCTACTTTCCTGCTCTTGGGCTTTTCTTTTTTTACTGGTCCTGGGGCTTAAACTCAGGACCTGGGAGCCCTGAGCTTTTGTGCTCAAGGCTAATGCTCTACCCCTTAGGCCACAGCTCCACTTCTGGCTGTTTGTTAGGTAACTGGAGGTAAGAGTTTCATGGACTTTGCTACCTGAGCTGGCTTGGAACCATGATCCTCAGATCTCAGCCTGTTGAGCAGCTAGGATTACAGATGTGAGCCACCAGTGCTCAGCTTTCATCTTGGCTTTTAATCATGCTATTCTTTTACTATGGGCCAGTACTTAGAGTAGGTATAAACTGATGGAGTCATGATTCTAACCCAACTCTAATTCTAAAATTTCATGTTCTGTTCAAAACCCTGTCACTTCAGCAGAATGTATAATCCTCAGGTATCCTCCTAGGAACCATCCTGCTCATTGATGGACAGGCCCACGCAGGGTCACAGGACCAGGGTCTCACTGTCCCCTCAGAGTTGCAGCTCTGTAACTCAGAGGACTATCTCTAAGTATACATTAGTACAAGCCTTGATCAGCTTCACACCACCTTGAAGATGATCTCTTTTAGGCAAAAGTACAAACTTCCCAGCATACCTTGAATAATATCTTCTTTGGAAACTTCTGTTTCATCATCATCATTTAAGCAATAAACTGTTTCTCTTCGTACATCTTCTTTCTTAAGGGTTCTTGCATCCACAATTATCCAAGTCTTTCTAGCTTTTGTCTGTATAATCTTATCTCCAAATGACAAACAAATGGAAAAATAAGGAAAGACTGGATTCTCATTGATAGCAAATGAAAACCTAATATGCTCTTTGGTTCAAAAACAAAAACCTGGGCTGGGAATATGGCCTAGTGGTAAAGTGCTCACCTCATACATGAAGCCCTGGGTTCGATTCCACAACACCACATATATAGAAAAAGCCGGAAGTGGTGCTGTGGCTCAAGTGGTAGAGTGCTAGCCTTGAGCAAAAAGAAGCCAGGGACAGTGCTCAGGCCCTGAGTTCAAGCCCCAGGACTGGCAAAAAACAGAACAACAAAAACAAAAACCCAAAACAATTACTCTAGCTACATTGTTTCGTGGGCTTTTTTTATTGCCTATGATACAAATATTTAGTTTATTTCCTAATACGAAATACTGTATAATTCTTTCTACTTTTCATTTTTCCCCTAGGATAATCTACAAACAAATATTAATATCTGGATAAATATACTACCTATACAAAACCCTCAGACTGTTTAATAAAGGGAATTGTATATTATTTTTCCAAGAAAAAGAAATCAATAGACTTTTGAGAAGAAAATTTTTAAAAAGGAGGAGACTATTCTTATTCTAGGGACACTATTCTAAGCCTTGGTGGAACTCAAATATTTACTTTCAAGATTCTCATGATATGGACTAAGAATGTGGCTTAGTGATAGAGTGCTTGCCAAGCATGCATGAAGCCCTAGGTTCCATGCCTCAGTACCAAATAAAAAGAAAAAGCCGAAAGTGGCACTGTGGCTCAAGTGGTAGAGTGCTAGCCTTGAGCAAAAGAAGCTCAGAGACAGTGCCTAGGCCCTGAGTTCAAGCCCCATGACTGGAAAAGAAAAATAAAAAACATTCTCATGAAATATAATGTGTTTAGAAGTACTTTAGTGCAGAAAAATATTTTTCATTTTTTTTATACTAAAAATCTTTTTTGTTATTTCTCATTTAAAGAAAACAGGGAAGTTGGCACTGGTGGCTCACACTTGTAATCTTAGCTACTCAGGAGGCTGAGATCTGAGGACTGTGGTTCAAAGCCAACTTGGGCAGGAAAGTCTGTCTCTTAGCTCCACTAAACTAGTCCTAAAAACCTAGAAGTGGCACTGTGGCTCAAGTGGTAGAGTGCTAGCCTTGAGCAAAAAGAAGTTCAGGGACAGCATCCAGGCCCAGTACCAGATAAGGGAGGAGAGGGGAGGGGAGGGGAGGGAAGGGAGAGGGGAAGAAGGGAAGGGAAGAGAAGAAGGGAAGGGAAGAGAAGAAGGGAAGGGAAGGGAAGGGAAGGGAAGGGAAGGGAAGGGAAGGGAAGGGAAGGGAAGGGAAGGGAAGGGAAGCTAGACTTTCATCAAATAATCATCAACAGCAACTCACTCTTGAAAATGTGCTATTATGTACAAACATACATGTATTACAAAATGTAATTTCACACTAACAGCTTACCAGTTTTTGACATTTTTTTTCTTTTTTTTTTTTGGCCAGTCCTGGGCCTTGGACTCAGGGCCTGAACACTGTCCCTGGCTTCTTCCCGCTCAAGGCTAGCACTCTGCCACCTGAGCCACAGAGCCCCTTCTGGCCGTTTTCCATATATGTGGTGCTGGGGAATCGAACCGAGAGCTTCATGTGTAGGAGGCAAGCACTCTTGCCACTAGGCCATATTCCCAGCCCAGTTTTTGACATTTTAGATGCTGCTAGCAGATCACTAATAAATTAGGTATGAAGAACTCTTCAAACTCTGAACTTAACTCTGATATGTCATCTACATTCCTGCCATATTACAATGACAAGTTAATACATTATTTTTCTTCCCAAAAGACAGAAAACCCCAAACTCATGATTAACAATCATCAATGTGGCGTGTGGTCCCAGCTCCCAAGTCTGAGCTGCGGCCCTGGCCGGCCAGCCTGCTTTTTATGGGTTGCGGTCCCAGCTCCCGAGTCTGGGCCGTGACCCTAGCCAGTCAGGATACTTTTTACTTCCCCAATAAATCCATCTTTTTACTTGAAAAAAAAAAAGCATCAATGCCCAGAAAGAAGAAAAACTCAAACTGTGTTATAGACAATTCTTAAAATTTCTCTTGCTAGCATGCCTTTTTATATAAAAAGCTAAACAAAGATTAAATAAAAAGGGAGAACTGCCAGAGAAGCAGTAATTATGCTGTGAATAACCCACACACAAATTGCTAGCTTCTTATATAAGCATCTTGATCTGCCTGGTAACATTACTTTAAAAAATGTCTACTTGCTACTTACCGATTTATAGGCCACAATCCGTATAGACAAACTGGAGCCAATGGTCAGCTGGCAGGGCCAGGGCATGGAACGCCTCTCAATTTTCTTAAAGGCATTCAGTTGTCGCAGGCTCTCACTTAATCAACAAAAATATAAAATGAAACATAGCTAGATGATGATGTACGTAGTTTTCCTGAATGACTAATGAACTGTTGATGATTATAAAGAGAACAGCAGGGAATGGCAGGAAAATGACAACCAAAAGTTGAGAGAGAGCCAACACAAGTGAGCTGGCTTTGAAGGAAGTCAAACTTGAATTTACTATACTGACAGGTGAAAAGGAATAGCTTTATCTTTCTTTATTCAATGGTTTCTTTAACTCTGCCAGTGGCTCTTAATATTTTTTCAGGACCAAGACACCTTGGAGAATACGGTAAAAGTGCATTCACAAATGGATCAATACACAATATAAAAGCTCACCAAAAACAACAGACATAAGAATATCTGCTCTGGGATGTCTGAGGAACCTCACTAGAACCTCCCTGGCTCACAGTACAGACAATTCATTTCATAATACCAATTCTTTTAAATAAAAGATGCTGTCTGTTTCTATATGCACACCAAACAAAGTTAAGTAACAACTACCCAGGGGATAAAGAAAATTAGGAGTCTATACTTAGTCTTTAGTAAAATTCTAGGTTTTTTATTGGGAAGGAGGGCTAGAGGAGGGAAAGAAGTACTGCTTCATTTAAACAAAAGTAAAGACCACTTCTATTTTTATCAGCCACCAATCAAACACAACAGAGAAGATTACAGACAGGGTGGAATCTGTGGTATTCATTAAGATAAAGGGCAAAGGAATTAATGACCAACTACACTTAAAGCACTCAACCCAGGCCTTATGGCTGATTTTCTTGCTACAGATGAAATGGAGATTACAAAGGAGAACTATCTTACATTATCCACTGAGTTATGGACAGGGAGACTTCAAAAGACTCTACATCTCCAAATTAATTTACAACAAATAGTAGACAGGTCTACTCTGTCTCATAAGACATTACTAGTTCACACATGAGTGAAGCCTAAAACCTTGATGGAGTATGGATTCCACTGTAGAGAAAATTCTAAATATTAGAGTCTAACATGTAACCTCCAAGAACAGCTGGATCCAGCCTGCAGTAGTTAGATTTTACCAGATAGAAGTCAAATTGTCTTCCTAAGATCTTCATAGAAATAAATCTGCTCAAGTGCTGCTCAGTACAATCCATTTCTAAGTATGCCTACCCAACTGAGCACTCGAAATATGGCTACTGCAACTGGTGGACCATATTTCAAAATTTATTTAATTTTAATTAACTCAAATAGTTATATGTGTGTACTGGCCACTATGCTGAATGGCAAAGTGCCTGTCACACCTTCATGGCAGACTCAGAGTCAAAGTCACTTCAAATTGCTAAGACAATGCACAGTAAGTTCCTTGCTTGCTAAGCTATATGGAGGAGAAAAAATCATTTAAAAATAGTAGTTTATATAGGCCTATAGCTTTTCTTCATGTTACCATGGTTAATATGCAAGGTTAAGGCATATTCCCAAATTTGAAAGAGAAATAGCACAGAAACACATCTGCATAGACTGTGACAAGAACACAAATTATACCAAGATGCTCAGGCACAGGATTCCTTGTTAATTTTTTAGCAATCACTAGGAAATTACAACCCCATGTCCAAACTTTCATTTTACCTATAATTTGTCAAGGGAGTCCATATTTACAAAATGAAGATGTACTTTTTTTGTCAATTATGGCTCACCAGAAATATTTTTTAAAACATAACTAAGTTGACAAGAAATGTACTCACTACCTTACGTATGTAACATAACCCCTCTGTACGTCACCTTGACAATAACAATTTAAAAAAAACCAAACACATAGCTAAGAAAAACTTAGAGCAGATATATACTACAGCTACTCAGAAATATTCTAGTTGCTGAATGTTTACTTTGAGAAGTTGGTGTATACTGCTCAAATTTGTATATTGATTATTAAACTAGAATTTATTTATGCACATGAAACAGTATTAATCCTAAGAATGAACTTACACAAGCCTGTAATCTTAGCTACTCAGGATGCTGAGATATGAAGAATCCTAGTTCAAAGCCAGCATGAGAAAAAAAAAAGTCCCTAAGATTCTATCTCTAATTAACCAGCAAAAAGCCAGACTAGAAACATGGTTCAAGTGGTAGAGTGCTAGCTATAAGCAAAAAAATCTAGCAAGAGTACAAGACCCTGAGTTCAAATTCTAGTACCAACACACACACACACACACACACACACACACACGACACCTGCGACTAAAAGAAATTTATGTGAATAAGATTAAAAGTTGCACTAGTAAAAAAAAAAAAAAGAAAAGTTGCACTAGTGCTTTCACTCCTTACCTGAAGGAATAAATTTCATCCAGTCCATCCTCACCTTCTAAAGACATCATCATTTTTTCTACCATGTGAATACCTTCTTTTTGCTGCTGAGTAATTCCTTTTTGAGGAAAGGATGGTTCAGAGTGGTCCAAGCTGAAGTTGCCATCTCCTCTGTCCCCAGTCCCATCTTTCTTGCCAACTGGGAAAGGCAAACTATCAGGAAAAGACCAGCAGTAGTTAAGAAGACAAGCTCTGATGCTAAATAGGAAACTGGTTCCCAATCCTGTTATTGTTACCCACTAGCTATGAGAAAACAAGCATGAGAGTCAACTCACCAAGCTCCCTATTTTTCATCTTCCAAATAACTCTTATCTACTTTAGGCCATCTTATTTCAGTTTCAAGTGACTAAAACTCCTTTGACTTAGTAATGGGGAAATGGATATTTGGGCTTACATAAACAAATAATTGAAAAAGCACACATGGCCTGAAGAGCTCAAATGCCAGAATACCTGACGCTCTCCCTAGGTTCTGCCATATTTCACATTTATTTGCAAGCAATCAGTAAATCAACCATGTGCCAAATAATTACTGTAATTGACATGAATTCCTATGCAAAAATCAGATATAAGGAAAACTAACCTTTCTTATGTTTTACTCGTTATCTGTCATGAAACCAAAACTAGATTAGTATTAGTAGCCTTAAAAGCTATTAAGTTATCAATATACAAACTGAAAGACCCACAAATACGTTTTATGATAATACTTTATATGGATATTATAAATGCTTTCATGTACAAAATCCAATTTAACCCTTACATTAAAATATAAATTTTTACCTTCACTTTTTAAAAAAGAAACTGAAGCAATTTGGCCAAACTGAGATAATTTGGCCCAAACCACACAGGTGATAAAGTACAGAGCAGTCACCTGACTGAAGGGTATGGTTCCTTCCACTATAGCACACATTCTTGTAGTTTACTCCTGGAAACTAAAAGCTAAATACAACCAAAGGCTCTAATTCTCTGGAGAGTACTCAATATTGTCTGTGGTCATTCCTAAGAGAAGGAATTATTTTTTTAAGCAATTTCTCTATCATTTCACTTCCTATTTTTAAAATAGGGCTTTTGTTTGTTTTCTAGATATACGTAGCATAGCAGATTTGCGAGCCTAGCACATAGGGCTTGCTTTAGGTATTTGGTGTTGCCACAGCATTAACCAGAAGAAAAAAATGACATGAAAAAGAGTCAAAATTTTATCTTAGAAGTTATAATAACAATTCTTCCTATTCCATATTTGACCAGAAGTAAACTTTTCAGTAGTCAGTAGAAACTAAAAACTAAGTCCAAGAACAGAGCAATCTAATCCAATTAGAACAATTAGTCATAAATGAATATACCAAACAATAAAACCATAAATTCTTTATGCTGGTGGATTTTAGCACAAGAAAATCTATTACCTTAAAAAAAAATCCAACTAGTCAAGTAGTGAGCAATAAATGAAAAGGTTGTCTCTCTTTCCTGCACACTTTGTTGTAAGGCCCACACCAAGAAATTAAAAAAGAATCATCCCTTTCAAATGACTTTGAAACAAGTGCAGTATGGTATGCTTCAACCTTGCAGAGGCATCCTGAGTTCATGAACTCAGGGAATAGGGAAGAGAAACTAAGCTGGGTTTCTCAAGGACTGAGAAAAATTTCAATTCAATAAGTGACACTTAGAAAGCACTTAATTTCTCTGAAGTACCATCTTAACAAGTACCAGTTTGATGGAGTATTCTGAACTTTTTTCCCAATAGTCCTACAGAAATGAGATGTCCCTTAACAGTCTTAAGAGGTATATATATGTATATATGTGTATATATTTATATGTATAGATATATATGAATCTCTCATATATGAGATTCTTAATTCCCTATGGTAGGCATTTTAAGAAGCCCAAGGCTTATCTCTAAGCTACTGACTTCTTAGTATACCTTTATGTCCTTGAAGATTAATAATACAAAATCTTACATCATCACTCTATTTTCACCAAAAATGGAACAGAAAATAGGTTTTGTAGTAGGATTAGTATATTGAAAAGAATTTTTAATTAGGGCATATAAGACAGAAAAAGTAGTCATAGGAGGGGACATTCAGGTTACTGTGAGAGAAGGGACTCTCCCTAATAAATTGTGAAGTACACATTTTCTTCCTAAATTTGTATTGCCTGTCTCCATTTTATAGATGTTACTGCATCCTTTAGATCTGAGAAAGTGCTAAGTATAAATATCTATCAACGGAAAAAGTACTCCCAGTTTGACACTTGTATCTACCAAAATCTGATGACTTTGGTTCTCTTAGCTGTTTAAGAAAAATATCAATCTGGGGCTGGGAATATGGCCTAGTGGCAAGAGTGCTTGCCTCATATACATGAGACCCTGGGTTCGATTCCTCAGTACCACATATACAGAAAATGGCCAGAAGTGGCACTGTAGCTCAAGTGGCAGAGTGCTAGCCTTGAGCAAAAAAGAAGCCAGGGACAGTGCTCAGGCCCTGAGTTCACGGCCTAGGACTGGCCAAAAAAAAAGAAAATATCAATCTGATAACTGCTTGTATAGTCTTCAGGAAAATGTTTTTATTCAAAGCACAAAACAAATGATTTTCTATTGAGCTCAATTCCTCTATATCACGGTTACAATCACCTCAGAATACAGAAAAATCAGTTTAACTCATTGTAGTCATCTGACAGGTCCTAACTATGCCACTGAGAGCCCTAGAACCAAGTACTCTACAAAGGCCTCCCTCACTGTATTAGGGATGACAAGATTTTTCTGCATACATGATTCTTAGGATCTTACAAGAATTGCAGGGAGATGCCAGATGTCTTCAAGTTTTGAATTATAATATCTACTTGGTCTTTGCTGAATGGACTGCTCAGGTCAGTGAACACTTCAATATGCCTCTTCTCGAACTTCTTTCCTCTGAAATGGGGAGTCATCAAATTAACAAATCATTCTCCTGCATTAATTTATACAAATTCAAATGAAACTTGGTCAATGAGCAGGGACAAGCTAAGGACTAAGTCCACATATAGTAACTAAATGAGTACATTGTCAAAGTCTACATATTATGGGTGCTCAGTTGAGTTCTTATCAAACACAAAATCAATCCTGGAAGACTCCTACTTAAAACATCTTGGGGGAAGAATGCCACCATCATAAAAATACATGTTTCTGAATTCCTAACTCAAAAGAGTCACACTTAAAGATGCAATGACTGATGTAACACTCCCTGTCCAGTCTGCACATGTACAAGGTGTTAATAAGGAACTCTTCCAGATAACGCAACTTCAGTCTGTCAAGTTTGCTTTCTAGTGGCAGGATGTTACACATAACTATCCAACAAGTGAGATGTAGGCCTGGGATTTTAGTACAAATGTCTTCCCGAAGAGCCAAGGGGTTATGTATGTATGCATGTGTGTGCAAAGATATACATTTTCAAGGCATAATAAGTAAATAATGACTTCAGAAGTTGCTCAGAGTCATTATATACAAAATATCACTCATGGATCATACTCATGGAAGTTTTTGGTAATTAGTTTTAAGTCAAGTAAGAAAACTGAAATAAACCAAATCCTTGTTTTTCCCAGACAAATTTCCACCAAATATAGTACTTCTTCTCTTCAAACTTTTTTTTTTTTGCCAGTCCTGGGGCTTGAACGCAGGGCCTGAGCACTGTCCCTGACTTCTTTTTGCCCAAGATTAGCACTCTACTTCTTGAGCCACAGCTCCACTTCTGGCTTTTTCTGTTTATGTGGTGCTAAGGAATCAAACCCAGGGCTTCATGCATGCTAGGCAAGCACTCTACTGCTAAGCCACATTCCCAGCTCTCTCTTCAAACTTTTTTTTTTTTTTTGGCCAGTCCTGGGCCTTGGACTCAGGGCCTGAGCACTGTCCCTGGCTTCTTCCCGCTCAAGGCTAGCACTCTGCCTCTTGAGCCACAGCGCCGCTTCTGGCCGTTTTCTGTATATGTGGTGCTGGGGAATCGAACCTAGGGCCTCGTGTATCCGAGGCAGGCACTCTTGCCACTAGGCTATATATCCCCAGGCCCCTCTTCAAACTTTTTTAAACTAGAAGTTGAGCTAGGGCACTGGTTGCTGGTTGCCTATAATCCTAGCTACTCATGAGGCTGAGATCTGGAGATCACATTTCAAAGCCAGCCCAGCCTATGCAAATAAAATCTGTGAGACTCGGGGCTGGGGATATGACCTAGTGGCAAGAGTGCTCGCCTTGTATACATGAGGCCCTGGGTTTGATTCCCCAGCACCACATATACAGAAAAATGGCCAGAAGTGGCGCTGTGGATCAAGTGGCAGAGTGCTAGCCTTGAGCAAGAAGAAGCCAGGGACAGTACTCAAGCCCTGAGTCCAAACTCCGGGACTGGCCAAAAAAAAAAATCTGTGAGACTCTATCTCCAATAAACTACAATAAAAAAGCTGGAAGTAGAGCTCTGGCTCAAGTGGTAGAGTATTTTCCTGAGCAAGAGAAACTCAAGGATAGCACCTAGGCCCTGAGTACAAGTCCCAGGATCAGCGTGCGCGCACACACACGCACACTTAGAAATTGAACCACCCACTTCTATCAGATGTTCATTTTGCTATATAAACATATTACCTGCTTAACAATAAATCACAAAGTACCATCAACCCATACAGTTTTAGCAGAAAGGCTCATTTCTAGCTTTTTGCAGAAGACATACTTACACAGTTTCACGTTGAAGCACATCCATGCACACAATCAGGGCATCCAGAACTCTGCTAGTTAAGGGTAGTGAGCGTATCAAACAATACCTGCATCCCCAAATCTGTATACCCATATTCCCAATCTCTACAGACAAACAACTTTCTGTTTCTCCCAGAAGAGCCCACTGTGCTGGAAATTGTAGACAATGGACTATGTAATGACCAAAAACAACAACAAAAAAAAAAAAAACTAGAAACTAATCTAAAAGAACTTGCTCAAGTACCTTTCTTCCAAAATGTATCTCATTAACGCATAGTCAGAAATGTTATAGATCCAAAGTATAAATCCTGACTCACACAGTGTGACAAAGAAAATAAGCAAAAGGTGATCTAACACATTTCACTCAATAAGCAAAAATAAAAATGATGCCATTTAGCAGTACCTACAACTTATTTTTGATGATCACAGTCCATTCTCAACTATGAAATAAGCCTTAAGGCAGCATTTATAAGTCATTCCCAACACAACAGCACCGCCCAGTGACCAGAAACGGTACTAATTTTCTAGAAAGATTCCAAGCCCTTAAATTAGTTTAGATGTTAGAAATTAGAAATCTCAGTTTGGATATTAACCTCATTTTTGGCCCAATAACATACTCCATTCAGAAGGG
Source organism: Perognathus longimembris pacificus (assembly GCF_023159225.1). NCBI lineage: Eukaryota > Metazoa > Chordata > Mammalia > Rodentia > Heteromyidae > Perognathus > Perognathus longimembris. The sequence continues at coordinate 17,576,598 of NC_063164.1, forward strand.
ACAGAGATAAACTTTTAAACATTTAAAACTTTTAAACTTTTAAAAATACTTTTTTCTACTTTCAAACATTTTGGCTTTACTTCTAACCTTTTTTTTTTTTTGGTGCTGCTCCTAGGGCTTGAACTCAGGGCTCTCTGGCTCAAGGCTAGGGTTCTACCACTTAAGCTACAGCTCTACTTCCAGCATTTTTGGTATTTGGAGATAAGAGTCTTATGGACTTTCCTGCTTGGGCTGGCTTCGAACCATGATCCTCAGGTCTTAGCCTTCTGAGTAGCTAAGATTCCAGGAATGAGTTACAGGCACCTGACACCTATAAACATTTTTTTTTAACCAGTCCTGGGCCTTGATCTCAGGGCCTGAGCACTGTCCCTGGCTTCTTTTTGCTCAAGGCTAGCACTCTGCCACTTGAGCCACAGCGCCACTTCTGGCCATTTTCTATATATGTGGTGCTGGGGAATCAAACCCAGGGCTTCATGTATAAAAGGCAAGCACGCTTGCCACTAGGCCATATTCCCAGCCCCACCTATAAGCATTTTTAACCGGCACCAGAACCTAACCCTCTGTAGATGGTCATATGCATGTATATTTCCTAGACTTTTCCTTGCCTATACCTCTCAATCTCTTTAAATTGCTAATACAAAGAGCTAGCAAGTGGAAGACCTGAGTCAGGCATCCAACCACCTGATTAAGTCTTAACACACATCACCTCCCTCTTCCCAGAGTAAAATATCCCCACCTCTTGCTCAGAGGTGGGATTCTGAGAGAGCCTCACTAGATTGTATTATAACTCCTCAGATTAAAGGAAATGTCTTCAGTCTTCTCTGGTTAAGAAAGGATACAGTCGGCTTGTTGGGAGCCTGGTTGGATTTTGTTTTCAATGTCCTCCAGCAAGTCAAAATCTGGTAACATCAGGTGTCTGTGCACTGTGATGTTTTGATACTGGTCCCCTCCAGCAAGGCAATTCTCAGTGCCATCTGTACCAAACAGGACTAAGGCAATCTCATCCTTGCTCTCAGAAAACACCTACAGAAGAGTTATCAGAAGGCTGAAAAGTATATTAGAACCTGAGGCAATAAGATGTCTAAGCTTCAGGAAGTAGGACCCTGGAGTCACAGAAACAGACGAAACTTATTGACAATGACAAAGTTGTCTTCATTTCAGCCCAAGTAAGTGTGAGGGAATGGGAAAGCAATAAATGCTCTCGATGACTTCATGGCAAGTTAGAATCTCTTTTTTCTTTTTCTTCTATCAGTTATGAGGTTTGAAATCAGGGCTTGGGCACTGTCCCTGAACTCTTTTAATTGTCAAGGCTAGCACTCGACCACTTTGAGCCACAGTACCACTTCTGATAATATATAAGGATTACACAAAATGAGACAATGGGAAAACAGGTTTCCACTACATTACTCTTTGTATTTGCTTCTTTCATGAAACATAAAATGTTCACTGTATTAACATTTCATAATAAAATTCTTATCTGACACAGAAGGCAATCCCATCCCCACCTTTTGTGTGTGTTTGTGTGTGTGTGTGCTAATAGCAGTAAACTCAGGGCCTTGCACTCTTGCTTGTTCCTTTGTTTTGTTTTGGCACATAGCTGGTGCTCTACCACTTGAGCCACACCTCTAGTCTGGTATTTTGCTGGTCAATTAGAGATAAGAGTCTCATGATTTCCTGTCCAGGCTGGCTACGAACCTCAATCTAATGTTTCAACCTCCTGAGGAGTTCACATTACAGGCATGAGCCACAGGTACCTGGCTCTCACCTGATTATTGAGGTAATTTTTTTTATATTGATGGAAAAGTGTACTACAGAGAGAATATAGAATTCTGTCATTCATTACTTTTGTTTGGTCTATTAAAACCCTACATAAGCTCAAAATAATTGTCAATTGTATATGGAACAAAGACCCCCTTACTGACAGGGTTCAAGAATACCTAACTCACAGATGCGACCTTCCAGCCTTGTGAATGGGCCAACTTGGACAACTAGCCCAACTGAGCCTTTCAGATGACTCTAGCTCTAGTCATCATCCAAAGCAAGTGTCTCAAGCCAGGTACCCATGGCTCAACACCTGTAATTCTAGCAACTCCAAGAGACAGATCTGAAGATCATAGCTGGAAGCATTCTAAGCAGAAAAGTCCATGAGGCTCTTATCTATAATTAACCACTGGGAAAAAAATATGAAGAAGAAAAAGCCAGCAGTAGAGCTGTGGCTCAAGTGGTAGAGCACCAGCCTTGACTGAAAAAGCTAAGGAACAGCATGCAAATGTATCATAAGAGGTCATAAGACAAAAGCATTGAACTGAGCCCATTAGACATCCCACAGAACCTTGAGCACTGTTTTTGTTCTTAGTGGGATTTTTTATTTTATTCAGTCACAACATTAGATTTTGGACTATTCTGTGATATATGAAAAGATAACACTAGGCATAAGAAACTGAAGGCTTAGTCAAGATCAGTGCTAGTAAATGACATAGAGCAAAAATTCAAATGCAGGGTGCCTGGCTTTATAGACTGTACTTTTAAACATGACTGTATACTGCCTTATTTCTGATAAAAACTGAAATACCCAGTAAAGGGACTAGAACAGGAAAACCCAAACCAGACTATAGTGGTAGGTGGACTTGTATGTAAATGCATGAAAGAAAGCCTCCCAGATTTCTGAAAACAGAGGCTGGACATCATGAGGAGACTGGTATTTTGCATTAGTAGGTAAAGTCAACAAGTAGTTAAAACTTGGATTACAAGCTCAAGATCACGCTGAAATTTACCTGCCGCTGGATAAACATGGTCATCACCTTCTTTGCTTGTTCAAATGGGGAATCTTTACCAGGAAAGGAGTTATTCATAGTAAAGCCCACATCCATACACAGCACAACAGCTGCCTAGAAACAAAGCCCAAAACAGAATATGAGAAAATAAGTCATTAAAAAAGATTGGCTGGGAATGTGGCTTAGAGGTAGAGTGCTTGCCAAGCATGCATGAAGCCCTGGGTTCGATTTCTCAGTACCACATAAACAGAAAAGGCCAGAAGTGGTGCTGTGGCTCAAGTGGTAGAGTGCTAGCCTTGAGCAAAAGCAGCTCAGGGACAGTGCCCAGGCTCTGAGTCCAAGCCTCAGGACTGTGGAGAAAAAAATCTAAGCCTGCCACTGTAATCCTACTACTATGAAACTCTTAACCACCAGAAAACAGGAAGTGGAGCTGTGGCTCAAAGTGCTAGAGCACAAGTCTTGAGAAAAAAGAAAAGAAAACTCTGGGCCCTGAATTCATGCCCATGACCAACAACAACTACAACAAAAGATTTTGAATTATGACCCTTGCTTATTGTACTCAAAACATTGTACTGGTATTTAGGCAAGGCATAATAAAGGAGATGACCTGCTCTATACAGTATGCATGTACAACATATACCGTTTCACTTTAGATAACACTTAAATCATCCTGATAGAAAAGATAGAAACCACTGCTCAGGAGAGGAATATGTTCCAGGTAGCTACCATATCTTTGGTCTGAGCCCCAAAATAAATTTATGGTAAAAAGATATGAAAGCAACATGCAGAGTATACTTAAGTCTAGCCCACTGGGTCTAACAAACATCAAACTGCAGTTAATATGCAGACCTACTTGCATGAGAATAGATGCTTTTGATGTAAGTTACAGAAAGCGTTGTTTGCTATGAAGTATTTTGGAGGCAATAGGTGACTGTTTATGTATGCTAAGATGATACAGCCTGACACTTAAGTAGGTTATAAACCGAGGATCTAAAATAACCGAGTCACCAAATCTATTCCAGGTGACATAAGACACAACAAATACTGTAAGGATAATGCTACTACATGCAGAGGTTTGCAGTGGTACTTGGAGGAACAAGAGAAGCATCTACCCAACAGTGGTACAGGGAACAGAGAGGCATCTGAGACAGAAAAGCTTTCTTGAATTTGATCTTAGGGTGAATTTTTAAAAGTGAGGCATCAAGTTGGGCACTGGTGGCTCTTGCCTGGAATCCTAGCTACTCAGGTGGCTAAGATCTGAGGTTCAGGGCTCAAAGCCAACCCAGGCAGGAAAGTCCATGAAACTCTTACCTTCAACTCAACATCAAAAAGCCAGAAATGGAGCTGTGGCGAAACACCAGCCTTAAGTGAAAAAGCCAAGCAAGAGGGTGAGGCCCTCAAGCCCCAGTTACTAGCACACATGCATTTGTGCACACATACAAAAGGAGTCAGGTCATAGATTCTTAAAAACAGATTCTCCAAGGCTCTAAAAAGAGCCTGGGTTCAAAAACCTAGATTTTTAATACTTATTAACCACTTCAGTTCTTCATGCCTAGCTTTTCCCACTTGCCAAATGCACACAGTTTTCACATCACCGGGTTGTTGTGAAGATTAAACGAACTAGGAAGAAATATTTAGATCTATGCTTCAATCAATTCGAGATAACTTTACATCCCAAGTTATTTCACTGCACAGTTTTGTGACAAACCCACAAAGGTAACTGATTCTCTGGGCTAAATGCCATTCTAACATAAATTTTAGGAACCCAGGTTCAGAAGCAACATAAGGAATAAGGAGAGCAAACGGGGTGGCAACAAGGGGGCGGAGAGAAGGAGGGAAGAGAGCCTGAGGGGTCGGTGAGGAAAAAAGGAGTAGAAAAAATGAAACGCCTTTGCACAACCTTAAAAGTAATCTTTTTTTTAAGCCAGGAGGCGGTAGCTCACGCCTGTAATGCCAGCAGGCCAGGCAGGAAAGTCCCTAAGACTCTTCTCTCCAATGAACCAACCCAAAAACCTTAAGTGGAGCTGTGGCTCAAGTGGTGGAGCACTAGCCTTGAGCACAAAAGCTCAGGGACTGAGTGCACGTCCAGAGTTCAAGCCCCAGGACCGGCACAAAGAAAAAAAATAAAACTTTAATTTAAAAAAAAACATTTTTTTGTTTTTTAAATGAAGGTTTAATTTTATGAAATTTGTTTTCCATTGTTACTGAAAATATATTCTTTTCTATTAACTTTTCAATATGGTGAGTCTTTTTTTTTTTGCCAGTCCTGGGGCTTGGACTCAGGTCCGGGGCTTCTTTTTTTTTTTTTTTCTCAAGGCTAGCACAGCGCCACTTCCGCCGTTTTCTGTTTATGTGGGACTGAGGAATTGAACCCAGGGCTTCGTGTATACGAGACAAGCACTCTTGCCACTAGGCCGTATCCCCAGCCCCTTAAAAAAAACAGAGGACTCAAACTGAGGACTTCGCACACGGTTAGCGTTTCGCCTCGAGCAAGCCCCGGCCGGGGTCCTGACTCCAGTCCAGCGGCATGACCGTGCCCTCGCCTCGCGGCTGGGCACCGCGGTGACCTCACAGCTCCCGAGACCAGCAACTGTCATCTCCAAATCCCCGGCTACAACAGGTAAAGCCCAAACCCACCGCCGGGCTACCTTACTCCCCATCCGCTCCATGTTGCCGGTCCACACGCGCCTTGGAGCCCTCTTCCGGGCAGGAAAGCGCAGCTCCGCAACTCGGTTCCGGCGGACTCGCAAGCTCCCGGCAGAGGGAAAAGCAACTTCCGGGCCGGGCCTCCCGGGAGCGTGGAAACGGCGCGCTGCAGCTTCGAGCATGCGCACATCTCCTCTGGGCGGGTCTTTGCCTTTCGAGTACCTTGATGTGGAGCTCCAGAAACGCTAGTTCTGGATTAATACTAACCTACGGTTTGGGATTCATTCTAGTCTGGTATCCCAAAACATTTCCCTTTGTCCTCATTAGCAATTACGCCTCCAGCATTTTGTGTCCACGCTTTGGAATTAACATTTCCTTGAGTATGAATACAGAAAGCTTGCTGCTTCTTTTAAAAGGTGTTAATGAAGGTTTTACAGATGCAATCATTTTAGGACCAACGTGTAAAAGAGTTGGGGTTTTTCTGGAGCAAATAAAAGTTGGGAGGGAATTTGACGTCAAAGAGGATATTGGGGGAGGGGATCTATAAAGGCCTTGGAAGCATTGTGAGACTCTCATCATGGAGAAGAGTTTAATTTAGGAGAGTATAGGGCAGCCATCACATCCATCAGTCACAGTGCTTGGCATGCCCCCTTCCCCTTCCAAACATGCGGCCTTCCCCACTGGGGTCCTAGCACAGAAACCCGCTGTTTTTAATGACAAATAGTCCACACTACAAGCGACTATGCAAAGGTCTACAGAATCCTACAAGGGGTGTCTGCAAACCTCGTTCCAACTGGGGAAAGAAAATCCAATCAAACACCCCCCCCCCCACACACACACACACACCTCTCAAACTGATCTGGGAAATGAAGGAACTAAAGGTAAAATGAGAATCCATGAGGAAAAAAGAAGCCTCAGGGAAGCCAAACACATTCAAGTCAAGACAGACATTTTCGGGTTGAGCTCATAGAAACCAGGAGGTTCTTCTTCCAGTTCTTGATTCAAATTCAGAGTTCTTCCAAAGATGAAATATTATTTTTAATAATAGCTGTGTGGTTGACAATTAGAATTACTAGAGGTGTGATTCAGTGAAGGAAATTCGACTGCTTGACCATTCTGGAGAACAGGAAATGTTTCTCCCTTTCTCCTTCATTTTTCCCTACTTTCTCCTGTTATACTTAAATGAATCCTGAATAAAACTTTTTTAGTTGGGGCGGGGTTGATTTTTTGTTGGTGGTGGTAGTGGTTGTTTGGAAACAAGATCTCATTTTGTAGCCCAGGCTAGCCAGCAACTTGCTTGTAACCCAATCTGAGTTGGAACTCTTGATCTTCTGGCCTTTGACATGCAAATACTGGGATTTCGGGTGTACACCACAGAAGCTGGCTTGAAATTAGTTCCTTTTATCTTGTTTTATAAGAACAAAGTTTGGTTCCCATTGAATAGGAACTGAAATGAAGGTTGCTACCTAACGTCAAAGGACAAGATGTCTTGGAAACATCAATATCACCATCCTAGATTAGATGTAGTTTGTCCAGCTCAGCATATTATGGTTGTTGAGCAATTAAAAAACAAATCAGCTGGGAATGAGGCTTAGTGGTAGAGTGCTTGCCGAGCGTGGGTTCAATTCCTCAGTACCACATAAACAGAAAAAGCCAGATGTGGCGCTGTGGTTCAAATGGTAGAGTGCTAGCCTTGAGCAAAAGAAGCTCAGTGGCAGTGCCCAGGCCCAGAGTTCAAGCCCCAGAACTGGAAAAAAACAAAATAACAACAACAAAAAAAAACCTATAATCTTCCTCTGCAACATTTGCTGTGAAAATCAAATAACTATGAGCTAACAATTATTCAAATACACTTAACTCTCCAAGGTCTTTTCTGAAGTTCTCTAGGTGTTTACTGACAGAATAAATAGTGTTTCAGTTCTATCTGATTCAATTTTCCTTCCTCGAGGCTAGGTGTTTACATACCACTTTACAGCCATTTATGTGAATATGTGTGTGTGCGAGTGCGCACATATGCACACGTGTGCACTTGTGTGTGTATGCCATAAAGTTTATCCATTTTCTACAAACCAAAGTATTCAAAGTTATTTTGGAGAGCCTCAAAAAAATGAACAAACATTTATCAGATTTTATTTTTATTTTATCTTCATTACAACTGTTCATATCTCTGCAAATGCACCAGAAAGCACCAAGTTTATCTTTAAAAAATGACATTTCCTCTAGCTAAACTAATAACAATTAACATAAACAACAAAGAAAGGAAGGAAGGAGAGAGGGAGGGAGGGAGGGGAAGGGAAGAAGGGAAGGAGGAAGGAATTTCTCTGAAGGTGAAGTTCAGCACCATACACAAAGCAGGTGGTCCTGGTCTTCTGTGGGGAGCATGGCAAACCTCTGATTCTGGTCACAGAAGTTCTTTCAACCACTTCTTTTTGAGATGTAAACAAAAATGAGCACCAGCTTTACTTATAAGGACTCAAACTTCCAAAATTACCTTACTTAAACTCAATATTTTGAAATTACGGATGATTTTTCTTTGTCTTTTTTTGCCAGTCCCAGGGCTTGAACTCAGGGCCTGGGCACTGTCCCTGGCTTCTTTTTGCTCAAGGCTAGCACTCTGCCACTTGAGCCACAGTGCCACTTCTGGCCTTTTCTATATATGTGGTGCTGAGGAATTGAACCAGGGCTTCATGTATATGAGGCAAGCACTCCACCACTAGGCCATATTCCCAGCCCAGGGATGAAATTTTTAACATTCAAAATCTTTAAAAGGAAAATCTGGTGTACCTCCTATTCCAGGAAGTCAAGTTTTTCAGCACGTAAAAGGCCCTGTTTATCAGTAATCTAGAAGGTTCTGAGTAAGACTCTTCAGTGAAATTTTGCCAAACCACAAAAGGATAAAATCTGGCTTGTGTTTAGGGCTACTAATTCCTGCTGGGTGAATATTTGGCATATGCAATCTTTCTCTTCCCATTCTTTAATCTACAGATTAAATATCAGCAACTCCTCTTCTACTTTCACTGCCAAGAAAAGTTATACTATGGTTGGATAATTATCCTCTTGTACCCACTGTTTCTTCCAAGAAACTTGAAACCAGAGGACATTACAGAAGTTTGATTGAAAAGTATATGAAAAGATATTATCTAGCATATGAGTAGACTATATATAGTTCAGGTCTGTGAATAATCTCACTATTTAATATTCAAACCTAAATAAATACACAAACAGATAAATATTGTGTTAACGATTTGGGATTTCAAGTATCATTAATTATTGTAAGGCAGAAATTCTTACTTGCCTACCAAAATTTCCATTCTTCCCTTTTCTCTCCAATTAGAACTATTCCCAGTATTTCACTGAGAATTTCACTCAAACTAAAGACTACATTCCTCCAGCATTTTTTTTGTTGTGAGATCATATGACTAAGGTTTAGCCTATGACGTATAAGTCATATTGAGGGGGAAACTTCAGGGAAATTTCCTTAAACAGGAAGAGTTGTCTCCTTTGCCCTTTTTGTTATTGTTTTTGTTTCACTTGGATATGGTGGCTGAAGATATACTCATTATTGGGACATTAAAAACAAGAACCATATCTCACCATGCAGAAACCTGGGACCCAGGTGACTTCACAGAGTCCCAGGATGGTCTGCCTCTCACTTCTATCTAAGAAAGAAACTTCCGTCTTGTGGCTTTAATTTTGTGCAGTTCAATCTAAATCTAAATGATTCTTACATATCTTTAGTTTCTGCTACAACATACTATAGCCCAGTTCGTTAAATGTGTTACTCCATCACTACCTTCTCCATGGACTTTGTCACCCCTGAGTTTCTTTATTTTCTCTGTCACATTTAATCACGTATTTCCCTGGGTTATAGGCACCAATAACACCATTAAACTTCCCATCCCAAATAAATTGTCATTGTAAGGAAAAGAGCCAAGAAGAGTGTGTCCATTGGAAGGACTAATTTGTCACACTTGGTTTTCTACTCCCTCCCTTCTTGGATCCACCAAGAAAGCCAGCCAGCCAGTATCGGCTAAGATCGTCCAGATCTATAGCAGGCAGAAGATGATTTAAAGAAAGAACCTGCTGGAATTGTAAGATGATGACTACTGGGGCCAGAGAAGCAAGTCAGCTGTTGGCAGTTTAGACAGTGGAGGTTTCTACTTCCTGGGTAGGGTCTTTGTTAGAGAGACTGGCTGAGATAGTGTCTGATTCAAGCAGCTCCACAATGCTGTAAGGAGAACAATCCTCTAGACCGAGCTTGCTGCAGAGCCAACCACAGAAGCCTTTTTCCATGTCCCTAGCAGCTTGCCACCATGCCTCCCAGGACCAGGAGAGCTGGACCACAGCAGCATAGATACCCAGGGACGAGGCCATAGCCATGATGAGCACTGGGTAGAAGAGAATGAGGCAGGGGCAGTAAGAGATCTTATGCCAGAAGGTTCTTTCCTCATTGTATACAAGGAATATGTTGTACCAGGTGATGGTGCCATAGTAGAAAGAGACAACGAAAGAGAGGATGAAGACCACAGGCAGGCAGACAAGTGTCCACAGGACCACGTGGGGCCCTCGGTCTGCTCCCACCTGGCAGGCCTTTCTTCCTTCAGGTGCTGTTTCCCTTAACAGCTCCTTGGGCTTGGTCAATTCCTGAATCTCCTTCTCTGTCAAAGTGACATGGATGTCTACCATCTGACCCTTTTTCTTCCCTCGAGTGATGGTTCCAGTTAATGTGACATAGCGGCTGTCCAAAGGCATGTCCCATATGCCTGCAGGGCACAAAGGAGGTTAAGAGTGAAGATCTAAAGGGTGGAAGTTGTGCCCTCCCCTGAGCCTAGGGTTGATACAAGCATCATTCCTTCCTTTATATAGCACTTGGCAGAGGAGTCAGGGCCTCATGGGTGGACTGAAGGCAATCACTGTTGGAAGGCAATCACTGTTCTGTGACATAACTCACTCTGATAGTGAGTTTTCACTCCACATGTCTAGGCCCTGATGAATTTTAATCCAGATTAGAGTTGTTTTGTCCTATTTTTCTCTATTTCTTGTGGAACTGAATCTTGGAACAATCTCTATGACATAAAGGGGGTGAGAAATTTTCCTACAGATACCACTTCATAATGATCCTATTTCTAGGTAAGCAGTGCTATAAAGATATGAAGTATCAATCTGTGTGTAAAGACTGTGTGTGCACCAGACTGATGAACAACCTATTTTTTCCTTCTCATGTCAAGTTCTGCACTACCTTGAGAAGGACCACTGTCATGTGCTTATGAATATCCCAGCCCTCATATCCTACCTTTGTACAAACATTTGCTATACATACCCACACCATACATATCTATACCCACACCACACAACCCATCTCACCTCCATAGAATCCCAACCTCCACACCACATACCACCTAACACATATTATATCCCCTACTCCACCACTTCACTAACACCACACACACACACACACACACACACACACACACACACACGGCATACTACAGCACATCTTCTACACACATCCATGCATAATATGTTCACACATCCCATGCATACCACATCACACACACCATATATCCACCCCACATACACAAACACACACCGACATATACACTTCTCACACACACACACATACACACACACACGCCCTGTGCACATATATCACCTTTCCTGATCCATTGAGACAAGTGTATGGTCGTTGGCATATAAAATACACATGGGTACAGGCTTCAGACAGGTACTTTCCCTGAGTCCTGTCTGGAAGACTCCTGACTCACAGCTGGAAAAAACAACTCATGGAGACCCCCTAGAAGCAAAGCCAGGACAGTGGCACAGGCTCTGACTACCAGAGAGGATTGACTGTACTCCAGGCCTAATAGTGTCACAGTCTCCATCTGAGCAAATGACATATGTCTGTCCTGTCTTACAATCAGACACCCAGCAGTCATCATGCATCCACACCCCACCTCTAGTCCATCAGCAAGTTCACGGTACATTGGTACATTCTGCACCAGCATCTCTTTGCTAGCTCTTGTTCCTGCTATCACTCAGCTCAAGCTTCTGCATTAATGCTCTTATGGCTGCCTTTCACTGTCTTTCCTTGTTCCATACACTCCTTAACAGAAATAACATCTTTCAATCATTGGGCAGATCTTGATTTCACCTCAAGGCCTTTCCCCTTGCCGTTGCCCTTTCTTAAAAAGCTGGCTCCTACAAAGGGTGAACAAATCAGCAGTATTTCTCACTAAACACTATGTTGACTGTGAACTATACAACTTGAGGGTGGAGATGGAAGGGAAAAATTGGGAGAGAGCAAGGGAAGGGTGACACTGTCCAAAAAGAAATGTGCTCATTACCTGACTTATGTCATTGTAACGCCCCTGTATTTCACCTTTGTAATAACAATAAAAATAATTTTAAAAAGAAAAGCTGATTCCTTTGTGCCATTCAAATCTAATCAATGTCACTTCTTAAGAGAAGCCTTCAATGACTACATCTACCTTCCCTAAGATCTCTTTGTGGTTTTGTTGTCACTGTAATACACACCACTACTTGGAATTATCTTTTATTTATTGACTTATTTCTGTTTATCCTCACCTGACTAGAAAGTCAACTCCAAGACTGTAGGAATATGGCATATATCTTAGACACCTATCCATCCATAAAAATAGACCTACTCCATCCATCATAGCTATATAATAATTCTCTCTCTGTCTCTCTCTGCTTCTGTCTCTCTCTGTCTCTGTTTCTCTCTCTGTTTCTCTCTCTCTCTCTCTCTCTCTCTCTCTCTCTCTCTCTCTCTCTCTCTCTCTCTCTCTCTCTCTCTCTCTCTGGATACTGGGGCTTAGACTCAGGGCTTGGGTGCTGTTCCTGTTTTTTCATTCAAGGCTGACATTCTACCATTTGCACCATAGCTCCACCTCCAACTGAATGTAGAGTTTTACAGACACTCCTGTCTAGGCTGGCTTTGATTCACGATCCTCGGATCTCAATCTTTTGAGTAGCAAGGATTATTACAGGTGTAAGCCATCTGGCATAATACAAACCCTTCACAGTTTTATGAGCAGCAACAAGCACTCTTACGTATGCAGAACAGGGGCATATGTTTCATGGGGGATATTTTTTAGAATTTCTGGCACTTGGGGTATACATATTTTGAATTTGGAGGTGGTTTTTGGCAGTCATGGAGCTTGAACTATGGGCCTGGGCACTGTCCCTGAACTTTTTCGTTGAAGGCTAGTGCTCTACCACTTTGAGCCACAGTACCACTTCAAGTTTTCTGGTGGTTAATTGGAAATAAGATGGTTCATGGACTTTTCTGTCTGGCCTGGCTTTGAACCACAATCCTTAGATCTCAATCTCTTGAGTAGTTAGGATTACAGGTATGAGTCACCAGCTCCCAGCTTGAATTTTGAGTGTTTCGTTTTAATTTTTTATTGGAAAGGTGATGTACAGAGAGGTTACAGCTACATAAATAAGGCAATGAGTACATTTCTTTTTGAATAGTATTACCCCCTCCCTTGTTTCCTCCCACTTTACCTAACTACTGACTTCCCTTCCCCACCCCAACTTGTAAAGTTCATTTCCAATATAGTGTCTAGTGAGTATCAATGTTGCATTGGTTTACCCTTTGTCCTATTGTTATTAATGAATGCTGACAAATTCCCTACAATGTTGTTAAAGTGGCTATCACTTCTATTTGAGGTGTATATAGGAGGATAGTCATTTCCTTACACTGAAGTTACTATTTTTACCCACTTTTTTGGCATATGAACAAAACTATATTAGATCTCATTGTCATCTTGTCACTTTCCTGGATATTTTGAAAGTCAACAATTGTTATTTTTCTATCTTAATACATTCAGTTACTATAAACTCTGTGTGTGTTGCCTTTTTTTCTGGTACTAAGGCTTTGAATTTAGAAGCCCCACACTTACTAGGCTGGTTTGATCATGGCTGGTATTCTTCTACTTGAGTCAGGCTTCCAGCCTCGCTTTTTTCTCATTAATTGGAGATGGAGTCTCACAGACTCTTCTATCCAGGCTGACTTCAAACCTCAATCCTGCAGGTTTCAATCTCCTGCATATCTAGGATTACAGGCATAAACCTCTAGCACCTAGTTTGTGTTACTGACTTTTGTTTATGAATCATCTTCTTCCATTATACTATGGATGATAGTGATTTCCTTCTCCCTAGAATCGAACATAGTAGGGACTAAATGAAATGAACGAAATATTTATTGGAAGAACTCCAAAAACAAAACAAACAGACTGCAATGCTGCAAGAAATGTATAACCAAGAAGAAAGAGGTCAGTGAGCCGATAGCCATTTGGTCTTCTGGAAAAAGCATCCTCTTTGAGTTTCTTCTAATGGATTTGAACAAGGGGCCCCTCGGAGACTCACCTTCATCCACAGCGCAGTCTAGGAAATCCTCTCCCTCCTCTTCTTTAGGCCGATCTCCACCTTCCGATTCTTCGGGCTCCTCATCCATGTTCTCATTATCTGACCGGTAGATAATGACAGATTCTGGTCGAGACTCTTTCCTTTTCTTTTTCCTGCGACCTATGGTGGATTCCCCATCAAGGGCCAGGGCAGCAGCCACAGCCCTCCTCAGAGAGCCCTGGTGGGAGCTTGGGAGTTGGCCTTCCTCTGGTGCTGACTCCTCCATCCTGGCCCTAATACCTAGTTGTGCCTTATAAAGAGTATGGCTTGCTCTAGCAAAGTCACAATCCCCACATCACAAACCTTCTTCCTGAAAGTGGTTACGTAAAACTATCTTGAGGACGTGCCACCTGGAAGACAAGAAAGCAAAGACATTAGTGGGGAGAAAATGGAGTGAGATGGAGGAGGACTTGGAAAATCATCCTCAGCTTGGTAGAAGTCTGCACACCCCTTGACTTCCCACAACATGATTTGGAGTGTCTAGTGGAAGTCCTTTTACAAGAATAGATTATGAGCTTGGCACCAGTGGCTCATGCCTATCATCCTAGCACTCAGTAGACTGAGATCTGAGAATTGTGGTTCAAAGCCAGACCAATGTCCAAGAGACTCTTATCTCTAATTAGCCACTAAAAGCCACCAGTGGAGCTGTACATCAAGTGGGTAGAGGACTAACTTTGAGCAACAATGCTCTGAGACAAGAAGGAAGAGGAGGAGGAGGAGGAGGCGGAGGAGGAGGAGGAGGAGGAGGAGGAGGAGGAGGAGGAGGAGGAGGAGGAGGAGAAGGAAGAGGAGGAGGAGACTGTAAATAAGTTTTTTCTGTGCCTATACTAGGCCTTGAACTCAAAGACTGGGCACTGTCTCTCAGCTTTTTTGCTGAAGGCCGGCACTCTACCACTTGAGCCACAGCTCCACTTCTGGATTTTGGTGGTTAATTATGGGTAAGAATCTCTGCCTTCAAACTTTGATCCTCAAAGCTGAGTCTTCTAATGTGAATGAAAATGTGTGTGTCAATACTGTAGTTTGTCAATTGTGTAAGTATATGATATTACCACAAAAAAACTTCATCAGGAATTGGAGTGCAAAGTATAGGGAAATTAGTTGAGAAGGGTTTATAAGGAGCTGGCATTTAAAAAACAACCTTGCCAGGTAATCCTAGCTAGTAATCCTAGCTATGCAGGAGGCTAAGACCTGAAGGTTAATGTTCAAAGCCAGCCAAGGCAGAAAACCCATGAGATTCTTATCTCCAATTAACCATTACAAAGCCAAAAGTGAAGGTGTGACTCAAGTACTCCAGCCAGCAGCGACCTTGAATGAAGAAACTAATCGAGAGCATGATGCCCTGAGTTCAAGCCCAGTACTGACACACAAATATAAATAATAAAATAAAAACTAACCTTTTACCATAAATGAACAATGAGAATTCAAATCCAAGTATTGCTGCTCCTCCCTACCGCTCCCCTCACCCCAGCAAATAAAGGTGAACATTAAAATGGCTGAGACCAGTACTCTGGACTTTCGGCCATGGAGTCATATATATTTAAAAGTCATACATGGAAAAGATACCCAAGTAGATAAAAACAACTTGGAGCAAGCCATTCAAAACTGGTGGAACTTCACCAACTGCATTCCCCTTGCTATTTTGTAAAGGAAGCCCATCTGCTGACCCAAGCCCTAGGAAACAGAAGGAATTTATCCTCTCATTTGCCGGGACAGCAGTAGGGGCGCACTTCTCACTCTTAACACTATCTGTTGTTTCTGTTCCTGTAAACAGAGTGTGAGAGGAGAATGCCAGACATCTTTTGGAGATGGATTGTTTGTGTCTGGAAAATAACTATGAGGTAGTGTTGGATTTATACAGGAAAATTAAGAGATCTTTTCTGGAGTTTGAAATTTTAAGCAAGACACACATACAGAAAAAAAGGATTATGGAGCTTTGTTTTCTCTCTCTCTCTCTCTTTCTCTTGTTCTCCTCCTGCCTCCTCCTCCTCCTCCTCCTCCTCCTCCTCCTCCTCCTCCTCCTCCTCCTCCTCCTCCTCCTCCTCTTCCTCCTCTTCCTCCTCTTCCTCTTCTTCTTCTCTCCTTCCTCTTCCTCTTTCTTCCCTCCCTCCCTTCTAGTACTGGGGTTTTGACCTCACACTCTCACACAGCTTTTTCATTCATCACTGTTGCTCTACCATTGTGGCATTCTGCTGGTTGATTGGGGATGGAGTCTTAGGGAATTTTCTGTCCATGCTAGTTTTCAATTGTGGTCCTCTATGTCTCAGACCCCTAACTAACTAGGATTATAAATGACCTCCACATGAGCTTTGATTCTTAAATTGAGCCAAACTCCTGGGAATCTATAATCCATCTCGCCGAGCTTGAGCCACCCAGAGGCCCTCTGAATGTTGCTGCTAATATGGTATACATTAACAAAATCCAACCTGTCATATTTACTTAGCTAACTGCTCATTTAAAAAAAAAATCTGTTGGGGCTGGGGATATAGCCTAGTGGCAAGAGTGCCTGCCTCGGATACACGAGGCCCTAGGTTCGATTCCCCAGCACCACATATACAGAAAACGGCCAGAAGCGGCGCTGTGGCTCAAGTGGCAGAGTGCTAGCCTTGAGCGGGAAGAAGCCAGGGACAGTGCTCAGGCCCTGAGTCCAAGGCCCAGGACTGGCCAAAAAAAAAAAAAAAAAATCTGTTAGAAGCACAGAATTCCATTGTGTATATATACCACATTCGGAAGGGAGAAACTGGGAGAAAATGAGGGAAGAGGTGACACTGCTCAAAAAGAAATGTTCTCATTAACTGAGTTATGCACTATAACCTCTCTGTAAATCACCTTTACAATAAAAAAAATGCATAAATAAATGAAAAAAACCCTGATGTTATGGAAAGTTTCAAACACATAGGGAAACACAAAGGAAAACCTTTGCTAAGGAAAATGACAACCCTCTGTGAAAGTAACAATTGTCTTAGTGAACCTTCCTTGTACTCATCACCCAGTTTCAACAACAACAGAAATATTCAGGAGCTGGGAATATGGCCTAGTGGCAAGAGTGCTTGCCTCGTACAAATGAAGCCCTGGGTTCGATTCCCCAGCACCACATATATAGAAAAAGGCCAGAAGTGGCGCTGTGGCTCAAGTGGCAGAGTGCTAGCCTTGAGCAAAAAGAAGCCAGGGACAGTGCTCAGGCCCTGAGTCCAAGGCCCAGGACTGGCAAAATAAAATAAATAAATAAATAAAAACAGGCATGAGGCCCTGTGTTTAAATGCTGATACAAAATAAAACAACAAGTGTACAACAGCATATCTCAGGTAATTTTTAAAGTAATTCTTTAATATCACTAAGTATGAACCCATTCAAAAACCATGACTAAGCTGAGTGTTGTAATCCTAGCTACTCAGGAGGCTGAAATTTGAGAATCTTGGTTTGATGCCATCCCAGGGAAGGAAAGTCCATGAGACTTTTATCTCCAATAAAACTACTCAGAAAAAGCCAGAAGTAGGGCTGGGAATATGACCTAGTGGTAAAGTGCTTGCCTCGTATACATGAAGCCCTGGGTTCGATTCCTTAGCACCACATATATAGAAAAAGCCGGAACTGGCACTGTGGATCAAGTAGTAGAGCGCTAGCCTGGAACACAAAGAGGCTCAGGGACAGCGCCCAGGCCTAGAGTTCAAGCCCCAGGACAGGTTGGTTCACTGGGTATTGTATATATGCCTACTTGATCTAGCGAAGGGAAAGAAAAACAAGGGTGTAAGATATCACAAGAAATGTACTCACTGTCCTATTATGTAACTGTACCCCTTTTGCACAACACCTTGTCAACGAAATTTAATTAATAAATAAAAAAACCAACACCACCAACAACAAATATTGACTAAACTAATATTTACTTGAATGATTTTCTAAGTAAAATATATTTCCAGAGGCTAATGATTCATGCTTATAATCATAGCTAATAAGGAGGCTGACATCTAGATGAAACCAGAAAAGCCCACAAGATTTGATCTTCAAAATAATAAGTAAAAAGCAGGCTGGGAGACATGGCTCAAGTGGTAGAGGCCCAGGCAAGCAAACACACCACACACACACACACACACACACACACACACACACACACACACACACACACACACACATCTAGACTGAAAACGGAGTCTAGCCCTTTTTGCCTATACCAGTCCTGTCCAGTGGAATTTTCTGCTATTTTCCCTGAAATGAGGCTGGTGAAACTGAGAAAAAGAGTCTTTAAATGTATTGAATTTTGACCAATTTATATTTAAATAGCCACATGTAGCTACTGACTACTATATTAGATAGCACAGGTCTTTATGTCCAACTTCCAATCTCCTTCCTTCCTTCCTTCCTTCCTTCCTTCCTTCCTTCTTTTCTTCTTTCCTTCCTTCCTTCCTTCCTTCCTTCCTTCCTTCCTTCCTCCCTCCCTCCCTCCCTCCCTCCCTCCCTTCCTTGCTTCCTTCCTTCCTTCCTTCCTTCCTTCCTTCCTTCCTTCTTTCCTTCCTTCCTTCCTTCCTTCCTTCCTTCCTTCCTTCCTTCCTTCCTTCCTTCCCTTGAGCCACAGCTGTACTTCTGGCTTTTTTTGTAGTTTAGTGGAGATAAGACTATCACAGACTTTCACAGAGATGAGGACTTGGTTTGAAGTGCACTCCTCAGATCTCAGCCCCTCTGAGTAGCTAGGATTGCAGATGTGAGCTGCTAACACCCAATTTGTAATTTATTTCTTGAAGAGTGCAGTAGACTTCCTTGTTCTATTTTCATAGCTGCAAATAATCTATTTCAGCAGTATTCAACCTCACACTGGAATTTTTCCTCATTGCTTGTTTATTTGGGCACTTTTATAAGTTGTGTACTGTACTTCTATCAAAAGTCTCTTAATTTCTATTGGACTCTTTTCTGTGATGTTAGTAGGCATTAAAGATCATTGGTTACACCTGTTAACTCACTTGGAGTCACAAAACTATTCTATATATTTCTCTCACTTGATCTCTGTGAACCTTTAACACACTCAGTTTTAAATTTTATAGAGGAGACATTGGCCTTTTGTTAGGCAACATTATCAGCAATTATCCTGTGAAAAAATAGCTTTCAAGATTACGTGAGCTATCATAAGCTTCTACTGATAATAAACGTTTCTAAACTACCAGAAAAGTTCCAGTTTTTTTAATTAACGTTGTTATTGAGAATTGCTTGATTCCACGCATACCCCTGACCATTTCAGGTCTCCCTAGGCTGTCTGGTCCTCAGTATCTCCAGGTTTCTAGGATTCTTCCACTTCTATTATCAGTCCTTCTCTTCCTTCTACTTCTCTCTGAGTGTTTCTTTTCAATGCTGCATGCATAGCTTTGGTGTATTGTTATTCTCAAGAATAAAGTTCTCTTTCTTCGTACTTGCATTTAATGGTCTCAATATCCAATGGGACTGGACCCATGGACATAGCTAGGGTGGGCAGAAAGAAACAAAAATCTAAGCTTCAAGTGCCATGAAAATCCCATGTCTGAAAATTAGTTATCTTTGATATTACTGTGTAAAGGCCTCTATGTAATATTTCTTCAAATGACAAGCCCATTTTTTTCCATTTCAATGTTTTCAAAATTGAAGTGTATTTTTATGCCTATAGAATGACTATTTCAACTTCTTCTTCTAATTATTGATTTTCTTACCTGATTCTCTGGTAAATAGATAGGTTAAGTCCTTTTCTTTTTTTTGTTGTTGGTGGTAGTGGTGGTGGTAATTGTGGCAGTAGTGGTGGTTTCCCAGGCTTGAACTGGGGGCTTTGTATATTAGGTGAATGCTGTCTTACTTGAGCCACATCCCCAGCCCAAGCTGCTTAACCTTAATTACCTTTGTATCTTGAGCACTCAGTAAGTGTCTGAAAGAAAGTGTTCAGTGATAAAGTCCTGTAGAGAGCAAATTGTCCCTTTATGGTCAGTGTCTTAAAGACCCATCTAACCAGAATGAACATCATAGTCTTTAGAATTTTATCCCATCTTCCAAACAAGGCTCTGTGTTCAAGCACTGTTGTTTGTGTGTGTGCGTGCCTGTGTGTGTCTGTGTTTGTGTATCTGTATGTGTGTGTGTGCGCACGCACTAAGCAGCTTGTGCTAATATTGCTTCTAGGAAAGAGACTATTAAGAAATCTCAACTGGGATTTGAAATTTTAAGTGAACACATACAAAGGAAATCAAGAATAACTTAGTTGGGGCTGGGAATATGGCCTAGTGGCAAGAGTGCTTGCCTCCTATACATGAAGCCTTGGGTTCGATTCCCCAGCACCACATATACAGAAAATGGCCAGAAGTGGCGCTGTGGCTCAAGTGGCAGAGTGCTAGCCTTGAGCAAAAAGAAGCCAGGGACAGTGCTCAGGCCCTGCGTCCAAGGCCCAGGACTGGCAAAAAAAAAAAAAAAAAAAAAGAGAGAGAGAGAGAATAACTTAGTTATCTCATTTCCCCCAGGACTTATTGGCCTATAGAAAGAATTTGGCTGAGGAGTCTAAGATCACAAAGGTAATAATCAAGAAGCGTCAACACAGAAAGACTGGCCCAGGCAAGCATTTTCAAATGATAAGGAAGGCAACCATGAGACTACTGAATAAGTCAAGCATTGATAAGCTCAGCCAAGGCACTTCCCCCTAACAGAAAAGTAGACATCTGCCTAGAGGCAGACTGGATATAGGAGCTAGGACATGCAATAACATCATACTTTTATTTTCTTTATTTTAACATTTATGTGAATTTTAATTATATTCACAAGGACTCTTCCCCTAGGCCAAATCCTCTAGTGAAACTGATGTGCAGGAAGCTGCACCATGGCGATTCTATGGTATGATATAGATGACCACTCAGTAAACTATGTTAGGGGTACAGATATCACAGAATGGGAAGCTATAATTGGATCCAGTGTTTTCCTAATTAGAGCTGCTGATTTTCTCTGTAAGTCCTTCCTTTCTTTCCTCCCTCCCTCCCTCCCTCCCTTCCTACTCATTCTTCTTTTGCTATCAAACTTAGAGTTCCCTTGAAGTGCCAGACTTTGAAGTCAGGCCCCATTTTACCAAGTGAACCCCATTTTACCACGCGAACCCCACTTTACCACGCGGACCTGAGATAAGCAGGCCCTGTGAGCAGACCCAGGACAAGCCCATTAGGGCCCAATTGTCTAGAACTCTAACCGCTGCGAATGCTTAACTCTGACCACCCCTAGAATCAAACCCTGAGCCAATCAGATTTGTACCTGTATCCTAATCTTGCTTGCTTGAACACCTGATTGTTGTAACTTTCTTCTTTGCCTTTATAAGCCCTGTGTAATCACAGCTCGTGGCTTCCTCCTAACCTCCGCTGTGTGGGTGGGTAGGACGAGGCCCGAGTTGCAGCTCGCTTAAATAAAGCCTTGCCTTGCTTTTGCATTTCTGAATGTTTGAGTCTCGGTGGTCTTCTTGGTGGTGGTTTCGCGACTTGGCACAACACCCTAACTACCAAAAAGACCTCTATCTTGCCGCTTTTTCTCATATTCCATTTATCTCCTTCTTTCACAGCCAAGCTACTCTTAGTTCAGTTATTAATCTGGATACTATTAATCTAAATACTAATACTCTTGAGAATGATTCAATGTATGATTGTTTTGACATTTTGTTTTCATTGTTCTGGTCCTGGGGCTTAAAATCAGGGCCTGGGCACTGTCCCTGAGCTTCTTTAGCTCAAGGCTATTACTCTATCACTTGAACCAAAGCTCTACTTCCAGATTTCTCTGAGTGGTTTATTGGAGGTAAGATTCTCATGGACTTTTCTTCCCAGGGCTGGCTTTGAATGCTATCCTCAGATCTCAGCCTTCTGAGTAGCTAGGATTTCAGACATGAACCACTAGTGCTGTGCTGGTTGTTTTGAATTTTTGCTGGTGTTGAAAATATTATGCATTCTGTAGATAGTGTACTTTAAATTTTAATATTTTTCTCCAAGCTAGCAATAAGCAATGTTAAAATTCTGGGTTATGGTAGCTATTCATAATACCCACTCAACCCTGTCATCCCTATGGAAAATAACTAAACACTGTAGTTCCTTGTGTTGTTATGATAGTGTGTTTGCTAGGTTAATTGTATTAAATGTATTTTCTTTTTTTTTTTTTGGCCAGTCCTGGGCCTTGGACTCAGGGCCTGAGCACTGTCCCTGGCTTCTTCCCGCTCAAGGCTAGCACTCTGCCACAGCGCCTGCTTCTGGCCGTTTTCTGTATATGTGGTGCTGGGGAATCGAACCTAGGGCCTCGTGTATCCGAGGCAGGCACTCTTGCCACTAGGCTATATCCCCAGCCCAAATGTATTTTCAATTAATGATGGGTTTATCAGAATATGGCCTTATTGTAAATTGAGGAATGTCTGTATATATCTACCCATTTAGTTACACATTCAGTAAACACTGACTATGACTATTTGCCAGGAATTGCACAATTGATCTGTGCAAAACAATCTTTAAAAGTCAAAGGGAGGCTGGGGATATAGCCTAGTGGCAAGAGTGCCTGCCTCAGATACATGAGGCCCTAGGTTCGATTCCCCAGCACCACATATACAGAAAACGGCCAGAAGTGGCGCTGTGGCTCAAGTGGCAGAGTGCTAGCCTTGAGCGGGAAGAAGCCAGGGACAGTGCTCAGGCCCTGAGTCCAAGGCCCAGGACTGGCCAAAAAAAAAAAAAAAAAAAAAAAAAAAAAAAAAAAAAAAAAAAGTCAAAGGGAATACCAAATTCGAGAGACACAGGGTAAAAAAAGAGAAATAACTACAAAAGCAATACTTGCAAAACTGTTTGGTGTAAGTGAACTGAACACCTGGGGGGGGAGGGAAGGGGGGGGGAGGGAGGGGGGCATGAGGGACAAGGCAACAAACAGTACAAGAAATGTATCCAATGCCCAACGTATGATACTGTAACCTCTCTGTACGTCAGTTTGATAATAAAAATTTGAGAAAAAAAAAAGTCAGTACTATTTTGCAGAAAACTGAATTTTTACTGAATAGTAACAGTTAAAACTTAATAGATGTTTATTGTGTGTCAAGGGTTGCTCTAAGCGCTTCACAATAATAATGTTGCTTACTCCTCATAATAATCCAGTGAGACAGGTACTATTATTGTACCCACTTAGAGGAGTAATTATATAACAATAATAAGTGGTAGGAAGGCTGACGTTCATATCCAAGTTTGTTGATTTCAAAGCCCAAATACTTTTTTTTTTTGGCCAGTCCTGGGCCTTGGACTCAGGGCCTGAACACTGTCCCTGGCTTCTTTTTTTTGCTCAAGGCTAGCACTCTGCCACTTGAGCCACAGCGCCACTTCTGGCCATTTTCTGTATATGTGGTGTTGGGGAATCGAACCTAGGGCTTCATGTATGGGAGGCAAGCACTCTTGCCACTAGGCCATATCCCCAGCCCCATGCCCAAATACTTTTCACTATGCCTGAGTGCCTACCAATATTTACCCATGGTTTTCAACTTAAACTGGTTGAACTTAACTTTGATGAGCATATTTCCTATATTCTTTTTGGGAATGGGGAGGACTGGAGGCATAAGATTTGAATGTATTGCTTCATCTTTGCTTGACAGGAACTCTATCACTTGACCCATGCTCCATGACCTCTTCTGCTTTAGATATTTTTCAGAAACATGGAAACAAGATCTTCCTGATCCCTACCAAATAGCTGAGATTATAGGCAAGAGCCATTACATCTGGCAGCTAGACAATTTTCTTCTGGTCCTGGAACTTGAACTCATATAGTCTGAGCTTTTATCCTTAGGGCTAGCACTCTACCATGTAAGCCACAGCTTCACTTCCAGCTTGTTGGTGACTACCTGGAGATAAAAGTCTCACAGACTATCCTTCATGAGCTGGCTTCAAATCTCCATCCTCAGATTTTAGACTCTTGAGTAGCTAGGATTACAGGCATGAGCCCCCAGTGCCTGGCAGCTAGACAATTTTCAAGTTTGCTGATCATTTGGATGAAATTTCTTTATTAATCTGTTCATTTGCATTTTTACCCCACCACATACTAGAATATAGCCCTCAGTTACTTCCTCAGAATTATTCTTATACTACTGTAAGTTGTGATTAACACTAAAACAAAATGTCATTTTCATCTTCTCCAGTAATCATTACTATCTTGCCATTTCTGGCCTCTCATGCCATTTCTGGCTAAAGGAGCTGTTTGTTGCTTGAGGTTCTCTGTGTTTATCCATTCTAAGATTCAGTAGCAGATTTCCCCTTCCAAGGTGACAACACAACCTCAGAGGTTACCTATGTTGGCTTTTAACTGGCCTTCTTTCCTTTTCTCTAGCTCTTCCAAGCCTGGCTGAAGACAAACTCACTCTCATCCTTTGTGACTCCCTAGCCCTCCTCTTCCCCCTCATTCCTCAGGCCTTGTTTTTTCAAGTGTGTTGTGAGAACATTAGAGATAGACTTTGGCCACATTTTCCATACTGAGTCTGAGCTCCTAGGGCTCAGATGTGAAGGGTCAACATTCTGAAGTTAATGTGTCATTTCTAGAGTGAATTGTCCTTAATCCTATGATTTTTTCAACTCTTCTCTAATTTGTGGATCTGTCATTTAGCAAGTAGGTCATATATCATCTGTCTGCAGCGATCAGACTCTGTCAAAGACATCTTTTTGTTGCTGCTTTTGGGTTTTCTTTGTGTCAATATTGGACTTGAAATTTAGGGCTTAGGCACTGTCCCTTGAGCTTTTGTGCTCAAGGCTAGTGCTCTACCACTTGAGCTCAAGTTCTAGGTTTTGGGTCGTTAAAGGTAAGAGTCTTACAGACTTACCTGCCTAGGCTAACTTCTAATCACAATCCTCAGATCTCAGCCTCTGGAATGCCTAAGATTACAAACCACCATCACATGGCTTTTTTTTTAAACTAGTACTGGGTTTGAAGTCTGAACCTCAAACTTGCTCACCTTGCTTGTTCAGCTGGCACTCTACCATGAGGACTATGCCTGCCCTTGGATTATCCTAGACTTTTCTGCCAGGATGCCTTTGAATTAAAATCCTCCAGATCTCAGCCTTCTGTATAACTAGGATTACAGGTGTGAGCCACTAGCTTCAGACTTGCCAATTACATCTGAACTTGCTCCCTACTAGGCAATACTGAAATATGGATGCTGGGTCTAAGTAACCCCATCTTGTCCTCACTACCATGTGGTATCTTAATAGATGATGGAGACTTTCTGAGAGCTCTAGGTGATACAAGTTATTCTTTGAACTGCAGCTGTATTATGGGTGGTTAAGCACTATACAGGTGATATAGGTCATTCACTAACTGCTGATATTTCATGGACTGTTGAGATGACAGGAGCCAGGCACTGGTGGCTCACACCTGTAATCCTAGCTACTCAGGAGGCTAAGATCTGAAGATCACAGTTCAAAGCCAGCCCATGAAGGAAAGTCCATGAGACTCTTATCTCCAATTAATCACCAGAAAACCAGAAGTGGTAGAGCACTAGCCTTGAGCTGAAGAGCTCAGGGACATTACCCAGGCTCTGAGTTCATACACTTTGCTTGTCCCCACACCATGAGACAGCTGCCTTGATGTAGTTTATGCATTTATAAACTTTGTGCTAGCTATATTCCTGACTGCAAGTTCCTGGGGACATGAGTCCACTTTCAGTCATTGGCTTTCTAATAAAAACCTCCAATTCAACCTCTGTGCTTTTTTGTATCTTGCTGATAGAATTCCCATATGACAATGCAATGTTTACCATTTTGTCACTAAAAATTACCACTAGCCCCTCTCAGAAACAATCTCATCCAAGTAAATGTGGAAAAGAAATTGGCCTAGACTAGTGTCAAGGGATAAACATTATGATGCAACAGTACCTTTAAACTCCCAGCTTCAGGTCAGTTGTTCTGAAGTGGGACAAGCACAGTCAGGCTGCAGATTGTTGCTTCCTGAGCATCTGGTAGTCAAAAGAAAACTGAAAGAACTTTCCATCTTGACTTTTTTTCAGTTGATGTGTGTGTGTGTGTGTGTGTGTGTGTGTGTGTGTGTGTGTGTGTGTGTGTGTGTGTCCTGGGACTTGAACCCAGGGCCTTGGCTCTGTGCCTGAGCTTTTCTGGCCAAGGCTAGCACTCTACTACTTGAACCACAGCTCCACTTCCAGCTGTTTGGTGATTAATTGGAGATAAGAGTCTCATGGACTTTCCTGTCTGGGATGGCTTCAAACCAGGATCCTCAGGCCTTAGCCTCCTGAGTAGCTAGGCTTAGAGGTGTGAGCCACTGGTGGCAGGCTTCAGTTGACTTTTGAAAACCACTTATTTTAGAGGTCACACAGCTGAGCAATTCATTATTAGTGTTTTAATAGCTCTGACTAAAGCTGCCTGGCAGGTTGAAATTTTTGCCTTTCACTGTATCTTATTATTCTCTCACAAAAGATGACCTTTGGATCTTAATAAGTAACTGCAAGGTTAGCTCACCCTTCTAAAAGAGCCATGAGAGGTAAACCCTACTAATCATTACTTTTCTCTTGGTTTGAAGAATCATCTGATGGTCTCCAAGTAACATAAAAAGTGGCATGCACGGGCTGGGGATATGGCCCAGTGGCAAAAGTGCTTGTCTCGTATACATGAGGCCCTGGGTTCAATTCCCCAGCACCACATATGCAGAAAATGGCCAGAAGTGGCGCTGTGGCTCAAGTGGCAGAGTACTAACCTTGAGCAAAAAGAAGCCAGGAACAGTGCTCAGTCCCTGAGTCTAAGCCCCAGGACTGGCCCCTCCCCCCCCAAAAAAGTGGCATACAGTTAATTTCCTAAACATTACAGCAAATACTCCAAACCCCAAACAATTTTAAAAGACTACTTTCAAAATCTATACTCAAGGGGCTGGGGATATGGCCTAGTGGTAAGAGTGCTTGCCTCATATACATGAAGCCCTGGGTTCAATTCCCCAGCACCACATATACAGAAAATGGCCAGAAGTGGCACTGTGGCTCAAGTGGTAGAGTGCTAGCCCTGAGCAAAAAGAAGCCAGGGACAGTGCTCAAGCCCTGAGTCCAAGCCCCAGGACTGAAAAAAAAAAAAAATCCATACTCAAAAAGGAAGGAGAGGGCTGGGAATATGGCCTAGTGGCAAGAGTGCCTGCCTCGTATATATGAGGCCCTGGGTTCAATTCCCCAGGACCACATATACAGAAAACGGCCAGAAGTGGCGCTGTGGCTCAAGTGGCAGAGTGCTAGCCTTGAGCAAAAAGAAGCCAGGGACAGTGCTCAGGCCCTGAGTCCAAGCCACACGACTGGCCAAAAAAAAGGGGGGCTGGGGATATGGCCTAGCGGCAAGAGTGCATGCCTCGTATACATGAAGCCCTGGGTTCGATTCCCCAGCACCACATATGCAGAAAACGGCCAGAAGTGGCGCTGTGGCTCAAGTGGTAGAGTGCTAGCCTTGAGCAAAAAGAAGCCAGGGACAGTGCTCAGGCCTTGAGTCCAAGCCCCAGGACTGGCAAAAAAAAAAAAAAAAAAGAAGAAGAAAGAAAGAAAAAGGAAGGAGAACTTTAAAGAGATGGATAAATTTCTAGAGAAACACAATCTGCCTAAGTTGAACCAAGAAGATATATACCAGTTAAACAAGCCAATAATACCCAACGAGATAGAGGAAATAATCAAAAGTCTTCCAACAAGGAAAAGACCAGGCAGGCTTGGACAGATTCACAGATGAATTCTATTAGACTTTTAAAGATGAACTAACACCAGTGCTCCTCAAGCTTTTTGGTGAAATAGAAACAGAGGGAGTAATTCCATACTCATTCTATGAAGCCAGTATCACATTCATCCGAAAACCAGGCAAGGATCTAACAACAACAAAAAAGAGTACAACAGACCAATTTCTCTGATGAACACAGATGCAGAGCTCCTCAATAAAATATTAGCCAACAGAATCCAGAAACAAATTTTTAAAATCATACATTATGACTAAATAGGCTTCATCCCATAGATGCAAGGCTTATTTAACATATGTTGAAGGGGGGAATGAAGAGTTAGGGTGAACCCCATTTTCAGGCAGCCCCCGTTTTGTTGTCTGTTTAAACTATGAGCAAACCCAGGGCAAGTTTATTAGGGCCCAGCCGGTCAAGAACTCTAACTGCCTGGGAATGCTTAACTCTAACCGCCCCCAGAATGCCTCGAGCCCTGAGCCAATCAGATTTGTACTCGTATCCTAATCTTGCTTGAACACCTGATTGCTGTAACTTTGGCTTTTGCCTTTATAAGCTCTGTGAAATCTCAGCTCGAGGCTGGCTCCTAACCTCCGCTGTGTCCGTGGGTAGAACAAGGCCCGGGCCGTGGCCCTGCTTGAATAAAGTCTTGCCTTGCTATTGCATTTCGGAATGTCTTAGTCTCAGTGGCCTTCTTGGTGGTCCTTTCGTGACTTGGCATAACAATGTAAATTACTAAATGTAATTCACTATGTCAACAGTGCCAAAGACAATAACCATATGATCATCTCAATAGAGTCAGAAAAAGCCTTTGACAAAATACAACTTTCATTCATGCCAGAAAGCTTAGGAGATGCTAGAAATAGAAGGAACATTCCTTTAAATCATAAAGATTATATATGACAGACCAACAGCAAACGTCATACTGAAGGGGGAAAAACTAAAAGCATTTCCTCTAAAATCAAGAACAAGGCAAGGATGTCCATTCACTCCACTCCTCTTCAATATAGTCTTGGAATTCTTAGCCAGAGCAATAAAGCAAGAAAAGGACATAAAAAGGATTCACATGGGGAAAGAAGTCAAACTAGGAAGTGGTATGGTGGCTCAAAGTGGTAGAGTTCTAGCCTTGAGCAAAAGAGCTCAGGGACAGCACTCAGGCCCTGAGTTCAAGCTCTATGAATTACAAAAAATAAAATAAAATTATTCTTATTTGTAGACAGCATGATCTTATACCTAAAGGACCCAAAACACTCCATCCCCAAGCTTCTAGAGCTGATCCAACACTTTGGCAAAGTAACAGGATACAAAATTAACCCCCCAAATCAGTAACCTTTCTGGAGGCCAACAATGTACAAGCAGAAAGGGAAATAGCCTCAAATAATAAACAAAATATGTAGGAATAAACCTAACCAAATATGTAAAAGATCTTTATAGTGAAAATTACAAAATCTGAAGAAGGAAACCAAAGCGTACACCAGGAAATGGAAAGACCTTCCATGTTCATAGAAAGGTAGAATCAATATTGTGAAAATGACCATACTGCAAAAAAGAATATACAAATTTAACACAATATCCATCAAAATCTCAATGATGTTCTTTACTAAGATAGACAAAACAATCCAAAAATTTATATGGAACAACAAAAGACCTAGAATAGCCAAAGCAATTCTAGACAAAAAAAGTAATACATGTGGCATCACAATACCAGACCTCAAGCTTTACTACAGAGCTATAATAACAAAAACAGCTTGGTATTGGCACAAAAATAGAGCTGAAGATCAACGGAATGGATTAGAAGACCCAGAAATAAAACAGTTATCTGATATTTGATAAGGAAGCCAACAGCATACAGTGTGTGTGTGGGGGGGGGGGCGGATAGCCTCCTCAACAGCTGGTGTTGGGAAAAGTGGGTATTTATATGCAGAAAACTAAAAGTGGATCCCTGTTTGTCATAATGGACTAATATCAATTCAAAGTGGATCAAAGACCTCAACTTTGAAAATACTGCATGAGAGAGTAGTAGAAACTTTAGAGCTTATAGGTATAGGCAGGAACTTCTTGGAAAGAATCCCAAGGGCACAACATATGGGAGAGAGACTTGACAAGTGGGATTAAGGGCATGGTTACTAAACTACAAAGACAGCCAACGGACTGGGAGAAGATCTTTACCAGCAACACATTAGGCAAAGGCTTAATATCCAACATATACAAGGAGCTCAAGAAACTAACCCCTCACAGACCTAATAAACAAGTCACTAAATGGGCAAGGGAGAGACTTCTCAGAAGAAGAGATAAGAATGGCAAATAAACACACGAGGAAATGCCCATCATTGCTGGCCATAAAGGAAATGCAAATCAAAACAACTCTGAGATTCCAGCTCACCCCAGTTAGATCGGCCAACATTGTGAAAATCGAACAACAACAAATGTTGGCAGGGATAAGGAGAAAAAGAACCTTATTGCACTGTTGCTGGGAATGCAAACTAGTACAACCATTCTGGACAGCAGTCTGAAGATTCCTCAAAAAACTAAACGTAGACCTTCCTTATAACCCAGCCATACCACTCCTGGGCGTCTATCCTGAACATCATGGGCCAGGATATGGTAAAGACACCTGCACATCCATGTTCATTGCTGCATTCACAATAGCCAAGATATGAAAACAGCCAGATGCCCCACAATAAATGAGTGGATTGAAAAACTACACATAATGGAATTTTACAGAGCCATTAGAATAAAACAATGTAATTCACAGGGAAGTGCACAGAACTAGAACAAATCATGTTAAGTGAAGTAAGCCAACTCTGAGAGACAAACAGCTCAGGTTCTCTCTGATATGCAGAAATTGGACCTAAAATACACTGGGCTATGACAAATTATACAGGATTCTAGATACTCACACAGTGAAAACAAAATGAGGATAGTCTTAGGAAAGAAACACAAAAGTGCAATGCCTAAGTGCCTCTTCATATTTATATAAAATAACATACATATTGAAAGTAAATCCAAGATATGGGAACAAGAGATCTCTTTTTTCCTTCCTTCCTTCCTTCTTTCTTTTCTTTTAGCCTTCGATGATTCTATCTTCTTTACCTTATATATGGTGTATTCAAGTGTGCATCGACAGAAGAGTTGGGGGGAGGGTAAAGAACTAGAGGGGAAAAGGGGGGAAAAGTGCAGCAGTGGAGCTCACTGGACACTGAGAAATGTGAACCATACAACTTGTGGGTGGAGCCAGGGTGGAAGAACTAGAAGAGAGTGAGGGAACAGAAGACACTATACAAAAGAAAATGTACTCATTACCCGACTCATGTAACTGTAATCCCTCTTCACATCACCTCTGTAATAACAATAAAGTAGATTAATAAGAAAGAAAGAATATGGTGGGCTGGGAATATGGCCTAGTGGCAAGAGTGCTTGCCTCGTATACATGAGGCCCTGGGTTCGATTCCTTAGCACCACATATGCAGAAAATGGCCAGAAGTGGCGCTGTGGCTCAAGTGGCAGAGTGCTAGCCTTGAGCAAAAAAGAAGCCAGGGACAAGTGCTCAGGCCCTGAGTTCACCACCTAGGACTGGCCAAAAAAAAAGAAAGAATATGAAGTTCAAAGTAAATCTAAAAATATTAACTTCCTAATCTCTTGGGATGTGTGTGTGCGCACGTGTGTGTGTGTGTGTGTGTGTGTGTGTGTGTGTGTGTGTGTGTATGCCCACATGCATAAGCCAGTACTGGGACTTGAACTCAGGGACTGGAAACTGGTCCTTAGCTTTCTTGCTCATGGCTGATGCTCTACTACTTATGCCACAGCTCTACTTCTGGATTTTAGCTGAATTACTGGAGATAATAGCCTCATGGGCTTTCCTGCCTGGGCTGGCTTTGAACTGAGATCCTTAGATCTCATCCTTCTGAATAGCCATTGATTCCTGGCTAATCTTGCTCTTTAATTAAAAGTAAAATAATATTTAACTTGCAGGAATACAATATGTTGGTCTAAAAAAATAGAGGAGATGAAAATAAATTATTAGCCCCAAAGATATTCCAGTAAAAAGTACATGCCCTGAGTATGAAGACCTTGCTCAATATATGGCCCCTGTGCTCATTGCCCAGCTGCTTCTCCATTCCCTCTCTAGGAAAGCCCTTTGTACTCCTGACCTTCTTAAAATGGAGCTTTGTGAACAATAACTGTTCCCATCTGCTTTGATTTCCTAGCTTTCCAAATAAATCAATCTTCCTTCCTTCCTTCCTTCCTCTTTGTTGTTGCCAGTACTGGGATTTGAACTCTGGGCCTGGGCGCTATCCCTTATCTTTTTCATTCAAGGCTGGTACTGTACCACTTGGTCCACAGCTCTACATCTAACTTTTTGCTGGTTAATAGGAGGTAAGAGCCTCTTAAACTTTCATTCATGGGCTGGTTTTGAACTGCAATCCTCAGATCTCAGATCTTATGAATAGGTGAGATTTACAGGCATGAGCTATGAGTGCTGGCTCCAAATAAATCTTTTTCTTGCTCCAACAACTTTTTGTTGAGTCACTGGCCTTCAAGAGTGGCTAGTAAACAATCTTGGTTTGGTTCTAAGGCTAAGGCTGGTTCAGCAGCATCTGATTGTATATAAAGGAATACTTCCTTGGCAGCAAAGACAGTTGGGTATGAGGACTTTGAGCATCTCTGCATTGGAAGAGCTAAAAGACCTATCTTTAGCCTGGCATGCCTGTAGCTCATGCCTGTAGTTCTAGCTATTGAAGAGGCTGAGCTCTGAGTATCATAGTTCAAAGCCATCCTGGGCAGGAAAGCCCATGAAATTATTATCTCCAATCACTAAGAAAGCTTGAAGTATAAGTAATTATTCAGGAAAAAATAAAAAATGATAAAAAAAAACCTTAAGGATTAAAAAAAAAGAAGAAGAAAGCTGGAAGTAGAGCTGTAGCTCAAGTGGTAGAATGCTAGACTTCAGCACTAAAGCTCAGGAACAGTGCCCAAGCCCTGAGTTGAAGAACCAGGACTGGCATACACACACACACACACACACACACACACACACACACACACACACACACACACCTTGACCTTCACCATCTGTTTGGCTATTGTCCTAGCTCTTGTGGCACATATTATCTCTCAGTCCTCCACTCCCACTATCCCTATATGTTAGAATATATACTTAGAAGACAGTGAAAGCTAACTGCATTTTGTTGACTACACAGAATCCTACAGCATTGCGTGGCAGACTGCAGTGCTCATAAGTACTGGCTGAATATTATGAATTGATTAGGAATCTTATTCATGGGATGTGGCTCAGGAATGGTTATGTTTCCAGGCAGGAGCAGAATGAGATGCCTCATTGGCATTCTATTCTGTGAATTTGCATGTTTAAGAAGCCCCAAAGCCCCTGTCAGTCTGAGCCAGCAGCTGTTATGCAGAGGGGAGCAAATGAAGCTTCCAGGCAGATGGGGTGGAGGAGGGGTGGAGAGATGGGTGAGCAGCAAGAGCAACTCACAAGCGGAAGGGAGGCATTGCTAATGGGCCATGATAGAACAGGAGGTGTGGAAGGCTCATGGTTACAGCATGTCTTTTCCTCCAGGACAAAGGGGGCTGTGATGCAGAGCACAGAGAAGAGCAGCGTCTGATTCAGCCAAAAGAGTGGTCAGTACAGCATGGAGTGAGGGCCCAGGGAAGAAATGCCTCAAACAGGGATCAGAATTAATACCTGAAAACAAAGTGCTTCCAAACAGGAGAATTAGTGTACATCCAGGCTTTGGTGTGTGTGTGGCTTTAGATGTTTACAACCCCATGGTCAAAGGTACAAGCAGAGAGCCAAAGCCTCCTTGTTTGAAACAAACTATCTCTTGAAGAGACTTCACCTCTGAATCACACAGCCTACCTGTATTGGGCTAGCATTCAGTCCCCAGTCACTTTTCACTGGAAAAGTTCAGAATCCTTCTCTCAGTTCACTTAGTGGTCATATGGCTGTGGTTGTAACCAGGCCTCTCTTGACCCACCTTGGCACATCTCAATTGAATACAATAAATGATACCTTCAATCAAGTCATCTTTGAAAGAATTTAAAATGCTTCTATAACCAGGAAAAAAACTACGGACTTTTCTAGATCAAAGTACATCTTCAAATTGGAGTCAACATTTCTTTTTCTGTTTAAAAATAATATAATTGGGAGCTGGGAGTTTAGCTGAGTGGTGGAGTGCTTGCCTAGAATGTACAAACTTCTGGGTTTGATCCTCAGTACCACAAAGCACAAAAACAACAAAACCATTTTGCCATTAGTATCAAAATGCTAGCGATTTTATTTTTTTCTGCAACAATGCATTGAATTTTCTTATTTACGATTTTTTAAAAAAATGGTTATGAGTTAGGCACTGGTGGCTCATACCTGTAATCCTACCTATTCAGGAGATTGAGATCTGAGGACAGTGGTTCAAAGCCAGCCTGGTCAGGGAATTCTGTGAGACTCTTATCTCCAACTAACCACCAGAAAACCAGAAGTGGAAATGTTGCTCAAAGTGGTAGAGCACTAGCCTTGAGCAAAATGCACAGGGACAGAGCTCAGGCCCTGAGTTTATGCTCCATGATCCTTTCCCCCCCCCCCCCCCAAAAAAAAAAGTGGTTATGATGGTGGGTTTGTTTTTTTTTCAAATTTGGTTCTAACTATATACAGACTAAATTAGCAGGGTTAGCAGTTTCTCACCCCGCTATCTAGTCAATGGAAACACCAGAGCTTTTTTCCTTCCTCTAATGACTGTTGACTGGAATTTGTCAGCAACCAGGATAGAATGGGAGGGTTCATAAAGGAAGGTTGGAGAAGTGGGAGTGTCTTGGGAGAACAGAGAATCTGTGGGAGGGTAGGAAATGATGTCTGATTCACTCTCAGTAGCTCCACTTCCAATTCACTTTGTGGAGCCAACCAAAAAAAGGAAGAAGATGACCTCTAAAAAAAAAAAAGCACACAACTTTTGCATTATTTTAATACCTGTCAGGGAGAAATATAGCCCTCTAGCAACATAGTTAGAAACAGCATTCCACTTGGATTAAGCCCATAGCACCTGGCACTTTCCACAGATATTCCCTGACACAGTCCCCAGATCTGCCAAGTTTGTAAGGCCAAAGTGGCAGAATCTGAATTAGTGAACCCTGTTAACTGAGTGCCAAGTCATTGATGGGAAATTTCCCCCATTCTCTCCCTAGGTTCGACTTTTTTTTTTTTTTTTTTTTTTTTGCATAAAGAAAGAACTAGAAGACAGATCTCAGACATAAAACCCACAGAGGGGTCGTGCTGGAAGCACGGCATCCTCCAGTGAAGGGTCGTCGGTTTGACTGGTTATGTATGACCAGCTGAAACGCAGCAGATCTCAAATCCGGCAAAGGTTGCTCCTTTCCTCCATTCCTGGGTGGGGCTCGGGAGATGCGGGTGGGAGAAGGCCCGAGGGCATTTGTGTAAAATTAAAATGCTTATTACCTATGTGACCACCTGCAACCATAGCCCCCTTCTCGCCTTCCACCTTGCTCCGGGCTTCCTCCCTGGGGATGCAGAGATCTGGAAACTGGGTTTCTGCCCCCGTCTTTCCCCAGCCAAGCCCCGCTCCTGTCCCCCTTCCCGGCACACAGCAGCTGGAGCCCCAGCAGCTGACGTCTGGTGCGGGCACGCGCAGCAAGAGCCTCCTTCCTCTTTCCAGACACACTGGAGATTTAATTTTAATTAACCATGATTGCTATGGCCCCCAAGGGATGGCTTTCCCAAACGGAGCACATTCTATCTATCTATCTATCTATCTATCTATCTATCTATCTATCTATCTATCTATCTATCTATCTATCTGAATCTATCTGATCTCCCCTCCCCTTTTCCCCATGGCATCGAAATTTGAGAATATATTTAAAAAGCAAACGAGGTGTCTCACCCACTCGTGCCCGCGGACCCACGCCGGCGGAGGATGCGGACGGCAGCGGGAGGCGGTCGCGCCGAGCCGCCCAGCCTAGGGAGGATGCGGAGCTGGACCGCGAGGGGGCGGGGCCAAGGGGCGGGGCCCGGCGTGACGGGAGCGGGTCACGTGTGCCTTCAGCCACACCCACACGCTGGAGTCCCTGGCAGCCTCAGGAGACTCCAGTGAAGGACGCTGGCCCTGCACTGGGCAAGCTCACTCAGACGCTCCGAGGGCAGCGATGGGCTCTTGGGTAAAAGGCAACAGCTGCTTGGCGGCTGGGCTGCTGCAGAACAAAGTGGCCATCGTCACCGGCGGGGCCACGGGCATCGGGAAAGCCATCTCCAAGGAGCTCCTGCACTTGGGTAGGTTGGGCCTGGGCACCCAGAGCCAGGGTCTGTAGAGGCCTAGGTAGGAAAAAAAAAAATTCAGTTCTGGAGCCAGGGGACGCTAGTAGGGCCCGGACAGGGCTGTGTGCAAAGCTGGAGGGGGCTATAGAGGTGACTGAAATGACTGCTCGAGAAAGGGAGAGTTCTTCCTGACAAATCATGGCCTAAAGCCAATGATACTATGCCCGAGGTAGGTAATAAACTGGCCTGTGAAAATGTGCCGTGGAATTGTCTTTATATTTTAAGCTAATCCATCCTAAATGTTGCCCAATTCTCCAAATTAGGAGACTGTCCTCTCACATTTCTTGTCATAACTGCAGCAGGAAATATAATAGGTATCTTACTTGAGATAAGGAAGAACCTTATGCATACAAACACAAGGAAAGAAGCCACAAAGGAGGAAATAATTAATTTTTTTAAACGTGTGTGTGTGTGTGTATGTGTGTGTGTGTGTGTGTGTGTGTGTGCGCGCGCGCGCGCAGATACTGAGGCTTGAACCTAGGAACTGCGGGCTATACCTTAGCATTTTCACTCAAGGCTGGTGTTTACTACTTGAACCATAGCTCTACTTCTGGCTTTCCTGCCCAGGTTGGCTTCAAACTGCCATCTTCAGATCTCAGCCTCCTGAGTAGCTAGGATTACAGGCATAAGCCACCAGCACTCGGCTTCATTCCTAATTTTTAATGTTCAGTGCATTTTTCAATGAGTTTTAAAATGTGAAGTTTAAAGACACATGTAGAATATTGAAAGCATTTAGAAAGCCAAGTGTGATGGTGCATACTTGTAGTCCCCAAACTTTGGAGGTGTAGCAGGAGAATTCTGAGTTTCTCAACCACTCTGGAGTACACATAGTAAACACAAAAGGGGCGGGGAGGAGGAAGAGTTCTTAGCTTAGCACTAGCCCAGGAGGCTCTTACCTCCAATTAAGAAGCCAGAGGTTGAGCTGTGGCTCAAGTGGTAGAAGTGCTACCCTTGAATTAGAAAGCTCAAAAATTTGGTGATCCGTCATTTTTATATTGTTTTGTCCTTATTTAACAGGGATCTTCCTTCCTGGCTCTTTTGTTGTCTCTTGCTCCCATTTTATGGTTAGGCAGCTCTTCTGTTCAAGGCTAGCACCCTACCACTTTGAACCACAACTCCACTTCCAGTTTTCTGGTGGTTAATTGGAGATCAGAGTCTCACAGACTTTTATGCGTTTTTATGCCTCCTGAGTAGTAATGTGAGCCATCAGCGCCTGGCTTTAAAAAAAAATTATATATTATTCTTTGAGTAGTTGTACAATGGAGTTCAACCAAAACAGTTTATTTCTCTCGCTCGCTCTCTTTGTCTGAGACTGGGACTTAAGCTCTTAATCTGACACTTGTACTCTTTGGTGGATATTTTACCACCTTAAGCCATGCCTCTAACCACCACTACTACTACAACTATCACTTCTGAGTAATAGTCCATTATCTAGATATATTAGAGTTTTTTATTCATTTGATGATGGATACTTGGCTTGTTTCCATGCTTTAACAAGGAGTATAAACTTGAAAATTTTAAACAGTTACTATGTGACCCAGTAATTTCACTCATGGTATCTAGTCAAGAGAAAAACATTTGTCCACACAAAGATTTATATTTACTGTCACCTCATGGTGGTAACAACCCAAGTGTTAATCAGCAGAAATGTATAAAGAAAAAAAGGCATATATGTATAGAGGCATACTTACTTAGCAATAAGAAGGAGTTTTAAATGCAGTATGGTGAGTAGCTAAGCACAGAAAACCATGTATTATGTTGTATGATTTTTGTGAAATATTTAGAAATGGTAAAAGCAAAATCAGTAGCCATAGATAGATAAGTGTTTGCCTGGGGATGGATTGGATTTCAAATGAATTTTAAAAAGGAATGGGCGGGGTGGGGGGTGGACAGTGATTAAAACCTTCAGACAGAGAATTGTTGCATCATTGTGCATTTCTGTTACAAATCATTAGATTGTACACTTAAAGTATGTGAATTTCATGATGTGTAAAGTATACCACAATAAGGCTTTTTGTATCAAAATGTAATGTAAACTAAAATATAGTTGACTCTTGCTTTTTTGTGCAGTCTGGCAACCTGCATCTATAACTGGGGTATTTGCATGTAATGTGATTTCCAGTAGAACTGAATTTAAACCTGCCCTGTTGTTTGCTCCTTGTGTTGTATCTTCTCATTTACTCTTGTTTGCTTCCTTCATGTGGATTACTCGGTTATGACTTTCCAATTCATCTCTTTTGTTGACTTGGTACCTTAGTGCTTCACAGTGATGGCTTATCTGCCACTATTTTACCATTTCATCTAGAAGGTAAGAATGCCTTAGCAGTTTACAAGTGGTCCCAGCTTTACATGTACTGAGGTGCCATAGAAAAGAGCAAGCTGAGGGCTGGGAATATGGCCTAATGGTAGAGTACTTGCCTTGCATACTTGGAGCTCTGGGTTCAATTCCTTAGTACTACATTATAAAAAAAAGCCAGAAGTGGCGCTGTGGCTCAAGTGATAGAGTGCTAGCCTTGAGCAAAAAAAGAAGCAAGGGATAGTGCTCAGGCCCTGAGTTCAAGCCCCAGGACTGGCAAACAAACAAACCAACAAAAACAAAAAAGGAAAAAGGAAAAGTGCAAGCTGAGACCATGGAAAGCACATGGAATGATCAAATTGTCAAACATTCCCTAATCTTAAAGTCTTTAGTTAAGGCATCATAAATTCATTTTCTCTCGATTATGGATATATAAGGAAGTGTAAAACAAATAGTAGAACTAGACCAAGATAGTTTTACCGGGGAGATGTTAGGTGAGAGGCACCAAGTTTCAGTAAAATAGGAGGATTAAGTTCTAATAATTTATCGCAGACTGTAATAACAGTGTGTTGTAGATTTCAAAATCACTAAAAAGTTTGGATCTTAAATGTTCTTACCACAAAGAAATGCCTCTCTCTCTCTCTCTCTCTCTCTCTGTGTGTCTGTCTGTCTGTCTCTGAGGCAATTAGCTTGGAGATAGGTTGATACTCTGAAGGAGTACTTTTTTTAATTAATTAAATTTTGTTGACAAGGTGTTGTGCAAAAGGGGTACAGTTACATAATAAGGCAGTGAGTACATTTCTTGTGATATCTTACACCCTCGTTTTTCTTTCCCTTCCCTAGATCAGGTAGGCATATATACTATACCCAGTGTACCAAAATCATATACAGTAACCATGTAGCATATGCCAAAGGAAATTCACCTAGAACTTTATTCTTTTTTATTTTAATTTTTTAATTTTTTTTGGCCAGTCCTGGGGCTTGGACTCAGGGCCTGAGCACTGTCCCTGGCTTCTTCCCGCTCAAGGCTAGCACTCTGCCACTTGAGCCACAGTGCCGCTTCTGGCCGTTTTCTGTATATGTGGTGCTGGGGAATCGAACCTAGGGCCTCGTGTATCCGAGGCAGGCACTCTTGCCACTAGGCTATATCCCCAGCCCCTCACCTAGAACTTTAAATATAACATCAACAATAGAATCCTCCTGTGTCCTTCTCTTGGAGTTGTTTTTGCTTATTGAAGGAGTGCTTTTAAATTAAGTGTTGATCTGTTCAGCCTTTAGTCTATGGCTAACCCTGCCCCACTACTGAGGCTATGTATGCCCTTTACCCAGGGAAAGTCTTTTTTTTTTTTTTCTGGTTGGCACACTAACTATTCGTAGCTCTGTGTGAATGCAGGGTTTGGGGTGATTGTTCCCTCAGTCTATTCATGTACTCCCAGGTACTGATCAGAACTTGGGTGAAAATGCAAGGGGACTCTGCTGATCTCTTTCATCTCTCTGTACCCTCTGGAACCAGCCCCCAGGGTCTTGCTGGACTTTCACATTGTTCTCTTCCATCCAGGGAAACTTCAGGGCTGCAGTTTTGAAGCTCTCTCCAGAAAATAAGCTGGCTTGGACATAGGGCTCATGTTGTGTGTGTTTCCACTTTCTCAGAAACGACTGTTTGTTTCCAGTCCAATGTTACTGGATGTCCCATATGCTTTGGCGGGCACTGCTGCTTGTGCACCATTCAGTGTTTTTGTTGTTTCAGGACACAAGGTCCACTCAGTTCCTTTTACTCCATCTTGTCCAGAAACACAAGTACCAATTCATCTTTATTGTTTTCCTTTCTTTTTCAGGAACACACCATTTTTTTTCTATCTTATTGTTAAAATCTGAGAGGCTCATGAAAGCTTATTCACTTGTTATCTGCCCCCCGCCCCCCTTTCTCTTCCTAGGGTGTAATGTGGTCATCGCCTCTCGGAAGATTGACAGATTAAACTCAGCTGCAGATGAACTGAGGTCCACTCTGCCTCCCAATAGCCAGGCTCAGGTCTCTCCC
Organism: Perognathus longimembris pacificus; assembly: GCF_023159225.1. Lineage (NCBI taxonomy): Eukaryota > Metazoa > Chordata > Mammalia > Rodentia > Heteromyidae > Perognathus > Perognathus longimembris. The sequence goes on from NC_063164.1 coordinate 17,616,797, forward strand.
ATACAGTGCAACATCCGGAAAGAAGAGGAGGTAATACAACTGTATCTGTATCATTTATTTCTCTTTTTAAAAAGTTGAATTTGTTGTTTCCTAAACCTGGTTGTGCTTCAGGTTCTCCTATGAGAAGTTTCTTGTGCTGATGATTTACTGAGCTGGTGATCTCAGGAGAAAGGAGAGGAAGGGAAGCAAGACAAAGACTAAGAAATGACATGGTCTTTTGTCCATTAAAGCATTTCTTTCTTTTTACTGTTATTATTAAAGAGCTAACAAAGAGGTATAAATTCCATAAGTCAGGTTATGAATACAATGCTTCTTGGTCAACGTCACCCTTTCCTTTGTTCTCCCCCATTTCCCCCTTCTGGTTCCTCCTCACAAGTCACATAGTTCATCTTTTACATAATGTACATTGAATACAATGCATTTGCTCACCCTTCCCCCCCCCCATTCCTGGGTCCCTCTTTTGCTTTCCCCCACCATAAAAAAACAACAACATGTTTCCACTTCCCATTATTCATTTTTTTTCTTTATATCTTTATTGTAAAGGTGACAGGGTTTACAATTACATAAGTAAGATAATGAGTACATTTCTTTTTAAACACTGTTACCCCACCATATTTTCTGCTGCTTAGCCCTCCCTTCTCCCCTCCCCAAAGTTGTATAGTTCAACAGTGCAGCAGTGAACATGGATAACAAGTCTCTTGACCTTATCCTGACTGGTAATGCCTTGGGTAGATGCCAAGGAGTAGTATGACTGGGTCATAGTATGGTTCTATGTTTAGTTTTTTTGAAGAATCTCCAAACGGTTCAAGGCATTTCTTTTTTTTTTTTTTTTTTTTTTTTGGCCAGTCCTGGGCCTTGGACTCAGGGCCTGGGCACTGTCCCTGGCTTCCTTTTGCTCAAGGCTAGCACTCTGCCACTTGAGCCACAGCGCCACTTCTGGCCCTTTTCTGTATATATGGTGCTGGGGAATTGAACCCAGGGCCTCAGAGGCAAGCTCTCTTGCCACTAGGCCATATCCCCAGCCCCCTCAAGGCATTTCTTAATGTTAATTTTGCCCCAATTTCACCACTGTATTTTTTTTTTTTTTTTGGCCAGTCCTGGGCCTTGGACTCAGGGCCTGAGCACTGTCCCTGGCTTCCTTTTGCTCAAGGCTAGCACTCTGCCACTTGAGCCACAGTGCCACTTCTGGCCGTTTTCTGTATATGTGGTGCTGGGGAATTGAACCCAGGGCCTCATGTATACGAGGCAAGCTCTCTTGCCACTAGGCCATATCCCCAGCCCTCACCACTGTATTTTGAGGTTGGTGTTTATAAATGAGTACAACAGATCTACAAAACTTAGTGGTGAGTCAGGCCCTTGAAGAATCTTGTCATCAGAACTGAAATTTTACTTTTATATATGAGTATTTAATATTGGGGAATTACTCATGTTGTCTGAATTTAGGCTAATTCATTGTGACTACATGTTCATTGGCTATGCCTTTCAGTTCCTGTTTCATTTCTAGGATAAGTGACTGGTCCAAGTAGCAAGCTAGGTTATTAAACTTTGAACTTTTTCTTTTTTCATTTTTGCCCTGGTGCTGATGTTTGAACTCAGGTCCTAAGCACTGTCCCTGAGTTTTTGTGCTCAAGACTAGCATTCTATTACTTGAGCTACAGCTCCACTTCTGGCGTTTTGATGATGACTTGGAGATTCATTGAGACTGAGTTTCTTGCCTGGACTGGCTTCTAACCTCAGTCCTCAGATCTCAGCCTCCTGAGTAGCTAGGATTAGGGGTCTGGGCCAGCTGTCCCCAGCTTAAACTTTAGACTTTTAATAACCTTACTTTAAATTTTAATTTTTTTTCTTGTCAGGTGGATAATTTGATGAAATCAACTTTAGCTATTTATGGTAAGATCAATTTCTTGGTAAACAATGGAGGAGGTCAGTTCCTGTCTCCTACTGAGCATGTCAGTTCAAAGGGGTGGAATGCTGTAATTGAAACCAACCTGACTGGCACCTTCTACATGTGTAAAGCAGGTACGTGCCATGAAAGCTGCAAAAACCAACTTGTCTCATTGATCTCTATGAGGTCATAGAGAATGCTGAAAAAGAAACAACTGGGGACTTAGGAGCCTCATGTCATTCATATTTAACCCCATTCTTTTTTTGTGTGTGTGTGTCAGTCATGGGGCTTGAACTCTAGGCATGGGCGCTGTCCCTGAGCTCTTCAACTCAAGGCTAACGCTCTACCACTTGAGCCAACAGTGCCACTACCCCATTCACTTTTATCCACTATTCTATCGAAAAATCATACATTGTATTTGGTTTTTATTTTAATGTCTCTTTAATTTCACCTGATTTAAAAAATATATTTTCTTTTTTAATTCTCTCTCTGTGTGTGTGTGTGTGTGTGTGTGTGTGTGTGTGTGTGTGTGTGTGTGTGTACCCATACCAGGGCATGAACTCTGAGCCTCACAATCTCACTTGGCCGTTCACCCAAAGCTAGCATTCTTCCTCTCTATGGTCAATGGGAGATAGGCATCTCTCAGGTTTGTTTGCTTGAGCTAGTTTTGTACCTTGATCCTTAGATTTCAAACTCTTGAGTAGATAGAATTATAGGTGTGAATCAGCAGCACCTGGCCTTCTCTTTTTAATTCATTAAAATATTTAATAACATTGACTTAGCGAGTGTATCAAATTGTGTATCTTTTTACTTTGTAGTGATTCGATTCATTGTAAAGGTTTCTAGATAGAACTGAACAAAGATGGTATATATACTTCTTACCTCATCACATCTGGAGTCCTGAGTTAAGTTTCTTCTTTTAACTGATGTTGATCCTAACTGAATTTAATGTGTTATTTAAGATGATGACCACCAAGCTTTCCATTCTCAAAATATGGTTTTTACTAGTCTGTAGGGGGCTGGGAAGGTGGCTTAGTGGTAGAGTGCTTGCCTAGCATGCATCAAGCCCTGGGTTTGATTCCTTAGTACCACATATACAGAAAAAGCCGAAAGTGGCGCTGGGGCGCAAAGTGGTAGAGTGCTAGCCTTGAGCAAAAGAAGCTCATGGGCAGTGACTAGGCCCTGAGTTCAAGCCCCAAGACTGGCCAAAAAAAAACCCACAAAAACTTAATCTGTGGGGTACTCCTGTTTTCCTGTATTCTTCTACTTCATGGGTTTATAATTTTTTGTTGTTAGTTTTTACTTTGGCAGTACTGGGATTTGAGCTCAGGGCCTTGTGCTTGCTACAGAAATGCGGTACCACTTAACCATACCTGCAACCTAGCATTCTAGTGTAAAAATGAGTTTTGCTTTTTTCCCTCCCCTTCCCTAACTCTACCTCTGAAGCATTTGCTATTAGTGAATGGAATTTCTTTTTTTTCGGTGTTTCTAAGTCACCATTATTTTCTTTTTGATGCTTGAATTGTGGTTATGAGTGTTTGCTGCTTCTGCTCGACTTCTATATTTTTTCCACATAACTCTTCTGTTTCTCCAAGGAGCTCTCCTTCCAATATTAGTGAAGGGTTTTTAGAAACCCAGCTATGAATATACCAAATGTGCTTACTGCTACTGGGTTATCATTGTATTTTTTGCATTGTCAGTGAACTGAGCTTGGAAGGAAATACGTATCTCAATTTTAAGTATACTTAAAACAAACAAAAATGACAAATGACACATTGGGAAGCTCTGTACTATGTAAAATGGTTCAAAAACTAGAGAAAGAAAAAACAATAACCCTACAGGAAAATTGAGATGGCTGCCAACATGAGAACTGGGCATTTTATTACAGTAAAAGAAAATTGAGAAAAAGAAAAAAGGGACATTTGATCCATTTAATTGGTGGGATTTGTCCTTAAATTTGGACATTAGAAAAATTGACTTACAGCAGGTGCTAGTGGCTACTTAGCTACTTAAGAGGCTGAGATCTGAGGATCTTGATTCATAGCTAGTTTGGCCAGACAAATCCAAGAGATGCTTATCTCCAGTTAACCAGCAAAAAGCTGGAAGTGTTGAGGCATGTCAAGTGATGTAGAACACCAGCCTTGAGTGGAAAAAGACAAGCAAGACTAAGAGGTCCTCAGTTTTAGCACCAATACTGGCACACAAAAAAACTGGTATTGTAGTCTTCTCCAATCACTTTCTTTTACAATTGCTATGATTTCTTCTCACATTGGTAACTGCTAGCTTGGAGAATTTTTCTCAAACTTGTAGCTTTATCTAAAAATATGAGTATTCATTTATTTGTCTGTTAATTATGTGCCTGTACTGGGGCTTGATTCTGGCCCTGGCTGCTGGCCCTGGCTTTTTCACTTCATACTGGCACTCTACCACTTGAGCCACAGTTCCACTTCTGGGCAGTTGGTGGTTAATTGGTGATGAGAGTTTCATGGACTTTCCTATCTGGGCTTGCTTCAACCCTGATTTTCAGATTTCAGCCTTCTGAATAGGTAGGATTATAGGTGAGAGCCACAGCATCCTGCAAGACTTATGATTTATCAAATTATTCTGAGTATCTTGGAATACACTATATTGTCTAAACATAACCACTGTATCCTTTTGAGTCAAAGGTATAATTAACTTGTGAAATGTACCATCATTCTGTGTATTTCTAATAATGATACTTAAAAATGATACTTATAATTTTAAGATGCCACAACTGTATAGAGACTCTAAATTCACTAATAGGAAGATGATGTAAAAAATGGTCTTAGATTTAAAAATAATATATTTATTTATGTCTTTTCCAGAATTTACCTTCTTTTTTTCCTTTTATTTTTATTAATTTATAGGGAACCATTAAGTAATGGTCAGGTATTCTTATATTTTTCTATAATGTTCAATAGAACTAGCTATCAAATTTTCTCTGACCTTCCAATTCTAAAGATTCATATTTCACTGGGTGTTGGTGGCTCATGCCTGTAATCCTAGCTACGCAGGAGGCTGAGATCTGAGGATTGCAGTTCGAAGCAGCCTGAGCAGGAAAGTCTATGAGATTCTTATCTCCAATTAATCACCAGAAAACCAGAAGTAGGCCTGTGACTCAAAGTGTTAGAGCACTAGCTTTGAGCAAAAGACCTTAAGGACAGTGCATAGGTACTGAGTTCAAGCCCCATGACTGACCAAAAATAAAATATTTCTATTGAAGAATGTCTGGAGTACATTTCTATCATAATCTTGTTTTTAACGAATAGAGTAAGTGGGCCTAGCTATCAAATGGGGATTCACAAGGAGTGAATCATTTTGGAATGGGATTAACAAAAGATGTGTAAGATTTATATTCTGAAAACTTTAAAACATCATGGAGAGAAATTAAAGATTTAAGCAATATATAGGTATTGTGCTTGTGGATGAAAAGCATCAGTATTGTTAAGATGATAGCTCTTCCCAAATTGATTTACAGAATCAATACCATTCCTGTCAACTTGTGCAGAAATTAACAAGCTGATCCTAAAATACCTGTGGAAATGCAAAATACCCAAACCAATTTTGGGGCTTGTACCACTTGGTTTCAGTGCTACTTCTTGCTTTTAAGACAGTATGGTATTGGGCATAAGAACAGATGTGTAGATCATCATCATTGATCATTAAGGAAGTCCGAATCATAGCCCCAACAAGATACAGCACACTCAAGTCGACTTGCTAAAATAAAAAAATAAGGTGAGAGTTGGATACCAGTGACTATGCCTATATATAGTCCTAGCTATTCAGTAGACCGAGATGAAGATGCAGAGGATTACAGTTTGGAGCCAGCTTCAGCGGAAACATTCAGGACTCTGTCGCCAAAATAGCCACCAAAATGCATGGCTCAAGTTGTCAAGCTAAGCAAATCCACTTTCTGAGTAGTCAAGCTAAACAGGTCCAAGGCTCTGAATTCAATCCCAATATTGGGGGGGGGGGAGGGAATTTAAGTGTAAAAGTGTTCTAATGTGTAAACTGTGCCACAGTCAGGCTTTTTATAAAAAAAAAATAAAGGTCACATAAGTTAAAATGTAACGTATGTCAGATAGAGATTGTGTTGAAGCAGGATGTCAGAGAAGAGTAAAGACACTATTTAATATTATTGTCATTTGTCTGTGTTCTGCAGCTTACAAATTCTGGATGAAAGAGCATGGAGGATCTATTGTGAATATCGTTGTCCTTCTTAAAAATGGATTTCCAAGGGCTACGTAAGTGTTTTATACTTTCATTCTTCCTGTCTTTGGATTTTATTCTCCGAATGGGGGAGAAACAGGTAGGGAAAATTCCTTAAGTCAGTATGATTCTCAGGGAACATACAGTTAGTGGGGAGTGGAGCAGGAGAACAATCAGATGCAATAGAAGATGTTGTTCCTCCAAGAAAGGAATTTGCAAGCATGCATGTTGGGAGCAGGAAGCCATCAACATTCTGTCACCGAATCCCAAAAGTTAACTTGAAAGTTAACTTGGTTAGCACAGGAGGCGAAAGGAAGGCAAATGGACAAAATGCTCCATGGAGATGCACAGATATTTGAAATGCTATGACCCTTTGGGGAATTATGCCTGGGCTGGATTTGAACCTTGATCCTCAGATCTCAGCCTCCTGAGTAGCTAGTATTACAGGTGTGAGTCTTCAGTGTCTGGATTATCTGTGGATCTTCTAGTGTGCACTGTGACCCTAGAACTAACTGTGTGTGGGACATTATTTATGCAATAGGAGGCTTGTTTGTTTTTTTGTTTTTGTTTTTGTTGCCAGTCCTGGAGCTTGAACTCAGAGCCTGAGCACTGTCCCTGGCTTCTTTTTGCTCAAGGCTAGCACTCTGCCACTTGAGCCACAGCGCCACTTCTGGCCTTTTCTATATATGTGGTGCTAGGGAATTGAACCCAGAGCTTCATGTATATGAGGCAAGTACTCTTGCAACTAGGCCATATTTCTAGCCCAAGGAGGCTTGTTTGATAGCTGAGATTTCTCTTTAATATTGAAGGACCAGTTATTTCCCTATTGTGGACAGAGACTCAACAAAACAAAGCTCTTAAGAAGAATATTTTTTTTGTAGAGCTGGGCCCTTGTCAACTTAGCTAATGAGAAGACTGTTCAGCAGAAGCTAATTACCATGTTTCTGTTTTGTCTTTTAAGGCATACTGGAGCTGCTAGAGCTGGTGTTTACAACCTCACCAAGTCCTTAGCTGTGGAGTGGGCTAGCAGTGGAGTAAGGATCAACTGTGTTGCCCCTGTAGGTAAATGTTCTAATACGAAATCTGTGGACAAATTAGTGTCCTTCTGGGCTGGGAATATGGCCTAGTGGCAAGAGTGCTTGCCTCGTATATATGAAGCCCTCAGCACCACATATATAGAAAAGGCCAGAAGTGGTGCTGTGGCTCAAGTTGGCAGGATGCTATGCTAGCCTTGAGGGGAAAAAAAAAAAAAAGCCAGGGACAGTGCTCAGGCCCTGAGTTCAAGCTCCAGGACTGGCAAAAAAAAAACAAAAAAAAAAAAAAACAAAAAGCATATGTGCTGTTAATCTTATCATTAGCCACATGATAGGTAGTATATATTAACATGTAAAAACTATGGAAGATTGATTTTAAAAATAACTAAAATCAGATTAGCCAGGAGCTTAGTATATATTAACATGTAAAAACTATGGAAGGTTGATTTTAAAAATAACTAGAATCAGATTAGCCAGGAGCTGATGGCCCAGGCCTGTAACCCCAGCTATTTGGGAGGCTGAGATTGGAGGACTGAAGTTCAAAGCCAGCTCAGGTCAGAAAGCCTGTGAAGACTCTTATCTCCAAGAAACTACTCAAAAAACCTGGAAGTGGCAATGTGGCTCAAGTGGTAGAGCACTAGCCTTGAGCAAAAAGAAGCTCAGGGATAGCAACCAGGCCCAGAGTTCAAGCCCCAGGATTAGCAAAAACAAAACAACAAAAACAAGTTTTTGTGAAATAAGCTACAGCTTATTATATAATTATATAATCCTGCACCCATCAGTTCAAATCCTACCTTGTTTGTCATGTTGTCTGATTGTTGCTAAGGAGATGATAATCTCTCCATCTGAAGCTCAATCATACTTACAGATATTATCCACAGATCTGTCATATGAAAGTTATAGATATTTGTATCCCGGTATCTAGGTGAGAACATGAACTAACTTGTTGGTATTAGTAGAGAAAGATATGAAAATTATGGGATCCTGGCTAGCAACTTTTTAATCTCTTTAATCTTCCATGTGTGGTATTACCTGGCCTGAGTTTCAGCCTTTCTTAATGTGAATAGCTTCACATTTTTGGGTTTAATGCCTGCATTTTCCCCCTCCTCCTCCTTCTACTCTTCCTTCCCCTCTTCTTCTTCCTTTTTCTTCCTCTTCCTGCTCCTCCTCCTCCTCCTTCTTCCTTTTCTTTTTTTAAGATTTTGTCCTCTTCATATAAAATGATGCAAAATGTGTAATTGGAATAATTAATACTGACAGACTTTCTCCTTGGACTGACTCTTCTCTCCTCCTCTCTTTAATTAGAAGTAATATGAAACTGCTTTATCCTATGTCATATAGTTTTATGGTAATTTTTCTGGCCATATTAGTTCATGAAAGCTAGTGATAGATAAATGAAAGAATTTTTTTTTTTTTTTTGCCAGTCCTGGGGCTTGGACTCAGGGCCTGAGCACTGTCCCTGGCTTCTTTTTGCTCAAGGCTAGCACTCTGCCACTTGAGCCACAGCGCGACTTCTGGCCATTTTCTGTATATGTGGTGCTGGGGAATCGAACCCAGGCCCTCATGTATATGAGGCAGGCACTCTTGCCACTAGGCCATATCCCCAGCCCAAATGAAAGAATTTTAAACAACTAAAATTTAAAGATTTATTTACTTTGAATTTAAAGTTTGTGTTTTTTTTTGTTTGTTTCTTGTACCTGTCCTGGGGCTTGAACTCTGGCCTGGGTGCTTTCCCTGAGCCTTTATGCTCAATGCTAGCACTCTACCAATTGAGCTACCACTCTACTTCTAGCTTTTCTGATGGTTAAGTGGAGATAGGAGTCTCATGGACTTTCCTGCTCAGGCTGGCTTCTAACTTTGATCCTCGGATATCAGCTTCCTGTGTAGCTAGAATTATAAGGGGTGAGCCACAGGTACCTGGCCAAAGGTTTCATTTTTATTTCACTCTAGATAAAAAAGCAGGCTGGGGGTGTGGCTCAAGTGGTAGAAATCCTGCCTGGCTTGCACAACGCCTTGCCCCAGGATTGCCAATAACAAGAACCACAAAACACCCTACAGGAAAAGCCAACAAACCTACACAGCTCTTAAGTGTCATATAGGCATTGCTCAGTTTTCCCTTGTAACGTTAGGGTGTGTAGTGGAAGATAAAGTAGATTTTTCTCACTGATCCACTTACGTAAGTATGATTTTCAGAAAACAAGTCTTATGAAAAATCTAGGTCTTGGCTGGCTCTTGAGGAAGAGATCAGTAGATGAGAATTCAGATGATACAGGTGTGGATGGTAGTTGACTTCGACTTTGAGAAAAATTGATATTAGAAATGTTAAACCACTTAATTTTTTATATTGGCTGGATGACCTTGACCTTTTATCTCAGTGTTTTCCTTGCTGCTTTTTTTTTTTTTTTTGCAGTATTAGGCATCAAAACCAAGTTCTCAAGCATGCTAAGCAATCACTCTACCATTGAGCTACAACTTCAGCCCCTCCTGCCTTCTTTCTACCTACTTTATCTTCTTGCTTTATTTTCCAATCTAGGGTGTAATTTATTCTGAAACTGCTATCAACAACTATGGTGAATTGGGACAAAGCATGTTTGCAAGAGCCTTTCAGAGCATCCCAGCTAAACGAATTGGAATTCCCGAGGAGGTAATACACATTTCTTTCATTGATTAGAATGACTTCTTTTTGTACACTGGAAACATATCATTTGATGCCCTTTTAATATGGTCTGATTGGCTGGTAGAGATTATTTCTCCTGGTGCCATCAACCATTTCCCCTGAGCTTCGGGATTCTGGGGAATATCCTCATGTGCTTTGACTGCTAAGAGCCGACTACTTGGGAGTCAGCGCAGTATGACTTATGACATCAGACTTTAGTTGTTTCATGTGGCTTTTCAGCTACATTATTTTGTTACATTAGTTCGAACAGTACCCCAAGCTAGACTGATGATTTTTTTTTTTGTCTCTTGTGGGGCTTGAACTCAAGGCTTGGGTGCTGTTCCTGAGCTATTTTGCTCAAGCCTAGTACTCTACCACTTTGAGCCATAAAGCCACTTCTAGTTAATTGGAGGTAAGAGTCTCACACATTTTCCTGCTCAGCTGTCTTCAAACTTTGATCCTCAGATCTCAGCCTCCTGAATAGCTAGGGTTACCAATGTGAGCCTCCAGTGCCTAGCTCAGATGCATGATGTTGAGTCTACAAGATTGTACATGAGATTTCAGTAAAGGAACTTGATTGAAGTATGGAGAAATCAGTATCTTTCTCAAATGTCAACAATCTTAATCTTTCCAAATCGGGAACCAGGGGCTGGGAATATGGCCTAGCACCGCATATATACAAAAGGCCAGAAGAGGCGCTGTGGCTCAAGTGGCAGAGTGCTAGCCTTGAGCAAAAAGAAGCCAGGGACAGTGCTCAGGCTCTGAGTTCAAGCCCCAGGTCTGGCACCAAAAAAAAAAAAAAAAAAAAAAGGAAAGCCAAATGGGGAACCAGTGGCTTATAACTGTAACTCCAGCTACTCAGGAGACTGAGATCTAAGGATAGCAATTAAGAGCCAGCCTGGGCAGGAAAGTCCATGAGACTCTTATCTCCAAGTAAACACCAAAAGGAAGAAGTTGGGCTGTAACTCAAGAGGTAGAGTACCAGCCAAAAAGATCAGGGATAGTGCCTAGGCCCTGAGTTCAAGCCCCAGGACTTCTTTTTCTACCCCCACCCCATACTTTCAAAAGCATAATTTCCATAAGAATAATAAAAACTTAAAATACCTAGAAGTAAACTTAGCTCTAATTTAAAAAAATCTTTTACTGAAGAACAACAAAATGCCAGAGTAGAAACATGTCATATTAGTGTCAAGCTTCCTTAAATTGATCTATAAATTTAATACAGTTTTAACACATAGATTCTAAAATTTTAGAAAAATATTTATGAGGCTGGGTGCTAGTGGCTCAGCCTGTAATCCTAGCTACACAAGAGGCTGAGTTCTGAGGATCATGGTTTGAAGCCAGCCCAGGCAGAAAGCCCATGAGACTCTTAACTTCAATTACCCAGTAAAAAGCTGGAAGTAGAGCTGTGGCTCAAGTAGTAGAGCTCCATCCAAGAGACACTGCTCTGGCCCTGAGACTCAGCCCTAGTACTAATACCCACCCCCACCCCCACACACATTGAAAAATATTTTTTAAAAAGGTAACAGGAGTATTTGCCCTTCTAGATGTCAAAACTTACAGCTATATTTGTGAACAATGTCTGGTGCTGATATTGGGGTAGATTATTAGTAAAAGTGAATGATTTCATGAGTCAGGACTGTGTCTATGTGAAAGTTTAAATAAATATTGAGGAGGCATTTCAGATCTGTGGGGAAAAGATAAGCCATTCAGCAAAGACTCTAAAATAATTGCCTATTTATTTGGAAATAAATTAGGTCCTCTGCCTTGCCTATAAAGTTAAAAATAAAACTCTTAGGAGAAAAATGTGCTTCTGTGTTCTGTAACTAGCTCTAATATGTTTGCTATATGTTTTTTCTAGAAATTCATTCTGCATACCTAAAATAGTGACATTTACTGATTTTTTTTTGTCTTTTCTTATTTGGTACTGGGGTTTGAACCTAGGATGGTGCACTTGCTAGGCAAGCACTGTGCCACTGAGCTATATCCCAGCCCCACATTTACTGATTACTTTACAATACTGGGATGCTGTTCTGTGCTCTTTCACTTATTACTATTATTACTATCATTATTACATAATGGCTTTTGACAGGTCCTGTTTTGATACTCAGCTTCTATTCATGTTTCTGTGATTGCAGAAATCTTAAAGAGAGCAGCAAGAGGAGGTCAGTTTCTAGATGCAAAATCTCAGAACAATAGTACATTAAATTTGGGGGGAAATATTGTTAGATCAAATATTATCTGCCCTTCTAAAAGAGGTGTTGGGAGTATTTATTCTGAAGAGGAAGAATAGATCTAAAATGGTTTTAAGGAAGTAGCATAACATTTTATTTGGAGTAGGAGCCTTTTTGTTCATATGAATTATGTTATTTATACCATATTAGAAATTTATTTAGTTAGTTAGTGCCAGTCCTGGAGCTTGAACTCAGGGCCTGGGTGCTGTCCCTGATTTTTTGTGTTCAAAGCTAGCGTTCTACCATTTGAGCCACAGCTCCACTTCTGGCTTTTTAGTGGTTACTTGGAGATAAAAGTCTCATGAAGAGGCTGGGAATGTGGCTTAGTGGTAGAGTGCTTGCCTAGCATGCATGACACCCTGAGTTCCATTCCTCTGTACCACATAAACAGAAAAAGCCAGAGTGGTGGGCTGTAGCTCAAATGATAGAGTGCTAGCCTTGAGCAAAAAGAGGCTCAGGGACAGTGCTCAGCCCTGAGTTCAAACCCCAGAACTGGGGGGGAAAAAAAAAGTCTTATGGACATTTCTTCCCTGGTTGGCTTTGAACCATGATCTAATGATCTCAGATTCCTGAGTAGCTAAGGATTATAGGTATGGGCCACTGGCATTCAGCTTTTCATAACAGAAATTTAAGAAGAAAGAAGGCAGAAGCAGAAGAAAGGAGGAGGAGGAAGAGGAGGAGTCTGCTTATTTGGGGGTCTTGAATTGTCACTCATGGCTGGTTACTTTTCTGATCACAGCAGTGCGCAAACAGAAGCGGAAAGCTATGTGCATCCTGTCGGCTGAGGGCCCTGGTAGAGGAGTAGACAAGGACTCCCACCACAGTCCTGTGGTTTGAGATGGGTTTGTGCGGGAGTGTGAAGCACTAGAAATGGAGAGGAGCCTTGGCTTTCATGCATGCGTTTGCGTGTGTGCTTCTCTTTCCAGGTCTCTCCCCTGGTATGCTTCCTGCTGTCCCCCGCCGCCTCCTTTATCACTGGACAGCTGGTGGATGTGGACGGAGGCCAGTCTCTCTACACTCATTGGACTGAAATTCCAGGTGCGCAGCGAAGGGATGAACAGTCGCTAGCTGTGTGCCTTCTTATGTGCCAGAACTCAGGGCCCTGCCTTCTTACTCAGTTTACTTGCTCACAGCAGGAACTCTATCCACCATTTGTACCATGCCATGCCTCTAGTCCAGCATTTGGCTGGTTAATGGGCAATAGAGCCTTACAGAGGTTTCTTCCCCAGCTGGCTTTGAACTATAATCCTTCCCCAGTCGCTAGGATTATAGGCATGAACCACCAACCACCTAGCTCTGCATGCCTTTTCATGTTCAAGTTGTCAAATTTTCTTGAGTGGGTACTTAGGAGGCAGAGATCCTGTTGAAAGGGGTGACATTGATCAAGATGTACTGTATTGCTGGGAATATGGCCTAGTGGCAAGAGCGCTTGCCTCCTACACATGAAGCTCTCCGTTCGATTCCCCAGCACCACATATATGGAAAACGGCCAGAAGGGGCGCTGTGGCTCAGGTGGCAGAGTGCTAGCCTTGAGCGGGAAGAAGCCAGGGACAGTGCTCAGGCCCTGAGTCCAAGGCCCAGGACTGGCCAAAAAAAAAAAAAAAAAAGATGTACTGTATTCATAAACTGCTTTGGTAAATGGCAACTCCTTCAAACAGTGACTTAAAGATAATAATAGAAAAGATATTTTCCCTTAAAGAATATCAAAATGTGCAGAATGCATATATTCATGATATGATTTTTAAAAGCTCCAAGTCACAGATAATATCTAAATACATGTACTACAGAAACTTAGCTTTATATATTTAAAGTTTGTGTGTGGATAAGTTGTTGGAATTTGAACCTTGAAATATCTCTGGATGAGGACTGATGGAAAAGCGGCAACAGGTTATCATAATATATTAAAGATTCAATTATTCTCCCTTTCTCCAATAAGTGGCCTCCATGTCTGAATAGAAGAGTCAGACACGCTAGGTGTGTATGGCACTACTTTGCCATCTCTGGGGGATATGCGCTAAGTGACATGTTTAGAAATTTTCGTGTTCAACCCTTTTTCTTTTTTATGTACTGGGGTGTGTTAAACAAGTACTCTATGGCCGAGCCATACCTCCAGTTGGTGTTGTTGTTTAGAGAGTCTTTTGCTTCCCGCTTGGTCACACACTGGGACTACAAACCCCCTGTTTTAGGCTTCCTGTCATTGCTAGAATGATAGCTACCTGCCACCCCATCCAGCTTCCCTCTGTTGACATGGAGTCTCGAGGAATTTTCTTACTGGGCTGGCCTCAAACCACAATCCTCCCATTAGTAGTCTCCTAAGTAACTAGGATTACAGGCCTGAGCTATGTATGGTTTACCATCTGCCATGTTCATTTTTTTTCCCCCATCCTGGGGGCTTGGGTCTCAGGGCCTGAGCACTGTCCCTGGCTTCTTTTTGCTCAAGGTTAGCACTCTACCACTTGAGCCACAGCACCACTTCTAGCTTTTTCTGTTTATGTGGTGCTGAGGAATCGAACCCAGGGCTTCATGCATGCAAGGTGAGCACTCTACCACTAAGCCACATCTCCAGCCCCAATCATTTTTAATGTCTAGAAACAATACTTCTTTGAGGTCAGCTCAATAAAGCTATCATGTGTATATATCATGGTTAGACCAGAGATCATGGGGTTAGGTCTATAAAAACCAGATAATCCAATATCCTAATGCCAAAAATAGTTAACCAAGCCAGGTACTGGTGGCTCATCTTACAATCCAAGCTTCTCAGGAGGCTGAGATCTGAAAATTACAGTTAAAAGCCAGACCTGGCAGAAAAGTCTGTGAGACTTTTCTCTCCAATTAACCACCAAACAGTCTGAAGTGGAACTGTGGCTCAAGTGGTGGGGCACCAGCCGTGACTACAAAGTGCTCAGGAACAGCAGTAGATAACTGGAGTTCAGACCCCAGGCCAGCGCACGCACGTGTACACACACCCAAGTGTTAAGGAGATGCATTACTTAGCATGCGCAGTTGTGTCAGGCTCTTGTGGTTGCCTTCAACGCAAAGCAAGGCTGAGACTCAGGAACAATAACCTCTCCAAATGTGGAAACACGTTGCCCAAGCCTCTGTCATTTATCCTGAGAACACCTTTTTCCTTGCCTGGGTGAAGCCAGTGACTGGAGGGTGGGTGGGTGGGCGTGGGTACCAGGTAGAGAACGGAGGTCTTGGTGACAGCTTCTCTCCTTCCTTGACAGATCACGACAAGTGGCCGGAAGGCCTTGGAGACCTTTCCACGGTCAAGATGTTGAAGAAATCTTTTAAGCAGAGAGCCAAGCTCTAGGTGAAGGCCCGGGGCCTTTTGTTCCCAAGGGCCTTGACACCTTGTGAACACAAGTATGTGCCTTAAGACTCTGGTGAAGAACATCACTTCTCTCATGTGCTCATTTATACCTCTGGCCAACATTGTACCTGAAGTAAACGCACTTGAATGTTCTCACAGGGGCCTTCGGACCTGTGATTAATTTTTTTCTTTTTTTAGGAAATTGAGATTGACCTACTTTAATACCTCCTTATAAGGGAAGGACTTAGAAATGAAAAAAAAAAAAAGAAACAATGTTAAATATGTGTAAAGTATCCGAGAAGCCACAAATTGAAGGATCGCATCTTGGAGTTTTTATTAGAGCCTTAGCAGTCTGCAGGCAGCCAGTTGTTACAAAGGCCTGCAGCCCACACATACCCTTAACACTGTCAGGAAACAGACCAGAGAGGGAAGAAAGAACAAAAACCAATACGGACGAACCAATCCAGCTCCAATGGAGAGCTGACTTGGGATGTCATGGTGATAGGGAGACCCCTGTCTCTTGGGATTCAGGAACACCCATCACCTGGGGAATGGGACTCTCCTTCCTGTAAGAATCCAGGCACACCCATCAAGACAAGATGACAGACAGTACAACTAGCCACCGTGGCTAATGATAGTGATGGCCAGATCTGACCTCCATGTGACATTAATAACTAGAGCCCATCATGATTTCCCACAAGGTCCTATTATTGAATTATAACACGAGGAAACCCATTTCCATGGTGGCAGAATTATGATTACGACCTCTGGAAGCGTACGATGATTTACTTTTTGGTGAGAGATGCCTTTGGATCAGTGAAGCTGCTAACTTGCAGCTACTCCCATCCAGGGTAAACTTTGCTCAAATCCCAGGATTGCCGGCTCACAGGTGGTCAGCGCGCATGCGCCCCGGCGGGTGGGCGCCCCGGAGTGAGCCGCGCATGCGCCTCGGCCCCGCGCAGCGCTCAGCCTTTCCTACCCCGGGAAGTCGGGGCCCGGCTGGCTGGGTGCTGCGCTGAGTAGATGGCATGGCTTCCTGTCAGCTTCTCTGGCGCGGTGCAAACTCCCACCTGGGAGGTGGGGGGGGGGAGATGGGGGGAGAGGAGGGGGAACCCCTCACCCTCTAGGCCGCACCCATAGCATGGGAACAGCAACCAGTGACTCACTTGCCCGGTCGGAAGCCCGGGGAGCAAACGGTGCGCGCGCACCTGTCCGCTCCCCCCCCCGCCCCGCCCCCCAGGGAACTCGGTGAGGGACGCAGACGCGCCGCCGCCGGGAGGGTCCGGGTGGGCGCGTCACCCAGGGAAACTACGTGAGCTGGGAGCTACGCGGCCGAGGGCGCTCGCCTCGCGTGCACGAGGCCCCGGGTTCGAGTCCCCGGCTCCACACATGCAGAAGAAGCCGGAAGCGGCACCGTGGATCCAGAAGCCCCGAGACCCAGCCCCAGGGCTGGCGGAACTACAGTAAAAATCAAACACTACGTGACTTGCCCGGCGGTTCCCCCGTGGGCTCCGCGGTCTGTCGGCCCCTTTGGGGCTGCCCTCCCGCCCCCTCGATTTTCCGGAATGGTTCTCCCAAAGGCGCGGGGGCGGGACCGCGGCTCCGGGGGTAGAGGGCCGGCTCGTTGCCGCCTTTCCCGGTCCGCAGACGGCGCCTCCCGGCGCCGAAGGCCGCTCGGGGCGAGTGCGGGGCGCCCAGCCGCAGCCCCCGAGCGACCCGCCGAGCCGATCAGAGTCGACGCGGGCGGGCGGGGCGGCCCGCGGCCGCGTCTTCGGTCGGAGAGCTCCGGGCCGCCGGGCGCCTCCCGCACCGCCCACCGCCCACCGTCCGAGGCCCGCGCTGGTCCCCGCCGCGGGTTTTGAGCCCCGAGCCAGTCGCCCCCAGCCAGCCTCGGGCTCCCGGAGCCGGCCCCCTCCGTGGCCACGCCCCTCGGGGAGAGGGCGGGGACATGCAGAATAGGGAGGCAGCGTCAGCCCGGGGGACGCCGGGATAACCGCGGCGGACGTAAAATTTCCAGTGAAACGCGGCAAAGGGAAATTCGCTCGGGAGCGTGGGCATGTTTGTTTCTGCATGGATGAGGCAGAGGGGGTAAAGAAGCGAGGTCGTCTCTGTGACCGCGAGTGAAATGTGTATGAGAGGCGTAGGGCAATGGTGAGGTTGGGGAGGTAGGTATCGCTTCTCGGCCTTTTGGCTAAGATCAAGTGTAGTATCTGTTCTTATCAGTTTAATATCTGATACGTCCTCTATCCGAGGACAATATATTAAATGGATTTTTGGTCCTCGGAGATGGAATAGGAGCTTGCTCCGTCCACTCCACGCATCGACCCGGTATTGCAGTACCTCCGGGAACGGTGCATTCCCCTCGGGGAACATATATGGTGTTTAACAACAGATCTTAAAGACAGCTTTTCACTAAGCTCTTTTCTCAAAGTGTTTTACATCCCCAACCCATATATCTACTTTTATGTGGATTTTGGTTCCTGTGCCATTGATATGTCATAAGTAGATGTCGCGCAAGAGTGTTTTTGTTAATTCACGGATTACTGTAACCCGAGGCTAACTGTGGCAAATAGTATGTGTTTGACTTACGTTCAGTCCAGCGGAAGGAAGACAACTTGGGGAAATTCCACAAACGTGGAATCAACCGGTTGATGGCATTCTTGGGGAACTTTTTCTGCGCGTTCATTGAGCTGAGTCAGCTTTATTTTGTTAGCATTGCAGGTTTCTCTAGAGGTTCTCTCTTGTCAGCTAAGCGTAGAAACATCGGATTGTATTATGTTTTCACCGTTAGGGAAGTGTTTCTTTTTCCCCAGTTCTGATAGCTGGGAACCACACAGCGAAACTAAGCCACATTCCCGGCCCTGTGCTTGAACGGCTTTTTGCCTCAACGGTAGCACTGTATCCCTTGAGCTACATTTGGTAAATACCCTTGCAATATTTCAAGAGGCAGCACTGTATCCCTTGAGCGACATTAGGTAAATACCCTTGCAATATTTCAAGAACTAGGCACTAGTACAAAAAAGGTCTGTGTTATGATAGGGATAATTTTATTTATCATTTCTGAAGTGTATCCATCACATGGGTTCACCACAGCCAATAGGAATTAAGCCTACAAAATTTTAGTTAACAGCTAAATCCTGCCGTCGGAAGGGAGAAGTCTCGGCAGGATTGGAGCTGCTCCTTTGAATTTGCAATTCAACATGAAATTTCACCTCAGGACTATGGTTCTTCCCATAGAACTGCCTGTTTGAATATTAATTTTCATCCGAAGATGTCTTGCATTCTTGAGCAATACCGTTGCTAGGCTTAAAAACTGATGCTATCCCAGGACTCCGAGTTAACCAAGCAACAGTTTCATCTTCCTGACCTAAACTTATGGACAATGTTCAGAAATTTGTGGATCTAACCACAGCTTTATGCCTATTGTATTAGAAATAGTGCCACTAAAATGTCTGCAGACACCACCAACAACCAAAATTTTATTCCTAGCGATTTCTAGTTCTATAAGAGTGAAGTAGAAGTTCAATTTAAGCTTCTTAATAAGGTTTTCTCATCTTATTTTTTAATTTCCGCCTCCTCATGGAAAGGTCAATTTCAGGTTTGTGGTCTGAGGAATCTACCCCCCCCCCCCCCCCAGTGCTTCATGTACCACTAAGCCACATTCCCGCTCCCAGTGGGTTTTTTACACTTCCACACTGATGACACATTACTTTTTAAGATTTATTTTTTCATCGGTCAAGGGGGTGACATTGTGGCATTGTGTGACATTTTTAGGACCTTGAATCAAGGTTTGTTTTGTACTGGTCTTGTCCCATGGACTCAAGGCCTGGCTGTCACAGCTCCTTTTCCAGCTTCCTCAATCTTGGCCAGAGATCTATCACAGCCTGAACCACCACCGTGGTTAGCAAGACTAATTCTAAATGAACGCTTTGTAGTTTAATCATTATAAGACAGTATTGTGGCTATATCAGAATTCTGTCCACAAGTGGCATGTCACCAAAAGAATTACAGAGAATCCTTAGGAATGATTTCAAAATTGCTACCCATAGGAACTAGGAACATTCTATAACAGAAACATTCTAGTTCCTGTCACATTTTGGGCTGATCTCAAGACTGTTCACTCTCAAGTCTCTTGATGGTGGAACCTTGCTATTTATTTATTTATTTATTTATTTATTTATTTATTTATCCTGTTTGTCTTTTTAGTAAGGTTTAGTGTGCAGATGGAGCTACATGTGAAGCAAATTTGCCACTCCCCTTGTAAGAAAAATGAGCCTTGTTCGAATACTGTCATTGTCAGCAGCTCTTGGCCACAGCCTTTCAGTTGGTGTAGTTCACTAGCCCTGAGAAGGTTGGGTATATATCAAGTCCGAGAAAGTACACTGTAGTCATTACACTCTGGGCAGAACCTTCCTGTGCTTTGCATATTCCTGTACCACTAGGATGATATATGTTCCTATTGGGTGCCATCTCCACAAGAACATCAGGTTTATATCCCTCATTGCTTCCCTCCACTCATTGATAGTGTTTTCAACCTGTCATCCTCAAGCATGTGGTAGGGATGCTTACCTACTGAATAAAATTATTTTTAAAAGTCTGCGTTTTGGGGCTGGGAATATGGCCTAGTGGCAAGAGTGCTTGCCTCCTACACATGAAGCTCTCGGTTCAATTCCCCAGCACCACGTATATGGAAAATGGCCAGAAGGGGCGCTGTGGCTCAAACCTTGAGCGGGAAGGAGCCAGGAACGGTGCTCAGGCCCTCCCTGAATCCAAGGCCCAGGACTGGCCAAAAATAAATTAAAAATAAATAAATAAATAAATAAATGTATGTCTGCGTTTTGTTGTTGCTAATTGAGTGCCATTTACACTAGCAGTGCAGGGCAAATTGCCTAACATCCATGTACAAGGCCCAGTATGCAACAAATAGCACTATAAAAAGAAAACAGAAGAGGAAAAAGAAGGAAGGGTGGCAGGTAGGTGGCATAATATAGTTAATACTGGGCAGCAAATCCACAAAAAGCCAGAAGAAGTGGAACTATGGCAGAGTGATATAAGGCAGTTATGCCTTAAGCTCAAAGTGCTTTTAAAAACCCCAGGAGAAACGAGGGGTGGGGGGGTGTGTGTCTCCTTCCTTGTATCTCTAAATATGAAGACTTCCAGCTATTTCACTCCTGAAGCGGACTTCTTTTTGCTGAAGCCTAGCACTCTACCACTCTGGGTTTTTCTGTATATGTGGTACTAAGGACTGAAACCCAGGGCTTCATGTACAAGGCATGCCATACTTTTTGCCACTAGGCCATATTCTCAGCCTAACAGCAAACTTGTTAGTTACCTTAAGTAAATTGTTTTTACAGAAACAGACTGAGCTGCTGATGACATGTGAAACCAGTCATCATGACAGACTGATCAACCCTGAGTGGGTCTTTTTTGAAGTATAGTTAGTTGTATGATATGATTTTGTACCCAAGTTTTGGACCACGGAGGAAAGCTTCGTGTTTCGTCCAAGACACAGGAAACTGCTCACATGCCCCTATAACTACAGTCAGTTTTCACAATTTTGACTTCCGCCCTTGTTTGAAAGGAAAATAGGCTATAAGTTGCATTCACCTGACTACTTTTTTTTTCAGGAATGCGATAAGCACCGGTGAATGAAAACTGCGGAAAAACTATGCAGAAAAGGAAAAAAAAAACACTACAAGCTTAAGACGTGCTTTTAAAGCAGAAACAGTAGAGCATACACAAGGAACCAAAGCAATAGGCAAAAAGCACTACTGGATCTATTTATTATTAAGCACCACAAATGTTCCACGGAGATATTGCAGTACCAGATGGATAAGTACATATCGCAGCCTGCCTTCAGTTACAGTGGTACGTGAATTAACTAAAACACTTCTTGCGATACTTACTTGAGATCTCTCGCAAAAGACACAAAGCTCAAAGCACACAAAAGCAAATACATATAAGCTAATAGAACCCAGAGTATAAAACATACATCTTGAGAAGAAGTCGCAATAAAGAAACGTTGCTAACATCTATTGTTAAACACCATATATGTTCCCCGAGGGGAATGCACCGTTCCCGGAGGTACTGCAATACCGGGTCGATGCGTGGAGTGGACGGAGCAAGCTCCTATTCCATCTCCGAGGACCAAAAATCCATTTAATATATTGTCCTCGGATAGAGGACGTATCAGATATTAAACTGATAAGAACAGATACTACACTTGATCTTAGCCAAAAGGCCGAGAAGCGATACCTACCTCCCCAACCTCACCATTGCCCTACGCCTCTCATACACATTTCACTCGCGGTCACAGAGACGACCTCGCTTCTTTACCCCCTCTGCCTCATCCATGCAGAAACAAACATGCCACGCTCCCGAGCGAATTTCCCTTTGCCGCGTTTCACTGGAAATTTTACGTCCGCCGCGGTTATCCCGGCGTCCCCCGGGCTGACGCTGCCTCCCTATTCTGCATGTCCCCGCCCTCTCCCCGAGGGGCGTGGCCACGGAGGGGGCCGGCTCCGGGAGCCCGGGGCTGGCTGGGGGCGACTGGCTCGGGGCTCAAAACCCGCGGCGGGGACCAGCGCGGGCCTCGGACGGTGGGCGGTGGGCGGTGCGGGAGGCGCCCGGCGGCCCGGAGCTCTCCGACCGAAGACGCGGCCGCGGGCCGCCCCGCCCCGCCCCGCGTCGACTCTGATCGGCTCGGCGGGTCGCTCGGGGGCTGCGGCTGGGCGCCCCGCACTCGCCCCGAGCGGCCTGTGTAGTGCTCCCGGCTCTGGAGACCTCTGCACAAGGGACGGGGCTGTTCCCTTGTCCTGTCCCGACCTCGAGCAGTTGGTGGCTGCGAATCACCGCCGGCCCCGGGGACTGCCCGCTGCTCGGGCGTGGGGGCTCCGGGTCACCGCCGGCCCGCGGCCTGTGGCTGCTGCTGTAAGCCCAGGTAGCCTCAGCCTCTGACGGCTCCTGAGAAACGGGAAGCTCGCCGCTCCCCGAGGCCGGGGTGACCCGGGGGCGGGGATTTTCCTGAGCTACCCGTACCTCCAAACCCCCCCCCCCCCCCCAAACCGAGCCGCCCGTCAAAGTCTGCTTTGTGAAAATGCGGGCCATCGGGAACTTCCGGGGGGGGTGAACGCGGGGGAAAACACCGATCTGATGATTGCTTCGTGCTTTCATTCTGGTGCGAGGCCGCCGGGGCTCGAACTCCAGGCCCGGGCACGGTCCTGAGCCGCCGCGCGCAAGCCTGGTGAGCTCCACCCCTTCCAGTGGGTCTGGTGGATGGTGGGAAGTAAGAGGATCCGCTGGGAGCCTCGGATCTCGGCCTCCCAGGAGCTCGGGTTCCAGGCCGGAGCCGCCAGCGCCCAGCCGGGTTCACCGTGAGAATAACGCGCTGGGCTGGAGCTGGAGTCGTGCGCTACGGGGGTGACACCTGGCACGGCCGCGTCCGCATCTCATGATGGGGTTCATGGCCCGTGTCTCCTGCTTGCTACCCCAGATGTCACGGGGGTTGGGGGAGGCTTCTAGATTTTTCCCTTCTTTCCAGCGGTCTCTCAGCGTGGACGCGCTAGGCAAATCCTCACCGGGACAACCCTTACGTGTAGCAGAACATGAATACGATAAAATGAAAACGCAGGGCGAAACACCATTGGCCGGGCATGGGAGGGGGCGGGGCTCAACGCCTGTGATCTTAGCTACTCAGTGCGCTGAGATCTGAGGGGTGGTGGTTCGAAGCCAGCCTGGGCAGATGAAACTGCAGGCCTCCTTTCTGTAATAAGCAGCCCCAAAGCTCTAGGTAGGGGCATGGCACGAGGGGTAGAGGGCCGACCTGGAGCCCAAGAGGCTAGGGAGAGCGAGAGGCCGTGAGTTCAAGCCCCAGGATTGGCACGCGCGCGTGCACACACACACACACACACACACACACTGCATTAAAGATCCTGGCCGCCCGGGCCCCGCGTGGGGCGGACACGGGGCCAGCTGAGCCTCCCCCTCCGCTTGCCAGGCGGGCCGGGCCTTCTATTTCCGCCGCGGGGAAGCCCATAAAGACTATGAATAGCTCCGGCCTCCAGACCCGGCCCGTAGCGCCTGGCTGGAGTCCCGGCTTCGTCTTTAGAGGGCAGCAGTGGGGCATCTCGGGGACGCATGCGCCCCAATTGACGCCCGGGGAATTAAAAAGACAGGGGAGAGGGAGAAAGCAAAAAGATCAGCACAGGAACGCGGCACAGCGCCCCCCCCACCCCACCTCTGCGCCCTCCACCCGCGCGGTGCGGTGCAGCGCCGCCCCCCGCGCCCGCGTCCCCCGGCCGCGGCGGGATGCGCACCGCCCCGGCCCCGGCCGCCGCCGTCCGCGCTCTCCATGGGGCTGCGGAGCTGGCTGCGGAGCGCCTGCTGCTGCCCGTGCCGCTGCCTGGACGAGCCCGCGCTGCCCGAGAAGGAGCCCCTGGTCAGGTGGGTGCCCCTGCGCCCACACTTGGGGCCCCCTGGCCGCCGTCAGGCCCGGGGTGGAGGGCGCGTGGGGGGGGGGCGGTTGGGAAGCTGTGAGCGCCGCCGTCCTAGGCAGGTGGGCTGTGCCTGGGTCACCCTGGGGCGCCCACCCGGCCCCTTGCTCCCTTGGATCTGTAGGGTAAGAGCCGCGTACTTACAGGCCCTTTGCGTAAGAAGTTTGTTGGTGGTGGGTCCTTTCCCCCTCCCTCCCTCCCTCCCTCCCTCCCTCCCTCCCTCCCTCCCTCCCTCCCTCCCTTCCTTCCTTCCTTCCTTCCTTCCTTCCTTCCTTCCTTCCTTCCTTCCTTCCTCCTTTCCTCCTTCCCTCCTCCTCTCCCTCCCTCCTTCTCTCCCTCCCTTTTTCTTGCTTTGCTTTCTTTCTTGAAAGCACAAATCTTGGGAAGCCAGGGACACCCGCCTTGTGGCATATGCTAGGGATATGGCCTCAGTCCCTAAACAGAGGAATAAGGGAAGAGAAAGAAGTTTCCACGGGGCTCTCCGAAAATACCACCGCACGTGGGTGTGGAATAAGATGCACTTCATTGATGGGTTTCTCTGTCACTTGCCAAGTTGGCCACAGGGCTGTTCAATGTTATTATTTTAAAAAAAATGATCATCTTTGTGAGCAAGAAGAAATAGTTTTTTTCCTCATGAAAAATGCATGGTGTGTGGGGCCCCGGGGCCCGGGGTATGGATTCATGAGTGGCTAACTATGCAGTGGAAGGTTATTTCACGTTCCCTGCCTATCTGAGAAGAGGCTGGGGGGGGGGGGGCGGGGATGGTGGTGGTGGCTGGTGACCCTGCTGCACAGTTTTGTTCAGGGCTGTGATTTCTTCCTTTCTTTCTTTCTTCTTCTTTTTTTTAAACAATGATTTGATAGCTGGAGAATGTTGACAGGGGTGACACAATCAAGATACATTGTATTCACAAACTGCTTTGTTCAATGGCAGCTCCTCCCTACCAGCTACCTAAAGAGAATACATAAAATTAGGAAGCAGTGTATAAAGTAGGGTAAAGCCAATCCTGAAGCCAGTTCCTTTCTTTTGAAGTAAGTAGCTGGGTGTTGGTAACTCACACCTGGAATCCTAGCTACTCAATAGCTTGGGAGGTGAGGATGGGAGGTTCAAAGCCAGCACAGGCAGAAAAGTCTATGAGACGCTTATCTCCAACTATCAAAAAACAAACAAAAAAACCAAAAAAACCAGAAATATAGCTGTGGCTCAAGTGGGTAGAGTGCCAGTGTTGAGTGAAAGAGCAAAGGGACAGCAGCCAGTCCTTGAATTCAAGCTCCAGAACACACACACACACACACACACACACACACACACACACACACTATACAAGTAAGATCCTGCCACTTTCATAACTCTAAGTCATGACTTAGTCTTTCAAGTTTGGACACTGCCTTCGACTTCAGAGGTCTTGCATAATGACTCCTTTCTGCCTGTGCCATCTTACAAATAGGATGGTGTGTACTGTAGGAAGAATCCACAGGGCCCTCCAAGCCTGAAGTGAGGTGGAAACCTTTGCCTCATTAACCCCTTCCTCAATGCCCCTTCCTCAGCGCTATTTTTCCAAGTCTCTCCAGCAGTCTTGTTTGATCTCATGATCCTCCTCCATCTTCCTCCCTA
The DNA here is from genome assembly GCF_023159225.1 of Perognathus longimembris pacificus. Lineage (NCBI taxonomy): Eukaryota > Metazoa > Chordata > Mammalia > Rodentia > Heteromyidae > Perognathus > Perognathus longimembris. The sequence goes on from NC_063164.1 coordinate 17,642,255, forward strand.
GGAGTTAGGAGTGACGTGTTTATCATCAGCTCCTCACTGTTTGGCAAGCACATACATATGTCATGTGTAGTATTTATATAAACAGCAATATATACCCCATACACATTTTTTCAAAATTGCTTTTGAGAATACTACTTCTACTTACCCTTCTAGATTTTTGTGGGATGGTCTGGGAATGTGGCTTAGTGGTAGAATGCTTGCTTTGCACGCACGAAGCCCTGAGTTTGATTCCTCTGTACCATATAAACAGAAAAAGCTGGAAGTGGCGCTGTGGCTCAAGTGGTAGAGTGCTAGCCTTGAGAGCAAAAAGAAGCCAGGGACAGTGCTCAGGCCGTGAGTTCAAGCCCAGGACTAGCAACCAAAAAAAAAAAAGAAAGAAAGAAAGAAAGAAAGAAAAAAGAAATAGATTGTTGTGGGCAAGTTGAAACTACCACATTGCGTTGAATTTCAGGTTTGGGTTATATATACACTCAACTTGTCAGCACTCTTAGTTAATAGGAAATACGGCCTTCTGCTTAGTTGTGTCCTCAGAGCTTTAGGCCATTTCTAATGTTCTAAGATTGCTACTTTAGTCAGTGGTTTTGCTTATTTTCATCTCTGGAAACGTCTTCTATCCTGGGCATGCCACTGGTGAGCTTTCCGATGGATTTCAAGTGGGCAGGGTTGGTGGGAGGAGCTGAGCAGGGCATTTGTGACTCTGCTGGCAGTGGAATGAGTCACCACGTGGGTGAGTGAGCCTCGGTTATTAAACTTATTTGCACCTGCATTTCCTCATCTGTAAAATAGGGCTGATAATGGTGCACACTTCAGAGGACTGCAGTCAGAAATGGAAGGAGACAAATGTTTCATATAGTGTCAGACACATAGTAAACAGTGCTATGACGTTTAGCTGTTAAGCATCATGGTTACTCTGCCGAGCATGCGGGTATGAGTGGCTTAGTGTCATTGTGGCACCATTTCAACCGGCAGCTTATTAATGGGCCTGTGGGACACTGGTATTTGTGTATTTATGGGACCTACACATTCTTTCCTCCCTAGACCATCTGAAGGCTTGGTTTTAAATCTTCCTCTCACCCTTACTTATTTATTGTGCCAGGGCCTGAATGCTGTTCCTGAGCTTTTGTGTTCAAGGCTAGTGCTCTATTACTTGAGCTCCACCTCTGGCTTTTTTTTTTTTTTTTTTTTTTGACTGTGTGCTTAATTGGAAACGAGAGTCTTGCCCAGCCAAGCTTCAAACTGTGATTCTCAGATTTCAGCCTCCTGAAAAGCCACTGGTGCCCAGCATTATTTTCATTTTCAAAAATATAAAATTGAGAAGCCCATACGATGCCATACACCCATTGCTGTCGTCTAATCTTTATCGTGCCCAGAACAACCCGTAGGCCCACAACCAGTTACTCTTCTCACTCTTCCCACCCTCATCGACTAAATCTGTTTCTTGGCACTACAGATTTGCCAAATCTGTGTATTTTGTAGAAATGGGATCATATAACACATAGATTTCTGGGTCTGGCTTCTTGCACTTAGAGTTCCAACGTTTATTGTGGTCTAGCATATTCTTCTTGATGGCTGAAGAGTATTTCCCTGTGTGGATGTATCACATTATTATTTGTCAGTTGATGGACATATGGCTCCCCACCCCTCAATTCTTTTTGGCTGTGATGAACAGTGAATGCTACTGTGAGTGTTCCTGGTCAGGTTTCTGTGTAGATAGGGTCACAGTTCCCCTGGGTGAACCCAGTGGTTTTGTGGTCATGAGGTAACTTCATCTCTAACCTTTCAGGAACTGCCGTCCTGCTTCTCAGAGCCTTGCTTTGAAATATTGATGGGGTGAAGTCATGTAGCCAGGTGGTCAGAAGTATTTTATGGAGAACTTAATTCTTTGTGTCATCTTTTCTCTTTTTCTACTTAGGAAAAAACAACAACAAAACAACCAAAGCATTTTGTGCAGATACCTTTTTTCTTTCCTCCATTTCATTCTTCCCTCTCTGGGAGGATGTTTTCATGTTTGCTTTTCTCCCCAGGGGCTCCAGTGCATGAAGAAGTGCCAGGAGGGGACTTGGAGATTATCCTGCATGCACCATTACCTCCAGTGCTTTCTAAAAACACATTGGGGCTGGGAATGTGGCGTAGTGGTAGAGTGCTTGCCTAGCATGCATGAAGCCCTGGCTTCGATTCCTCAGCACCACATAAACAGACAAAGCTGGAAGTGGCATTGTAGCTCAAGTGGTAGAGTGCTAGCCTTGAGCAAAAGAAGCCAGGGACACTCTCAGGCCCTGAGTTCAAGCCCCAGGGCTGGCAAAAAAGAAAAGAAAAAGGAATATAATATTTATGTCCTAGAAATCCTTAGCTTTCTGTGCCCTATTTCCTGCTCATCTTGGCTTCATCCTCCTTCCTTTTTTCTCTATCCTTTGTTATTGAAATCCTTACTTAAAAATATAATTTTAGTGTCTGGGGATGTGGCCTAGTGGCAAGAGTGCTCGCCTCGTATACATGAAGCCCTGGGTTCGATTCCTCAGCACCACATATATAGAAAACGGCCAGAAGCGGCGCTGTGGCTCAAGTGGCAGAGTGCTAGCCTTGAGCGGGAAGAAGCCAGGGACAGTGCTCAGGCCCTGAGACCCAAGCCCCCAGGACTGGCCAAAAAAAAAAATATATATATATATATATATAATTTTATTATTATTATTATTTTGTTTATGTGGTACTGAGGAAGCCAGGGCTTTATGCATGCTAAGCAAGCACTCTAGCACTAAGCCACATTCCCAGCCTGGAAATCCTTACTTTTAGGTGAGACACAAGCCACCCATGAGCCCTGGGGGTAGAAGGCTGGGATCTTGGCGAGCTGAGAGGTTTGGGGGAGTTATTAGCAGCCTCTGTGGAAGGGGACGGCTCACTGACCTGGTGACCCAGAAGGGCCTCCAGGCTTCTTTTGAACTGGAGTTCACTGTGACTGGAGGGGAAGGGTGGATCCTGGTCTTCTCTTCAACCCTGCAGCTGCCAGGCGTGACTGCTTCAGAAACAAATGGTGGAGTCATCTCCCTCCCCTCCCTCCTCCCAGGTCTAGCCTTCCCCTCCTCTTCCCCCTCCCTCCCCTCTTCTTTCCATCCTCCTCTTCCATCTTCCCTTCCTCTCTTCCTTCCCCTCCACTCCCCTTCCTTCTCCCTCAGTCCTCTCCTCCTATCTCCCCTCTCTCTCCTCTTCTCCCTTCCCATCTTCCCTTCCTTTCTCCTCCCCTCCCCTCCCCTCCTCCCTAGCTCTAACATGGGCATTGCTCACCCCAGGATGCATATGGGCAGGTTCGGCCTGGAGAAAGGACTCCTGGTCTGATCATAACCCAGGCATCTATCAGTTGCAGAGAAAGCCAGAGGTCTGTTCAGTCTGAATCACATGTGAGACTGAGGTCACCTAGGGATAGAACCTGGTGAGATTCACCTTATCAGGAATCATGTGAGATTCACCATATCAAGGTCCGTGAGGGCTGAGGTTCGGTGCCGCAGCCAGCCCAGGTGCCTGCAGCATGGCCAGTTTGTCTGTAACATGACATGTCTATTTCATGACGCTCTGGGTCAAAATGTTATGCTAGCAATGAAAAGAAACATTGGAGGGGATGTAGTTGTAGTTTTCTAAGGATGCCACTCACAACAACTTCATCCAACCTGATCGTCTAAAACAAGAAATGTCTTCTGTCAACGTTCTTAAAGTCAGTCTGAAATCAAGGTGTCAGGAGGGCCACCATCTTGCCAGAGGGCCACTTCTTGCCCTAAATTCCAGGATGGTCTCCTCTCAGGATCCGCAACTTGATTACGTCGACCAAGATACAAATAAGGTGTCACTCCTACATCTGGGGGAGGGGCACTCTAGCTATTTTTTGGTGGGGATACTGTTCAAGCCATTACTTGAGTACTTTGGGGGGATAAAACATGTGAGCTCAAAGCATTGGCTTTTAGTTTAGGTTTTCAGCATGGCCTTTTACCCACCATTGCTAAGAGCCTATGTGCCCTTGACACAGAAATCCACCTGTAGTCACGTCTATGCAGAGAGAGGCCCAGTCCTCTGTCACCACAGAGCTAATGCCACCTGTCTCCCAGCACAACAAGCACGAGAGGCCCAGAAGAGCCTGGAATGGGTGTGGGTTGGTTGAATGTCAACGCTGGCACTAAAGCCTCTTTCATGAAGGTGAATTTGAACCGTGTGTGTGTGTGTGTGTGTGTGTGTGTGTGTGTGTGTGTGTGTACAGGTACTGGGGCTTGAACTCAGTGCTTTGTACTGTCACTTGACTTCTACCGCTTAAGCCACAGCTCCATATAGCTGACTTTATGGTGATTAATTGGAGATAAGAGTTTCATGGAATTTTTTTGCCTGCTTTGGCTTTGAACCGTGATTCTCAGATCTCAGCCTCCTGAGTAGTTGTGATTATAGGTGTGAGCGGGGGGGGGGGGGGGGCTGGCTGCAGGGATATGATTCTTACTCACATTTGCTGTTAATGACCGAGAAGCATTATTGCCACTGCCTGGTTGTTCAAAAGTCAAAAAAGAAATGAAAAGAACTGACAGAATTGGACACACGTGGACAGACAGACAGACACACGTATATATATGCTGGTACTGGGGCTTGAACACAGGTGCTGTTCCTGAGCCTTGTTGATCAAGGCTAGTGCTCTACTTCTGGCTTAATTGGAGATAAGAGACTCATAGACTTTTCTTCCTGGGCTGGCTTCAAACTGGGATCCTTCTGATCTCGGCCTTCTGGGTAGCTAGGATTACAAGGTGGTGTTAGAAGCACTGAGCACAGAGAAGATGGCCTCTTAAAAGTTTCCTCCTTGGGGGCTGGGGATATGGCCTAGTGGCAAGAGTGCTTCCCTCGTATACATGAGGCCCTGGGTTCAATTCCCCAGCACCACATATACAGAAGTGGCGCTGTGGCTCAAGTGGCAGAGTGCTAGCCTTAAGCAAAAAGAAGCCAGGGACAGTGCTCAGGCCCTGAGTCCAAGCCCCAGGACTGGCCAAAAAAAAAAAAAAAAAAAAAAAAAAAGTTTCCTCCTTGGTTTTCCAGCCTCCTACAGCTGCCTCCCTTGTCTCCTTTTATGACATGTGTTAGTCAGTGCAAATGACACTGGGAGTGTCCCAGGAGGTAAAATGTCTTTCTCTCATTTACCATGTGACCTAGGTGGTTTTCTGGAACCTTCTTGAGGTTTTAAAGCAGTTGCATCATCATTGTTTGAAAACTGACTTCTGGGTGCTGGTGGCTTTTCTCTGTAATCCTTGCTACTCAGGAGGCTGAGATCTAAAGATCAAGGCTCAAAGTCAGGCTGGGCAGAAAAGTCTGGGTGACTCCTCTGTCCACTTGGCCGGCAGGAAGCTGGAAGTGGATTTGTGGCTCACTTAGTGGAGCGCCAGCTATCAGTGAGAGAGCCATGTAAGAGTGTGGGGCTTTGAGTTCATGCTCCAGGTCCTGTGTACATGCATGCACGGGCACACCAACATGCACACACACTCACACACAGGTACATTCTGCTTAAAAAGTTTATTTGGTTGGAGACCGAGTTCTTTCTAGTTTGGTTTAACCGATATTGGTTTTGTGTCAGTTATGTACTGTGCACTCTATTCTGTGGTGCTGAGGAATCGAACCCAGGGCTTCATGTATACAAGGCAAGCACTCTTGTCACTAGGCCATATTCCCAGCCCCACTGTATTCTTTTGTGCTCTCTGTGGAAATGATTTGATGAGCTTGTGTATCCACAGAGAGTGGATACCTTGCACTGCTTGCCAGTGTCCCGAATTGCTTCTTAAAATTCAATACTTGTTTCTTTTTTAGCTAGCGTTAGTGTTAGATGCCTGTAGTCCCAGCTACTTGGGAGGTGGAGTTAGGAAGATCACTGAGGCCATTCTGGGGGAAAAGTTAATAAGACTACCTCAAAAAAAAGGCTGGGCATGGCGGCACTCACCTTTGGTTCAGCTCCTTGGGATCCTGGCAAAGGTAAAAAGATCAAGGTCTGAGCCAGGCCTGGGCCAAAGCAGAAGGAGATTTTATCTGGAAAAACATATTGTAAGGTTCGCCAGAAAGGAAACCCACCATATGGTTCAGGAAGAAAGGAGTTTATTCGGGGGAGAGCAAACTGCCAGCCCACACAAGATGGAGGTACAGGGAGACAGAGGGAAAGGAAGAAGGGAAAAAGAGAAAAGAGCAAGAGACAATAAGAGAGAACAGGATAGGGAGTAGGGACTGTGTTGAGCCAGATTATATAGGAAAAGGTTGGAGATCTGGCCAGATAGATTGGATGTGACTGCAGAGGAAGGAGGTAACTGCCCCCACGTGTGCCAGTTACCTAGGTAACTCAGGTACTGGGTGTAGACTTAAACAGGTGGGGGGCATCTGCATGGAGCCTCCTCCCCCCCCCCCGTGGGTGGATCTTACACATATTAAGAGCAAAATAGGGGTTGGTGGCATGCCTCAGTTGGTAGAGCACTAGCAAAAGCTTCACATACCAAGCTCGAGTCTCCATCTTGAACTACCCCTCCACACCTCCCCTAAAAAAGAAAGAAATAGCTATATATAAAGTGCACATGTAGTGCCCTTATGTCATTCAGAGAGAGAGCTATTGCCACCCACTGCTTCCTCCCTGATCATATCTAGACCTTTGTGAGAATCATTTCCTCATTTCTTTAAAGCTTTACCACCTCTGTGGACACCTCAGAGATGTACTCTAGTTTCTCTTGCTCTTAAACCCTGCACAAAGCTGTGTGTCCTTTTCACAGTACTTTCTTTGCTCAGTGTGTGAGATTGGTTGTGGCCAGTTGACTTCACAGTTCTTTTATTGCTTTGTAGTACATTGCATTACACCCACCCTTCCACTTAGGGTGGTTTCCAGTGAGGAGCGATTTTTTTTTAAACATGATTTCAAGTCAGCACATCAGAAAAAAAAAAAAAGATTCATCTTTCTACCCCTGTGAAGGATAAAGCCACTCACCTTCATTCTTTTTTTTGGCCAGTCCTGGGCCTTAGACTCAGGGCCTGAGCACTGTCCCTGGCTTCTTTTTGCTCAAGGCTAGCACTCTGCCATTTGAGCCACAGCGCCACTTCTGGCCATTTTCTATATATGCGGTGCTGAGGAATCAAACCCAGGGCTTCATGTATACGAGGTAAGCACTCTTGCCACTAGGCCATATCCCCAGCCCTCACCTTCATTCTTTAGCTATACCACACTTAGCCCTACCCCAGGATCTTTGCACATAGTGAGATTTTTCTGCTAAGAATTGTTGTAGGGAGCACAGCTGACTCCATCTTGATTAGGGAAACATGGTAGGAAATGTTGGGGAGAGTTGATTAGGTCAACCTGACCCCAAAATTCTGCTTCTGTAACTGGCTTGCTTAACTTGTTTGTTGCGTGCTCTACCCATTGTCAACCCCCTACATCTGTGCTACACTTTTACCTTTATAAACCCCAATTTGAGGACTGCTCGGGGTCACCGTGGCAGCTCCAGAGTCCGCACTGTGTCCCTGGCCAGTCAGTTCGCTTTATGCTTCCCCAGTAAATCCATCTTTTTGCTTGAGACTGTCTCTCAGTGGTGGGCTCTTGGAGGGACGGGGAATCCCTTCCCTTGAACCCCGTAACAAGAATATTCTTCCATGGGTGCCCTGCCTGGAGCACTCACTTTATTAGATCTCTGCTGAAGGCTATGTTCTCAGAACATGCTTCAACAGCCCCCTTCCCCTCTGTCTGAAGCTCTCACTCTGCCTGCCTTTCTTTGGTCCTGGTCAGGATCTGACATAAACGTCTCATCTGTTTCCTCCCACGAGACTGTAAACCCATGACCTTCACAAAGGTGACCTTCACAGCTGCACAATGTGAGTAATTCGAGAGTAAGGAGACAGATTCCAGCCCCATCTCCGCGCCTAGAAGCCTTGCGCAATGGGGAGACAAGAGTGCATTCATTCAGGGGATGTTTATGGACAGTTCTTTGTGTGCCCGCTGGGACTCTTTAAGTTCTCCAGATACATCACCACGCAAAAACTGCAGGGTTCTCGCTTCACTCTGGTGGTGGCAGGCCAAGCTCCCTGTAAACAGTAAACACAATACTTTCACTAGCAGACAAGTAGCTGTGTAAGAAAAAGCCTAGGTAGTGAGGGGCAGGGAGGCGTGTTGCAATTCTAAAGACATATCAGATCTAGTGGGCCGGGGAGGGGAGAAGGTGGTGTTTGAAGGTGGGGAGGGAGGGAAAGTGGAGGGGACTTGGGAGGAGGTAGCTGAGGCAGGTAGACTTGCCCATGCTAGCCCCCCAGTGCCAAAGAAGCCTGGGAGCTAGCTATTACGGCTGATCTCTGGACCTGGGCTGGACTGGCTTATACACCCTGAGTAAAGTGGGCGACATTGCAGGGCTTGGAGCTCAGGGAGGGCAGGATTCTAAGGTACATTCATGGAAACTTGGGTAGCAATGAGAGGGGGAAATGGGGGGGGAGAAGGAAGGGGTGACACGTCACCTGACTTAGGGAGTTGTAATCCCTTGTACAACTCAATAATACTAATACGAATATGACATTGTCTTGCCAGGTGACGTGGGGATCTGCCACCGAGGCCTTGGGGTGGAGGAGGGGCTGGTGAAGGGCAAGCGAGGTCACCCCGTACTGCAGGCCTTCCCAATCTCTTCCAAAGGGACCAAAGTAGTGACTGCCGCCCACCCCTCACCCCCTCAGTAAATAACCCAGCTCTTTGGGATTCTGGCCCCAGGCTCCAGCCATCTCCAAAGTGCCTTTCAGTTAGACAACCCCCCCTCCCCCAGGGTAGCAGACTCCAAGCCCCTGGCTTTAAGCCTCTCAGGTGAGACTGGTGTGAAATGGGACACTCTCCTCAGCTTACCTTTTGGGACTGAAGGAAGCTTTGGGGGAGGCTGTAACCTCAGAGCTGCCTCTCTAATGCCTGAGGCTAATTAAATATTTATGGTCAGCAGATGGTGGCTGGGGGCAAAGCAGCGGGCTCTCACTTTCTTCAGAACCTTTTAGAAGTCAGTATGTGGGAGGGGGAGAGAAAGCAAAGCTCTGGATGGACAGCTCCTCCCTCTCTCCCTCCCTCCGTCAGCTCTGGGGTGCACACCTCAGGGCCTTTGCACTGACTTCTCTTTACAGACCCCGGAGCCCTTTCCTGGTCTGGCTCCCAGCGGTTCCCAAGCTGCTTCTGCTCAGGTTGAGTCGTGCTGTCCTGGCCTTTTTGCCCTGAAGGTCTACAGTTGTAGAACAAGATGGATGGATGCCTTGTCTGGGTGGGGGCACAGAGATTAAAGCCTTGGGGAGGACCATGCCAGGGACTAGAACCTGCCACGCTGTGAGCCCAGTGGTCACTGACAGACACTTCCGAGCTGCTGGAGAAGCCCGCAGCGCCGCCCCTGGCTCATTTTCATCGTGACCGGCCAGAAGCCTGGCTTGTTACAGCTTAAGAAGAATGTGGCAAAATGAGAGGCCCAGGGGCTGGGGATATGGCCTAGTGGTAGAGTGCTTGCCTCGTATACATGAAGCTCTGGGTTCGATTCCCCAGCACCACATATATAGAAAAAGCCAGAAGTGGCGCTGTGGCTCAAGTGGTAGAGTGCTAGCCTTGAGCAAAAGGAAGCCAGGGACAGTGCTCAGGCCCTGAGTTCAAGCCCCAGGACTGGCAAAAAAATAAATAAATAAAAGAGAGGCCCAGTGCAGGAGGCAATGGGGCCGTGGAGGCTTTGCTGGAAGAGCAGCAGCTGCGGGGGGCGGGGGGGAGTGGGGAGCAGCCCTGGGAGGCCCTAGGGAACCCCCCCCCCCATCATTAGGCTGCTGCTGCTTCTTGCTTGCCTCTTTCACCCCATCCCCTGGGATGTGGGATCTGCAACCAGGCAGAGTGTCAGGCACAGCTGCTTAGTTAGACAGAGCTAGATGGGGTTGGAGGGGGGGAGTGGGAAGGACTCAGGAGGTGAGTATTGTACCTGGCTGGAAACAGGAGGAGTACTTCTAAACAAGTTGTATTTTTTTTTTTTTTTGCCAGTCCTGGGCCTTGGACTCAGGGCCTGAGCACTGTCCCTGGCTTCTTCCCGCTCAAGGCTAGCACTCCGCCACTTGAGCCACAGCGCCGCTTCTGGCCGTTTTCTGTATATGTGGTGCTGGGGAATCGAACCTAGGGCCTCGTGTATCTGAGGCAGGCACTCTTGCCACTAGGCTATACCCCCAGCCCAACAAGTTGTATTTTAACCATCCCAGGAGCCGCCTGCCCTCCAGCTTGTAGACTAAGGATAAAGGGTGGGTGTTTGGCACTTAGTGTTAGTGTCTTTGCTGTGTGTGTGTGTGTGTGTGTGTGTGTGTGTGTGTGTGTGTAAGTGGGTGGGATATAGAGATACAGGGATAGTTAGAAAGATGAAACAGACTGAGTTAGCTAGAGAGACAGCAATAGAAAAGGGAGAGAGGTAGCAAGGGAGATAAAAAATGGATTATACACACAGAAGAGAGGAAGCAAGGCACAGAGATAGGAGGAGGAGGATGGGGGGGAAGGGAAGGGAAAGAGGAAAGGAGAGAGGGAGGGAAGGACAGAAGAAGGGGGAGGGGAGGAGAGCAGATCCGAGAAGATGCAGGGGGCCACAGCAGACCCTGACCAGAAAGGCATCTGTGACAGTCTCTTAATATAGGAAGGGAAACCAAGGCACAGTAAAGCAGAAAGTAACTCAGTTATTCTGGGTCAAATGTTCCTTGTATGGATTATTCAAGCTCTTACTGTTTCATTTCCTCCCTGCCTCTTTGGGGACTTAAAAGGTGTTATCAATGAATTAGGGCAGGGATTTCTTCCTTGGTTGGGGTCGAGGCTCTTGTTTGCTCTACTCCTGAGTGCTGAGAAGGCCAGCCTGCTGGGTGGGATCGTGCTGGGTGATATGGGGGTGTAGAAGAAGTTCTGGATCTAATCCCTGGCTGGAGGAAGACAAGAGTTTATAAAAGGAGGGGCTGGGAATATGCTCTCCTTGAATACATGAAGCCCTGGGTTCAATTCCTCAGCACCACATATATAGAAAAAGCCAGAAATGGCACTGTGGCTCAAGTGGTAGAGTGCTAGCCTTGAGCAAAAAGAAGCCAGGGACAGTGTCAGGCCCTGAGTTCAAGCCCCAGGACTTGCAAAAAACAAAACAAAACAAAGAGTTTACAACAGGAAACACAATTGGAAGGAAATGCAAGGCAGGAGAGCATTGCAGGTATTGGTGAGGTGGACAGCAGGGTCCCTGGGAGACGCCCCTGGGGCCTTTTCAGGTTTGTTGGAGATGTATGCTAGTCCTAACATTTGGAGATTGAGTCCTAGCCCGGAGGCCTGACTGGGAGCGTCGGAGAGGGCTTTAGAATAAATGAGGTTTGCCATTCATCCTAGAAATTAAATACTAAAGTAGGGGGGCCGGGAGAGGGGGAAGAACTGAATCTGTGTGGCCCTATAAAAAAGCTGGAATAGCCATTGTCAGAGGTATGGACCTGAGCCCCCAGTTTATGCAGGGAGGGCGGAAGACATTAATCAAACTTGCCGGAACTGTGGTCTGGGAATTATGATCTCAGTTCTACTTCAGTGAGGTGACTCCTCCTTACTGTCATGGCTCGAGGGGGCAGACTGGTTCCCATAAGATGACTTGTCCTGCCTGAGGAAGCAGGGTGTGGAGGCCAATTCCTGCCCTGTGGTCATGGCTCCCAATTATGGGAGGGGAGACACAGGGAGAGAGACAGAGAGACAGAGAGACAGAGAGAGAGAATGTGTGTGTATTCTTCCTGTGTGAACTGTCTGTGATGCTCCCCAATAGTGTAGGTGCAAGGCCATGTGTAGAGACTTCTGGGTTCCACTCATGAGTATGTATGTATGTATGTATGTATGTATGTATGTATGTATGTATATATCTATGTATGTACCTATGTATGTATGCATCTATGTATGTATGTATGTATGTATGTATCTAACTAACTTTACCAGTTGGGGGCTGGACCTTAGGGCCTGGGCACTGTCTTGGAGCGTCTTTGTTGCTCAAGGCTATCACTCTACCAGTTGAGCCACAGTACCACTTTGGCGTTGCCCCCGTCCCCCATTTATATGGCACTGAGGAATTGAACCCAGGACTTCATGCACTAGGCCACATTCCCTGCCCTCATGATGATCCAGAACAGGATGTGCTAACACTGTCAAAGCTGACCATTGAGGGTAGCTACTCAGGAGGCAGAGGCTGGAGAATCATGGTTTGAAGGCCAGCTCAGGAAAAAAGCTAGTGAGATTCCCTCTCATATCAACAAATTAGCTGCGCATGGAATCCTGGCTTCTCTGGAGCCTGTGGAGGCGGCTCCCCATCCAAAGCCAGGCCAGCCAGGCCCTAGGCAATAATGTGAAGCCTTGTTGGAAAACTAACAGGGAAAGAGCTGTGTGTGTCTCTACAAGACCAGAGTGCTTATCTAGAGAATAGCAAGTCCTGACTCTCCAGGAAGCTTGGAAATACCTTAGTTACTCTTATCTTACTGTTTTTAGTCTTGATCTTATCTTACTGTTTTTAGTCTTGAAGAAGAGTAAGATAGGTTAGGTAAATCTTGGGCAAAGTCACCTGTATCTTAGGCAGGTAGGCGCTGCTTAAAGATTAAACACACAGTGGGGTGCTGCTGGCTCAGCTGTAATCCTAGCAATCACAGGATCATGGTTCAAAGCCAATCAGGGTGGAAAAGTCATGAGACTCTTAGCTCCAATTAACTACATCCAAAACTGGGAGTGGAGTGGTTCCTCAAAGTGTATTGAGTGCTAGTCTTGAGCACAAAAGCTCAGCGACAGAGAGCCCAGGCCCTGAGTTCAAGTCCCATGATGGACCGAAAAAAGATTAAGCATGCCAGTGTGTAGGGTTGAGCAGGGATCAGACCCCAAGTTTGCACACAAAGGGAGCTGGATGCCAAGTGAAGGCAGAGCTCCCAGCCTTCTTCCTTGTGCCTTTGCCACCCATTGGGCCTCTGCAGAGGAAGTGAAGAATCAGTGCTTTCCTCCTAGCAAGAGCCGCGGCTGAGTCCTGGCGATAGCGCCTACCATGCCCTCACACACTGTCAGCCTGCTCTCGAAGCCCAGCAACACGCAACCCAAACATCTTCTGTTCCTGTTCACCAAGTTGGGGTTGTGCCTCCTCTTATCCTGCTGTTCTCCTGGTAGGAAACGTGGTGGAAGGCTGAAGCCCCTGTGCAGCCGCTGAAGCTATGGTGTAAGCTGGGGTGGCTTGTAATTGGGTCAGGGCCATTAGGGTCCCTGCCCAGGGCCTATGGGTTCTTTTGGACCCCTCCTTCCCCTGTTGTCTCCCCTTCTTTCCCTCGCTCTCTCCACTCCCGTTTCCCCACTCATCCCTTTACGTGGCACCTTGGGGCTCCAGCTGCCTTTGACCCTTGGTACTGCAGTGATCCACCCCCTCTTCCTGTTCTCTTGCCCACATCCTCCTCCGTTTCCAGCTTCATTAACCAAATTTAAAGTGAAATTTAATTCTGTATTTATTTAGCAATAGGACAGCAGCTCTCACACACTCAAAGGCTCTTCCTGGAAGGTTGAGAGAGGGTAGTGCTGTGGTTGTGGTTGATTTGGGGCCATCTCTTCCTGTGCTCTTGCCCCATTGGGACCCTGGGGACACCTCCCCGCCCCTCCCCCCCACCCCCAACCAGGGAGACCTCAGGGAGTGGCCCTGAAAGCCACACCCACCCTCCAGGGACAGTTTATTGTGACAGCCTCTGAGCCATCTCCAAGTACCTGCTTCTTCCAGCCATTCCTCCACAACCCAGACCTGACACGCCCCCAGCCCCTCTGGGTGACTTGTTTCAGTTTACAGGAAAAATCCGGGACTAATGTGGTCTTTAGCCTGTCCCGAGTTACCTTTCTCTCTGACTGTTCTGTCAAACATGTGGAATTCCTCAGCCGACGGGCACCTGAGGTCTGCACAGGCTACGCCTGCTCCTGTCCTTGCTCCTTCTCGGGTCTGCCTACACTTGTCTCCATAAAAGCTTAAAAAAATGTCATAAAGGTGATGTAGAGAGGGGTTACAGTTACATAAATCAGGTAATTACATTTCTTTTTGGACAGTTGTCACCCCTTTCCTCTCTTTATCCCAGCGTTTCTGCCCATCTCCACCCACAAGTTGTATAGTTTATTTTCTACATCGTGTCTAGTGAGGACCACTGCTATATTTGTGCACCCTTGTCCTTCCATTTCTGTGCCTCTCCTTGCCCTCCCAAAGACAGATAAATGAACAAACAAGACAAAAAAAAAAAAAACAGCAACAAAGAAAAAAACCTGTTTCCATTTCCTGGAGTCATAAAATCTTCTTTTGAACTTCATTCTTGTCTTCTGTGATTTGTCACTTCTTTCTTTGTGCTCCTATGGCATTCTGTGTATACTTAAAAAAAAAATCGGGGCTGGGGATATGGCCTAGTGGCAACAGTGCTTGCCTCGTATACATGAGGCCCTGGGTTCGATTCCCCAGCACCACATATACAGAAAATGGCCAGAAGTGGCGCTGTGGCTCAAGTGGCAGAGTGCTAGCCTTGAGCAAGAAGAAGCCAGGGACAGTGCTCAGGCCCTGAGTCCAAGCCCCAGGACTGGCCAAAACAAAACAACAACAACAACAACAAAAATCACAGGACTGGGAATGTGGCTTGGTGGTAGAGTGCTTGCCTAGCATGCGCAAAGCCCTGGGTTCATTTCCTCAGTACCACATAAACAGAAAAAGCCAGAAGTAGTGCTGTGGCTAAAGTGGTAGAGTGGTAGCTTTGAGCATAAAGAGGCTCAGGGACAGTGCCCAGACCCTGAGTTCAAGTCCTAGGACTTGCAAAAAAAAATCATAATAATACATTATAATTAGGTTAGGAAACAGACAATAAATATCCTTTTTGTCTTTTAGTATCCAAAGCACCTACTACAGGCTGGGATGTAGCTCAGTGGTAAAGCTCTTGCCTAGCAAGTGCAACATCCTGGGTTCGATCCCCAGTACCAAAAAAGAAAAGATAAAAAAATACAGTTAAAAAAATCCCAACCAAAGCACCTACTACATAGTAAATATTTATGTATGTATACATACATATATGGTATGTGTGTATAAGTGTGTGTGTTTATATATACAAACACACACACTGGGTACTGGGGTTTGAACTCGGGGCCTCACACTTGCTTTTCTTGCTTATGGCTGGCAACTCTACCATTTGAGCCAAACCTCCAGCCCAACATTTTGCTGGTTATTTTATTTATTTATTTATTTATTATTATTTTTTTTTGGCCAGTCCTGGGCCTTGGACTCAGTGCCCGAGCACCGTCCCTGGCTTCTTCCCGCTCAAGGCTAGCACTCTGCCACTTGAGCCACAGCGCCGCTTCTGGCTGTTTTCTGTATATGTGGTGCTGGGGAATCGAACCTAGGGCCTCGTGTATCCGAGGCAGGCACTCTTGCCACTAGGCTATATCCCCAGCCCCTTGCTGGTTATTTTAGAGATGGATTCTCACAGACTTTGCTGCCTAGGCTGATTTTTGAATTGTGCTCCTCTGGATTTCAACCTCTTCTTCATAGCTGGGAAGACAGATGCCTATCACCACGCTGGGTTTACTTATTGAGATGGGATCTCGCTAACTTTTTGTCAGGGCTGGCTTTGCGCAACCACGACCCTCCTGACCTCTGTCTCCTGACAGCTGTGGTGATCATTTGCTCCTCGTTCATGAGGAGGAACAGGTGATGGAACCCCGTGACTTTCTAAGTCAGCCTGATGAAGAACAGAGTATGGTTGTGCTGGGTCTGACTCCTCCTAAGCTACATTTTGACCCTTAATCTCTGCCCTATGGCCAGATGGATTTCAGAAGCATGCTCGCAGTCCCCAGGTGCTGTGCTGGCCCAGGGGACTGACTTTGTCCTTGAGGGCATTCTAGCTCTGACTCCAAGACAGACATCACACACCATCCGGGCAACTAAGCCAGAGCCTCGGTGATATTTGCTTCAGCCTACCCCTCTTGCAGCCCTCCCCCCTGAGTTCATTCCCAGTTCCCTTACTTCTACCTCACATGGTCTTGAATAATGCACTTGTTTTCAGCTCCATTCCATCCCCACCTCTCACCTGAGAGACGGCATACTTATTTATTTCTTTGCTTGTTTGTTGTGGTGGTGGGGCTTCATACATGTTAACCTTGTACCCTGTCATGAGCTACACCTCCATTCCTTTACACAGTATCTTTCCTTTCTTTTTTTTTCTTTTTTGCTTCTGTTCTCAGATCCCAATCTCCTGAGTAGCTAGGATTGTAGGTGTGAGCCACTGGCTCCTTAACACTGTCTCTTAATGAGTCTCTTGAATTCTCTCTGCATATCATCTTAGCTTTTCCACATGTATTCTGCAACAATCTCTTAAGCTGTATTCCTTGCTGGGCACCAGTGGCTCATGGCTGTAATTCTAGCTGCTTAGGACTGCTGAGGATTGCAGTTCAAAGCCAGCCCAATAAGGAACATTTGTTAGACTCTTATCTCCAATTGACCACTGAAAGGATGGAAATAGAGCTGTGACTCAAGTGGTAGAATGTTTTCCTTGAGCACAAACCCAAACCCTGAGTTCAAGGCCCAGGACTGGTGCCTGTGTGCGTGCACACACTTACAAATATAATCCCATTTGTGTCACATCACAATCCCACTTAAAACTCTTGTCTTGCTTTTAGTATGACCATACTAGAAGAGTGTTTGAAACATGATCTATGGAAGGGGAGCTGTGGTTTAAAGTGGTAGACTATAGCACTTAGGCCCTGAGTTCAAGCCCACAATTGACAAAACAACAATAACCAACAAAAGTACGGTCCATGAACTCATGAATTAGCTTCCCTTTCTTTCTCTAGCCATGACTCTTTTCTTCTACTGCCTCTTCCCTGCTGTCCTCCTGCCTTGAGCCTTTCAATACATTGCTTCCATTGCCTGCGGTACCTCATTCTTACGGAACAAGCCTCCTTTCCTCCATGCCTGCTCGTGTCCCCTTCTACTTGGGTCTTAGTGTCTTTATGTGCTCTCCTGGCTCTCAAATGCCCTCTTTATAGCACTTATTACCACGTTTAATTATATAGTCACACGATTGTTCATTAATGTATTTCTCATCCTTGACTGCAGTGAAGTCCAGGGAAAGGAATCTCATCTGTGTTTCTCAGTCTTATTGAGCCCAGTGATTAAGGTGTAGTCACTGCTTTATAGGCATGATTAGATGAAGTGAGTGGCTCCAGCGTGACCATACCTGTCCTATGCCATGTTATTGACAGAGGGTGATGTACGGTGTTCCACCTCTAATCTCTTTCTAATAAATGAAGAATTATGAGACAAATGATCAAACCAGGCAAACTAGGTCCATTGTTTAGTTTCCTTCCTTCCTCCCTCCCTCCCTCCCTCCCTCCCTCCCTCCCTCCCTCCCTCCCTCCCTCCCTCCCTCCTTCCCTCCCTCCCTCCCTTCCTCTCTCCCTCCTTCTTTCTCTCCCTCCCTTCCTTCTTTTCTTCTTGTCTGTCTTTCTTTTTTTGCCAGTCTTGGTGCTTGAACTCAGGGCCTGAGCACTGTCCCTGGCTTCTTTTTGCTCAAGGCTAGCACTCTGCCACTTGAGCCACAGCGCCACTTCTGGCCTTTTTCTATATATGTGGTGCTGAGGAATTGAACCCAGGGCTTCATGTATACGAGGCAAGCACTCTATCATCAGGCCATATTCCCAACCCCCATTGTTTACTTTTCTTGGTGTAAAAATTTTGGTAGATATTATGCCCTTTGTATACTCAAGTTTATTGTGTGCCCTTCAATTCAGAGTTCCTCTCTTCATGTTACTTGTTTCCTTTTAGTCACACAAGAATTCAATTCCCTTTTGGATTTTCTTCTTTGGCCTTTTCTGGGGAATTTGTTGCTGAATTTCTTGTTTACTAGTAATCATTACCTCTGTCCACATTTCCACTTATATCTGTTGACTTCTATTTTAAAAGGGATTAAAGACAACCCACAGAATGGGAGGAAAAAAATCCTTGACAACTATTCAACGGATAATGCATTAATATCCAGCATTTACAAAGAGCTAAAAAATTAAACAGTAAGAGAACAGATCATCTGATTAAATACATTGAACAGACAGTTCTCAGGAGTACCAATGGATAATAGATACATGAAAAAATGTGTAGCATTCTTATCCATAAGCTAGTTATTTACAAATAAAAATGACACTAAGATTCCAACTCATTGTGGATAAGAATGTGAACTAGTACAGCCCTTCTAGAAATCAGTATGGTGCTTCTTAAAAAAACTAAAAGTGGACCCACTTGTGACCCTGACATACCAGTATTGGGCATGTATCTTAAGGGAAGCTAATTAATATATACCCACGTTTATTGTAGCTCTGTTCACAGCAGCAGAATCACACAAGGTTCCCAACAACTGGTGAATGGATAATGGAAATACAGTATACATATATACCATAGAGTATTACTAAGTTGTAAGAAAAATGAAATTATGTCACTCACAAATGAAGCTGGAGATCAACTTGTTGAGCAAGATTAGCCAAGCTCAATAAGCCGCATATCATGTTTTTACTCATTTGTGGAACTCAGACCTACAAGAGAGACATACACACTGACACAGACATATAGACACACAGACACACACACATATAGCATGATTTAACTGTGAAACTCGGAATGGGGAAGGGGGAAGTAAGAGAGTGAAAGAGAAAGATAGAAGACATAATAGAAAATACAGTTGGGTATGTATTTAGGTGTCTATGCAGGTATGTGTCTAAACAGGTGGGTATAAGGAATTTCACTGTTGGACAATTGAGGGCAAGGAAGGATGGGAAAAGAGCAATAGAGAGGGTTAGTATGATTAAATTGTGATATAATAAGTTTTACTATGGTGAAACTCATTAAAACAATTAATATGCACTACAAATGATGAAGAACAAAGACAGGAAAGTTAACCTGGTCCTATATGGTGGTAGGCACCAGCAGGAGTCGGGCAGGCAAAGAGAGAGGGTGAATGAGAATGAAAATGGTCCAAGTACTTCATTTGCATGTATGAAAACAGAACAGTGAACCATGTTGACATTTTTTTTCAAGAAGAGGGGAGAGGGGATAGAGAAAGTGATAGAAGGGATGAGATTGATATGGTTAGCCTGTAAACATATATAGAAATATTGCAATGAAACACCCCTTGCAAACTGATGTATACTAATAAAAATTCTTTTTAAGAAAATGACTTACTTTTGTTTCATTGTAGTGTTATGCTTAGTTATTAATGATGACTTACTTAGATCTTTTATTATAAATGTACATGTATTTATACATTATAAATTTTCATTTATATTGTATGTTATATACATATGGTATAGAAATGTATTACTTATATAAAATAAGATCCTTACCCTGTTTTGTATATTTAATATCACAGTGGTGACAACCCATATTCCTCATTTGGAGCAATGCTGGCCAGGGATGATGAGAAGAATTTGTGGAGTCTTCCTCATGATGTGTCTCACACAGAGGCAGATGATGACAGAATGCTGTATAATTTGATAGTCATTCGTAACCAGCAGGCCAAAGACTCAGAGGTAAGCACCTGTGTTTGTTACATTTGACAAAATTCCCGAATAAACAGTTTGAGGGAGCAAAGATCTATTTTGCTCATAGTTTCAGAGGTTTCAGTTCATCATGGTTGGATTGATGTCATGGAGCAAATCACCTTACATAATAGCAGACAGGAAGTGGTACAGAGCCATGACAGGAAGTGGTACAGAGGTGTAACAGGAAGGAGAAAGGCAAGATACAGCCTCATAAGAAGCCAGAGACCTATTTCCTTACTTTCTCCTTCTAGGTTCCACCTTCCCTAGTTCCACTCCTCTCATTAGTCTACTCAAACTTTGGATCCATCAGTGGATCAAACAGTTCATAAGGTCAGAGATCTCATATCTAATTGTCTCTGGAACACCCATGGACAAGGCTAGAAATGAGCTTTCCTAAATCCCGAGATGCTCTTGTTGATCATGAAGATTAACCCTAATGGTATCTTTTGACACTGTGCTGTTGTGCAGACAAAACTTGACGTTAAGATAAAGAAAAAAATACTTCTTTATTTTTGGAGATAAAGGGTCTCGTTCTGTTTCCCAGGCTGGTCTCAAACTCCTGGGCTCAAATGGTCCCCCTGTCTTAGCCCCCTGAGTAGCTGTGACTAGAAGTAGCTGAGACTGTGTCTGGATTATTCGCAGTCTATTTGAAATGTAGCGCAGATATTTAATAGGATATATTACCATTGGTTACTAATTGCAGATACTCTTGATAGACCTGCTTGATAAGACTCATTTCTAATTACTATCTTAACAGTGCATTTAAACTCAAGGCAATATTGTTGAAAAGGAGAAAGATGTCTTAAATAGTCCATCTCCAATTGCTCCAGTTGATTAACAAGCCGAAGTTAGATGATTTGAGTGGAACTTAAAGGATGCTTTGGATTATCACTAACTCTAAATTAGTGGGTCTTGAATTAACATTTCTTTTTGTTGTTGTTAAAACATCTTAAATAATGCTTATTAACCAGTTACCCTTGGATCTGCTGTATTTAGGGCAGTTTTTGTGATGGTAAGGATTGTATCTATACCTAAGGATCCTACGTCCAAAGTTATGGGTTTGGGAATGATAGAACATTAGGGAGGAGAGGACATTGTAAGTTGAAATAGCAAAGAGGGTTGTGATTTTTCCCCCTCATTCTCCCGAAATTCATGCTACAGTACCCTATCAAATATCATGAAGAGTCATTTCCCAAATAATATAACTTGAGTTCTCTAACATCTATTAGTAGGCCTGGGTAGAGGCCTATATTAAATGCACACTGCATGTGTCTTTGTATCTTGTAGTAATTGAGTCAGCAACCATCTCCTACCTATCTTCCAGGCTCTGAAGGAAAGGGTTGCAGTTTGTAGTAGGTGCTGTAGCCTACAAACTCATTTATTATTTTTTCAAATCTAGGTTTAGTTGCTAGTTTATTCCTCCAGAAACATGTTTAAGGAAGCAATGATAACTTTTTTTGTTGTTGTTGTTGTTGGTTGTGGAGCTTGAACTCAGGGCCTGGGTGCTGTCCCTGAGCTCTTTTGCTTAAGACTAGTGCTCTACTACCGAGCCACAACTCAACTTCCTGTTTTCTGGTGGTTATTGGAGATGAGAGTGTGTCATGGACTTTCCTGCCCAGGCTGTTTTTTTTTTTTTTTTTTTTTTTTGCCAGTAATGGTGCTTGAACTCAGGGCCTGAGCACTGTCCCTGGCCTCTTTTTGCTCAAGGCTAGCACTCTGCCACTTGAGCCACAGCGCCGCCTCTGGCTTTTTTCTATATATGTGGTACTGAGGAATGGAACCCAGGGCTTCATGTATACGAGACAAGCACTTTTACCACTAGGCCATATTCCCAGCCCCCAGGCTGGGTTTTGAACCACAAGCCTCAGATCCCCCAGTCTCCCCAGTAGCTAGGATTATAGACTTGAAGCACCAGTGCCTGGATGACATGACTGATGATTTTTATTAGTGCCATGTGTTTAGGGCTTAAAGGTGGGATGGAGGGAAGGAGCTGAGCTGACCCTAGGCAATGATGAGGCCTGCCGATTTCTGTAGTGGCTGTTGATACTTAGCATTCCACTAGTGGCTGAGCAGTGTGCTGGTCTCTGGCTTCCTCTGTCCTTCTTCCATCTCCTCCTGTGTGGAACACTGCAACTAGGTCACAAGGGCGGCTGCTGCCAGGGACAGCTTGTGAAGGGACTGCTTGACCTTGTTTTTCCTTTAAGGAGAAGAGTAATTGCTTTTTTGCTGGTTAAGAGTCTCACAGACTTTCCTGCCCAGGCAGGTTTTGAACCACTCAGATCTCTGCCTCCTAAGCAGCTAGGATCACAGGCATGAGCCATCAATGCCTGGCTGGAATTTTTTTTTTAATTTAATAAAACAGAGAATTTTGGTTCTGAAAGAAAACCTAATTCCAATTACTAAGGAACAAGGTACCCTAGATACTTTTTCATATTAGAGCTCAGAAGCTCAAGCGAGGCATTAAGGAAATGGAGCGACATATTTTTCCCTGGGTAGTCACAGCATGTTAGAAATTCTCAGAATAATGAGAAATAATTCCACAACAGTGTATCTCTGAGTTTGAAGCAGGTCAATGAAGACTGCAAAGAGTCCAGGCCGAGTTTATAGTAGTCCAAATTGAAAAACAGGAAACGTCTTATAGCAAGGCAAATAATAATGGAGAAAAAGCATGAGCTTAACTAGTTTACAGTGTCAAAAAATGTAAAAAGTAACTTTATTTAAGTCTCATAGACAGAATTCACTTCCATTTTCACAAGCCTTTAAGAGCCGATGGAAATCAGATGGTCAGCAGGAGAAATTATGCTCTGGCAACCCTCCAAGCAGAGGAGAGTCAGTTCTCTCCTTTTTGAGTGAAATACTTTAAGCTTGATTAAGAAATAGTAAACAAAGGGCTGGGGATATGGCCTAGTGGCAAGCGTGCTTGCCTCGTATACTTGAAGCCCTGGGTTCGATTCCCCAGCACCACATATACAGAAAATGGCCAGAAGTGGTGCTGTGACTCAAGTGGCAGAGTGCTAGCCTTGAGCAAAAAGAAGCCAGGGACAGTGCTCAGGCCCTGAGTCCAAGGCCCAGGACTGGCCAAAAAAAAAAAAAAGAAAAAAATAAATAGTAAACAAAAAGGAACATATGTGGTGTTTGAAAAAACAAACAGTAAACAATTAGCCAGGTGCCCATGGCTTATGCCTATAATCCTAGCTACTCAGGAGGCTGAGATCCGAGGATTGAGGTTTGAAGCCAGTTAGGGCAGAAAAGCCTGTGAGACTCCTAGCTTGAATTAGCCACCAAAAAGCTGGAGCTTTCTTTGCTCAAGGCTAGCACTCCACCACTGGATCCACAACCCCACTTCCAGCTTTTTTTGGGTGTTTATTTGGAGATAAGAGTCTCTTGAACTTTCTTGCTTGGTCTGACTTTGAACCAGAATCTTCAAATCTCAGCCACCTGAGTTAGCAAGGATTACAGGCATGAGCCAATGATGCTCAGTTCCTAGCTTATTCTTTTCCATGGTTTTGTAGCTGGGCTCAGCCTTTCAGTCTCAGCTGGTCTCCAGCACGGGGCACATCTAATTTTCAGGGCTGCCTGATTTTTCTATGGGAGGGTGAACACTGGATGCTGTTCGAGATCTTGTAACAAGTTCGGACCAACCATGAAGTAGCAGAATAGCTGTGGGAAATTCAGGCAGTTCCTTACATAATCTGGGTTCTTCTAAAAAAGAAAAAAAAAGCTTTTTTCTTTAGGGTCCAACTTATCTGCATTATTAAATGCATCTATTCCTGTGTGTGTGTTGTGTGTGTGTGCGTGCGTTTGTGCTGGTTCTGGGGCTAGAACTCAAGGCCTGGGCAATGTCCCTAAGCTTTCTTGCTCAAGGCTAGTAGTGCTATATCAGTGATGTACAGAACACTTAGGGTATTTTGGTGATAAATTGGAGTTAAGAGTCTCTTGAGGGCTGGGGATATGGCCTAGTGGCAAGAGAGCTTGCCTTGTATACATGAGGCCCTGGGTTCCATTCCCCAGCACCACATATACAGAAAACGGCCAGAAGTGGCGCTGTGGCTCAAGTGGCAGAGTGCTAGCCTTGAGCAAAAAGAAGCCAGGGACAGTGCTCAGGCCCTGAGTCCAAGGCCCAGAACTGGCCAAAAAAAAAAAAAAAAAAAAAGAGTCTCTTGGACTATTATCTCTGGTTTCATACCATGATCTTCATATCCCAGCCTCCTGAGTAGCTAGGATCATAGATGTGAGTCACCAATGCCTGGCTATATCTGCTCTTTGTATTGCTTTGTTAGTGATAATTTTGGTTTAGGGGATGGGAGTGGGGGATTAAAAAGAAACTTATCGGTATTTGAGGGTCCAGGTCTCTTGTCCTGTTTTATCTATCTATCCATCCATCTATCTATCTATCTATCTATCTATCTATCTATCTATCTATCTATCTATCTATCTATCTTATCTATTTTGTGACAGTCCTGGGGCTTGAACTCAGGGCTAGAGCTCTGTCCCTGAGCTTGCTTTTACCAAGACTAGCTCTTTACCACTTGGGCCACAGTACCACTTCTTGCTTTTTCTGAGTGGTTTATTGGAGATGAGAGTCAATATTATAGGTGTGAGCTACCAGCACAGGACTCTGGCTCTGTTTCCTAATTAAAAGTATTATTAAGTGTGATGGTGTATGCTCAGCTGCCTGTTACATACTGTCCAGACAAGTACTGATTAACATTTCAACAGCTGTGATTAGCGACTTGAGTCACCTGTTGGAGCTCTTGCAGGAAATGAGTACAAGAGCTCACAAGGTTGCAGCACAGGTCTATGTGACCCAGAAACCTGTGTGACCAGAAACACTCCTCTGGTCTCTTTACTGAGTTTAGGAAAAACTTTGGGGTTCCTTCTCATTGAAGTCAAAGTTCCTAAGTGGAACTTCCTGCTTCGAGTCCACACTTGATGTTGAGTGTTTTGTGACCCTCCCTGCACCAACTGAATTGCCGAATGACTAACGTTGGAGTTCTGAAGTTTATTTAGTGTCAGCTTGTCTGGGCTTCTGCAGGTAACATGTCCACGACACCATGACACCATGTTGGATAGTACAATCCATTGGGTTGTACGCAAAGGCATTCTGTTGTACTTTGGCTATTTTGTAATTACAGAACGGTGAATATTATTTGACTGCACTGTGAATATACTATTTGTTGCCTGTTTGGGGATGCAGTGAGTGGATGTCTTAGCTCAGAGGAAAAGGGGCTGCAAATATGTAGTATACCAGGGCAAAAATAGAAATTGAGACTCCCTAGACAAATTGGGGCTTATGACTACTACCTTAAAAAAAACTGTGCTAAAATGAATATAACAAGGTGTATTAATTTAGCTTTTCTTTTTCTTTGTAGTGGTCCTACAGCTTGAACTCCGGGTCTGAGCACTGTCCCTGAGCTTTTTTCTTCAAGGCTAGCACTCTACTGCTATGCTTCTGGATTTTTGGTGGTTTATTGGAGTTAAGAGTCTCACAGACTTTCCTCTCCAGGCTAGCTTTGAACCATGATCCTCAGATCTCAGCCTTCTGAGCAGCAAGTATTTCAGCTGTGAGCCACCAAGGGCACCCGGCTTAAATTTAGGTATTTTTAAGCATAGCTTAGTGACATGGAGTCCACACAGCCATGACCACTATTAGTCTCCAACTCAATCTCTGTAGCCATCAAACACTAATAATTCCCTTCTCTCACTCATCCCTGCGATGCCAAGTGTCAGAATTTCCTTTGTTTTAAAAGCTGAATCATATTCCATTCTGTGGACATACCACAGTTGATGTGTCCATTCATCCACCGATGGGCATATTGGTTGCTTCTAACTTCTTGCTTTTATGAACCATGGAGCTATTAAGGTATATACACAGATGAAGGATCATGTGGTAATCTTGCTATGTGTGTGTATGTGTGTGTGTGTGTGTGTGTATGTATGTGTACGTGTGCTCCTGTGCCTCTCCTGACACTTGAACTCAGAGCCTGGACATTGTTCAAGGCTCTACTATTTGAGCCATAGCTCCACTTCTGGCTTTCTGGTGGTTAATTGGCGGTGAGAGTCTCATGCACTTTTCTACTTGGGCTGGCTTTGAACTACGATCCTTAGATCTCAGCTTCCTGAGTAGCTAGGATTATAGGCATGAGCCACCAGTGATGGGTTAGTTCCGAGTTTACTGTTTTGAGGAACTGCTGTGACATTGCCAGCAGCAGTAAGAGTTGCAGCTTCTTCACGTCACCATCCATACTTTTATTTCAGTCCATCGGTCTTAACCTCCAAGTTGGTCAGTGAAACTTCTGATGGTTTCAAGTTGACCACAGTTTCAGCATCTAGGTAGAGCGGATAGAGTTGAAACTGTTGGCCAGATACAACCACACAATATTAACATTAGGAATATCAACCCCCAAGAAGATGGAGTCTGGCAGAGGCTCGCTCCATCTGCATAGCCAGAGAAAACAGATACGGAAAAGACAGAGAAAGGGAACTTTGTTTTGTACCTAATTCTATTGTCTTGGGCATTTATATGAGTTTACTATGAGCTATGAAAGATCCTTCTTTCACGGTTTATGAGGCTCTTTGGACTCTTTCTGCGGTACCCAAAAAGATCTGGAAAATCCAATGGATAACATGTTCGTGCATACTGATCAGTAAATGAAGTAGGATAGACAAAGTTGGGCACTTCCAGAAGAAGGCAGTGCCCGAAGGAAGCTAGCTAACACTCTTCATATCCTGTACTTCATTCTGGCTGCAACTGCCAGACTTCTTTGCTAGCCGTTGCCTTTTCTATAAGGAAGGCCATTTAATTATTAGCAGGGAATCCCAGCATAATTTTATAATTAGATTTGGCTCTTTCCATTAGTTTTTTTTTTTAACTTGCATAAAGCAACTCAGCCCCAGAAAAAAAACTGAAACCACAAAGCTGTCTCCATAGTTTTAACTTTTTTTAAAAAAAGAATTGAGTGTTTAGATGTTTGCAATGCTGAGGATTAGTACCAAGTTAAGCCTCTGGTATCTTCCTCAGGGATGGCTTTCGTTTTTCTTAGCATATCTTAGGCCATCACGGCTGCCATCCTGTCACAGTTAGTGTGTATCCTGTGTGGATTATATATAGTTTCTCACAGCAGTCTTTTGGGATAAATGAGCTATATATATTTTTGTTGTTGTGTTGTCTTTTTCCACTCCCGGGGCTTGAACTCAGGGCCTGGATATTGTCCCTCAGCTTTTTTGCTCAAGCCTCAAGCACTTTACCATTTGAGCCACAGCTCCACTTCCTGCAGTTTTAGTGCTTTATTGGAGGTAAGGTCTCAGGGACTTTGCTGCTTGGGCTGTCTTTGAACTGATGATTCTCAGATCTCAGCCTCCTGAGTAGCTAGGATTAAGGTGTGAGCCACTGGTGTCTGGCTAATGAGCTATATATTTTAAAAGAAGGAGTGTGCAAGTGACCAAAGGTTAAATGACTTTTCTCAATAGTATCCAATAAACAGTGGGTTTTGTACTTAGGTTCAATGTTGCTGATTCTCAAGTGGAGAAGGAAAGTAACTGAATAATTTTATTTGCCCCTTATTTTAACTGTGAGAGGAAATAATCAGGTTTTTCTGATAAGCTTATAGGCATAGATTTTTTGTTTTGTTTAGTTTTGGTTTTTTGCCAGTCCTGGGGCTTGAATTCAGGGCCTGAGCACTGTCCCTGGCTTCTTTTTGCTCAAGGCTAGCACTCTACCACTTGAGCCACAGCACCACTTCCAGCTTTTTCTATATATGTGGTGCTGAAGAATTGAACCCAGGGCTTCATGTATACGAGGCGGGCACTTTACCACTAGGCCATATTCTTAGCCACTCAGGTATAGAATTTTTATAGTAAAAGTTGTAAACATTGTCCAATTTATTTTCTTCTCTTAAGAAAACTCAGCTGGGTGCTGGTGGCTTATGCCTATAATCCTAGTTACTCAAAAGGCTGAGATTTGAGGGTCGCAGTTCAAAGCCAGCCAGAGCAGGAAAGTCCATGAGACTATTATTTCCAATTAACCATAAAAAAACCAGAAATGTAATTGTGGCTCAAAATGGTAGAGCACTTGCCTTGAGCAAAAATGCTCAGGGATAGCACCCAGGCCCTGAGTGCAAGTACCATGACCAACCAAAAAAACCCCCAAGAAACAACGAAAGAAACAAAATAAAATTCTAATGTATCACTGTTTTGTGTGTGTGTGTGTGTGTGTGTGTGTGTGTGTGTGTGTGTGTGTGTGTTGTTGGGGCTTGAATTCAGAGTCTTGCCCTCTCACTTGCCTTTTTCACTCATATCTGGCATTCTACCACTTGAGTCAGCCCCTAAGTCTGGCATTTTGCTGGTTAGTTGGAGGCAAGAATCTCTTGTACTTTTGTGCCCCAATGGCTTTGTACCTTCATCTTCATACCTCAGCCTCCTTAAGTAGTTTGGATTACAGGCTTGAGTGCTCAGCTGCCATTGTTATTTGAAAAGTATCTGGATTACTATATGAAGGGCATGTTAACTCAAATTCTGCCCCTTGTATCTACCAATCAGTTTATTCTGTTCTTTTTTTTTTTTTTTTCTGGCTCTGGGGCTTGAATTCAGGGCCTAGGCGCTGTCCCTGAGCCTCTTTGTGCTCAAAGCTAGCATTCTATCGTATACATGAAGCCCTGGGTTCAATTTCCCAGCACCACATATACAGAAAAAAACAACAAAAAAATGGCCAGAAGTGGCACTGTGGCTCAAGTGGCAGAGTGCTAGCCTTGAGCAAAAAAAAAAAAAAAAAAAAAAAAAAAGAAGAAGCTAGGGACAGTGTTCAGGTCCTGAGTCCAAGCCCCAGGACTGGCAAAAAAATAAAATAAAATAAAAAAGCTAGCATTCTACTACTGAAACCACAGCACCACTTCTGAGTAGTTATTGGAGACTTTCCTGCCTGGGTTAGCTTGAACTGAGATCATCAGGTCTCAGCCTCTTGAGTAGCTAGGATTACAGACATGAGCCACTGGTACCTGGTGCAACCAGTTTATTCTTTTAAAAACTGTGTTTAATGTTAAAACAAGCAGATTTGACTTGGAATTAGAGTGTTGTGCATTCTTTACTCATCCAAAAACCTAATTTATTTTGGATTGCATGTGAATTCTGTGTTAATAAGGTAGGAAAATCTTTTCTTTGTGTCTTAGATTCCCTACTACTTAACACAGAATTAGAACTAGCTGTTTGACCTTGACATATGAAAGAGAATCTCCTTCTGTCCTAGTGTGGATCCATTTCTACTTTCACAACTATTCTTAGGTGAATATGATAGACATGTCAGCTAGGGTGTCTAGTTGGTTGTTGGTGCCAAGTTCCTAGCCATGTAATACCAAGGGTGATGTGATTTCTGCCTAAGATCAGGTGATCAGGTCTCTAAACTTGACTTTTTCAGGGGTAGAGCTCCTTGAACTTTGTAAGTGTATGAATCAATGCTTATTAAAGAAGTAGAAGCAAAGGATGTATAGATAGATGGATCAATCGATAGATAGATACATGCACACATACAAACATGCAGCTTTATCTTCAGGAATTGGATCACAGTTTGTGGATGATGCTAACCTGGTAGTTGAAGCTGCTAGGTTGGAGACTCAGTGAAGAGATACAGAATAAATCCAAAGGCTGTGAGCTGGTAAAATTCCTTCTTGGTTGTGAGAGGTCAGTCTTTGTTCAATTTAGGCCTTCAGCAGATTGGATAAGGCATTCATTTCATGCAGTTATCTAATCTAATTTAGTCAAAATCTTCTGATTTAAATGTTAATCTCATTTTTAAAAAACCTCCAAAGAAACAATCAGAATAATATTTGACCAAATATCTGGACACTGTGTCTCAGCTAAGTGGATATATAAAATTAACTATCCCAATGTTTTGCAAACACTATCCACATTCTGAAGAGAATAGTGTATAATGTGCCTAAACATAAGGTTAGTCATGAGTTCAGAATCTCCCTTAAGATTAAATCTTTAAGGGAAGCCAGTGACCCTACAAGAAAAAAGGTGGGTTGGTAAGAAGAAGGAGGACCATGAAAATGGTTCACTGACTTGTTTTTATTTTTTGTAGTGGGGCTTGAACTCAGGGCCTGGGCACTGTCCCTGAGCTTTCCTACTTAAGGCTAGTACTTTACCACTTTGAGCCACAGCTCCACTTCTGGTTTTCTACTGGTTAGTTGGAGATCAGTCTCACAGACTTTCCTGCTTAGCTTGGCTTCAAACCTTGATCTTCAGATCTCAGCCTCCTGAATAGCTAGGATTACAGGTGTGAGTCACTGGCACCAGACTTGCATATATTTTATTGATTGATTGATTGATTGTTCCAGAACTATGACTTGAACTCCAGGCCTGGGTATTTTCCCTTAGCGTTTCCATTCAGGGCTGGTACTCTACTACTTTAGCAGCAATTCTACTTCTGGCTTTTTGGTGGTTAATTGTAGATGAGTCTCACAAGACTTTTCTGTTCCATCTGGCTTTGTATCTTAGTCTGCTCACTGGCTAGGATTACAGGAATGAGCCACTGGTTCCTGGCTTCTGAGATATAACTTTTTGATAGCAATGTAATTCTCAATATTCACCTTTTCAGTGCTTTAACCTTCTTCTTATACATCAGTCTTTTACCTTGGAGCTCTCTTCTCTTGACATCATTTTCAATTGTTATTTTTAAATTTTCACTACTCTATCCTTACAAACTTCTGCTGCTTCCTTCACTTGGTCTTCTACTCTTAGAATAAACAAACATGACTCGTAATTGCATGGAGCCCTTGGGAACCCTTCATAAGGACACATTGGGAATTCCTGATGTAAGTGTGGCCTAGGCTATGGGAGGGTTCGGAAGAACATTCTAGAAGGACAGCTTCACTTGCTTTCTGGCTTGGATTATGTGGGAAGATGTGAGAGCCCTTACCTGGTTCTGATGGTGGCCAAGATCTGCTGCTTTTCAGACTGAAATCTTTAGAATGTTCTGGAAGGATGCCATGTTTTTCCTAACAAGAAGCAACCCTTCCCATTTGGGTGCCAGGCTCCTAGATACCTGGTGTTCCATCGTTGTTACACAGGACTGCGGTGTTTACCACCCAGGAGTGAGCTGTGCCATCACATGGTTGTGCAATCTAATGAGTACACAAGCCATGTAGCTCATGAACACCAGCTGGCATGCCCTGGTGAAATAATTGTCATGTTTAATTACAAGCAAGATGAGGCAAACTCACACTCAGATCCTTCTAATTTTTTTGTTGTTATGGTTATTAAAACACTTAGGGCAATTTCCTGTGGACCTGAGTCAAAATTAACTTAGTTCCCTTTCCTCTAAATAGTATGTTTTGCCCCCAGAGGCGTTGGTTGAGCCACACAGGTGGCCAGTCCTGGCTGTGTTTTGATGTGGTGTGTTTGGTGAAGGCCTGAAGATCCAGGTGTTCTTGACAGTCAGCCAAGCCCAGATGGGGTGCAGCAGGAGTCAGCTTTTCATATACAACCATGCTTTTTGGTTGCCTTGTATGACTGAACTGAATACCGTTTTATCTAACTTTTTTTTTCTTTGTGCCAGTCCCGGGGCTTGAACTCAGGGCCTGAGCACTGTCGCTGGCTTCTTTTTGCTCAAGGCTAGCACTCTACCACTTGAGCCACAGCACTACTTTCGACTTTTTCTATATATGTGGCGCTGAGGAATCGACCCCAGTGTTTCATGTATACGAGGCAAGCACTCTACCGGTAGGCCTCATTCCCAGCCCCCTAACTTGTTTTTATTTTATTTTATTTTTTGGTTTTTGTTTTTGCCAGGCTCAAATGAGTTTACCAGGAACTCTTGAAAACAGGTACAAGTGTTGGGGACACAAGTGCACTGCAGTGTGGTTTGTGGAACAGCCCTGACATGCTTCAGGGACTTGGCCCTTTATCCACTTGTTCTGGTTTCTCTTCCAGCAGGCACTTGGAATTTTGAGAGCTCTGGGAGAGCTAAGAGTGGGACTGGCAACAGCTTATTGGTAGGGATAGATTGCTGAACCCTGTGGTCTAGGGTGTCTGCCTTTTCTTTTTTTTTTTTGCCAGTCCTGGGCCTTGAACTCAGGGCCTGAGCACTGTCCTTGGAGCTCAAGGCTAACACTCTGCCACTTGAGCCACAGCGCCACTTCTGGCCATTTTCTATATATGTGGTGCTGGGGAATCGAACCTAGGACCTCATGTATATGAAACAAGCACGCTTGCCACTAGGCCATATTCCCAGCCCGAGGATGTCTGCCTTTTCAATACAGCCTTAGCAATCTGAAAACGTAACTAAAAAAATATTCAATATCAATTTTATGATCTGTTATCTATCTGCTATTATTAGTATTCTTTTAAAGAGGAATGGCTACAGTTCATACTTACAAGCCGCGCACGTGCATGCTTGCATGTGCCGGTACAAGGGCTTGAACTCAGGGCCTTCAAGCCCTTCCTTGGCCTTTTCACTCAAGGCTATTGCTCTAGCACTTGAAGCCACACCTCCAAATCTGGCTTTGTGCTGGTTAATTGAAGATAGGAATCCTGCAGACTTTTCTTCCTAGGCTGGCTTTGAACTATGGTTCTCATCTCTCCGCCTCCTGAGTAGCCAGGATTATAGACATGAACCACTGGTGCCCAGCAGAAGTTTTCTTTTAAAAACACATATTAGGCTCACGTCTGTAATCCTAGCTACTCAGGAGGCTGAAATCTGAGGATCCCAGTTTGAAGCCAGCCTGGGCAGGAAAGTCTGTGAGACTCTTAGCTCCAATTAACCACCAGAAAAACTGGAGGTGGTACTGTGGTTCAAAGTTGTAGAGAACTAGACTTGAGCAAAAAAGCTCAGAGACCAGTGCCCTGAGTTCAAGTCCCCAAATGGACAAATCTATGCCCCCCCCCACACACATATTAGGAGAAAAACAGAGGAATTCAGTGAGGGATGTGAATGGCTGATGAATTTAACCTCCTTTGCAACATTGGGAGAGGAAATTAAACGTACATTTGTGGGAAAGGGTTTTTTTGTTTGTTTGTTTTGTTATTGTTTTTAGAGGCTAGTTCAGCTCAGTGCTCTCCTTCTAGGCTCCAAATGCACCCAAGATTCCATAGTCATGGCTTTTGGACTTTCTGGAAGTCCTAATCTATGCAGTGACCTTGCAGACTCTGTCAGAGGTTTGGGGTCTAGGATTTCTGGGATAAGGAGTCCTGAAGAGCCAAGTCAAGGCACTAAATGAGCATGCCTGTTTTTTTTTTTTTTTTTTTTTGTCCCAAATGATCTGGTGAAGGCAAAGGGCTGGATTGTTTAGAGGGGTGAATGAGTTAGTAGTCAACACCTGACCCATCTTTGAGGCAATGATAGTTGAATGTGGACAGCTAATTGGGAATGGCTTTCCCATCCAATGGTTGAGTAGGGCAGAGCACCAGCCATGTGCACCTCCTCGCTGTGAGATCCTCTGCTGATGTAGAAACAGTGACTTACCTTCATCCCACCAGTGCTACCTGCTTCTATGACCTACTTTCCAAAGGTCATTTCTTGTTCTCTTGTTTCTGCAGCTTCTAATCACTCGCTTGGGATTCTTCTTGCAGCTGCTGAAAGTCCAGGGCAAGACAATGTAAAACTACTAGGAAGGGAAGTTAATCAGAGCCACCACTGTGTTTGTCCTTTTCTTCATTGTTTTATCCCAAACATTTTCCCCTGTGTCAGTAGATACCTGTCTTTATTTGAACTTCTTATCTGTCAGGGAGGAAAATCTGGTCTTTGGGAGGAAATGGCTCAGGCACAAATATATCTAGGCTCTTGATTGCTGAGAACCTAAAAACATTTCTTGACTCTTCAGTCCTCATTCATGCATTCATTCATTCATGTAGAAAGTCAAACATATCTTGAACTAGCTGCTCATAGTTTAATCCATGCGGTGGTATTAACCTTTTTCTTCTTCTTCTTTTTTTTTTTTTTTTTTTTTTTTGTGCCAGTCCTAGGCACAGGGCCTGAGCACTGTCCCTGGCTTCTTTTTGTTCAAGGCTAGCACTCTACCACTTGAGCCACAGCGCCACTTCTGGCTTTTTATATATGTGGTCCTGAGGAATTGAACCTAAGGTTTCATGTATGTGAACGTGGCAAGCACTCTACCACTAGGCCACATTCCCAGCCTGATATTAATCTTTTTATTTTTATTTTTTGTACCAGTCTTGGGGTTTGAACTCAGGGCCTGGATACTGTCTCTGAGGTTTTGTTGTTCAAAGCTATTGCTCTACCACTTGAGCCAGCATTGCACTTCTGATTTTTCTGGTGGCTAAATGGAGATAAGAATCTTATAGACTTTTCTGCCCAGGCTGACTTCAAACCGCCATCCTCAGATCCCAGCCTCCTGAGTAGCTAGGATTACAGTCATGAGCCACCAGCACTCAGCTTATTTTTATTTTATTTTTTGCTGGTCCTGGGGCTTGAACTCCAGGCCTGGGCACTGTCTCTGAGCTTCTTTTGCTCAAGGGTATCACTCTATCACTTGAGCCACATTACTACTTCTGCCTTTTCCCAAGTAGTTTATTGAAGACAAGATCCTCATGGATTTTTCTGTCCCGGCTGGCTTCAAACGGCAGTTCTTGGATCTTACCCTCCTGAGTAGCTAGGATTACAGGCGTGAGCTTCCAGCTCCTGGTCTTATTTATTTCATTTTGTGTGAAATGGCCATGAACTCAGGGTTTTGCACTCTCCCTTGGCTTGTTTTTTACTCGAGGCTGAGTCTCTACTATTTGAGTCCGACCTTCACTTCTAGATTTTTGCTGGTTAAGTGGAGATAAGAATCTCCACAGGTATCTGCCTAGGGCTTGCTTTGAACCAGGATCCTCAGATCTCAGCCTCCCACATAGCTAGGATTACAGATGTAATGTCAGCCGACAATTTTTTTGCCCTTTATGACGTCATGACCTAACAATTAGTATTTGCTGTTTTAGTCTTTTTTTTTTAACTGTGAGGAAAAAAAAATCGCAAACAAAATAAAAACTCATCCCAAACCAAACCCAAACCAAACAAAAGCCTGAGGCAGGAAGGCTTTTGTTTTTGGATCATGGAGGCAAATAAGAACCAGGTGCCTAGGAGAGCCTTGTGCTGCTTCAGCTCATAGCAGAAAACTAGACTGTGGGTTCATGCAGAAGAGATAGAACACAAGGGGTCACCCTTTCTCCATAGCAACTCTCTCTTGAGGTAGCTAGTTCAGTCCCTTGAGAACTACCTGAATCCACTTAGGAGGTTGGAGTCCCCACGACCTAATCAGCCCTGGAAAATCCCATCACACTCTCTAAGCTGTTATGTTGGCAATGAAATCTCAACATGAGTTGCAGTGGGACAAATTAAGCCGGGGGAGTGCATAATGCTTTCTTTAGGGAACGTTCCCACCATAATTGAACCTTACCAGGTTGTGGCAAGGCAGGGTGAGGGTTTCCCAGGTGAACATGAGCTCATAAGGCCCAGGTTCCATGATTTCTAGGTCAGGGATGGATGGATCTCTGACTCAGACCCACTTCTGCCTTTATGCATCCATGATGAGAGATGTGTGGTGAACTTTTGTCATGGAGGCTTTGATCATACTCATTGTATTTAGAAATTTCACAGTGGGAAGACTCCTGGTTCACAGATGAATGTTGCTCGGTTGGAGGTTGTTCTGAAACAGACATGCCTCTTTCCACAGTTCTGCAGGTCAATGGCGGAGACACAGGCTGGGTTTCTTCTGATGGCGCTGAGGGATTTGTTCCAGTTCCTTCTTTTCAGCTTCTCCTCATCATTCCCACATCCACCTTTTTTCAAGCTTCTTCCACTGAAGACACCAGTCATGTTAGACTCACCTTAATGACCTCATTTAAACTTGGGAACTTTTGTAAAGAGACACTGTCTCCAAGTCAAGTTCAATTTTAAAGTATTGGGAGTTAAGATATCACCATAGCTGGGAATGTGGCCTAGTGGTAGAGTGCTTGTCTAGCATGCATGAAGCCCTGGGTTCGATTCCTTAGCACCACATATACAGAAAAAGCCAGAAATGGCACTGTGGCTCAAGTGGTAGAATGCTAGCCTTGAGCAAAAAGAAGCCAGGGACAGTGCTCAGGCTCTGAATTCAAGCCCCAAGACAGGCAACCAAAAAAAAAAAAAAAAAAAGATATCACCATAAAGCTGAGTGCCAGTGGCTCATGCCTGTAATCCTAGCCAATCAGGAGACTGAGATCTGAACCTGGGCAGGAAAGTCTGTGAGACTCTTTATTTCCAACGAGCCACCAAAAAGCTGGAAGTGGAGCTGTAGCTCAAGTAGTAAAGTGCTAGACATGAGCAAATAAAATAAAATAAAATAAAAAATAAAAAAAGTGAGGGACAGTGCCCAGGCCCTGAGTTCAAGCCCCAGTACTGGCACATAGAACAAAAACAAACAAACAAACAAAAAAACAAGAAAGCTGATACAGAATCCCTGTGAGTTATTTATTTATTTTCATGACTTTTGAGTAAGAAAAGCACAGACTGGACATGGAGCAGATGTTGGTGCATTTGAGTGTATGGATTTAATTTCTCACACAGAGAACGCATGAGCAGCTTTCTGTGCCCACTGCTCTATCACATTTTGAGTTTTGGGGTTTTGTTTTGTTTTTACTGTATTTTCTGGCTTTTCTTTTTTGGTACTAAGGATTGAATCCATGACATTGCACTTGCTAGGAAGAAGAGGCCTGCTTTGGAAACAGAATCTTAGCTTTTCCATTCCTGGGTGTGAAGCCTTTTTCATATACTGAGGATTTTTTTTCTTTGTAAAAGAATTACCATGCAATGATTCATTGTGCAATGATTTATTATGGAAGCTTTATCTCAATTAAAGCAAACAAACTGTAATTTTCAAATATGTTGGGATGTACTCCTGTCTTAAATTACTACCATGCCATTCTTTTCCAGCTCCATTCTGGGAGTTCTTAAATGCACAGGACTTGTTTTAAAGGCTTTGCTTGAATTCATGAAAACCAGCCATGTTGGTATGTGCCAGAGGTTTTGAAAACTAGAAATGGCTGAGAGTTCACAAGCAGCTTTCTGATTGGCTCGGCAAGGAGTCATCATGCGGGTAATGGCTAGGAAAGAATGGAGCGATGATCAACAAAGGTGTTAACCAGGGAACTTCTAGGCAATTCCAGAAGCCTAAGTGGTGCGTTTGTTTTGAGGCTTGTGACCTTACAATGTGCTTTAGGCTTTGTAAGAGTCAACTCCCAATACTTGAGTCATGAGTAAATACTATGCCATTTCATGCCAAGACAGAACCACTGTGAAGTTCGGTGTGTGTGATTATCAAGCAGATGACTTAATATCCTGCTGTATGTTTTAGCCCACCTCTGGACTACTTATATACATAATATAATATAAATGGCATGCAAATAGTTTTACTATATTGCTTAGGGAATAACGATAAGAAATGCAGCTGTTTTTCTTTTTCTACTTTTGAATCATACTTGGTTGAACCCTCTGATGGTGGACCCTATGGATATGGGAGATTGGATATAAAAATAACATAATATATATTGTTTAACCCACGATTTCCAAAATAGTATCATTTCAATGTATAGTTAACATAAAATATTTTCTTTCTTTTTTCTTTTGGAGCAGGATCTTGCTATATAGCTTAGGCTGCCCTGGAATTTGCCATCCTCGTATCTCAGCCTCTCAAGTGCTATGATTATAGGTGTGTGCTACCATGCCTAAATTTAACACCAGAACTTTCTTTCTTTGGTGGAACTGGAGTCTGAGCTCAGGACCTTCTACCCACTCTCCTTGCTTATGAGGCTGGTGGTCTACCACTTAAGCAACATCTGGCTTTTTGCTGGGTATTTTAGACTCAGTGTGTCATAGACTGTTTTGCCTGGTGCTAGAACTCAGTCTCCAGAATAGCTAGGATTCTAGGCATGAGCCACCAGCTCCCAGCTTTATTGTAAAAATCTCCTCCTAGGGGATTTTACATTCGATTTGTCTCCGTCCAAGAATTCAATGTATATCTTATATTTATAGCACATCTTCAATTTAGACTAGTCTTAGTTAAGGAGCTGAGTAGCTGTGTGTGGCCAGTGGCTACCATGGTATTGGACAGCTCAGGTGTAGCCGCAAGAGGCCAATGCATTGGGTGGTATAGGTCTGGATGCTGCCTGGTAGCCAGATGTTTGCAAGGTCTGGAATTATTCAGTCCACCCATGACTCTGAACTTGGGCCAACCTCCCTTAATGGTACACAGTCACTGTAATTGTATGAATCTGCTGTTTCTACCTTGCTAGAAATTTAAGTGCCTTCCTTACAACAAGCAGGCATTTAGCTACATTGTTCTTTGCCTTTGGTGACAGCAGCAAATTGTCTTTTCCCTCAACCAAGTTGGAGCCCCAGAACTCTGCGTTGGTTCTCAGTATATGAATATTAGTCGTCACATGAACGATGTCACCACCACTTGTTGGCAATCCCAGTGACATCCTGGGTTTGACTCTTTTTTTTTTTTTTTTTTGGCCAGTCCTGGGCCTTGGACTCAGGGCCTGAGCACTGTCCCTGGCTTCTTCCGGCTCAAGGCTAGCACTCTGCCACTTGAGCCACAGCGCCGCTTCTGGCCGTTTTCTGTATATGTAGTGCTGGGGAATCGAACCTAGGGCCTCGTGTATCCGAGGCAGGCACTCTTGCCACTAGGCTATATCCCCAGCCCCTGGTTTGACTCTTTTCCCCCTAAAGCTGTACCCTGGCTGCCCCCCCACCCTCCACTGGACAAAAAAACAACAAAACAAAACAAAATGAACTCATACGTTGTTGCTTAGCAACCCCTTGCTATGGCTTTGCTGGTACTCTTTGCTCTGAGCAGTAGCAGTTGCTCCAAGCTATCCTTTGACTTAATCTGGCTAAAACCAGACAAAGAATTAGGTCAGAGGCTGCAAAGCAGTCTGTTTCTACAAGTCTTGCAGAGCTACGGAATAAAAATAAACAAGGAGAGTGGGTAAAGCTTATTCAGCCTTTGCCTTTGTCCTGTTTTAGGTCAGAAGTCTAGCCCTAAATCTGAGCAGGCATTGTAGCCAACAGAGGACTTCAGGAACGACTCCTGGCCAGTTATGCTGCTCTGAGGTGCCCCAAGCAGGAACTCAAGAGTGGTGTTGGGAGTTTGAGACTCTGCCTGGCTTGTAGCCACAAAGAACCCAAAGGTTTCACTGTATGAGTCTTGGAAGTAGCAGAGCATCTGGGTGTGCTGTTAGGGCCTTCTGGCAGATTCACAAACTCCAGTAAGACTCACTTTTCTGGTTTCAGAGAAAGGAGGTAGCTCTAACAGTCAGTGAAGAGAACCCCCCATCAGTGAAGAGAACTCCCGGTTACCCCTTTGGGCTGTTTCTCAGCATGCCAAACACTGAAAAGATAAATTTTGCCAAAGTTTATTTGTGAGGTTGCAAGTATGTGGGAGTGAGGAGAACTAGCTTCGAATGTGCATCTCCAAGGATATGGTTTAGGGGTGCTTATGGGATAAAGAAGCAGGCTGATCTGAGATGTAGGGAAAAGTGAGTGAAGGTAAGGAAAAATGAAGTCATGGATGGTCTCCGGCCAAATTTCCTGATTCTTTATGTTCAGAAAATGGTGACCTTCGTGAGCTCTGGGGGGGCCTTTTGACTTTGACAATTCTGTGTGTGTGTGTGTGTGTGTGCGCGTGCGCCTGCGAGCCAGTATAAAGGCTTGAACTCAGGACCTTGTGTTCTCAGTTTCTTTATTCACAACTGGTGCTCTACCACTCAAAGTATGTCTTCATTTGAGCCCTTTGACTTTAAAAGGCCATCTATTTGACACTGGGTTAGGACTTAGGGAAGGCAGTATTAGCCCATGTGAGTGACCTCCCAAGTTTCTACAAAATCAACTTAGTAGGCAACTGTTCTCATCACAATCCTTTTAACAGAGGTGTTATCTGTAGCAAAGCTAATAGGCTGTATTCCTTAGCTACAGGACCACTAAAGTTGGTGATAAAAATGAATGATTAAGACAGGTACTGGTAAATCACACCTGTAATCCTAGCTACTCAGGAAGCTGAGATTTGAGGATTGTGCTTTGAAGTCAGCCCAGGCTATCTGTGAGTCTCTTATCTCCAACAAAATACTCAGAATAAACTGGAAGTGGCAGTGTGGCCTAAGTGGTAGAGTGCTAGCCTTGAGCCAAAGAAACTCAGGGACAGTGCCCAGGCCCTAAGTCCAACTCCAACTATCACACACACACACACACACACACACACACACACACACACAATTATTAAAAGCAAGTGAAGCTAACGGTTTATTCCAGTTTCCCCTTGTTTTTACCACTTGCAATCCCATCGTCTAGAAGTAGCTTCACTGAAGGTGGATCTGATGAGGTTCAGAGAGAGATGTCTGATTCATAGTTTGACCTATACAACTAAAAAGGCTCCTTTCCACAGCCTTCCTTCCTTTACTGATGGACACGGTAAAGCCAAATCTTGCTGGGAGGTATTAGGGAGCCACATCCTAGACTTAAATGCTCAGGGTCCTGGGCACTGGACCCCCTTGGCCCGTGGTCCCTGCCATCCCCTTCTCTCAGGTTTTTGTGTCTGAAACTTTATTACTTAGTACAGTGGGCATCTTTGCTCAGTCATTCAAGCTTGTGCTGTTTGGGCTAAGGTGAGGGCCTATGGCTAGTAAGTAGACCCTCTGTCTAGGAGCAGTGAAATACTGCCCTGTCTTCCTGTGTACACATCATATCGCTGATGGATGCAGCAATGAGACTTTTATAGTGCTGGAGGATGATGTGCCTTTTGGGCAGGTGGCCAAAACTATCCAATTTGGGTGTGTTTAAAGGAAATTCAGCACTTGCTTCCTTTGCCTAACTGGCTTCAGGTAAGTATCCTGGGTCTGTCGCATGCACTAGATTGCATGACGTCGAGTTGTCTTGATCTTCCACCTGCTGGAATTTTTCACTTAGTACTTTTGGATCATAGTTGATCATGGAAAGTGTGGAAACTGCAGACAAAAGCCAGGGTGGGGGTGGGGAGCTATCATAGTGCCTGTTCCTTCTCCCCCTTTCCCCAGAAACTTAGAGAGGCTGGCTGAGAAGAGAAGGGCCATCAGGATTAGATGTTTAGTAGTGAGAGTCTGGAAATGATGACGTGAGGTTGTTCGAATCAGTCACCAATGGGTTGGGCAGTGTGGGGCATAGTCTTATCCTTTTCTATTGGGAGTGATCCTGAGGAAAGGCAGATTGCCAGAGGCTGGTGAGGAGGGAAGAAGGCGATGAGAGCAGTAAGTGCTGGGAGCTCCCCTCCCAGCAGTTTAGCTTCACAGGAAGGGGTGAGAAAGGACTGAGGTTTAAGGAGTTGCAGGGGTTGAGGGAAAGGCCACGTGACTGTTTGCATCAGTGAAACTAGATGGTTTATTAAGAAAAGTGAAGTGATTCCTTGCAAATCCTTTTTTTCTCTTGTATTTGGCATATGAGGTCAGACATTGAGTGGTTCTTCAAAGGAGGCAGCCTGTCATGTGAGAGTGGAACTGTGGTTTGTCACAAGAGCTCTGAGGAAGACTCAGCTGGGTTCTCAACTGGCCATTCTTATAATCCTGTAATCTTGCCAGCCTGGGGTCAGTAGAGGGGTACAGGCTGTCCATGGAGTTTTCCAAGGCTGGGCTTCCTTTGGAGATGAGAGGTGGGCCGTGGTGGAGGAAGAATGGGGGTGGTACCACAGGTGAGTCATCCCTGGGGGATTCTCACCCCTGAAGCCTGAAGCCTAGTTTCAGCCAG
Organism: Perognathus longimembris pacificus; assembly: GCF_023159225.1. Lineage (NCBI taxonomy): Eukaryota > Metazoa > Chordata > Mammalia > Rodentia > Heteromyidae > Perognathus > Perognathus longimembris. The sequence goes on from NC_063164.1 coordinate 17,683,573, forward strand.
GACTCTCTGTGGTAGATGATTAAGCAGGGGTTGGTCTCCTCACTTACATCCCAGACCCATGCAGTTTCTGCTACCCTCAGCGCCCCCCTGTGGCTGAAGGGGGTGGCTGCCAGGGGGTGGGGATCTCCCTCCACACTGGAAGCAGGTGGAGATGAGACAGTGTGTGAGGAGGAAGGGATGAGAAACGTGGGAGGGCTTTGATGTCTTTCGCACCCTTCTTAAGGAGGGAAGAGCTGGACTGAAGTTCCCAGGTAGATACTGAAGAGCGAATCCACCCTTTAGCAAGAGAGCACTCCAATGCCAGGCAGCCTTGTCAGCTAGAGCGGGGGAGACTTTGTCTCTGGAAAGCTCTGTTTTCTTCCCAGACTTCAGATATAGTCACCCTCTTCCTCAGTTTGGTCCCTTCTCAGACTTCTTGCTCTTCTTCTTGCTTTGTACCCTGTGTGTAGCTCCCTTCCTGTTTGAAGAGGCAGTGCGGATGGTGGCTAAGTGTGGAAGCCACAATGCCTTGGCTTGTCCTTTCAGCCCCTCATCTTGTGCTGTGTGCATGTGGACAAGTTACTTGGGCTCCCTGAGTCTCAGTTTCCTCTTTCTATCACTTGAACCACAGGTTCATTTTTAGCTTTGTTGGTATATTGGAGATAGGACTCTCATAGACTTTCCCTGCCCAGGATGGCTTTGAACTGCGATCCTCAGATCTCAGTCTTCTGAGTAGCCAGGATTACAGGTGTGAGCCACTGGTGCCTAGCTCCTGAAGACTTTTTTCTGGACCATGTGGGGGTGGTTTTTGTGGGCTCCTCATTGGAATAAAATGGCTGTGGCCTGCGTGATCCATTTCACATTTCTTTGTGGAAGATGAACATGAGAGAATTAGTTACATACTTGTTAAAATCTAGATACTTATCCCGTATTATGTATCTTAGCTGATATTTGCCACTGCCTACATTATAAAGAAAAAGTGAACAGAAGAAGCAACCAATACAGTCTCTTGATCTTTTAGAGAATCCTTCATTTTAGGCAGAAAGTTGGTGGATGTACATTGGTGAAAACCCAAAAGAAATGGATCATAGTTACTGTGTTCAAGGAATTCACCTCACCAAAAAGCTAGGCCTTACTGTGAAAAGGGTGAAGGCTGATAATCCATGACTGGGTGGCCCCTGTTGGGCACCTGATTTGTTGAACTAATTCTAGGAATCGAATCTTAACAACTACTCAACATGTGCAAGTTGGCTGTGGTAGGGTAGGCCAGGATTCAGAGATGCATTAAAACCTCATTCAGGTGTTAGTTTTCAGTTCTTCATCAGAGAGAGCAAGCGGTAATGACAGGGAGTGAATTTGAATGCTATTCAGTGTGGATATTTAGGAAGAGAAAAAGAGCTGATTGATGGATAGCAGGAAGGGAAAGCCCGGAGCCTGGACCATTCAAGGATGAACATGTCTCTGAAAAACAGAGATTTTTCCAGAGAGAACAAGATCTCAGATATCCATCAGTCAATAGACTTGAGGGAAAAAAAAATCACTAGAAACTTTCAGATTGCAAGTTAATGAAGCCACCTAGTGGTTTGTTCTGCAAATTAAGGTTGTATGAACATACTATTAAGTAATTGGTGTGCAGGTTGCTCGCATGAGTTCCTAATCAAGTGTGACTATGATTCTGATCATTTTGCATGAAGCCCAGAAAACAGGCTTGGAATTTTCTGAGGATAAGCATAGCATGCCTTTAATGCTCTGTTTAGAGTCTTTTTGGGGGAGGGAGTATTGGTACTGGGGCTTGGACTCAGGGCCTCACATTCTTGCATGGCTTTTTTTTTTTTTTTTGCTCAAGGCTGGCTCTCTACCTCTTGAGCCATGACTCTACTTCTAACTTTTTCTGGTTAATTGGAGATAGAGTCTCTCAGACTTTTTTTTTTTGCCTAGGTTGGCTTTGATGGGAAATCTTCAGATCGCAGCCTCTTGAGTAGCTAGGATTACATGCAGGAGCCGACAGTGTTTGGCTTGTTTATAGTCTTTTCTTTTTAATCATAAATAATTTAAGACAGCTTACATGAAGAACAGTGAAAAAGCACAAATCAGAGCCTATGAACAAAGGAGAAAAAAGATTGTCAAAGAGGCACAAAAATAATACAAAATCATGGTAATTCCTAGATGCATCCTAAATCCACGTATCTTTCCGAAAATTTCATGTAAAAGTGGTAATTGATCCATTATAAAATTCAATGTCAGAACAGATGTAGCCATTTTTTAAGGAAAAGGAAACCCCTACTTGATGCTAAGTGCAGAGAAATCTCCTGAATATCCTCACACAACATACTGCATAATGTAATGAACAGTGTTCAACACATTCATGGTGGAAATTTGAATCTTGTAGGAGTTTTTCTTAATTGTATCTACACTGATTTGGGGAGAGAATGTACACCAACCTCCATTTGGATAGATTGCACTAACTTATCGGTTAGACTCACACAGTAAATCATGAAGTATAAGGTGGTATTGTTGCCATATTTTAGATGATGTTGTTATATGGTAAATTATCCAAGAAGGCACATTTTGAAGGATGGAATCTTGGAGTCTTTATTAGAGCATTAGCAGTCTGTAGGCATCCAGTTGTTGCAAAGACCGGCAGCCTGCAAATACCCTTAACACTGTTAGGAAACAGGCCAGAGAGGAAAGATAAAACAAAAACAATACCAGTAAATCAATTCAGCTCCAATGGGGAGCTGACTTGGCATGCCATGGTGACCAGAGACGAGCCAGGAGCCAGGACACAGGATGTGAAGATGGAGACATATGGCATGGCATAATGGTGCCTTAGCTGACCCGACCTTCCTAAATAGGGTCAAGTCAGGGGGCAGGGTCACAGGAAGCTCCTAGTCCCAGGCACTTGACTGACAGATTCAGTAACCTATAGGCCAAGTGCCCTCTCCTGTCTCTAGGAATTCAGGAGCACCCATCACCTCGGGGGTGGGACTTCCCTTCCTCTAGGAATTCAGGCACAGCCATGAACGCAAGAGGCCAGACAACTCACCGTGTGGCCAATGATGGTGATGGCCAGAACTGACTTCCATACTACAAGGTAATGGAGTCACAAGTAGACTAAGAACTTCCCTGTGCTCCCGCTGTGAATCAGTAGTGGAGCTGGAATCCAAACCTGGACAGTCTGGCTCAGTACTCAGAGTCTTCCCAACAAGCTACACTGAGCAGTCAGTTCAGTGCAGTTATGCCGATCCAATGGAAAGGGCAATGACTCAGGTTTCCCCCTTCACTTTATTCAATCTTCAGGAACCTGATAGGCATGTTTGGACACGATGCAAAGATGAAGCCAAAGCTGCAAACTTTTGACATGATTTAGCTAACTTTGCTTTCTGCCTTAATTGTAGGCTTTGTCCTCAATTCCAGTCACACATGCCTTTGGTCAGAAAAACAGGACCAGGAGATTTACAGCCTCCTAACTTCAAGAAAGTAGCTCAAATCCCACTATCAATTTTTTTTAAAGCTTATTCTTGGATACAGGATATGAAATGAAGTCATGTTAAAATACAGCTTATTTTTTTCTTTCTCTTTCATGTGCTGGTATTGGGGTTTGAAATCAGAACCTTGGGCTCTCACTTGGGCTTTGTTTTTCTTTTGCTCAAGGCTGGCACTTTACCATTTGAACCACACCTCCATTTCTGTTTTTTTAAATGGCTAATTAGACATAAGGGTCTCATGCACTTTCCTGTCCAGCCTGACTTCAAATCTCAGTCCTCAGATTTCAGCCTCCAGAGTACCTAGGATGACAGGTGCAAGGCGCTCTTGGCTCCCTTTTCTTTTGCAAAGTGGTATCTAAAAATAACTATGAAAGGCAGATAAATTATTTTTCTTAATCAGCCATGGAAGTTGATTAGCAATCAGCAAAGTAGGCATTAAACTCGTTTTTTTTTTTTTTTAAAGAACTTAGTAGGGAAATAATGGCACCAGTGGAACAATTTTCAGTTATTGGAGCCAAAATAGCATATAGCTTGAGTCTTAAATTGGGAATTTAAAACGATGTTCTTATAAGCTCTATATTAGGTTAGTTGTGTGGCTAATGTCTTTGCTAAGAAAGAGGAAAATGTATACTTTGTAAAATGACTTTTCTATATAGATAAGTCTTCCTAAAAGCAAATTACCGTGACATTTTGAAGAGAACACTTAGCTCAGAGACAATTATAATGCTACTAAAATATTCGGCTTCTGAATTGGGACCAACATGATGGTCTGCTGCATCTGAGACCATACAGAACTTTTCAGAATGATAACCTTTTAATGGCTTCCTGAGCTCTGGGAAGCTCCATCCTATTAATGCAATGTAAGTAAAAGAAGAGGGATGCTGAGATATCGTGTAGGCAACATTGGCTAGAAGCCAAGCTGCTTAGGATTCACTTATCTTCCTAATTCTTATAACAAAGGGAGACCTACATTTTTTTCTTTTCTTTTTGCCAATCCTGGAGCTTGAACTCTGGGTTTGGGCACTGTCCCTGAGATCCTTTTTGCTCAAGGCTGGCACTCTACCACTTGAGCCACAGCACCACTTCTGGCTTTTTCTGGTGGTTAACTGGAGAGAATAGTCTCATGGCCTTTCCTGCCCAGGGTGGCTTCAAACTGCAATCCTTAGACCTCAGCCTCCTGAGCAGCTAGGATTACAGGTGTGAGCTATTGGTGCCTGGCTAAGACCTAGATTCTTGGCATTCCAGTTTTCACCTGAACTTTGGAGCAAGTTTTGGTTTCAAATGGCCAAAATTCTAATACTGAATTTGTCAAGTAAAGCTACTTGATGTTGTTTCTTCTTTTATAAACTTGGTCTAACTACCTGTTGTTTGTATCAGTGCCATCTTGTTTACCTTTCTTCTTCCTTCAGGCATGCTTTGAAGATCAGTAAGGAGAAAAACCACAGGTTGAAGCAACAGGCAGCTCAGGAATGAGATAGAGGTTAAGGCCAGAGGATGTAGATAAAAATGAATTTTTATTTTTCTTACAGGAATGGCAAAAGCTCAACTATGATATCCATACCCTGAGGCAGATTCGGAGAGAAGTCAGAAACAGATGGAAATGCATTTTAGAAGATTTGGGTGAGTCTGGAGGAGATTGTGAAGTAGTAAAAAAGAACTAACCATGATCACAACTATTTTTCCACCCTAGATTCTGCATGAAGACCAGTAACTGACTGTCTAAACTACCATGTAATATTTCTTTTCCTCAGTCTGCTCTTTTGCCCTCAAACATTAACACCTGGGCTGCCTTCCTTCCTTCCTTCCTTCCTTCCTTCCTTCCTTCCTTCCTTCCTTCCTTCCTTCCTTCGTTCCTTCCTTCCTTCCTTCCTTCCTTTTTCTGTGCAATTACTGGGACTTGGGCCTGTGTTCTTAGCTTTTGTGCTCAAGGCTGGCACTCTACCACTTGGGCCACCTCTCTACTTTGAGCTTTTTTGGTAGTTAATTGGAGATATGAGTCTCATGAACTTTTCTGCCTTGGCTAGCTTTGAACTGTGATCCCCAGATCCTGGTTTCCTGAGTAGCTTGGATTATAGGCATGAGTCACCAGTGCCTGGCAACCCCTGATATTTCTGTGTTCCCTGACCAGCCTGTGTCTTGGAGATACACTGCCATAGGTTACTCTATCTGTCCTCAGTATAGGGTAGCACAGGGAAGTGGAGTCTCTGGGTTCTCCTATGTTAGGCTTCTCTCTCACTAGGACACCAGGAGAAGGCCACAGTGTCCAGCTCTTCATTGAGAAGGGGTTCTCAGGACTTCTTTCTGCCTGGATTGTCCTTGACCCACCATCCCCACAATCTCAGCCTCCGAAGAAGCTAGAATTATCTAAGTGTGAGCAATTGACATCAAGATGAATTTATTAATTTTGAGGCCCTGATTCTTCTGCCTTGAAAGAACATGGCACCCTGGCATCGTAACTTTTAAAGGAGAGATGCCACATTTCCAGCTCCTATAGCGTTCATTGGGGTGCTGTGGGATGAGATGGTGCTCTGCCATCTAACACCCAATATTGCTGTGGGCTAATAGTCTTTTCATCTGAGTGGTTCCAGGCAGGTTTAAAGTCTATTAGTCTTTCCTACCATGGGGCAAGACGTGTTCACCAGCCAACCATGTGGCCTAAGGGAAAGAAACCTGGGCTTGGAGAAGCAGGGGACAGGAGCAGGTTGGGGGTGTGTGTGGGTGTAATAATTCTAAGGACCTGAGGAGGAAGTGAAGAGTAGGGAGGACAGGAACTGGATTTCCAGCTCAGCATAGAACAGCAGGCAGTCGGTAGCTCAGTAGAGGTGGAGGAGACGTAACCGAGAGAAAGGTTAACAGAGAGAGAAACATGCACACTTTTGTTTTTGTTTTACGGTGCTGCTCCTAGAGCTGGAACTCAGGGCCTGGGCCATGTCCCTGAGCTTTTATGCTCAGGGACAGAACTCTACCACTTGAGCGTTCTACTTCTGGCATTTTTTAAGAGTTAACTGAAGATAAGAGTCTCAAAGTCTTCCATGCCTGGGCTGGCTTTCAATTGCAATCCACAGATCTCAGCCTCCTGAATACTTAGAATTACAGGCATGAGCTTTATAGGAGTTTTAATCAAACCTGCTGCTCTAGGAGGCAGCACAGGCAGTGAGTGCCACCTGTGGTTTCCATGTTGTACTGTTTGTGCAATCTGCATCTGAGTCTATTCTTTATCTCCTGCAGGCGCCATATTGCAGGGCAGACATTTACCTGAGGGGTAACTTTTTCTACTTTAGGTTTTCAAAGGGAAGCGGACTTGCTGTTGTCGGTGACAAAACTCAGCACTATGAGTGATTCTAAAAACACAAAGGAAGCTCGAGAGATGCTATTAAAGCTGGCTGAAGAGACCAATATTTTCCCAACCAGCTGGGAGCTCTCCGAGCGGTATCTCTTCGTGGTGGTAAGTGGGTTCTTCTCCTCACATGCCTTGATTTTGCTTGGCATGCTTTTGTTTGTTTTCCTTTTCTGTTGTTCCCTGCACTGGTGTCTCCCACGCCACCAAGACTACCATCGTAACTGTGGTGCAAGGTGGCTGCTGCCATTTTCTGCACTGCTTTCCAGTGATGGCAACCATCCATGTCTCTGAAAAAGTTTTGAAAATTCACATTTCTGGATCACACCTAAACCTATCCAGGCTCAGGATGTAGCTCAAGAGTCTGTGCTTCTCCACTGATTCTAGTGGGCGGGCTGTCAAATTGTTAGGTGAGGAAACTTGTTTATGTAACCTAAGAGGGAGGAGTCATTTGGAAAGATCTGTGACACTGGTGGAGGGATGGGAAGCATCACCAGTGAGGAAATGTGTTTACATTTGTTGAGAAAAAGTTCACAAATGTTTTATTTGCTCAGTGTTATTTCTAGGGTGGGCTTGGTGTGTGTGTGTGTGTGTGTGTGTGTGTGTGTGTGTGTGTGTGTGTGTGTGTGTGTAAGAGAGAGAGAGAGAGAGAGAGAGAGAGAGTCCTGGGGCTTGAACTCTGGGCCTGGGCACTCCTGAGTTCCTTTTGCTCAAGGTGAGAACTCTACCACTTTAGCCACAGCACTACTTCCAGCTGTTTTTGTGATTTAATTGGAGATGAGAGTCTCACAGACTTTCCTGCCCAGGCAGGCTTTGAATTGTGATCCTCAGATTTCAGCCTCCTGAGTAGTTAAGATTACAGGAGTGAGCCCCTGGTGCCTGGCTTTGTTCCTGAGTTTTATTGCTTCAAGTTAGACCTCTACCACTTGAGCCTCAGTTCCCTTTCTAGTTTAAAAAAAATTTTTTTTTTGGTGATTAATTTGAGATAAGAGCTTCACAGATGTTCCTGCCCAGGCTGCCCAGGCTGGCTTTAATCTTTTTTTTTTTTTTTTTTTTTTTTTGGCCAGTCCTGGGCCTTGGACTCAGGGCCTGAGCACTGTCCCTGGCTTCTTCCTGCTCAAGGCTAGCACTCTGCCACTTGAGCCACAGCACAGCTTCTGGCCGTTTTCTGTATATGTGGTGCTGGGGAATCGAACCTAGGGCCTCATGTATCCGAGGCAGGCACTCTTGCCACTAGGCTATATCCCCAGCCCCGTGGCTTTAATCTTTGATCCTCAGATGTCAGCCTTCTGAGTGGGAAGGATAACAGGCATAAGCCATCAGCGTTCAGCTTGGGTTTGGTTTCGTGAGATTGATTTTTCCCATCCACAAGGCTTGGTTTCTGACTTGACAATCTTTTTTTCCCTCCCCACCCCCCACAGGACCGTCTCATTGCTCTGGATGCAGCAGAAGAGTTCTTTAAAGTAGCCAGTCGAACTTACCCCAAAAGCTCTGGGGTCCCATGCCTGGCAGATGTTCAGAAAGAACCACACTACCTTCCATTTCCAAGTCCCTAAGGAGAGGCCCAGAGGCAGAAAGGGAAATTTCCCACTGGGACTCAAGAGTTAACCAAAGCTGGACAAGGAGCGCTTGCTGTGTGAAAAGGATTCTGAATTCTATAAAATGTGAGGTCTTCATGAGGACCTTATTTGTGAAGTGTTCCTAGCTACATTGAGACACCAGAGTGACCTTACTTTCCAGAAAAGAAGTTAAAGAGCTGCTCAGAGGGAGAGTTCTGGGATGATCACATAAAGAGCTCATTTTTCCCAGCTTCAGTTTTAATGGGGTACAATCAGTTTGGATCATTTAGCCTATGATGGAGTGCATTATCCTAACTGGTAAAATAAAATGGTTACCAAAGAGAGCAATCAGCTGGGTGCTGGTGGCTCATGTTTGTAATCTTAGCTACTCAGGAGGTTGAGATCTGAGGATCGTGGTTCAAAGCCAGCCCGGGTAAGAAAGGCCACGAGACTCTTATCTCCAATAAACTACTTAGAAAAAAGCTGGAAGTGGTGTTGTGGCTCAAGTGGTAGAGTGCTTGCCTTGAGCAAAAGAAGCTCAAGGACAGTGCCCAGGCCCTGAGATCAAGCCCCAGCCACCCCCCCTCCAGCCCAAAAAAGGGAGAAGAGAGAGAGATCATTGAGCTCCCAAATGGATTTTTACATTTCAAATAATGAATTTAAAATATAATACTAGAAAAAAAATGCCCCCAAATAATACTAGGCATGATACAATCTCTCTTTGATTTTGAAAACCCTGCAGAACTTGGGGTGCTGTTTGAGGTACTATTTTGGGTACCAGTCATGCTCACTGAGAAGTGTAGATGAGCTAGATACATGTTTAGGAATGCTGTTCAGAGGTGAGATCCACAAGGAATGACCCCTTGAGCAGATGTTTCCTGACACTTCAAGGAAAAACTTCAGTCTTTCCTTGCGGTACAATGCATCGTGACTCCACAACATGACTGATACCTGGTCATCTCATTTTTGCATATTGTTTGATTCTCACACTGAAAGCCAGGGCATTTTTTTTTAATCAGGGATGAAATCTGTAAGCAGAAGTGTGTCCCTGCACTTCCTTCTCTTGTCTGTAGTCTGTTTCTGAATGGCCAGGGCGGCACTTCTCATGCAGACTTGTAGGTGGGCAGAGGTAATGGCTTGTTACTGGGTCTTCTTCCATCACAGAAGGGGAGCAGCAAACCCAGCTTACTGCTGTCCACAGATGGACAAGTCCAGCTGCAAAATGTACTTATCAGTTCAGCAAGGAAAGCTCCAGTGATCCTGGGATCTTGATTCATTTTGCTACAAAGCCTTTCGTGAAGACTTGGAGAGTTTATTAGGAGATCGCTGAGAGCAAGGGCAATAGTTTTAAATTCTTGTTTCTATGCACTTCTGACTTCAGGTTATAAATGAACTTGTATTAGTCTCTCCAGGGGATTGTGACTTGAAGAATTTCATATCCTGATTGGCGTTTTCTTTTTTTTTGGGGGGGGGAGAGTAGAACATATCATGTTTAAAATATTTCGCAGAAGAAGTGTTTGTTAATGCATTGTAGACCAATTTAATTAATGTGTTTCCAAAAAATTTTCCTAGTGTAGTATGTAAGAGGAAAGTTTATTTTTTATATTTAGCACTTAATCTCCGTGTCATGTTTAAAATTAGCCTTCAGATATTTTTCTCTCACTTCTGCAGACTCTTGGGAGATAAACATACCAACAGTGAAGCAAACAAACAAATGAACAAACAGAACTCTTAGAATGTGTTGTTTTAATTTCTGTACTCACAATTTGTATTTTATTCTTTTATCGTTTATTGATGTCAGAATAGATGAAGTTGTTTCTATCTATGGAGTATAAATTTTCTTCATTGTCTCTATGTTTGGTAATAAAGTAAGGACAAGATTTTCTCTATGGTTGTGATAAAAAATGTGATATTATCCAGGTAATTTTCCTGTGGAACTAAGAGCCTTCTGTTCTTACTTTTATTTTCTTTTGGCCAGTCCCGGGGCTTGAACTCAGGGTCTGAGCACTGTCCCTGGATGCTTTTTGCTCAAGGCTAGCACTTTACCACACTCGAGCCACTTTAGCACTTTAGCCACAGTGCCATGTCTGCCTTTTTCTATATATGTGGTGCTGAGGAGTAGAACCCAGGGCTACATGTATGCAAGGCAAGCACTCTACCACTAGGCTATATTCCCAGTCCCCTGTACCTACTTTTAAGTTGGATGTTTGTTATATTTATGATCAATAAGAAGAAATGGATACTCTTTTCATCATCCCTTTAAGTCAAAGGGCAGAGAAGCTGAAAGGCAGATGGGGTTAAAGGCCTCCTGATATCCTAAATCCAGTCATGGAGTGATCTGTACTAACCACTAGTTGACAATACATGAAGGAGACTCATGGGTGACTGAAATGGCCATGTCAGAAGGCACAATGTGGTCATCAGGACCAGAGACCACTTTAGTACTTTCCAAGGTTCATGTGTGTTTGCAGGATGGTTTCAAGTGGTGATGGGAGGGAGTTTTTACATTGGTAATTATTCTAATGTATACCAGGAGAAAAATCCCTGTAGCTAGCAGATCAAATACCTCACTTCCTATTTCATGGATGTTATAGCACAGAACATTAAAGTACTTAGCGTTCTCTTAAAGGTGAAGGGTACCCCAAAAGGCACAATTACCAAAGTGAGGAGGTAGGCATTGGGGTTGATCCCTAGTATGTCTGAAAAGCGCTAGGGCAGCTCTGTAGGCCAGATGCTGTTAGGGAGTGGGGCTCACAGGCAGCAAAGGCCAGGGGGAAGGGGAGCTAGTGGCAGGGCTCCACTGTATGGCAGCTGGGCACGAAGATCATGATGTGTGGCCTGTAGAGAATGAGGAGTGGCTAATAGAATAGGGCAACTTAGTTGGGGAAACAGGAAGGTTCTTGCTGAAGCTAGACCACTGATCTCAAGGATAGATGATCCGGAAATAGGGCACAGCTGCCCTAATAAAGGCCTATGATCTCTTGACAAGTTTCCAGACATTGGTTATTTTTCAGAGCCCTCAGTCTTGACTACACGATTTGTGATGCCATTGCAGGTGTGGATGACAATAATTCCTCAGTGCTTGCTGACACTGAGGAAGGGGAGTGTACACAAGTACAGTGTGGACCATGACACACAAGGTTCAAGCTGGCATTGGTAATGAAGAGCCACAATATTACTGTTGCCAGCAGAGACAGACTGTCAGGTGGTCTGGGATCCAGGTAACACATACATTTCTCTCTTCAGGTCTTACAGCAGATCCACTTGATTATCATGGATCCATTCACTCATCCCTCCACTGAACACATTTGGGTGTGGGCTGAACTGCTATACTTTTCTTGATTTGTAAGCTTAAGAACTTTCTTAATGTTGAAGTAGAAACCCTCCACTTCCCACCCCTTGTAGAAACCAAGTAGAAACCTCTCCACCCCACTCCTACCCCCTTGTCCCATTTAGTAAACCAGAATTTGTATTACATTCCAGGGAGATGTCAGATACTAATTAGCTAAAGATGTGTGTGTGTGTGTGTGTGTGTGTGTGTGTGTGTGTGTGTGTATTATCGCAGGATCCTATCTAGGACATCATATTTAGTTGTCAAGTCCTCTTAGACTACTATTAGCTGCGACAGTTGCTTAGGCTTTCTTTTCTGTCAATGACTTTGACAGTTTTGAGAAGTAAGTACTGGTAAATAATCTAGAAGAGAGAGACATTGAGACCAGTTGTAGCAGAGGGATGGTAGGTGATTGTATTGATCTTCATGCAGTTTTCTTTGGGAAAAGAAATGTGCCATGGTCCTGGAGAGGTACCCCCTCATATCTGGCCATTGAAAACAAGCAGGTCATGGGGTGGTTTGAGCTGCTAGTTTGCCACTTCTGGACTGATATATACTCAGATCCCATAGCTGGTGGTAATAACTACCCGTGACCTCTAGGGGGTGCCATCAGCTAATGAAAGCTGTATTGTCTGTACTTGCTTCCTACATCTACTACCCCTTCACCAACACAGGTTTAGCCTAGTTCCAGAGCTCCTCATCTGATTGGCTGAGGCCTTTGCTGTGACTACATTTCAGGAAAGCGTCCTTCCCCACACCCCTTTACCCTTTCTCCTTCATAGTCATTTGCCAATAAACACCTTGTGTGTCTCTCTCCATTTCTGAATCTTTCTCCTAGGGAGGCCGATGTGACAGTGTCTGAGTCACCAATATAGCATCGGCATCTGTGTTTATAACTGTCACAAAGGCAGTAGTCACAGTGATTCAATGCTGGTTTAGAATCAGTCCAGCCTTACTTGAAGTAATCTGTTGAAATATTTTATTTCATTAGGAATCATTTTCAGATGAATTCTTTTAAAAATATGAGGGTTCTTCAAAAATTCATCTTAGGTGTTATGTATAAATTTATTTGAGCTGGTGAAATGGTGTGTTTTCCCCCCTCTCTAATTATATTTCTCTCTGTCTCTCTGTCTCTCTGTCTCTCTCTCTCTGTGTCTCTCTCTGTCTCTCTCTGTCTCTGTGTCAGTTGAACTCAGGGCCTGGGCACTGTCCCTGAGTCTCTTTGTGCTCAAGACTAGTGTTCTAACACTACCACTTGAGCCATAGTGCCACTCCGGTTTTTGAGTGGTTAATTGGAGATAAGACTCTCTTGGGGACTTTTCTGCCTGAACTGGCTTCAAACAGCAATCCTCAGATCTCAGCCTTCTGAGTAGCTACGATTACAGGTGTGAGCCACCAGTGCCCAGCTTCCTTTCAGTACTTTTAAAGGTTCTGTCTATTAGAAAAAGAATTTTCTGATGTGTTCTCTGGAGATAACCATATAATCATTTAAAATGACATGCACATATATGAGATTGTAGTTTCCATAGCCTACAAAAGCCTCTTCGGAGAAATAAAAGTAATGTCAATTGTAACTTTAAAATGAATGGCTTCTTTACTAGACATGAAGTTCTATGCATGGACCTTGTCACTTGTGCTGATAATGCACTCAGGACAGGTGAACCCGGAACAATTCCTCCCACCCCTGTAGCCCCTCTAGTTACTGCAGGCAAATCTGTTCCCCTAGAGAGACCCTCTTCCCCCCAGCATCCCCTCAAACCCCTCCCTGTACCTAAGCAGAAGAAAGAACAGTCTTCCTAAGATGACAAGTGGAAACAAACAGTTGTTCAGTGCTTTCTGTGAGTACCTTCTGGGACATTCCACACCCCACATTTCACTAACCCCAAGAAAGCATGCCTACAATGATGGAATCTGCTTCGTTCTCATAACTCCACGTTGCTCCCTTGGCCCCCTGACCACCCTCCCCCCGCCCAGGACCCCTGGTCCTCAGGAAAACTTTACCCCTAACCTTATCTGAAAGTTCAGGACTGTCGGTATCAGAAGGTTAGCATACTGTAAATCCCAAACAGGACAGGACAAAGATGTTCCAAAGAAATGTTTCCACTCCACTGTATTAAAACCCTCACACCTTCAGGCTCTTTGCACTTTGTTTCTCCCACTCTGATGGATGTCACAGGGAGTAGGACTGTTGTAATGAGGAAAGTAATGTTCTTGTCTCTTGGGGGTCTCTCCTTTCATTGGCTCGATCTTTCCTTTTCTTTTTTTTTTAAATTTGTATTTCAATTTATTTTATTTTATTTTTTTGCCAGTCCTGGGGCTTGGACCTAGGCTTGAGCACTGTCCCTGGCTTCTTTTTGCTCAAGGCTAGCAATCAACAACTTGAGCCACAGCGCCACTTTTGGCATACATGGTGCTGGGGAATTGAACCCAGGGCTTCATGTATATGAGGCAAGCACTGTTGCCACTAGGCCATATCCCCAGCCCAGCTCAATCTTTCCTAAAAATACAATTATCTCCACTGTTCCTTTCATTACAAAAAAATGAAGACACTACTTCTTGACTTATTTGGGGTTTTTTTTTTTTTTTTTGGTTGGTCATGGGGCTTGAACTTAGGGCCTGAGCACTGTCTGTGAGCTTTTGTGCTCAAGGCTAGCACTCCAAGACCTTGAACCACAGCTCCACTTCTTGTTTTCTGGTGGTTAATTGGAGATAAAAGTCTCAATGGATTTTCCTGCCCAGGCTGGCTTCAAACTGCAATCTTCAGATCTCAGCCTCCTGAGTAGGATTACAGGCATGAGCCACTGGTGCCCAGCCTGGCTAAATTTTGGTGCCTCGAATGAATGGTGTAATGTCTTACACCAAAATACATGTAACAAATGCCATTTAATATAAGTAAGAATAAGGAAAAAAAGCAAAATTATCTGCTTTCATTTGGCTTCAAGGAAAAAGAAAAACCATGTACCCTACTACATATTATAATATCCGACCAATGTGCAACATACTACAGCAAAGCTTTAACACAAGGTGGTTGAGCATAATGCTCAGATATTAAACTTTTCAAGCATATAAAGATTATCTTCAGAAAGAGCAGTGGGCTTCTCTTGGAGTGACCTGTATGTAATTTTATGAAAATTTCTCCTAAGCAATGTGTGACAGAGTGATCTTGATACTTGTTAGAAGTTTGATGTAAGATAATGGCATCTCAGCTGCTGGAGATGTTTAATCCAGTGCCTATCTTCAGAATCCAGTACTGGGGCCTCTGAGCTCTTGCTTGGCTTTTTGTCTACAGCTCCACTTCACTTTTGTGCTAGTTAATTGGAAATAAGAGTCTCATGAACTTTTCTGCCTAAGCTGGCTTTGAACAGTGATCCTCAGCCTCTTGAATACCTAGGATTACAAGCATGAGAAACCAATACCCAGCTGCTCATTCTTTTATTTTCCTGTCCACACACCTGCCAATATGCGTTCAGAGCTTGTTGTCACAAGATGTTGCATCTGCCTAAGAATGGAGGTTTTTCACTCAAACATTTCTTTCAATAATATATGCCTGAGACCAGAAGGGACATTTCTCTAGGATAATAGGAAGCGAATGTATGATTGCTACCTTGTAGGTATTATATGTGTAGAATTTAGGCTCTGAATTGCTTTCCTTGGGACATACCACCTGGTTGTAAGATTATGATGGAGAAAAATCAATGACCTTTACATCCTCTTTCGGTTGCTGAAGGTCATTGGTGTTTGTTAAAATCCTAGACATTTCTTAAAGGTCACATCAGTTTAGGGCAATTTCTAACTCATTTAAAAAAACATACAATAATTCAGAACTTTTCTTTTTTGAGATAGGTCTTACTATGTAGTTTAGGCTGGGCCCTTCTGCCTCGGCCTCCAGAGTTGCTGGGTTTAGAGGTACATACCACCATTCCCAGAACAAAATTTCAAGGCAAAAAGAGGGGGAAGGAGAGTCTAATTCTAGAACTCTAGTGCACTACTCATAGCTGTTTTTTGAGAAATTTCAATCTTCATGGCTATATTAGAAATTTGTACATATAATGTTACATCTGATTTTTTAAAGTTGGTCAAAGATTATAAACTCGAATGCCTCCCAAGGCCAACAGGGTAGGGACAGTGGCTATAAGGAAGTTTTCTTCTTCTTTTTTTTTTTTTTTTTTGGCCAGTCCTGGGGCTTGGACTCAGGGCTTGAGCACTGTCCCTGGCTTCTTTTTGCTCAAGGCTAGCACTCTGCCACTTGAGCCACAGTGCCACTTCTGGCCGTTTTCTGTATATGTGGTGCTGGGGAATCGAACCCAGGGCTTCATGTATAAGAGGCAAGCACTCTTGCCACTAGGCCATATTCTCAGCCCCTCTAAGGAAGTTTAACCCAATTTCATAGGCCATAAAGATTTTGTTACTAAGTAGCCTCTGAGAACATACAAAAGTATCTATCCATCTATTCATTCTATCTATTTTGGCATCCTTACTGGGGCTTGAACTCAGGACCTCATACTCTCACTTGGATTTTCCACTCAAGGCTGGTACTCTACCACTTGAACCACACCGCCACTTCTAGCTCTTTGTTGCAGATAAGAGTCCCTGGGATTTGTCTGCCTGGGATGGCTTTAAACTGGGATCCCCAGACCTCAGCCTCCTGCACAGCTAGGATTACAGGCCTGAGCTACCAGTGCATGGCTCAAAAATGCAAATTTAATTATGTGAACATTTTGTAATCTTTCATCTCTTTTTTGGGCATTTATCTAAATGGCTGTTTGGAATTTTTTTTTCCTGTAATGAATATCCTATACATCACTAGGTCCTGTGTTCTTAGTGGAATTACAGAATCAAAATGCATGCAAATGTAAGTATTCTTTATGCACATCATCAAGGTGCCATGCTCTCAAGGGCAGTGATGCAAGGGGACATAGTGTCACAGCTTTGTCACCTCTGGACTATATGTTGCTAAGACAGTAGGCAAAGAGCAAGGGGGTCTCCTTGGTTTAATTCTCCTGTGTCTGTGTTAGTTAGGTTGGATGTCATTTTGTATGCTGTGGACTGCTTTTATTTCATTTGTGAGTTATTCCTAGTCTATGGGGTGTGTGTGAATCTCTCCTCTGAAGTTTCAACAATGTTAGTCTATGCCACAGCCAGGTATAGATAAACATGGACACCTGCGCTGAGTCCCAACCTCTGCTTTCTCAGCTTGGGTTTCTCCTCCTCCCATGTGGCAGTATTCACTACAGAGGCAAGCGGACTCAAAGGCACCTTTAAATGGCCATGGGACTGGCGCAGTCTCTTTAATTCCTGACGTGGGGTGCGAAGGTGAAGATCGTTTATTTCCCATTTATGTTTTCTGCTTAGTTCCTGAATTCTGCTTTATGGATTGTTTTGAAGCTGCATATACAAGCACTGAGTTTTGGTTTTGATTTTAGTGAGAATTCCAGAGCTCAGTTAGAGCTTCCCTGTCATCTTACCTGTTCTTCTTCTTTTTTTTTTTTTTTTGAGTTCATGAATACAATTTACCTCCATCACTGTGTGAATTCTTATGTTGTGAATGTATAGCTTCTAGCTATATAAACTGGGGATTGGAGTTGAATACTAGTGGCGCACACCTATAATCCTAGCTACTCAGGAAGCTGTGATCTGAGGATTGTTGTTAGAAGCCTTACCTGTTCTTAAATGACTCAGTTTGCTAAGGTGACATTGAATTTAAATGACCTCTCCAACACCAACCTAATTTACTGTCTGTGACGTTCATTTCTGGCTTTATCATTTTTCCATATCACCACACCATCTTCTCCTAGTGCCGTATGACATTACATTTTTTCTCTTAAGAATTATTATTTTAATTTAATTTTATTGTCAAGGTGATGAACAGAGGGGTTACAGTTACATATGTAAGGTAATGAGTACATTTCTTGTCAAACTTGTTACCTCCTCCCTCATTTTTCTCCCACTTTCCTTCCCCCCAACCCCCCCCCCCCCGCAAAGTTGTACAGTTAATTTCCAACATATTGTGAATATCACTGTTGCTTTGGCTCACCCTTTGTCTCTCCCTTCCCTTCCCTAATTCAGATAACCATATATACAATACCCAGGATACCAAAATCAAATACAGTGACAACAGGAGATAAACCATAGGAAAGGAAAATGAAAGATTTTTTTTTCACATAGTACATTAAAATAACAACATTTCACAATGTGTGTGTGTGTGTGTGTGTGTGTGTGTGTGTGTGTGTGTGTGCTGGTAGTGGAGTTTGAACTCAGGGTCTGAGCACTATCTCTAATCTTTTGTGCTAAGGCTAGTACACTTGAGCCACAGCTCCATTTCTGCCCTTTTGGTGATTAGTTGGATGTAAGAGTCTCACAGACTTTTCTGCCCAGGTTGGATTCAAACTGCAATCCTCAGATCTCAACCTCCTGAGTAGCTAGGATTATAGGCATGAGCTATCAGCGCTTGGCTACAATATCATTTGATCCTGATAGATATATCTCCGGAAAAGAAGGGGTGTATCTTTGTTATATTCATGTCAGAAATCTGTTACAGAAAAGCACTGACTCCTACAGTGGCCCCACAGTGCACCAGGAACCCTGAGCTTTCAGAAGAGGTTTAAAGGCAGAAGGATGGAACCCCACAATGAGTTGGGATGAAGCTAGAGAACTCTGGCCTGTGAATGCTCTTGAAACTTCATAGCAATCTTTAAACTGCCCTGTCTTGAGAAATCTAGTTTCACACACAGGGCCAGGTTGAATGAGATTTATCTTAACTCAGCAGTGGTACCAGCTCTTACTGGGGTTCTTTTGACTATGCAGACAGGGTGGAAAAATAGCTCACAGTTGTCTGGGCCTAGCTTGCTGGTCTCCGAGTTTCTTATAAAAACAGGGAATTTGCATAACCTTTTGTGATTTGACTTCCAGGGCTGTAAAATAAGGGGGAGGGGAGTCTAGTCCAGGATTGATTGAGTGATTATTTGTTTCTTTTCTTGTGTTGTTCCTGGGGCTTGAACTCAGGGCCTGGGCACTGTCTCTGGGCTTTTGTGGTCAAGGCTAGCATTCTACCACTTTGAGCCACTGCACCACTTCTGGCTTTCTGGTGGTTAAGTGGAGATAAGAGTCTCATGGACTTTACTGCCCCAGCTAGCTTTGAACCACCATCCTCAAATCTCAGCCGCTTAAGTAGCTAGGATTACACCTGTAATCCTAGCTACCCAGGAGGCTGTGATCTGAGGATTAATGGTTCACAGTCAGCCCAGGGAGGAAAGTCTTTGAGACTCTGCAATTAAATCACAGAAAAAGCTGGAAGTGGTCCTGTGGTTCAAGTGGACTCAAGGAACTCAAGGACAGTGCCGGGGCCCAGAGTTCAGGCTCCAGCTTCAATTCACACCCCTCTTCCCCCCCAAAAAGCCGGAAGTGCAGCTGTAGCTCCTGTTGAGCATATCAGCCGAGTTAAATAAAGCCCTAGGACGTCACACACAAAATCAGAAATGATATAATTTATAAGAGACTTTGCTGATTATAATGATAATCATGTAACTACAATTAATAGGATGGCTAACTCAAGAGGAAACAGTTTTATCCCCCTGATCACGGGATGTTTGGTCCTCTTGGGATAGTTTCAGTTGTGCCTCTGGGACAGGGAAACAACTGAATGTTGTTAGAATCCAACCATTTACTTCCAGAGAATGCTGTTAAGTAATCCTGGGGCAACTTCTGTTCTCCACGGGGGTACCCGACATGTGGGTTTTGCAGCTTGTCTAGGAGGGGAGCCCGGAGTGAGGGTGGGGGTGGGCTGTGTGTCTCTCTGGAGCCACCTGCCTGGGTTCAATCCCTGTGAACATCTGTAGAAGTAGCAGCAGCGGGTTCAAAGTGAGTGGGATGAAGGATCCAAGTTAGTGGACCTTAGGCAACTGATTTGCATCTCAGCATAAAGAACCAGCCGCGCCCGCAGCTCTGCGGAGGGGCATGTAGGATTCGCAGTGACCACTAGATGTCACTGTTGACTCGCTCTGCCAGTTGTCAGTTCCACCATTTCCCGCCCAGGTTCCATCTGGATAGATTATTATTTTTTTTAAAGCTCCAGTCAGTATACAATTTTTTTCCCCCGCTCACTTTATTAATTTGTATGGCTTACGTTTTTCTTGCACTGAAAGACAAAAATGAATTAATTATTAGGTAGGGCAAAGGAGACTTGTTCTAGCTAGGCTTACCCAACCTCTTGAACTTCACCATTTTTTTTCCCTTTGTTATAGTTTTTCCCCCCTCACCATTTTTGTATCAGCAAAGTACAGCATAGTCTTTCCAGGTGGAATTTCTTAACGAGAAATTAAGAAATCCACTCTCTTTCTAAATACATACAACATATTGGACAATGGCTTTATGGAGATATTATTCATATACCACCTATTTTACAGGTGGTATATGAATCAACCTATTTTACAGTGTAGTTCAGTGGTTTGTGCATACTCATGGAATTGCACAAAAACCATTGCAATTAATTTTAGAATCTCTCCATTATCCACAAAGAAATTTGGTGAGCAATCACTCCTCTTATCTTCATGTCTGTCCCTTCTCTCCCCAGGCCCTAGACAACTACTAAGGCAGTTCCTATAAGTGTGTGTGTGTGTGTGTGTGTGTGTGTGTGTGTGTGTGTGTGTGTGTGGCTTTGGGGTCTGACTTCTTTCACATGGTAGAATTAAAGTTCCTGCACACTGCAGCGGCTATCCAAGGTTCATTCATTTGCACTGTCCATTGTGTAGGTAGTCATCTCATGATATCCTTCACCAGTCGGCGAGTGGGCTTGTTCTAGCTTGGGCTGCCATAGCCTACGTGGAGTTTTGTACCCATTCCCTGAAGAATTCTCCTGCTCAGTCAGCTGCTTGCTCAGGGACTCTGGTGATGAATTCTGCTCTGTACGCACTGTTTCAAATGGAATCGCCTGCATAATTGAAAGTTATTATTGATGTTTCCAGCTGTTTACTAATGTGGCAGCGACTATGATTTGTGCTTTAATATTTGTTTCAAAGCCCATTTACTTTGTAAATGTAGATCTAAACGGCTCAGGGGGGATTCCCATGTGGTCCATGCTAATGGATGTGTGAGTTGAAAGGCCACCGGAAGATGGCGCCAGAGATACACGAATGCAGTTCCACCCAATGCCTCGCACACAGACTTACCCATTCATGTACATGGCTCAAGAATCAAATCTGTTGTTGTTTTTGTTGGTTTTCTTTTCTTTTTCTTTTTTTTTTCCCCCAGGACAACATCACACATAAGTATAGAAATATCTCTGTACTTCTGGTGTTTAGAGAGGGCTGTGTTCCTCCAAACACGGTATTTTTAAGTTCATTTCAATTTTAATTCACATAGTACAACATCAACATATACAACTGCAACACACATACACACACATGGTATGTTTTTTGTGTTTACTTTTTGGTTGGTTGTGGGGCTTAAGTGAAGAAGATTGTTTGTGACCAGTGTCTTACATCCCTTCTCAATTGTTCAATAAATGGTGGCAGCTGTTGACTATTGGGGTAGATAAAGAGTGATTAGCAAGAAGGCAAGTGATGGTTCTTTCTTTGCCTTTTTTTTTTGCTTGTGCTGGTACTGGGGCTTGAACTCAGGACCTCTCGTTCTCTTTTGGCTTTTTTGCTTAAGACTGGTATTCTACCACTGGAGTGACACCTCCATTTCCAGCCTTTTACTGGTTAATTGGAGGTAAGAGTCTCTTGAGTTTGCCTATTTGGCTTCAAACCAGGATCCTAAATCTCAGCCTCCTGAGTAGCTAGGATTCTAGCTACTCAGTGTGAAATATTGACAGCCAGCTTGAAGATTCTTTTTATTAATTTCAAAAATTGTTATTATAAAGGTGGTAGGTATTCAGAGGGGTTACAGTCACCTAAGTCAGGTATTGAATATTCTTGATCTAAATCCTTCTTGTTATCTTTGCCAAGATTATTGGAGTAAAATCCTACTGTTTAGAGGGAACCCAAAACCCCCTCTGTAGACACTGGGCCTGTTTTGCAGGGTCACTGAGGAAATGTGTTTATGTCTCAGGCTCCACGGGTGCCCTGTGTGGGCTCTTTAGACCGTTTTAGAAGCATTCAGGCATTCTGAAATCCACGCTATGGCATACTCCCAGCTTCTGCGTTCCAATGTAACCTGCAGTCAGGTTTCAGAGAGACAAAGAACACGCACCATGTGGCCCTGTGAGGTGCTGGGGTGGAAAGGCAGTGAGATGCAGACAGGGTACCCAGTTCTAGTCCACGGAGCGGCCGTGTCTCTCCCATGCGCGTGCATTTGCACACAGGATTAGCTTCATAATTGGCAGGGCCAGGACAGAATGAAGACAGGGAACCTCTTGTTCAAAATTACTGGAAATTTCAGCCATCTTGAAATTCTGTCAATCAATGGCTAGGACTCTAATGAGCAAGGTCCTGAGCTACTGCGCAAGTTTCATGCTCATGAGGTATACATTCTCTCCTCTCTCTCTCTCTCTCTCTCTCTCTCTCTCTCTCTCTCTCTCTCTGTAAGAAAACCAGAGAGACCTAGAAAAGAGCTTTCTCACAATTCTATTTTCAGTGCTGGATCTCTATCAGCAGAGTGTTTCAACCTTAGCACTACTGACATTTTAGAACAGGTAATTCTTTGTTGTAGGACTGACCTGGCCATTGTGAAATTGAGCAGCACCCTCCTTCTTTATATCTTCTAGAAGCCTGTGGCAGCTTTCATTCCTGGTTGTGACAATTAAAAATATCTGTAGGCATTGGCCGAGTGTGTCCTTGTGGGGGCAAAATCACTCTGATTAAGAATAGCTGCTTTCGGGCTGGGAATATGGCCTAGTGGTAGAGTGCTTGCCTTGCATACATGAAGCCCTGGGTTCGATTCCCCAGCACAACATACATAGAAAAAGCCAGAAGTGGCACTGTGGCTTAAGAGCTAGAGTGCTAGCTAGCCTTGAGCAAAAGAAAAGGGACAGTGCTCAGGCCTTTAGTCCCAAACCCCAGGACTGGCAAAAAAAATAAAAAAAGAATAGCTGCTTTCGGTTGGAGGCTTGGTTCTGTGGGTAGAGTGCTAGCCATTGAATGAAGCAGCAGGTTTGGAGTCTGAAGACCAGTCTTGGACCAAAAAGGAAGAAAGACAGAAAGAAAAAGAAAGGAAAGTAGCAGCTTTAAGAGAAGGTTTATGACATCCCAAAAGAGAGCTCAGTGGCGTATTATTCTTTCCTTTTCTCAACCTGCTATGCTCTGCCCCTGCCAAGCATAAGGGGAATATGAATGATGCATTTGTCGTGGGGGTAGAACACCAAACATCTACAGTGGACAAATGTACTGGAGACTCATTGAGAAGTTCAAGGACATCCTGGTTCTGCCTCAGCCTAGCCTGTCCCTGTTTGTCTTGGGTGAATACACCTTTCAAGAGTGTCTGTTCTCTAAGGCCTGCAAATGTATCTTTTAATCCTCGACTCAGAAACCCTTTGACTGGTGAAGGAAACACCAAAGGCCTTCCCCTTGACAGGCCAGGGGAGGGCTGTTTGGATTGCTAATTTGTTTTCACTCCTTAGTCTGTTTTCCCTTCATGCTGGCTGTTCCTCTGTAGACCTTGAGTATGAATAATTCTGCATAGCCTGAGGGGAGAAGCAGGAGGCTGGCATGTAGGGTTGTTTGTACTGTAATGAAATAGAAAGTTTAAAAGCTTAGCAAAGCTTGAGCCATTGAAAAGAGAGAGCGGGCGGGCTAGCATACAACTTGAAAAATTACTCATAAAGCATAACAAACTCTGCCTGCCTCTTGGAGGGCAGAGAGATGAATTGACCATTTTATTGTTTGAAAGTGATCCCCATATAAAATAGCAACTCCCCTGCCCACCCCCCCACGAAAAACGGTTGAGTATGAAGATTTTGTCCCAATCAATGACACGTGTGTCAGGATGTTTTCTTCATTCTATGTTTGCATGAATTAACAATTTGAAAGACAAAGAAAGCATAGATATTTCCTGGGATGTGAATAGAATCAGTACTGTTTTGTGTTCAGATGTGTTTTGGTGTGGGGATGGTTGAATTTATTCGGACTTAATGATAAAGAAATCAAGGCTCCCATGCTTCCTTGTGTAATCTGTTGGGCCTTTAACTATGTAACTTAATCCAGTGGTATGGTGGATTTCTCCTTCATGATAATTGTCTTGAAAATGTCCAGGTTTTCTTGGTTTCTTTGTATTTTACCGGTGCTGGAGCTTGAATTCTGGGTTTGGGTGCTATCCCTGAGCTTTGTGTTCAAAACTACCACTCTACCATTTGGGCCACAGCTCTACTTCGGACTTTTTGGTAGTTAATTGGAAATAAGAGTCTCAGGGACTTTCTGGCTCAAGCTGGCTTTGAACTGAGATCCTCAAGTCTCAGCCTTCTGAGAAGCTGGGATTACAGGCACAAGGCTCCTGCTGTACAGATTTTCTAAGTGATGGCTGTAGTGGAGCCTGGGTATTGCTGTGTGTGTTCTGGGGAGACAGCGGCTGTGTTCTCAGGAGGCAGAATTCTCTCTAATCCAGGTGCTTCCTTCATTTGTCCTTTCCCACCATCCAACTCTCATGAAAGAAATGCCACTTCTCAAACAAATCTAAACTTGATCACTTAAACTCAGCTTTTGGGGGTATCATTTGTTCTTTCAGGGGGTCAGATTTTCACAAAATTAAGGTCAGAGAAACATTTAGATCCTATAGCAATCCATGCACAGCCGAGGACTGACCAGGGGCTCTGAGTAATGCATAGGTAGACACTTAAAACTTTTGTTTTTGAAATTCTTTTGTTTTCTTACCATTCTTTGACCATACTTGGTCAAAGCTGTGTGTAATAAAAAAAAAATAGGGGAACTAAGGTAGGCTTATTGCATTTTCTATATGGAGAGTTAGCCTCTCAAATTAGGAACTTTAGGCTATGAATTCCCAGTAACTAGAACATGCCTATCAGATAGTAAGTGCTCAATTAATGGACTAAACTGGTTTTCAAACATGAAAGAATAGAGATTAAAGAAAAGAGCAGATCAATAGAAACCATTCCTATTGATGGAAAAGCAAATTAACAACACGCTTTTTTTATTAAAGGAAAGAAGAAAAGAGTAGTAGAATAGAGATTTAATTCCTCGCTCCATGGAAGGGCATCTTTGATCTTTTGGAATTAATACAACAGACCGGAGTTTCTGTCTCCTGGGTATTAACTCTAGCTGTTGTATGCAAAGGAACACCTAATTTTTTCCTCCTTTCACTGAGTAGCTAATAGTCTGCAGTGTCAGTGACACCAGAGCTTACACCTGCAGTCCTAGCTACTCATGAGGTTGAGATCTGAAGATCATGGTTCAAAGTCAGCCTTGGCAGGATAGTGCATATAACTCTTATCTCCAATGAACTACCCCGAAAGCTGGAAGTGGCACGGTAGCTCAAGTGGTAGTGTTAGCCTTAAGCCAAAGAAGCTCAAGGCCCTGAGGTCAAGAAACAGGACTGGTGCACTGATGTGCTCTCTCTCTCTCTCTCTCTCTCTCTCTCTCTCTCTCTCTCTCTCTCTCCCTCTCTCTCTCACACACACATGCACACATGCATACAATCTGAGAAGACTTTAGGGGTTGGATGGGAAGGGAAGGATTGTAGTCAGAGGGGAAGGGTTGCTTGATGCTGTGTGAGATAGAACGAGGTAAACTATCTGTAATTCCTCAGTGATACAAATATAACAATCTCGTGCTGTCTTTTGGATTTCTTATGTTCAAGGATAACTAAAAGATACAGTATAATCATGAGTCTCAGATATAAAATGAGCATATTATAATTTTTTAATCATTAATTCATTTATAAGATGTTACAATTGGTTTAAAGGAAAATTCAAAGAACATGCAAGTAGTCTTGCAATAAATATAAAAAAATAGAGGCAATATTGGCTAATGTCTTAGAGAAATAAACCATTGTGTTTTTCAGAGGACAAAATTCATGTCCAGGCAATAGAAAAAAATCATTTGCATTACTATTAGTTTTCAACAATTTACAGAGCTCAAAGTCGATGTAAAATACTAGATTTCACTGAATTAAACAATCTGGAGTCATAATCTAGAATGATCATCACTGAAGAGCCATCTTAATCTTTGTTATCTATTTGCATCTTTTACCATTTTTTCAAAAGAAAAAACATCAAATGCCTATATGAATATTTTTGTCTAATAATAACTCTTGCCAATGGGTAGTGCTTTCTGAAAAAGAAAGCACTTTTTAAAATAACTGAAGGGTTCTCATTTACTAGAAGATTTTGGTCATGTCAGCTCGGATTTAATATTTTTTAATTGCGTTTAAGCTACTACATATATTTCACGGTACACATTTTAACTTTTACAATGATGAAAATTAGCATTCTATTCTACATAGCTTACAAAGTCTATGAACTTATCAATAAAAGCATTCCCTCCATTTCAGATGATATGTACATTCCCTTTGTTTAGTAAGCACTTTTTTTTGTTTGTTTATTTGTTTTTGCCAGTCCTGGGCCTTGGGCTCAGGGCCTGAGCACTGTCCCTGGCTTCTTTTTTGCTCAAGGCTAGCACTCTGCCACTTGAGCCACAGCGCCACTTCTGGCCGTTTTCTATATATGTGGTGCTGGGGAATTGAACCCAGGGCTTCATGTATATGAGGTGAGCACTCTTGCCACTAGGCCATATTCCCAGCCCTAGTAAGCACTTTTGACAGCTTTCTTTAGTGGCTTCCTTTTCAAATTCAAGAGGCCAGAATGACATGTTTGTGGGAGGCAGGGGAAGGGAGAGAAGGGGGCGACTGTATGAGATAATAGTTACAGCTAGGTTTTACCTTGTGTAGTCTCTGTTATACTTGGAGTTACATCCTGTGGTCCATGAAACTCTTAGGAGATTACATTCTGGAGCTCTGTCAAGGGCAGGCAAGCATAGCATTGCTCTTCCACATTTTATTGAGCATACATGTGGGGTTGGCTCTTTGCTAGGACAAAAAGTAGTGCCATCAGAATAATCTTTAATGTGATTTGGAAGGTGGGAAGGATTGGACAAGTGGAAGGAGGGGCAAGAGTATGTTGTAAGTAAAAGGAACACCATAAGATCTGTATGCTCAGATACCCACATTTTGTGAAAATGGTTAATTTTAGACCATTAGACTAAAAATGACTCTGATGTAAGCAAATTAATACTTAACTCAGTAAAAATCATCATATGCTAGGGAAACAAAATGTGAGCTTAATTAGCTAGAAACATCAATGAATTTCTAACTATGAGTTTTTCTTGATCTACTTGAGGCAAGCAATTACTTTCTTTACCATGCTTCTGACTGAATTTGTCCTAGGAAATTGATCCCCTCACTCTTCATAAGCAGAGTCCGGACCACCTAACGTATGAAGGTGCTTCACTTGTGAATCATTGCTTAAATAAACTCTTAAAACTTACTGTGATTAGGGGCTGGGAATATGGCCTAGTGGCAAGAGTGCTTGCCTCATATACATGAAGCCCTGGGTTCGATTCCTCAGCACCGCATATATACAAAAGGCCTGTGGCTCAAGAGGCAGAGTGCTAGCCTTGAGCAAAAAGAAGCCAGGGACAGTGCTCAGGCCCTGAGTCCAAGGCCCAGGACTGGCAAAATAAAAAAGAAAAAAAAAGTTATTGTGGGGGCTGGGGATATGGCCTCGTGGCAAGAGTGCCTGCCTCATATACATGAGGCCCTGGGTTCAATTCCCCAGCACCACATATACAGAAAATGGCCAGAAGTGGCGCTGTGGCTCAAGTGGCAGAGTGCTAGCCTTGAGCAAAAAGAAGCCAGGGACAGTGCTCAGGCCCTGAGTCCAAGGCCCAGGACTGGCAAAAAAAAAAAAAAAAGTTATTGTGATTAAGATTATCTTTGCTGGGCAGACTGCCATCAAAGTTACTGGCTCATGCCTGTAACCTTAGCTACTCAGGAGGCTGAGACTGAGGCTTGCGGTTTGAAGCCAGCGGAGTCACACAGATCCCAGGGATTCTCATCTCCAATTAACCAGCTAAAAGCTGAAAATGGAGGTGTGGTTCAAGTGGGAGCACTAGCCTTTAGCGAAAAAGTCAAGTGAGAGCAAGTCTCTCTCTCTTTCTCTCTCTCTCTCTCACACACACACCACACACACACACACACACACACACACACACACACACAATGTGCTTATGTCAGAGTATTCTCACTAAGATGGAAAAAATACATCTAAAAATTCAGTTTTTATTGGTTTCTGATGACCTATATAGCTCAGGGCAAAAGGACCCATTTTAAAGTTGAATCGTTAAAAACAAGGAATGAAAAGAAAATCTCTTTTTGAAAGGCAGAAACATTTACTCAAGAAAACCCATGTGACTAAAGAAACTCAGCATTTGAGTGTTGGCAGTGTGGATACCAAACCATAGAGTTAAAGATAAAAATCAACTTCTAGCTTTGAGGTTGAAAAGTGGCCTTTGAGAAATGACCTTTTAAAATGAGATATTTAGCATGAGCAATTTTTGTTTGAATCACAAAGCTCTATTTGCTTACTCATTTTCCCACCTCTTTCTTTACTAGGCAAACATTGGTGGAAAGCTTTTTATGCTTTCCTTGCCTTTGAATATTTGAAAATCCATTGTGAATAATAATTAGTAGGCCTTAGCATCACAGAATTTGAATGATTTGGTATGAAGAAAAGGAGATAAGAAGTCATAAACCTCCCTTTAAAATCATCAAGCCTTTTTACATATATGGGCTAAATTACGCATCTGTGCATTAGAGATAGTTTAAAAGCCAGATATTATTTGTGATTGCAGCCAATTTTCATAATTTGAGTTTTAACTCAAAATAGCTGTTGTTTTTGGACTTTAGGGTCTTCTTGTTAATACAAAGTATTAAATATGTAAAACATGAAAACAAAACTGTGGATTTGGTCTTTTTTATTGAGTAAATAGAGAGATAAAAATGTATGTGCAGGGCTGGGGATATAGCCTAGTGGCAAGAGTGCCTGCCTCGGATACACAAGGCCCTAGGTTCGATTCCCCAGCACCACATATACAGAAAACGGCCAGAAGTGGCGCTGTGGCTCAAGTGGCAGAGTGCTAGCCTTGAGCGGGAAGAAGCCAGGGACAGTGCTCAGGCCCTGAGTCCAAGGCCCAGGACTGGCAAAAAAAAAAAAAATGTATGTGCAAAGCTTCAGAACATTTGGGAGTTGTTTTCCTTGTGGGGATGGGCAGGTCAATAAGGAAGTTAAGACAGATTAGAGCATTTCTTCGTATTGCAATGTATTTGTATCAGGTCCAATATCTCGAAAAGTAGTGGTCTCAGAATCATTCATTTAAAATAGGTCATAGGTAAATTAATGAAACATAACCCTCCCTTTCCCAATTCTCAGCTGCGTTAAATAATTCAGTCAAAACCCTTGGTAGGTACAAACGTCTAGTTTAGATCTCCCAAGTTACTAAGAACGATCACTGAATCAGGGGAAAAGGGCAGAGTCTGACACACGGAGTGATTTGTAAGTCCCTGCACTATGGGGAAAAAAAAAGTCAGGCTAACATGAATTCAGGTTTTACTTGTGCACTTTCAGATGGCATGCAGAGTCAGGAGTGTCAGTATGCTTGGTGTGTTGAAATATAAATTCACTCCTTGTGCCCGGAAGCATTTCTCCTCCCATCAGAGAGCTTCCACAGGGCACAGACGAGATAGAAGAAAGCCAATGTGGCAGTCTCTTTTCCTTGATCAACGCTGCAGCTGATATCCAGGAACGAGAGTGGATTTCTGATGGCACTGTAGCCCCTTAGCATTATTTGACACCAGATGAGAGAGGCAGTGGCAATCTCTGAGGATTGTGCATTCCTACTTCTCATCCTTATAGGGAGATTGGAAAGAAAGATGGCAGAGGGACACCAGGAGAAAGCCCCCAGGTCCTTAGTCAGTGGTCATTCACCTACAGGCTAGCTTGTAGCTATCTGTCTTTTATTTGGTCTTTGGTCTTCAAGTCTCGTATTGCTTATAAAAGAGATGAAAGGTTCAAGTGTTCCCCCCAGTGAGGTGAAAACATCAACTTTTGCTTGGACTCCAAAAACCATTAGGATTAGAATATCTCTGGATAGCTATTCCGGAAGGGCCAAACTATCAGTCAATGGTTGCTATTCCTATTATTAAAATGTATTATTACTTGACAGTAGTGTAATACAACAGTGTAATATAATCGTGTCATACTGTAAAACAGCCTTTCTAATGGCAGTGGTTACAAGGACCAGCATAGCTTGAGGTTCCAGATTGCTATGGGTAGTCTTTTGGGTCCTTTGTAGGTGATGTGGAAGGTGGGGGATCATGGTCTCTGCAATTTTCCTTCTTGCCTGGGCATTGAGGTTGATTTTTAAAGGGGCTACCAGGTTAGAATAGCTCCTTAAGGAGTTTTCCCCCCCTTGGAAAGAAATGGAAGGTTACCCTTGTGGTAGGGGCATAAACTGGAAGCAAAAGGAGAGGTTTAGTGGCTAGCTGAAATGACTGAGTGCTTCTTGGTGTATTTTGGATCTTAAGATGCCTTATGCCTACGTACACGTAGAAACAAAGTGGTTACACCTTGTCTGGTAAAGGTCTTAGACTTAAGACTCAGAACCTAAGGAGAGGATGAAGTATTTCAGGGAGATCTCCATTAGACTGTCCCTCACTACACCTCCCAGGTATAATGAATAACCATGCTATGATCTAAGAGGTGTGAATGTGAACTAATGAGGCTGGCTCTTGGGCGGGGATTAAGTAATTTGTGCCTTCTTCATGGTAACACTTCATTTAACTTCTAAAAGCAGTGGAACTCAAGCCAGTGGGAGGCAAAAGAAAACTCTTTTCCATCCTAGATCAGGGGCTGGTCATTCTGCTCCAAGGTGACTCACTCATCATCTTAAATCTTCCAGCAACTACTTAACAGAGGGAAAATGAGACTCAAATGTACCCAGTCTTTCAAAATGACTTCATAATTATTTCTTAATTCTTTTTGATTCAAGATAAATTTGGCTTAGGACAAATTATGCCCAAAATATGATTATAGGAGACTAGAGTATGTCACACTGAAAGATGCCTCTTTAGCATCTGGATTCCTTTGTGTTGCTACTCTTAGGGGACTGAAAACACAGGAGAGACTTTGAAAATAGATTACCTCAACATGGCAGATGATTCCATGAGGCAGGAGGATCAAGAATTTAGATTACTCTGGGCTCCATATGCCTGGAAAAAAAAAGAACTAGATTATACATTGTCCTTTTATAAGGAAAATTTATATCTATAAGGTAAGGAGATACAGGTAAGGACTGGCTAAGTCACTGGACACTGGTATAAAAATGTGGAAAAATATGGAATTAAATATATATATCATAAACCTTCCTCTTGCACTTGTTTCCTGTTCTTTTTCTGACTATTGCCCCAGGACCAAGCCTTCTTCCCACTCTTGCTCCTTTAATCCTGAAATCCAAGACAACTCTTTAGAGGTTTCTCCGAGCAGCTTCCATGGGCATAGAAGGTGTCCATATCATGAGACTTCTGTTTGTTTTTCTCTTGGTAATGTGTTTTTTGTTAGAGGGAGTCCCAGTTACACATGAAGGAGAAGAGTAAGAAGATTAATTTTCTTTTCCTACTCTTGTACAGGGCCAGACTTAAGTGAGCACCCCTACGTGTAGAGTGAAAGTAGATGTCTTTTCAACATCAGGTCCTTAATCATGAATAACTCTTTCCAAAGATTACTGTTGGGATAATTTCCTCACAGGAGTTGGTAGGGGAAGTCTTGCCAAGGATAGCCATGTATGTGCATGTTGGTGGGCTTGTCCAGCATCTTTTCCATCATGTTACCAGACTTAACTCTGTAGGCTTCATGTGACAGTTGGTGGGGAGGAAATCGGGTATGTTCAAGGATTGGTACACTGAAAAGATGGGGTGGGAAAAGAGGAGTACTATCCCAAGCCAAAAAAATTCTCACCATCTTGGGACGCTCAGGTTTGTGGAAGGTGAAAAGGACTTTAGAGGGAGGGATGAGATGTGCCAAGGGGCGGACGGAAGGAGCTGAGCTGGGTCTTCACCACCCAAGTCATAGAGTCTTGGGAAGAGTGCACAGACTTGTTTGTGGTGGGAAAGAAGAGGAGGAAGTCAAGGGAAAGGAGAAAATACAAGATGAGCAAGGACAGTTTATGGTGGAGTTGGGAGAAGCTGACTTCTCCAGGTGGGAAGGAGGGAGGATGCTGCTGAGAAAGAAGGGAATGGAGACTTCATGATAACTGTTGAGGAAGCTCAGTACACAGGGGAAAGGAATTATCCATTTACTAAGAATAAAGAGTCCAGACTATGGATGTGGACTCTAGATCAGCCACCACTATGGTTGTGACCTTGAAATGTCTGAATTTTCCTTTTGATAAAATGGGGGTACTGTGGTTATCTTACAGTTTGGGGAGTCAAATGGAGAATGTGTGTAGAAGTATGTAACCGAGGGCTCAGGAAGTCACCTGTGGTAGATGATAATGAATCTGAATCTAAATCAAGCTGAAGGGTTGAAGCATAGGACCATATTTTAGAATATATATTACAGTACTGAATGTGTGAGAAAGATATAAGGGAAAACATTTAAATTAAATATTTATATTTAATATTTAAAAAAACCATAGCCTTAAAAATATATCCTGGGAATAAAATAATGACTAAAGAGAAAATCCTAAGCAGGTAATGACTATGGACTATAGTTAGGTTCGTGTATGTGTGTGTGTGTGTGTGTGTGTGTGTGTGTGTGTATTGCAAGTCCTGGGGCTTGAACTCAGGGCCTGAGCACTGTCCCTGAGCTTCTTTTGCTCAAAGCTAGCACTCCACCACTTTTGGCCTTTCTGTTTATGTGGTACTGAGCAATCAAATCCAGTGCTTCATGCATGCTAGGTGAGCATTCTACCACTAAACCACATTCCCAGCCCCAGGATCATATTTTTAAACACATGATCTGTTTTTTTTTTGGTGGACAGCAAAGGTAGCTTAGGAAAACTACTGGTAGAGCCCAGTTGTAAGTACTGAGATGTGTCAGCCACTGCGCAAATTTATTTTGCTTTCCTTTCTGTGTTTCACTTATCTTTTAGTTCTTTTTCTTCCTTCAAATGATTTTTTTTTTTTTTTTTTGCCAGTCCTGGGGCTTGGACTCAGGGCCTGAGCACTGTCCCTGGCTTCTTTTTGCTCAAGGCTGGCATTCTGCCACTTAAGCCACAGCGCCACTTCTGGCCATTTTCTGTATATGTGGTGCTGGGGAATCGAACCCAGGGCCTCATGTATATGAGGCAGGCACTCTTGCCACTAGGCCATATCCCCAGCACCCCCTTCAAATGATTTTTAAATGTAAAATTTTTATTTTTATTGTTTTAAGTAATTGTACAAAAGTGTTGCCATTTAACAAAGCAGTTTATGACTACAATGTATCTTGATCAATGTCACCACTTTCAACATTCTCACCATCTCTCCCTTACCCACCCTTTTATTCACTCTTCTTAATTTTGTAGAGTATAGATTGAATTCTTGATTGGATTCTCCTTCTTCCCCTTTTCCGCTTATCTACCCCTTTCTCCTTGACCCTACTTCACCTTTCAAGAACCAGTTTTCTGGCGCTTATTTTGTTAAACTGTGACTTTGCCTTTCTAAGGAATTACATCCAGTTCTCCCTTGAATCTATTTATTTAAATGAATACATTTGTATACATTTTGCACACCACCCAACATATTTACTTAAAAGTCTCACTTTTATATATAAGGGAAAACTTGTATTCTTTGTCTCTCTGGGCCTGACTTATTTCATGTATCATAACCTTTTCCAGGTCTTCCCATTTCTTTACAAATATACAATATAATTCTTTCTGATGGATGAGTAAAATTCTATTGTGTATTTATACTGTATTTTCTTGATCTGTTTGTCCACTGAGGAGCCTCTGGGCTGATTCTGTACCTTGGCTATGGTGAATAGTGCTGCAAGGAACATGGTTGTGCTGGTGGCTTTACTGCATCCCCTGGTTTATAATCTTTTGGATAAATGGCCAGGAATGGAATTGGTGGATCATAGGGTAATTGTACATTCAATTTTTTGAGGAACCATCATACTGCTTTCTATAATGGGCAAATTTATTTGTTTTCCAGAGTGTGAACTTGCTTACTTGGTTAATTTCCTGTTTGTACTACATTCTCTGAGGTGTTACCAAGGCACAGAAACTCCCCTGTTTTTGAAGAAGTTGCAAAGGACAGCACCTGGGATTATAGCTGTATGACTGAAGCTTCAACACATTTTGAATCCTTTCCTTAAGAGCTGGTTTCCAAGATGGGGACTTGACATATTTCAAGAAGAAAGTTGCTTTCTTTCTATAGTAGAAAGTGGAGAGATAAACCCTGTGGCAGTAAGAGAGGCTTCTTAGAAAGAGGAGATGTTCCTCCCCTTGATTTATCTTCTCTCCCTTCTCACAACAGTTTTTTCTTCCTTCAGTTATTTCTTATGAGATGTGTTCTGTAAGGTGAAAATGATTATAGGGCTCCAGAGAAATCCGTTGATACTGAAGGGTTGCTGGAATCCAACTAAGGATGTCTAAAAGGTATCAGTGATACAAAGCGTTTCCTGGTTATTGATTAGTGTTCCTGCAAGACTATTAGAGCAGGCTACCAACATTATGTTCCTGTATTTTATGTGGATAATGAGGAGGAGGAGGAGCAGAAATATACCAAGATCAAATCCTCAAGCACATTCCTAGATTCAGTCTAGAAAACAGGTTATTCCCAAGGCAAGAACTCATGAATTTACAAGTTGTAAGAACTCCCCCAATCCCAAAGGAAAATCTAAGGATTTCTCATTAAGTTTTACAGTCATCCTTAGTATTTGCAAAGAATTGATTCCAGGACACCCACGGATACCAAAACCTGTGGATGCTCAAGTTCCTGAGCACAAATATGTGCTCACAAAATGGCGCGGTACTTGCAAAGAGCCTATGCGTCATCTCCACTCTCCTTTAAATCACTTCTATGTCACTTCTAGTTCCTAGTACAATGCAGATGCAGAGTAAATGGTTGTTAAACTGTATTGTTGGAGGAAAAAATGACAAGAAAAAAAATCTATATGCATTCAGTACAACTGGAATTTTCCCCCCCACTCTGGTATTTGAACTCTGATTGGTTGAATCCTTGGATGCAGAACCTGGGAATATGGAATTCTTATTCATCATATCTGTCTTTCCAGATGGCCACAGGTTTAACCTGGCTGAAAATTTGAGAATGCAACTCTTGGCCCTGCCAGCTACCTTAAAAAAATGTCACAGCCATTGATTGAGTGTAATGAGGCCCAGATGTACTGGTTTCCTAGCGCTAGCAAGGGAAATGGAGCTATAAACCCAGGCCTCTCTTGAGGCATGGAGGGAAGAAACTGTCTCGGTCCTCACATAATACCTGGACCTCACTGTGGTACAAAGTGAAACTCATCAACTCAGGTGGCCAAAAAAAAACAACAAAAAGCAGATGTTCAGCACAGCTAAGTGTAAAGTATGGGGGAAATGGCTTTACGGGCCTTTGGCTGAGAAGTGCCCACTTAAATGTTATACACAGGAAGTCATCAGGGAGTGGGATAATATAAATAAATCTTACTTCATGAAGGAATTTACTTTGGATTGGTGGTAGCCAGAACAACCTCTAGCACAAAGGAATCAAAGGATATAATTTCTATTTGAGAGATTTGTTTTTTTTCCCCAACCAGTAAGGGCTCCTTGTAATGAAAAAGTAGGGGCAGAACTTTCTTTCTTCCTCCCTCCCTTCATTTCTTCCTTTTTCTCTTTGTCTTTCTTTCTTTTTTGTTGGTTGTAGGGCTTGAACTCAGAGTCTCTTTGTGCTCAAGGATAGTGCTCTACCACTTGAGCCACAGCTCCACATCTGCCTTTTTCTGAGTAGTTTATTAGAGATAAGAGTTTTGTGGACTTAACTACCAAGGCTGGCTTCAAACTGCCATCCTCAGATCTCAGCTTCTGGAGTAGCTAGGATTACAGAGGTGTGAGCCTCCAGCACTTGTAATATTGTCTTAGTTGTAGCCACTTTACTCTTCATCAGAGGAGGTGCTATTGATATGCAGCCATAATATTTCCCAAAGCATGTTCAGGTTTGATTTCTTTTATTCTCTCTCCCTGTGAAAGAAACAAGGACTATTGTCATGTACAGAAACTGAGGCAGACTGACTAAAAATGTGCTAGAAAAAGACATATTCAGGAAACAGCAAGACAGGAATTGAAATTATATTAAATTTCAAAAAATCCTTTAATGAAAAGTACAAGCTCAGTCATGGCACTAGACCCAGGATCTGAAAGCTACCTTGGTTTCTTGCTCTGCTTATTTTAACTGGAGTGTTAGAGCAGGAAGGTGGAAAGAAACCAGGCCTGACCAAAGGTGCTAGAGGTAAGGAACTTGGGGGATTTGGGACAAAATGGGAAATGGCCAATTCCAACAACTAGACACCATGACCATAAAAAGGAGACAGGAGGACAAATGAGTCACCCTGATTCAGCCCCAGACAGTTACCTCAGTGAAATGGAGGGGAACGAGGTTTGCTGATACCATCATTCCTATGCCACAAATGGCAGGAGAAGAAAATGAATACACCATTTGTAGGGATTCTCTTTGAGAAACAGATTCATTGAATCCTGCTCCTTCCTCCTTGGAATAGTTGTCTGCTGTTGGTCAAAGATCAAGATAGAATCCCCACCGTCTTTTCCTGGGTTCTTACTCTTTGCTCCCCGGTAAGCTGTTTCAATGGCTTACCTGCTCCAAGACAAATTCTCTAAATAATTGCATATATTCTGTCTTCAAGTCACTAGCAAACACAGTGACCTAAAAATCAGAGCAAGATTCATAGAGTAACATGGGTTTTTCTTTGATATTGCAGATACCAGAGGCTCTGGCCTAGAAAAGCCATCAGTTTCAGATCCCTTGTCATTTTGGGTCAAAAGAACACTAAAAGTTTTAGGTTCTTACATGATAATTTCAGGAATCTGAGATTTTTAGATGCTGGGAGTTCAATTGGGTTAGACTTCCTGGCTTGGAGGTGTGTCTCCTGTTCTAGCTACTCCAAAGTAAATCAGAGTTGATAAGTTGCAATAGAAAGAAACTGTGGTTAACCAAAGCAAAAGTTCAATTTCCTGGAATATTTAATAGCATATATAACTGAAGAAATAACAGAATTGGTCAAATCTTGGAAGGAGAGAAAAACATAGGCAACCTCAGAAGCCGACAATAGTTAAAGGCTGGCATTCAGATCATTTACTCTGTCCTTTTGTTCTCGGCCCTTGACATGCACCGATTCATCTTTTTTAAGCAATGCTGTGAGTTGGGTACCATCATTATCTTGAGAATGAAAGAGTTAACCAAATTGAATTCCCCTGTAACTACCTAACTGTTACTCTAGAAGCGAATTATGATGGTATGTGTCAATCAGGAAGCTAGGCAACACTGTTCAAGGTAAAAATGACCTGTGATTGCTAAATTGCTCCTAGACTAAGAGGGCGAAAATTCATGTCAGGAATCTATGGTTTTCAGCTTCTCTGACTCTTGCAGCCGGAATGTACTTGGGGGAGGGGGAACCAAAAGCTAGGCTGATGGATTTGTTGCAGTAACTACTAGTTTTTTGGGGAAAGTTGAAGGCCTGAGGTTTTTCCAAGCAAAAATCACTCTCACCTGATGTGGATCTTGGCTTCTTAGACTCATTGGGAGCACTGCCTAGGATCATGTGTGGAAGAGGAACATGATAAGCATCTTAATAAATTGAGGCCCATGGCCTCAATTAGTACCTGTTAGTACCTAGTAAATAGCATGATTTATCCTCAAGAAGAATCCTGATGACTATTGCATATTGTTTTTGTATAGAGAAGGAAACTGAGGCATATTCATATGGGTAGTGAAAGGAAGAGCCATTCTTGGGCCATTTACCTTTTTCTTTTTCAGTTTTTGGTGGTTAAAAAAATATTATTAGAAGTGGTATCGTGGCTTGAGTAGTACAGCACTAGCCTTAAGCTGAAGAGCTCAGGGACAGCACCCAGGCCCAGAGTTCAAGTCCCACAACCTACAAAAAATTGTCATTACCAAATTAAAGATGAAATCAACGAATTCCTAAGCCACAATGACAATGAAAGTACATCACAAAGAAACCTATGGGACACAGCTAAGGCAGTACTGAGGGGCAAGATCATTGCCCTCAGCACTCACATTAAAAGAATGGAAGCAGAGCAGGTGAATAATCTCACAATGAAACTAAAACAACTGGAGAAACAAGAAATGACCGAATCTAAAATGACTAGGAGGAGAGAGATCACAAAGATTAAAGAAGAGATAAATCTGATTGAAAATAGAAAGACCATTCAACAAATAAATAAGACTAAAAGCTGGTTCTTTGAGAAAATAAATAAAATTGACAGAACCCTCGCAAGACTTACAAAAAAAAAGAAGAGACTCATATACGTAAAATCAGGGACTCCACTGGAAAAATTACAACAAGTACACACGATATTCAAACAATCATAAGGAGCTATTTCCAGAACCTCTATTTAGTAAAAAACAATAATTTTACAGAAATGGATCAATTCTTAGAGAAGTATAAACTGCCCAAACTGAACCAAGAAGAAATAAGTCAACTAAATAAACCAATAACTTACAGTGAGATACAGGAGGTAATCAAGAACCTCCCAACAAAGAAAAGCCCAGGCCCAGATGGATTCACCAACGAATTCTACAAAACCTTTAGTGAGGAGCTAATACCAATACTCCTCAAACTCTTCCGTGAAATAGAAACAGAGGGAGAAATCCCAAACTCATTCTATGAAGCTAATATCATACTCATTCCCAAACCAAGCAAAGACCCAACAAAAAAAGAGAACTACAGACCAATATCACTTCACTAATGAACGTAGATGCAAAGCTCCTCAATAAAATATTCGCTAACAGCATCCAGAAACTGATCAAGAAAATTATACATCATGACCAAGTAGGCTTCATCCCATAGTCACAAGGATGGTTCAACATCCGTAAATCAATCAACGTAATTCACCACACAAACAGAACTAAAACCAAGAATCACATTGTTATCTCAGTCGATGCCCCAAAAGCCTTTGACAGAATACAACATCCATACTTATTAAAAGCTTTGGAGAGAACAGGAATAGATGGAACATTCCTCAAAACAATAAAAGCCATATACAACAGACCAACTGCTAACATCATATTAAATGGAGAGAAACTTAAATCATTCCCCCTAAACTCAGGAACAAGACAAGGATGCCCACTCTCCCCACTTCTTTTCAACATAGTGCTGGAATCCCTAGCCATAACATTAAGGCAAGAGGAGGACATCAAAGGGATCCACATCGGCAAGGAAGAAATCAAGTTATCCCTGTTCGCAGACAACATGATCTTATATCTGAAGGACCCAAAAAACTTGGTCCCCACCTACACCTAATAAACCATTTTGGCAAAGTAGCAGGATACAAAATCAATCCACAAAAGTCAGCAGCTTTTCTGTACACCAGCAATATACAAACAGAAAAGGAAATTATGGAAACAATTCCATTTACAGTAGCCAAAAAAAGAATAAAGTACCTAGGGATCAACTTAACCAAGGACGTGACGGACCTATTTAATGAAAACTATAAAAATCTAATAAGGGAAATCAAAGAAGACACAAGGAGATGGAAAGACCTCCCATGCTCATGGGTAGGCAGAATCAATATAGTGAAAATGGCCATATTGCCCAAATTGTTATACAAATTCAAGGCAATCCCTATCAAAATCCCAGTCACATTCTTCACTGAAATAGAGAAAGCAATCCATAAATTCATATGGAACAGCAAAAGACCTAGAATAGCCAAAGCAATTCTAGGCAAAAAAAGCAGTGCAGGAGGTATCACAATACCAGACTTCAAGCTCTACTACAGGGCCATCATAACAAAAACAGCCTGGTATTGGTATAAAAACAGATCGGAAGGCCAATGGATTAGAATTGAAGATCCAGAAATAAAACCGCACTCTTACAGTCAGCTGATATTCGACAAAGGAGCTAAAGACATACAATGGAATAAACATAGCCTCTTCAACTACTGGTGCTGGGAGAACTGGGCAGCTATATGCAGAAAACTCAAAGTAGACCCAAGCCTATCACCATGTACCAAGATCAACTCAAAATGGATCAAGGACCTCAATATCAGACCTGAATCCTTGAAACTACTGAAGGACAGAGTAGGAAAGATGCTAGAACTTATAGGCACAGGAAGGAACTTCCTGAATATAGTCCCAGGGGCACAACAAATAGGGGAGAGACTCAACAAATGGGACTACTACAAATTAAAAAGTTTCTGCACAGCTAAGGACATAGCCACCAAAACAGAAAGACAGCCAACCATATGGGAAAGGTTCTTTACCAGCACAGCAACAGACAAAGGCCTAATATCGGTCATCTACAGAGAACTCAAAATCTAAGCCCCTCCAAGCCCAATAAACCAATTAGGAAATGGGCAAAGGAACTAAAGAGAGACTTCACAAGAGAAGAAATAAAAATGGCAAAGAAACACATGAGGAAATGTTCAACATCCCTGGTAGTAAAGGAAATGCAAATAAAAACAACCCTGAGATACCACCTCACCCCAGTTAGAATGGCCTATACTCTGAACTCAGGCAACAACAAATGCTGGAGGGGGTGCGGGGCAAGAGGAACCCTTCTCCATTGTTGGTGGGAGTGCAAATTAGTACAACCACTTTGGAGAACAGTATGGAGGTTTCTCAAAAAGCTCAATATAGACCTACCCTATGACCCAGCCATACCACTCCTAGGCATCTATCCTAAACAGCAAGTCCCAAGATATCAAAAAGACATTTGTACTTCCATGTTTATTGCGGCACAATTCACAATAGCCAAAATATGGAAACAACCCAGATGCCCCTCCACAGATGAATGGATCCAAAAAATATGGTACCTATACACAATGGAATACTACATAGCGATTAGGAATGGTGAAATATTGTTATTCGCAGGGAAATGGTCAGAACTCGAACAAATAATGTTGAGCGAGACAAGCCTAGAACACAGAAAACAAAGGGGCATGATCTCCCTGATATATGACTGTTAAGAAAGGGAGACGAAGAGACAGTAGAGACCAGGTCTGTGAAACCAAAAACTGCTTGTCAAATGTTATTTCCCACAGGATTGGGGCAGCGACCCAACAGTATGTAACTAAAACCAAACACAACTATTCAACATATAAAGGTCAAAAATCGACCTCTCAGTGGAATACAATAGCTCAAAAGCTATGTATGTACGTTCATATAAGACTACTGTCGACATATTGTCTAATATCGACATTACATTTAAAGCCCTAGGCGAATTTTCTTGGGCTTGGCCACGTGGCTACTGTGTATGTTCTTGATACATTGTATATTGTATATATGTCTACCTGACCTAGAGACGGGAAAGAAAAACAGGGAGTAAGATATCACAAGAAATGTACACACTGCCCTACTATGTAACTGTACCCTTTTTGCACAACACCTTGTCAAAAACATTTGTGTTCAATTAATAAATAAGTTAAATAAAAAACATTGTCATTATAAACATGATGTATAGAGGGGTTACAGTTACATAACTCAGGTAATGACTTCCTTTTGCACAATGTCATCCCTTCCCTTGCTCTCTTCCAGTTTTTCCCTTCCATCACCACCCACAAGCTATATACAGTTCATTTTCAACACAGTGGCCAGTGAGTACCACTGTTACATTTGCTTGCTCTTGCCCTCTATTTCTGTGCCCCCTTTACCTTTCCAAAAACAGATAAATGAGTCAACAAGACAAAAAGAAAAGAAAACAAAAGCTGCAACAAGGAAAGAAAAACTTTGTTTCCATTTCCTGGAGTTCATGTCTATAAATATTATTGTATATGATCAGATACACATTGGCATTGTGCCTTGTCCAGTTATCTCTTAAATGAGCCGCCAGTCACTGAGGGGCAAAGCTTCTGGGGGGAATTTGCTCTAGTTATTTCCACTAATGGGTCTCTCAGTTTAAGATGCAAATTCCTGGAGGAAAGAGGCCTAAATTATTTAACTGTGCTATGAGACAATCTCTTGATCCAACATGAGTCAAGTCTGGTGCTGGTGGCT
This sequence comes from Perognathus longimembris pacificus, assembly GCF_023159225.1. Lineage (NCBI taxonomy): Eukaryota > Metazoa > Chordata > Mammalia > Rodentia > Heteromyidae > Perognathus > Perognathus longimembris. Next base: position 17,725,420 of record NC_063164.1, read on the forward strand.
CACATCTATAATCCTAGCTACTCAGAAGGCTGAGATCTGAGAACTGAGCTTCAAAGCCAGCCTAAGAAGATAAATCTGTGCGACTTTATCTCAGCAAAACAGCTAGAAGTGGAGGCCTGGCTCTATAGCTTTGAGTGTAAAAGTTAAGTGAGACTACAAGGTCCTTCCTGAGTTCAAGTCCTAGTACTAGCGCGCGCACACACACACACACACACACACACACACACACACACACACACTCTGGCCAAGTGCCTTGCCTGACAATCTTAAAGGAAAATTAGAAAGGAAAGGATATTGATTGTGCAGAAGCAATGGATTCCCACTGTTACTGAGGGCAGACAGGGCTCTAGGAGAGATCCATAATGGACATTAACTGCACTGTGTGTTACGCATTGCCATTGCCATTGTTATTTAACATATATATGGGAAGGGAACTATGTCATCGTATCCCACAACATCCCTTGCCAGATGATCAAAAATACTCATCTAACCATGTGATGATGGCTTCATGCCTGTATTCCTAGCTACTCAGGAGGCTGAGGTCTGAGGATCTTGGTTCGAAGCCAGCTGGGGCAAGAAAGTCCATGAAGTTCTTTTTTTTTTTTGGCCAGTCCTGGGCCTTGGACTCAGGGCCTGAGCACTGTCCCTGGCTTCTTTTTGCTCAAGGCTAGCACTCTGCCACTTGAGCCACAGCGCCACTTCTGGCCGTTTTCTGTATATGTGGTGCTGGGGAATCGAACCCAGGTCCTCATGTATACGAGGCAAGCTTTCTTGCCACTAGGCCATATCCCCAGCCCCTGAAGTTCTTATCTCCAATTAAGCACACACACTCACATACACACACACACACACACACACACACACACACACACACACACGCTGGAAGTGGAGCTGTGACTCAAGTGGCAGAGCATTAGCCTTGGGCACAAAAGCTCAGGGACAGCACCCAGGATCTGAGTTCAAGCCCCAGAAGAGGCACACACTCACACACAGACACACACAGACACACACACACTCATCCATCCATTGGCACACTCACTGATTTGGCAGCATTTGGAGAGCCCTGAGAATGAATGGTGTTGGCAGTATGGTTTTGTGATGTCAGGCAGGGTAACACTGTTAAGTCAGTAGGTCTCCAGACTCTGGAGACACAAGGTGTAGCTGAGGATAAAGAATGAATAGTTAGTGGGAGAAGGAAAGAGCTTGTGGAGGGGAGAAGCTTTGAAGAGTTAGAGTTTACTGGGCCCTGGAAGCAGACTAGGCTGGGTTATAGGAAACACATTCTTTTCCATGAGGAGAGAAGAGGAAGGAGAGCAGGGAGGAGAGAGGAGAGGAGAGGAGAGGAGAGGAGAAGAGAGGAGAGGAGAGGAGAGGAGAGGAGAGGAGAGGAGAGGAGAGGAGAGGAGAGGAGATGGGAGGAGAGGAGAGTAAGAAGACAAGGCAACAGGCAGGCAGGCTTAGAACAACAGAGCAGCATACTAGGATAGACAGGAAATGTAGGGTACTTGGAGTCAGGTGCTGAGTCTCAGGAGAGTGGGTTGGTTGGAGAAGAGAGAAGAATGAAGTTTTCTGGGTCAGGAGCATTTGCCGAGGAGGTACCCTCAGGAGATAGATACGTCATTGCAAAAGTACATCCGGAAGCCCTGTGTCCCTGATAGTGACAGCTGGAGGCTTGGGGGTTGATTGTGTCTGGTGGTTGGAGATCTATTTCTCCCAGGGCTGAGCTGGACTGTGGTTCTATAACACTGCTTATCTTTGGAGCTGTCCATCTACTGTTCCGGCACCCCCTCTGATTTGCTGTGTGTACTGTCTGGCTCTTTCTTCTGGGATACTTCCTCTCTACAGAACTTTTTCCTTCTTTATGTTTCACCCAGTGTGTCTAAATATCACTGGCTAGCTGGTTTGCTCATTTGAGAAATGAAGTCAGAGTAAGTCTAGTGCTGGTGACTGAAATGTTTACCTGCTTTAGAGAACATAGTTATATATTTAACATAGTGTGGGATTTTCAACATTGAGGCACTTCTGCTGATTGATGGGGAAGATTAATTTTTAAGCAAAAGGTCTTTTGCTTACTCTTCACATTGAAAAACATTGGCTCAAGGAGGAACTTTCATAAATAAAATATGCCCAAAACAGTATGGACATTGTTTAGTAAAGAGCTTGTGCAAGGTACGTAGAAGATGAATGAGTCCCAGTTAGGATTTTTCCAAAGACTCCATTTAGGATGGATTGTGTCAGTGACAACTGTTAAAAATGGAAGTTTCTGTGATAGCTTCATGTAACAAGGAAGGGATAACCACAGAATTGGGGTTCACAGACTTTCTACATTTCCCTGGTCTCCTAACGATTCCGATTAGCTGAACCAGCATCTGGTCTTTCACATATGGGACAAAGAAATGGTAGAAACAAAACAAAAAAACCAAACTAAAACAAACCTCACCTCTAAGGAAGCCTGGGAGACGAAGCTGCACTACAGGAAGGAGAAGTGAGCCAGGCAAGTGAGGAGAGACAGGTGGATGAGTCTCCCGGGCTGGATGTCAGGGAAGGTTTTGGTCTGGCTATGACTGTCAGAGTGAGAGTGAGATTTCAAGAAGCAGCTGCCATGTGGAGAAGGATATTGAGAATGGCGGAGATTGGAAGTTATGGATTTCCAAGATGACTTGGTGTGCATTAAATATGCTCTCCACCCCTTGGGCTTTTTCTTTAGAGAACTGTGTATGGATTTGAATTGCTTCTGATTATATTTTTCTTTGATAGACAGCTGTTTCTTTGAACTGGATTCCATGCTGAGATTAGACCACAAGGCTGCTTGCCATTTACAGAGAAGAAGCCAAATATAAAATGGATATTGGCAGACGACTATTCATGAAGCCAGAACAGGCATCTCAGAGCCCCACTGGCTTCATTCTTGTCTCCTGAATTGCCAGCTCTGATACCAGAGATTCTGTGAAACCCTGTTTGCAATAGCAAAACAAGGGACACCCTATAGTCCCTTCCAACTCTGAAAGCTATTGTGTAATTCTTGCCCTGCATCCTTTTTAGTCACAGACACTGACCATAAACCACGTAGACTCTTCCTGGTTGCATGATTGACTTGATGCATGTTGGAAAAAGGTGTCCTCAGCCCAGAGCCTCTCCCTGCTCTGGGCCCTGGGTGTGGTTTTATGAATGGAGCCCACTGTGGTTCTGAGGAGCGTGGGGAACCTGAGCCAGTCTCTGCCGTGCCTCAGGGTACATGGGTGTCTAGTTATATACCACAGGCCGCCTCTGGAAGAAGCTCTTCTCATTACCCAGTATTTTCCTTTTGTCGCCAGACACTACTTCTCATAAATCCCCAGGCTGTATCCCATTAGAACAAGGCAAAAGGGTTAAAGCCAGTTTGCTCTGTGGGATTCCCAGCACCCTGCAAACAAGAAATCATTTGAAATAGTCTGGAGTTGCTGTGGTCTTGGGCAGATGTGTGGAAGACACAATGCACAGAACAGACACTTGCCCCAGAGAGGTGCTAGGACAAGAGTCCTGGGGGTGGAGTTGGGGGTGGGGTGTGTGTGTGGGGACATGCTGCTGGCCTCTGAGATGACGTGGCATTGGCCGGATGAGTATCAAGTTTTTCCATGCTTTCTGCTGGAGAGAGTTGGCATTGCCTCTCACTGTGAATTTCCATGTGTTTTCATGGCCTACCTGCCTGAAAAGCCTATTCACCTTCCAATATATGATTTCTGATGGAAAAGCCTCATGATTGATATTTTTCAAATATTACAAATATATCTCTGTTGCTAGTGGCTTACACCTGCAAATCCTAGCTAATCAGGAGGCTGCGATCTGAAGATCGTGGTTCAAAGCCAACAGGGGCAGGAAAGTTTTGTGAGACTCTTATCTCCAATTAACTCCCCCCCCCCAACACACACACAGAAAAAAGCTAGAAGTGAAGCTATGGTTAAAATTGTAGAACGCTGATCTTGAGCAGAAAAACTCAGGGACAGTGCTCAGGCCCTGAGTTTAGGCCCCAGGACTCATACACACACACACACACACACACACACACACACACACACACAGACACACACACGCATATGCACACACACAAATGCACACACACAGAGAAATAACTAGTGCTTGTTTTGACACATTTTTAAAATTAAGAACTTTGTGAATTTAACTGTATCCATTGTTTTCCTTTCCCTCCTCCAGTTTACAGCTGTGAAGGAGCCGATGTATGCTTTTCTAGAATATTTTCCATGAGATGTTTACCTTAGATCTCAGCAACCAGGAAGATAAAAAGTGCAGATGCTATTGGTTTAGATGTGGGAAAGAAATAGGATTTGAGCAACTGGAGTGATCAAGTTCTGGGGTGATTCAGGGGCCAGTCTCTTGTTATGAGCCAATGATTTTTCCAGCAACCCTGCTTCTGTCTCATGGGCTACATTTGCTCATATATATTGTTCTTCATGCAGTTTTAATAGCCCAGGCCCATGAGTGATTTATCTATTTTTATGACAGTTGGTGATAGACTCACAATCTGCGTCTAGGGTCTGCTACACAAAGCCTAGGCCAGGCACTTGGCAGTTCCCCAGTTGCTTCTTGATGAGTTGCTGCTTTTAGTTTCTGAAAACCCTGAAGACTTTTGCAAGGAGCTGGGGATGGAGTGGTGGGGTAGTGGGGGGCATATTAGTCCACGACCATGTAATGTTTCTTCTCCTCTACTGGAATTTGTAGGAGTGCTGGAGAGAAGATCTGCAATGGCTCTCCTGCTGGACAGCACCCAGGGTAGGCTTAGAACAGACATTTACTGTCTGGTTTTGACCTGAGCAGTAGTGTTTCTCAATGTTCTGTAGTGATTTCCAAGTTTGAATGGGTGTGAATACCAGGTAGGAGACATGTTTAAAATGCAGACTCTTCACTCTGTTGTACAAGATCTGAATTTAGCAACACCTGGATAGTGGTGGTGCAAGCAGCTGGGGGCACATGTTCAAGAGCATTGTTTTTGGACCACTCAGAAAACTGTGCTTCTTAAGTGACATGCAGCTAACTTAAAGAAACCAAGTAGGACCTCTAAGAATCAATGGCTTATGGATCTCACCTAAAGCTTGACTTGTGACTTGCCATGGTGTGTGTGTGTGTGTGTATGTGTGTGTGTGTGTGTGTGTGTGTGTGTGTGTGTGTGTGTGTGTGTGTATGCGCGCTTGCGCTTTATTTGAACTCTGGGACTGGGGAGCCCGGAATGGACCTCTCTCTTAAAATACCTCATTTCTAGAAAAATCAAAGACACTGTCTCTGGAGGTTACTGACCTAAATGTGTCACTGATGATTCAAAATGGAGCAAGGAGTCATTATGGCTTGCTCAAACATTGCACCTGCTTCTCTTCTTGCCTCGTTAAATATTTGCTGTCTGTCTGAATTGGGAAAGGATGCTTTGTACCAAAAGCAAGGGGATGGTTTGGGCCAATACCTAAATGCACTTCAATGTATCTTCCTTTGCTTGAACAGTGTGCAGTGGAGAGAAGTCTGTCTATCACTCTTCCTGATGGGCTATCCATCAAAGGGTCCCCTCTGGTCAATCAGCTTGTTCTTCCTGTTTTGCAGCTTTATGGGGCCTTTGTTTTGTTTGCTCACCTGTAGCAGATGTACTTAGACTCCAGGTGTTTGTTTTTAGCATCTTTCCATGTGGACCTATACAGTGTTACAGAGCATCAATAACTCCCTTAAAGGAGTTTTGGTTGTTTATTGTTTGGAAATTGTTTGTGATTCCTAATTAAGCATTTCACTAAAAGTTGCCAAGGTCTTCCAGTTTATAAAATGACTCTACAATTTTTTTTTCATACTCCTTTAGCAGGGTTTTATGTCTATGCTTTGGTACTTTGTAAGTTTTGTTCAACTGAGGCCCAAACATGAAATATCTCATAAATAATTTGCAGTGAGTGATGGTAGTAAAAAGAAACGTACAAAAACTTAACTCAGTAAAATATGCACCTATATTTTAAAGAAATGGGGAGAAAGCAAATTCTAGTAGACATTTGGATATAGGATTCTTTAACCGTTAAAAATTTTTGTAAGAAAAATTTCCAATATACTTGAAAGTAGACAAATATATTTAACTCTCAGGTGACCACAATTTAGCTTAAAAATTACTCATTTATGACTGATTCTATTTTTGAATGCTCTCTTCTAATTCTTCCTAGCTCTTGATTATTTTGAAGCAAGTCCTAGACATGTTACATCACTTATGTAATGTCACATGAAAATAATTCTGAATGAATGTATAGAAAACAACACTATGCTATGGAGACACATTCACAATAGATATAATTAAGAATAATAAAATTCAGGGATAATATTCAATGTCCAGTGAATCTTCCTGTTTCTGGGTTGTCTGGGGTGTATTCTTACTCATATGCTTTCTCTTCTTATCCCCCTCTTTTTTAAAGAAAAAAATCAGGATCTGAAACAGGCTATGTAATGCAATTGATTACATACTTGTATGACTCCTTTAATCAACCAAAACTCTCTTCCAGTCCTTTCTGACTTTGTTTCATTTACTTTTGTTGAGTAAATCGTGTTGTTTGTTCAAGAGTTCATAGTGGGGATTTTCCTGATTTCATTCCTGCGACTATACTAGAAAAGATAAAGTCTATCTTATATTCCTACTGTTCCTTTGAGTTGGAATTCAGTACTCTGGGTTTTTTCCTTAACCTCTTCTAGTTTTTCCCTTCTTTTTCTCACTTTCCAGAATCCTAACAATAACAGCATAATTACTCATTTGCTTATCATATACTGTGAAAAAACACAAGTGTAGAACCACAATTCCTACCCTACTTATCAACACTGTGATTATTTAAGCTAGTTTGTGTAATTTCGTTTTGTAATTCTTTTCCTTGGGTACTACTGTGAAATGCTCTGATGCTTCCTTAAGAGTTTAGTGATCATTGCTTCCCAAACAAAAAATAAACAACCACTACACCAAAATAAACAAAACCTGCTTTGTGTCCTGTGCTGATTTCTGCAACAGAATCACCCCTACTGTGGCCACTGTCAAGCTACCTGAAGACTTGGGAAGAGACCCACAAGGAGCTCTTGAAAGCCAGTGCTAGCTGTCTGCACAGCACCATGGGGAAATAACTGCTTTGAAGTCACTTGAAAGAATCCTGTACTCCGTGCCATCAACTGGACACCTACTTAGGGCCCTTTGTTGCTTTTCACTTCAAAGTTTTATAGATCACTTTGTACATTCAACTTTCTAAAAATAATTACTTAAAAGATTTATATGGCCTTAAAGTTAAATCTACCAATATTCAAGGAAATCTAATTCCTACCTTTGTCACCTGCAACCTATACTCTGTCTTCAATAGATTTTTGAATTTGTGGTTTAAATAGTATCTGTTTTTAAATGTTATGGTATCTTTCCACTAATTTCTTCTGAAAATGTGTGTGTGTGTGTGTGTGTGTGTGTGTGTGTGTGTGTGTATTTATACCTATTTTAAATGGAAATATTTTTTGGGGGGGTGCTGGGGTCAGGGGGCTTTTATTGGTGAATGGGGCACATTGAGGACAGGGGGGAAAGATGGCCACAGAGCAGCCTGGGGCCCCCAAGGCAGTGGTTTCCAAGGCACTGGAGTGGCCTTTGCCAGGCAAGCGCCAGGAGCAGGGAACAGTGGTCTCCCCTAGTAGAGCTGGGAGCCTGGTGTGGGCTGAGAGGCCAGGCAGGCCCTTGATGGGTCCATGACAGCCCAGTCAGCTCCTTTTGTGAGACCTGATGGCTGCTTTCTGTCGGTAGATCTCAGCGGTGAAGGGCTCTTCAGAATGGCCACCACATAGACCACGGCTACCAGCACTGTCAGCAGCAGGCCCGCAGGACTAGCATGCATGATGGCCCAGCCCAGGTAGTTGATGGAGCTCCCCCAGTACATGGGATTGTCCAGGACGTTGAAGGGGAATGTGGTCACTCTGGCCTCTTTGAGGATTCCAAAATAATCACCTAGGAAGGTTCCGGTGAACCCCAGTGCGAAGAAGCTGGACAGCACCAACAGGACACCTGCACCCAGGAGCACAAGGCCCAGTCAGTAGGCAGTGGGGTTATCCAGGCCCTCCATCTTGGGCTGTTTCAACATTGCCTGTGTGAAGCAGTATGAGCGTAAGAAGTTCAGGAGCAAGATGACACAGCCCAGAGAGTAGCAGACCAAGTAGGGGGACCCAAAGGACTTGCTCAGCTTGAGAGTTTTCTGCTCCCATCTTGCTACCACATTCCAGAAGAGCGGGTTGAAAGCAACGGTGAGCACAGCAGCCACAAAATGGGGATCCGAGGGGGTCTACGTAGCCCAGCAGCCAGGTCATAACGCAGAGGTCTGCCTCTCTGAGCTCCCATTTTCTCCTGGGGATGACATGAGGGCTAAAGGCAGCCAGTTCTTGACCATGTCTTGACAGGTGACCTCTACTGACTCGGACAGCTCTAAGCTGAAGTGGGATGCCAAAATCCCTTCCTTGGCCCCCCATAATGTGTCAGGAACCGCAGGACAAAGATAACAGGGAGATGGTTGGATGGTTGAATGAGTCTCGAATGGAAATATTTTTATTGAAGGACATTTTTCGTTTTCCTTTCTTTTCTTCTTTTTGCTCGTTCTTTCTTGCCAGTCCTGGGGCTTGAACTCAAGGCCTGGGCGCTGTCCTTGAGCTTCTTTTGCTCACTCTACCACTTGAGCCACAGGACCACTTCTAGCTTTTTCTGTTTATGTGGTACTAAGGAATTGAACCCAGGGCTTCATGCATGGCAGGCAAGCACTCTACCACTAAGTCACAGTTGCAGCCCTGAAGCACATTTTTCTATACCTTGCTTCTTCAGTTAACAATATACTTGGAGATAATTTCATAGTGGTATATAGAGTACACATCTATAGCTTACTAGAACTTCATTGTCTGAGTGGACCATGGTTTATTAACCTGGTCTTCCACTGATGGACAGTTAAGTTGCTCCAATGATTTCAACTAATTTTTTTTTGTTGTTGTTGAGCAGATAGTACATTCAATAGTTTAATCTTGGGCTGGGGATATGGCCTAGTGGCAAGAGCCCTGGGTTCGATTCCCCAGCACCACATATACAGAAAATGGCCAGAAGTGGCGCTGTGACTCAAGTGGCAGAGTGCTAGCCTTGAGCAAAAAGAAGCCAGGGACAGTGCTCAGGCCCCAAGTCCAAGGCCCAGGACTGGCAAAAAAAAAAAAAAAGTGAAGTTTGGGGCTGGGGATATGGCCTAGTGGCAAGAGTGCTTGCCTTGTATACATGAGGCCCTGGGTTCAATTCCCCAGCACCACATATACAGAAAACGGCCAGAAGTGGCGCTGTGACTCAAGTGGCAGAGTGCTAGCCTTGAGCAAGAAGAAGCCAGGGACAATGCTCAGGCCCTGAGTCCAAGGCCCAGGACTGGCCACTAAAACAAAAACAAAAAAACAAAAACAAAAAAAATAGTTTAATCTTAAACCAACAGTACATAGTGAAAATACCCTTCTTACTTCCTACTTCCAGACTGCTGGTTCCCATCCCCAAAGGGAATCTAGTGTTTGGTGTGATTACACATAGGTGATGATGTCCATTCTTACAGATCTTACTTAGTAAGGAGGCTAAATAAGAAGCAGAACACTAAAATGTTTCCAACCAATCTTAGTCAAGGACAAGTTACTGGATATGAGAGAAGACATTAGCCTTTTGTGTTGCAGTAGACTTTTCTTCCCTATGTGTAAGTATCCCCTCTATTTAGGCTTTTGCATTGGAGTAGCAATTACAAATTAAACTACATTTAGATTGAAGTCAGTTAATAATGGTCTCTGAGGTGTAATCTCTCTCACCTTCATGCTCAACTAAGGATAAATTGGCTTTAATTATTATGTTCCAATGTAGACAAAGATGGCAGTATGCTCAGAGTTAGATGAAACAAATTAAACCAGCAGAAAAATGTATCTAAAGGAAATGACATTGATTGAGAACTTTGCAAATATACAGGAGAAACAGTTTTTGCTCTGTCAGAGGCAATAAGTGTAGTACAAAAATGGAAAGAACAAAGCAAATGTCTCACAAATTAGCAACTGCCAGTATTATACACAGTGATGAGAATTTATAGCAAGAAAAGTAGAAAGGTGAGCGTACCTTGTGTTTGGCAGTTAGCACTTGCTAGATTTTTGGGTTTTTTTTTTTCCAGTCTTGGGGCTTGGGACTCAGGGCCTGAGCACTGTCCGTGGCTTCTTCTTGCTCAAGGCTAGCACTCTAGCTCTTAAGCCACAGAGCCACTTCTGGCTCTTTCTATATATATGGTGCTGGGAAATTGAACCCAAGGCTTCATGTATGTGAGGCAAGCACTCTACCTCTAGGCCATATTCCAAGCCCCAAATAAAGAGTTAAAAAATTATATATCATTTGAAGTATTAATGTAAACAATTTCCACTTTTTTTTGCTAGTTCTGGGGCTTGAACTCAGGGTCTGGGCACTCTTTCTGAGCTTCTTTCTAAGTAAGACTTGTTTTCTGTTCACCTATTTATCTACACATTCAACAAATAGCTGGAGTAGGCAGAGCTGAGCCAGAGGTGAGCCCGAAAGATGGAGCTAGTGTCTTCTCTATGGACAGTACAACACTAATACTGATATAGTAAATGCAATTGCTTCATGTATCAAGATGGAGAAGAGAACACATTGTGGAAGAATGCTATAGATAGCATTGATGAGAGAGACAGAGAGATAGAGAGAGAGAGAGTGTGGTGAGGGGAACAAGCTGGGTATTTTAGTTGAGTTACCTTCTACAGGAGGTTAAGTCCATGCAAAGGGATGAGCATATGTTAAGATTCTGAGGTGGGAAACTGATTGGCATACATATGGAGTCAGTTCATGTCTCTGCAGACTCATGCATGCAGCAGAGAGGGCTGGGGTCAGCTGACAAGGGACTGGGGTCAGAACACATTTAGGCCTTAGCAAAAGGCACACTATATGATGTGGATCTCATCTTAGGATCTTGTGAAGGACTTTCTGATTTGCACTTAAAGATTATTCTAGCTTCTGGGTACAGAAAGGAAGAGAAGGTAAGAGCCAGAAATGGGAGCCAGGGGGCTGTTCTGTCTCTTTTGTTGACATGATAACATGGCATCTCAAGCTAGGGAGGTAGAAGGGCTTTGAGATACTAGGTTAATTGTAGTCTTAGAAGTCAATTGAAAACTAAGAGAAAGGAATGCTTTCAGAAATAAGCACCAGGGTGAATGAAAGGAAGGAGGAGTTTGTAAAGATGGGAAGGACTAAAGGAAGGACAAACTTGACTGGCGTATCAGAATTCACTGGGATCGTTTGTGATTGTCAAGATAAAAGAATCTGGCCAGTTCTTGGGGAAAAGATTTGTCTGGGTTGGAGTTCCACAGCAAGTAGCTGCTTACCGGCTTATAGATACCATCTCCGATCTGTTATCTGGGCTATTTCTTAGGCTTTTTCTTTCTCTAATGATCTTATATTTGGGAATTTCAAGCAGCAGATAAGGAAACTCTTACCAGGGAGCACTGCTCCAGCCGGAAAACCCTGTGGGATTCAATGAATGGCTGCTAACCACATTAGAGCAGTCAGTCACCTGGAGGTCTCTTTTGAAGAAAATGCCCCCATACTTCTCTTTTTGGTCACTGCCAAGGGAGTAGGGGATTTTCTTCTTCAAAGATCAAGTCTTTAGGATCAAACTCTTTCCTGTGAACCCTGATGTTTTGAATACAAAACACATTCACTTAATGAATACAGAACAGTTTTCATTATGTTCTATGCAAATTTTAGGCAGATAGACCACTAATTAATGTATTTAACCTCATAATATTACTTGTTTCCAGGAGCTCTAGGTAGATTTCTCTTTCAGAATTTCGGGATTTACTTGCCTTTCTATGCATTTATTAGATAAGTAGTATGAGGTAAACATCCTCCTTCAAATCACACAGCTGATCAAAAATAGGCCCTGCAATATATAAAAGCAAGTATAAAATAGCCTAATATTAAGAGACTCAAAATAAAACGAGAGCTTGCATGTAATTTTTTGGTTATTTAACTGTTTTCCAAATGGCTCTCAGAGTAGTGTTTTCTGATCATCAGAGAGCTATTATTTTCTCAAGACTTCTTTGTCCTTGACTGCCTCTTTACCAGTGGGACTGTCTCAAATCACACACATTTTCTCTGACTGTGGTTAACAGCTTTGCAAAACTGTCATCTCATTAGTGCCAGGCACTGTGTATAGTGTAAAATGCTGGCCTGGGCATGTGGGTTCTCCTTGGGAGGAATTTCCGGTCTTCCAGTCAGCCACCTGAGACCATTCTTTATCAGGAAGGAAATTGCCCTTGGTTCATCTTTCCATGGTGTTTTGTGTGAAGATTCCTTGATTTGGATAGGAATTCAGAAACCATCAAGTATTCCAAGGTAAGATGCCTCGATTCCTCCTGCTTGGGGGAGTTTTCATTGAGAAGCCCCCTCTTTTCCCTTTCCACTGTAACAGCTGGACCACGGACTCCCCCACGACAGCCTGGCCCTCCTCCAAACTCTCCTCTGAAATGCTGCCAGTTCCGTCCTTCCCTAATGAAGAGCTAACAAGGCTGAGTCACTGCTTAAAGCTGCCAATGCCTTGCTGTATATTACAGGAAAAGCCCTGGTCCATGACATGACATTCAGGACTCTCCCTGGAGTCTTTTTACTCTGTCTGGCCATCACACTTTTCATCCTCTACCTTCATTCTGTGGTTGTAACCTCTTGGCCTTTGTATAAGCTCCTTGTATTTCTTGGAATCCCCCTTCCTCTTGGCTGGTCTGATGAGCTACCCCTACTATTTTTCTTGTCCTGGCTTGAGTTTTACTTCTTCTTACAATGTCATTGGCTTTCAAAACTCTCTGTTCCCTTTCATTTCTCTCTTTTGATGTATTGGATTTAAGTACCCATCCTCACTGTTTTGTAATTACTTGTAAAAATGAAGTTTTCCAGGATGGAGCACCATGAAGAAAATCATCTTTCATGGACCACTCAGTGTTCTATTCAAAGAGATCCTCTTGTTTAATCAGGAGCAGATTTAACCCAGTTTTCCTTCCCAAAGACTTGGAAATTCCAAGGTGTGACAGAGGGGGGGCCATGTAACTCTTTGCTCCCGTGCTAACCAGGGAGAGACTGGTAACTGATGGAACCTTTTTCCCTCTGAAGCTTCATGTTTGCAACTTTCTTGTGGTTGACCACTATCACACTCATTGGGAAGAACATTAAGAGGCTGGAGCACTGATGGCTCATGCCTATAATCCTAGCTACTCAAGAGGCTGAGATTGGAGGATCACAGTTCAACGCCAGCCCGAGCAAGAAAGTCTGTGAGACTCTTAAGTCTAATGAATTACCCCAAACAAGCTAGAAGTGGAACCATGGCTCAAGTGGTAGAGTGCTAGCCTTGAGCAAAAGAGCTCAGGGACAGAGCCCAGACCCTGAATTCAAGCCCTAGGACACACACACACACACACACACACACACACACACACACACACACACACACAGATTGGAGTGTATGGTTCAGATTCATGCTTGCTCATCTTCGGTGGCTTTTTGAGTGGGAAAAGTGCTCCTCTGAGAGTTATAGAAGTGCTGATGATGGAGTTCAGTCCACCCACAACACCCCAGATCTGAGTAGGGTACATCCCACTGCTAAGGTATATTGTTATCTCCATAAGCAAGATGATGTGGAACGGTTACTATGAATACAGGAGTCCTGGCTTGTCTGAAATACAGATTACCACAGCTGGGGCTGGGAAAGGAAATGCAGAAACCTGTTGAGTGTCATTTTTATGTCTAGGTTTGCTTTGTAAATCCCAGGGACTGTAAGTGCTGCCATCCTGGAATTTTCAGGGGTCAAGTCTAGATTGTAGATAAGTCTCCAGTTGGAGCCATTGTCTCTTCTTTCTATTTTCACGAGGGGAGGAACTCTTTTTTTTTTTTTTTTTTTACAGTTCTGAGATCTCTGGGACATTATTCTGCCTTATGGAAAAAAAGAATTCTTTAGACGAAAAAAAAAAAGCTCAAACCAAAGATGACTCTTTCAGATGAAGAGTTGAGGATGTGTCTGAATACTTCTGGCCAAAATGGGGGAAGGATTCTCAGTATGTTTTTGTGGTTATATGGCCCCAAATGATGGCAATGATGTAAACCATGCGACTTGACTGAGAAAAGGTAACCTGAGAGTATTTTAAGACTTCTCGGTTATGTAATTATATAACCAGAAGGTACCATATCCAGCAGTGATAGATTAAAAATTATAATCAGTGTTCTTAAGCATATAATTAGCATATTGAACATTGACAGTTCAGACTTGAATGAAGTATATAGACTAGGAACAGAGGCTGTTCTGATTTTAGAGTTTTCTGAGAACCTTACTCCCTAGGGAAGAAAATTTCAATCTTGTACTTTCTGTTTCACATCTTACAGCAAGAAATCAAAAGTGTCCTTCCTTCCTTCTTTCTTTCCTTCCTTCTTCCTGCCTGCCTTCTTCCCACCCTCCCTCCCTCCTTCCTTTTTTTTTTTTTTTTTTGCTAGTCCTAGGCCTTGGACTCAGGGCCTGAGCACTGTCCCTGGCTTCTTTTTGCTCAAGGCTAGCACTCTGCCACTTGAACCACAGCGCCACTTCTGGCCGTTTTCTGTATATGTGGTGCTGGGGAATTGAACCCAGGGCCTCATTTATATGAGACAAGCACTCTTGCCACTAGGCCATATCCCCAGCCCTCCTCCTTCCTTCTTTCCTTCTTTCCTTCCCTCCTCTCTTTTCTTTCTTTTGTGTTGGTACTGGGGCTTGAATTTGTGGCTTCATCCTCTTGCTTGGCTTTGTTACTCAACGTTGGTGCTCTACCACTTGAGCCATGCTTTTTTGTTGCCAGCTTCTTGCTAATTAATTGGAGAAAAGAATCTTGAGGATTTGTCTTCCCAGGTGGCTTTGAACTGTGATCTTCAGATCTCAGGCTATTATAATAGATGTAGCTATCCAGGAGTAGCTAGGATTATAGATGTGAGCTATCAGTGCCCAGCCCAAACTGTCCCTTTAGTATGATTCTTGGGTTGCTTGTAGGTCTCGGAAGTGGAGTGAGTGGGGCATGTGGGAGGGAATTTAGTCATCCTGTTGAAAAGGTCAGTTGAATGCTCCCATCATTTCTTTCTGTACAATTTCCTTTTGTATCAGAAATAATTTTATACACGATTCTTCCAAGCACCAAGGATGACCTTTAAAATCCTCATGCTTTCTTAAAGCACTGAAATCAGACATCTTTTACTTTTTAAATGCCATAATCTATTTAGAAATAATTTTTCCTTATAGCCAAGGGTAATCTCATCACTGAGCAATGCTTCTATTTATACAAGTCTGTCTCAGAGCCTGTCTGTATCTTAAAGAAATCCCCAATGCAGGAGGCAGGATATAAAATTGAATACCATCATGTAATAGCCCCACAGGGACTTGTTTAGTGTTTTCTTATCCAGTTACCCATGGCTACAGGGAAAGATTTTTTTTTTTCAAAATTCAATACAAATTGTGTTAGCTTGTTTTTCTTCTTGACGCCCTAAGTCTTCTTTGATCATGGTAGATTTTAGAGGAAAGGGGAAAAAAATTCCTTTAGATCTCTCGATGTCAAGGGGCACCCAGATAGATATTCTGTTGCTCTGACACAGCTGTTAATTGTGTGGAAGGACAAAAATATTTCAGAGTAAGTATTCTGGGACCTCAAGAGAAGCTCATAGCTTTGCTTAATGTTGGAAGATCTTGGGCATTCGCCAAAGGGATTTAATTATTGAAAGATTTTGTTAGGAGGTTGTTTTATCTAAAAGATGATTCTGTTTGGCATATCACCCAGCAAGTATCAATGCATTAGCAGGTATTTAATTATTGAGAAAGTATTATGGTCTATACACTTTCATCTATTCTGTGTAGCAGTATCAGCTAGAAGCTTGGCCTTCTGTGGGCTCACTAATTGTAGTCACTTCATAAGGAGTCAGAGACTGCACAAGTGGAAGGAAAGGGCAGAAAATGCCATTCTCCTTCCATGGCTCATAGTCCCAGGGAAGTTCCCAAATCTCATTGAAGACATTAAAATACAGTTAATATGAAAGAAAAAAAGCTTTAACTTGTTTTAATTTCCCTAAAGATTTTTTTATTCCATTCAGAAAGAGAAGACCAAATATGTGGTGCGTGTTAATGTTTATCTGGCAGAAGGAAGAGATGAATTGTATCTAGAATGTCTAGACAGGTAAGCCACTTTAGGAAGCAGACAGTGACCCACACTGCTGTAGTCAGAGGGGTCTGGTAATGTTTAGATGTCTTCTTTAATTTAATTCTTCAAGATTTTATAGGTTTTTTGTTTGTTTGTTTTGTTGGCCATGGGTCTTGAGCTTTGAGCCACAGCAAGACTTCTGGTTTTCTGGCGGTTAATTGGAGATGAATCTCATGGACTTTCTTGCCTGGGCTGGCTTTGAACTGTGATCCTCAGACCTCAGCCTCCTGAATAGCTAGGATTACAGGCGTAAGCCTCCAGTGCCCAGCAACTTTATAGTGTTTTAAAATATATATAATTTTATTGTTATTAAAGAGTTATACAAAGGCTTATAATTTCAAAAATCAGGTTGTGAGTACGTTTCTTTTGTGGACAATCTCTTCCTTTACTTTCCCCTCCTGTCCCTGTCCATAAGTTGCATAGTTCATTTTCCATATAGTGTATAGTGAATGCTATGACTATGTTTGTTCACCCTCCCTCTCTTTCTGTGATGCCTTTTGTTTGCAATCCTAAAAGGCCAAAAACAAATCCAAGAGCAAAAACAAACAATACCATCACCATTACCACCACTATCTTCACCAACAAAAAAAACCACGTTTCCATTTCCTGGAAGTCATCTCGATATTTTATAGTTTTTATTATAAAGGTTTTTCACCTCCTTGGTTAAATGTATTTCTAGATATTTTATTTCTCTAGGCTATTGTGAATGGAATTGTTTTTCTGATTTTTGAGAGAAGGTCTTGTTATATAGATGAAGTTGGCCTAGAGCTCAGGATCTTCCAGCACTTGGAAGGCTTCGGCAGGAGGATCCAGATGTTTAGAAAAAGGACACAAGAATCTCAACTAATAGAATACATTTCTCTTTTTGGAAACTTTGTCCTGTGGTCTCTATGTTTGTATCCTCTTCCTTTCAAATTCATGTACTAAAGCTTTAACTCTTAACATGATGATATTTGGAGATGGTACTATGTGAATAATTAGGATGACATTAGGCCAGAAGGATGGAACCCTATTTTAGGAAAAACATTAAGGGACCGAGGCCTTGTGTTCAAGTTCTAATACCGGCACAAAACCAAACAAATAACAAAACCAAAACACATGAGATACATTCTGTACAACATGAAGTATATCACTGATCGTCTGGCCTTCTTCCTGCAAGTTTCTCAGCTTCTATCTTAGATTTTAATAGCACAAGGCAGGGAATGTGGTAAGAATGTCCTAGATCAATTGGGAAATCAATTGGAAACCTTTTACTTAAAAAATCATGCAAATTTTGTTTTCTTTTGTGGAAAAATTGCCATGTTTGTTTCATTCTAAAGGAATGTCCTTCCCCATCAAATTCTCTCTTTTTTTTTGCCAGTCCTGGGCTTGGACTCAGGGCCTGAGCACTGTCCCTGGCTTCTTTTTGCTCAAGGCTAGCACTCTACCACTTGAGCCACAGCGCCACTTCTGGCCATTTTCCATATATATGTGGTGCTGGGGAATCGAACCCAAGGCTTCATGTATACAAGGCAGCTAAGCTCTCTTGCCACTATGCCATATTCCCAGCTCCCCATCAAATTCTTATGTAAAATTTATGTTCCAGAAAGATAAGCCTCATTTATTTGTGATTTTCTGTAAGTCCTGCCTGTTATATGTACTCTAGCAAGTAATACGCCAGTTGAGAAGTACTCAGCTATGAGCACTTCCCTGAGCTCTGTTGTGTGGCATATAAAAAGCCCAGCACTATCATTGTCTTCTTTGATACTCTCAATTACTTTGCTTTTTTTTTTTGCCAGCCCTGGGCCTTGGACTTAGGGCCTGAGCACTATCCCTGGCTTCTTTTTGCTCAAGGCTAGCACTCTGCCACTTGAGCCACAGCACCACTTCCTGCTTTTTCTGTTTATGTGGTGCTGAGGAATTGAACCCAGGGTTTCATGCATGCAAGGCGAGCACTCTACCGCTAGGCCATATTCCTAGCCCATTTACTTTGCTTTTTTGAAGTTTTATGATTCAAAATGGCTGGAGGTTTCAATATATTGTTTTGTTATTATTATTATATGCTCCCTAGGTCTGATATACATGCTTGCTTTCTTTTGTTTCAGTTGTACTAGGGTTTGAACTCGGGGCTTTGCACTTACTTACCAGACAGATACTTTTCAACTTGAGCTTTACTGATTTTTTTTTTTAAAGTATTTTTTACATAGGAACTTGTAGGATCCCAGGCCTGGACTATGATGTTTAAGTTAAAGAAACTTAAAAGATGCTCAAGCCTAATGCTCTACCACTTGAGCCACAGTGCCAATTCTGGCTGTTTTTGAGTACTTCATTGGAAGTAAGAGTCTCATAGACTTTCCTGCTCAGGCTGGTTTAGAACCACGATCCTCATATCTCAGCCTCTTGAGTAGCAAGGATTACACATGTGAACTACCAGTGTCCGTTTTTTTAGCTTTTCCTTTTCATACAGAGTTTAAAAGGGTTTCCTTTTCTCATAACCGAAGAGGCTCTTTTAAATCACAGAGAACAAATTTCTTCCTAACATCAATTCTTTAACATCCGAGAGTAACAGACTTAGCTCCGCGTGGGGATGCTGGGATGCGCTGCCCAGATGCTGCTGCAGAAATGAAAGATTTATTTTCTCAGCTGCTGGGAGTGGCAGAAAGCTCCCAGCTGCCAATTCCCTCCCAGGATTGTCCCAGTTCAGGAAAGCAGCCATCCTTGGGTAGCATGGGTTGAACACTCCCTTTCCCTGAATCAGACAATACTGAAGGGTCATGGGAGCTTCAGATGACCCCAGGGTGTCACCGAAGCCTTCGCTGTGTCCCAATCCTAGCCAGACCTCACCCTTTTCTTTACCCCCCAATGTCTGGGCTTGATCAGAAGAGGCCTGCACTCCGCTGTAACCTCCTCAAGTGAATCTTTGTCTCAGATTCTGCTTCCCTAGGAACTAAGCTGTGACACTGCTTTGTCAGCCATTATATATTCTAGTTAAACTTGGAGAATGGAAATCTTAATACTATTCTTCACATGGGATAGGATGTGTATTTAAATAGACACAGTACATAAAGTGCTTTCCTGAGTGCTAGGTGGACACATTGAAATATATTAAATCCCTATAAAAATTTACCCATGGTTATTATTAGACTTTTGTTGTTACTATTGTATCTAGTGCTAAAACCTGCCACATTACTTATTGTATTATAATTACTTATTTATGTTCTGAGGAATACCTCAGAAGAGGTATTTAATAACTTCTCCTTCTCTGTCTCTTTCTTTTGTTCCCCCTTGTACTCCATATTGAAAAATAGAAGCTGAAGTTTATGGAAGCAGTTCAAGAAGCCTGGGGCCCTTATAAGAGGAAAAGGAACATGCCTTTGCTTCCAGATTCATAGGAGCTAGTTAAGCTCACCATTGCTGACAGAGAAGCCCTGACTCAGGCTACTGTAGGGGTGAGAAATGTGATGTCCAAGATGAAGGTGGGCATGGCTCAATCAATGTAACAAATAAGCAATCTCTCCATTCCCCAACCTTTCTGAACTCACTCTGGGCTGGTGACAGGTGTAAAGAAATTTACACAGGAGAACTACTAAGCAACATGGAGCCCAATGCACTGCTCCCCCTCCTCTCTGCCCTCCCCGGGCCGAATAACTGGCTTTACCTTTCATTTGTGGATTCAAAGAACATTAGTTTAAAAGTCTGCTTTTATAACACCTGTCACTGCAATTTAGTTGTGCATAAGAAGTATGGCAAAAGATATGGCAAGGAGGTATACTAAGAAAGGGGATAGGAAGCTGTTATATCTCTCCTCAGTGCCATGTCTCCTGGTGTTGAACTTGGTAGCACTAACATACCATCGCATTTGGAAATTGTTTTTTGAGATAATAACTTGGGAGCTTTGCTACCCCTTTAGGGATGCAGTCCTCTTTCTTTATAAAAACCGGCTTTCAGAAAAGTCTGAAAGTAACCAACTGTTCCATATACTCAGAGATATGAACTGATGGTCATATAACAGAGTTACTTCCCTTTGATGATTTCATTTTCTATTTATTTTAATTTTTATTTTCTTTATCTTATTTTTTTTATAGCTGTCAAAGGAGTTGCCATTCAACGAAGTAGTTTATGAATACAATGCATCTTGATCCATGTCACCCCTTAGATCATTTCATTTCAAATGGGGATAAAGCTGTGATAACAAAAGCCAAACGTTGGATTTATAAATTTTCAGGGACAGGCAGGTCCTGAGATCTTATCTCAGCAGAAAAAGCTGGACCTCGTGGTGCATGCCTGTCATCTCAGCTAAGGCAAAAAGGATAGAAAGGAGGATCATAGTCCAGTTTGGGCAGGCAAGACTTTACCTCAAAAACAACCAAGGCAAAAAAAGCTAGACAGGTGATTCCAGTGATAGAGTATCTGTCTAGGAAGCACAAGGCCTTGAGTTCAAACCCTAGTTCTGTCAAAAGAAATGAATAGATAAATAAATGAATGAATAGTATGAGTAAATAAAAAGCAGCAACGTGAACTCAAAGATGTTATGAAGAAGACAAAAGACTCTACTCAATAGGACAGTTACTTTCAGGGGACCGCAGGTGTATAGGCATGTTTAATGGAGAAATCCCTCCTAAATCAAATCAGGTTGCCTTAATTAATGCACTGCTTTATTCTTCAAACATTCGGCAAACTTCCTAATCTAATCTCCTGAATCTTTGAAGCTATTATCACATGCTTTCAAACTTTTGCCAAGTATTTCTCTCTCTTTCATACCCCCACATAAAATTTATCTTCGAGGTCATTAAAAAGGGAAACGTTACAGAAAGACCACTGTGAGTGTGTGTACTTTGAATTATGGACAAGGGATAGTGTTTACATAGGCAAATAAAGCAATGTTGGAAATCTTACGAACAAGGCCCAGTCTTGAGTTACACAGATTGTCTTCCATCTGCTGGCCTCAGCAGGGTGTATCTGTTGATGGTTGAACAAAAGAGTTCTTGATTTTTGAAAAATTGTTCAGGGAGAAAAATCTTCATGGGTGTGGGAGAAGTGGAAAAGATATGGAACCTTGAAATAGTTTGCGAAAATGTATGGGCATCTATCACAAAGCTAGCTTATCTTCAGCTAATTGTCACCTATGGGTGGTGATAAATGTGGGATTGGCTGTGTGAGATTTTTCTTCACTTCTTAGCATGCTATATGAATGTACTTATTCCAAGGAGAGACCGTTGTCTTTTCTTTACTCCCCCTTTTTTGCTCTTGAATTCTTTTTGTTTATTTGTTTTGTTTTTGTTGCCAGTCCTGGGGCTTGGACTCAGGGCCTGAGCACTGTCCCTGGCTTCTTTTTGCTCAAGGCTAGCACTCAACCTCTTGAGCCACAGTGCCACTTCCGGCTTTTTCTATATATGTGGTGCTGAGGAATCGAACCCAGGGCTTCATGTGTATGAGAAGAGCACTTTACCACTAGGCCATATTCCCAGCCCCTGCTCTTGAATTCTTAATAATAATCTTTCCCATCACATCCATGGAAGAAACAGAATGGGGAGGGGAAGAAGAGAATCTACAAATAGATTGTTAAGATTTGCAGGATCACAAATGTCTTGCCAGCTGTACATCTGAAGTTTCTTGTAGTCTGAATGAATAAATGATTTTTGTTTTAAGGGGAGAGGCAGTAATAGAAATTGAACTCAGGACCTTGTGTTTGAAAGGCACAAGCTCCAGCACTTAAACAAACCACACCTTCAAGCCTTTGTGCTTTTGTTATTGCTCCTGAAAAAATGTTATTGCTTAACGGTCATGGTTTTTACTGAGTTGTGTTCATGACCATTTCTTCCACCATAGATTCAGCTTGAGTTCACAAACTCAAATGAGCCTACATGGTGTTAGGTTTTTAAAGTAGGGAGCCAGTAAAGGAGAACGGCCACGCAGTATTCAGGCAGGAAAGAAAGTTTATTACCGAACTGCTGGCCTGTGGCCAAGATGATCCATGGCCCGAGAGAAGGGAGAGAGAGAGAGAGAGAGAGAGAGAGATTCCCACCCAGCCCTGCCTTATATCTAGGGCAGGGGCAAGGGGTGTGGCCAGGTAGATTAGGAGGTGACCTCAGGGAAAGGGGAGGTAACTGCCTCCAGGTCTGCAAGTTACCCAGGTAACTGGGTGGAGACTTAATGAGGTGGGGGCATCTACATGGAGCCCTCAGGGAGAGGACCTTATACATGGTAGGTCCTATAATTGTGTGGAGGTTGGCCCAGACAGTCATACACTAGGGAATAGTGGAGACAGGTGGGGTAACTGGAGAGCTCATTGTCCAAAGGGCACAGATGGCAGCCACTGGGGAATATGGACTCATTTGAGCAATTATTCTAATTTTTAAAATATGAGCATGAAAATTCTGATTTTTATAGAGAAAGCTCTCGTGTTTTAAGTGTTAGTATATTATCCCCCACCCCCAAAGGGAATATGCTCATTTAAATTAAAGTAGCTAGGCACCAATGGCTTAAGCTTCTCAGGAGGCTGAGATCTGAGGATTAGGGTTCAAAGTCAGCCTAGGCAGGGAAGTCTGTGAGTCTCTTATCTCCAATTAACGACCAAACAACAGAAAATGGGAGGTGTGGCTCAAGTGGTAGAGTGCTAGCCTTGAGCTCAGGGACAGTGCCTGGGTCCTGAGTTCAAACCCCAGGCCCAGCACATACATACAGACAGACAGAAAGTATCAATCAGACAGACAGACATACAAATACATACAAACACAGACACCCACACACAAATTGAAGTTAAAAGGATGAGTAGATTTCCTCACCCACTAAGCCATAGTGCTTCAGTATGGCTAGCCACAGCAGTTGTACTGCTCCTGTCCTTCTAAAGGCTCCCTTACTTCTAACAGGAGCATGATCACGGGTGTGGAGAGGTAGCTGATGATTGTATGAATAATGCCTTCATCTTCTCTTCCTGCCTTCTGAGCCAGTGGCTGAGACCAAAAAGAGGGAAGCAGGGCCCTGTTTAGTCTCCAAAGACCTTGAAGTAAGGTAGAAAAGAGGACGGTGGATATGGAAAGTAATGGGAAATACACAGCATTGCTGGCTTAATCATTTAGATTAAGTAAAATGTGAAAAAATACAGCGAAGAAAAACAAAACACTACAGGGTATCCATTTAGGGCTTCAAGCTTAAGTGTGTCAAAGACATTGATGTATTTATATTCCTATCTTACTATCTTGACAGTGTGTATACAAGATGCATGATAATGTAGTGAATAAAAGTGGCTTAAAAAGTGATTTGAAAATTGGATAAAACGTAACTAGAAGATATATATTTTTACACCCTTCCAACGAGACAAAATGGTATCTCTTCAGGAAGCTTTTCCCTCTGGGAAAAAAAAGAAGAAATATGGCATTAGGATCAAGGAGTTTATGGTCTAGATTCTCAAATCTTGTATTGTAATTTACTGTGTTAGTTTCTGGTAGCACAGCCCCAAGCATTAAAGGCTTCAAACAACATATTCAGTTGCTGAGAGTCCCATGGTTTCTGAGGGTCTTGAATTCAGGGGCAACTTGACTGGGGCTGTGCTTCAGGAACTGAGTCATACGGAGTGAGCCTGAGGAACTGCTTCCATGAAGCTAGCACACACTGCTGTTGACAGAAGGTCTCTGTAATAGGGAGGCCAGATCTGGCCAGTGCCATCATTAACTGTGGAGGGACTTTAGATTGACTCCAGCTCAGATTAGAGCAGAAGCCAACTCCATCTCCACTAAGCTCTCTCCCACCCTATTCAGGGAAGCTCCCCTTTATTATGATAAGTTATGTAGATTGACCACCTGAGGCCTGGGAGCTTCAAGGGAACCTGCTATGAGTAGGCATATCCACCTGCATCATGTGAGCCCCGCCAAATCCATGCATCAATTCTAACTAGAATGATAGGTTAGTTCAAATAGATATTATGAGACAGGCTGTAACTCTATTGGCCACCTGCGTGCGGCCTAGGCCTAGCATGCTCTGTAAGTGTTGTATCTTCATTGGTCACCTGCGTGTGGCAAGTTTGTCTGTGATGTTTGCCTTATAACCAGGCTGGAAGGACACACACACACACACACACACACACACACACACACACACAGCACGCGGTTCCAGCTCCTGAGTCTGGGCTGCACACGTGCGGGCAGTCCCAGCTCCCGAGTCTGGATTGCACATGTGTGGGCGGCTCCAGCTCCCGAGTCTGGGCCCTGATCCTGCACACGTGGTGGGCAGTTTCGGCTCCTGAGTCCGGGCTGCGACCAAGGCCGGTCAGTTCACTTTTTACTTCCCCAATAAATCTGTCTTTTTGTCACCTTGTAGCTGGAGACTGTGTGGTGGACTCTTGGGGGAACCAGGAATTCCCTCCCTTGTGGGGGGGACCCCATTTCATTGTAGCAAACCCCCACTCTACTTCAGTCTCCATCCTTGCCACGTGGCTTTTCCATGGGGCTGACTGAATGTCCTCAAGACAGTTTAGCTGACTGTTCCCAGAGCTGATGCTCCAAGGGAGATGGAAGTTGGTGGGCAATTGCTATATCATTTATAATCTACCTTGGAAAAGTCATGGCATCTCAGCTGTCTCATTCCAGTTACCACCCTACCTAGAGCCATGGGGAAGGCTTCATCTTGGAAGATGGCTACCACAGAGCTTCTTTGTTTGCACACAATGCCATATTATCCAGGTTCTTTTGTTCGTCTGTATTTTTTTTTTCATCTCTAATACTCAAGAGTGGGTATGATAGAAGGTGAGCTGTTACTGAGTTGATGTTCACTGGGGACATTGATGAGGGACCCTGGACTTCTATGAGTTGGTGACTGCTGTAGCAGCTTGACTTTTCTGTGCAGCACCTTGGCATAGAGATAACTAAGAAAAGGGAGGACCTGGAAAGCTCTGGGAGGTAGATCAGGAGTTTCTCTTTGTTGGGTCTGAGTCTTTCAACCCCCAGGAGAAGTTCCTTTACCTGCCTTTTCCTACTGTGTGGTGTTGATAGACCTAGATTGGCACCAATTACTGGGGTTCTGTATATCTGTGTATTTCTTTTCTTTCTTGGTGCATGCGCATGTGCGTGCACACACCTACACACACACACACGATAGGGGCTTCTAAGGAAAAGAATCATAATTGTAATTAAGGCTGCATTTGTCTTAAGAGATTCTCAGTGATAAAAAGATGCTATCATACAAGAGTTTCAGATCTTTGTATAAATCCTTAGTCTTGCAACTCTGATTTCATTTACTCAAGACAAGGACTCTGTCATAGATTACTTGAATTATTTTTTATTAAAATTTTTTTGTTTGTCAATTGTGGGGCTTGAACTCAGGGCCTGGGAGCTGTCCCTGAGCCTCTTTGTGCTCAAGGCTAGTGTTCTACCAATTGACCCATTTCTGTTTTTTGGGGTAGTAATTGGAGATAAGAGTTTCACGAGGACTTTTCTGCCTGGGCTGGCTTCAAACCAAGATCCTTAGATCTCAGCCTCCTGAGTAGCTTAGGCTTATAGGAGTGAGCCACTGGCATCTGGCTTTTTTTTTTTTTTTGACTGGTACTGGGGCTTGAACATAGGACCTGGGCACTGCCCCTTAGCTTCTTTTGCTCAAGGCTGGTACTCTATCACTTGAGCCACACCTCTACTTATGGATTTTAAAAAATTATTATTAATTGGAGATGAGTCTCATGGATTTTTCTGCCTTGGCTGGCTTCTGAGATCCTCAGATCTTAGCCTCCTAAGTAGCTAGGATTATAAACATTAGTTACCAGTGCTTAGCTAAATTGCTCATTGACACCCAGATCTCAATCTCATGTCCCTCTCCCGTTCACCCAAGGCAGCTTTTTGCATACGAGATAAGCACTCTTGCCATTAGGCCATATCCCCAGCCCCCTAAGGCAGCTTTTTGTATTTACTAAATTCCTTCTGTAGTTAGAAAGTTGGGATGAGTCAACCTTCTTGCCTGTTTTTCTTCTGTATTTCTCCATGTGTTGCGAATGCTGCCTATGCCCCAAGGAATTTAAGAACTTCCAGTGATAGGTGTTCCAAATGAGATATGAGTATTTACAAAGGAAGTTGCTAAGCAGCTATTTACAAACAAAGGCATTCTTCCAATCGAACTGAATTTAAAAAAGCAAACATCATTAAATAGTGCATAGTCAGTGAGACAACTTTTGCTGCCTAAGAATTTTTTTTTTTTTAATGGACTTCATCATTTATAATGCAGATACTGGTTGGTTGAAGAAGGAAGAAAATGTGTCAAGGGGCTTTTGTGAGCAGGGAAAAGGAGAGTGTGTGTTGGTTTAAAATGATAACCAAACAATGATTTCACTTCACTTTCCAGCAATAAATCTGTAACTCTTCTATCACCAGCTACATTAGATGCTGCAGGGAATCCAAGCCAGCTACTTCCAGTCACTAATCTTTTATCCTTGGAAATGTATCTGCTGGGTGTACTGGGCCCAGAAGGTCTGGCAGGGCCATTTTTTGTAGGAATGGCCTATTAATCTTGCCTACTCTTGCTTACAGTTCATTGCTTGAGAGGCTACAGTCCCCTAAATGCAGAGTTCAGGGAGCTTTCTACGGTAGTTATCTTAGTATATGGCAGAACATGAGAAAGCAGCTACTCAAATGTCTACACCCATATGTGGCAAAGTAAAGCCAAACCAAACCAAACAACACCTCCCCCCCAATACTTATGGAAAATACATAAATCGAAGCATCTCACTCATTATTTACACTCCCCCCACTCTCCCCTTTACCTTCCTCTCTCCTCCCTTTTGTGATAGTACTGCAGTACTCTGTACACTTGCTTAGCTTTTTCTCTCAAAGCTGGCTCCCTACCACTTGAGGTACACCTTCACTTCCAGCCTTTTTTCCAGTTAATTGGAGATAAGAGTCTCGAGGATTTGTCTACCTGGGCTGGCTAGGAATTGTGACTTTCTAGAGAAGCTTCTAGAGAAGCTAGAATTCCAGGTGTGAGTCATTGCTGGCTATCTCATCTCTTAGATTTTCTACCCACGAGTTGCTGCCTTGCTTCACGGACTGTGGAGACTGCATCTACAAAATGAGATGATTGGGTTAGAGAAAGGAACAACAATCTCAAGTAGTATTTTATTATTTTTGCATTTTTCCTCTATAGATGTCATGTTTAAAGAGATTTTTATGTGGATGTTGGCATGTACATTACAGTGATTCATTTGTTCTGCTTTCTTTGTGTTTTTCTTCAGAGTGATCCATATTTTAAACAACCTTATATAATTATTATTGGTTTAGGAAGATATGAGGTGATATAAAGTAAAATCCTAGTTGAGATGTTAATTAGCAACATATGGTATAGTCTACTGCTGTTTGTTTTATTTTCTGTACTAAAAGTTACTCTGAAGTTTTAACTTCTTTCAAAGCCTTGGGACACAGGTAACTATTTTCTATTCATTTATTTTTTTGCTTTATTGTCAAAGTGAAGTACAGAGGGGTTACATTTTCACATGTAAGGCAGTGAGTACATTTCTTATCCAACTTGTTACCTCCTCCCTCATTTTTCTCCCGCCTCCCCCTCCCCCCAGGTAACTTTAAAAAGGGAAGAAATGATTCTAAGTAGGTAGAAGCAAAAAAAAAAAAAAAAGGATATCAGATCTATGACTCAAGATCATAGGTCCTGAGTCATGCACTGCCTTTTCTGAGCTATCACTTCATCATATACAGATTTAGTAACAACATTATTTGTGTCTTATAACCCAACAGTCTTCTGAGTGCTTTCAAATCTTAAGAGTAGAGAATGAGTGATACCATGACTTTGATTAGAAAGACTATGATGTACATGCATGACTCTAAAGAAGTATTTGTTTGCTTACCTAGATGCTCAGGTTTGGATGGAAATATTGTGAAAACTCTATACTGACAAACTCCATACTTTTAGAATTCTTGTGTGACAGTAGTTATAATATATCTCTATATCTATCTATCTATCTATCTATCTATCTATCTATCTATCTATCTATCTATCTATCTATCTTCATGTACTCTGTTGGTTCATGGATAACTTGAATTTGGCCTTGTCTAGCTAGCTCAGTAGGTTTAAGCAGGATTCCAACCACATGAGAAATTTCATTCTCTTTGCAAACTGGCATAGCCCTCCTTAAGGTTTTAGCTGAAGCTGGGTGCCAGTGGCTCATGCCTGTAATCCTAGCTACTCAGGAGGCTGAGATCTAAGGATCAAGGTTCTAAGCCAGTGCAGGCATGAAAGTCTGTGAGAGTCTTTTTGTTTATTTGTTTTTTGTTTTTGTTGCCAGTCCTGGGCCTTGGACTCAGGGCCTGAGCACTGTCCCTGGCTTCTTTTTGCTCAAGGCTAGCACTCTACCTCTTGAGCCACAGTGCCACTTCTGGCTTTTTTCTATATATGTGGTGCTGAGGAATCGAACCCAGGGCTTCATGTATATGAGGTGAACACTTTACCACTAGGCCGTATTCCCAGCCCCCGTGAAAGTCTTATCTCTAATTAACCACCAGAAAACTGGAAGTAGAGCTGTGGTACTAGCCTTGAGTGAAAAACCTCAGTGACAGTGCCCAGGCCCTGAGTTCAAGCCCAATGATGGATAAAAATAGAAACAAAAGCAAAAACTTAGATCTTGGGTAGAAAAATGACTCCATGAACCATATAAAGATTCACAGTCTCTTGTTTTCCCTTTGACATGAAAAATGACATCTGGTGCAGTTTAAAAACTAAGTCACTTGCTACATTTACAGATGAAGATTTTTATTTGAATTTGTCTAGGTTTTATTGAAAATTTAACATATTAGCGAGATACTGTCTTCAGTTTGCCTGACAATTGCCAGCCTGGACTGAACAAATGGCTGGTATTTTACTTCATGTCTATAATACTTGTCTTCTTTTTCTGTTGTCTCCTTATCAGTGGAGGCCAAGACATCTACGTGTGGGTAGATGTGATGGGTATTTAAACCTATCAAAGCAAAAATATATTCTGTATTCCTTGTGAGGTGTGTAGAGAGGTTAGATGTTGTAAACAAAAATCTGGCTACCAGCCAGGTGAGAAATCAGCAGTGAGAATAGGACACACTGTTTTATTATATTGGCTAGCAACCGACATAGTTTCTCAGTCAATAACCATGCTACATGATGTTATCAATAAGTTATTTCAACAGATCATGACTTCCTTGATGACTGGAACAATGTCTAAGTCATTGCATAGCATATTGAGACACTACAGTCATGTGTGTTGAGTAAGTGCACAGAGAGAATATGATAGCTTTTGGCCACTTCGTGGTGGAGAAATAATCATCTGACTATTGTAAAATTACATACCTACTGAGGTAAAAAGTATGGATTAACCCATGTTGATTCTGAGTTCTATAAAATGTTCTATACAGTGCTATTAGCTCCTCCAGGTAGACCAGGTATTGTATTTTTGGAAAGATTATGTTTTAGAGAGTCAGAAAACAATGTCACATTACTAGCATAAATATAACTGCAATACCGTTGCCCTAAACTTTCCTGTATAACTGACCCACACCAGTATTTTACAGAGTAATTCTAATGAGGTAACATATTTGAGAACTTATATTCTCTTGATGGTTTTGTACCAGTGGAAGAGAGTGGAAATAGCATGTTTTCTTTATATGTGCATATATAAATATATACATATTATCTTTATGAAGCTGTACAAAGGAGTTCTTATTTGAAAAAGAAATTTACGAATATAATGTGTCTTAATCAATGCCACCCCTTTCAACATTCTCATCAATCCCTCCCAACCCACCCCTTTCCTCACTCATTAATTTTTTAAGAAATGCATTCATTTTTTAAATTGCATTCTCCTCCTTTCTTCTCTTCATTCATCCACTCACCTCCCCTGGATCCCACACCATGTTTTCTTAAACAGTTTGTGATAAAGCACTTGTCTTTAATCTCTATTGACCAAATCTTACTTTGTCTGAAATAATAACCCTATTTGAGACCTCTTCCATGAGTCTTCCTACCTGTCACCAGTGACAACTGGCAAAGGGAAATGGAGAGCTGCTGCAATTGGTTGCGTCTTCAGACCTTTGAAAAGGTGCTCTTCAATGCTGTAGGAGGGAGCATTTATTCTTTTCATGGTGTGAACTATAAAACAGGGATAGATGGAATTGGAAAGGATTTTCATGACCACATAGCCCAACATTTTGCAGTTTGAAGATATATGTGTGGAGTCACAAGAGAGCAAGTGTGTTTACAAATGTCATTCATAGAAGTAGTGGAGTCTAGTTTTAGAATCTAGGATTCTTGAACCTCTTGGTTTTCTGTAAGATGCTTTTCTCATTACCCCTGCTTGTCTGTCTGTCTGTCTATCTGTCTGTCTATCTATCTATCTATCTATCATCTATCTATCTATCTGAGGATGATTGTTTTATAACTCAATCTTCTCTGCTGGATATTCAAATTTTGTTCCTTACAACTAAATAAATCATTATTTTATAATTATTCTTTCTCTAAGATCAGGCTACCTGGCTCATTTAAGATTTTTTCCAATATGTGCTTTTTATTCATAAAATTCCCATAGTTGAGGATTATATTTGATGAGTTTTGAAGGTTGTGCACAGTGCATGGCTACCACTCTAACTAAGAGCCATGCCACTACTCATAAAGTTTCTTTGTGTCTCCTTCTAGTCAATTCTTTCAACTCTGTGGTGGTTAATTTTATGTGTCAACTTGATTGGGCTAAGGGATGCCCAGAGATTTGGTGAAGCAGTCTTTCTAGGTGTGTCTGTGAGGATGTTTCCAAAAGATTTGCATTTGAATTTTTATAATGTTGAGCATGTACCAGCTCTATCAAAGGCCCAAATAGAGCAAAAGGACAAAAGAAAAGGAAATTTTCTCTCTCATTTTCCCTTTATCTTCCTTGTTCTTTCTCATGTGTTTGGACTATGGGACTTTTGCCAACAACCCCTTGAAAATGAGACTCTTGAGGTTATGCTGTTGTCTTCCAGTTTGCAGATGGTATATTGTTGAACTTCTGGGCCTCCATAATTGCATGAGGCAATTCTCTTAAGTCTCTTGCATATCTAAATATATATCGTATTGGTTCTATTTCTCTGGAGAATTCTGACTAATACACTTCCTAATCACCATAGATTAGTTTTGGTCTGTTCTTGTATTTCATAAAAATGAAATCATATAGTATGTATTCTTTTGTGCTTGGCTTCTTTCCCTTAACACATAGATTTGCTAACTTTTTCTGTAAAGGAACCAATAGTAAATATTTTTGGTATTGGAATTATTTGGTCTCCATCTCCACTCTCAACTCAGCTGCTGGACGGCAAAATAACCACAGACAACACAGAAATGATTGGATGTGGGCACATTCCAATAATGCTTTATTTGCAAAATAGATTGTGGGCTAAATTGGGCCTGGGGATTGTGGTTTGCTAACCCTTGGTTTAATATAATATTTTTACTGTTTTTCAATGTTGTTTTAGGTATTAGTAGTTCATTTTTTTTTTATTACCGAGAACTATTTTGTAGCAGGGATATACCACAATCTGTTTAGCTGTCCTATTGAAAGACATTTGGGCTGTTTCTAATTTTTCAGCTATTATGAATATGACTTCTATATGCATTCTTATATGTCATTTTCAGAACATCTGTTTTCATTTCTCTTGGATAATACCTAGAAGAAGATTTCTGGGTTATAGGGATGATGGAGGTTTAACCCTAAAGGAACCATTGAATAGCTCTGCCAAGTGTTTGTACCATTTGCCATTCTCATCAATGATATATGAGAATAACATTGGCTCCCTATACTTGCCAGCATATTCAGTGTAGTCACTTTTTAGTTTAAAAATTTTAGTTATTCTACTGTGTGTAATTGAATCTTTCTTTGAGTCAGTCATTCTCTCTCTCATTCATGATTTGTGATCATCTCTTTTATCTGGCTTTTCTAACATTATTTTTACCTTATCTCTTTCCTAATGTGTATAATTTATACCCGTGGATCTGGTATTCTTTCTCATAGAACCTTTCAGTTTACTATAACCTTATTTTAGATCCCTTGCCCAAGTGACTTTCCTCCAAGACTGTCTTCATCTGAATACAGGGTCAGGACAATCCTACCAAGCCATTCCCTATTTGCCTCTTCCTCCCTCCTTTCCCTCTTTCCTTTCCTCCTTCCCTTCCCTACCTTTCCCTTCCTTCCTCTCTCCCTCCCTCCCTCCCTCCCTCCCTCCCTCCCTCCCTCCCTCCCTTTCCCTCCTTCCTTCTTTCCTTCCTTCCTTCCTTCCTTCCTTCCTTCCTTCCTTCCTTCCTTCCTTCCTTCCTTCCTTCCTTCCTTCCTCCCCTCCACCCCGAGACATACATATATATGTATATATACATATACATACATACATATATACACATACATACATATATATATGGTCATGATGCTTGAACTCTGGGCCTGGGTGTTGTCCCTAAGCTCTTCAGCTCAAGGCTAGTGCTCTACCACTTGAACCACAGTACATACAGTACATATAGTAAGTATGTGTCCAAGGCAAACCTTCTCTGTACAGCTTCCTTCATATGCTTATTGCTTCTAGAGATTTTTTAAATCCTGCACCTCCTGCTCTCATCATTAGTCGCTCTCACTTACAATTTCTCTGGAGCAAATAGAAATGTTCATTTGAGTTCATTAGTAGGTAAATAACTAGGAGCTCTTTCTGGAGAGAACAGAAAATAAGACACTAGTCATATTCCAGGGGAATAAGCTGTATGTGTAGGCAGAAGTGCAGTGAAAGCCAGCTGGGTCAGGGGTAGTGTGCATAGGAGCAGAGAGAGTGCAGCAAGGGCCAAATGCTCCTTCTCCAGCCATTTCTATAAAAAATGACTTTGCATGCATCTGGAGTTTAGTAAAATGGGTGAACCCTTCCTCCACCATCTTCCTTAACTCCTTACTTTTTATTCTTTTCCTATCTAGGATTAAATGGTTGCCCCTTTGACTTAGCTGTGAAGGAAGATTTCGGCTCCTCTAAATCTCCTTTCTTATCTTCACTCCATTGCTAGAATATTTTATCTTCAATTGTCTAGTGACTCCTAATTACCCACCAGCTGTCACTACCCACTGGAGCTCCTCTCTCTTTAAGTATGTGCACATAGTGATTACCCATGGGAATATTCATTTTACTTAGGTTGTAATTATTCTGTGTTTTACTTTACAAGGAAACACAGATACATTTATACATTGCAGAGTTAATGCCTGGTAATACTTTTCCTGGAAATATTTGCCATCCAACCAGGACACAGACCTGTGATGGTGGAGGGTTGAATAAAATTGTTTTTTGGCTTTAGATGAGGGGAGGGGGAGAGAGAGAGAGAGACAGAGAGACAGAGAGACAGAGACAGAGACAGAGACAGACAGATGGAGATAGAGAGAGAGACAGAGAGAGAGAGGGAGAGAGAGAGAGGAGCTGGTTGCTGGTGGCTCATGCCTGTAATCCTAGTTACTCATGGGCTGAGATCTGAGGATTGTTGTTCAAAGCCAGCCAGGGTAGGAAAATCTGTGAGACTCTTATCTCCAATTAACTATTAGAAAACTGGAAGTGGAACTGTGGCTCAGAGTGATAGAGCACTAGTCTTGAGGGAAAGAAAAAAGCCGAGGGACAGCACCCATGACTGACTAAAAGAAAAGGAAAGAAGTGAAATCTTAATGCTATCTCCTCTATGCAGGCATTGGCAAGCTTCTTTCTTTTTCCCTCTGTAAAGGGCCCAATAGTAAACACTTCAGATTCTGTGTCACAACAACTCAACTCTACATTGTAGGCAAAGACTCACTTGGACAATGTGAAAAAGAGGAAGGGTAGCTTTGTTTATGAGAATGTGCAATGGCTCAATACCAGATCTGTATTGATGATGCCGATTACTATCTATATGCTGCTGATGTCTGTACTTGTAAGTACAGCAACTTGTAAAACTTGATTTGTGCATGTCTCTCACTTGCTTAAAACCTTCAGTGCTTCCCCTTGGTCTCAGTAAAGATGAAATTGTGTCTGTGCTCCATCTCTCTTCCTTCATGTTCATGCTCTTCAGCCTCTCTGAAGGCTCAAAGGAGTTTCCTGACCATTCCTTAAAGTTGCCACACTTTCCAGCCCGGTTCCCCTTCCGGGATGCTTCTTAGTTACTTAATTTTTTTTTTATCTACTTAAAATTATCTTTGGTAGTACTGGGGTTTGAACTCATGCTACCTTTTGAGCCATGATTTCAGCCTTCTTTTGCTTTAGGTTTCCCCCCCCCCCCCTGCCAGTACTGGGGCTTGAATTTAGGGCTTAGGTGCTGTCCCTGAGCTTCTTTTGCTCAAGGCTAGTACTCTACTACTTTGAACCACAACACTACTTGTGGCTTTTTCTAAGTACTTTATTGGAGAGAAGAGTCTCACAGACGTTCTTCCCCAGGATTGGCTTCAAACAATGATCCTTAGAGCTTAGCCTCCTGAGTAGCAAGGATTATAGGTATGGGCTGGCACCTGGATGCTTAAATTGTACTTAAGATAGGGGTTTTGCAGCCAG
Source organism: Perognathus longimembris pacificus (assembly GCF_023159225.1). Taxonomy (NCBI): domain Eukaryota; kingdom Metazoa; phylum Chordata; class Mammalia; order Rodentia; family Heteromyidae; genus Perognathus; species Perognathus longimembris. The sequence goes on from NC_063164.1 coordinate 17,760,180, forward strand.
GCACTGGTGGCTCATGCTTGTAATCTTAGCTACCCAGGAGGCTGAGATCTGAAGATTATGGCTCAAAGCCAGCCCAGACAGACAGGAAAGTCTGTGAGACTCTTATCTCCAATTAACCACCAGAAAACTGAAAGTGGCTCTACGGCTTAAGTGGGAGAGCCCTAGCCTTGAGCTGACGAGCTCAGTGACAGTGCCCAGGCCCAGAGTTCAAGCCCCACAACTGACCAATTGAAAAAAAAAAGATAGGTATTTTACACATTTGAGGGCTAACCTTGGACTATGATCCTCTACCTATGTCTCGGCATGCACAACCACACCTAGCTCTTAGTTATTTTTCACCTGTCTACCTTTCAGTTCATCTTTCTTATCTTCATGAAAATATTTCTAGCCCCTAAACAGGAGCCAGCCCCCTTGTTATTGTCTGGACATAAAATGTCCTCCCGAAGCTGTGATGGAATCTTGGTCCCCAGTTCATTGTGCTATTAAGAGGTGGGATTAGTTGGAGGAAATAAATCCTTAAGACCATGCTCCTGAAGGCTGTATCTTGTCCCTAGCCTTTTCTTTTGCTCTCTCTGCTTCCTGGTCTCCATGACATGAGCAGTTTTGCTCTACCACACCACCCCTTTCCTCTTGTTCTACTTCATCACATGTTCAGAAAGAAGAGACCCGAGTGACCCTGAGTTGAAACCTCTGAAACTGTGAGCCAGCATTAAATCTCTCTTCCTAGCCAGGAGCTGGTAGCTTATGCCTGTAATCCTAGCTATGCAGGAGGCTGAGATCTGAGGATTGCGATTTGAAGCCAACCTGGGCAGGAAAGTCTCTTATCTCCAATTAACCACCAGAAAAATTGGAAGTAATGTGGTTGAAAGTGGCAGAGTACTAGCCTTGAGTGAGAAAGCTCAGAAATAGGACACAGGCCTTGAGTTCAAGTCCCATGACTGACAAAAGGAAAAAAACCTCTCTCCCTTTCAGATGATTTTCTCAAGTACTTTGTTATATAGTCAATGGACACTGATTAACAAACTTTCTATAAGATCCTGGCAAAGTACATTCACCCTTGGTCACTGAATGATAAGTTTTCAATTTTATCATGATTTGTGATATTTAGAATTATTATGCAATGAATTTATTCATGTGAACAAGATATATTTACTACCTCATTGGTTGTGAGCTGGGTCACGTGAGTTGTTTTTGGTCAATGGAATGTTGGTGGATACAACATGAGCAAAGGCTTGTTTCCTCACACGTCTTACAATGCTTTGAGAAGAACACACCAATGATATTTGCTAGTCTGAAGGATGTATATATAGAGTTGAGCTTCCCAACTGACTTGCTGACCAAGTCTGGTAGTAAATACCCATTTAATGCCACAAAGTTTTGAGATGGTTTATTATGTAGCATAGATGACTGAGGGAATTGTATCAGTATCTCTCATTAGGGCGAAATATCTTTAAGGAAGGAAATATGGCTCTGCGGATGAAGTTCGGTGGCTGAATACTTGCCTACCATGCCTAAGGCCACCCTGGGTTTGATCTCAGCCACAGCAAGCGAACTCACAAGCAAACAAAGCACCAACCAAAAAAATGAGCAAATCCCTTAAATAATTAGGAAATATCTTGGCTTTGCTCACTAGGGTACTCTTGTGGCCTACTACAGAAGAAGCTGATTAAACATGAACTTCATGAATAATAAAGTGATTGATTGTATGTGGGAGCATTTAGCATGTGACAAGCACATAATTGGTACTCAGTGAAGGGGTTTTCAAATGGGTTAGGAAATGCTCAATAGAATCTGCATCTAGTTCCCTTGGAATCTGAAAACGTTCTTGAGTTTTATAGCTCAGGTTTATGTGCAAGAAAAATGTCCCTCAGTCTACAATCCGTTGTGTGTTCACTCTGCGATCACATTCTTTTACCCTCAGGAAAGTTAAGATTATTAAAGAAAATAAAAAAGAAATGCAAGTTCAGGAAGTTCTTTGCTTATATTACTTTGTTTCCTAATTTTAAATCTTATTAGTTTAAAGCGATAATAAAAAAAAAGCCATTTGGAGACAGGACAATATTATCACATCTGGAGTAACTTAATCAGATTAGGACAAAGACTCTATTCTCTTATTGATGCACATGTGCCTTTCTCATTAACTTTTGTATTATCTCGAGGAAAATATTAGACAATGCCATGCACTATGAACATTCTACACAAAGGGGGTTAATTAACAGGTATAGGTAGTATTAATTCAGATGGTACACATTAACTATGATAAATGTCTTTTATAGCTAGTGTCCATAGATAATTAATGCACAGCAATTTCCTCCAATGCACACCAATTTTTTTACAAAGAAAATATAAATATAAGATATCATTGCAACTGAGAATTTGCAAAGATTCCAGATAATTCTGAAATGCTTCTTAAGATTTAATTAGGTAAATCTTTTATTTTATTTTTTTATTTTTATTTTTGTTTTGTTTTGTTTTTATTATAAAACTGATGTACAGAGAGGTTACAGTTTCATACGTTAGGCATTGGATACATTTCTTGTACTGTTTGTTACCTTGTCCCTCATACCCCCTCCCCCCTCCCCCTTTACCCCCCTGAGGTGTTAGGTGAATCTTTTAAAAAGAAATATATAATTTCTATAAAAATATTGAAGATAAGCTGGCCTTATGTGTATAGATATAAAAATGTCTACAGATATAAGATAAATAAATGTTGAATCTTTGCATGTCTTTCCTAGACCCATATGCTATTTTATTTTTTGTCAGTCATGGGACTTGAACTCAGGGCCTGGGTGCTGTTCCTGAGCTTTTCTGCTCAAGGCTAGTGTTCTACCACTTTGAGCCACAACACCACTTTCGACTTTTTCTAAGTAGTTTACTGGAGATAAGAGTCTCGTGAACTTTCCTACCTAGGCTGACTTTGAACTGTGATCCTCAGATCTCAGCCTCCTGAGTAATTTAGGATTACAGGTGTGAGCCACCAATGCCCAGCTCAGATGTCATTTTTAACTTTTTGTATTTACATGGGATTGTTTTTGTCTGTAAAGAAAATAGATTTGTATACTAATAGGTTTGCTTTTGTTCTATACTGGGTCAATCGAAACATAGTCCAGTGGATTTCTAGCCTTGGAAAATTTTAAATGTTTATGTGGAGGAACTATGATCATAAATTTTAACAACCCATATGCTTGGATGTACCATTTTATATATGGTGTTTAAAAACTAAAACAGTGCTATGGTAATCTATGTATCTTGATATAATATTTATCTCTAGTGGTATTGAAATCTTCTTTTAATAATGCATTGTATGATTATTTATCATTTACTTCAAATTAAATAGAATCTGATCTATGTTAGAACCAGAAATTCATGGCTGTGATTGCCTTTCAAGATAGGAGTCACTACTAGTTGCAGGGAGTGTGGCTGGTGAATGTCCTCCGCAGCTGTTAGCTCCTCAATGGCCTGCTACAGCCTTTCCCCTGAGATCCTGCTCTTCTTGAAGAAGCCATAGCAGATGAAAGCAAGGTGATGACAGGCCTAGCCATATTCATTCAGAGTGGAACTCCTCCAACAGGTAGACTTTGTTCCCTTCTTGAGCAGCGAGATTTTCTTATTTCTTTGTCACTGTCTTCCAGTTTCCCCTGCCTATTCCTGCCTGCTTTCCTTTTATGGATTCTACATCCCAATCAGCCCTCTGCATCCCTCAGTGTCAGCCTCCTAGAGACTTGAATGGCAGCCTAAGTTTCCCAGGACTTAAATGGCAAATGCAAAATTGGAATCTGATTGCAAGTGAGAAAGTTAGAAACAATCACTGAACAAATTGTGATAACCTCATACTTTGAGCTAGGTCAGCTGAAGCACAGAAAAAGTGAGAATGGGAAATGAAGTCCATTTTATAAGACAAGAATAGGTTGGTGATGAGTAAATTCACCAGATAAAAGAGAAAACAGGCTGGTGCTGATGCTCATACCTATAATCCTAGCTACTCAGGAGGCTGAGATCTGAGGATCATGGATAGTAAAGTCTGTGAGATTCTTATCTCCAATTAACAAGCAGAAAGTTGAAGGTAGAACCATAGAGTTCCAGCTTTGAGTGGAAAAAAGGCAGGAGACAGCACTGATGCCCTGAGTTCAAGCCTTAGTACCAAAAAAAAAAAAAAAAAAACCAAAAAACAAAAAAAACAACCCACACAAAAAAGAGGAAAACAGCATCTACTAACGACCTTCTGGACATATAGATATATGCTACTCCAAACACTTCAAAGAAGAGTTCTAAACTGACATATTGAAATATATAGACAGGGACAGACTCTATCTCCTTTGTTACCAAGCAAGCACATGTCTACATGGTTATGGCATATAAATGAATCTATTCAACATGCATTTAAGACTGAAATATAACTTATACCACTCACATGAGGAAAATGGCAACACTGTGCTAACATAGAGATGAGTGAAATAGTTTCATTACTCTCAATCAAGTGGATTTTAATAAAATTATCCGACAAGAGGATTTTTCTTTGTTTTTGTTTTCTTTTCGATTTGTGTTGCTTGTTCATTTTTTCTGTCTTTGGGAGGGTAAGGGGTAACACAAGAATGGTGGGACAAAGGGTGATCAAATGCAGCAGTGGTAATCACTAGACACGATGTTGAAAATAAACTATGCAACTTGTGGAGTGGGAGGGGAGAGAAAAACTAGGAGAGAGCAAAGGAAGGGGTGATATTATCCAAAAAAAGGAATGTGAATGTATTCATTGCCTGACTTATGTAACTATAACCCCTCTGTACATCACCTTTATAATAACAATAAAAATTTGAATGAACAAAATTATCTTTAGCTGGACAGAGGTGTTTCAATTTATCATGCCAGTTTGTGAGTATAATGCAACTTGATCAATATTATCCCTTTCATCATTCTGCTCCATCTCTCTTATTCATCCCTTCATTTTTCTTAGATCCATTCTTAATCAGTAAGTTATAATTTTTAAAATAGCATTTTATCTGCAGAAATGTTAATTTTACCGAAGAGCATTCTATAGGTCCCATTTGGAGAGAAACCGTTATGGTTAATGCTGAATACAATTCTGATGTCTTGGAGGTGAGAAAGAGATCAAAATGCAATTTAAGAAACTCAGCTGGGATACATAACTGAAGGGAGAAAACAATTCAAAAAGAAAAGACAGAGGAGACTTGGTAACAATGGAGGAGAATGTCACAAAGCAAGTATGCATATGTTTGTCATTACTTTAAATAGTCTCGAATATTTTCATACAAAACCCCTTTATTGCAATGCATTTGCAATAGCTGGCACAGCCAGGGGTAAGTTGAAACATGTGTGTAATATCTTCAGTTCATGTGGTAGAGGCAAGAGAAATAGTTCACTGATTAAGTGTACTGTTTTGAGGGCGGCCCTGGAATGGGAATATTAACCCCTTAGCTGCCAGTGCTGAGTTCTCCTTTTAGCTTTTCTGGCTATGTGACAGGAAAATTGCATGTTGGGAGTGTGTGTGTGGGTGTCCACTTGAAAGGCTCTTCCGATGACAGTCATATTTCCCTGCACGAAGGAGCATTGGTCTAAGCTTTTCATTTGCTTCAGTCTTATTTCAAAACAAAGTAATGCTTCCTAAGCTACAGAACAAAGTTTTCCAAGTTTTGAGCAAAGAAGAGTTTTAGAATGAAATTCTGTAGGTAAGAAGGGATGATTATGGGTAAAGACTCTCTCTCCCTAACAGAACCATTGTCAGCCTTCCCTAAGCCCCTTTGTGACTAGGCCTTGACGTTAAGAACAAGAATCCTTCCAAGTTGTTTTTAGCACAATCAGATCACCTTGATGTCTGACCACGTTTCTCACCCTCTGCTGTCCTCTGGGTGATAGCTGGTAATCCTGGCCTGCCTTTTTGCAAGAATCCTTCTTAACTCTGACATTTCCTCTTAGTGATTTTATATCCACTGTCCCCTATTCTTCCCCCGAGCTATAATTCCCCACTTTTCTTCTTTCTTTTCTCCTTTGCTGTAAAACTTTAATGATGTCATCTGTTTTGAGATAAAATCTTTAGTGTCATTGAACAGTATAAGAACATTTTTTGTCCCTTTAACACTGTATAGACAGGGTTACTAATTTCTTCTTATTGGGGGATTTCCGTAGATGCGTTTCTGCCAAGTCTACCCACACTTCTTGCATCCTTATTATGAGGCCATAACATCCAATATTTATGTAAATTCATTTAAATAGACATTTAAATAAATGTCCATTTATTTGGAGTTGCTACACTTTAATATTGCCTTTTTTGTGTTTGTCCTATGCTGTGGGTAATCCCCACTACTGTGTCTCCTGTATTAGTGGGAATAAAATAGGGATCTTTTCTGGGTGTTGGTGGCTTACACCTATGATTCTAGCTACTCAGGAGGTTGGGATCTGAGAATCATGGTTCAAAGCCCTCCCAGGCAGGAAAGTCTGTGAGATTCTGATCTTCAATTAATCACCAATGGTGGAGTGCTATCTTTGAGCAAAACAAAAAAGGGCTCAGGATAGCACCCCAGTACCTGAGTTCAAGCCTCAGAACCTGCACACACACAAAAACACAGACAGACACACACATACATACACACAGATCTTTTGTAGCGATCTAGCTTGCAGACAATGCCGCAAACCACAAAACCATTGGAGGGCATCTACATGATGTGAGGAGCAGGATGCAGACAACTGTCACTAGTGCGGACAGGCATGTAGGCATCTCCTGCCAGTCATGGTAAGAAGAAAGGCTGGGGCTGGGGATATGGCCTAGTGGCAAGAGTGCTTGCCTCGTATACATGAGGCCCTGGGTTCAATTCCCCAGCACCACATATACAGAAAATGGCCAGAAGTGGCACTGTGGCTCAAGTGGCAGAGTGCTAGCCTTGAGCAAAAAGAAGCCAGGGACAGTGCTCAGGCCCCGAGTCCCCCCCACCCAGGACTGGCCAAAAAAAAAAAAAAAAAAAAAAAAAAAAGAAGAAGAAGAAAGGCTGAAAAGTATCAGACAGTTCTCTGAGATGAATATGCAGTTATCTCCTGTTCTAATTCCCTCCCGATACATGACAAAAAAGGTTATGACTTGGAGGACACTGCTTGGCCCATAGTGGACATGCTCATTTGATTGGTGCAAGAAGAGCCATGGTATGGAGATATAGTGCTCTAGGAGAAAAGACAAAAAGCAGAGGAGTACAAGGCAGTCAACTTTAGGAGAGAGATTGTAATGATCTAAATGTTTCTGTCCCTTCTCAATGCATCTGTTAGAACCCTACACTAAAGATGGCATTATTAGATGGTATTAAGAGGTAAGGCTCCAGAAGACGACTAGGGCATAAAGGTGGAGCCCACACCAATGGGAATTAGGGTCTTTATAAAAAAAGCTCCAGAGAACTATCCTGGCCTCCTCCCTTCAGAGTATATAGCTAAGACACTGTCTGCAAGCTGGAAATTGGGCCTTAACCAGATACTGAATGCATCAGTACTTTTTTATTTAGGTCTATGATAATATACTGAATTTTTCTATTTATGTGGTACTAAGGAATCGAACCCAGGGCTTCATGCATGCAAGGCAAGCACTTTATCACTAAGCCCCATTCCTAGCCCATATGTTCAGTTTAAAAAATATATTTTATTGTTATTGTAGAGGTGATGTATAGAGGGGTTATAGTTACATAAGTCAGGTGATGAGTACATTTCTTTTTGAACCATGTCACCCCTTCCCTCTTTCTCTGCCAGTTTTTCCCTCCTGTCCCTGCCCACAAGTTGTATAGTTCATTTTCCATATTGTCTAGTGATTACCACTGCTGTATTTTCACCCTTTGTCTCAGCTTTTCTGTGATCTTCTTTATCCTCACAAAGACAAATACACTAACAGGACAAAAGGAAAAGACAACAAAAATAAAAGCAATGATAACAAAAATCTCATTTCTGTTCCTTGGAGTTCATTTGGTAAAATATTATTTTATATGATCATTTGTACCTAGCTATTGAGCCTTTATGATCTGCTCCTATGACTATCCTCTTTTGTAGGACTGTCTAGATACCTGTATAATTTATCATGTCCCAGTGTACTTTTTATCATCAAGTGTGTTTACTTGTAGATTGATTGGCACATTCTAGTTACTACCAATTAGGGAAACCATGCAACCTATGTTTCTTTGTGATTGGCTTACTTTGTTAGTATAATTTTTTTCCCCAAGTTTTTCCATTCCCTTACAAATAGTACACTATCATTCTTTCTGTGTATCAGCACTTTGACCTTGGATTTCCCAGCCTCCTGAACTAGAGAGCAGTAAATTCCTATTCTTTGTAAGCTGCATGGTTTGTGATAGTTTACTATAGTAGTGTGGATTCACCAAGACAGAAATCTTTCGGTGAAGGACTCATAATGCTGAATGCTTATAGAATGAGTGAATGTTATGGGTAATTTCATCCTGATAGTGGTCCAGCCTGGGAAAGAGTCCAGGAAAAGCTGTTGGGAGGGGTTGTCTTACTGCACTTTCTCTCTGTCAGCTACCGAGGAAATGAACTCATTGGCTGACACTGGGTCTTTTGTTAGGGGTCCTTTTCATAAGTTCTTTGGAAATGTGTTGTTTTTCTTGTAAAGGAAACCTTTGTGTACAAATGATGACTATTTGAAAGACAGTAGGGTAACTAGGGTGAGAAGGGACAAGGGGAAAGAGGCAAGAGTATAATCTCCATTCAGTATAAATGAGGATACCAACAGTATTATGAGGCTGCGCACGCACGCGCGCACACACACACACACAGCAGCCTAGGAAGCTTTGGAAGGTGTATCAGAATTGCAAATGGGAATTATCTAATTTCCACCCTTGGGGTCCCTTATATGCCAATTTTATCTTTAAAAGCATCATACAACTCACTTGGAGTCATTATATGCAAGCTTAAGCCTTTTCTTTGCAAAAATGTCTAGAACTATGAGATATAGGCCTCCAAGTATAAGTTGGATCATTGCTTCTAGCATAGACACCTGAATTCCTATCTTAAAAAAAAGAAAAAGAAAAAGCAATCTACCAACTGTTATGTGTTCTTATTAATTGTTTAGAATACCTGTGAGGGAGAGGGCTTGAGGTGGGGGAAAGCATGATCCATATTTATGAACTTTATAGTCCATCCATTCACATTCTGCTCCTGGAAATAAGAAAATGTAATGAACACATATGTAAGGTTGACATGGTCTGTGGCTGTAACTATGTAATGTGCAAACTATTACATCATAAGTAAACAAAATCCACTTGATCAACAGGTTGGCTCGTTTAGTGAATGGCTAAAAATAATGATGAATATTGTTTTTCCATGAAAGTGCATTGTGAGCTTTTGATCAATCAATCCCTCAACATTCCATCTAGGGAAATATGCTGGCACCCTCTAAGATGATTCTGAGACTTCACAGCTTTAAGCAACTTCTCCAAGGTTTGGTCCTGGCTTTTTTCTGAGGCTATGAATGTCTGCCTCCTGGTTTCATACCCCCTCTCCCTTTCTCCTGTTATCCCTCTCAGATACATTCTCTAGTTTGTTAGGAGCCCAGGAGGGAGTTGAACTGGCAAATTGAGTTTAGATTCATGTATCATGTATCATGTTAGGTCATAGCTGAGAGCCCAGCATCATTTTAGGCTTCAGAACTGTTTTTTTTTTTTTTTAGATCACACTTAAATGTAAACCCTAATTGGTAAAGACCTTTAAGCAGAGGAAAATATGAAGAAAGTGAAAGTTTTGTCTTCCAAGACTTTATTGATATCTAAGCTGTTAGACTTTTATGCATCAATTTCTTTTCCCCTGGTTAACACATTGTCACCTTTACCCTTTCCTTTGACAAGTGTCAGGTTTTCTCATAGAAGTGGACTGCCACTCAAGTAGGACAACCCATGTTGATAATTCTGAAGACCCAAACCTGAAAGGAGAGAAATGGTGCTAATTGAGGGATTCAGATAGACACAGATGCTTCTTACTGAGTGCCTTTGTGTCAAACACTGAACATGACATAACCGTCACACAGTTATCTAATGGGAAAAGAGTAGTAATGGAGGGCGATGGAGAAGACCCAGGGAATACTGCTGGAGAGTGCTGGGCTTCTTGTTCACATTTCTTGAGATTTTGTTTGCTTACTGTTCCTAAAATTTCATAAGATATCTTCGGATGTTTGCACTGATTTCTTTTTTTTCTTTGCTTTCATTAGTTAGAGCTAGTTTCTTAAACAATACAATAATGACATTATTTAATAGCACAAGGGATCTCAAGCAAGGGGCATTTCTTTCTTTTTTTTTTTGGTAGCTGGGTGTGTCAGTGTATACCTATAATCTCAGTACTTGCGAGGCTAATGCAGGAGGAAGACAAGTTTGATGAAGCCAGCCTGAGCTACATAGTGAGACCTTGCCTCAAAAATCAAACAAACAACAACAAACAAATCTTTTTGTTTGTAGACATATAGAATACTGTTTTTTTCCTGGGTTGACCAAGAAGTGAAAAGTTTAAGAAAGGCAACCCCCCCCCAAACACCCTAATATTTATAATGAAATGCAAGTTTAGAACAGTATAAGACATATGAGTTTGTAGATGAGAGACTTTGGCAAAATTCTGATCTTTCATTAATTATGTTACCTTGGGGAAACTCACTTCGATTATTTCCCTCCCTCTGTCCCTCCATCCATCCATCCTTCCCTTCCTCCTTTCCTCCCTTCCTCCCTTCCTACTTTACTCCCTGCCTCCCTTCCTTCCTTCCTTCCTCCCTTTGCCTTCCCCTTCCCCTCCCTCCTTCCCTCCCTCCCTCCCTCCCTCCCTCCCTCCCTCCCTCCCTTCCTTTTTTCCTTTAAAAAAAATTGGTCATAAAGTTTGAACTCAGGGCCTGGGTATTGTCCCTGAGCTTTTTTTTTTGCCAGTTCTGGAGCTTGAACTCAGGACCTGAGCACTGTCCCTGGCTTCTTTTTGCTCAAGGCTAGCACTCTTCCACTTGGACTCACAGCACCACTTCCAGTTTTCTGGTGATTCTGGTGATTAGCTGGAGATAGGAGTCTCATGGACTTTCCTGTCCAGTCTGGCTTTGAACTGTGATCCTCAGATCTCGGTCTCCTGGGTAGCTAGGATTATAGGCATGAGATACTTGTGCCCAGCTTGCTTATTTCTTACGGGAATAACAATATTATCTTCATGAGAGATGGCCTTGAGAAGCTTCAAGACAATTTCTGAATAGTTCCAAAATGATGGCAGCACTCTGTGTTGCTTATTTAAGGATTCCAAATGAAAAAGGTGCCTGTCACTGAATGCCTTCGTGTCAATCACTGCACATGGCATTATATTCATGTAGTCACCCATTGAGGAAAGAACAATAATGAGTCATATTTTTTCTGTACTTTGAGGACTTAGTGAAATAAAATGCAGTTTTTTGGTTTTTTTTTGTCAGTCCGGGGCCTTGGACTCAGGGCCTGAGCACTGTCCCTGGCTTCTTTTTGCTCAAGGCTAGCACTCTGCCACCTGAGCCACAGCGCCACTTCCGGCCATTTTCTATATGTGGTGCTGGGGAATCGAACCCAGGGCTTCATGTATATGAGGCAAGCACTCTTGCCACTAGGCCATATCCCCAGCCCCTAAAATGCAGTTATTTGAAGAGATTTCTTTGAATGAGTGCTGTGATGGCTTGGGTATGAAATGTCTCCTACAGCCTGATGTTTGAAGGCGCATAGGTCCCTAGATAGTAGCACTATTTTGGGAGATGCTGAAAGGTTTCAGAAAATGGGCCTCCCTGGAGGAAGCAGGTCCCTGAGATATGTGTTGGAGCTGTCTCTTGCTTGGACCCTCTTGTATCTGTCTTTTTTTGCTTCCTGGCTTCCATGAGGTAAGGAGTTTTGCTCTGCCATGGGCTCCTGGCTTGACTCTAGACCCAGAAATAAGGGAGCCAATGCTTCAGACAAAAATCTATGAACCCATGAGCCCAAGTACAGAATTCCCCCTTTCAGATGCCTTTCTGTTATTTAACCATGAAAGCCCATCATAAGTAATGACTCTCTCAGTGTTCACAGTGAACTCAGGGCTGCTCACAGGAGCCAGGAAAGACGTGGAGAGCTGCAGTCTGAGCACAAGTACACCACCATGTAGCTGCATCCATCTCGCAACAACTCTGAAGCTCATTTTCTTATTTTGCATGAAAAGAGTAGAACAAACTGTTTATCTTTTGACTGTCGTGAGAAGAAAACCTTCCAGTATTCTTAGAAGTGAGTTTGCCAGAGAACTGATTTGAGACCAGAAAAAGCTCCTCCATAGAATGATGCTTTCACCTGGATCTTATTTTTGAAACTTGCCTGTGATAGGGAAGAGATAGGATGCCCTGATGACTACCAGATGCCAGTCATGCTACTTGCCTTGCTATTCTGGGGCTTGCTTGTTCTGCAGACCAAAGAATTGTATATCTGTGTGCGTGTGTGTGTGTGTGTGTGTGTGTGTGTGTTTATCTGTGTGTACTCATATAACACTTTTTGTGTTTTGGCCTGTCCTGAGGCTTGGACTCTGAGCCTGGACAGTTTCTGAGCTCCTTTTGCTTGACTCCAGCACTCTAGCACTTGAGCAACAGCACTAATTCTGGCTTTCTTTGTGATTTAATTGGAGCTAAGAGTCTCATAGACTTTCCTGCCCTGGCTTGGAACCACTGTACTCAGATCTGAGTCTCCTGAGTAGCTAGGATTACAGGTGTGAGCTACCAGTGCCTGGATTTCTATTACTATTTTTTATTTTTCTAGTTTTTCTGGTGGCCTTAGGCTGATGTGGAGAAAATGTATTGGGAATATGAAGGAATAGGCCAAAACTACCTGGGCTCGCTTCCAACCTTCCTAATGAAAGAAACAAAGTGTACCTCAACACTTTACCCCAGTGTGCCATATTACTCTAGGGGATAAAATCCAGGGTGGCTTCTTTCCAAAGTTCTACCATAGGAGAAGTGGGGAACGTGCAGACAAAACTCACCTGCCTGACTCTTCTGAGCCTCGGAAACTCAATCTCATCAGGAATCTCAGGCTTCTGTTGCTCTTTGCTGCCTGTGCATAGGTAGTAAGCACACCTATGTGGCTTGTATATGTGAGCGCTCTGTCTTACCAGACCCGGGAAGACAGTAGAAGCGCAGCCCCAGAGGCATGAGCTAAACGGTGCTATCATTTGGATCTTTTTCAAATTGTGTTCAGCAGGTTCATTGCACTGTCTTTGATTATAGTTTAAATCTTAAATGTCCCTTGAAGGTCCATATATTGGCTTGGTCTTCCATCTGTGGCATTATTGGGAGGTAATGGAACCTTAAGCAGATGAGAGTTAAATGAAAAAAAATAGCTTTAGAGATGTGTCTTTGAAGGGGATATTAGAATCCTGGGACACACATTCTCTGTCTTTACTTTCTAGATGCCATGCAGTGAACACACCCTCTGTGCCATGCATTCCTGCCATGATGCACTGTGTGTTGTCACAGGCACAAAGCACCAGAACCACACAAAACCATGGGCAGAAACATCTGAAACTGTGAGCTGAAATAAACCTTTCTGCTTTGCAAGCTGATTATCTCAAGTACTTTTGTTACAGTAAGGGAAAGCTTACATAAGTGGTAACCAGTACAGAGTAAACCTGCATTGTGCTGTCCTGCACAACATAAATTTGTTGAACTTTTGTTAGACTTTTTGGACTTTGTGTAGGTAGAAAACATATTTGTAATGGCCCTAGTCTATTGCACATTAGGACCAATTGTTCCCTGTATCATTTTAACATACACTGAATTTTTCATGAATGCAAGAATTATGTAAGCAATGAATATTGCACCTTGTTCTCTTTGCACCAGTGCCAGGGGTGGGGCACCATTTCAGGTGCATTCTAGATGCTTATCCCATGGAAGGTACCAGGAGCCTCCATAGTGATTGTATGGCTTGAGACTGAACCTGATGACCTCATGTCCTCTAGTATACCTGAAGTCCTATGTTCCACATGACCTTCTCTGAATTTCTCCTTGATATTTCAGCCTAAGTGGTAGATAAAACATGCTACCTATAAGGGCTGGGGATATAGCCTAGTGGCAAGAGTGCCTGCCTCGAATACACAAGGCCCTAGGTTCGATTCCCCAGCACCACATATACAGAAAACGGCCAGAAGCGGCGCTGTGGCTCAAGTGGCAGAGTGCTAGCCTTGAGCGGGAAGAAGCCAGGGACTGTGCTCGGGCCCTGAGTCCAAGGCCCAGGACTGGCCAAAAACAAAAACAAAAACAAAAAAAACATGCTACCTATGGATTTTGTTTCATGCCTAAGAGATTTCTTGGGCCAGTGACAATGGAAGGAGGTTGGCAACTTCAAATGGTCTCAAAACTCCTGTGGGGGAGGCTATAAAAAGTGTCTGCAGGCTGGCAATATGGCCTAGTGGTAAAGTGCTCACCTCGTATACATGAAGCCCTGGGTTAGATTCCTCAGCACCACATATATAGAAAAAGTCAGAAGTGGTGCTGTGGCTCAAGTGGTAGAGTGCTACCCTTGAGCCAAAAGAAGCCAGGGACAGTGCTCAGGCCCTGACTTCAAGCCCCAGGACAGGCAAAACAAAACAAAACAAAAAATGTCTGCAATGGTCTGGGAAGAAAGCACAAGGGTTTTATTTTGGGCCTAATTTATTGAAAATAAACTTGTTACATCTGGCAAGAAAGTGCCCCCATCTCTCTTTCTTTAAAATACTGCATAATCTTATTTCTATATTCATAGCATTTCTAGACTTGGATCAACTTAGTCAAAGCCATAAAAGCTCTTCGTCCCAGGACTAGGAAAAGTCAGGCATTAGCCTCATGCTGTCTGGGCCCTGGGTGCTACATTTGGCAGGCACAAGCTACTTAATGTTAAGCGGAGCATCCTTGCAAGAGAGTGTCATCATCAGACACAGTGTGGCCTGATAGTTCCAAGCCTATAAAGGCTTACAAGTATCACAGGCCTCTTCCAGGCCTCCTGTTGAGTCTTTATCTCTTCCAATCAGAAAGACACAGAGAAAATCATTTTCTCCATTCTCAAATTTGCAGCCTTTAGAGTAATGAGAGGCTAATGGTAGGCTAATCCAAACAAGCAGTTGACACTTAAGTGTCATCCATGTCCGAGGAGTCACATTTGAGGCTTCCAGGAAGGTCAGTTCCAACATTTCTCTTGTTTGTTTTAGTGTGAGATAATTGTGCATGCAAATTCATCTATGCACTCTTTTTTCTTTCTTGGAAAAAAAAGTATGAGGAAAATGGACAAATAATGAAATCCAGGGACCATGGTTACTTTACTTCGTTATCTTTATGTCTTTTGTGATAAAGGCATTTTCCAGCAATTTTCAGTTCTGTATCTTTTTTTTTTTTCATTTAGCAAATCCATAATCCCAATATTGTGACTTTAATGAAACAAGGTGAATGAAGTCACGAATACTAACCTTAAGAGTAAAGCTGTGGACATTTCTACTTTCAATATTCCCTTTATGGTTGTTGGGCAATTTTAAGGTAATAAAATTGTAATGAACTTTCTAAAAGAAGATGCCTCTGCTGGCTGCTCCATGAGAAAAAAAATGGAAGTAATTTGGTAATGAGTACTTGCTGCTTGCCCTCCCTCCCTCCCTCCCTTCCTCCCCCTTCTCCTTTCCTCTCCTCCTCCCTCTCTCTAACTTGCCCATCCTCTTGTTCTTGTTCTCACAGTAGGCCTGCCAATTTCCCTTTGTTTCTTTTTTTTTTGGCCAGTCCTGGGCCTTGGACTCAGGGCCTGAGCACTGTCCCTGGCTTCTTCCCGGTCAAGGCTAGCACTCTGCCACTTAAGCCACAGCGCCACTTCTGGCCGTTTTCTGCATATGTGGTGCTGGGGAATCGAACCTAGGGCCTAGTGTATCCGAGGCAGGCACTCTTGCCACTAGGCTATATCCCCAGCCCATTCCCTTTGTTTCTTCAAATCTCTTATCAGCTTCAAATCCTAGGCCTATGAAATGTTGCATTTGTTAAGCTGTATATAACCTTTTCCATGTCTTGTGAAAAGACTGATTCTTTTTTATCTCCAACTTGGAAAAAATGGGAGAGATGGATTTCAAGTCAAGAATGAGAAGTGGAAAAACTGAGTTAGATAACACACGCAGACACACACACACACATGCACACACACACACACACACACACAAACACAGAGGAAGGTGTTAGATTGCCTTCTAGAGAACTCTCCAGGTAGAGTAAATATGTACAATTGTAGCAGGGAGACAGAGCTCCCTGCACTTAGGATCCACAGAGATGGAAACTACAGGATAAGGTGATGGTTTCTGTGCCATCTAATTTCCTGAAAGGGATCTCTTTGAAGTTAGCAGTTGTGAAAATGCCAGCAGATCCAGCTGACATGATTACCAGAAAGAAAATCAAAGCCCCCTTTCCCCACTCTGTCTGAGAGTCACTCTTGCACACTTGAAAGTGGTCATTCCCACACAAAGGACAGAACTCCAGACTCTGTTATGGGGGAGGAGCAGCTTTGCTAAAACATTCTGAAATGACACTATTAGTGCCAGACCCTATAGGTGACTCTTCTTTGATTAAAAAATACAATACCTCTGGAATAATATATATGAATAACTTCCCAGATACTTGCTGACATTACAGCTGGAGTCAGCAGAATTTGAGGTGAGTGAACTCTTCTTTAGTAACTTATATGGTCCACAATAAACTTATCTTGTTTTATACTCTAGATATGCTCCCCACTTCACACTTAATTATTCATTGTCTGGATCCAGAATGTTTTTAGGCAAGAGATAGAAACTCAGCTTACCTTATCTTAAAAAAGAAGAAAAAACTCACGAGAATTTATTGGCTCACGTAGTAAAAAATTCCAGAGGTCAGCTGACATCAGATGTATCTGGATCCTGAAGCTCAACTTCTGGAGCCAGGCTGCCTCTCCCTTAATCTCTCAGGTCTGCACCTCTCTGGTTTGACTTATTTTAGGCAGGCTCTTGCCACGTGTTAGCAAGATGGCCCCAGCAGAAAGAGCCATTCAAAAAACGTTGCCCAAACAGAGTTGATTAGCACTTTTTGAATCTTTAATAAGTACCAGGCATGGTTTTGAGCTCTTTCACTTATCATATTACTTGGACTGGCTCGCAACTTTATGTGTTGGGAATTATCTTTCTTATTTCCTTCACAAGGATCCAAAGTCATCTGAAACAGGTAACTTGCCAAGTTCTTATACCTGGTAATTAGCGGAGCTGGATGTGAATCCAGGTGGTCTGCTTCAGGGCCTGGTGACTTAGCTTAAAGAGTATACTTGACAAATTGTGCATTGCTAAAATATGGAACCAACCCAGAGGCCCCTCAGTAAACAAGTGGTTCAGGAAAATGTGGTACATATACACAATGGAATTCTATGCCTCTATCAGAGAGAATGACATTGCTCCATTTGTAAGAAAATGGAAGGACTTGGAAAAAATTATACTAAGTGAAGTGAGCCAGACCCAAAGAAACATGGACTCTATGGTTTCCTTCATAAGGAATATTTAATACATGTTTAGGCTAGTCATAGCAGAAGATCACAAGAGCCTAATAGCTATGCCCTTATGAATACATAAGATGATGCTAAGTGAAATGAACTTCACATTATGGAAACAAGTGCTATATCATTGTTGTAATTAGTTTCAACATGCCATGTGAAACTGTACCCTTTTTATTTCTCTCATATTCCCTTCCTGTGGTTTTACCTCCACTATCACTGTATCTCATCTTAGTACCCTGGATACTGTATATACATATATTAGAACTAGGGAAGGGAAAAGGAATGCCAAAATTGAGAGACAAAGGATAAAAAGACAAATGATTCCAAAAGCAATACTTACAAAACCATTTGGTGTAAACCAACTGTACAACTCATGGGTGGTTGCGGGGGAGAAGGGAGAAGGGAGGGAGGCAGGGGAAAATGAGTGAGAAGGTAACAAGTTGAACAAGAAATGTACTCACTGACTTACTTATGAAACTGTAACCCCTCTGTACTTCACTTTGACAATAAAGGAAAAAAAAGTACACTTGAATGAACTCAGATTGGGATGGCTTGGGTGATATGTCTATGCCTGAACCATTGATGGGGGCTGTGGCTGGAATGCTTGGATTTGGTCAGGCTTGGATCCCTGTCTACTTTGGAAGTAAAGGTAGGTTCCATTTTACCCAAAACAGATGGACAGAGGTTAGGTGACAGATATGTCTTCCTAAAGGTAAATCAGAAGAGGACATAGACTGGACATAGTACAAAGCAAATGATATCCACCATCCATAATTCTCTCTTTTATGAGGATGAGTTTTGAGGTTAGGTGGCAGTCATTGAACTTGTGCTATGTTATGCTTTTGGAAAAGGACTTAGGGTCAAAAGGACTGAGTAACATTTGATTTCACAATGGTTATGTTAGGGTCAAGACCTTGGTATGCTCTATGGATATGTACCTAGGTGACTGTCTTACTATGAATATTATAATATATATGTAAATATAAAATCAAGCTACTTAGTATATGCTTAGAGCCATGTTTGTGTAAGATATTTGTGGGGAAAGGGTGATGAATGGGACAGAAATTGGAAGGCTGTAGTAAGGGACTAAGGAGGGGGTCATTTGTGTATGGATACCACAGACTGTAATGGATGGAGAGGCAGAATCCACAGTTATCTAAAACTAGAGTGGAATTTTGTGTTCTGAAAGAGAACTGGCTGTGTGATTTGGCTTGGCCTTTGGCTGCTGAAGGAATCGTACTTAGAAATCGAGGTGTCAACATGAAACCCAAATGGATTGAGATCTGCTGGCACACTGCCATTCCATTCATTCATTCACTTATCTGCTCATTCATCTCATAAGGTAGAGTGAGCGTACACTAGAGGATCCTCTCTTGGGTAGTTGAATAAACCCTTCTGAAGAGGTGACATTTAAACTAAGACTTTGATGAATAAGAATGCAACAAACCCAGGGATTTGAAAGAGGGGAAGAGAAGACAGTACTCTATTCATACTCACTAATTCAATCATTATTTATTGGAGTAGGTATTGTTTTAGGTGCCACGAATACAGCAATAAAGAAATTAAGCAATTGTTTTGACTCCTGTGGTTTATATTCAAGTGGAAAAGGTAGACAATAAGAAGAAAACACAAATAAAAGGTACATCAGGTGGCAATAGATACTATATTGAAAAACGGAGCAGATAAAAAGAGCCAGGAGTCCTTGATGGAAGATGGTGCTATTTTGTGTAAGGTAGTTGAAGATAGTCTCTTAAAGGCTGCTTGAGCAGAGACCCAAAGGAGATGAGAGGGAGTCATGAGGCTGCCTTGGGGGCGAGTGCTCCCAATGGAGGCTGAGGCATGATGGGATGTTTGAGAAACACACATGAGGGATCAGATTGAGCAGTATTTGGGGCAGAGAATCGGAGGCGAGTGAGCAAGAGGGAGATGGATAGGTGCTAATGCAGTGGGAGAGAATTAGGGAGTCAGAGGTTGCATGCGTAGGGGCAGCTATTTTCATTCTCAATGAGATGTAAGATTTTAAGCTGGTAAACTACAGATATAACCTAACATGAATATCTGGGATTGTTTTGCTTGTGTATTGGGCATTCACTCCATAATGACAAGAGGGGAAGGCAGGGAGATATTTTGCAGTTGTGCACCGAGAGAGAACCAAGTGTTGAGAGCTTGGTACTCAGTATGATGATGTTGGAAGGTTGTGGACCTTTAAGACCTGGAGTCTTACTGGGATTTTGTGACTCCACTTTATGCTTTCCTGTTCTTTGATTGGCTTTTTCCTCTTGCATGTACTCTGGTCATATTGGTGCTATCTGCCACCTTCCTAGAGCCAAGATAATGTCAGTGCTTTGCCCTTGGACCTCTCTCTCTCTCTCTCTCTCTCTCTCTCTCTCTCTCTCTCTCTGTCTTTGAAAGAGGAGAAGACAGTACTCTATTCATACTCACTAATTCAATCATTATTTATTGTAGTAGGTATTGTTTTATGTGCCATAAATACAGCAATAAAGAAAATAGGCAAATTCATTCGACTCCTGTGGCTTATATTCATATTCTTTCAACTCCCGTGGCTTATATTCCCTTCTTCTCTTTTGTACTCAGTCCCTCCCTAGCCTTCTATCTTTCCTTCCTTCCTTCTTTTGGTAGTAATGAGATCTGAACTTAGGGAAAGCACTCTGTCATTTGAACCATATCTCTAGTCTTTTTGTATGTTATTTTTTCAGCTAGGATCTTGCACTTCTGCCTAAGTAGTCTTGTGACCGCAATCCCTCTACTTCTACCTTCTCAGTAGCTGGGATTATAAGTATGAACCATTTTGGCTGGCTCGTTCCCGGAGGTAGGATCTTGCTAACTTGTTTTGACCGATTTTGGATTACATTCTTCCTACTTCCGCCTCCTGAGTATCTGGGCATGTAGCTATCATGCCAAAAATTTTTTTTTAAACAAAGTTATTTGGCTCAGATATTTTGTTAGAGTTACAAAAATTGACTCATACAGTGTCCATCCTACTTTTAATCTATTCAGAGATCGACCACCATTGAAAGATTTTCTTCCAATCTTCTCTTTATTTCTATTGTTTCATCAAACAGGAGCTACCTGAATGCAAACTTGCAGCATTATAACTTTTGGAATTGGTGTGTGGACAGAAATTTCCCTGGATTAGAATCTTGACTTCCTTTTTATTGGAGGGGCATGGGGAGAAGGTGAGATTTTTCCAGTATTACCCAAGTACTGGTCACTTAATGGTTGACCTGTGGTGATCAGATGTGCAGATGGGAGAATGGACTGCACAGGAAGGAGAAAGGGAGGAGAGAAGGCCTCCTGTGAGGTCACAGGGCATCAAATACACCAGAGATCCTGGGAATGGCAGGAACCTAGCCCAGAGTCCCTTCTTAAAAAAATAAAAGAAATGAAGATAAGCAGGTGTACTTACTTATGTTGATTTTTTCTCATTTATTTTGAGTAATACACATAGTTGTAAACTTTTATTAACTCACAATAAATTTGGTCCTGAGCATTATTTTAGCTGATTCTTCATGAACTCTAAACCCTTTACAAATTTCCTTCACACAGACTTTTCTTCCTACCAGGGCTTTTACAGATAAATGTTCACAATTGGCTCCTTTTCATTTGTTCTATTTGATGTTAGGTTGAATAATCAATCACCATATGGACTCGAGGAAAGTGCATTTTGCTGAGAATACTTCATCTTTTCTTAGCTTTGTTAGAAAAGCATATACATACACTCTCATTCAGTAGTAAAAATAATTTAGTGACAATACTTTTCATGACCCTGAGACAGACTGACATACTTTTCTTAGTATAGAAAGTCATTAATTTATCGTTTATGTTAATTGTTGTCTTCATAGTTATTTTTATTTTTATTTATTTTTTGCCAGTCCTGGGCCTTGGACTCAGGGCCTGAGCACTGTCCCTGGTTTCTTTTTGCTCAAGGCTAGCACTCTACCACAGCGCCACTTCTGGCCATTTTCTATATATGTGGGGCTGGGGAATCGAACCCAAGGCTTCATGTATACGAGGCAAGCACTCTTGCCAGTAGGCCATATTCCCAGCCCTCATAGTTATTTTTGTCCTCCTCTATCCCAGCTTTCTATCAACTCTTGGTAGCTATAACAATCAGCAAAATAAGGTGGAAACTGACCACAAACAATCTACAAAATGCCTTAGAAATAGGTTATCAAAGTCCCCAAACTCTAATGTCAGAGAGAACCCATGAGGCACTTGTTAAAACCATTTGTGTTATCTGGGAACTGATGCCCCATATCTGTAATCCCAGATACCACACAGGCTGAGATCTGAGGATTGTAGTTCAAAGCCAGCCCAGGAAGAAAAGTTTATGACTCTCATCTCCCAGTAAACCAACAAAAAGCTGGAGGTATGGCTCAAGTGGCAGAGCATTAACTTTGAGTGGGCACAAAGGAGCCAAACAAGAGTTCAAAATCCTGAGTCCAAATCTCAGTAGGCACACACACACACACACACACACACACACACGTATGGGTGTTGGATCCACTCTCAAAGTGTGTCAGTTCAGGAAATCAGGCAGCCTGGGTGGGGCCCAGGATCTAGAATCTGTATTTTAGAATCTATATTTTAACAGTTTCCGCATAGAACTTTACCTACTTGTACCTATGTTTGAGAGTCACACAACCTAAACTTTTTTTGTGTGTCAGACATTGCTTGGATTGCAACTCTTCCATATTTCTACTGTTGAGGCTTTTGTACTATTGGACTTATCTGGACTATTAATTTTAATTCCACCTTTCTCTTTCTGCATGTGTGTGTGTGTGTGCGTGCACACATATATGTGAAAGACCAATCCTAGTCTAAATAACAGATTTATGTGGGACAATATTGAATCTAACAATCAATAGAAGGCAACAGCTGCAGTTGCATTACAAGGCCACAAGGGGGGTAACTCCAGGGAAAAATTGATGACTAGCCATAGCTCCGGATGGGGGCAGAGAGACAAGTGCTCAAGGGAGACCAGAATTGCCAACAAGGGCTCTAGGTATAGTGGGGTTTAGCACTGGAGAGGAGGTTGTTGGTGCTGGGAACAGACTTTGGGAAGAGGAATGTAGGTATTGGTAGTTATTAGAGAGAGGAACGGGTAGGGGAACTACTCGAGGGTCAGTGTATTAAACAGTGTATTCCATCTGAATATTTGTCCAGGATTTAAAGAAGGTCAATATAGCATCCTGGGATTTAGAATAAATTTCCTTTGTCTTCAACCTTCTGTCCCAATTCCCAAACCTGGTGTTTTGTGCTTTCAGTGTTAATAATTTTCTCATATTTTGACTCTGCTTTATTTGTCTGTTTGATTTCCTCCCCACCGCCCCAGTCATAATTGTTGATGCTGGAGCCAGCTACCCAGCACTTGTACTATGAATAGCAGCTGGCATCCAAACTGTGGGTAGGCTTCCCTGAGCCTGACTTCCGGCTGGCTCCTGGCCAGTTGCTCTACTGTCTTCGACCCCTGCCAAGTTCTGCTCCTCCAGATAATGAGGTTTTGCCCAGCCAGGTTTCTGGCTTTTAAGACAAGAGCAGAACAGAATGAAGAGAGAAAGGGAACATTACTTGTTTCCTTTAGAAAAATCTGGGTTAAAGTTCTCTGATCTCAAAACAATGCAGTCTTGAGACCAGTAGTCCAAAGGAGATGAGTTATGCTGTGGTCAGCCAGCCTATTAGAGAGAATAAGGACAGAGATAATGGGTTATACGAATAGCACACTTAGTTTCTTCTTTTCTTCCTGTTTTTAAAGGTGATAGCTCTTGGACTCAATATAAAGGTGAATATAACAATCGTAGTTCATTTGAACACTTTAGAAAAAAAGAAATGGAAAATTTGCTTCAAACAATAATAAAGTCAGGGAATTATCAAGGAAGACCACATGAACATACACTTAAAATGTCAGATGCAGGCACAGGCATCCTAGGAGTTCTCTACCCAGCATTAAAAGTCAGGGTGGGCTGGGGATATGGCCTAGTGGCAAGAGAGCTTGCCTCGTATACATGAGGCCCTGAGTTTGATTCCCCAGCACCACATATACAGAAAACGGCCAGAAGTGGCTCTGTGGCTCAAGTGGCAGAGAGCTAGCCTTGAGCAAAAAGAAGCCAGGGACAGTGCTCAGGCCCTGAGTCCAAGGCCCAGGACTGGCCAAAAAAAAAAAAAAAAAAAAAAAAAAAGTCAGGGTGCTGGGGTGGAATATTAGTGTTAAAAT
This sequence comes from Perognathus longimembris pacificus, assembly GCF_023159225.1. Taxonomy (NCBI): domain Eukaryota; kingdom Metazoa; phylum Chordata; class Mammalia; order Rodentia; family Heteromyidae; genus Perognathus; species Perognathus longimembris. The sequence continues at coordinate 17,783,922 of NC_063164.1, forward strand.
GGGTCCTTCCATGCTACTTCACTTGGATAAACATTGAGCAATCTGTTCATACCCAGTCAGCTCTAGGAATAAACTTTTTTTATGCTCTCATGTAGAAATTGCATGATAGCAAGCATGGTGATACATGTCTGTAATCCAAGTACCCAAGAGACTGAGACAGAAGAATCGTGATTGGGAGATCAGCTTGGGTTACTGAGTGAGAGTATGTCTGAAAAAAACTAAGGGTTGTAGTTTAGCAGTTGAGTGCTGGCCTAGCATGCACAAGGCCCTAATTTCAATCCCCAGTGTGGTATGAAACAAACATAGAAAAATGAAAATAAATGAGAAAAAATTGCAACTGTTTTTCTATCTTGTTTTCTTAAACAGTAGCTTCTGTCCTTAAAGATTTTTGTTTGTTCCTTTCTTACAACAGAACTTCTTTGCACATGATCCTCTGAGTTTTAGAATACTTTTCCCTTTTGTTATTGTTAGCTGACTTCTCAGAGAGGCTCTGTGACCACCTGATTGAAAAGGAGTTTACGTTCTATTATTCTCTATTTCAACTCCCTGTGTGAACCTTTCAAGCACTCATCCTCACTTACTATTTGTTTTGTTTGCTTATTCGCCTTTTTGTCTGAACTCCTTGCTATGTATGCATGAGAGCAGAAACCCTGTGTGCTATATTTGCTCTTGTATTCCCAATATTGGGCATAGTGGGTAGCATTATTTTAGATACTCATTAAATATTCATGAAATGAATGAATGAAAATTTCTGTAAATGCTGGGAACCTATGGCTTACGCCTGCAGTCTTTGATACTCAGTAGGCTGAGGAGGATGGAACTTCCATGCCATCCCGAGAAGAAAAGTAGCCTATGAGCTACCTTCTCCAATTTCCGAGTCAAAAGCTGGGTTGAAGGCATGACTCAAGTAGTAGAACACCAGCCATAAGCAAGAAACCCATGCATGCATGAGACCCTAAGTCAAACCCAGGTCTAGGTTTAAAAAAAAGAAAATAGTTGTGTCTATCTTATATAGCATCGAGGAAGTGTAGAAGACAAAATGCAACATCAGTATATATGATAATAACGTAAACTATCTTTTTTTTTCTTCTTGTTTGGCTGGTCCTGTAGCTTGAATTCAAGGCCTGGGCTTTCTCTCTGAGCTTCTCTGTGCTCAAGGCTAGCACTCTACCACTTGAGCCACAGCACTGCTTCCAGCTTTTTCTGTTTATGTGGCACTGAGGAATCGAACCCAGGGCTTCATGCATGCTAGGCAAGCATTCTACTACGAAGCCCCATTCCAAGCCTTAAAGTATTAATTTATATCAGTGGATATTTGTAGACAGTTTACTATAAAACTGGTCCCTTCTTGGGTTACTTAGCGTTTTTGTTTTTACTTAGCATTTGTGGTTGTGTGTTTCCCTTTCAATTTAAGCCCCGCAAGTGGAAGATTTAATGAAGTATTCCTCATCCTCCATTTACCCATCACACTGACTGGCATGTAATACTGCAGTGAGTCTCTTTTCTGAATGGAAAGATTGTGTGAGTGGGGATTTGAGTGAGAAGAGTCTGTTTATAAGTGACATGTTGGGACAAAAAAACCCTCCTAACACATTGAAAGTAAATGACATTCAGTAGAGATTTTAGGGCAATATTATAGTCATGCGCCTAAGCTGTCAGCAACTAATTACAAGTATTAAGTTACTTGGCAGTTCAGAAGGATGAGATCTTTTCAGACTAAGGAGTCTAGAAGAATTTTCATAAAGAAGCCAGGATTTAAGTGTACTCTTAGGGGATGAGTAGGATTTAAATAATGTCACTATAATCTACCTTTATCTGTTTGCCATTCATGAGTTTTGCTTCTGCAGTGTAGTGACTTCTTTCAAAAATGGAAACCTTTCAGAAGTCCAAAGATGTCTAATCATTAACAAATGTAATGTATTTATATATTATAATAAATATAACATAATAAAGTAATTAATAGTAATAAAATTAATTTTTTGGGTCAGTTGTGGGGCTTGAACTCAGGGCCTGAGCTCAAGGCTAGCTCTGTGCCACTTTGAGCCACAGTGCTACTTCTGGTTTGCTGGTGGTTAATTGGAGAGAAGAATCTCATGGACTTTCCTGCTTGGGCTGGCTTTGAACAGTGGTCCCCAGATCTCAGCCTCCTGAGCAGCTAGAATTACAGGAGTGAGCTGTCAGTTCCCTCCTCCTCCTCCTTCTCCTCTTCCTCTTCTTCCTCCTTCTTGTTATCAAATGAAGGACTAAAAAGAAATAAAGAAAATAAACTTAATAAACTCATACTTGAAATAAGTTTGTGATTTTTTTTTTGTCCTCCATGTAGAAAGAGATTGGTCTACAGACTTTACAAGATTAAAAGATCCAGCTACCATTTTTCAATTTCAAGAGGATGGATATAGAACTGCTTTGGGTTTTTATTCTTCTCTTTTTGTGTTTATTCCTGGGAAGTTCAAATTTTAGGCCCATTTGGGTTTTAAGAATGGAATTATCTCTAAGAATAGAATTCTTGGGGTTCAGATAGACATCTTTTGTGTGTGCTGATACTGGGGCTCAAACTTGGGGCCTTGTGTGTTTATTTAGCTGTTTTTTTCCATCAAGGCTGGTACTCTACCACTAGAGCTACACCTTTAGTTTTAGCTTTTTGCTGGTTAGCTGGAGATCAAAGTGCCATGGATTTGTCTGCCAGGGCTAGCTTCAAACAAAGATCCTCAGATTTTAGCCCATTGAGTAGCTAGGAGTATAGGCATGAGCCACTAGCACCTGGTTAGGTCTTAGGCTATTAGGACAAATAGTTGTATGTCCATGACCGAGAACATGACTATGGAAGAAATTCTGTTTCTGTAAGTGGAGGGGACTGGGTAAAGCCATTTCTCTGCCAGATCCCTGCCAGATTTTTAGGAACTTAATCATACCACTGCAATTGGTCAATGAGTTGAAAATACAAATAATACTACAAAACTTTAATCCTACCATACCAAAAAGTATCCATAACCAACTTGTCTTTAAATGAAAAAAAGAAAAAGCACCACACAAGATGACTAAGACAAGGGTCTGTTATTTCTAAATTCATTGTGTTTGTGGGATGTGTGATAAATGGTCAGGTTAGAGACAGGTCCCAGAGCTGTTCTGGAGGAGTAATGGTCCCATGCTATAGGTTTAGGTTAGGGCTTAAGTAGAGGTATGTTGGTGACTCAGTAGAGGTAGAGTTCTGCCATCTAAATGCCATTGTTCTGAGGTTACCTATGGGTTTTGTGATTGCGGCTGATCTTTCTGTAGAGCCCATGATTTTCACCTACCTAGATTCCTAGGCATTCTTTAGTGGTCAAGTCAATGATTTTCTAGCAAGGGCTCATTAATCAGTTGCTAAGCCACCATAAATTACCAAGAGAAAGGAAAACAGCTCAGAGAATGAGTTAAGGAAGAGGTAAGGGCTTATTTGCCAAGTCTAGATAAATAACTTGCTCAATTCAAAAATGTGTATTTATATAAAAAATGTCAGAAATGTGCCACATTGAGACCCCAATTTTTACGGTGTCAAGTTTTGATTTAGGGAGCAGTCAGTGTGACATGTCTATGGAAAGAAAGAGTGTGATTCTTTCACTCACAAAACCTGCATGGACTTTGAGAGCGCTCAAATCTCCAGGCAAACCAAAGAGTGTCATATTATTTTCTCAGTTGGAGTCTGTTTAGAATTAAATTATTTTCCCAATGACTAAAAAACTGTCACCAAACATTACTCAAATAAGGAAGAACATGTAGTTTCCTCAACTTAAATCTATTAACATCCATATTTTCTTAAGAAGCTATATTATGAACTATTCATTATTAAAAAATTATTTGGTAAACAAGACCAGTGAAGTTTACCTGCCTTTTAACAATGTTTTAAAATAGGGGTTTCAAATAATTCAGGCACATGAATTCATTTTATGTATAAAATTTTAATGATACAAATGTGTCTGAGTCTAAGAGTCACTTCTATTTTTCTAGGCAAGTATCCTAATTCCTATTTCCTTTGGTTTTCTAATGTGTTTTTTTGGTGGGTTGCAAATTTATTTTTAAATATATGATGTATTGTTCTCTCTCAGCATGTACATACTGGGAAAGGCTTCCATCAAAGGATATTAGAAGGTGCTGTCTGAAGATAATGCTAAGTAGAGTTCAAAACCATTAAATAGTATACCCGTTTTTGTAGGTAAAAACTAATAGATGTATTGATTTATTAAATTTTTTTGGTATTCATGTAGACAGAATCTGGTGTAATTTAGACCAACAATGAAAAACCCTTCCAATATAATCTTGTTGTTTTGTCTCTGGTTTAAAAGGAAGCTGAGTCTTCTTTATTGAATGTCTTGATAGCTGAATTTAGGTTGAATTATGAAAAGCAAGGGTTGATAGCTATTAATGATGATAAAGTGCTCAGGCATTTTATGTATTTTCATTAATCCCCATCAGTGGCTCTGTGAAGAGAGATGCTACCAACTCTATTTTGTATCCACGGGCCCTGTAACTTTGTGAGGTTAAAGGACATTAGCAACAGGGTTTGGTCAGTGGTTGTGCCAAAGTGAAACTCCCATTCTCCCTAGCACTGAGTCACATCTCTTGTCTTTATGCCGTGGTTCTTGAACTTCTTGATTTCATGAACCAATAAAACTTCTAAAAGCAACACAAGCCAATAAAACATTTACAATTTTAATGTGCCTAAATATTAGTTAGAAAATTAAAATAAAAGTAACTAACATCAACTAATTCCAACATAATTTTGTAAAAGAAGGGATTGCATTTATTATATTTTAAAATGTTAGTATATAACACTATTTCATATTGATGTATATTTTTGAAGAGGTGATAAGTCAGATATATAGCTAATATATCCCAGGGATCCCTTCCCTTCCCTTCCCTTCCCTTCCCTTCCCTTCCCTTCCCTTCCCTTCCCTTCCCTTCCCTTCCCTTCCCTTCCCTTCCCTTCCCTTCCCTTCCCTTCCCTTCCCTCCCCTCCCCTCCCCTCCCCTCCCCTCCCCTCCCCTCCCCTCCCCTCCCCTCCCCTCCCCTCTCCCCTCCCCTCCCCTCCCCTCCCCTCCCTTTCTTTCCCTGTGTCTGGGGCTTAAACTCAGGACTTGAGTGCTGTCCCTTAGCTTTTTCCACTGAAGGTTAGTGCTTTAGCGCTTGAGCCACACCTCCATTTCTAGCTTTTTGCTGGCTAATTGGAGATAAGTGTCTCAAAGACCTTCCAGCTATCTATGATCCTCAGATCTCAGCCTCCAGAGTAGCTAGGAATCGTAGGAATTTTCAATCATAAATAAGCAAGAATTGCATAGTGGTGTGGCTCAATTGGTAGAACACTTTCCCATAATAGTTTAGAACAAATTCTTCCTGAGAAGGGACAATAACCTTCTATCAACATAAACACTACTCTGATCTTTCTTTGTGGACAAGCCTTCAGAACCACGCAGAACAAATCACTTTTTGCTCATCTGTGTTTTTTGAGGTAGGGTGACAGATGGTCAGGCATAGATTTCAATACTGACTTCCAGATCTTAATGTAAAGAGTGGCTCCTCTCCTTCATATCAAGCCCAGAGTAGTGTCTGGGTATCTTACACAAGTTTTCCTATGTTATCTCAAAGCACAGCTTTCCCCATACTTCCTAAGCAATAGACTGAATTGGGTTTTCCTGTCTACTTTATTGTTTTCAGATGTTTGCCAGCTCTCAACCGACCATTTTCTTCACTGATAAATTTGACAGAAATTATAGTCCCTATACACAGATGACCAGAAGAATCCCCTCAAGGCACTAGATACAAAAGGGCTGCTGTTTTCAACTCTGGGATCCTCTAAACAATAAAAAAAAAGAAGCTGGAATGATAACTCCATTGCTAGGAATAGCCACCATTAATGTAATATGTTTTACTTTTCCAAGCTTCTTTTGAACATAAGGAAGAGTTTTCCTTAGTGGCACTCTTAAATAATTTAAGTGAGTTGAATGACAATATTACTTACATAAGTGAAAACATAAAACTAGGTATAAACTCAGATTCTTATGGCTCCTCTAATTATAAAAGTAGAACAAATTTACAAATGCTACAAGAATAAAATGAAAACCAATAAAATCACATTTATTTGATGTGACAGATGAAGTTTTGTTGAAATTAAAATTGCTACAGTGACAGTTTGAATACAAGCTGCTCTGGTGTAAGTTCTGGAACTTGCTCTTAGCCTGCCTTTCCTGTTGTGCTAGGCAGAAGAGAGGCCTCAGATTTTCTGGCATTTATCCATGTGAACTACAGTTTTGTGCATGGACCTTATTAGCTCTCATTTGTCATCCATGTGCCTTTTATTTTATAGATCTACTTCCTAAAAAATCATTTTCTCAAGTCACTAGACATACTGCTTGATAGTAAAAATGTCCTTGAACTGGGACTAAAGACAATGGAAACAAGTTATTGCTTTCAAAACTCAGTACAACCACCATTTCCTCATGGATCTATTTTTTGCCTTATCTTTGTTCTCTTACCACTCACCATTGCTCCAGCACACAGTAGGCCCCCAATAGTGACAATCAGCCCCAGGAGGAGGAACTTATTATGGTCTGGGGAAGAACTGGATATAAACTCAAAAAGAAATGGGCCACATCCTTCATATCTATTTGTATATGTCCTATGAATGTCTACACATTGCTGCAGCAACACATCTTTCTTTCTGTTTTTGTGCCTATGTCAATGTGTGATTGTATTACAAGACAGAAAATCATTGCATATTTAAACTGGGACACTAAAGCTTGTGTTTCTAAATATTTGTGTTTGTAGATGTCTCTCAAAGGAGAATATCCTCAACAGATTTCTTATTGTGTATAAGAAACATCACTCAAAAAAAACAAAAAAGAAACATCACTCAATGGCACGTGACTAGAAATAATACATGGGATTCTAAAAAGCAACTTAAAAGCTACTTTTGCTGGGCTCATAATTTAACTAAGAATGAGACAAATGCTGGGCATCCCAGACTCCTCCATTTTATAGCTATGTCCTTTGTCCTGAGCCATTCTTTCCAACAGTCACTTTATAGCCCTCTTGGAATCCAGTAAGGGCTCAATCAAATCTGCCAGGAATAGATGACTCTTATTGGAACAAGGCCCTATCTGTCCAATCCTGTCACAAATGACTATGAAATCAGCTCTGAACCAACCTGTGACTTGGGACTGATTGAACTCCATTTCTAAAGGTTATAAGCCTCCCCCTCCCCAATTCTCCTGATTCAACCTATAGCTCATGTCTGTATGGCTGAAGATGACTACAGGTAGAACTTAGATTCTGAACTTGAAATAACTTTCTTTCTGCCAAAAATAATACAAGCAATGGAAGGCCAGAAATAGACTTCTATTTAAACCTAGGGGGCAGAATGTATGTTTGAGATGAAAAGCAGTAGAAACACCAATTTCTGAAGTTTGGAAATGAAGATGACCTTTACAAATGCATTAACTGTAATAAAATAGTGAAGATAGTGTTTGGTTTATATGACATGTCTTTGACAATTGTACTCCTGGATGGATTTTTTTTTTTTTTTTGCCAGACCTGGGGCTTGGGACTCAGGGCCTGAGCATTGTCCCTGGCTTCTTTTTGCTCAAGGCTAGCCCTTTACCTCTTGAGACATAGTGCCACTTCTGGCTTTTTCTGTTTATGTGGTGCTGAGGAATCGAACCCAGGGCTTTATGAATGCTAGGCAAGCACTTTACCGCTAAGCCACATTCCCAGCCTGACAATTGTACTCCTAATTAGATAATGATGAGATGGAGTTGGGTACAGTGGCTTATACCTGTAGTCCTGTAGATAAAGTTTCATCTTTCTGTGGCTTGTCTATATCACATAATCTCCTTTCTCTGACAGATTTACTTCCTATTACTTTTACTCAACTCATATCTTGTCTGAAAAACTAGCAGTCCACTAGCTTGAACTCAGAGCCTGGGCACTGTCCCTGAACTTTTGTGCTTTCAGCTACAGCTGGAAATATTTCCAGCTTCTTGTAATTAATTGGACATAAGAATATTCCGGCTTCGAACCATGATCCTCAGATCTCACCCTCCTGAGTAGCTAGAATTACAAGCATGAGCCACTGGAGCCTGGCTCTGCTGTTAATAATTTAAACATTTGAATACAGCTCTGATTATCTTTATCTTTTTATATTCATCAGTTTTTTTGTTTTCTTTTTGCCAGTCCTGGGGCTTGAACTTGGCTCCTGAACACTGTCCCTGGCTTCTTTTTGCTCAAGGCTAGCACTCTACCACTTGAGCCACAATGCCACTTCTGGTTTTTTTCTATATATGTGGTGCTGAGGAATTGAACCCAGGGCTTCATGTATGTGAGGTAAGCACTCTGCCATTAGGCCATATTCTCAGCCCTATTCATCAGTTTTTGTATGTACTGGCTTCTTCATTACTGTTCAGTTTGCTTGGTATGTCTCTGGTCATTGTTAATTTATCACTCTGAGAAAGTACTTTTGATAAAAATTTTGAGATGACTCAAAGATCTAATGAAATGCTCAACCCTATTTCACCTCCTCCAAAAAGGGGTGCGAAGAAGCTTTTGGATAGCTGTATTCAATGTCCTCAGATGCCCTGATAAACAGAGAGCTCGGATGTCTGCCAACTGCCCTTTGTACATGTTGCCTCACTGTCCTGACCGCCCTGTTAGGGGCTCTTCTGTTCAGACTGTCAGCATGGGTGTGATCCAGGCAATGATCTGGTGTCAGAGAATTGACTGCTGCAGTCCAGCTTGGGACCCTTTTGCACTGAACAGTGATACTACTGGAGGGCTGTTTCTTCAGAGGAAGCCTGAGCTGTGTTTCCAGCTGTCAAAATGGTGTGGTTCCTTTCTATTCCTCAAGCCAATTATTTGAAGTGATGGAGAGCTCTCACTTGTAGGCAAGTTGGGATCCAACAGTGTGTTTCTAAGTCACTCATTTTGAACTTGGAAACAATTTTCTTCCTGACAAAGATAATAAGAGCAACAAATGGCCAGAAATAGACTTCCATTCAAACCTAGGAGGCCTAATGTACATTTGAAGTGAAAAGCAGCAGGAAAACCAATTTCTATAGTTTGGAAATGAAGATGGCATTTACAAGTGCATTAACTGCAACAAAATAGTGGTTTATTGTTTATATGACATGGCTTTGACAATTGTACTCCTAATTAGATAATGATGAGATAGAGATAATGATGAGATAGAGTTGGGAACAGTGACTTATACCTGTAGTCCCAGCTATTCAGCAAGTTGAGGCAGAAGGATTGCTTGAACATAGGAGTCTGAGATCAGCCTGGACAAGGTCCCCTCTTTTGTAAAAAGGGACAGAATTTAGAGAATTTTGGAAATGTGTTGAGAAGAGAAATTTCAGATCATTAAAGGCTTAAGAAGTTAAAAAGCTTTAAAAAGGCTTTGATAGTAAAGCTTAACCATTACCTAATCAGCCACCCAAATTTTTACTTTTAATCACAAAGAAAGAATGCCAAAGGAAAAAGGAGGGAAGGTATCTTAGATGGGTTATCTGGAGTTCAAACTCTGAAGTATAACAGTTCATTGGGGGGAGTACACCAGGTTAGTCCCTCTGGGGAATGAAGGAAGCAGAACAGAGGAAAAAAGAAAAACTGGGTTGAGCTGTAGCTGAAAGAAAGAACTCAATGGATGTCTCCAGGAGCCATGAAGATACAGAGGAGGTATGGGAGAGGAGGGAGGATGGAAAGGGGTGGGAGGGGGCGTGGGACAGGTCCTCAATCATGCAATTACAGAATGCACTCTAGACCTAGATTTCTTTTCTCTCAAGTAATTGCAAAAGAATGAGAGGGGGAAAATGTGTTGATATAGGTGTGTGTATATAGGAGAAAGAAAGATAGTATGTGGAGAATTAGCCAAACCATGATCTGTGGACAGCCAAGAAGTGCTTTCTGCAAACATCCTACTGAAGGAAAGGGAGGGGAGACATAAGCCACTGTCCAGGTATCAGTCTTTCTTGACAGAGCAATTCAGGTGCTGGGGAGAGTATGCTGGGTTGTGGAGAATATCTTGTGGTCTGGTATAGGGTTGAATATAGGGAACAATGTTAGTTGTAGGTTTGTCATAGTGGCTTTTACTATGTTGAAGAATGTTCCTTTAAAAAAATTTTTTTTACAGTGTCTCCAGAAATTTTCAGAAAGATTTTTTTTTCCAGTCCTGGGGCTTGAACTTGGTGCCTGAGCACTGTCCCTGGCTTCTTTTTGCTCAAGGGTAGCACTCTACTACTTGAGCCACAGCACCACTTCTGGCTTTTTTCTATTTATGTGGTGCTGAGGAATCGAACCCAGGGCTTCATGTATACGATGTGAGCACTTTACCACTAGGCCCTATTCCCAGCCCCTCCAGAAATTTTATCATAAAAGGATGTGGGATTTTGTCAAAGGCTTTTTATGCATCTATTGGGATGATAGTGTGATTTTTGTCCTTGGTTTTGTTAATGTGCTATACTGTACTTACTGATTTATGTATATTGAACCAAGCTTGCATTGCTGGGATAAATCCAACTTAATCACAGTGTATATGATTTAAAAGTTATTTTTATTGTTATTATAAAGGTGATGTACAGAGGAGTTACAGTTATGTAAGTCAAGTGAGTATATTTCTTTTTGGAAAGTATCACTCCTTCCCTTACTCTCTTTCAGTTTCTCCCTCCCATTCTTACCCACAAATTGAATAGTTTGTATGACTTTTTTTGATTAATTGGCAAGTATTTTATTAAGGAGTTTTGCATCTATGTTCTCAAAGAGATTGGTCTATAGTTCTCTTTCTTTGTTAAGTCTCTATCTGGTTTTAGGATGAGTGTAAAGCTAGCTTCATAAAATGGATTTGGTAGTAATACCTCCCTTTCTATTCCATGGAGGAGTTTGTAGAGAATTGGTGTTAATTCTTCAGAGATATTATATAGAACAACGGGTGAAATTATGTATTATATATTAGGGACTCTTTGTATGGCTAGCAGGCAAAGGTCACTGTAGTAGTTCTTCTAGTTGTTGTTGTTAGATGAGGGCAATATAGGTTGATTTTTTGTTTTCATTTTTGTGACTTTTTTTTGCATTGTGATACCTTTTGGAGGCATCCTGTGTGTTGGTGAAAATGTGATTGGGAATTTGGGGACTTTCTTCTACAAAGCTCTGACTCTTGGGGGTGCAAAAGAAGTAACTAGAACTTTTTTTTCCCCCCAAAAACAGTACAATTCTATTTTGAGAGAGAGTCTACTGACTGCAGTGTCTATTGCTATCCCTAATGTCAAAGACTATTTTATTTTCTAGGAAAATAAAACCCAAAAATCTCTTCTATGAGACTCCATCTCAGGGCAAGAAACTGGGGGTGGTGACACATGTGTCCTTCCAGTTACCATAGGAAGCCTAAAATAGGTGGACATGAGCCTTAGCAGGAAACAAGATCCTATGCCAAACATAATGAGTGCAAAAAAGTAGAGTTGGAGGCAAGGCTTTCTTGTACAGTACCTGCCAAGCAAAACCCCAGTGCCATTAAACCGAAATAGAAACAGATAAACAATCCCCCTCCCACTTCATTGTAGAGATCACTTGAGGATCTCTAGAAAAGAGGGGAGTAAGCAGAGACATCTTTCTGAGTTTAAGAGCATAAAGAGCTCCTGCCTTTCACAGTGAATTAGCATACCATTTAATATAAATCTTGAGAAATCTCAGTTTTGGTTTTTTTTTTTTTTGTCTGTCAGGGGCCTTGTACTCTGGGCCTGGGCACTCTCTCTGAGCTCTTCAGTTCAAGGCTAGGGCTCTACCACTTGAGCCACAGCACTACTTCTTTGGTTAACTGGAGGTAAGAGTCTCATGGCCTTTCTTGCCTTGGCTGGCTTTGAACTGCCATCCTCAGATCTCAGCCTCCTGAGTAGCTAGGATTACAGACATGAGACACCAGCACCAGGCTGAAATCTCAGATCTTTAAGCACAACGTTGCTTCCTTGTTGCTTTTGTCCATTGGAATATATATATCTCAGATACCTAAGAGCTGATCTGACATCTTTATTCCAGATATTGTCTCTCACTCATCTTTTGGGCTAGTCGACTTGTGTTGGCTGCTACATTATTCAGGAATCCAGATTTGTCTTCACTGAGAAAAATCATTAATTGTTTGGTATAGGCAACTCTATTCAGTGGTTCTTAATTTTATAGTAGTAACCATAATTGCCACTTGGGTAGTTTCTTTTTTATTTATTTATTTTTTAATTTGAGGAGAAAGTGCTGGAGATCAGATCTAGGATCTTGTACCAGTTTGTATTCTTTATCTTTGCTTAGTTTTCTTACCTGACAAATAGCATATTTACTGCCTAGGAAATGACCTCTGCAAACCAGTGCCTGGTGGGAAGGACAAGAAGGAACCAGGATGGAGATTGAGAAGGGGTTTGTTTATCTCTGGTTCCACTCTTCAAGAGAACCATGAGAAAGAGTTCACACCAGCCACTTTCCAGTCCAGCTCAGTGATTATGGTTGAAGCAGATGTTTATGTTTTCATTCCTGGTGATATGGGTGGGTGAGTGGGGGCACTCTGGATAAACATCAGATGTGGGAAAAGTTTATTTCTGGGTTCTCCATTCCCTCTTCTTCTGACTCCAGGCTTGCTAGCTCTTAGGGGCAAAACTTTCTCCTTTGACCTGTCATCTAGACCACCCAAAGGGAGGGAGCCAGCCTCCCTTTCAAGTGTTTCTGCATAAATGTGCTCTGTTTGTATTTCATCCATTCCTTTCCTCCATAGAAGACTGGCCAGTTCTTCTAACAACTACACCAATCCAAGCTGATGATAACTGAAAAAAATCAACCCCAAATATTCATCTCTTAGCAACAACCATTTCTATTCTAATCTGATCTGCCTGGAATATTAATACCTGACATTCACATTCCCAGTGCAGTCTGTATTTAAGTAAAAAAAAATCATAGGATAATAAGTATGACATGTTTTCCTCAAGCTTCAACTTTATTTGAAGACTTTTTTTTTCTTCAGAGCTGAGGATCTAACTCAGGGCCTTGCACTTGCCAGGTGAACACTCTTCTACTGAGCTAAACCCTCAATATCTATTTGAAAACATTAAAAAATCCACCTTTTAATATTTTATTTCTTATTTTAATATTGTTAAAATTGTGTGTGAGTATGTGTGTGTGTGTGTGTTAGTCTTGAGCTGAGAACCTAGATGCTGTCCTTGAGCTTTTTTATTCAAGGGTAGCATTCTACCACTTGAGCCTCAGCTCCACGTCCAGCTTCTTTTTGGTAGTTTGCTGGAGGTAAGAGTCTCACAGACATTCTTGCCCAGACCGGCTTTGAACTGAAATCCTCCTATGTCAACCTCCTGAGTAACTGGATAAAAGGAGAGAACTACACATACCTGGCTAAACATTTTTTTATTAATTAAATTTTATTGACAAGGTGTTGTGCAAATTGGGTACAATTACATAATAAGGTAGTGAGTACATTTCTTGTAATATCTGTTATACCCTCATTTTTCTTTCCCTTCCCTAGTTCAGGTAGGCATATCTACAATATCCATACAATACCAAAATCATATACAGTAACCACATAGGGTACGCCAAAGGAAATTCACCTAGAACATTAAACATAATGAGAACAATAGAATCCTCCTGTGTCCTTCTCTTGGAGTTGTTTTTGCTTATCCTTGTCTTATATAATCATGTGTAAATAGCTGTTGAGCTATTGTGATCCACTGATAGGTCTATCCTAGACCTTTTTATGTTTGTTTAGTAGTTGTTCGGTTTTAGATACATAATGTAAAGTCGCTGACCCAAACATGTGGAAATACCATTTGAAAAGAAGTTTGTTATTTTACAGACCTGATCTCTACTGTTCTCCCCCCCCACTGCGTCCCTAACAGTCATATACCAAGGAGACCATGCGCCTTTGTTCTCTGTGTTCTAAGCTTGTCTTGCTCAACATTATTTGTTCAAGCTCTGACCATTTCCCTGAGAATACCAATATTTTATCATTTCTAATCACTATGTAGTATTCCATTGTGTATAGGTACCACATTTTTGGATCCGTTCATCTATAGTGGGGCATCTGGGTTGTTTCCATATTTTGGCCATTGTGAATTGTGCAGTGATAAACATGGATGTGCAGATGTCTTTGTGGTATCCTGAGACCTGTTGTTCAGGATAGATCTGGCTAAACATTTTTAACATTAAATCAATAGATGTATTACAATAGAAATACAAAAAAAAATCCTATATCTTTAAAACAAAACAAGCATTTTTTAATTTTGGCAAATTATTCAGGGTTAGGCCTCTATGACTGGAGGTGCTTAGATTTAGAACTTTGACGCACAGTGAGCTCACCCAAAGTCACTTTCAAGGGTCAGAATTCTACGCTCTTTTGGAGACTAGTGGGAATTTTTGTTAATACTTACATATTTTTTTAAATTTAATTTTATTGTCAAGGTGATGTACAGAAGGGTTATAGTTATACACATAAGGTAGTGAGTACATTTCTTGTCATACTGTGTCATACTGGTTACCTCCCTCCTTCATTTTGTCACTACTTTTCTAATTGCTTGCCCAGATAAGAGATATGTGTAGTGAGCCAGCCATGTGGGAAGAAAACCCCCACATTTTTCATATCTGAAAACTTTTGGAATCTTTCTCCAAAGTTGTGCTTGGATCTATCTGTGTTTTTTTGCCCAAGTGTCTTAGTTGGTGACTTAGAGATCTAAGTGATTACATTTAATACAAAGAGGGCACAAGGAAGCCATGTTTAGGCTAAGATATAACTCCAAAAGTCCTTCTTTATAAAGGGTTGTTTTAAATCATTGAACTATTTACTTGCAGTCAATAAGTCAATGTCAAGCCACAGAATAAATTAAGGGAATTTGAGCATGTGTTTCAACTTTTAAGTATGTACATTTGCTTTGTTGCAGAATGAATTACACTAAATGAAAAAGAACTACTGGGAGGAACTCAAAAATTAATGGGATTCTTTAGCTCCTTTTTAGTTGGAGGATTCCCTAGAGGGAGATTATTGTAGGTTTGGACAATAGCACAAATTATTTATATTTGGGTGTTATAATACCCATTGTGTCCAGTTATGACCTCACAGCTCATGTGCTTTTTCTACAAAGGGGATCAATATAATAGTAAAGTCAAAACATTACAAACTGATTCTTTAGAAGAAAAAATTCCACTTTGATATTATTTTCAACAAATAACTTGCTGTAAGCAATGACTGAAATGCAGTTACCATTGTTTGCCAGAGGCACTGGGAGAACATATTTTGTCTTTCTATAAAACTTGAGGGAAAGAACTTCCCAAGATATGATGAGGGAACTGGAAAAAAAAAAAGGCTTACTCCAGAGTGGTTTCCCTACATTTTTGCTATTTCCTGAAATCTATTAGGAGAGGTTTATTATTTCAGTTTAAAATATGAGAGTCTGAGAAGAACAATCCCCCCAATCAGTTGTCAATCATGTAAGCATTACTGATAATGTCTCAGCAGCTTTACCATGTTCAGCTCAACATTATTGTTAGAATATCTATTGCCAAATCAAAGAATGGTGTTATTGAAATGCTCAAGGAAATGAAAAAATAATCACTTATAATTATACCACATCTAACATAGCAGTCTACCTTTGTGTTTCCCTTCCTGCCTTTGTCCACTTCCATTTTTAGTGTTGGTGGAATGAGAAATGACTCAACTGTGTCCCCGGCTGGAGACTGAGTTGGACAGGTGCCTGTATGGTGGCCAAACAAGAAGACAAAGACACAAAGGAGACTGCTGCAGTTTTCTAGCCAAGCTACTCTCCACCGGTCCCTGTTGCTCTGCTCTTCACTTCTCATCAACTCATTTTCCTTCCTATTTATCTTGCTTTAGGTTAAAACTGCATTTGCTGTACAATGATTTTTGGATTTAAGTATGTTTACCATTACTGGAGTTATTGAATTGGAGTTGCAGATCAAACACCAAACCAAATGCTGGTCGCCTCTTCTTTCTTCACTGTGTCTTTCTTTACTCCGTCCAACATACCTAAGTGAATGAATTGCCTCCTTACCAAGCAGCCTGCAGGACCAGGAAATTCAAAGAGAAGTGTTGTTTTACCTTCCAGTCTCTACCTTCTAATAGCAGACAAACCGGTGGAGAAATAGTTACACAATAATTGTATGCTATGGAGAGGAGAGAAAGAAAAGCAAAACAGTCACAATAACAGTGTGACAAACATTTAAGTAGAACAAAAGTCAAAACTTGAGCTATGGTTTCTACTAAATGTATATTATATTTTTAACATCGCAAAGCCAAAAAAGTCTTTTAACTCATGCCATCATAAATTGGTGAGGACTGGGACTTGTTGAAGGGATCGGTGTCAGCATTGTGTCAGAGTTTAAGGATGTTGGTTTTAACCTGTGGTTTTGAGTGTTGGCCTTGTAGCTCATCAGCCCTGTGACTTAGGGAAAATCAACATATATCAAAGGCCACTACACCAGTCCACACAGTTCAGCCCTCTTCCCCGCGTCATGAAACTGGCTGCTAGTGAAGCCAAATTGTAAGCTAAATTCTATGTGTGGCAATTACCTAGGATTTTTTTAAAGTTCTGGCCTTCATTTCCTATTCTTCAGCATCCATTTGAGTCCTAATTTTGTCTTGCAGACTAAAGACTGAAACTGGGTTTCCTGGCTGTTGATTCTCTGTGAAGAGTGCAACTAACACTCACTCAAGAGTTTCTTCCATGACCCAGGACCCTGATGTTCTGCTTCCTTTCCTCTCTAGACTCTAGGCCTCCAGGCCTGGCTCCAGGCTAGTGAAGCATGTTACAGAAGCCTGGGGCTAAGGCTTACACCTGTAATCCTAGAAATTCAGGAGGATGGGATTTAAGGCTCATGTTCCAAATCCAGCCTATGCAGTACAGTTTGTAAGACTCTTACCTTCAAATAATTACTGAAAAGCTGGAAATGGACTGTGGCTCAAGTGGTAGGGCACCAATTTTGAACCATTAGCTAAGGGACTGATTTCAAGCCCTAGTACTGATTGACACACACACACACACACACACACACACACACACACACACACAAGTGCAATGGTCAGACCTGCTTAGCTTCCTCATGAGAGGCCATATAGATACTGCTGGTTCTATTTCTCCTCGTAACAATTTGGTTTCCACTGTTCAGAACTGTTTTCCAGAGTTCTCTTTAGCCAATTCTGCTTTCTTTAAATACACCTTTCTGAGTCAATCTTTCCTTAGCTCACTTTTTTCTTGAATAGTTACACTATTGTTTACACTATATTCTTCTGGAAAAGTAAATGCACGCATAACACATGGGAAATCATTCTTCTGTGTATCAGAAAGAAGGAAAATCTGACTAATGCAGGAGCATTGGTCTTCTTATAAAACATGTTTTTTAGACATGGTCTTAGTCTGTAATTGAGATTGATCTGAAGTTCATAATCTCCCTGTTTTAGCCTTCCCAGTGTTGGGATTACAAGTGTATACCAACATACCGGGCTGCCATCTTGTTTGTGCACTCTAATTCTCCATATGTTCTTCTTTTTTTTTTTTTTGGCCAGTCCTGGGCCTTGGACTCAGGGCCTGAGCACTGTCCCTGGCTTCTTCCCGCTCAAGGCTAGCACTCTGCCACTTGAGCCACAGTGCCGCTTCTGGCCGTTTTCTGTATATGTGGTGCTGGGGAATCGAACCTAGGGCCTCGTGTATCCGAGGCAGGCACTCTTGCCACTAGGCTATATCCCCAGCCCCCATATGTTCTTCTTAAAGTCATTTTATTTTTAGATTTAATTATGGAAAATTGCAAGTGTATACAAACTACTGAGACTATAGTAGAGACTCTGATTACACACCCACTTCAATAATTGTAAACAAGTATCCAAATTTATTTAATCTATATTCCCGCCAATATACCAACAATAATTCCTGCATATAGTCAAATAACCTAGCTTTTTTCCAAATTTCCCCAATTGTTTCATATTTTAAAAATATAATTTAAAAATGCAAAGTCTGATTTTTATGCTGTAAATTGTAGTTGGTTGATAGGATAGGTCTCTGCTCCTATTCAATTACAATTTCCACACTTTATTGTTTCCTTTGTTGTTGTTGTTGTTATTGTTGTTGTAATGTGCTTGTTAAAGAGACCTGGTATCCGGTAAAATTCTCCACTATGTAGAGTTTGTTCTTTGGTAATTGGATCACTGATAGACTTGTATGTGTTCTTTACTTTTGTATTTCTTATAAATTTTCACTTACATATTATAGATCAGTTAGATCCCCTCTCCTCCTTCTTATTCAGGTAGTATTTTACATCTCTACTAGGAATATACAATATATTTGTAAAGTTGGCTGCAAGTGATTATCATTGTAAAATCTATTAACTTATTGAAGGTTTCAGGAAGATGTTACTCTAATTCTATAACCAGATCTTCATGTATTAACTTGACCAACTATTTGCTCACCCAATATAGTTTCAACAGGCAAGGACGGATACATAATTCTATTCCTTTCTGGATCAGTTTTTGAAAATATTAGTTGGTTGTTTCAAGGGTGACCTACCAGACATTTGAAACATTATTTTGAAATAAACATATTTGATATATTTTAATTCCTTGTAGTTATTATCCTTTTGATCCTCAAATTTGTCCAGCTTTGACCATTGAGAATCCATTCAAATTGTCTTCTGTGCCATTATTATTATTATTATTGCCAGTAGTAGTAGTAGTATTTGATATTGGGATTGAACCCAGGGCCTTGAACCACCAAGGCAAGTGCTCCACCACTGAGCTACATCACCAGACTTCTTCTTTTGTTGTTTTGGGATATAATCTTGCTACATAGCTCAGGCTGGCCTTGAACTTTTGGAGTTTCTACCTCAGCCTTTCTATTGCTGAGATTACAGCAGTATATCACTATACCCACCTCTTTTACATCTTTTGAGCAATCTCATCTTTGAGAGCTCCCTGGCTTTATGATGTGACATACTTCTGGCTCATTCTTTACATTCCATTTCTGAGACTTTGGATCATCTGTCTTCTTGAGTCAGAGATGATTTATAGAAACAGTGATAGGAGACTTAGAGCTTCTATTTGCTTTTGAATCAATCATGTTTCTAGACCTTTCTAGAGGCCAGAGAGAGAAAAACGTATTTTTAAAAGCAAAATGCATTGTAAGTTTAAGTTGACCTTTCTGTTTCAAATATAGAACAATAGGATTTTTTGGATCATTTTTTGGTCCACACTGGGACTGGAACTCAGAGCCTCATACTTGATAGGCAAGCACTTCGCCACTCAAGCCACACCTCTAGTCTTTGTCTATAGGGTGTTATGTTTTCCCCCAGGCCTGCCTTGAATCATAATCTTCTTACCTCCACCTTCTGTGTAGCTGGAATTACAGGTATCTGGTGCTGCATCTGGGCTGAACAATAGGATTTAAAAGTCAGTCTTGTGGACTTTGCATTCATATTTTCTTTCATTGTCAAAACTCCTGATTCTTGATGACACCGACAGCTCCTCATTTGTTTCATCTCCCAGTACACGAATGATAGTCATAGAATAACAATAGTTCCAGAGATTTGATCACTGTAAGATTTATTTGCTGTCCTATTTTGTCCTCAGAGTATACTCTGATAGAAATCTACAATTGCTTTACAATGTTTCAAAGTCATTTGGAATAGTTCTTCTGTGCGATTTTGGCATCTTTCCCATACACAATTTTATCCATTTCATTAATTTTGCTCTCGATTTTCTGGCAGCTTTCATTTTTTTGTTATGTTTAAATTTTTATAATTGTTTGAAATGTCACTACCAGACCGAATGCCTATGAACAAAACGAAGCATACTCAAAGAAGCGTGAACGTAGATTCCTGTTTTTTCCTATGTATTTCTTTCTGTCTCATAGACAACTATCTGAATATTATATACGCTAAGCCTTCTATTGAGTCTTAAAATTTAATGATTAATCTGAAAATCACTCCACTAGTATTATCTTATTTCTTTTCACAGCTGCCTGGTATTGGCTCTATCTTGGTTTATTCAATTCATCTCGTGATGGACATTTGGGTTATTTTCAAGTCCTTTATAATCTTGACTGATGGTCCTATACATGGTCCTGTGCATCTTTTTTTTTTGTCAGTGTACCTTTAGGATAGATTACTAGAAATGAGGTCACCTGGGAATATCTAGTGAAGTATTAGTAAATTTTCCTTGAGAAGAAATGTTAGATTTTGCATTTCCATCACAGAGTGAAAGTGCTTGCTTTCCCCAGTTTTACTAACTGAATATGGTCAAATTCTGGGATTTTCCCAATCTGATAAATAAAAATTGTACAGTTGGAAATTATACTTGCTTTAGTATCAACAATGGGGTAGGTTACTTCTATTAATTTGTCAAGTTTCTTATTTTTGTGACAATAGAGTGTCATTGTTCTTTTTCAATTTTTAAAAGCTCTTCATATAGTATTTACCCTTTATCATATAAATTACACATATTTTCCCAGTTTGTCATTTGCTCATTTTTTATGTTACTTATTCCAAGGGTGTTTTTTTTTTTTTGTACTAAAGGCTTCTTTGCACTTGCTAAGCATGTACTTAATCACCTGAGCAACTCCAGCCTTTTTTTGCTCTGGTTGTTTTCAAGACAGGGGCTCATGGATCCGGTCTGGATTTTAATCCTTCTATTTACATTTCTTGAATAGCTTGGATGGCTGGCATAGGCCATCAGGGCCAGATTTTTTACTGTTTGAGATAGAGTTTTTCATGAGCATTTTGCCTGTATTCTTCTCATGCTACAATCTCCCAATCTCTATCTTCTGAGGAGCTAAAAGTACAGGTGAGCTGCTGTGTCTGGCAACAAAACTGTATTATTTGATTTTGTTTTCTATATCAGGTATCAGTCCTTTTTCTCTCTGGCTTTGTGCTCTCTCCGCTTTTGGATTTTGAATCCTCATTAAGAAAATATTTCCCCGTCTCACATCATAAAGCAATCCACTGGTGTTTCAAATAGTATTTATATGGTTTCATTTGAAAACATCTCTCATTCTTGGAAATCATTCTGTTTTATGAGGGGAGAAGCAGATATTTTCCTTCTTTTAAACTACAGCTATCTAGTTATTTTAATACCACTTTTTATAGACTCATCTTGACATGAGTATAGCCATCCTGATTCATTAGTAATTGGCCACAAATGCCCCAGAGTAACCCTAATTGATCATATCTGTACAGTGTCTACCAGACAATAAATAGACAAAATGTGCCTGTTGTGGTGGTACATGCCTGTTATCTAAGTGCTCAGAAGGCAGGAGGATTGTGAGTTTGAGGCCAGCCCTGGACAATACAGCAAGAGCTTACCTTAAAAACAAAACCAATCAGGGCTGGGAATATGGCCTAGTGGTAAAGTGCTGCCTTCGTATACATGAAGCCCTGGGTTCGATTCCTCAGCACCACATATATAGAAAAAGCCAGAAGTGGCACTGTGGCTCAAGAGGTTGAGTGCTAGCCTTAAGCAAAAAGAAGCCAGGGACAGTGCTCAGGCCCTGAGTCCAAGCCCCAGGACTGGCAACAAAAACAAAACAAAAATCAAAAACGAAACCAATCAATCAAAAATTAAAACAAACAAATTAATAAAGAAAACTATTAGAGTGCCATGTGGAGCTTTAGAATCTATCTTCATGTTAGGAACAGAACTGCGTCTTTGATATTTGCTTAGGATAAACAAGGCACATTCCAGTTGGGCTGAAGTAAACCACTTTTGGATTAATTGGCTAAACTAAGAGACCTCCTTCTGACCCAAATTGTGCACTGAGGGACTGGTCCTCCCACCTGGCAACTGGGCTGATCTAGAACATGCTTACTTAAAGACCTGTCTTTTCTGCCTGATAATTTGAGACACAGCTTTATCTTGTGTCAAGTTTTTGAATGAAATTGTGTTCATTACATGGCTGCTGTATAGAAGGTACTACTGAGGATTGTGACCACAGTTTGAGTTTTAGTTAAAAGAATAAGTAGGGTATGTGTTGTTCAGAGCATAGGAGGAAAAGTATAAGTATTATTAGCCATTGGCTTACATAGGTAAAAAACCTGAAACTATGCATATTTAATGAGTATTTAATTGAAGGTCTAAATTAAAATGATTAGCAAATTGCTATGAAAAGTTAGTTAGCACTGGTGACTCTTGCCTGTAATCTTAGCTACTTAGGAGGCTGAGAATCATGGTTCTAAGCCAGCCCAGATAGGAAAGTCCTTAGGACTCTTATCTCTAACTCCAAAAAGCTAGAATGGAGCTGTGGCTCAAGTGGTTGAGTGCTAACTTTGAGCACAAAACATCAGGGACAGTACTCAGCGTTCTGAGTTCAAGCCCCAGGACTGGCACACATACACATATGCAGAAAAAACAACACTCCAAACAAATTTTATTTTAGGTATTTTTTTTGTTTAAATATTTCTATGAAACAGCAAATAACAACAATGTAATGATAGCATATTTGAGAGAAAGCTAACCATGATGTTCTAATCTATCTATTTAAAAGGTCCTATTTTAAAATACTGTACATTTAAAAATGCAAATTCCAACTCTCATAACCTCAAACCATAAAGCCAAAATGCAAAGCTCAAAGAATTTGTGTATACATCTTAAAAAGTAATATAGATATACATATAATTTATATTGAAAAATTTTACTACTGTAGTCAAAGCAACAATGGAAGTATTTGTGAAAGAGCAACTCTTTGGGGCTGTGAATATATGTGGTTAAAGTTAGATGCTTTCTTTCAGACTTCATAGTGAGGCAGATTAAAATAGAAAATAAGAGAAGCATTTGTCCTTTTGAGAATCCAAATAATGATATGAAAAAAGAACTAATATAGGTTGTCATTGTACCCAGGAGACAATTTCTGGTATTATTGTCCAAAAGTCTTTGACATAACACCTAAGTGGTGCTTCTAATTTAGTTTAGATATAAGAGCCAGGACTCTGCAGGTAACATCCCAACTCTTGAAAGATTTTCACATGGAACTCAGTACCATCTCTTTCTACTCCTCTTTTTATAGTTCAACATCCAGCATTACAAAAGAAGTAAATGAATAGTTGTGTAAATCAATTACTTTGGTGTGGGTGGGTGGGGGCATAGGGAAATGAAAAAACAGGAAAGGAAGGAAAAGCATTAAGTGAGAAGCAAAAGTGACATGGTTGAGAAAAGACTTCTCCATTCGGCCAAAGATTGATTCAGGTCTCATAATTCTCTTTCCAGCAAGGTGTGGAGTGTGGGAAAGAAAATGACAAAACCAGTTGAAGGCATTTGAGGAAGAAAGCTGCTCTTCACATGGCAGGCTGAGCAGAGGGTCAGGGCTCTACTTGCTCTAGGATGTTATTCAAGAACTATTGGGAAAGGCAGTTTCCTTTTTATAATATTACAATCTAGAAAACATCAGTGGAAAAAAACCACCACAGAGGGAAAGGAGATTTAAAATACACTGAAAAGATAAGAGGCCTGCTGGTGGCTCATGCCTATAATCCTAGCTACTTAGTAGGCTGAGATCTGAGGATCAAGATTTGCAGCCAGCTCAGACAGGACAGTCTGTGAGATGCGTATCTCCAACTAGCTACCAAAAAAAGCCAGAAGTGAGTGGAACTGTGGCTCAGAGTTAGCCTTGAGCCCAAAAGCTGAGGGACACTGCCCAGGTCCTGACTTCAAGCCCCAGTAACAACATACACAAAAATGCGCTGGATAGATGGAACAGCCTACTTTATTTGCTCCTAAAGCTTGAAAATATTTTTGGTTTATTGAGAGGGCCAAGATTTGAAATTAATATTCATGAGGTTTTACCACTATTACTCTGTGTATTTACCCTCTTGTACATTTGCCATCTCTATCTAAAATTTTCCTCTTGAATCAGCCCTTGGATTCTGAATATTGGTTACCTACCCTTAGGGCACAAAAGTAACTTGAATTAAGCTTAACTTTAGAAGATATAGTAAACCATTTAGATTTGGCAACATTTCCCTTTGGGGCACTGTGAATCTCACTAAATGCAAGCCAGAACCATTCTGAAGAACCTATTTTCTTTACTGTTAATCCTCTTATATCAAATGGATAAGTTATTTGTAGCATATCATCACCTGACTTTGTTCTTGCTCTTATAACTTGAACACAGTGTCACCTCTTGAAAGTAGAAGACTTCTTCCAACTTCTTTGCAAATTAATTCTCATAGCTATGAAAAAAATCATGACAAAATATAGGGAAATTTAAAAATTACTCAGGGACCCAATGAAACTTTTCTTTGTGTGTTTGCTAAATTGAAATGGCAGACAGGTTAAGTAAGGGCCAAAAAGCATTAGGCAGAAGAGAAAAAAAAATTAGTATTCATGTGCACAACTTAAATTTGCTGCAATAGCTTCAAAGGCCTCATTGGGGAAAGGTAATGGGGAGGGGAATTGTCAATGCATCTGGGAACTTAACCCTGTGTTTCTGGTTTCAAGTGGGAAAAAATCTTTATGCCATTTGGTGTGCTGGAATTTTCAAGTGTTTGTGTTTGTGTATGTGTGCGTGCACACATGTGTGTATTTGTGTATATTAAGTTGTACAAGGACAGGAGATTTTATGATAGCTTGAGGCAAGAGAATAGGATATTTCTGTCCATTGGCTCCCAGAGGATCATGAATGGCTGAATTGGAGGGTGTATGTTACAGTGCCATCTTACCACATGGGTTTCCCTTCCAATGTATTCTAATTCATTGCAAAATAAGCTTCAAAACCAAAGAGTATAGACAGCTTTATGGGGTGATAATTTTGGAAGAGGAAAACCTTTGGATATTGAAGTAGGTGTAGTGATAATTTGGAAAACTTTCTTTATTTATCACAAAGATAATCATCAAACACCTATTTTATGTCAGGCACTCTGTTAATTGGTGAAAATAAAATAGTGACTAATATGATTATAGCTTCTGCATTTTATTAGGCTTAATACCTAATAAAGATGTCAAATAATTAATTATGAATGCAAAGTACACAAGCAATGTGATAGATAGGGTGATTATCTTCCTTTATTATCCAAACTGGGATAGGAGGGGGAAAGGCAGGTTCTTATGAGTTATTCTGGGCTATGGGTTAAAACCGAGGTCACCCTGGGCAAACTGGAATGCTTCTAACTCGGGGAAGGGTAGAAATTATGAGAACATTTATCTGGAGTCCGTGTGTGTGTGTGTGTGTGTGTGTGTGTGTGTGTGTGTGTGTGCGGGGGGGGGTGTTGGGGAAAAGGATTCCTGCCACTACCTCTTCAGGGGGGTTTTCCCCATGGTCCCTGAGGACTTCCAGAACCACTAGTGGAAAATAATCACATGTCTCATTACTATTTGAAGAAGGGAATCTGCTACTCCGATAGAAGAGAGTCCACTATCACTGGCTCTCAACTGGCTCGTGCATCAGTCTATGAGCCCCACTGTTGATGAAAGGATGGCATACAAAGATTAGCCTGTCCTCATGATGGGGAAACTTAGGGCTAGTGTTATGAAAGAGACTGAACTAATAATGAAGTGGTATTTATCTGGCACTTATTATATGCTAGGCCCTAAAAGCTTTATAAATGTTGCATTTTTTATTCCCTTAATAGTCTTTTGGCTTAGAAATTATTATCTTCATGTTGTAGCTGAGGAGACTGAGGCACAGTAAGTCAGGATTCTCCCACAGGAAGCGGGTTCTTTGCCACTACACCGTACTGCCTAAGCATCCTGATAGCAGAAATTCAACCTGACTAAAATGAAGTGTGTGCAGGTGAATGCTGAAAAAATGCTGGCCGAAAGTGGAAGCATGGCTCAAGTGGTAGAGTGTCCAGACTTGAGTGAAAAAATTAAGGAACAGCGTCCAAGTCCTGAATTTAGTTCTAGTACTGGCAACAAACAAACAAACAATGATTTAAATGCTCTCTAATTTCTTTTGATAATGTTTTTTAGGGTTTGCATTTCTCTTGTTAAATGTATTTTAAGTAATTTTCTTTTTGATGCTGTTGTTCATGGGACTGTTCTTTTTAACTTTATTTTCAGACTATGCATTAACTTTAGAAATACAATCAACTTTTTGTAATGATCTTGTATTCATTTATTCTAATTTTTTAGTGGATTCTTCAGGATTTTATGTATGTATGGTCTCATTATGTACAGTTAGAGATAGCTTTACTTTTTCCTTTCAAATATGAATGCCTTACCCAACTAATACTTCAGGTGTAGTATTCAATAGAGGTAGCAACAGTGAGCATATTTGTCTTGTTTCTGATCTCTAGGCAGACATTCCTTTACCATTGTAGGATGCTAACTCTAGGTTGTATATAAAATTTCTGTTTTAGATTAAGGAAGTTTCCACTTATTCTTAGTGTATTGAGGTTTTACCATCAAGAGATAATTGATATTTTGCCTTTCATTTTAGTATTTGTTGAAATAATGATGTGGCTTTGGATTATTGATATGGTGTACTATATTAATTGATTTTTCAGTCCTTTAGCTTTGTATCCTTAGTGTAAATTTCACTTGATTCTAATACAGGTGACTGGACTCAGTTAGCTAAGGTTTTATTGAGAATTTTTTTTTTTATCCATATATGTAAGAGACAATGGTCTGTAGTTTGCTTTCTTGTAATGCTTGCACTTAGTTTTGGTATGAAGGAAATACTGGTGTTATGGAACAGGTCAGAATGTATTCTTCCCTCTTCTAGTATTTGGAAAAGTTTTTAAAGAATACTACTAATTCTTACTGAAATATTTGGTAGTTCATCAGAGAGGTTATCTAGGCCCAGTAATTTAGCTTGTTTGCTTCTTATAAGTATCATATCTCCTCTCAGATCAGTTTGTACATATGTTAGTATTGAGATTTGAACTCAGGACCTCACAGTCTTGCCAGGCTAGCTTTAAACCCCCTTCTGGGGAGATCCTGGGGCTATTTGCCCCCTCCATGTGTTCCCCTTTCACTCTCATGCATATCCTCTGGCCAGTAGGAAGTAATGTGGGAGTGAGGGCCACGGATAAGCTCAGGGCCGGGTGTGGCCGGGAGGAATGTCCTCCCCCCCATACTTGCCAAGGAGGCTGAGTAGGCACAGACATCTCAGAGTCAGCTTCAGGAGCTTCCCAAAGTTTTATTGGGGCGGCGGGGGGGGGGGTGTTATATAACAGTAATGGCAGCAGGAAGAGGAGGGACTAACTGGGTATTAACGATTGGCTAATGAACTGTCCATTAAGGTGATGTCACGGAACTTCCCGCAGAGGTGGAGACCACAGTCCCCCCAGGACTGGTCCTCTGGGCTCAGGCCGGCACCATTACAGACCGAGGGCGGGGGAGGTTCCAGACCCGGGGAGAAGGTAGGAGTGGATAACAGCCAGCAGTCCCAGGTCTTAAAGGTATAGCCATCCCCGACACAGTCTCACTTGGCTTTCTTTCTCACAGTTAATATTCTACCACTTGAGCCATACTTACAGCCTGGCATTTTGATAGTTAATTGGAGATGGAGTCTTATAGATTTGTCTTCCTTGGCTGGTTTTGAACTTAAATTCTTCTAAGTAGCCAAGATAGATGTGAGCCAAGGGCACCCGGCTTTAATGTTTTGATAGTTTGTGTCATTATGGGCACTTAAAAAAGTTTCATCTAAGTTACTTAATTTGTTGGCATGTAGTTTGTTCATAATAGTCCCCTATAATCTTATTTACTTCTGTAAAATCAGTTGCAATGTCTCCTAGTTCATTCTTTATTTTAGTAATTTAGTTTTGGCCTATTTTGCTTGGTCAGTCCAGCTAAAGGTCTGCCAACTTTCTTATTCTTTTTGAAGAACCAACTTTGGTTTTTGCTTATATTCTTTTAAAAAAATAATTACTTATTTATTGTCAAAGTGGTGTACAGAGGGGCTACAGTTACATATGTTAGGCCATGGGTACATTTCTTGTACTATTTGTTACCTCGTGCTTATATTCTTGATTATTTTTCTATCCATCATTTTATTATTTTCTGCTTTAATATTCATTGTTTACTTCTTCTGCATAATGTAGGTTTTAATTGGCTTTTCCCTTCCTAGAAGCAGGGTAGGTTACTGATTTGAGATTTTTTCTTTCTTTTCTAGGAATTTTGTAATAACTTATGTAGGCATAGGCTATAAATTTTCCTCTACGGATTGCTCTAGCTGCCTTCTATATGTTGTAGTATGTTGTATCTTTGCTTTCATTTATCACCTTGGGATGTTTGAAAATGTTATCTGTCATTTCTTCTTTGAAACATTGCTTGGTTATTGCTCAATATCTGTACATTTGAAAGTATCTTCAGCTTCTTTTGTTATTAATTTCTAACTACTATATCATGGTTTGCAAACTTACTTGGTAGGCTTTCAACTTTTACATTATTTAAGAATGCTTTCTAATTTCGTACATATGCTCTATTCTGGAGAATGTTTTGTATGTACTTGAGAGGAAGTATATTCTGCTACTGGGTGGAAGTTTTTAGATGTAGTTTGTCACATTGTTCATGGCTTCTATTTCTGTATTTACTTTCTGCTATATTCATTACTTAAAGTGGAGTAGGGAAGTCTCCAATTACTTCTTTCTTCAATTTGGTCAGTTTATATCCCTTATATTTTGAGATTCTCTTTCTAGATCTTGATAACTTTCCAGTTGTAGTGTCTACCTGATAAAAATGATACTTTAGTCATGATATCTGTATAGTTTTTTGTTTTATTTTAAAATTAATTTTGTCTACTATAGCCACTCCATCTTTCTTTTTCTTTTCTCCCTCCTTCCTTCCTCCCACTCTTCTTTCCTCTATTTTTAGCTTCCTTCTTTATGTGTGTGAGTGAGTATTGGAGTTTGAATTCAGGGCTTTGCTCTTGCTAGGCAGGCATTCTACTGATGAGCCAAGCCTTCAGTACCCTTTTATTTTTGGGTCTTAGACAAGGTCTTGTTATGTAGCTCAGGCTGACCTTGAACTCATGATTCTTCTGTTACTCCTCTGAGTTCAGAGATTACAGGCATGCACCATATGCCCCAGTTCCAGCTTTCTTTTCTTTCTTTCTTCCCCCCTCCCACCCTCTCCCCCCCACCCCCAGTCTTGGGGCTTGGACTCAGGGCCTGAGCACTGTCCCTGGCTTCTTTTTGCTCAAGGCTAGCACTCTGCCACAGGAACCACAGCGCCACTTCTGGCCGTTTTCTATATATGTGGTGCTGAGGAATGGAACCTAGAGCTTTATGTATACGAGGCAAGCACTCTTGACACTAGGCCATATTCCCAGCCCAGCTCCAGCTTTCTTATAGCTTCTGTTTACATGATATACTGTTTTCTATTTTTGTATTTTCAGTTTATTTGGGTCTTTGAATCTAAAGTATATTTCTTATAGATGGCATATAGTTGGGATCTTTTAAAATCTGATTGAACAATCTGTCTACTTGGTTGGTTGTACAAGAAATTGGTTTCACCAGTTTTCTGCTAATTCTGCTAATTGTTTTGACAATGCTTAAGGCATGCTTTATTCTATAGTCTGACTCAGTTAAATTCCCATAGAAGTAATTTAAATTCACATAGCATGTCTGGGGATCAAACCTAGGGTCTTGTACATGGTAAGCAAGTGCTCTCTACTACTGAGCTTTATCTCCAGCTCTGATAGGAGTGATTTTTGAGATCAATTTTTGATTTCTGATAGAGATCTCATCCCCTACTTATCGTTGTCAAATTAGCTGACCTATTGTTTTTATTATTACCC
The DNA here is from genome assembly GCF_023159225.1 of Perognathus longimembris pacificus. Lineage (NCBI taxonomy): Eukaryota > Metazoa > Chordata > Mammalia > Rodentia > Heteromyidae > Perognathus > Perognathus longimembris. The sequence goes on from NC_063164.1 coordinate 17,813,651, forward strand.
GTACAGAGCCACCAGCTCCCTTTAAATTATTTACCAGCAAAATGTTCTCTAGTTTTGCTTGAGTTCTTCACACTCGTTTTTTAAAACAATAAAATCAATTCTTTTAGTAGAGCTTCAGGGCCTTTGGTTTCAATGGATGACCATATCCTTTGAACAAAATCTTAGAGCCCTAGAGGCTGTGCAGAGGAAGGGAGTCTGTGATCATCTTGGCTTAGATCACCTAGTGTGAAACTTCTGCCCTTTAGAGTAAGCTGGAAGATGATAATTGGGTTTCTAGAATTCTGGGCTTTCCACATCTACCTTCCTGGCCAGGAGTTTAGGCTTTTCACCATAGAGCTGAAGAAGATGACTCACTTCTCCCAGAGGGAGACAACATTCCCTAACTAGGAAGGAAGTAGAAGAGGGATCTCACCCTCCTGTGAGAGGGAGCTAACAGTCTCTATCTAAAGTGCTACAGACTCACTTTTTTTTCTTACTCAGAGTTAATAGATTTTCTTGAGTAGAAGTTTGTTTATTTTCTATGTGGCCTTAGGACATTTTCTAGAGACTTTAAAAATGATTTTCATTAGTTCTGCTTGTTTCACTGGAGAATAGCTTCTCAAGGAGCCTCATGTTGTTGGAAGTGGAGCCTACTGCCACTTCCTGGCTGTCTAAAATGCTCTTAAATACAAATAAACATGTCAGAATGTAGTTGTATTTTGGGAAGGTGAGACAGATATAAAATATTGACACTGGTTGAAGAGGCGTTAAGATGATCAAGGCCCCAGTAAGAAACATGTGTCTACTCAAAGGATTGACTAAATGACGAGCTGTATATATGGCCCAGTGGTTGTTTGCCTAGCATATATGAAGCCCGGGATTCCATCCCAACACACACACACACACACACACACACACACACACACACACACACACACACACACTAAAATGATACTATCAAAATGTATGGATAATGGTAAGGCGTCTGCCAGAGGATGGATGGCGGCAGAGGCCAACCAGCACCAGCAGAAGTGAAACTTCTCCCTGCATGTTCTCAAAGAGGGCCGGAAGTGGTTATGAGAAAGTACAAGCTGGTTTCCAAGCAGCCCCATCAGCTAGGAGCAATGACCTTAGGGCTCTAGTCACTGAGCCTGGGAGCCAGGAAGGGAGGAGGCTGGAGTGGGAGGAAACTCACTTCCAGAAAAGCCCATTCCTCTCTTATCTCCTGCAATGCTTCTCATTGCCCAACCTAATGGAAGTCAGAGGACAGGCACGCTGGAGTGGTGTGGTGTACAGAGCACAGACTCCCAAAGGTTAGATGAGGGCAAGGTAGATTGTTGGAGCACTCAGCCTGTGGCCTTTCCTGCAGTGGAAATTGCAATGCTGTGCTCTTCCAATCCCTAAGGAATAGCTCTTTTCCCAGTGGAAAGAAGGATCTGGATAATCGGCCATAGTCTCACATAGTCCCACGTAGTCCTTTCTCTTAACACTCTTTTGTTCATCAGGAATCATATATTCAGTATGTTGAGAAAATTAGAGCAATTTTCAATAGTGTTTTAATCCAAGGAAGGGAATGCAAAGATGTTAATAAAGTGTGCAGAGTTCTGGAAAGCTGTTAGCATATAGAACAAACAACAGCTACTGCTGTGCTCTGGTGGCTAATGTGTGTAATCCTAGCTACTCAGGAGGCTGAGATCTGAGGATCATGGTTCAAAGCCAGCCTGAGCAAGAAAGGCTGTGAGACTCTTATCTCCAATAAACCTCTAGAAAACCTGAAGTGGTTCTGTGGCTCAAGGTGGTAGAGCCTTAGCTTTGAGCTGAAGCGCTTAGGGGCAGCGACTAGGCCTAGCGTTCAAGCCCCACGACTGACCAAAATAACAAAACAAAACAAAAACTACCTTTGCCCAATATATAGTATTGAAAAGAAAATTTATAAATGGTCTCACATGTAATGGCAGTGGAATAATATTATGCAATAAATCACTTAATATCCTACACTGGTAACACTCAATGATTGAAAAACAGCTCATAAAATGTGCAGGAATAAGTAACACATGCTCATGTGGTTAAGTGTATTCACTGCCTTTATGCTGTCCCTTTCTGTAGCTTCAAGAGCTGCCTTTGGCTTCAGGAAAGGCTGAGCATGGTTTTATTCAAGGCTTTGTTAGGATTCTGCCAGAATTTACCACGGTGTTCAAAGCTCCCACTTCTTGCTGTGTCCAACCTTTCTTTCCCTTAACTATTCTTCTTTTTTTTTTTTAATCTTTACTCTTCCTCAAGCTTTCTTCTACTCTCTGCCTGCAAAGCCTCAGCAAGGTTGTTGTTAATCCATTATCTCTTTGTAGTGACCATCAAACGGTTTCTGGGGCCTGGTAATCCTTCCTGGTACCATCTGTTCACCAACAATAGCTTCTACTTTATGCCAGAGGGCTCCATTCTTGGCAAACAAAAGTCCCACTCACCACTTTATGGTCCAAGGGGAGCTTCTGCTCATTCCCTGGTCTCCAGCCTCACTGGTCTGGAACATTCCCATGCAAACAGCAGTTTCAAGAATGACCCAGACTTCTAGTTCCAGAAAGGTAGAAAAAGTGGTATATGGTAGGGAGAAGTATTAAGAGGCCCTTTATGCCCCAGGGATTAACATCATGTTTTTAATATGTGTGACTGAAATGTAATTGTAAACTTGATGGAGATTATAAATACTAGTAAATATTTGACACTTGTTAAAACAGGAAGGCTTAGTCAGAACAATTGTGATAGGGGAAAGGATTGGACTGAACTGTAAATACTGCAAATGATATCTGGAGTTTTTTTTTTTTTTTTTTATCCAATGAGCAGAGCAGGGTTAATAGATTGAAAATGACAAAGAAGAGGCATCAAGGATAGGAGAATACTTGCTAAACAGACTTAAAGGAGGGTTGGAGGGTTGATATGATCAGATAATCAAAGGTGGGTTATTCTTGCTGAACTCACTTAGGATTCTCACTAAAACTGGGTGTTAGGCTAAAGAGAAGCCCAACCATGAGACCTCCTTGAAAAGAAGAATCAGAGGATCCTGTTTAAAGTTCAGTCATATAATCATTGTTTTTATTCACTCAGGTGTTAATGCCTAAGTTTAACTTGGGCTCCACAAACCTGTCATTATGTCAGCTACTAAGCTAACTCCAACACACGAGTACATGCAGAGATCAATAAAACAAACATACCTCCAAGGCAAGAAGTTAAGAAAGTTGACTTATAGAAATGGTATGCCTTTCAAATGATGAGGATTAAACCCAGAGCCTTCCTTGCAAATACTAAGTAAATGCTCTACCACTAATCTACACGTAGGGTCCCAGATCTCTAGTGTTTTGTTTTTTTTTTTAAGCAGTAATCTACAATTACTGGATATTCCATATTTGCCTGGACAGTCTGCATTTTAAATATATGCTTTCATAACTACTACAACACATCAAAATATTCTGTAAATGCAAATATTTCAGCAAATAGTAATGGAATAAATCAAATTATTAAGCATCACAAATATGTGAATTCATTCTGATGGTTCTGAGCATGAATTCAAATAGAAAACTTGAGACCACTTACTAGTCTTTCCTGGGCAGCACAGAAGTTACTGCTGAACTTTGGCACTGGGGATGCTCTTTGAAATTATTTGGGGGGCTGGGAATGTGGCTTAGTGGTAGAATGCTTGCCTTGCATGCATGAAGCCCTGGGTTCAATTTCCACAACATCATATAAGCAGAAAAAGCTGGAAGTGGTGCTGTGGCTCAAGGGGTAGAGTGCTAGCCTTGAGCAAAAAGAAGCCAGGGACAGTGCTCAGGCCCTGAGTTCAAGCCCTAGGACTGGCAACCCTCCCCCCCCAAAAAAAAAAAAAACAAAAAAACTATTCTGAGACATGGCATCTCTTGAAGTGTCTCAGAATAGGGAAAGGGAAAGTAAACACTAATTAAACAAATGAAGTAGGGAAATACAAGTAGGGAATTATGCTAACACTACCACCAGCCAGTGAATAATGAAGATGAATGTGTGTATTGCACTGTTATGTGTTCTTTTGTCATATTTTATTTTTAATTAATTTCTTCTTTCAGTAAGAAACAATTTTTAAAACATACAACTGTAAGTTAACGGTTACATTTTCATTTTTTTCCAGGCAAACAATTTTAGATAATCAGAGAAAGTTCTCAAGTGAGGAAGGCAACTTAGGGAAAGCACATATTTGGTAACTATCTAACCTAGGAACTTCAAACACTTCATTTGCTCAATTTGCATAAATTACCTAATCTCTCAGTATCTGGCCCCTCACTTGAAAAATAGGGGAAATAAATATCCAGTAAATTTCTTGTGGTGGAGATGAAAAGAGCTGATACTTGTGAAGTGTTTGACTCAGGGTTCCCAGCCTTCTAATTTGAACCAGCTTCTCTTCCTTACTTTGCTGAGGGTAAGCACATTATTGTTTTACTACCTGTGATATTCTGAGGTCTGCATAGTGTGCTATCAAAATAATACTTGATCTAGGGATCTAAGAGATATAGTAGAATATTGGAAATTTTTACTAGGTAACATGGAAAGAAAATTGGAGATTTTCTTGTAGATACAAACTGGGTGGTGTGATATGAATTAGTTTTCCCATGTGGTGTTTACATTAAACACAGCACAGTTGACACAAAAGGGAGGAACTCCTATCTAAACTCATTTGTTACTCAATCAATAACCAAGGACCAATCTCCGTTCAATAGAGGTGTCCTAATTTCAGAGGGAAGAGATGAGCATGTATGGTTTGACCTCCATAATCAGACACCAATGGAAAATATTTAGGAAAAACATTGTATCTCTATTGAACATGTACAGGTATTTTTCTTATCTTATTCTCTAAACAGTATGGTAAAAGAACTACTAACACATTTTTATATTGTATTAAGTAGCATGAATAATGTAGAGATGATTTAAAGTATGTGGGAGGAGCTGTGTGCATCATTAAAGATTTAATGCTACTTTATACTAAGGGTTCAAGCATCAATGGGTTTTGGTGTAAGCTGTCACCTGAAGTCACATTTCTTTCTTTCTTTCTTTCTTTCTTTCTTTCTTTCTTTCTTTCTTTCTTTCTTTCTTTCTTTCTTTCTTTCTTTCTTTCTTTCTTCTTCTTCTTCTTCTTCTTCTTCTTCTTCTTCTTCTTCTTCTTCTTCTTCTTCTTCTTCTTTTTAAATTGTCAAACTGATATACAGAGTGGTTACAGTTTCATACTTTAGGCATTGGATACATTTCTTGTACTGTTTGTTACCTCCTCCCTCATTCCCCCCTCCCCCTTTTCCTTTCCCCCCCATGAGTTGTTCAGTAGATTTACACTAAACAGTTTTCGAAGTATTGCTTTTGCAATCGTTTGTCTTTTTTACCCTGTGTCTCTCAATTTTGGTATTCCCTTTCAGTTTCCTAGTTCTAATACCAGTATACACAGTTTCCAATGTACTCAGATAAGATAAAGTGATAGTGCAGGTACAACCACAGGAAGGGCATACAAGAGGATCATCAATAATAGAAGCTATGGTTTCACATTGCATGTTGAACGTAATTACAACAGTGATGTAACAGTCGTTTCCATAACATGGAGTTCATTTCACTTAGCATCATCTTTTGTGTTCATAGGGTCATAGCTATTGGGCTCTTGTGATCCTCTGCTGTTACTAGCCTAAACCTGTACTAATTATTCCCTATGAGGGAGACCAGAGAGTCCATGTTTCTTTGGGTCTGGCTCATGAAGTCAGATTTCTAAAGCCAGAATATACACAAAGAAAATGATTTAAGAGGAAAATCTTGCAGTGATAAAAGCAATTTTCATTTGCATACTTGACTTTTTTGTCAAGTAGATATAATTATAGAGAAAGAATGAAAGGCAGGAGAAAGGGAAATTAACTATTGGGTCTCAGGCATCATGCCCCAAATTTGGAACCTTGGCAATTGAGAAAAGTACGAAAACAAGCTCAGTCTGACTTTCTGTCTACTTTTCCATCCTACATATATTCCTAGGAGAATTCTCTAACCTATTGTGTCCAAAGGAAGTTGGTTATAAAACATTCATTCCATTGGAATCCTACCCCAGCCAAAAAGAATGTGAGCAAACAAGCATTGTCAAGGTTCTACTATCTTATTATCAGTAAGTCATGCTTCTGGTGACTGTCCAGTCATCATGGAATGGAAGCATAGATACAATCGCTAGACTTTTCTCATACTTACCTGTCTTTTGTTTTTAAGAGTGTCAGACACGAACCTTATAATGGATATGGAAGAAAAAAACACTATTTCTCCCTTAAACATATAATTTCAATATAGCTTGTATGATATTTTAGCAAAAAAAAGATACTCTATCATTGTATTAGTATAATGAAGTATGAACCTAAGTCACTTAAATCATTGATTCTAATTAAGTGAGGCAGGAAGCTTTAGGAGCAGACTTACAAGGCAGAAGGTGGTTAATCTACCAGGCATGGTGGTAAACATTAGTAAACTCAGTAGTGGGTGGCTGAGGGCAGAAGATCATGGGTTCTAGGCCAACTTGGGCTACATAACCAAGTCCTATCTCAAAATAACAATACAAACAAGATACTGCTTTCTCCCTTTAAAGTTGTTCACTATTTTTGTGTTAGCTGAAAACTCTTGCAGAGAATTGGAAGGAAGCAGCCAAGGTCAGTAACTCAGAAATTCTTTTAGGTGATGTAGAGTAAATGTAGTTCATTAGAATACTGAATTGAGCATATCCAGAAGTATTCACAGGCATCCACTTTCCTTTTTGAATGTGTGCTCTATCAATCTAGATCTTCTTTGATCAGGGACAGCACTGCTTGGCACGTAACCCCAGGGCTCTTCTTATTTGTTATTACTGTGAGTAATATAACTTTCTTCCCTCTTTCATCTGTTGGCTGTGCCTTTTGGCTTTGCACTCAACCTCAGTTTTGGAAAAGTCCACTATGCATAGACTCAGAGAAATCATTATCTAGAAATACTATCTAGTCCATCTTCTCTAATTTCCAATGAACAAATTAAAGGTAAAGCAACATATTCTAGGGGCTTTCAGTAAGAAGTGCCTGTGATATGGTCATTTTTTCTCTTACTTTTGTCAATTCAAATGCTGATATTGATATTCAGTCTAAGGTTATGATTTCATTCATAAATGAATGTAATACTATCTGGTTATATTTCTAACATACTGGATAGTGTTAGTCAAGTAAAAATTAACTGCCCTTTTGGTTCAAAAAAACCTGAAAAGTAGTACAACAAATGATGGAATCCAGGAGATATGAGAGTTAGGGTTCCTATAAGGAATTTCACTAAGGATGATTCATATCTTGAAATATTTAAATTTAATTATAAAGGTGGTTCTTATAAGCTTAAGTATAGGAAGTGCTAAATTAAATTTCATTTTACCTTGGCTGAATCTTAGAAGAAATTAACATAGGATTCATTTTGGAGATATGGAGGAAGTGGCAATTTCTGCATACTCTTTTTGGAGATGTCATGGCATGGCAAAACTTACAGTGGTTGCTTATGACAATGTGACATTTGTATCATGATTTTTTTTTTTTTTTTTGGCCAGTCCTGTGGCTTGGACTCAGGGCCTGAGCACTGTCCCTGGCTTCTTTTTGCTCAAGGCTAGCACTCTGCCGCTTGAGCCACAGCGCCCCTTCTGGCCATTTTCTGTATATGTGGTGCTGGGGAATTGAACCCAGGGCCTCATGTACACGAGGCAAGCACTCTTGCCACTAGGCCATATCCCCAGCCCCTGTATCATGATTTTTTAACAAATGATTCATGATCTTCTTTGAAAATTTCTGAGCCCCACTGGTGAGCACAATTTGTATACAGCAAAAGAGGCTTTTAACATAGATCTCCCAAACAGGCAGAAGGAGAGACTTCTCCATGAATTGCTTTAGATCATAAGAAGAAACTTGCTGTAGTTTCAGCTTTGTTCTTTAATAAATGTAAGCTTAACCCTAGGGAGGGAAGAAGCAGATGTGATAAAGCATCAAAGGCGACAGAAAGTGGTGAGAAGCTGGGAACTGTTAGCACATTTTGTCATTCAGGAGAGTTTGGTGTCACACCCATTCCCACAGTTCTGGTCCCCTTAGATCCAGGGAGGAGGTGTGAGATAGCCCAGTGTTAATGAGGTTTTGTTGCTCTATCTTGAGGCTTTGGTCTCAGCAAAGACCTTGTTGTCAGTCTGGATAGAGTCCAGGTCCCTGGGATTATTTCCCTCTTCTTTGAGAACTTCCTGCTGAGTCTGCAGTGCAGATAGTGGGGCCCTGGGGCAAAATTCTCTTCACAATGGGCTCAGTGATTCTGCCCGGTGGTGTATGCAAATGATCAGTGGAGAAAAGACCACTGGACTGCCTTCTCACTGGGAGAATGGGAGCAAGTGGCTTACACTTATTCTGTCAGCTTCCTGACTTCCAGACTTGTAATGAAATCTTCATTACTGGGCAGGGCTTTTGGCACATAACTGAATGCATGCAGGTGTTCCTGGGACATCTCAGGTGTACATATGCATTTATTTATTTGTTGTACTAGGGCTTGGACTTGGGACCTTATGTTCTTGCTTGGCTGTTTTTTGCTCAGGGTTGAAACTCTGTCACTTGAATCATATCTCCATTTTCAGCTTTTTTTGCTGATCAATTAGAGATACGTGTTGGGGATTTGTCTGTTCTTGCGGGCTTGGGACCTTGATCCTCAGATCTCAGCCTCTTGAGTAGTTAGGATTATAGGCATGAGCCACCTGTGTCAGGCTGATTTCTGGGTGTTAGAATGATTAGACTTCCTACTCCTCCAAAGAGATGACTTCTTGTCATTTACTCAACAACCTTTCCACTCAAAGCTCAATGCTGGGATTTATTTTGAATCACTTGGAAGAAAATTAGTAGAAAAGACATCACTTGGAAGTGGCGCTGTGGCTCCAGGTGGTAGAACACTAACTAGTCTTCAGCAAAAGAACTCAGGGACAGTGCATGATCAACAACAAAAAAGCCAGGTGCAGGTGGCTGATACCTGTAATCATAGCCAGTGAGCTTCATTGTTCAAAGCCAGCTGGGTCAGGAAAGTACTTGAGACTGTTATCTCCAGTTAATTTGGCCTAAGTGGTGGCACTAGCTTTGAGCAAAAAGGAGCCCAAGGACGGGGGGGGCTCAAGTCCAGAGTTCAAGCCTCAAGAGACCTGCATTAAAAAAAAAAAAAAAAAAAAAAAAGGTCCTTTGTGTGTTTTGTTTGCATTTTGGCTATTGTTAAGTAGAAATGCCCTCACAGAAAGTTAGGCTGTTTTTTTTTGTTGTTGTTGTTGTTGTTTCTGACACCGAAGACAAATGATTAATTAGCTATAGTGTGACTATTTGGCACCCATGGCAAGGTCATTATTTAGAAGATAACAAATTGTTTCACTGTGATTTCATGTCTCTCATTATTAGAAAACCAACCAACAAAATAAGACCAGTCTAGGCTGCTCTCAGCTCTCTGGCCCTGCAAGGGAAATTGTTTGAATCTATCTGCTGCAGGAAGTTAGGCAAAGCTATAGCTGTGGAAATTCAAAACAGCAGGTTTTAACGAAGGAATGTTCTTCTGGAAATGTATGTATTTAACCTCTTTCAGCTGGGCCCCTTTCCCCCCAGGGCAGCCCCAAAAGGCTCAGTGAAGTCAGAGTAAGACTTTGTTTTCTGCTCCTGTCGAAAGACTTCCCTGGATACAGCCTCAGATTCTCATTTCTTTTTCTTTTCTTTCTTTTTTCTTTTGTTTTGTTGCCAGACCAGGACTTGAACTTGGTACCTGACACTTCGCTCATTGGCTGGCGCTCGACCAACTGAGCCAAACCTCCAACCCTGCAGCGTTTCTTTTCAAATACCAGGTTAGGACAAATCATTTCAGAGTGTGAGAGATGAGCATGTTTGACCAACCAGATTTTCTCCCTTCAAAAAAAAAAAAATGATGTTGCGTAGTAATTGTGAGGGATTTCCTCGTGATATTTCTTTTGGTGTTTTAAAAAAGAATTTTGTATATTCTGTATTAAGCCCTTGTCAGATGGATAACTGGCAAAGATTCCTCTCCCATTCTATTTGATCTTTACTCTGATAATTGTTTCCTTTGATCGGCAGGAGCTTTTTAATTGGATGCAATACCACTTATCATTTCTTATTTCCAGAGCTATTGGAACCCTTTAGAAAATCCTTGCTCGTGCTTATATCTTGAAGTGTTTTCCCTATATTTTCCTCTAGTAGTTTCAAAGCTTCAAGTCTTAGTCAAGTCAAAAATCAAGTTTTGTACAGTGAGAGATAGGGGTCTTGTTTTAGTCTTGTACATGGGCACATCCATTTTTTTCTGCATCACTGTTGAAGAGTCTGTCTTTCCTCCAATATAAGGTTTTTGCACCTTTGTCGGGAATTAGGAAGAAAGTGTTTGTCAGATCTAAGATGTTTTATTTATTTATTTATTTGAAGGTCTTTCAAATATAGAATCCTATTATCTGAAAATAAGGATGATTTAAATTTTGCCTCTGCCATTTGAATACCTTTTATCTCTTTCTTTCACTTTAAAATTTGACTAAACTGTGATGTAGAGAGGGTCTTTTCTGTTCATATCTATTTGGGGTTCTGGGGCCTTCTTTATATAGATTTTCTATGTCTGTCCTTAGATTTGTGAAAAAAAATTTTTTTTTACAATTGTGTTAAGTAAGTTTTCTCTGTCTTTATTTTGTATTTTAACTTCATTTTCTTGCCCATGGACTCTTAGGTTAAATTGCTTCATTATACTTCAGAGTTCTTGAAAGATGTAGTCATGCTTGTTTATTTTTTTCCCTTAATTGCTGCCTGAATGTAATATTTCCCCAATTTTGTCTTCAACCTTTGACAGTCTGTCTTTTGTCTGGTCTAGTCTATAGGCTTTCTACTGACTTTTTACTTGATTTTGAAATTTTCATTTCCAAGGTTTTCTTTCTTTAAAAAAAACTCAATATTCTTACTGAATTTCTCATTCGTGTTAATTTTGTCATCCAGATTTTGAGTTAACTTCCATTTGAATCCTCTTTGAGGTCACTTACTATTATTATTATTGTTATTTTGGTAGCACTAAGGTTTGAACTGTAGGCCTTCCACTTATTAGGCAGGTGCTCTATCTATAAGTAGATTTCTAAATTTATAATTTTTTTTCAACTGGTATCCCACCTATTCCAATATCTTTGAATCCCAGTATCTTTGAATGGTAAGCACTTGGAAAAATCATATTGCCTTGTATTTTGGCATTTTTTGTGTTTCTAAGTTGTGATTTTTCATCTCTCTCTCTCTTTTTTTAAGTAAGCAACTACAGAAAGCCTTTATTATATTTGTTCAACGTAACTGGTGCTATTGAGGAAAAAAGAAAAACCTCAACTCCCCTAATGCTACTTTCAAAACCAACATATCATACTTGATTTTCATTAGAATGTAGTTGTTTCACACCATTAATTCAAAAACCAAGACTCGGATTTTATATATATGTATAAATATATATAAAAGGCAATGCAAACAGTTATTGAGCTTCAGCTTCTGGACAAGAATGCCAAGTTAGTCTCTCTTCATAGAAAGCAATCGCAATCTGAGGACGCTTCATATTCGCCTCTTTTGCCAGCACCAAGTCAGCTTCATCTGAATCTTTCCATTTCATAAGAAACATCAATTCTCCACTGCTGTCTGTGGCACCAATTATTCGTTCAGGATCCAGACCCTAGCAAACCCCCTTGGTTTGTCAGCAGCATCTCTTTTCTTCTTTGATTTGCTATCATCAGATTCACTGTCCGATAAAGATTTTCTTTTTGTACCATCCTTTTCTTTACCAGCTTATTGAGAATTAAGAAATGCTTCAATTAATTCTGGAAAATCTAAATTTTCTTCACGTATTATCAGCATCTGTAAATCCCTTCCACTTCAGGAAATATTCTACCTTCCCACTCACTACACGTCGGTCCAGTACTTTTTCTACAACGAATTCTTCAGCCTCTGCTTCTTCAACTTTTTTACTCTTTCCATTCTGTTTCTTTCCCATTTTTTGCCACGTAGTCTTCTTAGAGGCCATTTTTAATTGTAGACTTGAAGAACTATTACTCAGATGCTCTGGTCGCGATCCTGAAACAGCAGCATCTCCCTGATTTTCATATCTCTTGGGATCAATATCTCTTCCAGTTTTGCTCAGCTGACTTCTTAGTGAACTGTCTTCATCATCATCATCATCATCATCATCATCATCATCATCATCATCATCATCTTCCTCTTCTTCTTCTTCTTCTTCTTCTTCTTCCTCTTCCTCTTCCTCCTCCTCCTCTTCTTCTTCTTCTTCCTCTTCCTCCTCCTCCTCCTCCTCCTCCTCTTCCTTTTCTTCTTCTCCTTCTCCTTCTTCCTCTTCTTCCTCCTCTTCCTCCCTCCTCCTCCTCCTCCTCCTCCTCCTCCTCCTCCTCCTCCTCCTCCTCCTCCTCCTCCCCCTCCTCCTCCCCTTCCCTCCTCCTCCTCTTCTTGTCCTGGGGTCTGAGCACTGTCCCTGGTTTCTTTTTGCTCAAGGCTAGCACTCTGATCTCTTGAGCCACAGCGTTATTTCCAGCTTTTTCTATATGTGTGGTGCTGAGGAATCAAACCCAGGCCTTCACGTATACGAGGCAAGCACTGTAACACTAGGCCATATTCCCAGCCCAACTGTCTTCTTTTGAGGTCTCAATTTCTAGTACCAATGGAAGAGGAAGAGGAAATAAACTGCCATAAGATCAACAACTATATCTGGCTGGTGCTGTATTTGGATGGAGAGCCAAGCTGGTCAAGGGTTGATTATCATTATCTCAGCTGGATTCACTTGAGAATCTCTCTTCTTTGTAAACCTAGAGCTGTTGTCAGCCCATCAAACTTTGTCTCTTGTGTACTGTGCAGCTTTTCTTTCGCTCCCGATTCTGTTTGTGTACCCCGATTGAGGAAAATGCCCTACAGATTTTCCCCAGTTGGGGAAGACATTGGTGGTAACAAAGGGAGCCCTGAGACCTACTTGGAAGGAGAGAGCTGTGCACAGTCTATCTGAGACTCTCAGAGCTTTCTGCTCCCACCTAGTAGTAAGGAAGGAGGAGGGAACCTGGAAAATAGAACAATCTTCTGGACCTGGGTTTGGAGCTCAGCAGCAAGGTGTAGCCCCAGTTTGCATGTGGGGCTTGTTGTACAGTTCACCACAGATAGTGGAGCTACTGGTCCTTCTCCTCTTCTTAGATCAAGCTCCACACTCTGTGTTTGCAGAGGATGTGTGCATGTATGTGCGTGTATGTGTGTGTGTTCCCCAAGTTCCTTGAGTTGTGATTGCTCCTTGCTTTCAGGCTTCCAGAGAAGCTCACTGTCAGACAATAAACCTCCTCTAAAGATGGAGTCCACCTGTAGCTCTCTGAGATATCAGAACATAAGATTTGCAAGAACTGTCAGCTTGTCCTGTGGCTAGGACGGCCAGCCTGCCACCAGAAATGTTGGGCTTACTGTAGTGATGTGGCTAGGACATCCCCTTCCTCCCTGGTGGCTGGGGGTTGGGGCTATGTTCTACTTCCCTCTAGGTCACCTTTCTGTTTCTCCATAGCTTTTCAGCTGCACTGTTGTCTCTTTCATAGTTCTTAAAGCTCTCTTTCTCTCTCTTTATTTTTTGTGGAATTTTTGTGGAATGAAGTCTGTCCTCTGTGAATAAGTTACCCGGAGGTAGCTTTGAGTACATTATCCCACCCTGCCATTTCCTTGGGAAGTAGATAAGAAAGGACAGCAAACCATTCATGATATAGATCACAGACAGGAAGCCAGACAGTGTATTATAGGGCACTCGTTCACTGTCATAGAGTGGGTACAGAATGTCCAGGTGTAGTGCAGTCGTGACTCTTGGGCTACCATTAGATCAAGTGCACCTTGCCAGTTTGGCATACTTCTGGGGACTGTATTTTTGAGTATAGCGTTCAGTCTTAGGAATACAGAGAGTTAAAGACAACCATAAGTACTCTTATAGCCATTGCAATCGTGCAGGCTAATAACGTCTTGAGTCTTGAAAACTTTTGAGTATCTTGAGATGAGGGCTTAAAGCTCTTTTCCTGTAAAGCCGAGTATGAATTTAGGATTGTAAAAGGCTCATCAGTCTCTGATGGCTTTTGTCTTATGGAGCTCTGAACCCTGGTAAAGTGCCTTAGGAGTCAGGAAATGATTAAGATATGGATTATGGTATGGAAGATTTAGATTGAGGTTCTTCCATTCATAATTTCAGAAAATCACCTCTGACCTGAGCGAAGTGGTGTTAAGAAGTTGAGTATGGTTGGAACAGTGGAAAGGATTGCTAGGAGGAGCCCTATGTCACCAGACAGACTTCAGTTCTTTACAGGCTACAAAAGAGCTCTTAGTTTCAGATGTAACAGAAGAAAAATTCAGTAAGATCATTCTCTTGCCGTCAGTAAGATTCTATTCCCTACCCGTCCCCATATGCGCCTTTTAGAGAAAACCTGACACCTATTGCTCTTAATCCCAACACTAGGCAAAAATCTTTGTATTTTTCTGTTCGTTGAAAATATTTAATAATAACTCTCTTAGGGACAAAAAGGCTGTTGGATGTATTGGAAATTGGAGAGGCGTGGCTCCAGGGCTTAGCTTTCTGGTTCACATCTCTGTGAACCAGATTTCCTTTCCTAGTAAATCCAATGCATTTCTAGAGCTCTTAAGAAGATACCAACTTATTTCTTCAGAGTCACCTAGAGATGTTTTTTGACATTTGGTGAATGCATGTAGAAATTGCTTGTGGATCGAATTGCCCATAAGTACTTACTTGGAGGTGTTTTATGAGGTTTGGATTCCCAAGATCCACTCCAGCCCTATTCAATCTGGGTCTTGAGGGAAGGATGCACCTTCTCCAAAGAGTGCTGAACAACACTGAAGTAAAGACCCCACAGGGCGGGATAAGCTTCAAGCTCCACGATCCCTTAGAGACCTTAGTGCCAAACTAGGAGAAGGAAACAATTCCTGTATGCATGCATGCAGGTATGTGTGACAGTCCTTGGGCTTGAACTCAGGACCTGGGTTCTGTCCTTGAACGTCTTTTGCTCAAGGCTAGTGCTCTACCACGTGAGCCACAGCTCCATTTCTAGCTTTTTGGTAGTTTATTGGAGATAAGAGTCTCATGGACATTCCTGCTGAGGCTGTCATTGAACCACAATCCTCAGATTTCAGCCTCCTGAGTAGCTACGATTACAGGCGCATGCCACTAGCATCTGGCAACAATTGTTTCATAGCACACACATATAGAACATCTCCTGTTAGCATGAGGAGTGTATTTGGAGACCCTGAGCTGTGTTTTTCTCCAGAAGCCTTAGATAACTGAGAAAAATGCAGTGTTGACAGGGATCAGGGCAGAGAGCATCATAAAACACAGAAAGACCATATAAAAGGGTATGCACAGAGTAGGTAAAGTTCAACTTCACCTTGATCCTATTATCTTTCCCTCTGTCTTCTAACTGAGGGAGGAGACAGATATAAAAGTAGTTGTGAGAGCCAAGTGTTGGTGGCCCATGCCTGTTATCCTAGCTACTCAGGAAGCTGGGATCTGAGGATTGCGGTTCAAAGTCAGCCAGGGAAGAAAAGTGAGACTCTTATCTCCACTTGACCACCCCAAAACCAGAAGTGGAACTGTGCTTCAAAGTGGTGAAGCACTAGCCCTGAGGAAAAAAGCTCAGAAACAGTACCCAAGCCCTGAGTTCAAGCACCATGACCGATAAAAACCCCAGGGAACCATCAAAACAACTGAAAACTGTGTGTGTACATAAGAGTGCCCATTGCACAGTAGAAGGGATACACTGATGGCCTCAATCCAGGGCTCCTGTACCAGCCTCTAGGTACCAATTGGTCTGCAGTATCTGCTAGGAGGCTGCCATCTTTGTGGCCAGCAGGTGGCCAGCTCTGCCTCTGTCTTGCTTTCCATATCTAGCCAAGTTTTCGTTGCCCTCTAGCCCCCATAAGCTTTCAGATGTTGGCTCACAATCAGTAGCTGGGTGGTCAGGTCAAGATCATGGCTTTACTCATTGTCTCAACATTTACTAAGTGAATGATCATCATTGACAGAACAGATTCCACATGGGCCCGTAGTAGAATGATGCATCATGATAAAGGAAAGCAAGCAACTCACATCTATTGGGAAAGAAAAAGAAAGAAAAGTATAAAGGTTCCTCATTAAAAAAAGTAATACTATCAGATGACCCTGCTTTACCACTCTTGGACATACAGTCAAAGGAATGTAAGTCAGCATATAATAGCAATAATGCATGTTTAGACTGTTTGTAGCACTATTCCCAGCAGCCAAAGTTTGAGTTGGCCTTGGTGCCCATGAATAGATAAATGGATTACAAAAATGTACACTTATACAATGGAGTATTAACAAGCCATAAAGAAGAGCAAAATGGTACAGGATGAAACTGGAGAGGATTATGTTAAGTGAAATAAGCCTAAGTTCAGAAAGACCAGTATTGCATGTTTTCTCTCCTGCATAGAATCTAGATCTAAGAAATATAATGGACATGCTATAAAATGGAGATTGTTTTGGTGGGCAGTGAGAGGTAGTGGAAGATGGTGAGTAGGGAATACGATTATGTATGTGGTATATACATATGAAAATGTTATAATCAAACTCATTTTTAAACAATTACCAAAAGGCAGAGTGAGGAGGGGTGGGCAAAGAAGAGTAATGGGGGGGTGAATATGATCCAAGTACATTACACACATAAATGGAAATACCACAATGGAACACCTCATTTTGTATCATTTATATACACTCAGACATGGCAATTCTGATGTTCTATTATACACTTAAAAAAAAGCAAAATCTTTTATTCTAAATGGACAAGGAAAAGATCCTAATGGTGCATAATTTATGCAAATGTATGTAAATGAGAGTACCTATTACATGAAAGAGTATTGGGTGGCATTTGTGTCAACCAGCCATACTGTAAGCTGTCACCTGCCAGCTTGATACTCCCTGGAGTCAGACTGGAAGCAGATGGTAGGAATTAGCAATGAAGAGACCTCCTTCCTGGAACCTTCACCTTTGAGTCTAATTTAAGCATCTGTGAGATTTGAAGTGGGGACACTGCTTTGCTTAGCATTCAAGGACTCTTGATGGGATTTCATCAGAATAATACCTGACTATGCAGACTGCATGGCCCACTGGGGCCATGTTTGCAAGACGCTTTGGCCTTCTTTGGGTAAGACACGAAAACAGCAAAACAGAATGCCTTGTAAAACAAGATACAGTATACCATTTCTTTAAAACAAAATAATTGTGAATGTGCATCAGCATGCACGTGTGCATGCGCGTGCACACACACACACACACACACTTTCTTCTCATCATTTTCCAGTGAAGTTGGTATAATTTCTCTAGTGTATTGCGGTTCTGCCCCATGCAGGGCTAGCAGCTGATCCCAGGCATGGTGTCAACTGCAGTTCCTGCCTCCACCAGAGTGTTCCCTCTAGACTACTGAGTCAGCATCATTACCCAAATAAACATCTGCTCTATTTTGTTCTTAGTAATGATCATGACTAGCTGGGGTCACTAAGGATGGGCTTAGGGCATACCATCCAAATGGAAACTTTGAGAAAATGGGAAGCCTTGGAAAACGGCAATTGTGTGTCCCTATTTACTTTAAAAAGCATGACTTTGCCTTGTGTATTAGAGTCATTCTGTTTTGTTCAAATGCTTAGGGTACTAGCCCATGTACTACATGCCTTGATGGCCAGAGGAGGGGGTTTGGAGACTGAGCCACAGACATCAGAGGACATTTTAGGGCCTGCAGTGGTTTCTGGGAGTACAGGGGACAGCCGAAGATCCCCTGGGCAGATGCAGTATGTTAGCAACCAGCGTGTGCTCCTGGTGGTCTCCAGGTGCAGGCTGCCTATGGCTCTGCGTGCTGGTAGGGATGGCTGATGGAATATTGTCCAGATGCTCTGGGTTGCGTCTCACCATGGATCTGGCACAAGCCGAAAATGGGCCCTTGCTAAGTCAATACTGGAAACTTCCCTGCAGGAGGGTCCTGTGGTGTCAAGTCTGAGAAGTTGAAATGTCAGTGGGGATAATGAATCGCATCATCTGATGAAAAGCAGAAGCTTCTCTGAAACAGGCCCTGGCTTTTCTGTGGCTATGACCAGTGAGCTCAAAGCATTCTGTATGCCTCGGAGGCCCAAGGCCTAGACTGGAGTGTTATTAAACTTGAGAGCAACTTCTGAAGTAAGTCCTGTTGGGCTCAGAAAAACAACTGCAGTCTGACCCTGGGAAGCTCTTCTCTGAAAGATGAGCCAATTTTCTTTCCCGAACTTCATGTCCACGTAGAACAAGCACATGTTGTAAGGAGTGATCTACTCTGCCATGACTTTTTAAAGAGATACCACAGAAAATTCAAGTTGAGGAGCTCAACAAACGGCTCTTGGAGTGAACTGTGGGTGGGTGAGGGTCTCTGTACTCCAGTTTCCTCATCCAGACAACAGAGCAGGGGTGGGTTTCTACTGTAGGAAGAGGCTGGAGCCCTTTGCCTTTGAACTTTTTTTTCCCCTTCCAGTTTCCTGTGGAGGAGTGCTTGACTTTTCTTCATCCTTCTGGAATCCCTGGTGCCTTTTCCGGACTTTGTTTTCTAAGGGTGTAATTTCTTAGAGGAGTTAAATATCTTCATTTCCTATACTGTGGATGGTTGACACTGAATGGGAATGAGAGTATAAATCACCTATTCCAATTATGGGGCTGAAGACCAGGAAATGCCTTGTAATCATTAAGTGCTCCACCAATTTTAAGGCTAATGCATTTTTCATGTCAGCTTTATACCCCAAATTTATGTCAGTGAGTTACAAATATGCTTTGCTTTGAAATTCTCTGAGGCTTAGCCAGAGCCGATGAAAACCCTGAACCTGTAATGAAAGTCCCAAATGCCTACATAAAACTTTCTTAATTCTGTATTTCTTGGTTTCCTCCAAATTCAGATATAGATGGCATTCTGCATTTATTCTGCCTATCTCTGGAGGTAATGCGTTGGCTAGAACTCTTTTGGCTACAAGTAATAAAAGAATCTAAAGAACACTTTTTCTAAACCAGGATTCATTTCTCCTCACATCCTCAAAAGTCTGAAGGTAGCAGTCTTTTAACTGGCTCATGAGCTCAATATTTCCAGGGCTCACAGATCTGTGCTTCTCTTGATTTTCCTCTGGATTGCAAGATTGCTGTTGTGGCTTCAAGTATTAGGACCCTTATTCCAAAGAAAAAGCAGTGAGTATATTGGTTTTAAACTGGGGACCGAAATATCTTGGCTTCCTCCCATTGAGGAGTGAGGTGTAGGACTGTATCCCTCCTCTCTGAATGTGTCTGTGTGACTGCTTCAACTAATAGCTTTTCCAATAAAAGTTTCTTAGATTACTTCCAGGTCACTTCCCAGGTTACTTCCAGGTTAGATCATAAAATGCCAAGCAACTTCTGACTGGTTTTCTGGGAACACTTACTCTCTGGATGAGTTCTATTGCAATTCTTCCTCTCGGGATTCTTTCTCAAACCTAGGTTTGATATCCATGGGAAGGACAGAGGTTTACAACATGGATCTCTGTAGAGCCCAGGAATGTGATTCTACAATGATGGGTAATGGCTGTGTGTTTAAGAGAGCAGATCTCTGCTGACCACAGGGCACACAGCAAGACATCCTTTCCTTTGTGTTTACTCTCTGACTCTACATGTTTTCTTAATCAGCCTGCGGGGCTCAGCTCAAATCCTGGGGCTGCCTTCTACTTTCTGCAGAACAGCTGGCCCCTCTCACAGAGTGGGCAGACAAGCCAGGCACCTTTCCCTCTGCCTTCAGCAATAGAAGAATGAGTTGGCAGTCTTGTTTGTTCTCACTGGGAAGGGTCTCTTTTAGAATTACCTGCCTCCTAGAATGTGTTTCTCTCTCTCTCTCTCTCTCTCTCTCTCTCTCTGTGTCTCTCTCTCTCTCTGTGTGTGTGTGTGTGTGTGTGTGTGTGTGTGTGTGTATTGGCAATGGCTTTCTTTTCTAATTCTTTCTGAAAAGATATTTCTTTCTCCTTTGAGCATATCACTAGTCACCCCCTTTAGCAGCTACTATTTATTACTTAATTTCTGTCTGTCTTTATTTTTTCTTTCAGTGTTGTGAAGAGTCTAAAGGGAAATATTGTGCCATATTTTACTTGCCCTTTGCTTACTAGTACTTAGGGCATTGATGAATCCGTGGTAGGCACTGAAGAAATCTACTCAACTGAAGTGAATGAATGATAGGATGATGGAACGTCCAAATGGAGAGTATGGCTGCCATTAAAGCATTATACAATACTTAAATAACTGCATACAGCAGCTCAGAAGTCTAAATAAGATTTTGTGGCAGATCTTGAAAACTTACATATTCATTCATTTACTTCCTTTATTTACTTCACACTTTGCTTCAGCTCCTAGGTAGTCTGGCGTGTGTGTGTGTGTGTGTGTGTGTGTGTCTGTGCGTGCGCACATGTGGGGTGTTCTTTGTGTCTCTGTGTGTAAGACAAGCCCAGCTAGCTCTGTGATGGAGGTGGTCAGGCAGGTGTGGGAGCACAGAGATGGATGTAAACATTGGGTAGATGGAGCTTTTCTTTTATCATTTTAACATCCAGATTAGGCTCTAGCCTACGGGGATCTTAATTCCCATGAAAGACACAGTCTTGCCCTAACCTCCCCTATGCTGGAATTACTGGTGTAGACAACCATGTCTAGCTTGAGATTCAGGGTTTTAAAAACAATTGATTATTAAACTGATGGACAATAACTGAAAAATCAGACTCATTTTTACAGACTTGATTGATAATATGTACTCAATAAAATGACAAAGGCGCTTCAGTTTTTACCAGAGTAAACCTGGACTGAATCTTTGCCATGCTAGGAACACTTCTACTTTAATTTCATCTTAAATTGACCATGTGTAAGGATTTGGATGTTGGAAAAGCTGCAATAATTTGAACATGGAATCATCCTGGTAGGTTACCAAAAGGCAATGTTTTCCCAAATATAGTTAGGTAGTCTTATTTCTAAGGGAGCTGTGACTCTAGTACTGAAGCCAGAAAAGTAAAGGCTTGGGGAAAGTAAGCTTTCTATTGAGAAGAAAACAGTTTTATGAGCCATCAACTATTTCATTTGGATAAAATGAAACTTTAAAAGTGAAAACAGACAAAGGCAAGACATGTTTGGGTAACATTAAGCTGATGGAAATACTTTTAAAAGAAAATTTGTTTCCTTGACATAAGTTCTCACTAGACATCTCAGATTGGATTTGAGTTTGAGATCCTCCTGTCTCCCCTCACCTCTAAAAATTATCTTTAAGTAGTTGAACAAAAGAGTTGACATTCAACAAAGTAGCTTATGAATACAGTATATCTCCATCAATGTCACCACTTCCAACATTTTCACTCATCCTTTCCCAACCTACCTTCCCTTACTTTTCTTAATTTTGTTGGATATACATTTAAATCTTGACTGCCTCTTGACTTCCCTGCCTCTTCTTTATCCTGCCCCATCTCTTTCAAGTACTGGATTCCTGGTGTTTATTTTGTTGGATTCTGCTTTGCTAAGGAATGATACTATTTGAGTTCTTCCTCAAATCTACTGTATTTGAACAAATTCATTCACATACAATTGCATACCGTCTTCATCTCTTTAGTGCTGGGATTTCAGCCATCTCCATCTCCAGCTTGGGAAGATACTTTGAGTTATGACATAGGAGTTCTCTCAAGTTTAGCACTATCAGTTTGTAAATGCAGCGGGGTTTTCGTTTATAAATGCTATGTTTTTCTAATCAAAGAGGGGAAATATTACATATTTTCATGAAGGAACCTGGATCTCACTATTTGTTTGTCTATAAAGAAGTAAATAATTCCACTGGTAGTAGGACAAAGGCAAAGAATTTAGGGTCCACAAGAAACCTGATTTTAATCGAATAAAATTTCATGGTACTTGAAATAGGGAAGGGGCAAAGACAGAAAACTAAATGGAGAAAGCCATTAGGGGATAGATTGGTAAATGTTGCCTAAGGAAGATTTCTCTGAAGAGTCTGCCAGTTCATTTATCTACCGCTGAGTAATCTGCTTACAATTTCTTACCTTTCTTATGTGTCTGTTAAGTCTACCTCTTTTGGTTATGCAAATAAAGGTAGTCTTTCTTCTTTCCATTTGCCGTAATAGCCTCTTTCTTTCTACCAGTAATTTTAGCTGTATCTGTACTCCAACCTCCCAACAGCAGTCATTAATTGCCTCAACTGCTTTCTTCCCATTTAGCATACCTCAATTCCTCCTTCCTCATGGATGTGTCCAGGTTTTTTACTGTGCATGGAAGGCAGAAGGCCTCTTAGTGGGACCGACTTCCCAAGCCTTTTCCTTTTCTGGCTTTAAAGCAGAGGAGCTTTGGGACTCCTCCTTGAGTCACTGAAATTGCTTTCTGCTTTCCAAGGCACCTCTCCCACAGTTGTCCTCTCGTTGCAGACCCCAAAGTAAGGTGGTGATGCCTGAGATACCAGGAGAGCACTAGCTGCTCTGTCATTCCCTGGTTTCGTAGGAGGCTCTTGGGATCAGCCATTGCTACCCTTGGTAAAGTGTGCCAAGAGGCTGCTCTGCAGCCCTGGATCCTCTGACAGAGAGCGAGTGTCAGGGTTTGATATAAGGGACACAAACAGCTGACTTGATGCCATTGGCCAGGCCCAATGTACTTGCTCTGGGATATGGTGGTGGTAGTGGCAAAATTAGCCAGAGATTTCTTAGAGGAACTGGAGCTTGAGTGGGCTAGGATTTAAAGAGGCAGCAGCAATGAGGAAAGCCTTTTTGAGGGGAGCAGACTGAACATTTGGGAATAAATGTTGCTGTTTTGAGGACAGATTGGAAAAAGACTGACTGGCTAGCACAGGGTTTGGGCTACAAATGGGAGCTATGTTTGTTTTTTCCCTTGCCTCAACTTCAACTGTTTATCTTGGATGAGCTGAAGAAAATATTAATGCATGCACCTGATAATAAATCAAATAACAGACTGGTAAAGAATGAACACTCTTCCTCCCACTTTTACTTTCCATTTTCCTTCCCTATAAGCAGACATTGTAGCTGATCTCTAGCGCACGTTCCCAACATATTGTATCTAGCTTGTCTATTTGTACATTTATATATGTTTGTCTGTACAATTATTTCTTGATCTTTAGTCCTCTTTGCACCAACAGAGGCATACATTACACCGTGGTCTATATATTCTGTACTTTAAAATTTTCCCCTCTACTTTAACCAATATGCTTTGAAAATCATTTCATATAATGATCATAGTTTGTTACATCAATATTAAAATGCAGGATATATTAAAGAATACCTTCTGAATTATACATTCATTTCTTTTCTTTTTTTTATTTTGGTGGCACTGGGATTTGAGCTCAGGGCCCTGTGCTTGCTAGGCAAGTATTTTATTAGTTCAGCAGCCCAGTCCTTTTTTTGCTTTTGTTATTTTTCCTGTAATGTTTCTCTCTCTTTTCCTCTTTGCATGTCAGTCTGGACTACAGTCCTTGTATGTATGCCTTATCAGGGATGATAGACACATGCTATCACAACTGGTTTGTTTGCTGTCATGAAGGTCTTGCTAATTTTGTGCCCACGTTGGCCTTGAATTACAATCCTCTTGATTATCATCTCCCAGGTAGTTAGGTTTGAACCACTGTGCTTGGCCAGATTTATTTTTCTAAAGAGAGTTATGGAAGTACAATGATTGCATTGCATTTAATTAAGCATTTAGTGAAATATACTTTTAGAGTAGAGCTCACAAGGTTATCCTGATAGGTACTTATGCAGCCAAAAGATTACAGGCTGGCCTGAAAGCAGGAAGGGCCTCTAAATGGCTACATCAGTAGCTCAGGTGTGGTGGTTATGAAGATGCAGCATAATCACATATAAAGAAAAGTGATTAAAGCCCAGCCCCAAACCTCAGCTATGAATGAACACTGCCACTCCATTAGATAGTAAAATTGGAGATGGATGACATTTGAATAAATTATAACCATCTCTCTCTTTCTCAGTGGTACTGGGATTTGAACTCAAGGCCTTATGTGAGCTATGCTCCTAGCTCTTTTTGCTTTCATTATTTTCCAGATAAGATCTTGAATTTAATCTCAGGCCAGCTTGGATAGTGATCCTCACTTTTATGCTTTCCATGTAGCTGGGATGACAGGCATGGACCACTGTGCATTTTATTGGTTGAAGTGAGGGCCTTACAAACTTTTTGCCTGGGCTGAATTTAATCTGATTTCTGCTTCCCAAGTAGTTAGGATAACAGATGTGAACCACTGGACTCAGCTTAAACCTCTTTTTACCAGTAGTCTTTGTTTATTCCCATAACTTCTTCAGGAGGTTTTTAACAAATATCAGAGCCCTGTTTATCCACTGGGGTTCCTCCTTTTCAGTGCAGGTAGTTAGCAGGGTTGCATCATCTGAGTGGGGGCAGGTAGGAATTGACAATGAATTAATGCTCCTCGAGCAGCCATCATCAGTGATGGAAAAGAAGTGGAGGATAAGTACCTTAATCATTTGGAAGATGACTGAGATCCTGAGAGGCAATCTACCAGGTTTCCCAGATTTACCCAGAGGAACATGCATTAGGTACTATGCACAATGTGCCGTGTGTTCTACACTATATACCATGTGCTATGCCCTATGTACTATGTGCTATGCGATATATGTTATGTAGTTTGCATTATATATTAGGTGTTATATATTATGTGCTATATATTAGCCTCAATGTAATATGTACTATGAAATAGACACTATGTGTGATGTGATATATAATATATGTACCGTGTACTATGTGCTATATATGCTGTGAACTATGTACTATGCATTATATATTGTGTATATAATATTACTCTCTACTATGCTGCATACTCATTTTTTCCTTTTGTTCATCTTTCTCCTCTCTATCCGATAGTTCTTAGGATTTCCTTCCTCTTAACTGCATTGAAACCATTGTCTGGGATTTTTTTCCTCTGGGTGAAACCAATATTAATGGGATACTGGAATTCTTCCTATTTGATCTTTTATCTACTCTTGGAAAAAAATCAATAGTAAATGTCATAATTCGGTAGTAATGAATCATTGAGAGCTGGGATTTTGTCAGAGAGGAGGAATTGCAGTCTTGCTGAATGCTTCAGGATCACTTAGCTCTCTTTTACCCTGGCCCCAGCCTTGCCTCAGTCCCACTCTTATTTCTAGGGAGAGAACAATGTGAAGGGAAGCTTCTATGGCCCTGCCCTGTCTGTTTTCCATCTGAGCAGACTCCCGTGAGAGCTGGCTCACGGGCTTGACATAAAGCAGCACCTTGAGGGGCTCATGCAAGGGAACAACAGGAGGGCCATGTCCAGCTCGTGTTTTGGCAGCACTCCTGTGCATAGCTGGAGAATTCGTTCACAGCCAAGGTCTCTGCTTTATTTGTAGTCATTTGATAGCTTTTTTTTTTTTCCTTCTCCATCACAGCCATTTTCACCTTTTATTTGAGAGGCATTTGAAGGCATACATTAGTGAGGAATTTTGCAAATGCTGGCATGATTTTGTATGAGGAACTTAGCTCCATGGAGGCGCTCTCAAAGAAGTTTGGAATCAACCAAAATGTATGGGTTTGTGAGTCCTATGGGGGAGGGGGGAAAGGGTGAATTTAGCAAAACACATCCAAGCAACCAGAGCTTTTCAATGCTTGTCTGACCATTCTGAGGAAAACATATGCTTCTGTGGTGCAATCATTACATATTGGCGGACAATAAACAGAAGGAGTAGAAGCATGATTTGAAATTCAGACATTTACTCTACGTCCAGGAGTCTCCATCTGTAAGAAAGCAAAATGTTGTATGATGCCCTATAAATTCTGGTTTATTTAGGAAAGCCAATAGTACTTGAAATACTCTGTGTGAGGTTGGAGGTTTGGCTTAGGTGGTAGAGTATCAGTCAATAAGTGAAAGCACCCAATACTAGTTCAAATCCTGGTCTTGGACAAAGAAAAAGAAATACTCTCTGTGTATTTGAAGAAAAAATAGTTGGTGGTCATAACCTATTATTCACCAGTTACCCCATGTAGTCTGACTTTTGAGATCTGGCTTAGAGGCCTGGGCCCTGGAATTCAGATCAGACTTTGGGCCTGAGGATTAGGAGAGTTTTCCCATATGTATCTTTGTGCTCTACTGAAAAGAAAGGGCTACGGAACAGCTTATTCCAAAGACAGTTGCCTTCAGCCAAAGATCTGTCCCGGGTGCTGATTGTAAGAATTATAGAATTGACTGCCTCCAATGACCGTCTTACGTCATGTTTTCCATTTTGAAGATGAGAGATTAATTTGAAAACTTTGACAGAATTTACTCAAGGTCATTCAATTTAGGTCTACAACACTATGCAACAGCTCCTTGACTGCTATATAAGTAGTTCTCGAACAGCTCTGAAAATCAGCTTCCTTTCTAACTAACAAAAGTTTGAACCACTGAAAGATGGACATTGTGGCTTTTTATAGTTGCTACTCTGGGGAACGTCTTTAGTAATCAGCCTTGTGGTGTATCATAGAACATTACAAATGTCACAGTCAGCTTGCTCTTCCTCTCTGTTCTATGACCATTCAACAGCTCATTGTTTCCACTTTCACTTCAAGGTGAAGAGAGAAGAGAAAAAAGGAATGGAAAATCTACTTTGATCTCTTCCCTCTCCTTTAACATCTACCTTTAGTCAGTCATCAAGTGCTAACAGTCCCTTTATTTTTTTTATTTTAATTTTAAGCTTGTTATTATAAAGGCAGATGTACAGAGGGGTTACAGTTTCCTAAATCAGGTAAAGAGTACATTTCCTTTGGACAATGTCACCCCTTCCCTTACTCTCTCCCAACATTTCCCTCCCATCTCACCCAGAAGTTGTATAGTTCATTTTCAACATAGTGTCCAGCCAGCACCATTGCTGCATTTGTTCACCCTTTGTCCCTCCATTAGTGTGCCTCTGTTTACACTCCCAAAGAAATATAAACAAACATGCAGAACAAAAAGGAAAGAAAAACAGAATCAGCAACAAAGGAAAAAAGACCCTTCTTGCTTTCATTTTCTCAAGTTCATTTTGATAATTCTTATTTTGGATAATCAGATGCACAGAGACATTTTGCTTTTCTGTTTCTCTCCTAAGAGCTGGCAGTCCCTTTAAATGACTGAACTCTATTCTCACAATGCCAGCTCCCCCACCTCACTTCCACTTCCGCTTTTTCCTGTTGGTCATCTCTTCCTGTCCATATCATTGAGACCATCTCTAAATGGCATCCCAGATTGTTTCCTTCCTCCTTTAGTCTCTCCTGAGCATGGTTGTTGAACTTATATTTTCGCAGCATCAGGTTCATATCGATCTCCTTCTGAGAATCCTCTGTATTATGAAACCTCTATTGTCTGAAATTTAAAAGCAAAAATTAATGAAACCCCATCTCTCATCAATTGAATTTTACCCTATTTTACTCTTAATTGGCGTGTGTGTGTGTGTGTGTGTGTGTGTGTGTGTCTGTGTCTGTGTCTGTGTGTGTGCTAGTAACTGCTTGAACAAACTCAGGGGCTGGGTGCCATCAATAGGCTTTTGTGCTTGAGACATAGCTCCATTTTCAACTTTTTGGTGGTTAATTGGAGATAAAAATCTCATGGACTTTCCTGCCTGGGCTGGCTTGGAACCACAATCCTCAAATCCCAGCTTCCTGAATAGTTAGGATTTAGGTATGAGCTACTGGCACCTGTCTTCTTAACATGCACTAATTTTTTTTTATCACATGGTAGATCACTTAGAATGAGTGCATGAGTTTGTCATTAGACAAATTAGTGTTGACATCTGAGCTTGGCTACTTACTGGTTAGGAAAGCTTGGATAAATTTCTTAATTTCTGCACATCTAAGTTTCTTTGTCTGTAAATGGATTCCAGCAATACCTACCTTTCAAAAGTGTTATGAGAATTAGAAAAAAAATATCCCAGTACTTTCAGCCTCTTAAATTTTCAATTGCCATTTTTTAAAATATCATGAAACATTTTCTCTAGTAAAGTGTTCCCTGACTTGTAAGTATTTCATGTTGTCTATAACCATACTACCCTAAATGTGCCTGATCTCATTCAAATATGCCATGTTAACTTCTAACTGTAATTTTTGGTGTGTTCATTCCTTCTCTTATAAGAAATTTATTAATTTTTTTCTCTCTCTATCTCGCTCTGTGTCTCTTTCTCTTTGCCTTGTGGCACTACTCAAATTCCAAATTCTGTTCTTATCTGAGTAATCCTCTCTGGAAATCCTTTCCAAACAGCCTACCCCACTGTTTTCTAAACTTTTCAAGTAAATGCAATCGCCAAGGAGCTAGTCATCACTAACTTAATCCAATATTTCTCCAAACACACCTGCTGACAGTGATGCACCAATAAGGGGGTTTGTGAACATGAGGTACCAGAAGTGATACAACATACATATCTGTGTAGACCTTCACTATTTGCATTGGACTAGTCAGATTCTCAGAGAGTCTCAAAAAAAAAGAAAAAAAAGCATTAACTTTG